>NW_023416309.1:32058388-34573388 GCF_014176215.1 Rousettus aegyptiacus | reverse complement strand
TGTGCCTTTAACGTTCCTACTGAGAAGGATGGCAGCTGGCCCAAGGCCACAGAGCTAGTCAGTGTGGCTGAGCTTTGACTAGAATCCAGGTCTCCTCTTTCCCCTCACCCTCAGGAATGCCTGTTGCTTAAAGAGGGGACAAATAGGACAGTGACCCTAGGATGTAGTATGTGTGTAGAGACCTGCTAGGAATGCAAGAGGGGAGAAAGAGAAAGCTCCTGCCACCTACCTTCAGCTCCTGCACTGAGAGCTCATGGCCCAGCTCTCTAGTGCTGTGGATAATCATGGCCAGGGCATCACTTGGCTCTCCAGCCTTGTCTTCATGAAGCTTCTCTGCAATGGCCTCCTCCAGGTGCCGATGCAGTTGGTTGCGAGCCCGAATGCCCTGATGCATGTGGAGAGAGGGGAGGTGGGGCAGGAAGCCTGAGCAGGCCAGGCCTGGGTACCTACCCCCCAAATCTTCCCAGGGCTACTCTGGCTCTGCTGAATTCCTGATGTTAAGTTTCTCAGCTTAGCTCCATGCCTTATATATAGTAGGGGCTCAATAAATGCTCAGGAATTTGTTCACTCTTTCTACACTCCATTCTCTCCTGATTATCACGAGCCCCCTTTGAGGCAGGCAAACAGTTGCAGTCATCTTTTGGGGAGGATGCTAAGGCTCAGAGGGGTCAAGGGATTGCCCAGAGTCACACAGCTATCAGTGCCTATGCCAGGCACAAAGTCATAGGGGTAGAGTCAGCCCATGGCCCTTCCCCTGTACTGGGCTCAAGCAGGAACAGTGAGCACCAGTACAGAGAACAAGACACCTTGAGGTACCCAGAAAAGTTCTGGCTTAGAGGACACATTTGGATGTTTCAAGCATTAACCTCTGTAAAGGGGTAGGCAAGAGGGCCAGGATGCCCCTCCACAGTTCAGGGATCAAGTAAGCACAGCAAAAGCATTTGAGCAATTGAGCTTTCACAGCCAGAAGAGATGGGGGGGGGGGGGGGTTGAAATCCTGCCCCTACTAGCTGCATGATCTTGGGTAAGTCATTGAACCTCTCTGAGCTTCAATTTCTTCATTAACAAAATGAGAATACTACTTTGCAGGCTGAGATGATTAAATCAGGAAACATATCCAAGGTGATCAGCTCATATAATGCTCCTTTATAAATATTATTTTTATTCAGGTAACTGAAAACCGGTGCATCGGCACAGTGAGAAGCCCCAGCTCAGGTGGAAAGGAAAGGAAGAAAGGGGCTTCCTAGCTGCTCTCTGGGCCCCGCCCATCACTCTGCAGTCTGAAGAGGCTGTGATTCTCTAGTCCGGAAACTAGGGGGCCAGGGGGCAGGGGCAGCGGGGAGCCAGCACCCACACCTTTTTAACACGGGCTGGCGCCAGCCCGAGCCGGAGGCGTGTCTGCAGCCCTAATGCTCTCATCTGTTCTGCAGCCATCCGGGCTTCCAAAGGGGGCTTCCAAAGGAGCGTTAGAGGCCGGGCCAGGAGATGCTCCTCTAGGGAGGAGTTGGACAGACTGACCGAATGCCTGCCACCGAGACCCAAAGTCTGGAGGCCCGCGGCTGCTGGGGCCAGGGCATGTCGCATCAGACGCGGCCCAGAAAGGATGTGTGGCCCGCCTCCGGTCGCACAGCGAGTGAGGCCAGAGGCCGGCCCCCCGCGCTCAACGCTACACTACGCTGCCTCCCCTCCCGGGGCCGTGCCTCTCTCCCCCAGCAGACGTGACTCGTGGGGCTCCCCGAGGGAGCCTCGTCTTGGTCTGAGAGACCTGCTCACGCTGGGGAGCCCCAAGCGTTAGGTCTGGGGCTAGGTCAGCAGTACCTTGCGCAGGCCGCTGAAGGGCACGTCTAGGGGCAGCGAGAAGAGATTCTCCACGAACTGCTGGAAAGTCCGGGCCAGCTCCGCGCACTGCGCCTCGTCCAGCCGTAGCCCTAGTAGGATGCGCGCGGCCATGCGGAAGGTGAGGGCTTTGGCTGCCTCGTAGACCGCAACAGGCCCGCGGGCGGTGCACCAAGAGCGCACCTCTTGCCGCAGCGCCCCCTGAAGGCGAGGCACATAACGTTCCAGCGCCGTGCGGCTAAACACTTGAGCCAGGATCTGTGGAGAGCGTGAGGGGTCAGCCCGCGATCAAGCCTCCTCTGCTCGTTTGGCGATTCCAGAGGAGCCAGAAGGTCAATTTTGGGCTCTGCCTCCTCTTCTAAGTGGCCAGGACCTAAATGTGTTGGCTTTTGCACTAGACATTCCCTCTAGTTCTTCTCTGATGTACATAGCCCCTCCCATCCAGCCAGGTTCTAGCTGCCTCCTCCTCCAAGAAGTCATCGCTAATCCCTCTCCAAGTTTTCAGCGTTTCTGGTACCAGAGTTACAAACGATCAGAGATGAAAAGACATTGAAGTCCCAGTCCTGGCTGTATAAACCGAAGCCGGAGAAAGTAAGGGACTGGTCCAAGGCCACCTGCTCCTTAGCCAAGGCGTCCTGGTAAGGTTCACAGCATAACCCTAACACCTAGCTCTGGCCTGACTCACAGCAGGTGCCCGCAAACCGCGGGTCTGACGTCCCGACAGCCCCTTCTCTGGTTTTGGCTCACCTTGCGCCGCTGCCGGTGTGGCTCGCCAACCGCACTGAGCAGTGTGTGAGAGCCCAGTAGGATGTGAGCGCTCTGCGGCCACTGGCTGCGCACAAGGCGGTGCTCGCCCAGCAGGATTGTACGCACGTTCTCCGCGCCGCTCACGCGGATCACCGGCCTGCCCAGCAGGTGCGTCTTGAACACTGTTCCGTAGCGCTCCCGGCGGGAGCTGTGGAAGCGGGAGCCCTGCGAGCAAGGAGCAGCGAAGCGAGCTGGGGCCGTGGGGATCTGGCCACCCAACTGCGCCTGGATAACCACTCTTCGCTCCAGGCTGGCGCATTACTCCACAAAAGTCTTGAATGAACCTCGCGACTACCCTATGGTAATGTAGATGCCTCTGTTTCCATTGGTGAGGTAAAGAAACTGGGGCTCAGGATGGGGATGTGAGCGCCCAAGGGCTCATGGCTGAGACGCACCCCTGCCTCCAGGTTCTATGCTTGCAGGATACAGGGTGACATGCTCCTCAGACTCCTTACTGGAACCCCTATGTTCACCCCCACTTTGTGCTGGGACGTGTTTAAATCACACTGGGGAGAACTCCGGTGACAGCGGAAGACTGGCTACGAATCCTGGGAGCATTGAGAGAGGGGAGGGTCCAGTGGGAACCAGGGAAGAAGGGGGCATATTGGGATGCGAGAACGATGGACTCCTCACCTGAACTAACCAATGCAGCGTTTCCCCGAAGAAGGGCCAGCCCATGGAGCCCTTGGGCAGAGGCAGGGCGGAGGCTCGGTCTCGGCTTAGCTTCCAGCGGAGGGTCCAGAGGTGCTGGGCCAGGCTGAGCAGCAGACCAGCGCACAGAAGAGCGGTGCCCGCCGCCCCCAGCACCGACAGGCAGCTCAGCCCGCAGGGGAACATAGTGAGTCTGCGGGGGCCAGGCCGCTCCGAGCGCGCAAGCAGAGCAAAAGCTCGGGGGCGAGCAGAGCGCCGTGCTCACCTGTTCTGTCCGGAATGGTCCTCGGGCTTGGGGGCCAAAATTGAGAGTTATAACTTCAGAGAAGGACTTTGCTCTTAAAGCAGGCAGTGGAAGGCGGTAGTAACCACGCACCCTTAGGGAACGTGCCTGACTCGAGGCCGGCGCTCACTGTATTCCCTAGCGGGGGTGCTGGTGGCCTCGGGACCGCTCACGCCGCCCAACATTCGCGGGCACCTCCCACCTCCTCCTGAGGCCAGCACTCCTTTGATTGAAGCAGCGAAGGCGGGCAAAGAGGAGCAACTCACCGGTGTTGCCAACCTGGGCTGCAATCACAGGGGCTGTAGACCCCCACCCCACTCCTCTTTCTCTCCTCCAGTCTGTTAACCCTTCTCTGCCCATCACAGACACATTTATATAGATACTGGCTCCCTCCCTGCGGACTAATTCCGAATTCACACCAGACGCCACCATGCATATTTAAAGCGCCCCACAGACTAATGACTGGAGGCGGTGGGCAGCAGTGCCGTGCATTCACCAAGGGGTTAGGGCAGGGCGTGGCAGCCGCCCGGTGTTACTGGCTGCTCTCCAAGCTGACCCCAGGGCGGGGCCTGCGGGTTCTCACCAGAACTTCCCAGTTCAATGCAGGAGCTCCGCGTTGGGTAAACCGAGAGCACCACCAAGCTAACGAGCGCATTATCTCTGGGGTCCCCAGCCGGGAGTTTCTAGATATCCCTTACCCTCCCAGCGCTCCACGGCTAAGGGATGGGGTTTCTTCCATTTGTGTCTTTTTCGGGGAAATTTCGGTCTTCATGCCTGCCTCCGCATCATCGCAAGAGCCTACAAGGATAGCCAGGGTCGAGGTGCTCCGACATCTCCCACCCCTTCTCGGTCTCTGATTTACCACTTCAGGAATCCTTCAAAATGGTAGTGTCATCGCTGCCCAAAGCCCACGAGGAGCAGATATCCCCGGGCACATTTCGGGTCTCAAGGCCCGAATTCATTCGTCTACAAGGTTGCTTGTCGGGCTTTTTGCGTCGCCTCTAAGGGCTCCAAATTCTCCAGGACTCGCGCAGTCACTGTTCCTACAGTGCAACCAGAGGGATGGGGAGTTAAAGTGCAGGGTTCTTGTATTATTGAGAAGAGTAAAGACCATCCCAGCCAAAGGCAGTGTCTCTTCGAATCTGGGAAGTCTGGTGAAAGCGCGCGGGGTGGGAGGTAGATGGGTGGGGAGAGGGAGTTGTGGGGGGGGGGGGCGTGTTAACAACTACGTCCCATGTGCCCTGGCGGGCTGGGAAAGGCACGAGAGAGGCAGTCACGTTTGGTTCTTCAAAGAGAGCTAACTGTTCACCGCTCCTCTTGGAACGTCCAAGAATTACCATGTTTTCCATGTAATAGTTTTTAAAGTGTGAAATACCTTAGGATAAAAGGTGGTCAAGAGACTATTTCCTTTGTGTTGCTGACAACCCCCATTCCAATAACTACAGAATAATACCCTTTCTGAAGGAAGTAGTTTTAAATCAGGAAACTTTGAATAGATACAACAGCAACTCATTTTCAACTACTTGCTCAACCTTTTTAATATTTCATCACAAATCAAGAAATGTACATATAATTCTTTACACTTATTTTACAAAGTCAAGGATAATTTTCTAACAGGCATGAATCTGGAAAATGCAAAAGGAATATTCAGCATAAATACAATGAAGAGAAAGTAAGGATCAGATGGAAGTTACCATTTGGACCACAGTAGTCTACATGAAGGAAAATGTACATTCATTTTAGGTTTTCCAGAGTTCATTTAGTTTGGCTTGTTTCCACACACAGTGAGGATATGGTACTGAGGTCTGCTATTTGGAGAAAGTAACCTGACCCCTGTGTTAACTTGTGTGTGTAGGAATTTATCTACCCTCACACAAGCTGCACCTGAAGTGGTTAGCCCCACTTAGTTTCTGTCTTCTCTTTTAACTTGAACCAAACCAAACCAAATACATTCTAGAATGGGTTCAGCTACAAACAATGTAGATAGAAATATAACCCTATTGAAAAGAAATAATATTAAATCTTTAGATAATCCAAACACCTTGTCTTCATATTCAGAACGATTAAGTGGAACCACCCAAGGAGAACAGTAATTTACATTCTTACTGAGTTAAATCAAGTTTGAGTTTAGAAACCTTTTAAAAATTTTGACCTTTGTCTATTTCCCCCTCAGAATCAGCAGAATTACAAAATTTTTGTCTACTTAAACCACATTAAAGTGAAAGTAAAAGCTAAAAATGAGAAAATGACAGTAAAATACTTCCATATCAGACATGATTGCATTCCAAAACCAGATACTGATGGAAAAAAAAAAAAATTCAAGTCTGAATTAAATAAAATACTTATATAGAGAGGCATAAGTTTTTCTAACATATTTACAATCAGTTTCATATACAATTTTTGACTTGATTTTATATATTTTTAAAAGTGAAAAGTTAATATCACATTTTCCATATATAAAATAGTATTATTTAAAAATTCATACAAATGATATTCTTGCTTAAGCTCTCATCAGTTTCTCTTCTCTATTGTATTTTTTAATTTTATAAACAAATTACTGTTATAACCAGAGTCTGTTAGAAATCAATGTTGAGTCATAAATTTGATGTCACTGAGTGCAAGCGATGTGAAGCCTATGTGTGATGGGACATACCATTCACCAAACTTCTCAGCTGTTTCATGACTGTCTCTATCAACTTCTGTTTGTCGCGATCATTCTTCCTGAACTGAGCAAATATGTTGTTCTTTTTGCTAGTATCTTTCATCCTAGAAATATATGTGAATGAAGAGCTTACTTAGTAAAACGAAATCAACAGCTACGGCATCACAAGTAAAATGTCTTGGCATGCTCTGAATTATAGCATACTAACCCTTTGAAAAATGTATTTCAAAGGAAATAGTTACTTAAAAAATTATGGAAATAGCAACCACATAAAAAAATTAGCAGCTTTACTTTACATTCTATATGAAGTGGTGTTTTTGCATTAGTATGTAAATCTAAAGTATGTTTTCTAATATTATACTATTTTCTAGTATCATTCCATAAAGTATGCTAAAATACATACCCTCTATGAACTCTGCAAATCACATTCATAGCAAGACAAAGTGAAAGGAAAAATAACATTAGAAAATTTAAAGCAGCAATTTTTTGGCCTCAGTGGTGTTTCATAGTATTGTAAAATCAATTTATTTATTTTAAATGGTTGCTTTTTTCTTCTCAAATACACCACAGATATTTTGAAATGTGGGAAAATGATGTACACTTGTAATTCGAAGATTGAAAATTTTAATAGTGATACTTAAAATGAAATATAATTACATAAAAAGAAAATCTGCCTCAAAATCTGAAGGAAAAGTAACACCTAGACTTGTGTTATTTTTACAAGATATACCAGTAAATGTCCTATTACTTCAGTTTTTACTATAGTATTTTTCAAAGTACATACTTCTCTATGTACAAAGAATCCAAGTCCATAATGGTATGATTTTTGATAGCACTCACTGGTGGCAAACATTCCAATTCCTAGCCACAGTTTACAAAATATCTTCTTTCCTATGTTTATAGTATTTTTTTCAAAAATAGTTCCACTTCTCACTTGTCTCCAGTAAACCCATTTCTAAGACCAATTAAGCCTGCTACTAAGTATACAACAGGAAAATGCTTTGTTCATATCAACATAAGCAGCAATCTCATGAAACTACACCAATACTGAAGGGCAAGAAAGAAGCTTATGTTTTGGTCATTGAAATTAACTGAGCTTTTAAGCTCCCTTTAGACATTTCTCTTTTGATGAAAAATCACTAGTTCTTCAATGATTATTGAATCACAAAATGCTAAAGTGTTATACAAAAAAGTTTTCAGAATATACTCACTTCTCCAAAAGAGTAAGGGCTGTATTTGGATTCACCCGTAGGTACTTAGAAGCTGGCTGTCCATAATCAGCTAGATAAGTAGACCAATCCCAAACCATAAACAAGTCAAGGAGCTGAAGAAGATGGGGGAAAATGTTAAAGCAACTTTTGACTATTTACCTGCAGCTAATACATAAAGTATATGCCATTCTTGATCCATTTTAATATGACCTGCTTTTTAGACAAAAGATAATAAACTTAATCAAACTTCATTAACTATATTTTATAACTTTATACTATCTTTTTACTTTTGAAATTACTAAAATTGTCAGGGGTTGCTTTTCTAATAAAATACTTGATTGCATTTTCAAATCATTGTAAAATAATGAAAACACTCTTAATATAATTATATTAACACTTGCACTGAGGTAGAGATTTAGTCTTTATACATTATGCAGATCATACGGAAATTTAATTAATAAAGGTTGGTGCTACTAACTGAAGAATTTTACAGAACTTAAATTGAACCTTTTCTCTTAGAGGTTAAGTATGTTTACCTTTCTAAGAAGCCATTTGCACCCAGATTTTCCCAAAGTAATTTAAACCAAAAGCTCAGATAATCTCAATTAAGTGCATTAAACAACCTCTGCTGGATTCTCCCTGGTGATAGATCCTCCGTAGTATTATGAAATGAGGGCTTCAGGACTCAGCATGTTAACTCTAAGCGATCATTTTGTATAAACAAACAACAACAAAAAAGAAACCCTCTTGTTTTCCGTAGTGTTTTAAAACTGACTATTTGCTTTATAATCTCCAGTTAGAATTGTTGTCAAATATGGAAGTAATCTTTTAAAAGCAATGCCATGCCTAAACCAAAGCACCAAACTCCTTATCCAACTTTAAAACCTTAATCCCCTTTAAGCCATTTAAAACCAACTTCCTATCCCCATTTGAATTGTTTCGGAAAGCTAAATGCTTTACTTACTACCTTCCTTCAGTTTTATATTATTCCTTTCTTTCTTGTTTTAACTCACTTTATACATAAAAAGTATATTGCTTTTGCTTTCAAATGAAGCAAGTATTTGCATTTACTCATAGGATATGTGAGCCAACCCACTGTGTGAGAGAAAAAAATTCTGGGGTGATTAAAACCTAAAGAAAGGTTATAAGAAACTAACTCTTCGTTAGGAAGGTAATGGACTTGTCTCTTTTCCCATCCAACATACTGCTATTAATAGAGAATTTCTTGTAAAAGGAGAAAAATTCTATCATGAAACTACTAATATGAAAAAATTCTATCATGAAACTACTAATATGAAAAGCAATTCTATTTTCTTTCAGACAACTGTCTAGGCCATACCAATATTTAATACACTGGTACAGAAACTACAGTGACATGTTAAAAGAATATACTATCTAAAAAAAGAAAAAGGAACTTATTTAAAGTTCTGTGTAATTTTTGACACTTACAACAAATACCTTCTTGTCTCCTTTCTCTAGGAGGAAAAGCTCCTTTCAAACACTCCGATGGTAAAAATGTAAATTGGTGTAACTTCTCTGGAATGTGATTTTGCAATATGTGTTTAAAAACTATAAAAATGGCCATTCTCTGACTCAGTAATCATACTTCTAGGAATCTAATTTCAGGAAACAATAATAAAGGTGAACAAAAATTTATGAGCAAAGATATTAATCTCAAAATGTTACTTTTGTTATCAAAAAATGCAAGAAAAAGAAAAAAACCTAAAAATAGCCTAAATCTCAAAATTAAGAGAATGATTAAGCAGTGTGGTATATCTGTAAGACAAATACCATGTAGCTATTGAAATTGATGTCTACACGGAATTTTAAATAGCTTGGGAAGATACTTATGATAAATGTTGCTACTAAAAATTACATAAAAACTCATTAAAAAAGAATGGAAGAAAATCTGAGAAAATGTTAAGAATGGCTGTTATTTGTGTGATGGGACTATGAGGAACTTACAGTATGTTACTGTCTTCTTCATTTTCATAATATTCCACAATATTATGAAACTCTAGAGTTAGACTTGTTAACAAAAGCCTCATTTTGAAGGACTCTTCTTTCAAGTCATGTATGTGTTTGCACAAGTGTGTGTAAGCAAGAGCACAGTTAGCAGAAAGTAACACTTAAAAACTGTATACCAGCTGTAATCTCCCTTTCTTTCCAAAAGGCATTGGCAACATGACCTTTGGGATTTGCAAGAGGAAGAAGCTTTAAAATAAGACTGTTTTTCTCTTGTGCTGATCTACCCCCGGGTGCGAAAGGAGGAGCCCACTTAATTAATTTAAAACCTACACCAACTCCAACTGGTTCTTTTACACCACAAAAACACTTTCCTAGATAAAAAAAAAAAACATTATGCTTGCAATTTTCACATATTGTCAGACACTCATACACAAATGTCTTATCTCTAGAAATTACAGGAATCACAAAGTTTAAATTACCTGCCCAAATGTAGACAAATCTAATCTACATGCTTTCAAACTTACATTAATATTTTATAGAAATACATATTGTACAAAGTTAACTTACAGATATGTAGAAATCTGCATATATTTGCACATTAATGGCTAAGGAATGCATTAGCAATGTGGATTAAAGGGCCAAGGATCTAGATAACATTCACTTATTCATTCAACAAATATTGACTGCCCACCTATAACTAGCTAACCTCTGTACTAAGCACCAGAGATACAGTATTAAACAAGACAAAATCTCTATTCTAAAAAAGTTTACATTATAAGTAAGGAAAGTAGAAAGGAAATTAACAAGGAAACAAATATTGTGAAGTCGACATCAAGCAATTAGAAAGAAAAGAAATCACACAAAACCCCTGTAATTTAAACTACAGTAACACATTAGGAAGCTATCAATACAATATTAAGTAAGGCAGAAACTACTGATTTATTTTATGTAGGAGCTAGTGAATGCTTACTCATTATTCTCAGCCCATGAATCCAGTGGCTATAAACTTGAGTAACTTTTCAGTGTCTATGCCCCAAAGAATACATGGATATAGGTAGAGAGGAAATGTGGGGCCAACAAGCATGCTGATCTTATATTCTGATTTCTTATTTCCATGTGTGTAAAGATCTTTCAAATGCATAATACTACATTTTACAAGTAAGTAGAAACGAACTTCACAAAACTAGGAAGGAAAACTTGTGTGTTCAACAGAGCACAACTACTCAGTGGATACTCAAGAAAAAAATGACTGCTTGATGAAGCCAGAACACTACTGCAAGTTTACTTGGGAGCTTTTTTCTTAGGCTTCATGAATACAAAACATGAGCACCCCTATAGACTACTTTGGTTTTATGCTGACAGCTCTCTGAAAAAGGCCAGTGTTGGCCTGCAGGCAAACTAGGACTGTGAATGCAGTCAAATGACTCTTCTCCACCTTTCTTAGCTTTTCCTAGAGCATTGGTAAAGCAGACGGGTTCCTTCACAATAAAGCACTGGGTCTAATGTTGAATGAGTTCAATGTTCTTCCTAAAGAAAGAAACACTAATATTTCTGAATGGTCTACCAGTATCCCTTATCCATAACAATTACACAGTCCTTTTTCACTTTTTATAGTACAGTTTTATTTTAGTGAAAGATGTGACACAAAGCTAGGATGTTATTTTTGAGTCCTACCTAACACTATGCCAGACCAGATTTATGGACTGAGCCCATTTCTATAGGCTGCTATTCATGCCTGTTTTGACCAATGATCTCTGGTCTCTGGGATGGTTGAAAAAGAATATGACTGCTCTGGAGCCAGAGTGTGACAGGAAGGGATGAGGAAACTAGAGTGATGACAGGTACAACAACTGACACTCAGCTTCACTCCACAGAAAGTCACTGCCTTGGGGGCTGCCTCTCGCATTCAGTCAAGTTTCACAGGATGCATTACGTCCTTACTATTAAAACCTAAATTATGGAAACCTCACTTCTGTCTCAAGTTTTGTTTTCTTCAGGTGGCAATACATAAATAATATATTTGTTGTTAATCACACAAAACCTCTGTCTTGTAAATAAACAGCAAGACATAGTCTCAACAGATGAATTTATTAGTTAACACATACCTGAAGTTCAAAGATGTAGGTCAAATATGAACAAAAACAAAAATCTCCCCTAGATTATCCAAAAGCAATTTTACAATTACTTATTAAAAGATAAAGTCAGGTATATTATAATGAAATTGGTATTAAGTTCTATAAATGGGTTGTTCCAATAGTCAAGTGAAGTACTTCCACCTTAAATCCTTTTGGGAAGCAAGCAAAGTATGGATCATATAAAAACGAACAGCAAAATAATGTGCCTCAGTTCTATCTCATCATGATTTATAAGATTATCTAAAATTAGTATCCTAACTTTTTTTTTCATCAAGGATTCAAAAATACTCTTCATAACTAATCTGATAACACGCAGTGGATTTATGCCAATATTTGTAAGTGAGTTCTAAGTTTCACTTCCTTAGCGTTCCCTGTGTGTGTTCAACAAACAAAAAGATTCGGCTTAAGGAAAGAAATGGTTGCATGGGTGGTCCCATTTATACGCTCAAAATAGTTGAATCACTTTAGAATCACTGAAGAATTTGTCTGTGTCATCACATTTAGCTTGCTGACAGTTTCCCATCCCAAGTCTCACTCCAGATCGAAACCCAAGAAACTTGAGGGTCTCAGACCTGTTGAGATCACTTTGTGCAAATGACACAATGAATCTAGGCCGACTTAAAACCATTCTATGGAACTCAAAGTGACTTTTTGCCTTTGTAAAAGTGAACCCAGAGTGCCAGGTCATTTTTTTCTTGAATCTGGTTTAGCTTTCTTTGTTTTGGGTCTTTTGGGTCTTGCTTTTGAAGCACCTCAGGGGCAGTGACCCAAGACAGAAGATAAATAAAGTTAAGCCAACCTCAAGAGAAAAGCAATTGGGGATACCAGGTTTGCTTTTGTAAATGCGAACAGTGACCTGGGGGCTCAGGGTCAACCTTAGTCCCCCAAAGTCTCTTTTCCAAACACCAAATCCACCTGGGACCTCAGAGTTGCTTTGCAGATTCCAAAAGTAAACCAGGAGATCAGTTTCCCTTTGCCTCTGAAAAACAAAGCCAAAGCAAGGGTTCCTAGAGCGCTTCTGAGATTTAAACAACAAAAAACCTAAACCATAATACAGCTTTAAGGAAGAAATATGAATCATTAGGCACTGGATATTCAAGAAAAATAGATCTTAATAAATTATCCACAATGGGGAAAACGCAAGTCCTTTTTTTTAAATAGATGTTGAAATCAAATGATGAGCTCCATATGATTTTTAAAACATTTGGTTTTACTCTCTTTCCAGCTTTCTGAAAACACCACATTTGGAAACTCCATATGCAGCACTGAAAAGAATTTTAAGTAGCAGCCAGTAAAGAGCTAGGGCAAAGCTACAAAGAAGCAGTACTGTGTCTCCACCCACCTCACTTTTTGCCCTCATGCTGCCTTTTGGCTCTCTGATACACCTGACCTATAACCCATGCCTACCCTCTTCAAATGTCCCATTTGCCAAACCTGCTCTCTGCCAGCTTCAAGGACCAGGGGTGAGCTTTGAGCACATTGTGCGGCAGAGGTTGTTTAAAAGGTATTGGTCTCTTCAAGTCACTTGACTCAAGAGACCTGTACAAGCAGCAGAATGTTCTTAAAGAATTGTTGATGTTAAGCTATGCAGTAGTCCTAGATAACTACTAGGTGGGTTTGCAATTTGGCGGAAAAAGAGGCAAAAAGTAGAATTTACATAATTAGATATATATACATCCATAGTTGTTTTATCTTGAATTTCTGGTCATTATCATGGCCAAAATAGCACAGATATATATGTCATTCTCAGGAACAATCACGTTTAACTCCTGTTTTCAGTTCTGGTGATTACCTCAATATCTCTAAATATACTTGTTTTTCTAATTTTTTTTTTTTTAATCATCTTACAGCTATCACATGTAAGGGTTTATCTTACTGATATCACCTTCCTATTTTTGGTAGCTATTACAATTTTGCTCTATATTTGCTTATATAACTTTAATGTAATTAAACTTCTATTTCTTGTTATACCTTTACAATTTTTTTTGAAAAACATCTTTGAGATATATTTCACATACCCTACAACCCTTCCTTTTAAAATATAGGTATGAATTAATAGTTTTGAGTTTATTCACAGAGTTGTGCATCTCAATACATTTTAGGACATTTTTATCACCCGAAATAATCCTATACCCATAAGCAGTCACTCCCCAAATAGGGGCCATATAACACAGTCTTTTGTAACTGGCTTCTTTCACTTAGCATAATGTTTTCAAGGTTGGCCCATGTTGTATTGTGTATCAGTACTTCCTTTTATTGCCAAATAAAATTCCATTGTATAGATAAATCACATTTAGTTTATCCATTCATCAGTTAATGAACATTTGGGTTATTTGCATTTTTTGGCTATTATAAATAGTGCTGCTATGAACATTGTATACAAGTTTTTGTGGAAACATATGTTTTTATCCCTCTTGAGTATATAACTGGGAGTATAATGTGTTATATAAACTTTTTTAAGAGTATCTTTTGACTCTCCATTTAGTAATATAAGAATATTAGTACCTTATATAGTTGAGTTTTTAAATAATTCTTTTGGCAACTGGGGTTTAAAATATTTAAGTTATGTATTTGAACCCAAATAACAATAGGTATTTCGAGTTTCCTAAAAGTTCTTTATGAATGCAGAAAGATGTTAATAAATTAAAAATTTTTTAGCCTCTATTTCTAAAAGACAAAAAAACCTATAATTATCCAAAATAGGTAAAAAAACAAACAAACAAACAAACAAAACACTTCAGATAGTACCTTCAAGTAGATTTACCTCAAATACAGTAGTAGATCCTTGACTGACATGGTTCGAACTGCATGGGTCTACTTACATGCAGATTTTTTCCAATAAATACTGTAAATATATTTCTCCTATGATTTTCTTAACATCTTCTATTCTTTATTGTAAGCATACAATATATAATATATATAACATACAAAATGTGTTAATCAAATATTTATGTTACCTATTGGTAAGGTTATCCGGTCAATAGTAGGCTATTAGTAGTTAAATTTTTAGAAAGTCGAAAGATATACTCAGATTTTTGACTGTGAAGGGGGTCAGTGACCCCCTAATCCCTATGTTGTTCAAGGGTCAACTGGAGCTGAGAGAGATTTTGGTTTTTATAATACCTTTACCTACATAAATAGCTTGTTTTCCTTTAGTCGTGAGAGTACCTGGTTCAGCTTCCTGATACTGTAAGATGCATCATACACTGAGTGGTAGCACTTATCTAATTACCCAAACCAGAAATCTGGATTCAGTTGTGTTGCCTCTTCTCTCCCACAACTCCTGCATTTCATTTACTGCCAGGTTTTGTCAAGATTTAGCCTCGTAAGTGTTTCTTGAATTCATTTGCTTCCTACTTTCCATCCCTACTACTGTCTTGGTTCAGGTATCATAAATTCTCTCCTGCGCCTTCGGTCTTGCTCATCCCTTTGCCTCTCTCTTCTAATATCCCAGATCCATCAACCTTCATGCCACTGCTGGAGAAATCCAGCTAAAATACAGATCCAAAAACACCATTCACTTGTTTAAAACCTTCAGTAGCTTCCTTACTCCACAAGATAAAGTTTAAGTTCTTTAACATGATATGCAAAGCTGTCTTGCACCTGATCCAGTTCAACCTTTTTTGGCTTCCTCTCCTGCCTTGTAATTTAAGTTCCTAAACAAGAAACTCTCATAGTTCTTCTATAAACCATGATGACCACCCAGGACATTTATCATTTTCTTCTCTGTATGGAGTACCTTTCTCCTCCTTCACCCAGGTAACTTATTCCATAAAATCTACATCTGGATTCACCTCTCTCAGGAGGCCTCCCCAGACTACTTTGCTTGGGTTAGCTGTTCTTTCATGTCCTCATAGCACCCTCCGTATATCTCTTTCACAGTATTTTTCACACTATATTGACATTATGGATTAACATGTCTGTCTACCTAATAAGGAATCAAATATTAATTAATTCCTTGTGTAGTTGGGTAACTCATGGCTACCTCAGCACTATCTCTGTCTAGTATCCCAAGAGCCGAAGTGCCTTTTCTTGCTCCTAAAAATGTACTTTGTAAGTCCTTTGAAACTGGTGACTTATTTCAATTAATATCTGTATCTTCATATTGATCCAGGACCTGGTATATAGTAAGCACCAAGTAAATGTATGTTAAGATGAACTGCATAGGTTACTTTTTTAAAAAATTAGTTTCAAGTACATTGGTTAGACATTTATATAGTTTATAAAACAAGCCCTCTAATTGCTCCTTCTCTCCTCTGGTTTTCCACCTAGCCAATATAATAATGCTAACTACATTCCCTATGCTATGCTCCCCATTCCCATGACCATCTATCAACTACTAATTTGTACTTTTTGATGCAGGGGTTACCTTTTGACACAGAATTTTATGTCTACATTGAACTCATATCTTATACTAATAAGATGGCCATGTTGTTATTTGATTTACATGTAAACTAGTAGTAAAGACATCTCTAAATTTTTAGTAATGTATTATTATTATTCTGAAAGCCAGACTAGTCCACTTTATTGACTGATTTAATTTGTGCTATAGAATATTTCATAAGCTAAGTTCTGCTGTTCAGATCACCTTTTATAAACCAGTGGTGCCACCATCTAATATGTTAAACAAACATTCCTGGGTCATCCATTTAATATTCTGTCCAGATTCATTACATCATCTGCCTCACTTATATAATAGGTAGTTATGTAATGACTTTGCCAATGAAGCTCAGACTTCCAATACTAAGGACATCAAACCTTGAAACTCATGATCATGAGAGGTGATGAGTCATTCTGCTTCACTGAAGCAATGAAAAAATAAGATCTACTCATATGAATTGACTTTGGAAGAATTCGAACAATAAAGAAAGACAATATGGATTAGCTAATGAAAAAAAATTGTCCACCAGCATTTCTATATTCCTGGATATAGCAGTTGCTTGGATGAAGGAAGCCAGACTATGCTGGGGTTTCTTATTCCTTTATAGTACAATTATTAAAAAGAAAAAGGGAGAGGAAATAACCGCTTCTTAAAAATTTGTAAAAATCTAAGTGAATATTCCTCTCCCCTTCTCCCAGGGTTGTGATTTAAAATAAGGCAAATGAAAACTTGGCAAACCTAATATCTGGATTAATTTAGTCTTTAATAAAATCGGTCACACATATTTTACTCTAAAATTTTAGTAAGTCAGATAATATGAATTAATTATAATTTGCCATTGTTTATAAACACTGACTTCTGGCTTTTGAAAAAACAAAGCTAAACTAAAATTATAACTAAATACACAACCCCCAGAGGCATCTTATAATTTTTTAAAATAAAACTCAGGCCATTTGAGATAAGTGAAACAAACCGAAGCCATTAAATCCTAGTTGCCTCAAGAGTAAAAGGGGGATAGTTTCTCTGGTAATACCTTAGCAGGCAGTGACTAAGGTATAAACCTCAGTTCTAGTTCTTGTAAGAAATCTTTGGTTAAGTAGGGAACTGAATCTCAGATACATATCTCATTTGTTTGGCTTTCTAGAGATATGGCCTTGGCCTCAGTTTTATGTCCTAGAATATAAATATAGACCTTTTACCATTTGCCTTGGATTCTCAAAGGAAAGCAGTTAGTCAGACTATCATACTTAGCATGATGAAAATAAGGATCTTTGTGGTCTCTATGAAATACAAGAATATTACAATATCTTGGTGACTATTTGCATTTAATGGGGTTTGCATCCTTGCTCATTTCATTTCTTTCTAATCTTAGATTTTGTAATCCTTACTCAAAGAATTTTAAAGATTCGTATTTAGTTTACTTTTCTGGAACCCAAAAGGTACTTCTCTTACTCTAGACAATTTATTAACTCCTGATTATCGAGATACTTGCAGATCTGATTTTATATGTAATTACCTTTTGTCACATATAATAATTTGCATGATAAATATGTCAGACCGCTTGCTGCTTAGTTTGTTTCAATTGCTAAATTTGGTTTTCCTATAGCCTCAAGGCATAATTAAATATGAAAAAGAGGGCAGTTATCAAACGTTACTAAAGCTGATTCACTAAGGTAGGAAGGAGTACATAGCAAGTAGCCTTGGCTTTCCTCAGAGACTGATACTTGAGTGCTTACTTAGTAACATTTCTGGGACAAGGTAACAATGACAACACTGTGACATTCTGGCTAATGCAAGTATCCACGTGAACTTCAAAATGGACAATAGACAAACAGGATGCAGCTTAGTTAAGAAGCAGCTATTGGAAAAGAGCTACTGGCATCACACCTTCACTACAGGTTACGGCAGTCAAATACAAAAAGAGAAACTACATAAAAACAGCAGGGGAAGGACTTATTTTCCTGGGAAGATAAATGCAGCCAGTGGAATTAAGTAGATTGTGACCTTAGTCCTACAATGTTTGCATGATGTGAATCTGTACTACAGGAGTGCAAAAGGAAATCCCTACCTGACCTCCAGATAACCTAAACAGGAAATTAGGATATTTCTAAGCAAAATAGGCTGTGTCATCCTGCTAATATAATTGTTTCCATTGACACTTTGCATAAACATCTTACATTAGGCCACCAGAAAAAACTCAAGCCATAGCATCTCTTCTTAAGAGAGTATTCAGTGATTTTAAGGAAATACTCAACGAACATTGCAATTTAAAACGAGTCAGCATTTTTTTTCTCAGAATACTTTAAAAATATCTGATATTTGGTTATGGTGCATCAGAATAATAGAAATCTGCATTGTTTGGCTGGGAAAAATCAAGTTCCTCCAATATCTCATCTAATCAATATTTTATAAATATTGTTTACTAATTATCCCTCACTTAGATGAAAAGTGCTATTTCTTACGACACCAATAATTATCTATACACAAGTACTATTAAATTCCCTCACAACTTAGTTTTTAAAAAAACCAAGCTATTTTCATTTTGAATTAGTCATTTAAGGGAATTGTAAACTTTGGGTCTCAACTTCCTCATCTGTAAAATAAGGGACTGTGTTTGTGACAAGCACTCTTTTTGACATTAGCATTGACATTAGCAATGAAAAGATTAGATGAGCCAGTCTTTGAATACAAGGAGTTCATAAGAGTAATAAGGAGATATTCACACAAACTTAATTATAAACTAATATGCTAATTATTTACACTGATAGAGTTATGTATAGGTTATTATTATTATTATTAGAGCAATTTTGTTTGGAAGTGAGAAGCAAACCCAAGAAGGGATCATAGGTATTACCCAAACTGGGTCTCATAAAGGAGATGAAATCAAGGGAAGAAGAGTAGTGGTATTTCAAGGAGATGGGGCAGCATGAGAAAAGGCACAAAGATGAGAAAGAATTGTACTTACAGGGAGTGTCATGTACTTTAGTGTTGCCAAATAGAAATATGAGGGAGTAGTGCAAGACAGACTCCAGAAAGGGGGCTGGGTCATAAAAGGACATGCATGCCTGGTTTAGGAACTTGGGGAAGGTTTTAAACAAGGAAGCTCACGTGGTCAGATTCATCACTTAGATATGTAACTCCGACAGCTCTGTGAAGAATAGATTTAAGAAGAAAACACTAACAACAGGAAAAATAATTAGGAGACTTGTAATAACCTTGAAATACACTGGGACAGACAAGTAGGTAGATAGGATAGAGAGAAGAGGATGGATAGATGGATAAGTAGTAGACAGGTAGTTAAGATGGAAAGAAGAGGATGGGTATGAAAATATTTAAGAGAAAAAAAGTCCTAGGACATGATGATTGATTAGATGTGGGACTCGGCAGAGTGGTGCCATCAACCAAAATAAAGGACACAGAAAGAAGATATCATTTGAGAATAAGGGAAGATGACACATTGACAGCTTTGGCCACATAAGATGTGGGACACACATCTCGGTAGAAATGTCTACTGGATATATATCGGGGGGGCAAACAGCATTTGTGCCAGAGATATGATGAGAGTGTATGAGTTCACCCAGGTAAAGTGTATAGAGAAGAGTGTTCTATGGACAGAAACCTGAGGGATATCATCACTTAGGGGGAAGGAAAGAAAGCTGCAAGAGACAGAAAAAGAATGTTAGAGTATAGCTTTTGAAGAAGAGAGAATTTTAAAGAGAACATGATCAGCATTATTAAATGCAGCAGAATGAGCCAGTAGAATAGAGGCTAAAACATCAAAGGCTTTCCCTGGTAAACTAAGAGAACAGTGTTTCAGCAGTGTGACAGCGCAGAGCAGTGGGATGAGGAATGGATGATGAGGAAATGAGGATAGATCTATTATAAATCATTCTTTTAAGGAATCTGAATGCAAAGGAGAAGAGACTTGAAATAACTAGAATGAGACTGGAGAAGATATTTTCACTCCCTTCTACCCTCTTCTCTCCTCTCTTCCCCTCTCTCTCAGATAGGAAAGATTTGAACACGTTTTTAGGCTAAGATAGTAAAAGGATAAAGCAGAGGAAACAAAGTTCCATAGAAAAGATGAAGTTAAGGGCATAGAGAGCCTTGAATAAAAATGTTACCTATCATCTGAGTTTGAAGGAAAGGAAACGAAGATGAGTGTGAATATACATAAACTGATTGCAAAAAGCGACAGTGAGAGATTGATGGTGATAAAGATGAATGAGGAGGCTCAAGAGGGTTTGGAGCTTTCACTCAAGAGTGGAAGAACAATGGTCTATAAAGAGAAAAGGGGAACTAAGAGAAAACCAATCTCTCAATCACACTGTGGAGCATGTTGAAAGAATGTGTAGCTACCACTAGAGAGGGCTACAGGGTTAGCAGTATCCTCAGAATTCTAGGCCTAGGAGGTGAAGAAGCATTCTGCCCAACAGTTGAAGCTGTAGGGCCATTTACATCAGAATAAAGGTGTAAGGGAGCCAGAAGAAGTGAAAATACACAGTGTAAACAAATCAAGGAGTCAATAGACAGGAAAAAGGTTGGGAGGTTGGAAAGAGTGGATAAGAAAGTGAAAAAAGTAGAAAGAAAGTACTTAATTTTATGAGTAGTCAAATATTTTAATCTTCTAGAATGAGGGATGCATGGTTGGGAAGTGTCAGAAGTGACCAACGTCTGCCCAGGTTCAGGAAGAAGTGGTGAAGGCTGCTATGAGGTTTTCAAAAGGACAGAGGAGCCTCTATTTAAATGCAGGCTACAGCAAGAAACCTGGAGCAGCAGGAACCCTGGTTAAGGGGAGAGAGAGCTTCTAGGTGTGGTTAGATTTTCTGGCGTCCCTTCCAATTTTCAAGTGTTACGATTTGATGACCATGAAAATCTTTGAATCACAGACTGAAGGTAACTGAAAGATGATTTGACATTTAAGAAAACACGAACAGTGAAAGAAAAAGAACTACAAATTGTAAAACACTCTAAGGACTAATCTGTCACTTAACATTAAGTACTAAGCATTGTAATGTATACCTAAGAAGGAAGTTCAGGTAAAAAATACTATAAATGTTTAATTCTCAAATTAAATAATCCTTTCAACAATTTCATCCTTTTGATATATATAAGTAAAAACTTTCATCATGACTATATATCCACCTGGATCTTAGAGGTCAATGTTGATCTAAATGACACTAATCTAAATTTCTGTTAATATATGGATATATGTGACAGAATGCATCCCTTCCCAGTGCTAGCTGAATGTTAACAGTGTGGAATTCTCTGGGCTATCTAAATTTGATAATGGGTGGCTCTGTGGGCCACTGAGAACTTCCTGAAGTTCGGAGTGTGTCTACAGACCTAGTTTGTTGGGAATGTTTGTTTTCACTTTCCAACCAAGTTATGAGATCTTCAAGGGCAGGGTAATAGCTCTTACTTTTTCTGTAGGGTATGCAATAAAAGCTTGGTGAACTGAATTAAATTATATTGCATAGAACACTTTGAGAAGCGAAAGTTTAAGAATTGTGTCTTTTCTGTGACAAAACATAGCCACAAAGGAAAAGCAGAGAGATTAATGCAAAAGAAAAAGCTTTTAAATTTAAACCACTAAAAAGTTTTGTATAAATACAATTTAAAGCTGTTGGTCTTTCACACATAGATTATAGTGGATCCTGATTAACGTACTGTTAATTTTTCTTTATCTCTATTTCAGGACATTAGTTATATTTGTGTATAACTTTTCACTTGAACAACTCATTCCAGTGAAGTACATGCAGGCTTTCCTATACTTTATAAAAAGAATTGAGTTTCAGAGAGCTTAATTGTCTTGTTCAAACTGATATGTGAAGTATTTGAGTCCTAACTCAAAGAAACCCATAATAGAAAAAAAGAGAAATATTTCCATTCAATAAAATAAAATAATTATTAGAGAAAAAATTTCTTATAAATGAATAATAAGAAGTTCGGCAAAAATGTAAATTAATTTTGAGAGAAAGGATAAAGTTACTGCTGGATAGTACCAATACTAAGATTATTATCTAATAATTTAATGAATATATAATATTTATCAAAGGCCAGAATATCACTATCCTTTATTGCTGACAGACTATTATAAAAATTTTAACATATCCCTTTCAGTGAAAAAAATAACAAGAATATTGATAATTTAAAACATTTAAATTTGAGACTGCCTCTCTTTACATTATGCACTGGCTTATAATTCCTAGCCTGTGGAGACAAAGACTTTCTCCTTGTGTAACACATTGAAATTTACCTCAAAATTAATCAGAGTATGAAAATGTTATTATACATAAGGAATATTCCATATTTTCCCAAATGCTCACATATATGAATAATTTTTTCCCAATCTGTTTAATTTTGTTTATAGTCATATTGCTAACTTCAGTACTTCTCTTAACAAGTAATTCTGGTTAGTATATTTTTTGGAATGTTATTTTGGCAATGCCAAGTAATTCCACTTCAAAAGGCCTATAGATATACTTACACAAGTATTCACTATATACGTCTAAGGATATTAACTGCAACATTATTTATATGTAGAAAAACCGGAGACTCCATAATGTCCAACAAGGGAGGACTTGTTTAATAAATATGGGTATATTTATACTATAGAACATTATGAAGAAATAAAAATAAAGCAGATCCATATCTACTAGTATGAAATCATGTAGTGCTGCATAAAAAATGTAAATTATAATATAAATGACCCATTTCCTCCACAAAAGCAAGTAACTCTACAAGTGTGCACACAAGTGGGTGCAGGTCTGTGTATTTAAATGTAGATTATAAAAGGTCCACAGGGAAACACACTGATGACTCTGAGAAACTAAGGAGGAGAGCTTTCTCTTTATATCCTTCTACATGTCTCATTTTGTTTGTTTGTTTTAAATAGTGAGCATGTGACATCAATTTTGTGATTTGATAAGTATAGATACCTATACAAAAAATTACCATGGGGGGAGTTAGGTAAAGTGTACATAGGACCTGAGCCTTATTTGTAACTTCTTGTGACTCTCTAATTACTTAAAAATAAAAAATTTTAAAAACCAGTGAGCATGTACTATTTTTGTAATTATTATGTTTGTGTATTTGTTTTTCCGGTTCTGAAAAAATCATTTTAGAGGGTAATTTTTCAAACTACAAAATAGCTCTAACCTTTTTTTCGACCTTCATTTATTCCTTTTCTAAAATTTTTCCTTTCTTTATGTAGATATAAATTTCTGGTGATAAATTCTCTGTTTTATTAGTCTGAGTGTTATGGATTGAATTGTGTCCACCCAAACCTGTATTTTGAAGCCCTAACTCCCAATGTGACTGTTTTGGAGACATGGCCTCTCTCACCTTTACTTAAAATAATCACGAGAATCTATGAGTTCAAAATTTATATCAATAACTGAAGGTATAAGCATGAATCACATACGTAGTTAAGCATATAAAGTATGAGAATTATGACACTGGAACAAAAAAGAACAAAAAGGCAAAAGACATTTAGGTTCAGACTAATCCTTTATAACATAAGCTCTCCCAAAGGGCAGCATACTTTTCTAATATCTGGACCTTAAGGTAAACTTTGTGAGATGTCTGGTCTTGTTAAATTCAGGAATAAACCCAAATACATCTTCCTTTAAGTCTTTGGCACTTCAAATGAATTTAGGATTGTCTAAGAGAAAAAATGCTTGCTGGAGGAGCTGTGTGAACAAGCTTGTTGTCCTGCTACTATATCTAGTCAGGCATTCAAATACTACAACTTTGGCAAATCCCATTAATACTTTAAGAAGTCAAAGACTTTAAAACTTCTAAAGAAAGTTCCTGTGAAGTAGTCACAGGAGCAAGTTTAAGCAAGCAGAGTGTGTATACAATATAGTAACAAATATAATGCAAACAAAAGAAGATTTGTTTAATTATAGTGGAAATAATTGTTATTTAAAAGTGCCTCTTCCTCATCATAAAAGAATAAACTGGACTAGTGGCAAAAGAATTGTATGTTATGATGCCTTAAGATTAGAAACAAGACAGAAATTTCAAAGTAAAGTCTTGGCAGACACCCAGTCTCCATTGCAAGAACTATGGCTAAACAATTCCTTCATAACTTCCAGGGCTTGTTCATGTCCCTTTAGGTAGAAGTCAAAGTTGTTCATTTTGGGTCAAATACAAGTGTATATTTATCAGGTTCTCTTATCTTTCTATGGTGAAATACATCTGATATTCCTTCCTAAACTTTGTAACCATTTGGGGGTATGGTAGAGGATTATCAGACTGTAAAAATTAGGGTAGAAGTAGTAGGGTGAGGAGGATAATGAGAACAAGGAGGTAGGTGCCCGGGATCCTTTCCTTATGAAGCAATACTTTTGAAAGGAGTGATGGTCTTCATAGTTCACTGTAGTACAGATCTGGCACATGAGCCTTTGCTGTCATCCTGATGAAGTATGGTATGTACAGACAAATGACAGCTGCTGACATAATCAATTAATGACCTCTGCAAAGCAAGCTTCACACAATTCACTAGTTTTAGCAATGAAGATTAGCATGCCATGAAAAAGATCTCTTCCAGAAGTAAACTGTACATTTTGCCTCACAGGTTTCATTAAACCATTAATACATAGTTAAAATAGTTCAGGAAGTTTCCCAAGGTCATACACTTGTTATTAAGAGAAGCAGGACTCTACCTTGTTTCCTGATTTCCTACACAATAGTGTCCTCATCAACACACCATTTGGAGACTTCAGTGGCTTTCTTTTTACACTTCTCAATTCCTATCTTTTAGCCAAGACATGTTTCCGACTCTAATAGTCTTTTCTTCATAGATAACAACTAACTCATCTCTCAAACTGTCTAGCTCTTATTTTATTGTCTATTGTTTAATTCTGTTTCCCCTGTGGCTAGCTATAGTAGGGACTCAATAAACATTTTTTGAAGAAAGAAATAAATGAAAATCTATTCATACTTAATTCTTTCTTTTTACTGCAGTTTTAGGATTCCACTAACAAATGTTTATTTACACAATGCTTGTCCCAAAGGGATTTTAAGGCAACTTACGAAAATATATGCAAGATAAATACAACTTAATAATTGAGAAAACTTAGGGCCAAGAGAAAGTGAAGATAGGAGAAGAAATAAGGTTAGTATATAAAATGCATGTGATGCTATCCTATACACCTAAGTTTTCTAGCTCCAAAATAAAAAAAAGACAATATAATTAGTTGGATAACTCACAGTGTTATTGAGATAGAAACAAACTCGTAATTGCTAAGGATAAATTCAACTATTTCTAATACCGAAAACAGAAACTTCTCAGTCCATATGAAGAAGCCACTACGAAATACAGTGAACCATCTCATCAGTAATTAAGTAATAGTAATCAATCATCTGTAACCTAGACTACCAAAATAATTGTCTAATGTCCTTCTTGATTATAATTTTGTCCCTTTTTAATCTATTCTCCTTAGAGCAGCCAGAGTGATCTTTTCAAAACAAAAACCAGAGCATGATATGACCCTGCTTAAAAATCTTGAATGGTTTCCCATCATACTTAACATTCTAAACTCCTTAACAAGGCCCTATATACATAATTTGGCTCTGGTAATCTTCCCAATTCCTCTGCCAGGAATACTATTTCACCATATCTTCCAATTTTATTCAGATATCTACTCAAATGTTGCCTCCTTAAAAAGATTTTCCTTGACAACCTCATCTGAGGTTGACAACCTCACCTCACCCCCAGTCACTACCACATTAACCTGTTTTATTTTTCTCACGGTTCTAAAGCTATTTGGAATCCTATCTAAAGCTATTTGAAATTATCACTGTTTGTTATGGATCTCCCTTTAACGAAATGAGATTATGAGAGCAGGCTCTTGCCTATCTTGCTCACCACTGTATTCCCAGCACTTAAAACAGTGCTCAAGGCAGGTGTTCAATATTTGTCAAGTAAATGAAGAAATATCTGAAAATGGGGCAGCTCTTGGTGGTCTGCCTTAATCTGGACAGCTTTCAGTTTCCCAGAACAGTAGTGGTTACATAATTATTGTTAGGTCATATAAGATGCCTCCGAGAATCTGTTGAAAACACTGGACTTCTTCTCAGAAAAACACATACAAACAAAATCTTATACAAATCTCCTAAAACCCATCTATAGTCCCCAGGTTAGAATCCCTGATATAAAGGCATGTAAGAACTTTTGTGCAAAGCAATCTATGTTATAACTAATTCCTGTCCACAGAATTAAAGGCTGAGGGGGAAAAAAAATCAATAAAAAGCTGCAAATCATACCTAACAGATTTCTCTACAAACTGGTAGAATATAAAAGTGGTCAAATGAGTAACAGCCATAGCTAATAGCTGTTTTGTCTCCTCATGTAACATATTAGATTGAGAGGCCCAGATTTGAAATTTATAATGAAAGAAAATATATGTATATATGTTGATGACATATATAGTAAGAAAACAGATCCAAGAAGTGAGTCGTTTTATGGATGGCCTCTTAAAAAATGACATAAGCGATACTCTTGTTCTAACTAAATGAGACAGTACTGGATCAGGATATGAACAGAGCAAGTCAGGTTCCAGGAATTGATAAAGCTAAAAAAGATAACATTTCTAAATGGATTGGTTTAATATTCAGAATGGTCCATGAACTCTTCTGGAGGCAGAGAAACTCCCTGGGTACCATCAATAACAAGATGCATGTACAGGGTCACAAAACGACTTTAAAAATGTGTTCTTTAAATTATGTCAGATCAAAGAAGTAATGGCAGGAAAAAGAATATATTTATGTGTAAAACTCCTCCCTGGTCCGCGAGGGTTGACTTGGTGTTAGGTAAAAGAGACCAAAGAACAAAGTAGCTTTTGTTCCCTAACCCCTTCTCTTTTTGTATCTGCAGGTATTTATAGTCAAGTTAGCTTACAAAGTAAACCATCTGGGCAAAAAAATTTCTGTAAATTCTAAGAACTTAGAACTTTTTTCATCACATTTTTGGTACCACTAAACAGTAAGAGTCACTACTTTCTTTGTGGAAGTTTGGCTTTGTTTTAAGGTTCTTATTTTGGTATTAGATTTTCTGTCTTAAGGTGCAATTATCTTGAAAAAAGTCACTTCAGCTGTATTTCCTTTTTAATACTAGGGAGACACTCTTTACAACACACAGAAAATATAGAACTTACCTTGATCATTTCATCAAAATCTCTCTCCTTTAAAAATTTCCCATCTAATTTATAGTGTATTAGTAAGGGGGAAAAAAAGTAGTGAATATATTCTTTATTTCTCTCCAAGTTGCATACTGTGGTTCAATAACAATAGCCTTGAAGATTCACTAAGGAATTTGACAACTGTTAGGATTTGAACTCCATGTGAGCTGGTATTTTAATTTCCCAGTAAATCTTTTCATTCTTCACAAGCAATCCTGTGTTACCATTTCACACTTCTTAAAAACAAATTATTCTGTATGACTCACTGGTTTACTGAGTCTAAGCAGCATTAAATCCTCTAGTAATTATCATACTTCCCAAAATCATCTGAATGTGTTTTTATGAAAAAGCTAGAAAAATTATTTTTGAAAAATTACTACTATTTTTCATTAGTTTTATATTACTTGCATTTTAATATTTAAATTTTATCTATTTGCGCTCATAGCTCTGTTTTAACCATCTGGTTCTAGGAATCCATTCATTAATGTAAATCAACAGTGGTCCAGGTAACTCAGTTTGAGTATTCAGTACTCAAACAGGTTTAGGGGGCAAAAAACAGATATGCCTTTAGTCTAGAACTTCTCAAAGACTAATGTGCTAATGAGATTGTGAATTTACATGAGAGGGACATAAGACATAGGATTTCCTAAACTTATTTTACCATAGCTTATTTTCTTCAAAATCCACTGTTCCAAATGACAGTAGTTTAGGATATGCTGCTTTATTTAAGTTCTGTGTTATATTCAGTCATTGTTGATCACTTAAAGTGTATAATGACTTTGTCTAAATTCCTATAATCACCCTGTCCAAAATATTTCTTTATCTATAAAAGAATAAACAGTTAGTTTTGGAGCACTGACATTTCTTAGAAATAACTTACAAAACTATTTTAGTATCTCTAATGATGACCAAGATAAATCAAGAAATGTGTCATTATGTATTCATATAAATACTCTCATAAAAAAAAAACTGAAATAGAAAAAAATTACCACTGTTAAAAAATGTTTGTTGATATTGGAACATTAAGTTACATGGAATATCTCAATTCTTAATAAGGTGCTTGTACACCAACAAAAAATGCTTTTGAGTATAGCCAAAAAAATTTGCATTCACTTATTCAACATTTATTGATTGTTTACTATGTGCCAAGAATAGCATTAAGTGATGGATATATAACAGTAAACACAAAAGGCAAGATTCTTGTCCTCATGGGCTTGCAGTTCAGCTTTTTTTCTTTTATACTGCCTATATTGATATGAATACTTACTCTAGAATTGCTTTATTTTTAAACATACCTTTGATGGCCTGAGAATATAGTCAGGCTGGTATTAAAAAATCTCAACCCTACAACTAATTTGCTAATGAAGGATGGCATGAACCATGAAATATAAGCATACAGTTAACTGGATTGACAAAGGAAACTATTTTATTTGTAAATTAGAAGCACATGCCACTTATGTCTTACAGTCTGTTTTACAATTATTTTACATTAAAATGCTATGAGATCCAATTCTTTTCAATAAAAAATGCTGGGTCAACTGGATAACCATATACAACAATATGAATCTTGAACCTTATACCCCTTATACACTATGCACAAAATCAATTTCAGATGGATTATAAATATAAATGTGAACAATAAAATAAAACTTTCAGAAGAAAACATAGGAAAATATCTTTATAATTTTAGGAGCAAGCAAAGACTTTTTAAACAGGACGTTAAAAAGAGCCATAAAGGAAAAGTTGGATTTCACTAAAATTATAAACTTCTGTTTATCAAAAGACACCACTAAGAGTGAACAAACCACAGAGTAGAAGATATGCGTGATATATACATCTGACAAAGGACTTATATTCAGAATATAGAAAGGACTTCTAAAAACCAGTAAGAAGTAGACATTACAATAGAAAAACATGGCAAACAAACAAACAAACAAACAAAAAAACAAACAAAAACCAACCCTAATAGGTTATTCGCAAAAGAGGATGTTCAAATAAACAATATGTGAAAAGAAGTTTAATTCTGTAGGTCATCAAGGAAATGCAGATCAAAACCACAATGTAAAACTACTGTATACCCACTGGAATGGGTGTAAAAAGAGAAAGATAAGCCTACAGTGACAAGGATGCAGAGCGATAAAAATTCTTCTATACTGCTGGCTGAAGTAAAACTAGCACCTTTGCTTCGGAAAACTGTTTCACCGTATCTACTAAAGCTGATCACATACATAAAACCCCCCTGACTCAGTAATTCCACTCCTAGGTAAATATCTTAACAGGAATGTGTGCATGTTCAGCAAAAGACATGTGAAAGAATGTCATGTTAGCACAATTTGTAAGAGTAAAAGTGGACTCGATTCATATGTCCATCAATAGTAGAATGTGTAAGTTATGGTATATTTCTGTGATGGCAGACTACACAGCAAAGGGAATGAATGAACCACAACCAAATATAACAATATGGATAAATTCCACACACATAATATTGAACAAAAGAAGGCAGAACCACAAAGTTGATACTGCACGAGTTCGTGTATACAAAATTCAAAATCAGGCTAAATTTATCTATGAGTATTAGAAATCATGATAGTGGTTATGCTTTAAGAGAGAGAAGGGTAATTAATGACTGGAAATAAGTGAAGTGAGGAGTTGGGTCTCTTTTGAGATACCTACCAGTCAAGTTTTCTTTCTTGATCTGGGTGTTACAAAGATGTACTCACTTTTTGAAAAATCACAATAGTACACCTATGATTTGTCTGAATGTATGTTACACTTCAATAAAACATTTATTTGAAAAGTTCTCTGAGATCCAAATATATTTTGAACAATTTAAATTCTCTCTCAAATTCTGTACTCATAGTTCAGAGGAATGATCACTCTCCTTTTCCCTAGCTTGCCCAAGATCAAATACTTGAAAACAGGGTCTAATCCTATATTGAGAAAAAAAAAAAATGATAATGTTTATGACATAGGGTTTTAATAGGAAAAAGAAAATGGTATACTTGACTCATAGGCTAATAAAAATCACCTATCTGAGTTTCTCTACAAAGGTATAACCTCTCTAAGGTTTTAGACTAAGATTATGAAATTTTTAAAAGGCTCTTCATATGACAAGGTATCTGATCCCTCACTAGCTTTGTAATTCTCTCTTACGTGCTCTCCAGTTGGTGACTGTCTTTATCACCATGTAATACTTGAGACATAGTCTTAGCCCCAAAGCACGACGGTCTAACTCAAATACCACACTTTCCTTAATGCAATCTAAGAATCTCTAGCACAATTTTGGTTCATTTGGAGGTCAACTAAAACTACTAGATCTTTTTCATACTATAAGTCAGATTTCCTACAGCCTGTAGTTTAAAATTTTTAATTGAAAAAAAAAGAAAAAAAGAAGCTCTATATGGCACTTAATATTTCCCTTGCTAAATTTAACTTTGTTGGCTTTGGCTTATCACTGCAGCCTACTGAGAACACTTTGATTCTATCTTCTAACATTTTAGGTAACTCTCCTAGCTTTGTGTAATCTATATATGTATTTCATAATTCCTCTATACATTTATTCAAGTCATTATTTTAAAAAATTAGTTGACCCCAAACTGTCAAAAACAGTTATCTAGAGGGTGCTGCCAGAGTCTTGACTTAAAGTAGCATTTCATAAAGTATGTCTCATGTAATACAACCCAAAAGGAATGGTATTCTGTGATGAGTTTGGGAGATGCTGGGTTACTCTGCAGTAATCCCTACAATTCTCAATCCCTACAATTCTAATGTACATGGTAAGTCTCTAAGAGTAAATTAGAGTATAAAGTGTTTTCCAAACTTGGGACCTTTATTATTATTTTTTTTAAGAAATCTTTTCTCATCTTGAGAAATCAATGTTCCTAGAAAAACACTTTGGGAAACACTGCTCCAGGGCAATGATAACACATTAATCAATATTCTTTGGGCAAGAGATTGTTTTATTTGCTTCAAACCCACCTAACTGCATTATCATCCAACCTACCTAAACTTCTCCATATTGTTTAAAAGATTATCAAGGTACTGTCAACTTACTGTCAAGCCTAACTTATCACAAAGTGAAAAAGGACTAAATAAAGAAGATTTAGTGTTAAAATTAGGGAACCATGGGTGCTCAATTTACTGTGAGAATAATGCTCAATATGAAGGAAGGCGAGAGATATATTTTTAAAGTTTCCCATTAAATTGGCTACATTTAAAAAGTTTTGGTGATTAAAAACTAATCTTTAGTTACCTGGATAATTCAATTATGTAGTATACCTCATGTTCCAGTAATATTTAGTAAAATATTTCTAGGTATTAAGAATGAGTTATAAAAATTATCACTCAATACTGTATATTATAGCCTCATAATAAAATAATTAAAAATTTTAAGGTTTTCATACATTGTCAAAAGAATTTTACATATTCATCTGAAATCCATCTGAAAGATTGTACTTAACAAAATAGATGGTCTTTGTAAAAGCAAACAGGCACACAAAATTATATAAAAGTCCTTCGTCATTTCGTGACTTAATTTCAGAGAACCTGGGGTAAGAGGATGAAAGGCTTTACTTGTAAAAAAGTTTGCACATACAAATCATTTTCAAACAGCACATTTAAAATCAATTGAGGCATTATATTCACATAATGCAGTACCAGTACTGCTAATCCTCTGCATTGTCTTTTGGGGCAGTAGGCCTGAAGATATTGTTGAGATAACTGGCTTCCATTAGCAACCATGTGATTGGCAGGACGATAAAGTCTTTTCACTCACTGGTCAGCTATTTCCTTTTCTTTTAGAAGAGGGCAATTCTGATGATCCATCTTTTAGCTACAGTTTCTCATTGAGTCCCAAGTCTCTTGCCTTCAGCTTTGATATGGTTCTAACTTTCCTCTTGTATCAGCTCATACTTGTCATCAACTCCTCTATTCAGAACAGCAAATATCAGGAGTTTGACCTCAGGGCAAAGTCCGGGTGGGCAGGTAAAATTTGACCACTGGACCTACTTCCTAATCATTCATACCCAGCAATTCATGAAGCAGTATCAAATTCAAACTAAAAAACAGAAGCATGACCCCTTATAAGTACTATGAAAAGGGCTCTTTTGCCCTTCTAAGTATACTTGAAAAGAACTGTCAGCCACCCTATTAAGACAGAAATGGATCCAGACTAGAAAAAAAGAAGGAAAAGTGTAGAAACTCAGCTGAAATGTAAATGAAAGTGTTAACACTCTCTTTATATTTGGTGATATACTACTTCATATAAAAGTGTTAAAATAATATGCTATGAAATATCTTTATGAAGTCAGGAACATAACACTGTTGACACTTTACAGCATCCTTATATAAATAATCGCTAACATTTGATACACAAAGCTTATATCACCTCATATGAGATTTCAATTTTTAAGACTAATTTTATTTTTGGCCAATTCCCTACACTTGGTTTTCACCACTTAATTGTTTATAAATTAATTTCAAAAAAATAAATATAGGTGAAACATAACTATCCTTGTCAAGTTATTAAATCCAGACCTCTGAAATCATAAAATTCAAGTTATGTCACAGTGGTCCAGCAGCTAAAGACAAGAATGAATTGCATCTTCCTGTTAAAGAATACAAAAAAATAAGAATAGTGTCTGATTAAACTTTAAACATTAATAGTCAGGGAAAATAATTTCAAGCCTCTTTTAAAACTAGAAAAATTAATACATAAAAAATTAGCTCATCAAAATTTTCTATCCACTAGTTGCTTCCACCGCATATTAACTACCATACTTTAAAACTGTGTTTTATATTAGTTATTTCTATATAAATCTTTTAATGATTCTACATAGTAATAGATTTTGGAGTTCTACATAGATTTTTTTATTCACATTGATGAAGAAAAATAAACCAGGACTTAATGCCTCTAATTGCACATACTTGAAAAGTAAATTCAACCAATATGACTTGAGATATTTATTAATATTTATAAATATGCCTTAATAACAATTCCCTATTGAGCTATATGCTTGTAAAGAGGCCACTGCTGTCAAATGATGATTGTCTTTGAAGGAAGAAAGTACCTGGGATTAGAATTTTAATCTGCATTGAACCAACTACTTATCTGGACAAATCAAGAAACAGAATCTTTATCAACAGTTTCATAAATTATGTGGTCCTATTTACAATCCTATGATGATATCACAAACTAGTTAATACTACACAAATTCATAAGAAACTGAGAATACATCACATAATAAAGTTCATATTTTCTGCAAACAGATTATTTGTATATAATGGACGTTATCTTAAAATCACATACTCTTTGTATTGGAGAACATTTCACGTCTCTGCAAGAGGGAAACTTACCCTAGTAAGTGACCATAACCTAACTAGAAAATGAATATACAACCAAATCTATTTCCAACTTGCTAAAGGACTCAGTTTTCAATATTAAATCACCTTGTTCAAGGCAACGAGATTAAAACAGGGAGACTGCTTCTAAAGAAAATGGACCTACCTTTAACAGAAAGAATATATTCTGGTAAATATATTCTGGTATATTCTGGTAAATTGGAATGGAAATTCAGGGTCCACCTTCTTCATTTTCTACTATCTTCCCCTACTTAGCCTAATCATCTATAGATCTAGGACATCCATAACAGTGTTCCTTGTTTGAACATGAGCATTAATTGCAAACCGAAATAAATATGAATATGTTTTATATGTTCACTGCTTTACAGACATAATTGAGAGACTGACTTGAATATATACCACTTAGTTCTACATGACTCACAGTCTTATAAGTATTTCTAACCAGTTTGTGGGTATTTTGCTTCTTTAAAGGACTTTAAAGCTCCATAAAGACGAAACTATATCTTACATTACTTGTGTGTCTATTTCAACCACATTTTCTCTCTCTGAATAATTAATATAGAGTGTTCATAAATACTTATTGAATACTGGTTTGGAATTACAAAAAAACAGCTCTATTCTCAAACAATCAGAGCTCCTTAAACTGCTCAGATTGGTCCTGCTCTAAACACCACTGTGGTACGTCTATTCATACCAATGGTGGAGCCCCATCTCCAGTCATCTCCATCCCCCCAAAGTGATGGCACCGTAAATAGACCAATATCACAGCAGCTTTGTTGTAATTCCATCTCCATTTGGTCCTTCTTGCCAAGGGCAGCAGTCACTCTTGTCAATTTTACCTCTCCTGAGCCCTCTAACTTGGATCCATCCCTCCTCCACACTCCTATGCCTCCCAGCTTTATTAAGCTCTTTAATCCTGAGATTAAAAAAGAAAAAGAAAAAGGAGGAGGGGTAAAGAAGAAAGGAATAAAAAAAAATATGGGGGAAATGGAAAAAGGGTATTAGGAAGAAAATAAAGAAAATGATAAGAAAGGTGTTAAAGAGTAGTAAAATGAATAGAAGAAATTTAAAATTATCATATTTGTTACTACACTTTGATTTATGTGATTAGAAAAGAATTACGTAAATGTATAATTACTTTTTTTAGTTTTATCCTTTCTGAAGGCATACAGAAAATTTATGAAAATAGATTTCTTTATTACTGACAAAATTTTAAGGGACTGCTATCTAGTCCATTTACCTTTGGCCCTGACACTAATGTTATACACCATCAATTTTCATATATGATTATGAAATCATTAAGAAATAACTTAACCTTCAAGTATCATTAAACCGAAGTACAAAATTATTATTTAGTCATGTGTTTAGCAGATAATGACTACATTAAATATTCACCAATATAAATGCTCTATGAAGTTGAAACACTGAATGGATATAGGTTCAGAGATGAGGGCCAAATACATAGTTATCAAAGAAGCACTTCTGTAAAGAAAGGTTGTTTCAAGGCAAACAAACATTCCTGTAACTTTTTTTTTTTTTTTTAAAGGCAAGAGGTAGAAGGAAAGAAAATAAATGAGAAGTACACTATTACATCTTACTTGTCTGAGGTCAATGAATGCTAGCTGCAGGGTATCCCCCTGGAATCCTGGCACAGGCTCAGAGCTGGCAAACACTATTAAGAAAGAAGAAATACAAGATTGCAAAATATACAAGGGTTTAACCACTAAATTAATTTCTACTCATTATAAATGTATTATAATATTTACACTTAACTCTTTCAAATGAAGACTATTTATAACCTTCAATTTCCACTACTGAGAATGTTCTCCACACCCATTATTACCACAAATATTTTAATAATTTTAAACTTCAAATTCACCATTTAATCACTATAATCCTTAATTACAATAAATATAGAATGGTTATCCCACATAAAGTTCAAGGTAGTAATATACTTCAATTGAGAGTTTTCTGACTCTTTTTAGCCTTAGGTAAACGATTACAGAAGCATTTTAAAACTATACCAATTCCATGGCTGTCAACATATTTTAAAATGTCTGCTTTGTTGCAGAACATGTACTATAAAAATCCTACCTCTAACGGCAATAACAGGCAGACATGTAAGAGGTCAGCTGTCCATGCAGACAAGAGATAAAATGTTCTAAGTAGCAAAATAAAGATGATGCAGAAATGTCTGTTAGGATCTTTTAATAATTTTTTCCCAAAAAGGGGTCCTGCCTCTTTAAAAACTAAGATATATTAAGACAAGATTGAAAAAAAATTTCAAGATATTTTTCAATAATTTTTTTGTACTTAAAAAATTGCAATACATAGCTTATTTAGTTAAGGTGAAGACAAATGCAATGTTAGTAGTTTTGAAGACAAAAGATTTAGCTCATAAAAAAGATCCTATCATTTTACACTTAAGCTTCTCTGATAAGAATAAGAATGCTTGCAATCATCCTCTCTCCCCATTAACATATGAGCTTTCCTAGAGAACACTGTAGATTTTCCATTTGTAAATTTATCTGAGCCAGTATTGCAGAAATGATTTAAATTTTCAGCCTAGATTGCTCTTAGAATAATAAAAATAATCCTTAAGTTTAGTGTATTTTGTGTGAAAATTTAGTGTATTTTGTGTGACATATAGTTTAGAAAGGCTCGATGATAATCAACAATTAAAAACAATAAGTATATGAAAGCCAACACAGCTTAATTTAGCTGGCATTTTTAAGGAATAAAGGATTCAAAATAAGTTTTTGTTTTTTTTAAGAAAATGATAACTTTTGCTTTAAGAATCAAAAACTTTTTTTTAAATCTTAAGCATTTTTGATGGAATTTTAAACTGTAACATAATACTTCCCTCGTCTTTTTATATTTTGAGGATACTAAATATTATTTGAACTTTTCTTAATTTCTGGATCACCATTAAGAACATTTCTATATATACAAATATTAAATCCTTATGTTGTATATCTAAAATTAATATGTCAAATTGTATACCTCATTAAAAAAAACCCTTATAGAAAGTTACAAAAAAAGAAAAAAAAACACTTTTTATTCTATGCAACAAATTTCCAGGACTGCTATGGTATTACGAGCTGTTTTCTATTACATTCAATAGCTCAGAATGCTGTGTCGAGTTCTTGTGCCTAGCTTTTATAATTTTTCTGCCTTTTTTCTTGAAGTTTTACTATAAATTCTTACTTCCTGTTCTCTCACTCATCTCTTATTAATATGCTCTCTTTTAATATTCTTGAGCTACTAAGTAATCAATTACTAGAATTGTGCCTAAAATAAGAGCAAATGCAGCCTGAGCAAGGGCCCCTCCCACAAATAAGGTGAATGAATTTTATATATACTTTTGACCATAAAGCTTGTACCTTTTGAGTATAAGTAACCTTTGGTTACTGAGAAGTACATCATTTATCTCTCTTATTTCTTGGTTCTTTGCTAGGTACTAAGTAGTTATGCCTATTAGGTGACTACACTTACTTTCTCAGGGCTCCCATTTCCAGAAAACTAAGCTTTATTGAGCAAATCTAGCCATATTTTTTATTATTTAGTATAATTTATTCATATCACTGTCTTTTCATATAATGAAAAGTGGCAAAATTTCATGCTGTGACAAACTCATCAATATCTCCGATAACTGAGCTGCTTTTCTCTACTACCATTAAATCTTAATGGAAAAATAATAAGCAAAATTATAATATAATAGTCTATTAAAAGTAAAGGTGTTTTTTAATTTAAAAAATCCTTCTTAAGGACCAAGCAGCATGTTGTTGGCTATTCTGGCCACATTCCTACGCGCTGTTTCCAGGTAACAGTTAACTATGAATCCCTAGTGGTTTTCAACTAAGGCTGTAAATGTTAGCTCACTTCCACCATTCCCACACATACATACATATATACACAAAAATAAGAACTTCCTATAACACAGGGAAACTTACTTTATATATAAGATATAAAAACCAGCTCAATTTCAATGGTATTTGCAATTATTATCTACTTAACCTCCCCCAATTTTTCTATACTGAAAATAGTCTGACATTTTTCTTCTCCATCAGTTACTATTTAAGATACTATAGTTAAACTCCGTTGCTTGGTATTAAACCAAAGAGCTTGGTCAAAATTATAATAGTACCATAAATTTACAGTTTACCATAATAGTGCCATAAATAGCACTTTACAGTTTACAAAGCACTTTCTTATACACCATTTGCTTTCATCATCACGATAACTTACATTAGTAAACAGGCATAAACTCTTACAGTTAGAAGAGACATCTCCTTTGAAATACCTCCACAGTCCCCTGAAGGCTCAGTTTAAAAGTCTCCCAGTCCTTCATTTTGTAATAGTAGAAACAGAAGAAATAAAAATGAAGTGACTTGCCCAGGATCACATAGCTAATTCAAACCTCATGGCATTCAATCTGCTGATCCAGAATCTGATTAAGTATTCAGCCTCCTATCTTTTACTCATCTCTCACAAGAACCTAACCAATATGGAAGTGAAACTCACTAGTTGAGACGTCTCAGGGCTTTTTCTCAAATGATTTTAGGGATAGGAGGCAATTTAGTAGTCTAATAATCACCTGTAATTATATGCTATTCAATCTTTAATAGCTTCATATTTTTTCCTTTACATCTTTAAAACGCAAATGCAAGCAATCCTGTTTTCTACCTTCACAAATATTTTGAGTCTGAATCTGTCTCTATCTTCAAGCTATTACTTCTTGCCTTGATTACTAAAACACACTCCTGTCCGGTCTCCCTGCTTTTTGTGTGTCACCTCTCTATCCACTTTTCCCAGTATGATTTATGTAAGGTGTACATGTGATTTGTACCACTTCACAGCTTAACATCTTTCAATGGTTCCCCGTCACCTTCATAATAAAGCAAGACAATTAAGATCCTTTATAATCTGGCCTTTGTCCATCTCTCTAGCCTCATCTTTTATCATCACCCTAGGGGCACCTTAAGCTTTTTCCCTTCCAAACTACCTGCACTTCCTTACATATGCCAGTCTCTTTCCATTGTACCTTTAATTCTTCTACCTAGAGCATCTTTCCTCTTCTTCTTTTCCATTGGATAACTCTTATCCTTCCATTAAATCATCATCTTCTGTGGAAGACTTCCAGGCTGAATTAGGTCTCTCCTCTGCTCTCATCTCAACTTCCTGGCCTAACTATACTACCCATTTTGTTTTCTTATAATTGTTCAAGCCAAACCATGAACTCCCTGAGAGGAGGAAATATACTTGTTTTTTACATCTCTATCACGTAGTACAATACCTAATGTGTAATGAGTAGTCAATAAAATTTCGTGAATGAAGAAAAACTGAATAAATAAATTCTAAGAGGAAACTGATATATTTAGTTGGCTTGTTGATTACATCTAGAATGATGCTGCCCAACAGAAGTTTTTTGCAATAATGGTAATGTTCTATATCTGTGATAAACTAAATTTTTAGCTTTAACTTTAATTAATTTAAATGTTAATAGCCAAATATGGACAGTGTAAATCTAAAACATTCTATGCATATTTAGTATATTTATTTCAAAATAATTAATAGTGTATCAGGATACCCTTAATGTTGTTTCCTTTGAAGAAAACTAAATTATGAATTGTTCTACTAAACAAGAATCTTGTGGAAAAGTAGATAATTTCTTTTTCTTTTATACACCCCATAACTCAGTGTACAGAATATGTTCAATAAATTCACTGAATAAATGAATAGTAATGCAAATAATTCATTTCTACCACTCTTCTCTAATGGATCAATAATTCTGGAGGTAGGTTTTAATCTTTGATGTTTTTAAAAATTTGAACACTAATTTTTTAGAATCCCTTTAAGTATTGTCTTCAGATTCCTCTTTGCTCAACCAGATTCTCATTTTTATATGATTTATCATATTCTGGGGTTTCTTCATTCTCTTCTCTTGATCATCCTTTTATTATCTTCACTTAATAATGCCTACTTCCTTCTTTTGATATCTCTGTCTTTGTCATTTAGCCATGGAATTAAGGGTATTTTTTAGAAACACACTGATCCTGGCCTTCCGATAAGATATTTAAAAGTAGTTTCCAGGCTTTCTAATGTTTTCTGTTTGTTCTGTTTTCAAAGAAAGCTCATCTAAATCTTTGTGTTTTTTTCCCTCCTAATGCCTTTTTAAAAACAAAAATAACTTCATAACATATTTATTTCTTATTTTCTGCTGCATATGGAACTTTATAAATTATTCCATGTTTAAAAATACTCTAAAATAAAGACTAGAAAGGGAGGTATCTGATCTTACTAAGTCTTTAGTAACAATAGAGTAAAACTTTGTTATATCCCCCTAACTAAGAAGACAAGTCTAAACTAATTTAGATAAAAATGAAAACAAAAACTAACACATATGTGTGAGCTATGATTGTAATGAACAAAAAAGTCTTCCAAATTGGAAATCTATGAAATTTAAGAGAAAAAAGACTATCTCTAGGTAATTTATTTGTATATGACAAATTTTCCTAAAAAGTAGAAAAATAGGGCCTTACTGTCCTCAGGAGCTATATATAGGGTTTGGTACAGCAAGCAACAAAGATTGCTAAGAATTCAGGCTGCATATGTACATATTCTAGCACGAAATTATAAACTTTGCCTTAAAATTAAATGCAGAAGAAATAAATCCTAGAACAATTTAATCCTAGGCAGACAGTTATCTTTATTGTAAGGTAAAGAATGGGTATTATCTGGAAAACATTTACACATTGTCAGGGGGTAGGGGAAGGGGAGAAGGAGTGTCCAAGGAGTCAAAAAAGGCTGACAAAAGATTGAAAGAGAGGGTAAAGGGGCTAGACTAAAGTCTCAAGACTGTGGGTGTCAAGGCAGGGGATTATAAAATGGAATTATTTTGTAACTAAATAAATGACTGAATATAAATGCAAAATAGTCAGCATACTGAACAGACTTCTGATCATTCTTTTCCTGCTAGAACTGAAGACTTAAAGTAGCTTGTTAGAACTCAAATTTTTGGCTAGGTAAAGAAAGTATCCTATATTTACCAGATGTGTCATTAGAAGGGATGACTAAGAGCACCATCTAGTGGTATTTTTGGTGGTGAAGAAGAACTTCCAGGAACTTAGAATTTTTGGCTCTTAGACTTGCATTCTGTTATATGTAGTTGGCAGTAGTGGGATGCAAGCCTCTTGGATCCACCAACCCTCTCTATTCATCACTTTACCTTTATATAAAGTAGTATCTAGTCCTCTTCCCCTTCTGAGAATTAAACATGGGCAAAGTAGTCTCAATCTGATACTTTAAATGCCATTAAAACCAGGAATAAATTCAGATAGCTAAACAGTATAATAGCATCCAGCTTACTTTTAAAAAAGACTTTTAAATATTCTTCTTATATAATCCACATGGTTTTCCCTAGATCCTTTTATTTTGGGATTTGGGTCGTTTCCAAGGCTAGAATTAGAGGCCTAATTAGAGGTCACTATCACACCCAGAAAAAAATGTATAAACTTCGTCTTTTTTTTTTTTTTTGAGGTGTATTAAGCCTTTATCTAAAATGAATAAAGATCAAGGCCTTCATGCCTAGAGATCCCCCAATTCCTCAATAACTCATCATTTAAACAGGTACCAATACTCTTCAATCTGGAGCTTTCTAATGCCTATAGATTTAAGATGTTAAACTTTTAGGAGCCAATTACCTCATTTAGGTATTTCTATTAAAATTCATGAAAAAGTACATTCTAAACCTATTCTGAGTACTTCAAATCTGTCTGATTATCTGATGTTTTGGAAATATTCCATATTTTGTTAGTGATGTGAAGAATTTGAGATACTGTTACAGGAACTTAAAAGAAGACATTGATCTTTTCTACTACACAGCTGTGTTAGTAAGGTACCTATATTGTGGCCCAATACATAACAGGTGTTTAATAAATATAAGAAACACACATACACAGATTTAGAACATCAGCTTCATGCCAACCTTGGCAAATGCTCCCTCATCTAGGAAGTGATTGCTCTTGAACTTAGAACTATAATAGGATCAAAGGTTCAGTGCTCCTTTAAGAGGCGCTATATCTGCAATTCCAAAGTATGTATTCCTTGATGACTTCCTAAATTCTCCAACCACACAGCTATAGTAGTATAATGTTTTTAATCAAGTTAACCGAAAGTATCCATTCATTCATGCACAGATTCTACTTAATATTCTCAACCTATATTTTTATCTATATTAGGCCTGCTACTTATACTTTCTCACAGTACCATATAATTTCCTTTTACAGAATTTAACCAATTTATAATTACATTTATTAGTGTAGTTATTTAACGACTGTCTCCCTACTAGGCTTAAACCCCACAAGGGTTAGGATATTTTCTGTTTTGTTTACTACTGTATCCCCTAAATGCCAAGCACATAGTAGATATGAAGGAATTAATTTATGTATGATTCCAAAGCCTCGCATACTTCGTTGCCTTAAATTTTGCTGCTTCTGAATCTTAGAACTAAGATATATCTTGGAAATTATCAATTCCAAATACCATATTCCAAGGAAAAATTGAGGCCTCTAGATTGTTGAATTCTTTGTCCAAAGCCATTTGCCCAATATACAGGCAGAGCCAGGACTGGAACCATGGTCTCAACTTCCTGACGTGTACTCAGACTATCTGAAGACTGATTTGAAAGCACAGTTTAAAAAAATTTTTATATAAGTTTATATGATTCCACATTCCTAAATTCAGACATTCAATCAAGTTTGGCCTAGTATAGGTTTAAAAAAAAAAAAAAGAAAAAGATCCAAATAAAACTGACCAAAAAGAGAAGCAAAAATAATCCCATAAGAAAACATTAAAGAAACTATGACAGTTTAGCTCAAAACAGATGAAATTTAAGGGTCATTTAAACATAGTCATCAATGTAAAGAAATTTTATAAATGATTCATTACGTCTATATCAAGAAGTTAAAAGGTTTTTAAAGTACAACAGTATCAACTGGCCTTTACTTTTTGACAGAAAAGGCAGAACTCTGGAAGAAACGAATGTAGATTATAGAGACTTCCTGATTTGTTAATTTGCTCATTTATTTAACAAATACTTTGAGCATAGAATTTTGCAGGGTGTCTAAAATTATAAATTCTATCTTGAATTTAACTGTCTGCTCTGCATGGTTACATCTCATCTATCCCTCTTCTCCCTTTTTCTCTCTCTTCACACCTCACCTCTCTAGGCCTCTTCCATTGTGATTCTCTGATTCGAACCATTTTAATCATATCAATTTTATCTTTACTTACTCACTAATTTTATGTATTCCCTTCTCCAAAATGTTTAGAATTCATCCTAGTGTCTTCATTTCCACCACCTGAAGTCAAGATATTTTTATCCTTCACATGAAAAAGTTCAATAGTTTTTAACACAGATCTTGCTACTTTCTGTATCTCCCTCCTTTCATTTCAATTTCCACAAGACCCAGAGTTAACCTTCTTTTATGATAGAGATTTCATCATGTCATGGTCTCAATTAAAAAGCTTCAGTGGATCTCTATTGCTTATTAAATAAAGTCCAAGCATTCCTAAGTCTTTTTTCAAAAACATCTTTCATGCATCTTGTAGCCTAGTCACACAAGACTAAAGATTTCCTAAGCATTTTATCATTGTAGTACGTTTGCCTATGCCATTCCCTGTCTTCAGAATGTCTTTTCAGCTTTAGATGCAATCTTACTTATCCCAGTTCAAAGTCAATCTTCTCAACACCATGGCATGTAGAAATAATTGCTCCCTCTCTATAAGTAATATATACTTCTATAAAAAAATTGTTATGGTCTATTATGGTTATTTACAGCTGTCTCCTCCTCAACCAAATGGATTGAAATCTTTGAACTCTGATTTATCTTTGATTTCCCAGTATGTAACAGGTAATAGGTTCTCATTAAACATTTGTATAAATGAATCTTCCCATAAATCAGTTGACTTTACACGGAACATAATTCGGTTACAGACTGAAATTTTAGTTCAAGTTAGTTTAACTCACAACTATGTTTGTCACAAGAAATACCAGGGAAAAGGGCAACAACACATTGTTTGAAAAAACAAGTGAGCACATAGATGGGTCAGTGCTAATTTTTTCATCACCAGAAAAATAAACCAAGACAAATGAAAACTAAAAGCATATTGCTGAATGATATGAGGAACTAAATTATTTCTGACTTCCCATCGCTGCAACTTCAGCCAGATGTGCTATCTGTTTCTATCTGTGAACTGACATTCTGTTGCCTGGGAAATACATGTATAATGTTTTTACAAAGTAAGAAGAAGGAAAAAGAAACATTCTGCTTTCTAGTCAAACCAGATTAAAGGAAAATCTAACTCAGAATAAAAGGCATTCTTCTTGATGCTTTTATTTCACACTCGTCTTCAATTGCTTAAATTCTTTGACTTAATCCTTTCTTGAGTTGTCCAGAATCTTCGGTAGATCATGATCTCTAGTTCCTGATCCCTGCCACTCAACTTCCTTGGACTCTGGATCTCTTGCTAGAGTAAACAGACTAGTAGGATTTTATGTTAATCCCAAGAACCAGTCACAGACTTTTAAATAATGGTTTCTAAGCCTCTTGAGGGAGAAAGTAATTACTATGAGTCTATACGGGTTTATCAGAGCAGTATAATTTTTTTCTTTGAAAGAGTAATTAGACTGGTAGATGAGGAAAATTCAATGGTCATTATTATCCTTATATGCCAGTAAGACATCTAACAAAGTTGCTCATAACTGAGCAAAATTGTGAATTAAGAGTCTTTTAGGGAATTAGTAACTGACTAAAAAACTTAAGATACTCATAAAATTCTGAACAATGGATCTAAATCCATATGAAGGAGAAGTCTAGGTAATGTTGTGGTTCTCAAACTTTACTGTGCATGAGAATCACCTGGAGGGCCTTCTGAAAGAGAAATTGCTGGGTCTTGTGCTGAGTTCCCAATTCAGCAGGTGAGGCCTAAGAATTGCATTTCTAACAAGTTCCCAGATAATACTGCTGCTGCTCATCTGGGGACCACGTTTTGAGGACCTTCGATATACTGTATCTCAGGTTACAGACATCAGGTTTTGTTCAACATTTTGCTAATGACCTTGTTAAATATGTAAAAAGCATGATTATAAATCTGCAGATGACATTAAATTTTGATATAAAAAGATCTCGATAGGCTAGTTATGTGACAAATCTTATAAATAAAATTTAATAGGGATAATCTTAAAATTCTAAAATAAAAAGTAATATACAAGTACAGGATAAAAAAAGAACCAGAGCTCAACAATAAAAAAAAAAAAAAGTAAGATACAGAGATTTTAGAACATTATGGTTTTAATGACTTGAGAGTATACTCTGGCAACCGAAAAAGGTAATAACAGTCTGGGCTTTACAAATAAAAGACAGAATATGGAAGAATAGTATTTGATAGTCCAACTATATATTACACTGGTCCATGCACACCAAAGTATGTCTGTATTCAACTCTGGGTATCAGACATTAAACAGAAGGTAGTCAAACCAGTTGTTCAGAATTTTGGATCTAAAATCATACCATAAGAACAGTAAGAGAAATTGTTGATTTCCATCCTTCAGAGGATTCAGAAGTCTATAAGAGCAGTTTTCATATAATTGGCTTATGGATGAGGATTTGTTTTTTCTGATGACTCTATAAAGAACTGACAAATACAGTTATCAGACTGCTTACTACACATGGCTGTCCAGCTAAGGAGAGGAGGGAGAAAGGGAGGGCTGAAATCTAGCTCCATTTCACTTGATAAGATATGCCTTTGTGGGGAAAATGGGTAAACTTTTTCTAATTTATATAAAGGGGACAACTCTGAAGGACCTTTTCCTTTTAGTGGTGATACATTTTCTAATTTGCACAAAGGAACAATATGGACTTGTGGTAACTCTAGCTTTAAGGTAGAACCAGGTCCACCAAGAGAAGTTTAGAGAAAGTGATTTCAGCTCAATGTAAGAAATAAGTAAGAGTGATGTATTATATGGAAACACATCTTCTACAGAGCAGTTAATCCCAAAAACTGGATGTTCAAGAATAGCTGGACAACAACTTGGCAGGGTTATTTTGGAGAGGATTTCAAGGTAGACAGAGGAATGTGTGTGTGTGTGCATGCACGCGTATCATCAGGTGGGTGGTGAAACTCAATGAACTTTTAGCTTCTGGAATTCTACATCGTAACTACCTGCTTATCTTCTCCATATCCCTATTGATTTCTATGGTATCCAGAGCCCTTCTCTTCACAAATTTACCATGCATTCTGGTCTTCCTCCTACCTAGACTAATTCTTCTTCTTGTCTCCCTTTCTTCTTTTTTCCCTGCCCCAATATGTAGAAAGCATATATACTGCATTAATATTAATAAAGTAAGCTTTATTTTTCTTAGGATTGTTTTTTCTATATTTAAAAAACAAAAACAAAACTTAAAGAGGATTAAAACTTAAAATTATTTTTAAATGCTCATTAGAAAAAGCTAAGTTTCATTTTTAAGTGATGTATCAATTATTAAAAGTCATGAGTTGAAGGGTAGATGATCTTTTTACACCAGGAAGATAGTGGAATAAATATGAAAGATGTAATGTTGATGCATGATACTGTATTAAGTAATACATGATATTAAGCATTAAGGAGCAGAGCCATAGGCACAATCTTAAAAGAAGCTGAGTTATTGTCTGTGGTTTGTTTTTGAGTCCTGGTCTCTCCCTTTCCATATATATATATAGTGCCAGAACCATGGTTCCCATTAGGTTAGGTCTCATCCCTCTAGTACCTGACCTCGGGCTTCCTTAACTGAGTCACACCTCATATTTAGAAACTTTCTTGGTCTCTCTTCCAAGAGGTCAGTCCCTCAAGAAAACACCAGAATTTGAAAAGAAGCCTTCAGTAACTAAAGATAGAAGCTGTCTTATAGCAGGACAGAGAGGCAAAGGTTTTAGTTTTTATGTGCATTTCTCTTAGTATAGTGAGGCTAGCCCTTTACAGAGAGAGGTAATAGAACAAAGAGAAGATCTAGACACCTAAAGTTGCCTAACCAAAAAGTAATTTCCATTTTTGAACAAAAAATCTAATTGAGAAGATACAGCCAAATGCCAATAAACAGTTTAATCCCCTAATTATCTGAATCCACGTTAAAGATGCAATAATAGAAAATGGCTTTACCAATATTTCTGTAAGATATTTATAGAATATCTTACAGAAATATTGGGAATGATCTTATAGAACAACTTTTAAAGAACTTGAAGAAATCAGTTTCGAATCATTTGTAGAACAGAATAACAATTTGAGCTTGGAAACTTGTAAAAGAAAAAAAATTTTTTTTGTAAATATTTTCGTAAATATAAAATAAATATCATTATGTAAATATTAGTTTTTATTTTGAGAAAGAAATAAAATGAAGGTTTTCTAATTACAGATAATTAGAAAAGCTTTCCTATTATCTTCCCCAGTTCTTCCTCTTCCCCAGGGAAAAACTATCTTTTGCTTTGCAGATAAGTATTTCTTTTTTGAGGGAAACAGGATTTCAAAAACTTTGGATTAATTTTTTGTGCATAATAATTAATTCTGATCAAAGAACCTACATAACTATTCTTTTTAATATCAATTATGTTTTCTTTTTCTAGAAGAATGCCTTATATACAGTGGGCAAACAAATATTTGGTATTTGGGGGAAAAAATTCTGTCACTCCTGCTTCAGTTGCAAGCTGCTGACATTTAATTTTTTAAATGTCTTTTACAGAAGAATTTCTTATTGCAAAATTTGCCTCAGACAAATATTTTATAATCCTTCTGTATCCCACTGATTTTCAATTTATTAACAGAGGTGCCTGACTGAATTGTCAACCAGGGATTTTCATCATTTAATCGGTGGTATGCCGTTTATCTGAAAGCGCTTAAAAATTGCTCTGTATGCTCAGGTCCTATATTTAAAAAGTCACAATTTAAGACTGATAAAACCCACACTCAGAAGCACATATAACAAGGCTAGTAACCAAACATCACATCCAGTTTTGAAGCTGAATGGCAAATGTCAACATTATAGAATCTGCTAACCTTATTACCTAAAGAAAATAAAGTGGAAAAAATGGCAAAGGTAAAGACTTAAGAAATTCTTTAGGGAAGAGAATAAAAAATTCAGAATATATAAAAAAGCTTCATTTGGAATGCAGGGTTCTAAGATCATCCTTTTAGAAAATATCTAAAAAGTTACTTACAGGGAAAGTAAGAATGACAAACATGGAATGATTCCATTTATGACAAACATTTGGGGAGTCCTGGCAAGAATGACCAGAAGAAGAAATAAGGGGGAAAATGAACCATCTTTTTAATGATCCCGGTCTGGAATGCCACTTCGGTGCCTCTCTAGAGGCCCTAAATGTGAAGCTAAAATATTTATCTCTTCCTGGAGGCAAGTTGCTTCTAAGGCTGCTGAAAGTTTAGCTCAATCAGGCCTCTTCCTTCCTTTCTTAACTGTCCCACTATATACCTTTTTTCCCTATATAATTTAAATATAGATTCCTAGAAATGCATGAGATTTAACCAACAAAGTACTTACATTCACACTGTATGACATCTAAGTTAAACTGCTGAACAGCTCCCATGCTTATCTGTTTTAACTCATTGTCCAGTAACATCTGCATTAAGGATGTTGACAGATGCTGGCAGGCAGACATGCAAGCAGTCTGGGCAACTTTCCCCTGTTTAAAACAAATATCCAAACCAAAAAATAACTAAACAAAGAAAGAAACATAGAAATACCTCACAGAGTATCAGAAAAATTATATATACATACATATACATATATACACACTAATATGTACACTTGGCAATCTTTTGTTGCTTTTGGGGGGGTACAATGGTGATTATTGGCCTTTCTGTTTTTATAATCTGAGTGGCTATAAACTTTTAGCATAGGGAATTAAAATTAATATTCTTGTTCACTTGTCCTTCTCAGGACATAAGTATCATCAAAACTCTAACTGCACACAGGAAAATTAAAATACAAGTAAAAAAGTTAATTATTTCCAAACTCTAGAAATGTCTCAAGTATACTGAAAAACACACATTAAAATATGACATTCAGGACATAAAATAACTGTCATATTGACAGGAAATTTTATTCACATAATATTCTTTAAGCTCTCCTTTATATAATTCACCAAGCCAGAATCAAAATATTAATAAACAGTGTAATTTAAGTTATTACCATTTAAACTGTACCTAAAATTCAAAACAAACTGAGTCATACTTCTTACCTCTAATGACAACATTAGTTTGTAGCATAGCTTTAATTAGCAAGGAAAAAAAAGGCTTTCCTGCCAATATGACTTCAAAATCATCTATAGATCTACATTTAGGTTTAAAAAGTAAGTTTTAAAATCATATAATTTAGAAATATGTAGTTAAGTAAACTACAAGTACTTGTGGTTTTCTTTCACTATACCTATGTCATTACAAAATATATTCTACTATAAAAAGCTCCTAAAAAACTCCTAAACTTTCACTGATAGCCTTAATTAAGGCTATAGTTTCTCAATAATGATAAAAATGACGACTTTAAATGTTTAGCATTAGATTACATAGCTGAATCATAATACAATATCACTTTTAGCATAAACTGTTTCTTTAAGCAGGTTTTTTATTTCAACTAGAAGTTTAAAATAGTATAAAAACTCTTTTAAAGTTTTCCAGTAAAATACTGCTCCTAAGATGGCTATCTCTAACCCACTATTATATAATAGGATTCGGATATCATGAACATGGTTAGAAATAATGACTTTTGAAAAATGTACCATGTTTTGCTTCATTTGCATTAACAAATATTAACCCAATGATTTTTGATAATTGTTTTTCTTTCCTACTTATCACAAAGGCCAAGAAAGCTATAAAATAATGAAAAACATCTCGCAAACATAAATTCTACATATATTGGTATAAAAATGTTTACAGTTGATGTGTTAGAAAAGTATGAAAGAATATTTTCATAATATTTACTAGAACTACATTTGTTCTTTAAATTATACATTTAAAGTTAGACTAGAAATAAGCAACCTTTATGAATGAATCTTTAGCATTTAGACATTATGCACAGTGAAAAACTGCATATGCAAAATGGAATGTCAATTTTTCAATCAAAATCTTTAGAGATAAAAGCCGATGCAAACAATAAATTTGACAGATACTGATGAACTGCCAAAAAGGAATGTAACAAGCAATGCAAAACCCAGCATGCTTCAAGATCCCCCAAACCCAAGAGGCATTAGTCTGGGAGACATGCAGCTTCATTACCCAAGCAGAATAATATCAATATGAATGGGAGGGGGGGGAAAAGCAGAAAAAGGGGAAATCAATGGCATGTAATTTAATTACAATGTAATAGGCTTGAGACTTCTTAATGGAAATGTCATTTTGACCTAATGGAACAACTAGTGTATTTTAGTTTAATGTAGTTCTCTATCCAATCAGCTCCATATCCTACTTATGTTGCCACTATAATAAACTACCTACAAAATCAGATTAATAAGTTGCCAAAACAAAATTACTATTATATTCATTTCATAAACAAACACACTGCACAATATCAATGGTCTTATTTTAAGGTGATCTCCAAGATTTAACATGGATTTAATACCTTATTTTTAGGTGATTGCTAAGATTTAACTTATTTTAAAGTGATCTCTAAGATTTAACGTGACTATGCAGCAATAGCACTGGAGCCAAAAATGATGATAAGAGTACAGAAATACAGACTATTCCATAAACCAGCTGGAAACAGGTAATGAAAACACAAATATACAACACAAATATACAGGAGCTCATGTGCATGCAACCATACACACAGACACATATATGAATTTAGTTTTTTGTTTAAATCATATATGTAACAATAAAATACTAATACTAAATTTATTTTTCTTATGCATATTAAATATAGCCTTAATACTCTTAAGGACATAAGTTTAAAATATTTGTAAAATATTTTATAAATCTTTAAATGAAATAAATTTTTTATATCTCAAAATTGAAGTATCAAAAAGGTTCAGATTCTTAAATTTTTAAAGTTATAGTTTATAAAATTATACGTTTTTAAATGTAGACTTTCTAATTATAAAATGTACATGAATATTCTTAAATTTAAACTACTACTTATTTTTAAAAAGAAAAATTTTAATGTTCCAAAAATTTGCACACCCAAAAAACATTTTTGGCAATTCATTTCTGATGCCTATAGATAGCCCTTGGTTCTCTGGTATAATCTAAACACTCTTTTCTGAACAATATTATTGCTATTATTGTTCGTGCTCTAATAATATATCATTTTTTAGAATAAAAATAACTTAAGTACTTCTACAATTATCATAAAAACTAGATTTTTTCACTAGAGATACTCTGGACTTTAACATTTTAACAAACAAAACCAAAATAACTAAACAAAGTGAGAAAAGATAGCATATTTAATAAATTTAAGCCCCTACAAATTTCTGCTGCCCTCAACTGAAAAATTGCAACTATTAACATTTTCTTTCCCCTTAACAACACAAAGTTCAATAAATAAGTAAAAACACCTGCCAAACTTTTAAAGGTAACTACTTTACTCTAACATTTTGCTGAAAAACAACTTGCAAAGAGAGAACACCCTTAGACAAACTTCTTATATTTCAAAGGAACTTGTAAAAGAGAATCTGCTGACATATTAGATCCTTTTTGCATTACCCAAAAGCTTTTCTTCTAAGAACAATTGTGGTAAAGAGACATTTGGCTCCTAGGAAATTCCCAAAGGGTCAGCCATATGCATCCTTCCATGGCACCTTCACAGTACTGCTTTCTAGATCCATGTCTCAAAAGCAGCTTTCATCATTTACTTGTGTGTCAGTCAATATGATTTATGGACTGCATTCAACAAAGTCAAAGCATATAGAATGAGAAATATGACTACAATCTGCTAATTTGTTTTGTATTGAGCCACTTAAGAGTCAAAGACCTGATGTCAGACCCAGACCAGCAACACAATTAACCAGTCGGTGACAGATTCATCCATCCTCCCTGCCAGGCTATGCCAATCAAAGACAGCATAAGGCGACATTTGGTGAAATCAGTAAGAAAACTCATTCTCTAAGTAACCTATGTGAGACCTTGATTGACACGTTTTGAATTTAGTTTGTGGAACACAGACACTCTTTACCAATAGTCCCTCACTGCAAGCTGTGAAATAAGGCTTTTAATGCCAATCATTGGAACAATAAATCACAAACCACCAACCCTCGGTTTAAAAAGAATCAAGAAAACACATCTGTTTGTATGTCAAACCAAATTTCCAAAATAATTTACTATTACAGATTAGGCTAAGGATACTCTATTTCCTTTGAAACATCATAAAATGACATGGCAACAAAAATATAACACATTTTATTAGATTATGGTTCAAAACTATTTTGGTTTCAAAGTAATATTTTGATATATCTACTCTAATAGTAGGAGAAATGCAGAATGTTAAAAACTAATTTGACACATTTAAATTTTCATTTGAAGTTTTCATTTGTCTCGCCATTCTCTTATTTCAAAGATCTAATAAAAAAAAAAAGGCAGGTTTGATTTCAACAGTAATTATTTGAAAGCAATGCTGCTTTCATTCTCTCAAGTACACTTAACATAAAAATATGCTTTTGAAATCACAACCATTCTTTCTGTATGCGTCTAGCTTCCTTAATGATCCCAAGAGAGCCCATTTTCCTTTATTTCTATCCCCAGAAACGGTAGACTTTGCACAATAAACTACCTTTTTATTTAAGTGAAAAGGAATATATATACTCAGAAATACTGTGTTGTATTTATTATTCTTTATATTGACAGCAGGTTTTGTTTTAAAAAGTTATGTAATTCTTGCCAGAAAAAAAAGTGTAAACTGAAATAAAATTGTGGTCAATTTGAAATTTAAATCTAACATTGGTAAGTAAATTAATTAATTTTGATTCTGTATGGCTGTTTAAAGTTATTTATTACTTTTTTTAAGTTAACTTAAAGCAGTAGAATGTTGCTAAAGATTTCAAACTCACTGCCTCTCAGTTTGCTATAAAAATTTCAGTTATGAGACTGTGAAATAGTCTCTTCAGAGGAAAGGCAAATGAGGAAGGAAAGTATTTTAATGACTCAGTCAGACTCCTAAAGAACCACAATTTATATCCTTTGAAAACACACAGACCAAAAGAGTGAGGACTTTCATCAAAGGTGGAGTAAACACTAAAATTAGATATAAATTCTTAATTAAATATAAAAAGATGCCTAGTTAAAAAGTAGACATTTTAATTTAAGAAATTTATTATTCTTTCTTCTATTTTACAGAAGACTCACTAAAGTTTTATTATATGAAACTACATCTTGCTCTAATGTAAAGAATGTTATTAAATCAGGAAAAAAACATATCTAAAACATTTGTATAAAATGTGAAAATTGCCCCAAGATTATTTCAAAATACACAAAGATTCCTCTATCTAATAAGATAGGTCTTAATCATTTTTCAGCTGAACACTTTGCATAACACTGAAACGTATAACACTGAAATGTCTCAGATTCCCAATAGAGAAGGGATGAGTTATACGGTTTAAATATCAAGATGAATTCCTTTAGTGAGTTTTAATAATAACTTTAACACCATCTTGAAGACAGATTTTTGAGATTATGCCCAAAAAATTCATAGGCCTATAAAAATATACTCACTTGTAACACCCTCAACATTCTCCAAAATACTTCTTTTGCACTTTGATATTTCTCTCATACTCTTTCTGTCCCCATCTAATTAGCTCTAGCTCCAAAAGAACTGGTTATCACATCAGTTAACCACGATACCCACAGTCAATTATGAATTTCCATTCTCCCTTTTTAGGCTTTCTCCAATAATTCCTCATCATAAGGATATGAGACAGTAACATAAATGCTTGCTCTTGGGACTAACAGACATGGAGGGATAGACACACACAGACACACACACACACAGACACAGACACACACACACACACACACACACACACGGATTAAATAGAACACAATTAATTATCTTAAAGTTGGGGGGAAAATATTCTCCAAGCTGGGAAAGCTTCAGGACTCCTACAATATTGGTATATTTCTATTTCATTCAAAACTTTCTTATCCCAACCAAAAGGCTCAACAAATTTTGGTGGCATTTTCTTTTTTTTTTAAACAATCTTTTGAACATGGCCTTAGATGACGTACAATACCAGGTTTTTGGCTTTATGCAAGTTATCATTGTTGCTGTCGCAAGAGTTGCATGACTATCATTGAATTAATTTTAATAGGCAGAAGGAGAATGCTAGGACAAGCAAAGCAGTAAAAGTCTAGAAGAGGTCAAGGTTTTGAAGAAATGCCTCTGCTTCCAAGCTACTGTTAATATCAGAAATCTAGATAAAATGCTGAAAGCTGCATGCACTTTTACCCAGAGTAGCAGGAAAAGGAGTTAGTCTAACTTCTTGGGAGCTGACAAAGATTATTCCTAACTCTTAAATCTACTTGGCAACAGCAAATTGGGCAGTCAGGCAGGCATCTGTTTAAACTGGGAATTGGTAAAATATTAAGGCCCTATAACTTCTCTCACTTGGCAAATGTAAGAAAAGCAAGGGAAGTTAAAAATGAGCTATAATTTTCTGTGTGGTGACTATGTACAATGGCTAAGCCACAGAATTAAGACTGAAAAACTGAAGCATCCCAGGAATTATTATTAAAGCAACAGCTCCGTGCCAGTAGTCATCCTCATTGCTTTACATAAGCATTTAGCTCAGAGTATCAAGACTATATAATCATTAAAATGTACTATTTCACAACCCCATATGACTTAAAATTTGCAAAGAAATTGCCAGAATCACTAATAGGTAAGACAATATAAGTGGTTTCCACATGATCATTAGTAAAATGTACAAATGTTACCAAGCTAACCGACTCTATCTTAATATATATAAATACGTGGCTGAAGTTACATGACACGGCAGTATTCTCAAATTTAGGAATACCGAGAGTTTTGGGGTATATGCATACAGAATTCAACAGACAGTTTCACTGGACTAAATCCTAGATTACGGGAATAGGATTGGGTAGATACTATTAGAGTCACTTCTAGTTGAGGTAGTACTTGGGATGAGACTCTAAAAAGAATAAGGAAAATCTATCAAATGAAGGGAAGATATACATTAAAACAAAACAAAACCTATACAAAATGGGAGGAAAAGATCAAGGTAAGTTATTTACTTACCATTTTTTTCTAGTGACAACCTTGCAAATGATATTCAACAATATTGAGAGTGAAGAATAAGTCCTTACACACATCTACAGTAGTACTTTGCCAACTGCTCTCCTCTTGCTTCCAAAGAATTGACAGAGGCTTTTAATCTCAATGCTACTTTCTATCATACTGATTTCCATAAGAGGCAGAAGGATTTAAAAAAACATGACAGCTTTCCTACAATACCTAAAGTCTGAATGAAAAAAAGTAATTAAAATGTTGCTCATCTTCTAAACTCCACTCTTATATGTAATATTCATCAGATTGTGCTCCTTTGCTGGGATTTTACAAAGTCCAATCTCTTTATTTTTTGTATTATAGTATTTTGCATAAATTTTTCTTATAAGTATATATCAGCATCTTGGCCTGCTGCATTTTCTGTTCTCTCTACCTGATCTGCAAACATCTTGTAATTATGACTGTACCAAGGCTATTCCACCTCTTCCATCAATTCATCCTTTTCTGTTACCGTTTGCTCCATACAAGAGAAGAGAAAAAATGGTTCTTTGGCATCACCAGATCATGGTTTGCATAAAAGACTTCCAACTCCAACATCTTTTCCTACTGACTTTTTTTCTCCTCAGGGGATCTGACCACCTTTTTGGCTGTCTTTATTTGCTCATAATAAAACACAATTCCAATTTAAATAATCCCTTATTCACACATTTTAACTCCTTTTTTTCCTTCCCCAATGTCAACTTTTTCCCATTTAACTTGGGGGGGGGGGAGGAGTATTTTTTATTTTTTTCTATTATGGAACACAGGCTAAAGAGAAGACAGCATTTGCATTCCTAGAACTTCCCCATTCCTATCTGCAAAAACCCAAGTAACTTTCTAAACATGAATTCTGTTGCCATCTGGTAGTAAAACTGCCAGATGGTGCATTTTCATTTGTTTCTAGTACTTAATCTTCCTGTTCAAAATGGTACTTTGCTTATTAAGCCTGTATCGATGATCTTGTCTATTTCATCTATAGCTGTTAAAGAAAAAAATTATAAGACACTTGTAAGTGTGCATATGTTTGAATGTACACTTATGCTGTATCTATACATGTATTTAGTCTATAGGCTCAGAAGAGTCCATTTAAATTATTTCCATTTACATCTCCATGATGTTACTCACAGATCAGGTCTCATAGTTCTCTCCTAATCTACTGACTTCCTACTAAAATTCTCATGCTGTTTCCTCCTAAAAACATCTATTACTACTACTTTTTCCAACTATGCTCTGATTAAAAGCAATTCAAAATACTGTTTTCTACAATCTTTGACAGCAGGGAAATACTTAAGTATGCTATGCTATATACACACATAAGACTTACAATTTGTGAAATTAAATTTCTCACCAATATTTTTCAAGCTAATAGAGACATCAACTTAATAAATACCCAAAAGAATTAAAACTGTAAGATTCATGTATGTTCATTTTCACCTAAAAAGCAAGATTCCCCTTTTGCAATTAACTTTTAGTAGTGAAAATCACTTAATTGTTTTATTACATTAAGAAAAAATAGAAATTCTGTGGCTTTGACCATTTTTAACTTTTTCATTTACATTCTCTCTCAAATTTTTTTAACTCTCTGATGCACTGTCAATGGTTTGCTCTTGTTGATTTTTGTGTACTTGGAACCAATTTATTATGAAACTATGGAAATGGATATCAAAACATGTCACAGAAATACCTCATTTATCATCATAGAAAGAACTATCTCATATAAATAACTTTTTCAAAACACTGGACATTCAAGTGCCAAACCTTTTAAAATTTCTCATACGAAACTAAAATTGATGCCCAAATCTAACTTTGCTTTCTTAAATAGAGGACAAGAAACAATTTATACTTTTTGGAGATAGCAAGGTTAGTATCACTTATGAATATCACTTCTGTATTTTGAATATGTATATGGGTTTAACTGCAGGAAGCTTAATAAGTACTTAAGAATTACTATACTAAATGAGTAAAAAGGTCAAGTGAAAGCCTGTGGATCTCTTCAACGGGACAAGTTGTCGTTAGTGCCAAAAATCTACAGTTATTCTGGTGCTGTCAGGTCTTTTACTGTTTTAATCGCTACTCAATTTACAGTTACATATATAGAATTGTGATTTGAATTATTATATTATTCTTTCATGGAGGTATGTATGAAGGGATAAATATACAAATATTTATAATCAGTATTGATCTCATCTTTACTAAATAACTTTCACATTTTCTAAATTTATGTCTGTAAATAACAGACTGCAAACTTTCTCTTCAAAACTGGAAAGTTTTCTATATTTGACAAATTTCTTGATTCAAAAATTCTGATTTGTGCAGTACACCTTTTATATTCTTCATATATATAAGAAAATGACTTTTGTATAGTCCATTTCTTCACTATTTCTCTCATATTAACTTAAAAAATACTTATCAAGTACTTACTCTGTTTGACATTGTTTAAGTGCTATAGTATAGAAGATATAATGATGAGTAGATATAGTTCCTGACATAAAACAATTAAATTATAATAGGAAAAAGAAGGCAAATTACGAACAACTCCAGTACAAAACAAAATAGAAATAAAACTGTAAATGTGGGACAAAGTATTCACATATGGTTAAGTGGAATTAGCAAATGCTTCATGAAAGAGGAGGTAGCACTAAAGATGGCTTTTGGAAGAAATATGGAATTTTTACAGTTATATATGAAGCCAAGTTAGAAAATGGAAGATAGATAGATTCAGGACACAATGATTTTTCCACTTTGGATGCCCATGGTCAGAAATGTATCTGAAAAGAAGCTGGAATAATTTTTTTTTTTAGCTTGTGGAAGTTTTACTTAATTAGCAAGAGACTCTGAAGTTTCTGAATAGGGAAATAAGATTAGAATGTGCTTTAGAAAGAATAATCGTCACTGGTATGTAGTAGGATGCACTAAAGTGAGGAGAAAATACTGGAAGAATCTAATTAGAAGACAATTACCATATTGACAAAAAAATTTTTATTTTCTTCTATACTTAGCTGTATTTTCTAATTGTTAAGGAAAAAATTATTAGAAACGAGGAGGGACATTTACACATTTGAAAGAGTAAAATCTGCTGATTCCAAGAGTACTAATTTAGGGATATAATAATATTTATTTCACATACTATTCAGACTTCCCTGACATTCGCTAGTTTTATAGTGAATATTTTTCACAATTAATAATTTTTTAAAAGGCTGTATAGTGCAAAAGTATAAAATCCACAGCTAAATAATGAGCTAAAATGTAGGCATAAATACATTAAAATGAAAATACATTAAAATGAAACTAATACTATGAATGGTCTTAAAACAATAACAGAGAAAAGACAAAACTAATATTTGTTAAGAGGGCCTACTTTAGCCAAGCACCATGCCAAGCAACTTTTTTACACATTCTTATAATTTCATCCTATGACAGTCATATGAGAAAAATGGATTATGCCCATTTTGCAGAAGGTACGAGGCTCAGAGAGTTCAAGCAACTTGCCAGGATCCCAGAGACAGTAAATTACAAATCTAAGGTTCAAACATAAGTCTTTCTAACTCTAGAGCCCATTCTATGCTCTCCTCACTTCACTACCCTAGTTCTCATGAACAATAACATATAAATGTGTTTGAACAATAACATATAAATGTGTTTAGCTCTAATTGAATCATAAAACACAAGTTCCTTGGGACAGATAAAACATTTAGGAAGGCAGCTTAATACTTTGGGTAATGGGGAAATACCTTATTATAAATACTGCCTATTTATCATTACTATAAATACTACCTATTATTACTATAAATATTGCCTATTGATTATTATTATAAATACTGCCTATCATTATTATAAATACTGCCTATTTAGCTTGCTGCAAATTCCTATGGCCAGTGGAGAGCCTGGCTTCTCTGCTAGAGCACAGCGAAATGCAGATGAATAGGTTGGTTAAAATGGAAGCAAGAAAGTTCTTTACTTTTTCCATCCCCTGCATAGCCTGGCTGACTCTCTTAAGAGAAAAAGATGAGGGAAATAATATACCAATTCTCTCACTCATCCAACCTTGGAGATAGAGGTATTCGAGTGGACAATTCTGGTGATCCTCCAAACCCTACAGATTTCTACTGCTGTCACAAATGAAGCAGAAAAGTGAAAATGATAAAGTTCTTTCCCTGGGTTCCATCAAAATCATTACTACCCATTTATTTTTATTGTTCTCCTACCTTGTGAGCAGAGGGCAAAATTCTACGGGGTGGATTATAACTTTTCTGGTACCCATATTACTGGGTAATGGGGTCAGCAAATACACATTAAAACTGTCTTTGACAGAGAAAAAAATTCTTTTGCAATAATGGTAGGGACTGACAAAAACTAAACACGCAGTAAAGCCAACAGTGGAGTTTTAAACTAACAGTGCTCAGTGTTAGGTACTTTTTAGGGTTGAAGGGTAAGAGAGACACCTTTACCCCACAGAATCTACGTCTGTGTCTAATTATGGTATTGGCCAATACTTAAACTATTTGAAAGAGTGGCTCTTGGTTTCACAGCTCACAATGACTCTCACTCATGGCAATGTTTCTGAACACAGTCAAAGCCTCCATACTTACTTAACTCTTCGTGTCTATTAGCAGGACAGCTAGTTCTGCTTAAGATGAATGACCTGGGACTGACCATGATAAATATCTTCTGAAGCTTCTTTGAGGGTGGAAGGTGTTTAGAACTGGCCCCTCGCTCTATTTGGGTCAAAGGTAAACTTGAAACTAATGAATCATTTTTAGCTTAAAATATTTAAATAAAAATGGTGGCTTATATAAATAATGCCATGTTTTACTTAAAAAATATACATTTAATAACATTGCCTCTGTTCTTGAAATAAAACTATTTAGATGAACATTTTACACAATTTCAGGATTTTAGAGAATACACTAAGTCCTGATATAACTATCAACTTTGGCTAAAATTTACCATAGTCAATAATTTAACGTTTTTGCTTCGGGATTATGCTTATAGTTCATCCCTTAAATGGGAGTACACTGTTGTTAGGACTATTTTCCCTTTTTGTAACTGTGAACTATAATTATCTTTTTATTTGATTATGCTCTATATTTATTGTTGCATTTGTTGATCTACATTGTATAAAACTTAATTTCCTTTATAGAAAAACCCATATTAGATGACATAAAAATTCAAAATAGCACATGAATACTCACTAAAACTATACAAAACATCATAATAGAGTATATGAGTGATTTAGTTAGGCCAGGAGAGACTCGAGAATATGTCCCTAGAATATGTCTTACAAGAAAGTATGATTTCCCTTCAGTTATCAGCCTCTGAGATGTGGCATTTACCCCAAATATTTTTAACATATACCCTCTATTAATCTTACCACAGTTATGCACAAAATCCCTACCATCACCTGGTGCCAACCTGTGAAGTAGGTAGTGCAACATAAAAACATAATGGGCATATCTGTATACAAGTACATGCACATGCACATGTTTCTTATTGAGGATGGCTGGAAGTATGGAGATTTATACTGACAACAAAATGAAGTCAATTTAATGTATATTGTATAAGAAACACTTTTTAAGAAATCAGTTGATATAAAAATTAAGTATATATACAGGTTCCCTTTTTCGACTTAAGGACAGTAATTAGGAATATCATCCCAGGGTAAGTGTCTAAAAGTTCTTTGGCATACATTCACAATAAAAATCTTTTTAAGAAATTCTTCTATTTTTTAGCAACACCTTTCTTCAACTATTCTAATCAGCCCTTTCAAACAACTCCTGACAAAGAAAGAGAATAACATTTTTTTTTTCCCATCTTAAACAAGGGAGATGGTTGGAGGCAGTTGGATAGGCTCCAAATTAAATACTTTATTTTTGTGTTGAGATATAGCTTATCATGAGATAAAAGGATCTATAAAATTTTTCCTATTTTATGTGTATAAAAACTCCTCCATTCATGTTTTAACCAAAGTTCTATGATTTCTGAATGTACCTAATGACACTATGTACGTTCACCATAATTACTTTGGCTTTTGCACTCTTCATCTGAAGAATCCAGTGTTTCAGCCTATTCACACCCAAATGTCCCTGCTATATCTGTTTTTTAATGTTTCATCATTACATTGTTCAAAATGTAGATGCACTATGACTATATATCAGAATAGAATAATGCTCCCATTTTACTTTTAATCTCTGGCCTAAAAATATCCAATAATGTCTTGGCTTTTTCTACCTGGAAGAGACATTGACTATACTGACTTTTATAAAAACTATTCTTATTAGAGTTTATTATTGTTTAAGTCTACACTGTCAAATTCATGATTTTATTTTTTTTTTGGTGAAAAGTTTTGGTTATTTTGGCTAAAAAGTAAAAAAAATAAAAATTTCAAATAACTAAGTTGTGATTCTTTACAAATTGATTTATAATATTAAAAATAAAATATTCAAACTGTGTAGTTGGTTTCAACGAGTAAACCTCAAACTAAAACTGAATTATAAAATATACTTTAATAATCAAAATTACAATATAATTTTTTGAAAATGTTTTATACTTACAGGCAAATGAGTAAACACTTGAAAGATGCTTCTCAAAAAATTAATAAGATCCATTAAATAACCACTAGCTCTTCCATCTGGCTCAGACATTGTCCAGTCATAATCAGCAAGCTGGACAAATTCATCAATTTTTTGATTAAGTTTGGTATATATTTCTCCTTCTGCTGCATGTCGAGCATCCTGAAAGGACAAAATAACATCAAAATAAACACAGAAGCAGATAACGAGACAAGTTTTCTTAAAACTCTAAATTTTGTTTTATATCTTTCTAATATTTTAGCATTTTCTAATGTTTTAGTCATTTATTCGAAGTCCAAGAAAACTGTCTTTTTGGCGGCAGTACTCTTTATTTGACTAGACATCACTTTGTTTTTTTCCAACCTCACTATCTACTTTTTTATCTTTATGTGGTTGGATAATTTGAGTTATTAATTGTAAAATTTTCTCACAGCTCTAAGAAGACCCTTAGGAGAAACAGAAGTGGAAAAAACAGAAAATGTCAAGAATGCAGAAGACCACCCCTATCCATTGACTCACTGAGGAAAATTAAGTTGGGACTATCGCAGCAGAAATTAAATAGTTGCTGGTGTTTTAAGTTGAACAACCCAAAAGAGGGAGGTAGGTGTGTGAGTGTGTGTGTGTGTGTGTGGGGGGGCAGGTAGAGAAGTTAACTTCTCAGAGGAGAAAAGAAATGAAAGGAATGATGTAAAAATAGAAGAGTAAGATCTCCAAATAGTCTCTCCTCCATAAAAGCAGTATGAAAACAAGTAAAAATTGTCAAAATCAACTATTCCAAAACTCTGGAAATTAACTCAAAACTTATAGCAATCCAGGCAGCATTTTCTAAAAAATTTTAAAATAACAGCTGAATCTTGGTACAAAAAAAAAAAAAAACAAGCTTTGTGGCATTTTAATGTGCCTTATTTCCATTCTCTCTTCCCTGGTTCAGCTCTGCAGTACCCTTAAAAATCAATATCTTACAACTATGGTGAAAGTCAGCAGCCTGTCAGGCAACAAAGGGGGCAGAACGGAGTTGAAGCACATTCAAAGCCATATGCCCAGAGAATTATCATTATTTGACCTATCTGATAGTTCCCTGAACAACCTCATTTGCAAGGATGACCTAAATTTGGGCTTGTCCAGTGCAAAAAAAAAAAGCCTTTTCCCTGGAAGCATTTGCTGAAAACAGTTAGATGCAATTATTTAACATAGAATGCCTTAGACGGTGCATAACAGGACACATAATAAGCTAATCGAAGGGCTTAAACAAAAACCTGAAGAATGAGAAGCCAATAGATGGCTTTGAAAAGCTCTCAAAGATTCCTTGAAATCTAGAAGGCTATGTACATGTGTAGGCTGTGCACATGCTTAGGAAAGACCTAAGAAGGCTCTAAGTTCTCATTTATGGCTGACGTTGAAGCTCTGTGCAAGGAGAAAGTAAAGGTTAAAGCAGAGTTGTCAAATGCCTGAGTCCTGAAGCATGCCCCAATACACACATTGACAGCCCCTCAAGCAAAGAGTGAGAAATGTACTGGTTTCAAGCTTTTAAGGAAATCTGCATCCAATCATTAGTTGGCCATTAAACTAACTAAGCAGAGACTTCAGTGACTACATGTGACAAAGAATACAGACTTTATAGAATTCAGAAAAGTAACAAATGAACCAACACCAGGAATAAAATAACAAACCCTGGGGAGAGAAAAGTATCTGATATCCTAAGTTGTCACATTATTTTTAATGCTTTCAACAAAAATTTACAAGTCACACAAGGAAATGAGAAAGTATGACCTATACACGGGTGAGTGGAGGGAGACACCATCAATAGAATTTGTCCATGAGGAGGCCAAAACATTGGACTAATAGGACAAAGACTTTAAACCAGCTATTTAAAACATGTCCAAGAACAAAAGGAAATAATGTCTAAAGAACTAAACAAAAATATGAAAACAATGCCTCACAAAATACAGAAAATAGAGACAGAAATTTAAAAAGAATTAAAGTAGAAATTTTGTAGTTGAAAAGTATAATGCATGAAATGAAAAAAAATCACTATAGGAGTTCAAAAGCAGGTTTGAGCAGGTAGAACAAAGGAGATATGATCAACAATATAAACCAGCTACATCTAATAGACATCTACAGAACACCCTACTCAACAGAAGACTATGCATTATTCTGAAGTGAACATGGAACACTATCCAAAATAGAGCACATTAGGCCACATAACAAGCCTTAAAAGGATTGAAGTTACACAAAGTATGTTTTCCAACCACAATGGAACAAAACTAGAAATAACAAGAATATTTGGAAAATTCACTACCATGTAGAAATTGAACAATAGATTCCAATAAATAACCAATGGGTCAAAGAAGAAATGATCAAAATCAGAAAATACTTTGAGATAAATGAAAACAAAAACACAATAGCAAACTTATGGGATGCAAAAAAAGCACTGCTTAGAGAGAAATGCTTAGAGAGCAACACATGCCTATGCAATAAAAGAAGAGCGATCTCAAATCAATAACCTAACCTTCCACCTTAAGAAACTAGAAAAAGAAGAAATGATAGCTGGGGGTCCTCTCTCACTCTCAGACAGCAGTGCTCTGATAGAATGGCATGAGGGAGATTGGAGGACTGAAGACTAGTCATTGTGGCCTTTGGAACCAAGGCAAAAGAGCCCCATGCCTAAGCTTTTCTTTTAAGGAATCACACAGACTCGGAGAGGGAGCATCTTGAAAGTTAAAACTAGAACAATCTCTGCCTTTTACTCAGGTTGTTTGGACTACACAATCCCCTGAAATTCTTTGGACCACCTTAAGAAAGGCAGACAACTTGCCACCATGACTAGTAGAGCCTGACAGCTAGATTTAATTTGATGGGGTTGGGGAGTGGGGAGGTGGCAATGTGATATTTCTGGCAAACCGAATACTTATTTAGGTTCTTTCTTTAACTAAGAAGAGACTGGAGTATCACTCACCATTATTAGTCACATATTACATTTGAATACAACTTAACCTAATACATGATTTATATCATGTCTATGTATAAGAGCAAGGTAGGACACTGAGATGAGTAAAACAACTCCTATCCTCAAAGATCTCACAATCCAGGGAGAGATACAATATAGCAAAACATGACTGCTGCTACATTAGAGGTTTAACAAAGAACCCTAAGTAAACAAAGGAAATAATTACTGCTAATTTGGTAAAAAGCTTTGTGGAGGGGATGTCATTTGAGTTGTAACTTTAAAAAGTATAATCAGGAACTCTTATTTAGGTATTTTGGTTTGTATGACTTAAGAAATTTGCAAAAGAACAGTGTAAAGGAAGGTAAACATGATCGATCAAAATACTGTACATCATTTTCACATTTTGAAGCTTCTTTTGACTCCCTCTCCAATTTTCACGATGTCTAACTACTTAACTACTTACTGCCATATTGGGCTGAAGAAAGCCAACTACTTCTACTACTATATTTCCATTTGCACGCCTGCCTTCACAGTAAGATTGAAACAGGAATTCCAAGAAAAAATGTTCTTCTCTCCCTACTCAGAGGTCTAACACAAATGTGAAAAATAATGAAAACTCTCAACAGTGTCTGTCTTCAACTACAGAAGTAAACATTACTTTAGATTAAAAAGGAACTTAAGATGTTATTAATTGAAATGTTAATGAAGCATTAAATATGACAGTAGCAAAATGACTTCTGACTCAAAATAAAGTTGCTTATAGCACTGCTAGCTATTAGTGTTTCTCTATTAAAATCTCTAATACAATACAATTCTTAGAAAAATCTTTAAGGTTTAGAAGGATAATATTAATTTTATCAATCACTTATCAACAATTATAAATTTGGCACTCTGAGCAATGTAGACAGAAAATGTCCACTAAAATATAAGCGACATTAAGTCGGGAAGTTTGGTCTGTTTTTGTTCACTGATGTCTCCCCAGTACCTAGAATAGTGCTTCCAACAGAGTAGGCAATAGATGATACCTGTCAAAAAATTTTTTTAAATCATTACTGTCTTGAAGAAGTTTATGACCTACTTGGAATAGAAAAGTGCCACAAATAAAATAATCACAAAATGAGCAAATATATACAAATTAGTACTGACTACATGTGTAGTAAATGTGTAGCGAAAAAGGAGAGATCATGTGGACTAGAAAAAAGGTTTATGTCACTTGCTGTTCCAGTTACTATTGTTAATTAACAAACGACCCTCCTCCCAAATCTTAGTGACTTAAAATAGTAAGCATTTTATTATGTTCATAGGTTCTCTGTGCTACAAATACAAACAGGGAATAGTGGGGATGACTCTGCTCCACTGCATCTGGGACCTCAGCTGGGAATGAGGCTCAATAGCTGGGGATTAGAATCATCTGGAGGTTTCTCCACTCACATGTCTGGCACCTGGGATGGGTAGCCTCTCCATGCACCTTGGCTTCCTCACAGCATGGTGGCTACTGGGTACCTGGACTTCTTACATGGTAGCTCAAGCCTCTGAGTATGTGTTCCGTGCTTGCAATGAGGTGGAAGTGACATTGCCTTTTTAATCCTGGCCTCAGAGTTTCACAACTTTATTTTCACTGTATTATATTTGTTAAAACAGTCATCAACCTGCCCAGATTCAAGGGGAGGGGACATAGATCTCTACTTCTCACTGAGAGAAGTGTCAAGGAATCCGTGGCCATTTTAAAAAATCACTATTCTGCTAATAATGAACAATGGAGAAATGACCCATAAGGAATACAAGCAAGGAATTTGAGAAAATAGGAAGGGGTTCAATTGCCACTGTATCATTTATCTTTACATCTTGAGCAAATTATTTAATTTTTGTAAATCCTGGTTTTCTCAGCTATGAAAAGAGAACCATCACTATCACAGAGGGCTTTTTTGAGCTTCTGAGCATTACACAAGTTTTTATAATTAATGTAAAGTACTCTAACAGTACTAGGCACCCAGTAAGTGCTCAAAAAAAATATGCATTTCCTTACACCCACTAGTGTTGGGTACCTAGCAATGCTCAATAAATGTTTACTTAGTGAACTGTAAGAAAACAATTAGTATGTCAGAATTCTAAGCCACCCAATTTGCCCAAATTAGCTTAACTTCCTGTAGTTATTTGCATGTAAGGGCAAAAAAATTGGGTATTAAACATTCACAGAATGTTTTTTTTTTAAACATGAAACAGTAGTGAAAAGGGGATCATATTGATTGTTTATTAGGTATGGTAGTAATATATGTCTCTTTAACCTCCCTAACAGAACCAGGGGCAGGTACCAAAGTTGGCAAATGCTTATGGCCATCACACCCCCTAATGATACCACTTATTCGCCAATTTCTCAAAGAAATATTAAAATATATATTTATCACTTTGTATTTTGCCCGAGTGTTCATCATCAGTCCCTTCTATTTCACTACCTTTACTGGATCTAAGCAGATGGATATAGGTCACTATAGAAATGAAGTTAGACTGCAATTCCAGAAGGCAGCCAGATAAGGGAGGCCTAAAGATCAGAACCATATACTTATCCTATAATATTTAACTTACTTCCCTTCTATCACCAGGCAAAGAAACTTTGAAGTCTGGTTGCTTTAACTCTCTACTAAATTCTCTAGCTGCGCTCAGGCTGTTTTATATGGTTTCTCTTGCTTTTCTAGGTTGCCTCTAATGTAAGCAGGAAGGGAAAGAGATACCTCTCCTATAAACTCACAGAGCTAAAATACTTTGGTGAAATTTAAGATGTCTTAAAAAAATAACTATTCTTTTAGGATTCTAATTTAAATCCACTTTTAAAATTCATGCTATACTTAATTTCTCATTTTTACTATATTGAATTTTGTTATAAAGAAGAGTTATTTCAGATATTTTGAACTTTTTAAAGAAGTACGGGACAATTAAAACATTAACCAAAAATTGAGAGAGGGAGAGGGACCAAATAGCTAGAAATTTTGAAGTGATAAAACAAATACTGTATTATTTATCTGGAGGAAGAAAAATTATAAAAATGACGATGGTGAAACCATTTACATTAGAGTCAAATGAAGTCATTATAATTATATGCTTTCTGGATCCTGATTCAAAACCCACTAATTTTCTGAAAAGGAACCAAGCAAAATAGAGAGAAAAACAATAATTTACTAATTGTTGTTAGAACACTGCTGATTAATCTACTTTTCTGAGATGACACCAAGAGCAGGTTCAACCTTTCCAATAAATTATCCACGTTAAGGTAACTTTCCACAATGTATTAAACAAAATTTTGGGGAGGAGTAGTTTATATTTTTTGAAGTTTACTGACATCTTCCACAGGCTAGAATAGGAACCAAAGAAATCTAAGGGAATCAGTGGTTATGCTGTGTGAAAAAAATTTCAGGCAGCCTTTCTAGGCAGAAAAATATTTTGAAGTCAACACTTGAAAGGTCTTTGCTAAGGATTCTCCTTATTTTATAATCCAGACAAATATAATCATTAGAAAAAAATATGTGCATAAACTGCATGAACTGACTCACTACATTCTATTTTTAAAGAAACTGGAACAAAAAAAGACAAAACATTTCATTCTAACTTTTCCTATATTCATACACATAGGTACATTTCTAAGGTACACATACAAAGACATTTCTAAAAAAGATTATGAACTATAATTTAGAAACGGTTAAGAAATTAGTTTGGACTTCTTGAGTTTTACTACAGTTGAAACCAAATACTCTCAATCCTTATGACCTCGTCAGAAAGCCAAACATGAACTAAGTCCTAAATTAAATGTTTAAAGGTTCAATTTATAAACAAAGCAATTAATTCTGCCTTCGTTAAAAACAAACTAATAAAAAACAGTGCCCTCTGGAGGCGGAAATGAATCTAGCATAACTTAATTTATTTCAGTGTTTAAGAATTAAATGATCCTGTAATATCAGTGGTTCTCAACCACAAGTATGCAACAGAACCACCTAAGAAACTTTAAAAAAAAAATACACATGCGCAAACTTCACTCTAAACCTCCTAGACCATGGGTATGTGTCTTTTAAATAAAAGCTAACTAGTAACAACTAAACATTTTAGTAAACATCTATGATTTACTGTCTATTATCAATTCCGCCTTCTTAGAACAGTCTCCCCAAACACATTTTGGAAACCCACTCTGCCCCCATTCACAGCTCCATTTGGTCTGCATAAAATACCACCTATATACCTAGTTCGAAGGATGGATCCTGAAGAGATCAATTAGCAATTATCATTATCTTATCCCAGGGAGTTCCACAGCACCTAGTGGAAAATATGCCCTCTCTTCCTTCAGATGACAGGGCATGAGGATATGAGATTTGACACTGTGACCAAGCAGCTCCTCTGTGGCTAGAAGGAGAGGGTCTATAGCTGCTGGGCCACTATGTGTAGTCTAAAAATGAGGTCAAAATTGTATAAAGCAGAGATGAAAGATGGAGTAACTCTGGGTCCTTGGTGACATCTCAGCAGTTGATTTCAGCCTCACATGAAATCTACCCTTAGACTTTCCAATTACACTAGATAATAACTTCTCTTTATTATTTAAGACAGTTTAATTTGTTTTTTTTCTGTCAATTCTTGTTAATTTTCTGCTAACGGCCTTGATTAATATAAGTATCTTAGTTGGAACATTTTACTGAACAGTCTAGAAAAAAGGTTACATTTAATATTACTCACTTGGAGCAAGGGGAACATTTCTATGACATTTTCTGAGCATTAAAAATCTAAGTGGGAGATGAAGTTGGAACTGTCAAAACTAAGGTGTACTCTAGCTAATTTCTTCCTACTCTAATTCAAGAAATAATGCTTAAATTATCTATTATCTTGATCTAGGAATTTCCAAAAGGTAATAACATACAGCATCCAACTCATTACCCAATGTCACTGTTGACACTATAGACAGAGCAGGGAAAACAGACTAAACACAGGAACCTACTAATTTGTTATGCTAGGGTAATGGGTGTGATAGGAGCAATTAAAAAGAAATAAATCGAAGATTAACTCCAGATTTTCCAGTAAAGGAGGCAAGAAAAATGGTGGTACAGTAGTCCCCCCTTATCGGCGGTCTCCCTACTCCAAGATCCCCCTCAGTGGATGTCTGAAAGCATGGAGAGTACAGAACCCTATATATATTGTTTTTAGTATATACGTGAGTGTGCATGTGCGTGCGTGTGCGTATATACATAAATACATACACACACACACATATATACATACATACATTTTTCACTTAAAGGAAGTATTTTATAGCTTCTCTACGGCAGATCTGAACTGCCAAGCATCACTATTCTTATGCTTTGGGGCCATTACTAAGTAAAATAAAGGTACTTGAATACAAGCGCTGTGATTCTGTAAGAGACAGCCGATCTGATAACCAAGTGAGCTACTAAGTGACTAACAGGAGCATAGTGTACACAATGTGAAAATGCTGGACAAAGGGATGATTCATGTCCCAGATGGGATGGAACGGGATGGCATAAGATTTCATCGTGCTATTCAGGACAGTGTGCAATTTAAAACTTATAAATTGTTCATTTCTGGAATTTTCCATTTAATATTTTTGGACTAAGGTTGACCGAGGATAACCGAAATCACAGAAAGCAAAACCAAGGATAAGAGGGAACTACTGCATCACCATAAAAAAAGTAGATAGGAAGAGAAGCCAATTTAAGAATTACAATTTTTTACTTAGCTACTTTAGACATCAGTGTGACAATCAAAAGTTGTTTTATGTTTAGTAGATAAAATCAATCAAAACATAAAAAAAAATTTCCTTGCTTATGCTTCAAATTAATTTAGTGAAATGGCTACTTTTTTTTCACAAGATTTTTTCATTATATTACTGTGATTCGAAAAAAATAAGTTGTAGGTTTTAGGATATATGCTATGCCTTATACAAATACCCAAATGCCTTCAGGTCCAGGCAGGTAACATGAATGAGGAGGGCAGGCAAGATGATTGTGGCAGGCAGGATGATTATAAAGCATAAATCTCATCTAAAGATATTCAAATTCAAAATGCCACAAAACCAAATCAAATTATTATATACTATAGTTATTTGTTTGCAGTTATCTGCTCTTTTAGATTAAAAAACCCTACTGCTTAAGAATCATTCATGTTCTCCCAGCAACTAGCACAGAACGATAGAAATATATTTCTGCTCGAAAAAAACATCATTTAATGTATCCTCCCAGGCCAAAACTATCAGTGTCAGAAAAAAGTTCCAACCAATTATTACTTTGTTCACACAAATGTCTTTTGAAACAATTGAAGCCTTACTTTAGACAAAACAAAATATTTCATTTATTGCTTCTGATTAAAGTAGCCTGTCCTAGAAAACCAAAATCCCTCATACAGCCACTTGCTAGCTACACCCCTTCTAGTAATACACAGGAAAGGGCAATATAGATTTTGAGCTACAATCTGTCTAAAATAATTTGAAATCCAGCTTCTAGATTATCTAGGATTGTTGTAGGTCATTATGAATTGAAAAATTGTCTAATTTTCAAATTACTTAAATTACCTTCTTTTCCTTTTTAAAAGGTGGGTGCTACATTTTAACCTTTCCAGGTTTCAGGGGCTTTTGTACCTCAAAAGGGTTAAAGAATGGCTAAGGGCTTTATAATAGCATTTATCTGCCTCTTCTTAGGTAATCTAGTTTGTTGTCTCAGGTTTGCAAATAAATAGCTTTTTAAGTATTCAACCATCTCCTTTCCTATTCTATTTCTGCTTTCTACCACTTTTAAAAGAGATACTTGTTATAATTAAGCGATTACTGATGATAAATTACAGAAACACAGAAAGCTGAACACTTTCATGTATCTATGGGGGTTGAGGTAGTCTATAAATTTTGTTGATTTTTTTTTCCTTATAGAACTGAAAAACGTATTTGCTTTTTCTGTTAGTTTTTATGTTTCTGGCAAAGTAACACCACTATTATTCATTTTTATGTATAATTAACCTAATTATTCATACTAATAAAAATATTTAAGTTTTTGCTTTTCTCTGATCTACCTTTTAGGATTTTATGTAATTCAAATGTATTTCATCGGCTGCTAGTATAAAATTTGTTTTATGCAGTCTCTCAAATAGGGGGAAGATAAGAAGAGAAACTGGTATTAACAGGTAATAAAATAAATGTTACAAGTATTGCTTTTAAAAAATGACCATCATTCTGCACACCCTAGTTATTTTCTAACATGCTGATTATATAATTATTACTATCACACTCTTAACTATTCTTGTTTCCCTTTACTCTTTTCCTCCATCTTTCTTAACTCAACTCCTAGGGAACAAAAAATTCATCTATCTATCCCCTATAGTTTCAATTAATATAGTTACTCAAATTTTTGAAAATGACAATCAAGTTGCACAATAAGAAATAAGTACAAAGGAACACTGCCAGTAACACAAAAAAACTACACAAAAGCATATATAAGTAATCACAAGTTGAAATATAATTAGTCAATAGTGCTAGCACTGCAATAATAAATCAACTTTATAATGTAAAACAATTTAAAAATTATAATTTAAATGAGAAATTAAAAAAATTCCTAAAACCTTTCTAATACCTTACTACTTTTAAATGTGTATCAGTTTACAAATTTATATCTTTATCACTAAAAATTAAATAAATATAAATTTAGTTTACTCATACTGTTACACTTCAGTTGTTTGAGTCGCATATGCAGTCAATAATCAGGAAGGAAGCCAAAAATGTCTCTGAGTAGCCAGAAGTTATATTATACTTCACACGCCGAAATATAAGTTATAGTAAATCCTATGACAGAATACTATACTAAATTGAAAAAAAAACCCACCCAAACAGCTACATGTAACAACACAAATGAAATATCACAAATCATATCACACACAAAAAGATGCATTCTTATAATTCCATATGAAGAGGACAAAACAGACAAAACTAATCAGCGCTGTTTAAAGTCAGTACCGAGAGAAAGAAAAGCTAATGACTGGGAAGAGGCATAAGGGAGGCTTCTGTAACACTACCAATGCTTTTTTTCTTCACCTCATAATTACATAGGTAAGTTTGCGTTTTTTTTTTTTTTTTTTCAATTTAAACAGAATTTACTTTTTAGAGCAGGTTCACAGCAAAGCTGAGAGAAAGATACAGAGATATCCCATATATCACCCTGCAGGCCCCATTTGCCAGTCTCCTTCACTATTAAAATGACCCACCAGAGTGGTACATTTGTTACAATCAATGAACCTACATCTTTATCACCCTAAGTTCATAGAACCACTAGGGTTCACTCTTGGTATTATACATCCTATGGGTCTGGACAAATAAATGTATGATATGTATCCACCATTACAGTATCATACAAAGTAGTTTTCACTGCAGTTGTCCCATAGTTCTTGGATATTCTGTATATATATTTTTTTAGTGCTTCTTTCCTCTTCTTTTCTGTTTTGGAAAAATAGTCCCTAATGACATATCCCCAAGCTCAGAGATTCTTTTCTCAGCTGTGTCCAGTGTACTAAGTCCATCAAAGGCATTCTTCATTTCTGTTAGTGTTTTTGATCTCTAGCATTTTCTTTATTCTTTCTTAGATTTTCCATTTCTCTGCTTACATTATGATCTGCTCTTTTATGTTTTCTACTTTATCCATTAAAGCCCTCAGTATATTAACCATAGTTTGTTTGTTTTTTTTAATTCCTGGTCTGATGATTCCAATATCCTTGACATATCTGAATCTCATTCTAACACTCTATTCAAACTGTGTTTTTTTCCTTTCGGTCTGCCTTGTCATTTTTTTCTTGATAGCCTAATATGATGTTCTAGGTGAATGAAACTTAGTGAATAGGTCTTTAGTAATGTAGTGGTAAGGCATGGGGGAGGGGAAGTAAACTACAGTCCTATGATTAAGTCTCTGTTTTTAAGTAATTGTTTTTCCCTCGACTGTGAACTTCACAAATGCTTCTCATTTCCACTCCATGGTGGAACAGGATGCTAGAGCAGGCTAGGGTTGGGTATTTCCTTTCCCCCAGTTTGGTTAGACTCTGATAAATGCACAAAAGTTTAGGCATTGGTAAATTGTTTTGAGGTTAGGTCTTATTGAGAAGCATAATATGTTTAAAGACTAGAACACTTTGGTAAATTTTAAATGCTTCCTTTTTCTCTCCCCTTCCTGGAATCACAAGAGGATTTTTTCTCTGATCTTCCCTGGGAGCACCAGGTAGGGCTCCAGGAGGTAAAGGTGCCCTTCTACCCAAGACTGGCTCCTCCAGAAGTTTTAACTTTCAGACTTATCCACACTGAGTCTTAGCCATTCCTCAAGTACAGATTAGGCTTTCCTATCACAGGCAGTGGTTCCTGCAGAGGTTTATGCTCCATTAAGTTGTAATTCTCTGTATCTGCCTGTCTCTCCAGTTTTGGGGGCGGTAGTCTGCCCAATGATTGCACTTCTCTGACAAATTAAAGAAGGGTTGTTGTTTTCTCATTTTTTACTTGTCAATACAGAATGACAACTTTCAAGCTCTTTACCTGCCAGACTAGAAACCAAAGTCTGTGTTCACTTTTTAAAAATATATCTAGCCATATACATATTTATAATCTGTTCATTTATAAGTTGTGCATATTTATATGCATATGTAATACTTTAACAAAAAAGACTTTTTTAAAAGTATAAGTACCATGTCCTTCCTCCATAGGAAGACAATTTCAAACCCTTAATCAAAGATAATTTACCACTGTCACTTTAGCTGTAATTCTAAAAAACCTGTGTTACATCATTAACAGATTTAAAAATGGCAAACTAGAAAAAGAATCAGAAGCATATTTCTTCGAGGCACTTACGGTTGTAATCACTTCCAGGACTCAAAAGAAAAGGACTCTTCTGAGTGGCAGGTTGGAAAAGCTCCATCGAGCAAAGTTAAAGCGCTCTGATGCCAAAGAGAAAGAACTGGGTCATTTCTTTACTATACAGATTAAAAAGGGAATGGTATTCCCATTTTTCCCTCTATTCTGATGTAAATCTGTTCAGTTGGAAGTCTTATATTAACAGCTTCAAGTAGCTCTCAGTGTGGGTCCAGGTTAATTTCAAAAAGGCTGAGGTACTGCTTGAGGGCAGCAACTACTTAATTTACCTCTTTATCACTCACAGATTTAGCAAAATGAAAGGTACAAGCTAATAAGACAGTCTGTATATTTCATACAATAAACAAATATGATATGAATCAAACACTTTGTGTGTGCATGTGATTTTTGGAGGGGAAATAAAAGGAGGTGTAGGTAAAAGGATCCTAGGAATATGTTTGGTAGAGTCGCTGAACTGAAAAAAATTAGGCTAAGAGGTTAACAATCCATGTTAATGTCTGTAATCAAAACTGTACTTTAACCGGCTAAGAAAGAGACAACAGACTATATTTACTAAGAATGGAAATTTCCCCATCTCCCTCAGTAATTCACTTTAATACTGATTTTACAATTCTTGATCTTGAATTGCTTTCTCATATCATAGTTACAACAAATTCCTCCTGAAATAGACCAAAGGTAGAACTGAAGAATACTTGACCCTCAGATACTGAGCTTGAAACAGCTCTTGTTCTCCTATCATAAAACAAAAAAGGTTTCCTGAGTTCTATATAAAAATAAAACAAAAGAACTAACAACAACAACAAAAAAGGGTGCTCTACTATTTATAAAGGCTGAACTTGATTTCCAAGAAAATTCAAGAGGTATCATATGGCATTTGTAGTTTCAACTAAATAGCTAAACTTAAGGGATCAGTGGAATGATGGACCAAAGCTAACATTTCTAAATATTCCCTCCCAAAGGCAGATTTTGAGAAGTACAGTTCCAAGATCCCTTACTCTAAGAGCATCATGTTCTAGTATCTTTGGTTTATTGAGTTATAACTAAGAAAACTGTGTGAAGATCCCTAGCTACACCAGAGGTCAAGGCAATTCATGTTTTAATCAGAGTACAGAGTAAGCCTATTAAATTTAACGTTATCAGTTAAATATGCTTACCACTCCAGTCCTTAGTATATCCCTTCTTGACAGTGTATGAGTAACAATACATGGACATTGGACATAAGGACAGAGAGCAATAAAGAAAAAGAAGAATAACTGTATAAAACCTAATATCAAAGCAAAGAATCAATTTGTCCTTGGATAAGTATCCAAAAACGTGTGGCGTTTCCTCCTATGTTATGGTACTTATCACACTATAATATCAAGTGTCTTTTTATAGTTTTTTCTTCTATGAGCTTCTTGAGAGCAGGGGTACATTTTTATATTCCAGCACCTAACAGAGTGCTCAGAATATAGATGATGTACAACAAACGAAATTGTGCTAAGTATCCCCTTTAATTTTCATAATAATTGTATAAGGTAGGTAATATATTGGTACTTTTATAAATAACAAAACTGGGAATCACTCAAATTAAAGAATGTGCCAGTCACACAGCAGTGCAACTTCAGAGTATATATATACCCTTAATTACTGTACTATACTATCTGGATAAATGAACACCTGTTTTATTCAGCTTCTGTCTCAGTTTTCAAAAAATTAATTTTATTTATCTGCTCACTCAGATATCTGCATTTGTGTCTTCTATATCAGGATGACTACATAAGCTCAATAATTACCAGAGAAATATAAGATGTGGGAGCCAGGCAGATGATTTTAGGAACCAAGTGTCATTTCTGAACTTTCAAAGTCTGGTTACTATTAACATTAATTAGTTTATTTATTTATAAATATAAGTATACTGAATTTTTAAATTATAAATGATTATACTATAATTTTAGAAGACAAATTGGATAATTTATAATATAGCAAGAATAGAAAGATGATAATTCTTTTTAATAGAAAATTTAGGGCTATGAGCTTAAACTAGCAGGCTTCTTTTACAGATAAAGGATCAGTAAGTGGTTTATATTAGTTTAGCAAAATATTCAATGCAAAAGGATTTATATTACTACATTATGCCAGTGTTGCACCTATATGACTCAAAGTCGATAAAATAATTAGTTTATAAAACAAACATGAAATTAATCTTCCATTCTGCTTAAAACGGCCATTAATTAATCTTTCAGTATATCTCATAGTATTATACAAACAGAAATCTTCTGTTCAGATAAAAGTAGGATTTTTAATAATGTATAACAAGATAGCACTTTTTTCATATCAAAGCCAATAAAGGATATAAGGCAAATCTTACACTTACCTAATCGTCTTATTTATAATTTCCGAACACACACATGTATACACATTACACAAAAAACCAATTATTGAACTGTCAGACATTAATGGAAATTCAGTGAGATTGATTCAGTACTACTGTTAAGTTTTCAAAACATGAACAAAATGTAATAAAGCTGTAGAAAATCAACACACTTTTCTCCATTTAAATAAGGTCTTTAAAATGCCAAAAAGGAATTGACATTTATCTGCTCATTGTTAACAATGATTACCTCTAATTTTCAATTGTTTGGAATAGAATTATGTATATAAAAAAAAATTGTCTTTAATTTTTTAAAGATAGCTCACAGTGATTGAAGTCAAAACATTTGGTTGGATTTTTACATACCTTAAAGGTAGAAAGTCCATAAAGTCTTGTGGTATGAACGGTTTCTTGGGAAATATTTGTGATGTTAGTTATAAAGTCCTCAAGGTATTTGCAAGCTTGTTCCAGGTGTGTTGTGTTTATGATAATTTGCACTAGCTAAAAAATACAAAATAGATTGGTAAAATACATATTACATGTACACGGAACCATTTTTTTAAAAAACGTGATTATAAATTTACATATATTCCCAACATCTTCAACTACAGTAGTTGCCCCTTTTCTGCAGGGGATATGTTCCAACACCCCCAGTGAATTCCTGAAACAGTCACTAGTACTGAACCTTATGTGTTTTTTCCTATACAAGTATATCTATGATAAAGTTTAATTTATAAATTAGGAACAATAAAAGATTAACATTAATAACTAATAATAAATAGTACAATTATAATAATATAGTGTAATAAAAGTTATGTGAATGTAGTCACTCATTTCAGGGGATCCCTTGCTGAAGTCTTTGTATAGGATCAATGCTTTCTGGTGCAACACATTGCTGTCAATCAGAACATATTTCTGTTCATGTCTTCTACCCACAAATTTAATGCCTTTTCCATTTTAACTTATCACACACTGTGGCCTTACCTTTTGCAGTCTGAGGTAAACAGCAAAACTAGCACATTGAGACAAAAGCCAGACAAAAAAGGCATTCACTTATCCAGATAATATAGTACTGTAACTATATTCTAGAGTTAGGCCGCTGTGTGACTTTGGCACATTCTTTAGTTTCATTTCCTTTTTCTTTTTCACAGTTTCGCAGACAGAAAATTGGTTCTTGCCATAGAGCTTAGCAACCTCACAACACGATTTTTTTCTCTCCTCATTAATTTGAGCACTTTCTCTTTTTCACTTAAAGGAAACACTTTACGGCTTCTCTTTGGCAGATCTGAATTGCCAGTATCAATACTCTTGTGTTATGGGGCCATTATTAAGTGAAATAAAGGTTACTTGAACATAAACGCTGGGATATCAAGACAGTTGTTCCATAACTGGGACAGCTCCTACGTGACTAACAGGTAGGTAGCATACACAATGTGGATACAATGGACAAAGGGATGATTAATGCCCCAGGTGGGATGGAGAGGGACCGTGTGAGATTTCATCATGTTACTCAGAATGGTGCACGATTTAAAACTTAAATTTTTTAAAAAAATTATTTCTGGAATTTGCTATTTAATATTTTTGTACTACAGTTGACCTTAGGTAACTGAAACCATGGATAAGGGGAGACTACTGAATCTATTATTCCTAATGTAAAAACTGTTTTTTGTCATGTTGCTTGAATTTATGCTGATACTTCTTTTATTTTAAAACAAATCCACTTCCATCAATAAATTTAAAATAGAAAGCGAGTGTTAAAGGATGATGTTCGGCAATAACTTAATTTATAACAGTTGTTTCATACAATGACACATTTAGCTATAAACCTACCTCTGTCAAACCTATATGAGGTTTTCTAATAAGGTTCAGTAAACAGCTATTCAAAGTTCTGGTCAGCAGCAGATTTGTAGATTTTCTAAGCATGTCATCTATTTCCGTTGAGCTATAAACAAAAATTGATATTATTAAGTTTCCACCAGGGTGCGGTTAGTCAGCATCCCAAATAATTTAATACAATTTGGTAAAATGATTTGCTCCACCTCGTTTCTTTATATGTTTAAATAAATTACAGTCACCCATACCTATTAAATCACAAATTTCAATATAATTTAGCTTCACAAAAGGGACATTTTCAATAAAGTAGAATACTCATTTATGGCATAATTTATATATATTCAATTAACATTAAACAATGGGGTTCTTAGTATAAGGAAATAAAATTATTCTTAAATTATGACTCCATTGTGAGACAGTCACTTTCAAAGACACTTCATATACAACTATAGCTAAAATTACTGTTAAAATGCAAATTGACGTGAACTCTTTCCATATAGAATTAACTACTAGATATCATTTTAGCATAACTAAGATATCCATTTCCACTGAGATTTTTAAAAGATTCAAAGAAATATATTTAATTACCTTAAGCTAGTTTTAATTTGGGTAAAAAAAATACCTATAATGTTTCTTAACATTGTAAAAATTTCTAGGCTAGCACTAAAAAGCTTATTACTGTCTCCTAACCACTAGGTAGAAAACGATACTACAAGCAAATGGCATCCAGAGAAAAGCAGGTGTAGCCACACTTATATATCTGACAAAACAGACTTCAAGATAAGAGTAACAAGAGACAAAGATGGACACTTCATAATGATAAAGGAGAAAATACATCAAGAAGATATAACACTTATCATTATATACGCTCCCAACCAGGGAGCACCAAAATATATAAAGCAACTACTAACAGAACTAAAGGGAGAAACTGACAAAAACAATTACAGTAGGGGACCTAAATATCCCACTGTCAGCAATGGGTAGATCATCCAAATAGAAAACAGTAAGGAAGTAATATCCTTAAATGACACATTAGACCAACTGGACATAACTGAAATTTACAGAGCCTTTCATCCCAAAAGACCAGATTATACATTTTTCTCTAGAGCACATGAAACATCCTCAAGGATAGACCATATGTTGGGACACAAGACTAGCCTCAACAAATTTAAAAAGACTGAAATCATACCAAGCATATACTCTGAACATAATCTTTGAAACTGGAGATCAACTGCAAAAAGAAAGTGAGAAAAACCACAAATATGTGAAGATTAAACAACATACTACTGAAGGATGACTAGGTCATAGAAGAACTAAAAGGAGAGATCGAGAGATACACAGAAACAAATGAAAATACAACATATCAAAACTTTTGGGACATGGTAAAAGTTGTAATAAGAGGAAAGTTCATATCATCACAGGCCTATCTCAAGAAACAACAAAAATTCCAAATAAACAATCTAACATTATATCTTTAAAAAAAATGAAACTAGAAAAAGAACAAATGAAGCCCAAAGTTATGACATATCACTGAAACACAAAGCATCTTACAAGAATACTATGAAAAATTACATGCTAGCAATAACCTAGAAAAAATGGACAAGTTCTTAGAAATACACGACATTCCTGGACAGAATCATGAAGAACTGGAAAGTCTAAATAGACCAATCAACAATAAGAAAATTGAAACAATTGTCAAAAACCTCCCCAAAAGTAAAAGTCTACGACCAGATGGCTTCACTCGTGAATTCTACCAAACATTCAAAGATGATTTAATACCTGTTCTTCTCCAACTTTTCCAAAAAAATTAAAGAGGAGGCAATACTTCCTAACTTATTGTATGAGACCAACATTACCCTAATACTAAAACCTGGTAAAGATAACACACAAACGAGAAAACTACAGGCCAATATCTCTGATGAACACGGATGAAAAAATACTAAACAAAATATTAGCAAATTGAATACAATATGCAAAAAAGATTATACATCATGATCAAGTGGGCTTCATTCCAGGGGCACAGGTTTAACATATACATCGATTAATAAGATATACCACATAAACAAAATAAAAGATAAAAACCATATGATCGTATTAAAAGATACAGAAAAAGCATTTGACAAGACACAACATCCATTTATGATTAAAACACAATAAAATAGGTATAGAAGGAAAGTATCTCAACATAGTAAAGGCCTTATATGACAAACCCTCAGCTAACATCATACTTAATGGGAAAAACTAAAAACCTTCTACTATCAGGAACAAGATAAGGCTGTCCACTATCACAATTATTATTCAATATAGTGTTGGAAGTCCCAGCTAGAACAATTGGGAAAGAGAAAGAAATAAAAGGCATCCAAATAGGGAATGAAGATGTCGAACTTTCACTTTTTGCAGATGACATAATTCTCTATAAAGAAAATCCTAAAGACTCCACTAAAACATTACTAGAAATAATAAACAAAAACAGTAAAGTTTCAGGATGCAAAATCAATGTTCAAAAACCTATAGCAAACCTATACTCTAACAAGGAATTTTCAGAAAAAGAACTGAAAAAAAAAAAAAAAAACCCCAAAACTTCCTTTTGCAATTGCAACAAAAAGAATAAAATACCTAGGAGTAAACCTAACTAAGCATGTGAAGGACCTGTACACTGAAAACTATAAGACATTATTAAAATAAGTTGAAGAAGACACAAAGAAATGGAAAAATATTTTGTGTTCATGGACTGGAACACCAACATAGTTAAAATGGCCTTATTACCCAAAGCATTATATAAATTTAATGCAATCCCCATCAAAATCCCAACAACATTTTCAAAAGAACTAGAACAAAAAAAATCATCAGATTTGTATGGAAGCACAAAAGACCCAAATAGCCAAAGCAATTCTGAGAAAAACGAACAAGGCCGGAGGTATCACTCTGCCAGAACTCAAATTATACTACAAAGCGACAACAATCAAAATGGCATGGTATTGGCGGAAAAACAGATGTACAGGAGTGAGAGTCCAGAAATAAACCCTCATATACATGGGCAAATAATTTTCAACAAAAGAGCCAAAAACACACAATGGAGTAAGGAAAGCCTCTTCAATAAATGGTGCTGGGGAAACTGGAAAGCCACATGCAAAAGAATGAAACTAAACTGCTGTCAGTCACCATACACCTATATTGACTCAAAATGGATCAATATACAACCTGAAACAATAAATATAATAGAAACATAGGTACCAAATTCATGGACCTTGGATTTAGAGAGTATTTTATGAATTTGACCTCAAAGGCAAGAGAAGTAAAATGAGACTATATCAAACTAAAAAGTTTCTGCACAGCAAAAGAAATCATCGAGAAGACAAAGAGGCAACCATCGAATGGGAGAAGATGTTTGCAAACAACACCTTCAATAAGGGCCAAATATCCAAAATATGCAAAGAACTCATATGACTCAACAATGAAAAACAAAACAAACAATTCAATTAAAAAATGGGCAGAGGACCTGAACAGACATTTATCCCAGGAAGACATACAAACAGCCAATATATGAAAGCTATTAGGGAAATACAAATCAAAACCACAACAATACCACCTCACACCTGTCAGAATGGCTATCATCAACAAGACAAGTAATAAGTGTTGGAAAGATTGTAGGGGAGAAGGAACCCTCATATACTGCTGGTGGGCATGTAAATTGGTACAGCCACTATAGAAAACAGTATGGAGGTTCCTCAAAAAATTAAAATAGAAATACCATATGACCCAGCAATCCCTCTTCTGGAGATCTACCCAAAAAATTTGAAATAATTTATTCATAAAGGCATATGCATCCTGATATTCATTGCACCATTATTCATGGTAGCCAAGACATGGAAACAGCCAAGTGTCCTTCGATAGATGATTGGATAAAGAAGATGTGGTACATATACATAATGGAATATTACGCAGGCATAAGAAAATATGAAATATCGCCATTTGCAACAACATGGATGGGTCTTGAGATAATCATGCTAAGTGAAATAAGTTAGAAAAAGTTGAGAACCATATGATTTCATTCATATGTGGTATATGAAATTGAGAGCAACGAACATGGCAAACAAGCAGATATTCAGATAATTGTTTTGGGTTACCAGAGGGAGGAAAGAGGGAGGTAGACAGGGATAGAGGGGGTCAAATATATGGTGATAGAAGGAAATTTAACTTTGGGTGGTACACATATAATTCAATATACATATGACATATCAGACATATTATTAAACTGTACACTTGAAACTGATATGATTTTACTAACCAGTATCACTCCAATAAATTGAATTTAAATAAAGGAACTCAAATATTTGTACTATAAAAGCTCTGAAGTATCTTCTGTTTCTAAAAATCTAACTCTAAAATGTTTAAACATAAGAGCTTTAAACATAGAAAATATTTTTTCCATTATTAATGACATAAAAAAAACAAAAAAACTCTAATAGCTCAATTATAGGGCACAGATACAAATTTTTTAAGTAAAAATGTTAGAAAAGCTGATAATCTAGAATGAATTTAGATTTACATATTTTTAAATTAACTATGCTGTCTCTATATTCTGAATTATTATTTTCAACAAAGTGAAAATAACTAATGAATTTATAAAGCATATTTTTTTAAAAAAAATGTCAGCATAAAAGCTTTGTTGAATGAATGACTTATTAATTAGAACAACTGAATATTGAACTAACAAAAAGTGATAAATACTTATATCAAAAATAGGAGATAAAAACCGACAATCTTTTCTGCTGTAGCATTAGTATACAACATTTACCTTTTAGAATGCTAGGAGTTCATATACAAAGAATGAGAATTGAGGTGGCAGTTATAGTCAGCTATTAAGGAGGCTTTAAGAAAAATTATGTACGTAATATGATTAATGACATATCTTTGGTTTTATAAATGTAATTTAAAAATCAAATAACAGAGAAACAGTATCTCCCTGTAAATAAAAGTTAATTCCAAACTCCTGTTTCTACAGTTTAACAGCTTAATTAGATATTAGGCCTATTTTTCAAGAATTAACATTAGATTATGTAATAAAAAGTACTTGCTAAAAAAGAAGTTGTACATACTACCAATTTAGAAAATGTTAAGGTAATCTATATTTAATGAAAAGATAAGGGAGACCAATGTTAGAGGTTCAGGATTGCAGCTTCAAGAATAACTCTCAAATATAACATTGAGACAAGGTGTAAAGGACTGTAAAGGACAGACTTTCTCTCTTTCACTTGTATTTGTTTACCTCAAAATAACAGATGAATGTAAGAATCACTGTTTTCAGAGGTGTTTAACTATAACTAGAATCTATTTGAGAGTATATAAACAAATGTAAGTCCACCCAAATGTAGCCAAATTGTTCTCTATTCCTTAACGTCTTCATCTAATTATTCACAAGTACTCTAATTTCAAGCTTCTAAAACTTCTTGTTTATATTCCACTGATTATTTCAGAATTTTTTCCTTGAACCACTGCCTTTACCTCTTCAACATGACTTTTTAAAATTTTTCTTCATTTATTTTATTATTGCATAAAAATAATCAGTTATTTGAAAAAAATAACATTTTATTGCTATTTATAAGATATATTTTGATATTGACTAAGTCAGTTGCTCATTTAGTCATATAATTTTTTTTAGTAAAAGAAGGTAATTAATATTCTTCCATATTGCTTTATTAATGACTTAGTAAATATTTGCAAGGCATCACAAAAAGTCAATTTCTAATTTCATTCTTCCAGTATTTCCATTTACCAGTGCTTAATATTTTTTTATTTTAAATAAATTTATTTATTTAAATTAGTTTCAGTACATTGGTTAGACATCTATAATGTTCATAAAACGATCCCCCCAATTGCTCCCTCCCTCCCCTGGTCCTCCACTTAGCTATCATATTAATGTTTGCATTCCCCCTGCCATGCTTCCCGTGCCCAGCTATTAACTACTAATTTGTACTTCTTTAACCCTTTGCTCCATTCTCCCAGACTCCCAACCACCTCCCCACATCATTCACCAAATTATCCACTGTATTCGTGAGTCTGTTTTTGATTAGTTTGTTCTTTTTGTTCCTTAGATACTGCATATAAGTGAAATCATATGGTATTTACCTTTCTCTGACATTTCATTCAGCATTACCTCTAGGTCATTCCATGTCATTGCAAATGGTAGGATTTCATTTTTTTAAATGGCTGAGTAATAGTCCATTGTGTATATGAACCATGATTTCTTTATTCAATCATCTGTTGATGGGCATTTAGGTTGCTTCAATATCTTGGCTACTGTAAATTGTGCTGCCATGAATATTAAAGTGCATAGATCTTTAAGGTATATCCATTTTTAATTTTTTGAGGAACCTCCCTACTGTTTTCCATAGGGGTTGTACCAATTTGCAATCCCACCAACAATATATGAGGGTTCCCTTTTCTCTGCATCCGCGTCAACACTTGCTGTTTTTTGATTTATTGATGATAGCCATTCTGACAGGTGTGAGGTGAGATCTCACTGTGGTTTTAATTTGCATTTCTCTGATGATTAGCAACCTTGAGCATCTTTTCAAGCCATCTGCATTTCCTCTTTGGAAAATTATCTGTTCAGGTCTTCTGGTTGTTTTTTAATTGGATTGTTTCTTTGTTGTTGAGTTGTCTTAGTTCTTTATAAATTTTGGATATTAAACCCTTATCAGATGTATCATTAGTGAAAATCTTCTCTCAGTTGGTTGTCTTTTTGTTTTCTTGATGGTTTCCTTTGCCGTACAAAAATTTTTTAGTTTGATGTAGTCTCATTTATTTATTTTTTCCTTGCCGAAGGAGTTATATCTGAAAATAAATTCCTGTTAGTAATATCAGAGAGTTTACTGCCTATGTTTTCTTCTAAAAGTTTTATGGTTTGGGGTCTTATATTTAAATCTTTAATCCACTTTCAGTCATTCTTGTATATGGCGTAAGAAGATGGTTCAGCTTTTTTTTTTTTTTACATGTATCTGTCCAATTTTCCCAACACCATTATTGAAGAGACTGTCTTTATCCCATTGTATATTCTTACCTCCTTTGTCACATATTAAGTGAGCATATAGGCGTGGATTTATTTCTGAGCTCTCTATTCTGTTCCATTGATCAATGCATCTATTTTTATGCCAGTACCATGCTGTTTTGATTACTGTAGACTTGTAGTCTAGTTTGATATCAGATAGTGTGATACCTCCAACTCTGTTCTTTCTCAAGATTGCTGTAGCTATTTGGGGTTTCTTATGGCTCCATATAAATTTTAGGATTATTTGCTCTAGCACTCTGAAAAATGCCATTGGTATTTTGATAGGGATTGCATTGAATCTATAGGTTGCTTTGGGTAGTATGGCTATTTTAATAATGTTGATTCTTCCTATCCATGAACAGGGTATATGCTTCCATTTATTTATATATTCTTCAATTTCTTTTTTCATTGACTTATAATTTTCTGAAAACAGGTCTTCTACCTTCTTGGTTAATTTGATTTCCGGGTATTTTACAGTTTTCAAAGCAATTGTAAATGGGATTGTTTTCTTAATTTCTCTTTCTGAAAGTTCATCACTGGTGTATAAAAATGCCACTGACTTTGTAACCTGCTACTTTACTGAATTCATTGATCAATTCTAACAGGTTTTTTTTTGTGGAATCTTTAGGGTTCTCTCTATATAGTAACATGTCATCAGCAAGTAATGAGAGTTTTACTTCTTCTTTTCTAATTCGGATGCCTTTCATTTCTCTTTCTTGTCTTATTGCTGTGGCTAAGACTTCCAATACAAAAGGAGTGGTGAAAGTGGGCATCCTTGTCATTCTTGATCTTAAGGATAATGCTTTTAGCCTTTCCCCATTGAGTATGTAAGCTGTAGGTTTGTCATATATGGCCTTTATTATGTTAGGGTATGTTCCCTCTATTCCCACTTTACTGAGAGTTTTTTAAAATTATTATTATAAATGGATGCTGGATTTTGTCAAACACTTTTTCTTTCGATTTGTTAATGTGGTATATCGCATTAATTAATTCGCAGATATTGAACCAAACTTGGATTCTAGAAATAAATACAACTTGATTATGGTGTATGATGTTTTTAATGTATTGCTGAATTTGGTTTGCTAATATTTTGTTGAGGATTTCTGCATCAACATTCGTACGAGATATTGGCCTATAGTTTTCTTTTTTCTGTAATGTCTTTGCCTGGTTTTGGAATCAAGGTAATGGTAGCCTCATAAAAGGAGTTATGGACCTTCCCTCTTCTTGAATTTTTTGGAATAGTTAGAGAAGAATAGGTGATTCTTCTTTGAATGTTTGGTAAAATTAGCCTATAAAGCCACCTGGTCCAGGGCTTTTGTTTTTTGGGAGGTTTCTGATTACTGATTCTATTTCATTGGTGGTAATCGGTCGGTTCAGATTTTCTGTTTCTTCTTGACTCAGTTTTAGGAGATTGTATGTTTCTAGGAATGTGTCCATTTCTTCCAGATTGTCCAATTTGTTGGCGTATAATTCCTTGTAACATGACTATTTTTTTTACCCCCCTCCAAGCTATTATCTACATTGAGGCCAGGATAAACTTTCTGCAATGTAACACTAATCGTATCAATCCTTAGTTAAAAATTCAACAGTTCCCCAATGCTTACAAAATAAAATGTTCCAAACTCCAGTCTTTCATCTAATATTATAGTATTCTAGCCTCTCCTAAGTCCTATGTGCCTATTATGTGCCAGGCACTACACTGAGTCCTTTATACACATGTATTACTTCGTTTAATTCTTATGACACCCTATGAATTATTTCCCTTATTTTACAGATAAGGAAACTGCAATTTAAATAGATTAAGTCACTTGTCCAATGTCCTTCTATAGCTAGTGAATGTTAGCATCAAGTCTAAAACTGTTTTAAGTCTGAAGGTTATGTTCTTAACCACTGCATTATACTGTCTCTGCCTTAGATTAGAACTTTAGAATGTTAAATGTAAAACAAGCTAGGCATAAACTATTGGTGGTTCTCAGACAGTTCAAGCTCCACTATTGAAAACTACCATTGTAATAGTCTGTTATTCCTTTTCAGTTAATACTCATTTGTATTCAGTGTTTTTCAAATGCTAGATTATATTGTGTGTGTCATGTTGCGCAGTTTAGAGGATATTTTACCTCTAATGAGTTTTATGACTGGAGTTAAAAGCTTATGTCTTTAACATATATCTATAGAGACTTTGATATAAGAGGCTATGTGCTTAAGTATATGATGAAGCTCAAAGCAGTGGTTCTTCCACATTAGGGTGCATCAGAATCACCCTGATAACTTAGTAAAACCAAGGGCCCCACCCTAAGAGTTTCTAATTCAGTAAGTCTGAAATTGCATTTCTAATAATTTCCCATGTGATGCTAATGCTGCTGGTCTATGGATTTTGAATATCACTGCTGTTCTACGAACCTTGAAAATGACTGGCTTGTGAGAAACAGGCAGAATAACAGATACTATGCATTAGATATTTGTCTTCCTTTCTTTTATTCTCTCCAACTCATTATCAACAAAATAAATTTAAAAATCTTTTAAGGAATTCTTATTCACAAGGAAAAAGTAGCATTAAACCTAAAATCAGATACTCTTTTACGCTGGCAGAGCACACATTTCTTTTTCCATTTATTTATACATTGTTTGAATCCAAAATAATGGTAGTTTACAATAAGAGACACAGTACAAGAAATACAATAAAAATGACTGTCATTGTTCTCATTGCTTCAGCTGAAAAAATAAATGTCATATTTGAACTGTCTTCATAGCTTTTTATGACTTAAAATTCAGAAGTGTTTCATACTGAAGGATATTTCCTGCTATCTAGTACATAAATTCAAAAGAATAGATTTCAGAGAGAGATGTTACATTATGAAAGCCCAGACCACCACTCTCCTCCAGAGAGTATTCACAATTAGAAATATGACTATAATGTATATGACTAAACTTCAAGGCCCATCTAGGTAGTTGGTATAAGGTGTGGCATAAAGATGAATGTTCCTCTAACGTTAACTGTTCATTCCTTTTATGTCAAACACTTTCACTGATATGGGAGTCAGAAATGCTTCTTCATCCTAGCTCTCAAACTAACTGCTTATTCTGAATAAACAACATAGTCTCTCTGACCCTCAGTTTCCTTATTACCAAAACTGGGATAATATCACATTTCCTATTGCCAAAAATGCAGGGTATTACTTTCATCAGGATTGCAGCTTCAAGAACAATTCTTAAATATAACACTGACCCAGCAGCATAAATGGTATTCTGTTGTCAATGAATCAAGTTGGCTATAGTTACCAACAGTTGCTGTGCTGCTCTCCAATACTGAGAATGATACCAATTTGCTACAGCATGCTTTATTAATTCTATTATTTTATATGAATCTTTACCTTAAGCCAATTTGAGACAAAACTATTGAGAATATCAGCTTTTTGACAAGTCAATGACACAGATAAAGAAGAGATACTGTTTTACAGGTAAACTGAACAATAGAAAAACTAAAATAAATAAGATCTAAATGACTTTTAAAAAGATATTGGTAAAACAGATTTTATAACAAATGCTAGGTATGAACCTTATCTGGACTCTGATTCAAACACATTAACTATAAAAATACATTTTGGGAACAACCTAGAAAATACTGATATGGACTAGGTAATTGATGACATTATGAAATAGTGTTAATTTTGTTAAGTGAATGTAAACAATAAATTATTCTTGTTTTTTAGAAATACATAATAAAGAATTTAAAAGTAAAATGTCCTTGCTTCTGGAATTTGCTTTAAAATACTTCAGCAAAAAAATAGTAAAATTATGGCAAAATATTATTGTTAAATCTAGATGCTGAGAACATAGGTGTTTCCTATCCTATTATCTCTTATGTAGGTTTGAAGAGTTATATAATAAAAAGTAATAAAAAGTAAAAAAATATATATATAATATCAGATTTATAGCAAGTTAACCCCACATGTCACTAAAATACAGTAGCCTTTCCAATAATATAATAAACCATTAAAGAGTCATGGCCTAAAAATCAAGTATTAATGTTTCATAAAAATAGCTATGATAAGGATACATTTATTAGTAAACTCACCTCCGGTGAAGTGACTCTGAAAATTTAAGGCTGGCATAAATAAATTCTTTAACTTGAATGTAAATATGAGGCACTGACTGAGACATAGGGAATTTCTTTGGGAAAGATTGCTGTAAAAGAAAAACAAGTTGATGTTGTTTTTAAAAATTAAAAAAAAAAGTGATAATTTAATCACTTAAATGTATAAAAATTAACTAGATTTCACATTCGAATTAATAGTAAATACCTGCATCTCAAAGTCTACTGTTATGTTTCTACATTATTTATGAGATTTTAAAGAAATCATTTCTTAAGAAAATAATGTAGCAATTTACCTTAAATCATATTATCAGACTTCTACCAAGCAGAGAAAGCATATATTAATACCTCTCTATGTTCTGATAAGTACCCTGCAGAAGATGCCTCACTGTCTACTTTTCTGCAGACAATACAAGAGTTAGGTTGGCTATGACAGTTATGGGCCAGCTTCCTGGCTAAGTCATCAAACAATTCTAAGTCCCTCTTCATTTACCCTCAGTGAAGGCTTGATGTCAACTCAAGAAGGTATCTATTTCATTCCATAACTCCTAGAATACCTTCTAACAGCTTTCTATCCAGTATACCATCAAATACTGGTATGCAGACAATGGTTTACAATGTGTTCCTTGGCTAATCTGCTTTATCAGCCAACATCCATTAAGAAACTCTCAGTTTCTAAAAGACAAACTCTCTCCAAGATTTTTACCAAAAGCCCCTTATTTATACTTCATGAAGTCAAGTCTAATCTACACTTCTACCTTCACATTCATTGCAACCTAGTTGTATCTTCTCAAAGCACCTTCTCCAAGGTCACCAATGACCTTGTAAATGTTAAATCCAATGGACTTTTCCAGCTCTCACGTTACCTATTTATGCAAAATAACTCATGCAGTTAGCCCCCTCTTGCTTAAATGATCTCTCCTTCCTTGGTATCCATGCCTCACACTAGTTTTCCTCTTATTTTTCTATCTTTTCTATATCTCTTCTTCTAGCCATCCCTTAAGGGGTGCTATGCCTTACGGTTCTAGCCTAGATCATCTTCTCTTCTTTCCACACATACTGTCTTTGGGTGATCTCATCTACTCTCATGACTTCAATTACCAAGCAAGTGCCAACATCTCCCAAATCTACAAATCCAGGCCAAATCTTTCTCCTGGAGTCCACATCCATACATCTATCTACCACTTGAACACCTCCATTTGGCTGTAACACTTAAGCTGCCAACACCTGTAACTGCATACCAGTAACTGATATGCAGTTACTGGTATTTGAGACATGCTCATTAGATCCAAAAATGAAATTATCAGCCTTTCTTTCTAAATCTGTTCTTCTTGTGCTTCCTAGCTTAGTGAATGCTACCACTGTCCAAGGAAGAAACTTGGCTATCTCACTTGACATCTCTATTTTCATCATCTCTAATAAACAAATAATCACCAACTCCTGTTGTTTTCACCTTATAAATATTTCTTAAATTCCATGGCCATAACTCTTGCTCAGGTCACCAATCTCTCTTATCAAGGAAACTGCAACAATCCCCTAGCTGGTCTTTCTGCCACCAGCCAGAGAGATCTTTCTAAGCACGTATCTGACTATGTTTTTACTACTTAAAATCCTGTGGTGACTTCTCATAGTCCCCCCAGGATAGAGGCTAAACTCTTTAACACTGTTTATAAGAGCTAGTATAATTTAGCCCTTTCTACTTCATCTTCATTTCTTGATCTTCATCTCTTGTACTTTATCAACCCTATACTTTATACTACAGAATTATAGCCTTTCTGCATGCTACTTCCTCTATCTTGAGTAATGTCAACTTCCGTTACTGTAATTTCCTATTGTTATTGTTTTTTTAAATCTTTTTCTCACTTGACTATAACTTCATTGACAGCAGAGACTGAATAACTAGCATGTAGCACAGTGGCTACTCTACACTAGGTAAGGACAAATATTTGAATGAACAAATGTATTCTTAGGTACCTCTGGCATAAGGAAACTTACAACCAGCTAGTAGTGAAAACATTCATAGAAAGCACTGTCTCTCCAAAACTGGTAGGTTCAATCTCTCCAAATTTAGACTCAGGAGTACTATTAAAATCAACCAAAGAATTGCTATTCTTTAAAATTACTTGATAACAATGTAAATGCTAACTCACATCCAATTTATGCTTTGCAGAATAATGAACCCAATAATAACCATTTCAGTACTAAGAATTTATTTTAATGAGATTAAAGACAGAATAAATTTGTTCTTATTTTAGCTAAAGGTTTCTAATCAAATTATCAAATCTATCTACAAAAGACTGTTTTTTGCATATATGTTCTATCTTACTTATTTTTCACTCATAATTTACACTAAAAATAACAACTCAAGTTATTTGAGCAAGTTTTACACCTTTCCTAATAGTTTTGATTGAAAACTATACCTAAGAGAAAAATTAAAAACACACAACCCAAAAGCCTGTTACTAAATAATTTATGAGATTTCTTTTTAAGTTGTCAAATTTAAATTTCCATGTGGCTTTTACCTTAACAGTGGTTCTTTTTAATGATAAGTAATATATGTTCCAATGAATCCAATTTCTAATGAGTTTAATCTTACTGCATATTTTGGAAGCACCCTACAAACTGACTTAAACTTCCTTTTTTAACTATAATCCTATCTGGAATACTTTAGTGTATTTAGAAGGAACATTAGTGATTATTTAGATTAACTTCCTCATTCGACAGATGAGCCACAAATGCCCAAATAGGGTAAGTCACTTGCCCATAATAAGCCATAGGCAGAGTCAGCATGTGAACCCAGATCAATCCAATGTTGTTTATGGAGCTGCTATAGCCTCAACAAACTTTATTACCAGTAACTAAAACAAAACAAAATCAAGCCATGCAATGGAGGATATTCTGGTAACATTTCTTGATAGGGACAACTATGATTAGGGTCTCAAAAACATAGAATTAGAATAATTACTCTGGTCTTTTGTGTGTATTAAGTACAGCTATTAGGAATATGCAATGGCAGCATTAGCTATAATCTAAAAGCTATGCATTTAATTACTTGGTCCTATATTTAGTGACTATTACACATAATATGCTTAGTTTGTACATATAAGAATAAAATATAAAAGTCATAATTCACACAATAATAGAAAATATAATACCCTTTTCCCATGAGATATTATGAGATACCCAAAGATACTGGATAGGTTCAAGTGTGTGTGTTTGTGTATGTGCATGCACACACATGTACAATCATGTGTAGTCCCAGAATACTCTCCATGCTGGTCTATTTCCTTTTTCTATCCTGTCTTTTGTTCATATAGCCTGACTCCAAAAATACATATTCCTACTTCAGGGAAAAATCTACAAGTGCTTATTATTTTCATAAACCTCTTACTTAACCAAGATAAACTTTTTGTGAGGGAAAAGAAAAGCCACAAAATAAGATCTTCCACAGTGCTCGATATTTCAAAGAAATTTCCCTTTCTTTCCCTAGCATATACTCTTATTCCTATAATCTACTCAACATTTAGTACATCTAATTTGGAACCCACTCAATGTTAGTAACATCTGCTCTAAGAATCTACCTAATATTTGGGAAAACTGTTCCTAATATCCCCAGGAAAGTTTATTCTTAATTTCACCAAAATAGGAGTAGTAGTAGTAACATAACCTTGAAAAGTTAACAAAACATAATTATTTTCTTAAATAACACGATAACAAAAAAAATGCCTCAAAAGAAGCCATTCTCACAGTATCAGATTAATATTACACAGCAATAAATTTATGTTTATTTTTAAGAAAATTCTTGAATTAAAAACTAACTTATACCTTTTCAAGGTCTGGATCTTGAAAGGGAAATTTACTGATGACTATTTTATATTCTTCTTCATTAACAACAGGGATGGGGCTATAATTATCTTCTTCAAAAATGTCCCTGTTAAGAGAGAATTGAATAACATTAGGAAACCTATCATTAGAATGCTGTACGACAATATTTTAAAAACCCAACAATTACAAAAGCAGTTTTAATTTGTCAGTTAAAGATCTAAATAGGAAAATACTGTATAATCATCCAGAATTCTAAAATTCAATATCAAGTAAGTTTTGTCCTTCAAAATTCATGTGCACTCTCTTCCTTCACTTGTAGTTTTAGTTTTGTTGTCTAGAACAACTACTTTAGTATGACAAACTTTTTCACCACATTAAGGTACCACAACTTTAGACTAACCTGAAAACTCCAGCCCATTTTTTAAGCAGTGTTTCATTGTATTGATCTCTTATTTCAAATAAAAGGTCAAAAAGTCGGTTCACTGGAAAACCATAACCCTAAAACACACACACAAAAAAAGACAAATAAGTCAAATAAATATATTCATTTAAAAATATTGCAAACACTAGAGAATTGTTTGACCACTATAGCACACTGTATGTCATTCCAACAGTATAAAAAAAGGATATCCTTTTAACTTTCTACTAAGTTGCCTTAGGCAGAAAGAGTTCTATGCAACTAGAATAATTTTTCCATTTCTTCTCTCTATTTTTACTTTCTAGTCTTAAAATGTATTAGAAGTCAGAACTGGAGAAAAAGTTCAAGATTAAAGATCTACATAATTGTGTCTTGAGAAACAGCCCTTAAATAGGATACTAGAAGAAAAGGGAATATATTCTGTCTGAAACATGCTGACTTCCTTTTGCACCTTGAATTTAAGATTGACTTTGCTGTATATGGAAAATTTATATCTATTCATCAAACATGTACTCTCCAACTCCAAATTCATTGAAATCTTACCCATATAGGACAAAACATTTTCACTCTCCAACTTCTGCATCTTTGTTCTGATCCTATCTCCAGTTGGAACCACTGGACAGGTTATCTATTCACTCTACTGTGGCTTTAACTTCCAATAGTTTCTTTCTCTTGGCTAAATAAATAAGCTAAATTGCCTCCCCTCTTTACACCAAGAACAACAAAAGAAAAAATGGCCCTTCCTCAATTTTCTGTGCCCTATCAGCTACCTCCCTTTGTTATTCCTTTCATAGACAAATCCTCCTACAATTTTAAATTTCACTTCTAATTCCTTTATTAAAACTGTTTCAACAATGTCACAGATCTCCTCCTCAGTATGAAATTCAATGATCTCTCACTCTACCTTATCTCTTTCTTGAAACTCTTCTGCTTTGAATTCTATATCATACCACTCTCCTTGTTCTCCTTTTTATCTATGACCAATCTTTCTGGTTTCCTTTTTCTTCTATCTCCAACCTTTAATCTTTTCTTCTAACTCTTTAGGGCAGTCTCAAGTCTGGTGACTTCAAACACTACTTTATATGATTATTCTGAATCTGTGTCTCTAGCTATACCTCTGTAAATTCCAATTATTTAATTCTAACACCTGTTAGACATCTCTAGTCAGTTTGCCAGTCAGCTGGCACATTAAAGTTAACTTATTTCCTCCCTTTCCAATTAAACCAAGTATTTTTCCAATTTCCTATCTCTGTTTATAGTTCTAGCATCGATCCAGTTTATCAGAAAAAAAAAAACCTTTAACATCTTCTAAATGCCCCCTCTCTGAAACCTCTAATCAGTCACCAAATTCTTTTGATTTTACCTCCTTCACAAATCTTTCAAATCTATCATTCTTCTCCATTAATTACTAACTTTCTTTCTTCCAGAAATATTCCCAGTTTTATTTCAGTTCTTTTCTTGCCTAGACCACTGTAAAAGCCTCCTAAACTGAAATTTCAACCATCTGTCTCTTTCAACTCAATCTATTGCCAAGACTCTCAAAATTATCATTTAAAAGTGCAAATCTGATCATGACATTCTCCTGGTTAAAAACTACAGAAAGCTTTAGTAGACCTATCACAATCAGGGTCAAACTATCTTATCAGTTTCAATACCACTATTTGCCTTTCTTTGCTCACACCCATATGCTAGTTTCTAAAGCCATCAAGTTGTTCAACCAGTCTCATGCTTATCATACCATACCTCTGTCTATAGTTTACACATGCTATTTTCTCTGCCATTAATGCCTCTTCCTCCGTATCTGCTTGCTGAACTCATCCATCAAAATTTAGCTTACATTTCACCATTCTGAACATAGTTTTTTTACAACTCCTGAAATCAAAGTTAGTCATTCCATGCTGTGAGCTCGAAGCTCTTTAATATATTGCTCTAATAGTATGTCATATTACAAATCTTATATTTTTACAACTAAACTGTGAATTTCTTGAATTCAAGGACTTTTATGTCTTTACTGTCTTATTGATTTTTAAGTCTGTGTTACTGTATATATCCTCGAGCTGCCAGGATATAGTGGGTGCCCAAAAATGTTAGTGAATGAATGTTTACTTTTGATTTGATCAATAGGCAGAAAGCAGAACTATTAATATGTTAGTGTTACATTTTTACTTTATTGTTTAATCAGCTTTGTTTTAAATAATAAAATAATGACATTGTAAAAAGAAAATTTTCCTTCGGATGGCAAAGTACCAGTTTTAAACTAAATATTATACAATATTCTTTAATAAGTTTTTATGAAAAGACCCTCCCAAATTCTTCAATAGGTATAACTTGAAAAGCCAGCATTTATTAATTCAGATCCACCTAATACTCGGCCTGCCAATAATTAATAAAATGAAAATACTGCAGGATTTCTGATTAAGTAGAGAGGACTGATTTGTCCTTCTCAATCTTATTTAAAAGCTGAAAGATTAGAAAGGCATATTTACAAAACTTTATGCACCTTTCACTATTACTTTTTTAATGCCTCTATTACCTATTAATCGATTACTCTTTGATTCTCTGGAAAGTTCCTTGGAACCACATCAAATACTCTAGATTCATAGTAAAGCTTTAAGTCATCAAGGATAGCAAAACTCCCTGCAGTTACTTAGAGACAGGCCTAAAAAATTAAGGCAGTTTCCAATAAAACTTACCACAAGTTTTTTCTTTCTTTTTCTTTTTTTGCAGAGAGATTAGTATTACATGTAAATTTGTCAAAAATGTTATAAAAACAAGAAAACTCATATTATTCTGGTCTTATAGTATACGCCACACAAATAATAAAGATAAAAAGCAATAAAATAATTTACTAAAGGAGCTTGTGGAATCATCTTAGGTTAATAATAGAGTGAACAATTATTACTCTAGGACGAAAAGATTCTTGTGATGAAACAAATAGTTTAAATTAGCATACTTTATGAATACTTAAGTTAGCATATTTTATGAAACTCTAAGTCTAATAGATGTTATTAAAAAAAATTCAAGAGTCAAATATATTGGGAAAATGCTGCATAATCATCTTCCTTTTGGAGACTTATGGTATAAATTTTCTCAGGCTTTTAGTAGAGAAATCAGCTTTACTTCACTTACCATTTCCCAAATGTTTTTGATCACGGAACTCTTATTGAAGTAACATCTATTATCACACTTTATGAAATGCTAGTTTATATTTGATGAAACATTCCAACCATAAAAATTCCATAAATTTAAACATGAAAACAAAAAGCAATCAAATCCTTTATTATCTGTGATCGAGAAGGGACAAGCTTAAAACTTTGATACTGAAAATCACAAAGACATTGAGTTTTTAGATTATTCAGTTTCAATCTAATTTTTTTAAAAAATCAAAGAAGTAAAGTGATTTGCTCATAGTCACAGCACACCTGAAATTAGAAAGGAAATGAGTAGACACAGCTTTCGAACTACGTTTTCATAATTATTATCACATTTTAAACTCAAAACAATTCTGAAAACTAGTTAATAACCGTGTTTTCACAAATGAGGATCTAAAGTTTGGAAAAGTTGTAGACATAATCAATAAAAGAGGTGGAACAAAATTTGGTGTCTATGTGACTCCCAGGGCCCACGATCATTATCCCAAGGCAGAAATTGTATCTTCTAATTTCTAGTTCAGGGTTCTTTTCACTACACCATGTACATTTTTTTAACTACAAAAATACTTTATTCCAATGGAATGACCAATATTTTAAAAAAGGTAATATTCCCTGAGCTCTGTCCAAGCTTCATGATAAGGAAGTGGTATGCAGTCCTCAGTGATAGGGGATACCAATACGTAAGTAAACATTTGGTTACTTATTACCATTAATTCACAATAAAATAAATAAGCATGGTCTATTATTTCATATACCTTTAAGTGCTTAAAATAGCCATTAATTAATTATATTGTTAGAGTATCACCCACCTGCAAAGTATCTGCAAATATTACAATGAGATTCTTCAGCTCCAGAACAAGATCAGGATCAGTGCAATAAGACTGAGGTGAGGGGTGAAGGAGGGTAGGTGTAAGGGTGGAAACACACACAAACAAAAACCAGAGTCGTTTGGTTAAAAACTAAGAAATAAAACCTGAAATTTTTTCCTTTAATCTGCCAAACTTACGATAAATTTTAAATCTTGGTTATTAGTTAGATCCACTAGTTAGACCCATTAGTTAGTTGGCTTCCTCTATTCAGTAAAAATTCTTAGGGAAAGATCATAAAATGTTATATCTAAAGTATCTGTATTATATGAAAAAATTTTTTTCTGCAATTTATGCACACTAAACTTTGGTCAAAACAATGATGCTTAGTCTATAGCCATGCCACCCTGAATGTGCCTGATCTCATCTGATCTCAGAAGCTAAGCAGGATCAGGCCTGGTTAGTACCTGGATGGGAGACCACCTAGGAATACCAGGTGCTGTAGGTGTTTAACAACTAATTAATTAATTAATTAATTAATTTTAAAAGAAAAAATAAATTAATTAATTAAAGCAATGATGCTTATGCTTCTAATAGTTTTTTTTTAAATGAAAAGGATGGATTATATATAGACGACATATTTTGTTTTCAATCATTTACCTACTCTCTTATAAAAGAGACACAAATATATTCTTTTTTCCAATAAAGAATGACAATTTAAGTATTTTCTTAGTAATTCACCAAAAGAAAATAATTACTTTCAAAGGGAAGTGAAATTCATCCTATCCCCTAAACAGTATTTAATAAGATTTTGAGTGTAATATGTTGCATTTAACATATTATGACTTTGTATTTGATGTCACGGAATTAATAGGAAGCATACTATAATTTTACATATTCAGAGCTGGTTTTCACGTAAACCATGATAAAACATTGCTCTTTATTAATATGTTATGAAAAGTTGTAGTTAACTTGATAATGTATCAAGAATCTACATTCCTGATAAATAAAAACATAGTGCATTTACAACATAAATATCATATAAACTAATAATCCTTCAAAACATTTTCAATCTCTATTCTCCATAATAAAATTATAAATCAAAGATTACAAAATTTTAAGCATGGAGAGATTTTACTGAAGATAAACTACTAAAATTGTCCTAAGAAAAAGTCTACACTGAGCAATCGTTAATTTTAGTAGTCTTTATAACACTAACATTAATTATTTCCACAAAAGGCATATTACAAAAACATTTCATCATTTTTCTTCTGTTCATAAAAATATCTCTCATTATTCTAATGAGTTCATTATTCAAATGAGTTCTAACTTTGACAATTGCATATTTAAAAGAAATTAGTAACTATTACTGTAAACAAATTATGAACATCGAAGAATACATTCTATTGAGTTTTAATGGTGGAGTTTATTTTGAAAGCAAAGAATTTGGAATGATAATTAACAACCTTTTCTTAATAGTGTTTTTTTCAGTGATCTAAGTGGTCAGTTGAGACTAATAAGTCTGGCTTAATTCTTCCTTTTCTATAATGCTGGACTAAATTTGTCCTGGGAAACCCCAGTCAGTTGCAAGATCACAGCCCTATATCACCCAACAAAACTTGACATTATTATTTCCAAATCCAAGCAATAACAAAACTATGCAGAATAAAGCAGTTTCCTTCTGATATCATGCAAATCAGAAGTTCTTAAAGTAAATGAATTAAAAATTTAGTAACATAAATTGTCTGACTTACTGAGTGAGCTCTAAGGACAGCAATTATCTTTGAGAGGGCCATGTTCCAAAGTTCATCAGTGTATGCCTTGGTTACTAATCCTTGAGTCACATGTAAAATGTGATCTTCCACCACAAAGAACCTAAAAACAGTAATTACCAACATAACGTGTGTTAAAAAAAAAATTAAAACCCAAATGGGAATTAGTTCTGACATTTAACATATTATAAAAATAATAGTTATTTCCATACTAGATACATACCCTACAATTTGAGTGAAATATCTTCTATAGCCATCAACTGTTTCATGCTTTAAATGAAAAATAAAAATCAATTGAAACCAATACATACCAATAACATAAAAGTAAGTTCCAAGTCACTACAACATTTATTAACAAATATTTATTGAGAGCCTACTATATGCTGCATACATTTTTAAGGCACCAAGGATATACTGATTAATAACAAAAAGTCCTTACCCTCATTAAATTTATATTCAAAAGGAGACAGACAATAAACAAGTTAAAAAGTAAATATGACTTCAGAACCCCCTCTCAGCAGTTAATTCAAGCCACCATCATCTTTCACTTGGGATATTACATCAATTTTCTACCTAGTCTCCCCAGCTTTCAGGCTTGCTCCCTACAGTCTATTTTCCAGATAGCTGCCAGAATAATACTTTTCAAATACTAATTGGGTCATATATTGTCTGCTAAAAACTTTCCAATGACTTTTCATCTGAATCACGATAAAAGTCAAATTCTTTGCAAATGGTCTACAATTACCTATTGCTTATAATTTTAACAAAAGTCATACGGGAAAATATTTGATCATTTGAATTTCATTCATAAAAGTTTATTAAATGAAATATTTCATTATTTCAATTAAGTTCAAATGTTACATTTTGCATATTTGAAAATGTGATCAAGGTTTTCAAACATCTAGGGTTTTTATCAAGTTGGGGAAAAAGATTATTATTACATTTCAGTTTACAAACACTATAATAAAAGAATGTAGTCTATACAGGCATCAGATGCTTCATATAGCTTGATACTTGCTTGTTAGTTACATTTTATAACCTTCCATTTGTGCTTGAGAGAATGTTTCTACAGTTGTTGAAATAGAATTCTACATTGTCTATTAGCTCAAGTCTATTAAGTATATTCTGTATTCTTACTGATATTCTATTTGGCTTATAAGATATTAACACGTTTAAAAATCTACTATGCTATTTATCCTTTTAGTTGTGGCACTTTTGCTTTAAACATTTTGAGTCAATGTTATAAAGTGCTTACAGGTTTAACTTACCATTTCTTATCAATTCTGAGGCATGAATATATTTTTTTATTAGTCTAGCTTTTCTGTATATACTCTTGTTCTACGCTTTTAGTGGTTACACCAGAAATTACATTATGCATACTTAAGTGATCCAACTCTAAATTTAATCAATATTTTTATTCTCCTGGACAATTCAGAAACTATGGTTTCACTTCATTAATTTCCATCTCATTCTAATGTTTATGCTATTGTATTTTAATCCTATCTAGTTTTAAAGTTCACAATATTTTATTATTTTCTATAATCAACATAGATTTACTCACTTATTTATACTTTCTTTGATATTCATTCCTTCTAGCATCTCACATCTTCCACTTGGCATGGCTTTTTCTCTGAAGTAGATCCTTCAGAATTTCCTTAGTAAGGGTGTCTTAGTAGCAAACTCTCATTTGGCCTGAAAATAACTATCTTTAACCTTGTTTTACTGAATATAGAATCCTAGATTGACAATTATTTTCCTTCAGCATTGAAAATATTCCATTGCCTCATTTATCTGTAAATAACTTCTCTTTGGGTATTTTTTAAAGTCTTCTCTTTACCTTTGTTTTTACAGTCAAGTTTATTGATGTATAATTTACATAAAGTAAAATTAACCCTTATTACGTAGAGTCCAATGAGTTTTGACAGATGTAGATGTTTGTGTACCACTACCAAAATCAAGATATAGAACATTTCCATCTTATAAAAAAGATCTCTTATGACCCTTTGTAGTTAATCACCTGTCCAATCCCAGCCCTTGGCCACTGATGCCATTTTGTCCCCTAGTTTTGCCTTTTCAAAAATGTAATATAACATAAATCATACTATATATAACATTGTGGTATCTAATATTTTTTACTTAGAATAATACTTTTAAAATTTATCCATATTACTGCATTTATCAGTTCCTTTTCTACTGTTGAGCAGTAGTCCATCACTGGATGTATGACAATTTATTTATCTATTAACTAGTTCATAGACATTTGAGATATTTCCAGTTTGGGGCACTTATGAATAAAGCTACTATAAACAATCACATATAAGCCACTATGTAAAGATACATTCTCATTTCTCGTAGGTAAAAACCTAGGAAGCAGGACCGCTGATTCATATGACAAGCATAAGTCATTATAATGTTTAACATTATAACAAATTGCCGATTTATCTTCCAAAGTGTCAGTATAATTTTTACACCCACCAGAAGTATATGAGAGTTCCGGTTGCTCCACATCCTCATCAGCACTTGCTATTATCATTCTTTTAAATTTTCGCCATTCTAGTAGGTATGTAGTGATATCATTGTGGTTTTAACTTGCATTTCCCTAATGAAAATGATTTTGAACATTTTTTATGTACATGTGTGTCATATCTTTGTATGTGCATATTTGTATATCTTTAGTAAAATATCCATTTGGATCTTTCATCCTTAGTTTGCACTTAATTATTTAGTTATTCAAGTTCTTCATATATTCTGGGTATAACCCCATTATCAGATACATTTTTGCAAATACATTCTCCCTGTATCTGGTCTTTTCATTTTCTTGACAATGCCTTTTGAAGTTTCTCATTTAGATGTTCAACTTATCAATTCTTCTTTTATAGTTCATGCTTTTTGTATCTCACCTAAGAAAATAATGACCTTAACTCAAGGTCACAAAGATGTTAATCTTTGTTTTTTCTAAAGTTTTAGCTCTTACATTTTGGCCCATGATCCATTTTTTGAATTGGTGAATGAGGTAAGAGTCAATTTTCTTTTTTTGCATATGGCTAATTTAATTCTCTTACAGTCAGAAGACATGTTTTGCATGATTTCAAGTCTATTATATTTGTTGAGATGTATTGGGTAGCCCAGAATATGGTCAATCTCAGTGAACCTTCCACATGTACTTGAAAAGCATGAATATTCTTCTGTTTTGGGTGGAGCAGTCAATAAATGTCAATTGATCAAGTTGGTTGATAATGTTTTTCAGGTCTTCTATTTTCTGCCTTTCGTGGTCCAAAGTTTCGGTGTAAGGTCTTTGAGAGCATTCCTTTTTATTTAATCTACTTGGGATTCCTTGGGCTTGACTCTGTAGATTCCTATATTTCATCTGTCCTGGAAAATTCTCAGCCATTATGCCCTCAAATACTCCTCTGTCCCATTTGTTCTGTCTTCTCTTTCTGAAACTCCAACTAGAAATATGTTGAACCTTCTCTCTGTTATCCCCTCATTCTACTATATTTTTATCACTTTGTCTCTCTCTGATACCTTCTAGATAATTGCTTCAGATCAACTAAGAGAATTCATCAACTGATAAACCTATCAAAAAATTTTTAATTTTGGTTAATATATATTTAGTTTCTAGGTCTTCTACTTGATTTTCTTCACGTTTCTTGGTTATTCTTTATAGTTTCTTGTTCCCTAATGATATCAGCAAGTTTGCCTTTTAGTTCTTTAAATATTTTAAACAGTGTTATTTTATATTCTTTGGCTAATAGGAAAAATATTGAAAGTCTTAGGATTTATTTCCGTTGTCAATATTTCTAACGATTCTCACTTGTTTGGTAATTATTTTTTACTGTAAATTGCTAATTTTCCTTGAAATTTTTACTACGGATGTTCTTTAACTCTGGTATGAAGGTTCAGAGATCTACATTTGCTTCTACTAGGCACTTGGAGGCAATATCAGCATGGAACCACTTTAACCTAAATTTTTAATTTGAGACTTTTTTGACTATCCAACTAGAATAAATTTTGGTTGTAAACACATGTCAGGAACTGTTTGTTATAAATTCTGAGATTTTCTGTTGTTGTTATTCACTCAGTACCAAGATTTGAGATAGGTAATTTTCTTAAAGAGTATCTGGCAGAAGGAATAAAGAGGTTTTGTTAGATGATTTTATCTCTAGGTCATTGTAATAATGGGGCTATAATTCTTTGGAGTATCAGCTTTCTTTACAAGAGAGACAGTCTCTTATCACCTACTTCAGGTGGCTCTGGGCTTGGCCTTCTGTATCCCCATGCCCTCAAAATTCATGCTTTCCCTTTCAGCAAATGCCCCTAAGATAAAAGCTACATTTAGTGTTTCATTAAACTTATCACAATTTCTGCCTTCACTTAAGTTTTCCTGTTGTGTTTTATAGTCAGATATACTGAGATATAAATTACATACAATAAAATTCAGTTTTTCATGTTTCTATGAGTTTTCACAAACACATCTAGTCATGTAACTCTCGTTAAAACCAACATATAGAATACATCCATATTCACTTAGTTTTTGTCCTGACTATATTCACCAGATCCTTAGTGCATCTAAAAAGGACTTTGAATATTTTTAAAAAATACTTTACCCAGAATCTTAGTTGGTTTTCTCAGTAGGACAATTAATCAAGGTACAGAGTCCATCATAATGTCAGAAACTAATTATCATCCTCTGATACTTCACATATTTACTTGTTTATCTTTTCATTTATTTACTATTTTATTTGTTTACTGTATATCTTCTCTAATAGAATGTAAGTTTATGAGAGAAGGGACTTATCTGTTTTGTTCAGTTACACCCTTAGCACCTAAACCACATATTGGAAATAGTAGGTGTTCAATAAATATTTATAGTTGAATGAATAGTGATGCAAGCTCTGAAGAAATTAAAGCAGGGTAAGGGAATAATAAGTGACAACATAATTCAAAATTTTCATATACCTACCATATTTGAATGGGGTTGCAGTACCAGTCTTGCTTGTTTCTTTCTTTGTTTTCGGTAATAATTTTCAAATGTTTCCTCATCACCCTAAAATGAAATCAGTAGAGTATTGAAAACACACACACACACACACACACACACACACACACACACACACACACACATACTTACCAAAACAGAATAAATGTGCAAACATTGGTAAACTGGGGAAAAATCAACAAGGTCTTGAACTGTTAAGACCTGAAAAATAAAACCATTTTAAAAAAAATTATCAGTCAAACTAACAGTCCACTGTTGAATAATAGTAAGTTAAAAACAGACAAGTTTTATGGACTCCATGTTATAACATTTATTACCTATAAAAAGCATACAATATAAACACAATGCCTTTTTGTTTTGGCATTTGTTTGGGAGTTCATTATTCATAGGTTTATCATTATTGGCTGTTTTAGATAAGGTAATAAAGAAGAGATACTGTATATATTTGACATGCTTGGTAGGTTATTAGAAAATTGCTACAGATAACAAGATACATCATTACTGCATTTGGTAAAGATGATGCATAGATTTATGGTTTAGCTATAAACAAAGTTCCTTCTCTTATGCAGCTATGTCATATGATTTATCATTACTTCATCAAATTGAAGACATAATCACTATTACTTTATGGAATACTAACAAAGAAAAAAACACTACCACTTGAAACTCATATCATCAATTTTAAGATGTATCCCAATTCTAAGATGCAGTATTTTAAAAACTGCACCTCAGAAACACATTTCTGTGTTCATAAGTCTCCAGAGTGGACTTAAAATATTTTTATTATACTGTTATTTATTAGGGAAAATTATAGAAACAAAATATAGTAATAAAAAAATAGATCCAAAAGAAAGGGGAACAACCAAGTTCTTCTTAGAGTATGAATTTGGATGTAGGGCATGATAATAATGTTCTTAGTAGTTAACAATGTGCAAAACAGACTATGGAAAATTCAGGCAAGAAGACTAAATGGTCCATTTTCACCATTCTGAATTTCAAGGGAGGAGAGAATATAGAAATTTCCTGAATACTGATTAAGAAAGGTAGATTTCAAAACCATTTATTTAATTTCAAGGGATTAATCAGGACAAACTAATTCCACATTAGAAGACATTAAACTAAAGGCTGTTCATTTGTGCTCATTACAATACCAGACATCTGCATATATATACATATATGTATACACACACATATATATACACACACAGACATAACTACATATATAGATGGTCCCTGACTTCTGATGGTTTGACTTTACCATGATGCGAAAGTAATACACATAATAAATTACATGAGATGTTCAACACTTCATTATAGTTTGTGTTAGATGATTTTGCCCAACTGTAGGGTAAGTAAGTGTTCTGAGCATGTTTAATGTAGGCTAGACTTTAATGTTCAGTAGGTTAGGTGTATTAAATGCATTTTCTACTTTCAATACTTTCAACTACAATGGGTTTATCAAGATGTTACCACCACTATCGAGGAGCATCTGTTGTCTCACTCATCCTCAGGCATATAATAGATATGTACATACTATACTTTTTCTCCCAACCACAGAGAAGACCGTAAACAAATATTCATATGGTTTTTTTTTTTTTTATCAATCAATTACAATTTCTTACTATGCCCCAACTAAGTCCTTAGGAAAAGAATTTAAAATCTCATTGACAAGGCAAAATTTGTAAACAGTTGGGAATAACTAGGCTCCTTATGGTATTAACTAAATTCAAAAGAAATTCTAAAGAAAAGATAAAAAGTACACACAACGGAAGATTCCGTGGAAAGAATAAAAGAGCCAATAGGACTAGGAATGAATTTGAATACAAGGATAAAATAATGTACATATTTACGAATGATTTCAAGGTTTCTAGACTATTAAGACTTTTTTTAAGAAATAAAAAACTTTAATCACATTAGAATTATTCTGTAATATCTCAGTACCAATTAAAAAAAAGAAAGGTAGGCTAACCAGAATTAGTCTAAATGGCAAGGGCAAGCCATCATGAAATTAAATGTTTGCAACAGATAATTAAAATGTAAGTGATTACTACAAAAATAAATCATTAGATTTATACTTTTACTGCAAATTATGGAAGAACTAGGTTCAACTATCTATGATTTACAAATATAATCTACATATAATCCTATCATCCTGTGTTTCCATCAATTATGCAGTCTAATATTTCAGATGATTCCACTGCTCTAATAATTCATTATTGATCTACATAAATTCAATTTGCACACAGAAAGACAGAATCACACATATATTACAACTCAAAAGAAAAAATTCGTCAAAAGAAAGACGAAGAGAAAGAAAAATTAACTCCCATCACCTCCTCTTCATTTTCATCCTCTTCCTCAAATGTATGTTTCAATACAATTTCATTCCTTCCTCCTGGAATGCTATCATTATTATACATCTTCTTCACAAATTTTAGATTATTTTGCTTCTGCAGAACAACACTGAAGGTTTTCTGTTGTTGTGCCTATTTTGGAAAAAGAAAAATTCAGATTATTTCAAAATTATGATCAAAATTGGTTCAAGAAATTATTCATGGTTTCTTACTTTTTTATTATCTGTTGGTGTAGAATCTAGAGTGATGTCCTTTTCTTAATTTATAATTTGTGACCTCTCTCTTCTTTTTTGAATGGTCTTAAAGGGTTTATAATTTTATTAACTTTTAACTTTGTCGATCCTCCGTATTTTATTTTGCTTTCTATCATGTTGATTTCTATTCTTACTGTAATTATTTCCTCCCACTTTCTCTTTTCTAAATTTTATTTTATTTTGGTAAGAACACAAGATGAGATCTATCTTCTCGACAAAATTTTAAGTGTACATACATTACATTATGTATTAAGATATTAATATATTTATAATGCATTGTTGTAAACTAGGTACAATGTTGTATAGTAGGCCTCTAGAGCTTATTCAACTTGCTTAACTGAAACTTTATGCTTGTTGTTTAGTAACATAAGTTTCCCTCTCCTTCTAGCCCCTGGAAAGCACCATCCACTCTTGAGTCTATGAACATGACTATTTTCAATTACTTTTCTTTTTAAAGGCTGGATAGTATTCTGCTGTATGTACATATCGCATTTTTAATCCATTCATCTGGCAATAGACATTTAGGTTGTTTCCACATCTTGGATATTGTGAATAATGCTGCAATGACCATGGGAGTGCTAATATTGCTCTGAAATTCTGAATTCGATTCTTTTGGATAAATACCCAGTAGTGGATTTCTGGATCCATCTGATTGTTCTATGTTGGCTTCTTGAGGAACCTCCATACTGTTTTCCATACCAGCTACACCATTTTGCACCCCTCCCAACAGTGCACAAGGGTTCCAATTTCTCCACATTCTTGCCAACACCTATATTGTCTTTTGTATTGTTTTGTTTTGTTTTGTTTTTGATAATAACTATCCTCACAGGTGCAAGGTGACATCCCATTGCGATTTTGTTTTACATTTCCCTGATGGTTAGTGATATTGAGCATTTTGTTATACAACCACTGGCCATTTGTATGCCTTCTTTAAGAAATGTCTATTCAAATCCTTAACCCATGTTTTAATCAGATGATTAGTTTTTCTTTACTGTTGAGTGGTAAGAGTTCCTTACATATTTTGGAGATTAATCCCTAATTAAATACATAGTTTGCAAGTATTTTCTCCCATTCTGTAGGTTGCCTTTTCACTCTGTTGATTGTTTCACTCACTGTGCGAAAGCATTTTAGTTTAATGTAATTACACTTTTTTCTGTTGATGGCTTTTAATGGCATATCCTTCTAATTTCTTTGAATTTAATTTCCAATTTCAGACTTTATTTCCTAATTTGTAAATTTAAGGCTATTAATTTCCCTTAAACACAACTTTTGTTGCATCTTACAAGTTTTGAGATGTTATTTTTCATTATAAATCAATTCAAAAAGTTTTCTGGTTTCAACTTAGTTTCTTCTTTGACCCATGAATTATTTAGACGTTTGTGTCTTAATTTCCAAACATACAGGGATTTTCTACTTATCTATTTATTACTAATTTATGAAATAATTCCAATATGTCCTGAGAAAATAGTCTGTATTATTTCAATCACTCACAGTTTACTAACATGTGCTCTATGAATCAAAATGTAATTAATTTTGGTAAAAGTTCGTAAAAATATGTATACATTCTGAAATACAGTGTTATATCTGTCAATTAGGTCTGGCTGGTTAATGATATTATTTAAAAATTATTTACTGATTCGTTTATTGGTTCTAATGGTTACTGAGAGGAGTGTATCAAAATCTCCCGTTATTTTTGTCAAGTTGTCTATTTATCCTTTTAATTCTGGTAATTTTTGCTTTATATATTTTGAGATTGTGGTACTGAATGGAAACAAATTTAGAATCGTTTATTTTCACGATAAAGTGATACTTCTCACTATGAAATGTACCTTTTTCTCTTATTACTAATGCTTATTGTCTTAAAGCCCACTTTGATATTAATATACATACATCAGATTTCTTTTGGTTAATGTTTGCATGATATATCTTTTCCATCCTTTTCTTTGAACCTTTCTATGTGTTTATATATAAAGTATGTCTCCTGTAAGCAGCATGATTTAATAGTTTTTAAAACCCATATTAACTCCTTCCCAACTTATATGTGGCTGTTTTCTTGCATTATTAACTCTATGTATATGGAACCCCCATAAGATGTTTTTGTTTTATACAGCAAATGTAAAAGTAATTTTACTGAAAGCAGTTGTCCTTCCTATTTTCTTTCTGTATTTCTGGGCTTCTAACTGAGATAATTTTCCTTGATATCTTAAAACACTAATAATTCTTCTAATGTAAGTCTGCTAGAAATAAATTCTCCAGGTTTTTGTTTATCTGAAAAATATCTATATTTCATCTCCATTTCTAAAAGATATTTTTGTTGAGTACAAAATTCTAGGTTGACATATAGTAAGATTCGTCAGCACTTCAGATATACTATTTCACTCTTGGTTTCCATCTATTCTGCTGAGAAGTCAGCTATTGATTAGTAGTATTGTTGTTCTTTTGAAGGTAACGTTATTTTTTCTCTGGCTGATTTTAAGATTTTTCTTCTTTTCTTTAATTTTCAGCATGTTATGATTACAGCCAGGCCTTAAATAGTCATAAGAACTCAACTTGTGTATCTGTCAATTAGCCCTACAGTGAAATTGGCTTTATTACACAGTTTCACTTCAAGTCATAGAACCTATCAACACCATAGAGTGAGGACTCACTGTATATGCTCAAGTACAAGTCTTTATTATTTCTCTTGCTCAGAATTTACAGAACTTTTTGAATCTGTGGTTTCAAGTTCTATTCATGTTTTTTTTTATGCCCTATTTTTCCCTTCTTTCCTTCCAGGACTATAATTACACATATGTTAAAGCATTTCACCTTATCTCACATCTTTAAATTCTTTCTTGTACTCTCCATCCTTTTGTCTGTCTGAGTTTCAATTTGGATATTTTCCTCTGACTAGCTTCCGGTTCAAACAAAATAAATTTTTCTTATCAGATCTTAAGGACTCTAGTTCCCATTATTAAAAACAAACAAACAAACAAACACATTCTAGCCTCTCAATTCCATGGGGGAAACTTTCTAAAGGAGAAATCATGAAGAAAAAAATCCCTATAGACAGGTAATTAGGAAAGGTTTCTGTATGAAAGATTTGTGTTTAAGGTACAGAAGTAGGCAGCTTGATACTTTTTAAAAGAAAAGAGTATTGGTAAACCAGGAAGAGCCCATTCCTTTCCAACAGGAAATTCTTGTAAACCTCAAAACGTTAAGGTCCATGATTTGGTGGACTGCCTAAGTAGAAAGAGTCCCAAACTGATCTAAGAAAAACAGTTTAGAGAAGATAAGTTTAATAATGAAACTTAATTTAAATGTACAATGAAATATGAACTTTAAACTACTGTTCACATCCTCATACTAAAAACCTTTACCAAGTAATTATGTTTTTTATCCTCATGGCACTCACAGAATTCCTTGCTGAAAAGGTAGGAGAAAAAGTACTGAAAACACTGTAATATCAAAAGCAAGAATATAATATTGATGAGCTCTCCAATGGGGACAAACATGCACAAATCAGAGGCAGTCAGTCAGAAGAACTTAGGATCGTGAGAAGTAATGGGAGGTGCTGAGGGAAGAATCAATGGCTCCCCTGATTCCCATTTTATCAAAAAATTTATCAGTCCTATTAGTATCATGAAGTGTCAATAGTGGAGACGAAACATGATCAGAGGGAAACAGGAATCCCACACTCTATTCTAGCATAACAGTAAGGTAATATCTGATCTTTTGGCTCGACTTAGCTCTCCATTTTTGGGGCTGCCCTCTTGGGTAATCATAGTCTCCAGATTCAGAATCTCTGGATTCTTCTTCTAAACTGTGGCTTCAAACATTCTCTTAAAGTTTCGTAGTCTTTATCTTTTCTATGCTATGAATCTGATGTTTGTACTCTAACACATTGAACTACACTTCTACCATTTCTGTTCCTATACTATCACCCACAACTGACCATATTCCTATCATTCTAATGGTAGAGAAAACGGCTTCAGACCTAACTTCCATAGAAAATAGAGGTAATAAGTTTGGCTTAAGTTCTGTTTTGTAGTTTCCGTTTATTTACTGAAATAAAGGTATTTTTGTCAAACAAGCATTTAACTAATCTGAACAAAAAGATACTACCAAAAACAATTTGAAAATCAAATCTGCTACAGCCCACCTACAGATAAGCAACAGTAAACCACAAATGAAAAAGACAATCAAGTTGATCCTGGTAAAGAATTATAAAAATCAGTACATCCTCAAAGTAAACAATATATCCAACAGAGCAAATTAACATAGAACATAACATTGTGCAAAGCCAAAACAAATAGAAATATAATAGATGTTATCTGATTTATAATCCTTTGAAAAGTTAAAATAGGGAGAAAGTTCATATATTGAATTTTAATTTCTTCTGATGTGAAAATAGTCTGATACAGACATATTTCTTTAATTAGAAAAATAATATCAAAGTTTCTCTAAAGTAGTTTGTAATACTTGAGTAAAAACTCAAGAGTTAGAAAGCATGTTGAACATACTGTGATTATTGAGTTTTAACAGCTAACTCAGAAAATTTAATTAAATTATAATCATTTTAAAACTTTTTATTATTGAAAATTAAAAAAAGATAAACAGATTAATATAATGCACTCCCAAGTACTCATCACCTATCTTCAACATCATTTATACATTCTTGTTTCATCTATACCTTTACTCACTCCACACACACCATGATTATTTTTTACAATTTTCTTTCAGATAAGATTTATATATATTAAAATGTACAGATATGAACTATTTAATTTTGACAAGTGACTCCACTTTTATTATGGAAAAGAACATTTCCATATCCTCAGAAAGTCCCTTTGTGTCCCTTCCCAGGTAATCTCACTACCAAGAGGCAACAAATGCTTTGATTTTTTCACCTTAAATTACTTTTGCCTACTTCAGAACTACATATAAATGGAATCGTAGTGTGTGCTTTTTTGTGTCCAGCTTCAGTAGATCAGCATAATGTCTGGGAGATTTATATATGTTGTTGCACATATCAGAAATCTATTCCTTTTTATTGCTAAGTAATATTCCACTTTATGAGTATAGCACAATTTATCTATTTTCCTTTTGTTGTCCATTTGGGTGGTTTCCAGTTTTTAGCCAACTGTGAACAAAGCTACTATGAACATCATGTGGATATGTTTTCATTTCTCATTGGTAAATATCTAGGAAAGAAAATGCTGACTCAAAAGGTAAGTACTCTAATTTTATAACTGGCAAATATTTTCCCATTTGTCTTTATTATTAAGCTGTAGGAGTTGTTAATTCAAGAAAAAAAAATTATTTTAAAAAAAGAGCAATTTAGAAACAGCACAAAAGGGCAGCCTCCATTCGGCTAATTTTATCTATTTATTTGTTTAGTTAGTTAATTAGTTATTTTATGTTATTATTTTATTAGCGCCTACAGCATCTGGTCTTCCTAGGTGGTCTCCCATCCAAGTACTAACCAGGCCCAACCCTGCTTAGCTTCCGAGATCAGGTAAGATCAGGCACATCCAGGGTGGCATTGCCATAGACTGTTCAGCTAATTTTATACCAAATTTGACTGCTGGCAAAAATTAATATGATATCACATAGTTGGGGAACGTTGCCAAGAAATCGGCTGGTGAGTCAAAATATCAGGAATCACTGTAAACAAAGAAAATGCTGATAAAGTCCATTCTAAATAAAAGTAAGGAAAGATAAGAAAAGGGTAAAACAAAACAAAGCACTTGATGTAAGTACAAGTAAATTTTGGATATATTCTATAACCTAGATTATTAAATAACATTAAATTAAAATTCTCTTTTTTAATCTCACCTGTTTCATTGCTGTTTCACCTATTTTGTCAGAATGTTTTCGAATGCTTTCCAGAAAGTCCTTGAGATCAGACATGGAGATTTCTTTAATATCCTCACGGAGTTTAGGAAGATTTTCTATCATTAGCTGACAAAATCGATATTGACTGACCCGGGGAAAATACACATTCTCTAATTGTTCCATAGTTTTTAAAGCAGAATAATACCTGTGAGAAGTTAAAAAGAAAATTCTATAAAAAGTTCTTATTACATTAATTTTACAAGTAAATCCAAATAATTAACCAGTCCAATACTTCCATCAAAAAAGTCATAATTATAGTTAAAATAACTAAAACTAACATTTATTCCTACTTACTAAGTACAAACTATAAATCACATGAACAAGTTACAAGCTAAAAATTTATGGTTTACATTAACATACAACTTTCTTATTTCATTTCATCTAAAACTATAACATCACAACATTATCGTAGACAACACAATACCTAAATGTATATGTATAATAACTCTAAATTTTTTAATCAGAATATTAAGTTATTTGACATGTGATTTCATCCCATCCACACGCCATTGCCATCAAAAAAGTAGACAGGTCAGATTTAATTTAAATTAAATTAAATATATGTTAAGAAACTTTAAAACAATTTTTACACTATTCAAGACCATTAAAAATAATACTGTCACCAAAACCAAGTAAAAAACAACTGAGAGAGTGATTTTTTCAATTCAACAAATATTTACTAAATGACTATTGCTTATAAGGCACTGGTGACATGATGGTTATGTAGCAATTAGTAAAACATAGCCTGTGTCCTAGAGAAACTGACATATATTTTCATATACGTACTTCAATTTTTTCTAGACTTCTATGAGGCAGATGTCTATAGCAGACATTACTATTAATTTATAGGTGAGAAAACTGAAACAAAGAAAGTGTATATAATTTGATCAAGATACTATAATTAATTGGTAGTAGGACTGAGATTTTCCAAAACTGTAAGTATTCTACAATAATATTCACCACCAAAGTCCATTTAAGAGTAGGTAGAAGAATTATTTTAAGTAACACTCTGTCTTCCCATTGAATTGGATATTCAAATGAGAAAAGGCACTATTTAAAAAACAACAAATATAGAAGTAAATTAAAAAGACAAAGCTGAAAAGCTATTTAAAGATATTTATTTTCTAGCCTATATTCTCAAAGACAGAGTATATTTTGTAAATTGCCACAAAATTGTACCATTAATTTAAAAATGATACCTAAATTTTATCTTAGTTATTTAAAACCACTATAATTGTCATAATATAAATAAATAACATATACATTTGATCAGAAATTAACATAACTTAGGTGAGAGTATGGGTGGGGAGATAGCATTACAATGATTTTGATTATACCTAAGACATAGATTTAGATAATGTGAAATAATGAATATCTATCTTTTCTGAGTAAAATAACATTTTAGATACAATAGATCAGTCAAGAGTCGAAGAATATTATTTGATCCTGGCCTATATTTCCTGATTTGATTTAAATTAGGTATACCCCAAAAGTATTCTCTCTTCAATAGGTATGCTTTCTGAAAATTCATAGTAATATCTATAATATATTTGAAATCATGTGATAAAGGTTCAACGAAAGGTATTACCAGTAGTTTTTATGACAAACCACAGATAGAATCAACTGACTTTATAACACAACTGTGCCTTCCTTCATGCTGCTCCTCTCTCACTTCCCATCCTGTGCTTCCCTCTGTCACTGAGGCATGAGACACCACAAGACCTTCCAAGCACCCATACACACACAACTCAGAAATGTCAGCAGTTGATCCTAGTGAGTTAAACCCTTAAGTAATGAGAAAAGAAAAAGAGAATATGAATTCTACTTCCCTCCTCCTGGATAAAATGTTCTGATTTCCAATAATTAATATAAACTTCCAAAAGTCCTTTGAAATTGATCAATACTAAGCACTGCTAACTCAAAAACTCAATCTTGCCCTGCCACATTCCCTGTCTCATTTCTCTTTCCCTCAATCCCGCTTCTCAGCTTTCCTGGGATTAAACTCCTTAATGCAGTAAAATATAAAGTTACATACATCACACGTTTCTCTAGGAGGCCCAGGGTAATACACACATGAAGTTTATAATCTTAGGCCAAGAGCAGAAGCCAGAGACAAGACCTGAGACCCTTTCTAAAATTTAGCCACGAATTAAGCTTTATCTGTTTTGAAATTAAGAAAAGTTTGTATATTACCATTTATCTTTTGGTATACATGATGCCGCATTTTAAAAATGGTAATATTAATCTATAATCACTGAAAAAATATAAAAACTATAAAAAGAAAGTTAGAGGTACCTATTATCTGATGCTACCATTCAGTAATTACCTCAGTTAACATTTGGCCACATTTATATCTAATCATATATCTACAACATTTCCAGTTCAGTATACTCATATCAGTGGAAACACGCTCAGTAAATTTGAAGATAGGTCTAAAAAATTATCCAATTGGAAGCACAAAAAGAAAAAAATGGAGAAATGAATTTCTGGATATTATGGAACAATATTAAATGATCAAAGACATAAATGAAGTTTCAGGAAAAAAAAAGAGAAAATATTGGTGTACAAGAAATATTTTAACAGTCAAAAAATTCTAAAATTGATGAAACCCACAGAAAATCCAATAAGCTAAACAAACCCCAAACAATGTAACTACAATAAAATCACACCTAAGCATATCATAAGCTTACAAAAACAAAACACAAAGAGGTCACTTCACAAGTTATAGAAATGTCTAACCACTATGCTATCACCTGAAACCAATATAATATTGTAGGTCAACTGTAATTGGAAAATAATAAACAGAAAAGGAAGGAAGGAAGGGAGGGAGGGAGGGAGGGAGGGAGGTAGGAGGGAGGGAGGGGGAGGAAAAGCAGTCACAGAAATGTAAAATACAGCATATGGAATATAAACAATAATATTGTAATAATTATGTATGGTGTCAGATGAGTACTAGACTTATTGGAGTGATCACTTTGTAAGTTATAAAAATGTCTATTAACTATGCTGTATATCTGAAACTAATGTAATATCGTAAGACAACTGTAATTAAAATATAAAAAATTATTTTTTAAAAAAAGAGAGAAATCTTAAGTCACCATATAAAAAATGGCCTATTACAAATATTTTAACACTGATAAAAATAATAGAACTTCTCAAAACAACTAATGGAAGGTAGAAGGTAGTAAACATAATATTTAAAGTGCTGGAGGAGGGGACCCCTGAGAATTCCACATTCAGTAAAATTATTGTTCAAAAATGGAAGTAAAATAAACACATTTCCAGGTAGACAAAAGAAAAAAAAAATTCTTCAGAAGACAGATGTGTACTACAGTAAATAGTAAACAAAGTTTATCACACAGTTATAACAGATAGAAGCCTGAATCTGCAAAAAGAAAAAAAGAGTAACAGAAAGGAAAAATTGGTTAAGTACAAAAGAATCTATTTTATTAATGATTTCATGCGTGTGTATATTTGCATATGTGTGTATACACATATACAGTCCCTGCCTTACGATGGTTTGACTTACACTTTTTTGATTTCACAATGGTGCAAAAATAATACATATAGAGTACAAATCATACTTCAAACTTTGAATTCTGATCTTTTCCCAGTCTAGTGATATGTAATATGATACTCTCTCATGATGCTGGACAGAGGCAGCAAGCTGCAGCTGCTGGCCAGCCAATCACCAGAGTAAATGACTGATACACTACAGTGAACTTTGTTGCCAGCATTTTTTGAATATTGTGTTTTGTGATTTTGCATCCTATCGTGTCTATGAAATGTCCATCTGTATCTCCTTCTTCTGGTAGGAAAAACTGAAAGGCAAATACTCTTGAGATAAAACTCAAGATAACTGCCTAACTGTAGGCTAATGTGAGTGTCTCGATCATTTAATATACTTAACCTACCACACATCATAACACACCAAGCTTGGTTATGATGTGTGGTAGGTTAAGTGTATTAAATGTGTTCTTGACTTACAATATTTTCAACTCACAATGGGTTTATGGAGATGTAACCTCATCAGCCGCTGAGGGGCATCTGTAGTTTATTAACATTTACAAGTAAAAAATATGTGAAAATAAGAGCACGATAGGCAAGATCACAATAAATACAATTGTACTATTATAAGCTTCTCATATTGTTGATGAAATACAGTAACATTTTAAAGTATACTATGATAAATTAAACATGCATACTGTACTCTAGAGTAGCCACTATAAAGTGAAACTAAGATGTATACTTAATAAGTGAAAGAGATAAAAAATATATATTAAAAATATTCAACTTTAAAAAAGAAAAAAAAAAGACATTAAGAACCAAAAACAGATGAGACAAACAGAAAACAAACAGCAAGATGACGAATTTAAAAATCAACCACGATAATAATTACATTAAATGTAAATGTTCTAAAAACTTCATGTTCAAAATAGAGATGACCACTGGATAAAAAAAGCAAGACCCAATTATATGCTGTTGGGAAAAAAAACACTTTAAACATAAAGACTGAGGTTAAAAGTAAAAGTGTGTCGAAGATATACTATGCAAATCCTAAATATAAGTACGCAGGAAAAACTATAATGACTATGTAAATATCAGGCAAAGAATTCAGGACACAGAATATTACTAAACATAAAGAAGGGCACTTCATAATGATGAAGAGTTATTAAGAATAAAAAATCATAAATGTGTATGCATCTAATGAATAGAACTTTGAAATACATGAAGCCAACTTTAAAGAACTATAGGGACAACTGTCTCATGACAGTTGGGATGAGAATTGGCCAACAAAAAAAGCACTATGGATATAGAAAATTTGAACTGCACTAACAACTAACATGACCTAATTGCTATTTCTAGAATACTAAAGCCAATTACAGTTACAGAATATATAGTTTCTATAAATATACATGAAATATTCACAAGATACACTAGATAAGTGTCAAAAAAATATCAAAGGACTGAACTCATACACAGTATGTTCATTGGCCCAACTGTATTAAACTAGAAATTAAAATTAAATTATAATGTATCTAAAGAATTCCCTAAATGTCCAAAAATTAAACAACACACTTGTAAATAACCCAAGTTAAAAAACAAATAAGAAAAATCAGAAACTATTTGAAACTAAATAATAAAAGCCTAAGATTTCAAAAATTGTGGGATGCAACTAAGGCAGTACTGAGGAAAATGTATAATTTTAAATGCTTACAATAAAAAAGAGGAAGAAAGGCATATAAAATCACTTTTCTAAATTTCTCCTTTATAAAGACAGAGAAAGAACAAATTAAATCCCAAGTATAAAAATGAAAATAAAAATAGAAATCAAATAGAAAAAAAGAGGAAATAAATTCAAATGTCAGATCTTAGAAAATATTCATAAAATTGATAAGCCTCTTGCCAGACAAATTAAGGGGACAAGGGGGAGAGAAGACACAAATTACTAAACTTAGGAGTAAAAAAGACATATGGCTCTATAGACATTAAAAGGATAACAGGACAAATATTGCCAATAAATTCAACAACTTAGGTTAAAGTAGTCTTAAGTCCTTGAAGAAACATAAAATATGTTTCTCTAAAAAATAGTCTTAATAGCTCAACATCCATTAAGGTAATGGGATTCCTATAAAAATTTTACCAACCTTCCTTTGTCAAGGAGAACAGAGCACTCTGGGCTTATTTCAAACTAGTTACTTTTTTTTCTCTCTCTTTGCTGGTATTTTTCTGTGATCTTCACCTTGAGAATCTGGTAGAACTCCTAAAGATAAAACTCATAAAAATGTGGGGGCCTTTCTAAGGCTAAGCTGCCAAGAGAGTTTATCTCTCAAGCTACTATACACTCAATCACCTTTAAGTGCTCCTTTAAGCTACTATATGCCCAATCACTTTTAATACAGGTTCCAGCTCTCAATAAACTTTGATAGTATGTACTTGCCTGTCTCTCCAGATTTGGGGGCAGCAATTTGCCATGTGACCTCAGTTCTCTAATGAATCCAAAGAAAGATTTTGTTTATCTTTTTTCTTGTTGTAAGGACAGTGGTGATGACTTCAAAGCTTTTTACATATCAGACCAGAAACCAGAAGTTCCTTATTTTAAATTTTTGTTATATTTAATTTATAGACATATTTTATATATTGTTATGAGTCCTGTCAGAAAACATACTGCATGTGTTTTTTTCCTAGTCTGTAGTTTTCCTTTCAATTTTTTTAAGTGTGCTTTGATGAGCAGAAACTTTTAATACAAAGTCCAATTTATCAATTTTTTATAGTACCTTTCTCTGACACTTCTAAAAAATATCTTTGCTTAACCCAGGATTGTGAAGATATCATCTTACATTCTTTTCTAAAAACTCTATGATTTTAGGTGGATTAAAAAAACATGACTCAACTATACATTGTCTAAAAGAACCCACTTTAAAGACAGAGAGATAAAAAGTAGAGGGATGGGAAAAGATACACCATTCTAACATTAATCAAAGGAAAGTTGGAATAGCTATATTAATTTCATATAAAGCAGATGTTAGAGCAAAAAAAATTACGAGGGATAAAGAGAATTACATGATAGTAAAATGGTCAATCTTCAAGAAGATGTTAACAATCCTCAATGTGTTATGTGCCTAACAACAGAGCATCAAAATATGTGAGGAAAAATTTAATAAAACTGCAAGGTGAGACAAATTCACAATTATAGTTATAGACTCCAGCACCCCTGTAATAGTAATTGACAGGTCTAGCAGGCAGAAATTCAGTAAGGATATAAATGAATTTCACGGTGCCATCAATCAACTGAATCTGACATTTGTAGACTACAACAAAAACAGAATACATATTCTGTTCAAGTTCACATAGAACATTCCCCAATATAGACCATATTCTGGGCCATAAAACACATCTTGACAAATTTAAAAGAAGAGAAATCATACAAAGCTAACATCATATTTAGTGGTGAGAAACAAGATGCTTTTCCCCATGAGATCAGAAACAAAGCAACGATGTTCCTTCCTCCTCATCACTCGTATTCAACATTATACTGGAAGTCACAGCTAATGCATTCAGTCAAGAAAATAAAAGTATTCATAACAGGAGGAAAGAAATATAAGTGTCTGCAGACAATATGACTGTCTACGTAGAAAATCCCAAAAACTTGACAAAATATTCTCAGAACTATTAAGTGCTTATAGCAAGGTTGCAGAATACAAGGTTAACATACCAAAGTCAACTGTCTTCCTATAAACCAGCAAAAAACTGGAATTTGAAATTAAAAACACAATATAATTTACCTTAGCATCAAAAAATAAAATACTTACATATAAATCTAACCAAATATGTGTAATATCTATATGAAGAAAACCACAAATCTCTGATGAAATGAAAGAAAATGTAAATAAATGGAGAGATAGTACATGTTTGTGGACAGGAAGGCTCAATATTGCCAAAATGTCAGTTCTTCCCAATTTGATCAATAGATTCAACACAATCTCAATCAAAATCTCAGCAAGTTATTTTGTGGGACTTCAACAAACTGATTCTAAAATTTATATGAAAAAGCAAAAGACCCAGAATGGCCAAACACAGTACTAAAGAAGAACAAAGCTGAAAGACTGATACTACCCAACTTCAAGACTTACTATAAAGCCACAGTAATCATCAGAGTGTGGTACTGGTAAAAGGACTGACAAATGGATCAATGGAACAAAATAGAAAGTACAGAAAGAGACCCCCCCCCCAAGAATATAGTCTACTGATCTTTGACAAAAAAGTAGTTCTTTACAGAAGACATGCCACCCAAATAATGATAAAGGAATGACAATTATAAAACCAATACAATAACTGATTAAAGCAAGAATCTTAAAACCACTGGGTGAAAGGTTGTTAGGAAATGGGACTCAAAATATCACCCTACAGATTACTTATTAATTGCAAAGAGAAAAATATACCTTTTCAGGAGATCTGGTACCCATTCCTTTCACCAAATGATCAGGTTTAGCATAAAGCAGAGACCACCTGACAGTATACGCCTTCTGATGTCATAGCATCAGATGTACACAATATCACTTATGTTATACTCTTGCCAAAAAAATTTAATCTGAATCTAATCATGAAAAAAAATGATTAAATCCAAAATGCCCTTGTCTATAAGACAACTTACCTGGACTCCTTCATGAAAAACAAAGAAAAGTAGGAAGACTATTCTAGATTAAAAGGTCAGAAATTATACACCAACCAATGTTTTAGGGAGGAAAAGATATAAAACATTTTGGGAATAGCTGGGGAAATATAAATATTAGATGACTGTGTAATTGAAAAAAAAAATACATACTGCCCCAAACAGGAAAATAGAGAATAACAAAAGTTAGTTATTTAAAGACATAAACAAGGTAAAAGTTTTTATCCTGAGGAAGGAAGGATGGTGAATGGTAAGTAGGGAAAGTAATGACTGTTTTTTGCAACAAAGACACAGAACCATTATTTGGATCTTTAAAATATGAAAATTTGTAACTCTGTAGAAAAAAGAATATATTAAAATATATACATAAAATAAAATTGAGAATAGTTTATGGTTCAAGTATTAAGAAGAGAAAAACTCATTCTACTAATTAGTATCAATTGGTAAAGCCTAATGAAATTCAATATGCAGCACTATAAAGCACTTTGATGTTTATATACTGTATTGTAATAAAGTAGTTATTAAGAACTAAATAAATCATTAGTTTCCTTTTCCAAATATGCCGTTAGTAATAAAAAAAAGATTATTAAAAACAATTAAGAAAGAAACCAACTCACCTTTTTGCATTCATCTGTTCTTTTAGCTTACTGTACATTTCCAGCACTGTATTAAAAAATATAACTTATTTTTAGCTTTCAACATGAAAAAAACTTTTTGAGAGATGAAAATAATTATGGAAAGGAACAGCATATTATAAACTCATTAATTTTCTCTATACTTTGATTTAGGCTTACATTTTCAAATAAAATTTTATACTTCAAGTAAATAAAAACATTTAAATTTCTATATATGTTGAACATTATATTATATATAAACACATTATATTGAACTTGGAACATTTGTGTATGCTGACACCAATAATTTAGACATTCACCTACTAACAAATAGCCTATTCAGAAACTTACTAATATATCATCTCTCCTCTGCAATGGAATTGGAAGTTTGGACTTTAGTTATTTGAGAGAGAAAGTTGAGTGGCAGTGAGATTGATTTTGACTCTATATATCAAATAACGCAATTGTGTATTAGTTTACTAAACAAAATTTACAACAAATCCACAAAAAAGAAAAACTTCAAAAGCTTGCAGCAGACACTGAATTATAATAAAGGCATAAATAAACATAACAGAGCATCTTTGTTTTATCATTCCTATCAAAGGTTTGGAAATGCAATTATTCAGTAAAACTGTTATAAATTTTAGCAAGACAGACACAATGCCATCAAAAGGTTTTAATGCAACTATATATGTTAACCATTCATCCTTAGTAGAATTTCAAAGTATAAAGTGAATGAGTAAATTATTATTGGCTCATCAAGCCAGCTCACATTTTCCTAGACCAAAGAGACAGACAACACTTTTTGCTAGATTTTCTATAGCTTTACGGCTACCCTCAGGGGTCTTCAAGTTTATAAAAGATATCGTTTACTTGTCTGAAAACCATAAAAACTGCAAGGATGGCTAGAGTGAACCAGTCCTAATTCTGTGTATCACTATCACAGCTCCTATATCAGTAATGCAATATTTCTCACATTTTCCAACCAAAACATTAGAGTGAACACAAACCTGGGAAAGAGTCTAAAACTTCTACAAGTATAAACTTGCTTTAAAGTCTCCTGTTTTATCTCAACAATTCTTGAAATTTTCACATCTACCTTATAGTAGTCCTATAGTTTTCATATAAAATAATGTTTTCCTCAAATATAATAAAGGAAAACTAATGCACTAAGAAAGTGCATTGTTTACTCTGTGACTTCTTATACCCTCTCATATTCCTAATCTAAGGAGGAGGTAAGCAACTGTATAGTAATTAATGGCTTATCTTTATTCACATTGAATATAGGATCCTTCAAAGCTAGAACTATGTCATTTTCAACTTTATATTTCCATTATCTACCATAATTCCTGACACAAAAAAAGAATTTGTAGAGGATAATTTGATAGAAGGATAGATAAACAAAAGGAAGTAGTTCTGGATGTGGCTGTTAGTAACACAATGTTTACATGAACTCAGACTTCCTCTCTAGCATTGAAAGCAAAGATAGTAATAGCACCAAAAAATCTATCCTCTACTCCCCTTTATTACTCTATTTCGAATAGCCCACCAGGTGAATAAGGTGAATTCAGCTTCTTTCTTATTCCATCAGCACCTAATATTTTAGGCTATTTCCATTCAGGGACAAAGCATTCAAATTTAGAGACTATATTCATGGCTACTTCAGTGTATCTGATGGTAGCAAAGAGGTATTATTAAAATTTACTATAGGGTTCTCAACCCTAACATAATGAACTGACATTTTATTTACTCAAAGTTAATATGCATATATCCCTGGTCTATCAGTGATTAAAATGAGTAAAATTTCAGTGACTCTATATAAAAAAAAGGCTATTCTCACAAGTCAGAAAACTAATTTTTTAACTAACAAGATCTGATGACAGTTTTAAGATATAATTTGTATTCTAAACTAAATGTATATTATATGATTATTATATACAAAGCATCTCATTTTATTCCCCTGCATATGGAGGTTTGGGTTCCTTCCTTAAAAAATAAGTTTAAAAATGGGACACAGAGATAGATTTAGCTTACTCTATTAAGAAAAAAGATGACATATACTTGCTTCCTTTTGTTTGAACAGGATACATCCAGGTAAAGAAAATACTGGTTAGTTTCTTGAGAATTTATTTGATGTCCCGGTAATATTTGAGCCCTAACAGAAAGACCAGAAACTCAGAAATCTAAAATCTGTCTTTCCAAAATATAGGAAGAATGGCAAAACCTAAGAAGGGAGAAGACCTAGCACTTTTGGGTGTTTTCCTGCCTTGTCAGCAAAATAAGACTATTACTAAAGCAAAACCAACCTGCTTAAGGGTCAAATATAAAACAATGGAAAATTAGAAGTAAATATCTAGGCAAATTAGAAAAAGACATGAAAATGTAATCTAAAGACATTCTCCCCATGGGAAAGTATTCTGAGGAAAAACAAAGTTGGGGGTGGGGACAGAAATCATGGACAAAGGACAAACTAGGCAGAAAGGAAAGAGAAAGGTCAAGGCTGATCTAGGAGACTGATGTGACAGATCATCAAACGGGCTTTATAATATAGTAAAACAATGAAACTTCAGAGACTAAAGTGGAAAGGAAGGATAACCATGGGCTTTTGAAAGGCGATCATCAAATATCTGTAATACCATAATGAATAATAACTACGCATTATCATTAAATTATAATTTTACCAAGCCAAATGTTACATTATCAACAAGTTTAACTCACCTGGAAGGCATAACTGCAATTTCTCTACTACAGTTGTAATATTCCTCTGCTGAATTCTACATCGAATAATATCTTCTGTTTGGACTATCACCTTAGATAAAAAGAAATGTTCATATTTTTATCAAACAGTTAAATCGTATCCACAGACTGGTACACACACAAAAAAAATATCGTTTTCTCACCTCCTTTCCAGCATCTTGAAATCTTCGGTTCGTATCAGTAACTTGTACCTTAAAAATAATTTCACCTTAGTTAGACAAATATGCATAAAACTGCCCTGATGTAACTGCTCACCCTTGTAATCAGATCATGCTTCATGAGAAACTTAGAACAAAGAAATGCAAATTCAAATTAACTCTACAGCTTGAACTTGAACTTTTGATTGAAAAGGGCTTTTAACTTCAATTACTTATGACAGTTCTTTTTAACAGATTCTGTGGCAAACTTCTCAAATTTACTCAAGATTTTTGAACTTTACTTGCTTCTCTAAGTCTGTCAAACAATTCAAATCAGTGACCCAATTGACCACTGGTCCCTTTTTGATAACTTCAATGAGGTCTATGTGCCATTCATTGTCTGTAGGAAATGGTGATTGCATTTTACGGTAATTAAACATTCATACTTTGCTGAATGCAAACACTGGGTGGTTGATTAACATCAAACACGGAAATCTCAATCCACAGCAACATTTTAATGCTGCAGGTGCAGGCAAAGCTCAACCTCAAATTTTCCCACATATTAAGTGACTCATTAGGTCATCATAGTAAGGAAGCACATTCTGGTTTATTAAAAATCTCATTAATTTCTGAACAAAGATGCTCAGTGACCTCATTGATGCTGTATTTGGTCTCTCGTTATCTGAACATCCTTTATATAATGGTTTTCTAATCATAACCTTTGGTAAACCGGGGTCATTCTGTTTGCTAAGGTCTCCAAATGTAAAGGAAGAAAAATAGGACAATTCTTAAAACTAAATATTTTGTATTCGGACTGAACAAATCCAGGTCTCATTTAATAATGTTTTTGCTGTGTGGCAGAAAATGTAGACCAACTTCAAGAGAATTACACATTGCTATTAAACCTAAAAAAAGTTTTGATATTACTAAATAACTTCAAGAACACAATCATATGTAGTATGTTTTTAAAGGTGTTTAGAGGATAGATTTTTATCAAAATAGTACTAATTGTCATTTACCAATTTCTAAAACTGCAACTGAGACCTTTCATTGTATGAGGTTTTTTAGTTCATTTCCCTGCATGGAAAGAAATCCTAAGTCAATGTATTGCTAGCTTTATCAAAAAAAGGATTACTCCTGTCATTAGCATGACAACTGTGTTAATAAAGCATAAAGAGCACTCCCAAATATATACGACTTCACTTCTTAAAAGTAGCACATTTAATGATTTGTACGTATGCACTATAAACTAATACTTGAATAATTTAATGACAGTAGGGATAAGTAGAATTTTAACATGTTTCTTACCTTCAGTTTTTCTGCATCAGTCCTTACTTTAAGGAGTTCTGTAATAGCATCTACAAAACCCTGATGATGAAAATTACACATCTTTTCTATTTCCTTGTCATGATTACGGATACAAGCATCTAACTTTTCCATAAATTTCTTGTGTGCATTTGGTTGGTCATCATACACAGACCTGTATGTATATAAAAAGAAAGCTAACATTAATTTCCTAGTTCACCAAAATATATTCTTTATTAAGCTCAATCTTTGTAACAGCTAGTATCTTAATATTAAATCTCTAAACAGATAAACTAGATTGGTAATACTGTAATTAGTAGAAATAATTTGAGTGAAAATATTAATTTATTTATGAACATGTTAATATTGAAACAACAAGCCCTTTAGATATATCACTAGGCATCTGGACATAAAGGTATGAGGCTCAGGAGAGGAGTCTTTAACATACTAATGCTCAAAAAACAATCAATAAGTGAATGATCAAGGAATAAATCAACAGAATCCTGATTTCTACAGCATTTACTCTGTTATCATAACTTATTCTAAGTGCTTTATATAGTAACCCTTTAATCTTCACAACAAGCTTGTATTACAGGTATTGTTACTGTCCTTGCTTTACAGATTAAGTGATAGATGATGTAACTACCACAAATTCCACAACTAGCAATTGAGAGCTGGGATATTTATCATGGTAGTCTGGCTCCAGAGTTCATATTCTGAAGTATAAGGCCATATTGCAGTCCTCAATGCACCACAATGTCCTCTAAAGATGGCATACACATCCCTACTGTATTTTAGTTCATGTTGTCTCCATGTAGAGGGCACTCACCCCCTACAACCATGTAGGGAAGGATTAACCTTGCCCAAAGAAAGGTTTGGCCCTTCCCCCCCCACCCTCCCCCCCATCCTGGGAGGTAATCCTTTGGAATGTCCTGCCTGATAGATGTCTTTGTTTCCTTTGGGGCCTTGAGCAATGCCAAAGAGTCTACACTAACAATGTGATTTACAGTGGGTGGGGACCTTGGGCCATAGTATCAGCTCTAGAGAGGCTGAAGACTAAGGTCAGCAACACAGGCAGTCAGCAGTGTCTATGTGACCAACCGCAGAAAATATTCTGGACACCATGGCAGGGGTAAGCTTCCCTGGTTGGCAATACTCCGTAAGTGTTGACATACATCATGGCTAGAAATAAATGGTGTCCAGATGACTTCACTGGGAATAAACAACTGGATGCTCCTGCCTGGAACTCTCCTAGACACTGCCTTATAAGGCTTTTCATGTTGTGAATTTTAATCCCTATCCTTTTGCTGTAACAAACAGTAACTGCGAGTGCAACAGCTGTGTTAAATTCTGTGAGTCCTCCTAGTGAATTACTGAACCGAAGGGTAGTCTTGGTGCCCTCCCAAAAATACACACCTCCATCTGCTGCCCATTGTTTGAGGTCCAGTTCAGGTCCCATTTCCTCCAACAGGCCTTTGTCAATCACTTCCATGGAAGTAAACTTTTAATCTGCAGGACAGGTAAATTTATAGTCCTTTCCACCCATTCTGACATGTGTGTATGTATGTATGTATGTGTGTGTGTGTATGACTTTATATATCTATATAAATGATTTTACATTACAATTTAAATGTTTCAATTATATGTCATATATTTTGTTTCTCCACATAGACCATAAGCTCCCAGAAGGTAGCCACCATGACTTAGGCTTTTAATGATTACCTAATATAATACTAGAGAGGGCAATATCAGATAGAATTATTAAGTAATTGGGTCATTAAGAGCTGAGCTAGAACTAGGCTCTAATCTTGGACAGCTTCTCTTTTCTACTTATACTACAATCTCAATCTCATCTGGCCTTGGCGCTTAAATTTCAGAAACAGGCTAACACCTAACAGATATATGTTTCTAGGCCTGACCTTGTCTCTGAAATCAAAACTCATATATATGTCTCTCCAAGTGGATATCTGAGAAGCACAGCAAATCCAACTATATCTTCACTATCTCCATTGGTACCACCCTTGGACTAAGCCATACATCTTGCCTAGATTATTGCCAAATACTTCCTAATAAGTCTCCTAGATTCTGCCCTTGCTCCCCTTCAGTCTGTCCTCAACGCAGCAGACAGAATGATCACACTGAAATAGTAATTGAATCCCATGTCTCTCTTCTGCTCGAAACCCTATTATTCTTACAGCAGCCTACAGAGCTCTACATGATTTTGCCCAATGTTATCTCGCTGACCTTATTTCCTACTTATTCTCCACTTCACTTATTCCATGCCAGCAACACTGGCCTCCTCGTGGTTCCTGAAACACACTAGGCACATTCCTGTCCTATGCTGTGCCCATACAGTCTCCTCTACCTGGATCACGTTTCTCACATGCAGCTGCCTTCTTCACCTCCTTTAGGTCTGTTACTCCCTTCTTGATGAGGCCCTTTCTAGCTACAATATCTATATTATAAACACATGCGCGCGCGCGCGCACACACACACACACACACACACACTTCTTTCCTGCTTTATTTTCTCTCCTTTATTTTCTAAAATAAAGGAGTTACCTTGTCACTGCATCTTACCACTGTAGAATACACTCTCTATTTCACACTTTATGTTCTGACTTCCCCTACTGGAATGTAAGCTGCATTAGGCCACAGAATGTTTATTTTGTTCCCTGTTGTATATCCAGCTCTAGAATAGTGCCTATCAGAGAGCAGATGCTCAATAAACAACTGATGAATAAATGGGTATATAGCTGTTCGACCTCTGGTAAAATACCTGACTTCTCTAAATTTCAATTCTTTCAACAATAAAATAGGGATAAAAAAACAGTATCTACATCAGTGCTATAAGGATTAAATCAGTAAACATATGAAAAGTTCTTAGCACAATAACTGACACATTGCACATAAATGCACAATATACACTGACTACTACCATAGTATGCACTTAAGAGACAACCAAGTCCTTGTTAAATGAGTTAACCCCACTGAATAATTGAGTACTCGCTGAAAATACCATATATGGCTAACAATTATCCATGCTAAAGGAATGGACTACCCTAAACACTTGACATTTGTATAGAGCCTTTTGCATTTTTTACATCTAATGCTTCTTTTATTTCTTATACCACGCCAAAGGAAGTATCACTGACCCTTTTCACAAATGAGGAAAAGGCATAGAAATGGTAAATGACTTGCTCCATGTAACCTAGTTAGTAACTAAGGCAGTACTAGAATTCCTACCTGTGCTTTTCCTACAATTAAAACATATAACGAAAACTCTTAAACAAACATTATTCCAAAGAAAAATCTACGTGCAAGAGGAAGTTTATTTAATTGGCTTTGGTATACAATAAACAAAATTTTATTTCATTAATTATGAGCAAGTATTACATCCTTTAAGTAATATATATGTGCTTCTAAGACTTTTTAAAACTTATTTTAATATTTACCTGGCTCTTAAAATACCAGGTAGTGAACAGAACATACCAAAGAACTGACTTTTTTTTTTTCTCTAGAACAGTTGGAACACTGTAGCAAAGAAATTACAGGGCTGCCCTTCTACAGTGTTCCTCCGAAAAAGGGCTTGATTGTGAATGCAAAGACAATACTGTTAACTATTTTAAAAATAATAGTAACAGATCCAGTTTTTCCCGAGTGGCCATGAACAACAAGAACCAGGTGTCATAAATATGGCCAGTTGAGCCAGAGTTCCTGGCCCACTTCAAGGAACAAGTAGGCTACAGGGAAGGCCCCACTGTAGAAACCAAGACGTGTAACTAGGAGTGCCAGATCCATTTTTAGGCATAAGGAAAGCAGCCACTTGCTCTGGGTGGTACAATGGAAGAACCCAAGGAGCTTGGATCCTAATGGCACACCTCCAGGAACTCCTGCACCAACCTTGGACTGCTAAATTCTGGAAGTGCTAAATGAGAAGAAAAAATACCCTCTTATTTAAGCCTCTGCCAGGTTTCTGTTACATGCAAACTAAACAAGACAGTGGTCAAACGTGCTTGTACAGAAACCTCCAAGTGTATTTCTGATGATTCCTTTGCATGAAATGATGGAACCAGAATTACTGGGTCAAAGTATTTGAATATTGTTTATCTTTAATCTTTAGAAATATTTTCCCAGTTTTATTGAGAAATAATTGATATACATCATTGTATAAGTTTAAGGTATACGGCATAATGGTTTGATTTACATCTATTGTGAATGGAAAGTATTTGAACATTTTTAAAGTTTTTGATGCTTACTTCCAAATTGCTTTCTAGAGGGGTTTTTATTGTTTTGTTCATTTACAATCTACAAGAGCTCACTTCACTTCTTCCATGATAACAGTGCACCAGCCATAAGCTGATAGTTAAACTTAATTGACATTTTCTTTAATTTACAAGGGAGGCTGAACTGTTTTTCATATGTTACCAACCATTTTGTATTTTTTTAATTAACTTTTTGTTCATTTTTCCATTAGTATAGTTATATCCTTACTAATTTGTAAATTATGTGATCTATCAGTCTTCTGTTGTTCTGTTTCCCAAATTCTGTATTAGATAATCATCCTTTGGTGTGTTTTTCCAATTTATCCTCCAGTTTTAAAAATGAGAGTACTATTGTTTTATAGTAATTCGAGACACTGACAGTGGATCTATTATAGCAAGTGAATGCCTCTTTTTCTATTAATGCTATTAATATGGATAAAAACCATATCAGGACATATGTAATACCCACCTTCCATTAATAGAAACTAAAGCCTGAAATGGGTGAATTATTCTCATTCCATGCCTTTTGCTGGTAAAATAGAACCATAAGTCTCAACGAAGGAAATAAGTACTATTAATATCTACCTATTACTAAGTCTTAGTCTCTCCTGATCCTTGATGACCATTTGCTATTCCACACACAGGTACAGCTGCACCCAGAGCTGATATACCCACTTGTCATCTACAATCCGTATCAATGGGAGCACTCTGAGCAGAGTACAAAGAACTACAGAAGTAAAGATGAAGAAACATTCTAAACCACAGAAATAAACTGCATTTTAAGAAAGTGCCTAAGGATCAGGCAAGTTCCAGAATCCAAAATTCATCAAAAGATAGAATGCTGGCCCTGGGAAGGACACTAGAGAGTTCAGAGTTTTGACTTTCTCAATTTAACGGACCTAGCAAAAATCTAAAATCCAGCATGCAAGCACTCAAAATGGAATTAATCACTAAATGTGGTTGATTTAACCCTTTACCCACTCTGATAAAAATATTAAAAATAACTAGTCTAAAAATTTGCTAATAAAGCCAATAATAAATAGCTGACTGAATAGAAAGAGGCAAGAAGGGAGAAAGGGTGGATATGTATAAGAACACTTACAAAGGAAAGGGAATAATGCAAAAGCAACTCTTACCCCAAAAAGCAGAGAAAATATGCACTTCCTATCAACAATTCTCCACAGTGACTTAAGTGAATGAAAAGGAGTTGTCTCTGCTGTTCCTGGCTTAATGTGGTGAAGATTAAAAAAAAAAAAAAAACAGTAATCACAACCAACTACTTAGTATTAAGGGTTTTACATTCCTTATCTCATTAATATTCACTATGGTTTTATGATGTACATTCTGTTAGCATCCCATTTTACAAACATAGTTTAAAAAGATTAAGACTTCAAGTCCAAAGTCACACAGTAGTAGGACCTAGATTTAACCCCAGGTCTACCTGACTCTAAAGCCAGTGCTCTTAACCATTATGTTATATAGACTTTCCAATCAGAAATGGTGATAAACAGCAGGGAACGCAAAGAAATTACTGGCATAGCAACTAACCAGATCACCTTTGAAGATCAACAATTGAGAATGACTCAATAGGGAATCCCTGATGTGCACTGTTGCACCCATCAGGTGAAATCATCCAATGGACAGAAAAAGAGGATGAGAACTGAGGCATAGCTAATTGTTAGGCAGTACTAAATTACAAATGCAACAAAATAAGGAAGAACAAAATATGTAATAGATAAAATTGAAAGCTTTGTACTCTTCTGACCTCAGCTAAAGGGAATCTGAAAAATCTATTTTTCTTTTTTCTTTTCTTTTGTCTTGGAATGAAAATCAATATTCTCTGAAATTTTGATTTGCACGTCAAGAAAGGAAATATCATTCATTGCTATTCATTCTTTGAACCCTAAGTTGGTTAACAGCTGCACCTATCTAATTAATATACTAATGTTCCAGATACACTACTGTTCTAAATTTTCAAGCAATACACAATTTTAATGAAAATAATTTTCTTTCAAAATGTTCCCCAGAGTCTTATGTTGATTGGCAAGTCTAATCATGTTTCTATAAATAAATACACATAGATATATGACAGAACCAGCAAGAGTAGGCATTAGAAAGTTGGCAAATTTTCCACTATCCCACAAAAACTCATAAAGCTGAGTGCTCTGTATACAGATAATGACTTCAATATAAGAATTTAGTCATCCCTTGCAAAAGCTTAGCACAAGAAAATCTTCTGGCAAAATACATTGCTAATCAGACAAAAAAAAAATACAGATGCAAAATCAATTTAAAAGAAGAAATAACTTTAAAATTTCATATGAATAGAAAACAAAGATGAATTATGCTAAAGATTTTATTTACATATTTTAATTCTGGCAACTAAGAATGCATAAAAAGAACGCATATGTCTTAAAAGCATAGCTAAAACAATTTTTAAGTACAACTATGTTAATTATATCTATTAATTATATCTGATCTTCCACATCCAAAGCAAAGTATTGAAATACGAGTTATCACACAGTGTGTGATCATCTGATGTCAGTCTTAATAGAATTTAAACAAGTAAACGATCTTTCAGAAAGCCTTCTTGAAGTCTATGTATAGGGCACCATCTAGTGGTAATTAAATATAAACATAAGAAAACTAAGATGTCATGAAAATGTTAAAATTGGTTCACTGAAAATTAATACTTTTATCATCAAATCAAATGCCTTAATTGAGGAACTCAGGCTACTTCAATTTTGAACAGATTCTGTATTCTGTTAAGATAAATGACTTATTACTCATATTCCATATTCCAGTTTGTTTGTTTTTTTTAAGGAAAATATCTTTTTCAAATGGATTCAAACATTGACAGGATACTATGTGAAAAGACTCTCATTACTGGTAACATATTAGGATTTTTTTGGTCGAAATCACTTAACACCCTTATACTACTTATAGTACCTATCACTGTATCTTCATTGTTTTAAAAAATTCCATCATAATAACTGTGAGGAAAATGTATTCATTTTCTAAGAAAAGATTTTTTAACTCTTACTAAAATAATGTTTATACTTTGAGAAAAACTGATGTAACTTTAAGTACCCATCCCCATTTTTCCAAATTACCTATATTTATTGGAGCACTATAGTTCCTTTTCTAGACAAAATAATAATGGCCTTTATCTAAGAATCTTTTGTTCTCCAACGAATGGTTATACTGGTTGCATAACCACAAAAGAGCACATTAAGGCCTAGGCAGAATACTGTGAGAAGATACTAACCTAGAGTGACTGTCATTAAAATGCTAGCCATTAACAGACTTTCCTATAAATTTTATGAAATGTCAATCAGCTGCCTTTAAGAAAAAAATAATGACTCCAGCAAGGATATAGACTTTTAAAGTACTGAAAAACTAAAGGCAAAAATACTGTTGAGGAATCCCTGGGTACTGATACTGTTTTTACCTTCTGGTGTTAATACTTTCTACAAACCTTTATCAGGAAATAAAATTTCATTGTTTTATCTCTGACAAAACTGTATCAGCTACTTCTGACTTCCCCTGGATGCTTTTTAATGTTATTTTCTATTTTTCCAAACATTAACCACAGTTTTTTGCCTATTACTCGAATGAGACATTAGTCTTAACTTTGTACTTCTAATACAAAAAATTGCTTTTGTATCCTTTGAGCATTCTTTATTCTTTCAGTCCACAGGCATTTTTACTATTCCTTCACCAGTGTTTCAAATGCATATCAAGCTTAATTTCTGGCATATCAAGCTTAATTTCTAGCATATCAATCTTAATTTTATATTTATAGTAGTTAGTAATTAAGATCTGGTATTTCATATTAACAAGACTGTTTATGATACTTTTCAGTAATTTCATATTTACACTGAATGCTTTCCAGAGTCTAGATACTAATCGTCTGATTAGTACTGAAATTTCGGTTACAAACTATAAAATGTATTTTTCTGAATTTATTAAACAATTAACCACCCTATGATTATCAGTTTTTGACAAATTAAACATTCTTTAAAAGACTGCTATGAAGACAATGTTAAAAGTAATCACAAAAAAACTGGTCGAAAATTTTCGAAAGCTATTAAAACTATCCTAACAAATACAAATTGCTTACTATCGACCTCAAAAACAGTTTTTAAAACAAGTTTTGGGATCCATCACACTACTTGATGTCAAATTATACTACGAGGTTATAGTAATCAAAACAGCATGGTATTGGCATAAAAACACACACATAGATCAATAGAAAAAAATAGAGAGCCCAGAAATAAATCCACGCCTATATGGTCATTTAATCTCTGACAAAGAAGGCAAGAATACACAATGGGGTAAAGACAGTATCTTCAATAAATGTTGGGAAAACTGGACAGATATATGCAAAAAAAATGAAACTGAACCATCTTCTTATACCATATACAAGAATAAATTGAAAATGGATTCAAAGACTTACAAGAATAAATTCAAAATGGATTCAAGACTTAAAAGTAAGACCCCAAACCATAAAATTCCTAGAAGAAAACATAGGCAGTAAACTCTCTGACACTACTCTTAGTAATATATTTTCCGATATATCTTCTTGGGCAAGGGAAACAAAAGAAAAAATAAACAAATGGGACTACATCGAACTAAAAAGTTTTTGCACAGCAAAGGAAACCATCAGAAAAAAGAAAAGACAGCTCTTTCTGTGCCCAGTGCAGCCATGGCTCGTGGTCCGAAGAAGCAACTGAGGCATGCAGCAGCTCCCAAGAATTGGATGCTGGATAAACTGATGGGTGTGTTTGCTCCTCGTTGATCTACTGGTCTCCACAAGCTGAGAGAATGTGTTCCTCTCATCATTTGCCTAAGGGACAGACTGAAGTATGCCCTAACAGGAGTTGAAATAAAGAAGAGGCCAAGGTCTGGACTGATGTAACCTACCCTGCTGGTTTTATGGATGTCAAAAGCATCCATACCAGAGAGAATTGACAAGATCAGAGAGAATTTCCATTTGGTCTATGACACTGAAGGTCGCTTTGCTGTTCATTGGATTACACTTGAGGAGGCAAAGTACAACTTATGCAAAGTGAGAAAGATCTTTGTGAGCACAAAAGAAATTCTCATCTGGTGATTCGTGATGCTGGCACCTCCGCTACCCCAATCTCCTCATCAAAATGAACGACACCATTCAGATTGATTTGGAGACTGGCAAAATTACTGATTTCACAAAGACTGACACTGGTAACCTGTGTTTGGTGACTGGAAATGCTAACTTGGGAAGAACTGGTGTGATTACCAACAGAGAGAGACACCCTGGCTCTTGTGATGTAGTTCATGTGAAAAATGCCAAAGGCAACAGCTTTGCCACCCAGCTCTCCAATATTTTCGTTATTGGCAAAGGCAACAAACCATGGATTTCTCTTCCCCATGGCAAGGGTATCCACCTCACCATTGCCTAAGAGAGAGACAAGAGACGCAGCCAAACAGAGCAGTGGGTGAAGTGATCTCTAGATGACATGGCTGGAAGTTTTTGTGCCTAATTAAAGCTAAATATAGCATGGAGAAAAAAACGAGAAGACAATCTATTGAATGGGAGAAGATATTTGTCTATGATATATCAGATAAGGGGTTAACACCCAAAATTTATAAAGTACTCATACAACTCAACACCAAATAAACAAACAATCCAATTTAAAAAAATGAAGACCTGTATTTCTCCAAAAAGGACATGCAGATGGCCAACAGACATGTGAAAAGATGCTCAACGTAACTAATCATCAGAGAAATGAAAATTAAAACCACAATGAGATATCACCTTACGCCTGTCAAAAAGGCTATCATCAATAAATAAAAACACAAGTGTTGGAGAGGATGTGGGGAAAAGGGAACCCTTGCACACTGTTGATGGGACTGCAAATTGGTACAGCCACTATGAAAAACAATTCGGAGGGTCCTCAAAAAGTTAAAAATAGAACTACTATATGACCCAGCAACTGTACTTCTGGGTATTCATCCAAAGAAAATCAAAAAAAGTATTTTGAAAAGATACATATACCCCTATGTTCACTGCAGCACTATCTACAATAGCCAAAATATGGAAGCATTTTAAATGCCCATTAAAAGACAACTGAGTAAAGAGGTTATGATACACATACACAAGGGAATATTACTCAGCCATAAAAAATGAAATCTTACCATTTGCAGTGACATAGATGGACCTAGAGGGTATTATGCTAAGTGAAGTAAATCAGACAGAGAAAGACAAATACCAAATGATTTCACTTAGATGTGAAATCTAAAGAACAAAACAAACAAAATGAAAACAGACTCATAGAAAACAAAGTGGTGATTGCTAGATGGGAGGAAGATTGGGAGGCTGGGTGAAAAAGGTGAAGGGATTAAGAAGCACAAATAAGTAGTTACAAAATAGTCATGGGGATGTGAAGTACAGCATAAGGAATATAGTCAATAATATTGTAATAACTATGTATAATACCAGGTGGTACTAGACTAATCAGAGGGATCACTTCATAAATTATGTATGACCACTATGCTGTACCCCTGAAACTAATATAAGATAATGTTAAACAATAAAAAAATAAAAACAAGGTTTTGGTTTATCAATAAATATAGTAAAGTCAGCAAATTGGTCATGCAACATCTAAGTTATTTTGGCAATTAATTTAAAGCCAAGATTTAAACATGTCCTTACATAAAAGCGCATGAATTGTTAGTTTACATTCTTTCAGAATGGGGCATGCACAAGCCCCAAATATAAAAAAGGCAGTCATATAGCAAAAATTAAGCTTCTGAGATCTAGTGAGACCGTACTTTTTGCCCAGATGAAGACATCAGTAGTTCTCTGTGATAGATCTTGGAAACTAAGGGAAGATATACTGAGATATTCTATCTGTTCCTATCTAGTGACCACTTCATTTTTGTATCCTAGGCTATATAAACTGGAAATTTAATCTAATCTTTCAGTGCAACAGTCTCTTCAATACCAGTTTATAATCCTCTTGAAATCCTGCAGCTAGAGTCAGAAGTGGGACTCTCTTCAGAAGCTTTTTAAAATGCCGAAAATTTTAGTAACATCCATGTGAAAAACAATAGGTTAAAATATTATTCAAAGAGTTGTCATTTGGGAGAATGGCCCCTTTATCCATAAAGTCACATGATCTGGAATTCTTTTCTTGTAAACAAAAAATAGCAAAGATACCATCTCCCTATCTTAAATACACAAAAGGCTTGTTCAAATTATCATTCGATCTTGGAAAAAAATATATTCTTACCATATTATTTAGCAATACAAAACAGAAAGAAAGAAAATGGTCCACACAAAAGTGCCCAGTACTTCCAACATTTTCCAATCATTTCATCATACATATCCCACATGCATAATAACTGTCACATAACTTTCCCTGATACTCTGTAATCCAGGAGCCAACAAGAAATGAAATAGTTCAAGGCAGTAATATCCAGATTAGAGAAAGGAGAATTATTTCCAATGATACTCATTAAGTATCAACCCTGAAAACCAAGTGCAGAAAAAAAACATGTACAAGCAACTTTAATACAAAGGATAATTAGTACCTAAATCATTAAAATTTATCTGCACTGAGCCTAATTCTTCAAGGAGGCAGAAAAGTAAATGCAATAGTGTTATAACATAGGTTCGAAATTCTTTGACAAACCTTAAACTAAGAGGTGAGGTCTATATCCCCTTCCTTTGAATCTGGGCAGGCTTATAACTACTTTGACCAATGGAATATGACAGAAGTAATAATATGTGACTTAGGAAGTAAGAAAAAGCCATGTAACTTCCACCTGGACTTCTTTAGACACTCTGGGGAAAGCCACCCACCATGTAAGAAAACTGACAATCCTAAAAATGACAGACTGGAGATGCCACGTGTGGGCACTCCCAAATGATAACCACATTACCAACCACATGTGGGCACTCCCAAATGACAACCACATTACCTACCATCAGAGCCATCTTGGCTGTCTAGTCCATTTGAGCCTTCATATGATTTAAACCCAAGCAGCAATCAATACCTGACTGAAAGTTCAGGAAAGACCCCAAGCTACAACTACCCTGCCAAATCCTTCCTGAATGCCTGAAAAGAGATTTCTGAGTACAATACAAATTACTTGGACATTTGCATAAAATATTTAAAACTGTATTAAATTTAAACATTTTCCAGAATAATTCTTTTTTTTTTTTGTCCTTTTGGCGCTCATCCTTTTTGTAGTCCTTAACTTCTTTTTCCCATCTTAAGATGCCCTTCCCTTATAATATGCTACTCTTAAACTTCCTTCAAAATCAGTTCCAGACAGTTCTTTAAGGATAATTTCATGAATAGCCATAATGAATAATTTTCCCATGACCCAGAATTTTCCCAGCTCTTTTATGTAAAGTCTATACTACACCATTTTTTATTTGTATAATATATCAAATTTATTCTCCAACTATTTAGTGTATGTTTTATCTTCTAAATGCTTGAGAACTGAAGGTATCCTCTATTTCTATATTCAATGTACAAATACTGTGAGTATGTAAATTGCAAATTTTAATAAAATGAACTTGTTCACTAGAGGGCATACTTCACCAAAAGGTAACCTCTACAAATCCAAATATTTTCTTTTACTATTACATCAAAATATGGTGTGAATCTCATATTCAACCCAAGTAACAACTAAGAACTATGAAATAAAAATAAATTTCTCCCCTTTTCTGAAACTACTTTATCCTATTACCTATTCCTTTAATATAATGGTTAAAAACGGCAGAACAAAACCATAAACACCATAAAAATTCTCAGGGAATTCCAGGTTCCTATGGGTAAGTGTGGACAATACAGCATAGGATAAATTTTTATAAATTATATACTGCCTGACATATCATAGTCACTAAGATACTGAAAGAACACACAAAAATAATTTAACCAAAAAACATCTTAAAGTCACCATTTGAATTCATAATAAATACCTAAAAGAGTTCATATATTATATTGAAAAGCGATGGAAAGTTAACACTGACTCGTAAGTCTAAGGAAAATGAACATCAGTCAAATACAAATAAAAATGTATTTCACTTATCTTCTCCACCAGCATTGGAAAATCTACAAGTAAATGATTTTTACTGTTTATTCATCTTAGGTATCTTATTTTTGAGGATAACGCTGAAATTAATGAATGAAAAATAATTTCAAACTTCTAATAGGTTTATGAGTTTTTCAACCTATCTCTAAACTATGTAATATCAGCATTTTTATAGGAAAAAAAGTCAAATAAAATTAATATTTAAAAAGTAATAATTTTGGAGGCCCTGGAAAAGATAACATTGTATAAGTATATTCTGAAGTAAAAATAAGAACTTTACTAAATTGCAGAAAATATTTAAAATGAAATCCAGATGCTGATGTATTTAGTTCTAACTCTGAAAGAATTCCAAGCACATGCATTTTAAAAATAAATATATAATTGATATATATTAATTTAATTTTTATAATGTGCTTTTCAAAAGACAAAGAATTTTGCCAAATAAGTATAATTTAGATGTAGTATGGAGTAAAAGAAAAACAGTTACTCCAATATAAGACTAATCTCAACTCCCTTCCCTAGCTATTAGGAAAATGCAAATCAAAACCATAATGAGATACCACTTCACACCCGTAAGAATGGCTATTATCATCAAGACAAGTAATAACAAATGCTGGAGAGGTTTTAGGGAAGAGGAACCCTCATACATTGCTGGTGGGAATGTAAATTGGTACAGCCACTACGGAAAACAGTATGGAGGTTCCTCAAAAAATTAAGAATAGAAATACCATATGATCCAGCAATCCTTCTTCTGGGTATCTACCCAAAGAATTTGAGAACATTCATCCATAAAGATATATGCACCCCAATGTTCACCACAGCATTATTCACTGTGGCCAAGACACAGAGACAATTAAAGTGTCCTTCAATAGATGATTTGATAAAGATGTGGTACAAATATACAATGGAATATTGCTCAGATATAAGAAGAGATGAAATACTGCCATTTGCGATAACATAGACAGAACTTGAAATAATCACGCTAAGCAAAATAAGTCAAACAGGAAAAGTTGAGAACCATATGATTTCACTCATTTGTGGGATATAAAACTGAAAGCAACAAATGAACAAGACAAACAAAAACACACAGACACAGACAACAGTTTAGAGGTTACTAGAGGGAAAAGGGGGTGGGGAGGAGGTAGATAAGTGTAAAAGGGGTCAAATATGTGATGACAAGAGGAGATTTAACTTTGGGTGGTGAACACACAATGGAATATACATATAATGTATTATTGAACTGTACACTTGAAACCTATATAATTTTATTAACCAATTTCACCAATAAAATTAATTTTAAAAAGAGAAAAATAAATAAATAAATAATTGATCCATGCTATGAGAATGCAAAACACAGGAGTGTGTGTGTGTGTGCGCGCCTGTGAAGAATGCAGTAGTGTTCTAAGTTGCAAAAATTTCATGTAGGAAATAGGATCTAAGATGAGAATTCAATGATAGGTATATTTGAGTAGGTGGAGAAATAAGGCGGGGGATATTCAATCATGGGGCAAACACAGGCAGGAAAGAACGTGGCACTGTGAGAGATAACAGATCTGAAAGATATTGGTTATAAGTAGTGGAAATTCTATTATAACTCTTACAGCAATTATTTTTATTCCTTATTTGAATAGTGGCCTGGCAAGTGGCAATACCCTCCCTTGTGATTTTGATAAAAGCTACAGAACTTCTCCTCAGAAAAGTGCACAAACACAACTACAGTAGATACTCTGAGAACTGCTGATGATCCACAAGATTGGACAAGCAGTACAGCCTTTTCCAATCACAGTACATCGCACCATAGATGTACAAATGATCCAACCTGGTTCAATCAGATACACTCAAGCATTTTGAATTGGAATTCAGAGATACCCAGCTGTACGTGCCTGACTGGTATATGGAAACTGTAGGTGACCATCTTCCACCAAGCGCAGAGAGAAGCAGAGAAAGCCAGACATCAGAGAAGAATGAAGAGAGGGAAACATGAAGGGAAACGGAAAGAAACATGGTCTTCTACTTCTTTGTTCCAGCCTTTTGAGAACTGCTCTAAGAATTTTGTGAGATACCCCAGTAACCTTCCATTATTTTTCCTTAAGCAAACTCAGATTGGAATGGTACTTACAACTGAAACAAACAAACAAAATCCTAAGATACACATGTACATACAAACACACACACACACACACACACACACACACACACACACACACTTCTTAAAATTATAAGGAGCTTAAAACCCCCTCATCTGACTAATACATTATAGCACATCTTCTCAACTGAACAGGTTTTAGGTATACAACAATAATGATCATCTCAGCCTTCAATCTAACTTTGTTTGTGCCTTGACAAAAAAAAATTCAGGGAAGCACTACCACAAAATAATCCAGAAATAAGGATATAAAGGCATAGTTTAAGTGAACAGATTCCTGAGGAAAAGATTATGTCAAACGGGCCTCTAGAAAAAAATTCATATAGTGCCATCTAGCTTTTACACAACAATTTTAACTTTTCCAAAATTTCTACAGTATTGTACAGCTAAGTAAAAAATTCAGAATAAGGTAAATATACTAAATTACCACTGACAAGTATCTAAACCAAGTAGGTATCTGGTAGCTGCAAAGCAATTGAGAGATTCTAGCAAACCCAAGACAAAAAAAAAAAAAAAAAAAAAAGGTATAAACAGAGAACCCAATTTCTTTCATCAGGGAATATAGAAAAAAATTCTTGTTTATAAAATATTCAACTTCTGTGTATTTTCCCATGAAATATTTCTTCTAGTTTGCCACATGCACTCTTAAAATGTTTTATAAAATAATGCCCAGGTGCTTCCTCTAATTCAATTGAAGACATTCTGCCAAACAATTTTTTAAATAATAGAGTTGACATATCCTAATTTTTTAAAAGGGTACAATCATATCTTAAAGGATCATACAATCTGTTAAAGCATAAAGGTTAAGCAAAGTTAAAAATAAAAGATGATTTTTCCTTTATTTCTGATGCTGAATTTTACTTGCTTTATTTTCTTCTCTCTGTAATTTCTGTGACTTGTTCTCACTAATAGTATCCTGTTTCCATACATAGGAAAGAGCCTAGTGCAGTTTGTTAGTTAACATTACTTCCTATAACTAGGGTTGATATTCTGTAGTACTGACATTAACACTCACTACAATTCTGGATAACAACAGAGCACAATGATGATCGTTAATGAATATCCTCTATGATGAAACCTGAATTGATAATCAGCTAACACAGATTTGCAATAGACTTCCTCCTTCCTGTTTTTACACTCCTGACCAAAGAGATGTCTCTTCCTGTTGATTTTGTTCTACTTGTTAAAATGCAAAAGATGAGAAATGAAAACACCTAATACATAAAAATTTTATTTGTCCTCTAGAATAACGACTTGGATTCCTAAATAAAATTTAATTCAAAAAGCTTAAACAATTAAGCAGATTAATAAATGCAAATGTAGACTGGTTCCCTGGACAATTTTATAAAATTAAACAAAAATATTAAACTGTCTGAAGCAAATATAATGTGCAGTTTGCCTAATAGCTTAAGAGATAATCTATATAACCCACCAAAGTACTTTACAGGAATATTAATCTACAATTAAGGTAAATTCGCTTAAGAATTGACTTCTCAGCAAAACAGCAAAAACAATAACAAAAAAACACTATTCATCATGGAAGATAAAACAGAAAATTAATTTATATACCTATTACTTTAAGAACATACTTTTAAACATAGCAATTACAAAAGATATAAGGAGACAAATTAATAAAAAGGAGCTTTAACACACTTCTCTCAATCCAAGAAACAACAGGTGAAAAACAGGAGAACTTAGAAGAAATAATCAACTTAATATGGAAAGAATATTAATAAATCTGAGTCCTAATAAAAAATACGCTTTTTTCAAGAGTACATGAAACACTCATGACAGCTTAGCATATATCAAGCTCCAAATGAAACCTCAATGTGAAATTCCAAAAAACGTAAATAATACAAACAGATTTATCTACCTATAATGTAATGAAACTAAGATTAACAAAATTTTTAAAATAACCCTTCACATCTGGAAATTTTAAAAACCTATTAAAAACTGTCAGATCAAAGGGAAAATACAAAAATTAAATAGCTAATATCTTTAAAATTCAAATAAGGAAAACATCAGGATATGTGAGATAGAGCAATGATCGAAGAAAAACTTATAGCAATAAATAATTACATCAATAAAATAAATCAAGTACAAAATACAAAGAGCTATAAAAGAAAATCAGAAGAAATAAATCATTAAAGATAATGCAAAAAGGAATGTCTTAGAAAACAGAAAATTAGTGGAATGAATAAATTCAAAAACAGATTTTTTAAAAAATGTCAAAAAAACAGACAAACCATAAGCTAATCTAATTTAAGGGGCATACAGATTATATAATTATACCACTGGAAAGCGCATAGGAATCAATGGTGAAAAATTACTACAAATAATAACAAAATTTAATAAAATAAAAGATTAAAAATTAACAAAGCAAAATTCAGTTAGAAGACAATGTAAGAAAAGATCCAATTAAAATAACAAAAAAATACACAAAATCTTAAGGAATTCTAAAATCTATTTGTGGGAAACTTTAACTCTCTTAAAAAACATAACATGCTCTTGGATATGAAGACGCATCATCATCAAGATGTCTGCTCCCCCTAATTAATTTATACATTTAACTCAATACAATAAAATATTTTGAGAAATTTTCTAGATCAAGATAAGTTTATTAAGTTCATTTTGGAGAATAAATAAGGAAGAGTCATCAGGGAATCTCTGAAAAAGATGAGCAATGAGGTAAGAGTAACCCTACCAGATATTATAACAAAGCCTCTATAATTAAAAGCACAGTATAGTCTATAAATAGATATATAGATAATGAACAGAATAAAAATGAAATAGAACCACCACTATGAAAATTCAGTAAATGATAATGATAGCATCTCAAATCAATGTGAAAAAAATCTACTTTTTAGTAAGTGTTAGGATAGCTGTATTACCATATTTTAAAAAAAAAGATAAAACTGGAGCCAGGCATCATACCATACCCCAGGAAAATTAAAAAAGAAACAAATGTAAAACATAATAACCTAAGTACCAAAAGAAAACATGGGTGGATTCCTATAACTTATAATGGAAAACTTTCCAGTGACTCAAAATGCAGAAGCAAAAAGAGAATAGATTGATGAATTTTATTTTCATAAAAAGAAAACTTCTGCATGGCCAGGGGAAAAAAATGGGAGTAAGCATCACAAAAGATAAAGTAAAAAACAAAAACAAAAACAAAAAAAAGTTTCCAACCAATGCCAAGAAAAATTGTGATAGATTTTTAAATGGACCAAAATGATTACTGAATGTCCAGTCTAGCACATCCTTCTAGATTATCTGTGCCTTTTGCTGTCTTCTATTTTACAACTCTAAATTGTAGAAAAGTGATGCAAGTTATTCTTGTCCATAGAAATGCAAAACATTTTGGTTTGTGGAATGTAACTGATTATTGCTTTAGGAATACTGACCAGTTTTTTGCGTATTTACACATCTATTTCAGCATTCTCAAAAGCCTACATTGTTTTTTGCTATTGCCTTTGAAACAGTTTTAACATCTTACTGGTTACCTATTTAATTAATAAGTTAAATAAAATCTTTGACATGCATTAACTTTATATTTGTATGAGGGTCCTGATTTTATATTTTTAAAAAATTATCTTTTAATATAGTTTTGGACACTTCAGTCGCCTCCACGTCTGAACACTGTGATAACCCTGCTATGAACATCGCTGTGCAAATATCTTTTTGGATATAGGTCTTCAAGTCTTTGGGGTAAATCCCTAGTAGAGGGATTGCCAGATCACATAGTAGATCAATTCTTAGTTTTTGAGGAAGCTCCATACTGTTTTCCATAGTGGCTGTACCAATTTGCTGTCCCACCAGAAGTGTATGAGGGTTCCTTTTTCTCTACATCCTCTCCAACATTTGTTATTACTTGTCCTGTTAATTATAGCTATTCTAACAGGTGTGAGATGGTATCTCATTGTGGTTTTGATTTGCATTTCCCTAATAGCTAGCAATGTTGAGTATCTTTTCTTAGGTTTGTAGGCCATTTATATGTCCTCTAGGGAGAAGTGTCTGTTCAGGTCCTCTGCCCATTTTTTGATTGGATCATTTGTATTTTTGTTGTTATTGAATCATATGAGTTCTTTGTATATTTTGGATAGTAGGCCTTTATTAGAGGTGTTGCCTGCAAACATATTTTCCCACTGAGATGGTCTGTCTCTTTACCTTGTTGATGATTTCTTTTGATGAGCAGAAGCTTTTTAGTTTGATGTAGTCCCATTCATTTATTTTTGCTTTTATTTCCCTTGCCTTTGAGGTCAAATTCACAAAATCCTCTTTAAGTCCAAGGTCCTTGAGTTTCGTTCCTATGTTTTCTTTTATGCATTTTATTGTTTCAGGTCTTATACTCAAGTCCTTAATGCATTTTGAGTTAATTTTGGTGTGTGGTGATAGACAACAGTTTAATTTCTTTCTTTTGCAGGTGGCCTTCCAATTTTCCCAGCACCATTTACTGAAGAAGCTTTCCTTTCTCCATTGTATATTTTGGCTTTTTTTGTCAAAAATTATTTGCCTGTATAAATATGGGTTTACTTCTGGACTCTCAATTCTGTTCCACTGATTGGTGTATCTGTTTTGCTGCCAATATCATGTTCTTTTGATTATTGTCACTTTGTAGTATAATTTGAAGTTGGCAGTGTGATACCTCCAGCCTCATTCTTTTTTCTCAGGATAGCTTTGGCAATTTGTGGTCTTTTGTGCTTGCATACAAATATGATTTTTTGTTCTATTTCTTTAAAAAATGCTGATGAGATTTTGATGGGCATTGCATTAAATCTGTATAATGCTTTAGGTAATATGGTCATTTTAACTATGTTGATTCTTCCAGTCCAAGAACACAGAATATCTTTCCATTTCTTTGTATATTCTTCAATTTCTTTTAATAGGGTCTTGTAGTTTTCATCATATAGGTCATTCACATGTTTCGTTAAATTTATTCCTAGGTATTTTTTCTTCCTGTTGCAATTGCAAAGAAATTTTTTCCATTTCTTTTTCTGATGCTTCATTATTAGAATATAGGAATGCTATGGGTTTTTGAACGTTGATTTTGTATCCAGAGACTTTACCGTATTTGCTTATTGTTTCAAGTAATGTTCCTGTGGAGTCTTTAGGGTTTTCTATATAGAGAATCATGTCATCTGCAAATAGTGACAGTTTGACTTTTTCATTTCCTACTTGGATGCCTTTTATGTCTTTCTCTTGCCTAATTGCACTCACTAGGACCTCCAATGTTATATTGAATAGCAGTGGCAATAGTGGACAGCCTTGCCTTGTTACTGATCTTAGAGGGGAGGTTTTTAGTTTTTCACCATCAAGTATAATGTTGGCTGAGGGTTGATCAAATATGGCCTTTATTATGTTAAGGTACTTTTCTACTGTACTGACTTTGTTAAATGTTTTGATCATAAATGGATGCTGTATCTTGTAGAGGGCTTTTTCTGCATCTATTGATATGATCATATGATTCTTATTTTTTAATTTGTTTAAGTAGTGTATCACATTAATCAATTTGCATATGTTGAACCATTTCTGTGCCCCTGGGATGAAGCCCACTTGATTGTGGTGTATAATCTTTTTAATATGTGGCTGTATTCGGTTCGCGAGTATCTTATTTAGGATTTCTGCATCTGTGTTAGTGAAAGATATTGGTCTGTAGTTTCCTTTTTTTGTGTTATCTTTACCAGGTTTTGGTATCAGAGTAATATTGTCCTCATAAAATGAGTTGGGAAGTACTGCTTCCTCTTTGATTTTTTGGAAGAGTTTGAGGAGAATAGGTATTAAATCTTCTTTGAATGTTTGCTAGAATTCACTGGTGAAGCCATTTGGTCCTGGACTTTTACTTTTTGTAGGTGTTTGATGACTGTTTCAATTTCCATACTGCTGACTGGTCTATTTAGATTTTCCGGACCTTCTTGATTCAGTCTAGGAAGATTGTATTTTTCTAAGTACTGGTCCATTTCTTCCAGGTTATTAAATTTGGTGTTACACACCTTTTCATAGTATTCTTGTATGATCCTTTGTATTTCTGCAATGTCAGTCGTAATTTCCTTTCATCCCTGATTTTGTTTATTGGTGTCCTTTCTCTTCTTTCGTTAGTGAGTCTAGCCAGGGGTTTGTCAATTTCATTAACCTTCTCTAAGAACCAGCTCTTTGCTGTTTTTATATTTCCTATTGTTTTTTGGTTTTCAATTTCACTTATTTCTGCTCTAATTTTGATTATTTCTTTCCTTCTGCTGACTTTAGGCCTTCCTTTTCTAGTTTTTTAAGATGAAGCATTAAGTTGTTTATTTGGGCTTGTTCTTGTTTTTGGAGATAGGCCTGTAATGATATGAATTTTCTTCTTATGACTGTTTTTGCTGAGTCCCAAAAGTTTTGATATATTGTACAATCATAATCATTAGTTTCTATGTATCTCTTGATCTCCTTTTACTTCTTCTCTGACCCGGTTATTCTTCAGTTGCATGTTGTTTAATCTCCATGCATTTGTGGTTCTTCCTGATTTCTTTTTGCAGTTGAGCTCTAGTTTCAAAGCATTATGATCAGAGAATATGGTTGGTATGATTTCAACCCTCTAATATTTGTTGAGGCTATTTCTGTGTCCCAATCTATGGTCAAGTCTTGAGAATGTTCCATGTGCACAAGAGAAGAATGTGTGAGCAGCTGTTTTGGGATGGAAGGCTCTATATATGTCAATTATGTCCAGTTGGTCTAATATGTCATTTAAGGATGTTATTTCCTTATTGATTTTCTGTTTGGATGATCTGTCCATATCTGACACTGGGGTATTTAGGTCCCCTACTATGATAGTGTTTTGGTGTGTTTCTCCCTTTAGTTCTGTTAGAAATTGCTTTACATATTTCGGGGCTCCCTGACTAGGAGCAAAGATATTAATATGTTATGTCTTCTTAGTGCATGATTCCCTTTATCATTATGAAGTGTCCCTCAGTGTCTTTACCTTTTTTATTTTGAAGTGTATTTCGTCCAATATTAGTACCACGACTTCCGCTTTTCTCTGAATGCCATTTGATTGAAATATTGTTTTCCATCCTTTCACTTTGAGTCTGTATTTGTCTTTGGAGCTGAGATGTGTCTACTGGAGGCAGCATATGTTGGGGTTTTGTTTTTTGAGCCATTCTGCAACTCTGTGCCTTTTTATTGGTGACTTCAATCAATTTACATTTAGGGTGATTATTGAAATATAAGGTCTTCTTATAGTCATTTTATCTTTTGCTTTCTGGTAGCTCGGTTTTTCTATTGCTTCCTTGTCCTTGTGTTTGTTTTCTTTATTTTGGTTGGTTTTTGTGGGATTTGCCTCTGGTTCTCCTTGTTTTATACTATGTACTTCAGTTCTGACTCTATGGTCTGTGGTTATCATTACAGATATGAAAAAGATAGTTATAAATATACAGTCGTCTATTTTCTTCTGTGTGTACCTTATCTCCTATCCCCTTTGTGAATTTGGATCTTTGAATCCTTCCCTTTTCAGTCATTGTTATCTCAATTTGTTTCAATGTATGTGGAATGTTCATTACTATCTTGCTATAGCAATTCTCTTCTTATGATTTAAGTTTACAATGCCCTGTTCTTAGTAAGGGTTGCACTCTTCTACTCCTATTTGCCTGATAGTCACTTTACTCCTAATCATGTATTCTTTATTGTTGTTATTTTGTTTTAGGTGAGCTGACCCCGTTCAGAATTACCTATAGTGTAGGCCTCATAATGGAGAATTCCCTCAATTTTTCTATGTCTAAAAAGGTCTTATCTTTCATACCTAAAGGAGAGCTTAGCCGGATACATTATTCTAGGCTAGTAGTTCCTTTCGCTTAATAGCTTAAATATTTGATTCCATTCTTTTCTGGCTTGTAAGGTCTGCGCTGAAAATTCCGATGATAATCTAATGAGTTTTCCTTTATACAGCACCGTTTTCTTCTGCCTGGCTGCACTGAGAATTCTATCTTTGTCATTGATTTTTGATAACTTTAACACAGTGTCTTGGTGAAGGCCTTTCTGGGTTGAGATAATTGAGTGTTCTGTTAACTTCTTGAATTCCAAGTTCCAGTTCATTCCTTAGATTTGGGAAATTCTCGTCCACTATTTGACTGACAATACTTTCTATTCCTTGTTCCTTTTCCTCCCCTTCAGTAATACCCATTATTCTTATGTTTCCTCTCCTGATGGTATCAGCTAATTCTTGTATTTCTTTCATTTTTTTTTTCATTCTGTGGTTTCTCTCTTCTTCTTTCTGATTCATTTCTAGATTTCTGCCTTTGATATCACTGGTCCTTTCCTCCATTTGGTCGACTCTATTTCCCAAGCCTGCTATTTCATTTTTCAACTCTTGCAGTGTGTTTTTTATCTCTACAAGTTCTATTTGGTTCTTTTTGAGAGTTTCAATCTCCTTGTTCTGCTTATCTTGCTGTTTTTACAATTTCTGAAATTGTTGATATGACTCGTTTTGGAACTCACTGAGTTTTTTCAGAATTACCATCCTGAATTCTCTGTCACTTAAGTTGCATATTTCTATGTCTGTAAGCTTATTTTCTGGAAATTTTTCTCTTTCTTTCTGAGATGCCTTGCCACATCAGTTGTTCATGGTGTTTAATGGACTATTTCTCTGCCTGGGCATTAATGGAAGTGTATTCTGTTGTTTTTCCAGAAAGAAGATTTATTATATAAAGGTCTCTCTTTAGCCTGCTGCAAAGAAGGTGCTTTTCTTTTGGTTTCAAGTAGGTGGCGTCTAAGCCTCTTGGATCCCTGCTTTATATAAAACCTAACATCTTTTATTTTCTTATAGATTGCTACTCTCAGTTTCAGTTCTTGTCAGTGTTAGCAACAGTTTTGATAGCGTTTGCTCATATTTCCCTGGGGCTCCGCTGTGATCAGTCTCAGAGGGTATGGAGGGAGGGATCCTCTGGGTTGGAGGTTGGGGGCTGTGGCTCAGCCTCGGTTTTGCAACCAGGGCCAGTAGAAATTAACTGCTGTTTCTCTGCAGTCCCATCCTACTTCTCTGCTTCTGCCCTGATGACAGCCCTGCTGCCAGCTGCGTAGAAAAGTCCTGGCACTTCCAGGCAGGGCTGATCAGGGAAGTCGCAGCACCTTCACCCCTCACCCTCCTCCAGCAAAGAGCTCCAGCAGCTGCGGGAGGCAGTTTCTTTATTTGTCCCACTCCACCACCCGACACCCAGGGTTCTGACCTGTGGTAGCTCTTATGTACAGATCCCATGCTTAGACATGCTGGTGTGCAGTTTGGGTGTTTTTTTTTTCAGTCTTAGATGTTCAGCTTATTGTTGTTTCAAGGGGAGATATCGGAGGACATCTCTCACTCCACCATGTTTTCCCAGAATCTTCTTACGAAGATTTCAAAGTACTATGTTCATAATGCCAAAAAGAACCAAGCTTAAAGAAAAAAGGGAAGGCATAATGGTAATGTCTTATTAAATAGATGATAAAATATTGATAAAGAAATAGTAATTAGGAAAAACAACCAAAGGTAAATTCTGTAGTTGAAAAGTCAATAATATTAATAAAAAATTCATTACATAATCTAAGAGTAGATGTGAATTGTGAGCAGACAGACTACTTGAAGATAGACCAATAGAGATTATGCAATCCAAAGAACAGAGAGAAAAAAGAATGAAAAAAGTGAATAAAGCCTCAAAGAAATGAGGACACCATTAAGCACACCAACATAGACATGACAGAAATACCAAGAAGAGGAAGGAGCAGAAAGAATATCTGAAGAAGTAATAACTAAAATTTCCTGAAAAATATTAATCTAAACATCTAAGATGATCGACTAATTCTAAGAAAGATAAATTCAAAGTGATCCATATCCAGGCACATCATAGTAAAAATAATGAGACAAAAGGAAAATCCTGAAAGCAGCAAAATAACAACCACTTAACACATACAAGGGAATACCAATACGATTAACAGCTAACTTATTATAAATGATGGAGGCCAAAAGGCAGTGGCATACTCAAAGTGCTAAAAGAAAAACAGTCAACTGAGTATCATACCCATCAAAACTATCTTTCAAAAAATGAAGGTAAAATAAAGACATTCCCATATAAACAAAAACTGCATTACTTATTAGTACCCCAGCTAGTTGCTAAAAAAATACTAATGGAAGTTCTTCAGGATCAAAAATGTAAGCCCAAATAGCAATATAATACATGAACATATACATACACACACCACACACAGAAGAGTACCATTAAAGGTAACTATGTAATTATAAAACACAATATAGATGCATTTCTTCTTTTAACTGATTCAAAAAGCAGCTGCATAAAACATGTACATAATACTATTGCTGGGCAAAACATATAGAACTATATTTGACAATAACAGTACTAAGGAGAGTGAGAGCAAAGGTGTACTGGAATAAGAAAATGACACAAGATGACAACTAAAAACTCAGCAACAAATAAAGAGAATCAGAAATGGTAATTAAGTTAATACGACAACCTATATAAATATGTACTTGCTCTCCTTCTCTCAGTTTCTTTCAAAGTCAAAAAGTTATATAATGTAACAATTATAACAATGAATTGTTGGGTTTTTAATATATACAGACGTAAGACTATATATATAACAATAACAATAATAGTCCTAAAGGGGGAAACAGGGAACAGAGCTATATGAGACTAACATTTCTACATTTCACTGGAATTAAGATAGAATAAATCTGAAGTTTAATCTGAGCTTAACCATTAAGAAACAACTTTTTTAAAAAATTGAAATATAATTAAATTGAAATATTATACCAGAAAATATTCATTTAATGAAAAATAGTAAAAAAAAGGAACAGAGGAGCAAAGAAGAAATAAGTCATATGAAAAAAATAAAATGACAGACATAAATCCAACTATATAAATAACATTAAATATGAATGGAATAAACAATTCAATCAAAAGTTTGAGACTGTCAAACTGGATAAGAATCAAGATCCAACAATGTGCTATCTATAGGAAACACTCTATTTAAAGATAAAAAAAGAACAGGTTGAAAGTAAAAGGATAGAAAAAGACATCATGCAAAAAGCAACCATAAAAATGCTATCGTGGCTATATTAAAATGAGACAAAACAGACTTTTAAATAAGTCTAGAGACAAAGAGGGATATTTTATGAAGGTAAAAGAGTCAGTCAATTGGGAATAGGTAACGAGTATATGAATATAGAGCTTACTAACAACAGAGCCCAAAAATACGTAAAACAAAAACTATCCATCAACCAGAAATAGAAACACTAAGCAGAAGATCAAAAAGAAAACAGAAGACCTAAACAACTATAAGCTGAGACCTAAAAGACATCTAAATAATATTTCACCCAACAACAACAATATATACATTGTTCTCAAGTGCAGATGAAATGTGTTCCGGGATAGACCATATGTAAAGCTTTAAAACAAGCCTCAGTAAAAAGAACTGAAACAAAGCAATGAAATTAGAAATTAATAACAGAAAGGCATTTGAAAAATTCAAATGTGGTAATTAAATCACACATTTCTAATTAACCACCGAGTCAAAGAAGAAATCACGAAGGAAATTTAAAAATTATTTTGAGGTGAATGAAAATGAAAACACACAGTACCAAAACCTATGGGATGAAACTAAAATAGCACCTACAGGGAAATTTACAGCTGCAAAAACCTATATCTAAGATAAAAAGATTCAAATCAACAGCCTAAACTTCCATCATGAAACACTAATAAGGAAAGAAAGCTAATCCAAAATAAGCAGAAGAAAGGAAATAATAAAGTTTAAATATAATGAAATAGAATAGATAATAGGAAGACAATCGAGAAAAATCAATATAACCAATAGTTGTTTTGGGAAAAAAAAGTCAACAAAATTGGCAAACCTTTAACTAGAGTGATCATTCTTATTAAAAGCAAGAATGAAAGAGTGGTCACTATAACTGACTTCAGAGATAAAGATTATATGGGAATGCTATGAACAACTATATGCCAACAACTTAGATAACCTAGAAAAAACAAATTCTATAAAGACACAAACAATTGAAACTGACTCAAAAAAACCTATTGTAACAAGTAGAGATTAAATCAGGAATCAAAAATATCCCAACTAAGAAAAGCTAGATGGCTTTACCGAAGAATTCTACCAAATATTTAAAGAAGAATTAAAACTAATCTTTCACAAACTCTTCCAAAAAGTGGAAAAGGAGGGACACACTAACTCATCCCTTCTATAAGACCAGCATTATTCTGATACTAAAGCCAGACATCACAAAAAAGAAAACTACAGACAAACCAATATCCCTTATGAATAAAGATGTAAAAATACTCAACAAAATACTAGCAAATTTAATTTAATACAGTAACAGGGTTATAGACCATGACCAAATGGGATTTATCCCAGGAATATGAGTAATTCAACATAAAAAAAAAAATCAGTGTAATACACCATATGAATAGAACAAAGGGGGGGGGCACATGATCATCTCAAGTCAAAGAACATTAAGCAACTCATTTTATGAGGTATTATCATACCAAAACCAGACAAAGACATCACCAGAAAATAACAGAATACCTCTAATGAATACACATGCAAAAATCCTAAATAAAATACTAGGAAACAGAACCCTAGTATTCTGTTTATATAAGGATTATATCCTATGACCAAGTGGGATTTATCTCACAAATGCAAAGTTGGGTTTACATCTGAAAATTAATGTAATACACCATATCAATATAATGAGATAAAAACCACATGATTATTTGAAAAGCTACAGTAAAAGGATCTGAGAAAACTCAAAACTCCTTCATAATGAAAACATTCAAATTAGGAAAAAAAGGGAACTTTCTCAACCTGATAAATTCCCATAGCAGTGTATGAGAGTACCAACTGTTCCACTACCTCACCAACACATGGCATGGTCATTCTTTTTTAATTTTAGCATTCCAATATTGTGGTAGTTTAATGATGTGATTTAAATTTGCACATTTTTTTCTTTTTTTATTGAAATGATTTAAAAATTTTTCCCTTGTCTACCTCCCCCCTCCTTCCTTCCTTCTGGTAACCACTAGTCTGTTGTCCATGTCCATGCGTCTCTGTTTATTTGTCCTGTTCATTTGTTGCTTTTAGGTTTATATCTCACATATAAATGAAATCATGTGATTTTCAGCTTTTTCTGTCTGGTTTATTTTGCTTGTTATGATTATTTCAAGGTTCATCCATGTTGTTTCAAATAGCAATATTTCATCTCTTCTTATGGCTGAGTAATACTCTATTGTATATATGCACTACAGCTTCTTTATCCAATCATCTATCATAGGACACTTTGGTTGCTTCCATGTCTTGGGCACTGTGAATGCTGTGAACATTGGTGTGCAAATATCTTTAAATATGCACTTTTCTAACTACTGATATTAAGCATTTTTTTCATATGCTTATTTGTCTTCTTTTGTGAAGTAGCTGTTCAAATCATTTACCTATTTTTAATTGGGTTGTTTGCTTTCTTATTCAGTTTTAAAGACTTCTTTTATACATTCTAGATGTAATTTTTATCAGATATGTGATTTGCAAATATTTTCTCATTTATGACTTGTCTTTTCACTCCCCAATAGTCTCTTTGAAGATTAGATGTTCTCAAATTTGATGAAGTCCAATTTAATTTTTTTCTTTTATGTGTTATGCTTTTGGAACAGTATCTAAGAAATCTTTGCCTAACCTAAGGTCACACAAATTTTCTCCTATAGTTGCTAAGAGTTTCGTAGTTTTGCACTTTATATTTGAAATACATTTTGAGTTAATTTTTAAACATGGTGCAAAGTTCATCATTTTGTATATGGATATCGAATTGTTCCACCATTATTTTAAAAGATGTTTTCTGATGAATTAATTGCCTTTGCATCTTTGCCAAAAGTTAATTGAGCATATGTGGGAAACTACTTATGGAGTTTCTATTCAGTTTCACTAATCTACTTGTCTATCTTTTTTTTTAACCTTAGTTTATACTTTATTTTTTTATTTTTTTAATTTATTTTTTATTATGGTGACATCGGTTAACAAAATCCAGTAAGTTTCAGGTGTACAATTCAACAGTAAGGCATATATATATGTGTGTATATATATACACACACACATATATGTATATATACATATATGTGGTATTGTATATATATGTACATATATGGTATTGTATATATGTATACATATGTGTGTGTATATATGATATTGTGTGTATATATATATATTGGTATTATGGTGACATTGGCTAACAAAATCCAGGAAGGTTCAGGTGTACAATTCAACAGTAAAGCATATATATTATACACACACATATGTATAATATATATGGTATTGTGTTCATCATCCACTGTTCGATTTCTGTCACCACATACTTGACCCCTTTTACCCAATCTACCTCCCCTACCACTCACCTTCTGTAACCACTAGTCTATTGTCCCATGTCCAAGAGTGTTTGTCCTGTTTGTTTGTTGCTTTCAGGTTTATATCCTACATAGAAGTGATATCATGTGATTTTTAGCATGATTATCTCGAGGTCCATCCATGTTGTCAAATCTCTTCTTATGGCTGAGTCATGTTCCATTGTATATATGAACCACAGCTCCTTCAGCCAATCATTTATCATGACACAGTTTGGTTGCTTCCATGTCCTGGCCATTGTGAATAATGCTACTATGAACATCAGTGTGCAAATATCTTTTGAGATAAGGGTTTTCAAGCCTCTGAGATAAAAACCCAGTAGTAGGATTGCTGGGTCATATGGCAGATCAATTCTTAGTTTTTTGAGGAACCTCCATAGTTTTCCACAGTGGCTGTACCAATTTATAGTCCCACCAGCAATGTATGAGGGTTCCTCTTTCTCCACATTCTCTCCAACACATTATTACTTATTTTGTTGAGGGTAGCTATTCTAACAGGTGTGAGATGGTATCTCATTGATTTGAATTTCCTAATACCTAGTGATGTTGAGCACACGTTCATGTTTGTAGGCCATTTGCATGTCCTCTAGGGAGAAGTGTCTGTTCAGGTCCTCTGCCCATTTTTTAATTGGATTGTTTATTTTTTGTTATTGTTATTGAATTGTATGAGTTCTTTGTATATTTTGGATATTAGGCCCTTAACAGAGGCGTTGCTTGCAAATATCTATCTTGATGCTAGTTATCACACTGTCTTGATTACTGTAGCTTTATAATAAATCTTTAAACCAAGAAGTATAAGTCTTCCAACTGTCCATTTTTTCCCATTATTTTGGCTATTTTAGGTCTTTTGCATTTCTTTATGCATTTTAGAATCACCTTTTCAATTTCTATATGAAAAAAAAAAATTCTGGGATTTTTACTGGGATTGCCTTGAATCTAAAGACCAATTTGGGGAAAACTGACATCTTAATAATATCAAGTCTTTTCATCCATGAGTACAGCATATGTATGAATTTATTTAGGTCCGCTTTAATTTTATCAGCAGTTTGTCATTTTCACATACAAGTCTTTCAGATCTTTTGTCAGAATTATTTCATATTTTTATTACATCAATTTTTAATTACAACTTGACTTTTCCTTGCTATCATAAAAACACAATGGGTTTTTGAACACTGATATGGTATCCCACATCCTTGCTAAACTCACTTATCAGTTCTAGTAACTTTTCCATAGATTGCATATGATTTTCTCTATAAATTACCACATTGTCTGCAAAGACAGTTGTTTGATCCACTTTTTTTCTTGTCTTATTATACTGGCAAGGATCTCCAGGAACACTGCTGAATAGAAATGGTGCAAATCAACATCCTTGATTTAATTCTGATTTTAGAAGGAAAGCAGTCCTTCACCATTAAGTACAATGTTAGCTATAGGTTCTTCATAGATGCCTTTATTCTGACTGTCTGTTCCATTCCTAGTTTCTGAGAATTTTTATCAGAAATGTTAGATTTGTGGATGCTTTCTCTGCATCTATTAAGACGATATACAACTTTTCATAGTTAAATATGATTGATTTTTCGAATGTTAAGCCAACATGCTTTCTTGAAAGCAATCTCGTTTGATCATAACACATTATTCTTTTTATATACCGTTGGATTTAATTTGCTAAAATTTTGTTTAAAGTATTTTCATATGCGTTTACAAGTAATATTGGTCTATAGTTTCCTTTTCCACAAATGTCTTTGTTTAGTATCCGGTTAATGTTGACCTCAAAATAATTCCCTTCTCTTCAATTTTCTGGAAGAATTTTTATAGAATTGGTATAAAATTTTCCTTAAATGCTATAAAATTCACCAGTACTGCCACCTGGGCCCACAATTTCCTTTTGAGGAAGGTTTTATATAGCAAACTCAACTTCTTTGATTGATATAGGTCTATTCGGTTATCTATCTCTTCTTAAATAAGCTTTGTTATTTTACATCTTTCAAGGAATTTGTCCATTTCTTCTAACTTGTCATATATACTGGAATGAAGTTGTTGATAATACTCCTTTATTATATTTTTAAATATTTGTAGAATTTGTAGTGATGTGACCTCTCGTTCCTGATACTGGGAATAGGTAATTCCTGATAATCTGCATCTCCTCCCTTTTTTTCCCTAGAGGTTTATCAATTTTAGTGGTCTAAAAGAACCAGGTTTTGGTTTCAATTATTGTCTCAATTGTTTTTCTGCTTCCTATTTCAGTGATTTTCACCCTGATGTTTATTATCTCCTTGCTTTGGCTTTTCTGAATATCATTTGCTCTTCACTTTCTAGTTTAAGTTAGAAGGTGAGGCCATTGACTTGAAACCATTCATTTCCAGTAAAGGTGTTCAGCACTCCAAATTTCTAAGTATTCTTTAGCTGTATCCCACAAATTCTGATATGTTGTTTTCATTTTATTCAGTTCAAAATACTTGCCAATTTCTCTTTTAATTTCTTTTTTCACCCAAGGGTTATTTAAATGTGTTATTCAGTTTCCCAATATTTAGGAATTGTCCATATTTCTTAAATTATTAATTTCTAATTTAATTCTAGTGTGGTCAAAGAACCATATTGTATGTCAGGCACTGTGAAGAGTGTTACATGCTTTTCATTTAATACTCCAACTTCCCCCAGGAAGTCAGATCTGATAAGTGAATTAGGAAAAGGTCAGGCTAAAAAAGTCTGCCACTGAGAAAAATATTAGCATTAACAACATGAGCTCACAGGCCAGCTAAAAGGTGACTGAGAAATAACAAAAATTAATCTTAATATTGAAATATTTAAGGATGAATTGATGTCTTGGATTTGCTTCAAAATAATCCAGGGTGAGAGAGAATGGATCCGGGAGAATATCAAATGAGAGTGGCCAGGGGATGAATTGAAGCTAGATGTGTTCTTAGTGCTTCATTACACTATTTTACTTTTTAAAACATTTAAATTTTACCATAACAAAGAGTTTGCTAGATTTTAATATTAGCATTTCTTTCAGTGTAACCTAAGGGAAAAAATAGTAGTGGCTTAAACACTGTTCAAGAAAAAGAAATGCTAGCAGTGCTGTGTGTGTTTGGTAGAAATCTGCTGGTAAAAGAGAGGTGACAAGTGTATATATAGAATATGAATCACTAGAGTTAGCCAAAGAGTGTGGGTTTCAACAAAGTAAGCAGGTGACACAACTGCCCAGCAAAACAGAATGATAACTGCATAAACATATATATTCTATTTGCGAATGTCACAAAAGTCTCTCAATATATTTCAAATTTTTCTTCTAAGTTAATTTCATCTTTTTTCAAGGATACTGCTAGCACATTTTCCCAAGATGAAGTATCTTCTTCATAATCAATACTATATATACCGTATTTTTTGTTTCACCGTGCAATCAAGAAAATAAAGCTTCCCTTTAATCTACGATTTCTACTTTTATTACCAATTTACAATTTTATGATGGAAAATTAAGAAAATGCACTAATCGTGCTTATCATAACAGAGCAAGAACATCATGTGACCAAGTTTATCAGGTGCCTACCATTTGTTTGGTGTTAGGGATACAACACTGAATAGGGGAGATCCCTAATGTCCTGGAATTCTTGAGCATCTAAACATCCATTCCTATCCAGTGTACAAATAAGGAAATCAAGGTCCAGAAAGGTTAAATGATTTTTGCCCATAAATGCACACTTCATCAGTGGTAGGTCTAGAGCAAAACCAAGGTCTCTGGACTCTCAAGGCAGGTGGCTTTACATAATAACTTGAACTGGTTTCACTTTATATTTCATCCACAGGTCCACAAAACATAAGAGCGCTCTATTTCTAGAAAGTGGCTCCTGAAGAAAATAATAATGACAAAGCACAACCTGTCCTAAGTTCCCTAAGGAAATTATTTCATTATCATCACTGCGAAAGATGAAGCCTAATATTTATAAGGCACTTACTCCTGAAGAGTGCCTAACCTAATCTAATAGACCAGGACAGCGTCGGGCTAATATTCTATTATTAGGGTAGAAGATATTCAGTCTGGAATATTCATTACTTAGTATTATTTTTTTAAGGGTGGAGATCCTTTTTTAAAATAAACAGGAAAACTAATGCAAAATTAATGAAACTTTCGTAAATAAGCAAAAGCTTCCCCGGCTTGCCGGGTGAGCGCACGGTCACACCAGCGCGTTCCAGCGCATCGGCTCCTCCCCTCCAGCCCACGCTCCCTGCTCTCGCACCCCCGCCGCGCGGCGGGATGATGGTGACCGCGTCTCCCGCTCAATTTCAATTCTCCCACGCCCGCGGCCGCCCAGCACGCCAGGGCTTCCACCTGCGCGCACCTCTGCATATCAGTCACGCCCGGTGCCAGTAGTTAACCTTCGTTCCCGACACGGCCGCGGCCAAAGTGCCTTCAGCCCAGCCGCAAACAGGGAGCCCGGCAGGCCCAAGACCCGGCAGCAAACGCTGGGAGGTATCGCGGCTCCCGGGGTCAGAGGTGCTGCCGTAGCCACACCCACAGCCTGCGCGGTGACAGCTCCCGCAGCTGAGGCGGACCGTGCCGACAGGTGCAGCACCCCTTCCGCCCCGCCCCAGCCGGGCCGGGGTCCCAAACCTCCGCCCCGGACCGCCCCCGCCCGCCTCCGCGCGCACCACCTGTCGGGCCGTCCCGCCCCCGGCTCCTGACGAGCGGCCGACCGGGGCAGTTCGAGTCCCAGGGAGATGAGGGCTTTACCGGAGGGTGGGCCCCACGCAGGCGGTATCGGTGCTCTCGATCTCCTGCAAGATCCGCTCATGCTCCGGGACGGTGCCCAGACCTTCGCCGCTCTCCGCCATCTTGGCTGGAAGCTAAGGAGCCGGCGAGGCGCGGCGCCGAGCGGACGGCGGGAGCGAGCGGCACGCAGCGCGAGCGCGGGGGGTGGGGGGTGGAGAGGGCGGGGAAAGGGGCGGGGCTGAGGCGAGCGGAGCTGGGGAGGAGGCCGGTGAGCGCGCCACCCAGCCCCGGGTCCAGGCCCTGGCACCTGCTGAAGGCCAAAGTGCTGACTTGGATGGGTGGACTAGATACTCGTCGCCTCCAGCTCTCCCCCGCCACTTGTCCCCAGTTGCTGTCTAGTGACTAGCCTGGCTTTAACATATAATTTTGTTTTCCGTATGGCAGAACCTCTGCTACGCTTGCTGGGAATACCTCAGTAATGACGGAGGTCAACAATCAAATAAGCACACTCAATCTATAACGAAAGTTATGGGAACATTTATCAAGGAGGCCTGATATACTCTGGGTGGTGAAGAGTCAGGGAAAGGAAAACACACCCAAGAAAAGCAAAATTGTGGGAATAAGATTTATTTTAGAAATGAACCAGAAAAATACCAGCTGACCACCAAGATGACCACTCTGGGTAGATTCGTGTCTCTCCCCACAGGAAGTTCACAGAGGCCAGTCAACTTGAAAATAAATTAAAGCGCTAGAAAAATTAAATGATGAAGAACTATGACACTTAGCAGCAAATTTGCAAGAGAGACCCAAGGCAACGTAATATGCCAAAGTCCTTGAACCCAACCAAGTTCCCCCAGGTTGCTATAGCTGGGATGAGGAGGGGTGGAAGCTCTTGAGAGGAAAGGGGATCAGAGAGATGGGGAAAGACAGGTGGATGGCTTGGTCCAAGGTACTAATGTAGAAGAGTTCTGGTTAATGACATGCTTGTGGGACACCGAGTAAACCAGCTTGTCATAAAGCATCAAGTGAGGATAATTAATTGGGAAGAGGGTCATACCCCTAACGGACAAAGATTTTCTGGTCTCCATTAATCCAGGGCTCTAAAATGCCTTTGAGTCAACCAAGCTCTTTACTATCCAGCTATGTAACTCACCCCTTTCAGTGAGCTTTCACTAAAAGCCTATTTCTATCCTCTTCCCCAAGCCATGCAAAAATCCTAGGAGGTGATTTAATAGTTAAAAGCATGAGCTCTGAAGACAGACATCTTCCATTTAATTCCTGGTTCCTTCACTTCACAGCTGAGTGACACTGGGCAAAAACTTAATCCCTTTATGTTTCAGTTTCTTCATCTGTAAATGACCATAGAGTAGTATCTACCTCATGTTGCTGTCCCATATTGTATTAGTTTTCTACTCTTACTATAACAAATTACAACAAACTTAGTAGCTTAAAACAATTCAAATTTATTATCTTACAGTTCTGTATATTAGAAGTTTGACATGGATTTCACTGAGCTAAAATCCAGGTATTCCTTCTAGTCTAAGGAAGAATTCATTTCCTTACCTTTCCTGCCTTCTAGAGACCACCCACATTCCTTGGTACATGGCCTCAGTCTTTAAAACCAGCAACGCTGCATCTCTTTGACCATTCTTCCGTAGTCACATCTCTCTCTGACTCTGACCTAAGCCAGAAAAGGTTCTCTGCTTTAAGGACTCAGATAATTAGGTTGGACCTAACCATATAATTCTGCATTATCATCTATCTCGAAGTCTTAACCTTAATCACATCTGTAACATCCTTTTTGTCATGTAAAATAATATATTTACATGTTCTAAGGATTAGGATGTGGACATCTTAGGGGAGCCATTCTTCTGCCTGCCATACTTAGTAAATCCAGTAAAAATTACTGAAATATAAAAATACCTTCCTTCTATTAATCTGAAATATCTCTCCTCCCAGGAAAATTCAATTCAAATTTATTTCCTTTGTAAAGATTACCCTAACTAATCACAACTTTCTCTGCTGACTCTAGATTCAATTTAGCACATTTATCCATACCACCACTGACTATTTTAATAGTTTGAGCTTGTTTTGATTAGTTCCTTTTCATATATTTGGGAGTTTTGTTTGTTTTTGTACAGTTGAGCCCCAGAGAACAAAAATACCACTGATCTCAGCACATACTTGCTTAGAAGACCAAAGAAGGTCTGCTACATCCAACTGCTCATCGTACCAAGAAAACCCATCATACGCCTGTTTCCACTGTCTTGATGGTACAGGAGAATCCAGATCATCTCTGGGAAATCCCACTTTTTTGAGCTGAAAGAATATTCAGAAATAAAAAGATCTCTTCCCAAGTCCATCAGCACTATCATACCATGTTAAGGTACTTAAGTTCAGAGAAGACTTTTCTTTTTTAATTTTGCAATTTCCTATAGTTCCTCATAGAGTTATGTACTTGGCCAAGAGAAAGCTGGAAGGGTTTTGAAACTAGACATCACTAAAGCTTTGAAACCATTTGAAAGAATTCAGGATGAATTGGAAAGGAGCATTCCAAACAGGTCTGAGCATAAGGTAGGAGTTTGATTAATCCGTGATTGGTAATAATTAGAAATTAGAACAATATCAAATTGTAAAGTTAGTTTCTTCAAACTTGCTCTTTATACATGACATTACATGTAATATCATATAATGTGGTTGTATTCAGTTGCCTTATTAGAAATCTGTAGCACTAACAAAACGTTGCCTCAAATTCTCTGATGCCCACTTTTATCAAGAGTTTCAAAGCAAGAAACAATATTTATGGACTTTTGTCAAAAGATATAAACTTCATCCATTCCTCTGGTTATTTAAAATTTTATCCTTGGATCAAGTCAAACCCCTGTACTCCAGTGTTTTGGCCCTTCATGCCATTGGTTTTTACTCTGTAGTAAAAAACAATTTTTTTCTTGGGTGACTGCCTCTCCAGTTACTGAGGAACCACCATCTGGTGGTGTTAGCACATCTGAATTGCAGGTTCAGCATTTAAAGAGGGGGAACTAAATTTTTTGAAAATTTAACCTGAAACTGAAACATAAGAAATGAAGACAAATTTTATACCCTCCTACAAAGAGAATAAAAAGCCAGTTGTCTCTGCAGGAAAGGGCAGACTCTCTCAGCTCAGTGGATATGCACAACAAGAATTCATTGCTCTGAAGCAGAAAGCAAGGTAAAGCACAGGCCAGCTTCTTATTTGGCAGCTGTCTCTTGTCAGGGCGTTCCTTTCCTGAGCATTCATCCAGACCTTTTCCTTTTCTCATTACCAAGTCTGATGCCATCTATCCAAATCCAGTTCCAGATGTCTCTGCTCTGGGGAGCCAGCCTTGCTTAGGCACTCCTCACTCCTGTCTTGTTTCAACACCCACCCATAGAGATTACCTCAACATAAGCAGCATTATTTTCCCTGCAGTTCAAGTCAAATGGGAGGAAGTCCATATACCACTTCTCCTTCTGAAACAGCTTTTGCTGGTTTCCTTTGTGACTTCTGACAGTTACGTTAGTATCTGAAGATTTTTGCTAAGAATTTGCCCTAAATAACTATATAAATTTTAATTATAGACATAGATATAACAAAAACATAAATGTGCCCCCTGAAAGGCTATTCTAAAGTGAAATATTTCTAAAGGCCCTAAAATAAAAAAAATTTTCAGCTATAGGCAAAAATAAAAACCATAATAGCTATTTATTGAGCACTATTTGCTAAGCTCTTTGTATTAACTAATTTAATCTCTACTAATTTACTCAGTAACTTAATTAAATTAATGCTAATTTTACTAAGATCTAATTTAAATCCTGTGGGGGTACTTTTACTATCTCCAAATTAATTTGAAGAAACTGAGACTTACAGAGATTAAGCCACTTCTCCAAGGCTACACAAAAGTGAGTTGGAGAAGATGGACCTATTAACCAGTTCCTGCTTTTACCATTAATAATAATAATAATAAAAAAACAGCTAAGAATGTTCCAATGTTGTTTTACTCAAGGGATAAATGATTTAATCAGGTAGTAGAGCACAGATAGGCAAATTGCACATGCATATTGAGTTATATTTCAGACAATGAATATTGACTTCTAGAAATCCACTAAAAATCTCTCTTTGGGACTCCTGGGTGGGGAAAGATACACCAGGAAGATGGGCACGGCAGGAGATGCATTCTGTGTCCAGTGTGAAACTAACAGCATTTAACTTGTAAATAACTTAGTCATTAATGACTTATACTTTGGGCCACTTGCCTTGAGACTAATAACCAATCTTGGAAAAGCCCCTGCCTCAGAAGGAGACCATAGAATGCAGCTGCCCTGGTCTGGCATTTAACTGCTTGAGTTCAAATTCCAACTTATCTTTTACTAGATTTTGGGTGTTGGGAGAGTTACTTAACTTGTATAAGCCTCAGTCTCTTTAAGTATGAATTAGGAACAATAATAGTTCCTACCTCACCAAGTTTTATGATGATTAAAAGAGAAAATATATGCATAATGTTTAGTCCAGAGCTCAATCAACATTAGTACTGGAAGCTAGGATTATCAGGCATTTATTATTCAAACAGGAACTTCAGAATTTAGCTTCTTCGTGATAAAATAAGAATAATCCAGACACATCAATGTTTTTTTAATCATTAAAAATATTCTAACTTTGTGTCAGGGTTCTTTGAACCTGAACCTCATTTTTCTGCATGCTCAATTCATAGAAACTGCCTGATATTTGTTTCCTGATGTGGAGGGGAAAATGGAACCATATCTGGCTTATACTCTTGGTTCCTGATCCACCTTAGTGAGCTTTCCAGATCTTGCTTCTCAGTCAAGTGCCTCTTCATTGTCCTTGGAGGAAGTGTTCATCCTTTGAGGCACGTATTGTGATAGTAAACAAATTGCTGAGTCTGTCTCCACTTCCAGGCACAGGGAGTGTCTGTATTGTTTAGTGCCCAACCTAGTTAATAGCTGTTAAATGAATGATCCACATGCAGATACTTGGATGTTAATGTTGTAAATGTATGTTTCACGAGGTAGGGTGCAACTCTACAAAAAGATTCCCTTCCCCACTTCTGGAAATCCTATAACTGACTTCCTAATCATCTTCTCAAGACTTTGCTAATATTATTCAGATGTTTCTTGAATAGTTCAAGAGCCGTCATTATATAATTGTAGAACTGTATCAAAATGTAAAGTACAGGCAGTCTTTATACATTGGCTCTAATAAACTATTCCGGTTGCCTTTTACCCGCTCTCTGAGGATGTCTTGACAGCTGCACTCCTCCAGCTTCTGCTTTTTGTTGCAGTGACCCCAAGTGGCCACACTCTGTAAGTGCAAGAGAATATCAATAGCCTGGACAAGACTGGGAGGATTCCAGGAATCTGTTGTCCCATAAAGATCCGGACCCCACAGTGGAGAACAATAGAAGGAAATTTGAAATTGAAGCCAAATAAAATCAGTTTTTTTTCTAAAATATAAGCCAGTCCTCAGAGAAGTTCAAAAATAATTAGCCCTGGGTTATCAGCCCCAGGGTTCTGTGTGTTCAACAATTGGTTATTGAATGCTTGCTATGTGGCAGGCTCTGTGCTAAGAGCAGACTAGTTGGCTTATTTGTGTGCGGCCTATGCAGTTGCACTTGGCTTAATGCTCTGCCATCACCATCTTTTAATCCTTAATAATTTTTAAATGAGGGGGCTGCATTTTCATTTTGCATTGGGTCCTGTAAATTATGTCACTAGTCCTGCCCTCAGAACAATGACCTGAAAGTTCCATTAGCTTACTTATCCCAAAGCTAAATATTTTAAAGTCCACTGAGCCATTAAAGAGCAATATTCATTTCTCTAACTTCCACTTTTCCTCTTTCCTTCCTCTTTTTTCCCCCAGCTTATTACACCATTTTCTCTTTCCTCTTTCCCTTTCCTCATTGCTAGTTTTTTATTCTTCATCCTATTCAATGCACTCTCTATTCCTCGCTCCCCACTTAGCTTTCCTTTATTGCCTTTTGCTCTTTCTCCCTCACCTCTCACTTGTCCTACTTTTCCTTTTATTCTCTCAGCAAAATCAATTTAGAAATGTAACCAATGTGATATAATGATAGTAAAAGCTAACATTTCCTCCTCGGCCACTATCTATAAAATAACATCCCTATCCTTCACCCTGTTTTGTTATTTTTTATAGCACTTATTAACAGTTTTTTATTTGTTTATTTCTAGCTCTATTCAACAAAATCCAAGCTCCCTGTGAACAGGAAATTTCCAGGTCTCGATCTTACTATATCAACAAGACCATTGGCCATCCTAGACTATCCTAGCCACATTGCAGATGCTCCATAAATATTTATTTACTGAATGAATGAATGAGTATTTGCTGTGTATGAGGCATTATATTAAATACATTTCATGCCTAATTCATGTAATCCTTTCAATAGCTGCATTAGTAAGTATAGAGGCAAAATTTGAACTCATGTCCTTCTGGCTCCAGAGCCCATTAACTTAACTGCTAAATAAACAAAACTATCTCCCTGGTTGGTATACTTGGTCTCCAAATATTAAATTTTTTTTTAACTTCTCTCTAATGTTGTACTGAAGATCAAATAGTTAATGGTATCATTTAAATGTTCAACGAAAATTTAGCAACTACACAGCTCATTCTCATCAGGGCCCTCAGGCTTTCCTGACACACTGCAGACATAGAAGGCCTCAGTCATGCTTAGGCCCACATTGACTTCTGAACAGTTTCTCTGGACTCCATTTTATATTCACAACATGTAGTAAGTACACTATACCACTCTCATTAGTGATTAAATGAGGTCATGATATTATAATATGAAATATAATTATTAGTAGTAAATTAGTAGTAGTAGTAGTAGTAGTAGTAAATACGGTTTGAAAAAGGGCTATCTCCCTCCCCTGTATATTATACAACCAAAGTAAAATTTACATTAATCAATATTTCCCATGCCCTCAGAATTTCAAGATATAGTGTTTGTGTACATCAATATTCTAAAGTATATATTATTAAATTATCCTGGAATATGTATCACAGATGCAAATTAGACATGATAATAACAGCTAATACTTATTAAGCATTTACAATGTGCTAGGCAGCCATTGTGCTAAGCACTTCATGTACATCAGCCATTTAAGATAAGTTCTGTTATAATCTCCATTTCACAGTTTCAGAAACTAAAGCCAAAATCAAACAACTAATAAATTTAGACCTTTGATCTAAATCAGTATACTCAATGGAATGCACTTTAATAGAAATCTTACATGTCTAAAGTTATAAACAGCAGGAGAATTCTAGAATGTCTACAGCTGAATTTGGATAGTCATACTTTTTAGTATTTCATCCTAAAATTTTATCGTGTGTACAATTTAGGTTGTTAGTTGTCACTTTTTTTAAATTTAATGTTTCTGTCTTTTTCTAAAAGTATATTATCTTCATTCCTAAAAACATGAAAGTCAAAGAAATAACAATATCCTGTTTCCTTTTAAACTGGTAAAATTTCATGGTCAGCTTTTGGAAAAGAGCCCAAGAGAGTCTGAATACAAGTGTAAAACAATTATGTTATCATAAAACAATTACAAAAATTTCTTCTGGTACGTCATCTTGTACAATTCCCTCTTCCTCCTATTTTTCCCAGCTCTTTTCAGAGCTTTCTTTGGATATGTCCCTTTTCTCTACCTCCCACTGACTTTGTAGTTCCCTTTAATGTGTCCATGATATTCTTATCTCAGGCTCAGCTACAGCAACAAGACACACTATTACTTTTGAACCCAAATTGTTTCAGACATGCTGTGACTTCAGAACCTGTTCAAAGAGGCTAACAACATAGCTGCAGGACCCCAAAGGCATAATGAAGCCCATGTTACACCCAGGTTGGAGTCAGGATCCACGGAGGGCAAGGACTGGTAGCCGGAAGTTCTAGTATAAATGTGGTAAATGTTATGAACACTACTTCCCTATCCTAATACTATAGCTGCCACCACTAATTTACCAGAACCACTTTCAGCATGAGATTCAGGCAACCACTACCAAGGCATCTGCAATTGCTATGCTAGTTGAGAGCTACTGACCATTCTTATCCAAGGAAGTTGGTAATGCTGAATAAGGCTGGTACTAGTAGTTTCCTTTAGTGTGGCTCCAGACAGCCATTAAGCTCACCAGGGAAAGCCCCTTAAAGGAGGAGCTAGCAAGGAGCTGGACTTATCTAGGCCAAATGGAGGAACTGGAGTGAAAATCAGAACCCCTAAAGAAAATGAGAAAATCCGGTGTAAATTAATGCATATTGCTAACATGATGAAAACACCGATGCCCGGGGCCAAAGGATTAGGGCAGCAACACTAATTCCAGACCCAACCTGCTGGTGAGTCAGCCTACCAACAATCTGCTAATCAGAAGATTTTGAATATCCAAAGCAAAGCCATGCTAGGACAATGCAGGCACCTGCTAGGACATTTGTCCCTTTTCTCTTAAATTCAATCACCATGGCTAACATCAAATTCCACTGCTCACCCTGGAATTTTATTCTACAATTCAACTGTTATAGCTGTCTGAAATGTCTTTAACAGGTATTTCATTGACAATACAAACAAACCAGGGGCAAACTTTAGTGCCTCAGTTTTCCCCTAAAACTATCTCTCCTTTAGTTAGACAGCAGTCCCATTTCACACACAGAATGAAAACAAAACACAGGACCTCAGCGCTGATTTTTCATTTTTCCACCAAAAAAAAAAAAAAGAAGAAGAAGAAGGCCAACGGGGCTGATCAAAGGCCCCATTAGAGGAAACAGGCAGGAGAGAGGCTGGACCATCTGAGAAGCTTACTCTGGGAACAGCCAAGTATGAAGTCAGGAGGTAGGGAGAATGCAGCCTGGGCTGGATGAAAGAGACTATGGGCCATTGACAATTCCTGACGGCATAATTCTAGATCTCAGCAACCGCCTCCCAACCCCTCAGGTGGAGGAGATCCTTTCTCCTAGATAATGTGTGTGGGTGAATGTGCCAGGAAGGCTTGCACACTCTGTGAAAGAGGGCTGTTGAGCCATCTTTAGATGACATTGGTAAAAACCATGAGTCACTGAGTTATCAGTGCTCTCCTTGGTAGAAAATCAAACCCCACCTGGCCCTGATCTGAACATTGACCTTCAGCAGGGCACCTTAGATTCCCTACCTGAAAAACAAAGTGGGCAGGGAGAGGACATTAACAGAGTTTAGGATTTCACAACAGAAAATGTTTGGTAAAGCAATGCCTTTCTTCTGTGACAGGGAAAAATAAAAGAACTCTTAGATGTTCTCTCCACCTCAGTTCCAAGGTGCAGGGTTTTCCCTGAGACTATTTGTCTCCTGTATTCCCAGCTCCATGCACTCAGTGTCCCAACTCTTTCCTCAGTGTCCATTCCCAGGGCTCACGACAGGGACTCTGCAGCCCTAAGCGTCAATCTTCCTCCAGCCAAAACCCCTTCTCCACCCTCTCTGCCTTTAGAGTGTGTAGTTATTTAAATACTCCACTTGCTCCTCTTCTTCTATGAAGGATGACTTTCTCTCTGGACTGCCTTCTTTCTTTCCTTTTCTTTTTTTTAAATTTTTAATTAAGTTTTTTGGGGTAACATTGGTTAATACAATTATATAATTTTCAGGTGTACATTATTATTTGATATCTGTATATTATATTGTGTGTTTGCCACCCAAAGTCCAGTTTCCTTCAGGTATCATATATTTGATCCCCTTTACCCACTTCACCCTCCCCCTAAACCCTATATTTGACCCTCTTTACCACATTTATCTCCCCCCTCCTTCCCCGCCTCACTAGTAACCCTTAGTCCATAGTCCTCTGGTAACCACTAGCCTATAGTCCATGTCCACGAGTCTCTATTTGTTTGTCTCGCTCATTTGTTGCTTTTAGGTTTATATCCCACATATAAATTGATTTTCAACTTTTTCTATCTGCTTTATTCAACTTTTCTATCTGTCTTATTTATTAGCATGATTATCTCGAGGTCCATCCATGTTGTCACACATGGCAGTATTTCATCTCTTCTTATGGCTGAGTAATATTCCATTGTATATATGTACCCAGCTTCTTTAGCCAATCATCTATCATAGGACACTTTGGTTGCTTCCATGTCCTGGCCACTGTGAATAATGCTGCTATGAACATCAGTGTGCAAATATATTTTTGGATATGGGGTAAATACACAGTAGAGGGATTGCTGGATCATATGGTAGATCAATTCTTAGTTTTTTGAGGAACCTCCATACTATTTTTCATAGTGGCTGTACCAATTTGCATGGATTGCCTTCTTTCTTTTGCCTCACAAAGTCACCGTTAGCTCCAAAGCTCATACAAATTAGTTCAACAAATATTTATCTAGCTACTATATGCCAGGTATGGTGGAAGCTTCTGCAGAGGATACAGAAATATAAGGAAGACACAAGTCCTGCCTTCAGGAATCTTTAGCCTGAAAATGGTTGTAATACAAAACACACACACACACACACACACACACACACACACACGCACACGCAAATGAGTCAGAATAAATGTCCTGGATTCTTTGGGGCTTCCAAGGATGGAATGTTCAGATCTGATTGGGAAATCAGGAGAGGCTTCACAGACAAAAGAACCTTTGAGTTGTGCCTTGCAAGATGGGCTGGATTTTGGCAGGCAGAGGTAAGATTGGATAATAATAAAGGAAGGGAACCATGAGCACCAGGAGAAAGAAAATCTCAAAGCATACTGTCAAATAGTAAACACTCCAGTTTTGCCAAAATGGAAGTCTTGTCTTTATTTTCCAACCTTCGTATTTGGTCATATGAGCTGATGTATTCCATAAGAACAATGGAACAGAGAGTTGACATTAGACTATCGATCATATGCATAGGTGTGTGTAGAAAGGCATAAAATGCCAGCCTAAAAAATTCTTCATCTAATCAGTGATTTTAACATCATTATAGGAAAACTAATTTTAGCTAATATTGTCGCAGATAAAGGCTTGTTAGGAATTCTATGTCTATCCTCCAAAATAACATTGGGGTATTTTAATAGTAGCCCTTGGAAAAGAATGCTCTCGCCCCTCATTTAATAACCCAAATATAAAGCTAACAGTGAGCATTCCAGGTCCGCTCGTGGTGGTGAGAGGACAGCACCTGTGGAAATTATTTGTGCAGACTTTACTCTTGAAGGTGGTGCTGGGAGAGTGCCGTGACTACCAGATACAAGCTAATCATTTTCTCTTCAGGAAGACCAGGTACAACAATGAAGATATTTTCTCTAAGAACAGAAAGTAGAACAGATCTAAGAACCAAAGCAGGTCTAATGCCAAAGGAAGACTAGCTGATAGTTCCAAGGGTAGATGAAGTTTGTGGCTGTTGGCCAGGGTTGTGATACTAGGGGAGAGATGGAAAGAGCCAGGGGTTGAGGAAGAGGGCTCTGAAGCAGCCATGGCAACAGAGGCCACAGTAACTAACACATCCAGGCCCCCTTCACTTGTTGCTCCTTCTCTCGTTTCCCTTTAGACTTCTGACCCAGCCACCAGGCCAATGCACAAGTTTGCTGGTACAGTATAAAGCACATTCCATGTGAAAAAAATTATTGAGTCTCTCATTAATAAATAGCTCTGGTCTCTTTTACGTATTGACTCGGGTAAAAATTATTTGCCCTTCTTCACATGATGCCCAGAAAAAATGAAGGTGTAAGGAACAGTTATAATGAAGTTGTAAGTATTTTGCAACTGATATGGATAATCTAACAATCAACCAATAAATACCAATAGCTTCCCATGCCAGCAACACTTGAAAGTCATTTCTATTTTTGAAGAGATTCAAAACATATTTAATGAAAAATCGAATTTAAATACTTGGGAGATATTTGTTCAGATTTAAACTGCAGTGAATTTCAAAGTACTTGACCCTGGGTCCTTACTGAGAATGAGGAGACAACACCAAAAAAAAAAAAAAAAAAAAAAAAAAAAAAAAAAAAAATCTTTTCTCTAATCTGCAAATATTAGTCAACAAATATTTATTGACTGTCACTATCACATTCAGTGATTGCCATTCCGTTCCCACACTGATAGGTGTCAGATACAGTCAGAAAGAGTTAAATGTTAAAAGCTGCCCTTTTTGACACATAGAAACATTGTGTTTCATTTTAATTCTATTCTGGAACTGTGTACATTAATCCCCATATTACCAAAGAAGCTATTTTTAAGTCTTATGTGGAAATAAAAAAATATATATGAGAGTTCACCAGATACTTGAAGAGCAACAGCTCTCTTTTTTTACAATTCATATCTACCCAACTCTAAATCGGTTTCACTAAAATGTCTAATTATTCTCTATGTTTTTTACTAAGCAATATTTTAGAGAAAACAATTGAAACTTCATATACATGAGATGGAATATCTATTTGGAGATGCCATTAGGCCCTTTTTGATCACCGGAAAGTCATTTCTATTTTTTCACTTTGTGGCGATGAATCCAGAAACAAATATATTTATTTATTTATCATAATTTCTCTTAGAATAATAAAACTTTGAGATTAGATGTATGTAGCATTGAAACTATTTCTCAAATCTATTTTTTATTCTGTTATAGATAAAAGTATAAAAAGAAGTAAATAAGCCTACCTTATCACCATTAAAGAAAAACAATAAAATACGAAGGAGCCCTACCTTAGAGTAGCTTCAATGGGCAGCTCAAAAGACTGAATCTCAGCCAGGATATTCTCATAGGTTTGATCTGGGTCTTCTTCAAACATTGCTCCACATGTCCCTGATTTTCCAGCTGCAGACATCAGACTTTGTGTTCAAAACAGTTGTAATTTATATAAGACATGTAGTTTTCCTTATAATTATTATAAGGGTTCTCTATTCACCCGGAGTAGCTGCAAAAACTGAGCTCACTGTCTGACTTCATGCTATCAAAATCCTTGCTTCCAAGAATGTTGCACAGCTGTTGCTGTCCTGTCTCTACTTAATAACATTTTACTTATTATTAACCTTGACACAGTTCAGAAAGTTCCTGCTTGATGCCTGCTATATTTATTTAGTTGTTTCTCAAAGATAGTAACTATGAACTTGGTAGGAATTAGAATCATTACACTATAAAAAGTTATGAAATACAATTGATTTGTTAGAGTACATATTTTAATATTATTTATGCTAAATACATAATTAGAGCTATGTTCCTAGTTATTTTTGCAACTATACCCTTGCACACAAACCCAAGCATTTCAGACAGATTCAGTCTTTTGAGCTGCCCAGAAAAAAATGTAACGTCCTATAGGATTTTGGGGTCACTGGGCTAGTTTCTTGGTTCCACATCTCCTTCATTTCTCCATCCTACCCACTGCCATGTGAAGTTCCTCCATTACAGAGCCTTTCCTCCTTCTGTCCCCTATTTAAATACAAATTCTCCTGGAAGCAGTTAGATTTTAGTTACTTAGGCCTCACTATGGATGAGTTTGCTAGATCTCTTCTGCAAACTAGGTTTTGATGGGGAGTGAGAAAGCATGAAGATCCCAGAATATTAAAGGGGACTGGTTGCCACTGAGAGAAAGAAAGAATACAGGAAGCAGAGGCCCAAAATATCAGGGGAAAATGTGGCCTACAGCCAGCCCCAAGTAGAACTAAAATATTAAATGAATGTGTATTTCCCATTACCATTTGCACTAGATCTTCCACAGCTCTGAGTTTAATCTCATGCTTTCCTGCCCAGTACTAGAGAATAAGTATTTAAAGGGCTGGATAGGGATATTCTTCCATATGAACCAATTTTTTAAGCTTTTATGAAATTTTGAAATACTGCTCTAAAAAAAGAGTTCTTCCTCCTAAAAATATAGTATTCCTATATGGCATACGAGGCACATGTCATAAATTGCATCCACTGTTCGCTTCTCCCTGTATCCATACCCTTGCCAGTGCCTCACTGCAGGCACAGTGTGCCTCTGTGCCCCATGACTTTGGGCTTAGCCATGTGACTTCTACTGTCTAATGATACATAAGCTGAAGTGACAGCATGTGATCTCCAAGCCTAGAAAGGCCTCATACATTTCTTCTTGCCCTCTTGCACCTCTGCCATTACCTGAGAAAAACATGCCCTTGCTAGCTTGCTGGTCCACAAAGGATGAGAGAGATACATGAAGCAGAGTCATCCCCGCTGATCCACAAAACCACAGGGAGAAGCATCTATTCCAATCCAACTGCAGCAGCCTAAAGCAGAGCTGCCGGTCCAAGCCCAGGCTAGATTAGCCTTGCCCCACATGACCCGCAGACACGGGAACGATAACAAGCAATTGTTTTCAGCCACTAAATGATGCAGTATGCAGCAATAGCAAACCAATGCAGCATCCTTCACCTCAGCCCCAAGAGGTTCAGTTTCTTAGCTCTAGTGTGTCCCTCCAAGGAAGGAAGGAAGAAATGCAACAGGGGTATACCTGACTCCAGCTCCCTCAAGAGGAAAGGGTGATGCCCTCCTTTAAGATGACACAAAACAGTGGTTTTCTATCTTGTGTTAAAGTCATAAAGTCATTTATGTGAAAAGTTTTTAATTTATATCAAATAATCAGATTGTTTTAGAGCCGAATATCTACTTGATTCACATTTGTATTCCTCATAACACTTAATTCATTGCCCTGTATACAGTAAGTGCTCAAGAAATGCTTATTGAATGAATGAGTGAATGATAGCAAAAGCTAAGAGCTCAGAGCTACCTTTGACTTGTGAGAAAATGTTGGTCCAAGTTAGATAAAAATCTGACAATTCAAGATTGAATTGATCTGAATCTGACAATATGCAAATACAAGATGACAAATAACTGTGCCCATAAGAGAGCTTTGGTCATCATTATACTACAATGTAGAGAACAAATTCATAGGCAATGCCACATAACCATGAACATAAAACAGTTATGGCCCATCTAAATATCACATAGTTAAAAAAAATGGATTCCTCTCCCACATTACCCAAATTTTTATTTTTTTAAGTTTCCAAACTGACAGAAGCCATACAAGATGAATATACTCTTCCTCTGATTCACCAATTGTTAACATTTTGCCACCTTTGCTCTTTCTCTGTTTTTTCAAGTGGAATATGTAATATAGACATATGCTTTTAATATACATAGTGAGAAATTTGTATTAATTTAGAGTATTTTTAGAATAGTGTAATACCGTACTACAAAGTAGTAAATAAACAAACCATAATAGCTTTGACTTATTGTTACTGCATGACCCTGTTCCTAACACACAGACCCATTGTCCTTTTTCTGTATAGCCAGCCCCCCAGGAGATTCAAGGTCTTCCAAGCTGTTGGCCTGGTTGCCTCCTCTGATCTTTAGTTCTCCCCACCCTTCCTCTACTCCTACACTTCTCTCTTTTGCTCCTCCCACTTCTGTTAAGTGAATTTTCTCTCTGCTTCTTACTTTCTTCTAAGCTGTGTAAGACACAGGCAACAACTTCCTGTTTCCACTGGCTAACCAGCATCTTCCTTTTATTCAAAACTTTCCTTGAGTGCCATTTCCTGCCGGAAGTCCACACAGATTGTATGAACAGGAGACAATCTCCTCCTCAAAGTAACATTTAAGAAAAACAACCTCTCCTACCCCATAGTGCTGACAACAAATTCACCAAATAAGGAAAAGAAAAGGAGGAAATGGAAAATTTTTTAAACAGCCATATTCCAAGACAGCCATAAAAGTGAATGGTGTGTGTAACTGGAATGTTCTCAGTCTCCACCCTTAACCTCTTCTCCCAGCTGCAGCTCAAACTGTTTGACTACTTCCTATGATCAAGCCTGACCACTGACAGGAGATGTTTAAGTGGCCCTAACCCAGTGGTTCTTGTTCCTCCTCAGCCCCAGGGCTGTGCCTGGGGACATTTTTGATTGTCACAACTGGAGAGGTGAATGCTAATGACATCTACTGGGTAGAGGCCAGAGATGCTGCTAAATGACCTATAATGTATTAGCACAGTCCCACATAATGCAGAATTACCCAGCCCAAAATGCCAAGGTTAGGAATTCCTGCTCTAAGCTGATTTTTGGGACATGTGATTAGCTTTTGCGTGGTGTTGATATAGCCCTGTTGCTGGGGCCCCTTTTTGGGCCTTTTTTTTGTTTTCCTTTTCTGTAGCTGAGTCTGTCTTTTTAGTCTACTAGGAACTTTAATCCCTCCAGAGCTAGAAACCAACTTTTTTTAAAAGTAAGTTTATTATTCAAATAAAACTCCAACAGTCTTTTGCCTTCTTCCCTCACCAGCGGGAAGTATAATGTTCTTATGTTTCACTGGCACAGGTGTCCCCTCTACCATTTGCAGTCTCTCTGAAACACAGATATGAGGGGCAAGGCAAGATGGCCAGAAAGTAGGAGGAGAGTACCACAAGGAGGTGTTCCAGCCTGACAATTATCACTTGGTATTCAGTTCTGTTCAGAGGCTTGGTGGGGTCTGCGTTTCACCCTCCCACCACTACCTCATACCTTCTCGTGGGAGTAATTCTCTCACCTTGATAGGTTGTTCTCACACTTCTATGTTTTGATGTGTCCGTAAACACTTTTTTTTGGTATCCTAGTAGTAGTAGAGAATTTCCTAACATAATAGTGTCTATTAAAAAACAAACAAACAAACAAACAAACCCACGCTAACATCTTAGTAGCTGACAAAACGTCAAACGTTGGCCTCCTCAATTCAAGAAAACAACAATCACTAGTTCTATTCAAAACTGACCTGGAAATCCTAGCCAACATAATAAGACAAGGTAAAGAAATAAAAGAAATGAAGATTGGTAGAAAAAGGAAAATTTACATTTACAGAATACACAATTACAAATGTATTAATAAATAGAATGAGTGAATTTAGCAAGGTCTCTAGATAAAAAATTAAATATAAGTTTATATACAAGTAACAATTAAGAAATGAAATGGAAATTCAATACCATATACCAGAGCATCAAAGCACATCGAATATCTAGGAATTAGTTGTGCTACCTGATTAGGATTTGGGAGTCCATTGAGCCATAGCTGAAAGTGCTAAGAGAGTCATAAAACGTGTCTTTTTTTTTTTAAGTAGGCCAAACATGCTCCACTTCTTGCTTATCTCTCTTTCTAAAATGCTCTTGCTCTGATATCCGCTTGGCTCAGTCCTTCGCTTTCTTCAGGACTTTAATAAAAAGTCATCATCGCAGTGATACCTTCGCTGGAAAGAAAATCCAACATTTTAAACCTGATTGAGCATTCCCTATCCCCACCCCACTCCCTCTCCTTTATTTTTATCTTTTAGTATTCATCACCTTTCAACATACCATCCACTTATTTTCCTTGCTTATTATTTCTCCTCTTAGGATGTAACATTAATGAGGACAGGAAATTTTTTATGTTTTGTTCACTGATGTATGTTCAGTGCCTAGAACTGTGCCCAGCAAATAGGGAACACACAACAAATATTTGTTGAATGGATGGATGGATAGATGGATGATGAATAAACAAAGAAACATACAAATTAGAAAGCAGAAAAATAAATACCTTAATAATTTTAATATACGAAGATAAAAGATGAGTACTAGAAAAGGAGAAGGAATAAAAATGCCAGGAAGGACAACCCACTACTCATTGAATGATAAATGGATGAACAAAATGTGATACAAACATGCAGTGGAGTACTAGTCAGCCTTTAAAAGGAAAGATATCCTGTCATACATTCTAACATGGGTGAACCTTGAGGATATTATACTGAGTGAAATAAGCCTGCCATAAAAGACAAATACTGTATGATTCCATTTATATGAAGTGTCTAAAGTAGTCAAATTCATAGAAACAGAAAGTAGAATGGTGGCTGCCAGGGGATGGGGGGAAAGGAATGGGGAATTGTTTAATGGCTATAGAGTTTCAATTTTGGAAAATGAAAAAGTTCTAGAGATTTGTTTCACAACAATATAAATATACTTAACACTAATGAACTGTACACTTAAAAATGGTTAAGATGATTTTTCAAATACCAGTAAGGCTCAGAGGAAACAAGATATCTATACGGGAGGGGCATTGTGACTAAGGATTGAAGAATGAGTACCCTTTTGATATTCTAGGATAGTGAGGGTTCTCATAGCCAATTCATATGCAAAGCAGTTTGTGGGAACAGGGGCCCCTCAGGCATGGTCAGGGAAGTGAGAATATGGTTGGGGTAGTGAACAAGGGCAGCTTGCGGGAGACAAGTGTGGAAATGGAGAGGTAAGCAAAGAGTGGGCCCTTATTGTTGTTTTGCTGCTATTGTTGTATACCCATAGCTACCAGTAAGATAGCTGGCATAAGTTAGGTGCTCAATAAATATTTGTTCAATAAATAATATTGACACAGTAGTACAGTGCTTTGTAAGTAATGGGAAACCAATAAATATTTAATCATGATATCACAGTTTAACTTACAAAGGCTAAGATAAAATAGTTGAAAGTTAAGTTATCTTAGTATTATTATGTCAACATTAGAAATAATATCTTTCTAAATATTTTATTAAATTTTAAAACTATGGCATTATTATGTTCAGGAGATTCACAGCAATAAGGTTTATTATATGAAAGTTAGTTTTTAAATAAAAGTCTATAGTATCCAAAATTGTGGTTCCACAAGGCCATTCTATATATTTTTTTCTATAATCTTCAAATTTTAGAATGTACTATTTCATTACAAAAAGCATTTTGGTCTTTCAATGGATCTGTGTTTTTTCAATAAACTACATTTCTACTGTTCCTTGAAGAATAAATTTTTTAAGTAATTAAGAAAATGTTTTTTAAGAGTCTGTTCTAAATCTCTGATGTAACTCCTCACATTTTTCTGTTTGTAAAATTATAGAGGATGTAGTGTTTTCATGAACATTATCTGAGCCGCTAGTCCCTGAACATGCCATGGTTTTGTACATCTCTGAATCCTTTTACTTGCTGGTTCCTTTATTTAGAATGTCCTCCCCAAACTTGTTTTTTTTGTCTGCAACATGGGGATAATAATAGCATCATCTCCCTCATATGAGTGTTGCGAAGATTACATGACTTTTAAGCATTTATTAGGTAGAGAGAGAATTCTGGACAGTGTAGCATATGATGAGCATTAGTAAATGTCAACTGTTATGATTTTGTTTTTCAAGGCACTCTTCATTATGAAGAGTGATTTCCTGTTATCTCCCATAACTCTTTTGAATATTTCTTCATCTAAGCTCTATCCTTTGGTATTATTGTTTTCATTATTCATTTATATACCTTCCTGGACTATGTGCTACATGAAGGCGAAGAATCTGCCTTATGCTTCTTTAGACTCAAAGTATCTAGCATGATGCTAGGCACACAGTGGGCAATGTGCTGAGTGATTGCTGGATGAATTGAAGACTGAAGGAGGAATGATGAAAACAATAATGACCCTCTGAAACAAATATCAGTAGTGTTTAAACTGACATTTTCCCAATTTGACAAGAAAATTCTGGGCTAATTTTTTTAACTTACTGATTATTTCTTTTCTCTATCTTCATGCAAATCCGGGGTTATATTAAGAGAAGGCAAGGTAAAATCTCTCCTACTGCCTACATTGTCTGGTTCTCTGAGTTTTCAATAACCACAATTATCATAGTAGAAATAGCTCTACCAAGTAAATACTTGACCTTCATACCTCTTCTGTTTGTTATATTAGGGTCTTCTGACTGAAAAATTTTTAAGTGCCCTTGTTGATCTTTTCCTAAGTGTAAATCTTAAACATTTTTTTCTTGATCAATATAGAATCAAGAGCCTCAGCCCTACTGTCATAGAACTTGATTATGGTGCTACCTAGTGGTCAAGTTTTGGCACATACTTTATTGAAACTGGCTCATGCTCTAGGTTTTAATTTATCTTTTATATTAGCAAATGTAAAACGTCATTTAACTACATACCTTTCTCTCTTTTTTCCTAGTATTTTCGGCAACTATTTCATTTATCCTCTATTCATGTAGTTCAGCTCTCTTCAGCAGAACTGAAAAATTAAAGATATGCTACAAGGCCTATCATCAAGAAGTCAAAGATACCCTTTTCTCCCACAGGAAAACCAAAATCTTTACAGTCAAAATACAGCACATTAACTTCTTTAGGCTGTGCTATGAGAGGATAGGCTAACATGCACCCCATCCACATATGTCTGGCAGGCCGTCTATAGCAAATGCACCCCTCCTTTGCACACATTCTCCTAAACAATCATTCTCTTTTCCCTTTTTCAAGACCAAACAATTTCCTCAAAAATATGGTTTCAGGCATAAAATAGGAAATAGTACTAAACAAACGGAAATGTTTTGCTTTAAATACTGAAGCCATTTGTTTACATTATGAAATAGTTTGCATTCAAAGCCCATAATTGAAAAGAAACATGAATCATCAATCACAAGGGGCCTTTATAGATAAGAAATAAATGCCGGCATAAACAATTGTATTAAATGTGAACAACTCTTCTTGGTAGCTTTTGCTGAGTCATTTTTCAGGAAGTGGGTTGTCCAGGGAGATTTCTACGGGAGGAACAATTGACAACATTTTCATATTAATAACCTCCACTTACTTTATTGTTCTCAAAACTTTTGTTAATGAGTATTTTCCTGTTCGGTTAAAAAAAAAAACATTAATCAAAAGATGAAGCCTAATATAATTTATTTTTATGTGTTTTGGTTCTTTTTGTCTATAAGTTATATTAAATATATTTAAGTTGTAAAACGTCCTTATTACTGAGCATAATATTATAAAATATTCTGTTCTGAATCTTTTGTTTAAACATATGTGCTATAGCATATGTTGGATACATTCCTTAGAGTGATTCCAAATCATTTTGTATTCATTTCCCAACAAGGCAGCAACAATATTTCTACTCTATGGTTTGGAGCCTCTTCTATCCAACTCCCAAGATTTTTCTCAGTCAGCCCTCTGATAAGGGACAATCAGTGTAGGCTCCTGGAGACCAACTAAAAGATTAAGCTATTCACACAAGGGGCCCTCAGAAAACTCTCTAGCAGGATCACAGAGGGCAGGCAGGGTCAGCGTGTTCCCTGGAGACTCCCTAGCATACACACTTTTGGTCTTTGTCCATAAGCACCAAGCCTCTCTCCTAGCTTTAAGAAGGGGCTGAAGTCACCTGTCTATGGAATTGGAGAGGTAAACTGTCAAATAAGATCATTGTGTGATTATGATTCCCATTAGTATAAATAATTATCATACTTGTTCTGATTTAACACAAATATATCTCCCACCACCTACCCACCCCGCAACCTGCGCTAACCAGAGCCCTGGTGAGAAAGCCTCAGTTTACATGCACAATGTAGCTTTCCTTTTGTGCTGGGTGATAAACAAAGTGGACCCAGTTATATAGTCAAGTACCAGAGTCAAAGTAGGCTTCTGTGTAGTGTCACAGTTGTATGCACTGACTCTGGAATTAGACTGCCTAAGTTCAAATCCTACCTCTGCTACTTATTAGCTATGAGACCTTGGGCACTTTTCTGTGCCTGGAGTTTCCTTATTTACAAATAGATAAGGACCTATCCCATAGATTTGTTGGGGAGATGAAATTAATTAATGCAAATAAGGTCTTCAAAAACAATGCCAGGACACAAAAAGCACTATAGAAGCCTTAGGAAAGGTACTATGAACCATTGAGGATAAGTTTTTGAGTTTTTTAAACCAAAGGCATTATAATTTTATGGTGAGTAGTACTGTTCTTCTATTCCTTTTCAAATGGACACATGTAAATGTGTCTCCGATGCTCAATGGTTAGAGTTTTGAAAATGTCGGTGACCCATAAAAATGTTGAGACTACAATCCTCATATGCTTATTATAAAGTTATTTTCTGTATACTGACCTTTACGTTCTGTTAGTTTATTCATTAATCATTAAAAAGAAAACTACATATTTAAAAACTTAGAATTACCAAGCCCTTGAAAAGTCCACAGGTCAATGGAAAAGTTTCTCCTTTATTCCAAGTGGCCTGAGAGTGGGTGGGGTCTGGGAGTGAGGCACCTGCAGTCCATACCCAGGATGGCACATGCACCTGCTGGGAGAACCCACCTTCAGACCTCAGGGTCAGGCTTTGAAAGCAGATCAGTCTAACTCTAGAGCTCATAACCACTATGTGACACTACCTTCCTGGCTCATTGGTGCTTCACAGCCCAGAACAATCTTTTTTACATGAATCCCAGAATCTTCCATTTCCAGGCTCCAGTTTCCTGGATTTTATTTTTGGAGGTAAAGAGAAGAATCAACATCAGAAAAAGAACCCCAAATCCTAGAAAAGGACTACAAAAAAAGGATCAGATTATATGCACCTTTAGGGGGTTATTGTTTTCTCCCCTGCTTTGACATTCCCCAACGATCATTAAAAGAAGGACTATACTGTGGGGAAAGGGGAAAGCTGCCATTTTCTTGTGGTTTCGTCATATCTCCCTGGCTTCTTCTCAGCCTCCTTCCCAGGTTTCTTTTCCTCAGTCAGTCCTTTAAATGTAGTTGTTTCCAAGGAATCTGTCCTCAATTATCTTTTCTTCTTCCTCTCGACTCTTGTGATTTCATCTTCTACTTGTGTATTGACAAGTCTCAAATCTAAATCTTCAATTGCACTTTTCTCCTAAGCTCCAATCTTCATTTCTAACAACCTGCATACTATCTCCACCAGAATAATCTCTCCCACTAGCATTTAATATTCAACATGTTCAAAACTGAAGAAGTCATTAACTTTCTTCCTAGTCCATTCAGGCTGCTATACAAGGATTCTATAGACTGGGTAGCTTAAACAATGAACATTTATTTCTCACAGCCCTGGAGGCTGGGAAGTCCAAGATCAAGGCAATGGCATATTTGCTGTCTGGTGAGAGCCTGCTTCTTGGTCCATTAATAGCCATCTCACTGTGCCCTCACCTGGTGGAAAGTACAAAGAAGTTCTCTGAGGTCTCTTTTATAGGGACACTAATCTCACTCATGGAGGCTCTGCCCTAAGGACATAATCACCACCCAAAGGCCCCACCTTCCAAATACCATCACACAGGGGAATAGGTTTCAACATATGAACTCTGAGAGGACACATTCAGTCTATAGCACTCTCTTCCCACTTTAAGCCAGTCTCCATACACCGAACACCCATCTACTAATAATGCTGATATCCCCCAACATAGATTCTTAATCTGCTTCTACTCTCCAAAGCAATCTGTCCTATCTCTGATCTATTAACTCTGAGCCTGGTCACTTCTGGGCCTTTGTAGATGCTGTTCCTATTGTCTGGAATGCCTTTCCATCTGTCTGGTGAATAAATTTCTATGTATTTTTCAAGATTCAACACAGACAGCTTCCTCCTCAAAGCCACCCTAGGTCCTAAATTGTACTTCACGTAAGACATAATTTAGACAGGGGCATATATACTTTATTTTCAGTACTAAGCTATGAATTATTTGAAGACTACCTCTGGGCCTAATTCATCTTCACAGTTCTCAGAGGACTTAGTATAAGACCTCATACATAAAAGTCCTCAATAAATGTTTCCTAAAACAATTAATCAATTAATGTAGTAAAGGGAGCCAGTGTATTTTAGAATGGTGAATTATTTCTTCCTCCACTCATACTTTGTCTTCAAATTTCCCATTACCTAGAAAACTTTTCTGGATTGGTCACTACTCAGAAATTTTGATGTTGTTAACTGTCTATCTCATATATTTGGTTTATAAGGCCTTACACAAACTGTACCCTTACAAGGACAGCTATTGTAGAGTAAAAGCTGAACGAATGACTAATGTGAATTCTTTCACTTCAAACACACTATGATAAAAAGAAAAATTTCCAACTATACCAGGTTTTACGGGGTTATGGTTCAATAGGTGATCTGTATGCTTCCTTTTTACTTCTAAACACATGTGTTCTTTTGTTTCTCAGGAAGTAATCATCATGTAGCCATGGAAATCAACAAGTGCAAAGGAAATGTTGCAGGAGAATAATGAAGCTAACTAACCCAACTCCACAAGAGTTGGTCACATCCTAAAATAATTAAAAGACAACCATCCAAAAGCTCTTAGAGAAAGTGTTAATTGGTGCTTGGTATTTTGACAGTAGCTGAAAGCATTTCAAAAATTCAAAGGCATTCATAAAATGTAATGTGTTATCAAGGTGAATGAACAAATATTTATTGAGTGACTACTATGAACTAGGCCTTTTCACATATATTCTCTCATTTTATAATCTCAACAGCCTGATAGAATAGCTCTTTTTAGTATCTGTTCTACAGATTTAAAAAAAAAAAAAAACCTTCAATCTGAAACGTTAAATGACTTGCCCAGAGACTATCAAGTAAAAGACGGCACTTAAAGGAATGTTCTTTCCATCAATCAGAATTCATCTTAGAGATGAATGATGTCCTGATCCCATGGGCTGAATCTCAAGAGGAACTATCATAGAACAAACCATCTCCCAATCAACTTTCCACAACTGTAAGATTCAACTCTTTCTTTATCTGCTTAACTAGGCCTGCAAATTCAAAGCCTGAGAGGTAGATTTGTGGTTTGGAGGTTTAAGACCTCTCAATAACAGGAAAGATCAAGACTATATATTGTTTTCCTTTAAGTCATTTATAAGTCAAAATATCACATCACTAAAATTCTGACACAATAGACAATCCTATTATTTTCTTCTTCGCATAGATTTTATAATGTCAAAATTGTTGTAAAGATCCAAAGTTTGTATTTTACAGAAGTTTGTCTTGTGATGGTTTCAGAGGTAAAGGAGATTATTTTAGGGAACACTTGTGGGCTCAGTCTTATTGCTTTATAAGCTACACTTTATATTTTATACAAATTATATTATTAATTTAAGTCCTATACAGCTTGGCATGTTCATCATGTTAACCATTCATTTTGACGAATCATATTAAATTATGATGGATAGTTCAACACAAAAGAAATTTCCTTAGAAGTGTCAGGACAAATTCAAATCCAAAACTTCAATCATGTCATTATTGATAATAATAGGAATGAATTGTCAGACAAAACTTTGAGGAAATTTGCTTTATCATAAGCAACCAGTCACTGCCATTTTTTGAGAATCAATTTTGTGCTTAGCACTATTCTAGGTTCTGTAAAAGATCCAGAAGCGATATGTAACAAGGTGAATTGATAAGGATTATGTTAAGCTTTAAGTCGCAGAATAGAGACTACAGTGGCCTTTGTTCTCTCATGTAAAAGAATCCAGGTATGGACTTGGATAGTCCAGGATAAGTGTGGCAACTCCACAAAGTCATCAGACACCCAGCCTGCTTCTATATTTCTGCTTTCTGTCTTTAGCAAGTAGCTTCTATCCTCAAGGTCATCTCAGGATACAAAAACACTCTGGAGCTCCGGGCACCAAGTCCTCATCCCAAGCAGCAGGAATAAGGGTGAGGGAAAGTCAAAAATGGTATGGACGAACTATATGTTCCCATTACTTAGAAATTTTCCTTGACTTTCCACTCAGAAACATCCGCTGTTATCTCATTGATCAGAACTTAGTAACATGGCCACACTTAATCTGCACATGAGACTGGAGGAGGACAGTCTTTTTTTGGTCACGGTGTTATTTGTATGTAAGTTAAGATTCCATTACTAAGGAGGAATGGAAAGAATGGGGCCAAATATAGAGGAAGTGCCTATATTTGCAACCACTGAAGGTAAAGAGGCAGAGGGACAGCAGAGCCCAGACAAAAGATCAAAGTCTTCAAAATGGAAGAATAATTGGGTTTGAATCTCACATCTGCTATATACCAGATGTAGCAGAAGTAGTGGGATCAGCTAGAAGGTAATTTGGACCAGGGTGGTAGTAATGGAGATGCTGTGAAATGGTCAGATTTTGAATATATTTTGATGGTAGAGCAAACAGGATTTATTAATGAATTAGAATGAGATAAGGTAGATAAAGAGAAGTCAAAGGTGGTGTGAAATTTTTTTGTTTAAGTAACTGGAAGAAGGATGGAGTTGCAACTTACTGAGAAGGGTATTGATATAGGAAACACCCAAAACTGTAGAAAATTTGTATGAGTTTATTTGGGCCAAACTGAAAACATATGTCAAGGAGCAAGGTCTCAAATGTTCCCAAGAATAACAGTTTTGCAGCTTCTTTTATGCATTCGAAATTACGGGGGGATTGTAAGAAAGATTGAATGAAGACAAATCAAGTAAGAGAAGAACTGAAAATCCACCACTGCACTTGCTGTGGTTGCTATACGAGTAGCTACAGTGGATAGTGGGGGTTAGAGGAGAAGAAATGAAAAGAGAAAAATTGAAGCAGCAAGTAAATACTTTTTAAAGAAATTTTGCTATGAAAAGAAGGAGAGAAATGGGGAAAGAGTAAGCTAGAAGGAAAAGGAGGATCAAAAGAGTTTTTGTTCTTGTTTTAATGATGAGAGTTTGCTTATAGGGTACCGGGAAAAGGAGAGAGAAATTCATGATGCAGGAGAGAGAGGAGAATGGCTTGTAGCACTGTTCTTGACTGAGTAGGCAAAGAGGTGGAAGTGGAGATTCTGGCCTTTGTAAAGAGTGTGGAGAGCTCATCCAGAACAGGAGGGAAGGCAGAGTCTATGAGCCTAGTTGTTGGTAGGTAGGTAGATGTGGTTGTGGGAGCTTGTAGAAGTTTTCTTCTGATCGTTTCCACTTTCTCAGATATAGGAAGCAAGGTCATCATGACAGTGAGGGGTTGAAAGTTTGAGAAGCAAAGAAAAGGCATAAAAGAATCTCCTCCCGGTAGAGTGAATGAATAAATAGCTTAGGGAAATACAATATGATTGCTGGGCAGCTTGAAGGGTCCACTAGAGATGAGTGACCAGGACTGTAAAATGAGACTAGTTAATTTAATTGTGTGTTTTTCTCCAGCTTCATTTAACTGTGTGAATGGAGTCGAGGAAAGTCGAATTTAGCAAAGGTTGTAGTACAGCCAAGTTAGTTCATCAAAGCAAGAGAGGGACAGGGAGTTGAGAATACATTCAACAAAGTTATTAAAATATTTGATCACAGATTTAAGCTGAGTAAGGAGGGAAGTGAGGGCATGAAAGAAATGAGGGGTAGTGAAAATGTGGTTGGATCAATGGATTTTAGGTCCCAATGGAGCTGAAGGATTGCTGGAGTTCAGAGTGTTGCATGTCCATTAACAAAAAGGACTGAAATTCTCAAATCTAAACCTTAATGATGTCCAAAGACACTAAAACTTAGAGGCTTGCCAATATGAGCTTCCCCATTCACCCACCCCAAAATAAATAAACCAACCTTCTCTCTCAATTACTGACCTGATACAGAGAGAGTGACATCATAATGCCATGATTAAATCCTGTTCCTGGATTCCAGATTTTCACTCACTTCCAGCCATTTCCTACAAACGACAAAGTAGAGATTCCAGTGGGCTCTCTGACATAGCAGGATGCCAGGTCAACCAAAGCCTCATTTCTTTAGCCTGAAGAGAATTGAACATCAGCTCTCTGGCAGTCTATTTTGTTAATCAGTTTTCAAGCAAGACCTCATTTGTTTTGAAAGTGGTTCATTAAAGCTGTTCCACAAGCAGCAAGGGTGCTTTCTCGAGTTCCACTCTTGCCTCAGGTGTGGAATAGAGCCATAAATCAAAACTTCTTTAAACAATAACAACACAGAACCCAACACCTTGGACATATACAAGGAAATAAAAAATATAGCCCCCAAATCAAACTTCTCAAAAAAATCATTCATTCTGGGTGGGATGCCGGGGCCCATTTTTCCCAGCCAGTAACTAACAAATGCACTCTCAAGCAACTTCATACGATTGACTAACATCATGCAAACATCATAGACTCGAAAGGGTATTTACACACAAGTCATGCTGAAATTCTCTTTCTCTTTGTGCCACTGAAAACCCAAAGTTTCTTTTAATATCTAAATTAATGACTCAATAGTTAGGCATTTTCAACTTTCCTTATGCAAGTCTCTTGTCAGGATTTTAGAATTTTTAAACCTTTATCTTTATTGAGTATCACAGGCCTGAAAGAGAGAAAATTATTAATTAATAATAGTTTTTGTTATTTCAGCTTCTTTTTAAAAACACCCCAGCAATAAATATAGCACCAACTATCCAGGAGTTCTGAGTAAATGTGAGTTTACGTGACAATAACAAAAAAAACAGCAAGTAATGCATTTTGCTTTCTTGAAATTTAAATACAAAAAAGTCATTTTAAATGTTTAAAATAATTATCAAATAGTATTCTTTCCCTTTTTAGTCAAGTCCTACTATACTTAAAATACTTGTCACCCTTCACAAATCCCAGATGCTATAAAAGGTTGAACTTAGATCCTAAGGTAAAGATTTGCCATCAGAAAATGGAACCAAAATCAGAATGTCCCACTTCTGTGAGTTTAAGAAAAAGCCTTAATGGTTCTTTTTAGTGTGTGTTTTGGGGTTGAGTAGTATTTAAAGCACTAAACTGTCTCTTCAGTATTTGAGAGGATTAGGTTTAGAGTTCATTGTGTTGTCTGTCTTTTGAAAGATTAGATAGTTTAGTTAGGCTCCTACTGACCATGTAAATGTCTCAGTGTTTATTGACTGTCTGCAGTCATTATCAAAGGCTCTGAACACAATCGACACCTTGTAAACAGAAATCCCATTATTTTTGTGGTACTGATAAGATTTACTGAGGATTTAATTTTTGTATTATTGACTGGCCAGTTAAAGATATTAATACAGTACTGGAGAACATGATAAATGAGTATGAATTCAGTCAAAAAACTTGCCCTTTTATTTTGTTTGGAAACTACAATCTCATTTTGCGTGTAGATTGTATAAAAAATATCTGCACAGTGCTCTGTTTAAAAATATTTCTTAAGTACATTCGAGTGTGTTATATGATTTTCTACTAATCCTTCAATGATCTACAAAGAGATTTATGTTTTTAAAAAGATGTCTTAAATCTTTCAGTATATAGAAAGAAAAATTCTATGGAGAGTGTACTAATTTAGCTTGGGAACATTATAAAAATTTATTTGTTGGATGGTTTGGGCCTACATTTTAAAATGCTTTAATCAAAATAAAATTTGAAAAGGCATACAATAGACATGTTGCATTTGACCACAGGTAAAAATCTGTGGGATCAACATTATTTTGATTCTGAATTTGGTGCTCTCTGCTGGGGAGGTGCTATCAAACTTCTCTCCCTGCCCTCCAGTAAGATGTGTGAAAGATGAAAGAGGATAAGAAAAGTGTGCTTTACCTAGGGACCTATATGGAAGAACCTTAAGAGAAGATGACAGCATTCAGAGTTTAATAAAAACAGGAAGGAGACTTGCTTCAGGAGAAACAGGAAAGAGTCTTGCATTGGGAGAAAGCTAATGTTCAAGCATAAAGAACTAAGATTAGACAGTTTTGCCTAAGAGAAGTGGAAAGGGTGCCCCAACACCGCCTTTGATTGCTTCAACATAAAATATAAATTGCTTAACGCAAAACATAAAACCTTCACGGTGAAGCCCCAACACATCTTAACAGCCTTAGCTCCCAGCCTTTGATCCCAGCCATCACGCCCCCGGCCTTTGCTTTTGCTATATCCTGCTTCCTCACCTCTTGACTTGAAATGGCTTCTTCTCGTTCACCTCTTCACTCCAAATTCCTGAATGCCAGTTCTTCTGTGATGTCTTTACAAACTCAGACAAGTATCTCATTTGCTCCACTATATGCAGGGATTTCTTGTCATTTCTTTGTGTGTCCAGGTTCTCCACATTGGTAAGCTCTTGGAGGGCAGGACTCAATCTTACTCTTTTTTTTTTTTTTTTTTTTTTTTTATAACCCAAGGATCTAACATACAATATGTGCCTAATAAATGTATAGGGAAAGGAGAAGAAGGGGAAGAAGGAAGACACATATCTATGCCTTTGCTCACACACCCATCCCATTCTCTTTCCAATATGAAGCTTACCCATTAGTTAAAAACCAACTGTTTTTTGAAGACTTCCTTTACCAATGATCTTCCACTTCTTTAAACTCCCATAGCACCTAAGTGAAAATTACACAATTAAACTTAACAAGCTTGTGTTGTCATCTTAGTTGTATTTTTATATCCATGTGCTATTTCCCCAACCACAATCAAAGAGCTCTTTGCATCACCCACAATGCCTAGAGATGCTTAGGGTTGTTACCTACCAAGTGTTTGTTGATAAGGAAAAGGAGAAGTTCTGAAAGGTAGACCAGGAAGGTGATTTTGACAAGCTCAGTGAAGGAGGACACATTCAGGATAGCCCAAGCCATGACAGAGGTCAAGCAGTAAGAAGCAGCAGGCAGACTGCTCCCTGATTCCTCAAGCACCTCAAAAGGAGATAAAGTCAGTCCACCAGGTGTTTAATAAGGGGAGAAAACAGCCTGTACTTAAGTTAATGAAAAGCTTGGGCATTGCAAGTAGTAGCAAATGTTCACGATTGCTGGAGACAAACCAGGCAAGAGGAATAAAGTCAGAACAGGGAGAGGTTATCGAGCACCAATTATATGCTAAGCATTTGACATACACTCTTTTTTGAAAAACATTTTTATTGAGATATAATTCACAACCATATAATTCACCCATTTAAAGTGTTCGATGTTCGGTTTTTTGTTTGTTTTGTTTTGTTTTGTTTTTGTCTTTGTTTTGTTTTTTAGTGTATCCACAGAGCCGTGCAACCAATAACACAATCAGTTTTAGAATATTCTCATGACCCCAAAAAGAAATGCTGTACTTATTAGTAGTCACTTCCTATTTCCCTCATACCATCACCCTACCACCCTACCTCCAGCTTCAGGCAACCACCTATCAACTTTCTGTGTCTACAGATTTGCCTACTCTGGATATTGCATACACATGGATTCATACAACATGTGGTCTTTCATGACTGACTTCTTTCACTTAGAATAATGATTTCAAGGGTAATATATGTTATAGAATGTATCAGAACTTCATTGTCTTTTAATCGCTAAATAGTAATATTTTCAATTAGCAGTTGGGAATCCAAGCACGTGAAGGGCCAACAATAGTTATATTTGCATTTTCAGCTGCACAGGTGTTGGTTCTCCTAACCCCCATTTAAAGGTCAACTGTATTGTAGTGTGTAGATACACAACATTTTATTCATCTATTCATCAGTCGATGAATATTTTGGTTGATTCTAGACATACATTCTTTCATTGATTCTTCCCTGTACTCCTGGGAGGTAGGCGTTAGTGCCCTTATTTCACAGATGAGTAAATTGAGCCTCAGAAGTTAACTACCCTGCCCCTTGATGTAAATAATGGCATTGAGATTGAACCCAAGTCTGCCTGAGTCCAAAGCCTCTATGTTGAATCGCCATCTGTTATTTGGCAAACATCATCAATGGAGGGATGAAGATCATGCCAAATTCCAAGGACTCATAGAGATCATTCATGTTCCCAATCTTTCAGGGAATTTAGCTATAAATTTTAAAATGTGATAGTTGTGTGACAAAGCAGAAGGAACTTGAGCTTTAGAGCTAGACAATCATGAATATGCATCCCATGTAACAAGCTTTGTGATTCAGGGCAGATGGTTTAACTTCTCTGAGCTTCAGTTTCTTCATCTATAAAAATGTAAATAAGGCCAACCTTACAGGGTTGTTGTGAGTATTAAATGAGCTGATAGATATACAGTCCTAATGTATAGTAGTAGGTAATAAGAATATGGTAGCTGTTAATATTGTCATTACTGTTTGCACTGGTGCCGAGAAAGTATGTAAAATACCCTCCTCCCCAACACACACACACAGACACTTCCCCCACTGGGAGGAACCTAAAGAGGTCATTTTGGGATATGTAGTAGTGGAAAATCCAGGCAGAAGTCTCCAGTGGTAAGCAGACAGAGATAACAGGCAGGAGCTCAGGTGATAGGTCAGGGCTAGAGAATAGATCTGGGAGTTATCAGCATGACAGTGAAGGTTGAAGCTGTGACAACTATTCAGGTAGAACCAGCCAGAAAATAAAGAAATTAGTCCTGTGTCTGACCCCTGGAATGTCCACAATTAAAGTCAGGAGAAGAAATAAGAAGCAGTAAAGGATATAGAAATAACTGGAGGGGTTGTGGTTATACTAGGATAGTATCTAATTTTGAAAGCCAAAGGAGAAAATATATTTAAGAAAAGAGAAAATATATTTAAGAAAAGATAAAAGGTAGGAGAGAAAGTTGAGTAGGTTATGGTGTAGAAAGGTTTATAGTAATGAGAACTGAGAGTAGGCTGTTACATTGGCAATCAGGAAGTCAATAGTGAACTTAACTGCTGAGCATCATATCCATCTACCTATTCATTTGTTCATTCAGCATTCATCAAACACCTACAGTGAACCAGGCACTGTGATATGCCTGAGAAACACATGAGTAAAACACAATCTCTTGCTACACTGAGCACGACATAAAAAAAAAAAAATGTAAGGGAAGTGCAATGTTCTGAGACCTCTTTTCTCTAAGAGTTGGGCCCAGGAAGAGAAACTGGGGCTTCATAGGACAATTGTGATGGAAAGAGAGAATTAGCAAATCAGGAAGAAACTGAAGGGCATGTCAAAGGCAGGCTGAATGAGGAAGGGGCTTTTTAAATTTTAAAGCGGGGATTAAAAGGAGAAAAGAAGGCAGAAGCCTTTGGTTTAACTTATTTGACAGAAATGTCATCTGGAGGCTTCTCTTCTCACTGGTTTACAATTGAGATGTTGCTACATTGAGTCGATCAATTTTTAAAACTTGGGTGAATTTCAAGTATATGCATCAACAATTTCTCTCCAAGGATCTTCAAGGATCCAGAATTATTTTCCTCTCACGACTTTGAGTAAAATGGATCGTTGAAGGAAATGTATTACGTTTATCCTTTAGCTCTTGCACCTTTAGACCCACTACAGAAACTACAGATTCCTCCCCTTCTCCCAGCCCCCAGCCTCTAGTCAAGGTACCCCTAGTCAGAGAAGCAAGTTAGAGAATGGGGGCCAGAATACCATGGCCTCACATCTATGGCCATACTTCCACATTAAAGCAAATAAATAAAGAGGTGTAAATAAAAATTAATTCAGAAGTTACAGGCAGAAAACGAAACAAACAAACAAAAATAGGTATAATAGAAATGAAAATACTAAAGTTAAATAATAAAACCAGAAGACCAAAAATCAAAAGAAAACTGTGACTCCTTTAATATTAAAGGGTAAAACAAGTTTTTAAAAAAGTTTTTTAAAAAGTTTGGAAAAAAGTTTTTAAAATTTTTGAAAATAAACTTAAACTTAAAAAGTGGAACAAACAAAAATCACAAGAATCAAAAAGATTAAATAATGACAAAGTAAAAAAAGAGCTTTGAAAACAAGAAAAGTAATCGGTAATTTCAAAATAAAAAGATGACAGAAGTAGATTTTTAAAAATCCTATCAAAAGATTAAAGGAATGAAAGAGGAAATAATAAAATGACAAGTTAAAGAAATAAAAATAGAAAATAATGAATATAAATAAAATAGCAAAGAAGAAACCAAGTTTAAAAAAAACAAGAACTTAGACATAAAAAAAATATATCAAAGCTAAAATGGGTAAAATTAGTGAAAATTAGGCAAAGAGATATATAAATCAGAATGAAAAAAATACATTATACACAAAAACACAAATATTTTTAAAACTGAGGTGTTCAAAATAAATCTCTAATAAGAATTAAACACATATCTACAGGGAGAAAAATGATCCTAAGATGATCCTCTGGGTTGAACGAAGCCACACCAACCCTTGATCCTGGTGGAGGGTAAGGGCAGAGACAAGGGAATAAGAGCAGAGCAGCATTTCCGTCCTCTACCTCGATGGGAACATAGTGCCACACCCTGGGTGCCAAGGTAGCTGGGAGAGGTCTGGCCCGCAGGCACTCTCTAGGAAAGCACCACTGTTTCATTGTTGCTCCAACACTATAAAAGCTCTAATTAGTGGTAACCTCATAGGACAACTGACAACCAACTGAAGGGCCTACAGGGAGTCACATGGTTTTCTTCTCTCACACATAAAAAGAGGTATCAGTTAGGTTAGGGTTAGCTGCAAACAATAAAGCCCTGGAATAACAAAGTCTTGAACAAGCTAGAATTGTGTTTATTTCTCATTTAACAGTCTAGAGGTAAGCTCAGACTGACAGTGATTCTGCTCCATGAAGCCCTCAGGGTCTTGGCAAACTTCCAGCTTTCTACTCCCATTCCTAGAACCCTACACTTAGGCCTTGTCCTCATGGGCCACGACAGAGCTGCAAGAGAAAGGAAATAAGAAATGGCAAAGGGTATATATTAGTTAGCTCTTAAAGAAGGTTCCCAGAACTGCCTTATAGTGCTTCCATTCACACTTAATTGGCCAAAATTAAGTAACACTTAGCTGCAAGGGATATTGGAAAATGTAGTTTTAACTCTGGTGACCATGTGCATAGCTGTAAATTCAGTTCTAATGAAAAGCGAGAATGGATACTACAGTCTCTGTCCCAGTAGGATGTAACTTTAGTACTCCCCTCCTCTCCTGAGGGATGCACATTTATATCAGGTGTGGGTCAATTTTAAAAGTCTTTAATTATCCTGGTCTTGCTAGAAAAAAAGAAGACTTCAACAAAACTACATGAAAAAAACTAACATCAATATGAATGTTTCCACACACAGCGAGGGGGGTTATGATTTGATCACAAGATGCCAACATCTCATTCTGGTCCGATGTATCAGAAATCTGAAAACTAAAGTTATTATCCAGTTGCATAGACCCAGGTTTGCCTTTTTATACAAGGAAAGGTACTGGCTTTCTGGTTTGGTTTCTGCCTCTTATTTAGTTCCCTGAACATCCTTCCCTGAATAAGTTGCCCACCTGGATAAGCAGCCTTTCTCCCTATTGCCCCCATTTTCCTCTTTGGGATAGGCCTCTTGGATCCAAAGAAATGTACAGTGGAATTTAGAGGAATATACATTATGCTTCCAGCACTATACTAGTCACTAAGAAGAATCACAAAAGGCCTTTGGGCTCTGTGGCAAGAAGATGCATTTGTGGGGCCTCAGTTTACCTCTGGATAATAAAAGGGTTGAATTGGATTTGGTGGTTCTAAAATTGTGCTCTGTATAAGCATCACACTAAGTAGCTGTGTAAAAAAGGCAGATTACAGATAGGTGAATAAATTGTAATGTAACAGTATAAAAATTTCAGTGATATGATTTCGGATTCCACATTGTAATTACCCTTTAAGAAACTGTTACTTGTCCAGTTTTGGTGAAATACATATACACATATAAAAAATTCACAGTTATCTGAGAATGCTACTAAAATGCCCTTCTTTTTTTCCAGGTATATTCCTGTACGAGGCCAGACTTGAACCAAAACAATATATCACAACAAAGTCAATGAAGAAGCAGAAAAGAGAATTCAACTATCCTTAATTAAAAAGCCAGACATTAAAGAGATTTGCAAAAATATAAAATGATACCACTCTTCTCACTAAATTATTTGTTGTTTTGGAAAATACAATTCTTTTTCCCCAAGATATGTATGTTAACATGTCATAGTTTTATTATTGTCACTTTTAGTAGATTAGTACATAAATAAATCTTATAAACAAAAATAAATTTAGAATCCAAGCCTTCCACCACCACCACCACCACCGCCACCATGAAAGTTTCTGGTTCAATAAAAATGAGGTTGGGCCTGGGAGTGTTTAGTTTTGATAATTCCTCCAGGTGATTCTGATGCAGGTGGTGGGTCCTCAGACAACACTTTGGATGGGAGCTCTTTATAGTCCCTCAACTGTAAATAGAAAAGAAGGGAAGAGAAATGCATTATTATAATGTCAATGAAAAGACTTGTAAATGGTATTTTGGTTTCCTCTGAGTAGCTTTCAAGGTCAGTCATGTGACCTCACCAAAGACAAATTTTTTGAGTTAATGCCTCAAGGTGTCATGGCTTCCTCACCTGTCCTTAAACCTGCCCTTTTGGCCAGTGCATTTAGCTATGTTTGAACTCAATGTTTCCTTTGGTAAAGTTTCCCCCCATTATAGTCATTTCTCAAAGGATTTATAACCTTCAAAATAAAGGTCCCTGAAACAGGACTAGAAGGATGATGCCCACTATAGACTCATTAAGAGCACTTCAAGTACATTAATGTCCCTGGTCCCTGGATTTATTGCAACATGGTAAAGCCTTTTTTAAGAAAGCATACTCTTAGTTCCATTTATCCAGCAAGCTTTTCCAGAAAGAGATTAGAAGTAAAATGATTTGAGATAGAATCAAAGAATTCCATCCTTTTTTAATTAGTGTGTTAAACAGAGGAACACCTAATACAAATATTTGACTATGTGGTCCGGCATTGGCTCTGAGGTCACCAGGGGAAATTTATAGGGAACTCTAAAGGCCCTCACAATTATCGTCTTGGGTTATTGCTCTTCATTGCCAATAGCACTGTATTTGGACATAAATAAAATTGCTGAATTAGGATCCTGTTCTGGTTACAATGTTTAATCTTCACTTTAAATGAGTTGTGGTCATTGAGGCCTTTTTGTTTCATGGAGAAGGGTACCTTTGCACAAGGTAAGCGCTTTTTACACAGCCTAATGACTCACTAATTTAAAATCCTTTTGGGGTAATTGCCAGGCTTGTCTGGTCAACATGAGGGATGGGAAAGAAGCAGAAATCTATTTCAAAAAATATTTTAGGTTAATATCATTCTTCAATGCATAATTTATTATTGAATACATTATGTAAATGATTTTGTTCAGTATTTCACTGGGGAAGAAGTTGCTAATCACACGCTTACGTAGTATACGCTTTGCATGGAAATCTGCCTCAAAGTGAGATTTAATATTTCATCACATGATGCTTTATACCATGGGCTCTTAGACTGTGTGTCTCTAATGTACCAGATTTGTTCCTTGCCTAAAATGAAAGGCAGCTGTGCTGTAGAGAGAAAAGGAAAGGAACCTTCCACAGCCACAACAGGACATCGGAACAAAGAGGAAAAGAGAGTAAAAAACCCTATAGATAGAATGTGAGGTGGAAGAGTGTATGTTTCATTTCAGAATACCTTTAAACGGACTTTACCTTTCTATTAAAATTTTACTTAGGGTTAACTTTAAGGACTGTGTTGGATAGAACCTTGAAATGGCTCCCTTTTACAACACACTCCTTCCATATCACCCCAAAGATTACTGTCCTCGACGACAGTACCTAAAAGTTCTCATTTCATTTTCATATTTTCAAGGTCTAAACCGGTACCTGGCACGTGGTACAGAGTCACTAAATGTTTGTTGAAATTATATTAAAATATATTATTTAAATTATTTTTTTCTTTTTTAAATGTGACTAATAGAAGATTTTATCTTATACGGCATATGTTACATTTCTCTTGGAATAGTGCTTGTCTAGATGATGAAAATTATAAATATGTCAATTACCTAAATAATCCTACTAAATTATACAGTGAGCAATTTTTTTCTGTGTAAGAAAATTTAAATGCATACTTCAACAACTTTGGGTCCATTTTGCTAGTTTACGTTCAAAAAGTGAACTGAAGAGATATCTGCAGGACTTTATCCTGATCTTTAGTATCTCCATCTGTAATATTACCCACTTGGATTATAGCGAGGATTAAAAGAGATCACTTATTCAAGGTCCTTAGTCAGGAGTTGTCTAAATGTGAAGTCATCTTGGGCTGGAGGCCTAAGCCAAACTATCCTTCAACTCCTCTGAGCCATTCAATGGCCTTACTAAGTCCTAATAAATGTTAGTGCTCTCCTTTGCCTTCCTCAATTAAGTACTAAAAACACACTCATTCAAGTATCTATTGCTCCACACAGATTTTGTTTTTATGATTTTTTTTTCAAGTTAACTCCACTTAACACATTGCCTATTTTTTTCCTTCTGGGTTTGTTCAAGCCTTTTCATCATATTCTTCTAAAATTAACACCTCATTCTTCAAGCAACCTCTCCCAGGAGCCCGCCTATCTTTGCCCTCTCATTGTATTCACTGCAAATACGGGACTTCCTAGAAAACCATTTTATCCAGCCTTAGTGATTTGGACACAGCTGTTTATCTGAATCAAAAGATTTCCTTATATGTTCTAATTTCACTTTCAAGTTCTACTTCCTTGGTTACTTGGTTCTTCAAAAACAAATTCATTTTTCCAGAAAAAAGATAAAAAAAATTTTAGCATATATTGCAGCATTGAAGCATTTCCCCTAGTCCTTTATTATAAAAGTAGTTGAACTATACATTTAAATTATACACTTAAGATCTGTTCCATTTCCTGCAGGCAAATTAAGCTTCAATTGTTTTTATAAGTAATTGAGGCAGACATTTTTTTCCTCGAAAGAAAACAAAAGTTTCTCCCTAGCCCTCAGTTGATACTCCTAACAGAGACCTTAATAGACAGAAGGAATAACAATAGCTAACCTTTATTGAGTCCTTATTATAAGCCAAACACTGTTCCATGCACTTGACATTTAATATTTTTAACAGTGATTCTTCAGCCTGCTCAAGAGAAAATTGTTGGGTAAGAGTAATAGTTCATTACTTTGTATTCTATTTGTTGTGTACCCAGGAAAACCTCTGATTCCAGATTTCACAATCCCTGGTTTTGAATATTCACACCCAAAGTCACTAATCTTTCTTGTTAACACCTTGTAGTTTGGCCCCTGATTAATTCAATCAGTGATTAGCACTTCTACAATAAGTGTTAATCTCTCTTTTAAAATGTCTCAAAGCTTAGCCCTTTATTGAGGCTTTCTGCCCCAATCACAGTCTACAGGAAAGGACTTCCCTATTTCGAGCAATATCTACAAGGCATTTCCCATGCACAAGATCAGCTCAGGAAAGGCCTGCTTTGAAGTCCTGTTGTACAATTAAAGTATGGAATTACAGGCTCAGGTTTGCACCCAGCACATGCAATAGACTCCAAGTGTGTACAGCTATTAATTGTATTAAAAGCAGGGGACAGATCTTTCAACACCAAAAGTGAATAAACCTCCAGAGGGCACTCTCAGCAGTTGGGTCTGGGAGGAGTGGATTTCAGGACTTAACAGTATTGCTAGGCACTGCTTTCTGGTTCCCTGCCATGGTTCCCCTGCTAAGTGCTCAGGCGTGAGATATAGAGCCTTCTTAGAAGCAGCTTCAAGTGCCTTAGCTGGCAGATGTGAAGGCCTCCAGCTCCCCAAGAACAGTTTTGTCCCTGACACCGAGTTTATGTGAACTAATAATTTGGGGGATGCACCCTACAATTGTCCTTTCTATTGCACAAGTGAGGGTGTTGGTCTACCTTAAAGGCATTGGCTCACATTCTCGAAGTAGTCCTGAGAAGGTACCCCATGTGAAGAAAGACAAACATAACAAGCTATCTTTTCCTTTTTTATTTAAAAGAGAACAGCTTTGATCTTGGTTTCATGGTAGGATGTAAGCTTTCATTGGAGCACTTTAAAAAGTTTCATAAAAAGGTGGACTTCTCCATGCTCCATACTACTTATAGACCCCTGGCAGGATTCTCAACATAAAACAGTGTTCTGAGAGATCATTCCAACTAATTTGAATACTTTCCTTTATAGCACAACAGTAATTTCACAACCCAACCTTTAGAATGTATCATTAGCACATTCTTTCTGCTCATTATCTTTTTGACATAGGTATAGCAAATGTCCTCATTCTATTTTACAGATAAGAAAGTGAAGGCCTAGAGAGACCTGATATCTGACTAAATCAAATAGTCATGTTACTGAGTGGAATTGAGATTTAAACTCAGGTCCCTTCAATTTGCATGGCCAAGAGCAAAACAACCATACTCTGTTGGGCTCTTTTTCAATCAATGGGATCAGAAGTTGATGTGAGCTAATTGAGAAGAGCATGGGCTAGAAAAAAAAAAATGGTAAGCATCACTGCTGCATTTGGATAAAGTGAGTATGTATTTGTAAGTGGCTAAGCCAAGGGGCTAGGGGAGCTCCAAAGCAATGGTGGTAGCAGCCAGTTATGCAAATACCCATAGAATTGGGGTAGAGAGAGAAGTGAGAATTCCAAAGGAGGAGTTAAGGGCAACCATGAGTAAGGGTCTGCTTTCATTATGCTTTATCCTCTCACTCTCCAAAGCCAGATGGGCCTGGACCAATAAATGGCTCTTGGGATACAAAGTAAGATCTCTGGGGGAGAATGGTGTATTAAAACAGATTCCATATTCCACCTATTCCTATGAATTAAAAGCCCTGAAGTGAGACCAGGGGATGTGCATTTAAACAAGCTTCCTAGGGATTCTGACCACATTTGGAGAAGCAAGGGTCAAATTACAGGGGCAGATCCGCAAGTGTGTGTGGCTTCCTACAGCAAAGGCAATGCTGCTTGCTCCTGCATGGAGTGAGAGCAGATGAGCAAGAGAAAGCTTTCCCATGAGCTAAAACAGAAAAATACAGTTATTACAAGACGTGTGAAAGCGCAAAGAACAAATGTCCCGACCTTTCTCAGAGAGGGCTCTGGCACCTCAGAAATGTAGGCACGGTGTGGTTGGTCACAGGGAGGACTTGACTACCTGGGCATCTACTACCAAACCTTGGCTGTGGACCAACCAAAAGGATCTTGCAGGAGTGAGAAAGGGAAGAGGACAAGAGAGAGCAACACCAAGGAAGAGGCTTTTTATTTACATCATACATCAGATTTCACTCTAACTACCACTCACACAGACACACAAAAACATTTTTTAAAAAGTTGTTTTGTTTTTTTAACAGGAGCAACAGAAGCCTTCAGTTTAGGAAAGAATAAGAAAACTTAAAGAAAGAAAGCACATATGTTATCATTTGTTGAGACAGGCAAGCAATGACAAATCTCATCCTTAAGCATTAAAGAAAGATGTTTATCAAAGACAGTATGGGGACACACGGGGTTTATTTTGGAGAATTAACAGAAAAACAGGACTGCGGTTGATACCTTCCATGCCTTCACTAAACCTCAGATCCCTCATCTGTAAGTGGGGATAAAAACATTACCTTTGACATAGGATTGCTGAGAGAATTAAATGAGATAATAGATATAATAATGTATGTGATGAGTTTAATAGGTTACCAGGCATATAGTAAGGGCTAGTTATTTAGGTCTTATCGTGGGATTGTTAAGTAGACTGAGATAATGAATGTAAAACTCTTGACAGAGCACTTGTACATAGTATGTACTCAATAAATTGGTTGAGAATTGGAAGAAATACCTTGGCTGTAGCGAGAGGAGCGAGAGGTCATGGCCCCAAACCAGGCTCCCCAGCCCAGGGTTCCAGTGCCAGGAAAAGAGGTCCCCACAAATTCTGGCTGTGAAAGCCAGCAGAGGTTGTGACAGAGTGAAATGGAGGGCTGAGGGAGTCACAGATTTTCCTCTTAAGGGACCTGCACGTGGACTTACTTGCTGATGGACTCAATCACTCTGAGCTCCAGTGCTGGGGGAGCAGCTAGAAAGGTGCCAGGGACTCATGGGGAGGAAGTGAGTTGTCTGGATCCAGGGCAAGAGCTAGAGGAACAGCTTTCGCCCAGAGAGAAACGCTGACAGAGGGCATTGTTCCTTTGTTGAGGCCTTCCTTGCCTAGCTTGCAGACACAGGTGGCCACCATATCTGAGTCTCCATCAAGGTAACTAACACTGGTTGCCCTGCCCTAGTGATTCCCTGAGACCTCGCCCCTCCCAACTCATGGCTCACCCAAGCCACTTACAGTGGATTTTTCATACAAATGGCTTCTCTTGGTTCATGCTGCAGACTTTCCTAAAATCTCTCAAAGGTTTACAAAACCTAAACAAGGAGCATCTGCCCTCAGTGTGCCCATACCTCTTGCTGAGCAGCCCTAAGCCCGGCAGTAGTGGCTGTAGGCCTCAGTTTGTGGCTTCGCCTCTTGAGGCATTTCCATGCTCTGCATGGGTGGCAGATATCTTCAGATTGCTTGGTGGCTTATACCAAGTGGTGTCAGGCAGGACACAGGCTGTAGCTGAACTTGGCCTGTGCCAGGGACCCTCTCAAGAGGCCCCAACCTGTATGCCAAGTGGCAGGCTTTAGTCTAAGTTGGAGCACCTCCTAGGGTCACATCTGAGGACAACATACCCAAAAGGCAAACAGGGCAGGTACCAGAGCCCTGGTAAAGTGAATCCTGCTCTGTAGGGTCAGCCCCTGCAGAACGGTTCCTCCACTGGTCATGGCCAGTCATCACAACCAATCAGCCTGAAGGTTAATCCCTCCCATTGACAAGCAAACCCCAACCAAGGCTCAACTATAATAAGAGAGTATACCCAACCCAGACAAGGGACATACCTGGAGCACCCAGCTCAGGTGACCAGGAAAGATTGTGCCACTGGGACCGACAGCTCACCTACTATATAAGGCCTCTCTACTAAGAGAAGGAGAGAGAACAGCCTTACCTAATAAACAGAAACGAATACAAGTAGGCAGCAAAAATGAGAAGACGAAGAAACATGTCCTAAATGAAAGAAAAGAACAAAGCTCCAGAAAAAGAACTAAACAAAATGGAGACATTCAATCTACCAAATGCCGAGTTTAAAATACTGGTTATAGGATGCTCAATAAACTTAGGAGAAGAGTACATGAGCTCAGTGAGAATTTTAACGAGGAGACAGACAACATAAAAGTGGAGATAGAAAACATAAAAAAGGACCAGCCAGAAATGAAGAATACAATAACTGAAATGAAGAATGCCTTAGGAGAAATCAACAGTAGATTAGATGAAGTGGAGGAATGAATCAGATATTAGAAGATAAGGTAGCAGAAAATACCCAATCAGAACAGCAATAAGAAAAAAGAATCCAAAAAATTGAAGATAGTTTAAGGTGCCTCTGGGATAACATCAAGCATACCAACATTTGCATCATGGAGATACCAGAAGGAGAAGAGAGAGAGCAAGGAATTGAAAATCTATTTCAAGAAATAATGACTGAAAACATCCCTAATCTGGTGAACGAAATAGATATATAAGTCCAAAAAGCACAAAGTCCCAAACAAGATGAATCCAAAGAGGCCTACACCAAGACACATCATAATTAAGATGCCAAAAAATTAAAAACAAAGTGATAAAAGCAGTTAGTTACCTACAAGGTAGCTCCCATAAGACTGTCAGCTGATTTCTCAACAGAAACTTTACAGGCCAGAAGGTATTGGCATGAAATAGTCAAAGTGATAAAAAGCAAAAACCTACAACCAGTATTACTCTACTCAGCAAAGCTCTCATTTAGAATTGAAGGAAGACAAGAAAAAGCTAATGGAGCTCATTATCATCAAATCAGTTTTACAGGAAATGTTAGAGGGACTTCCTTAAGAAGAAGAAGAAAAAGGAAAAAAAAATTAAATATGTGAATAATAAAATGGCAATAACAATATATCTAGCAACAATTACTTTAAATGTAAATGGATTAAATGCTCCAATCAAAAGACATAGAGCAGCTGAATGGATATATATTCTGCCTACAAGAAACTCACTTTAGAAGGAAAGACACAAACCGAAAGTAAAAGAATAAAAGAATAAAAAAGATGTTTCATAAAAGTGGAAACAAAAAACACTGGGGTAGCAATACTTACACCAGACAAAATAGACTTTAAAACAAATGCTGTAACTAGAGACGAAGAAGAACCTGGTTATCCCACTTCTGGGTATTTATCTAAAGAAACCCAAAACACTACTTCGAAGGGACACATGAATCCATATGTTTGTTGCCACATTGTTTACAGTAGCCAAGATATGGAAGCATCCTGGGTGTCATCAATGAATGAATGGATAAAGAAGAGGTAATTATATATACATACATGTACATGTACACGTATACGTATACATATGCATATACATATACATATGATGGAATATTACTTGACCATAAAAGAGAATGAAATCTTACCATCTGCAACGACATGGATGAACCTAGAGGATATTGTGCTGAGTAGAGTCAGACAAAAAAAAAGATAAATGTCATATGTGGAATCTAGAGAACAGGATAAACAAACAACAGAAATAAGCTCATAGATACAGAGAGCATTTTGATGGCTGTCAATAGGAGAGTGGGGGGATGGGTAAAGGGGAGAGGGGATTAAGAAGTATAAACTGGTAGTTACAAAATAGTCATGGGAATGTAGAGTATAGCATGGGAATATAGTCAATAGTATTGTAATAACTACGTATGGTGTCAGAGAGTACTGGATTTATCAGGGTCATCAATTCATAAGTTATATAAATGTCTAATCACTGTGTTGTACACCTGAAACTAATATGCTATTATAAGTCAACTATAGTTGAAAAAATATATATATAAAAATTTTAAAAAACTAGATTGTCAGAGCAGGTCAACAAGACCCATCAACACAAATTAACAGAAAATGGGTCATGGACCTATATGTAAAATACAAAACTGTAAGATTCCTAGAATATAACATGAGAGAAAACCTAGATAATGTTGAAAACCTAGATAATCAATGACTTTCTAGCTACAACATCAAAGGTACAACCTATGAAAAAAAGAATTTATACGTTGGACTTCATTAAAATTAAAAACTTCTGTTCTTTGAAAGACAATGAGAAGACAAACCACAAACTGGGAAAATATATTTGGAAAAGACATACGGGATAAAGAACTGTTATCTAAAATATACAAAGAAAGACCTCTTAAAACTCAACAATAAAAAATAAAGAACCTGATTTAAAAGTGGGCAAAAGACCTGGACATCTCACTAAAGAAAATATACCAGTGGCAAATAAGCACATGAAAAAATACTCAACATCATATGGGGAATACTCAACATCACATTAGGGAATTGCAAATTAATCTAACAATACACAACTAATCAAATTGTCGAACTCCGAAACACTAGCCTTACCAAATGTCAATGAGGATGTGGAGCCCTAAGAACTCTCATTCATTGCTTGTGGAATGCAAAATGGTACATCCTCATAGGAGGGCACTTTGGCAGTTTTTTAAAAAATAAACATATCCTTACCATATGATCCAACACTTGCATTTCTTGATATTTCCCAAGTTGAAAAGTTATGTTCACACAAAAACCTGTGCACAAATGCTTGTAGCAGCTCTTTATCATAATTACCAAAACTTGGAAGCTACCAAGATGTCCTTCACAAAGTGAATGAATAAACAGTTGTAATCCAAACAGCGAAACAGTATTCAGCACTAAAAAGAAATGAGCAATTGAGGAGACTATGGCTGTGTGGAGGCAGGGGGTATATGGAAAATCTCTGCACCTTCAATTTTGCTGTGAACCTAAAACTGCTCTAAAAAATAAAGTTTATTTTTTTTAAATAATGACATTAGGTAAATAAAATGTCATACTTATTGTATAGCACTTGGTCTTCCAAAATGTTTTCAAATTCATACTGAAGATTTTAAAAGATTCACATGGTGACTGTGTTATAAAAAGGAAATAAAAAAAATACCAGTAATCTTAACTTTAGTGCCGAAAAAAAATACTGGGAGAAAGAATTATCATAACCAATATTCAAACCTCACAAAAGAACAAAGTATGTGATACTGATTTTATTAAGTAAAATCCAGTCAGGCCATGAAGACAGGTTCTACCAGCAACAGTAGCAGAGCAGAATTGATCTGGCTAATTATAGCATGACTTTTGTCCCACATCTTTGGATTTTCTAAAAGGTCAGGAAACAGGAGTTCAGTGACATTGTTCTTGGTTGGAAAGGCAAAGGTTCTCATTAATTAAGGAACCGAGAAGAGCTTTGAGAGGTCAGTCTTGGGCCCAGTGGTATTTAAAAGGTCTGCTGGGGAGGAAAAAAGGAAGGTACTGCCAAGGCTGTGGAGAGGTCAGAGGGAAGAAGTTGAACTAACAGGCACCCCACCTTAGCAGGTCTAATCCCCGCTCTCTCAGAACTTCCTTTTGGAGGCCCTCTCCCAAATGGAAAAAGATTGGTCTGGAATATTGCCATCTTATTTAAGAGTCACATGAGGCAGAAACAAAGACAAGATATATACTCCTCTTGCTTCCCTGAATATTCATTTATGTATTCTTTCCTTCATCTACATATATATATTTATACAGTGCCATCTATATGCCAGGCTGTGTGCTAGGTACTAGGGGTACAACAGTGAATAATGTCTTTGCTTTCATGGACGGCGAGGCAGAAAATCATATAGTAAACAGATATGGAACAACATGCCAAGATATGAGAGGTGCTATGAGGAATAATAAGACAAGTAAGGGAATAGAGAGTGGTGATGTATTGGGGTGCTATTTTAAATAAGGGAGGGCTTCTCTGAGGGGGTGAAGTTTGAGCAAGAACTGACTGAATGGTTTTCTCTTAAAGAAATAGATTCGGTAATATCAGTAGAAACATGACGAAACTTTTCTTGTGATACTGAAGGTATCCTCAACATTATTGAAAAAGTGAAAATAAACCCAGATGAAAACAAAAGGTTGGGGCAGTGAGACCAGGAAATGACAGGCAGAATAGGCTGATGAGTTTTAGTATCAGACAAACATGGGTTTGAGTTTCTGCCCTGCCGTGTGACCTTTATGAAGTTATTTAACCTCTTTAAGTCAGCCTCATTTTCTCCATCTGTAAAAAAGGACCAACTGGGGTATCAGATTTATGGGGTTATTACAAGAAATATAACAATTCAATGAGATGATACATTTAAGACTATTAAGCATGGTCAGGTTCTGCTGGAAGCCCTCTTCCAGGTTGCAGATTTCTCACTGTATCTTCACAGGGTAGAATGGGTGAGAGATCCCTCTGGAGCCTCCTTTATAAGGCACTACAGTTGAACCTTGAATAACATGGGTTTGAACTGCATTGGTCCACTTATACATTTTTTTTCAATAAATACATTTGGCCCTTCATATCAGATTTCACATCCAAGAATTCAACTAATCGTGAATGGAAAACAGGATTTCCGCATTTACAGTAGTGGATTCCTAACTTCAGATTCCCAACCACAGGTCAAAAACATTGTTTTCTGTTCTTGGTTGGTTGAATCTGTAGATGTGAACGGCAAACTGTAGAGTCAAAAGTTATATGCAGATTTTCAACTAGATGGGGGTGGCATTCCTGACCCCTGTGTTGTTCAAAGGTCAACTGTAATTCCATTCATGAGGGCTCCACTCTCATGACTTAAGCACCTCCAAAGGCTACACCTCCTAATACCATCACCTGTGAGGGGTAGGATTTCAACAGAGGAATTTTAAGAGGACAGAAACAGTCAGACCATAGCACACATTAACCAACATCTGGAATTATAGGCTTTTTAAAGTTTTGCCAGTTTGATATGTATAAAAAGCTACTCAATTTAATTTCCTGATTACAGATGATATTTAGTGTAATACCTATTTGTATTTCCTCTTCTGCCTGTATAGAGTTTTGTCTATTTTCTACTGGGTTGTCTTTTTCTTACTCATTTCTAGGAGTTCTACAAATATTCTGAATATCAATCATTTATCATTTATTGCATTGTAAATATCTTTGTCCAGTGTCTGACTTTTTTCATAGTATCTTTCGAAACACAGAAGTTTTACATTTTACTATAGTCGGATTTGTCAATTTTTGTTGTTAAACTCTTATACATTTTCTGTAAATTTTATGTCTAGATATTTTTCATTTCCTCATAAATTCTTTGTGAAAAAGTAATGAGTTACATCATTCCCTTCTGATTCATATTTTCTCATGTATTATTCTAATCGAATAATAAGAAAGTCTAAACTTTGAATAATACCTCTCATAATGAGAATGTTAAACATGCTTTAGAGGAAAGGGAAAGGGTGTTACCTGGCTGTCATCTAAATATAAAATGAATCACAATAGGAATTAGAATACTGGTTAAAGAAATAGTATAAAGTGTGTACTATGAACCAGCGTAACCTGAACCTTTATACCTAGAAACCACACTATTTTTCTGAGTTTCACTGCCATTTCAATTGTTCATGTTCATTTACTCATGTCTTATTAATTGGATCCCTCGTATTATTTTATATCCTTATGAGCAATTTGGTCACTGGTTCAATAGCAGGAAACTTAACATATATTTTCTAATGACTATGTACACTCAATAAATAATGCCTACTAAATACATGGTGTCAACTGCCACAAAAATGTGACTTTCATTCCCAGGCTAGGATTTTTGTCAGTTTAGTCCATCAGTATATCTCCAACATATATAACAGCGCTTGACATATATGAGAAACTCAATAAATATTTTTCAATTTGTTGAACGGATGAATGAATCTTTACCATTCTTGGATTTATATGATAGGTGGACTTTCTTCCTATTCGAGCATTCCTATTTCCCTAAGCATGTTGAAACCTGTTAATTTCCTGAGGTTCTCATGAGGCCTAAAATTGCAAAATAAAGGGAACGATGCCTGCTGACTTTATTCACCTAAAGAGAAGCGGTAACACACAAAAAGTGACACAAATGACAGTTCGGCCTAGGTTATATCAAATGGACGCAAGCCGAAGATTTAGTCATTCTGAATTGCCACATTTTTTTAAGACAACATAATAACAATGGTCAGGCACAGTGCTAAGTGCAATGTATATATATGATCTCATTTACTCGTGCAACCAGTCCTAAAAAACAGGTGCCATTACCCCCATGTACAGGTGAAGAAACTAGGATTTAGCGAAGGCAATTTATCTAAGCTCAGGCACCTAGATATTAAGTAGTGACAAACTCAGGTCTGTCTAACTCCTAGAAAAATTCTCTGCACCAGTTTGACACACTGACTTATCTGAAAGCCAAAGCCCCTGAATAGGAAATAGACCTGCACAAATGGGTCATGAAGTGTAGAACCAACCAAATCTTCTAATCTTGGAGTAATTTTGATCCATGTGTCAAAGATGGCCAAGGCCTAAAGCTCAGATTATCATTCATAGACATTTAACTTTATTAGTATCAGGCTTCCATCCAGGAGACAGACAGACCTTCCTCAATGACCAGCTGTTACTTATTTTAAATATCACCCCTGTGAATAGCTTTTATTCATATAATGTCACAGTTGGTCATTGGAGATCACTAATATTTTACTTGAAAGCATACTGGCCAGAACTATTTTTTAAAAGTTTTATTATAGAAAATTTCAAATATGTCCAAAAAGAGAGAAAAGTGTACCTATCCCTCACTTAATGCGTTTAATCCATTCCTGAAAATGCTTCCTCTAAACTCCTGGGCTGTGGACCGGTACCAGTCTGTGGCCTGTTAGGAACCAAGCCACACAGCAGGAGGTGAGCAGTAGGCAAATGAGAGAAGTTGCATCTGTATTTGCGGTCACTTCCCAGCACTAGCATCACTGCCTCGGCTCCACCTCAGCTCATCAGGTAGTAGATTCCTATAGCAACACCAGTCCCTGGTGCCAAAAAGGTTGGGGACCACTGTTATAAAAGAACAAGAAAAGCAACAAGTTCAGGTAAGTGTATTAGTTTGCTAAGGCTGCCCTAACAAAGTATCACAAACTGGGTGGCCGAAACAAATAGAAATATTCTCTCACAGTCTGAAGGCTGGAAGTTTGAGATCAAGGTGTCAGGGTTGGTTTCTACTGAGACCTCTCTCCTTGGTTTGTAGATGTCTGCCTTCTTGCTGTATCTTCACATAGTCTTCCCTTGTGTGTGTCTGTGTCCAAATTTCCTCTTTTCCTAAGAATGCTATTTTAATTTAATTACCTCTTATAGATCCTATCTCTAAATATAGTTACATTCCTAAGTACTTAGGGTTAGAACTTAACATATAAATTTTGAGGGGACACAATTCAGCCTATGACAGTAAGTAATAAACAATTGGAAAGTAAATAAATATCATTCATACATGAAATGCACCATAACGAAATGTTATTATACTCACCCAAAGAGATAGAAAAGGCTTTGTGGGGATAGCAGAAAGAAGAGGTGCAGTTTTTTTTGAGAGGTACAGTCTTCTTTCTGCACCACTCTCTTCACTTAACTTTCAAAGTTTGGAATCATTTTACACTGAGGCTGCACTTAAAAATACAGTTATGGCATAGAAAACCACCTTTGGAGAGAAAAAAGGGTTAAATATGAAAAGAACACATATATGAAACAAACTAAAAGGCTGTCGATGGCACTACTTCATCTCTGTAGACACATGTGTGCAAAGCAAAATGGTTTGGGTTCATCCAAACATGGCAGGCAATTCAAATTTGGCCCTTATGATATTCTCTGACTACAAAGTGTTATTGAGTGCATTGCTGACTATATCTTTGCCTAAAACTGTAACGTTGAAATAGCCCTTCTTATGGTGTATTTATTTAGAGTGTGTTTGAATGAAAAATCATTAAGCTACAAGAAAGGGAGTCATTGCTCCAAAAGTGGGATAATTTCTCAAGAGCCACTATGGTGAAAAGCCATTAACAGAGCAGTCATTATACAAGCCTGTACAATAAGTTTTCATGCTTCAAGTCACCCAGCTTCAGTTATCGACCTGTGGCCAATTGTGTTCCGTCTATTCCCTTACTCAGTTTCCCCTTCTCTCCAGTTTATTTTGAAGCAAGTTGAAATATATTTCATCTATAAATAAAAATTATTTTTTGAAAAGGAAAATTACTAAGCTTTTACTAGATTACAGGCAAATCACACACTAAAGTTCTACAAGTATTCCCCATTATTACATCAAATTTCCAGGTAAAAGAATCTTTCCATATTAAGCATTTATGATTTAGACACAGTTTCAAAGCTCAACTCTGTAATTATTAGCTTTATGACATTTGGCAAATGGTAGCTGCTCAAGGTGTCAGTTCCCTCATTCAAAAAATGGGTACTGATAAAGGTATTTCATATTGTTATACTGAGCAAATAAAATAATATATAATGCACTTAGCACAGGTCTGGCATCAGAAATATACAATAAAGGTAGCTATTTCTTTTCTTTCAGTGTCCAGCACAGAGAGAATGCTCGAAAAAGTGTTATATACCATACAGTTATTCCATTACTGTGAGGGACTCCTGTGTCATCTGACGGACTTTGCTGGTATGGTTACCCATGCTTGCTACTGCTGATGAGGTTGTCTGACTCTAAATCTAGAACATCATCCCAGAAATGAACCTTCCTTAGGGACAGCTCAGCTGAGCAGTCCATCCCTTTCCTCTCACATTCAATTTAGTTAGGGCACAAAACAACCCTTTGAAGAAATTAAAAAAAAAAAAAAGTAAAGCAGAAAGAAGTCACTAAACTATATCTGAGCAAATGGAAATTCTGGAAACACCTCCACATGTTAAGCATGGGGAAAATTTCCAAAAGCAGTGTGGCAGCTATGCAAATATGCTGCAGCAAAGAAATAGGAAAAAGAGCTCAATGACAATGATAAAACAGAATGAAATGAAAAGAGAGATGGAGATTAAAAGAACAAGGGCCAAAATAATAACATTGAAGAACTATTAAGTAAATACAACCTGCAGGATAAGTAACAGATATTTTCTGAAAACTGAATTATTAATACAGTTTTGCTTTTTAACACATGCAAGAGAAAATTCAAATACATTAATGCAAATAGAGAGAACATGATAGAAATGGAAGATAGACAAACAGTCCAACATAAAGATAACAGATGTCCCTGAAGTAACAAACCTAACGAATCATACAGGACTATTGTTTAAAGTTCTAAAGGAAGAAAATTTCCCTGAAATGAACAAAGAATTAAATCTGCAATATTAAGAAGCACACGAATTGCAAAGGAAAAAAATGACATAGCACAAGCAACAGTGAGATATATCCTGGTTGTAACTGAACTTCAAGGATAAACAATTTTTCAGGAAAACAAGCAACAAAAACAAGTCATTCGCAAGGCTTTTATTTGTTTTCACTTGATTTTTGGAAGCCAAGCAGGCTTCAAACTCTCTGGATGTACTGGAATAGGCCTGTAAAGACACGTTCTCATTCATCTTTAAAGGTAACAAACAAACATCTCAAATATGAAAATAAATAAACTCAAAGACAATAACACATATAAACCCTTCTTAGTAAAAATCATCCAATAATGACTCAAACCAAAAAAGAGGTAAATGGAGAAGCTATGATAAAAGCCCAAGTTCAGTACCTTATGTCAAAAGACAAAGAAGCATGATCTACCAAGGTCCGAGAAAAAGAAAATGTGATTCAAGAATTTTATATCTAGCCAAGTTATTTTTCAAGATAACAGAAAGACATTCTCCAGACAACAAATATTCAAGGAATACAGATACTATAAGCTCTTTTTGAGGCAGAGGGGATGGCTACTTGATAATGAAATCTATATAAAACCATTGAGGAATTAAAGAAGTCAAGAATGAAGAAAAGACAAGTGCAGAGTGTTAAATTCACTTAAATATAAAACAAAGATTAACCAATTGTGGACATTATGGTTACAAATCAGAATGTAAATATTAAAAATCATAACCACATAAAAATAAAATGAACCTACTGAACACAGCAGAGGAAAGGGGAGTTGGAGGAAATTTTAGTGTACTGCTAATATCTTCAGGTCTCCTAGGAGTATATCAAAGATGCTCTCTAAACGTGCAATGTGAAAGTGAAAAAAAAAAAAGACATAATGACTTAAAACTCATAATGCTTACTATGATTTTTTTTCTTAATCTTAGGAGTATCCTTAAAGAACTAATGTTCTTTGTGAACAAACATTTATTCAAAGTTCAATGCCTTCATTACAGTTTCACTTGTCAAATTCAAATAGGATTAAATTTAATATTGTTATTTAAAAACTCCACATCTGGAATGTGCATTTCTGACTAGCAATCTTTTTCTCTGATGTACATAGGATGTCTGAAGCAATGTTCTCTTATAACAAGGCTTAATAGTATGTTTGGGAGTAATTTTTCACTTTTCCCTTGTCCTTTGCTGTTATCATCTCCACTTTTTTTTTTATGGTGACATTGGTTGACAAAATCCAGTAAGTTTCAGGCATACAATTCAACAGTATCTGCTCCTTCTTTGTGAACCTGCATTATCTTTACAAAAATAGCAATCAGTATTCTAAAACATAAAAGTGAACAGAGAAGAGAGTTGGTCAATGCAGAGAATCTTTGCCATGATTCATCTCATTATGAGCCCATAGAAATGACCTTAACAACCCTTGGTCATATAATGCTTTATAAATAGAAAGAGTTAAAGAGGAAATGCTAAGCAAGCAAATGGTGGTAAAGATGATAATGGACAGGGAAATGAGAAGGCAACTCGAACAAGTGGCACAAGTTTTGGTTTGGGAGTCACAAGACCTGAGTTCTTGTTCTGGTTCAGATATTTATTCTTTGGTTCACCTTGAAAAATCTCAGTGTCACTTTGGATAAGTCATTGAACCTTTCTGAGCACCAGGCCCAACACTGCAATATATTCTTGTTTCTCATGTAAAGGGGGGGATATGTATTTTTAGGTAAAACATCATGATATGTAAATAGTACCAACTAACCCAAAATATTTTAAGCACTTATAAGCTAAACAGAGCATATCCGAAGCTGTATGTAGCCTGTAGGCATTACCACTTGGTGATCAACACTGTTCACATACCCAATCAGTGGACAAAGCTGAACCTAATGGAAGCTCTCCAGTAGTATACTGGAGCCAGCTCATACACATTTACAAGAGCCAATCGTGTGCATTCTTTCCAACTCCATATTCAATGACATCACATGAAGAGCTTGAAACCAGCCACAGTGGCAATACTTATGCCATGGAAATCATAAAATGTTGCAAGTCAGCCTCTGCCTCCCACCATAGCTGACTGCGAAACATTTACTAGAATAGCACTCTTGCTCTCTGTCCCAGTTCATCCTATGTTTATTGTAATATATGTCAGAAATGGAAGAGATCTAAGATATTCTGAAAGAAATGAAAACTCAATCGAACTAGCTAAAAATTAAAGGGGGGAATGTAAACAAAAAAGGGGCTGAACTACAAAACCTTAGAGAAGCCAGGGATATGGTCTCCTGAATAAGATAAGAGGAAACATAGGAAACCAAAAAAAAAAAAAAAATGGCGTAGATAGAGTCTCTGTCCATCCCTTTGGCAACCAAATCAAAGTTGTGATGGATACAAGGAACAGCAGCAAGGAAAAATCACCTCAGATCTAGATAAACAAGCCATACAAATAGAGAGGAATCCAAGAAAGCACACTGCAACAGCAGAAGATAGGACGGGGCAAGGACAAGGGGCAGCCCAGTCTCGAGCAGCTGAGTGAGACAGAGGCTGCAGCAGTGGCAGAAGCCTCTTAAAGGGGCCACATCACTGAGTGGATTTTCGCAGTGACTGACCTGATTACTCTGAGAACCAGTGCCAATTCAGCTGCACGCAAGGAGCACCAGAGACTTGCAGGGAGACATTATCAGAGTGAGAGCTGAGCTGAGACATGCTCTGTACAGAAGTGCCAACAGTATCCATTGTTTCCTGTTGAGCCCTCCCCCACACCAGAGCACAGGGCACAGAGCCACCATAGCCAAGACTTCATCAAACTGGATAACAGACATTGCTCTGCCCAGAGGATTCCCTGAAACCCTACTTCCCCCAACTTGTGTCCCCACCCAAGTCACAACCAGGTATATCCTCAGCAAGTCAAGTGCTCCTTGCTGAGCAGCACCTAGACTCACACTGGAGGCAGCTGGCCTTGGTTTCTGGCGTGGCCTTTTGAGACAACTATAAGCAAAGCATCTGTGGATTGCTTGCTGAATCTTAACAGGTAGCCCCAGAGGAGTAGAGGCTTGGGCTAAGTTTTGCCTACAGCTGAACCCCTCTCAGGATTGTGCCACTGGACAGACACTTGCTTTGCAAATCCACACTAAGACCGGGAGACTTAGGAGCTTTGCTTAGTACATAGAAACAGACACGGAAAGGCAGCCAAAATGAGAAGACAAAGAAGCAGAAGCCTTATGAGAGAACAGAACAGAGATCCAGATATAATGGAGTCAAGTAATCTAACACTTGTTATAAAGATACTCAATGAACTTTTGGGAAGCAAAGATAAAATCAACAAAGAGATAAAAAACATAAAAACAGAAATGGAAATCATAAAAGGGAACCAGTCTGAAATGAAGAACACATTATCTGAGATGAGAAGTATATTAAATGGAATAAACAGAGTGAATAAAGAAAAAAATCAAATACCCTATCTAGAGGATGGGAAAGCCAAGGACATACAAGCAGAATGGCAAGAGATAAGATGCCAAGACTATAAAAATAATTTAAGGAGTATATGGGAGACTATTAAGGGCCAGATATCCATCTGATCAGCATAACTAAAGAAAATCAAGATGTTGAATAGCTGTTGAAGAAATAATGATGGAAAGCTTCCCTAACTTAGTGAAGGAAATGGACATAAAACCCCAGGAAGCTCAGAGAATTCCAAAAATTAGGGATGCAAAGAGTTCCATACCAAGACACACCATAATTAAAATGCCAAAGTTTAAATACAAAGAAAGAATATTAAAAACAGCAAGAGAAAAACAAATAATTACTAATAAGGGAACACCATAAGACTGGCAGCTGATTTCTCAAAAGAAACTATGCAGGACAGAAGGGCTTGGCACAAAATATTCAACAGGATGAAGACCCAGGATCTACAACCAAAGATACTTTATCCAGCAAAGCTATCATTTAGAGTTGGACAGATAAAGAGCTTCCCAGACAAAAATAAGCTAAAGGAATTTATCACCACCAAGCCAGAATTACAGGAAATGTTAGAGGGACTTCTTTAAGAAGGAAAAATACAAAAGACTAACTTCAGATTAAAAAATACACACAGACTAAAAGAAAGGGAATGGAAAAAGATATTGCTTTGATGGACCTAGAAGGCATTTAAGTCAGACAGGGAAAGTTAAACACAATATGATTTCACTTATATGTGGAATCTAAAGAATAAAGAGAACAAACTAATCAAAAACAGACTCACAAATATAGTGGACAATTTGGTAATGGACAGAGGGGAGGGAGTTTGGGGGGCTGGGAGAATGGGTGAAGGGTTAAAGAAGTACAAATTAGTAGCTGATGGATGGTTATAGGCATAGGGAATATAGTTAGCATTAATACATTGGTTAGGTGGAGGGTCAAAGGAGGGAGGGAGCAATTGGGGGGATCATTTTACAAACTATATAGATGTCTAAAAACATCAATATACACATTTATATATAGATGTATACAACATACCGTATACTTGAAACTAATTAAAATAAAATAAAATAAAATAAAATAAAATAAAATAAAATAAAATAAAATAAAAAAGAGGAAATAGGACTGGATGCTACCTAGAATCCCTCTCTCTCCATCACTAGTATTGGCCTCTGTCTGGATAGTGCCTTCATTTTCTCTTACAGCTTCAACTCTGTAGCAAGAATCAAGGCTAGGAGTGGCAAAGAGAAGCTTTTGCTCTCCAAGAGCATAAGTCTGCTGCTGGCACATAAGCACCTTCTTCTTCTGAGCTGAGGGAGCCCTGCACCAGGGTGCAATGGCAGCATAGCACAGGTTTCAACTCTTGCTGGCCCCCATCTGGGTACCTGTATGCAGTGCACAAATTGCACAGCCATACACAATGACCCCATAAATGCACATTCTCCAGAAGTGGTGCCTTTTAATAAGCTTTAGCTAAGATGTTGATGTAATGGTGTTAAGAGTATGATGAAAGACTAAAGGGAAATAAAAGTCAGTTTTTTGAAACCATTCATAGTTAACCTTGGAAATCCAAAAGAAGAAAGCTCTCCTCTCCATCTCCCCCTTTTAAAAAGCAAACTTTTAATTTTGGGATCATTTTAGTATTAAGAAAAAGGTAGAGTTCTCACTTCATTAGGTGAGAACCTAGGGTGATTACTACAGAATTTAAAAGAAACCTTTCCCCCTCTGGAACTTTCAAAATGTATATGTTGGTTGACTTGATGGTATCTCACAAGTACCTTAGGCTCTGTTCACTTTTCATTTTTCTGCTCCTCAGTATATATAATTTTAATTGTTTTATTTTCAATTCACTGATTCTTTCGTCTGCTCAAATCTGCAGAACACCTCTAGGAATTTTTCAGTTATTCTACTTTTCAGCCCCAGAATTTCTATATGATTCTTTTTTATGATTTCTACCTCTTTATTGTTATTTTCATTGTATTTCTACATTGTTTACCTGGTTTCCTCTAGTTCTATGTGCATGGTTTCCTTTAGTTCTCTGAGCATATAGAAGACTCAATTTACTCAAAGTCCGATGTTCTTCATGGATGGTCTCTGTCAATTTATTTTTATCTTTTGAATAAGCCATACTGTCCTGTATGTTTGTATGATTTGTGATTTCTTGTTGAAATCTGTACATTTGAATATTATAATATGGTAACAGGAGATCAGATTCTCCTCCTTCCTCAAGGTTTGCTAGTCTTGATTGTTAAACACCACAGTTGCCCATTTGTTTAGTGACTTTCCAAACTTTTTTTTTTTTTTGCAAAGACTGTATTCCTTGTTTTTTATGGTCACTGAAGCCTCTGTTCCTTTAGATGTGTTTAGCTAGTGCTTAGAAAAAATTTTCCTTGATTCCAGGAGCTAAGAAAACAAAAAATAAATACTTTTTCTACTCTTTACACATTGGCTGTGTTGGGGCATTCTTTAACACTTAGCCAGGCCTCTTACCGCTCTGTCTTAGTCTTTACTAGCTGCTTGCACTGAATCGAGAGATCATCCAGAAATGAAAGCTTAAGGTCTTATTGGTTCTTTTCTGAGGATGTGTCCAGTCTTGGGTATGTGCGTGACTTTCTAAACTCCCCAGTATACATAGGCTATTGTGAATCTTCTAATTTCCCAAGGAAAGTCTCTCCCAGCTTTTCCTTTCAGGCTTTAGGCAGTCTGTTGTATGTCTAAACTATAATCTTTTGCCCCAAGCAACTGCAAGAGTTTTTGTCATTGTTGTTTACCTTACAATATTTTAAGCAGTGTTCACTACTTTTCTGCCCTGAGTAAGTTCAGAGTAGGCAAAATAGAGACACACCTTATATTGGTCCTTCATGTAGCCTCTGGCCAGGTTAGAACAGACAAACACAATGATTTACGAATAAGGTCTGCTCTGCTTCCTCTGGAACTAAGGCCAGAATTCCATATTAGGAACGCAGGCTGCTGTCTAAGACTGTCAATCTACCAGGGAGGAGTAAGTCAAGGGTAAGTAAAAATGCCACAGAGAGTTTCTACTACTTTTAAGTTGCCTTTTTCTTGATTCAGTATTTGCTTGTCGCTCTAAATTTTTTTACTATTTCCCCAAGTTCTGATGAAGGTGGTTTGACAGTTACTAAATTTTTTTTTCTATATTTCTGTGGAGGGATGAGTGTTGGGAGCTGCTTACATCATTTTGATAATGTCATCTTTTAGTAAGCATTTAAATTTTAAATTTTGAAATAATTTCAGACTTTCTAAAAGTTTCAAAAATAGTACAAAGAATTCCTGTATACTACTCCTGCAGCTTCCCAAAATGTTAATATCTCTTATGACTACAGAACAATTATCAAAACTCTCTCCCAGTCTGAGAGAGTTCTTGTCTTTCTTTGTCCTTCACAACCTTCACATTTTTGAAGGATACCATCTAGTCTTTTATAGAATGTCTCTCACCGACACTTCCTCATGCTTAAATTCCTCATGGTTAAAGTCAGGTATGCATTTTTTTTTTTAACATTATACCCTTCTCAATGCATCATATCAGAAATTATATGATGTTAATATTGCAAAGATAGTTTAGAGAATTCTCACCCACTTTCCCTAATGTTAGCATTTACATAATTGTGACATCTTTGTTAAAACTAAATAATTAACATTGGTACAATACTATTAACTAAACTATAGACTTTACATAGATTACTAGTTTTTCCACTGTCTTTTTTCTGTCCCCAAATACAATCCAAGACATCACATTGCATTTAGAAGAAGCTCCTTTTTGTGTGATTACTCCACCACTAACCCATAGCACAGGAGTCCCACCCCTTCCCTCTCCACATTAGAACCTCAATACACTGATAATATGGTCACCAATGGCTACCAAGTTTCACTTCTCACATCCCCAAACCACAAGAGAGGAACTGCCCCCATACTTTCTGTGGTTCACATTCAAAACTCCTAAAGAAGGATTTTGATTGGATTGACTTGTGACAAATGGCTTCCACTAGAACGACCAGATATGGCTGCGAGAGAAGGGTCTCATAACACATGGTTAATAAAGCAGAGTTGTTCCTACAGAAGGAAAATCATTGTAAACTGGGCAGTGATCTCAGTTAAAGTCACCACATTAATGACTGAATAATTTAAGTCATCATATTAGTAACCAATTAGCCCATTCACCTCATTTCACAGAGGAAGAAACTGAAGTCCAAAGAGGTAACTTTCCAAAGACCTAGAGCTAGTCCTTAGCAAAATGAAGGTTAAAACCAGGCCTCCTAATTCCCAGTCCTAGGCATTTATCTCTATGTCCCTAATACTACCTTGATTTTGGTATAAATCCCAAGAATCAAAGAATCTGAAATTAGAAACAATCTCAAAGTTTATCTAGATCTTACTGATGCATGATTTTCCCAGTGCACACAAGATGATCCCAGAGAAATGGAAGCTATTCCTGTTTATTTGTCTCCACTACTGGGATTTTGAAATAATTCACATTCATCAGGTTAGGATGTAAACTATTTTACTTAGCATAGAATTGGGTGGGGCAGTGTCAAAGGGAAGAAGGATGCCCATCCGCAGGTTTGTTAAACAACCTAGATTAGGACGATCTAATGAAGAAAATGAAGAGATCTGTATGTATCAACACAGGAAGCTGCTTCGTATATAGCATTACATGAAAAACCAAGTTCAAGTAAAAGATATGAATAGTGTAAACCAGTTTATGTTAGGGAACAGCAACTATCACCACACTAACAGGTCAATGGCAGATGGGATTACAGAATATTTTTTGTTTTCTTCAACATACCTCCTATAATGTTTGCATTTTTAAACAATGAGGATGAACTAAAAACATTTTGCTAAGTGAAAAAAGACAAAAGATCACATAGCATATGATTCCATTTGTATGAAATATCCAGAATACACAGATTCATAAAGACAGGAAGCAGATTAGGGATTGCCAGAGGCTGGTGTGAAGGAATATGGGAAGTGAGTGTTTAATAAATATGGGGTGAGGAAAACATTTTGGAAGTAGGTAAAGGTGATGGATGTACATTGTGAATGTACTAACTTCCACTGAATCATACATTTTTAAATGGTTAATTTATGTTATATGAATTTTGCCTCAATTAAAAAAATTTCTTTTCCTGAAGTGGGGAAATCTCAGTATTCACGTATACCCTACTATGAGCTTCGGGCAAATTGCTTATCTTTGCTACATCGGTTAGTTTGTAAATGACAAGAGTTGAAGTAGCTTGTCTCTAAAATCTATTCAGGTTTTAACACTGTGATTCTGGACACATTCAAATTGTAATTAATGCTAAGACTGTGCAAGCTATTTCTTTGGCAAATACATCACACTGTTGACCTAATACTAAGAGGAGAGAAGAGGTAAACCACTACTTTCAAAGATCATAAACGTACAGATACATTCAATCCCAATAATAAATGGCAAGTGATTACAGAAAAGGTGGGAGAAATAAAGTCAGAGGCATAAAAGAAGTAATCATAAGTAGCATATACTGAGTATCTTCCATAGGCCATATACTATGCTACATGCTTTATAAATATTATTTATGTTTTCAAAGGCAATTTTTAAAAGAAAAATGTGAAGCTCAGAAGGTAAGTAACTTGCCCAAAGGTCCACAACTAGTAACAGACAGAAGTGATATTGAAACTCAAGTCTATTTATACTCCAAAGTCCATGTTCCTTTCACTTATTTATGCTGCTTTAAAAAAAAAAAAAAAAAAAAAAAAAAAAAAAGGACTCAAGAAAAATGATCTGATGCTGTAGTCAAGAAAATGCAAAAGCAATGACCAAGAAGGAAGAAAGGAAACAATCAATAAAAATCCAGGATTATCCTTGTGCTTGAGAGTGAACCCTCTTTGGGCCAATTTCCATCCGGATCCTCTGATAAGCCTTCTGTATAGCTATGGCAAAGAGTTTTTTTGTTTTTCTTTGGCTTTTTTTTTTTTTTTTACCACAATCTGCTAAAAACAAACTTCTACTGAGTTTAAAGAATTGTATACTTATACTTCCATGAAGGAAGTCTAAAAATTATTGCATTGTGTATTAGTGACTGGATATTATTCTGTTCTTTCATTTTAACAAAGAAAGAAGTTAAAGAGAAAAAGAAGTAACCTCCAAAATAAATAAAGAAGAAATTTTAAAAATAATTAGAATTAGTTAAAAGAATAAGTGAGATTTGGAGGACAATATATTTAAACAAAGCAAGCGTATGATTTATTAAGATAAAGAACCAAAGGTACTACCAAGTAATTTGAACAAGTTGAAACTGTGAGGGAGAATGAGACCAACTATGGTTTTTCTAGCATGAGAAGTTACTTGATAAGGGATATTTAAAGTTTGAGAAGTAAGGGCAAAGCAATTCCCAGACCTGCACATGAAAAGGACACCAGACCACTTGCTGGTGAATAGTTACTTGGCAAAAATCAGGGAACAGCCCATGGACAAACTGGCTGGTGAATTTAGGGGGAATCATTGCAACATCTTCATATGGAGCTAAAGAAAGAAATGGAAAAGAGAAGGTGGTTAATGCCCCAGGAATGGCAGATTTATCCATAAGCCAGAAGAAAAATGCTTTAGAAACAAGATAGACCTAAAAACTCTCTTTAAGTGAACAAGCGTTCAAACCAAACTCAAGTAAGGAAGGAAAGCCTCAAATAGGGGAAACAGAAAAAGCAAACTGCATGCATAGAACCAAAGAGCCAGAAAAGACCACTGCATGTGATCAGACAGGCTTTTCATTGTTTAAGCCAGCCCAGTCAAAGGTAAGCAGATCTGAAATCTCATCAAGCTGCCTGCCTGTGGGGTTTCATTCTCCTGGAGCCTTTCCATATGGATTGGAAAGGAAGAAGTAAAACTATCTTTATTCACTGATGGCATGACCATGTATGTAGAAAAGCCCAAAGAATATACCAAAAAAGTCAATAAAACTAACAGCAAGGTCACAGGATACAAAGTCAACATACAAAAATTAATTGTATTTCTACATATTAGCAACAAAAAAATTAGAAATGAATTTTTAAGTCCATATGCAATAGCATTCAAAACATTAAATAACTAGGGATAAATTTAAATAACACTTGCCCAAGATTCCCTATGGTTAAAAGTAAAAATGAATACTTTCTTTAACCTAATAAACACTTGGGTTGGATATCACTGTGATGATTGCCTTAGTCATGAGGTAGGGGGGAACAGGAGGAGGGAAAAAGAGGGGAACTGACATTTGTTTGAACTTTCGTTTTGGGGTTGTTAAGTTAGGGAAACTTAGAATAGATCACGGAGGGATAAAGACCAGCCAAGTATATCTTGAATTCAGATTTCTATGTCCATACCCTTAGTTTTATCAAAATCCAGAGCCTTGGTACCTGGAAGATGCCAATGAGACTCTGAGAGTAGAGAAGATGAGTCTGAGGAGGTCCCTTAGTCTGATGAAAAGATACTTTTCCAGTTTTAAAGGTGTAACTAAGATCAGGTTTCTCTTATGTCTAACTAAAGCACCAATTCATGAGCAGCATGTAAAGCAAAAATAAACTATAACTGTTACCTCCCATTCTCTCTATGCCCAGTAAGGAGAGGAGGGAATGTCCTACCCCCAAAAGGGAAGAAGCTTCTCATTGTTTCAGTCAGGGCTCAGCATCCATTTTAAAAAGTAGATATTGTTATAGTTACCTGTGGGCCCCTGAGAAACCTATCTCCCTCTTCCCATCTGGGGAAGTCCAGAAATTCTGACAGCAGATCCCCCCATGGCCTAAGAGTGGCTACACAGACCACGTGTGGTCCTACTATCTCTGGCTTCCCAAAGGAAAAAGCCATGGGGTTATACTACTTTAGGGGCTAAGCAAGGTATTATGATTTGCTGAGAGTGGTCAGCTATTAAGGGGCTGAACTGCCTACACTCAAGTTATACATTGAGCCTTTAGAAATAAATCATTGAAAGCCAAGGACAGTCTTATAATTCAAGTATAGTATCTGCCCCTATATTTGAATTGTTGCATTATAATCAAGTTGCATTTGCCTGCTTCAATGAATTACAAAGACTAACAGAGAAAATCTTATTAAAAATGGCATGGGCACCTCAGTCTAGAGAGGGACAAATGACCCAATACTGACTGGCACATGGAACCTGGGTTGGGGAAGATGTCTTCAGGTGAACCAATAGGAAGAGTTTTCCTCCACGATCCAAAGAGAAGCTTGAGGATTTAGAGTAGGGGAGCTTTTGGGGGGCTTTGGAGATAGCTGTCTAGAATGTGATGACTGAAAGTTCGGTAGCCATCTTGAAACCACAAGCGGACAAGTTGAGTACAATACAGCGGAAAAAAGAATCTATACCAACATTGCTAAGCCACTGTCCAACCTTGGAGTACCCTGCCTCCAAATTGTGTTATAAAATATAGTAAAATGAATATAAACCACCTTTTAGTATTTTATAAATCCAGGCAAAAGCATCCCTAAATGTTCAAATTTACTACTAATAAGAAACACAAATTTATAATATTTTTTTGCCCATTAGATTTATAAAATTTGGTAATACAACAGTTAAGTGCTTGAGGAAACAGGACTTCTAAGATTTGGGGGTTGCTTGAAAATTAGCACACTGGTACACAATTTAGCAATGTTTATTGAATTTTTAAATGTGCATACCCTTTAACCCCAAAATTCTAAAGAAATATTCACACATGAGCACAAAGATGTTTGCACAAGGATGTTCAGTACTGCACCATCTGTTAATTTAAAAAAATCGAAAATAGTCCAAAGTCCACCAGTAAGGAATTGAGTAAATAAATTATAATCCACTCTACTGTGGAATAGCACAGTCATACAAAATAATGGGGTAAATCTGTGTATACTGACATTTGAATCTATTCATGATATACTGTTAAGGAAAATGTGCGAGTTTCAGAAGAGTAGTTATACATTCTGTTCTCGCTCTCTTTTTTTAAGTAAAATGTTTTTATACGCACTGAAATAAATCTAGAACAGTATATAACAAAGAATTCTCACTAGGAGGTTGTTATGAGGTCTTCAGTTTTAAACTTCATATATTTCTGTATTTAGGAATGTGTGTGTTTATCTGTATTTGTTGCTTTTGCACTTAGAAAAAAATTATTTTTAATTTCAACAATCTACAGAAAGGGCTGGTCTTTTCTTAGCATTCTCAATTATCCTAGAGGTTTATAGCCAAATATCTTAACTCTCTTCCAGAAAACATGGATCCCAAAAAGATCCAGCCTGGGAACCTATCTCCTGTGTAGGGAAAGCTTGAAGGTGAGGTGAGACTGGCCCTGTAACCATTAAGGGCATTAAGGGGAGTTGTGAGAGGCAGCGCCACAAGGAAAAAAAGTTAAAAAAAAAAAAAAAAAAAACAGCTAAATTGCTCAACCCAAGGAGCCAGGCAGAGAGGCAAAATTCACTGGATGGGAACCTCTGACACCAACCCAAAGTCAGGTGGCACTGACTAAGGCAGTGGTCCCCAACCTTTTTGGGACCAGGGACAGGTGCTCCTATGAGAATCTAATTCCTGATGACCTGAGGTGGAGTCAAGGCGGTGATGCCAGCACTGGGGAGTGGCTACAAATACAGACGAAGCTTCACTTGCTTTCCTGTCCACCGCTCACCTCCTGCTGTGAGGCCCAGTTCCTAACAGGCCATGGACCAGTATCGGTCCATGGCCCAGGGATTGGGGACCTTTGGACTAGAGGATAGTTGATGGCTCTGAAGCGATTCTCTGAACAACTGAGGCAAAGTGTGGCTCACAGGACATCTGCCACCTCAGAGGCTGGAAAGGGAACCATCAGTGAATAACCTGAGTATAAAGAAGCAGTAAAGCATTAGGCTTGTTTTAATTTCCTATTTAAAATAGTTTCAGATTTAAAAAAAAAAAATAGAAAAACATTTACTTTCCTAAAGTATAGTTTTTAGGTGTAACTTAATTTTTTTCCGGTCATAGGCCTGTGAAAATTTGCGTACTGCTTTGATGCAAATAAATTTTTTTTTTTTTTAAAGAGTGCCTCATTATATTCTATTGGCTCAAAGAGATTTTATAGAATCAAGCCCCATCCCTCCTCCTTTGACATCTGATTTTAGTATTTATATGAGCATCATATTGGAGAGTTGCTGCAAAATGGTACCCCCAAACCCATGAAGCATTGAGCTAGGAGGAAGAAGGTCCTTTCACCACTTCTATCCCCCGAAAGCTGTTTGTCTGAAGCCTCTGGGGCAGTCAGCCATTTCCCAGTGCAGTAGAGCTGAGTGAGAAGTCCTTTTTAGGCAAGGCATTAAAAGAAGTTGGCTGAGCAAATCTAAAAAACCTTGGTCAACAGGGCGGAGCCAGCCCTGGGGCAGAAGTATTACTTCACAGTTGCATTGGCTTCCTGTGGCTGCCAATAGTGGCACCATCTGGCAGCCAGACCACCGCAGAGAAGAGGGAACTCCAGGGAGAAGAAAATAGCGATGAGGCCCCAGAGGTGGAAGTGCAGCCTGAGAAACTTCAGCCAGCCTGAGACTGCTGTGGCAGCTCATCTTGCCACTCTGCAGAGCATGGTTTACAGCACCCCTCGGGCTTTACAATACTGATATCCCTCCTATGGAGAGCACAGCATGTTCCATACACACCTTTCACGTATTAATCCATCTCATTTATTCCATATCATAAGGCTATGGGACAGGAATTATTATTTTCTCAATTTTTCAGATGGGGAAACTTAAGCTCAGAGAGGTGAAATAACTTGCCCCAGGATGCACAACCAGGAAACAGAGGAGCCAGGATTCAAACTCCACATGACTAGCTCCAAAACCCAGACTATGACAGCAGCAATTGGCATTCTCAAGAGAAAATCAAGATGATGAGGTAAAGGTTAGTTAGTGCTGCCTTCGACTGACACTGTGGACTGGAGCAATCTTGTCTCCTCCCTTGTAGGTAGTATTTGGGGTTTTCGTTCCTTGCAAACAACCAGGCAAGTGACTGCAATTCTAAAAAGAGATAAATATAAAAACAAGAAGTGAAACACTGCAGACACCTGAAACTCGACCATTTCTGCAAGCTCGAGCTAGCGGAGCTGCCTCACAACAGAAATAGTTCTGTCCTGTTTAGATAGGCTTTGTTTTGCTACATGGCTGCATATGCAGTGAAGTGATATCAAGTCCTGAGGGTCCACTCCTTTGATGAGTTAAACACACAAAGGCCTACATTTTGATGTAATCTGATAGCATGTAGTTAAGTCCTAGACAAACTGCAACTGTGAGGAAGTGATAAACCCAACTTCCTGCACAAAGTTGCCTGTGATAACACTTTCCATGGACTGGAAGAAAAAAAAAAAGAGAGAGACATGATTGCTACAGAATTTAAAAGGAACTATTCTGTTCTTAATAAATAACCCCTTTTTCATGTAGTCCCAGCAACAGCTAACCAAATCTGATTGCAGTCAGGTGACTATGTAGTAATTTCACCCATGACTTAACTCTGACTTTTATTCATAGACAAAATCAATCACTTAAGATTCATTTGATTTTCTCCTTTAAGGATACTTTAGTTCAAACTCAAAATCTCAGGTATCTTCTTGGCCAGGAGAAGTTCCGTATAGTTTTCCAAGCACTCAAGACTGAGAGAATTGAGATTGCATTAACTGGCTCAATGGTATTCCCACTGAGTCAGTAAAGAGGTCGATTTGGTCTGAATAAACATACATGGGAACAGTTGCTAACTTACAGAAGGACCAATAAAGATTTCCACAATACCAAAACAGGGTCAAAGTGACATTTTCACTAAGTGTTCTCATAAGTTGTGTCATATATAAACAACCAATAAGAGCTGACTATGCTGGGAATTTTCTATGAATGCATTCGTTCGTTCACTAATTTAGCAAATATTTATTGAGTGCCTACTATGTCCTAGGAAATATGATAGTGAACGAAAGTAGAGGTAGCCCCCGATTCTTCTTTCCAGTCATTAGGGAGGCAGATATGGAAGTAAACATACAAATATATGTAAATCACAAGTTATATTGAGTTCTCTGACGAGAAAAGGGCACGGTGGCCTGATTTCAGTGTAGATGGGATGGTCAGCAAAGAGTTCCCTGATGATGTGATATTTAGGCCTAAATCATCTAAGGAACTCCAGCAGAGAAAACAGCCTACAGCAAGATCCTGAGTTGGAAAAGAGCTTGGTCCCTTCGAGGAAATAAAGGAAGGCTTGTGTGTCCAGAATAAATTAAACGGGGAAAGAGAGTGAGATATAAGCCTAGAAAGTACAGAGGTGTCAGGTCAGGTGGGGCCTTATAGGCCACGTAAAGGAGCCCGGCTTTACTCTGAGCATGCCAGGGAATGTTTCACTAACACTGCTTCCAGACTGTGTTCTAGGCAAGGATCTCAAAGAGAATGCAGCAGCCCTAACAACCTTTGAGGAAAAAATTGTGATAAAATTATTTTGTAATTAATCAATTTATTTTTTATTAGTTAATGTCACCACATATTTGACCCCTTTTACCATATCTACCTTCCCCCTCCCCCCTTCTCCTTTCCTCCTACCCTCTGGTGAGATAAAATTCTTACAAGAAATTTGGAGCATAAGGTAGTCCTCTAAGTTTGGCCAGTTCAGTCAAGTCACAAACTGGATGAGAAAAATCAGGATGATAAAAAATCAATAAGCAATTGCATCATGTCATTTTATTATTTTAATATGAATATAGAGTTGTGTGGTTCTTACATATAGATAGATTGGTCATATGGACCAGTTCTCTTGTTTTAAAAGGGCGGAACCTAAGGTCCAGAAATGGAGTCATGGGAGGGGAAAGTCACATCGTGGTGTTGAGAACCTCACCAGACTGTCACTAGAGACAGTGATCCTGGAAATCTGTACTTCCAAAGTATAAAACCAGTTTCAGGTTTTTCCTCTTCAGGTCTTCTTAATGTCTTAATTTCATTCCACAATCAAGTGATTTAAAAAGTTTTAAGGCACAGGTTAATAAAAGTCCTGTTTCCTCCTCTTGTACCTATATATATACAAGTCCTAACTCCTTGTGTCTCCGACAACCTATTCTATTTATGCCTCGCTGGCCCTAAACTCTAGGGATTTTGAAGTGTTTGGTATGATTAGAATTTGCTTTTCATTCTGAGGTTACTGGCAAGGAATCCTGGCTCCCTTCAAGTGAAGCTGGAGAACTCGTTGGTTTGAGACTGAATTAAGTTATTTGAAAAGGACAGCACCTCCAGAGTCAGTCAGACAGTGCCTATTGCTATTCTGATAGCTTTCCACTTGGGGCGGACTGCACTCCTGCCATGTGGTAGCTTTCTGATCTGGGTGGAATATCATTTAATTGGCCTCAGATAAAATCCTCTGCCTTTATTGGGCCACCACTTCCTTTCAGATGATACCTAAGGGTCTTGCATTTCTAATATTCTACATGTTCAAGACAAATCAAAAAGAGTTTGGAATCTCAATAGAAAATAGCCTTAACACCTGACTAGTAGGAAGGAAGGAAGGAAGGAAGGAAGGAAGGAAGGAAGGAAGGAAGGAAGGAAGGAAGGAAGGAAGGGAAGGAAAGGAAAGGAAAGGAAAGGAAGAAGGGAGGGAGAGAGGATGGAGAGAAAAAGAAGGAAAAAAATAGAGAGAAAAATTCATTAGTGAACAAACTAAGGAAGGAAAAGAGGGAAAAAGCTATGCTTTCCTAACCTCTTTGCAACCTTAATAGAAATATAACAAGTTTGAGTCATGAATAGTTATTGCTTATTTAGCTATTTAAACAGAGCCTAGTGGGGTATACTTAGGCATCCTTTGCAGACTTGACTCTGAAAGCGGAGCATGGCTTTTTGCGTCAGCAACTTCTGTTTAAGAAAGCAAATGATGTTTCAAGAAAAAAACTGTTTGAGTGATGACTTTTTTAATTTAAAATACTTCATATTGCAAGGATTTTGTGAGTTGCTGACATATATGAAAAGCACTTAGCCCAGAGCTTAGCACTTAGCAAGTGCTCACTAAATTATAATGCTATAATTCATACTAAAGAGAATTATTGGTCCAGGCATCAGAAAGTTTGAAATCTAGACCTATGAAGATTTATGTGATTTAGCAAGTGTCTCTGCCTCTCTGAGTCTATTTTCTAATTTGTAAAATTAGAATGGGTTAGGTTGAGTTAGGTGACATATGGGGGCTTTTCCAGAATGCATTCTCCAAGTTCATTTCTAAGTTGTTATTGCCTCTGGGTTTTAATTGAAAGTTAATACCATTTCAATGAAAAAAAGTGTACTTCTTACATTATACTATAAAGCACTTATGTAACTTCACAGAATGCTGCTCTTTTCTTCTACAGATTGGTAGATTTTGGAACATTAAAATTAAAGAGAAATAAATGGGATTAATAATTACCTAAAAGACCAATTGTAGAGGCAATTTTTGAGCAAATAACTGTCAAGTTAGGGAGTTTGGTCCTAATACTGCACTGTGATATTTGGAGGATTATCAGAGTTTGCTCAAGCTCTGCTGTCTCATAATCCTATCACAAAGTCTGCTGAAGACTCGTTACTTCCTAAATCTGGACTTCAAATACCCCTATGACACTGTCATTTCCCTGAGGACTTCTCCTCAGTTAAAATTGTTTTTACCTTCCCAAACTGAGTCAACACATCTGTTCTTACCTATCTTAAAAGCTTCATCAACTCAACAATTGTCCAAAAGGAAAAGGGAAAAAAAAAGCTATTGTGTGATGAAAAATTTTGGCAAATCTTATGAAAACACATTCTTAAAACATCTCTCATTTCTGAGAAACAAAGTAAAATGTATGAATTGTTTTTCATTTTATGACTAACAAAATGATTCATTGCTACAGTTAGGTATTTTGACCATATCTATATAAAACAAGTACGAACATTCAATTGAAAAAATAAAAATAACTCAATTAGAAAAATAAACACTGAGTACCTTCTGTCTATAAAGCATTAAACTTGGCCTCAAAAAAACTAGGCAAGCTGTCATGTGCAATCTTAAGCTATTTGAGAGTTAGTTGTAGCTTCTAGGTACTGGGAAGTTTCTTGACAACTAATCTGTGCTACTAGTGGCTACTAACCACTTGTAGCTATTGAGTACTTGAAATGTGGCTAGTCAACTTGAGATGTGCTGTGCATGTAAAATACACATTGGATGTAGAAGACTTAGAAAGAACAAAAAGAGAGAAGGTAAAATTCTCATTAATAATTTCATATTGATTATATATTGAAATGATAATATTTTGAATATATTGGGTTAAAATAAATTGTTGAAGTAAATTTATTTCTTTTCACTTTTTTAATGTGGCTATTAGAAAATCTAAAATTACATCTATAACTTGCATTTTTGGTACATATATTTCTTTGGGGGCACTGTTGCCTTAGAATCTTGGCTTACTGTTTATTCTAAGGCTTAGTTAGAATCTACCTAAGAATTCTTAGTCACAAACATCTTATTCTTATTTCAAAAAAGATTCTGTCTAGTTTGATATTTTAGGTTTGTAACTAGAAACTTAACTCCTAAAAGTATATCTGGAATGATAAATATTTATTTAAATGAAGAGGTGTTCATTTTAAATTTAGTGGGGAGAAAAAGGTTTAAAAAGAGTATATAAGACAAACATGCTCACCCTCATTCATAATTTAAAAAATATAATTAAGACAAAATATAGCAAATACTTAAAAGTTTCATAATAACCACTGTTGGTGCTGTTGAGAGGAAACAGGCATTTTCATATGTTATTTGTGAGAGCATAGCAATAGTTATCAAAATTTAAAGTGTACATAACCTTGGGAATTTACCCTATAGGTTATATTAGCACGTCTATGCAAAGATGTATTATAAAGATTTTGTAATAGCAAAAGACAGCAAATGATCTAAAGGTTCATAAATAGGGAACTACCTAAAAGATTCAATATACTGGAATTCATATACTGGAATACAATGCTGCCAAGAAAAATCATGACTGTCTCAATATTTGTAGTATTAGTAGCAGTAGTAGTAAGAATTACAATATTAAGAAATTATAAATGAAGAAGCACAGTATGAGACTTAATTATTTACTCAGAATTATCTGAGATTATGTGTTCTGCCATCAGATTAAATAAAAGTTTAAAATCATTAAGTCGAATTATAGGAAAAAAGTTATATTTTTCTTGATCATCTGAATTTTGCGGACTAAATTTTTATACTTGCTATATTTGTGTTTATAGAGGTCTTTCTGGACTCAAGATGGATTGAAGAGGTATAAGACTAGAAAGTATCTTATATAAGGGCCTGGCACACAATAAGCACTCAATAAATGCTTATTATCATCATTAATAATCGTAATAATTCAAGTTAAAAGAGATGCGAACTAAACCAACAAAGTGATAGCAAGGTGGGAAAAAGGAAAAAGAACCGTGTGATAGCTATGGAAGAAGGCGAATTGACAGGATGTGGTAACTGAAAGGGGTTAGAGATGAAAAGCTAGAGCAAGCCTTCAGGGTAATTTCCAGGGTATGCTAGAGGAGCCAGATGGGTGACAGAACCCATCTCTGATAAAGGAAACTCAGAAGGAGCAGCTTTGAAGAAAAGATAAATTGATTTGGGGACATAAGAAATTTAAGGAGATCTATGAATCTCTGAAAATGTCCACTGAGTAATTGGATCCATCCCTCCAGAACTCAGTAGAGGATTAGGTTAAGAGAAACACCTTTGGGTATCTGTCTCACTGGTAGAGTCATGGGTATGGATGAAGCTTCTCAGGGAGAGTTAAGGATGAGACCAAGGGAACACAATGCTTAGAAGTTGTTATAGGTTGAATTGTGTCCTCCTTCAAATTCATATGCTGGAGTCCTAACCCCCAGAACCTCAGAATATGACCTTATTTGGAACTAGGGTCATTACAGATGTAATTAGTTAAGTTAAGAAGAGGTCATTGGGGGAGAGGAGGCCAATTCAATATGACTGGTGTCCTTATAAAAAGAGGTAATTTAGACATAGAGGCATGCACACAGAGAAAATGCCACAAAACAGTGAAGGCAGAGATTAGGGTAACACTTTTAACAGTCAAGGAACCAACCTTGCCAACACCTTGACCTCCAACTTCATGCCCCCAGAACCATGAGACAGTAGATGTCTCATGTTTAAGACACCTGGTTTATAGCACTTTGTTATGACAGCCCTAGAGAATAAATACAAAAGGCAAACAGAATGAAAAGCTTCCCAATACCAAGCTGGTGAGGTCTGAGAAAGGAGGAAAAGAGGGACAAGTATGGTACCACCAAGACAAGGACAAGAAAGAATTTCAAAAGTCGTAGGCAACAAAATCAAATGTTTCTACGAGTTCAAGTAGGGGGACAGAAAAGGTGATCCCTGGCAAGGCAACAGAGAGGTCACGGGCAACCTTAGGAAGAGCAGTTTCAGTGGAGTATAAGAAATGGAAGCCCGATGGTAGTGGAGTGAAAAAAAAGTGAGGAATAAAAACGGACTTTTCAAAAGTTTGGGGAAGAAGAAAAGACGATAGAAAGAAAGTTAAAGAGAGATCAATGGGCCACATATTTTTTAATGGGAAATATTTGGTACGGCTGTTAGACAAGGACAACTAGCCAGTGGAGAGAGAAAGGCTGAAAGAAAAATAGAGATGATAGAGATGGAGGCAGAGGTAGAGGTAGAGATGAAGATGGAGATGAGAGTGAAAGAGAGAGAAGGAGAAGGGAAAGGAAGAAGAGGGGGGAATGAGAGACAGGTATGCTGGAGATGGAGCTAGAGATGAGACACAGAGAAAAGGGAGAAGAACTAGAAAAGGAAGAAGAGAGGAAAGAAGTAAAGGGGAAAAGATCTTGAGGACCACAGCGAAGGCACTCTGATGGCTAGGCTGGTGTGGTTGGAGATAGCCACATCACATTTCCAGACAGTAATGGCAGCAAGTTCAGGGCCAGGGTGTGGGGTCCACAACTGGAAATGGCAGTGGCAGCGGTGGAGAGACACACCGAGGCATCTTGCAATCAAGGGCGGCAGCAGCAGCGTCCTCACCAGCCTGATTTTTTAGCATGATGTTGACTGTGGCGCTGGCTGCTGCCATTGTTTCTGTTTTCTGAGCTGCTTCTCTAGCTTCTCTGGGGATTCTGGGAGTTGCCCACCGCCTTTGTAATCAATTCTTTTTCTGTTTCAATCAACCCGAGTCAGCCTCTGCTGCTTAAAACTTAGACTTTTGCCTAATTCAGTCATGCATGATGCTGAGCACTTTATAAGGATGAGCCTATTTCATCCTCTCAGCAAATGTGAAAGGTAGATTTATATTATCATCTCCATCTTCCCAATGTGGAAAGTGAGAGATAAAGAGCTTAAGTAATTTGCCCAATGTCACAAAGTTAGTACATAGGATAGCCATGCTCAAACCCACTTCTATTTGCCTCCAAAGCATTTAGCCATGGCACTCTACTGTCCTTTACTTAAGCAAGCTCTGTGGTTACCATAACCACATGCCCTCTATGCCATCCCTACTGTGCCATTTAGGACCTCCAGGATACTAAGGTAGAGTTAGGAGTGCAAGAGGTTTCCAGGGAGAGGGAGACACTGGTGAAAGACAAAGGAGGAGGCTGCGGGATTGCTCAGAGAGAGCCTGGGGTGACCATACAGATCTGACAAAGTCTGACAAAGTCTCAGCCACCCCAGTGTGGAACTTTGGAACACAAAAATTGCTCCTTTGAGAAATCCCATATTGGACAGAAACAGTTAGGCCTCCCTCACCATGCTCATTGGCTGGACGCTGCCTGGGAAGAGCACAGCTTCTGCTCCAAAGCCATAGTGGATGCCAGATGTGCTGCAATGGACTGGGCCCCTCCTCGCTGAAAGTCAGGCTGAGTGGCACACTTTCGTTACTGCTGCGCCTATCACTCGCCTTTTCTCTTAGAATACTGGAGATTTTAGAAGCCGTATTAAAGAACCCCGTTCTGCTCTCCCTCCATCATAATTCATGTGGGGTTTGTGTTCCTTTTAAAACCCACTCTGACCTGACTCTACCTCCTCTCACACACATCAGTGATCCCAACTCCTCAAAGAAATATAAAGTAGCTACTCCTCAAATAACAACAATAATAACAATAATAATACTATTAGGGGTCCCTATGTAAATATTCATTTATATTTCTAGTTCACTAGCAAAACTTAACTCTCAGGTACCTTTAAGACCTCATATCTCTTCTTTCAGTTTTGTGCCGATGCTTGAAGAAATCCCAGCAGCATGTATGTTGTGTGAATGGCCAGGTAACTTTTCCAAATGGCCCAACCATTTGCCAAAGGTACAACATAGTGGAATACATTAAGGTTGAATGAAGCCTCAAATTCCTTAGTGTGATGCTTGCCTTAATGCCACTGCCTCAGTGCTAGTGAATCTAAGTTTGGAAGAGAGAATAATCATCTTTCACAAACCTTGATTAAGTACCTACTACGTGTCAGACAGTGTACCAGGTACTGAAGTTATCATGGTTGTAGTGGTTTTAAAATGTCTGCCTACAAATTATGTTACAATTCTCCCTTCAGATCATAGAGCTTAACTCTCTTTCCCTTGAGTATGGGCCAGATTTAGTTGACTAATTTTAACAAATGGAATGTGGCAAAAGTGATGGTGTGACTTCTGAGACTAGATCATAAAAGCGATGCAGCTCCTCCTTGCTCTCTCTTGAATCCCTCCTTCTGGGGAAAATCAGCTGTCATATCATGAGGACCCTCAGTAGCTCCGTGGAAAGCTGCGTGTGTGAGGAACTGAGGCCTCCTGCCAACAGCCATATGAGGACGCTCTCTTAGAAGTGGATCCTCCAGCTTCAACCAAGCCGTCAGATGATACAGCCCTCGCAACAGCATTGGAGACCCTCGAGTCACAGCTCCCTCAGTCAAGCTGGTCTCAAATTTCTGACTCACAGAAACTATGAGATCATAAATGTCTATTATTGTTTTAAGCCACCAAGTTTTGGGATAATTTGTTACACAGTAATAGACAGAGTTGTAGGCAAGACAAGCTCCTCATTCTGGGAGCAGAAAATAACCTGTGAGTCAAGTCATGCCCAGCAAACCTGTACAAATGCTATGATTCCCCACCTACATGGAATGTGGAAAGGAGATTTATTATATCATTGTACTGACTGTGACTGTGGTATCAATCTGGAGTCTACTTTGTCACCCAAAGGTCTAGCTTGTCTTCATGCCATGATTCGTATAGAGACTGTGGCAAATGATGGTGGGCTCTGGAGTTGTAAGATCTAGTGGATTCACTCCAGTCAGAGTGAGTGTCATGGCTACTCAAACCCCACACAAACTATGGCAAAGGGAGAGCCTCACAGAGAAAGCTGGTCTGCAAAGAACTCAAGAGTGCTGAGAGAAGAAAAGGTAAGAGATCATGTGTCTCCAGGGAGAGACCCAGAGAGAGCCTGACAACTGTCTCTCTCTCTCTCTCTCTCTCTCTCTCTCTCTCTCTCTATATATATATATATATATATATATATATATATATATATAATATATATATGTATATATGTATATATACATGTGTATATATGTATGTGTGTATATATATACACATACATATATACACATGTATATATGTATATATATATGTGTGTATATATATATATTTTTTTTGATAAATCTCCTTTTCACTTGAGCTAACTTACTGAGAAGGTTCAGTCATTTTATTCAAACGAGCTCTGAGATACGTTGCTCCAGCCTCTGACCTGGTCTCCCCACCTCCAGTATCTGTCCTCTTCAGTGCACCCCACATAGGAAACCAGAGGAGTTGTCTTCAATCACTGCTTTATCATGTCACCCTCTCCTCCACATACACACAAACCTTAGTTAGGTCCCCACTCCTACAGGTAAAGTACCTTGGCCTGGCATTTACCACCCTCCTCAATCTGGCTCTAACTCACCTTTACATGAATTCTCTACTTATACTCCATCTCTAGATAAACTGAAAACCCTGAAGTTGCCCCCAGTGTGTCTTACTTTTTCAGCCTTCAAAGCTTTTGTCAAGTCATTCTCTCCAGCCGGACTACAAGGCCTTGCATCATCTGGCCCATTTATGTTTCCAGCCTACTTTTGAGCTATTCTTTATTGTCACAGGGGACTACTTTCAGTTCCTCAAAAGTGTCATGCTTTCTACAGTTTTGGGGTCTTTACACATGCTATTTCCTCTCAGTTTATCTATCACCTTTGTCTAATAAATTCCTGGTCATCCTTCTAGTCTCGGCTCAAACCTCAGCTGCTCAGAGAAGCCTCCCCAGACCAGATCCGGTCCCTCATTTATATGTTCTCATTGTTCCCTGTATTCCCTTTCATCGTATTTAGGTTGTTTTATAATTATATATTATTTGGGGGCAGAATTCATGCCTGTGTTGCTCACTATTTTATCTCTAGCATATAGATAGTATAGGAGCTGCTCAACAAAATTTGTTTAAAAAGGGAAGAAAGGAAAAAGCAAAAGAAGGAAAGAAGGAAGGAAGGAAGGAAGGAAGGAAGGAAGGAAGGAAGGAAGGAAGGAAGGAAGGAAGGAAGGAAAGAAGGAAGGAAGGAAGGAAAAAGGAAGGAAGGAAAGAAAAGATTTAAGTAATCACTGACAAAATTTGGATAGATCAACGCTTAGCAAAATATATTTAGGGCCAGGTGCATTTGATTGCCAATATCTTCAAGATTTGTTGTTTTCTTAAAGCCTAATATTTTCTTTTTTTAAAAATTTTACATTCGTATCAGTTAAGATTTCACTTGGCTGAAAGTAACTGACCATAGTGCTTGGTTAAGAGGTTTTATTTTTCTCTAATAACAGAATTTTGAGGTAGGGCTGAGGCAGCTGTTTTAAGGAAGTCAGCAAGGTCCCAGGCTCCTTCTAGCTTCTTTCTCTGCCACTCTCAGTGCCTGACTTTCTTCCTCAGAATTGAAATATGGGCTGCCGCCCCTCCAACATAGCATCCACACACCAGAAAGAAGGGGAAGATTAAAGGGCAAAATGCATGTGCCAACTAGACTCATCTCTCTTTATCCAGAAAACAATGGCTTTCCTGGAAGCCCCACACAGGAAACTTGTACCTATATCTTTTTGGCCAGACCTTTGTTGTGGCTGCTCTAGTTTCAGTGGAATCTAGGAAGGTGCATGCTCTTAAATGGGCACATTGCTACCCTAAACGCAGCCGGAGCTCTGTTAGTGAGGCGTAAGGGGAAATTGGAGATCAGGAGGCCAACCAGGAGTGTCTTCCACAACTACTGCTACAAATAACCAGAACAATTGGATTCTAAAGTTCTGACTCAGTCTCAGAAGCCTAGGTGGAAGTAATCTTTTTCAGGTTGAAATTTTGAGCAAAAAGATTCAGGCTTTGCATATATGGTGCTAAGCCATGGGGTGAAAAGTGGAAAATTCCATCAAATATACAGTTGTTTTATTTATATAATACTAAAAATGTTGCTTAAAACAGGTATACAGAATAATCTTTCCTCCACAAAATGTTATCTTTATCAATGTATACACTTGATTTTAAAAATCGACTTTTAAGAATGAATTCAGTCAAAATTTGAACCTGCAGTTAAAGCATGCTGCCCCTAAATAAGGCTCTTTCAGTCATGAGGTTTCATTCACACCCTTCATGGAGATATTTGTTCAGCTACCCATGGAGCAAGTGAGACTTTCCATGCACCCATTACACAAAAAAATGCAGAATAAGCATGTAGCCAATTCAGCAGAAGCCGAGAACTAGGAAATCAGAAGACTATGTAAGAATAAGAATACAAGGGATTCACAGAGTGATTGATCCCTTTCTAGATGCAATTTAGAATGAGGGAAGCAGAACAATTTGTGGGAAGAGGTTTCCTCAACAAGGAAATAATAAGTTTGATAACTCAGAGGCAAGGATAGATGAAGTATAGAACTTGGCAACAAAAATATAGCAAACAGGACATGCCTTCTCTGTAGGAGAATTTGTTTTTCAATTAGTGTCATTGCCTTTAATTAGTTCAATTCAATAAACATTTATTGACCATCATCTATGGGCCAGAAGTTCTGGGAAAGGCTGGAAGTCTTTCCTGCCTGGCCTGCAGGGGAGGAAAAAAAATATTATTGCTAGATAGAAGTCTGGAGAGTACATATCCTACTTCCCCATTTTAGAGATAAGGATATTAAGGTCCAGAAAAATGAAATGACTCCTCATTGTCACCAGTTAGTTAACAGAAAGCATGGCTAGATCCAGGGTCTTCAGAGTCTTGAATGCATTGATCAACCAAACAAAATCCTTAAGACCTGGGTGAAGCCCATCACCTTGAAAGAGAAGTTCCCCACTTTCAGAAGGGATGGAATTTTGTTAGTGCTGCTGATGTTTTGTTTCTTTTTTTTTTTTGACAACTGACTTACCATGTACAAAAGCATGCCTTTCAAAAATTATCTCTAATTCTCAGTCTTGCCATGTTATTTTTCTTCCCCACCATTGAGTATATACCATCTAAAACCTAGTTGAAAATTTTTCTCCATGAAACCTGGGTGAACCTATCCAAAGCTGATCACTCTACTCTGTCCCCTCTTTTTTCCCATACCTCTTCCTCTGGCTTCCCCCAACCATTTACCCTTCAGCACCTCCACACACAGGCACCAGGTTGATCTACATTTGTTAATTAACAGTCCCAAGGCGCGCTGATGTCATATCAGAGGCTATGTCTCTCAACTATCTTTGTAAGCTCCAAAAAAACAAAGACAGTATTTTACAGAAGCTAAAGGTTTGGAAAGATAAAAAACCTGGATTAAAGGGGAACTCTAATATTTACTGTGTGGTCTTTGGAAAATTATTTAACATTATTGACCCTCAGGCTGTTTGTGTGTATAAGGAAGAAAATGATACCTAAGAATGATGCAAGGATTCAATGAGATAATGCAACACAAAGTAATGAGTGGTATAAAGTCACACACGGGTATAAAATCAGGGTTCAATATATTTATTATCATCTTTTAATTTGTTTCCACTCTCCCTTCTCTCTATGAATGCCTAATCATTAGTCAGACCTGAGTTCACTTTCTAGTTCTTCCACTGACCAAGCTATATAATCTTGAGCAATTCCCATTACTTCTCTAAGGTTCCTGGAACAAGGCCTGACTTGTGGGCCACACCCAATATTCACCGAGTAAATAAAATACAGGCTCCTTATGAGTACCGCGAGAAAAATAAATCCCACCACAGCTGTTTTTTACAGGAGTTAAATGAAATTGTTTAAGCAAATTTTCCTACTATGCTCTAGTTCTTTTGCTTAATTAATAAACTGGTTATCTTGGAAGGGGGTGAATTTATTGGAAGTTAGCTCAAGAATCTTTAATTCGTGTGCTATTACTTATCTTCATATCTTTATTTCTTTCAATAGGGAAAGGTGCCGCGAGGATACATAACACCCCTCTTCTCCATCGGAGCTCTAGATCAGTTGAGAAAGAAGACAAAGGAATAATCAAATAGGGGCCAAAGTGTCCTCTTTACAGAGCTGATTTGGAGACTGGCTTATATGGAACAAGGAGCCTCCTCATACCAAACCCCAAAGTTAGGCAGATTCATACACTCTGGAGCAGTGGACCACTGAAGACATCCCCACCTCCACCCTACAGGGAAGATGTGCCCTGGAGGGACAGACCAAAATATGTCATCTCTACAGGCAGATTCCATCCCAAAGAGAGAATGGGAGAAAGAAGATAAGCCATGTGGGCCCCTTTTCTTTCGCACTCAGGTAACACATTCTGTCCTCCCAAGGGGAGAAATAAAGGTGGAACAGAGTATCTTGGGAAAACCCCTAATCTTGGAAATAAAAAGTAGGCAGGAAGTATTCTAAGCATTTCCTGTGTAACACACACTATATGCAAAATGGATTGTGTAAGCATTCTCTCACAATAATTTAGAAGGTACATCACATAGAAGCAGCCTCTTGGAGGCAGGCTGCCTGGTTTTTATTCCAGGCTCTGCAAATTACTCTGTGACCTTGAGTAAGTTATTTACCCTTCCTGGACCTCCATCTTGTCATCTATAAAATGCTGGTAAATGATAGTGCCTCTCTCACTGTGAGGAATAAATGAAAGAACATCTATAAAGTGCCTAAAATAGTCAAGAGTAATACAAAACAATGCGAGTTATTATTACTGGTAAATTTGTCTTATAAAAACTATGGGTCCTTAAATTAAAAGGTTATATAAAATGCCATGCTGGCCAGGAATTACGAACAAATGATCTTGCTTGAATCCAAAACAAAAACTACTTACAATGAAACCTGATCATACTTGTGATCATAGGACCATGAAAAACATCTTTCAGTATCACCAACTCCTGCCCCAACTCTCCACAGAGTTACATTCTTCATTCTATTAAACCGAAGTCTCTTTGATCCATCCCCCAACCCCATTACATACAACTTTCTTGTCTTAGTCCTTTTAAATTACTGTCCTCTCTTATGGACAGCTCTGAGGAGGTTGTCAAAGCGAGAAGTGTTACGAGATTTCGTATACTCTTATGGCAGGAGTTCGGCTGAGCAATGCGGTTGACAGAGATAAAAGGTCATGATTGGTTTGGGACTTGTGACAGATGAGTGAATTGTGGTTATCCTAACTGAGAAAGGGTAACCAGTTGCCCACACTATTTAAGAAGGATTTCTAGTCATCAGTTACACATTATGAGGGCAGCAAATATTTATGAAAAGAAAGGAAAGCTGAGGAAGATTCCAACGTAGAGAAGACTGGAAATACTTTATGGAAGTCTGGAATTGTGCAATGGGTACCCAGGTCAGGGTAGAAACCTCAAAGCTGAACAGATCCTTCCTCCCAAATCAGAGGACCATAATATGGTGGTTATATGTGTAGGTTTTGGAAACAAATAGAGCAGGACTCGAGTTCTGCTTTTACCACTTCTTTGTTATATGACCTTGGGTAATTCAAATGTTAGTGTCCTATGTATAAAACTGAGCTGATAATACCAACCTTATGGGGCATTGAAGAAAATTAAATAAAGCAATGTATGTGAAATTCTCGGTACAATGCCCTGAACATATCTGTGCTCACTAAATTAAAGTTATTAATACTATTATATATTATAAACTCAAATAAGGGGTTAATATCCAAAATAAAAGTAGCACTCATACAACTCAATAACAAAACAACAACTCAACTAAAAAAGTGAGCAGAGGAACTAAATAGATATTTTTCCAAAGAAGACATCTAAATGGACAACTTGTACATAAAAAAAATGCTCAACATCATTAATCATCAGGGAAATGCAAATCAAAACCACGATGAGATATCACTTCACACCTGTTAGAATGGCTATTATACCCAAGAAGACAAGAGATAACAAGTGTTGATGAGGATGTGGAGAAAAGGAAACCCTTGTGCAATGTTTGTGGGAATGTAAATTGGTAAAGCCACTATGGAAAAGAGTATAGAGGTTCCTCAAAAAATTAAAATTAGAACTATCATGTGACCCAGCAATTCCACTTCTTGGTATGTATCCAAAGGAAACGAAAACAGCATACTGAAGAGATGTATGCACTCCCATGTTTATTTCAACAGCCAAGATATGGAAACAACTCAAGTGTCTGTCAGGGATGAATGGATAAGGAAGATGTTATACTATATATATACATACAAACATCAATGGGCCTGGAGGATATTATGTTAAGTGAGATAAGTCAGACAGGGAAAGACAAATACTATATAATATCACTTATATGTGGAATCTAAACAAACCGAACTCAAAAACAAAGCACAGAACGGTGGTTACCAGGTGCTGGGTGATGGGAGGATAGGAGAGATATTGTTTAAGGATACAAACTTTAACTAGTAGATAAGTCCTAGAGATCTAATGCACAGCATAATTACAGACAATAATACTGTATTATAAATATCAAACTTGCTAAGAGACTATATCTTAATTATTCCCACCACAGAAATGATAATTATGTGATGCGATAAAGGTCCTATTGCAAAATATAAATGTATCAACATGTTGTATACCTAAAATTCACATATCAGTATTACATGTCAATTATATCTCAATTTACAAAGAAAACAGAGAGAAAGTGCTCCAAATGGAAAAACTCTGGGTTTATCCATAAAGGGCTATGTAGTCATTATTATTTTCTTCATCATTATGATATCAACTTAACCCTAAAAATTAAGTGTAAGAAATAAACCACCTGAAAGTATTGCCAGTTCTCCTCATTATTTCTAGTTACATGCTGGCAGGAAATTTTCTATAAAGCTTAACCACCATGCATTTTTCCTATGTTGAATCAATACTTGCATTCCTACTGCCATGAGAACCATAAGGACTATGAGTGATAAGGATGTGTCAATGAAAGTTGATCAATTGTAATGACTGTACCACTCTAGTGGGGGATGTTAATAATAAGAGAGGTCATGCATGTGTAGGAGCAGGTGATATATGGGAAATCCCCATAGCTTCTGCTCAATTTTGCTGTGAACCTAAAACTGCTCTAAAAAGTAATGTCTATTAAAAAAAAGTAAAACTTAAGGCAGTTCGAATTCCATCAACCAAGTAAATGGGAGACATGAAGAGTACAAATGGTACAATTCGTACAACTTCCATTTGACACAGCATTTTCAATTTTCTTTCCATTATTTTTTCAGCTTTACAAATAGGGCCACCTCAAGCCTTCGTGAGTCTGCAGTGGGAAGCTCAGGGAAAGAAGGTACCTCTTCCTCAGGGCTGTGCAGCCTCAGGCCAGGGTGTTAGGTTGCCAGGTGGGGCCCAAGCTGGATTCAGCTCCAACTGGCCTCCTCAACTATGCATCTCTGCACAGTACGCTAACTGCAAAACAGTACACAGCAGCCCTGTTTAGCCAGCAGAGTAATTTTGAACTATGCATCTTTACCCTTCCTCTGTCCAGTCAGATATGAAAGCAATATTGCTTCAGGTAGTCACAAAGCAGAGGGAAAGAAAAAAAGTAGAAGAGGGTCCCAGAAAAGAAACCTCTGAATACCATCATATGTCAGAGACAATGCAGGATCGGTTCCCTACCACCATAATAAAACAAGTGTCGCAATAAAGCGAGTTGTCATTTTTTTGCTAGTGGAGTGTCTTGCCTTCAATTTGTAAAAACACAACACCTGTGAGCGCAATAAAGCGAAGCACATAAAACTGGGTATGTCCGTAGTAGAGTTGACTATTTTCAACCCTTAGCATTAGCCACTTCATCTTCTCTCGCTCTAAACCCACAGCCTCAGCTGAAAAGCCAAGAGTATGGAGCCACATAGGATGGACTCAAACAGAAACTACCTGAATTAATATTGCAGGATCTCACTCAACTCTGCTCCATGATAGAAGTGACAGAATTTCTTTTTTTCTCACTACTGTTTCTCCAGCTCTGAAAACAGTGCTTGGTAAATAAAAGGGTTCAATAAATTGGTGTGTTTTTTACAGGGGAATAATAAAGCCAATTGCTGTACTCCTTTCGTAGGCATGACAGCATTTCCCTTACAGATCAGGCACAATAAACATGTTTCAAGCCTTTTTAAAGTTTCTATGTATAAAGAAGAAAGGCAAGTATGAGAGAAGGGCACTGATGAAGTCTGCAACAAGCAGTTTGGTAGTTGAGAACCTGTGCTTTGAAGTCAGAGAGACCTGAGTTAGAATCCTAGCTTTTCCATCTACTGAGTAGGAGACACTGCACAAAGTGATTTAAACTGTCTCAGTTTTCTCATCTCTAAAATGGGGGTGATAATGCTTACCTAGCAGGGTTGTTGAGAGGACTAAACAACAATATACATAAGAAACATTTAGCAAAGTTATGGGCACATAGTAACAATAAGTAGTACCTGTTGATATTCCTGTGCCTTCAAAAGGCTAGGGGAAAAAAATAAAAAGAGAAGAAAATCATGCAAATATGGCAAAATCTGGACAACTGGTAAACCTAGATAACATGTATATGTGTTCAATATATTATTCTTCCTACTTTTATGTTATGTGTTAACATGAATGTGAAAAAATGTTATTTTTATAAAGACTATGTTGAATGTTTTGACAAGATTTGATAACAGCTGAACACCTAAAAATAGATAGTTGTTAAATTTTGTGGTGACAATATAATTGAAAAATACTTTTAAAAATCTTTAAAATCTAGAATTAGGTATTCAGATTACTTTGTAAGCATCAAAATCTTTGTTCCATTTTAAAGGAAGTTTGAAACCAGTAATCATCAACAAAGTATTATGTCAAAACCTTCAAGTTCCTCTGAAATTTTTCAGGTAATGAAGGGAAAAATTCTTGGGGAAATTTAATCTGAAGGTTGATACTGTCATAGCTGTTCCCCTTCCATCTCTACAGGGATTACCCAGGAAAGTCACCAACGTGCCTCCATCCTAGTCTTCCTCCACCCTCTTCCCTCCTCTCAGCTCAAGGACAGTGAATATGCTTTAAATTCTTGCTAACTCAAATAGGGTATGTTTGAAATTTTCCATAAAACTTTTTAAGTTAAAGAGCAGAAAATACACTAGAACACAATTGCCTCTAAACCCACCAAGACTTCACTCAAGTCTTCATTTATACTTTCAATAAACTGAGCTTTGTATGCGTGTGTCATTCTGTGTGGTGTGCTGCAGTCCCTGCCCTCACGGACCTTGCAATCTAGTTGGAGACAGTCATTGAGTACATAATCATACAAATATACAACCACAAGTTAAGAAAATGCTCCAAAGGAAATGACCTGGCTAAGCCGGGAGGATAATGAAGGCCTCTCTGAAGAAGTGGTATGTAAACAAACAGCTGACAGGGCTTAGCTGGGCAAAGGAGGGGAAGCGAGCACCCCGGTGGAGTGGCCACCATGAGCAGAGGTCCTGAAGTAGGATTGGAGGCAAGACCTGTGTGGCTGAAGCACAGAGCAAGGAAAGAGGTGGCTCAAGAGGAGATTGGAGAGCTGGGCAGGGTTTGGGGGCCGTGTTAGAGCTTTGGGTCTTGGGCCTCTGTACCTTGGGAAGTCTCCAAATGGAATGACAGATGCAGTTGTCCATTAAAAATATCCACTCTGGCCGCGTGGAACAGACTGAAGAGGTCATGTTTGAATATGTATGGAATCTCTAGACAAATACACGAGAAGTCAGTAGTAATGGTTGCTTCTGGGGAATGGATCTGGGAGATAAGAGAGGTTGGAGGAAGACTTGATTTTTCACTGTATATGCTCTTTTGTACTGTTTGTGGATTTTCTATTAAAAAGAAATTAAACAATAATTTTAAAAGAAAAACATCACCCACCCTCAAAGGGAAGAATATCTAAGTCACTCATCATGAGCACGTGCACACGTGCATACTCACACGTGCACACACACAATGTTGGGTTACATAGCGATAGAGCAGAAGACAGGCTGACAACAGGTTTCAGCCCAAACGAAAGCTCCCCAATGACTGACTTCATCTTTCCTCATACCTTCCAGCAGTGCAGCCCTCCAGAAGGCCCAGTGAGGATGGTTTCCAGAGGGAACACTGGAGTTTTGAGAGACTTTTACGGCTGTGGCTTTTGGAGCACTATCCAGGACAGAGTGCCAGGAGAGTATGTTCATGCACACACGAGTGACTAGCTCCTAGAGAGTTCTCCAGGGGGACATGGGGCTTTTGAAGGCCCTCTTGAGAGGCCTTGCTCCAGGCTTGGGGTGGGGGTTTACAGCAAGGGAGAGATGAGGCCTATGGTCAGTGGTGAAGGAGGGGCCTCATGGATGCCCCGACTTTAGGAAGTGACATTCTGCTCCCTGCAAAGTGTGAGACGTTTTAAAGCAGTCAGACAGCACCTGATACAAGAGGTGGATTTTGTTAATTCTGGCCTTCACCGTGGCCTTTCCTTTCCTCCCTCCTTTCCATCGTATTCAACCAATCATTTGATTACAATTTGCTTGAAGACTTTGTGACCTGCAAGAGTGTGGTTCATGATATATAAACAGTGAATTTTGTTGTGATAGAATTGTCAGTTATATTTTCATTGTTTCTTGTTTCTAATTTTTCTGCAGTAAACATGTTTACTTTTATAGTATAGAAGGACATGGGAAATCTTTTTCAGAGTTTGCATATAATTTTACCGCCATGAAATTGGAAACTACAACTACCTCTTCATGCTTTTGTATCAAAATTACAAAATGGGCAAAAACAAGGTTTTTTAGGGATAGGTGCTACCCGAGCTTTGGACCTATGTCCATACTTTTTTCCCCCTCCTACATTCTTTAAAGGTCAAAGGTTCAATTTATTTCTCAATTCTCCATCCCTATGTTCACAGCCCCCGCCCTATTCCCCTAACACCTGCTGGCTGGGGCACCCTCTTGAACCATATTCTTCACTTCAGCTGCCTTCATAAATTAACTTTCTAAACTGGGAAAGCAATACTCCACACCGCTAAGCAGAGGCAGTTTCACAAAGACAGATGGAAACAAAGAAATAGGACCACATTCACTTGAAGATTTGCATAGGCCCAGCCAGACACTGAAAGCTGGGGCCTCTAGAATTCAGGTAAGTTGTTCTTATAACTCCTGAAAAGCCACCCCTCCTTTTGGTTCCCAGCCTCATTCTGTGATCCTTTACCCTTTAGAGACTGAGCACCTGCCCCAGAGTCAGGCTGCCTGGGTTCAAATCCACATGCTGCCAGTTCGGCTTTGGAGACTGGAACAAATTACTTCACTAAATCTCTACTTCCTCATCTGTAAAATGGGGATAACATCTGAATTAAATCAGATAATCTATGTGCTGACTGATAAAACCTTAATAGATGTGAGCTATTTTTAATTTCAGTCATTCTGCCACTTCCTGCTTCCTCTCACCCTGTTTAAATTGCTGTCATTTAAATATCTATTTTGAATTAACGAATATTCATTTTTATCTCTGGATAATTTGGAGAATTTTGTCTGGACTGCCTCTGAGACATTGCAAATCTAAGGGAAAAAGAATTCCCTGGTTAATTAGCTAGCTGCTATTGAACAGTTGTTTAGAACAGGGTTCTGTGTATGGAAGGAGGAGGAGACAGTGTGGGGAGGACAGATGGAGGAGCAGTTCGGGTAAGAGTGAGCCCTCTGGAAGGATTAAATGTTTAGTTTTGTCTTAAATAATACGATGGAACGGGATCAGCAGAATCATAACAGTTTACTTGAGATTTTAGAACTATACATCTAGAACACTGGTTCTCAAGTCAGGGCAATTTTTCCCCCCAAGGGACATTGGGCAATGTCTAAAAATCTTTTTGGTTGCCACAGAGGGATGGGGGCAGGAGACAGCTACTGGCATTTACTGGGTAGAAGCTAAATATTCTACACACACAGGACAGTTCCCTACAACAAGGAATTATCCAACCCAAAATGCCAATAGTGCCCTGATCTAGAGTTCCACATTTTAAGAGAAATGCCTGCTTGCCTTCCTTTGCCTTTAAAAGATAAGTGTTCATTGAAGTTATCATTAGTGTTTTCAAATATTTTTATTCCTAATAAGACAATATTTTCAGATTCAGCTGATAACTGCATCTTTCTTTCCTTTCATGTGTTTAGGGATTATCCTCGCTTACCTTATGCCCATACTCTACAAATACTTCCTTTATTTCAAGAAAAGAATCAAAATGCAGAAAAGCAGTAGCCACATGCGTTAATGATTACATAATATCGCAGTAAAATTCCATGCCCAGTAGCCTTCCCATCAATGCTTCTTTAGATAAGATACTTCACCAGAATGGGCTACTGTCCAAGCAGATTAAATTAAAGAAGCTTGTAGCACACTACAAAAAAAACTTATCAACATGATTAATCAGAAAGAGTTTTACTGGCTGTTTGTTAATGCATTTCGCCATTCAAACAACTGAGGAATGTGACTGCTGGCTGTTGACCCCGTAACCCAACACCACTATGCTGTGTTAAATTGATAAATTAGTTTAAAAGAATGTTTACCTCCCTTTACTGTATGACTCTGTTTGGCGTCTTTTATAAGAGGATGAGCCTGGCTTCCATACGAAGAAACTGAACTTATCAGGAATGTATTGCTCAAAACTCAGGAAGACACAACCACTCCAATGCCCCTTGAAGCCTAAATGCCATACCCCTTCTTAAAAGCTGCCCCTCTGCTAGTGTCCACTGAGGGAGAAAAACAAAGGTCTCTCCAGGAAGCCATGAGCCTCTCCGGATAGGATATGACCTTCAATCACACTTCTTTTCCAAGCTACTTGACTTTGGTGGCTAATTCAGATCTGAGATGTACCATCAAATGCAAATGACATTCGACAATCAACCATGACTGACCAGGAATTGAAGTAAACCAATCGTTTGTCAGCATTTGTAAGAACCAGTGAATGCATGTAACAAGGGCTAAGGGGGTGGCTTAAGAGCAGAGTATTTGAAAGTAATTGGCATTGTGGTCAGACTTCATGTCTTAATGTCTAACAATGGTTGCTACTGCTTATTGAGCACTTATTATGACCATTGTGCAAGGCACTTTCTCTTCACTGGATCATTTAATCTTTGCAACAGTCTGTGAGGCCAGTGCTATTATACTTCTTTGATTTGCAGATGAGGAAATGGAGGCTGGGAGAGGCTACACTGTCAGCCTTCCTTGGAAGTGTTTGGAGGCAGGGCTTAGGAAGACTGCTCCCTGGGCAAAATTTGACTTGAATACGTGGTGAATGAGCAAGGTACAGAGGCCCAAGAGGCTTGTAGCAGAGCCCTGGGAGAGAATGTAAAACACTTAAAGCTGAAGAGGGAAGGGGTGGCTTGGGCATTCAAATTAAGGCCAGGATAGAATTAGGTAGTCTCATTAGAAAACCGTCTGCAATGGTCCAGAGCTTCAAAGTGTGGGATGTAACCTAACCACCTGTCGTATAAAGCATGATGGCAGGTGTTCACAGTAAAACAGTTTTAAAAAAAAAATATTAGCTTTTCAGCTCCAAATCAGTTGTTTGGATTTAAATCGAGGGGTAAAAATCTGAGTTTAGTGCTATTATGTTTTTAAAGTTGCTACTTCCTTTTTTTAACAAAGAGAAGGCAAGTCTTAGACTAAGATTCTTAATAGGAAATTCAGCTAGAATTTAGGAACTGTTTTGTTATCCATTATATTTATGTTTATAGTCACCTCCCTTTTATTGCAAGTAATACTTACGGTAATAAATTCCCACTTATGGTGATAATTTCAAGTTCTCTTTAAAGATGATTTTTTGTAAGTGATTTGATATAAAGAAAACTAGTTAAATGATAGGAAAAGCTCTCTAATAAACTTCTATCTAGTTTACATAAAGGCAACTAATCATTTTCTTCATCCAACTAACCGGTAGGACACACACACACACACAGCCTGAAGTGAGCAGTTGTTATGGCATCATTCTGAATTGCTTTGTGCAGGAACAGAACATCAAAACATGGAGACAGGACTGAACTTTTCTCTGCAACGAGGCAGCAGCTTTGTACCTGGTGCAGGTTGAGGGGCAGTGTGCCACCTTCGTCCTCCAATAAAATGTCCTCACCAGCCTCCCCAGTCACAGGCATGGGTGTGACACACATGCCATTTAGTTTATGGGTAGAAGCAGGAATTGAAATTAAGCTACTGTCAGCTGGTCATACTGCAAGTCAAACCAGTCCTACAATGGGGTCAGGAGCTCTGGAAAAGCAAGCCCTTGAGGAAGGAAGGCCTTGGGTGGCTGAAGAAATTGAGAGAGTGTGTGTGGGATCTCAAGGGGAAGAAAGGGTGCAGTCACACATCTGGAGGGCTACTGAAGATCATTTTGCCTGCTTCCCCATTTTGATCAGGGTCATGCCAGCTGGGATTAATATGAACCAATCAGCAGCCATTAGGTTGTTGTTGTTAAATATTTCAAAAGTACAAAAAATTGAATAAATATCTTAACAGCCATTTCGGTATTCATCACTCAGACTGAATAAATATTAACATTTTCTAGCCTGATTCCATGAGCCATCTTTGTAAAAAGTGTTGGGAGTGTGGGTCCTTAGCGGGCCCTAGGGTAAATCATCTAGTCAACAAGACCTTCGGTATTACCCAGGGCAACCCCACTCTACAAATGAGGGGAAAAAGAGAGCCAGGAGTGGCCAAATGACTTATCCAAGGTCTGGCACGTGCACGGAGCCACGCCTAGACCCATGTCTCTTGACTGCCAGTGTTCCTTCTGCTCCACCAGTGGCCCACAGTTCTCCAGCTGTTTCTGTACCTCCCTGTGCCTTGTTAGAATCCCCAGGCCCCACCCAAAATTTAGGTACTCTTTTTTTCCTTTTATTTATTTTTTTGTCAGAATAAAAGTGACTGGCCCCCTCTCAGGAATAGGGCTCGTTTCTGACACACTAGTCAGAGAGCCTTCACACATCTTTATAAGTCTTAACAATAACAATAATGATGACAATAACTAACATTTATTAAATGCTTACTCTGTGCCAAGCCCTCTGCCAAGTGCTCTGTGGGTACTGCCTGTTTAACAACCTTCACATTATACTCTGAGATCATCACCATTAATCCCATTTTAGAGATGAGATAACCAAGGCTTCGAGATATTAAGATATCTAAGGCACAGCCAGGAAGAGCTGGGCCACCACACACTACAGACTTCAGCGAGACATGGGTGGACCAGATAGGCTTTGCCAACTAGACTCTTCTAATATCTTCTATCTCCCCATAATCTAAACCAACAGGACTCCCAAACCCTAGCTGTGCAGAAGAACTCCCTAGGAAATTTGATAAAAATAAGATGCTCAGATCTGCCATTCACTCACTGAATCAGGGTGTTCTAATTTATAGGCTGTGAATCTGTCTTAAATCAACCTCCCCAAGTGCTGCTGGCGCACAGTGGGCTTGGGAACCTCTGTTCAGGGCTGTTGACTTTTCTGGCCGGCTGGAGCCAAAGAGTCTAGGCTGCCAGACCTTTCTTTTCCCTTCACAGTGGACTGCTTATGCAGTTCCATGAGAGCGAGGGGGCCGTGGCAGGGCAAGGGTTCTATCACGTGCCTGGTTGCTTAAGAAAATCCAGACATCTGGGCCCTTCTGCCACGTGCCTGCTGCCCACAGGGAGAGTTCTTACATGCGAGCAGAGGCCAGACAGCCAGCAGAGGAGGGAAGACATAGTCATCATCAGTTGCCCTGCCCTCTCCTTTCTGGGAGGACACTCAAGAGAAACCCCAGACAGCCGTCCTCCTGCAGGGAGAGAGATGGTTCTTCCCTGCGTGTCCATCACTCTTCTAGTCAGTTGGTGTCCTACGGAGCCTGAGGTCAGAAAGTCTACAACAGCTTGGTCTATATTAATGAACTGACTTCACAGCATCACGAAGGAGGCAGAGCCACAGAAGACTAGCCAGCCTGGTCACGGGATGGATAGGAAACTGAGGATCAGAGAGGGAAACAGAAGGGAGGTATTCATATTTTGACCCATATTTTACAGGAGAAAACTCCAGGAGATGTTGAGAGGTTTACCTTGAGTCAAATAGTACGAAACAGGCAAAGTAAGTTAGTCAGCTCATTAGTTAGCTTCCGGAACAAGGCCCTGCTAGGTTTACTCAATGAGCTCTCTGCACTGTGGACACATTTCTCTCTCCATCTGTCTCTCTGATACATATTGATTAGGTGGGTTTGGAAAATGTGACATCTGTGTCAGTGGGTACACATTTATGTAGAAAGTCATTCTCAGAAAGCATTATGCACATTGCTTTCACTTCTTCCTTACACAAATCTCATGCCCACATCCAGGACGGGAACTAGAGAGTGCACTGTTAGGTCCAAGTGCATGATAAACCCAGGCCTTGCCAAAATCTGCGGCTTCCTACTCACTTTGCTTTCCATAACCTTATCTGATTGGTCATAACTAAATGGCTTTTCAGCTTTGTCAATTCCACCATTACTCAATCCAAGCCCCCCTTTTTTTCAGATCTTAAAATTGTAGACAAATCAAGTGCCCTATAGTTTCTTACCAATGCTGTAAAATCACCAGTTTTTTGGACAATAACAGCCAACATTTATTGAGCTTCTTCTATGTACTAGGCGCTGTTCCAAGTATTCTATATTGCGAACCATCTACTTTATAAAGATTTCAACAGATATTTATTGATAGGAAAGGTCCTACGGAGATTACAAAGGTAATTTAAGAGATAGGAAGTCATATAGTTATTCAATTAATATAGTAAAAAGGCAGAATGTCCTAAGGGCTACATTGGATAAAGTGTGATAAAAATACATAAGGAGAGCAAACAAGCAGGCAATCAGCAATGACTTTCTGGAGGAGGTGGCATATATAACTTCCTTGAATGACAAATAATGCACTAGTGGTAGAGATCGGGGTGTGCACTCCCTTGCTGGCAGGCAGTGTGGTATAATGAGTGGGCCCGAATCCAGAAGCCATCACTTGCAAGCTGTGCAGCTTCATCTCTGAGCCCCGGCTGCCTCATCTGACCAAGTAGAGGTTATCACATGGACTTCTCAGGGCTGTGGTGATCGTTGCGGGGATAATGGATGTGAAAATCTAGAATAGCACACAGGAGGGGCTCTCTGAGTATCTGTTCCCTTTTGGGTTCGCTAAGTCATTTCAGAACCCATGGCTCTGGGGCCACTGTCCAACAAAACCTAGTCTGTGTTGACAAGAGTGCCTCTGGGAAAGCACTTTTGTCAAAGCTCAGCTTCAGTCAAAAATTCAAAAGCAGGCCACTTCAACTCACAACAGGGTTTGTAAAGGAAATGAGCAGTGAGGCTTAACTTCAGTGGTGTGGCTAGGAGCAACTGTAATAGAACAAATGGATTGTTTATCAGCTTTCTATCTGTCCCTAACAAAACCATGTGAAATGAGGCATTAAACTCCTGGTTTTTAAAAAGATGACAAACACTGGCTAATTTACTGGAGTAGAACATATTGAGCCAAATGTTTAGTTTTGCATTAAATCTATATCTAACATTTTCATTAAAAGGGGCAAAATGTAGACTTTATTGATGCTTCAGTGCTCATTTCAGATTAATGCTTAACATTTAAAACTGTGCATGAAATTGCAAATGTATCAGCAAACACATAAGAAGGACCAGATTAAGTGCTATGTGCTTGTTCATGGCCAGCCATTTCCGAGGCTGCCAATGTGTTATTGCAGGGTTATTTGCCCACACTTTCCCAGGCTGTGAATAGTTAATATCCCTGATTGCTTAGTTAAATACCTTTTCAGACTGAGAGATAGAGGACATGGAAAAAATAGAGGAATCATATAATTTTTGTGCAATGAACAATTAAGCCATGATACTTCTTGATTTGTAGTTAATATTTCCAGGGTAATTAAGCTAGTATCTCTCTGAAAAAAAAAAAGAAAAAAAGCTGTTAACTTCCTTAATCATCATTCATGGCCACATTTTAGCTGAAGTAGATAAGGGAAAGACCTTAGAGTAAAAATAATTATTTTTCAAACAGAACCTAATTTGTACCACCACCAAAACTAATAAGATGAAAAATTCCCCCATAATGAGATAAGAACTTCCATTTACTTTTTTATAACCTTAAATCTTGACTCAGATGTGTCTTATATGTGGTTAACTAAATGACTGGGGTAAACCTCGGTAATATAGGATAGAGCAAGTCCTCGAATAATGTCATTTCGTTCAATGTCATTTTGTTATCATGGTGATAAGCAAATCAATTGCTGGCCAGGGACACTGTCTGTGAAGTTTGCACATTCTTCCCACATCTCCATGGGTTTTCTCCTGGGTCTCTGGTTTCCTCCCACATCCCAAAGATGTGCATGCGAGGTAAACTGGCATGTTTACATTGTCCCAGTCTGAGTGATTTGTGGGTATAGGTGTGAGTTTGCCCTGTGACAGAAGGGCATCAAGGGCAGGTTTGGTTCCTGCCTTATGCCCTGAGCTGCCAGGTTGGGCCAAGGTCCCCACGACTCTGCACTGGAATAAGTGGGTTGGAAAATAATGATCTGACTTGTTTTCATTCATTTTTCTTAAATGTATATATAGCTCACATTTATTTCAATGTTTAATATTAGAAGTGTTTGGGGTCTTTATTTAGAAGTTTGGTGACATTTTCGTGACTAGAAATATGCCCTAGGAACTAACTCTTATTTATATCCATTAGCCTATGGCAAAATTGGTTTTGTTATATGTCGTTTCACTTAAAGTCAAAGTTTCCAAGAACCTGTCACCAACATTAAGTGAGGGCTTACTGCATTTCACTGCTTAGAGTAATAAAAAGTAAATGCTATATAAATAAGAAGTGATACCATTTAGAACTAGAAAACAGGATGGTGTGATATTTATGGAAGTAGGCTTTGGAGTCAGAGTCCTTGGGTTCTCATTCCAGCTTTGGTACTTGTGAGCAACTACCAAGTGACAGATCCACCTAAATATGGAATGGAAAAGGGTTAGTCCTTCAAAGGGAGAGAGATGATGTCCCAAGAGAAGAAACAAAAGAGAAGCAAGGAGATGGAAATAACAAATGTCTCATCTACTTCAGAGAAAGAAAATGTAACTAAGGGGTGGAGGGAAGGGACCGAAGGCCCACTCCAAATCCCCAGCACACAATGGGGCCAGAAGCTGAAGAGGTTAAAGTTGAGGCTGACGATTTGTTTCAAACTAGTCCACAAAATAGGTTCCCATCCAGTGCTACTTTATAATAGCAGTTTCATATTCAAGGTGTGCCCCAAACATAACAGAGATGGCACCCAGTAGCCATCAGAGCCAGTTGTATAAACAGTGTCCAGGAAGAGATTTATGTGAGTTTTAGAGAGTGAGGTAGGGTGTGTCAGAGAGGAGAGCCAGTGGAATGATCTATAATTTCCATATGTTTTATTTTGATTTTGTGTTTCATTCACTCAGGTATCCTTGCTGAAGTCCTAGCATGCAAGATGAGACACTAATTACTGACTGAGGCCATTGCTGAGTGCCTTAGTATCACCCGGCACCCATACCCAATCATCAGGATGGCTTTTGGTTCTAGGAATACCCACAGGGATTCTGACACTATCTTGAGAGATCTCTGCTTTCTGTTTTGGTTCCAGATTCCCAGAGAGTAAAGAATCAATATCCAGTCCTCTATTTTCTAAGCTGTGTTCACAGAATCGTAATTCTAAGGGAAATAATAGGTGCTAAACAAACAAAGGGTTTTATGACCAAACGAATTTTAAGGATGCTTTATTAAACAAAGTTAAATTTATTTCTCTATTCTGTAGGACTTCTCAGAGCCTTTAAGATGTTAATATGCCATGTAAATATCCAAAAGAGAAAGATGTACCAAATTTCCTAAGTTTATTTCACCCCAGCATATTTTCTTCTCCATATCCCATTCTCTGTGAGACTGGTATTTTTCTGACAATTACTTTGGAAACTATTTTTCTAAGCTTGGAACCAGGAAGTATTACAGCTTTCTTTCTAGGATGTATAAAGAAATCCTCAATGGACAGTTGCTTCCACATTAACAACAAGAAAACAATAATCTACAAAACTATCCTTTTTTAGCCCACCTGAGAACTGAGCTGCAAAGCAACCAGAGGAACTAAGTTCCAAAGGATGACAAGACCTTCTGAGGAGAGACAAGATACCTCAACTGTTTCTCTTGTCTTGTGGAAAAGAATGGGAAGAATAGGTATTTATCACAAAATTGGGTAAGAAGAAAAATTCTTAAAGGCTGAGGTGTGAACTAGCATGACAGTTTAGAACCCCCAAACACTTGAGATACAAGAGAAATCACTACCTGCCTGCCATCTTTGTCTATTGGACTTCACTTGGTGCCCATTAGAAAGATTGGAAGCAGGACAGTAGGCCGGAGAGATTGTTTCTCTTAGTGGCACAGTCCTACAGCACCTGCCAAGGTTTGAGGGTAGGGCAGGAGTACCCATTCATACTCTAAGCCCTGTATGAGAACAAGATGGTGGTTGTCTGTCCCTAAGGAAAAGGGCAAGAGACATACTTGTGTTTAGGATGCAGCTCTGATACGAAACAGAGATCTGCTGATGCTGGGTGAGGGTCAAAAAACACTGGGGCCAAAGATGCCCCAGCAATTCAAAGCAAACTTCATTTGCTACAGGGTAAAAAGCAGTAAACTTCCTAGCACTCTGTGTCCAGAACTCAATAGGAGGAAGAGAGTGTCTATTACTAGGGGAAGGGCTGAAATGCTGAAAAATCACCACCGCCATGAATTTATCCATGTTGATGAAAGGACCAAGTCAAGGTAGAAGAGGGCGGGCTGGCTATTTGGGAGACAGAGGTGAGATAACAGGATACCATAATGGTTACCAAGATGAGCTCTGAAATCAGACAGCCCTGGATTGCTATCCACCATCCACGACCTAACAGCTCGGTGACCTTGGGCATGTTATCCAAGGTCACCGAGCCTTACTTTCCCTTTATAAAATAAAGATGAGAGTAATAATATCTCCCCAAGAGAATTGCTGGGAAAATTAAAGTCATGTAAAACACTTGGCACAGTACCTGGCACATAGAAAGCAATCAAAGCGTAGCTGTTGCTTTGATTACAGCAGTTGTTAGAGACTGATAAAGAGCAATTGAGTATTACTCCACTAGAGTTGCCATAACAATGTCATAGGCTGGGTAGCTTTAACGACAGAAATGTATTTTCTCACAATTCTGGAGGCTAGAAGTCTTAGATCATGGGGCCAGCATAGTTGGGTTCTGGTGAAAGGTCTCTTCCTAATTTGCAGATGGTCACCTTCTTACTGGGTTGTCACACGGCAGAAAGAGAGAATGCACACGAGAGGGAAAGCTCTGATGTCTCCTCTTACAAGGGCAGCAATCCCATCACGAGGGCCTTACTCTTATGACCTCATCAAAACCTAATCATTTCCCAAAGATCCCATCTCCAAATACCATCACATTAAGGGTTAGGGCTGCAACATATGAATCAGGCAGGGGGCACAATTCAGTTCATAACAAATTACAGTATAGTAAAAATTAGTCATTTTCACATGACAGTCATTTGGTTCTCCCTTTTCTGTAAACATCTGCTTTTAACATCTAGCTTTCTTCTAGAAAGCCACTTACCCACCGTCAATTCACGTAATTCAGGTGGGGCTGAACCCTCTCCATTCCTACCTTGGGGGATGGGGACATGACCAAGGCCTGACCAACCATCACATTTCCTCTCTGGGCTATAGTGATCAGTTCAGAAATAAATGCTATTCACCAAGGCAGTTCAATGAAATAAAGTTCTGGGGCTTTTAATGTAACTGTTAGGAAAGAGAAACACTTTTATCTCCTGAAGTTTTTAAGCCTAGAGTTGCTATGAAGAGAGACTTTGCCTGAGATGGAAACCTGTGTGTTCAAAAAAGGGAAGAGCTAAGAGAGGATGATGGAGTCCTGGCAACACTGTTTGAATGCTGGACCATTAAATAATTTAGCTGAATTAATCACCTTACAATATTGAATAAACACAAGCATTTTCTCCTACATCAACTTGCTATTCGACCAAATTCAATCTTTGTTATTTTAAAACTACATGAAGTGAAAAGCTTGTGACTTTGGATTAGGCAGAGTTCTTCAATACAACATCCAAAGTATATGATGAGAAAAATATAATGAAAAAATAATAAATTGGACTTCATTAACATTTTTTAATTGTTCTACAAAAAAAAACACTGTTAAGGAAATGAAAAGACAAGCCAGGGACTGGGAGAAAATATTTGCAAATCACGTATCTGACAAAGGATCTATATCCGGAAATATATAAAGAAACTTTCGAAACAACAACAACAACAAATGGGGAAAAGATTTGAACAGATACTTCACCAAAGAAATATCCAAATGGCAAATAAATACATGAAAAGACGCTCCATGTTATTTGTCACTGCAGAAATGCATATGCAAACCACAAGACACTGCTACATACCTATTAGAATGACTTTTTCAAAAACCGATAATAATAAGTGATGCTGGGGATGGCGAGCAACTGGAACTCTCATATATATACACTGCAGGTGGAAGTGCAGCATGGTATAGCCACTGTGGTGGATTGAAAAAGTGTTCTTCCAAAATTTATGCCCACTCTGAGCCTCAAAATGTGACCTTATTTGGAACTAAGGTCTTTGGAGATATAGTTAACTTAAGATGGGTTATAATTGATTAGCGTGGGCCCCAAATTCAATGACCATTGTCCTTAAAAGAAAAAGAGAGGACGCGGAAAGACACATGAGGGAAGAAGACCACAAGAGGACTGAGACAAAGATTGAAGTGATGCAGCTGCAGGCCAAGGAATGCCAGGGATTGCCAGGAGCTGTCAAAGCTAGAAAGAGGCAAAGAAGGATTCCCCCCCAGAGCCTTGAAAGGGAGAATAACCCTGCCAACATCTTAATTTAAGACTTCTAGCTTCCAGAACTGTAAGAGAACAGATTTCTGTTGTGTTAAGCCATCACGTTTGTGGTAATTTGTTATAGCAGCTCTAAGAAACTGAAAAACAGTTTGGCAGTTTCTCATTAGGTTAAACCTACATTTATCATGTGACTCAGGGATCCATTCCTAGACATCTTGTGACCCAAGAGAAATGCAAACCTTAAGTTCACACAAAAACCTTTAGGTGAACTGTTTATAGCAGCTTTATTTGTAATTACCAAAAATTGGAAATAATCCAAATGCCTTTGAAGTGGTAAAGGGATAAACAAACTATGGTACATTCATACTGTGGTATACTACTCAGCAATAAGAGGAACTAACTATTGCTAAACATAAGAACATATGAATCGCAAATGTATTCTGCTAAGTGAAAAAAAAAAGTGACACTCAAAGGCTATACACTGTATGATTCTATTTATATGACATTCTAGAAAAGGCAAAACTATAGAGACAGAGAACAAATTAGTGGTTACCAGAGACTGTGTGTGAGAAGAGGGGTTGACTATAAAGGGGAAGCAGGAAGAGGAGGGAAATTGGGGTGGGGGGGTGATGGAACTGTTCTCTATCCTGAGTGTGGTCATGGTTATACAACTCTGCATTTGCCAAAACTCACAGAAATATTTAGCAAAGAGTATATAGCAATGAGTAAATTTTACTGAATGTAAATTACAGATAGACAGAAACTGTATCAAAAGATATAGTAACAGCTTGCTGATGTAATATGTATTGTATATCTGCTTTTAATATCACTTACACTTTTGACAGCAAAATCTTCATTTGTATATTTTCAATGACACTTATAAGAAGGTCGTGATTTATTTCAACAACAATTGACTTCAAAACACATTATTGTGTATCATCCATTCTTAGCAGTTTCCTGTCCAGTGAAGGAGACTGACAGGAGCTTATAGAATTGGCGATGTGGAGGGCTTCAACAGGAACCACTTTTGAGCTGTCGTGATAATATATCAGATTTGTGTAATTTTCTCAAAATAGAAAATAACCTCAAAACATCCATCTGAAAAAATAAGATCACAAAAAGAGGAAGGCACAGGAGGATGCAAAACTGTCTGAGCAGTCACAAACCTTAGAAAAATTAAGTACTAAATGTGAAAGGGAAAATGGGTTTCAGTCTATCTATTAGCAGGTCAGCCTGACCATGGGTTAGCAATTGAGAAATGTGCATTAGTACAAACAGATCTCTAACCTTTTACCTAAAGAAAATAATGTTATTAAGCTCCAGTGGTTCCTAATCAATGACAGAAACAGTATAGATAAAGAAAGTAGGTTCTGGAGTGAGTTAGCCTTAGTTTTAATCCTATATCTACTATCAGATTTGCAACCTTGACCAAATCACTTAACCTATAAAATGTGGATATTAATATCTATATTACAGAGTTGCCACATGAATTATATAACATAACATATGCTAATGTTTATAGTAGTATCTGGAATAAACTAAACCCTTAGCCAAAACAATCTTGAAAAAGACGAAAAATGTTGGAAGACTCACACATTCTAATTTCAAAACTTACTACAAAACAATAGTGACCAGTGTGATACTAGCATAAGCATAGACATATAGACCAAAGGGATAGAACTGATAGTCCAGAAATGAACCCATACATCAGTGGGTAATTGATCTTTGACAGGGGTGCCAAGACTGTTCAAAAAATAATCTCTTCAACAAGTGTTGCTGAGACAGCTGCATATCTCTGTCTGCAAAAGAATAAAGCTGGACCCCTACCTCATACCATGTACAAAAATTAACTGAAAATGTATCAATGATCCAGATATAAGCACTAAAGTCATAAAGTTCTTAGAAAAAAACATAGGGGTAATACTTATGGCCTTGGATTCACAATGGAGTCTTAGATATAACACCAAAAGCATGAGCAACAACAAAAAAAAATAGATATCTTGAACTTCAGCAAAATTTTTAAAAATTATTTGTCCAAGAACATTATCAAAAATGTAAAAAGACAATCTACGGGATGAGAGAAAATATCTGCAAATCATATATCTGAATAGGATCTAATGAATTATATAATTAGTTTATCTGGACTATATTAAGAACTCTTACAACTCAACAACATAAAGGCAACCAACTCAATTTAAGACTGGACAAAGGACTTGAATAGATATTTCTTTAAAGAATACATACAAATTGCAGGTACATGAAAAGATGACCCACATTATTAGTAATTAGAGAAATGCAAATCAAAACCACAATAAGATACCACTCACACCCACAAGGATGGTTATAATAATAAAAATAAAAGAAGGAAAAAGGAAAAAAGAATCTTGGCAAGGATGGAGAAATTGGAATCCTGGTACATTGCTGGTGGAAATGTAAAATAGTGCAGCTGCTATGGAAAAGCTTAACAGTTCCTCAAATAGTTAAATATAGAATTACCAAACAACCTAGCAATTCCATTCCGAGGTATATACCAAAAAGAATTGAAAACAGGTACTCAAATAGATGTTTTTGTGCTCAAAGCAGCACTCTTCACAATAGCCAAAATCTGGAAACAATTCCATGTAAATATCAACTGACAGATGGATACACAAATTATATATATACATAAAATAGAATATTATTCAGCTCCAAAAAGGAATGACGTATTGACACATGCTACAACTTGAATGAAACTCAAAAACATTATGCTAATGTTTGAGAAGCTAGACAAAAAAGACCACATATTATTCCATTTATATGAAATATCCAGAACAGGTAAACCCATAGGGACAGAAAGCAGATTGGTGGTTGCCAGGGGCTGAGGGAAAGAGAGTATGGAAAATGCCTGCTTAATGGGTACGAGGTCTTATTTTGTGGTAATGGAAATGTTGGAACAAAATAAAGAAACAGAATAAAGGCGATGGTTGCACAACACTGTGAATGTACTCAATGCCACTGAATTGTTCACTTTAAAATGATTAACTTGTTATATGAGGTTCACCTCAATAAATTAAATTTTTGTTAATGAATATGAATTATATCTAGAAAATATTTAACTTTATTGAGAACATTAATAAAGATTTTTAAAAAGTAAAAACTATATAAGACTCCAGTTGGCTGTTTTTTTTAATCTAATGTTTTGCCTAATATAACACTGAAGTAAGATGATTTAAAATATAAATGGATTGAATGGCAGAGCACCTGCTCCTCCATGTCAGATGACTCAGACGACTCAGACAGTGAAACACATAAAGCTTCCTAAGTTTTGTGTTTCTTAAGTTCAGTGCTTCATTCATTCTGACATTCCCTTTTTCTGTGGTATGAGAGTAATGAATGTGAAGACCCAGACATGGTAGTATCTCATACTAGCTGTTGTTTATTCAAAAGCTAGCCCATACCTTGGAAGAAAGAAATTCTAGTCCTTAAACTCAGCCACAGATGCACAAAATATGGAAACCAAATTGTAAGAATACTGTAATTAGCCCAGACATTAACATTTCAGACATAGAAACTACAAGCAAATATAGGAAAAGGGCCAAAAAGGAAGGAAGGAATGAAATACTTGGTTAGCTATTTGAGGGAAATTTTTATTTGGTTCCTCAACTCTTACTGTGGGGCAAAATAAATTCCAGGTACACTAAGAGGTAAATGTAGAGAGAAAGAGTGGGAGAAATGAAGGCAGGGAAGAAAGAAAGGAGAGTCTTAAGGAGAATTTTTCAATGCAGGTGGATGCTCATTTGCCTTCTGAATGAAGAAAGACTTTGTAAGTTTAATAAAAGAAATCATAAAGAAGGCATTGCTACATATGACTACACAAAATTTTTCACATCAAAATTATTAGCACATTTTTAAGAAACTGGGAAATATTTCTGTAATAAGACAAAAAGCCATATCCTCCAAAATAGAGTTCAAATAAATCTATAAGAAAAATACTAAGACATGAAAGACAATATGCTAAAGAGGAAAAAGAAATAAAGAGTAAGCCTATAAAAATAATTCAATTTTTCATAATAATAAAACCATAAAAATAGATCATTCTCCTCCTATACAATTATGAAAAATTTAAAAAACAGCATTCCCTGTTAGTTTAGATATGGTAAAATAAGCCTTATTCTCCACCTATATAAATTAATAGAACTTTCTCAGGAAATAATTTTACAATATATATCAAATATTTACCACTTTGGCTGAATGGATGATTTTCTAAGAGTGTACTCTAGAAGGAATTAAGCCGAAATGGAGAAAAACTGTGCTAACTTTAGAAAATTTTATAACAACAAAACAAGGTTATGTAACCTAACGATAAGAGAATTAAGAAATTATAGCATCACTTCATAAGAATATATTATGTGATCATTAAAATGATATTGATAAAAGAAAATATTTATATATTTAAATATTTAAACACAGGAAACAAAATTGCATGTTCAACATAATCTCGATTATAATAAAACATAGGGAGTGAATTGGCAATATCTATCTAAATAAAGATACACATACCACTTGACTCAGTAATTCCAATTCTAAAAATTTGTCCTATAAATGCTAGAGGAGAAATGACATATATCCCAAATATTTATTATTGCATGGTTTGTAATAGCAAAAGGCTATACGTCAAATCAGATAGGATTCAGGCATAAAATGAAATATAATCCAGCCAACCAGAAGGAAACAAAAAGTATAGAAAAATAGAAAAGTTCTATCTAAACTGATATAGAAAAAACTTCAAGATCTGTTACCAAGTGAAAAAAGCAAGATGTAGAAAAGAATGTACAGCACATTATGATTTCTACTGAGGCAAAGGAGGAAAAGATACTTAAAAATGTGCTTGTATGTGTATAAACTACTGCTGGAAGACCACCAAGGAAATCACCAAGAGATTGCCTCTGATGATGAACTACATGATCAGGGGCAGAGAGAGAGAAATGGGAGGGACACTTATTTTTTACTATATTGCCTTTTATACTACTTACATTTTAACCTTTTTTAACTATTCAAAAACAATTTTAAGATGAAAAGTATCCACATTTAAAATTATTGTCCTTATAAACATGTGAGAAAAACAACTAAAGTAAATATTCTAAAGTTTCCATAGACTTTAATCCTTGAATGGTGGGATTATGGGTGATTGCTGTTTTCTTGAAAACATTTCTCTTATTTTGCAAATATTTCACATTGAAAATGTGTGGCTCTCACAACAAGGAAAAACTAGCATAATTTTAGACAGATAGATAAAAAAGATCCAATTCCGGTGCAGCCCAATAAAGCCTATTTAATTCTTATGTGACTAAAATAGCCCTTATCTACTAGGCAGATAGCAGAAAACAAACTGTCAAAATTTTAGTAATAATAACAGAAAGCAGAGTTTAATAAAAAAAAAAACTACTCTTAGATGATGGTAGAAGCAATTTATGAAGATCTCAATGCATTTCTGGGCACTTTTCCTAATTTTCACATCAAGAATTATAATTTTCTTTTCCTAAAAGAAGCATTTTACTAATCCAATCTGACTCTCCCCAACTTTATTTGAAGGAGGTTTTTTTTTTTTTTTTCTTTTGGCTCCAAATAAAACAAAAGAAAGAGAACAGGGAGAAAAGGAAGTAAGAGCAGGGTCTGAGGAGCAGGGGGAGGAAGGAAGAGAGCCAGCCAACCACACACTCGCCTGAGGTAGTCACCTGGATGGTGGGCAGATGCACAGCTTCAATGGGAAAGGAAGGAAATGGTAAGGAAGAGATGACAAGTCTGGGTGTGGGATTCTAGATAATGTCATTTGTTCGGGACACTTCGATCATCATTCAAACCACACTAAGTTAGGAGATGAAGTGTACCATGAGGCCCGGAATGAAAAATGAGGAGAGAAAAGGGCATTGGTGGGGAAATCTTATAAGCAGAACTGCCTTAGTTGGTTATGTACAACTTTGGAATGCCCAGGGATCATTAAATGTTTTGCTATAGATTATTTGATGAAGAAAACTCTAGAACTAAAATGGTATTATGGCAGGCAACTCATAATTATGCTTAGAATAGAAACAGGCTTATCTTTAAATATTGGACATTTGAAGGATATTTCCTCTTGTCTTCAAATTCATGTTACTATGCCTTATTCAAATTTATATCCCCAGTGACTCTTACAGTGCCTGGCATATAGTAGGTGCTCAAAAGTGTTTACTGAATAAATAGTTTAATTACTTTAATAATCTGATGGAAGAATTATAATCAACATTGGAGTTCACATAAATTCTCTATCATTTGGATGGGGAGCCTGGGGATTACCAGAAATACTTTCCCTTAGAATACTTCTGTAGGGCAGGCTGTCATTGGCTTTGATAGAGATCAAGCCTTTATTCAACCTTAGAACTTAGTCCAAGTGTCAGAAGCAGCCCAACTCAGGAACTTAATACCAGAGGGCCAATGAAATGAGAGATTCCTCACACCCCCTCAACTCCTCAAATGCATAATCACTGAAATTTAGGAAATTAATGTGTTCTTTAGAAAGATATAGAACAGAAAAACATAGCATCTTATTGTTAAATGCAAAATTAAAGATGTCTGAGTCCAAGCCACTCATTTTCTGATGAAGAAACAGACTTTGAGAAGGTAAATGACATGTCCAAAGTCACACTGCTACTTAACAGCCAACCCAGAAGTCAAAGCCAGGCCACCTTTTCATAGCACCTTCATAAACTGCAAAGTAACAGGAACATAAAAGTGAAGTAGGATACAAAAAAAATTTCTTAAATTACTGCATAAAAATACTATAACTACAAAGAGAATTTATGTCCAGAATTAAAATAAATTTGAGGTTCTTTTTGTTCCCTTGAGTCCTTAGCTTTCTTACCCTGAACAACTATGTGTAACAACATCAATTAACCTTGTAAAGTTGTCTTTAGAAGAATTTTTTTTAATGTAACCCCCCAAGTGGAAAAATAGATAGTATCTCAGTTCTGATATTCCCAGCCTTCCTGATTTGCAAAAGGTTGCAGTTGTTTGCTGCCCTTGGTCTTTAGGCTCTCTTTCTTTCTATGTATCTAGGAGTCTTGGAATTACATTTGGGTCATGCCACTTAAGGGTCTGGTTGTAATGTGTGAAGAGTATCACTGTTTTTATATGTTTGTAAATTTTGTGGTATGTTCAGATGGATTTGAATTAGCATGAAAATTCATACAACGAACTACTTACACAGCAATTGGAATGAATGAACATCACATCATTACGTGGATGAGTTTTATCAACAAAAAAGTAAATTAAAGAAGCCAAAGACAGAAAAGGGCATACTGTATGGTTCTCATTATATAAAGTTCAAAAATCGGCAAATGAATCTGCGCTGTTTGGAGTCAGGATGGTGGTCTCCCTTGGGGCTGCAATGGGGACAGTGACCCAAAGGGAGGATTAGGAGCTTCTAGGGGTTCAGTAGCTTTATGTTATCATATGGATTCCAGTTACGTGATGTATTAATTTTGTGAGCCATACACCTATGATTTGTGAACTCTTTTGTATATGTTATACTTTAATAAGACATTTCCTTAAAAATTAAAATTAAATCGACATTTTTAAAACAATTCATTTGTTTAAAAATATATGTTTTGTAATTTAAAAAACTTTTTGAAAAGTAAAACATCATATAAATGTAAATATATTTTAGTGTCCCATTTCCAGACAGGATGAATAATACTGAATAATGGCTAAGATTCAGAACAATATATTCCAGAAATTATAGGCTTAAATTTCTGGTTAGCAATCGCACTGTGTTTTTCGCAGTGCCTGAAATAACATCTAAACAAGGGCAGCTGCTTCAGTTAAAATTATATTTGGGTGATTTTAAAGACCTTAATGAGATCAGGTAACTATTCGGTGAAGCTAAAAATTTTACCTTCGATTGACTAACGAACAGCACCATACATCATTTTAACTATCTCACTACCTTCCACCTACATATCATCGAGTCAATATATGTGAGGCAGGTGTCTAAGAAACCACTTCCTCTGGATTTGGAACCTGTACTCAAGAGTCATTTTTTAAACATTTACTCGATTAGTCTAATCTAATTTATAATTAATAGAAAGTTGGTAGTAATGCAGATTCCATTGGCAGCTAAGGAAAGCTAAAACTCTGAACCAGGTGTGAAACAAATACATTTTATACTCTGTCTACATTTGTTTATTTGCAATCCATGAAATACTTTCAGAAATATTTAAAAACATTTGGGTTTCCTGCTTCCATTTGCTAAATGGATGATGCTGATAAAAAAAAAAAATAGTTGTAATAACAGGTGCCATTTTTTCAGTAAACTAGGTATATTTTACATAAAACTCGATTGAAATTGAGAAGTGTGAATTGGAAAGTGAATGAAATTGCCAAATCTGAAGGGAAAGATGGCCAATACAAACCCACAGAAGCACTTCCTCTTAAATTCATGTCAATAAAAAGAGAGAGAGGAGCAACTGTGTTTAGTATTTGTAGGTTTAAATCACCTTAAACATGTCCTCCCACCACCCATGTCCAAGCCTAACAAAGACTCTGTGCTGCACTTGCAACCCCTACTACACTTTCTTCTGCTCTCCTGGAGCCATTCGGGGAAGCTGTGTTTCTGGTGGCAAAGGACTAGGAAATTCGAATGAGAGTGCAAGGCTTAGGGAAGGAGGAAAATGTCTCTTCTCTTTGCTGGGGAAGGCACATGGTTTTCGCTTTCATTCTATAGTACAATATTTATTAAAAGTTTACTGCATGCCAAATAGTGCTAGATGCCAGGAACACCATAGTAAGCCATTGTACTGCTGTATGTTCATAGGCCCTCTGGAACAGGCATCAGTGGGTCAGACGAAGAAGAAATATAATGATACTAAACAGTTCATATAATAGAAACACCAAATAACCTGGACCAGAGGCAGACTTTAAAGAAAAAAAACTTAGAAAGATATAAAGCATATTTTATAATGCTCATTTCCCCAGAAAACTGGAAATGGTACCCCAGTCAGTTTATTAGTTTCCCAGGGTAGTAGAATAAAGTGCTGCATACTTAGAAATTGCATATTCCCTATATTGTATTGTAATCCCTTCCAGATTTAATGCTAGACTTGAATTAAGGGAAAAGATTATATGAAATGAACGAAAACCTTCAACTCTCTTCTTATAGCTAGAATTAGACCTGGCATGGTGCCTTCTCAAGGGTGCAACAGATTAAATGAGGAAGTTCACATTACAGTATTGACTAGTATAGTAGTAACTGAGATCTTAACTTCTTGGTGACAGTTTTCTTATCTGGAAAATGAGGCCGATTACACTAACTACCGCATAGGATTAAATGATATAAAGTACGTGAAGAACTTATATAATGTTTAATACATAGTAAGTACTTAATATATATGCTCATTCATTCATTTAACACATACTATGGAGCACCTATCATGTGTCAGGCTAGAGGTATACTGCATAGACAAAACAGACAAAAATCCCTACTCTTATAGCATTAACATTTCAACGACGAGAGATAAATAATATGTAAAAATAGTATATCCAATTGTAATTAGGAAAATAAAGAAAAGTAAATTGCGAGAGAGGAACAAGAAAAAAAGGCACTTGTGATTTTAAATAAGCTAGCCAGGGAAGGCCAAGTCTGAAGGAGGTGAGGGAGCCAGCTGTGAGGCTAACTAGGGGAGGAGAATTCCAGGTAAAAGAAACTGCAAACAAAAAACCAGAGATCTGTGTGACTAAAAGGGGAGAACAGCAGTCTATAATCCTTTCTCCAAAATTCTGGAACACAAAAACCTCTGAAGATTCGAGCCTTACTTATCCCTTGCCTTGTTTCACCTCCAGATCTGCGAACATGATCATTTCTCTCCCTGGAACAGCATTCTGTTTCCTCTGCGTGAGGAGCCTCTGGAAGTCTCTGCCATGGCATCCTGTGCCTGTACCCTACTGCAGCAGCTCCGCTACACCCCAGCACTGCTAAGGGCTTGACCCCCAAAAAGACAAGTATTATTGCTCTCCTATTATTATCACTATTATTGTTTATTTTGGTCCAAAGAGAAAAAATTAAAAAGCTAAACTAAAAAACTACCCTTGGAGAGTTGGGGGCAGTATATTAGGACCCCAACATCTTCCTCAAACTTAGAATTACCACCTGAAAGCTAAAAATTTCTATGTATTTGAAGGAAATATTGGCCTTGCGATATCTGAAGAGTTGAGACTAGTTATTTTCTATTCTTAATGGGGAAATAAACAATGAGGGAGAGAAATCCTGAGGTAGGGGGCGGGGAGGAGAAAGGGATTGATTAAAAAGAAGTGGGGAGGTGAGGAAAGATGAACGGCATAATTCGACCATAGAAGAAAAATATAAGATTCACGGAGACAAACTCGATAGGCATACCTCTTCCAGCAAGTTTCTATGAATGGGGGATGGAGTGCTTGTTAACCCTTTCTTGTAGTAGTCTTTTAAAAGTGATGAGATTTTTTTAAATTAAGATTTTGAATGACTCCAAATTCCCCTTCCAAATTAGAAAAAGACTCTAATTGCTAGAAAATAAGCTTTAAAAAACTTTTTTTTTTTAAAGTAAGAAGTTGTCTCATTGGCTTTCATCTGAAAAATCGCTTGAAATTGGCAGACTTTTTTGTTTTTGCTTTTCTTTTTTCTTTTTTTAAGTAGCTACACCAGATAGGGTTCAGCCGCCACGAAAACCTCGCAGCGACCGCCGGATGCTCCAAAGTCAAGATCCTCCGCAGACAGGAAATGCCTTTGCCAGCTCCAAGGTCTCCTCCCCACAGCCCTCTCTATTGTCTGGAGAGATTTGTGTACATCCGACTGAGGTTTCCCCGCCTGCAGCTACGAATCAAAGAGCTGCCTCAAAAGCAAGGAGTCAGTGGGGGCTTTCTAGTCTTTCTGGCCAACACTTGGGGCCCATCGTGTCCCAGGTAGGTGGCTCCTTTCAGCTGAGCTACCTACATAAGGAACTGAGCAACAGAGACTCAGAATTCATGTTTCCCATGAACCCCAACCAGGGAGGGAGGTGTAGGGGGCTTGTCCACCTTACTTGCAGCCCTGCTCTTAACCACAAGGGTGTAATATCTGAGAAAGGGTTCCCCACAGCCCCATCTGAAGGGTGGCTGTAGACCTTGAATCTAAATATTTTGATGGGTAAGAAGAATCTCCCGAGCGCTTCCCAAAAAATGTATCAAGGGATAAAATTAGATTAGACAAGTACAGAGTCCAGCTGGAATTTCATGAAACTCAAAGAGATGAATAGTAAATGTTAAAGACAACATCTGATTATTCTTACTACAATATAGTAAACTTCTAACCATCCTGGGTGATTGCTTGGTTTTCCACATTCTGTCCCATGTTGTCAGTAGTCACATAACTATCACCTCTAATTACATTGATTAGATTGTAAAGAAAAATCAAGAGAGTGAGCTTTTAAATTTGAGTCATCTTCCACAAGGCAGTACAACTGGAATGGGAATTTGGTAAGTGCAGTCTGTCCCAGCAAAATGCCATTTCTCCCAAGCCCAAATACATTTTCTTGAATCCCTGCCCTGCCCCCATTAACTACAATGAATATTCACAGCAATGAAACCACACACACACACACACACACACACACACACACACACACAAACTTGTCAGAAATGTTGAAAGAGAATAGGTACTTTCACTATCAGAAATGGTTTCCTCTTTTCCCACAAGATGTCTTATCAGTGTTCACCCTGAGAAAACCATGAAAGCTAAGAAAAAGAAAACTTATGCAATAGTTCTCTAAACAAAATACTCTACAACAGGCTAGTCATCCCTAAAAGTGATGTTGTTTAAAGAGTCAAAGTACATCATCCAACAAAATCAATACCCTATTAAGTTAGAAAGGGTTCTGAATATCAAAGACCAATGAACTGAATAACTTAAAATATAAGTACATGACCCAGGGGATTAATCACACACTGTCATGGTGAAATTAGGGCAATTCTTCCAATCATTAACGTTTTGCTTACAAAAATGTGCTTTTCTGTTTGCCTTTCTGCTAAATGATAACTGTTTTCAAGTTGAATATCCTGATAAAAAGAGTTAAAAACAAGACAGGAGTTGTGCTGTAAAGGTCATACATGCTGCTTCAACATGAAATAGCCAAAAGACAAACAAATGAAAAATGCCTGGATTGTAGGAAGAATTTGTAAATATTCATTGGCAATCTGCGAACGAGCACTTTAGACAACAGTTAATGCCAACCTGTGTCCTGAGAATACTGTACTTCCTCCTGTTAACGCCCTCTTGATTCTTACGGACCTGTTTAGGTTCAGAATGAGCAACTTGAAGATAGTTAGGAATAGCTTTAAACTGGAAAACAGCCTGCTTTCAAAGATTGTCCACTTTAAAACAAGATTTCATCCCTTAACTTTTCTAGTGTCCATCAACACATAAACCTGTATTTCTCTGTTCGGTAATCATGATACAGTTATTCCTGAGAATAAACATTAACCAGAGGTTATCTCCAGGAACAAAACACACACACTGATTTCAGGATTGCTTTAATTCAATATTAGGCCCACAAGCCTCTCATTCTTCCAAACTCTGATACAGACAGTTGTATTTTCAAACAAGACTGATTATGGCCTTTGAAACCTTGATGTAACCTGTCAGGCAAGGTCAGGGAGCTTGGAGCCTGTAGCTGATGGGAAAGGAGACCCTCCCACCGGATGTCTACTTTGGGCTCCAACATTGAGGAGATGGAGAATAGGGAGAACAACAATGATAAAGAGCTTGAATGAGTTGGAAATTTGGAGATTGGAAGGGGTCATGTAGATCAACTAGACCCACTTCACTCTACAGATGATAGAATTGAGGCCAAGAACTAAAACTCCAACCCAAATCTGTAAGCCTCCAGGTCTATGTATATACCTCTCTGCTTAAGGATGCAGTATTAGTTCTTTCCGGAATCTAAATTCGCAGGTGATTCCTGGGGTCTTCTTCGACTCTAAGGAGGCAGGATGTGACAACCTCTTAAGAGCAATGACATTTTCACTGTCTTCACCTGAGTGCATAAAACTGGGGAGCTACAACCCTGGTCAGCCAGGCCAGGGTCAGAGTCATTCCTTCAGGGGACCTCAGCCCAAAGGCACCCAGCTCCACAACTAGAGGCATCCATAGAGGAATAGGCTAGAGATGTCTGGGCTTCTTCCCTCGTAGGTCTGTCTCATCATTTTCCTGGAATGTCAGGAACCTGATGGATCAGCTAGGCAAGCAGCAAAATGCAAGGTAGCAATACCTGGGCCAGTCAGAAACCTCAGCCCAGCCTTCTTCTCAGCTCCACACTGTCTCATACCTCAGCACTTTCACTGATTCTTAAGGATATGTTTAGATTCAGAATGCGAATTTCACAATACCCCTTCCTCAAACCTGCTCCCTCCTCTCAACCATCAAACTCTGGCTTCCATCACCCTGAGTAGCCCCTGCTTCCCTCCTCTTCCCTTGCAGTTAGTTCTCTCGGCCTCCATCAGGAATTACCTGAGGGAAGCAGGTGAAAAATGAATAAAGAGAAATGCAAGCCCACCTGCTTCTTTCACACAAGCAGCACCTTAGAATAGTGATTCTCAAAGCAAGTTCCCCTGACCACCAATTTGACACCACCTGCACACTTGTTAGAAATGCAAATTCCGTCCCACCCCAGCCCTACCACATCAGAAACTCTCAGGCTGGGGTCGGCAAGGAGTTCCAGCAAGCTTTGCAGGTGATTCTGAAGCTCACCGAAGCACGCTGTCTTAGCGGGAACTATCTCCGGCTCCGCCCAGCCAGGGTCCCCTATCCCCCTGAAGAAACCCCCCTACACGGGCTCAGCCGCCAAGGGATGACGCAGTGTTGACTCACCCTGGTCAAGGACAGTGGCCCGACCAGCCCTGCGAGCCGAGGCAAATCGATGCAGCTCGGGCTGCCCCGCGCTTCCGCGGCTCTTGCTGCCTCCCGCCGCGCCCGCCTGCCGGGCCCTGGGCTCCGACCTGCCGCGTTCGGGATCCACGGGCGGGAGCCTTTCCCGCTGCCCCAGACATACGCACACCCAACCCCGGCAAACACCCGGGAAAGGCCCAAAACTACCTTCCAGACGCCCACCCGCCGGCCGCGGCCCAGAACTGCGCTCCCGGGACGCTCAGGACTGCGGGAGCCCCAGCGAGACGCACCACCTGAGGCTCCAGGCCCCAATGCTGACCCGCAGGCGCCCAGCCCCGCGCCAGGCACCCAAACGCAGGCGCTGTAAGAAGTGTGGGTTTGTTTTAATCAAAACATGAGAGGTCCAGCGAGGTCAGTCGTCCAACCGATGGATTTATTTTATAAGCAAGTTACTCATTAGAAAAAAAACACCACTTTGGCCATTTTTTTTTTTACAGTGAACAATTATATATACACATTATAAACACCGATATAAAACACAATATCTACAATCTACTTACATTTATTTAATCTGCTACTTCTAATTCATCTGTGATTATTTTTAATCACCGAGTCAGTTTCTGCTTGAATTGGCCAATACTATCCTTAACACCCTAGTCAAACAGGTACTAAGTGATAGTGCAAAACAAGCATTTAAGATTATCAACTTTCTGACCAAAAGCACACACACGTCCCAGAGACAACAGCTCCGAGCTGCTTTTAGATTCAAGGCAGCAATACAGGAATGTAATGCAAAAGTCTAGAATATTTTCTTTTAAAATATTTCAAGGCTGTGTTCACTTCGGCAGAACATATACTAAAATATTCCAAGGCTGCCTGAAATGTGGACCTCCTTTCCAAGGAACACCTCTGGATTTGGGGTGCCCTTTGCTTTTCCATTAAGTGATGAAGATAGATTACAGAAGTTATTCAAGACAATCCTATTACAATATTAAAGTTATAACTTAAAAATTTAACAAAAAAGTTCAAAATTACTTTTTATAAATAGAAAAAAATACTTTTTTAAAAAGGGGGTGAATTTAATCAGTGAAGAGTCCCTTTAATGTACAATCTAAAATCAATACATTAACTATTTCTTAAAGTCGAAATTAAGGTTCCAATGTGAGTTTGTTATTAAGCCAGTGCACCAGATACATTAAGTTTCAAATACCAGACAATTGATTCTCTTTCTCATATAGTTTTCCAGTTCACCTATGGAGATCTTCCATAGCAAATATTATTCCCAAATCCAGTTTTCTGACCACGCCAATGTCAGTGGTCATCATCCAGCATTAAAAAAGCCTTTATCACCCTCAATGTCCACTTCCTGATCAGAATCCTCTGAAATCTCTGATTCAAGATCTTCCTGAGAGGCAGGGGAAGGTGAACATTGAGAACTATCCAAAGCACCTTTATTCTGTTCACTGGACAAGTCTTGCCTCTGGTCACAGGGATCATCCAAACTTTCCAGTTCTTCTTTTTTATTGCTTTGAGGGTTCTCCTGAATGGAGAATGAAAAATGGAGATTGGCAGATCATGAAATATGGAAGAAGTGAGACACAAATCAAAATATTTTTCTCTCTCCACCATCTTTTTAATTTTTAGTTTATCAATTGCTTTCACCTATAACTACTGTTTTATCCAGAAAATACATACTTCTTTCTCACTTTGGAAGAAGTTCCTATTAAATCAGAGATAGGTTACATACTCTTACCAAGTTAGAACACTCAATATAACTGTAAACGTATTGTGTCAAATGAACACTTAACTCCAGCCCAAACCCACGACCTCAAGATTCTTAAAAGTTTAGGAGGAAAAAGAAATCAGATCACTGCAGATGCACACTATCTTCATTCTTTGAATATTTAAACCTTGCCGATTAACAGGGCCTTCCACACCTTTAAAAAGTCTGAATGTTAAATAGTAAAGATAAAGTTCCAAAATTATTAGATTGAATCCCTTTTCATCCATTTTTTGAAGTTCACAAACATAGAAATACATGTACCAGATTACAAAATCATGGCAAAGAAATGCAGAACTGGAAGAATGTTGCCAACTGAAAAGGAAAACAACTACAACTTACTTAATTAAAATTTGGGGGAAATCTCTGGAGAATATTCCCATATTACATAGGAACTACTATTTTAAAGTCTCTGGTAAACTGCAGGCATGCTTTTGACTAAGAACTAAATGAGTTAGTGAATTTTTAATCCTATGTTTGTCTAAAATGGACATAAACACTACTAGAAATACAATATACAGCTAAGGTTTTGGTTTTTTTTTTTTTTTTAAGCAAGGCTATGAAATAGTAGATTAACCAGGCTTGCAACTATATGACAAATACATGTACAAGGTCAGAAATAGAGAAAAAATCTAAAAAAATTTTTAATTGTGTTAGAATAACGGAATCACGCAAATTTTATTTCCTGCTTCAGTGTTCTTTGTGACACGATCTTGCTTTTTACTAAATTTTAAAAAGCACAATTCTTTCAATTTCCCCACTTGTATTGTTTCAAAAATATTTTATTTACTATTAACTGTATATACACTGGCAAACGAACAATTCATCAATTGTCAGATAAATCTGGAGAAGATATCCAGATTAGGACATCAAAAACAAATCTTTAGCTTTAAGTCAATAGAGCGTCTTTTAAAACTGAATTAGCCTTTACTTTTTATCACACATTGCATAACAAGGTCATTGGAAGAAAGGCAGTTAGAAAATTTAAGCTACTTTCCAGACAAGCTTGGATATTCTCTTACATGTTTTTATATTCATCGTAAGAGCTTGCATTAGGTGGAAAATAATTTTTAAACTCTTTGATATTTAATTCTTTAAAAAAAAAAAAACAGTGCAAACAAGACTTAAAGGTGTTTATTTCCTTATATTTACCCTTGAGCTCTGCCTGGTTTTATTATGGCTGTGTAAATAAAAGAAACAATTTTCTCCCAAAGATAACTGCTTAAGTCATTTACTGTCAATTACTTTATCTTTCCTGCGTTAATTAGATAAACAACATATGGGGTTTATAAAACAATTAGCCAGGAGTTTTACTAGCCAGTGTGTGAAAACCCAAGCATAATTGATATAGGAACTGCATTAGGTGCTTTTAGCATTACTGCCACCTGAGCAACTCATCCTGAATTTCAGCAGAACTATTTGCCTTTTTAATCAAGGTGAAGAGGTTAAATAGTCTCTCAAATGACTTTTGCATACAACCTATAACAGGCCTTGCATTGAGATAACATGATAAAAATATTTATTTCTATAGAAACAGAACCATGTCAATACCTGTTTTAGTCTTCGCCATTTAGCGCGACGATTCTGAAACCAAGTTTTGACCTACAGGAAAGAAAAAGAAAACTTGCCATCAGCCACAATCCCAAGGGACCTAGGAGGAGGGGCGAAGCAGATCCCTTATCTAGCAGACCAGCGCTCCAAGAGTTGGGTAGCACCCCGAGAAAAGCCAAAGTGAAGGGTGGCTCCATGTCTCTCTTCTGATCCAAGACCGGGTTCCTAGGAGCAAGCCCCAGCCACTGGCCCTCTCACCTGTCTCTCGCTAAGCTGTAGCATCTTGGCCAGACGCTTCCTCTCTGGTGGGGAGAGGTATTTCTGGGTCTCAAACTTCTTCTCCAGCTCGATAGTCTGGTCATTCGAAAACCTGACCTGGCCGCCTTTCCTTTTATGCAGAGGCCTCTGTAAGAACGGGCTCCAGAGCAGGGGTTTGCCTGCAGGCAACAAGAGCAGTTATTAATGATAGCCCTGAAGCAGCCTGGGGGACCCTAGACCCACCTGGCCCTGGGGGTGATAAAGGGCATAGGGGCACTGGACACCCAACCAGACATGTTCATATACACTCACCAACACATGGACCCAACACACTGCCACCAATACACATACATACCCAAACACACAGAAATACCCAGTCACACATCTACACTACATATACACATAGATCACACTTGGACAATCACACACACAACCATCACACCCATAGCTAGATACCCACACACAAATCTTCTGATCCCCAAAAGAATCCTCATTATAGGCTGGGCTTAAAATACCATGACCCTCCATAACCAGTTACTCTCGAATTTATCCACAACTTTTTTGCACCTCCAGGTCCTCTCCCTCTGTGAACCGCATTTTGCAAATACCCTGAGTGTGTGTATGTTGGGGAGGAACGGCGCTGTTACACTACCCAAGGCGTTTGCGACCTTTGGCTAGTGGCGGTAGCCGGACTTGGGGACCACGCGCAAAACCCTTGAGCCAAGGAGCCGGCGATAGGCTCCGCGTGGAGCTTCCAATCCTGGCTCGATGGGCGCCGCGGCCTCTTCTGATTTCACATCCAGTCCGCGGGGGCGGCCAGTTAAAGCCACCCCGTGGGCTATGGCAACATTTCCGTCAATGTGTTTCCTGTTGGTCTATCTCGAAAAACCCTTTGCTTCCTCCTGCGCAGTCCCAGCAGTAACCCAAGGAAACCCAAAGCGCGCTCGCTGTAAACGTTTAGCCCCCAGGCCGGGCCCAGCTGAGGGTCCCCTTCGAGCCCCAGCAGGCCAAGAGAGCCACGCTGGGTCCGCAACACCAAACCCTTGAGGCTGGAATCAAAAATACAATATAAAAACATTTTTTAAAAAGAACTAAACTATAAACCTACCCTCCCCCCACCCCAGCCTCCGACCTCTCTAACAATAAGGTAAAGGACTGAGCTTGTGGCCCGACCATCATGATGACATTAAAATGTTAATTAAAATGGTATTGTCTCTAGGGTCTTCACAGATGTTGCCAATAACAAAGAGTAGATTTTAAACCCGGTGGCCCAAGGCAAGGAGCCCCGTTTCCTTATTTACCCCGGGGCTTCAGATGCCGGAGGCGCCACGGGCCACCCGGAGCGGGGATTAAGGGTGCCTTAGGTTTTAGGCCGCGCACTGGGGGAGCAAGCACAGCAAATTCTATATGCCCGAAGTGTACGCGCTGCCCTTACTACTCCAAGGACGTGTCCGACAGTCTGTCCTGTCTGTGGGTCTGTAGGCTTGCGCCTAAACGCTTTGAAAGCTGGCATTGTTTTTTTTTTCCCCGAGATTTTGCTTACGTCAGGCTTCAGACTGGTGCAAAACAGCCTCAAAAAAAAAAAAAAAAAAAAAAAAAGGAAGCAACTGGTTATTTTAGCTGCCATAGAGTCACATCCCACACAGAGGAAATGAACAATATCAGAAAAACGGATCCCGGCTATCAGAAGTCGAGTGTTTCCTGAATTTGTCTGTATTGAGGATGTCGATAAAATAATCAGCAGCGTGCACTACTCCGGGGGAAGGGTCTGCTTCACGCAGCCAGGAAAACACTTAACAGCTTCTGAAACCAGATTTACTCCTATCGAGAACTCAAGATTTCCTGTATGAACGGAAAGGGTCAGGCTCTTTCACTACACAAGCTTGTTGAACCAGGTCCAAGACCCGTATCCACCCGGGCCCGGCAGCTATCCTTTGCACCACAGGGGACGGCCTGGGACGCCTTGGCACTCCCTTGCCTGTCCCTCCAGCGAAGCGGACCCCACCCAGAGCGACACGCGCGCCCTAGTACTGCCTTCGGCCGCCAGCCCGGGCGGCAGCGCCCGAAGTCTAGCCAGGGCCCGCGCGCCCCGACGCCTGCAAGGTGCAGGAAAACCAATCTGAGTCATGGTGCGGTCACCCCGGCCGCGCGCCGCCGGGCCCGCGCCTCCTGTACCCGCGCGTGCCCGAGAGCCGCTTTTCAATCGCTTCTGCCACAACTTTCTATTACCTCCCCCTCCGCCCCCGCCGCCTCCTGGGCGCTGCCACCTGCCGGGTGGCGCCTTCCTCGCCGCCGCCTCGGCTCGGCCCCGCCATGACCCCGGCCGCCTTACCCAGAGGGTCGTGGCGGAGTAGGGCGTGCGTGTAGTCGTTCACCGTCCGCGGAAAGGGGTACAGAGGGCCCCCGAAGCCGCCGGGTCCGTAGGCGGCGGCCAGCGCGGCGGCGGAGTGGTGAGAGAAGGCGGGGTGGATCGGCGTGGGCTCGTACACCGGGGTCCGGTAAGAGGACACGAGGCTGGTGAAGGAGGAGTTGGGGGACGGCAGCGTGGGGGCGGGGGTGGGCGCGGCGGGCCCGCGGCCCAGGATGTCCTCGATGTAGAACGGCGTCGGGTGCGCGGGCTGCAGCAGCGGCGTGGGCGCGTACAGCGGCACCCCCACGGCGCCCGCCGCCGCCGGCCCGGGGTGCGGGTACTGCATGGCTCCGCTGCGCTCTGGCCCTTCGGAGAGCTGGCGGCCCGCGCCGCGGTGCTACATTTATCCGCGTTCCGCGCTCCCGGCGATAGGCTCTGCCGGCCGCGGGGTGGGGCCGCGCTCTCTGGCCCCTTCCTGCCGCCGGGCCCTGCGGCCAATAGCGCGGAGCCCCGGGAGCCGCCTCCCGCCCCCACCCTTGGACCGCCCCCGCCGGCCGAGCTCCCCGCCCTCGGGACGCGCTCTCTCTCAGCCTCGGTGGACCCTGCGCTCCGGTGCTCAGCGGCCGCCGTCGATCGAGGCTCCCAGCACCCTGGCCCGGGACGCCCTCGATGGAAGCCCAGGGCCTCGTCCGTCGGGGGAGACAAGAAGAAAGCAGCTGTCGGGAACGCGGACTCAAGCAGCCCTAGCTCCAGCCGGGAGGCATCTCTGCCGAAATTCGGGGGCCCAGAGTGGCAGCAGGCGACCCCAGGCAAAGAGTAGCTGGACTCGGCGCGGCACGCGCAGAGGCCACCGGCAGGGCCGCGCCTTCGCAAGCCCTCCCTGGTCGGCGCGGTCCCTGGAGTAACGGTGGCAATGGCTCTTGCCCTGGGCGTCCCCCAGAGCTGGTAACGGGAGAGAGTGCCCTGGGGTCCTGGGGCAGCTCCAAGGAGAGAGATTCGCGGCTCTTAGCTGCGTCTCAGTGGGGTAAGGACTACTAAAGTTGCTTCGGACTCTTAGCTGCTCCAGCCCGTTTCATTTGTGGGGCCCCCGAACTCAGCCACTTCCCCGGGCACGCTGGCAGAAGGCTCTCTGGGCCGGAATCAAGGGAAGGTCTGGGTCCTGTAGTGCCAGGCAGAAAATGTCCAGTCTTCTCCCACCCAGTGCCAACTGCTTCATGTCCTCTATCCCGGGGTTCTGGGGTCGCAGCTGCGCGCAGCCCGGCTTTCCCGTTTTGCATGTGTTTTCTATTGAAGCTGCGACGCTACCCGGTGTGGCCTCGGCTCTGTGCAGCTCCACTCGCCTGCGGGGCAAGGGGGCATTTTCTTGATTGACGCCCTCCTGCGGTCGTCACACCTCGCGGTGAGCGGTTTCAGCTGAGGTCCTCTATTAATCGTGGAAATGAAAAGATTTCTCAGCTTTTTCTATTGAGATTTTTTTGTTTACATCTTGGAACTATTTTTTCTACTTCAAGGACCGCTTTAGAAAGAAGAGCGCACTCGAAGCCAGATGGCCTGAGTTCGAGTTTCACTCCGCACATTTTTGTTGAACTGTGTGCCATCAGTGAGCAAGACAGATGTAGTTCCTGTCCTCACCGAGGCAGGAAATAAAATTTTAATACAGTGACTTACGTAGGTGCTAGGAAGGAGGAGCGCATAATGATCTGAAACCTTATAACAAGAGGCTGTGTTAAGGAGGGGAACGGATTCCACAGGGAAGTGATGTTTGGAAAATGAGTAGTTGTCAAAGAACCCAGAGAGGAAAGAATATTCCAAGTCCAGGGAATAGCATGTTAGCGTTGCCAGTGCAACTTTAGTCAAGTCATCTCCCTGAGCTTTTCTCACCTGAAACATTTAAGACTTAGCCTAAAGTTTCCTAATCCTTTTAGGGTAAAGTCATATGTGTCTTCCAGAGTCTGAGGATAAACAAGGGTTATAAGTACAAAGAGCAAGTGTAATATGCTACCATTGGAGTTAAAAATGTTGGGAGAGGGTATGAATATCTGTGGCTTTGCTCTATAATATAAACTATCTCTGGAAGAATATACAGAAAACTGATAACATTTGCTGTCTAGGAAGAGAGAGGTGCAGTTGGAGGGAGAATGTACTGTAGTCTTTGAATATTTGGAGAATTGAACTATGTGGATGTGTTACCTATTCATAGTTAAATTTCTTGAAGGAGTGGCTGATTCTAAGTCTGGGACAGAAAAAGTGCAAGGTGAGCTAGAGACATCTTGTACCAGAAACCATGGAAAGAAAACAGGAACTGCCTTGAAGGGTCTTCCATTGGCCAAATTTGGAGTGATATGCATCAAAAACACATTATGGATTATAGATTATTGGCTATAACAGTCTATAGAACCTCTATCCATGGTGATGATACTCAGAGGAGAAAGATGATAGATGGTAAAGCTGGAAGAATGCCAGCTAACAAAAGTAGAAAGATTGATAAAATTAGAAAATGTAATGACTCATTCAAGAATCATTGAACACCAAAACCATTGCGTGAAACAGTGTCGAGGATGAGGATTTTCACAAAGTTTCATTAGTATCACCCCCATTGATTGGATTCTGGATTTTTGAAAAATGCCTACAAAATACAATTGGGGAGATAATAGGCAAAAACTTAATATGAATTGTATGTTAGATGACATTATTAAATTCTTGTTCATTGTATTAGTGATATTGGCATTATGAGTAAACGTTTTTATTCTTAAGAGGTGCAGGAAAACGTATTTAGTGATGAAGGGCCATGATATCTGCAACTTACTTTCAAATTTATACGCACATACACATATATGTACATATGCACACATATATGTTATAAGCACACACATAGTTAATATGTTATAAAGAGAGATATATACCAAGTTAGAAAATTATTCATTGGTGAATTTAAATGAAGAGTATACACATGTTTATTGTGTTAGTTTCAGTTGTTCTGTAGGTTGAAAGTTTTTGAATATAAAGACAAAAATAAGTATGATTTTATATGTTAAAAAATGAAAGCACTGTCTCATTTTTTTTAAGTAAAAATTATTTGAATTTTTTTAAGTCCACATACAAGTTCAGATGGTGCATTGTCTCTGGGAACCATCCATGGAGTGCTGTTTGTGAATCATTGGTCCCTCTGCCGTCTGTTCTCATGTTGTGCCTACTCCACCAATTATAATTCTCTTCACGTGGCCTAATGGAGAATTCAGGCAGGTACTGGGAGACTGTGAAAATAAAATGTACTCTTCTGTATACCAAAGACAGACTAGGATTTGGGGACAAAAAAGGACAGTTATTGTTATCTGAAGCTTAAAGGTGCCTTCAAAAGTTTTGTTTGGATCTTCAATGAGTTGGACCTCATTGAAGAAAACAGGTAACTGTGATTATTATTTTCTCACAAAATGTTTCTCTCTCAGCTTTTTTTTTTTTCTCCCCCTTTCACTTAGCGAGTAATTGAGATGATCACAATTCATTTAATGCCTTTACTAGCCAGCCTTCATTCTCATCTTCAAAAATGGTATGGGTTTAGAATTTATTCTGTGCATGACTCAGCCAACAAAAAGATCTAAGTCTACAAAGCTTTCAAAAATAAATATTAAATACTAAGGAAATAATCACTAACATAGAAAAAGGAAGCATCATCCCTTTCTTTGAGTTAGCCTGTTTAGTGCTGTGAGGTGAATGGAAATCTTAAAAGGCACTGGTATAACATTCCAACTCAGCTACATAATCCTCACCAGCAAATTGAGGCACTTAATTCTTTTAAGCTGTATAACACTGCCTCTTCTAAATCCAATCGTCAGATCCATGTTCATTTTGCTATAGTTAAAAAAAAATTACAACCACATTTGTGAATGTCACATTTATTGAACTACATAATTTTTAATATCACTTGTGTAGGTTTTATAGTTTGTTTTATTGTTTTAAAAGTCATTTGGGGCTCTAAAGGAACAAGATTTTTCCAAAGTTGTCCTTATAATTTTTTTTCACACAGTCAGAACTAATAAAACAAAACTGTTGTAGCTATTTAATTCAAAATCTCTTGGAGTTTCAATATTTTTTCTCTGCTGGATACTAAAACCAATAAAGCTACATGAGATTTTAATTATATTCTGAATTAAACAAGACTCTCTCCAAAAATTTGGCACCATTTATTTTAGTCACTGCTATTGTGTAAGAGACCAAACTTTGTAAGAAGAGAAGGCGGTTCTCACCTCAAATTTTATCTAGTAAGAACTTCAGTAAATCTTTTGCAACTTATTTTCAATAATTAACTATGCATAGAGGAAAAACTTCAAATTAGCGATAGTTTGAAAGCATCGGTGGATTGTATTATAACAGTTTGGTTCTATTTTTACTTACATTAAAAGTTTTATTATCTTCAGCTGTTGAAATGACAATCATTTATTTAAGCACATATCAAATCATTGTAATGTATTTAAAATCTGACAAAATCTATTTAGGGTTTTAGGGTTTTACTAACTTAAAAATGCTAATAGATCAAATAGAAATGTCTTGTCTGTGTCATGAATGGAATGAGAGCTCTGGAACACATGGGCAGTAGTCACCATGACATGGCTCCAGTGATATCCATATTTTACATACTATAATGTACCTTTACATAGCACCATATGGTGAGTGAATTTTACTGACCATGGAGCTTTCGATGGAGCATATATTTATTTGCTCAATTACAAAAATGATGAACTCAAGAAGACAGAGAACCCAATTTTTTAAATGGGCAAAAGATCTGAATAGACATTTCTCCAAAGAAGATACACAATGGCCAATAAGTACATAAAAAAATGTTCAACATCATTAGTCATCAGGGAAATGTAAACCAAAATCACAGTAAGGTACCATTTCATACCCACTAGGATGGCTATACTAGTTTTTTAAAAAAATGTCAATAGGAATGTGGAGATTTAGAACTCATACATTGCTATGATGATTTAAAACGAAGCAGCTTCTTTGGAAAACAACCTGGTAGTTCCTAGAAGGGTTAAACATAGAATTACTGCAGGACCCAGTAATTCCACTCCTGGAGATCAGATAGGTAGGTAGGTAGATAGATAGATAGATAGATAGATAGATAGATAGATAGATGATAGATAGAATCTCCAAGAGATGAAAATGTATGTCCACACAAAACTTGTACACAAATGTTCATAGCAGAATTATTCATAATAACTAAGAAGTGGAAATAACCCAAATGTCCATCAACTGATAAATGGGTAAATAAAATATAGTACATCCAAGCAATGGAATATTATGTTGTAATAAGAAAGATTGAAGTGCCAAAACATGCTACAACATGAGTGAACTTTGAAAACATTTTGCTAAGTGAATGAAGGCAGACACAATAGACCACATATTAGATTATTGCATTTATATGAAATTTCCTGAGTAGATGAATCTATAGAGACAAAGTAAATTAGTGATTGCCTAGAGATAAGGAAGTTGGGGATAAATGGAGGGTGATTGCTATTGGGTAAGGTTTCTTTTTAAGGTAATATGTTCTAAAAGTCATCGTGGTGATAGTTACACAACTTTGTCATTATCTTCATGGGGGAAACGCTTTGAGTTGGTTAATTATATCTCAAAGTTGTTACGTAATTTTTAAATGATGAAAGAATGTCACATGAAAGCCAGGAATGTACCTTATAATGATTTTAACAAGAGGTTATAATATCAGAAGTGATATTTAGACATATAATCCAAATTTGTGGATATACAGCCAAACTCCTAGGCAATAATCCTTGAGAAAGTATCAGAAATGATGAACCAGGACTCAAGCTCTCTGTGCCATGGGCCCCTTCTACTCAGTACACCAACCCACTCCCTTGGATCCTTGCTCTTTCATTCATATATATACATTTTTTTCACCAGTAGGTGTCCTTCTAAACACTACCCAGAAAAGATAGAAAGAGGAAGTTTATTGCCAAGGAACCAAACATCTGAAGGAAAAATTTAAGTCCAGTGTAGATTCTGGTCCTAGTTTTTTAATTTTCATGAAAACATTTCAGGTCGTATGGGCACAGAATTCCCTCTTCCTTCACTTTAAGGAACACTCTAAAGATTCTATTCTGAGAAAAGGGAAAGGCAACAAATGGGATGGCAGGACCATGAAGAAGTAACAAGGTCTTGTTCAGCTGGACTGTGGGGGTCATAGAGAGAGAGGTGTAGGGGAAACATTATGGAAGTCCTAAGTATGGGGATCAGTTGGAGCTGGGAACGATCACCTCTGAGAAAAACAAGCTTCATGGCAAACACTGTGTTATTAGCCTACAAGAACTCACCTTCCCGCTTGGCAATGACTTCATCTCAAATAAACATAATCTGGCTTCCTAAGGACACATTTTTCCCCCAGCTGTGAAATGGGCCTGAAATACTGAACTACTTAAAATCAACTCATCGAAGAAATCTGAGACTATTAGGAGCAGTGGGAAATATTAATCATGCCAAGGGTTGACCTAAAAGAGAAAATTCCTAGCTGAAGTTATAGGTCCCAAGGAAATGATAACACTGATTGCTCTAAAGGGAACTGGATGATGGTGCAGATGTAGGAGTGGGAGTAAGAATGAGGTGGGAGGTGGCTTTATGCTGCATACCCTTTTGTACTTTTAAAATGTTAAACCCAGTTCCTGAAACAGTGTCTGGAATGTAGTAGGTGTTTAATAGACAGTTTTGAAAGGATGAATGAATGAACTCAAAAATGATTTTGAATTCTGGCTCCACCATTTTTATTGTGAGCTTTGATTCATAACCATTTTGAGCCCTAGTTTCCTCAAAAGTAGCATAGAGATTGTAATAATGACTCATTATTGTTGAGATTAAATGAGTTTTGCATGTAAATCACTGTCATACAGTAAGTACTTAATAAATGGTAGTTGCTGTGATGGTGATGACAACAATTATGATGATGATGTTAACTACAATAATGGTGGAAGTGAATTAGACTAAGGGACTCTCCTAATTCTCTTATGATAATAGAGTCTTGTCTAGTAAATATTACTCAAAATAAATGCACATCATTGGGATTTGGGGAATATTCGATTAAGGAGAAGTTTTTCAATTAGAAATTTGCCTGAGGTCTATTACACTGTAGGGGATATAAAGATTAGCAGGACTGGAGTATTTCCATAGAGTAGTGGTTAGCATGTCTGCTTTACACACAGAAGGTCCTGGGTTCGTGCCTCAGTGGAGCCACGGTCCATGCCTCTGGTGCAACAAGTCCCCTAGGAGTGCTAGGCCACCCCGGTGTGCTGGCCTGGGGGCCCAGGTGCATGCCCTGAGCGCGTGGGAGGAGACACCCGGCCTTCAGAGATCCAGTTCTGAAGGGGAGATGTCAACATCCTTAGGTCAGAGGTGGAAGGGGGAGGGGGAATTTAAAAAAAAAAAGATTAGCAGGACAAGGTCCCTGCCTGCAAGGAGCTTAGTATTGGTGAATGAATGTCCTGAAAACAAACTCCAGACTGATTTCTGTTGTTATTGTGGTGAATTTAATTAAAATGTGGTACAAATTTAATTAAAATCAACACAGCACCAAGATTCAAAAGCTGAAAAATTCAGTGAAGCTAAAACCCAAGATCTGCAGTTATTACCGTTATTAGTACAGTAATGAGCCGACCATCACATGGACAACATTCTAATCTTCCCTTTTCTTTACTTAGCATCTGGGCTTTTTGTATACTATTTGTATATAGTCATGGATATAGAGGGTAATATTACCCACTGGTTAAAAGCATGGACCTTTCTCTGGCACTTCCTAACTCTGTGATGGTGGCAAAGAGTTTACTCTTTCTCAGCCTCTGTTTTTTGTTTTTTGTTTTTTAGCCTAAAAAAACAGGCTAATAATCACACCTATATCTTTCAGGTATGAGAATTAAATGTACCACTGCTTGTAAAACTTTAGTACCATGCCTGACCCAGTAAGTTCTCGACTGCCTTCTATTTGAGAGGAGTAGAATAAATTTTGCCTGGCCGTAAACAATAAAGTATGAAGAATTTAGTTTAGCCCATCTCTTCTCCCAAGTCGAAGGTCAATTTTTGGTTGAATGATTTTTTAACTTCATAAATTATGCAAAACACTTTTGTGCATGGCTTATGTTGAAGAAGAAAAAACAACAGGAGCAGAGCTATACATTTTGTAAATCTTTGCTGTTTTAGGAAAAATGGTTCTGATTTGTTCCTCCTTCTAGGATCACCATCTTAATTATTGGTGCCTCCAGCCACTTAGTCACTGAAGCTAAAAAGAGAAGAGCCACATTCGAGATGGGGAAAAGGGAAAGCAGAGGAAGAGGGATTGAATGGTTGAAGTGAGAGTAGCATAAAAAAAAAAAAAAAGGAAAAAGATGAATGTCTAGGTTGATTTGGGGGACCGAACTTAATGAAATAGGGTATATAGTGCCCAAGACTGGAGATGATGCCATTGGACTGATGATTCCTGAAGAGCAGGAGTTGTGTCTTAGTCTTCCTGGTCTCGCTAGCACCCAGCATTCTACCTGGCACAAAGCTGACCCCATCAAATGCAAGGCACTGAGTATCACCCCTTCACTGACAGGAGAAAGAGCAAAGCCCCAAGTACACTGGCTTTCTGAGTTTCTAGGGAGAAAGAATCCATTCTGTTTCTCTGAGTGATAAGGTGAAGATCTGGGTGGAGCAGAATATTTAAGAATTCTTAGAGGGCATTAAGACAAGGAATGTGGACAAAAGCAGCAATTATAATGGCAATTGCTGCAGTGGCAGCAGCTGCAAAAATAACAAGGGTCAGTATAAAAACTCGCATCTCCTAAACTTGGTTGGTTCATGACACTGAGCCAGCGTCTGTGAGACCCTCTCTTTCACGGTCTTCGGGAGCATTGATTGAGAAAGTAGAGCAGGAGGATGTCACACGTATTTTAGCCTTGGAGTTGTTGAAAGACCAGCCACGAAATGTCTGCTTATTATTTTCCACCTTATACCTCCAAGCCTGGAAGCCTAAGAAACTTTTGCTACATTTTGATAGATAACTTCATTTTATAGGTGAGGAAGCAGGCCCAGAGAACTTGTCCAAAAGCACAGGGCTAATATATAGTAAAGCAAGCACTTAATCTCAGATATGATTCTTAAATAAGAACTTTCTGTGGTTCCATAAAGCCTTGCTACTGGTTAAGTAATGGTAACATGTACAAGTACTATTTTTAAACAAGAAGCCCATACCTATCGCTTTATTCACTGGGTATGCACCCATTTCTGGTCATCTGGAATACTAAAGTAAAAAATAGGAAGTCTCCACAAAAGGAAAAAAAAGAGCAAAGTTATTTTATTAAATGTAAATGTATTAAGCAAGTACAAATATTCTATTATAATCAGGCACACAAGTAAATACATGACTAGATACAGTATATGTGAAATTATTGTCTGTTAACACCATGGTTAAAAGAAATTTGATTTCTACCACCTTTTATTTGAAAAATTATAATAATTTCCCTGTTATTTCAAACTCCATATATTAAAAGTATTTTGATTATATTTTAATTATCCAATATTTATTTTAAATGTCATAAATACTCTTTCATATAAAGGATAAGATGCAGATCTATTTATAGAAAACTCAAGAAGAAATATTAGGTTTATCAATTCATGGTCTATTTCTATTGATATAAAGAAAAATCAGACTGATTTCACCAGGGTAACTTGATTTTGTTTTTACTCTGCTAATTTAGAGTTATCCAGCCAACTGATCTATATAATTCATGGAGAAAGTAACAACAGCCATTTAAAATAATACTTTTAATAGAATATCCATGACACAGCTTTACCAGTTTCTCTTCTTTCTCTTCCTCTTTGGGTGAGAATGTCCCAAGTGAGACCTGCAACCAATGCTCCTGCTGAACAAAAGCCACTTGCTTCGTCAGATACTTTGCCAAGCCAAGGTGTAGCAGCAAGGTTTTAAATTTCCTTCAAAACGAATGCTTTAGGAAAATTTTTATTTTCTGAGTTTTTTTCAAGTGTACATTAGGGAAGTAACTTTAGGCCGTAGAAGGTGACCATGAAGACCAGGAAAGACTTTGACTGACAAATGGTAAGTAATCTTATAACAGGTTCATTTAAGAAAAGTAAAATAGGAACAAAATAGGCACACATTTGAAAAGGAAATCTCTCTTGAAATCAGTTTCACTATTTGTCTAACAAGTTAGAAAATGTTAATGGAAGACTACACAGGTTCTGCTCCCACCTAGGATCTTTAGATTTCTTTAGAAAGCTAAAAGACTGTTGTTTCCACTCTAACGAGAAAAAAACTAGATAAATTAAACAATCATAACTTTTCTTGAACCCGTCAGAGAGCTAAAGTCTCGAGACAGCCAAGCAGTCCAAGGAAAGACGGGCCTTCCAAGGAGAGATGGATGAGTAGCTGGTCTGTGTCTGAGCCTGAGAAGAGACGCCAGATACCATGTAAGCAGGTAAGAATTTAGCTAAAATTTTTAACAAATTGCCAAAGACTCAATGTGAGCTAGCTTGAAAGTACCGAATCCCTAGAAGGTGCAGAAACAGTAGGAATTTGCATCCACTAACTGGCTCTTCTCCACAGACTTTCCCAGGTACTCAAGAAAGACTGGTGGCTGGGCAGGAGAACAGAGAAAGCCTCCATCTGTGATGCAGGCCTGGAAAAGGCAGCAGCCACCACTACAGGAAAAGTTGAAGCTCTGCCTAGTCTCTTCTTCTTTACAGACAAAAGCCATAGGAAGAAGGGCAGCAAATCTTGCTGATTCCTGGGAACCGGTAACTGAGACAAAAGTAAACAAACAAACAAACAAAACAAAAAACAAAAAAACCCTTCACACCTAGGGGAAGGGCAGGAAACTCTCCTGCAAAAAAACCTGTCAAAGACGCCAACAGTTTGGCTCCCGTTGGTGGGGGACAGGATCACTGAGAAAGGCCGACTCCCCCAAGCCTCAAGACCGAGGGTCCGCTTAGTACTATGGCTGAATCTGAAAAGCAGAAGGACCTCCAACGTGCACCACTAGGCCAGCAAGCCCCAAGAATCAAGGCAAAGCAGTCTTCTGAGCTTGGCAGAAGAGCAAAATTGTGCTTAGAAACCCTTACCAGGCTCAGGCTCACAGAGAAGGCTGAAAGCTGAGGGCAGTGTACCAACATTGAGAAAAGCCCTCCAGCAACCTAACTCCACCTTAATTTAATTACTGAAAACCAAAATAAAAGAGAAAATTTTGAAGGCAGCCTGAGAAAGAAGGCTTTTCTTAATGCAGAGGAACAAAGATGGGAGTTACACATCAAGTTTTATACTAAAAACTGTACGAACCTGAAGATAGTGAAGTGACATCTTTCCAGTGCTGAAAGAAAATAACTGTCAAACCAGAATTCTACACCTGACGAAATACCTTTCAAAAATGAAGACAAAGATTTTTTTTAGAAAATAAAACCTGACAGAATTCATAACCAGCAGTCCTGTGCTATAAGAAATATTAAAGGAAGTTCTTTAAGTAAGAGGAATATGAAATCAAAAAATCCGGTATCATACACAAAGAAATGGATCTACAAAAGAAATGAAGATGTCCAGAAATGGTGAAAATGAAAATAAACAGAATGACATTCTCTCTCTCTCTCTTTTTTTTTTTTTGATCTCTCTAAAAGGTAATTTTCAAAAAGAGATACAATAGCAATGTATTGTGATTTTATTGCAAATATATAAAAATAAAATTAAAATAATCACAGAAAAGATGAGAGAGAATTAGAAATGTGCTGTTAGGTTCCTAAACTGTACATGAATTAGTATAATTTTTTTGAAGTTAGACTATGAGTAATTCAAGATGTATGTTGTAAGTCTTTGAGCAACAGCTGAACCAAATTTTTAATAGATATAAAATAGATTTACAAAATATTCAATTAATTCTAATGGAGGCAGAGAAAGAGGAAAAAGGAACAAAGAACAAAGGGAATAAATAAAAACAACTAGCAAGATTATATATTTAAATTCAATAATCATGTTAAATGGAAGAGGTCTAAATAAACTAAAAGAGGGTGTCAAATTGGATAAAAAGCAATTATAATCTATCTACAAAAAACCCATTTCAAATAGAAAAGACATACATAATTAAAAGCAAAAGAATAGGAAAAGATACACCATGTAAACAGTAATCAAAAGAAAGCTGGAGTATCTATATTAACATAAAAGTTGGCTTTAGAATAAGGAATATCACCAAGGATAAAGAGGGACGTTACATACTGATGAAGGGGTCAATTCACCAAGAAGTATAACAATTCTAAATGTGTATGTACCTTACAACAGAGGTGCTAGAAATGGAAAGACATGGAGAAATAAACAAATTAAGTTATAGAAACCCCGCCTTTTTAATTAATAGAACAACTAGACAGAAAAATCAATAAGGTTATAGAAGACCTGGCAATCCTATCAATCAACTTCACCTGACATTTAAAGAACAATCCATCTAATGATAGGAGAATTTATTCTTTTCAACTTTAATATTTTACTTACACTTTACTTATCAAAAGTCTAATATTAATTAGAATCTTTACTGCCTCCCAGACAAAGGTCCTTAGAACCCTTTAACTCTTACTTCTTTCACCTTATGTGCTATTCTTGAGGATTTTCATTTCATGAATATTTTAGACACTACAAAACATTTTTTTATAATGATTTATCTTTCTGATGCACTTCTATTTTCCATTGTTTCTTATTCTTTCCTCTGAGTTGCTATTTGATATCTTTTTTTTTTTTTTTAACACCTTTTGGTACTTCCTTTTGGTGGCAACAACATTAATTTTCATTTTTTAGACACATAAGATGTCTTTAAATGCACCATCATTCCTGAAAAATATTTTCATTAGGTATAGAGTTCTATGATGGCAATTGGTTATTTTCTTTCAACATTTTAATTTTTTCTATTGTTTTTAAATTTTCACTTGTCACCAGTCTAATTTTTATTGTTTTCTTCCATTTGTTTTGGGTTTACACTTCTTTTTCAACTTTCTTAAGGTAGAGATTGAACTAGTAAGATCTTTCTTCTTTTTTAATATATGCATGTACCACTATAAATTTCCTTCTAAGCATTGCTTATCTGTATCCCATATGTTTTTGTATGTTGTATATTTTGTTTTCATTCACCTCAAAGTTATTTTCTAACTTCCCTGGTGATTTCTTCTTTGATCCACTGGCTATTTAGGAGTGTGTTGTCTAATTTCCACATATTTGTGAATTTCTCAAATGTCCTTTTGGTATTGATTTCTAATTTCATTCCATTGTGGTTGGATAACGTACTTTGTTTGACTTCGATCCTTTTATATTGATTGAGACTTGTTTTATGGCCTAATATATGATCTGTTCTGGAGAGTGTCCCATGCGCACTTAAGAATAGTGTATATTCTGCTGTTGTTGTGTGGTGTTTTATAAATGTCTATTAGGTCTAATGGGTTTATAGTATTATTTAAGTATTCTATTTTCTTGTTGATCTACCTAATTGTTCTATTATTAAAAGTGGGGTATTGAAAGTCTCCAACTGTTATTGTTTAATTATATCACCCTTCCATTCTGCCCATTATTGCTTCATATTTTGGAGCCCCGTTGTTAATTGCATATAATGTTTATAATTGTTATGTCTTGCTGATGGATCGATACTTTTTAAAAAAAAATTTATACCTCTTTATACCTAGTAACAATTTTTTGTGTTAAATCTATTTTGTGTGATATTACAATTACTATTCCAGATCTCTTCCAGTTACTGTATGCATGGTATATCTTGTAACATCCTTTTAGACAACATCTGGTTGGATCATTTAAAAAAAAATCTATGCCGCCAGTCTCTGCCTGTCAGCTGGAGTATTTAATCCATTTAAGGTAATTACCAATAAGAATTTGTCTGCCATTTTGAATGTTTTCTATATGTCTTAAGTTTTTCCTCCTCTGTTCCTTGCCCTCTTTTATATTAGATATTTTCTAGTGTACCATTAGAACTCCCTTTTCGTGTGTGTGTGTGTGTGTGTGTGTGTGTGTGTGTATACATATACATTTGTTATATATATTGGTCATTATTTAGTTGTCTTGGAGATTATAATTAACATCTTAATTCAATAATCTAGTTCAGATTATTGCCAACTTAATACCAATAATATACAAAATAATTGCTCTCGTAGCTCTAGTCTCTTCCCTTTGTTTTTCAACAAAATCGGAAACTTTTCAGCAATTATTTCTTCAACTAGTCTGTCTCTTTCCTCATCTCCAGGACTCCCATTACATGTATGTTGGTATACTTAATGATATCCAAAGGTCTCTGGCACTGTTCATTTTACTTCACTCTTATTTCTTTCTGTTCCTTGGACTGGATAATCTCAACTGATCTGTTTTAAAGTTTGCTGTGTTTTCTTCTGCTTGCTCAAATCTCTCTTGAGCCCATCTAGTGAAGTTTTCATTTCAATTGTTGCACTTTTCAACTCTAGAATTTCTATTTTTTTAAATCATTTCTGTCTTTATTGAAATTCTCGGCTGAGTGAGACATTGCTTTTGCACTTTTCTTGATTTTTAAAACATGGCTTTCTTTAGCTCTTTTAACATATGTCAAATAGGTGGTTTTGAGTCTTTGTCTAGTAAGGCTACATCTGTGTTTCCTCAAGGATAGTTTCTATAGATTGCTATTGTCCTGTGTAAGGGCCAAACTTTATTTCTTTATGTTTCATTTTTATAGAAAATTAGACATTTTAAATAATATCATGTGGCAACTTTGGAAACTGAATTCTCTCCCTTCTGCAGGAGTTGTCATTGATGTTGTTTGTTTAGTAACTTTTTTGAACTAATATGTAAAGTCTGTATTTTTTGCCATGTGTGACCACTGACCACTGAAGTCTCTGCTTAATTAGCTTAGTGGACAGCAGATAATTAAATAAATTTATTTAAATGCCTGAATCCAGTAAGTCCCAGCCATTGCCAAGAGGCTGTGTCTGTGTGTGTTGGGGAGTTGTGGAATATACCTTCGATGTCTGAGAAAGAAATTGAAAATGCTGCCTTAGCTTTCACCATGTTTTTGCAGTGCCTCAAGGTCATCCAGATGTGAGAACTTGGGACCTTCTGAGGTGTTTCCTGAGCATGTGCACAGACTGGGCCTACACATAGGCTTATGCATGTGCATTCCTTCTAGATTCCCATGAAAAGCTTAGCAGTTTTTAAAGACTCCCATAGATATGCAATTCCTTAGCTTTTTTTTTTTTTTTTGGTCAGCTTATTGTTTACCCCAATCATTATCACTAACTCAGGCAGCTGCAGTGTTAACCACTGCTGATGATTATTTTCAGCAAATGCCCCCAGGAAAAAGGCTATTCACACTGAACAAGGTCTGAGTCAGGTCAAAGAAAGATAAGTGCTGTGATTGGGGGTTTCCAGGGAATTGCCAGATAGGTCAAATAACAACAGTTCTTTGAGAACAGTGTTTCCGGGGAGATCCAAACCTATTCTCCCCCAGCCACTGGCTGCTAGGCTACTGGTTCTGTGATTTGGGACTGTTGGTCTTCAAGGCTAATGAGGAGCTGGGGAGAGTGATGACAGTAGGTCAAATTAAAATGAACACCACGACAGTAGTCGTTCTTACTAAATGCAGCCTTTAAAATAATAATAATAAGATAATAATAATAATAATAATAATAAATGCTCCTTGGATTGTTGCAAGCTTTTGATTAATTACAGCATTCTGAAAATTTTTACTTTAACAAGTTTTCTGAGTGTTCTCATTGCTTTTATGGAGGAATATGTTTTCAGAGGACCTTACTTCACCATTATCACTGACTTGGCCTCATTCAGTATTTTGAAGTATCATTCCACTGTCTATTTCCATTCTTTTTATTGCAAAGATAGGTGTTAGCTTGTTATGCCTATGAAAGTAATGTATTTTTTTCCACTGGTTGCCTTATATGGCTTTTTACAGTTTGCCTATGCTGTACCTAGGTGTGACTTTGTATTTAATCTGCTTGGGATTTACAGGGTTTTAGTCCCATTCTCTCTTCACCACATCCTGTTTCTTTTTCTCATCCTTTTGTCTTGCCATACTTCCATGTAACTATTTTCTTCTAACCTATGATCTGCTTTTAAAAACTCTTTTTAACTATGACTGCTCAGCAACTAAGACCATTCTGTGTCCATAATGTTTGTATTTTTCAGTTCTAGATTTTCCATCTGATTGCTTTTTGTAATTTCTGATTTTCATCAAAAATATTGCATCATGTTTTAGAGTGTTTGATTTTAAAAGATCTTGTTTGGCAACTTCATTAGCTGTAATTTCTGTGATTTCTTTTTCTTTTTTTGGTCTATCTTTTCTCTTGTTTTTTGATTAAGGTCTATTCCCTTGTATTTTTCCTCCCTTCCTTCCTTCCTCCCTTCCTTTCTTCCTTCCTTTCCTCTTCCTTCCACCTACAGCACCTGATATTACTGGATGGTCTTCCATCCAACTACTAACCAGGCCTGACCCTGCTTAGTTTCCAAGATCAGATGGGATCGGGCATGTTCAGGATGGCATGACTGTAAACAGGCTATTTTTTAAGGAGTGTAAACAGATCTGTTTTATGAGCACACAATGTGTACATTTTTAAATTATAGCATTCAATGATCCAATTACTTCTTCTTTGATAAGAATCCCTTTGTATTGTGAACATCTTTTGTTTTAGGGAAAAATCGCATAATATAAAACAAATCATTTCAAGATTTATTTTAATCATTTTGCAATGTATAAATATCGAATCATGTTTTATGCTTGAAACTTATATGCCAATTATACGTCAATTTAAAATTTTTTTAATGAATTATTTTAAAGTACTTAATTCAGTGGCATTTAGTATATTCATGATGTCATAAAACCACATCTATCTAGTTCCAACATATTTCCAACATCCCAAAAGAAAATCTCATACTCATTAACCAGTCACTCTCCTTTCCAACGGTGGCAAAAACCTGTTTCTATGCGTATACCTATTCTGGACATTTCATATATATGGAATCATACAATATGTGAAATTTTGCATCTGACTCACTTAGCTTTATATTTTCAAGGTTCATTCACACAGTAGCATGCATCAGTACTCCATTTTTATGGCTGAGTAATAATCCATTGGCTGTATACACCACATTTGTTTATTCATATGTCGATGAACACTTAGGTTGCTTATACCATTTGACTATTAGGATAGTGCTTCTATGAACATTGTGTACAAATTTTTGTGTGAATGCATTATTTTCAATTAGGTAGATACTTAGGAGTGGAATTGCTGGGTCATATGGTAATTCTATGTTTAACATTTTTAGGAACCACCAAACTTTTCCACAGTGGCTGAACCATTTTACAGTCCTATCGACAATGTGTAAGAGTTCATGTTGAACAACTTCACACTTGTTTCTTTTTTCACGATAGCTATCCTTGTGGATGTGAAGTGGCACCTCATTGTGGTTTTGATTTGCATTTTCCTGAAGACTATATTCTTGCTGCTTCAACATTCTGTCTTCAGCTTTTGAGCGTTTGTTATATTGTGTCGTTGGATTCATTGAGCTTCTTGGATGTATAGATTAAAGCATTTTAGCAAATCTGAGTTTTCAGCCATCATTTCTTCAAGTACTCTTTGTGCCCCTTTCTCTGCTCTACTTCTGGCACTCCCTTTTTGCAAATGGTGGTATGCTTCACTGTTCTCCACAGGTCTCTTAAACTCTATTTTTCCTCCTTTTTTCTTTCTGTTCCTCCAGTTGGACCTAGTTGACTTAGTTTTAAGTCACTGGCTCTGTTATCTACTCACATCTGCTATTTGAACCCTCTAATGCTTTTTAAAATTTCAGTTTACCATTTAGCTCCAAATTTGTATGGTTCTTTTAAATAGTTTCTTTACTGACATTCTCTATTTCTTAAAACATTGTTCTGTATTACTTTATCTCTACGAGCGTATATGAGACAGTAGATTTAAAGTCCAATGTTTGTGCTTCTTCAGGTATGGTTTTTGTAACTCCTTCTATGAATGGGCCATAGTTTGTTTGCAAGCTTCTTGGTTTTGGGTTGAAAATGAAACATTTTGAATATTATAATGTAGTAACTCTAGAATCAGATTTTTCATGCCTCAGGTTTTTTGTTGCTTGCTGTTAGCCATAGCAGTTTAGTGACCTTTTTCATGTGCGAAGTCTCAATTCTTTGGCTTTACATACCCTCTGAAGTCTCTTCCTTTTGCTATGTGTTCAGCTAGTTTATTGATAGATTTCCTTGAATGCTAGTGGCTAAAAATATAACCAAAACAAGAATCATAAAAAAAGAAAAAGATCCCCCCAGTCTTTGCATATTGGCTGTCTTGGAGCACAGTTCAGTGCTTAGCTCTAGGCCAATTTAAATCTGCCTCAGCCTTCACAGGTCTTCTCTAAGCACGCATCCTGGCCTGAAATTGAGTGGCTTTATCAATTCCCCAGAATATCCTGCTTTTAAAGGCCTAATTTCCCTTAAGAGATCCTCTCCCATTTTTCTCCTCTCTGGCTTTAGACACTCCTTTGTTCACCTCAACTGTAATCTTTTGCCCCAGGTTGTTTTTTGCCTTACAATATTGTGAAGAAATGCCTGCCACTTTTCCAACCTGAGTTCTGAGATGAAACAAAGGCAAGTGCCTTGCTTTTCCTTCAAGCTGCCTTAGATGGGTTAGAAGAAACCTTTTTTTTTTTTTTGAAATTAAGATCTTTGCTGCTTTGGGGACCAGGGACAAAGGTCCCACTCTAAAAAGGTAGGCTGTTTTCTATCTTTAAGACCACCACAGAGCTGGGAAAGGGAATACAAGAACAAATAAAACACCAAAAAGGCTTCTTAGTTTTTAGGTTGCCTTTCCTTGATTCAGCATCTGATTGGTGTTTTCCAGAATTCTGACAAAGTTGTTCCTGAATGTTTGTACCTCTGAGGAGGAACGGGTCCTTGAAGCTACATAGTTTTTGCCAATGGTTATTGTTTGAGTGCTTTAACATTGTATATGAAAATTTATAGAGCTAATTTAAGGCTCTGGATGTTAAAATTCTCCAGATTTATTTTTGCTTCTGTCAAGCAGTTAAACTAGTTGTAATAGCATTACAAGATAACTTTAAAATAGAAAATGAGATGACTCAAAGTTGAACTTCAGGCCCTGTTGAGTGCTTTATTCTCATTAATCTTACACTAAGGTATAGCCCTTTGGAGAAGAACTGAAAGCCTTGGGTGTTTACCAAGGCCCCTCTTTCTTGGTGGTATCTATGTAGTTTATTTTGGAAATTTTAATACAACTTTCTTAACTCTGAAAATATACTCATTGCCAAATAATGGGGGAAAAAAGTTAATGTAGAAACCAAAACCAAATTTACTAATCATGAATTTACGGGGGGAAGTTTATATTATCCATAGCCTATCTTGACATTTGATTTTGAAGAAAAATTGTATCATTTTTGTAAAGATAACTCGTGCAAGATAAAGTTATTCCTCAAAGTAGCACTTTTTCTTATTCTCCAAAAGGGTTTGGTTTTACTTAGCTATCAGTCAAACTTCTCTAAATTTATTCACTTAACCTAACATTGGGCACATTTATTCTTTTCACATACAATAGTCCCCCCTTATCTTCAGAGGAAATACTTTACGATCCCCAATGGATGCCTTAAGCTGTGCATAGTAACAAACCTAATCTTCGACTCAGACAAATATGGCAGTACCTTCTTCATCAGCAGTTGCAGCCTCTCCAGTAATTTTTATATATTTCAGACCAAACCTATTTCTGAATGTACATGTAACCATCCCCTATTTGTAGCAAATGGCTTGATGTCATCGATTTCACGGGTTTCTTTAAAGTGTTCATATAGACTCAATGCTTTCTGGCACAACTTATTTACTGTTCATGTCTTCCACCCACCAATGTAATGCTTTTTCCATTTTAAATAAGCACTTATCATGCACTCTAGCTGTAACTTTTGCACTGTGAGGTATGACAGCAAAACGAGCACAAATTTCTTTTCCCTTTTTCACAATTTTATGGATAGAAAATATGTTCTGGCCATAGATCTTAGCAACTTCAGCATAATGATTATTTTTCTTTCCTTATTATGTTGAGAAGTTTTATCCTTTCACTCAATGGATTCACTTTATGGCTTCTCTTTGGCATATCCAAATAGCCAGCATCACTACTCTTGCATTTTGAAGCCGTTAAGTAAAATAACGGTTACTTGAACATGAGCACTGCTATACTGCAACAGTTAATCTGATTACAGAGACGGCTACTAAGTGACCAGGCCAGTAGAAAAAGGGATGATTCACATCCCAGGTGGGACGGAGTAGGACGGCGCAAGATTCCACCATGCTACTCAGAACGGCATGCAATTTGAAACTTATGAATTGTTTATTTCTTGAATTTTCCATTTAATATTTTTAGACCGTGGTTAACTCTAGGTAACTAACACCACAAAAGCAAATGCATGGATAAGGGATAATTATTGTATTCCTTCTAAGTGTTCTGGGTCTTCAGGCTGAAACATCTCAATTTCCAGAAATTTGGTTGCCAGATAGAAATTGTCAGAGCCCTTCTAAAGGTTAAGATTTCAATAGAAAAAAATATATATACATATACATATTTTATTATATACAAAGAATAAAAAGTTTCATCAGGTAAACAAAAGAATACAAATTATAGTCATAATTAATAGCTTCAAAAACCCTTAAACCACTGTGGCCTTCTGCACAAGGCACAGGCCTCAAAATGGGGTCACACAGCCATTAATTAGAGGTCTAGGTAGTTCTCTCATAAGTACAAACTATACTCTGGAGAAGGTGGCTTTTTATGAACTCTGTAGGTGCTCATGTGTGAGGCCTTAGCCTTATAAAAGAATGAAATGCTTTCACATCTAGGAGGAAACAAATTTAAAATAGTGAAAGGAACTTCTAGGGTTATGTTTATTGTTGACAGTGATTTTAGAGATAACCACAGAAAAATGTTAAAGATATCTAGGTAAAATTCTGGCTATCTCATAATAGGAATGGCTATAATTTTGTAGCTCTACAAATGATTTGTTGACAAATAAAATGAGAGAAAGTGAGTTGAGAAGGCAGAATGGAAAAGTCTAGGGAAGGAGGCAAGCAATACAGACATAATTCAATCACTGCAAAACAGGGAGGAAGATAGAGGGTCCTTCCCAAAACCCAGCACTGGTGCTATTTACCTACGTGAGTTCAAGCCCAGAACAGTGCAACTTCTGCACATTTACAATTTAGTAATAGACAAGAATAATGTTTTTCATGTTATGAAACGTTTATCTTATATCAAAAGCTAGAAATACATACTTAATGCAAATCCCAAATGAAACCCAACTTAATACACGGTACACTACAGGGATGACAGAAAAATGGGTATACGTATTAAATTCCACTAAATTTACAGTATTGCCTTGATATTTTCTATGTGTTTTTAATCTATACACAAGGCTCGCGGTTCTGGGATTACAGGTTTTTTTATGTTTCTTAAAAATAAAATTGCCAGCCCTTAAGTTAACTAAAGATTTATCTGGGCTCGTAGAGGTAATCTGCTCTTTGTAACAGATTGCTCTGTAGTTTCTTCCACTTTAGACCTCTCCACTGGATTAATGCCTCTATTTTCTTTGTCTTTTCCATGTGATTTTTTATGCTGTGGATTTAAAGGAAGAAATTAAGTTAATATAAAGTAACATTTGCTACATATTAGCTATATTGTATTTTCGAAATTCTCTGGGTTATAGGAAAGAAATTAAGTGTGGAAAATTCTGAAAAGGGTCAAAACAAATCTGAGCCAACAATTTGTCTGGCAAGTAGAAAAGAATGCCTGTTTCATTTTACCACCAAAAGAAGAAGTGAAGTGAAAGAAATATTTTCTCTATGATATTCCAAGGAATAATCATGGATTTTACTATAGGGCAGTGGTTCTCAACAGGGAGCATTTTGCTCCTCTCCCCCAGGGGATATTTCATAATGCCTGGAGACATTTTTGGTTGTTAAAATTAGGGGGTGCTACTGGCTTCTAATGGGTAGAAGCCAGGGAAGCTGCTAAACATTATATAATATATAGGACACAGGACAGATCACCACAGCAAAGGATTATCCAGCTCAAAATGTCAGTAGTACTGCTGTGAAGAAATCCTGCTGCAGGGAAACAAAGACTTGCTATCATGCAAAAAAAGGCAATTTTATTTTAAGCAGAGACTCTGATATATGGGCTACCTTAAGACACTTTTTAAAAAACTGTATTTTATCTTTTATTTAAACATCTCATATTTCTCACTTGGAAATTATATTTCACTAGAATCCTCATACTTGCCCATAGAGCTTTAAGAGATGAATGACAATTCATTGCAGACCCAGTCATCAATGCTGACAAAAATTATAAACCTACTTTAGTTTTAACCACAGAAAATGTTCCCACATCAGACTGCTATCAGGGAAAAAATAATTACCGGACTTAAGCGGAAGGTCTAAAATCCAATCCCAACTATTTTCTGGTACTGTAGGACATCCTTGCCATAGCTGAACCACTAAGCCTGGCCTTCAAAATGCCTTGAACAGTAATAATGAGAGAATTTCCAATGATTAAGCAGTCACTAAGGTTCTCTCTCTTTTCTTAGCTTTCCCCCTTTACTTAACTTTATAAGACAGATGAAAAAGAAAAGAAATACATATAAAGTTCTCTAATAGTAAGGAATAAAGTAAAAGATAGGAAGAATTTGAGGGATAAAATTGTCTTGAGGCAGACAGAGAGAGGAATTTAACAGGATTTGAGCTAAGTTTTAATAGCTTAAATTAAGGATGGAGAATCTTTAGACCTCGGTGGAAAGAACCGCAAGTCTGTTTAAGATAGGTGTAAGTATATACATATCAGAAGCAGCACTTCAACTATAAAATGGAGACATCAATGTCCTATGTAAGGAATTCCTTACTTTAGGCTCAGGTCTTCAAAATAGAGGGAAAGATGCTAGGCAGTTTTTAGTTCCATTCTCCCAACAGGGTTTAAAAGAGAGTAGGGGAGGTCACAGAATTTAACTGCATAGGATCAAGGTAGGTAAGTAGCTCAGGAAACATGAGGCAAAGCCTCAGGTAGAAGAGATCACCGATACAACCCGAGAGACCTTAGTCTCTCAGTCCTTTAAACATCACAGCTTTCAAAGTCTGATTAAGGGCAAAGATAGGCTCCAGGACTTCCATATGAAAGGCAGAGTGAAGAGAATACTGCTCTCAGTAGCTCTTCTGAGTATATAGGAAGAAGAAAAAGGATAAATATTTGAAGATTACCAACTGAGGATGGAAATTAAGTCAAATTTTACCTTTATCCTATTAAAAAATCCCTGATTAATTATTTTTGTGTAAATATTATAAGTCAGAAACTTAATTTAACAAGGCCTTCCAAAAGAACAACTGAAAATGTTTTGCTGTTCCACATACCAAGAGTAATGCCTTTAAACTGAGTAGCAAATGACTGACTCACATTAGATGTGGAAGAGTTATCTGATAGGATATAATCAGGTACCTGGAAAAATGGAACCCCACCACTTGATGAACAATATACACTAGCATCTACAGGTGGCTCTTGACTTGGAGGTTCTTCAATAGTGTGCTCCAAAACTGTCTTTTCTTCATCTGAGTCCTAAAATAAGAAGCTGGATGAGTGATTAAGTCCAAGGGCTTAAAAGTTTTCCCAAAAGTAAAGGCAGTTTTCACCTCTGAAAATAACATAATATCCATTGTTTAAAAGATAAACCTCAACAAAATTAATATAAAGTCTACAAAATACTAAAAATAATGTCTACTATGTCTTCATATGGAGAAATACCAATAACTGAGATGTTGAAAGTGGTTATTTCAAAATAATGGAATTAAAATTTTGTTACTTTTTGATTTCCCAACCATTCTATAATCACTATACTCTAGAATACAGATTGTGGAGCTTGTCTAGGTTCTAATTCCAACTCCCTCCTTGTGGTTTGGGACTATATGATTCTTAGGATACTGACCTATAAAACGGGGATAGCACTAGCATCTACCTCAGTGGGTTGAGAAATTTACCTGAGTAAATATGTATGTGTTAAGTGGTTATAACAGTGTCTTGCTTATAATATGTACAACATAAATATTAGATATCATTACTATCCATTAGTCTAGTAATAAAAAGAAAGGCCAAGTTGCAGGGTCAGACAGGGTAGGACCGAAGGGCAAAGAATAAAATTATTCACGTGAAGTCAATGTTATCAGGAGTTTATGGGAGAGTTCTAAAATTATAATTTTTTAAATTTTACCTGACTGGTGTCTTCTTTGTTGTATTCTGAACAGCTTAGCATCACTAACAGCTCAGGATGTTTTCTTTTCAACTGATCAATGAGCTCTTCACGTGATTCGGTTCTCACCAGTGTCGATGGGTATAAATAATTTTTCCTCTGCGGTGTTGTACCTTTAGTGATTATGTAAGTGAGAAAAATTAAAGTGTAGGATAGGAATTTTTTTTTAAATGCTAGAACTTATACTTCCCATTGAATCTTTGTGTTCCCAAAATATAACCACTGCTACACATGAGAATCAGTCTTGTTACCTGATAGGCATATATTGCTTACAAATAATATTTCCTAACTTGACAACTCATCTTAAACAGATATACAGGATATACAAAAGCTGTGTTGTGGGCTCTAAAAGGAAGCGGTGTTCTTAGAAATGCCAGCATTACTGGAATGAGAGTACAGTTTTCCCAACATGACTACACTGATAATCATTTCACTGTAAATTTTGTGGCAGCTAAACAGTAACCAGTTAAATTCCTTTATAATAAGCTCTCCTAATTTACATGCACACTTGACTTTCTGTTTAACGTTTATAGTCCTAATTTTACTGAAAAGTGGACAATAAATACTATAGGACTCTTGGGGGAAAAAAATAAATATTCGTTAGTACCAACTCCTTTGATGATTGATATATAAAAAAAAATAAGCTTTTTGATATAATTTGCATAACAAAATTTATTCAATGATTTTTTTAGTAAATTTCCAGGATGTGCAACCATCACAATTCAATGAATAATCAGTTACTTATCCTGAGCTAAATAGCTTGTTATTCCTTGTTCCATGAAGGCTTACCTAAATCATTATAGCCTACACTAATATTTGCTACCTCTGACCTCCCAAAACAGATTCATAAATGCCAATTTAAGAGCCCATGACAAAATGAGATATACATATAAAAAAGAAAATACACAATGTGGTGAGCTTAGTATTAGATTTATTTAATTACATTCCTCTACTATTTTCTGTATGAAAATGTCCTTTTACAAACAGTGCTAGATGGATGGTTGGTTTTCTTTTTGTTTTTAAAATGTCCTCTCTTAATAAAGCCAGTTCCTGATTATAAAGTTATGCTGAATTGTGATGCTCAAATTTCTAGGAGTATATGTTATCTATATCATGATATCTAATGTTTCATTAAAGCTATTTTAGGGTTCCACTTTTTCCATATTTGAGATGATTACATAAGACAGCAAATTCCTATCAGGCAATGGCAGGACCTAGTTTTCCTGAACATCTAGCACTATATGAAATTGATTTCACCTTCAAAAATTGTAACAATTTTATTTCCCTCTTAAAGTACCTGTTGGGATATCCAGTTTCAGATCCTGTTGTAGAAAGCAATTAAGCTTCATTGAAGCCATTTTTATGGTTTCATTAAGTTCTAGACTTTGTGCCATTAATTTTTCTTCATCAGTATTTATCTGACCAAGGAAAATGTTACACTGGTTCTCATTAGCTGCTTTGTGTCCTCTTAATTTTTCAGTAATCTCTGAACTTGAGACCTTACAACCTTGGTTTACAACCTGTAAATGATGCAAGTGAACTTTCATTATTAAAATCAAAGCTGTCAGTGCTTTATTCAATATATCATTTCTCCTTACCTTAAAATTTTCCATAATAAAAGTTTTAAAAACAAATGCAAAAGTAGACCAGTATAATTAACCCTCCTGTATTTACTACCCAACCCCGATGTTTATCAACACCTGGGATATAGATCAAACACGATTAGCCATTTATTCTGTCTTTCCGAAGGATTATTTTGAAGCAAATTCTGTGTCATTTCATCCATTTACTTTAGCATACATCTCTAAGAGAGAAGAGCTTTTTAAAGACCATTCTTACATCAAAAAAAATTAATACTGATTTCTTTATATCAGATGTCTAAATCAGTGTTCAAATTTTACCAGTTGTCAAGTGTTTTTCACAACTGGTTTGTTTGAACCAGAATTTATCATTTGATTTGGTTGATATGTCTTATGTAGATAACTATATAATTTGTCTTCTAAATTGGGATACTTTTCAGAGTGAAAAGGACCATTCTTAATAATAATTATCCCAGTACAACAGTTGTAAATAAGGACTACCCTGGGAAAACTAGGACTTAAGGCCCTCTAGTCTTGACAATCTTTTGATATAGATCTATCCTTCTTCATACATTTCTCCTTGAAAAAAAAATTTCTGTTGAAGAAACCAGGTATTGCTCCACTGAATATCTCAAATTCCTAAGTTGGTCAACTGCACTTCTATGCTATATTTTTGTATGTTCATCTGCCCTTTTTCTACAAACTAGTCAGATCCAAAGGCTTGACCTAAATTAAAATTAAGTTTAATTTTTTGTCAAGAATATGTGCTGAAAACACATAATGCCTAATCAGTGGTTTTTGGTGTGGTTGCCTAAACTTTTTTCTTCATCCATTATCCTGCTAAACCAAGATAGAATTCTTTTGAGAAAGACAAATGGATCGTCAATCATTTCCTTTAAATACCAGTTTTCAGAATAATGCATTGCTTCCCTAACAAGATCCAAAGGAGACCTATGAAATTTTTATGAATTCATGAGTTTTAATATATTTATATGATGTATTTTATACTATTGTAGTAATTATTCTTTTTGATGCTCAAATTATACCATCTTTAAACAACGGAGTTTCATCGGGTTGGCTCCTAAGTCTTTTTGATACAACTCCACTAATCTTTAATAGCTTTCTTACTGTCTGGTATGACAAGATCTCTGGGCTCATCTGGTACATTTCCTGCTTCAAATCTGAAATCAGCTATTTCTCTATTAGCCCTGGTTCCTTTTAGCGAAACTAGCTTACAAAGGGTTCATGCACATGTTAAGTTCAAGCAAACCCACAAACCTATCAAGTACTCTTTAATCAACCAGAACAACATCCTAAATCTTAAAGCGATAACAGATTTGAAGGTACTGATGAAAAGTTAAAAGCATATATAAGTGAGAGGTATTACATATCAAAAGACAGAGTGCCCTTAACTAAAGGAACTAACAAGTCAAAAACCAAGGGTAGGTACTGAACAGATAAGTGTTAAATAATTTTGAGATCTAGGAAGACAATATACATGAAACAAGATCATACATAAGCATATCAACTACCATATTTAAAGGTCTAAGTCATTCATTATATTTAAAAGTGTCATTTGTTTTGAAATTAATTGTTAGACAAGAATATTTAATTTTCTGATTATCACTATTTTCCCCAAAGTAGGTTCCAGTTACAAAGTTATTACCTCCAATAAGTTCTGAATTTCCTCTTCTCTTTTATTTAAGCAAGATACCCACTGTTCAGAAAAACAAAGTGTGCTTGTGTTCAGAGCCTCACATCTCTGTTTGGTTTCTTGAGATATTATTTCAAGGTTGCTATTGAGTTTATCACAGTGTTTTGCAGACTCTTCAACCAATTGTGTACCTTCTTGGTTAAAATGTCTGAGTTCCTGTGACAAGTCATCAGAATCAGCACAAAATTTTGTACTATAAGAAGTTGTTTTGCTGATTATATCCTTAGATTTCCTATAGGAAAAGAGAATAACACTGTTAAAATGGAAAACTAGGCTCAAAGGATACACACTGTGTGATCTGAGATCACACTGCTCAAAAATGGCACATTTGAACCTAGGCAATCTGGCTCTGGAACCCATTTTCAATTAATCTTCCACACTGAGAAGGGATGCTTTGGCCAGTGTCTTTTCACAGCAGACTGATATTACATCTGCCTTTAAATGACCTCTGAAAATGTCTTTTCTAATAAAGTCTTTCTTAGCCCGGCCCTATTCCAGAGGATGCTTTACCTTGCACTTTTTATAATATCAGTTATACAGTTATTAAAATGAAATCTGTCTATATATTTTATTCTTATTAGAGTATGTTACATAATCTCATACAGCCTCTGGTCTAGTCCCTAAACTGTCCGCAATCAGTCATTCTGTTCTTAAGCAGTTTTGCCTAGTCTATGACATAAAATACATCATAAAAATTATAAATCTTATAAAACAAAAAGTCAACTATAAAGCTTTCTATTAATTAAAAGAAATGATACTGGTGTGTGATAAACTATATATAGCATACATGGTACACAGAAACATAACCCTGATATAAAACTAATGTCAGTTAGAATATACATTTAAAATTCATTGGTGGCTTTCTCCTCTCAATAAGGTTTCCTATAAGTGTTCAAAGTCATCGTACAGGACCAAAGAATTAAATTTTGGAAAATGAAAGTTACCCACTAGTACCACTACATGGTACGCCATATGAGTAAACCAAGTGGGGAAACAATGTGTTGAAAACTAAAGTTCAACTACAGATTAAGTGGAAATGATTGAAAAAAAAAATTTAAGCAGTAAGCTTGGAGACTATCAACACGAATCCAGTCCCTCAAGGAATTAAAAACTAGTAGGAAGATGAAATTTATTTATAAGTGACTACAAACCATGATAATAAATGCTAAAGGCAGTGGGTCTCTAACTTCAGTACACCTCTCCTAAATTACTGGGCCCTACTCCTGACTAATTATTTTGCAGGGTTCCTGGACCACACTTTGAGAAACACTGGTATAGACAATGCCAGGAAGACATGAAAAATGGCTTGCCTAGGCCTTAAAGAAAGTATATCATCATTCCTTCCCCATTTCAATTGTCCTCTATTATTCCCATCAAAGCTACAGAAGTTAGAAATCCTTAAGTCTAGACACTAGAAATAAAAAAACTGGGAAACACTTTCTAGATTCAGATTCTAGAAAGAAGAGTTCAAAATGGAACAGGACATAATGAACAGAATCAACAACAGGACTGAAAAAAAGATGAAAGAAATTGAATAGTAAGATAGGTGATAGCCAGAATTCTAGAGTAGAACTGTTCAATAGAAATATAAAGTGAGTCACATAGGCAATCTAAAAACTTTTAGAAAGCAACAAACAAACAAGCAAAATAAACAAAAACTCATAGACACAGACAACAATATGGTAAGTACCAGAGGGGAAGGAGAGTGGAGAGAGGCTGAAGAGGAGAAAGGGGGTCAAATATATAGTGACAGAAGGAGACCTGACTTTGGGTGGTGAGGACACAATGTAATATACAAATGCATTACAGAATTGTACAATTGAAACTTATATAATCTTATTAACCGATGTCACCCCATTAATAAAATTAAAAGAAAAATAAAAAATAAAATAAAATTTCTAGTAGCCATAATAAAAGAAAATAGAGCAATCAATAATAACAATGTATTGGGTGTATGTAGCAGATGTAAAAGGAAAATATATAAAAACAGTGCATAAGAGATGGGAAGGAGAAACTGGGAATATACTGTTCTAAGGCCCATTCATAACACGTGAAACAGCGAATTATTTGAAGGTGGGTTAAAATTATTTAAAATGATTATTAATCCTAGAAAAACCACATAAAATTAATTTTGAAAGTATAACGGATAAGTCAATGGAAGAGATCAATGAAAATATAAAAATGCTCAATTTAAATTAGTAACAGAAAAATGGAAACAAGGCACAAATGATGCAACAAACAGAAAACAGCAAAATGGTAGATTTTAATCCAACTGTATCAATACTTTAAATGAAAATGGTCTAAACACACCAGTTAAAAGTCACACAGTGTTAAATGTGACAAAAAAAGCAAGACTCAATTAATTATATGTTGTTTATAAGTAATCCACTCTAAACATAAGAACTTAGGCCAAAAGTAAAGGGATAGAGAAAGATACATTATGCAAATAGCAATCAAAGGAAAGCTGAAGTACTTACATTAATTTCAGACAAAGTAGACTTAGAGCAAAGAAGATTATCGGGTATAAAAAAGAACATTACATAATAATAAAGGAGTCAGTTCTCCAAAATATAGCAACCCTTAATGTGTATGCATCAAACAATAAAATATTACATATAAGGCAAAAACTGATAGAAATAATAAGGTAAATAGAAAAATCTACAATTATAGTTGGAGATTTCAACATCCCTCTCTCAGTAAGTTAGACCTAACTGACATGCTTAGAACACCTCATCCGTCAAGCAGAACACGTTTTTCTCACATGGGTAGCCTACGAATAATACTGCAAGAGCTCTAAAAATTAGTCATTGGAACCACAACCCACAAAAGTGGTCCAGAACCTGCAGGCTAAACCTAAACAGAGTGAATGCCTGCTAAAAAAGAATACTTAAGTAGAATTCTGAATCTCCTAACATAACCAAAATGTTCAAGATACAGTCGAAACCACTCTGAAAAATCCCAACTTTAATGAAAAAGATAACAGGTGCCAATGTTGAGAGAATCAGATGGTCAAATTATCTGGCAAAAATGTTAAAGCAACTATCATAAAAATGTTTCAATGAGCAATTAAAACACTTAAGAGGAAAAAAACTTTAGCAAATAGAAGAATTATAAAACTGAAAAATAACAATAAAACACCTCACTGAAAGGATTCATCAATAGGTTAGAAATGACAGGAAGAACCTGTGAACGTGAAAACAGATCATAAAATACTCTCTCTGAACAACAACAAAAAGAGACCATATATCTATATCCTCAGAAACCTATGACCATAATAAAAGATCTAACATTTATGTCATCAAAGTCCTAGAAGCAGAGGAGAAACGGTACAGGTTCAAAAAATGTTCAAAATAACAGATGAAAATTTGGTGAAAGGTAAGTTTGGTGAAGCCATTAAGTCTACAGATTTAAAAAGCTGAGCGAACCTATAATCAAGCATCTAAAAACTAAAGACAAAGAAAGAAAATCTTAAAAGCAGCTACAGAGAAATTGCCCATTGGGGAACAATTATTCAAATGACAGAGGATTGCTCATGGAGGCCAAAAGGAAATGGAACAATGTATTCCAGGTGCTGAAAGAAAATAAATCTCAACCCTGAATTCTATATCCAATGTAAGTATCTTTCAGGAATAAGTTGAAAAATCCAGATATTCTCGGACAAAGGAAAACAGAATTTGTGGCCAGCAGACCTACCTTTAAAGACTAAAGGAAGTTTTCCAAACAGAAGGAAGCTTGTAACTTAATGTAGAAACATATTAAAGGGAAAAAATAGGGGTAAATATAATAGAAAATCCTTCTCTTCATGAGTTTAGAATATCCACAGGTAAAAAACTGAACCCTGACAAACCTCACACCTTATACAAAAACTCAAAATGAATCGTGGATTTAAGTCTTACATAAAATTATAACCTCTAAAAGAAAAAATAAGTCTGACTAGAATATATGGTGAGACTGGCAAGCAATGAGGCTATGAAGCAACATTGAACTCTAATGCAAGAATCGGCAAACTTTTTCTCAGAAGTCCAAATAATTAATATTTTAGGCTTAAAGGCTATATAGTCTTTGATGTACTTTTGCAGTGAAAAGGTAGCCAAAGATAGCAAAAGGCAACATGGAACAAATATGAATGTGTCCAATAAAATTATTTGCAAAAACAGGCATCTAGCCCACCAGCCATAGTTTGCCGAACCCTGTTCTAATTAGAGTAAGTATATATTTCGTTACCGGTATGGGTTAGAAATTTGTGAAATTACTTAATGTGTATTTTAAAATTGAGCAAATAAGTATATTATGGATGAGATCCAGGTTTCCTCACTGTCTGAAAAAGGAGCATAAGTATGGAATAGGAAGATATTTACATGCATGTGCATGCGCGTACACACACACACACACACACACACACACACACCCTCCTCTTCCCCCCTCTCTGGGAAAACTAGAAGAAAGGACACCCTAGTAGCAATGAGCACACCTAGTGTTCTGATCTTGGTTTCTATTAAGTATGATTTCAGAGCTGGGGCTGAGAAAGTGTAAGATGAGCCTGGAATATCTTCCTACACCAGAAAGTAAGAAAATACTCAAAAATGATAGGTCATATCGAAAGAAGCTAACTTGAAGAGGCCTACACTAGTCAAAACTGGGATAACTGGCGTTGAAATAAATAACCCAGAGGAAAAAAGAATCCATGAGTACATGCTAACATAAACAAATGAGTAAGAATAAATGGGAGGGGAAACGGAAAACTCTTCTCTCAGCAGAATGTCAACTAACAGATGTAGAAGAAACGATGGAATTAGAAAAAAGATTATTTGACAACCACTACCATTGTATTTGTTTCAGACATGCACATCAATAAATGCTAAGTTTCAAAGTTATCTCCCCATAAATTCTTTATTAATTGCAAAGAAAAAGAGTAACTTTACAGTGCAGAAACATGGAGGATAACACTGTAACCAAGTTATCAAAGTTAAAAAATCACCAATTATGAAACAAACATCATGTTCCTCTTAATACCTGAGATTCATTGAGAACACATCACTTTTATGGTACTCTTGACAACTGCAACTAATCATGAAGGCCGACTACAACTTGAGACACTGTTCTAAATATTCTATACTCTTGAAAAAAAGGAAAGGTCATGAAAGACAAATACTGTTCCAGATGAAACGAGACTCAAGGCATGACAAATGTAATATGTGATCGTGGATTAAGTCTTGGACCAAGAGAAAATCTTTTTCTTTTCCTATAAAGAACATTAGTGAGACAATTGGCAAAATTTGAATTAGGTATGTATATTAGGTAATAGAAGTTATCAATAGTAATCTTCTGATTTAAAATAATTGCACTATGGTTATATAAGAGACTTGCTTTCAGTATACACTGAAGTATTTAGGGGAAAGTGGGCATTACAGCTATAACTTATTCATAGCTAATGCAGAATATTGGAGGGGGAGAGGGAGAAAGAATGAGAATGATAAAGCAAACATAATAAAATGTTAAATGAGAAATTGGGTTGATTGTTTTTATACTATTTGAAGCTTTTTATTCTGAAAAAAATTTCAGGCAGTGAAAATTTAAATAGAATTTAAAAACAGCTTACTGCTCTGTATTTTCTTGGACACTATTAAGTGGTTTCTGGATGTTTTCACACTTTTCCTCCAAAGCACAGAATCTCTCTCCCCAAAGATTGATTAACTGGCAAAGTTCCTGTAAGAAAGGTGTGAAGAGAGGAAGAGATTGAAATTATGACACTTGAACATTTCTTTCTATATTGACATGAATAAGTGAGAATTATACAAATAGCTAATAAGAGATCTTTAGCTCCACCTCTCCCCCATAGAAGGAAGCAGGAGAGATGATATTAAAAAAATAATATAATGGGGATTTTTTTAAAAGTAAATAATTAGCAGGTTTGTTATTTTAACAAATTACTTTCAGCATACCTCTAAACTCACCAAACATACCAAAATGTCTCATTGTGTTTGAGGACCACTTTGACAGAGATATACAATGAATTTCTTAACTGATAATACTACCAGAAAGGAAAAGTAATGCTGATAATCTCATGGGTCAAGCAGCCCCAAATCATTATCAATTACTGGAGCAGAAACATTTTATAGAATCTAGTTGGATCATATTAATAAAATATAAATAGAGTTTAACCTTTGCTTATATTTGTCATCTTTATAAACAAGCTCTTACAGGCATACACATACTAGGGACTTACACTGCAAAATGAAGAAGCTAAAGACCAAGGAAGTGCTGAAAATGCACCCAGCATCCTTAGACTGTTCAGTCCATTACTTGGGCAACTTCTTTGAAATATCAGCTCACAATACATAGCTAACACTTTAATTATCAATAAAGTCTGTATTTTTAGTAGTCTCAGAGTAGAGGGAAATGCAGGTATAATTAGATCTGCGTGTAAACAGGTATTCAGAGTTTGACATAATTGTTTTGTTAGTGCTAACCCCAAGTTCTAGAAAATCTAAGAAATAGTTCACTTAGTAAACTTGCTTCCTTAAAGCCAGAAAAATCAAACCATACATTCTAAAATACTTTCAGATCATAGGTGTTTTGTTTTTAAGCAATTGATCACCAATTTTAAACATTTCAAAATAGCTAACTTATAAAAAGTTCATCTACCTTCGAATATATACCTAAAAATTTCTAGACAGGTTTAAAATAAATACCCTATGCAGAAGTTTGAGAAATTGCTGCTATTTCCAATTGCAAGAATATATTCTAGAAATATATACAGGAAAGCCCCTCAAAAATGGTTGCCTTCCAGGCAGTATTATCACCACCACTAATATATGATGATCTAAATACCGTTAGATGTTTGTGAGGCCTCAGTTTCCTCATTAGAAAACTGGGCTAGTAATAAAACCTGTACCTATAATGGTGGGAAGAATAAACACGTGAGTTGCTCAATTAATAAGTTTCATGCATATCAGGAAAATAAATAACCTTATTTTAAAGTTGCTTTAATTCTTACCTAAAAATCTTGGATGTGTTCCCCTTCTCATTTTTGGTGACATAGATACAAGTTCCCTTTCCCTTACTTTACTCCCCAAAAGAATCATTTACTACCAACTAAATTATGTCAATAGTTTTACTGACTAGAGAGTTCTGTCATGTAGTAATAGCCTCACTTAATAAAACTTTAGACATTCATTACTAAGGCCTTAAGAACACCAGTTCTTTTTCATAGTTCTGATATTTATAGATTATGACTTTCTTGGTTTGAAGGTTTAGTTTTGGTTTAAAGGCTCATATACTGTGGAAGATAGTCATGAGTTACATTTATAATCAATCAATAAAAATTAAGAATTATATTAATTTACAATTTAAATGTCTGACATCAATGAGACAGAAATGGGCATAGTTTATGAGAGTAACTATCCATGTTACCCTAGAAAAAAACAATTTATCAAGTTAAAATGTAGATAAATGTTCATTTACAATGCTATAACCACTTTCTTCTAATTGTACTCCCAAAAGAATATTTTTCCAGTGTCACTGTACATTTTGCTGTGAAGAAAGTACTATCTTGTTTGTCTTACTGTGCTTCAGCATAGGTTTCTACGTGTAGCAAAGCCTCAAATATTAACTGATCAAGAAAAGTATTCTCAATTATTTTACATTGATTACTGTTGTAAGCAACAGGGACATGGTATTTTCAGGTTTCTAAATTAGTTATATAGCATTCAGATTGTATACAGAGATGATTGAGTTAAAGATCATAAAACTTTCTTTTTACACTTCCCAAACCACCTAAATAAGATACCTGTGAATGGATTTTCTTTATTGTCTTCAGTTCTTCAGTTAAGTTTTCACACAGCTTCTGTGATTCGGCCAAGGAAGAAATCGTATTTTCCTGTAGTTCATGTAGATTGTTACACAGTGTACCAAGAAAACCATCCATTTCCTTTTTCTGATCTTCTATCTTTAAACAAAAAAATTTGATTTTTTTAATTAAAAAAAAATTGTTTGCTTTCATTTTTTGAATACGTGCAACATATAAAAGGTAGAAACAGTATGATGTAAAGTCACTTCTCTCTAGCCCCTCCCCTCGGATCCCAGTAACACTCCCACCTAAGATGATTGCTACATTTTTAAACACTTCCAGAGACATTGTATGCATATTTAGGCATATATGCATGCATGAGTATATACATTTATATGTGTATATTCCTCACACACCCTATGATAGCATGCTATATGTTACTCTGTAAACTTAAAATATTCATCTTGATCATTCCCTCTGATTTTTCTTAGCCATGAGTCTTCTGACTACATCAGTGGCTGAGAGCATCCTCCAGATTCCTTCTCATACCCCATGAGTTTTGCATGTACATAGATCTCCAGGTATGGCCACAGATAGCTTTTTTCTTAAACAACAGTTTGATTTTGAGATAATAACAAAATATCTGTTACCTTATTAGCCACTGTCAATGAAGTCTTGAAAATATGCTTTAGTTGACTATTGATTTTCACTATAGACACCACAGTGGGGGATAAAATTGTTTCCAGAGAACTTAGAAGGTCGGTCTTAAGTACATTCTGGTTTTAAAAATAAACAAACAAATCTTTAAAAATAATATTTTCACTTTCGTAAACCTGGCTAGTTAAATATCCTAAATACTCTGTTAACAAAATACATGCATATCAAAATTTTAAGTATTATTCTTTATTCTTTAGATGCTATTTGTTATTAGAGTTTATATTCTAATATGTCACTTAATCCTGCCTATAGTAATTAAATGGTCACTTAGTGTACAATAGATTCCTAAATGTTAAATGCAACAAAAGTCAGAAGAGGAAAAAATGAGTCATTTGGTATGATATCAGTATTAAAAATGAAGGAAAAATTTGAAAACCTACCACTACATTTTAACAAAATAAATTAAAAACAAATTTAAGTTACTAGTCAAAAAGGCTAAGATCAAATAGCCTTCAAAAGTAGGCTCTAGGCTGGAGATATTAAACTTTGAAGACCTCATAACTTATATCCTACTGTATCAGAAGAACTTGTGAAGACTCTTATCAAGGTATATGGGAAGCTGGAAATGTACTGAAGGCTGAGAATTTTTATAAAAAGGAAAAAAAAAATCTGACCCAAGCTCCTTTCGCTAGGGCAAGTGTGAAGAACTATATCAGAAATTAATAGTAAATACTTAAAAGAAATGGCTACTGGTATTCATTTGCAAAGGAGCTATCACACTAATTTTAATTCATTCTGTGGGAGCAGCAGTCATCTCTGACTCAAACAATGCTTCTAACTTGGTATATAACTTGGCAGGAAGACATCAATAAATACAGATTATCATTTAGTGAATGAATCAATTTCCAAAAAGTTAGTAATCAGAGTATCTTTTAACTTTATCAAATCTAGATGATTGAAGAAATCTATCAAATAGAGTTATACAAGCACTGAATCTAGGGAGAGTATCAGCTAACATTTATAGTATCTACTTGGAAAATGTTCAACAAATATTATTAAACTCAAAACGGGAGGTAGAGAGGCTAAACAAAGAAGAAAACAAAGTCACCTGGCCAAAAGCTTCCTAGATAAATTATATAATTATAAAATAAAGAATATACATAAATCAGGTATGGAAGAGGTAATAAATAAGTGACTTCTGTAGAACTACGAAAAAGAGCCTTACTGTTAAAGCCAAGAAAGACTTGATCACACAGATCTAACCCCACAAACCATTCAATGTGTTTCTAGAATTCTATATTATTTTTTCTTGCACATTTTTCTATGTTACTGTAGTTTTAAAATTAACCACTTAATGTCCTTTTCTGGTCATCCAGAAAGGATGAAACATCAGCAGAAATATTCCAAGACCCTTGCAGAAAGGATGATTTACCAATCTCTGAGCCAAACAGCAAGTCATGGGTCCCTTGAATTCATCTGAAACTAAATCCTTTTTAGTTATTAGAAGGCTAACTCCCACCCGTAATGTTATATCACATATGTGAAAAGTTTCAAAGGCCGATTATATGCATTTGGCAATTAATCTTTCTGGGAGAGAAAAAGAATGGAGACTTGTTTTTAAAAATATAAACCTACTCTCTCAAAGTGATATTTATCACTGTGTCTAGTAAAGCTTAAGATGAAAGAATAATAATATTGTTTTTGAATTGAAGACTTAGCAAATGTAAAAAATAACCCTTCAAAAATACTTTAAAAAGTTTACTAACAATCAATGTCTGAAGTACAGTTTTACTTTCTTCTGCTAATGACTGTTCTTTTAATATCATATTAGAAATGTGAGAAACATGTGTAGACACATTTTCTGGAATAGATGTGAGAGATCCCAGTGCTGTTGTAGTAATGGTTTCTAATGCAGAAACACTGGAAGACAGCAGGTTACCTATATTGAGAAAACAAAATAAAAAAGATGTAACTTTAACATAAACATATTTAAATACCGTTAGCACCATTTCAAAGAGGTTGGCAAAATTATAGCATTGTTGTGGAAACTTGTCATAACAAAGAAGCGTAACATAATTGGCTCAATACAAGCAAGGAAATATTTTAAATAGAAATTATATTTGTTCTACAGTATTCTGTAAGCCCTAGACATATCTGTAGGTGTATCAGATCCATAACTCACAGTAAACTAAGAATCAGAATATTCTAAAATTAATCTCTAATTGAAATACACAGTATTATAGTAGGCAAAAGAGGTTATAGAAGAGAAACTAGAAATCAAAAAACAAAATTTATAATGGTTGGCTTACAATGACTAGACTCTAGAGGATTTAAAACAATTTTTACATTTCTGCATTTCCCAAATTTCTATAATGAAGATAATACTTTCATAATAAACAAACAAGGTTTTTTCCTAAATGAAGATTAACAACAACAGTTATGGTTAAAAATGATACATACACATACTGACAATACAGCAAACATTCAAGATGCACATTCTTAAAAAAAAAAAAAAAGATACAGAACTTTTATACATAGAAAATTTTTAGAAGGAAATTCAAGAAATTTAACAGTAATATCTATGGAGAAAGAGACAGGGTCTGGGTTAAAGAGCCTTCTACTTCTAAAGTTTATATACTTAATTATTATTTAGTAAACATAAGTTATTTTATAGAAAATAGGAAAAAAACCACAACTAAGATTTGTTGTAATTTGAAGTCGGTAAAAGCATTAAATCCCTATCCTGAACAGATTGCATGTGCCCTGGAGGGAACGAATGACACTGCCACCTGAGATTTTCATGAGAGTAAATCATCACTCTTGAAATTATTCTCACACTAAACACACAAAGGCTAGAATTAGAAGTGCTTGAACTTACCAAACAAGGTCTTGTGAACTTCCAGCATGGTCTTTTGTTTTGAGCTGCCATCCTTAATTAATTCTTTCATACTATCAAATAGACTATTCAGGTTCTGGCCAAAAACATTCTGAGCTTCTGCATTGTGCTGATCAATTGCCTTCTTCCGATCCAGTTTGGTATGGAGACCAGATACATCTTTTGTAGTTTCTTCAACTGTGTTAAGCAACTATATTTGATTTTTATAAATAAATGTTGATAAGACGAATATTACAAAAGCTATCTAATGAAAATATCTGTGCTACATAAGGATTTCATCTAATAAGAACTAGCAAGTTTTATACATTGTATCAGAAGAAAGATTTAAACTCATGCTATTTTACTCCAAGAATGTTTATATCCCCTCCCTAGCTATGTAGGCAAGGAAAACTGATTTTTGCCAATTATATTAATGACACTCCCTCACAATTTTTTTTCCTATTATGTGTTACTATTTCCTCAAAAGCACGCTTAATAAAAAATTAAATACTTTCAACATCTTCCATCATTAAAAGGTACTAAATTCTTGATGACTGATTAATTTCGATCATGACCACAGAGGAAAGCATCACAATATCATTATTTAAATGTCCACAAAGTATATTAAAGTCAAAAACTTAGGAATAGTTTTTTTTTCTTAAGTTAGCATCTCCAGTGAGGAAAATTTAGATAAAATAGTAAAATAACATTATTTTTTAAATTGACAGAAATGTCACTTGAAATGAATAAACAGAATTTCACAATTAATGCTAAAGCAAAGTAATTTACTTCCACCTATTCTAATTTCTTCAATGAGACTACAAATCAAAACAAAGGACAAACCTTGCTGGCAGTATAATGAAGTTTCTTCTCAGTACTTTCCAGAGCCGATGTGATATATTCCTCTTTAACAAGCTGTAATTTAGTTTCTTGTAACTGTTTCTGAGTGGTTTTAAGCTCCTGTGTCTTATTTTGCAGGTCAGATTTACACTGGTCAAGTTCATTTTTATTATCCATGAACAATTCTGTAACCTAAATATAACACATTAAACATTTTTTTTAAGAATTAAAAATGCTGAACTGGCTAGTTCATAATACAATATTAGAAGAACCAAATTATTTCCATGCAAAATTGTAACATGGTGTAAGGTACCAGGTAGGTTAGCACCTTTTACATGGCTTCTAGTTTCTTCCTGTAAATTAATTAAAAACAATCAATAGGTCTAGTGTAGTAGTGTTAATTCTTTAAGATTTTTCCAACACTGCCAATGTGAGGGTGGCACAGAAGGGTCAGGTCTTTATATCTTAGTTATTTAACATCTGTTTTCTACCAAAATTGACATTCTCTGATCTGATAAACATGTTAATGAAAAAGGCTCAAAATACACTATTTAACAATAAAAATTGTACAATTCAGTTAATTTCTTATAAATGTTGCATTAATGTGTCACAGACAGCTTCATCGTGATTGACAATAATAAAATTATGATACAACTTACTTTTACTAAAAAGATAAGCAAGAAAAAAAACCCTAAAGAAAATATATCAGGTCCTTCCCATTTGAAAACTTTCTTCAAATATTTGCTTTTTATATAACATTCAAATTGTTTTGAATGCTTACCCTACTTAGCTCCTCTTCAATGGCACCAATTTTTTCAATCAATTCTACAATCTGTTCTTCTTGAACAGTTAGTTTTCCATTCATGGCTCTAAAATAAAGTTTAATATGAGTTTAACAGTTAGTATTTTTTCCTAATTCCTATAAAATTTATTCTAACACAATTGTGGCAGTTACACATCAGTTCTACCATTTATCACTATTATGATAATGATGCTTAGGTGTCGATAAGCAATAAATATAAATTGCGAAAAACAAATGTATTCTTTGCTCTTGTTTCAATGGTTAATTGTTTTTCTTTTTATCTCCATCTTGAAATTGAGAACTCCTATCTATGAGGGAGAAAAAAACGTGTATATATAAAATTGGAGAAGCAAATATAACAGGAATATAAAGAATTAAGTATTACACATAAAGTAAGAGGTGGGGAGAATACAACCTAAGTACTATAATCAGGAATATATAGCATAAACAGAATACATAGAATCCAAGAAAGACATGGGACTTAAAGGCATCAGGTATCACAGGGGTGAGGGATGAAATAAGGGGCTAAAAACTGAAGAACTGGATTAAAGTATGTAGACAGAGCAATTACACCTCTCGCCGCCTGCATACATACCCAAACACACACCCCAAATCACATGCCACTATCATCACACCACCACAAAAATCCTCAGGCAAACAAAGGATTATTCTCTAGAGCAGTTCCTCAGCCTCAGCACTATTGTCATTTTGGACCAGGTAATTCTGGTCCACTGTAATGAGTCTCTGATTTCTACAGCATCAGCAAATTTCAGAAGTGAGCGCTGTCTTTTGTATTCTTCTACCTTTTAGTTCCTTCATAACCACCAACAATTTTATATTCCATACTGCTTAAATAACAAAGATTCTTTTGTGAATGCAAATTTCCTCAAACTATCAGCTAGAGATACAGTTAATTAAAAGAAAAGCTAGAAGTGATGTGTAAGAGAAGAGTTAACTCTAATAGTCTTTCATTTAACTATATTAGTTCTTTATTAGAAATAGGTCTTTCATGTAGAATAGGATATTTGAAATGCTTTTCTTACATTGCATGTACAAGAGGTAATGCAACATTATTACCTCATAGATGATATAGTTTTAAAAGATCTATTAAGCTTGGAGTAAATAAAGCATTATCCTGTTTTAAATGTTGGCTGTAGCTTTTGTGATCCATCTCTATTTTTTTCAGAAAGAACTTTGTTTCAGATTATGCCTAAAGGCCTATTAAGATTAAACACTGTTTTTTTTAATCATAGGATTTACCAACTAAAATAAAGTTATTTAACCAAAAATATATCAAAGAGATGAACAATAGAAGATTAGACAATTAGTCCACAATGTCCAATATTTGAGTACTAACAGCAGAAAATACTGTTAGTAAATTAACGGACAAAATCACTTGAAGATATTTATTGGTTGCCTACTAAGCACCCATTTCCAGCATCCAGATTTCCTTTAGGGAATGACTCTCCCCTGACTGTGCAGTAGCCAAGCTGTATGGAGGCTCCTAACTCCATCCCCACACATCCAGGGTCTAAAAGCCTGACTGGTCAAGACCATCAAAGAAATTCAACTCCTTTTCCAGTTATTGGTTCATATATGAACACAACTCAGGCCTAAACTTACCAATAAGTGATGTTCCCCTGGCCAGTTTTGATGATTAAAGGGCAGGTAGCCTTTCATCTAAAATGGACCTGAATGAAAGCATGTAGCTGCTCTGCTGCTGACCATCATCCTTGATTAACAGCCAGCCCGAGGAGAAAGCCATCAAAAAGGACAGGCAGAGAAGAGACAAAACTGAATCCTTGAGTTACTAGGTTCAATAACCTTGAACTTTATTCTATACCTTGGTGTTTTAAGACAATTTAAGTTGGGCATTCTAACAACCTAGAGCATTCAGACAACAAACAAAATATAAAAAGTGTTTATTCAATAAAAAATAATGTATAAAAGTGATAGAAAATGAACACCTGTAAAACGAACAATTGAAAAATATAATGAAACACTGTAGTGTATATGGTAAGGAAGTCTATCTGAAAACCAGAAAAACGCACACTCACACAAACCAATATCAAGTTTAAGAATTAAGTGAAAATTTACATGAGTTTTGTAAAACTGCTTTTGACAACTGGGCCTGGACTATGAAAGAATCAAACAAAACTAAAATTATACAGAAAGAATGAAAGGAGAATTATTGTTCAATAACCTTTGATACTCATAAATTTGAGCATTTGTAAAGTTAGCATATGAACCAATCAGAAGGATATAGTACATTATGACAAGTGACAATAACATGGAAAAAAATGAGTTTATTCACTGATTTACATACTATCAGAATGATCATATAATGTAAGAGCTATAAAAGAGAAAAGATTATAACAACATGTTTTTGTTACCCATTAGCTCTAAATTCTTTTTATCATTATTAATTTTAAAAAATGCCCATGTTAAATTCACCCTCTTTAATATCTTCAAGGATCAATGCAATCAGGAATTTTCAAGTTATAATCCTTTTGCACCTTTTTAAAAAGTGAACAAATTAGCAGTTGCCAGTGGTTAGAGATCACTGGAGGTGAGTATAACTATAGAGAGGTAGCAAGAGGGAGAGCTTTGTAATGATAGGATAGTTCTGTATCTTAATTCTAAAACTATGTAAATCTACAAATGTGATAAAATGACATAGAATTATACACACATTGTACAAATGTCAATTCCCCAGTTTTGATGCTGTACTACAGTTACATAAGAGGCCACCAACAGGGAAACTGGGTGAAAAATACATGGGACTTCTTTGCACTCTTCTTGCAATTTCCTGTGAACCTATGATTTAAAAAGTGAAGTTACATAAAAAAAATTTTAAAACTGTTTGATAACTACTTGTTAATGTCAAAACAAAAGTGTTTCTAGGAGGAACTAGATATAAAGATTTACCGTCTATCAGATAAGTACATCTTCCTTCAAATAACCTGCTATTAGAAAATGCTTATTCTTGGAAATTAACTTCCATACCTAAGGGCTTACCTAAAATTTTCTTCAGAAATGTACACCCCATTTTTTTCACGGGCTGCAGCAAGATCTCGTTTCAGACGCTCTATCTCTTCTGTATATTCCTACACAAAAAGAATGTTGTGTCAATTAAGCATTTGTTTTGGGGAGAATATGCAACAAATAAAACATAAAGTTAGCCCTTTTATGTTTTTTAAAGCATAAAAAAGTATGATATAAATCCATAATTATACTTTTCACTTAACATTAATCTATTTAGGACAAAATCTTTCAACAGCTTTCAAAGATCTTTAAATGTACTCATTTTAAAAATATGGGCTTCTGAAGAAAAAACACAACCTCCAGTATCTAGGTTGGTCTCCAATAGTATTTCACACTAAAAAGAAACAGGATTCCTTAGAGAAGTGTCTGACTCTAGGAATGGGGCAAGAAAAATTCAAGATGAACCTGGAACATCTTGTCAAATAAAATAGGAAGGAAGCTAGCAAAATAAAATAAGAAGGAAGCTAGTGAAAAAGACTCAAGAACCTACCTGAGGAGGTCACCACTGACCAAAGGTGGGACAATTTGAACATCAGTGAGGATAATAACTATACTAGGTTAACACGAATAAGTCCGTGAGCTTATAATGGCATTAAGAAAGCTAGGAAACCAACTCATTCTCAAATCTGTCAAATAAAGGAAATGAATCGAGTATTTTTCCTGCTTTTCTTCTTAAATATTATACCTTTGGGTAGCTGAAAGTTCCTCTTTGTAGAGCTAGTCTGGCAATCAATTAAGAAAGAACAATTGAAACAGAAAATAACCATTTTGTAAACCTTAAAGAACTAATGGATCAAGACACTGAATATCATCAACTCTTCATAAAAAAAAAAAAAAAGAGCCAGAAATGTGCTTCCTGGTGGGAGAACATACTACCATCTCTAAAGTAGCTTTGCCAAAAATAAATAAAACAAAACTTGAATCTATTATGAAGACTTAAGATCCAATTACAAATGTATAGAAAACATTTAGATTGTGGTGATGTTGTACATCACTATAAAGGTACTAAAAATCACTGAATTGTAGGCTTACAATGGGTGAATGTTATGGGAGTTATATCCTTAAGTTGTAAGTAAATAAGTAAATTTGTAAATGTAAATATTTACAGATTTTGCCAACTTGATAGGCTGTTAAAGTCAAAATATTAACATTAGAAAAAACATTTTAAGAATCTGAATTCAATCTTGCTTGCTGGCATACGTCATCAGTTTGTTTCAAATAAACTCTTTCAAAAATTCAAAAAAAAAAAAAAAGATAAGACATTTTAACATATAAGGTATTTTAAATCATTAGATGGAAAGCCTTACCACAGGTGATTTAATAAATTTTTTAACGATTATCTATTTCAGTTAGATAACAAGTGTTAGAGAGGATGTTGACTCTCACATTTGTCAAACAAGATTACATTACTCCACGAAAATTCACAATTACCTTAATAAGGGCCTTTTTGGTTAGTTTCTGGTTAACTTCAGGCTTATTCATTATGTTCTTTGCTCTATGAGCATATTCCAATGTACTCAGAGTTTCCTGTGATGAAAAGGCAAATGACTAAAGATATCATGAGAATAACATAGATCTGTTATCTAAAATATACTACATAATAACCTGTAATTTATGGTTATGGGTAATCTAAAAATCTACCCACTAAGACTACTATACTCAACCTTTAAAAATGAGATTATTCAAAACATCCTTATCTTTTTTCCCTTCTCTTCAATTTTCAGGGTCTTTTAACTTTATAAAAATTAAATCTAATAATTTTTTTACTTTATACTAGTCTGTAAAAACTCAGTGATTCCATCGACTGATGAATAAAATGTCCTATTATCCACATAATGGATAATATCTACAAAAAGGAATGAAGTACTGATACATGCTACAACATGGATGAACATTGAAAGCATTACACTAAGTGAAAGAAACCAGTCGCAAGAGAATACTTATTGTATGATTCCATTTACATGAAATGTCCAGAATAGACAAACCTATAGATTAAAAAGGTAGATTAATAATGAACAAGGGCTGGGAGTGGGGGCAGACCGGGAGTGATTGCTCATAAGTAATAGCGTTTCTTTCTGGGGTGATGTAAATACTCTAACCTTAGATTTTGGTGATAGTTGGACAAATCTCGGAATACAGTAAAATCACTGAATTATACACCTTTATTGGGTAAATTTTACAATATGTGAATTGTATTTCAATTTAAAAAGGACAGGAGTTAGAGACCTTATAACGCTTTTCTAGCTCCATTTAAAGTAGATGATTGCAATAAAATAAGAGTAGATTTTGCCATCTTTGTTGCTTCTCTTGGTCTTCTCACCTGTTCTTAAATACCCAACCCCATCATCTTCGGTGCTCCCTAAGAAGCCTCCATAACACTAGCATTCCCTTAACCCACTTCTAGTTAAATCTCTATATGTCATGTAACCATCCACTGCTAATGACCATAGCAATTTTCTTTGAAGAATGTGCAGGAAAAAAACAGTAAATAACTGGCTAATTAAGATTAAAGACATTGCCAGGGAGGAGAAAGACATTTTTTCAGAGGTGTCCTCCAGTATGTGTCCATATGCAATGTCCATATTCTTTTTACTATAGTATAGAATTAAAGAAGCCAATTAATACTTTTAAAATAATGTGATATCTAAGAATTACAGCTACTACAATTGCAGATACCTTTCTAAGGCCTTACCTCAAGATTGAGAGATGCAGGAGAAATTGTTGCAATTATAGATGTTCTTGTACGTCCCCCAAGAGAATCCTGGAGGATTCTGGTTAGTTTAGACTCTCGGTAAGGAACATGAGGTGTTCTTTCTACGAGAGCAGTAATAACCCTTCCCAAAGTCAACAGGGATTGATTGATATTTCCAGCTTCCCGAGCTCTCTTGTCAACTGCTCCAGAACGTCCAATGTTTTCACTTCCTGCAAGATCAACCTCGAATTTTAAAAATAAAAATAAGATGTCAGCCTATTGGATTTGGACCCAAAGACTTTCATTCTCATATTATATATGTTAAATAGCCAGTAAAATTATTTTTCTATAATTAACAACCTATTACAACACTAATAACTCAGTAACTACAGAAATATTGTCTACAGGTACAAAACTTCAGGCTGCTCTATGGGGTGGTCGAGAACAATAGAACTACCACATGATCCAGCAATTCTACTTCTAGATATATATCCAAAGAGAATGAAATTAGTATCTCAAAGAGATAGCTGCACTCTCATGTCCATTGCATTATTCAAAATAGCAGGATAAGAAACAACCTAAATGTCTATTAATGAATAAACAGATAAAGATGTGGCATACATACACAATGAAATATTATTCAACCATGAGAAAGAAGGAAATTCTGGCATTTGCAACAATATGGATGAATCTGGAGGACATAATGCCAGGTGAAAATAGGCCAAAGAAAGACAAAAAGACATATACTGTATAATCTCATTTATATGTGAAATCAGGAAAAAGAAAAGCCAAAATTATAGGAAAAGAGAGTAGAATGATGATTACCAGGAGCAGATAGGGAGACGCTGGTCAAAGGGACAAACCTTCAGGGATAACATGAATAAGTTCTGGGGATCTAATATACACTACGGTGACTATAATGAATAATACTATACTGAAATTTGCTAAGACAGTAGATCTTAAACACTCTCATCAAAAGAAAGGTAACTATGAGGTGATGGATGCTAATTAATCTGATTGTGGTGATCATTTCATATAGTAATGATCTGACACACGTGTCGTGTCAAATCATTATGTTGTACACTTTAAATATAATTTTATTTGTTAATTAAATGAACAAAACAGTGGTATTAAGGCAGATGCTTACCAAGTTCAACTTTCCAATTTTAACAAGCTCCTCTCCATCAATTGTAGTTTCTTTCATATGTATTGTAACAGAGAAAACTGAGTGAGAACGGCTGGAAAACAAGACCGAGTTGCCCAGTCACTATAATGCAAAACATTTGCCTTCTATAAAATATTGACAAGAAAGATCTAAATCTCGAAGGGTAAATATAGAATCAGATAAGAGATATCAATAAGAATTTAAAAGACAGAAAGTAGATAATACAAAGATTAGGTTTTTGCTTTCTTGTACATGCTGCCTTCAAAGAAAAACCCAGTAGGCAGCTACCTGAAAATACCCTAAAAAACTTAAAAGCTAAAATTCTCAGGCACCTCTGAAAGCTAGGTTTGGGTAGAATCGAAAAGTTGCCTGGTGTGTCAGACAGGAAGGCTTGAAATTCATCTTCCTATTCACAAAAACCACCTGAAATACGTCATTGCCATAAATTTGAACTGCACCAGACAAACCATCAGATTACTCTCCCACAGTGTCAACTGCTGTAAAAGTACACTGCTCTACTGAGAACACCATTAGAAATAGGTATCTCCTTTCCCTGAATAGCAGAAATATAAGTAGCAGTGATTATCTAAATACTACAAGATAATCACTGCTAGATTATAAAGTGTTCCAAAGTGTATCTTAAGCTATATAATGACATTCAGCTTTTATGAGGGATACAAAAATTACATAGTCATGCACAGCTTACTACAGGGATATTATGAGACACGCATTAGGTGATTCATTGTTGTGTGAACAGAATATACTTACACAAACTTAAAGGGTACAGTCTACTATTGTAACTATATGCACTATACTTTAATTCAACCGAAGCACAACAGGTTTATTTATACCAGCATCACCACAAACCTATTAATTGCAGATACCTATTATACTGTGTAACAGTTGTTCTGGAAATTTTATGTAAAATTAAAACTATCAGTATTTAAAAAAAATAAATGTTGTTGATGGCTATGACATTGCTAGACAATAGGAATCTTTTGGCTCCATTATAATTTCATGGAACCACTGTTATATATGTGGTCTGTCAATGACCAACTATTGTTATGTGGCTCATGACTATATAGACAACCAAAGACATCTTTCCTTTCTGTATCAATAACATTTGGCGAACATCGTTGTTTGTTAATGTCACTGATGATGGGGAACACAGTAATTGTTAACTTTTTTATTTGTACTTTCCATGTTACTTGAAAAATTTTACAGTATCGTTTTTACAAAAATTATTTAAAATTATAGAAAATGGGATAGGCTCAAGGAAAAATATAAACTATAAACCTGAATCATAATACATATTTCACATTTTTCTACCATTATTTACCCATTCCTAGCCTAAAGTTATGCAATTAATGCAATTAAGCACAGATGTCAACTCTGGTTTTGGAAAATTGAATGTTTTCCTTTTCTTTATCCCATAGATTCATAAAAAGAGATCTTTAGTCTACATACAAAAAAGTGAGACCTAAATTATACAAATATGCTAATAGGAACTGTGTATTTCAGAGTGTTTAGAGAAATTTTATCTAGGCTTAAATTCATTTCTCCAAATTCTACATAAAACTATTTAGAACTTAAGTTTTAAAAATGGAAAGCTAGTAGAGAAAAATTTAATTAGAATTATAAAATCACCCATAATTCCATGATCTTAATTACTTTCATGTTATTTTTGATTTCTCTAAATGCATATATTTTTAAAGCTGCAACTATAATTATAAAGAATATTGTACGAATTTTCAATGGTTAAGGAGCAAAGAAATGAGACCTAGTCCTAATAGGACTACAATCATTTTGTAGTTCAGGGAAACTAATATTTGGATATGTTCATTTATTTACACGAAGTCACATATTTGGTTAACTGTAGAATTGGAACTAAACACTAACATTTGGTGTTTACTTACAACCCACTGCTCTTTCTATAACACTCTGATATTTCCTTCAAAGACCAACAGAAAAAGTTACTTCTGACTTGGTACACTGCATTTGTAGAATATGGGATTCATCCAAATAGGGGATGCTGTCAACTATGCCTCTTTCTCCCCTTGAAAGTCAGTGTTAGTGACCATCTGTCTTCTTACATTAAAATGAAGCTACTAAAAAAAAAAACAACACTGTACAACCTAAATATATACAAGTTTTGTCAACCATACTTAATAAATCTGGGGAAAAGGTAAAATGAAGTCATTTGTCTTTCTTCTAATCCTTACTCAAATCAAGGGTTTTAAAACTATGTTCTAAGTATACACAGGAGCTTCAGAAAGTGTTCAGAGAAAACCTTTAGGCTGAGGAGGTAGGCATCTGAGAATCCTATCCCCAAATCGATTACAGCAGACACATTTTAATCTGAGCTCCCATGTACAATTTCATTTGGGAAAAATCTTCCACTTAAAAAAAAGTTTAATACTTCTGTTCCAGTTCAACTTGTCTTTCTTCTCCTTTCAACATTTTCCAATATTGGTGCTTCCCTATAAATCTCAAGCCAATTGCTAAGGCACGCAGTCTACCATTGGATCTGGCATGTACCTTGACCCACCTCAATCTCACTTCCCCGAAGTTTGTAATTCTTCTTAAAAAGAGGTGGAGGAGACAGTGGCTTTCTTACCTAGAATATGCATTCATTAAAGTTGCTGCAGTTGTCCTTTTTGCTGCTCCCTTCTCCAAAATTTGATAAACTTCATCCTTGTTGTGTACTGTAATTTCTTCTAAACCTTTGATTATCACTCCCCTCTGACCGAATATCGAAAAAGTATCCATTAGATTGGTTAATACACACATACACACATTGACTTACTGACTTCTCAAAGCATCACACATTAAAATTTATATACATTATATTCTCAAAGACTGAGTTACCTTGTTACGGGGATCATCAAACATTTGTAGTCTCTCAGAAACATCAGAAGACGGATTAAGGAGATCAAAAAGTTCTTCATTATAAATTTCCAACAGAGACACTTTGACTGAAAATTCAGTACCATTATCAGTAAGTTTCTCAAAAATCTGATGAAGAGTACGTGGAATTATACCAGCCAAAGGATCCTGAAATTGTAATATCAAGGAAGAATGGCATTTACTGTGGCAGTCAAACACATAAAACAAGGACCTCCTTTATAATATGTTTAAACATAAGTATGTCAAAACAAGTTAAAAATAATAATAACCTAATGTTAAGGAAGCCAAGTAATTTACAACAGTCTATTAAATAGTAATTATTCTTCATACTTTCCACTAATCTGTCATGCCTGTCAGACAGACACTTCGTGCCTGAACATTACATAAAACCAATTGAACCAAATTACTTATAAAGCCAAGTTCAATAAATCTTTTCAACTTTTCTAATGAGTACATAATACTACCATTTTAATCAGAAAAGTGGACCATCTAGAAGTATATTCCCTAATTCTGTCATGAATCAGGATTGTTTCTCAAGTAAGTATTCTTAATAAAACTGTTATATATCTTTAAATTTCCAAACTGTGTTTTAAGTGTATTCCAAATCTCCTATGGTTATAATTCTATAACTTTATTATCCATGCATAAAGTTAATGCCTCAACTATGTAACCACTAGAAAAAAACGGACCTATATAAACGTTTTAATTTGGAAAATTGACTTAGTCATTAAACTCATTTAATCCCTATTCACTTTCCACTTTTCCATGATATTCTGCTCCAACTGTTCTGTCCCAAACAGATCCCTTTATTATCACTTAGCTGTGCCATAAGCACTAGTCTTCTCTCTAAATGAGACTATGTGTTTCTTAAACAGGAGCCACATACTTTAATTTTGCTATAGTAGAAGTTAATGCTAAATTCATGTTTGAAATAGGTACTCTTCTCTATTTCAGGACAGAGTCTTTCAGCTGAGTTTTATTCGGTTATATTTCAGCTACTTTAGAGACAGAAATCTGTTATAAACAACAAATACCTCCTCCCAAGTATACTCTTCGTTAGGTGACCTTTCACCTTCCATTGTAAAGGTTTTTCCAGTGCCAGTTTGGCCATATCTGTCAAGATTAACGAAAGTGTTAAATAAGAAACAAATACATACATCTTAACCTTTTCATCAATTTGAAAAATAGGGTTTCACTCACGCAAAAATAGTGCAATTATAGCCCATAATAACTTCATCCAGAATTGGACAAACAACACTTCGGTAAACATCAATTTGTTTAGTAGATGCTCCAAAAACCTATTCAAAAAGGAAAAACAAAAGAAAGACAATAAAAAGAAAGAAAATCAAAGCATTTAAGGAAAAAAATCACAACCACTCTAATAATTTTATTTTTTAATATATTAACTCATTCAGCCCACTAGAAACCATTTGACAACTCAAAGAGTCGACTGAAATTTGTAATTGTACACTAGAACCTAGAGGAAATACGTGTACTAGGATAACTTTACATTAGTGAAGAATAAATAAGTAGCAGCATTTTAAGAAGTAAGTACCATGTCAAAAGTATATGTTTTCCTCGAGCTCTTGTCGGCCAGTCCTCCAGTTCGTACACTAACTTCTTTTCGTGCCTGATCACATTCTACTACAGAATGGGCACTAGCCTTCCGCTCTGTCAAATTAAATGGTCTATAAGAAGAAATACACAAAGTTATTCAAGAACTCTTAGTTATCAGGTTACTGATGACATTTTCATTAATACCTTGGAAAAGAACAATGTGACATTTTGACCACATTCTTGGTGATGGGTACTAAAAGAGAAAAGTAGAATTTTAAGGGGTTCCATTCTCAGAAATAAAATCAGTTTTTTAATTTTCAAAGATATATAAAACATTTCAATTCAGTTTCTTGGAGCAGATGCTAATAAAATTAACTTGTAAAAAATGTCAAACTTATTTTTCAGAATTTTATTTCCACTATTTTAGAATCTGTTAGGCTATGATGTATATAATAAAAGAACATGCCAAATTTGAGCTCAAAATATTAACCTGCCAGTGGATAACTGGCACAAAATAAAACACAGAAACAAATAATTGCTGTAGAACATATAGCAAAAATGTGATGTGGTCTTGATTGGGACAGGGCTGGGTGGGGGAGGCATGGGTAACTGAAGACTTCCTGAGGAAGTAATCTTCTAAGCTCAATTCCTCCTAACGCATTTCAGTAGAGTAAGGACTCTTGATCCAGTCTGCTTGGGCAATGTAGCACTTTTGTGACTGTTTCCTCATTTGAAAAACAGGAAAGTGAGAGTACCAACTATTACAGTACCAATCAACCAGCAATGTAGAGAAAGAACTATTAAGTTTACTGTTTCCCCAGTGCCTGCTACTACGCTTAGCACACAGTAGAGACTCAAATATCTGTTATACTTCATTGCTTAATAAATGTCATCCTAAGGAGAATGATGGGAAAGCTAAAAAGAACCAGAGTCCATAAAATAGGATCCATAATATATTTATATAGTACTCAACACACATTTGAGCCAAAGAGAGAGATGTACTTTTGACTTCTGTTCATTTTTATCAGTTCTGTTCATTTTTATCAATTCAGTTCATTTTTATCAAGTACCACACACTATGGAAGAAAATTCCAAATAGGAAATTATCTTTTCCCTCCAACACTAGACAAACCAAGTAGCTATTTATTTTAAGGATACCCTAACATCTTTTGACATGTTCCACTCTCTAGCACATTTTTGATTGGTCAGAAGACCAAACTGTGATCCCAGGAAAATTAACTCAGCAACTCCCAAGTAATATCTGATAATGCTGTCACTTGCCAAATGTACCAAAATCTACACAACGCACATAACCCACAGCGTGGAGTAGTAAAAGTTCAACAAAACTAACTCAAAACCACTTTATACTGAGGTAGGCCAAGAGTATAGGGTGGAATGGATTGTTCTCATGTGATTAAAGTTTTTTCAGTTAGTCTACTATCTTTATCATCCCTAAATGAATTCTCTTACCAGGATGTGTGACTTAGTTACCAAATGAATGCCATTCAGGTTCTCAGGATGGCAGTAGCAGAAATTCACACAGATCACACATTCCTAAAGTTTATCAGAACTCCCAGAGAGGAGCTTTAGGGACTATTTGTATTACAATAAAGAGAACTGCCAAGCCACTATTTTCCTATTCCGGGACTTCTCTAACTAATTCGAAATTTCAAGGTTTCTGATGACCCTAATAAACTCAACAATTTGTTGGCCTTACTGACATTATATTAAAATTCAAACAACCAAAATGGTGAGGGAAGACTGCAAATTTTTAAAAAAAGTCTTACCCTGTGGAGAAGTGTCAAATTTATTCATCCCGTAAACATTCATCACTTAAGTATATTTTTCTAGACACTAGTGATATAACTGTGAACAAAATCAAGTTTAAAAACCTAAAAAACAAACAAACCCCCCCCCCAAAACATTCAAGTTCCTATTTTCGGGGAGCTTTTATCTTAACGTGTGTTGGGGATGGGGGTGGGAGGTTAGGTAGAGACGACAAATAAGCAAGTAAATATATTAGGTACTGTTGAATTAGAAATGAAAATAAAGCAGACTATGGGATAGGAAGTGATGATTGGGGAAGATAGGCGGTTGCTATTTTTATTTTAGAGTGGTCGGATAAAGCTTCTCTGATAAAGGTGATATTTAAGCAGAGGTGAGGGAGCCAGCCATGTAACCATTTTGGTGGAATATCTTTCTAGGCAGAGAGAAACTGGAAAGGCCTCAACGTAAAGCATGGTAGAAGTGTTTTTTAAAAATATATGTAGGGGCAGGAGATCAAAAGATGGCCAGTAGCTAGATCACGTAGGGGTCTATAACCTTCAACCTGTAGGCCGAATCTGGTCTTTGTCTTGCCAGAGAATGATTTTTACAATTTTAAAGGGTTGTTTTTTTAAGAAATCAAGTACCAGGTGTGTAATAGTGGCAGTAGCAGCATAGTAGCAATTCATTCTACCACTTATAATGTCAAACATTGGGCCACACAAAGTCTTACTGATTTCAGGTAAAAGATGTCCAGCAAAACAACAGCAAGTACTAAAAACATAGCCCAGGCAAGAACTGTGCAGCAATTAAGGTTAGAATCCTCTATTGAAAGAATCAAGGTGTCAGCAGCTCCATCAGACCTTATGTCCTACTCCAACTGTGAGGAGTGCCAAGAGTGAACCTTTACTAATAGGGATATCAACTTCAGAAAACCTTCTGAAGGATTAAAAAACTTGCATCACTTTGTAGTGGAATCATGAAATAATTTCTTCCCAACAAAGCAAACTATAAGTAGCTCCTTGAAGAGATTTACCTTCAGCTTATTTGGTAACCACTGCTAATAACTAAAATGTCCTTAACTTGGAATAATGAAGTCTTTATTTTCCAAGTCGTCCTTTCTCTACAATATCCTTTGCTGGATTAATACAGAATCACAATCTTGCTTTCCATTTGATAACTTGGTGTCATATTGGGTTACTGTTTAAGGAAAGTTGGTCTGAGTGTTTTAAAAAACACAATTATATACTTTCAAGTACATGAGTAACTCAGATAACATTAAGATCTAAATTGCCTAAGCATCTGTCTAGATTAAAATGTCCAGAGTAACTTAAATCCTAAAATCTTTACGTTATGTTCTTAATAGGGTTTGTGCCAGCCTGTACAATATACAAAGCCATTTCCTTATTAATATTTCTCCATACAAACTTTGGAAGTTATACCTTTATCTTGAGCTGTGTATAGGTTAAAAAAAAAAAAAATTCTCTTCATATTGTTATTGTACATGAAAAGATTGTATTCAATGTAATCAGGTAATGAAGTCATCTCCCCTCTCTTGAAATCTTGCTGACCACTTAGGCTACAATAAACTGTGCCAACTAAAAATTTAAAACTGAAAAAAATTAAGAGAAGAATATGCAACAGAAACCGTATGTGGCCTGAAAAGTCAAAAATATGTTTACTGGACCCTTTACAAAAAAGGTTTGACCACCCAGAGGGCTCTAAAGTTGTTTATTTACTAAAGCTAGAGGACATATTTGCACTTAAGAAGGCTTTTAAGAAAGAAAAAAAAAAGGCAAACTGAAAAGAAATGCAACTCCAAAATTACTGTAAATTTTAGATACAACTTAAGCATTTTTCATTAGTGATAAAAGTAAAAGAAATGTAGAATTATTCTAAGATAAAGCTTGAAATGTAAGGGGATAATACATATGAAGTTCAGGATAATGTTTAACTCCATAAGCAGAGGAAGAAGGTTGGGGTTTGGAGAGGGGGAAGGGGATACACTGGGGCTCCAGCTCTAAAGACTTTTGTTTCTAATCTGGGTGATGGATATACAGATGTTTGTAACATTGTTCTTTATATCTTTTTATAGGCCTGACATATTTTGTAACTAACAATAAAAAAAAGAAAAAAAAGAAAATCACATGATCAAAATAATCTAAAAATCTGCACTTGTAAACAGGCTGATTTTTTAAAAAACCTTTAACACAAGCAACTATTAACAGAAGCCCTAGAGTGCAACTGGTAATTGGCTAGACTGAAGGTTACCGGCAAACTTCCCTTCCGGTGCCTACTTTAGAACGCTAGTTATTACCTTTGATTTCTCCAATTCAAGTCACCAAAGCTGAGTAAACAATAACCTAAGAAAGTTCACTGATATCTTTTTAAGATAATCTTTTAATTTTAGAATACTTTTGGTTTTTCAGAAAATTTGCTGATAATTGGTAGAATTTTTAAAACAGCAACAAAAAGAGACACAAAACACATTCACCAATAACTGTGGAAGGCCTCTAAAAAGCTGAATAAATCAATCTCTAATAAAGCAATAGTTTGTACAAGTATGTTCATCCTCTACTAGCTTATTCTAAAACTGAAAACTTACTTGGAAATCAATCAATAGAAAATTGAACACCTCCACCCACCACCACCCTGAAAAAGCTGTCTTCCTTTAGTCCAGGGACAACCAAGTTTCAGCACACCATATAATACTGGCTTAAGTAGTCTCCTTGATCTTTTAAAAACTCACTCTATAACTTAATTTTTAAAATTTAAATACAGTGATATTTACTTCTTTAGTAGGGAGTAATAAAATATTGCATCTAGAATAGACAGGTGACATGTTTTTTTAGAGATGGTGATGGAGAGGATGGTACCCCCAATGTAAGTGCTAAATCACCTCCAAAGTAGTTACGCAGACTGATTTACGAACTGAAAAACTGCAAAGAAGGGCATATAAAAGTAACACCTAAATCTTTGTTGACATTACTTAAAAGAATGAACTTTTCATTGACAAACAGCCATCAAATTCTGTTGAAAATAGCAGTTCCAACTATAACCTCCAAAACAAATATCTGAGGGGGATCAGATATTGCCACCCCTGAAGCATGTCTTTTGGGATTCTGATTTTAGGCTGGTTATTAAGAAACAAAAGACTCAGAAAGAATCTTTGATCCTCTCTCTTACCTGCCTAAAAGAACTCAGATACAAAAACCTGCTTAAAGGGAACATCACCTTAGCATAATATAAACTAAACGTGGCAGACAGAAATCTAGCAGTCAGTTGAACTTCTTGTGTACTATTATTTCGGGGTGGCGCAGCAAGAATTTACTTCCTCCTTTATCTGTAAATTGCCTACTTTCCCTCTGAAATCCCAGACCCCCCCGCCCCACCTTCTCCTTTGTCCAAATGGCAAATAAACCTCAACTTCCTAAAGCGTCTTGGGGTGGGGGTCTCATATTCTTATGACATCCCTGCATGTATATTGTAACACATTTTGGACATTCTCTCCTGCTAATTTGTTTCATGTTAATTTGATTATTAGCCCAGCTAGAACTCAGAAGGTAGAAAGAAAAGTTATTTTTTGCTCTCCCCCCAACTCCCCGCCCATACCCTGTCTTTTGAAAAAGAATTTACTCCTCGTAGCAACACGGTGTCATTTGATCAAACAAAATGCAGGGAACTTTGAAACAGCAAGGTTTGCCTCAGCAATTGTAAACAAAATCCCTCTCTTCCCATAGCGCAAGAGGGAGCCCAGCAGCCAAGCTGGGATCGGCGCTCCGAATCCCACCAGGCTTGCCATACCTGCATCTCACCACCACCTGGATGTTCTTCCCCTTCTCCTCTTTCTTCTTCGCGGATGAATTCGGCTGGGACGCCATGACGGACTCCTCCGAAAAATGAAGGGCTGGTGCTGGCTAGGGCTGGGACGCCCACCCTTCCTTGCCGAGTGCTGGCTTGGCCCGGGGAACCGACACAAGCAGCTCAGCGTCCCCGCTCTCCACTAGTGGCTCTGACAGGCGGTGCTGTCTGTCCCGCACCAGCCGGAGCCGCCAATTCTCCAATCTCGGTTCAGCCAGAAGCCCAGGAACCGGAGCAACGACTAGGCGCCTCAATTTGAAAAAGGAGCCCAGTCGCTCCGCCAATTGCAGCGCGGGCGCGCAAAGCACCATGGGACGCGGTGTCGTCACCAGAACCACCGCAGTCGGGGCGTGGCCCGCGGGAAAGCGAAAAATTGGGGCGTCGGTGGATGCCCACCTGGAACTCGTAGTCCAGTGGGGAAACGCAGGAGTAAACAGTGTGGTACTTTAACGTGGCTTTGCTCAAATTACATAACATCTCTAAACCAAAATTTCCACATCTGCAAATGGGAAATAATAACTTTCGGAGGAATGTGAGAATGAGCTAGTGCGGGTAAATAGAACGTGTATTGAGCGCTCAGAAAGGCTGGCCATGATTATTATTGTGATAGAATTGTAAGGGAATGCTATGGAAACAGGAGGCCAAACGACCCCTTTCTCAGAGGCAGCGTTCAGTGGAGTTTCGAAGAATCACTAGTGTAAAGAAATAAGGCTCCCACGGTTACTAACTCGTGATGAAAGGGACATTGTCACATTTAGGACTCTGAATTTATACTTTAACTAATGAGAAATCGTCATCGTTGCTAAATGATCCCAGGCAAGACAGGAAGATAAGATTTGCGCTTTCGGACAACAGTTCTGCAGCGACTGAAGCAGTCTCAAACGGCACAGTCCCCACCGTGTCGCGGCGCAGCGGGCGTCTGAAGGCGGCTGCGCACGCGCTCGCCGAGGTTAGCCTACAAATCCCAGCAGGCAGCGCTCGCTGGGTCCCCGGTCAGTGACCTCCGGCTTTCCGTAGACGTACTGTGGGCGCCTTGGCAGAGCTGGGGGTAATGCGACTCCTTGAGGTGTGGGTCCCGGGTCCAAGAAATACAGAATCATGGGCCTTTGCCATATTCAGCTCTGGGAGTTGTTCTTCTAAGCCATACTTACTTAGCCCAGAGGAACCTAGATAGAAACCATTTCGTTTCTTAAGGCGCATCTAGTGTCCCTCCACTTAAATAGCCTGCATTGCCCCGAGGAAACATCTACATCTAAAGCCTAGATCGCCGGTCAATGGAGATTCTGGATGGTCAGATATCTACTGATATATCTTCTTAGAAGGCTCACTGGAATCTCAAAGTGGACGTATCCAAGATGGAATTCTTTATCCCCCTTACTTCCACCCTAACCTTTCTCGTCCAGAAAAATGAATGAAAGACCTGACCGTCGTCTTTCCTGTCCAGCAGTCCTGTTGGTTTTATCATCTCTGCCCATCGCTGTAATTCAAGTCTCTTTTATCTCTTCCTTGAACAACTGTCCTTAACAACCTAACAGGTCCCCCTACTTGTGATCTTTTCTCCTTTTGCCAGTGCATCCACTCAGCAAAAGGAAGGAGCTTTTTTTAAAAAAACTAAACATATCATGCCCTTCATCTGCTTTTTAAGCTTACAATAGCTTCTCATTGTACTTAAAATCCAAACTCTTTATCATGTCCTGTAAGGCCCTCATGATCTGGCCTTTGCATCGACTCTGGCCACTAGCCACATATCTCACTACCATGTTCCAGAGCTTCTAAGCTCATTCCTACAGCCAGACCTTTGTATTTGCTATACCCTCTGCCTAGAACTCTAGTTTGGCTCTTTCTATGGCTTACTCGTTTTCATACTTCAGATCTCAGCTCAACTTTCTCTTTAAAAAGGCCTTTCCTGACTACACTATCTAAAGCATATTTCCTCAATAAAATTGTCTTAAGACCTTGTTTATGTACTTCATAACACTTAACTACAATCTGTAATTACATTATTAGTGTATTGTCTATCTTGTTAGAATGTAAGTTTCACCAGGGACCTGATTGTCTTGTTCAGTCTTGTTTTCCCAGTGTCCTCAATAGAGCCTTATACAAAGTAGTCAACATAGGTTTTCTTATTTGTAAAATGGAGATAATAATGATTACTATTGTTATGAGAATTAAAATAATAACATCTAAAGTACCTGGTACATAGTAGGCCAAAAACATTAATTTCTTCTTTCCTTTCTCATTAGTAAATATCTAAACAATATTTACATTAATAGTCATTAGGGCTGATGCAAGAAATTCAAGAGTCTCCATTTGGTAATAGTTATACCTACCATTTATCTAGAGCATCTATATGTCAGACTCCATGAAAAACTGTGTGTGCATCATTTCATTTAATCTTCAGAACAACTTTCTAAAGTAGGAACTATCCCAGGTTGTTAATTGCTATCTTCCTCATCTGATTTTTTCACATGCTCAGTGCACCTATGCCCATTGTAAGCACTTATGTGCTTACTATGAGCTAAACAGTGAAGAAATAGTCTGAATTATAGTTTTTGCTCTCAAGACTAAATCTAATGGAAATTGCCATGGTCTTATGGACATCTGTAAGTTTCGTTACACTAGGCAGGTGACTATCTGATGTATTATTTTATACTACTCCTATAGAGCTCAAACTACTCAAGCTAATCAACATTTCTTTTTTGAAAGTCTGCCCATAATTAGAAATTATTTTTAATACTCTAAAAATAGTTAGCCTGAATTCTACCAACGTAATGTTATTGACTGTGTGTGATCTGGCATTTCTCTTTCAAAACAGTATTTCTTGTATAAATTATTTTTAATTGATTTTTATTTTCCTTAAAATATGTATATAGTTTTAAAAGTTAAATAGTTCTAAAGGGTTTATAACCAATAAATAAATAAATAAATAAATAAATAAATAAATAAATAAATAAATGTATTTCCCTGCCTTATTCTGCCCTAATCCCTTTAGACTCCTACTCCAGAAACTACTTTCAACTCATTTCAGCTATTTTTTCTAGCATGTACACATTTCCGTTTTCGTAAGGACTTTGTATATACTGTTAACTTTTGATTAATCAATTTGACTTTATTTAGTGATTTCCTCTTATGAAAGATGAGGATTTAGTTCTCAAACTTTACCATCCCCTCTGCTTTCCCTTTCTTGTACACCTAATGGTTTTTATTAAATCAAAAATCTGTATTTAGGTTATTATGCTTATTCATAGCTGGGCATTTTGGTCTAGTGAGATTTTCTTTATGTCTATCCAGAAATTAATAACTGCCCAGTTTTATTTGATCAGTTTTCCTTGTATTTTTTCCTGATTCTTCCTACAGCTTCCAGTAGCCTTTCGGTAAAAATTTCCACCAATTCAATGACATCAGAAATCTGTTTCAAGTAGTTTCTCATTGTACTGCTTACTTTCTAGGCTGGTAGCCCAGCTGCCATCCTAGGGTTTCCCTTCTTTTTTCATCCCAGGAATTCCCATTGCCTATTTCCTGGGTTGGATAGCAAGTTTTCTGGATCTTACCTGTGTGCTCTTTCTTAGTTTCCTCCCGTATTTAGGTAGAGAACATCCTTCTGCAGTTTCCTAAGAAAGCTTGCTTGTCTGAAAATGATTTTCTTCTGCTCTGATACTTACTTGCTTGATAGGTAGGTTAAATGTACAATTCCAGATTCTAGCTTAAATTTTTACTTTAAATTATTTTTTCAAGTTTCCTATGGCTGCTGTAACAAATCACAACAAACTTGGTGGTTTAAAACAAGGGGAATTTATTATTTCACAGTTCTAGAGGCCAGAAGTCTGAAAGCAATTTCATTGGGTCAAAATCAAGGTATCAGCAGGACTAGGCTTCCTCTGGAGTATCAGCTCATTGTCCTTTTCAGCTTCTGGTGGCTACCGGCATCCCTTGGCTTATGGCACATGACTCCAGTCTTTGTCTCCATGCTTTCTCCTGTGTCAAATCTCTCTGCCTATCTTTTATAAGAATACATATGATTACATTTATGCCTCACCTGGGTAATCCAGAATAACTTCTCCATCTCAAGATCCTTAACTTAGTCATATTAGCAAAGTCCCTTTATGTTTCATAAGGCAACATTCAAAAGGGTTATCTTTTGGGAACTATTATTTATTAGCCTACCACAGAAAGAATATCATTAAAATTTGTTCTGATGTTGTGCTGTTAAATGTCTTACTCTGCGCTAATAAGAAACCTGAATTTACATTCTAATGCATTTTTTAAAAGTTTTAGTTAGCTTATTAAACAAACCAATGTAAAGGTCCCAAGTAAGACTAAAAGTAGCTATACTCTGTCAAAAGTGGAAGATTTCTGTGTGCTGTCATTCAGGACTCTAGCTATCAATGGATTATTGCACAGCTTGTTTTTATCCATCAGAAATGTAATACTCTAATATTCATATAATTGTCAGAGTTGTATAACTTGACTTAGATATTGTGGAAAGTCATAAAACATAACTAGAAGATAGTAGTTATTCATTAATTGTACTCTTGTTAATCACTTCAAAATAACCAAACTTCGAGTTTTGAAAAACTTTTACTGATTAATCAGGATTCCACAAGCAGTAGTTATTCTACAATCAGTAATCGTTCCATAAATCCTTTAAAAATTTCAATGTGGAGATACTACCTCACATCCACTAGGATAGCTATTAAAAAATGGATAATAATAAATGTAAGGATGGGGAAAAACTGGAATCCTCACACATTGCTGGTAGAAATATGAAAGGGTGTAGCCACTTGGCAAAAGAGTCTGGCAGTTCCTCAAAAGTTTAAACATAGTTGCCACATGACCCAGCAATTCTACTCCTAGGTATACATACACTCAGTAGAAATGAAAACGAATGTTCACATAAAACTTTGTTTACGAATGTTCAACTGTAGTATGATTCCTAATAACCAAAAAGTGGAAACAACCCACATGTCTATCAATGAATGGACAAAAAATGTGGTACACCTAGGCAATAAAATACTATTACACAATAAAAAGAAATGAAGTACTGATACATGTTACAACATGGATAAACCTTGAAAAGATTATGCTAAGTGAAAGAAGCCAAACAATAGAGACCACATATTTATGATTCCATTTGTATAAAATGTTCAGAATAGGAAAATAGAGACATAAAGTAGATTAGTGGTTAGGGTCTGGGAGAGGAGGACATGGGGAGAATGGGTTACTGCCAATGGGTTTCTTTTGTGGGGATTAAAGTGTCCTGGAATTAGATAGTGGTGATGGTTGTTCAACTCTGTTTATAGAATAACACAACCAAATTATATACATTAAAACAGCAAATTTTATTGCATGCAAGTTACATCTTAATAAAAAAATTTTCAATGTGATTGATGGTATTTGAAACAGAAGTACTGCTATCTTCTCTCTGCAGTGATTAATTTTAAATACAAAAGTGCTTTTGGCAAAAAATTGACTCTAGGCACAGACCCTACATCTTCCACAAAAATTAACTTGAATGGATCACAAATATAAATGTAAAAACGTAAAAAGCAAAACTATAAAACTAGAAGATAACATAGGACAAAATTTGGGATTTGGGATTTGGTGATGACTTTTTAAATACAACACCAAAGGCATGATCTGTTAAAGAAATAACTGATAAGCTGAACTTCATTAAAATAAAAATTTTCAGCTCTGTGAAAGACACTGTCAAGGGAACAAAAAGACAAACTATAGACTTAGAGAAAATATTTTAAAAAGATTTATCTGATAAAGGAATGTTATCCAAAATATACAAAGAACACAAAGAAACTCAACAAATCAGAAAACAAATAACCCAATTAAAAAATGGGCCAAAGATCTTAACAGACATCTCACCAAAGAAGATATACAGATGGCAAGTAAGCATATAAAAAAATGCTCCACATCACATGTCACCAGGGAAATGCAAATTAAAACAATGAGACAGACATCACTACATAACTATTAGAATGACTAAAATCTGGAACACTGATAATCTAACTGTTGACAAGGACGTGGAACAACAGGAACGCTCATTCATTGCTGATGAAAATACAAATAGTACAGACACTTTGCAAGACAGTTTAGCAGTTTCTTAAAAAACTAAACATAATCTTACCATGTGGTCCAACAAACACGTGCCTTGGTATATACCCAAAGGACTTGAAAACTTATGTCCATACACAATCTTGTACAGTGATGTTTGTAGCAGATTCAGTCATAATTGCTAAAATTTAAAAGCTACCAAGAAACGGACTCACAGAGATAGAGAAAAAACTGGTAATTGCCAGAGAGGAAGGAGTTCAGGGGCTGGGTGAAAAGATGAAGAGATACAAATTACTAGTTAAAAAAGAATCATGGGGACATAAGAGTACAGCAAAGGGAATATAGTCAATAACATTATAATGTCTGCGTGCAGTGCCAGATGGGTGCTAGAGTAATTGGAGGGGACTACTTCATAAATTATATACATGTCTAACCGTTGTATTATACCTGAAACTAATATAACATAAAAAAATAAAATAAATATACCTCTCTTGTGGGGGATGCTAATAATGGGGGAGCCCATGCATGAGGGCAGAGGGCATGAGGGGAATCTGTGTACCTTCCACTCAATTTTACTGTGAACCTGAAAAATCTTTTTAAAAATCTTTTTTAAAAAAGATCTTTAAAAAAAAATCTTTAAAACCTTGAAATAAGTGCTTCTGGTCATTTCGTTGAGCTTTATTTTTACCTTGACAACAAAGAGAAGCATTTTTAACAGGTATTATACTATTCTAGTACAGAATTACAAATATAAATGTGTGCTTTATTCTCCCTGTATTTCCTTCCAAGCAAGTTGGTAGGCCTTTCTGAAGAATAATTGAAGAATGGCAAGTGTTTGCTACTTTCTTGGGCTTTCTATTTGAAATCTTTTAGAAGTTATTAGAATCTGGAGAACTTAGTGTTTTATATAATCCACCAGCTCAACATTTGATTTTTTATGGTAAGTTTATACTTATGATTACTACAATTTTTACATTAAAACTTACCTTAATAATTATAGCAAATATGATTTTACAACCACAATCTTGGGTGGTGTAAGAGGTACCACATTGTTTTATTTAAATTATATTAAACGTGGCCCTGAATTCTCCTTCCATCTGGATACTTCAACTTTGATTACTTTTGCAGACGCTCTGCACACTCACACTCTGGGATGCGCAAAGTTCCAGGGGTTTTACAGCGAGACAAACACATATCGAGAGCTGTCCGGGCTTTGATCCAAACTGGTTACTTCTGAGATGCCTACTGTGCAATTACAAGTAGCCCTGGGAACTCTGTTGCTTTTGTGCCACCATTAGGGCAAGGACATTTTAACCCCAAGATTTTGGACAGTGTTTTCTAGGTTCTGTTGAGACTGCTGAAATGTTCAAAGCCATTCTGATTATTTGTATGCAGCCTCTTTTTCTCTCTCTCTTTCTGGAACTTAAACAGCCAACTTTTTCCCTTCAGTGTGGTGAAACTGTAATGATAAGCCTTGGTATGCATTTATTTTCATCCACTGGGCCGAGCATTTAGTGAATCCTTTCACCGGCAACTCATTTCCTTCAGTTCTGGGAAATATTTTTGAATTATTCACAGAACATTTCTACTCATTTTTTATGTTCTTTCTTGCTGGAACCCTTATATGTGGATAATAGATTTCCACTACCTATCGATTACTATTAATATTCTGATGTACTTCTTTCTAATTGCCTATACACATATTTTTAATAATTGAAATCATAATTAAAAATTAAGTTTTAAATCCTGAATATTTAACATAACTTAAACGTTCTTCCAAGTCCTAAAAAACTCTTCATAAACATTTCTATCTGTGTGATCTTCTAAGGTTCTTCAGCAACATCTATGTACTTCTTTAGTGAACAGTTAAGGAGTACGCAACTTTAGATATCTATTTTAATAGTTGCCAGATTCATGTTAGGTTCTGTTACTGTAAGCCTGTGGGTATGAATGCCAAAGAGAACAAACAGTAAATATGTATGCATGTGCTTATAAAATTAGGAATAAACACAGCTCATGAACTGTTCATTAACCTGTAAAACACAATCCCCAAGTGCTAAACTATAGAGTTTCCCCAAACCCCAACTTTGGTTACTGTATTTACTGCGTTTAAATAGTAGTCTCCATAGCAAATTAGTTGGAAAAGAAAGGGAAAGATGTTCTCTGGCCTTCTGTCAGATCCTGGAGTATGCCAGATTCTCTCCTATCCCTTGTGATTGATATTTCCACTGTCTGGAGTCTTTCCTACCTTTCAAATCACAACTCAAATATCACTTCCTCAGAGAGACTTTCCCCAACCACTCTATCTGAAGTAGACCCCCAAAACTCATTCACAACACCCCATTTACTTTTCCACAAGCAAAAGATGTTGAAAATTTACACCTCGTGTTTTCCCTTGCTTTGCCATATCTCAGGAGCTCTTCCTAGAGACCAATTCTCCAAGTGTCCAGGAGAATTAGGGTTCTTACAGTAGGAATGCAAAGAGAAAAAACAATATTCAGTGTTTGTGAATTTCAAACTAGACACTTAAGGGAAGGCCCTGAGAAGAGCCCTAAGCAAGAGAGTGACAGAAGGAAAAGCAAGTAACTGCCCCTCTACTACTTTCAAACTCAAGTTGAGAAACTCCTGGCTGGGACACTGGATAGAGAGAAAGTGATGTAGGAGGAAGAAGCTGATTGAGGTCAGGGGCTGTTAAAAAAAAAAAAATGATTGAGAGAGGGAAATTCCAGGAGGGGTCCGGTGAAGAGTTAGCCACAGAGCCTGGCCCTCCACTGACAACTGCCTATGTGGCTCAAACACTGAACCCTATGCTCTGAGCTTTTGCTGAGCTTCCATCTAAACTTTCTCATGTACACACTCCTGTTGTCGACAGCCCAGGACATGCATGACACAGATGGTGAAATCTTCGCCACCTTTTCCCACCCAGAGGGTGAAAGCTGGACAGCAGGAAAACCCTCCCTGGTTACTCTAATATTATTTTAATCACAGTATGTAATTATATAGGTATTAATTTGTTTCTTTCTGTAGTGTAAACCCCACAAGAATAGAAAACTGGTTGCTCTTTTCTTTGGTGTAGCCTCGACATCTAAAGCAAGGCCTGGGCTCACATTTGGTGAATGGACAAATCGCGAATAGTCTTAACTATGGAAAATATGAACTATAGATTTTTACATTTGTATTTCAAGTACTGTCCATAAAGTAAGTCAAACTTTCCTTTAAATACTAGCAAGTATGAGTCATATAGGAAAACTTTTAACAAATTTATAATTAATAAATTAGTTATCTATAAAGATTCTCAAAAATTCATGTTGCTTTTAAGTATGTTATTACCATAGTGCTATATTTAAAACTAACACACATTATATAACTTTTTATCATGGAAAATTACAAACATATACGAAAACAAAGAAAATAGTATAATAAATTCTCTGGGCATCCATTATCCAGTTTTAATTTATCAGTTCATGGCCAATATTTTACCTATATTTCTCCCTCATCTTTCAACTTTCACTGAATTATTCTGAACCAAATCCGAGATATCATATTAATTCAGTATTTAGCTCAAAGGACTCTTAAAAAGCTACTGTCAAAAAAAAAAAAAGCCACTGTCACATGCCCCCAAATTAACATAATTACTTAATGTCATCTGATATCTAATCAGTGTTCTTACTTTTCTGATTGTCTTCTAAGTGTTTCTTTTCCACAATGGGTTTGTTCATATCAGGATGCAAATAAGAACAAAACATTTTATTTGCTTAATGTCTCTTTTTTGTTTTTTATTTTTATCTTTTTTGAAGATTTTATTGAAGTACTGCAAATAAAAGTAAACCATACATGTACAGCTCAATTAATTTTCAAAAACTGAACTCACATAAAGCACACCCCAAGGCCTCCCTCATTCCCCATATTCTCCCTTTCACTCACTAAGAGTAACCACTAACCTGACTTCTAATACTATAGTTTGCTTGGTTTTTGATGTTATATAAATGCACTCAGGCAATGTATACTCCTTTGGGTCTGGCTTCTTTCACAATGTTTGTAAAAGTCATCTATATTGTGAATGTAATTTTTGTTCATTTTCATTGCTGAGCAAATTTTTGTTCATTTCACTGTTCATTTTCAGTGCTGTATTCCATCGTATGCATATTCTGCAGTTTATTTTTTTTCTGTGCATTTTTTGGCATTGGACTGTTTCCAGTTTCGGACCATTACTAATTGTGCTGCTGTGAATATTCTAGTTCTGTTGGGTATAGAGCTAGAAGTGGAATTGCTGGGTCATAACATATGCATATTAGCAGCTTTAATAGATACTACCGGTTTAACACAGCCTATTTGTCTGCCCTCACCCCATTGTCTCAATTACTATAGCTTAACAGGAACCTAATATTTGGTAGTGTAAGTATTCCAGATTTTTCTTCCAGATTGGCTTGGATCTCCCTGGCCCCTTGCATTTTCATATAAAATTTTATAAACCGTTTGTCATAGCTTGCCAATTCTAAGTCTCCTTTTATCCACAGACTTCTCCTTTCTCTTTTTTATTTTGCAAACTATTTGTCAAAGAAATAGGGTCATTTGTCCTGTAGTGTTGCAAACATTCTAAATTTTACTGATTGCAGCCGTAAGGTGTGATTAATGTTTGTCCCGTATTTCCTATAAATGGTAGTTATATCTTAAGGCTTAATTAGATTTAGCAAACATGCATTTTGCAAGCATCAGCTGAGCACTGTGCTTGCTGCCAGGTGAGCTACAAAATGCCTAAGACATGATTCCTAATCTGCTTCTTGAAGGTTAAGATCCAAATAAGTGCCTTTTTGAGAGTGGAAAACTACTCTGGCAGCTGAGATCAGAGAGTGGTTACTTCCAATGGGGTATGTGAGGAATGGAAATGAGGGAGTTTTGTGATGGCATTGCCATTTCAACAGGGCATGTAATTTGCAAGAGCACTGACAAGTAAGTATTGGAAGCATCCAATTAGCTGTGACAGTTGTGTGAACTGGAGTTAGTAGAGGGTGGGGGTAGAGGCTAGAAAGGTGGGGTAGTAGGTTTAGTGGTTGCCCCGAAAAAGATAATGTCCACATCCTAATCCCAGAAGCCTTTAAATATTACATTATTTGGAAAAAGTGTCTTTGTAGATGTAATTAAGTTAGGATGAGATAAAATCATCCTGGATTACTTGACTATACCCTAAATCCAATGACAAATGTCCTTATAAAAGACAGAAGAAAAGATACCTAGAAGAGATGGCAGAGACTGAAGTGATGTGGCCACAAGCCAAAGAAGCTGACATCTACCAATAGATAGAAGACAGAAAGAACGAATTCTCCCCTAAGATCCTGTTGGCATCTGACCTCCAGACTGTGAGCCAATACATTTACATTGTTTTAAGCCACTAAGTTTGCAGTAATTTGTTATCGCAGCCACAGGAAACCAATACAGATGGGTTGGGGTTAGTATGTAATATGGTGGAATTTAACCTTGCACTACACTAGGAGTGCTTCCTCATCTCCAGTACCTCAGTTTTCATCCATCCAAGGTTTGCCTTTAGCTGAAACCATATTGTATAAGAAATCTCCCCTACTTTTTTGATGAAGCATCCACTTGATTAAGGATTCCTCCTCTTGAATACCCATTTGTAGCAATAATTAGATTTAGAGCACTGTTTTTGGCTGCAGTCTTCTGTCTACAACAGAAATCTAAAAGCATTCAAGTTAGGGAGTCACCATCCCAAACTGCACTCTTCCTTAAAGACCCCTGTAAAATAATGTAGTACAACGTCAGATCCATAACGACTATTTAATTAGGTTGTTTTTGGATGCGAAACGCCATAAAGCCATCAGGGGAAAAAGTTTGTCTTACAAATGGTGTCTAAAGTACGCTGACAATAGTAGTAGTATTACAGGTATATGTGGGTTTTTAAAAAATAGTAATAGTTTCTATCTACTCCGGATTTGAAAGTCCACGAAATCCTTGTTTTGCTGTGGCCTGTCCCATATCCACCCTGTTCTTTGAAGGGCTGCTAGTTACCCCAGTATGGAAACGTCCCTCAGGGTCCCGGCCTACCCCGGGTCGACACCCCCGTGGTCTAACTACTTCCCTATCTTCTACCCCTGCGGTCCACGTCCCCACCTCGCCCTAGAGGGAGCCCACTGACCACGCACCGCCGCAGATTCGTTTTTGGTGAGGCCGTCTCGTTGGCGGACCTAGTTCCAATACCTGCACCGCTGGGGGCGCCTACGCCAACGTGGCCCTAGGTGTCCTCACAGTATTCATGAGCATCCCAGTCCCCACCTACACACAGCCTGATTCATATCGCCGTCCACACATATGCGGGTGTGACTCAGCCGGGGCCCTCTCTGCCTGGGAAAGCCTGGTTGCTGGGCTCCTGAAGCTCCACTGCTGGACTCTATCTCTCACGCTGGCTCACGCCCGGGATGTTGGCGGTCCCCACCGTCACCGCCCTGTCCGGCTCCAGGTAAAACCCGGAGCGGCGACCGCTCGTTGGCTCTCGGGAGGCGGCGCGGAGGACTGAGCATGCGCAGTGGGCCAGGCCGGCTCTCGGCGCAAAAAGGAAGCGTTCGTTCGCTGTGATCCCAGCGGCTACGCTGGGGTATGCGGTACCGGCTAGCGTGGTTGCTGCACCCTGGGTTGCCCAGCACCTTCCGCTCGGTCCTTGGCGCCCGCCTGTCGCCCTTGGAGCCCATCTGTAGGTAAGCGGAGCACAGCGCCCGGGCCCTCGGGGCCCGCAGGTTACAGTGGTTTGGAGCTCGGGTTGCAAAGTGGTGATTCAGCACTTAAAGCTGCTGCCGCCGCCCCTCACGCCGGCAGTCCCGCCGGCCTGGGGCCCAGACTGGCACGCTGAGGCCGCTCTAGGGCCCAGAAATGCTGCTCGCCTGGCGGGAGCGAGGGGCCTTACCAGGGGAACACGGCGTCCTTTGGGCCAGTGAAGGTGAACGGGAGCTGTGACCTGGGGTCACGGGGCATGTGTCACAAGTGTGGGGGCACGGGGCGCGGGCACGAGGGTAGACTGAGTCACCGCACTCTGCTCTTGGGATCTGCGCGGCGCCGCACCACTCTCCAGGGAATCTGTTCGTGAGGGGCCGGGATCCCGAGGCGGACTGTCCCTTGCCTTGGGGTAAAGGAATCCCAAGTCCCAGGAGACCCCTTTCCTCTCCAGCCCCTCTTTTTCCTATGAGGACCGAGTTTTCACTACTATATGGAAATGCCTGCGTTGGGACCTGTGAAGTTTGCCTGCCTCCTCCTTAGCGAGCAGACTAGTGTTGGGTTTCCCGTCCGGGGGAATTTGGGAAAGGATATCTTAGGATCCATCACAGCAGTTCCCTTGTTTTGCACATGAAACAACTGAGGCCCAGACAGATTGTGTGATTTCCCCACAATTGCAGAGATTGTGGCAAAAATCAAGATTGAGACCCAGGTTTTTTTTTGCCATCCGGCAGCGCACTCTCTGCACTCTTTGCTGGTCTGTGTATAAAATGTTCAGCCTGATATTAAACACCGAATACCCTTTACTGTGAATAAAGAGGAATTGGCAAAAATAGGCAATATTGGCTTGCCCTCCTTAGATACATCATTTGAACCCCTCCTCTGGTTTTAATAATATCTAGGACCTACCAAGTTCGGAGCACTGTTGTAGTCCATCTATGTAAATATGTGGTCTGCCTTCCAAGGAACTTCCACTTGGTTGGAGTGGATTGAGCTGCTACGAGAATATAGGCAACTAAAAAGGATGTGTTTGAGGAGGGTCAGAAGATGGACAGTAAGGGCAGTGTGTGCTTAAGGAGCACAGTGTCTGGCAGAGATAGAACAGGGGGTCTGAGCTGGCCTTTGAAGGTAGAGTGTGGGCAGGGGTGGTTGTAATCCAGCCTAGGTGTGCAGATTAGTCTCTGTTGGGAGGACAGCAAGCAGATTAGTCTAGTTGGAGCCTTAGAGAATTTCCGTGAGGGAATTAGGAGGAAACAAGTCCTGTATTATAAAAGTAGGATAATAACTAGTCTAGGCTTTGAATTTTAGTTGTTTTTTTCCCAGTGATTAGGAGGTAGAGAGCCATTAAGAGTTTTTGAGGTTGGGAGTGAGCAAATGGAACTGGTAGTTTAGGAAATTAGTTTGGTGGCTGTGTGCAGGATGTAAGGGAGTAAAGATACCTGAGGCAGAGAAACCAGTTGGAACTTAATCTTTATTGCCTGAACTAGGATTCCAGTAATGGCACTAAGAAGACAATGCAAATGAAGAATCTGCGGAACTTGTTTTCCCTCCTTTATTTCCAACTACACTAAAAAATCTACTACAACATGCAAAAAGATCCCTGAACTTAGAGAATTGGGGGTGGTAAGCATTGGCAGGGTACCTCCCTGGGCCTCCTTCAGGTCAAAACACTTTTTGTTCTTAAATCATTGCCAATAGGCTATGTTTAGCTCCATTTGGTCTCCAGTGTTTGTGATTGCAAAGAAAGCATCGAGTTTTAAGTTTTAAACAATGAAAAGGTTTGTGCGTTCTACTTACAATTTGATTTTCTATATGGTTTTCTCCCGCTTTTCTTCATTTGCATTGATGAAGTCCAGGGCTTGGGTTGAACAACGAGGGCTTCAGGATACAGTTGTTCTCAGAGAGGGAAATTCAGGAGATTCAAAGAATAATGAATGGGATTAACCATCTAGAAAGCTCTACACTAAAAATTAGTGGCTGAGGCTATTAAGGAAATACAGGTCTAATCAAAAGGATCAGGATATAGGAAGGAAAGTACTAATATCTGAATCTACTGTATACTCGAATCTTAATGAAGTTAGTCCTACTGCACATGGTAGGAAGAATGTGGTTGATAGAGATGATTATGTAACTATTTATTGGAAGAACTGGGATTTGCCAGAGCCTGAGCTCTTAATTTTTGTACTGCCTATGATGCCAGTGTTAGTTAGGGCATTTATTTCCTGTTCTAACCTCTCGAGAAAGAGATGACCTTAAAACATTTGTATAAGATCAATTCATTTGAAAAGCAGCCTTATTGTTCTCTGTTCAGGCATATTGGATAAGTTTGGGGTGTGCAGAACTATCTGAACTGTTGGGGAACCTAGAGGTGATAACTCAGTTCCTAGCAGCCTCTTGAAACACCTGTGCATCAGTCACCAGAGGTGAAGGTTTCAACTGAGGTATTTATTGAATTAATGAATGGATGAATGAATGAAAGGTCTTCCTTCTAAACCAGTTTTCTCTGTCAGTTTCCCTACTTTTGCATACTTTGGTATTACTCTCTCAGTTTAGCTTGAAAATTGGCATAATCTTGGAATCTCTCTCTTTTTCCCTCACTACCTGTTCCCAAGACTAAACTTCCTTGAGTCTTTCATCCTAAATTTCTTGGAGTAAACTTTATCTTCCATCACCATCCCAGTTCAGGTCATGATCATCTTCCCTGACATCTCACATCTGCAAGTTTTATAACTGATTTTTCTAGCCTTCCACCTTCCTACTAGGTAATCATTATCATCAGATTAATCCTACTAATATACCACTTTCCTCATGCCATTGTCTTGCTTAGACATCACCAATGGTTCTGCCCTATTTCTAGATTAAGTCCAAACTTCTTGACCCAGCATTTAAGCTTCTTGTAGGTTGGCTCTAGCCTAACTTTTCATCTTAACTCTCTTTTTCTCCAGTTAAACTCACTATTTTACTGTCTCTTGTACGTGATTTGTTCATTTTCAATTCCAGAATGCTCTTCCCTCTTTTCTTTATATGACTAAATCTGTCCTTTTTAGACATTACATAGACCACAGTGTTATTTTTCCTTTTTTTGAACTTGAATTATTTAAAGAGATTTTGAAACATCCATTTGATACTTAACCATATACTGCCTTTTATATTTTTTCTCTTTACATTATTTAATATTATACATCCCAGAATGTATAGAACAAAGAAGAATAACAAAATGAACACCTGTATACCCACCATCTAGTTTAGGAAATAGAACATTTCCAGTAACTTTGAAGCCCTCTGTGCTCAGCTCCCAATTGTAGCCATCTCCCTCCCCTGAAGAAGTGATGTTGTCTTATATTTGGATAATAATTCCTTTAATTTTCTTTATAGCTTTATCAGTCTGAACATATTCTTAAATAGTATATTGCTTAGTTTTGTCTGCTTTTGAACTTTATAAAAAAATTTCTTCTCTCACTTTTTTAATTTAACACTGTTTTTGAGATTCATTCACATGAATGTGCATCGACTGCTGAATGGCAGTCTTATGCGAATATTCCACTAATTATTTTACTATTCTGTTGTCAATGGAGATTTGGGTAATTTTTTTTTTTCTATCACAAATAACTCATGTTGTTGTCATGCCCGAGTGCCCAATCTTTGGACATCTCTACCTAAATTCACTCATTTAGGGTTCTCATCTAATCACATTACTTTAAATACTATCTATATGCTTTGTTCCACATGTAGCCAACATGTGCTTATTTAAATGTAAATTAACTAAAATTAATGATTCAGTTTCTCATTCACCCTAGCCACATTTCAAATCTCATGTGGCTTGTCGCTACTATATGGGGCCATGCATATATAGAACATATCTATCATCATAGAAGTTTTATGAAATTGGCCTAACAATTCCCAAATGTATATTTCTAGCAAGAACTTCTTCCCTGAATTTCAGATTTAGGTAATAAACTTCTTACTCAACGTTGGCCCGCAGATGTCCAATATATATCTTGGATTCATTATGTTCAAAACCTGTCTTCAGAACTTCTCCCTTCAAATCTGCTCCTCCCACAGTCTTCATCATCTCCGATAATGACATCTTGTTCTTCTGCTTGTTTAGGCCAACATCCTTAACACCTTTCTTGTTCTTATATCGCTCATCCAGTGAGCTTATACATTGAGATCCAGACCGCTCTTCACTGTCACGACCCTAGTTCCAATTACACCCTTTTACCCAGATTACTATAATAGTCTCTTCAGTTTCCTTGCTTTTGCACTTGCCTCTCTACATATAGCCTGTTCTTGTCACCACTGACAGCATGATCTTTTCGAAATCCAAGTCATATATCTTTGCTAGGGAATGCTTAAAACCTTGCAGTTGGTCTTCATTTTGCTCAGATTTAAAAATGAAGTCCTTATAGTAGCCAAGAAGGCTCAATGGGATCTGGCTTCTCCCCACCTCTCTGATGTTGTTTCCAAAATAATCACTCTCACCCCATTCCAGTTGCACTGGTCTCCTTGCTTGACTTGCTCTTGCTCAGATTATTTGCACTGTTTTCCTCTACGCAGAATGCTGCCAGAGAGAACAGGGAAGGCTTCACAGAGAACATAGGATTGGAGCAAATGTCTTTGAAGGAAATACCAAATTTGGATGAACAGAGAAGGGGATGAGAGGATATTTTAGATATAAGGAATGATATTAGCAAAACCTCAGAAGTAGGAAAATTTACAATACAATCAAGAGACAGTGAGATTTTATGTCATAAGAAGTAGAGCCTCAGATACTTTTTGAGCAGTAGAGTGATACATGAAAGCTATGTTTTTGGGTGGTTAATCTGCCAGTTTTTTGGAAGCACAGTTGCAGTGTAGGGATTGACAAAGGATAAAGAAGTGGTACAAATAACGAGGAAGGAGAGTGTCCACAGAATATTTGTGTGAAAGAAGATTCATCAGCTTTGACTAGGTAATGGGGAGATGGAAGAGTCAGAGAGCCCTAAGGTCTAGGGCTTGATAACTTTAGGATTAGTACCAAGGTGAGCCCAGACTAGGAGGGGCCCCCAGTGTAAGGAAGGCTCTCGTGGGAGATCGAGCTGCAGGCAGTGGGAAGAAGTCCATCCTGGGGAGATGTTAGACCTGCCTGGTGGCTGGCTGATTTTCTAAAGACATGACGAGAACAGGTTGGTCAGGTGCAGTGGTGGGACAGAGTGGCAGCCTTTAGGTATTTCAGAGCTGACTGTTAACCGTCAGGAAGTTGGATGACTTAGGGGCCCCTTGGGGCAGCGGACAAGATTGAACAGTCCTTAAATACCCAGAAAGCAAACCAAGATGATAATTTAGTTTGTAGATTGGTAACTCAGGGAAGAGTTCAGTTAAAAGGTTAGAACCAGGTTGATGAGTCCTGAACTGCTACTGGAGTTTCTTAAATTTCCTCTGTTTAAGAATAGGAAATGAGTCTAGAGCCTAGAACAAGACCGAACTGCAGTGTAGGCTAAGCAAGTAGACTCATCTGTGAGGAAGGTTCTTGCTGCTGCTGTTGCTGCTGCTAACGTTAACCATAAAAGGCTTAGTAACTAATGTTTATTGAATGCTTATTATGCGTTTTGTATTGTATCAGGAACTTTCCATGGGATTTTTTTATTTTTTATTAATGGCTACAATAATTCTGTGAGAGTGGTATTGTGGTTATTTTATCTTATTTTTTTTCAGAAAAGGAGATTGAGGCTCAAAGAGGTTAATTTGTTCAAAGATACACAACTAGTAAGTAGCTTAGCCAGATATGAATTCAGTGGGCTCACTCAAGAACCTCATGAATTGGCCATTGTATTATCTACCCTAGTGGTAGCTGGGCATCTCTTGTAGAGATGGAGAAGTCAGAATAAGGAGATAGTTTTGGAAGGGATAAATATGGTATACTGTGAGCTGGTAGTATTGAATCTGAAGCAATTGCTGGATAGCCATTGTAGGTTGCATTCGAAATACCAGTGGAACTTGATAAAAAGATCTGAGCTAATTTCCTACATATGAGAGTCGATTGTAGAGACAGATGATGGTTGAAGACATCGACATGAGTGGATATATGGGAAAACTCTGTGTAGAGATGCAGAAGGCCCAAGTTAAACCCTGAGGAATACTGACATTTAGAGATAAGGAGGAAACAGAGTTGGAGAGGTCAAGGGGTTAGTGAGGCAGATAATATCAGAAGCAGAATGGTCAGAAGTGTCCAGCCAAAGAGGTTTTGAGGAGAATGGGGCCTTGGGAAAAGACCAAAGACCATTTCAGTGGTAACCTGCAAATAAAGTAGAAGGGACAGAAGCTAAATTTCATGGGTCCCTACAGTAATTTTGAAAAAATGAGGTATTGAATTTAGAGCCATTAGATAGCAGCTGAGGAAGAGCAGACCTGAGCAAAAGCATGGCGGGGAAACTAGGGAAGTGGGTAGTGATGGCTGAAAGGAAGAAGCTAGTGGTGGAGAACAATGCCTAAGAGAGGGTCTGGAAAAAGTGGATATGAAGGTACAGTTGAAGAGGATAGCACTGGAAAAATAAAGATTTGTTCAAGATAGGTCTTGATTTAGAAGGACAGCTACTTATAAAGAATTTCTTAAAAATTCGAAAAGGTAAACTGAGGTCCTTACAACTTTGGGCCTCAGTTTCCTTATTCGAAGAAAGGATCCTTCTAGTTCTAAGCTTTGCCATTTTTCTCCATGTAGAAAAGGGTTCACTAGGTAGTATGGGTTCCAGTTCAGTTAACATGATGATTCAGCTTTACAGCCTTACATTTGGGGCCAGGATCTCTGAAGGAACAAGGGTCTCCTATAATAGTATTCTTGGTACCTAGCAGTTTCTGGCGCATAGCAAACTGTTCACTATCTATTGGATAAATTTATCCAAGAGGAATGGGCTCCTGAAAGTAGGGAACTTTAGTCATAAATACAATACAATTTTTGCTCACAATTTGCCTTTTCAAGCTCTATACATAAGTGTAGCCAGTAACTAGTATTTGTGTTTTTTTTTTTTATCATAAAGAAATTATAGGTTTGAGTGTATATGCAGGATTTCTTGAAGTTCTGATTTACTCATAGGAACTAAGTTGGTTTGAAAGGCATAGGAAATAAAGGATAGGAGCTTTACATAAAAAGGCTCAGTTCAACTTGATTCTAGTTTTGGTGTTGCCATTAGCTTCGCTGTGTCATTGTGGGTGCTGGGCCAGATCAGCTTTAAAACTCTACTTTGTCCATGCATCTGAGGCCTTATGTTTTTAAAATCTCTAATCTCTGTTAGAACCCCAAAAGAAATTTCGCCTTGCTGTCTAGCTGTACTATGGCTCTGAGAAAAGGCAGTTTCTCATAATCACAGTCATAATGCTAGTATAATTGAGTTTCTCACAATAGAGATTATGTAATTGTTTTTATGAAATATATAATAAAGAGTATTTCTTTTACAGCTCACCTGATACATATCAATATTTATAATTAGTTGATGCTCTTAACAGTTTTTATTTTTTAATTAGCTCTTGTTTCCTTTGTAGTATAACAAAGTCTCAGTCGAGATGAACTTATAAGGAAGATAATACTGTTTATAATGGAGCTTTATGTCACAAAGCATCAAATTCTCTGGTAGTAGTAAGTGGATAAAAAATATCCAACAAGTGTGTGACTAGCATAATGGGTCCTGTAACTCATCATTTGTTTTTGTTTTTTTCTTCTTACCACAAAACAGAATGGCTTGTGGAGCAAAGCGAATGGGTAATCGACTTTCTTAAGGAATGAGATTCTGAATTGAGTACTTGCACTGGTGATTTTTTGGAAGAACACTTAACATATCACATATACACTAAAAATCAAATATCCTGCCCTGTAAGGGAAAACTTAAATGAATCTATTTAATATATGGCTGATTTTGAAAATTAATTTTTTTTTGATATTTATCAAAATAATACAGGCAGAGTTTTAAGAGTGAAATAGTACTAAAAAGAAAAAATAATACTAAAAGGTTTACAGCAAAAACAGCAAGCAGTTCCCTGCTTAGTTCCTGCTCCCAGGGGCAACTGCATTTAACTCTTTAAACTATTCAACCATTATTCAACTCTCTTTATTTTGAAATTAATTTTAGTATTTCCAAATAATGTGCTGTATTGTTATTTCTTGATTTTTTAATTTTAGGAATTATTTGTTGTTTTGTTTTTATAGTAGGTTAAGATTTAATTCTTTCTTATCATTCCTTCTTGCTTCATCTTACCAAAAAGTTATATCACAGGATTTTGGATATGGCAGTATTCAGTGTTTAGACTGTTAGGACTTTGTAAATATTGTTCACTGCCAAGCCACATAGTGTAATGTGATTACATTCTTTTTCTTGTTCATCTTTTGGTTTTTGCCATGTTTTGTCATTTTCTTACTTTTCTATTTACCTATTTCTGATTATTTTCTCTTGCTTCCATAGCTATTTAGTACAATTTTTCCACATAATCAAACCTATTAAATGATCTATTGATTCCATGTGTTTTCCTTGGAGACCTTCCTTCTGGACACTTCTCCCCAGCTGCGGTCTGGACCAATTTTGCTCTAGGCCTGCTGCAAAGTTGGTTGCCTGGAATTTCCCTTTGCTTCTCTCCTCTAATGAATCCATTTCCTGGATTGCATATTTAGTTCTATCTTGGTTTGCTCCTTATTCAAAAGATGCGTGGGCTATTTGGATGGAACATGTATTCCAGTAGCTTCTTGAGAAAGAGCAATAGGAGATAATTTTTAAAAAGACCTTCAAATAATTTCCTAAACAGAAAAGTGGACCTCTGAGTTTTGGTGTGATTCTACACATTTGTACAATAGGTCTACAAAATTCAGAGAGATGACCTAAATGAATGGCTTCCGATCTTCCATCCAGCTCTAGAATTCTAGGAGTCTAAATACATGAGAATTAAATGATTTTACAGATTATCTAGCAAGTGATTAACACAACAAACCTTCAAAGAGACCCTTTGCAGGCATGTGACTTATTTTCTTCTTTCTTCCTTTGTTTTTAATTGAACTTAAAGATTTGCTTTCATAGAACAAGTACTTTTGAAAATTTGCGTTTCAAATAAGCAAAAAATGGGAACAAATGTTAGCTACCCCCATCTCCTTCTTTGGTAGGTGAAAGTTCCTACATTCCCTACTTCTCTTGGGCTACTTTGTGTTTTTTGTGTGCTGTCGCTGATGGCCAATACAAGTCACTATGTACATATCATTTGCAACCATCTGAAGAGGCTGGGAATATTGGCCATCATTTAATCTAGGTAAAAATATTCTTGAGCTCAGAGTCTGTTCAGGAAGATAATAGTGAGCTTGATTCCTGGTTCTGAGTTTGTACTCCAGACTGCTGTCTGGTGACAAAATGTCTTATTCTCTCTGTAATTCTGTTCCCTTGGGAGCCAGTATGATGTAGTGGAAAAGTCACTTTGTAGTAGTCAGAAGACCTAAATTAAAGCCTTCTTTGGCATATCTGTTATCTTGAATAGTTTACTTTGCATGGGCCTCTTTTTACTAGCTTCAGAATCCTTATTAGTCTTAATAAACTTGGATTTCTGAAAAATTTTGGCTTCTTGTATACAGTTCCTTTTCTTTCCTTGTGCTGCAATGTAACTGGCTCTTCACTTTGTATTGTTTTTTAGTATATGTGCTGCCAAAGCGAGCATGTGTTGTTTTTATTTTAGAGTTAGTCTAGCCAGCTATAAAGCAGCCTGCTGTGGACCAGTATGCTGGGATGTGGCCTGCATATAATGCTTTTCAGTTATTTTTAAAATGTGTGTCAACACTTAAAAATCCCGAGATTTCAGACCCTTTAGGGAAAATGTGGCGATCTGGTGACACTGGTGCCACATTTCTGCCTGGCAAGCAATTGGCCTGAATTAAGATTTACTTCCCTTTCAGATGAGCATGTATTCCTTTACACCACAGTTCCACCACCCTGTACTTTGCTCATTTATATTTTTGGCCTGGTAAGCATTTAAATTCATCACCCTTGCTATAAAGTGATTGGAAGAAATTAGTCTTATTTCAGTAGTCCCCTTTATTCACAGGGGATATGTTTAAAGACACCCCCTATCCCCCAGTGGTTGCCGGAAATTACAGTTAGTATGGAACCCTAAATATACTGTTTTATCTGTGCATTCATACCTATGGTAAAATTTCATTTATCAATTAGGCACAAGAGATTAACAACAAAAACTAATAATAACAAAATAGAACAATTATAATAATATACAGCAATAAAAATTACGTGAATGTGGTCACTCTATCCCTCTGAAAACCAGTCTAATAACGGAAAACTGCTACTAAGTGACCATTGAGCAGGTAGTCTATACAGTGTGGATACGCTGGACAAAAGGGTGATTCACGTCCTGGGTGGAATGGAGCAGGGTGGCAAGAGATTTCATCACACTACTCAGAACTGTGTAATTTAAAACTTATGAATTGTTTATTTCTGGAATATTCTGTTTAATATTTTTGGACCATGGTCGACTGTGGGTAACTGAAACTGCAGAAAGTGAAAACGCGGATAAGGGGGAACTGCTGTCATTTTTAGTCATGCTGCAGGTTTTTTGGTAATAGCAAAATTGAAACAAAATTCATATAAAGTGCTCTGAAACTACAGAAATGATTATGTAATCAAGACTACCCCTTGTTTATGGTTTACAAAGGATTATCACCTCATCTTATTTGATCCTAATGGCAACGTATATGCTTGACAGAGAAATGCAAAGTCCCCCAGCCCTTAAGAAGATTAATTCAGACAGCTCTGCTAGAACCAGGGCAGGGATGGGGGAGTGAGAGTGGGTGGGTGTAAAAGAGGAAGTTAAGTTTGCTTCTAGGAAAGTAGGTAGAGCTATCAGCCTGAGCTAGGTGGGCATGCATAAAAGGAGTAGCAAGTCACTTCTTCCAATCTTTGAGGTGTCTCTAGAGATGCCCAACAAAAAGAGAGTGGAAAAGGATCACAGATTAGTGTACAGTACCTCAAGAAACTGATGACTATAATGTAGTAGGGCGGGGAAGACTGAGAGTAACAAGATGACTACAGTAGGGTCTCTGGTAAACCAGGTCCTACAAATAAGGCAGATGGGAACACTTAACACTGGGAAGATACCAGTACTAGAAGCTGAGTAGACAAGATTAACTGGCCAGTTAGACACATAGTAAAATAATAGACCTTTCAAAAAGGTAAAATGGATATTTGTTTGTACTTAAACTTATAAATCAACTAGCCACACTGGCACTAATGTTATCATGACTGAACCAAATATAAACATATAATAATATATGTATGTGTTATAAATGGTACATATAAACATGTATATTATTGATACCATACAGTTCATGCATTTAAAGTATACCATTTAATTATTTTTAGTGCATTCACAGAGTTGTGCAGCTTTCATCACAGTTTTAAACATGTTCATCTCTGTTTCACCTTATACGCTTTAGCAGTGACTCCCTATTCCCCTCTTCCTCCAGCCCCTGGCAACCATAAACCGACTTTCTGTCTCTTTGGCTTCTGGATATTTCACATAAATGGACTGATACAATATATGGTCTTTTGTGTCTGGCTTCTTTCACTTAACATAATATTTTCAAAGTTTATCCATGTTGTAGCAGTATCAGTATTTCATTCCTATTTATTGCGGAATAGTATTCCATGATATGGGTATACCACATTTTATTTATCCATTCATTAGTTGATGGACATTTGGGTTGTTTCCAGTCTTGGAATATTATGAATAATACTGGTCTGAACACTTATATACCAGTTTTATGTGGACATATGTTCTCATTTCTCTTAGTGTATCCCTAGGATTGGAATTGCTAGGTCATATGGAACTCTGTTTAAGCTTTTGAGGAACTGCCAGATGGTTTTCCAAAGCAACTGCACCATTTTACATTCCCAACAGCAACGTGTGAAAGTTCCAATTTCTTCACATCCTTTGCAACACATGTTGTTATGTGTTTTTTGTTATAGCCATCCGGTGTGTGAGGTGGTATCTCATTGCAGTTTTGATTTGCATTTTGCTGATGACTGATGTTGAGTGTCTTTTCATGTCTTTTCATGTCTTTTCATAGCTTGTTGGCTATCTGTATATCTTCTTTGGAGACAGTCTATTCAAATCCTTTGTCTATTTTTTAACTGGATTGTCTGTTTATTCAGTTGTAAGAGTTCCTTATGTATTCTAGATACAAATCCCTGATTAGATATATAATTTGCAGGTATTTTCTCCCATTCTGTAGGTTGTCTTTTTACTTTCTTGATGGTGTTCTTCGAAACACAAAGTTTTAAATTTTGATCAAATCTAAATTATCTTTTTAAAAATTGGTTGTGCTTTTGGTGTCATACCTATGAAATCACTGTATAGTCCAAGGTCATAACGATTTACCCTTATGTTTTCTTGTTTTAGCTCTTAGATTTAGGTCTTTGATTTTTTTTTTGTTTGTTTTGTTTTTTTTTTGTTTTTGGTCAGCAGCTACCTTAATTTGGATCAGACATGAGTCAGATGATACTCCCAACAGAGCAATACAGTTTGTGAGCAAAACAGGCAAAAAGAAGTCACTAACTGGGACTAATTTCTGCTGTTATTCATGTGGCTTTGTGTATGAATTTAGAGAAAGATAATGAACACCAAGTACTATATATATACACACACTGGACGTGTCAAACCCACTGTCCCCCCACTTAACTGAAGAATAGGACGAGAAGGAATGATTAAACTGTTAGGAAGGATGAAGTTATCTAGTAGGAAGCACACTTCTAGTTCAAGTTTGAGATACCAGATCTCAGAGTAAAGTGACTCTGTCAGGTGGTCTATAAAAATATGTAAAACTAGGGTTTGGAAAGAGGATAAGCAAGGAGACTTAAAAAGCTCTCTTCTACTAGGACGAGCTGTTTCAGACAGAAACAGAACATCTTCCAGTTTAACCAGTTTCTGACTAAAAGTCATGCCAGGGTTGAACGTTAAATAAAACTAACTTTAAACCTCTTGCAAAATATTCTACTCCCTACCCAGGTGTGAAAGCAAGAAAATATGATAGTTTTTACTGAATACTAAAGAGGCATAATTTTAAACTTGAAAATGGCCTGAAACATCCCACTATTCGTGTTGCTGATTAGTGATATGCTACAGAGAGAGTCATGAGTTGAGGGTTTAGTCACATGTACACTGTGGGTCAAATGACTCATGAACATGCCAAGCAGGCCATGCTTCTTGGAAGTTTGTCCAGTTTCTTGTCTGATCCTGCTCTTAGTAAGTGTGCAATGGACCTTGGGCACACAGTAAGGTATTTAGCACCACTTCCCTATTACTGAGCCCATACTCCTCTGCCCATCCTCAGGTGATTGGTCTTTTTGTGCCAGTGTCCTTGGAAGGTGATGGTTTGATATGTCTCCTACCATTGTCTTGCTCTTGTGTGTTGCTGCTGGTGTTTCAACTGAAGACGTGGGTTCTGAGCAGTATTCCTTGTACTGGGTCCAATAGGAAACTGCCCTCTGGGCATCTCTCCCTGAGCCAATGGTTATTTCTCTCATATTTCCTTTCTTTTCTTCTCATACTTGTAGTAGGAGCTCCATAACATGAAAAGCAGAAGTATAAAAATGATGAGAAAGTAGGGGGCATAGATATAGTCCATCCATGGAAACTAAATTTAGGTCCTTGTCCTTTGAAACCACTGGCTTTGGAGAAATTCTCAAATAGAAATGTGGAGAGATTTGGAATTAAGGTTGTCCTGGTATGAACTGGGTGGACGACAGCAGGGGTGTGGATCCACTTGCAGCTTCCTTTGAAAAAGGCATGTGTCGCAATGGGAAAGAAAGGCGCTGAAACGTAAGCTTGTGAAACAGAACGGACTTAAACCATGTCGAGGGGTTCGTAGCAGAGGGTCTTTGAATTCCTTAGCATACCACTTTAGCAGGTTTCTCACCTTGAAGGAGTAGAGTTTGCACAGCAGCACCAGCCTACAGGTCCAAGAGCAGGGTGTTCAGGACGTCGGGGAGGAAGTAGAGGCCCAGCAGCCACTCCGGGCGCCCATAGCCTCCATCATCCATCCATTGGTGGGACAGGAGCCAAGGATGCGCTCGCCAGGACAGCTGACCTGGGAAAAGCTTGAGTTAATTTTTGTATATGGTGTGAGGTAGGAGTCCAGCCTCATCTTTTTGCCTGTGGTTATCTAGTTGTCCCAGCATCACTTGTTGAAAAGACTGTTTTATCCCTATTGGATTGTTTTGGCCTCCTCGTTGAAAGGAATTGATTGTAAAGGTGAGGGTTTATTTTTAACTTTCAGTTCTATTCCATTAATATGTACATCTGTCCTTATCCAGTGCCACACAGTTTTCATTACTATAGTTTTATAGTAAGTTTTGAAATCAGGAAGCGTGAGTGTTCTAACTTTGTTGTTCTTCAAGATTGTTTTGACCATTCTATCTTAACAATATTAAATCTTTTAATTAATAAATATGAGATTTTTTTCATTTATTTAACTTTTTAATTTCTTACAACAATGTTTTGCAGTTCTTACAGTATAATTTTTGCACTTCTTTTGTTAAATTTATCTCTAAGGATTTTTTTTTTTTTGCTATTGTAAATGAAATTGTCTTCCTGTTTACATTTTCAGTTCATTCCTGCTGCATAGAAATATAATTGATTTTGTTTTCTATATACAAGATTATGTCTTCTGTGAATAGAGCTAGTTTTTAGAGGTAGTTTTTCTTCTTTCAAGTTTGGATGCCTTTAATTTATTTTCTTGCCTGATTGGCCTGGCTAGAACCTCCAGTACAGTGTTGAGTAGAAGTGGCAAGAATGGACATCCTTGTCTTTTTTTTTTTTCTTTTTTCTTTTTTTATCTCAGAGTAAAAACATTCAGTCTTTCACCATTTAACTGTGGCTTTTTCATAGATGTCCTTTATCAGTTTCAAAGAAGGTTCTTTATACTCCTAGTTTGTTGAGTGTTTTTATCATGAATGAGTGTGGAGAGATATATTTTTGAAACAGTTTCATTCTGAAAAATTACAAGTATAGTACAAAGAATTTTTTCTTGAATGATTTGATAATAAGCTGCCAATTTGATGCCCTGTCGCCCTCTAATACTTTAGTGTGATTTCCTATAAACAAGGACATTCTCCTATATAACCATAATACAACCATCAAAATCAGAAAATTAACATTGTGACATTCCTAGCATGTAACTTCAGCCCCTGCCATCTCCCTGTTTTTCAACTCTAAATGATAGCTTTGCTGGTTAAATTATTCTTGGTTGTAGATCCTGGGCCTTAATCCTATTGAATATTTTTTGCCAAGCCCTTCTGTCCTGCATAGTTCCTTTTGAGAAATCAGCTGCCAGTCTTATGGGTGTACCCTTATAAGTAATTATTTGTTTTTCTCTTGCTGCTTTTAATATTCTTTCTTTGTATTTACCCTTTGGCATTTTAATTATATGTCTTGGTGTGGGCCTCTTTGGATCCCTCAATTTTGGAATTCTCCTGGGGTTTTATGTCCATTTCCTTCACCAGGTTAGGGAAGTTTTCCATCATTATTTCTTCAAAGCTATTCAACATCTTGATTTTCTTCGATCATACTGATCAGATGGATATTTGGAGCTTTAATAGTGTTCCATATTTTCCTTAAATTATTTTTATAGTTGTGGCATCTTTTTCTTGCCATTCTGATCAAGTGTCCTGATTGGCTTTCCTGTCCTCCAGATAGGGCATTTGATCCTCTTCTTTATTCACTTTGTTTATTCTTTCGTTTATTCCATTTAATATACTTCTCCTCTCAGACTGGTTCCCTTTTATAATTTCCATTCCATTTTTATTTATTTTTTGGAGTTCTCTACACATCCCAAAAGTTCATTGAGCATCTTTACAACTAGTGTTTTGAACTCTGCATCTGTTAGATTACTTGATTCCATTATATCTGGATCTCTGTTCTGTTCTGTCATATGGTTTCTGCTTCTTTGTCTTCTCATTTTAGCTGCCTTTCTGTGTCTGTTTCTATGTACTAAGCAAATCTCCTAAGTCTCCCGATCTTATTAGTGTGGATTTGTGAAGTAGGTGTCCAGTGGTACAGTCCTGAGAGGGGTTCAGCTGCAGGCCAAACTTAGCCCAAGCTTCTGTCCCTCCTGGGCCACCTGTTAAGATTCATCAAGCAATCCATAGCGGCTGTGCTCACAGTTGCCTCAAAAGCCCACACCAGAAACCGAGGCCAGCTGGCTCCAGTGTGAGTCTCAGCAAGGAGCACCTGACTCACTGAAGATACACCTGGATGTGGCTTGGGAGGGGCCGCGAGTTGGGGGATGCGGGGTTTCGGGGAATCCTCTGGGCAGGATGACTTCTGTTATCCAGTTTGATGACATCAAACTGGCTATGGTGCCTCTCTGTCTGGAGCACTGGAAGCGGCAGAGGGCTGGCTCAGCAGGGAACAACGGGTAGCTTTGGCCCTCACTCTGACAATGTTTCCCTGTAAGTCCCTCGTGTCCCCTGCACACAGCTGACCAGGCACTCATGCTCAGATCCAGGAGGTTGATTATCGCGAAAATTTGCTCGTGGACCTGGCCCCTTTAAGAGGCATCTGCTGCTGCAGCTTCCATCTCACTCAGCCACTCAGGACCGGGCAGCCCCGCATCCTCGCCTCGTCCTACTTTCTGCTGTTGCAGGGTGATTTCTTGGATTTCTCCCTAGTTGTATGGCTTGTTCATCTAGATCCCAGGCATTTTTTCCTTGCTGCTGCTCCTTGTTTCTATCACAACTTTGATTTGATTGCCAGAGGGATGGACAGAGCCTCTATCATCTATGCCATTTTTTTCTCTCCAGATATTTTTAAAAATTGAGATACCATTTACATATAACATTGTGTAAATTCAAAGTGTACATGTTGATTTGATACATTTACTTATTGTACTATAATTAGATTACACTGAAGTTTTGGCTAAAACCTCTATTATATCATAGACATTTTTTTGTGGTGAGAATGTTCAAAATCTATTCTCAGCAGTTTGCAGTATATAATATAGTATTGTTGACTATAATCACTGTGCTGTGCACTAGATCTTCAGACCTTATTCGTTTTCTAGTTACAGATTTGTACCTTTTAACAACATCTTCCTAATTCCCTGACCCCTAGCCTCTGGTGCCACCATTCTTCTCTGAATGTCTATGAGTTTGGCTTTTTAGATTCTACTCATAAGTGAAATTATACAATATTTGCCTTTCTTTGTCTCATCTCACTAAGCTTAATGCCCTCAAGTTCCATCCATGTTGTCGTAAATGACAGGATTTCATTCTTTTTCATGGTGAAAAATATCCTATTGTGTGTGTATCACATTTTGTTTATTCATCCATCAATGGACACTAAAGTTGTTTCCATATTTTGGTTATTGTGAATAATACTGCAGTAAACATGAGAGTGCAGATATCTTTTTGATATTCTGTTCTTATTTCACTTCATTTTTTTGGATATTAGACCTAGATGTGAGATTGCTGCATCACTTTTTTTTTTTGTACTTTACTTTTTGAGGAACCTCCATATTGTTTTCCACGGTGGCCGCACCAATTTCCATTCCCACCAACAATGTACAAGGGTTTCCTTTCCTTCACATCCTCACCAGCACTTGTTATCTCTTGTCTTCTTTTTTAAAATTTTTTTTCATTTTTCAATTACAGTTGACATATGATATTTTACTAATTTCAGATATACAACATAGCGATTAGACATTTACATGACTTACCAAATGATCACACCAATAAATCTAGTACCCATCTTACACCATCATAGGTATTAGAATATTATCGATTCTGTTCCTTATGCTGTACTTTACATCCTCGTGACTATTTCATAGCTACCAATTTGTGCTTCTTAATCCCTACCCCTTTTTTACCTATGTCCCCAACCCCCCTAACTTGCATTAGCCTTTATTTTGACTACCCTAAAGTTTGTAAATAAAGCTAAATATAAGGCCTAAGTTTGTGTGTTGCTTACAGAATTTGGAAACAGAAAGTGATAGAAAAGGGGACAGGTAACCATGTACTCGAAAACAACACTATCTTTCCTTTTTCCTCAAAGTTTTTTGGTCGGTAGCTATAAAATGGACGCTGTGATGAATAGAGATTCTTAGTACAGAGTGGGTTGCTGGACTTAAATGTATAAACATTTATATGGGAAAAGTATATAAGTGTATTTTCTAGAAGGATTTCTTGATAGTGTCATGCCACTGCCACTGTGGTAGTGGAGTGGGGTCTCTGACTTCCTCTGCCATAAAATATCAGTTGAAGAAAGCATATTTCCTTTTTAAAAAGTAGCTCGTAAACCACATCATGAATAGTATTTAAGCCTCTACTTAAGTACTCGGTGGTATGGTGCTTCCAATACTGCCTAGTCAATGAAGATTATTCTAATTGTTCATCTGTTGCTCTCCTTATACATCCTACCATTAACCTAGTTTTGTCTACTGAGGCAACATGATGAGGCAACATGAGTCTTTTATCTCATAGTCTTGAATATTTGAACATTGCTTTTGAGGATTGGTCACAGTGTTGTGAACCAGCCCATCCTGGTACAGACCCTTTTGGGGCCGGATGAGAATACCGATAACTACTATTCTTTGGCTTGCATTGTTATTCGTATTCTAGAGCCTCAGTGCGTGGGTTCTGCCACTTCTGTGTGACATGGTGCTCATTACTTCCCTCTTCAAGTCTGTTGCATCATCAGCTAAATTGGGGCAATACTAGTATCTACTTCACGGATTTAGTAGCAAAAATTAAATGAGGAAATACATGTAATGTGTATGTCTCCATATATTTAAGTGTTCAATAAATGTGGGTGGATAATAGTAACAATGCTGCCATTGCTATGAAGAGGAGAAGAAAGTGTTGTGTATTTATTTTTGGACATGAGAGCACAGATACAATTTCAAAGTTGGAGGCAACCTGCTAGTTGGGACTTGAAGGATGAGTTTTCTTAAATCAAAGTCTATCTGAATAAAGAAACAGAATAGCATCTGTAATTTTTTAAAAAGTCAGAATCTAGGCTGTTACTCTCTAAATCATCTGAAGTTCTTATACTGTGTGTAGAAACAAAACGAAGTCTAAAATCGATAGCAGCATTGGACCAAACCACATGAGGTCAGCAATTGAGTGAGGAAGTAGGTTCTGGAATTAGGCTATGGGTTCTCCTCCATTGTCTGCTTTAAACTTTCATCTCACATCACAAACCATTTAAAAAATTTTTTTGGAAATTCCCCCAGTTGTGAGCCAACTAGTTTCTTCAGGGGGCCAAATAACAACAGTAAATGGAAGTGAATTCCAAATTTTTTCTTAGTTAATTAGCTCTATTATATTGTGATGTAGCTGATCCAAGTTAACAAAAACAGCAACTAATAATAATAATAAATTTCGCTTTGGGCTTATAAACTTAGTAAGCAGAGCCTAGTGCATTGAAGTCCATTAAGTTTTATCTTTTCAAAGGTTTTTTTCTGTACTATTCTGAAAAGCACAAAGAATAAGATCATCTAATATCTACTATCCATAGATAAACCATACTCAACTTTTCTGTGTCCTTCCAAAGATTTAGTCTCTGTACGTAAACTTTTTAACTTGGTGGCATGGTTAAGAGCATGATGCTTTGGTGTCTAAAGATTTGGGATTGAATCTTAGTTCTTTTATTTAACTCTTCTTAAATAACTTATGAGATTTCATTTTTCTCATCCAGGAAAAAATGGGAATAATAGGATCTATCTGAGGGTTTCATTGAAGGTATAATCCCCATAAAGAGTTTCTGCTGTGCAAATCACTGACTTGAGCACTCACGCAGAAAGGGTCTGTCCCAGCATCCTGGCTGTGCTCCTTTTTAAGGCAGACGCCTTTATGCGCTAGATTGCTTACTTAAGGATTAGGTTTCTGCAAACTTCTCCTCTCTCTCCTTTATTATTGGTCCCCTCCCCCCGCCCCCTTCATTTAAGCCTTGTTTGGTTTAGATTTTTTAAAATAAATACACAAATGGATGGGAGTTTAATACAGATAGCTTTGTGTGTTTTGAGGAAGCTACCTCCTGGGTTTTATTATAAGTGGGTTGAATTGGTTGTAGTGATTTTCATCCATTATTTTTGGATGATAAAGTCAGCACTATAAACTAGGGTCTTTCATCTTTGGCAGTATTGACATTTTGGGCCAGATAATTGTTGTGGGTTCTATCCTGTGCATTGTAGGCTCCTTAGCAATTTCTGATCTCTACTCACTAGTTGCCAGTTGCACCCTTCAGTTTGACAGTTCAGTTGTGACATGTTGCCAGATGTCCCCTTGGGGAACAAAATTTTCACCTATTGAGAACCACTGACTGTAAACAGTGGCTTACCTATAGCAATTATAAAGGGATAATTACCTGTTTTTCTGATAGTCTTATAAAGTACCATCCTTTTATCACCCTGAATGTTTTTGACCTCTGTAGATGACAGTGTAGAATTGGAATTTGCATGAGTGTATGTTAAGAATGCTAGTAATAACATGGTGGTTATTGAGGTGGTCTATTTGTATCTCGCCACCCTAGGACCATAATTATGAAGATGATGATAATATAAGGGTATCATGTATGGGGCCTACTATGTACCAGACACTGTGCCTAGGTCAAGTTTATTTATACCTACTGTACAGGATAAATGCTGTAAAGGCTGCTTAAGTCCAATGCAACTTTAGGTACCTCTGTCAATTTAATGAACTCGTATGAACACTCCACATGACTCTTGATTGGCAAAAAAAGGTGAGACCAGAACAGTCCAATAGTATACAGGATCTAAGCACAAAGAGGTCATTTGGTAAATGCTAGTTTTCAAATCACACGTAATGAGTAATTACTGAACACTGGCTGGAAGTGGTCAGTGGACCACTGCTGGCATGGAGAGTCATACTAAAGCAGAGTCAAGGTCAAGGTTCCTGAACCAACATTATCTGAAAAGGACAAGATTCTCTTTCTGTGAGAACCAGGGTATACATACAGATGGAATTGAGCCCTCAAGTGGCGATACACCCAGAATACAGAACATGGGTGTTTATGGTTTGCTTTCCTTAGGGGGCTGTCTTGAGAGAATTAGTTACAGGTTGATGACTCCTCCTAGCCTATGATTTAAAGTAATCATCAGAGACCATGACAGGGACCTTTGAGCTGTCCTTGCTCTTCTGGGATCATGGAGCATCTATGAGGAAGATAATCTATATGTAAAATTAATTCTGACTTTGAAGAAATATTAACTTTAAATAATACATTTTTTGTTATGTTTTAAATTAAAGACCCTATCTAAATCAAATCCTGGATTAGAAGTTATCATTTAATGTAAATGTTGAAAATTGTTGAGGGGAGAATTTTTTCAAAGTTCGTTTTGCCTTTATTTGGATTACTTTTATTGCTTGTCACTTAATTGTTTGTTGAGAATATCAAGTTTTATTTTTAAATCTTAACTGGAGTCTAAAGTAAGTAATTATTAAATGCTAGTTTTCAAATCACACGTAATGAGTAAAGACTTGATTTAAATATTTAACATACTTTATTATTGACTTAGTTGACTCGTGCTGTACTTAAATGGGCTTTCTATTTCTTGTGGCCAGAGTGACATCAGCAGAGTTGTCTCAAGACACACCGAAAAGGTTCAGCTGATTATTACATTAATTGGACTATTATTTCTTAGTGAGCCTTCTCGGTTTAATACCTGTTTGATAGAGACAGCTGCTTTGCAGTATCCAAGTGGTACTATTTCCAGGATGACCTTTGGTAGATGATATATAAAACCTTGAGTAATTCATGTATCTCCCACCTCCTTTTGTTTTACTATGTTTTATACTATTTTAAAAAAACTTTTTAAAAACTTTTAATTGAAGTATAATATATCATAAATGTTCAGCTTGATGAATTTTTAAAAACTGAACATACCTGTATAAATGGCATATGACCAGTAGTATCCCTCTTGCTTTTTTCTAGTCAATGCTGACTACCCCCAAAGGTAACCACTATCCTGACATAAAGGCATAGCTTGATTTTACTTGTCCTTGTACTTTATATATGTGGTATTTATTTTTTTGCATCTAGCTTCTTTCACTCAACTTTGTTAGTGAGATTCATCCTTCTTGTGCTTTTTTCTAGATTATTCGTTTTCTTTGTTGTGTACTATTCCATTGTGAATATATCACAATTTATATTTTCATTGTTGACAGACATTTGATCATTTCCAGTTTTAGCAGTTATGAATAGTATTACCGCGAACATATAAATGCATTTATTTTGGGTGTTTATCTAATATATGAATTGTTAGGCCACATTGTCAGTTTTATATATACTTTATACTGTCAGTTTTTGATAATGGATGTACCACTTTGCATTCCTGCCACCAGTGTTTGAGAGTTTAGGTCGCCCCATAACTTCTCTGTCACTTGGTATTTTCTACCTTTTTAGTTTGAGGCATTCTGGTAGGTATGTAGTGATAACTCAGAAACTCCCCTGTGGCAAAAATCAGAGATGAATTTGGGGCATTTAGGGGCTTTAATCTGTCACATCAAGCTCATGTCCCTACCTAAGCCTCACTGGCTTTTCTTCCCAGAGTAAAGTTCTTCTGCTTGGGCCAAGCATGATCTTCAGGCCACACCCAGAATTGGCAAATACCCATAAAGAAGTAAACAGGTGATGATCATTAGCTTACCCCAGAGGTCTCTCCCTTCTCTGGAATGCCAGTTCCTCCAGTCCTCCATCTTTGAAAATGTGATTTTTGTAATTTATTGTGGGTTTTTTAGTTTTTGAAGCTGAACCAGGTTGCTATGACCTATTATAGCCTACCCAGAAATGGAAGTTGTTGGTGGATTCTTGGGATTTTCTATATACACAGTCATGTCACCTGTGAATTATATATATATACTTTCCCCCCTTTCTTTCTCATCTGTGTGTGTTTGCTTTTTCTTGCACACTGTTGGACTGGTCAGAATTACCAGAACAGTGTTGAAAAGAAAAGATAATAGTGACATCCTATTTATAGATATGGGGCATTTGCATTATTTCACTGTTGAATATGATATTTGTTTTAGTTTTTTGTAGATATTTTTCAGATGAAGTTATTTTTACCCTTCTATTTCTACTTACTTGACTTTTTAAAAAAGACATGATTGGTTGTTGAATTTAGTTAAGTACTTTTTCTGTGTCTACCAAGATTATTATTTTTCTCTTTTTTTCCTGTTCCTATGGTTTAATGTATACATCCAAAAAAACAAATTACCTGTGACCCTACCATATTCACTTGTAGTAATTATTTTCATATTCCCTTCAATGCATAAAACAATTCTATATCTCTTTTCTCTCTTTAAACCTGCTATACATTTAATCCTGCCATACATTTTCCTTTTTGTTTTTATTAGCCAAGTATAGTGAGATAATTTGGTTCTCAGCCCAGGGACTCCTTTGGCAGATTAGAAGCATTCCCCCCGGTTCCTTCCACTACCTCTGTTTTATATGGGGAAGAAGGAGTAAAAAACTGAAAACTTTTCTTCAGGCATTTATTTTTTATTTTTATTTTTTACCTATTTTAGTTTTTATTTTCTCATTTTTGTTATTTGGGATTGTGAAGGAGGAGAATGGGGGCAGAGAAGGCCTGTGGAGGCGGTAACTGGGAACTGAGGAAAAAAGCCTTATGTGATTTCCTTAAACATCACCTCCGCTCCTCCCCTTCCCACCCTTCCTCCTTCCGTAGTTCCAGCTTTGCCACAAATCAAGTGTGTGACTGCCCTTGGGCAAGTCACCTAATTGCTGAGCTTTGTTTTCCTCATCTGGGGTTGAAGAGAATGACCATCAACAGCTGTTGGGACCTGTCACTTAGAATGAAAAAGGTTATTAAATTCACAGTTTGCAAAGCATATGACCCTTTAAAAATGGAGTGATTGTTAGGGTTAGGTTTGTGCAGTGGTATCTGTCTCACATTTTCTAATAGCCTGAAGGCTACCTGTGGAAGAAGAATACTTGTGAAACGCCCTTGGTCTCCAACCGGTAAGAAACCTGTAGTTAACTATGTGGTGAGATATAAATGGAGGTTTTGTTAATTTTCTTAAACCTTCATAAAGTCTTTAAAGTGTTCCATGTCAAGTGGAGATATTCAGAACAGGCCTCCCATGATCTGCTGCTTTGGCATGTGGATTATTTTGTGCTGAAGGCAGTTGAGACTGCAGGCTCAAAAGAAACTTTTACCTCTCTTGGGGCCTTGCCCATGAGAGTGTGGATGAAAAAGGGGCCACATAATAAATTTGACAGGCTCAGGTCAAATAAATTTGACTGCCTGCGGGGCTTACAAACTCAGAGACCGAAAGTAACCATATTGGATGGTCTAAACATAAAAATTCCTAACTAAAACTGAGTCATGGTGGGTAGTCTTTGCCCTAAGTCTGTAGCTTCCTTGACAAAAAGCCTTTCTGTTGTCTTATCGCATCTAAGATAACAAACTTTTGAAATGTCAGAGTAATTTCCTTTTCAAGATCTCTTAGGGAACAGCACTGCACCAGAGTACGGGACCACAGAACCCCCCACTGTTATCTTATTCTCCCCATACCATTTCTGTGTGCTGTACATGTTAATTATTAGCTGTCTTTACCCACCAGTGAAAAAGGAGTATGTGTCTCTCTGTTTTACTTTTTATCCAATCCTAGAGATTTCTCTGCTTTGCGTTATCCCACCGCTTTGTCTACCACCAGTGAATTTCATGTAACCTGCCTTATGTCTCTCTTTTTTTTAAGTATACGTGCTGCCAAAGCAAGCACTCTTTTTATTCTGATGTGTAAAATAAGCTGCAAAATTGACATTCTTTGGAGCATTTTTTTCAATCCATTGAGATTTTACTTCCCAGCAATTGTCAGTTTGGCTCAAATAAACTCATAAAAAGTCTCGACAGGTTTGGACATTCTTTCAACTAGAGTTATCAGTCATCATCCGAAATAATTTTTTATGACCTATCTACAGGGAGAGCAAACTTTTAATTACTGAGCATCTGCTCTTATCATTCTGCAAATGACCTTCCCCTCAGAAGCCCCAAGGCACTTTTCCTTATCCTTAGCTCAGAATGTCATACATACCATTTTTACCTTTCTGTCTCTGAATCTCTTTTGTATGTGGGGGTCGCTGACGCTCATGTATGTGGGGTTCCCATACATGTATACGTAATTAAATTTGGTTATTTTTTTTCTCGTTTAATCTATCTCGTGTCATTTAATCATTAGACCGGTCAAAAGAACTAAGAAGAATAGAGGGACATTTCTTCCTCCCTACCTAAGCTTTTCACTGTGGGAATGAAGATCCATTGATATGTATGCACCAAAACTAGAACACAATTTGCAAAAGCATGTATCTCTAAAATGATACCGCTGAAAGATCCCTTTAAATTGCAACCACCCTTGTTCATTAAAGGGTTTGTTTTTTCGTTGTAAATTCCTTTCCAGGGGGCACAGAGTTAGAACAGCTGACATTTTGCCTGGAATAAAGGCAAAGCATCTCATCATGGGAAAATAGGATTTAATTGACAGGATATTAGTTTATACCCACCTTTATGATCTTGCTTGTGTTTGAGGTGAGATGTACTGGTCCTTATACTTGAAGAGCCATGGGTAGATGGTTCCCTGTGACATGTTTTTTTTTTTTTAGGTCAAGTAATGTGAACGGTATTTGGGAATGTATGGTCTTATAGTGAGGCATCCTAGGGCTGACATCACCACTACCCTGATATTCGGCCTTACTTACCTTCTGCCTTCTGAGGGGAAGAAAGGATGTTTATGGTGTGGTTCTGACTCTAGGCATTTTCTCCTTGGACTCCTCCTCCACATTCAGGAGTGCCATAGGTAAGGTCAACTTCCCTATGGGAGTGGGTGGATGGATTCCACAGAAGGGAGGTTCTGATATATAATTGACTATTAGCATGATCGTTCACCTGTTTGTGTTTATAGGTCATTCATTTAGAAATTAGAAATGGACCAGGTCTAACTTTAAATATGTCTGGGCAAAAGGGTAGGTAGGGAACAAAAGGCAAAGTACAGGTCCTCAATCTCCTATTCAGTATCCTATGGAACACTTAAAGAGATATGAGAAAAACAAGAGTATTTGTAGGAAAAATTTCCTCTTGGTATGGGAATTTGGAAATGACCTATTTGGTAATTTGTTTGCACAACCCTACAGTTTAGGCCTTTACATGTCTAGATGAAAGTCCATCATGTCTCAGTGGAAGTCCTGATTGTAGTTCTGTTAACACCAAGCTTTTGTTTTTCTGCTTGTGTTTTTTCCTCACCACCAGTCCTTTACTCAGGTACTGCCATCTTTTTATTTGCTTCTACTCCCTTTTCACCTACTCCCTTTTCTCTCTCTCCTCAAGATAGAGTTAGGTACCCCACTTTCATTGCTCCCAGAGTGCCCTGGGGACAACTTTGTCACCTCACTTAAAGGATAATAACTTGTTTTTATATCTGTCGCTAGTCTGGGTTCCTTCAGAGCGAGGATTCCGGCATTCTCATCTTTGTAGCCAACATGCACGGTGTAGTGCCTGGATTTTAATAGGCCTCCTTAAATGTTAGTTTGGATTTGGAGGGGGCTGGGGTGCGCACAGGACTGTGAGTTAAGAACTGAGTTCTGATGGTAACTTTTTGCTGTATGATCTTGGACAAGTGATTTACGGTCACTGAGCTTCAGTTTCTGTATAAGTAAGATGAGGGGACTAGACCACCTGGGATGCTTATTAAAACGCAGGTTCTGGCTCAGTAGGTCTCTCTCTGGTGGTTTTTGATATTTTGCATTTTTATCAAGCTCCCAGGAAGAGAGCTGCTAGTCCATGTACTAGAGGACTAGATGATATCTAATGGCTCTTCCAGCTTTTACCTTCAGTGTCTTTAGTCAGTGTTTTAAATTATGAACAAAATTACAAAATATGCTGTAATTACCAAAAATCTTTCCTGTTTATCAAAATGCTAAACACTGACAATTCTTTGCCTTATTATGAAGTGTTTAATGTATTATAATGTCCCCGAAATTGAAAGTAATTTTATTGCTCCTCAGATTCTGACTTTGACAGGTTAAAAATATCAAATGTCTGGGAAAGCATTGAGTTAGCACTAGCTTGTCATCTAAAAGTCAGAATACTTGCTTGCTCTTTGTTTGGTGCATATTGGAGAACATTTGCAATCATGTTGGAGGCTTATGCTAATGACTGAGATGGATAGACATGTGATCTCATAAGTATAAATACAGAGACAGGCAAGCTGTTGATGAATTCATCATCAGAGGAAGAGTTCCAGGTCGTTTCCTTCAGTTCTCCAGCAGGTAGGAATCAGATTGTTGTGGGACGTGTTGATAGATGTGTGCTAGGTAAGGCTATATTGTGCCTATTGAATATGAATTGCTGGAAACAGGTCTTGTTTGAAAATGTTGCCACTATTCCTTTTAGCTTTTCCTTTCTCAAGAAGTCATGATATTTGATTTAGGAGTATTGCCAGCTTGGAAATTTATAGCTGTTCTTGATCTCATGTGCATATGTCTAAAAGTAGTTGGACTAATTTTTTTTTTATGTTCGACTAACAGAGTATATCTATCTCTTTATTCTCAGCCATACTAGGAATAGTAGTCATGTATAGTTTCAATGTCCAGATGTTTTATTTATATATATGTGTGTGTATATGTGTGTGTGTGTATGTATGTGTGTGTGTGTGTGTGTATATATATATATATATATATATATATATATATATAAATCATGCCTGTGATGGCCTCTAATCATATTTTTTTTCTTTTAAGAAAATGAAAATCTTGCTGAGGGAAATTGAATTCTGAAAAAAGTATAGAAAGTAACCTATAGTTGAGGGTGGCTATCTTAATTATAATGAATTTTTCACTTCCTGCAGAATAAGATAATTTGTCTTACTAAAGTGAGCTGTATTTCATCTTCTTACTACAGCTGTGAATTGGAAAGAAATTTTAAAGCTCCACCATCATCAGCATCAATGCCATCATTACATTTTAATCATTTGTAACTTTTGGTTTTCCTAAGTCAAACGACCCAGAGCAAACACAGTCGAGGGCCTTGGCTGTAAACAATGGCGATAGCAGTTGGTTTTTGCTCCCACTCAGTGGAGTGCATCCCTAGAACCCCAGCCCCCGCCCTTCCTCTAGGAGAGCCTTGCAGTGGGGAGCTTAGGCATTCTCTGCGGTGCACGCCGAGCTTTCTTAATGTCTGCCTTTCAGTGCTGCCCTTCTGGCTGGGTCTTAATGGAGACTGCCTCATGGCTTATGTAATCTTAAAGCTGCTGCTAGGTTGGAATTCATTTTTTAAATAGTAATTTATATTGAAACCAGCTGTTTACTGAAGGCATTTGCTGTGGTCTAAATAGATGGTCCTTTGGGAAATACCTCAGCCAAGATTATTATTCCTGTACCCCTCTTTGGAGGCTTCGATAGACCATTTCTGTTACCCTGAGATTTTTCTAAACCACACAACACCATTTTTTAAGACTGCACTCAGATATTTTCATCTGTCTTTGACATTGATCTTAAAGTGGTTTATGGCTAATAAAGTAGAAAGGAGTTGTTAATAATGCCTTTTCACTTTGAAATTACTTTCGAATTTTCCAGCATGGCCTTATATCCCAAAAATGTTATTGGCCTTATATTTTGTACTTTGTTTTTCAAGAAATTGTTTTTACTATAAATAGGGCAAGACTATTAGTGCTGTCTCTGTAAAGTACTGTGTGATTTTTAAAAACCAGTATACCTTTAGTACGACCTCTAGTATTGATCTTTAATGTTCCAGATATTCTCCTCAAGAGAAGATATGAGACATAATACTAATAGGAGCAAACAAACACCTTTAGTTTATCAGTTCTTACTCAGAAGAATAATTACAGATGATTTTAGAGAGGAAGGTATTCTGTAAAAGCAAACTGGATTTTTCCCTCTGTTAATCTCCAGAGATTTTAACACAAAAAAATAAAGATTTTTACCCAATATAATTGCATGCCTGTTCTGTCCCTCTAGTTTACTTTTAAATCTGGAGGTCTCTCAGTCTTTAGGAGCAGTGAGATCCACTTCTTTCATCTTTCAGGTTAGAAGCAAATGTGCTAGCACAGTCATTTTAAAATATATTTAAAAGCATTTTAAATGTTTTTGGCTTTACCTGATTAGTTTATCGACCTACTAATAGGTTAGGCTCAGTGTTTGTGTCTTAAGTAGTTCCCAACATAGACAAAAATAGCATCCAGTAACTCTCAAAAACATACATACCCCAGAGTCTGGTAGATCTCTTCACTTTGCTAATAATCCCTGCATAACAATCCCTACAGGACTCTGATGGTCTCTTCCCATCACTGTAACTCTAGCTTCCTTAGAGAAGAAAGGAGAGGACTATCAGAGGAAGGGAAGTCCTTTGTAAGAGAATTTATCTAACATCTGTTAAGATCATTGGACTTGTTCCTGCTCTGGCATTCACCTCTGTACCATACTACAAAATTTACTTGGGGGTCCTTCCAACTTTGTTTTTGTCCTAACCTTTGCCGCCCTCATAAGACAGTCCACGTCTGTTATTTTGTTTTAGGACTTCACAGATTATTCCTCACTGGAGGTTGTTCCCTGTTCTGAGCATGTTCATACCAGACTGATGAGTTCTATAGATTAGCCCTATCTTTGAATTTCATCAGGTTGAGCAATATTTTGTATGACCTAAAAATTTTTATACCTCTCACCATACTTACCCTAGCAGATGCTTCTGAAATATGTGGGAAAGCAGTTATTGGTAATTGAAAACTCTATTTTAGGTCAGCACATTGACCAACTCATGACCCAACCCATCCTGTCTCTAGTCTACATCCATGTGTTGTCCTAGATACAAATATGGCTCCATGAAAACAATATCATTAGCATTTCTCTGGAAGAATAATGGGTAAGAGGGAGGAGCGGAATGATTATACCCTTTAGATAGGTCATAAAACATTTCCTCCAGATATTTTTTTTTTCATAATGTACTGTATGAGTTTGCTTGATGTTGCTCTTTGTTCTTAAAAAAGAAAAAAAAATTAACCACAATCTAACAAGTAATTTTTTTCTTTTAAGTTTCCAAAAGAAAACTTACAGCAAAATGAATAATCCAGCTATTAAGAGACTAGGAAATCACATTATCAAATCTCCTGAAGATAAGCGAGAATACCGTGGGCTGGAGCTGGCTAATGGCATCAAAGTACTTCTCATCAGCGATCCCACCACGGATAAGTCATCAGCAGCACTTGATGTACACATAGGTACAGTTTAAAGTTATGAATTAAGCTTTGCTCAATTTCATTGACCTATTGTTGTCATTTATTAGAACTCTCCATATTTGTGCAAATAAGGACCTCAGGGTGACCAGTTTGATATACCTTACCTTACTTTCTACGGTAGCTCTGTACAGTTATTGTAACCTATTGTTGTCTAAGACAAATAATCTTGTACTTACTGAGGGCATTTTGTTGGATTCCCAGCTAAGATGGCCCAGCAGCAAGAAAATTCATTCCCACCCTTTATAGAAGCAGTTTTAGTGCTTTCACTTTGATACACTTTTGATACATTAGGAGATATATTTCCTAAATTCTTGTGTGCACATTTCTTCCACGTTTAACGCTGATTTAATCAGATTGCTTATCTGTAGGTACATTTAGTGAGGCATGTTTTCTTTTTTTCTCTCTGAAAAAACATTTAACTCAGTGGTATTTTGAACTTGAGGAAATAAAATAATAACCATCGTATGTTGAACAAATAATTATTGCCAAGCACAGTGCAGTGTGCTTTGCAAATGTAATCTAATTTGTATTCACACAACTCTATTAAGTTAGGAATATATAGAAAAGTGACCGAGGCAAGATAAAGTATTGTGCTCAAAGTTTCATGGCTAGCTAGGAGAGCTGCTAACCCCCAACCAGTGCTCTTAGCACTATGCTATATTATCTCCTGCAGAAACAAACAAACAAATAAACAAACGAAAAACAGTGAACTCAACTCTTTCTTTTCCTCCGTTTGATGTGTGAGGAAACTAATGCCCAGAGAGGTTAAAATCTGCCCAAGGTCACCGGCTAATTAATGTCAAAAGATGGGCTAGAGCTAAACAATGCCATTTCAGAGACGCCTATGCTTCACTTTTTCTGATTGTATGTATGGTTGGAGTTGTCATGCTAACAGATGTTTCAAATCATGTTTTCTCTATTCTTTCAGGTTCATTGTCAGATCCTCCAAATATTGCTGGCTTAAGTCATTTTTGTGAACATATGCTATTTTTGGGAACCCAGAAATACCCTAAAGAAAATGAATACAGCCAGTTTCTCAGCGAGCATGCAGGAAGTTCAAATGCTTTTACTAGTGGAGAGCATACCAATTACTATTTTGATGTTTGCCATGAACACCTAGAAGGTGCCCTAGACAGGTAAGGCTGAATACTCTATGAATTATCCAACTTCTGCACGTATCACTTTAATAATAGTAGTAACAATTATTAATTTTATGAAAATGTCTTCATAGATTTATAGCTTCAGAAAAGGTGTTTTAATCAGTCCCTCCCCCCTTGCCGGGTTTTATATAAAAGACAAATAATAAGTATTCTCATATATTTACTTTGTGGTAGAGGAAAAATAATGGCATGAGTTTAAACCAACCTTCAGGCCTGTGAAATATTTTATTGACTTATAAAATTCTCACCAGTCCTCCCCATTCTAATTGGTATTACATATGAAGCATATGATGAAGAATAAACTGTAGTTGTGCCGTGGATCTGTTATCAAACATATTTCTGTTCCAGAATGCTGGAACTTAAATACTCTGTTTTCCTTTAGATCCTCTGTTCTCAAGGATATATAGCAGATTTAGAATATTGTTTCAGTCCTGGGGACACTTTGTGAAAGTAACTTTTGGAGCAAGTTCCCTTTGGCCAATTTAATTTCCTTGTCAGTTTTCTATACAGCTAACAATTGTTAATTTTTTGTCAGATCAGTGATTTGAATAATCATTATTCAAAGTGTAATTTTTTCTTGGTGAATTTTTATAGTTTTCTTTGTTGCCAAGAAGGCATAATTTGCAGCTTTTTAGTGGGTCTGTAATGAAGTTTGACGTAGCAGCTTTAGTAATTGTCAACTTTATTTGCTTACTTACATTAATAATAGTCATTCTATTTTTTAAAAAACTTAGTTTGAATTTATTCCTTTGCTCAAAGGACATTATTAATAGGGCATGGGTTCAGGATTCATGGCTGGATCATAGTAACTTGTTTCTTGCTTATTCTAGGTTATGTTTCAAGTTTCAATCTGTAGGCAGTAGCTTTGAGATATAATCATCTTTTATATGTATTCCCAGAAGACTAACATTAATGAGTTCCCTGGGATCATACACTGAATTTAATTTCCTGCTTTACGAATGCTACTGCAGATGTTCATATAATAGATCTCTGCATGATGGAGGATATCTGTTACTTGACTCAGTGAAAAAAACACTTGCTTAAGAGCATCTTTAAAAAAGATCAATTATACTGTGTCATAATCGTGACCCTTTACATGGGCCTATCCACCTATGCAATGTAGCTATTAGGCATTTTCTTCAGCTTGATTGTATTGAAGCAGGTGAAAGAGGCTATATGTCCAGAAATAGCTCTGTTTCTATATATCTTTGGTTATAGACTCCAAATAGATGGATTTCTCTTTGGATTGGTGTGTGTCCAGTATTTAGCACACCATTGTATTCACTGTGTGCTTAAAATAAATATCAAATAGTGATGACAGCCTTTTTGATAGCTAGACTCTGAGGTGTAGTTGCCGAGGTGTTTATAGATGCAGGAGTCTCTTCTGCGCACTGAACAGTAGTTCCATTCAGAAATAGCCTCTGCTCTTGGCTTCATCTGAATTCTGGATCTTGTTTTTATAAGGTGGGTCCAAAGCTTCTTAAGAAGAATTACTATATGAAATCATGATTTAATTTGCAATCTGATATAGGGGAGTTAATTTCTTAACTAAAGGTATCTTCGTTAAACTGTGGTCCTACTTTTAAAAAATAGCCTCAAGAAAAGCATATTGGTTACTTAAGTTTGAGTTGCATGCCCCGTTGTTTATTGAATCATTGCTTATTAAGATTTTTAAGTACTCAATATTTTCTAAAAGCCCATAGTTATGTCTTACCATTATGTCATAGGTTTTTCATTACATCATTTTTTTCACTAAGTAAAGTAGGTTTGCTTTTCTCCATAAGAAGAAAACAAATTCAAATAGAGCCTTTTAAAAGTAGGTCACTTAGTTTGTCCTAAAATGTCTTGAGTGAAATTGCACCTACAACTGTAAATTTAAGATTTATTTGCAGAAGAACTATCACCTGCCTTTTCCTTTTTTGGAGAAATAGCTATATAGAACAAGGATTTTCATAGATATGCCAAATTGCAAATCTTAAATAGATTGATAAGTCTGCCTTGACTTTTTGGTATTGTGACATAGCGATTTATAATATGAAATGTATATTTGGTCCTGGCCCATAACTCCCCAAACCCTTGGAATTTCCTTAACTTTGAGAGCCTTAGAGATGTCTTTTGTTATGTTAATGAAGACGAGGGGAAGCCCCTAGGTAACCCAGAGGTTGAGAACTAGTCACCACAGCAATCAGCAATGTTGTTAGAGAGTTGAAGCTTTCAGTCTTATCCCCAGACCTTTGAGTTGGGGAGAGGGACTAGAGATTAAGTTCAGTCACCAAATGGCCAATGATTTAGTCAGTCATGCCTATTAATGCCAATCATGCCTTCCTAAAAACTCGAAAGGATGGAGTTTGGAGAACTTCCAGGTTGGTGAACAACACATGAAGATTTTGTGAGAGAAACATGCTCAGAAGGCACGGAAGCTCCGTACACCTTCCCACATACCTTGCCCTGTGCATCTCTTTTATCTGGCTGTTGCTGTAATATATCCTTTTACAATAAAGCAGTCATCTATTAAGTAAAACGTTTCTTGGTGCTGTTCTAATAAATTAATTGAACCCGAGTAGGAGTTTTAGAATCCTATCTGTTGTTCAGTTGGTTAGAAGCTTAGGTGACAACCTGGACTTGTGATTGGCTTCTGAAGGTTGAGGGGGTGGGACAGGCTTATAGGACTGAGCCTTTAACCTATGGGATCTGATACTATCTGATTTTTAGGTAGTGTCAGAATTGAGTTGAATCGTAGGATAACTACCTAGTGCTGGAGAATTGCTTGGTTATATGGAACAAAAACAGATGAGAATTAGTGTCAGAATTGGAGGTGTTAATCTTTTTGTAGTTTCACTAATTTTATAACATCTTTGGAGTTGATTGACTTCTCTGAATTTAAATATGTCCCATGTTATATATATTTTTTCTGTTATTTAGGACATATTTTATATTCCTTTTTTCTTAGTAGCAATAGAAGTTTTTTCTGACTGTAGAATTCAAATTTCCTATCTGTTAAGTTTCAAACATATTTTTTAAAGGCTACTCTTTTAGAATAATGGATTTCAAATTATGTTTCACACCATTAGGTTTGCACAGTTTTTTCTGTGCCCCTTGTTCGATGAGAGTTGCAAAGACAGAGAGGTGAATGCAGTTGATTCAGAACATGAGAAGAATGTGATGAACGACGCTTGGAGACTCTTTCAGTTGGAAAAAGCTACGGGGAATCCCAAGCACCCTTTCAGCAAATTTGGGACAGGTTTGTCAACAGGAGCTTTTGTGCATTCGTTCTCTTGACCTCATTTAAACCCATGGCCTCTTTGCATAGTATTGTATTTTACAGTTTAAGGTAGAAGATTTCAGAACTCATTTTTACCTACCCTGTTCTTTATAAATTCACAATCTGGAGCTAAGAAGTGGTTATTATATCATTGTTACTCCTGTTATTTCTTAAACCATGCCCTTGCACGTATAGTATCTGCCTGGACTCTGTGTAAACACCTACCTGTGTTTGTGACTTGTGACCTAAGGTGAGGCTGAAGCTTAGGTGTGTGAGCTTCATGGAGAAAGTGATAGGTTATTGAGAAGAATGACCAACTATGAAGTGAGTTCGTTGGGTAGAAAAGTATGGAATTGAATTCAGGGTTCAGAAACAATTGGAATGAAGTAATTGTAATCCCTTTAACAGATGACTAGCATTTTAACTAGTAGTTCCAAAAGCAGAATGTCAAACTGGAGTCAGGTCCTTGGCATTGGACTTTATAGCTAAGACTCTGGGTGATATCCTCAAAAGTGTAGTAACAGTGACTTAAGCATTTATTTGCTCTCTAGAGGGTTACTTTGGCAATCTCATTCAAATAGGGGTCTGAATGTTTAAGGAGCAATCAGAGTTGTAAATAGATATTAATCAGCATTTCAAAGGGAGAAGATAATAGGTCTTTTTATTCTAAAGACCTTTTATGAGGGCTAAAAAATACTTTTCCTCTTACCTTCCAAGTTCTTTCTAGCTGGGTAATGATCAAATGAACAGAGACAGATTAACAGGAGAAAATAAAATTTTAATAATGCACGTGGGGATTTTACATAAGCATGAAAATTCCTAAGACAGTGGATATATGTGATATTTTGGACAATAGAGAAAAGATGGGTAGGGAACAGGGTCATAGATTTCAGAAGTGAGAATCTGTGATTTACAGGTGGTTGAGGAAGAAGGGAACACATGGCAGGCAAATTCTTGCCAGACAACTCAGAAACAATGGGACACGGTGGGTATCTAGCTAATAGGCCCCTGCCTAAAGCCTTCTTATTTACCATTCTTAATTCAAATTAGGCTACAGCGAGCATCCTAAAATTCCCTTCTTAGTGTAGACCTTTCCACAGGAATCTCTTAGGCAGGAAGGGGGTGAGTCAAAGTCTGAATCTTGTTTCTTAATAAACAACTTAATATCCCAAAAGGCCAGCTTCATGTGGCAAAATTTTGGTTCCCTTTATTTCTAAAGAGAAGTGCTATTTTTAATGCTTGTTAAATCTTCCTGCTCCCATTGCCTCCACCTGTACTCATCCAGATGCATAGCACCTGCTCTGTGGGAGGTAGAACACTATTGAAGACACAAGGTCTCTACTCTCTGAAAGTGATATAGTCTAGAAGGAGATTAGGGATGGAGATGACAGGGACTAGAATGACACAAATGTGGAGATTCTTGATTTTATAATCGTACCCTTTTTCTCTATTCAATTTTTTACTAAAAAGTGTTTAACTATTTAAACAGTACAAAAATATTTAAAAAACAAAGTCTCCCTTTCCCTTATCTACTCCTGCCAATCCTACTTACCAGATGTAATTATTGTTAACAAGTTGCTTTGATTTTAAAAATACTGCTTTGGGGATTATAACATTACATAAAAGTAATAGGTTGTTTAGTGCACTTACAAATTTATGATTATTATGTAATTTAACTTGGGGTCTTTTATTTAAGACTATAAAGACAGCTTTGTTTCAGTTTGAATACCGTTCTAATACATCCGGAAGCAGCCACGGAGTTAGCATAGCTTTACAGAATTAAAAGAAGTTTTAAAAATTACCATTAGAAGCAGTGATGTTGAATTCTTTAGACTTACAGTACTCATTGTCGGCATCATTGCTAAGATGAATCCTGTGGTTACTAAAACATCTGTAAACGTCGAATTGTTTGCAAAGTGGCTTTTGTAGACAACATTAGCATACACGTGGGATATAAAGGAGGAAATATGAGTTTTAAAAAGATAAATTTCAAAGTTATTGTGCCCAAATGATTATTGTCCTTTAAGTAGTCTGTTTGTTAGGTTAGATAATGACACCAGCAATAGTTCTATTGTGCAGAACATGTTGTAGCTTCTCTTTGGGAGTTGCCTTCTTTTAATTAGCCTCACTGGTGACAAATCATAATCAGTATAATCAGGAAGTAGCCACAAATCTTCCAGAAATAAATCCAATGAATAAGGTAAGTAATGTTACTTCTGGTCACAAGCAAAGAAAAATCTTAAAATGTCCTCAAGGAAGGTTTCTGGAGTGATTGGCAAAGAAGAGCACTAAATGGTCATGTGTGTGTGGGTGGAGATGGAGGGCATATTTGTTTTTATAACTACTGACCAGGCTGGCAGTTAGTCAGCAAAGGATGAGGTAGTATAAACAGCTAGGAGATGAGTAAGCCAGACTCACTACAACAGGACAGAAAGTATGATGTAAGTAGTGCAAATGCCAGATTACCTTCTAATTTTGGAAATACAAAGTAACATTGAACTTTTTGGAATAGAGGTTCTGTCTATTTTTAAAGTCAGATAACATTTGAAAATATAAAAGCTGTATACCTTAGCCCTAGAAATTATGCATATATAAAAATTTGCAAAAGTTATCCTCGAAGAAGAGTCCTTGTCATCAGTTTATGCTTAATTTATTACTGTTACTTTTGAGTGACATCAGATTTCTCTGAATGTGGGCAGTTTTGCTCATCAAGAGATTATAATTTGTTATTTAATATTAATAATATTCAAATATAAAATATTTTAAAATAATATTTAATTATATTTTAGTAAAATACCTGGGTATTTTTAGATGAACAATAGCTAAACATTGTGTTATTTGTTTTTTAGAAAACCTTACAGTAAAATGTTTGTCCTTTACAGTGGTTTTTCATGCTTCAAAAATAGTATAGATCAGTAGCTTTTAAACTTTTTTAAAAAATATAACCCACAGTAAGAAGGATTTTTTTACTTAACAACTCAGAATTCATATATATGTTTGTGTTAGTAGATGAAACAAAAGTTTTACCAAACTATATCTATCTGTGTTACATCTTGGGATATAATTGGTACCCTCTGTTTTATTATTTCTTTTTGAAAAAATCTGGTCTGCTAGTACATTAAATTTATTTCATTATGATAAAATGTGTCCCAGCCCACAGTTTAAGTAACCCAAGGTGATAAATAGGCATCATTTCAGTAGATTCAGAAAAAGCATTTGATAAAACTCGGCACTCATTCATGAACAAAACAACAAAAAACTCTTGAGCTGGTAAAAACCTGTCAAACTTAATAATTGATAGTGAAGTTACAAAAGAATTTCCATTGAAAAACAAAAACAAAACAAGAATGCCTTCTAATCATTTTTTTGTTCAAGTGTATTATAGGTACCAATCGTTGCAATAAGTCAGCGGGGCGAGGAAATGTGATATGTAAGAGGTAGAAAGGAGTAAAAGAAAACTTCCCTTATTTCCATATGATATGCTTGTCTGCATAAAAATATTCAAGAAAGTGTTCAGATTAGCCATTAAAAATGATTCACCAAGATTGCCAAAAGAGGAAGAACACACTAAAATTGCATTCTTGTATCAGTAGTAATCAATTAGAAAAATGCTAGAGGAAACATGATTTCATTCACAATATAAAAATAGCTTTAAGTTATTTGGAAATAAATCTAACAAAAGAGTAAGAAATATATAATGGATATAAAAGAATGGATTTGAAGGACAGATAAATCATGTTCATGAATGGGTAAACTCAATATCACAGACGTAAATTCACTCCAGATTTATCTAAATTTGAAAGCCCAAGAAAAATTTTTTGAGGAACCTGATAATCTAATTATAAGATTCATAAGAAAGAATAAAAGACCAAGAATGGCTAAGATAATTCTGAAGCATGTAAAAGAAGGGACTACTTCTAGCAGGTACCCTGAGTTATTTTGAAGTTCTGGTTGTAAGAATAGTGGAACTGGTACAGGGATACACGAAGATAACAGTAGAACAGGTTATAGACGGTAGAAACATATCCACATTTATATGGAAATCTCACGTAAGACATAGGTACATTACAAATGAGAAAGGAAAGAATAGACCTTTCAATAACTGGTGCAGGGGCAATTAGTTATCCATTTAGAAGAAAAATGAGATCTTATCTTACACCATGCACAAAAATTAGTCTCAAGCCTATTAGACTTAATTATAGACAGATAACTTTGCAACTTTTAAAAGAAAATATAGAAATTTTAAAAAATTTTAAGATAGGAAACATTTTCTTAAGCCTACAAAGTGCAAACCATATCTTTTAGAGATAAACCATAGATTTAAAGATACATTTGACTTTATTAAATTTTAAACCTTTTATTCAATAAAGACACAAAAACAAAGATAAGCCATATATCCACTGAAGATACTTGCAAAGCCTATAACAGATAAAAACTTCTATAAGTAAATAAGTAAAAAACAAAATATCTCACTAGAGTATTAGGCAAAGAATATGAATATGGACTTCACAGAACAGGGTATTTGAGGGTCAATAAACTTAACAAACATGCTCAGATCATTAGTAATCAAGGAAATATAAAATAAAGTAATAATGAAATACCATTTCATACCCATCAGGTTGGCAGCAGTTGAAAGTCACATAAAACCCGTCTTGGTGAGAATGTAGGAAAACAAATTCATACATATTGGTGGAAAACAAATTGGTTCAACCACCTTGTAAAGCCATTTGCTATTATCTAATATAGTGATCCCTGTGCCATGCCCTTCTACCCAGGGAATCCGCTTCTTGACATACATCCTAGAGAGAAACAACTCTAGCGGTTGTGTACAAGGAACAGATACAAGAATGTTCCTCAAGCATTTTTTTTTTTGAAATAGTGAAAAATAGAAAATGACTTAAAATATCTGTCAATAGTTGAATACATTAATAAATACGTTTTGGCCTATTCATAGGGCAGTTAAAATGAGTGAGCTAGAACTCATGTATCAAACTAGGTTAAAGAGCAAAATATTTTGAGCAAAAGGCAAGTTGCAGAATATGCTTAGTATGATAGTTTTCTATATAATTTAAAGACAGGCAAAATAGTACTGTATAATGTTAATGTCTATGTATATAAAATAGTATAAAATATACACAAAAATGACTGAACACCCAATTCTGATCAGTATCCATGGGGAGGGAGTCAGGAGGAGAGAGAGAGGAGAAAGAGAGGGAGAGGAAGAAGGAGAGATGGGGGAGAAGGGAAAAAGGTGAGGGGGCACGGGGGGAGGAAGGAAGGAAGGGAGGGAGGAGACTTGAGCTCTGTTCCTGATATTTTATTACTGGGGCGGGGAGGAAAGAGTTTTAATCAATAGGCAAAATGAGCAGAGCGATAAAACTGATGAGTGCACAGGTATTATTTTTGTATTTCATTGTGTTTCAGTATTTCACAGTTTAAAAAGTAATAGAGAAATGTGAAATATTTCTTGTACCTGTTCATCTAACAAAAATGGGAAAATGAAAGACCGAAAGGGTAATGTTTTTCAAGGCAAGCAGGAGAAAGCATACTTTTGTGTGTGAGAACTGTGTGTATTTACTACTCAAGTGTGTTCGTGTCAAAAGAAAGAAACGCGTAGGTTACCTGTGTTGTCTTAGTTCACATTCAGTTTTCCAGACCTTTGTCCAACCAAATAAGACAAGCTCTCAAATTGCTATCTTGGGTTCCTATGATCAGAGTTCTCACATTCTCAAGCTGCCATCCGGCAATACTTTTTCTGTCTTGAGTCAGTTACTTTATTTGAAAGTTGTTTTCACAGATCTTCTGTGCTAATCTGTCTCCACATGTAATGTCTTCATTGGATCCCTGTGTGGCTCTCCTAGCCTCAGACTTCAGGAATCCCACCTCCCACTAGCATATTCTTAGATGATTTAAGATTTGGCCTCTGAATTAGGCAGTACTAGGTTTGAACCTTTGCTTTACTGCTGCCCCACTGAGAGATCTGAGCTAGTTTCTTAACTTCTGTAAGCCTGTTTCCTCCCGTGTCAGGGTAATGTGAAAATTAAAGGAGGTTGTGCACGTGAAGGGTTAGCAAAACATCGGGCCGTAATAGTGCTCAATAAATGATAGTAGCCTTCATAATCACTATAATAACTGGTTGTTAGCTGTGAAAGACATCAAAACTTTGAAAAGGTCCTTGGCAGAAAGGGTGAAGCCAGCCACGGGCTGCTAAAAGAGCCAGTAGGTTTGATGAACCAACAATAGGGGAGTATATTAGAGAAATGTACTTGTTCTCTTTTTAAATCAAATCCGTGGTCGATGTCCACATTGGCTTTTCCCCTTCATTTATCATTCACATATGCCTTTAGTTTTAGTTCCATAGTTCCTGATCAATTGGATGACTTTTCTCTGGCCTGTTGCCTTTCTTTGCCTTTTTATGGAATAAAAACAGGAGCAGTTGAATTTTCAAAAGTAGTTTGGAACTGGAAAGGGAAAAAGTTCTAGTTATTCTTTAGTGATCTGTTTTTCTCCAAACAGAACCCCACAGACACTGTCGGAGCAACGGGGTGTAGTCAGCTGGGAAAGTAATAAAAGGAGGAAGTCAAAACGTGTGTGAGAGGAACAAAACAGGAACTCCTTCACGTATAGTGGGATGAAAGGCAAAGTGGAGGGAGAGCACATCGGCATAGAGGGTGGTGCTGTGTTTCAGATGTCGGCGACATTTTTCTTGTTATTTAGTGTGCTTCGTAGCGTGTACTATAGGATTATGACAATCTGAGTATGGTGTTACAAGTAGGCCCAGATTATTTCCCTCTCTCTCTCTCAGCTGACATTTTTTTTTAAAGTCTCCTTACATATAAAGTGCATTAGAAAATGCAAAGACATATAATCAATGTTTTACACTCAGGGTACTAATAGTTTAGTTGGAAGGGCAAGGCAACCCCAGGATTTCACTAGAGTATCATCTCTGCTTTGGTTTTCCAGGATCATTATCTATTTGTTCTCTTCCTCCTCCTCACTATTTTTATTGTATATTGTGCTAAGTACTTTGTCTGGATTATTTATCTTAATTCTCACAATATCCCCAGTAGGTATATGCTCTTATTATTTCCATCTTATAGATGAGTAAACTAAGACTCAAAAGAAGGTAATTAAAATATTTGGGGTCACTCAGTTTTTAAGTTCTGGAATCAGGATCTGAACCCAGATCTGGTGCTTATAACCACCATTCTATTCTTTAGAGTTGTCTAGAATTAAATTCTTCAGGATCTCAGAGGAGTTACAAATTGAATTCTCCTGAAGGATGGGTAGAACTTTCTTAAGAAGAAGGAAGAGCTATTCAAAAAGAAAAGGAAAAGTAACTAATATTTATTACATAAGTTTTAAGTGCCACATACTGGTAGATATTTTACTTATTAATATGATTTCACTTACCCTTTACCACTGAAATTTCATTGTCCCCTTTGATGGATGCTGAAACTAATACTCAGAGAAAATAATTAGACCAAAGTTCAATAGCCTTGTAGGGGATACAGGGAGTGGGGAGGTAGGGTGATAGCAGAATTGTCTGTGTAGGTTGTAGGATTTGATATCAAGTCAGTCCTAACTTGGAGCCTATTGTTTGCAGTATTGTTAGATGACCCCCAAAAACCATGACAAGAAGAAAAGACCAAGGAGTGAGTCCATTGTCTTTGGAAGAACATGAGTAAGAATAGTTTGACTATAACAAGGATGCTTTTGTGTAGGAAAGTAGGAAGGAATAGAATAGGAAAAAGGATTAGAACCAAAAAATATTGTGGAACATGAACCAGAAGGTTAATCAAGTGACTCCTGATCCTGGGGTGGTGATAATGATACACAAAATCAGTTGCTGATGAAAGTTAATCATTTACCCCTCACCCCCCACCCCACCATTTTTCTTTTTAAGTGAAGAATTTGAAATGTGCAAAAGTAGACAAAATACTGTAATGAGCCCCATCCATATATGCATCACTCTGCTCTGGCCAGTCCTGACTGATCCACATTCCCATTCACCCCCCTGTATTTTGAAGAGATCTCAGACATCATATCATTTTACTCACAAATATTTTAACATATATATTTCTAAAAGATGATGACTTTAAAAACATAAAAACATAAAAATACAGTTACCATTAGTATCAAATATCCAGTTAGTGTTTAAATTTCTAGTTCTCATAAAAATAATAATTTTAAAAATTTTATTTAAATTAGGATTCACATGAAATTCAGATGTTACTGATTGATATATCTTAAGTTTTTAATCTATAGGTTCATTTTTAATGTTTCCCCCACCCCTTCCCCCTGAGAATTTATTCGCTAAAGAATCAGGTGGTTTGTTGTATAGAACTTTTCATGGCATAGATTGTGCTGATTGCATCCCCAACGATGTGGTTTAACACATCCTCTGTCCTCTCTATTTCCACAATTCAGCAGTTGAGTATAGAGACTTGAACAGATTCATGTTTGACTTTTTTAGACCGGGCTTCACAGGTGGAGATGTATTTTCCATCAGGGGCATAAAATGTCTAATTTTCTATTTATGATGTTGCAATCATTGATTCTTAATGCATCACCTCTCTAATTCTAATTCTGTTATTTTCATTGATTAGCTTCAATACTGCTATTAAAAAAAATGTTCCTTTTCTACTATTTGGCTTCCCATTGATTGGCACAGTTGTTACAGGAAAGGCAGGACAAACATTTGATTCATTCTCTTCATTTACTAGTTTTCAAAATAACGAGTTGGTTCCCTAGCATCTTTGAATGATGACTAATTTGTTTTTGTAGTATCACGATAAGTTCATGGATATAAAAATATTTGATATGTCTCAGCCCACTTAGTCATTTATTATTCCCTAAGTTTTTCCATGGATTTTGTTATTGTCTTTTTTTTCCTTGCCAGGAAATGTGTCTGTGGAAAACTAGAACTGGATTAATTAAGTGTAAAGGTGCATTATTATGGTATTTAAAAAGTTTTCACTTGAAGTTCCCACTCTCGAATAACTCACATCTTATGTTTGCATGTACTTACCAACCTACAGGAGAATTGTTCTTTTAAATTTTGTAAGAAAACTTTTATATAAAAGGCTTTAGTCTCTTCCAGGATTTTTAGAAGATTGCTCTACCAAGGAGAAAGAGCTTTAAAAAAAGTTTATAATAATTCCAAGTAACTTGCTGTAGCTGTATTAAACTACCCTTTAAAATTCTGGGTTTTTAGAGAATATTTAACATTTTTATGATTGTAACTATCAAGTTGACTTTTTCCTGAGAACCTTATCAGACATACAGTTGGAGACAGTTGTAGTGTCTAATCCAAATTTCTAAAACTTCAGGATTTGTCTTTCCCACGTAGTATAAGAGATTTATAGCTAACTTCAGAAAAATAAATTCTATTTCCTTGAAAATCAGCATTCATATACATTAGTACTGAGTTTTTAAGCGTTTTTAGAAAATAGAATTTAAAGTAATTGTTACAATGAAAATATAAAATAGCATTTACTGAAGAGCCCCTTTAACAAATGCTGGTATCAAATGGGTATCGTCTCATGGGGCAAAGGCTGTGACAGGGATGGAAAATATGGCTACCCCCTCTCCCCTCCAGAGATAGAGTTTTTATTGAAAACTATAGTTTTGGGAACAAACCACAAAAATAATTCTTTCAATGGATTGCTTTCAGTGATTTCACAGTGAGGAGCCTGGAATGTGGGTGGCCCCCTAACTTCCCAACCAACAATGACCTTCTGTATCCACTTCTTCAGGCGGAACACATGTGTATAGAAGCTTTACAATTTACAAAACCCTTTTCATATACATTATCAGTTTTCATAAGCTTCCCCACAACCCGAGTTCATGTTGAGTGCTCATGTCTGACAGAGGCCATGCTGAGCCTTAACATGGATTAGTCATTTAATCCTCACAGCAATCCTGTGAGGTTGGTTTTTTTTTTTATTATTATATTCTTATTTGCGAATAAGGAAATGGGTTTATATAGATTAAGAGACTTGCCTGTATCCCACTGCTAGGAAACCAAGAAGTCAAGGATTGAGCCCTTGCCATTAACAACTGGGTTTGTACCCATATTACCCCATCTTACAGATAAAATAAATGACCCCTTGGAGATATTTGGAGGCTTTCCCAAGGTTGCTTAATTTTGTATGATGGAGTCAGGACAAGAAACCCCGAAATTCCCAATTGCCAAACCAGTGCTCTCCCAGCAGGCCCAGAGTGGCAGGATCCCCGTGGGTCAGCCACCCTGATGTCCTCAGTGCACCACTGGTGCTCACTGTAGTGAGGACAGAGCCAAATAGGTAAGATGCAGGGTGTTGGTAGTAGCATTTTAATTTGATAGAAATGACCCAGCTGAATTAGCAATAAATTAGGACAGTATGTGTCTAGAGACTGAATGGTGTTTGTTATCCCAGCCATATTCACATTGTCCTCCACATATGGACTCTTAGGTAGAGGAAAGTCATCTGGATCTTTTACTGAGTTTTCTTCCTTATTTTAGTGCCATAGTTTCTACGATATACTCAAAAGACAGGAATCCCTCCTTTAGTTCAAATCATGGCAGTAGTAGCTGCTGTTTATTTTGTGTTAATTTTTTGCTGTACGTCAAGTATAATGTTAATTTAAATACTTTAACATTTGTACAGATTTATTATTTGTCTTAAAAAATACAAATACATTTGCCAGATTATTCTCAACACACTACTTAAAGAAATATTACAAATACAGTTTGAACGTCCGATATGTACTTCTCTGATTGCATTTTCCTCCCTGCCGCTGACAGATAACCACTATCTTAAGTTTTGTGATTATCATTTCTGATGCTTTTTAATAAAAACTTCACTAGTCATGTATTTAATTCTAAGCAATATGTCATATAATTTTTATAACAATGGTATTTTACTGTGAGTAATCTCTACCACTGTATTTTTTTCATTCGATGTTACATTTTTAAGAGTTTTCCATATTGGTAAGCGCGTCTCTGATAAGTTTTTTATTTTTATTATTGTTGCTATTCGAAAAATTCATTGAACACATGTACCACTATTTATCATTTTCCTATTAATGGAAGAGTGCTGCTGTGTGCATTCCTCGTACGTATTTCCTTGTATATAGTATTCCCTAGGGTGCTGGGAGTGGAATTCTATAAGTGGAATTACTATATAGTAGGACATGTACATCTTCAGATTTAACAGATATTGCCGGATTGTTTCCTGTAGTGGTTGATTCAATTAGCACTCCCTCATGCAGTGTCTGAGTTCTCATTTCTCTGCATCCCTAAACAGCACTTTGTATCATCTGACTGTCCATTCTATTTACTGGATGTTAAATATTAGTCTTATGCTTATTTACATGTATTTTGTTTTCTAATTTGGTGTAAGGCTGCCAATGTCAGGATAGGAGATTGAGCCTAAGAGAAATAAAATAACGGGTTCAAGGTCATGCAGCCAGAAGATGACTGACCCTGGATTACATGATAGCTCTGCCAGCACCAAAGCCAGTACCTATTTCTCTGCACCTCCCTACCTGGGGATCGTGGTACTGACAGTAACAGAGTCCACTAGGTAATTTAAGGACTAATTAGAGAATTGTGTATTATGTCCTGCTTTTCATTTACTCATTTGTTTTCTTGAGAACTTTTGCCAGCTAGCTTTCCTGTTTTTAGAAAATTCTTTTAAAGGGATGGTTATAAAAGGGTTAAACTAAATAAATAGTAAGCCTAACTCTTTGGCCCATTTGTACTTTGTGTTCATGTTTCTCTGTGTGTTGAGTAGACTTTCCTGACCCCAAGAGAATGGAGAACATTTTCCTCTTTCTAATTCAGGAGCTTCTAAGGATACAGACGTGCCAGTCTGGGCTGTGTTCCCAAATGGACCACTGTTCCCTTCTGTCATCACATGTTAGAAAGACTGGAAACAGCTAGGCAGCAAAGATATGAATATGTAGATTCATAGAATGATATCTATTTGCAGCTAAAAGCCACTTTTCAGAACAAATGTGATTGTCTCTGTTTACCAGTTTGGCCGGAAATGCAGTACTCTTAGATTTTGTACCTCAGGTGAGCCAGGTGGCTGTTGACCATGGTACATTTGGCTCATTTTCCATTTAACTTTTCGTTCAGATATAATAAATACACAGAAGAGTATATGTGGCTTTGATAAATTGTTATTGCTTTTACTTTTGCTACTACTTGAATCAGTTGAATGAATATACTGCTATTTATGTACAACTTGAATTTTCACAACCTGAGCACACCACTGAACTAGCACCCAGTCAAGAAACAGAACATTACCAGCACCTCACAGGCCCTCTTTGTGCCCCTGTGTAGTCCCTATGCACCCACCCAAGGGTAACCTCTATTCTGCCTGCTCAAATTAGCTTTTCTTTCATACAAATAAAGTGATACAGTGTATACTCTTTCGTGTTTGTCTTCTCTCTTTTAGCCTTAAAGTTGTGAAGTTATCCATACTATTGCATACAAACAGTGGATTATTCATTCTCTTTGCTGTATAGTATTCCGTTGTAGTCCTTCAGCTCATTTTAACATAACACTGTCAGTGTTTTGCCAGTGATCTGTCTTAGTGTGTTTGGTGTATGCACCTGCTTTACATCTGTAGTTTAAAATGGACCTAAAGATAAAGGGTAGAGATTAGAATAAGATATTCAGGTACATTAAAATCAAAGTAGAATGAGCTAGAGCTGGTTGACCTGAAAGAATTTTACTTTCTAGATTGAGGTCATGATCTTAGTATTCGTAAACTTTAATATGAGATTTTTTTTTAACCAGAATATTGACCAGCTTGCAAATCAGATCACATTTAAATTAAAAATCTGGTTTCTAACACTATCACATTTCTAGTCTGTTGGAATAAAACGTAATTTCTCTCAACTTGAATGTCCCAGTGTGTTGATCTTTGTCCATACAGTGTAGGAATCTGAGCTTGGCAGTATAAATGACCAAGGAAGCTCTAGGGACTAGTGGTTCTTGAACGGAGGTTTTTAAGACTCTTTAGTGGAAAAGGGAAGCACCATCAATACTTAAGTTTCACCGTAATGTGAGAGAACTTCAAGCTATTACCCAGCAAACTTTTTTTTTTTCCTTGTAGAGTTGGAACTCTGGATACTTGTAAGAGCATCTGAATACCCCAAGTAGAGTGATGGGGTATCTCAGGACCTGATGTAGAGAGCCAGTCGGGAATTGAAATGGAACTTTAGTGAGAAACCCAGAAGACCACTTAAGAACTTGGAAACTTGACCAGCAGGCTACTGCTAGTGAATATGAGTACATTTCACTGCTTTGTGACTAGAAAAAGATTAATTAGTATTTGCTAGACTGTTCCTTGCACACTCTCTCCACTAGATCTGTTGAGTCAAGTATTCTAGGGGCATGACTCTTAGCTCAAGAGTCCCATGCAGCTCTATGGGTCTAAAGACTGGGTATGAGATCGCCATCTGGTGGCTCTCTGTAGATAACCAATTTTGTGAAAGGGACTCTCAAGTCTGTTCATCAACCATGATAATAACCCGGGGGGGAAAATCATATCAAGAATATGTTCTGCCATAGTTTCATCTCTGCAGATGAAAGACAGGAGCACATGTAGTAGTGTAAGCAGGAACAATAATAAAAGTTATACTAGGATCTTAGGGTATTTCTAGTCAAGATGCCCTTTTTAGAGAGACTAATCATTGAAATTCCATCTCAGTCTCTAAATTGCAAGATCTTTATTAGAAAGGTGGTTTGGTTATTTGCTTTTGACATGCATATTTTATACTAATTTGATTAGTTATTGGATTTCATAAGATATAGTGGTTTGAGACATAAAAATAGCATTGTATCTTATTTTTACCAATCTAGATCAAATTCATGAGAATTCGCATCACAGTTTTAATGCTTCAGCCAAGAATAGAATGTTTCTTTCCACAAGTAACTTGGCAAGTTCCAAAAAGATCCCTCAGTGATTATGTTCAATTAATTATGGAGCACATAGGGGATTAAAGTAAGTGTGAATGGAGGCCATGTGGATCTCATTTTGTCTCATAAGTGCTCATAATGCCTGCCATCTCATAGGGATTTTAAGAAGTATAATTTTTATAAAGCACTTTTAGTTCCTGAGAGAATACTCTAATTTAAAGTGTTACCAGTTTGTACTATACTGTCTCATTTATCCAGCTTACATTCAAACATATTTCACTAATCAATATGTGTGTTAGTTTGAACTCTGTTTTTTTAAATTTACTTTATAGCAATGTCAGTAATAATTACACGATTTAAGACCACATATTTTTCTTTTTCTAAGAAATGTTTTTCCTCTCTTTCAGGTAACAAATATACTCTAGAGACTAGACCAAACCAAGAAGGCATTGATGTAAGACAAGAACTACTGAAATTCCATTCTACTTATTATTCATCCAACTTAATGGCTATTTGTGTTTTAGGTCGAGGTAAGAATCCTTAAAATTTTTTCACAGAATTGAATAATTAAAGTGTTCCATTTTGGCTTTTTCGAAGTATTTAGAAGAAGGATATAAGATGCTACCTTTCATCTGCTCAGATGCTTTTGAAAATGATCTCTTTGTAGGGGAATATGTGGAGGGCAATTTTGTTTTTAACTCACTGTGTTCTAACAAAAAGAAAAGCTTAGGTGATTTTAAATGGAGACCTGAAGAAAATATAAATAATAGCTCTAAGTATATAAAAGCAAGGAAGGAAGTATAAAGGAAAAGACTCCCATATTTGATCCAATAATTCAAAAACTAGAAACATTATTAAAAGACAGATGATGATAAACTAGGAAAACTTTGTAATGTAAACAACAAAGTTTTAATTTTTTAATGCAAATTAAGTAATGCTAATATATTGTTTTCTCTCTATTAAATTACCATAATTTTGTGTTTTGTTTTAAGTAATACCCATTATGGAGAAGAGGTACGCCTTTGTATTGGTGGTGGTGTATATAATTTATACAAATGCTCCACACGTTCTTGAGGGGGACAGTTTAATAAGATGCGCCACTCTTAAAAAGTACATTTTTACTTCTAGAAATGCATTCTAAGGAAATAATTAGAGTTGTTCAAACAGGAAATGTACGAGGATATGTCTGTTAGTGTAATATTTATTAGTGAAAAGTTAGAAACAATCGAAATGTTCATTAATAGGAGATTGGTTAAAATGGTGATGTTATAGCAATATAATAGAGCATCATAGAAAATAGCATCCTTTCTCCTACCTTCTGTCCTCTATCTGCTTTGTTTTTCTTTATAACATTTATTACCACCTGAAATATTAAATATTTGTTTATCGTTGTCTGTTATACCAGAATGTAAGTTACCTGAAGGTAGAAGCTGTTTCATTCACTGCTCTGTCCCTGCACTGTGCCTGCGGTGGTGTCATAGGCACTTAGTAAATGAAAAGTGAAAGAATAAATAATTTTTTGACAGCATTTTAATAACATTGGAAAACATTCTTAGTATATTAATTAGATAGACAACGAAAGCACTATAAAAACACGAATGTGCTATATGATCCTATTTGGAGATATAAAAAATTCTAACATACATAAGAGAAAGTAGAAAGACGCATACTGGAAATTTAATAATGTGGTGTTGTAGTGAAGGACTCATGCTGCAGAGTCTGACAGCTTGGGTTTGAATTCCAAATACACTGTCTACTCAGTTGCGTGGCTGTGAGCTAACAAGGTTACTTCGGTTCTCTGAACATCAGTTCTTCCATTTGTAAAATGGAAGTGGCGCCTCATTACCTGTTGTGAGATTTAATCGAGACAGTGCAGGAGAAGTGTTCAGCAGAGCGCCTGGCACACAGCAAATGCCCCATAAATGGTGGCTACTTTTAACAACTTATAATTATGAGATTACAGGTGACTTTTGTTCTCTTCTTTTTTGCTTTTGTTTTTCTAAGTTTTCTGCTATTGGCAAATGCTACTTTTGCAATTAGAAAATAAAAATTATATATATTTTAACTTGGTATTGGGGAGCTAGGACATAAAATGGGTCCAAGGAGTAAGGGCCAATAATAATAATAATAATAATAATAATAATAATAATAAAAGTATACTTTTTTTTTTCCATTTCTTTATTTCTTCAATTTAAAAAAGTTAGGCATTTATACAGTCCACGCAGATATCACCCTGATCTGGCATTACACACAACCATAGAGTATATCCTCTATGCTATACTGTAAATCCCTATGACTGTTTTGTAACTACTTATTTGTACTTCTTCATCCCTTCACGTTTTTCACGCCCTCCCCCCCAACCGCCCGCTCCTCTGGCAATCACCAGTTTGTTTCCTGTATCTATGAGTCTGTTTTCATTGTTCGTTCATTTCTTTTGTTCTTTAGACTCTCCGTATAAGTGACATCATATGGTATTTATCTTTCTCTTATTTCACTCGGGATATAAAGTGTACTTTATAATCCTATGTGCTTTCTAAATGTAGGTAGGTCTAGAGTGTTAAATATCACTTGGTATTTAGAGCCTAGTGCTGAGAATAGGTGCCTAAGCTGTATTTTTGTCTATGTCACATTGAGATAAAACACATGACTTTGATAAGCACTTATTGGGCAGGTAATAACATAGCCGATGCATTAGACATGAGCCCTGCCCTCAGTGTTCTTGGTGTAGTGGAAGTGGCAGAATAAGTCATCCAGAAGAAACGATGTGTTTCAGTTCTCTGATCACATACACATCACTCTCCCATTGGGACTGACCTCCTGTGCCCTCAGTGGACTTGATGAGGGGTCTGGCAGAGGTGTTCTTACAGCTCAGCTCTGTTAGGAGGAAGCAGGATCTCTTAGAGGATTAATAAATAATCCGTTCCTTCTTCTAGGAGGAGGGCAGAGGAAGAGTTACCATGTGGAAGGATCTCTGTCACAAAGGGACAAAAAGTTTTTCTCTGTTCTTCCATGGGGCCAGTTTCTCTAGTTGTGGCAGCACTAATTAATTACCTGGACTGTAGGCAACTAGGTACTTATCAAGTATGGACACTGGGATTGCCAAGTCCTAAAGACGTAAAGGTGAATGAGACCCAGTTCAGTGATCTCTGGTAGCTTACAGCTTAATGGTGAAGACAGACTGTGGAGTATTGTATAGCTGTCTTACCTTTAAAAAGGTACATTGTGAATTTATGTTTTTATGCTAGAAATACTCAAAAGGCACGCCTGGTAGAACTTTGCTCTAAAGACCCTCGCTGTCACAAGCACTTCAGGTCAACGGACTTTTGTTGACTGCCCACCTTGTTTCAAGTCACATGTCCCATCTGTGTCTCTTTATGTCAGAGATAGCTCTGACATCTCTCACTCTAAATACACCTGCTTCATTCCTGAGTTCATTTGCTATATGACAAGTAACCACTGGTCTGCCTTTTATTTGGTTCTGGACATTTTGAGGTCCTTTGTACATGTCAAAAAATTGAAGTAAAAAAATATGTATTTTATAAATAAAGTGCAAATGCCCACATTCATAGTCCTAGAAAAGAATTTCATACTATATAAAGGCAATTCTCAAATAGTGATTAAGTGCTCTCTAAAGAGTTCACGGAAAAGTTCAAAATGGGTCATAGAATATCAAGGGAAATTTCTTACTTGATCCACATGCTTCCTGACAGTAACAACTGACGAATGTTTATACCATTTATAAATAACCTATTTTTGAGACAGAGTCAAGGTGAGTGGTTATCTTGTTTATAAAAAGATAACCCCTTTTCACTTTTTTCTTTTTAGAATAATAGTAATATGTACACACAGAAAAAATTTCATCCAACAGAGAAGGGTATAAAATGGAAATCAAAATCTTCTTCCTCATCCCATCCTATGACCACTGTGTCCTCTCTTCAAAAATAATCACCTTAAGTCATTTTATTATGCTTCTGAAAGTAGAATTTTGTTAATATACTTACATAGATGTATGTTTTTTAAAAAATTAAGTGAGATTATACTACACAGCATTGTTTTATAGCCTGTTAGTTTTCACTTAATAGAGCTATGAGATATTTTTATATTAGCATATATATATATATATATCTCCTTCATTAACTGCTGCATAAAACTCCAATGTACAAATGTTTCATAACATGCACACACTGATAAATGTTTAGGTCATTTTCAGTTTTTGTTGCTATTATAAATAGTGCTGCAGTAAACATCTTATACATATAACTTTATAAACTTTTGCAAGTATAACTATTTAAAAGTGTAGGTTAGTAATAACATAGCAAAACTTCATTTAAGTGGCCATTAAAAGGTGTGTTATGATACAGAATCATTTAATGTTAGACCTTAGAAGAAACTTTTGATCATCCTACCCAACTTTCTCATTTTACAGAACCTGGACTGGTTAAGTACTTTGTCCAAGTAGTCAGTTGCCATGGTTGCTTGGTAAAGCTTGGATTAGAATATAAATTCCCTGATCACCCAACCCAGGATTCTTCTCACCATTTTATTCTATTTCCTTACAAAATCAATCACTTTCAAATTCTAACCTTTGACTTTTCTCAACGGGTATAGACTAATATTTATAAACTGAATCACAATATATTAGCTGGCGGTTTAGTATGTACCTATTGGGAATTGTAGATAAAATAGTCAGTTTCCAAATGTAACTAATTAGTCTATTATTGTTTCTAATATGTGCTTTAAATTTATTGCAAGATAACATTTGAGAAATAGTTTTTAAAGATATAGAGGCAGACACATGATGCATAATCTTCAGTATTGCTTAGCAGTTTTAGAAGTTACAGGCATTGGTAGGACTTAACTGAGTGCTACAATTTTATCAAAAACAGTTTCTTAATTCTAGGTTTTCCTTTCCTGAGATTTTTCAGGAGATCCAAAGGTTCCTTCCCCCACCCCTGCCACCTTTATTGAGACATAACTGACGTATAACATTGTGTAAGTTTAAGGTATACAATGTAGTGATATTATACACATATATGTGGTCCTAAGGTTTTGAATGCTACTTGTCTTCTGTTGTGATTAGGTTAAGTTCTGTTTTCATTATCTATTTTCTTGTAGAATCTTTAGACGACTTGACTAATCTGGTGGTAAAGTTATTTTCTGAAGTAGAAAACAAAAACGTTCCATTGCCAGAATTCCCTGAACACCCTTTCCAGGAAGAACACCTTAAAGTAAGTGCATGTATATTTCTTTTCTTTTCTTTTTTTAATTAACAGACTTAATATATACCTAGTTTACCAAAGAGCAGATGGAATTTTTAATATTTGTCTGGATAATCAATTTTGCATTTACTAGGAACATGTATTACCAAAAAGATACTAATTTGGTCTGATCTTTGCTTGCTAACGGTAGTTTTGGTAGCTGTAGTCTGTAAAAGCTATGCTGTAGTTCCAGAAGGTAAGCATCCAGAGTATGTAGCTGCGTGGCCCAGGAGACCAGACACAGACTACATACCAACTGTATGACATTCCACTAAGAAAGAGGCTGGGTGGGTCATTTATTTCTTTATGGTCAGCATGATTTTCTCTGGCAGTTGATTCTCTCCTGAATTTGGGATTCTTCTATGAAAATCAGTATTATTTGTAGTTTGTTAATGTTTTATACAGTAAGAGTTATACATAGTGAATCTTTTGTGATTTTTTTTTTCCCTCAGCAAATTTACAAAATAGTACCCATTAAGGATATTAGGAATCTTTATGTGACATTTCCCATACCTGACCTTCAGAAATACTACAAATCAAATCCTGGTCATTATCTTGGTCATCTCATTGGGCATGAAGGTCCCGGAAGTCTGTTATCAGAACTCAAATCCAAGGGTAAGTATCTTGGGCACCAGCTTCTGAGTGTAGTACCCCATCATATCTTTTTACTCTGGCCGTCACTTCCTTTTAAATATTTCCTGTGAAAGAAAATTTTTGGGTGAGACTCGTTTTGGATTTAAGAGAGGATGAGGTGGTGATTGTTAGTGTGCTGTTTTTTTGCTTCGGGTTTTTTTTTTTTTTTAATATATATAATTTGTTTTACTCCTTAGTATTGAGCATTGAGCAGTGAAGTTTAGATATTTCACCAAATATTGTGGTGCATGTTTTAAATAAAAAAGGAGTTGAAAAATATAAGCTCACGTTGGATATTCTTTACCATTTCTGTGAAACATCAGTACCCATTATTTATTTGCCTGTTCTTATTCAGCAAACCAGAGGGTGTACTAGGATCTAGTCAGTAGATGATTTCTAAAGCCCCTCTCAGCTCGGACTCTGCATTTACATAACATTTATGCACAGTGATATCTACTCTTAATTTGGGAACTGACTTGATGAGTCCTGAGGAAATCTCCCAACCCAAAAATCCCTTGAGTCTTCTGCAGTGTTCAAAACTGCTTTTCTGAACTTTTTCTAATTTTTTTCCCCTTTGTTTTCTGTAAGAGGTCTGTTCTTTTGGGAACATACTGTATGAATTTATAAAAAATTCTTTGTCTTAAGAGAAGCTATCCTTGCATTCATGTTGATGTCTTTTGAATGTTACAGGTTGGGTAAATACTCTCGTTGGCGGGCAGAAGGAAGGAGCCCGAGGTTTTATGTTTTTTATCATTAATGTGGACCTGACTGAGGAAGGATTATGTAAGTATCGACTTTTTTATTTTTGAATGAATTTTAACTTCATATGATTTATTATTTTTTTAACTTCTTTATGTCGTGGATCTTTTTTATGTTGTAAAACTATAAAAACTTTAATTCATACAATTTATCCATTGTATTTTTCATGTGTAACATGGCCTTCATTTCATGAATGGTTTTCCCACCTTAACGACTGATCATTATGTCGCACTTGTAGAATGTGGACTTGGTTTTTCATTTACTCATTCACTGCCCCAAAGCCCCTCTGTCCCATATCCCAAAGCCTGGAGGGCCATGTGTGTGGGACCCTAAAACCCAGGCTCAGGGAGGTGAGAACTTCCTTTCTAAGAAGGGCCCTCTTCTTCTTACCTGGCTTTACCTTAGGAGTGAGCTCACTGCTTTAAAGGATTTGAGGACTGAATGGTTTTTAAGTGTGCCCCTTTTTTCCAGTACATGTTGAAGATATAATTTTGCACATGTTTCAATACATTCAGAAGTTACGTGCAGAAGGACCTCAAGAATGGGTTTTCCAAGAGTGCAAGGTACTTTTGTTTCACCAAAATTTTTCTTAAGGAAAATTTTCAGAAAACATATATGTGAATTAATTTAAATTTAAGGCCCAGTGAAACTTGATGTTTTTTTCTCCTAATCTAACTAAAATTTTGCAATGCTTAGTAACTTTAGTTAAGGCTTAGCTGTACTAGTCTAATTGGCTGCCAGGGGCACAGTTGAGAGTTAAGACATCTTGTAGCCTTTTTTTAGGAGGGAAAAGGGAAGAAACTGAATTGCTTTTCTATCCCTCAGAAGAAAGCCAGCACTTTTGAGCTTGTATCTGTCAGGGCTTACTTTACTGTGCCTGAAGCTGCATGGACTCCATCATTTTCAGATCTGGTTATAAAAATCTGTAGGAAACTTTCAAGGAAAGAGTGAATTGTTTTATATATGATCGTGGTCTTAAAAGTGATTTTATTATTGTATATATGGAAAAGCTTGGCTATATTTTTTTCTTTTTTTTCTTTCGATTCTTTTTTTGCGTAAAACAAAAGGTATTTGTCTTTCAAAAATTTAAAGCCTTCTTTTAAAAGGTTTTTAAAAAATATATGTATTTTATATTTTAGGCCTATCAAAATTCTGAAATAGTTTAGGGTGAGAGAAATCTTCTTTATTTAGGTAAAGTTTCAAGATATAATCTCTGTGAAATTTATGACAATAAGTTCTAATCTGTGTGCACTTCTCTGAATGGGTTAACAAAATCATCATCTGTGCAACTGTTGGATCTCACAAGGTTCTTCCACACAGTTTTCCTAATTCTTTGACTAATTTGGCTATAGAATCTTATTCTATATTTGTTATTTTCATTCATGTTCTCTATATTTTTAAATCCAGCATAGCAATTTTATAGAAAGTGTAATAAAACTGAATATGGAGTAGAAAGTCTAGAGTGCAAACCAAACACTAAAAAAAAGATATTTTAAAATAATAACATGTCTATTTGGATTAACTTCCCATTTTAGGACTTGAATGCTGTTGCTTTTAGGTTTAAAGATAAAGAGAGGCCACGGGGTTATACCTCTAAGATCGCAGGAATATTGCATGTAAGTTTGCTGTTATTTTAATATATATATATTGGTTTGTAGAGTATTTCAGAGATCCTGCATATTTTACTTTCAGTACGACATAAATGATAAAAATTGAAGCTGAAGTATAAAATTTTAGACTTTGTCGCAATAAGGCAAACCTTGATGTCAAAACATGCTTAACAAATCTTAATTTCTATCCTAAAAATTATCATTTGTAATATTTTTAATTACATAGGCATTTTGTTTATTGGAGTTAAATATTTTTCAATCCCACAGTGTATCAGTTGCTAATTATGTGAAAGCTATAGATCATTCACTTTGCTCTATTTCCATTGCTACCACCCTAGTCTGAACTACCACTGTTTCTTACCTAGACTACCATCATAGTCTCTTTCCTGGGTTCCCTGATTTCTTTATTGTCCCACCATAGTTTATTTTCCCAGCCTCAATGATCTTGTGAAAACCAAAATGAGACTGTTTCATTCCTGTGTCAAGTCCTTCAGTGGCTTCTCATCAGTGTTAGAATTAAATCCAAAATTTTACCTTGGCCGTCGAGGTGATCTAACCCCAGCCTATCTGACCCTATTCCGTACCACTCCCCAGTCCACTTCTCCTATTCCCATTCTATTTCAGTGATACTGTTTGCCTAATCTTCAAGCGCTAAGTTTATTCCTCCCTCTCAGGGCCTTTATATTTGGTGTCTTCCCTACCTGGAACACTCTCCGATCTTTGCATGGCTAGGTTCTTCTTTTCCTTTGGGTCTCCACTCAGATGTCTCCTCTGCATACAGACCTTCCCTGACCTCCCAATCATACCCCTGCCCCTTTTTAATTTTTTTCATAGCACCTATCAATATAATGACAGTATTTATTGTCTGCTTCCCTCCCAGTTAGAATATAAACTCCTTAGAGAACATGGACATCATCTATCGTACCTACCATTGTGTCCACAGCAACACCTAGAACAATGCCTGGTACAGAGTAGGTGTTCATTAAATATTTGTTAAATGAATCAATCTTTCTCAGTATATTAAAAATTGCTCTTACTAAAAGGCATCTTCTACAATATTTTCTACATTAGCTGGAAATATAAACCATTTTTCCCCAAATCAGCTTTCTAAATGCTTGTCTGATTTCATTCATGGAAATTTAAAACACATGTACTTTATATTAAGAATCCTATAGGTATCAGCATTTAACCATCAAATTTTCTTCATTACCAAGAACTCAGTTTTTAGCCAGAAATATTACTCACATTCTTTCCTGGAAAATATTGTGATTTTGTTCTCTATAATGTAAGTGTATTTGGGAATTAACTGTATGCCACAATATGAAATGGCTTAAAGTGCAATTGTAAAGAGAAAAGATTGAGAAAATTTTCTAGTGGAATAAAATTTAATTAAAGGAAAGAGGAGGGTATAAAATAATGGATTTGATGTATTAGAGATCCGTTTACTTTTTAATAAGTCAGCCTTGCACACTTTATTATCTATCTATCTGTCTATCTATCTATTTAGTTATTTATTTTTATTTTCTTTTTAAAAGTATTATCCCCTAGAAGAAGTGCTCACAGCTGAATATTTATTGGAAGAATTTAGACCCGATTTAATAGAGATGGTTCTCGATAAACTCAGACCAGAAAATGTCCGGTGAGTCACTCTACAGATTTTACTGTTACATACTCAATTTTTAATAATGATCAGAATCTGAAAATTTGAAATTGTGAGTAAAATGTTTTAAAACTTTTTATCAAGCATGATTACAAAAGTATAGAGAATAGTATAATGAAGCAATACCAAACTTCAACAATCGATACATGACCAGTCTTTTTTATCATTACCCACCCTTTCTCACTTACTCTTCCTCCACACTAAATTGTTTTGAGGCGATATCTCTAGAATATGAAGACTTTTTTTAAAACAATCATAATTTCATTATCATGAATAAATGATAGGTTATCTTAATCTGGCTTTATTTTAACGCAAATGCTCACAGTATCAGCTTACCTATATGATTTTAGAATCAAGCGAGGACACCCTCTTTTTTTGTGTGTTTGTGTGGAAGGCAGGATTATAATCTCAGAATTCTTCTGACCAACCAGTTGTTAACCAGGAGATCAAAAGTTGGAGGATTTTTACAGTAACAGAAGTATTAGAAGAGGATCAGCCCAAAAGAGATTATGAGCTACCCCATGATATTTCTGCCTTAAAATTAAATTGAATTTATAGTTTTCTAGAATCAAATAATAGAGGGAATATACTTGACCAGTACATAGTTTATATTTTTAATTTTTCTCCTCTGTCAAGCACATATGTCCAAAATTCTCCTGGGAACTTGGTGATTTCATAAGTATGTTTTTGACACAATCATTTTATGAATAAAATCAACCATCTGGTAGAACTTTTTGAAGAAAAAATCCTTATGAAAGAACTACTCTATTAGTCTTTTTTTTCTAGTTACCTTTGTTTGAAAATTTCCAGACATATTCTAGCAACAATGGGAAAATTTAAAAGAAGTATTATTGGTGGTTACACAAATCTGTACAGGCAATAAAATGACATAGAACTATACACACACATTGTACCAGTGCCAGTTTCCTAGTTGTCACATTGCACTATAATTTTGATGATGTAGCCATTGAGATAAACTGGATGAAGAGCACACAGCACTTCCCTGTACTATTTTTGCAACTTTGTATAAATTTATAATTATTTCAAAATAATATTTTAATGTAAAAAATTAATTGAACAAGAACAAAATAATAAGTAATGAATTTAACCAATTAAGCAAGACCTCTACACAAAAAAGCTACAAAATAGTACCAAGAGAAATTAAAGAGGGGCTGTGTCGTCAAGCGCATGCCATTATGGCCAGCTCAAGAAAAATTACAAAGTGATCAAGACACAATCTTCATCTCACAGAAACTGACAGTGTGCAAGGAAAGTCCTGGCAGTGCCACCCCCACCACCCGAGTGCCCCCTCGCCCCACATAGTCTCAGACCTAGAACTGTGTACCCCTAGGAGAATTTGCATAACGGGTACTGAAACATAAACTATGGCCGGTACTACAGATAGGCACTGAGACGGAGGGGACCTGATCGCAAACTAAATATGCAGTATATCAGAGAGAAAAAAGCATTTTTAACCTCAAAGTAGAGATCCAAGAGGCTTTGATGCCACTTACTACAAGTCAAAAGAAAAACCCTTTCTTATCAGCTGATTTGAAAGATGTTTTTAAAATCTTTTTGGAAAAAGCAGAGTATACTACCATTAATGAAAAAATATTTGAATGTGCACTGTGAAAGACACTGTCAAGAGATTACGACAAGCCATAGATTGAGAAAAAGTATTTCTAAAAAATATATATATATTATATATGTGATAAAGGACTGTTTTCTAAAATATACAAAGAATATTTAAAACTCAGCAGTAAGAGAATAAAGAAATGACCTGGGTAAACCCTGACTGATACCTCACCAAAAAGATACATGGCAAATAAGCATATGGAAAGATGCTGCACATCGTATGTTATTATAGAAAAACAAAATTAAAACAATGACATACCATTGCACAGCTAGTAGAATAGCTAAAATCTAAAACACTGACAACATCAAATGCTAGTGAGGATATGGAGAAATAGGAGCTTTCATTTCAGGGAATATATGGGAACTCTATTCTGTGCTTAATTTTTTCTGTAAACCTAAAATTGCTTTAAAGAATATACTCTTTAAAAAATGTATGTGTGTGTGTATATATATATATATATTCATAGTCTTTGGAAACAAATGACATCATTCTAATAACTTTTTAAATAAAATATAATATTTCTTGATTGTAAAGATGTCAAATCCTAGAAAATGTAGCATTTCTACACATGATGTTAAATGAACATTGGCAGCAAGGTGCACTTTTTTTTTTCTAAACAAGAAAAGGGCTAGGTGTACAATTCAGTAATGTTAAGTATATTCATATTGTTGTGAAACAGATCAGAACCATTTCATCCTGCAAAGCTAAAACTATGCCCATTAAACAACAACTTTCCCCCTCTCACCATCCCCTGGCTACCACCGTTTTATTTTCTTTTTCTATAAATTTGACTACTTAGGTAGCTAACGTAAGTGGAATCATACAACATATCTTAATTTCACTTAACGTAATGTCCTTAAGGTGCATCTCTGTGTGGCACGTGACAGGATCTCCTTCTCTTTAATACTGAATAATATTCTATTGTATGTATATGCCACATTTTTTTTATCCATTCATTGTTGGTCAATTGATTTTTTTTTTTTTTGAAAAAGGCACTAACATAATTAAATTGGGGGTCTTTCAACACATGATGCTTTTTCATTTTCCATTATCCATATGGAAAAAAGATGAAACTTGACCTTTATCTTACACTATTCCCAAACATTAATTTGAGATAGATTATAAACTTAAGTGTAAAGGCTAAAACTATAAAACCTCTAGAAGAAAACAGGATAGGCAAAGAATTTTTAGAACACAAAAAGAAATAAAGAAAAAAACTAATAAATTAGACTTCACCGAGATAAAAACTTCTGCTCATAAGGTTATTTCTGCATTTGCTTACATGATTAAAATATACTGAAGAAAAATATTCAGAACACATGCTGAATCATTTTCAGCAAGTAAAATAGTTTAAATATTTGTTTTTTTCTTAATGTAGCTTATACATTCTAAAAAAAAAAATCAACCTAAATCTTGCTAAATTTTATGACAGACCTTCTTAAAAAAAAAAACAAAAAACCCTCCTATCAGCATAAGGAAAAAGAGCTTTAAACTTGATAGTAGAGCTCACTAGATTATCATGGTTCCTTTCAGAAACCAGTTATGTGTGATTTTGTCACCTACTAGTCATGAAATCTTTGATCACTTTTTTTCTTCAACTATTGTTTATGGAATAGCCGATGTGATACCTCGGAGTTCAACATCCTGCAAAGGGGACATGTGAAAAGTTAACTTTGCATAATGTCATGAACACTAGCCATCATCTAATTTCCTTGAAATTTGCCCATCCGCAAAATGACGTAGTACTTTATATCTTCCTATCCAATGGAAAGTGATTTGGCAAAGCTGAAAAGTGTTACACAAATACAAGGTAGCACTATTAAGACTATATTACTTGATAAAGATGTGCTTTTATTTGCATGAAAAATGATTTAAATTATGTTCATATAATCCTCACTGCCCTAGAGCCGGAAATGTGACCCAGCAATACTTTGTAGGAGTGAATTTGCAGGAGTATACATTTTATTTCTGTTTAAATTTCCTGTTTCTAAATTTGATATTATGCAATTAGAGTTGAGAACATTTTCTTCTCTCTACCCTCACCTTTGAAGAAAAAGTGCCTTTTCTCTGTAGAATTGGTCTCTGTGGCTGTTACAATTTTAACTGCAGCAGGCCAGTGATACAGTGCACAGCCTAGGAAGAGAGTGCCAGCTGCCAGGCCAGACTGGGGTTGCTCGAGGGTAAGATTTCTTCCTTTAATACCCACTGAGATAAATTTAACATTACACCAAGTAGGAAAATAAACAGGAAAATTCTTCAGAATGAATGGAACCTTAAAAGTCATTTAATCCAACCATAGTCAGGTATATATCTCTTCTGCAGTGTCTCCAAAAAGTGGTAACCAGCCTCAGCTTAAATTCCTCCAAGGATGAGTATCCTATTAAATATCAGGGTACCCACTTTCATTTTGCCAGTCCTAATTGTTAGAAAGTTCTTTTGGATGTCGAGACTTGATTTACCTTTTCAAAGATGTTTACTTTACTCCATGATGATCATCACCCACCTCTTTTGATCCTGTTATTTGGTGCCCGTTTTACCATATTAAACCTACAAATACAGTAATAGGGTCTTTGCCACAAGCCTTGCTTAAGTCATAAATAAATCCATTCATTTGGGAGAGGTATTATTGGTGAGTCCATGCAGGTCCTAGTGATAACTGTCTTCCTGTCTAAATGTTTGACAGTTGACTGTAGGATTTTGTCAAAGGTCAATGCATAATCTAGCAGTTTATGGTTTTTAGGCTACACTCCTTTTCCTTTCTGAAAATCAGAGCATTTGCACATCCCCAGTCTTCTGCCTCTTCTCTTGTCTTCTAGTAATTCTAAAAGATGATGGGCAATAATTCTACTGGGATTTATTGCCTAAGCATCAGATTTTGTGACTCATCCGTGTTGGAGATGTGAGTTCATTTGAATCACCTGGCTGGTTTACTCATAATCCTGAGCTCCAGCTCCTTTTTTCTATTGTTTGGTCCACCTTTGCAATCTAAAGACCCATGTTTCTTTCTAAGACGGTGTAAATGAGAGATGAGTAGCCCTGTCATCCACTAACATGAGATCACTATATCATATTTTGCTTTAGGTTATATATTCTATTGAATTATGAGTTCCTTCTAGGTAGAAAATGTGTTTTATCTTTACCAGAATTCAAGCTAGTATGGGTTCTGTAAAAGTTGATTGAATCTGCTAAGCTTTTTGCCTAACCTTTCTTGATTTTTTTCTTACTTTAAGAACCCTTTTAAAAAAATTTTTTTTAAACCAATTTTCATGAACCTCAGTTTTCTTAGCACTTTAGCCTTCCTGTCGCTGTTCTTTAAGTTTGGTTTGAGTCTCATCAATAGGTTTTTTTCACCTTCTTTCTTCTTCCGTGTGTATCCTTTAAAAATAAGATTTGATATCATACTATATTCTAGTACTGGAAGGATAGAGTCCTAGCTTGAAATTTTTTTTTTAAAGTATTGAAATTGAAACCCAGAGACTTGTCTAATTTAGATCTTAACCTTGATTTTGGCAAGATCTCAAAGAAAGTGTGCCACAGCTATCTACCAGAATCTCAGTTTCTGATGTCCAGGTCTGTGCCCTTTCTACTAATTCTGTTTGAATTCGCCATAGTTATCTGTGAAGCTTCTCATTCTTGGATGTCTTCTCCTTTTCTCTCTCAGGGATTATTCACAAGTCTCTGGAGAATTCATTATTTAGGAACTATATTGCCTTTTAATGTATATATTCAGGATACTTATTATTTCTGAATGGGTCCAGTCTAGCTACAACAACTATTCATTCCCTGTGAACATTTCTTAATGGCTGACTTTAAGTCAGCATTCATTCTAGCTCACTGTTTCCTTTTCTCACTGTTGTAAATTTCCATCGAAAAGGTCATTTTCTCATATTTCTAAGGATAATGTGAGTACCACATCAGCATCCAGTTCTTTGTGGACAGAATTTAAAAATACCTTTGCCACACATATGATTTAAGAAAAAACTCGTGAAGACTATTTTTTAGCATAATTAGATTTCCAGCAGATAGTCTAAGATTTTACAAATGTCTGTGCCAGTTTTTCTCAGCTGTCTGCAGTTAAATATACTGCAGCTATCTGTGGTATATTTTGATTATTGTGATGTCTCTTTTCTCCTAATTTAAGTGCTCTTGTGCTTCCACACTCTGGTTTATAGATTTTTATATAGATTCGAAGTATGTATACACTGTTTCTATTATTATTTCCCTTCCCTTCCTTTTATAATTTATGTTTAATGCATACTCTTCATTATATATTTCCGTTTTGAATTCCTCAGGGGTACACTAACTCTTAGTCTGCAAAAGTATCTTTTTTTGATAGGCCCATATTTGATATTTGTCTAGTTTGAGACAAACTGTGTTTATCTAATTCATATTTACTTCCTTATGATAACATTTTAAATGTTACCCATACACTTTTGTATATAACTATCTAAATTCCTTAGGACTGTATCCAACAAATCCCCTTTCTTTCCTGCTTTTTTAGCCTAAGCATTACTGGACAGCCTCCAGTGTCCGCTTCTTTCTATGTCATGAAGTCATCCTCCCAGAGCACTTGGCAGCTTTCCCTGAGCTTTTGCAAATTCTCTCTCATCACTGAGTTTAGAGATTTCTTGTTTCAGAGGGCAAGTCCACTGTCAAATGAAGTTATAATCAGTCCCTTGCCCTTTATTCTGATGTATGGGCTGTCATTCAGGACAACCAAAGCCATCTATGTAACAGACTTCCAAAATCAAGTGTCTCATGGAAAAGAAGATAGGAGTATCACCTCTCTACCAAGTTATTTCACTTCTTAACATGTTTTTCAGAGGTCTCCTTGAGAATCAAACCATTTCTTCTTTGAGAAATCAGTAGGAGTAGGAGCATTTTTAGAGCTGAGTCTTACTCAGCAGGCTCTGTATTGAATAAATGCCCTTATGAAACATCACTTACCCTTCGTGTGGCCGTGTGAGTTCTGTGCACACTCCACAGATGCCCCTCAGGAGGGATTCTCCAACTGCCAACATGCATCTTCTTCTAGACACGATAACAACTCTTTCCTCTGTTAGGCCCTATGATTTCTGTCTGAGTTTCTGTGGAACATATTCTTATTTAGCATGCTTTCTAGAACTGGTAGTGGTCGGTGGCAGCGAGGCCAGATTAGGACACCTGGAGCTGGAAGATTAGTTGGTCATAATAACAGATGGGTGAGTCAGATTACGGTATCTACCCTAAGGTAGGTGATAAGGTCAAGTCTAGCCAGGTAGAGTATTTCGTCTAGAATGAATAAGAAAAATAGATAGTTGTTCGGATAGTCAGGGATTGACGTTAGGGAGGACCAGTGAGGGACAAGTGTTTGGAACAGATTAGGATTCCAAAAATGGACGCATTTTCAGTAGAGGGGAGTTTTGATGACAAATAGTGGGCTTTCAGCTGTGAGGCCAACATTCAGAAGCTAGAACCAAATCTCTGGGAAGACAGATGAGAATAAGCAGCAACAAACGTGGACCTATTATTTGAATTAGGACATAAGAGAGATGCAGATCCAATAACAGACAGACTTTATGGCAAGCCATCTAAGCTGTGGTCCTAGAACTCTACAGTATTCAAAATAGAATTGATCCCAGTCTGGGATTGAGTCTGTTGGTGGAAGTGTAATAATTTCAGCTTTGATAATGAAAAGGTAGCAGGGGCAGAAATGTCCCTGATAATATTCCACAGGGATAAGTGTTCCACTGGTACAGAGCTTCTCTTGTTCCTCTACCCTTTTGTTCACTTATCTCTTGGCATCATTTTACCTCCACCTTCCTTCCCTGAACTATTTTTTTTTTCCTTCTGACTTCTGGGCTATTTCTACTATCCCATCAAAGGATAGAAAGGTGCTTCTTGGTCTTGTCCCCTTCTCCTCTAGCAGCAGGAAGGCCAATGTGCATGTAACAGATGTATTTGATGGTAGTCTCTGGGAGGAAAGAAAATATAGAGCGCAAACTTAACAAATAATAATAAAAGCGTGTTTTTGGTTTTGTTGGATCTCAGGATGGGCCAGCAGGTTTTCTTAGCCATTCTTAACCCTGGGCCTGCACTGTTCCTGGGAAGAAGTACTTCATTTTGCTTTTTTAAGGACTATTTTTCAATTGATCTGTTCCATTTTTTTTCCTGGCTAGTACTATTTAAAAAATTTAGATGGTAACTTGTCAACAAGAATCTCTTGCAAATACTTTCCACACTAAAAATGAGGGGCTACAACCAAAGGATAAGAGAGACTGTGATCAGGAACCTCTGTACATACACTGCCTGTTTCAGCTAAGTCTTGTAGGATTTACTAGGTCTTAAAGGCCCAACACATTCTTGGATATCATTTACATTTTTTATGAGTCGGGACCTATAATTTTATATAAACAATATGAGTTTATAGGGTTTTTTTTTTTTCCTGTTTGCTTTTTACACCTATCTCTAGGGTTGCAATAGTTTCCAAATCTTTCGAAGGAAAAACTGATCGCACAGAAGAGTGGTACGGGACCCACTACAAACAAGAAGCTATATCGGATGAAGTCATTGAGGTAAGATTAACTCACTTGTGAATAAGCCTAATTAGAACATGAGCTCCCTAGGTCAACCAACTCACAGCCCAGGGTGTGGCCCAGTGTGTGCGTACTGTCTTAAGAGGAGTGAACAAGGAGATGGAGAGCTGGAATTGAGGTTTTACAGGAAGAAATGCCACTGTGGCCACCTTCTCATGTGCCTGTCAATGAGCAGGGCTGTCAGGCAGACTCCCAGCCTCATTTAGCCAAAGGTCATTGAAGTCCACAAAGTACACAGAGAGGCAAAGATAGCAAGACAGGCAGGAGGAGATGGTAGTCGGGAGCATGAAAAACAGATGCAAGGGCTTCGGAGAGCTCATGATCTTGCCGGGAAGACAGGCAGGGAGCAGTCTCTGGGATTCATGCTGTCTTCACTTTAGGAGGACCTATGTTATATGCCTCACGTTCTATCATTGCTCATTTTGTCATCGAAGGGAAATTAGGATTGGCTTCAAAACAAGTATGTTTGGATAGTACGTTACTCCATTCGCCAGTAGTTAGGATTCCATTCGTGAACCTGTCCAGTGCTTTTTCAGTTCTTATTGGCTGTGTAGCTGTAGCTTTGAGGTTGTGTTCTTTATTCATAGGAAGATACCAGAAAGCCTTGCTCTGATTAGATTCTAGTTAAACTCCAGTAATGGGCATTTCTTAAATGTACCTGTGTAATGATACAGAAAAAAAGAAGAAATAGGTTAAGAAAGAAAGTTATTGCCAATACTTCTCTTATCTGGGAGCTCAACAGTGAACTTACTTGCTAAGTGTTTGCTAGTTCCTATTAATCAGCCACTCTGGAGACTTCAGTTGCTACTTAGAAATAATATGGCTAACATTCCCACTATCCCATTGCCAAAAGGCACAAATGCAGAGACCAAAATAGAACTGCAGAAACTGCAAAGCTGTGCCACGTCATCTGGAGGCCAAATTACTGAACCCAGAATTATTGGCAGTAGATTTCTCTTTCTTTCTTTCTTTCTTTCTTTCTTTCTTTCTTTCTTTCTTTCTTTCTTTCTTTCTTTCTTTCTTTCTTTCTTTCTTTCTTTCTTTCTTTCTTTCTTTCTTTTCTTTCTTTTCTTTTTAATAATGAAAAGTCTCGTAAATTAAAGTTCAACAATCGATGTCCTGTGATCTGTCCCACTTAGTTTTTGGCACTAGCGCATGGAACAGATCTGGCCTGCAGATCGTCAACACTGACCCACAATCCAGACTTGTCTCAAATTTGTCCTTAACCTTGTGCTTGAATTACTGCTTCATTTGAAAGTACACATGGCCATCTGCGAGAGGTGTGGACTAGGCCTTTAAAGAAGAAATACTAAAGTGAAAAAAGCCTCCTTTAGCTTAGCTTTCAGGCCACACATGCAAGTAACTGAGTGTAGCTGAAATTTTAACTCTTATATAAATGACCTATTGCCTAGCAGTTGTGGGAAATGTCCCTGTATGGATTATTCTCTGTTCTTTAAAGAGCTAAAGCAAATGTGATCTTCACACGAACCGATTAGCCTCTCAGTGTTCCACTCTCTCAGATTGTTCCTTAACCTCAGCTGGTCACTTTGGGGATATATAAAGAGGAAAGACAGGTAAGTATAAAACCTCGATTAGTACCAGAGACTCCACCTCAAGTTTCATAAAAAGTCATCAGTAGATCTTGGGAGTAGCCTCTTTCTATATGATAGAAAAGAATGCTGTGCGATGTTTATCTCCTTATTATTTGCCTGGATATTAAGCAAAGTGACTATTTTAAACTGTTGTGTTTCTCATTATTTATCTAGAAATGGCAAAATGCTGACCTGAATGGGAAATTTAAGCTTCCAACGAAGAATGAATTTATTCCTACAAATTTTGAGATTTTAGCATTAGAAAAAGAAGCAACACCATACCCTTCTCTTATTAAGGTAACATGTTAGACTCAGCAATTTTAAATTTAAATTTTAAATTTTAAATTTAATAGGGACAGACCTATTACATGGAAGGGACTAAATAAATGATTGCTTGCATTTAGTACTATGTTGATTTGTGGGAGGGAGGGCTCACATCCAAAGAGGTGACAGAAAAGTTGCAGAGAGAATAATATAAATATTAAAAAGCTAGAAATGTTAAAGCAGGCAGGCAAGCAAGCAAACAAACAAAACTGCTAAAAACATAGAATCTAGAAAATTATTTTCTTTGAAGAAAAAAAAAAAAAGTAAGTCTGGACCGTAACCTAAAGTCTATTGAAAGATAGGGGCATCTTTTTAATATTCTCTGAAGACCCAATAAAAAAGTAGATTCATGAAAGTTAGAAATAAGAAAGAATCTCTACAGCCCGGAAGAGTGCATGCTCAAGGGGGGGCTGTTGGATTTCCTGCCCTTAAAAAAAATTCTCATTTCGACAGAGTGTGTAAAGTTAATGGAGTTATAAGCCAAGTGGAAAGGGCGATTGAGAAGTGGGTTTTATTTTTATTTTTCAGAATTTTCTTTTCATATTATTTTGCACCTAGAGTAAGTTGTTTAGAAAAATGGATCAAATTATTACACCACATCTTATTTTCTAAACTCTAAAACTACTTCTTTCTAAACTCACCACCATAGATACACATCTTTTTTTTTTTTTTTTTTAATGACCTAACATTCAATTAACTCAATGAGCAAGAATTGGTTTTTAGGAATATGAGTTATTTTAAGCAACTATCTTATTATTAAGAAGACAACTGTTTTTCTATAAAAATGTCATTTTAATAAATTGTAAGTTAGATTAATCAAAGGAAACGCTTGGTTACCTATTCTAAATTTTACTTGTTTGTTTTAAATATGCCTTCTCAGAGTAAACTAAAGAGAACCTTAAACCATTTATAACTCTTGTCAGAGTTTTAAGTGAACATCTAAGGCTATTTTTAATGAGTGAAGTGGAGAGTCAAGGTAGTGGCTTATTTGTTCATCCCTGGCTGTGTTATTATCCATTGCTATGTAACAAATTACTTCAGAACTCAGCAGCTGAAAACCACAAATATTTATTTTAACTGACGCAGTCTCTAGGGGTAAGGAATAGGGAAATGGCTTTGTTGGGTAGTTCTGGCTCAGTCTCTCATGAGGTTTTATAGTCAAGCTATTGGCTTTAGTCATCTGAAGGTTCAGCCAGAGCTAGAGGATTCTCTTCCAAGTTCACTTGTGTGGTTTTGGCAGGCCTTAGTTCTTCACCACATGGGCATCTCCATAGATGGAAGCCACAGTGTCTTTTATAATCTAATCTGAGAGGTATCATACCATCACTTCTGTCATATTCTGTTGGTCAGACAGACCAACTGTGGTTCAGTGTGGCAGAAACGACAACACAGGGGTGTGGATTCTAGCAGGCGGGGGTCTTTGGGGCCCACCTTGGAGGCTGGCTGCCACACAAACACTGGAAGACTCCTGCATTTGCCTCCCAGGGTCCAGAAAGACAGGGATAGGACAGTTGGTATTGGCTTCTCTAGTCTGACTCTTCCTAAACTGTGTCCCCATCTCTTTAACCCAGGAGAGGTACAGGGGCGACTTCTCTCTGCTACTGGCATCACCAGGCTCCTCTCTCCACTTCCCACCTGCTGACCCTCTGAATATACTTCAAGGCCATGAAACAGCAGCCTGTCCAGAGCAAAACTCTCAACTGTTGCTTTTGTGCTTCTCTTCTTGAAGGGTTATTTGATTTTTCCATATGCCCATATTTTCATAACCAAGTTTTTTCTCCATTACAGGATACAGCTATGAGCAAACTCTGGTTCAAACAAGATGATAAGTTTTTCTTGCCAAAGGCTTGTCTCAACTTTGAATTCTTCAGGTATGTAAGATGAATCTAGCTACAAAGCTTCCTATAAAAATCAACAATTACATTTCTAAAAGTTTTCTTTGCTTCCTTGAGGATCCATGTCTAGAAATAAAAGGAATTATTTAGCCTAGACGAGGGAAGGCTGCTGCTGTTAACGGGATCATGTAAGAACCATGGTTGGTTGTTCTTCCTTTCATTGATGAGAACACCTTGTAACTGAAGTGATTTAAGTTATCTCTGAGGAGGGCCATGCTGACTTTTAGGATTTTGGAATCTGGGTGGTTATAGACTTACCCAGTTTCATTTAAGAAAAATTAAATAATTCGGGGTTGTTTTTTGTTGTTTTTTGTTGGTTTTGTATTCTTGGAATTTGTTTTGGACAAAGAGGTAGTAGTTACTAAATGATCTTGAGATTTTTCCAGCTCATTAAGCTGGAGCCCTTACATATGGTTTTCTCTATCCCTGGCTTGCTCAGAGGCATACCTCGGAGACATTGCCGGTTGGGTTCCAAACCACCGCAATAGAGGGAGTACCTCAATAAAGCGAGTCACACTTATTTTGCTGGTGAAAGATCTTGCCTTTCTTTGTAAAACTCACAACATCTGTGAAGTGCAGTATATCAAAGCTCAATAAAACAAGGGACATGCCTGTACTTTCCCGTTTGGCTTCTTTGATTTGGCTTCAGAATACTTTCTCAGAGACCATTTGACATTTTTGTGTCCTTTAAACTGCCCAGCATAATTCTTAGAATTAAAAATGTTTGTTTCCCACCAATTCCTCTTGGTATACTGGTTTCCCTAGAGGTGAACACTCTTAGGTTTCTTGTATATTCTGGCAGAAATCTTCTATGTATGTATATCTTTTTAATCTTTTCAGAAATAGGATTATATTATGCCTACTTACAGTTTTTAAAACTTAGTGATCAATGGTTAAGTATACAGCATCTGATTACAAAATAATGTTTTTTTTTTAAATTAACAAATGAACCAGAATTTAAGCATTCTAGTTGAATCGTGTTCTCTTTTAAAAGTTAGTTTAGGACTCTCTTCATTTCACCAGTGCAGTTGCTGTGGATGCTGCATTTTAGGACACTTCTGGACCTGCAGTCTAAGCTTGAGCCCATAGGGCTTTGAGCTGCCAGACTTGGCTTGTTCTGGCTTTTCACTTCCACCTAAGAAAGGTACATAGGTGCCTGTGGGGCTGAGCCTTTCGTGGACTCTTTTGTTTTAATGATTTTGCTTTTCTGAATTGTGTCCTAAGTTTCTGAGCTGCTGTTTGCCTAAAAAGGAAAGTCTGTCATTATGTATAATACTTTAAGAAATTCAATGACAGAGCATTCATTTAGATTTTCTAGATGGAGAATGTTTGTATAGCTGTAGTTTTCGCTTTAATCTTAATTCTCTAAGTGACTAAGAATTTTACCCCTATTTTTTCTTCATTTTCAGTTTTTGATAAAATTGTTGGCTTTGCTGTTAGTACATTAGTTATATTTACTGTGCTATAGATAGAGTGAAACTTTTTAATTTGCTGCCAAACAAGCCAAGTGGGCCCCTACCTCAGGTCCTTCACACGAGCTCTTTTCTCAACATGGGATGTTCTTCACCCTACCCAGATATCCCCAAGGCTTGCTCCTTTGCTTCTTTCAGGTCTGGGCACAGATGTCACCTTATTAGAGATGCCTCGATTTACCACATTTGCAATCTTTCTGTCCCACCTCCACCACCTGTCACTCCTGTTCCCCTCACCCTGCTTAATTTTTCTCCTTAGCACTGTCACCACATGGCGAATCATATTTAAATGTATTATTTGTCTCCTGCAACTGGACTATAAACTCTGGGGTCAGGGTCTTTGCCCAATTTGTTCCTTTTTTATTCCCAGTACCTGAGGAAGAGCCTAGCATTGTAGTAAGTATAATACATTTTTTGTTGATTAAATGAATCTTCTTATAAAGGTAAGCAGTTTCAGAAAGTCAAATGAGTAGGTCATTTGACTTAAATTTGAATCTTAACTCTGCCACTACCAGCCCAGGCAATGTGAGGAAAATTATATTTCTTAATTGGGAAATGAAGCTTTAAATTAGGTATCTCTGTGATCCTGTTCAGCTTCTAAGCCCTGTCATTGGTTCCTCTCTTTTGTTGCTCCTTCTCACTTACATATTTTCCAATTTTAAATTTTTTTCCTGGTTCTGGCTGCAGTTACACAGTGGAAATTATCAGTTATTTTGCCGATATTGCTCTAGCTTTATTGGTTTGGGGGGAACTCAGACATAAATGAACACTTTCACAGGTTTCTATTTTTCTCTTTTAAGTTCATATAATCATCACACACAAACTTCTCAATCTCATACTCCTGTTCACCAAGGGTTTGACTTGCTTAGAAGGAGAAAGAGGACATGCCAGTGCTATATCAGATCTTTCAGCCATACCTCCTCCTGTTAAGGCCAAACGTAGGCCTGCGTTTTGTCTGGTTCCACTCCTTACCTGCCCCACGTTTCTCACTTGTCAGTTCTGCCAACACGATCTGGGGTAAGCAGTTTCTCCTCCCTTTTCACCACCACCAGCACATATGACATGTTTCAGACTTCGTCTTTAGACATCTTTTTTTTTTCCCCTGATGAGAAGAAGAGACAGACTCAAGAATTCAAACCATATCTTCAGGAGATTATGTTAATCGGTGTTCAGTTTCTTGATCTATCTCGAAAGGCCACACATCACATTGGGAAGTAATAAATCAGCTATTTTACTGTCAACATTTTCTTCCAGCCCATTTGCTTATGTGGACCCCTTGCACTGTAACATGGCCTATTTGTACCTTGAGCTCCTCAAAGACTCACTCAACGAGTATGCATATGCAGCAGAGCTAGCAGGCTTGAGCTATGACCTCCAAAATACCATCTATGGGATGTATGTAAGTACCCACGTCTTAGAGCCTTCCACTCATCAACGTTTTTTACATTGATTTGATGGAAGCGTTTTTGATTGAGGGTATGAGTTTAATTTCTTTTTTTTAATCTTTATGGCTAATCATATTTTCTCATCATTTAATTTTAAGTTAGCTCTTATTTTAAGGAATATACCACTCATATAACGCAAATTTTCCTTGGTTTCTTTTTATTTATTCATTTTTTTTTTTTACTTCATTCATCGGATTGTCATATTTTTCTCCTAAAAATTGGACCCTGGTTTATGTGTAGGTCTTACCCATTTCCATATCTGAAGTCTTGATCTTTGAGAACAAAGAATGACATCGTGTTGCCATTGTAAAACATAAGGTTGGCCTGTCCTATTTCCCTAGCAATTCAGATCATGAGGCTGCATATCCATACTCTTCGGTCATGTTTCTTCATTACCATGCCACTGCTTGAGGTATCAAAGCATTTCTTTTGTTTTTCTTTTTGTTAGTCGCTACATTTATGCTGATCCTCTCCATTGCAACATGACATACCTGTTTATCAGGTTATTGAAGGATGATTTAAAAGAGTATACATATGCAGCACGCCTCTCAGGTTTGAGCTATGGCATTGCATCAGGAATGAATGCAATACTTGTAAGTAAATGAAAACCAAAGAAAAGGCACCACACCGTTTAAGCATTATGTTGAGCTTGGGAAAACTATTAACTTCTGCATTTTTAAACAAGAAGATTGATGGTTTTTTCCTTGCAACTTTTTAATGACTGAAGGACTCAAATTAGTATTAGCTACACTAATGAATGATTTAGTAGTTTAGTGCATCTTGTGAACATGTATGTGTGCTACATTTATTTGCATGTTCCTCTGCTTGAAAGCTTAACATATTAATCCTAAAAGCATGTTGTTCTTTCCATATATTTGAGTATATTAACATCTGTAAGTGAAAGATGTCCATAGTTATTGTTGTGGTGCTTGAATTTTATTTATATATGAGCTTCTTTTATTTCTGCTGACAGTATTAGAAAGTTTCTGTGTGCAAATACATGTGACGTTTTCATTTAATTTTTTTATGGCATGCATCATTAACTACTTTTAAGTGTGTTTTAAAATAAACACTATTAAGTGCACTCTAATAGATAACTAGGTCCTTTCTCTTGACTCTGTGACATTTCCAAACTTATATCTCATTTTTAAATTAACATTCCTTTTATGGCACACATTCATCTTCACTCCTCTTAAAAATATAGTGTATGTTTTAGTAACAACTAAAATGAGAGCATGTGCTGGGTACTTCTCTTTATAAATTCTTATGCAAAAAGTTTTAGTGTTTTTAAATTTTACTTATTTTGTAGTGACTTTTTTTCTTCACAAAAGTTAATTTTCTGGTAGCTTTTGTTTAATGTATAAGAGTGTATACAACATAGCCATTTTCAGAGTCCGGGGAAATTTGAAGCTCAGAGATCAAAATAAACTCCAAATAGAAAAATAATAATCTATAATTTTTTCACTATTGAGTTTTAGTAGCATATTACCATTAATATAAACAATTTTTTATTTGTGGCAAAATGGGCTTTCAGCTAATTATCAGTCTAGTTCTTATAGTATGTGATGTGCTTTCCATGGGCAAGGACCTTCACTCCTGCTGAAGTTTCTTGCCTATCATTTTTATAAGGTAGAAGTTTTCGTAGATATTCTGATTGCAATGTATCCTCTACTTCGGTGGGTGCCACCATGTGGAAATATAATAATGGGAAATGTAATAATAGGCATCCTCCACTTTTCAAAATGTTATGCTTTCAAGGACTATTAAAGTAAATTGTCCTAAGGCAAAATCCTGATGGTACATACAATGTATCCTTACTACACATTCATTTTGCCATTGGCTTTTGGCATCAGCAGGACTCATCAAACCAACAATTGGTGATTGAATGAGAAAAGTGGCAAAATGCCATATAATACAAAATTGGGGCTGCCTGATTTCTCCAAATGTGTTTTTAAAAATATTTAAATACAAACAACTTGAGGACATATGCAGTCATTGGTAGATAACACTCCCCTGTGATTTTTTACCTTCTTACTATAAAAACTTTAAGCCTGCCATTCCTTAGAAATTCTTTTTGAAGAATAAACTTACAGAATAATTACATTCTGTAATTATTTTGGTATAATAAGAACTTGCATTTTGGTGATGTAGAGTGTGCTGCCATAGTTTGGCATCAGGTGAGTTTTCGTACTACTGATTTTGTTTAGGAAAAGCAAAAGTATGCTTTTGAGTTTTAGTAAACAGAAGTGGTTAATGTTATCTTCTCAGTGTTAAATTATATTTATGAGAAGTTAAATTAATTGAATTTCTTATTTCATTTTTATTTTAATACCCTGGCTTGATGATTTTCTAAATGTTTACAATCAGGCTTAAAGTTGTTTCATATTTTTAGACTTTTAATACCCTGAACTCTTTCTTTAGCTCTCAGTAAAAGGTTACAATGACAAGCAGCCAATATTGCTAAAGAAGATTATTGAGAAAATGGCTACCTTTGAGATTGATGAAAAAAGATTTGAAATTATCAAAGAGGCAGTAAGTTTTTTGAACTTATTTTTATAATCTACTTTTTGTTGTTGTTCATAAGGTGATATGAAATGATTTTTAAAGGACTTATAAAATTAATGAACCCATGTCTCCCTTCGCTAGTACATGCGATCCCTTAACAATTTCCGAGCTGAACAGCCTCACCAGCACGCCATGTACTACCTCCGCTTGCTGATGACTGAGGTGGCTTGGACTAAAGATGAATTAAAAGAAGCCCTGGATGGTAAGACTTTTTCTGCTAATAGCCTAAAGATTTTTTCATTTTTTTCTAAAATCATTTTGTTTTATCCTGATTATCTAGTGTTTATGCTTTCTAATAACATGTTCTCTTAAAGCCAGATTTGCATACTTTTTATAAAGGCAGTGGTGACCTTTGAAGGCATCTTAGCCATATTTGATGTTTTCAGCCTGGATCAACATCAATTAATTATTACTGTTCATAGATTTCTTCAGATGACTAAATGTTTTGACTCAAGAACTTACCTTGTTAATAGTGAAGTATTCAGAAAAGGAAAAGAGGGCCAGATTTGAAAGTCTTATCCCACAGAAAGGATTCTCAAACATCTTTAGATCTGTTCAGTTCCGTTAAAAACTAGGAAATGTGTAAAGACTGAAAAGTCATCTTTTGTTTCTTTTTTTCCTAAAATCTTAAATCTAGTTTTCAGAGGCTTTGTTTCATAGTCCTGAATTCCTGGAGGGCAGCGATTATGCCTTCCTTTTATCCTCTTTACTTAGTATCTAGTGTAGTATTACATCTTTTGTGCGTGCGTCTAATGAATGCCTATGAAATGGAGTGAAATTACATTTAGGGTTGTTTTATTGTAAAGAATGTGACTGATATCACTCTTTTTTATTGTTTTATCTTTTTCACTTCTTAGCATTACTTTATCAGTTCATCTTTCTATATGCTCAGCAATAAGGAAAGCATTTTGAATTTTTAATAACCTTATATGACAAGTCCTTATCATGTAATATTATACTTTTGATGTCTTCATTGATAAATCAAGAGCAAAATATTGAAAATCATTGTTTTATTGGTTGCCTCAGGCATTGGATAGGCTTATAGATTATAAAATTTATGAACTAGAACAGATACATTTTTAATCTGGACAGTTAATATACTTTTCTTTACAAAATGGTTATGAGTCACATCTAGTTAAATGCAAGAATGTTACTTTTTTTTTAAAAAAAACACATATTTTAAACATATCTTTCAAGAAATTGAACTTGCATTCAGCATGATCAAAAAGCAGAGGTTTTGGGGTACCCCCCCTTGTTAGCTTCTGGGTCAGATGTTTCGTGAATTTTAAGCAGAATAAGCTCTAAAGTGTGTCATAGGAATATGAAACCTTCCTAAAATATATTTTATATGTAGAAAGGTAGTACTTTTTTAGTCGAAATTCTCTACTCTAATAAGTAATCATTCTGTTTTGATATATATACTCATACAACGATCCAGTAATACAAACATGGCTTATTTGGAAGACAACTCAGTTTAAGAAGCTGGCTCCACAATGACTCTAAATCAGTCAGCTATCCAGGTGCCGGGGTATCAAGAACCTGAGTTCAGTGTGATCCAGCAGCATTTACTGACCACCCTCTATGCCCAGGCCCTAGACTCCAGGTGCTTGAGATTAAAAAGAAAAAGATGAAAAAAAGAAAAAAAAACACATCATTTTGATTGGGTTTCTTTGATCAGGGAGCTCCAGCCTAGTGGCAAAGCAAAAGTGTAAACAGATAATTTCAGTAAAGGCAAAAAGAGTAAGTATCGTGATAGAGGTCTGTAGAGAGTGGTGAGGTATGGGAGAGGTATAGGGCAGTGCCTAGGAGAGCAACAAGTGCCCTTTGGAATTAGACTAAGGATCACATGCCAGCTCTGTAACTTACTAGCTTAATAATTTTGGACAAGAAACTTAAATTTTCTAAACCTCAGTTTTCTCATCTTTAAACTGAGGATAATAGTACATACTTTACAGTTTATAACATCAGTAAGATGCCTGGCCCATAGTAAGCACTTGTTAATTCCCTTCCCGTGTCTCTCTTTAAGTCACTGATTTTCTCATACATCGTAGCAGTTATCAGTATGGTGGTCCTAATGGAGAAGGGACAATGCTTCCTTATTGAAGAATTAAATCAATACACGTAAAAGGAAAGTGGAGAGTAGAAAACTTACTATTAGGATGCCATAATAATAATTGATACAGGCAATATACACCAATAGATGCTAAAATTAGTGGGCAAAATTTAAGGAAAAACAGGATATTAGTATAGTTTCAAAATATTTCTGCGTAAGTATTAATTATAATGGAAAAAGTAACCATTGATGAATAGATGGCTTTTCTTAATTGCTTGTTGAGCATACATGAGTTACTCAGTTGTAACCAAAAGAATAAAGTAGTGCACTGACAGTGAAGACATCCGGCAGACACCACCGTAACCAAGTGTCAGCATCACCACAGCATATCAGCATCATGCACCGCTGATGTGATGCCCTGAGAAAGGCATTTTACCTTTGTGGTATTCTTCCTAGTGGTACAAAAACTCAGTTTAATCATGAGAAAACATTGAGCAAACCCAAATGGCATTCTATGAAGTAACTGAACAGTCCTCTTCAGAAATCTTAAGGTTGTGAAAGACAAGGAAAGACCAAGGAACTGTCACAGATTGGGGGAAACTAAGGACCCATGATAACTATGTGCAAGGTGGGACTGTGGACTAGATCTTGGAACAGAAAAAGATGTTAGTGGAAAAATTGAAATCCAGATAAAGTCTGTATTTTAGTTAATAGTGTTGTATCAATGTTAATGTCTTAACTTTTGATCAGTGTACAATGGTTATGAAAGATGTTAACATTAGGGAAAACGAGGTGAATAGTATATAAGAACTCTGTACTATTTTTGAACTCCAAACTTTTCTATCAATTTCAAATTATCTTGGATTTTTTTTTTTGTTTGTTTGTTTTTTAAACTCATAGGTAGAGCTCACTATTTCTTACACTTTTACAGATGTCACCCTTCCTCGCCTTAAGGCCTTCATACCTCAGCTTCTGTCACGGCTGCACATTGAAGCCCTTCTCCATGGAAACATAACAAAGCAGGTGAGTAGTTGAGGTTTTAACAGTCTGTTGTGGATCAGTGCAGGAGAATTTTTACTCTAGTCTAAGACTATCAACTACCACAGTGTGATTATAAACACGTTAGTGTTCACTCACCTTCCCTGCTCTGTGGAGGAAGGTAGGAGGAGCATAGGGGAAGTAGAATGATCATGGTTGACTGTGAACCTTGTGTGATCATAATAAGTGGAATAATTTTCCCTACTCTCTATAGGACAGCAGGACTATATAGTGGATAAGAGCACATGGCATGGAATCAGATAGCCTGGAATCAAATCCTGACTGTACCACATACTAGATATGTAATCTTCTGAAAAGGTCTTAACCTCTGTATGCTCAGTTGCCCTATTTGTAACATTAGAGTTATTAGGATTAAATTAAATAGCAAATGCCAAGTGTTGACCACGTGGCTAGCACTCCAAAATTCCTATGACAGTCTTATCTCGAGAGCCAACACTCTCTACCACTCTGCTATACTGGCTCCTAAACAATATGCCTAAGGTCAGATGCTTATGAGTGTGGCAGACACAGGATTCTTACCAAGGTCGGTTTTACTCAAAATATAGCCTTATGCTCACCTCCTTTGCTTTGCTATAAGCCCAGGCCTTGTTTACGTGGGACCAACTTTTTGTCACCAATAATGTCTCCAACTTCAGCAGTGCCTTTCTCCCAGCATTGAGACTGCCTGGGTCTCTGTTTCTCTTCACTACTAGCATATTGACTATGTTACAAATTGCAATTTTCAATTTTTGTTCATTTGAATAGGTTAAAATGTATTTAAGATTTAAAAATCTGTTTTTATGATAAACTAGGCTAGGTTTATTAAACAAGCACGTTTTCATTATTGTATTGGCTGTCATTCAATATACTCTTTTATTTTCACCGACAAGATACATTTATGTTTCTGTGTACTGTGACTTATCTTTTTCCACAGGCTGCATTAGGGATTATGCAGATGGTTGAAGACACTCTTATTGAACATGCACATACGAAACCTCTCCTTCCCAGTCAGCTAGTTCGGTATAGAGAAGTTCAACTCCCTGACAGTAAGTTGAAATGTTACAATTTTGGTAATGACTATTTTGACATAATACTGTGGGCGATTACAGGTGGATTGAATTCATTTGGATAATAATGTATAGTTTTATGGTAAAGATCTACTGGAATCTTCTATTTATAGAAGTATCGTCAAAGAAAGAAAATTCTGTCAGAAAATTATCTGTAGGTGCGCCAAAGAAGTGAAATTGAGGCAGGCAGTTATTTTGAGGAGAATGATACTGGAATTGACTGGTAATTGAGTGTAGAGGAGTTAGGAAGTAAAAATATCACAAAACTAAAGAAATATTGATTGTGAATCATGAAATAAAATGAAAACTGGAATCATAATATTTAATTGGAACTCCATAGGAGCCTTTGGCAGAAATAGTTTTAGGAAAGCCACACGTGCAGATAACAACATGTATTCATTACATGCATACTTTATGAGGAATTAACATAAGGCATGGATAATAATATGTTAGAGTTTACAGTGCGGGGTTAATTTTGCATTGACAATGGGTTCTGTTGATATAAAAACTCATTAAGCATTATTTTCATTATTGTTCAAAATTGTCTAGTGGGAAGTATGTTAGACCAGGGATGAGAAGCATCGTTTGTTTGTTTGTTTGTTCAGCCAAACTCAATTGTTGACTATTCCCCATGCATGCATGATCTGTGCTTTTTTTTTCCCCCAGCTATTTTATTCTCCTGAAAATAGTGTTCCATTCCACCCCCCAGCCCCCATTTCTCATGGACCTATGTCTATCCCTATTCATCCTTCCAGGCCCGTCTTATTCCACTAAACATTTTCTAACACTCCCAGCTAGAAGTAATCACTTCCTCTGCTAACTTCCCAGCACAGGTTTTCTAAACCTTCCCTTATTTAAGTTACTCAGCACTTCTTCTTTTGCATTGTGATTGAAGTACATCTCCATATCCCTCATTAGCTTATATGTTTCTGAAGACCAGGATTTGTGTCTAGCTCATGTGAGGAGCTATTAAAGCAACTCAAACGTAGTGTTACCTCAGGATATCGTTGTTGAATGTGCAAAGGTACCTTGAGTGCAGCTCTGCTGTTCCACATGGCCAGTCATCACAGACCTGGTAATGGTTCACTTCAGACTTCTGTTAGTTTGTTCCTCAGTAACGGCAGCATGGCGGAGAGGAAGAATCAGGATCTGCTGTTCAAAAACCACAACACTTGGTCATGAGGCAAAGTGAGGCCAGTCTAAAAACAAAATTTCAAAGTGAAATCTATCTTTCACACCTCTTTTTACTAGGACCCTATCTCTTCTGTCTCTCAAGTGCCGCCACAAATTGCCCCATGCTTAAAAATAACTCAGTTCACATCCCACTCTTAAAATGCTAGGTGTTAAGAAATCATTATAATTTAGTCAGCTCTTTGGATTTGTCTTAAATAATTCTTCACTTAACTCTCCATGGGACAATATTTACAGTTTAAAAAGAAAAATTTTAGGCATTATGAAGGGGGAGACATTTGGGGATACATATGAAAAAGGCTAGAAGTGTGGATGGGGGAGACGGACTTATAGCCTGTGATCTCCTTCTTCTGATAAGAGGGAACTCACTGCTGTGAGTATGCAGTCAGAAAGTGTGACTGTTAGTCTTGGGTCTGGTCAGAAAAGTGACATAGGTGAAATACAAATCCAAGCTTCTCTGCCTCCCTTTACTGTCGATGTCTAAATTAGCTTCTGTGAGAGTGAGCAGACGTCTCACTACTACTATGTCTGGGAAAGCTTAAATTTGAGTCTTATACAATGCTAAATACTAAGCATGTATATTTGCTTAGTCAAATTTATTGCTCATGAAGTAAAGTGATCAGATCATAAAGCATGATCATCTGCTCATATTTTCGATGAAATATTTTATCAACATATATGAATTTTAGTCTTAGCTGTCCACCATCTGACTCTGTGTCCTTGGACAAGTCACCCCACTTGTCAAGTTCTTAGTTTCCTCATCTCCGAAGTGAGATGGTAGGCTAAGTTAATCTCTAAGCATTGTACGTATTTGTGTAAATTTGTGAAATGACCTTTTGTGTGGGTGTTAGAAGACTGTATTGGAAATAGAATGTTAAATAGAAGTGCAAGATAATAAAGGCACAACTAGTAATTTTTAAAAATTGTTTTGTATGGTTATTAAAACAGTTGGTATTTCTATTGAGGTTCTTGTATGTATTAGTTCTAATCTAGTACTTACAGTACGTTGTACATTTTATTAATTATGAGTCTCATCTAGCATTAATACTTAGTCATCAAATGAGTCTTTTATAAGTTCCTTGCCCTTTAAATTTAATGAGTGTTTAACTAGGGTCTACCAATTTTAGTATATGTGTTGCTGAAACGAGCACACAAGGACCTACCAAATGCAAATCACTACACTAGGATTCCCTTAGCTAAGTAATTTCACATTCTTAATTAATTGCAGCTTGGAATGGCCAAACATCAGCCAAATTGAACAATTTCAAAAAGCCAAGCAAAACATTAACTTTTTTAAGCCCTATATAAATTTTTAAACATGTTGCTCTTTTTTTGAAACTTCCTAGGAGGATGGTTTGTTTATCAGCAGAGGAATGAAGTTCACAATAACTGTGGCATCGAGATATACTACCAAACAGACATGCAGAGCACCTCGGAGAATATGTTTCTGGAGCTCTTCTGTCAGATCATCTCTGAGCCTTGCTTCAACACCCTGCGCACCAAGGAGCAGCTAGGTGAGAGAGAAGTAGAGGAAAACAGGGTGCCATAGGCCTTGAGGAGCAACCACTGTCCTCGGAGAACGTTCTCCACATGTGGCAGTCCCCAGCATGTTGCTTCAGGCATGTCCTATTCAGAAAGACTTGTGAAGACCTCATTTGTGGGGAACCCACTTCTAAAAGATAAGCAATTAATATCTTATGCACATTAAAGCAGTTCCTGAGGTGATGACACTGTGTTTACATTGCATACATGTCAACACAGAGGACATTTTGGGTAGCAGGGAGAGGGTACTAAGGGCAGGCCATCATGGGTGATAAGGTGGGAAGCAAGCCATCCAGAGAAGCTTAGATCCACTAAGCTTTGGGTTCCTCGAGTGGGCAAGTATTTTCTCTCATTCATCCTGGTATCCCAAGTCTAGGGCACATAGAAGGTACTCAGTAAGTATTGAGGAAATATTTTAGGCACTGTTAAAAGACTTGGAGATCGCGGCAGGTTTGATCAATGAGAAAAGAGCCAGAGAAAAAGGATTTGGGAGGTACCTCCAAGTACCTTTTTTTTTTTTTTTTAAACAACCACCATGCTGGGAAGTGAAAATAGATAAGTTATGAATGATCCTTTCCTGCAAGGAGCTCACAGTCGAATCAGGTAGGCAGACCTGCAAAGCAGTATTTGTAATACAGTGCAGTAAGTGCTACTGAGAGTGTTCAGATGCTAAAGGCTATGCTGAAGACGGTTTCTTCCTCAGAAGTGGGACCCAGAGACACCACAGCTGTCAAGTGTGGTTCAGCGCGGTGCAGCTGAAGGAGGTAGGGCAGGCGCTTGGTGTAGAAAATGTGTCGAAGGGAGGTAGTTGCATGAGCTCACAAGATGGCAGTGGAAGTGTCACTTTCAATTACAAGGTCTCTAGAGATTTACAATCTGAGTAGAGTTGGTCCAGGAATGGATTATGTAACAAGAAATGAAACAGGCAAGTTCACATGGGGAACTTGGATGTGAAAGGAAACAGTACCAGGTTTTCTTTGGTTAAGGGATGAAAATTAGTTTAGCATTTCTTAGGGGTGGCAATAACTAACATAAATTGAAGATTAACGAGGAGTGATATTAAATTTGTATGAACAATAGGAGGGTTTTTTTGTTCTTTTTTTTTTTTTTTTAAGAACCCTTATCTCCTACTTTCTAACTCTTCTTCAGAGAGCTCTTCTGGTCTCTTCTTATAAACTGAGGATGTTTTGTTTGCTCATATTTCTTCAGAGGCTAATGATATAAAACCCTAAAGTAGATTTTATTTGCTCTGACAGAATAAATTTTGAAAGATTAAAAGTGGTGTTTATGTTTCAGGCTACATCGTCTTCAGCGGGCCACGTCGAGCCAATGGCATACAGGGCTTACGATTTATCATCCAGTCGGAAAAGCCTCCTCATTACCTGGAGAGCAGAGTGGAAGCTTTCTTAATTGCCATGGAAAAGTCTATAGAGGACATGACAGAAGAGGCCTTCCAAAAACATATTCAAGCATTAGCAATTCGTCGACTAGACAAACCAAAGAAGCTATCTGCAGAGTGTGCTAAATATTGGGGGGAAATCATCTCCCAGCAATATAATTTTGACAGAGGTAAGGCAAAATTAGGGTGTGTGTAAGTGTAACATTTGAGGACATTGAGTGCATTCTACAAAATGGTATTCGTTTTATAGGTAATATTCTAGCACTGATGGGGGCAAGGCATGGACAGCACTTCTAAAGAACCATTATTTAATATAATTTCCTACTGGAAATTTCATCTTTTGTTCTTCTCTAAAGCTTGAGCTGGATCTACCTGTGTCTCATAATAATACACTAATAATAAATCTAATTTCATTTTTCGTGTTCATTTGCTATGCCCCTGAGGCTCTGAGCATGGAGATGTAGGTGTCTATTTTCCATAACACTTAAAAAAAAAATTTAAAAATTTGCAGATCGAATTCTTTGGAGGCAGGTGCTGCCATGAAGGTACAGGGATTCAAACGTTTGCCTTTAAGGACCTCCAAAAATTTGTCAGTGCTTTTAGATTGAGACTGCTCCCCAAAGTCTCCTGTTTATCAGCTTCCTTTCACTTTTCTTCCAAAGCAGACATTAACAGTGGGGTGTGCGAAACTACGCTAGAATTCAGGAGAGTTAGGTTGTGTTCTCATTCTGACACCAAGAAACTGAAGATCTTAGCCAACACTCCTCTTTTGGGCTGCCCTACCTGTAATTTTCTAGCAGTTATATTCACTATTAATATAGTACCTACCACTTACTGAATGTTTCTCATGTCCCTTAACATTGTGTTATTGTCATGTTTCTTAGTTCTCACTATATTCCCATTAAGCAGTTATTATCCCCAATTTCCAGATGAAGAAACTGAGGCTCAGAAAAGTGGAAGTGATTAACCCAAGATCCAACAGCTCATAAATAGAGAACCAGGATATCCTTTTAATTTTTTACTTGAAATGTATTCCCTTACTATTGCAGAAGCAGATGATAACTTAAAAATATAGGTACTTAGGAGTGTTGAAGTATATTGTCACTTAGTGTAGTAAGTATTCTGGGCTACTTAAAATGGGGTCATTAGTAAATTACTGTTTAATTACTTTTCCAGATAATACAGAAGTTGCATATTTAAAGACACTAACCAAGGAAGATATCATCAAATTCTACAAGGTAAATTCAAATCGTATATTTAGATTTTGGCTGATAAGGAAATATGATATGTTCTGTGTTGTGAACCAATTCACACAGGATTTATAAAAGCGTGTTTATGGATTTAAGTATTTTTGACACATAATTACTGTTAGAAAAAAGAGAAAATTTATATTAAACCCAGTACGGTTTTCTTCTCCCTCTGAACCAGGGACTGTGATGGCCTTCTGGCTTCCTGAACCATCTCTTCAGGCTACCTTTTTGTTTCTTCTCTCTGTTCCCCACCCCAGCTCACAAAGAATATTGCCGAGCTTGTCTGGTGGAAAGGAAAAGCAAGGAAAACAAATAGAACTTGGGAATTAGATTCTTCTCCAATCTCTGACAACTATAAATTGTCTTCACCCATTTAGGTGCCACGGTGGCTCCTTCTTTAAATAAATGATTACTCATCTTTGGACAGTGTTCAGGGATCTTATGAGTTTTGAACACCTGTGGGCACTGAGAAAGTTTATCAAGAGAAAAATAGACACCACCATGAACATTTTCCCAGTACAGCTTTAAGAGGTTCACACCATGTCAATTTTCCCCACCTGTAACAAAATTCCATGACAGGTAGCAAAAATTTTGTTATGTGGGTATATAATGTGTAATAAGCATGCTAAGTGCAAAAATTAAATTTTAAGCTGCAATAGAGTTGTACTTAAAGTATTACATATATTCTTTGTAATATAGTGGGGCCTTTATTAAGTGTAAAATACTTTTATATCTATTTTACAGAATAAGGAGCAAAATTATACCCTGTAATTACCATAGTGCCTTAGAATTATATCCTAGCTAGTGTTCCAGCCACTTCTCCGGGTTCATCACATCTGATTTATTCGGTGCCAGTCGTTTGGTCAGGAGCTCAGTCGCGGCCTGTGCTAACATCTCTTTGGAAGAGAAATCATCTACTTTACAATGTCATTTTCCAGGGATATATTGTAACTGACAATACCAGAGTCAGTACTTGCAGTTCTCATTAGAATGATTTTGTGGGATTACTTGCACAGTGAAGGCTAATCACATTTTTCTCCTGTACTGGAGTTTTCAGTACCCATTTAATTCACCACCGCTGTTTCTATGTGGGAGAGTGAGAAAAAGGGAATGTCCCGACATGAAGGTACTGGTCGTTTCCTAAAGGAAAGTGGTGACCTTGCGCTGTTGGCGAGTCACTGGTACCTCTTCCACCAAATCCTCTGCAAAACTACAAGGCCGATCGATGTTCTCTGTATGTGCAAACAAGTATCAATAAAGCCAATAACACCTTAGTAATAAATTAAAGGAAGACTAATGATTTTAGTTTCAGAATTTGACAGTAAAAGCCAGTGTTTTGAATGTATCTTTTTTGGCAGTGAGATTTGAGCCATTTGGGCTGTGGAAGGGGCTGGGCAAGTTATTTTCCTCACTTCATAGCTCCCTTTGCATTGTGTAAAGGACGATAAGGGTCTTTTCTAAACTTTTCTTGCTCTTTTGCAGTAGTAGTCTTTAAAATATATACATATCTTGTTTTGATAAGGGAAGACTATGTGTATAGGGACAATGGATGTATGGGAAATCTCTGCATCTTCCACTCAATTTTCTTGTGAACACAAAACTGCTTTTAAAACTATATATATATATATATATATATATATATATATATATACACACACATATATATGTATATTTATATGTATAAATTTATATATAACTATGTATTTATGTATGTATATATGTATCTAAAACACATGTTTTGTTAATAAAAATACATATAAAACAAAATTTTGATCTGAAATTTAACCCCAGCTAGTCTTTGTGTAAATGGAGAGTCACAGTAGGACAATGAGGGGCAGAGTCAGGTGTAGGAACAATGCTTAGGACACATGTCCACTGCCAGGCTGTTCAGTTGTTCAGAGTGCCCTGCTTAGAGAGCTACTGGCCTCACTCAAGTGATCTCAACTTCTCCAAAGGTTCTTTTACCTGTAGGGGCAGCAGCAACATTTCCCTAGCCATGTCCCATAATATACTAGTATTCTACGAGATATTAATAGGGGTAACTAGAAAAAAGAGTTTCGTGACCATTTAAGTTTGGAAATGGCTACACTCTTTATTCCCATTCCTGGAGAATCACAGAGTGTGTTAGCATTTTAAGAATTCTTGGAAGCCCCAGAGGAAATAAAGACGTCTATAGTCTAGCATTTGTTAAACTTTGATCAAGAAAACATTTCCTTAACTGATTTCACCATGGAACTTTTTTTTTTTTTTTTTTTGCACTAAATACCTATAAATATCTCCTGGGACTCTAGTGTTCCTTAGAACAGGGGTCCCCCAACCCCAGGCCGCAAACCGGAACCAGTCAGTGGCCTGTTAGGAACCAGGCCACACAGCAGGATGTGAGAGGCAGGCGAGCCACTGAAGCTTTACCTATATTTGTAGCAGGGGATCAGGTGAGCTAAATAGGAGAGTGCCTTGTATAAGGCAGAACTTAATAAATGCTAGTTTCCTCCTCTGTTGGTATGTTGGTAGGTGAGGGACCATAGCAGTGCCCTGGTGTAGAATCTGAGGTTCTTAGAGGAGCAGGTTTTGTGGTCATCTCTTGACTAAGCTTAGTCCATTATCTCTGCAGACAGTAAAGATCACTAGGTGTGGCCCTGAGTCACATCCCATTGAGTGCTAGGCTACATTTTTAATCCAAGCCAAAGTACTTCTTTGCCGTAGGAGTTTGAGCACATCATTTCATCTCCTTGGACTCAGTTTTTTCATCTGTAAAATGGGGTTAAGAATAATTCTTACCTGCTATTTGTAGAGTTTAAATGAGATATTGTAACTGAGGGGAAAGAAAAGGAAGCATCTTTTCTGTCTCTGGTTCTTCATAGTTGTAAGAGAATACCTCATTTTAAGTTCCTTAGTGGGCAAAAGGGTGACTTTGCCATTCTTTCTGCCTAGGAAATGTTGGCTGTAGATGCCCCGAGGAGACATAAGGTATCCGTCCATGTTCTGGCCAGAGAAATGGATTCTTGTAAGTATTTATTCTTGACTTTTTTGAGTGTCTTTCTAGGCACATGATAGCTGTCCCTTCCCATAGCTACATCTCTTATTGAGTACCAGAAAGTAAAGGGGTGCAGAAGGGAACTAACTGGAGGCAAAATCTACTCTAGCAAAGCAAAAATAAGGGGAAAAGAGAAATGAGTCATTGAAGGGGAGAGCCAATACCAGATGGCACAAAGCCAAGCTGGCCACAGCCCTTTAAGAAAGCACAGCTAGTTGCTGGTAGGACTTCTCCAAAGAAGCCATATGGAACCACTGCATGTAGTGAGGAAGAATAAGCAATTTATCTGCTCCATCCTTCCCATCTCCTGTCTCTGACTGGCCAAGGTTTGCCCTACAACCATTAACTCCCCCAGCCTTCTGGGTTGTTTTGGTGGCCAGAGCATCAGGGTCCAGTGAGGTCAGACATGGGCACTAAAATTGCTGCTGCCAAGGCTTTAATAACCATGGTAACATCATGAACTATCATTGGGGATACTCCAGGTAGGAGGCAGGACAAGTAGTCAAGGCCTCAGGGAGCAGTCAGCCTGAGAAGATCTGAGAAGTACATGAACTGGGCCTGGTACAGTTGTTTAATGAACTGAGTCTGTTTTTGATTGTTTTTCTAAAGTGCCTCTTATGTGCTAGTATCAATAAGTGCAAAGCATTAACCCTTTCATTTTCCTATAGGTCCTGTGGTTGGAGAGTTCCCATGTCAAAATGATATAAATTTGTTACAAGCACCAGCCTTACCACAAGTAAGAAATGTAAATGTTATGTTAGATTGCACTATTAAGGGACTTACTACTTAGAAGGAGCTTATTCATCAGGACACAGAAGACCTAGAGGTTTTAGGTCACCAGGTGTTAGAGCCTCTACCTTTGGTCTCCTTTAAAGGCCAGGTCCCCGTTATTTCTGATAGTTCCCAGTGGTCACTTTTCCCTTTTCAGCTGCAGAGAAACTCAGCCTCTGCTCTTGTCTGCCTTCGCCTCTAGCTTGAACGGTTATGTTAGTCCACAACGAGCCCTTTCCAGCCGCATTTGTCCCCAGCACCTTCCACAGCCCGGCATATTTTAGTCATCTGGAAAGGTTGGCATTTACTTGCAGGAGGAGGAAACTGGCAGTGGAACCAGGCCCTTACTGGGTGGGCACACCAGCCTCTGCCACTCTGCTGAAGCCTTGGTGCTGAGCCCTTGGTGTGCCAACCCTGTATGCCCAGAGGGAAGCTGTGTCCTCCATCTGGCCCACAGCCCCACTGGGGGCATTCACCATAGATTGGCATAGATCTTCTGGCCCTACTGATCCAGGAAGAAAGGCCAGTAGATCATAATATACGGGGTTGAAATTTGTATATCTAAAAAAAAAAAAGAGAGAAAGAGAAAAATGTCAATGTCCTGTTGAGTCTGTTTCTTAGGTTGATATACTAAAAGAAAATTTTTCTTTGCAGCCTGAAGTGATTCAGAACATGACCGAGTTCAAGCGTGGTTTGCCACTATTTCCCCTTGTGAAGCCACATATTAACTTCATGGCCGCAAAACTCTGAAGATTCCCCACGGGTGGGAAAGTGCAAGTGGATGCATTCCTGAGTCTTCCAAGGGCCAGAAAAGCAATCTTGGCCACTTTCATAGTTTCTGATTCACTATTAGAGACACAAACAGAAAGGTTGTCAAATGTCATAATGTAGAAATATTAAAAATCCAAAGTAATTAAATTACAGAATCTTTTAGATGTAGAGTATTTTTAAAATACATGCCTCTTAAATATTTAAAAAAAAATTTCATTACTAAGAGAAATTTCTCTTATATAACAATATAAGATATTCCTATAGAATGTTTCTTCCATATTCTGTAAAATAGTCACTTGTCGGAAAAAAAATGTTACCTTTTTTCTAAAAGCCTCCTAGGTTGACAGAAAAGTCTTCAAAACATTTAGAAAGGTAATACCTTTTTAAAAATTGGTCCTCAAATTTGCTTTCTACTTGATGGTTTCATGTAAATTAATGGAGAACATAATAACATTTGGCAGATAATGAACAAAACAATGTAATTTTCTGTTATTAGTCAAATTGCTGATTATAAGGCATGGTTTTAATCTTTTTATAAAATTTGAACATGTTTTTTATTCAAACTAGTCAAATGCTGGAAAACCCTAGAACACCCTACTTATTTATAGTGCTAGAAATACAGAATTACCTTACATTGATTTTGTCCCAAACTGAATTTCTCAGGATTACTGTGATTCGTTTCTTTCTGATTGGATTATATTGACATTCTTGTTCATAGTTGTTTTGCAGTGCTCCATCAGTTTTACTTTTCCCATCAAGATGTTACTGTATTTATTTAACAAGTACAAATAGGGTGAACTTCAGATCCCACTGAGTGTGTGACATGCTTTTCCAACATCAGCTATTGTAGACACCTGTAACTTTTTACTACCGTGAAATTACAGTGAGTATATGAACCAATATATCTGCCCCATTACGAAGTTAAAAGTCAACAAGTACAAAGCTAACTTTTTGGAAGTATAAAAAATAAAGCCTTGGATTCTTAAATACCATGATCTCCATAAGACTCTAAAATCCATTTTGCTACCAGTCTAATATTGCCTTAAGTGTTAAGTTATTTTTTGAATATATAAATATAAACATACAAACACACAAATGATGACTGGAGTGGACTTTTAAAAAATATTTTTTTCATGAGATACTATTTTAGATGAAATCGTTACTATAGATTTAACAGCTGTTTTGAAATATTTACTGTTATTAAAACTTCAAGAGAAATTGTGAATATACTTTCACATACAGGCACTAGTAACAATAAGTGGTCCTATTGTCCACTAACTCAGGCAACGTAAAGTATGGCATTTTCAAGTGACATTTTACCTCCATATGAGTTGGTTTGCCAGGACTTCTTTCTGTAGAGTCATGTTTTCTTACATCTTCAGTTTTCACATTTGCCGTTATCCAAATAATCTAAATTTGGGGCAAGAATGATATAATCACAGCTGTGGAGGCTGCTTTGAAAAGCGGGGCTCCATTTCTGTCACATAAATGTGGTGCTGTAACTGTCTTTTATCCCTACCTTCAAGAGCTTCCTTGTATGAAGGTTGTCTTTGTCCATCAGAAGGTATGTGAGTCATCACTTCCTTCTGGTTTTATGCATTTGTAGACTATGCAGCCTTTCATCAAATTGCAAATATATATGAGAGGGATCTAAAATGAGTCCTGAGTGTTTAAATCCACCACTGTTAGGAGTAAATAATCCACCTACCTTTTCTGTGGAAAATTATGTGCTATTGAGTAACTTTTAGCTCTTTTTAATAAATGGGTGAAATTTAACAGAGTCCTTATTAGGGGCAAGTCACGTGAAGAAATCTGAAAGGAGTAGCGTGTGGTCTTCCAGGAGCCTGTGCTTGTTGTTCAGTGCGCTCCGGCACTGGCTGGCATCCAGACTGGATCTAGAGCTACTGCTGGATCACTCAGGCAAACTAATGGATTCATTTAAATGGGTCCGAGCTGCAGTCCACAAGCAATAACAGACTACCCCGGATACTGCTATTTACTCGATGCTTATCTAGTAAAGATCTGTGAAACAAACTAAGGTATTAGTTACCTGTGACTTTTTAATAGTCCTTTCGACTAGTTGATTTGGAGGAGCGAGCATGTGACACAGCCAGTATGGTGGAGTGCTAGGGTAATCCTGTTTACAATAAATCGCCTGAATTTAACCTCTCAAGTTTGCACTTGTATTTTTTTAGTCAGTGGCCAATCCTCAACCTGCCTCCTTATTTGACAATGTTGCTTGCTTTCATTGCTTCTAATGCAGAAGGCAGTGAATTTTTTTAAGTGTATCTGGCTGGGTAGCAGTGATTTAGTCAAATAAATGAGTCAATTTCACACTCTTAGGAACAGATCCCCCTTTTTCGTAATGGGTTTGCCTCCAGGACACAGGTATCGTGAAAACCACCACTAAATCTAAGCCAGAATGGAAAAAGAAGACTCATATCAACATCGTCTTCATTGGACAAGTAGATTTAGACAAGTCAGCCACTACTCGCCATCTGATATACTAACATGGTGAGATCAACAAAAGAACCATTGAAAATTTTGAGGATTCTGCTGAGTTGGGGAAGGGCTCCTTCAAGTATGCCTGGGTCTTGGGTAAACTGAAAGCCGAACGTGAGCATGATATCACCATTGACATCTCCCTGTGGAAATGCTAGACCAGCAAGTATTATGTGACCGTCACTGATGCCCCAGGACACAGAGACTTTATCAAAAACATTATAGACACGTCTCACACTGACTCTGCTATCCTGATTGTTGCTACTGGTGTTGGTGAATTTGAAACAGGTATCTCCAAAAATGGGCAGATCTGTGACGTGCCCTGCTGGCTTATGCACTGCATGTGAAACAACTTATTGGTGTTAACAAAATGGATTCCAGTGAGCCGCGCCCTACAGCCAGAGGAGTATTTAAGGAAATCATGGAGGAAGTCGGCACCTACATTAAGAAAATTGGCTACAATCCTGACATAGGTGCATCTGTGCCAATTTCTGGTTGATATGGTAACAACGTGCTAGAGCCAAGTGCTAATGTGCTTTGGTACAAGGGTCGGAAAGTCACCTGTAAAAGTGGCAATGCCAGTGGAACCACACTGCTCGAAGCTCTAGACTGCATCCTGCCACCAACTCATCCAACTAATAAGCCCTGGCATCTGCCCCTCCAGGCTGTCTACAGAATTGGTGGTATTAATACTGTCCCTGAGGGGCGAGTGGAGGTTGGTGTCCTCCATCCTGGCATGTTGGTCACCTTTGCTTCAGTCACTGTTACAACTGAAATCGTCTGTTGAAATGCACCATGAAGCTTTAAGTGAAGCTCTTCCTAGGACGATGTGGGCTTCAGTGTCAAGAATGTGTCTTTCAAAGATGTTCGTCATGGCAGTATAGCTGGTGACAGCAAAAATGACCCTTCAGTGGAAGCAGCTGGCTTCACAGCTCAGGTGATTATCCTGAACCATTCAGGCCAAATCGGTGCTGGATACGCACCTGTGTTGGATTGTCACAGCTCACATTGCTTGCAGGTTTGCTGAGCTGAAGGAGAAGACTGATCGTCATTCTGAGAGGAAGCTGGAAGATGGCCAAAGTTTTTGAAATCTGGTCATGCTGCCATCATTGATGTGGTGCCTGGCAAGCCCACATGTGTTGAGAACTTCTCTGGCTATCCTCCTCTGGGCCATTTTGCTGTTCATGACACGAGACAGACAGTTGCTGTGGTGTCGTCAAAGCAGTGGACAGGAAGGCAGCTGGAGCTGGCAAAGTCTCCAGCTCTGCCCAGAAGATTCAGAAGGCTAAATAAATATTATCCCTAACACCTGCCACCCCAGTTCTAATCAGTGGTGGAAGAACCGTCTCAGAGTTGTTTGTCTCAATTGGCCATTTAAGTTTAATAGTGAAAGACTGGTTAATGATTACAAGGCATCATAAAACCTTCAGAAGGAAAGGTGAATGTTTTGTGGACCATTTTTTGTGTGTGTCACAGTTCTTAAGTTATTAGTTTTTAAATACTTTTTAATGGAAATAACTTGACCAAAAATCTGTCAAGAGAATTTTGAGACCCATTAAAACAAAATGTAGTGAGGAAAAAATAGATCATTTTTGTAAAACAGGAATCTCGGTGTGAGAGGATGAACTCTTTGTTGTGAGCATTGTCATTGAGCCCAAACCCAGAAAGATTTATCCCTAGCATCATAGGGAGGAAAATAAAAAGGGTAGACAAACAAAAGTTTCTTTTTTTTCTTTCTTTTTTTAGGCAAGGCAATCCTTGGTTGATCTTACAGATTGCAAGGACCTTATCAGTTTACAATCTGTTTTCTATTTTTTTTGTGTGCCTATAGCGCCTGGTCTTCCTACATGGTCTCCCATCCAAGTACTAACCAGGCCCAACCCTGCTTAGCTTCCGAGGTCAGACAGGATCGGGCTTGTTCAGGGTGGTGTGGCTGCAGACAAAATTCCTTTACAGCTGATCTTTGTATCTTATTGTAACATAACATCTCCAGCAACAGGTTAGGCAGATATCCCTTGTCTGACTGTTAAGATAAACTTTCTATCTGTGTGGTTGCCGGCTGGCTCAGATAGGCATCTCTGGAGAAAGTCTGCTAGTTCCTTGGTTTCCAGCCTGGGACAGTGGGGCCAACCCACACAGTCAACATTGTGCTCAGGGATGGTGCAAGCAGCCCCAGCCAGAGGCCCGGAGTGACCCCAGGTTTTATGGCTTAGTGCAGTTTACCCCTCTCCCCGTGCGTGGGGGCAAATCATCTGGTCCCCTCCTGGTACTCTCTAATATGGCTTCTTGGAATGTTGATGTGGTGAAAACCAAGGATTCTCATATACTCATTTCCCTTTCGAAAGAGTGGTTCCTGCCCTCTCCGACTCTCCCTGGCCAGGCTTCTGCCCAGTTGGTTCCTGGATCCCTAGTATTCTGTGCTGCCTATTGAATGGAGTTCATTTGTTGTCTTGGTCAATGTGAACACTGTAGACCCCATGGCTTTTTGTGGAAAAGCTTATTGATAGTATTGCATTGCTGCTTTTTACATCCAAGTCCAACTCCAAAGATATTACAACATTTTGGACAGCTCATACCCTAAATTAACCTTAACATTATAAATATAAAGCACTCTATGGATTATAGACCACCTTCACAGACATCTTCTGCAGTAGATCTTCCATAATAACCTTTTGACATAGGAGTACTATGATTAAAATTATCATCATTCCAGGTTTTCAGAGGCATAAATAGACTTAGAAAGGCTAAGTCCTTTGCCCTGGATCATACAGGAAGCACAAATTCAAACCTCTATTTAAGAAATTGAATTATTACTCCTCTCATAAAGAAAATTCCAAGCCCAGAAGTCTTCACTGGTAAATTTTATCAAACGTTTAAAGATGAAGTTATACCAATTTTACACAAAATTTTAGAAAACAGAAGAGGAACCCTATTTATGAAGCCAGCTTTTACTTTATGAGGCCAACATTACCTTTCTACCAAAATCAGACAAAGATATTTTAAGAAAGCTTCAAACTAGTCATCCATTAAAAAGTTTCAAACGCCTTTAACAAAATATTAGCAATTTGAATCCAGCAATATATATGAAGGAGTTTTTTTATGCAGTTGATTTTGAAATATTATGCCAACCTTACATGGTGACAAAGTTGAGTTTTCCTTAGGAATGAAAGGTTGGTATCATATTTGAAAATTAGTTACTTATCATAGTAGCGGAATTAATGAGAAAAAAATCACATGATCATTTCACTAGACATAGTAAAAGCATTTTACAAAGTTCATAAAATCTTTCAGCAAATAAGGAATAGAAGGGAACTTCCTCAACCTAATAAAGAGAATTTACAAAATACTTACTGGTAACATCATATTGAATGATAAAATATTGAACATTCTTTCTCTAAGATCTGCACCAAGATGAGGATGTGTGCTCTTACTACTTCTGTACAAATCTGTATTTGAGGTCCTAGTTACTGCAATAAAGACTGGAAAGGATGAAGTAAAACTCTAGTCACAGACGACATGAACACATACAAAACTCCTAAGGACTACAAAAATGCTACTATAAACTGAATTAACAAAGTAATGGGAAATAAATACACAATAACAAATTCACTTTATGTGTATATACCGTCAACAGAATTCAAATATTGTCAATAGCACCAAAATGAGGGTAAATTTTTAAAAATTTGAATAACCTGTACCGAAAACTTGAAAATGTTACTGAAAGACCTAAATAAAAGGATATATGCATCATATTCATGGAGACAGTATTTTTAAGAGACTCATTCTCCCCCATTGATCTGTAGATTGTAAACAATGCCTATCAAAATCCCAGCAGCCTTTTTTGGCAGACATTTACAGGCTGATTTTCAAAATCACATAAATGTCCAAATAATCTTGAGGAGCTATAATAATTCTAAAAAAGAAGATCAAAGTTACCCTTTCAAATAGCAAGCCTTATTTAAAATTATAGTATAATCAAGATAGTGTGGTGTTGGCCTAAGGATAGATATATAGGTCAATGGAGGAGAATAGTCCAGAAATAGATTCACACATTGATTTCAATTGATTTTTGGCGAAAGTGTCATGGTAATTTGATGGGTAAATCACCTTTTCAACAATGGTTCAAGAACACCTGGATATCCTTATGGAAAAAAAATTGAGCCTTAACCTTTACCTCATAGTATATACAAAATTAACTCAAAATGGACTACAGATTTAAACATAAACTATAAAATTTACATAGTGAAACAAGAGAAAATAATTTTCAAAGTATGGTAGGCAAAAATTTCATTAGGATTCAAAAGTCACTAACCATCAGAGAAAAAATGGACAAATTGAAGCTTTTCAACTTTAAAAATGTCTTCTCATCAAAGGATGCCATTAAGAAAAAAAAAGGCAAGCTGCTTCCAGGGAGAAAATATTTGCAATACATAAATCAGACAAATGATATATATAAGAATATAGAGGAAACAAAATTATGAGAAAAATCTAGTAAAAGAGTAGAGGATTCACTAAAGGAGATATAAATAATGGTCCGTGAAAAGACACTAAACATTATTAGTCATCAGGGAAATGCAAATTAAAGCCAAAAGGAGAGGTAAAACTACAGTGAGAAGGGAGATCAGGTGATTCGTGGAGGCTGTGAAACTTTCTGAAAAGAAGCAAATGTTTTATGTTAATAAAAAGCTGGGAAAAAATTTTAAAACAACCCAAATGAGGTACCATGTCATGCAGCCTGGAATAGCTAAAATTAAAAATATAATACCAAGTGAAAGCTGCTGGTTTCTAGCACATATCTAAAAAAAAAAAAAAACGTTTCCTGCTATAGAGTAGATTTAATTGTAGCAGAGATCATATTTTGGAGAATATTTTGGAGGCAGCTTTTGATAACTAAGGTATGGTGAGTTAGAAATACAGAGTCAATGGGAATATTTTGATGGAGTTCACTTTAGACAACAAGCTTTAATAGTTCTACTTGATTAAGTGGTAGATAGCAGATTTGGGGGACAGATTGAAATTCTGTAAATAGCACCCAAAATATTTTGTAAGGCAAGTGTAAATTGCATTAATTCTAAATGCCCTAGAGGAGATTATTAGCCAAAGGAATCCTGCTATAAAGCCTTTTGCGAAGGATATATTTTAATACTTAGAATAACTACTTTCTAATCTATCTGTTTTACAAGTTTAAATTTTTATTTTTATTTTTTATTATAGAAGGCTATGCCTGTATGTGATAGAAGTCATTTAGCAAGTACTCATAAAAACTTGTTGATAATAAATACTATTTAGAAGCACAAGAGAAGAAAGCCAAGTATAGTGTAACTAAAAATGGGAAGAGGCTATGCTACTGAGTGCCTTTTGATTATAATGATCTTCAATAGCATTCGAGAGAAATTAAGAATGTTAAAATCAAAAGAACAAAGAAATTCAGAATGTTATTGGTGGGCATGTTGAGCCTATTATGTTTGGTCCTTATGACTTTCAGGAGGTTTGTTCGTCACTTGGTTCAATTGGACCAGTTTTTATAAAGTCGCAGTCCAATATACTGAATGTTCTTACTGACCTGAGTCTCCTTTAAACTACAGATTAAATTCTACCAGAACAAGTAACTGATGAATGTAATGTTCTGGTTACTCTAATCTACCTATCAAATTGTGCTTCACTTCTGGACTGCCTGGCTTCCTAATCTTGATCTTCCTCCCATCACCACTTTGGAGCAAGATAAAAGTACTTTACCTATTTGAACTCTGCTTACAACCATCACTGCAGCTGCATATATTTTTAAACTGCAGTTTGATCAAGACAGGCATTTTCCTTCCCTTTATTTTGTAAAGCATAGAGGCTGTCAGTGTATCTGCTTTGGCCAAATCCCAAAGAGTAGTTGACTAGTCTGGGCACTAGACTGGAGTTTTATCGGCTAATTAGATACTTTAAAACCCTTCATTTAGAGGTGACTAGCACCTTTGACCTTGTTATCTGAACTCTTTCTCAGTTTCACACACACAATAAAGTCCCTAGTTTCCCAAAACATGGAACTCATCAAACAACTTTAGGCTTTGCTTAGACCTGTTTCGTGGCCAAGTAAGCTAAACTTCCATTAACATGAGCCTTCTTTTGGCTTTTCTGAATCTAAGGCTTGAGCTAGCTGAGCCTAGTCTAATTATAATAGTTATCTTAAAGTTTGGTCAGTTTGGTCTTTTGGTTCTAAAACACTTTTTCCCCTCTGGTTATACCTTCCATGTGTACCAAGAACAAAACTATGTACAATAACAAATGGGCCTTGAGAACGGCAAAAACTCTCAGCATGAACACTATTCAACCCCTACAGTACGAGACTTGCCCAGACTTTAACGTGGCTTCTAGCAGCCTAAGGTGAGGACCTGGGACATCCCCGCCCTTTTGGAGTTTTCAACTGGAAAGCTCAAGGACGTCAAAGAATTTACAGTTTGTTCTTGCAGGCCCCTGTTGAGAGCATTACTAAAAAGGGTTTACAGTCTGTCCTTTCGAGATGTATATGGATCTCCTACAACTCAGGAGTACCTTTCTCAGAGACCTGAAAGCCATTCCTTAGAAATGTGATCATCAGGAAGGATGGGGCCTCTGTCACGCAGTCTCTGTGGCAAGATAAAGTCTTAACTTGGATAGTTGCCACAGACACAGCTGGCCTGTTGGCACTTATACAGACCAATCCTTTGTAATTTTCCACTTGAGTCCCAGGTCTCTCCTCTGTAAGCCCTCATTCTCCCTTCGAAATGCCCAGTCACTGCTTCGCAAATTGAAATGGAGCTCAGCTCTTTCCCTCACTGTCAGTAGTTACTGAATAAAACCTGTTTCTATCGCTTTAATCAATGTCCGGCTTTATCTCTGACACCCTCATGATATGGACTCAGCATGATTAGGTTCTATATGGAATCTAAATTCAGGTACGTTATTTCTGTGCTCTTTGTACACCAACTTAGAAATATAATGACTGATGGTTGCCAGTCCTGAGAAACTGTAGTTAGTGCTGTTAGGCCAGTGGCCTAGCAAGTGTGTGGTTCAAGAATGCTATTTTATACTAAGACTTAGCCCCTCTCTGTTATCACTTCATATATCGTTTAATTTGGGGACTCTTTTTGTCCTTAGATGACCATTTTTAAACTTACTTGACCATGAGTGACCATTCATGAGACCAAAAGTCCTTCTTGAGATACAAAATACACATGGATTATTTATTTAAAAAAAATTAAAACTAATTTTTGAAATTTTAATAGAAAAGTTCTAATTAGAGATTTTAAAATATTTTCTAAGATAAACTATGTGGGAATTTCAAGACAGGGTACATATCATTGGCTGAAGATTCAATAGACTAGGGGTTAGAAACTGTGGTCTGACAGCTTTTACATCAATGAAGTTTTTTGGACCATAGTCGTGCCCGTTCATTTACATATTGTTTATGGTTGCTTTCATGTTACAAAGGCAGAGCTGAGTAATTGTCACAGAGACCCTACGGTCTGCAGAGTCTAAATATTTACCACCTGGCTTTTTACAGAGAAAATTTGAGGGCTCCTGCAATAGACAATCTAACATAGAGACGCCAGTTGCTAAGTGCTACTTACCCAGCAGGATGCCAAACATGGGTGTTCAGAATCAGGCAGTGTTTCCTGCCATTTCCTGACATCTTCCTCTGTATTAAGTGAGGTAGTGTTACAGTGCCTGGCACATTGCTCTGTTTATGAAGTTTATTATTCTCAGGTGTAGCACACCTATTTTTAAAGACAAATGATCACAAAATAAGAGGAATGGCCTAAAAGTGTTTAGTATTATATTTTCAAAGTAAATTTTGATTAGGTTTTAGCAATCTGAATAACATCTATTAACAATTCAAAACATTACTATTTATGGAACATGGTTTGGGAAGCACTGCCCTGGGTCCTTGCTCCTCCAGTGCGGGCATCACCTGGGAGCTAGATGGGAATGCAGGAATCTTGGGTCCCACAGCAGAACATTGGATCAAATCTGTCTTTTAACAAGATCCCTAGATAAGTCATATGCACAGCAAAGTTTGAGGAACACTGTCGGTATATCCCATCAATTAAAACTCTCCCACTTAAGGTGAAAAGCACAAGGTATCTTGATTTTTATAAAACTATTTTTGAAAATCCTGTTTTGTTTTTTAACTTTTTAAAATTCAACCGCACAAAATGGTTTACAGCTTAGTTATCACCAAGTGAATGCATCTATGTATTCAGAGCAAGAAATATATCATTATTCTTTTCCCCTTTGCAGTCACTACCTCCTCCTGTTACCTAAAGGTAACCAATATCTTGTCTTCTAAAAGCATAGATTAGTTTTGCCAGATTTAAAGTTTATATAAATGAAATTTTTAAAATATGCATTGTTTGTGTCTGATTGTGCGAAGTTGCATTTGTCAGATTTACCCATTTATTGTGTATGTAGCTATAGTTCTTTCCACTTTTAGCATTATATAGTATTCCATTGTATAAATAAATCACAATTTACCCATTCTACTATTGAAAAACCTTTAGGTTTCCTGTTTGCTGCTATAAACATTCTTAAAAATGTTTTGGGTGCACACTTACGTGCATTTCTGTGTGTGTACCTAGGAGTGAAATTGCTATAAGATATGTATGTATGTTCGAGTTTAGGAGATACCACCAAACAATTTTCCAAAGTGGTTGTACCAGTCTACACCCTCTCTAGCAGGGTATGAGAACTGCCGTTGCTCTTCATCATTTTGTACTGTTAGTCTTTTCAGTTTTGGCCATTCTGATGGGTGTGGTTTTAACCTGTATTCAGAGCCTTTTCATATATTTATTGACTATTTCCATACTCCCTTTTATTTTTGTGCCTTTTTTTTTTTAAGCACCTACAACACCTGGTCTTCCTAGGTGGTCTTACATCCAAGTACTAACTAGGCATGACCTTGCTTAGCTTTCAAGATCAGACGAGATCCGTGCCCTTTTAAAAATTTTTCTTAGTGAGTTGTAGTTGTGTATATTCTAGATTAAGCTCTTTTGTCAGTTATAGGTGTTGTAAATATTTCTCACTCTGTCTTGCCTTTTTACTCTTTTAATAGTACGTATTTCATCCAACTTTTCTACTTATTTTCAGTGACAGGGTTAGGAACCATCTAGTCAACCATTGCCAAGAACAAAACTGGTCCCTTCCCCCCCCCCCACCTCTTTAATTCCCTGCCCCACTTCCCCCCCTTGACCTATGGATGTTGTGTCTCCCCTTAAGAACTAGATCTCTGAAGGTGGGGCGTCTCCTCCCACATGCTCATGGCGAGCCCCTGAGGGCCTGGCACCCCCCAGCACTCTGGGGCACTCAAGGGGCTTGGGGCGCGAACCCAGGACCTTCTGAGTGTAAAGCAAATGTGCTATCCACTACACTAGGGATCTACCCTCAGTCCCCTTTTTAATAACTACATTTGATCTCAATAATGCATGTGTCATGATGAAAACTGAACTATCATCAGTGGGAATTAGTTTGAGAAGCTTTTTCAGAAGATAGCAAGCTGAGAAGGAAGGTGATTCTAGCAGTGTAAGATTTAATGAGCAAAAAGATGAAGAAAATACAGGGCGTTGGTAGGCACCTAAGATGATCCAAGGCCCTGTGTTCTTAGATGAGTGTTAGCACTCGTGGGAAGAAGGAATACCCATTTTGACCAGTTCTTGAGAAAACTGAATGAGAAAATGTATAAGAAATTTTTTGGTAAATATATAAGGTATCAAAATCAGATTGAAACTAGACAGGTTTACCCAGGGATCAGTCTGATTGTGTGTGTGTGTGTGTGTGTGTGTGTGTGTGTGTGTGATAGAAAGAGAGAGAAAGCACACAGCCTGCCTCACAGGGAGAGTCACACGGCAAGTAATTTAGATTTGAGTTTCTTATAGTCTTAGCAACTCTTCAATTTCTTCTTTGAAAGTTGTAAAAGAACCTCTAGAAGATTATGGAATTTACTTATGTACATAGCTCTTTTTCCTTTTTGGAAATCTTAAAGGAAAAATAATTGTCCAGTAGTCATCATCGATTTAGAGCTTCTAACTCAGTGGTTCTTAATCCTAATTACACATATATTAAAAAAATATATGTTGATGCCTTGTCCTACTCAAGACCTAATTGAATTAATCTGGAGAGGGGCCTGGGCATTGGAGTTGTTTACAAGCATCACTGGTGATTCTGAAGTATCGCCGGACGTAAGAACTAAAAGTGACATTGCAAAGATAAGTTTGTCCACCAGATGGAGACAAAGCACTTCTCTGTGAAAGAGGCTCTACTGACTACAGCTGCAGCAATTCTAATTTATGTAATGTACTAAGCAGGGCAAATATGTGGGATGATGGGTAAAATTATCTTTGGTACTATTGCTTGCTAACCAGAGATATTCTTGCCATCACTGGGAAAAATTCCAGGAGCTGACTTAAAAAATAACATGTGGATTAAAATATATTTTATTTACCCAATTACCTGAACTAGCATCTAGAAATATTTTCAATCCTTTTCCTAGCTCACTTTGATAAAATAAGGCATATAAATTGACATGACTGATAAATAAAAAGGGACAGTAATAATGTTCATATATTACAGAGTGGAAATTTTTGAAATAAGATCACTCCAAGGATTATGCAAATAGAAATCAACATCAGCATGTATAAATTAGCTTAAGATATGCTCACATGATTTTAGGAAAAATGCAGATGTAATACTGTAACTTACACTTATTCCTAAATCTGGAATGCTTAATTGTCAGTTCTCAACTTTCATTGCTTCCATCTCTTGCCTAGCTCTGTCACAGAAGCTGTAAAAGCTATAAGCTTGATCTCTGTCCCCTGTGGCTACACATGGTCAATGAGATGTAGGTAAAAAGCCCTTGGGAGGGCTTCCCTTCCAGAATAAAATGCCAAAGACTTAGTACAAGAAACTTCTTTTCTTCCCTGTTTCCCCCTGCTCCTGTCCGCATCTTCCTGGGACACAAAACTTGGAGGTGGAATAACCGTTCCTGTCCATGAGTTGACAAGTGTGAGGACAAAGCCAGTATAACTAAGGATGGCAGAGAGGAGAGGTAGGAGGAGCCTGGATCCTTCCTTGATGAACATTATTTGAGCCAAAATGCTTAGTTTGATATATCACTTGGTTAAAGGGTGAATATTTTCAACGGAATAGTGCTAAGAAAAAGCCAGGATGGCCCATCGCCCTACCTGACACAGTCTGTGATTATTCCATGCTACATACCAGGTCAAAGCACACAGACCCTGCTGGGGCTAATCACACAGACAACAGAATAGAAACGATAAGCCAAATAGCAACAGACAACAATATATATATAAACATAGACTTAATTTGATCTTAAAGGTAGATGACATCCAAAGGTATCTAACTGGAAAAAGAACTGGGAAAGGATAAGATTCGTACATTTTTGATTAAGCAGAGTAAAAATTTGCTATTTAACCGTCGGTGTATTCAAGATAATTGCTATTCTATGGCTGAGCTCAGGAGGATTTTCTGGGAGAGGATTTCACGGAATTCCAGGGCTGTTTCAGGAACTCAGGAGAGCTGAGTTGGCAAAATGGGGCGGGGTGGGGGAATGATTGGCACAAGATGTCTCCTTAGAAAGGTCACAGAGGCCTGGCTGGGCCCTCCCTCGGGCACAGAAATTTGTCGCCTGGAGTATGTTCTACGCCAGCTCTGTGAGCTGCCCCAGGGACAGTGATGGTGGACTTTAAAGGCAAAGGTAATTGGCTAACAAGTAGGAGGAAGTAAGTCCCTTTAAGTGATGAACCCCGTGAGGGCTGCTCCTGGTGCTCTTCTCACTTTCATGATTTTATCACATGCCGGTTAACTCTCGAATCTTCATCTCTAAACCTAATCTCTCCCCAAGTTTTAGACTCACTTCGAGCTGCCTCCTGGTTATCTACAGCTGCACTTTTGCACAGTCATTTCAAACTCACCACATCCAAAAAGGAACTCACTAAAGTATCTTTTCTTCCTGTATATTCCTTTTTAGTCTATGTTTTGTGGACAACTTTTATTCAGTGCTGACTATATGCCTCTCACTGTGCTGGTGCTGGTGATACAAGGATGCATAAGACCAGCCATGGCTCTCCCCCACTGTGATTTTAGTCCAGAGAGGCAGACTACTACTGAATAAGAAAGCAAGCAAGCAAGCAAATAATTATGTATTTCAACTTGTCATGATGAAGAATGGACATAGGGTGCTGAGTCAACAGGGGAACTTCATACCTAATTAGGCAGAATATTATCTACCTGGTCATTCAAGTTAGAAAAATGGACATCACTTTATCTTTCCCTCTTTTACCATTAATATACAACCCATCACATCATCTTACCTATTTGACCTTCTCCATGTTTTTCAAGTCCATCTCTTTCTCTGTTTCATTACTCTATTTGAGACTGCTTCTATCTTCTATAAGGACCACAAGTTACTCTTCGATGCCAGGCTTTGTGCATTTTCCTCTTCTTCTTCACTCTATCCCTCATCCCTTTCCGTACTGCCTCTGGATAGTTTCATCCAAAACCTATATCCGACCACGTTGGTTTCCTGACTAAAGTCTTTCTAGTGGTTTCCCATTTTATATTAAAAAACAAACCACTTTTTTTTTTTTTTTACTTAATAGATTTTATTTGGGGGGAGCAGTTTTAGGTTTATGGAAAAATTGGGCAGAAAGTACAGATTCCAAAATACCCCTTCCTCTCCCATTCCACTCCCCCAGCATAATTTCCTGTATTATTTACTTCCTACAGGAGTGTGGTACATTTGTTACAATTGATGGATCAATATTGATACATTATTATTAACTGAAGTCTATAGTTTACAACAGGGTTCACTCTTTGTGTTATACATTTTTTGTACAAAGGGTTTTGACAAATACATAATGTTATGTATCCACCATTACAGGCCCAAACAGAATAGTTTCACTGCCCTAAAAATCTCCTGTGTTCCATTTATTCATTTAGCCCTCCCCACAGAACCTCTGTTAATCACTGGTGCTAAAAAAAAGCCAAGATATCCCATCACTTTACCTAACACAGCCTGTGATTTGTCCATGGTACACACACTTTCTTTATAGTTTTGTCTTTTCCAGAATATCGTATAGTTGGAATCATACAGTATGCAGCCTTTTCAGAATGGTTTCTTTCCCTGAACAGTATGCACGTAAATTTCTTCCTTTCTTTCTCTTTCTTTCTTTCTTTCTTTCTTTCTTTCTTTCTTTCTTTCTTTCTTTCTTTCTTTCTTTCTTTCTTTTTCTTTCTTTTTTTGGTCCTATTGATAGCTCATTTCTTTTTATCACTGAAAACTATTCCATTGTACGGATGTACCACAATTTGTTTATCCATTCACTTATTGAAGAACATCTTGGTTGCTTCTAAATTTGGGGAATTATGAAAATAACTTCTATAAACATCTGTAAGCTGGGTTTTATATGGACATAAGTTTTCAACTCATTTGAGTAAATTCCAGGTAGCACGATTGCTGGATTGGATGATAAACTGTTTAGCTTTGTAAGAAACTACTAAACTATCTTCCAAAGTGGCTATACTATTTTGCATTCCCTCCAGCAAAAAAAGAGTTCTCATGGTTCCATTTCCAGTTTAGCATTTGGTGCTGTCAGTGTTTGGGGTTTTAGCCATCCTAATAGACATATAGTGGTATCTCATTATTTTAGTTTGCAGTTCCCTAATGACATTTGATGTTAAGTGTCTTTTTATCTGAAATTTGCCATTTTTAGTAAGTTGTCTGTTCAAATGTTTTGTCCAATTTTAATGGAGTTGTTTTCTTATAATTGAGTTGTAAGAGTTTTTTGTATATTTTGGACACGTGACCTTTACCAGATATGTGTTCTACAAATATTTTTCCCAGTCTGTGATTTGTCATTTTATTCTTTTAATGATGTCTTTTACAGAACAGACAATTTTAATTTTAATGAAATCTAACTTTTTTTTTTAATTCATGAATCATGCTTTTGGTGTTACATCTAAAAATTTATTGCCAAACCCAATTTTCTTAATTTTCTTCAATACTACCATCTAGAAATCTCATATTCTATATTTTACAGTGAAGTCTACAATCCATTTTGAGTTAATTTTTGTGAAGGGTGTATGGTCAGCATCCAGATTCATTTTTTTGTATGTGGATGTTCAGTTTCCGGTACCTTTTTTAAAAAAGACTATCATTATTGAACTGCTTCTGCTCTTTTGTCAAATATCAGTTGACTATACTCGTGTGGGTCTATTGGTGGGCTCTCTATTCTGTTGCGTTGACCTATTTGTCTTTTCTTTCATCAGTACGCACTGTCTTCATTGCTATATCTTTATAGTAAATCTTGAGGTCAGTAGTGTCAGTCCTCCAACTTCATTCTTCTCAATATTGTTTTGGCTACTGTGGGTCTTTTGCCTTTGGATAAAAACGTTAAAATCTCTTTGTTGATATGTGTAAAGTAACTTGCTAGGGTTTTGATTTGTGTTTGATTTGGATTGTGTTGACTCTATAGATCATCTGAGATCCCAGGATCAGTCACGCTTGCAGTCTGTCTACATCCAGTGAAACACAGCTGAAGGATGGGCCGAGATAAGAGTTTCTTTTTCAGTTGTGGGTGGCAGATGGGTGAGTCATTCAGCTATCAGCAAGGTGCAGGTGCCTGGTGTTCCTAGAGCTATCTTTAGTTCCTTTGCTGAGGACTCCACCTACACATACCAAAACTACATGTTCGTTTGTGAGCAGGCTTTGCTTCAGATGTGCAAACATGACATCCCTAACATTAAGACCAATCATTGGCACTTCTTGTGAATCCTACTAATTGGATAATCTCCAAACTCCCACTGAAAATTAGCCTCAGACTTGCATCTGAGTATTTTCTTCACTTATTTGGATCTCGATTTCTTTCACGGGAGTTTTATAGTTTACCTCATATGCATCTTGTACATATTTTGTATGATATGTAAAATTTAACCAATGATTGGGCTTAATGACTCTCGCATCTGCCACCCACAACTGAAAAAGAAACTCTTATCTCGGCCCATCCTTCAGCTGTGTTCCACTGGATGTAGACAGACTGCGAGTGTGACTGATCCTGGGATCTCAGATGATCTTCCTGCTTTTGTGGAGTTTCTATCCATTTGGTCCATGCCCAGGTGGGCTCCACAGGAGGCTGAGTTGTCCTTTAATTCTCAAGGCCAACGTTTTCTGTTAACCCATGCATACATTCATATATATGTGGCTATTAGTGATCTATAAATCGATGGTATTCTCAGTGTTCTGTTTATTGCTCATCTGTGCTCTACAACCAAGGATGGATTGTGGATTGTGGAGGAACAGTTCATTTCCTCTTTCTGAGGAGGCATCAGTAGAATTTCTGCCCTATGGAGTCCAAATGAGAGATTTTATGTCAAGCTGAGACGGGAAAGAGACCTGGACTTCTTTTTATTATTGCTTTACTTCAAATGTTTCATTTTGAAATTTAAAATATCTTTTTTATATTAGATGTCATGGGGTCTGGACCCTGGCTTGGTTAGGCTGCCTTTGCCATTCTGCACGGAAGTCTGGCCTAGGCTGCCTCTCTTCCAAAGTGGGGAATTCCTGTTCTGATTTGCTCTAGTGGAGAGGTCAATGTTGGCAGTGGGGACGGGGCAGAGTTGGGGGCTGGCAGGCATGTTGACTATGCTGTGGTCCTCTGCCCCATCCTGTAATCCTCCTCATGGCCTATATTGCTTCTCTGAGTATTCTTAGAGTAGCAATTAAAGGTGGAATTAAATGGCAGGCTGCTGAAAATGTGCCACCTGAGACCCTGTACTGTAACTTGTGGGTTGGGGAAGGAGTGCTGCTGTTGGTTAGATCAGCTGGAGGCTTCAAGTTGACAGAGTAGCCATCCACTGGGATCTCTTATAACCCAGGAGCAGAGGCAGCCATTACTCACTGCTTTTCTGGCCGAGCAGTGAGTCCTGGATCTCCCTTGCCATGTGTAATCCACGGACACCATGAATTCAGTCTACTCCAGGTCCTTATAGTCAGGGAGTTGCTCCACATAGGGGTATAGTTCCTCATATTTATGATCCATAATAATTCATGGATCCTTCATGATTTGCTCTTCTCATTGAGAATCAGAAATTTCTTAAACAGATTTATTTTCATATTCCATAAACATGTAAAAGAGAATGTAATAGATTCTGCTCTAGTACCACTCTGGCAGCTTCTTAAAGTTCTGTCCATAAAAGGGCAGGGTCATACTTTGACCCTGGGAGAGTTCTGGGGCAGCATAAGAAGGACTCCCACAGAAGGTGTCCAGCCTGTTATAAATGGTGAATCTGTCGCTGAAGCCAAAGTCTGATGTTCGTGCCAGCATCCAATAGTAGGTTTTCTACCTTTAAGTCTCTATGGACAGATACTGCTATTTGCGACAACATGGATAGACCTTGAAATAATCATGCTAAGCAAAATAAGCCAGACAGAAAAAGTTGAAAATCACATGATATCACTTATATGTGGGATACAAACCTAAAAGCAATAAATGAACAGGACAAACGAACAGAGACTCATGGAGATGGACAACAAGGGGGAGGGAAGAGGAAGGAGGTAAACAGGGTAAAGGGGGTCAAATATGTGGTGACAGAAAGAAATCTAACTATGGGAGGTGAAAACACAGTGTAAATATATACATGCCTTACTGTTAAAGTGCGCAGCTGAAATTTATTGGATTTTGTTAACTAACATCACCATAAAAATAGATAGATAGATAGATAGATAGATAGATAGATAGATAAATGTATGTATGTATGGATGTATGTATATTTTTTAAAAAGTCTTTATGGACAATATACTTTCAGTGACCGTTTGCATAGTAGACACTAACTGGTGGAATTTGCCTTCAGCCTCTTGTCTTTCCTACTGCCAGAAGCCACTAGATATGTAAACACCTGTCCTCCACTAGTGTCCTTTGTAATGAGGCAGAGTTTCCTCAGTTTCCGTCACTTCAAATTTTACACCATGTTGGGATAGTCCAAACCTTCATGATTCTTGCTTTGCTGGATAGTCTCTGCAGGCTGGAGGAGTTCTGTTGTGTCTTACCAGTGATCTGCACATCTATCGCTTTCCCAGTCAGGATGTGCTGAACCAATTTCACTGCAGCTGAGTCATCTTTGTTGATGCTCTAGTATGAGCCTCTCCCCAGTAGAGGTAACCAAGAGGCCCTGCAACATGTTGGACTTAGTGCCCTGCTTGGAGTCAAGGTGTCCTACGGTCAGCTTACACTGGGAAAAGCTGATGAGGAGCTCGGTCCAAATCACCTCAAAAGAAAATCAGTTCAAAGTTTACCTGATAAACTTATCTTTATAATGGAATCAAAACACAATGTCAAAAAAAGTTTTTAAGCTTGATCCAACTAATTAAATATTAGAGATTAATTTCTAAACTAGAAGAGTCAAAATAGGTTTTATTCCTTTTATGTTTTATGTTAATTATTTCAATAGATAGTATTACTTGTCTAAAGCAAAAAAGAAAAAACAATGGCAGAGAAAAATAAAAATAACAAAAGCAAACACCAACTGAAAACCAAGTAAAAAGAAAACAGAAAAACGATAGAAGTAAAAAGAAATTAGAAGAAGAAAAAAGAAGGAAAAAAAAATCCTCAACAACAAAAATAGACCAATATGCCAAGAATAAAACTAACTTTGGTCAAAGTCCCTCAGGTCCCTGAAAAGCAGCTTCCTGAGCTAGAAGGACCGGTAACCTAGGCCCAACCAGGGTGTTACTTTGTTCTTGGAATTTCAAAACAGTAGCTTCTGATGAAGTCATAGGAAGAAAAAGACCTATCATCAAGATTGGAGATAATCTACAGTGATTTTTTTCTCACTTTTTGGTTTCAAGTGAGACCCTTTATTCTTTAAAAAATATATACTGAGGACTCTGAAAATTACTTTTTGTTTATATGGGTTATGGCTATCAACATTTATCTTTTTAGAAATTAAAACCTGTAGAATGCTTCAATGGCTTTTTCCTTTCTAGTTTGAAAAGCTCTAATGATTTGTGGTTTTTAAGCTCATAATGTTTATACTTAATATATTCTTTTTTCTTTAAACTCTAAGTAATTGGTCTCAAAATGATGCTATATGAAAATATTCTGTTGCATAAGACACAATACAGTACGTTATTAACATCTATAATGCTGAGGAGATGATAGCTGTCATATTTGCATGCACTTACAATTTTGCCCCTTTTCTTAGTGGTGGATTCCTCCCATGAGCCAGAGAACTCACTATCTCAGTTTTATGATCCTTAAATGTAGAGGTTGCAACTGCGAGTTGAGAAAGTATGTCTTCTATTGTTCTTTAAGCCAACAATCATGCTCTGTATCCCCCTTGTTCAGCATGTGATGGGGGCACAGGGGCATCTGAGTGTTGGACATGTCATCGGTGCTTCAGAGGAGGGAACCAAGATGCCCCAACGTGGTTTTTTAGAAACATTTTATCAACATATAACATAGATACAGAAAAATGTTTAAATCATCAGTGTGCAGCTTGGCGGCTGTCCACAAATTGAACTCAAGTACATGACTAGCATCCAAATCAGGAACCAGGATTTACCCGCTCCTTAAATCCCCACACTCCCCCTTTCCAGCCACTTTCTCCACAATGGTAACCACTGTCTGTCTTCTAGCAGCATAGGTGAGTTTTGCTTGTTTTTGAACTTTACATCAATGGAATCACTTAGTATTAAGTCCTTGGTGTCTGTGTCCTTCACTCACGGTTTTTGTAAGATTCATCTATATTGTTCATTTTCTTATTCTAAATGCTGTACAGTCACCCATTGTTTATCCATTTTGCTATTACTGGGCATTTGGGTCATTCTCAGTTTTTCAATATTAGGAATAGTGCTGCTCTGAACATTCTTGTTCCGGTCCTTAGTGAACATTTATATAGTTTTCTGTTGGATATGTATCTAGAAGTAGATACATTGCTTAAAAGGTAGGCATATTTTTAGTTTTAGAAGACACTGTGCCAGTTTACATACCCACCAACAATGTATGAGAGTTCTGTTTCCTCTCTAATACCTAGTATTGTCTGCTTTTTAATTTTAACCTTTCTGTGGCTGTGTAGTAGTGTATGTAGCATTGTGGTTTCAGTTTGCCTTTTCCTGATACCTAAAGAAGTAAAATACCTTTTCATATACTTATTGGCCATTTTCTCTTCTGCGAAGTGCCTGTGCAAGCCATTGCCCATTTTTCTGTTGGGTTGCTGCATTTTTCTTATTGGTTTATAGGTATTCTTTATGTATTTTGGGTATGAATTCTTTGTTGGATATGACTCTGCATGCATAGCCTCTGTTAGCTTTCTAATGTCATCTCCTAGTATTTTATCAATTGTTCATTCCTTTCCAGCAACTGGACTTTTTCATCAAACAGTCCTGCCAGGCCCACTCCCATCTCAGGGAGCTCCCATTTCTGCCTGGAATGTTCTTTCCCAGAGATCCGCATAGTCTCCTCTCCTATGTCCTTCAAATTTTTGCTTTCAGGGTCACCTTCTTAGCAAGGCCTTTCCTGATTCACCTATTTGTCTTGCAACACCCTTTACACATCCTATCTGCCACCCCACCCATCACTTAAAAACAAAACAAAAAATACATTGCTTTTATTTTCACAGCATATCACCATTCAAAATACTATATATATTTATTTATTATCTTATCTCTCCCATTTGAATATCAACTCTGTGCAAATAGGATTTTTGTCTGTTCTTTGCTGTATCTTCAGAACCTAGAATGGTAACTGGCACATATTAGGCTTGAATAAATGTTTATAAAATGAATGAATGAGTAAAGATGGCACCATGGATTTAATGGCCCGGGGAGTTATGCTGTGTCAGCATGGTGAAATCTGTGATTTTCTAGCTCTCAAAATTTGGGCAACTTCCCGAGCTTCAATTTTCTTATCTGTAATGGGACTGAATAACACCAACTTTGCAGGGATGTTGTGAGAATTAGACAAAAAAAAAAAATGTGTACAGTGTCTGGCACTTAGTATAATCTCAGTATAGCTATTTTTACTTTTGGTTTTAACTGCCTTCATAAGGCATAATAGATGAAAGGTGTGTAGTAAAGAATTTGGTCTTGCCCAAAGAGGTCTAGCCTTTGTCTCTGGTTCTTGGGCAGGTAACCTCTAAACACTATAGTTTACCAAGTGACGGGAGTGTCTTTATTATCATAGTGGGCTCCTTAGCTCACACTTGATAGTTCATGCTAATGAGGTGGCTCATGGTCAGGCCAGGTGATACCAGCCTGATCTCCAAAGAAGGGAATGGGGCTAGAGACTGAGTTCAATCTCAAGGACAATTATCACTTATACTTATGTAATGAAGCCTCAATAAAAACTCTAGACACTAAAGCTTAGATGAGCTTCCTTAGTTGGCCTTACTTCCTGTATATTGTCACACGTGGACATAATACCGAGAGGGTAATGCCTATTGAGGACAATGGAAGCTTTGCATTTGGAACCCTCCCAGACTCAGCCCTATGTGTCTCTCTTTTTTTAGGCTAATTTTATATGTATCCTTTCCCCGAAATAAATTGTAAAAAGCTTTCAATAAGTTCTAATTCCTTTTACCAAATTATTGAAACTGAGGGTGGTTTAGAAATCTGGACTTGTAGTTGGTGTTAAGGAAAGAATTAGGAAGCATGCCTGAGTTCTAGTCTAGACTCACTGTGTGAACTGGGACAAGCCATGTGGCCTCACTGGCCTCAGTTTGCTCGTTGTGAAATGAGGGCAAATAAGTGGTCTCTCGGTTCCTTTTAGCCTTGCTGTTAAATGAAGTTCTTTTTTTCTCAGGGAGTACAGAACCCTCCCCTACCTCTTATTCATTTTTTTTTGCTTTCCGTGGTTTCAGTTATCCACGGTCAATTGTGGTAAAAAATATTGAAGGAAATAGTCCAGAAATAAACAATTCATAAGTTCTAAATTGCTCATAATAAAATCTCTTGCCATCCCGCTCCATCCTGACCAGGATGTGAGTGGTCCCTTTGTCTAGGGTATTGCTCTTTCTATGCAACCTGCCCGATAGCCATCTTGGTGAGCAGTTGACTGTTGTGATATCACAGTGCTTGTGTTCAAATCACCCTTATTTTACTTAACTATGGCCCCATAGCACAACAATAGTGATGCTGGTAATTTGGATATGCCACAAAGAAGCTGCAAATACTTTCTTTAGGTGGAAATGGAAAAGTTCTTGACTTAACAGTGAAAGAAAAAAAAGAGTTCTGACGTTGCCAAGATCTACGGTAAGAAGAAATTTTCTATCTGTGAAATTGTGAAGAAAAGGAAATTTATGCTGGTTTGCTGAGAGAAAGACCATATTCACATAACTTTTATTACAGTATATTGTTATAATTGGTCTATTTTATTTGCATTATTAATCTCTTACTGTGCCTAATTTATAAATTAAATTTGATTAAAGGTATGTATGTATAGGAGGAAAACAGTATATATAGTGTTTGGTACTATCTGCAATTTCAGTCATCCACTGGAAATGCCAGAATGTATACCTCACAAATGTGTGTCTCTTGTTATCTGTCTTTCACATACAAACACACAAAAAAAGATGTGTGCAGAAGCCAGTAAAGTAAGAGGCCACAACCTCTTCTTTGTTAGGTGAAGATGATTAAAGACCCTCTTCCTGGAGTAGCCAAGCTGACTTGATGAATTAATGAACCTCTCATTCTTTCTTTCCTGTTCCTTAGAGCAGGGATCCGTAACGCCCAGTATCGGTCTGTGGCTTCTTAGGAACCAACTGGGCCACACAGCAGGAGGTGAGCAGGTGAAGCATCATCTGTATTTGCAACTGCTCCCCAGCACTAGCATCACTGCCTCAGCTCCACCTCAGATCATCAGGCATTAGATTCTCATAGCAGCACTGGTTCCTGCTGCCAGAACGGTTGGGGACACCTGCCCTAGAGAGTCAGCTGTGTTTGTTTCCTGGGTTGACAAATGCCTGCAGGGGCTTGGACTGCAGGGCCACTGCAACAGTGGAAGTGCACTCCACTTTCTTCAAGTCCCTCCTGAGGCCCTGCACAATTGATTTACACATCGACCCATTCCCGCCCCACCCCCTTACCTATCTTATCTTTCCCCTCCCCTTCTCCGTCCCATGCTCCACATCCCACTTGAAGCCTAGTAGAAAGGGGGGCAGCTAGGGTTTCCCTGGAATTCCCACACTTTTCAGAGCCTGGCCTTAAGCTTTGCATATTAGATACTTGATAGCAATCCTTGGGCCCTTGTTTTGGGCTGGGTAAAACCTTTACACAATTCATGTCATTTCATCTTCACAACCCTGTGGTAGAGAGATTACTATCCTCATTTTACAGGTGAGGAAACTGAGGCTGGAGCTGTTAAGTAACTGGACCAAACACAGACAAGGAATTAGATTTGAATCCAAGTCTAGCAGATCCCGAAGTCTGTTGTTCTCTGGGCCTTCCTGACAGTGGGGCTGCAGATTTGCAATTGAGGCCGGATGGTATAGTAGATTGGTTATGGTTCCAAGTTTTTGCCTCTCCCTGCACCCACGTCTTTGGTAGTATCCTCCCATGCTGACTGAGTTTGGCCTCATGACTTGGTTTGGCCGAAGGAATGTGGCAGAAATGACAGGTATGTAATAAAACGAACAGGTACTTCAGTCTTAAGGCAGGGCCTCCAGAGGCTTTGCATACTTATGTTTTCTCTCTCTGGGGCCTCTACCATGTCCTGCCAGAGAATAGTAGAGCGAAAGGGAAGCAGCGCAGTAATTTCAGCCTAGGCTGGCCTAGACCAGCCTGCAGACCTGCCCAGACATGAGAGTGCTCAGCCATGATAAACAGGTCCCCCAGCTGATAACTGTTGCACAAATGAGCCCAGTAAAGATCAAAAGCACTACCCGAATCACCTGTGGATTTGTGGGCAATAGTAAATTCTATTCTTATTGTCTACTGTTTGATGCCATTGAGTTTTAGGATGATATGGTATGCTGTAATCATACTGAAATATGAGGAAAACCTAGGCACAAGGTTCATTAATTCTTTACAGCAATTAAAACTACTAAGGTCCTTAGTTCCTCTGCTTTCTTCTCTGGGCCCTTAATACTCTCCTCCATTAATCCTTTACACCATCTCTGCCCCAACTCCAAACCAACCCAGTCCCTACAGGCCTTTGAGATGCATGTTCTAATCTTTCTGTGCCCTATTTCTCAACCTGCACGTCCTTCCTGATCTATAAACAGCTGGCCCTCCTCTCAGAAGCCCAAGGTGTTACTTTCTTTTTAAGGCTGAATAATAGTCCATTGTGTGTATATAAAGATTTTCTTTATCTATTCATCTGTTGATGGACGTCAGGTTGTTTCCATAACTTGTTTATTGTGACTAGTGCTTCAGTGAACATGGAAGTGCTCTTTTGAGATTACACGGATAAACCTGTGGACAGTGTGCTAAGTGAAGTAAACCAGTCACAGAAAGACAAATACTAAATGGTTGCACTTATGTAAGGTAGTTAAAGTAGTCAAACTCATAAAAGCAGTGAATAGAGCAGTGGTTACCAAAGGCCGGGGGTAGGGGGTGGGAAGTGAGTTGCTCAATTGTTAGTTTCACTTACACAAGATGAATTAGTTCTAGAGATCTGCTGTACGTCATAGCGTCTACAGTCAGCAGTACTGTATTATGCACTTAAAAATTTGTTAAGAGGGTAGACCTCATGCTAAGTGTTCTTACAACAAAATGAAGGGACTTAAGGAAACTTTTAAAGGTGATAGATATGTCTACTACCTTGATCGTGATGATGGTTTTGCAGGTGTATGCATATATCCAACCCATCAAATTGTGTACATTAAATATGTGCAATTATTTGTATATATCAAATATACCTCAATAAATCTGTTTTAAAAGGCAGCAGTTCATGGTGCATGGAGCCAGTCCTTTCAACACAGCTGTATGCTATAGGCTTTGATTAAATTGGCCTGTTGGTTCATGGGAAACTAGCGAAGCCAGGTCCCTCTCTATTCTTCACTTTGGAGGAACAAGGGCAGCTGCTGGAGAGAATACTGGAGTTCCGGGAGCAAACGCTTAGGAAGAAAGGTAAGTCCAGCTCTCATTCTGAGCCTTTGAGCCTGTGCTATGGTTCTGCATCCAGCCTCTGTACGCCGCTCGAGGTAAGTGCTGCTCTAAAGGCCGTGATAGTAGCTGGTGGCCAAGGCCTCTGGATGCTCAGGTCCCAAATCCAAATTCCTCCTGTACTTTCAGTCTCACCTGTCCTTTCTGGGTTGAGGAAGTATCTCTGCCTCAGGATATGCACTGGCCACAGGTTCAGGAACTGCCGAACAGTTTTTTTTTTTTTTTGCAGAAACAGAAAGTGATCTCACATGTTAATAGGAGCCATCTGGTTGCTGGTCTGTAAGGAAGCAAAGGCAGAAGCAGCAAGGCGAGTCAGGTGGTGAAAGATGGTGGGGGCTTCCTTTGTGGCTTAGGCCAGCTGGGAGCCAGCAGTGCGGTGAGATGTGTTTGGATTCTGGATGTATTTTGAGGGTAGAGCCAGCAGGATTTGCTGGTGAATTAAATGTGGAGAGTAAAAGAAAAAGGCTTGAAGATTTCGGGCCTGAGCAACTGAAACTGCAGAGATTAGCAGAGGTGGGGAGGAACAGGAGAAGGAGAGAAAGAGCTCAGAATGCTGCATCGGGAACACAAAAATCAAAGCCCGGACACCAATTCTGCCGCACACTAATCGCAGTGCTTCCTAATCACTTCTATCTACAGGCCCTCTCCTAAGCACTTGACACAGATCTTCTCATTCTCTTCACCACAGCCCCATAAGGTGGATTTCATCATTCTTATTTTGCCAATTGAGAGGAAATGTGCTCAGAGAAGTTAAGTGATTTGCTGCCCACGGGCACATAGCAGAAAAACCAGGACTTACCCCCAGTGTGGTCTAACTCCACAGCCCCAGCTCTTGAAACTGCCTCCCAAATCCTACATCCACGTTGACTTGCTGGGCCTAATCAAGGGCTTGGAGGGGTGGGGGAGATTGCTACATCCTGATTGTACAAATGTACCTAATATGAACCTATGCCTCCCTCTCTGAGGACATTTACTGCTGACACTTGGTGCACTGGTTTGAGAAATAGCTGCAGTGAAAAGCAGGACAAAAAAAAAAAAAAATGCCAAGATGACCCATATTCTCAGTTTGAGACTACTGTGATGTATTATGAATGGGTCCTTCTAAAGCATGGTTTGAACACCTAATTAAATAATTACTCATTCTATGATATGAGACATTTTGAATGATAGGTTCTAATGGAATAATATTATTACTTGTGAATTGGACCATTACATTAAATATGACATTACATTCTTTTCTGTCATCTCTAGTTTTCTCCTTGGAGGAAAAAAAAAAAAAAAACCCTGAATTTCAGAGGTTTCTGAGCCCTTCACATGGTTTTTCACATCATTAAGAAGCCACTCTTATGGGGAATAGGAGGAGAAATAGAATCTTGTTGCAGGATTTTTACTCACACATTAAGACCTGACTCTCAGTACAGAGGTGTGCGCTGAAGGCTCTGGACTGAGACAGACCTCTGTGTGAATCCTGAATGAACGTCTTATTAGCCAAGGGGCCCTTTACGGACACAGCGACCCTTTAGAAAACTTTTCCCTTGAGATTTCTTCTGTGACCTATGAGTTATTTAAAAGTGTGTTTAATTTTAAAATATGTGTGGAATTCCTAAATTTCATACTGTTTTTGATTTCTAATTCCATTGTGTTCAGAAAACATCATGCGATTTCGATCCTTTCATATTTAATGAAAGCTGCTTTTTTTAAAACCTTGTTTTTATCCTGGAGATTTTCTAAGTGAAAAAAAAAATGTATATTCTGCTGTCTTTGGGTAGTGCCTTCTATAATCGTCAGATATCAAATTAGAAGGTGCTGTATATCCTTACTGATGTCTTTTTCTTCACATATTTTGAGTCTATTATTAGATGCATATATAATTATAATCATTATATCTTCTTGATGTAGTGACTGTTTTATTATTATGACATGTCTCTTTTTGTGTCTAGTATTATTTCTTGTCTTAAAATCTATTTTCTCTCATATAAATATAGCCACTTCAGTTCTCTTTTAGATACAGTTTGCATGGTATGTCTTTTTCTGTCCTGTTACTTTCAAGTTAATTGTGTCTTTGAATCTAAAGTATGTCTCTTGTATGCAACATATAGCTGGATCTTGCTATTTTATGCAATCTGATAATTCCTGTATTTCGATTGGAGTATTGATTCTATTCATATTTAATGTAATTATTAATATGTTTGGACTTATAATCAGCTGTTTTACTATTTATTTTCTGTATCTATTATCTTTTTTGTTCCTCTATTGCTCATGTACTGCCTTATTTTGTGTTAAATATTTTTAGTGTATCATCCTAATTCTTCTGTTGATTTTTAACAGTATATTTTTGGATTATTTTCTCAGCGGTTGCTCAAGGACAATGTTTCTGGTCTAAGGGTGGTTATTGCACCTCCCCCAGTAGAAATTTAGAAGTGTCCAGAGACGTTTTTGCTTGCCATAACTGGGGATAAGAGTGTGCTACTGAGGGAAAAGGCAGAGATGCTGCTAACTATCCTAAATGCAAAGGACAGTCCACCACAACAAGGCATTATCTGATCCAAAATGTCAGTAGTGCCAAGTATTAGCTTACACATCTTAGTGTATCACAGTCTACTTCAGATCAGTACTGTGCCCTGGTACTGTGATTTAGCGATTTAGCATAAGAAATATACACGAGGGCTCCATCTTCATTTCTGGCACAGAGCTTCCAAAAGTCATAAGAGTATAAAGGTGTCTTTTGTTATGTTAATAAGGTGACTTTTGGGCCAAACCTAAGAGCTGAGTAGCCCGGAGAACCAACCACGTAATTAGAGGGTTGGAACTTCTAGTTCCACACACCTGACCTCTGGGGACGGGTGGGGGCTAGGTTGAATCAATCCTAATGGCCAGTGATTAAATAAACCATGTCTACGTAATGAAGCCTCCATAAAAGCCCCAAAGCATGGGGTTCAGAGAACTTCTAGGCTGGTGAACACGTGGAGATTCCAAGAGAGCACAGAAGGCTCATGCCCTTTCCCCATATCTTGCCCTATGCCTCTCTTCCATCTGTCTGTCCCTGAGTTATACTTTTTATAATAAACCTGCGATCTAGTAAGTACAATGTTTCTCTGAGTTCTGTGAGCTGTTCTAGCTAATTAATTGAAATTCAGGAGATAGGCATGGGAACTTGTGATCTAAAGCCATGCAGTTAGCTCAGGTAACGACCTGGACTTGCAATTGGCATCTGAAGTGGAGGCCAGTCTTATGGGACTGAGCCCTTAACCTGTGGAATTTCATGCTATCATCAGGTAGACAGTGTAAAATTGAGTTGAATTGACGGACACTCAGCTTCTGTCAGAGAATTGATGGTATGGGTAAAAAACCCCACCACATCAGAATTAGGTGCAGAAAACTTAAACACTGACTTAATTCTGGTAAAGTATAGAAACTTTGATCCAATAAAGCTCCATTTCCTCTCCTTCTTTTGTGCTATCATCATGTATGTCATATCATATATATGTATATATTATGAATCCAACAATACAATATTAGAATTTTTGATTTATGCATTTTTATATTTCTTGAACAGTTTTGTTGAGATATAACTTATACCCATAAAGTTTATATGTTTAAAGTATACAATCCAATGATTTTTATTATGCAATCATATTTTTAAAAGAAATTAAGAAAATAGTATTTATATTTATACACTTTTAAATTTGTCCATATACTTAACATTTTGGGGGCTCTTCATTTCTTCTTGCGGATTCAAGTTACCATTTGTGTCATTTCCTGTCAGCCTGGAGGACTTCCTTTAGTATATCTTCTAGCAACATAATCTCTCAGATTTTATCTACTTGGAAATATCTTTCTTTTGTCTTCATTTTCAAAGAGTGATTTTGCTGAATCTATAATTATTTGTTGATTTTTTTTAGAACATTAAATATGCCATTGCACTGCCCGTTGGCCTCTGTTGTTTCTGATGATGTCAATTATTAATTGCATTGTGGTTTCTCTGTATATAATGAGTCATTTTTCTCTTGCTACTTGCAACATTTTCTCTGTTTTGGCTCTTAGCAATTTGACTATGATAAGTCTAGGTATGGCTTTTTGGTGTTTGTCTTGCTTGGGGATTGTTGAGCTTTTCATAAAATCTGAAACATTTTTGGCCATTATTTCTTTAAATATTTGTTGTCTCTTTCCTCTCCTTCTGAGACTATCATTACACATAAATTGATTTGCTTAATGTTGCTCCACAGGTCTTCAAGGCTCTATTCATTTTTCTCCTTGTTTTTTTTCCCTCCTTGTTCATCAGATTGGATAGTTTCTATTGAATGATCTATCTCCAGATTCACCAATACTTCCTTTTGCCCTCTCAAATCTGCTGTTAAGTCTATCTAGTGAATTTTTCATTTTGGTTATTTTACTTTCGAACTATAGAATTTTCATTTGTTTTAGTCTAAGTAATATTTTTTATTGAGATGCTCTATTTACTGAATTAACGTTATGTTTTCCTCTTATTCTTTAAATGGTTTCCTTTAATTCTTTGAGCGTATTTAAAATAGTTGTTTCGAAATCTTTATCTACTAAAATCCATACCTGGGCTCATTCAGAGTTAGTTTCAATTGGAAGCTTTTTTTCTCTTGTGGACCACACTTTCCCATTTCTTTGTATGTGTCATAATTTTTTGTTAAAAGCTGAAGAACATTTAATGTAATATAGTACTTAGTGATTCTGATTTTTTTTTTTTTTGAGGGCTTCTTTTAGTTTGTTTCTTGGTTTGGTTTGATTTGTTTTGTTTGGTCTTAATAACTTGTCTGGACTTAATCTGCAGAATCTGCCTTCCTCTTAGTATTTAGAAACCATTGTCTATGCTCAGTTTTTTTTAATTCTTATTTTTCATTCTTATATTTAGCCTAACTTCCTAATAGAGCCTCTATATCTACATAGCTTAGTAATTAGCCATTGATTCAGATAGAAGTTGTGTTTAAACATCCTTGAGCCCAAACCACTTTCACAGTCTTCACTGATTGATCTGTGTGTGGGGTGGGGAAGGCATTCAAAGTCCAGGCAGTTTTCAAGTCTGCCTTGGCTTTTACATTTCTCTGGGCTCTTTCGTGTTTCTCTGAACATAAGTGTCGTTTCCCAGTCAGCCAGAGACATGCAGAGAGCTTATTTAGGCTTTCTATTTTGTAATTGCCAGAGTCTTCCTATTAAATTTCTGGCTGATACACCACTTACCACAGCCGCAGGGCTGAATGTTTTCTATGTTCGTCTTCTACTGAGCTTACTTCTTAGACTTAAAATGCTATCAAGCATGGACTTTTCACTCTCCATTTCAAATCAAGTTTGCCACTACTTGCAGCCATGCTGGTTTTTAATACCAGTCCAAGCCTGGTGGTGCGACGCAAGCAGTCCTAGGCAAGAAGGCTGCATGCAGGCTCTCGTTCTTACACAAAGTTCCAGCAGTTCTTTAGAAATAAACATCTTTCAATTTGTTGTTTGCATTTGGTTGATTTCCACAGCTTTGAAATGGTTAATAATTTTTGATAATTTTATCCAGTTTTATTCTTGTATATTGCAGAAGAAGATTTGCCTGCCTCTTCGTGCTGTCAGCTGGAAATCTCATTTCTGCGCGTTTTTAATGCCTGTGGTCAAACTTCTCTCAAAAAGGCTCACTTCCCCCAGCAAGATTTAAAAGCACAAGGAAACATACATTTACATTTTGTATGGGTCCTAGTTATCCAGATCGTACCTAACACTAAAGGGTTTTTTTTTTTAATGTTTTAGTGATAAAACTCATGCTCTTTAATAGCAGAATTGAGTTATACATTTGGCATTTTTAAAAGCATTCATGGAACATAAGTGGAAATCAAAGGGTAACTAAGAGTTTCAAATAATCATAAATAAATATTCTTTTCTCCTTTTTCTTGGTCTGTTCCTCTTCAGTTTCCATGGGAATATGAGTTTGAAAAGAAATCTAATCACATTGGTTTACATTCTTAGCTTAGAGAGACAGGGCTGGCAGGTAGAGGAGTGAGTGTCTTAAAAAGAGCGTATCTGACCCTATTAAGCTTTGGTGAAATGAATCACCATGATTGATTGAAACAACATGAATGCTATTTTTTTTAAATCTCAAAACTACCAAAAAATATGTATATCATTAAGAATCCTTCCCCCAACTCTGTTAGGTTCCCAGTTCATTATTACCAATATTTTGCATTTTCTTCAAGACATTTTCTATGTAGATTCAAGAATATGAGTGTGTGTGTGACCCTTTTATTTTTTTACACAAAAGGTAACTTTTTTTCCATTCAATATATTTTGGATATTATTCTGTATGATTACTAATGAGCTCTCATGTTTTATTTGTTTTTATTGACTGTATTCCTTATGTTATACTTTATGTCTTTGTGACTATTTTGTAACTACCAATTATATTTTTTAATCTCTTTCACCTTTTCCACCCAGCTCCTCACTCCCATCTCATCTGGCAACCATCGGTTTGTTCTCTGTATCTCTGTAAATTATTTTCTGTTTTGTTTGTTTGTTTGTTTATATTGTTCTTTAGATTCCACATATAAGTGAAATTATATGGTATTTGTCTTTTTCTGTCTGGTTTATTTCACTTCACGTAATACCGTCTAGATCCATTCATGTTTCATTTTAGTTTTTAAGCTTGTTAATTTTGAAATAATTTCAGGCTTAAAAATAAAATTATATAAGTAGTACAAGAATTCCTGTATACCCTTTCTACAGCTTCCCCAAAGGTAACTCATCTATAACCACAAGACAGTGACCAAAACCAGGACATTAGTATTTACATAATGCTAACATTTAAATGATACTTGTAGTATTTATACAATTCTATTAGTAATCTACTGATCTTATTCTAGTGTTTGCAGTTATCTCACTAATGATATTTTTCTGGCAGAGGATCAAATCCAGGATCATACACTGCATTTAATTTTAATGTCTCCTTAATTTCCTCTAATCTTGGAGAGTTTCTCAGTTTGTTTGTTTGTTTGTTTGTTTTACTTTCATAACCTTGAGACTTTTGAAAAACACTGTCCAGTAATTAATAGACTGTCTCTCAATTTGGGTTTATATGATGTTTCCTCATGGCTAAATTCAGGTTATGCATTAAAAAAAAAAAAAACAGAGAAGTGACATTGTGTCCTTCTCATTGTATTATATCAGGAGGCATACAATGCTAATAGGTCACTTTACTAGCGATGATGACTTTGAACAGTTAGTTAAGGCGGCATATGTCAGATTTTCTCACTATGAATTTACTATATTTCCCTGCAATTAAGTATCTTGTGAAGAGATACTTTGAGACTATGTAAATATCCTGTTTCTGTTGTACATTTACCTACAAATTTTGACATCCACTGATGATCCTTGCTTGCAACAGTTATTACTGTGGTTTTTTCCAAGTGGTGATTTTCTATTTCAATCATTCCTTTTACTTAATCGAAATTCTACTGTAAGAAAGAGCTTCCCCTTTTCTAACACTTTGAAATTTATTCAACTATTTATATGACCATGGATGTATAGATGTTTATTTTACTGTGGGCAATACTCCATCACCATCATCATTTTATTGCTCAGATTATACCTGATCTGGCCATTGAGAGCTTCTTCAAGTTGTCTCTGATCCTCATTTTCGTTCTATTTTAAGTCCCCTAATAATTTTGAACAATAATTAGAACACCTCAAGTTTACACTTGACAATCTGCTAAAGCAATTCCACAATTGTGTCATATAATCCTTGACAGATGAGGCTCATATTATTTCTTCATAAGACAGAATTTATTGCCTGTCCCAACCAAGCCTCATTAAGGACAGAGCTGTACCCACCTACCCCCAGTAACAGTTTACTGAACCAAGGGTGGAAAACTTAGCTGATGTAAAAGGCCAGCTAGTATTTTATAACTTATTATATCCTGGCCATGACAGACATGATATAATCAAATGTCCTCTTCTGGTGTTGATTTAAGAGTCTGAAAGGGTCATAGTCAGTTGTTGTTGGGCACTCAAACTGTAAGGTGAGGAGCTAAGAGAGAGAAGAATGGAGGAATATAGAGGCAGAAACCACCTAAGAGACACACTCACACTGCCCCCAAAGGAGACAGACAAGCTTCCCACGAAGCCTGGCTGCATGATTTTCCTGTTTTTGGCTTCTGTATGATTTCTTCACCTTCCCACTCAGTATTTGCACACACACCTTTCGTAAGAGTTGACTTGAGTAAACTGTGATTTCTTGTACCCAGAAGACGATGGACTAGAACAAAGAACTAGAACCTGAGTCCCAGACTGCTGCTCGGTTCTCACCAAATCTCTGAAACCACTTTCAGGGGAGGTATTTTAGAAGACACTTTTAAAGGTCTGATTGTGTTCTTCTAACCTAGGACAGAATGAGGAAACATGAAAGGGATGTTGGCCAACGGTCAGCTAAATCACCTCATAAATGTTTTTTTTCTCCTTAAAGATAATCATGGATCATATTAATTATCAAGGTTCAGTGAGAAAAACTTAGTTTTAAATATTTAATTGGTCCAAAATATGACTGGCGATCTGGCCAGAGAAATGTTTTGATTTCTAATATTGCCAAAGCTTGTCTCCCTAGGTAAGATCAAAGACAATGGAATTTACTCCCTGCCAGCCAGCCGCGATGCTTATGGGACAGGGAGCTGGGTGGGAAGGCTGCAGTGAGGTACATTTTAATGTCTCAGATCACGGCATGAGCCCCACTTCACCCCTCCCAACTCCCCCCATAGGATCAAGCAACACTATTAAAAAACAAAACAAAACAAAAAGATGACAGCAGACAGTCATGGTCCCAAGGGGATTCCAAACCCTTCACAATCACCTCCAACCTCATTTATACTAAGAAAAAAAGTTCAGACTGAAAATCTTCTCAGTCTTGGGCTGGAGCGGATCTAATAGATCAGACCTCCCTACACCATGCTGGCAGGGAAGGGAGATTTTAAATAGCCTGTGCATTTTGCCCAGGATCTATTTCCAAAGCAACACTAATATAACATCTCTATAGAGGTTAAGCAATTTGTCAAAGGGACTCGACTAGTAAGTAGCAGTATTGGGACTGGACCTTCAAAGCCTTAAACATGCTCTTCTTAACCATCGCATTGTATTTATTGTATTGGAATCAGTCGGTTCCCTACCAAAACAATTTTTTTAAAATTTTATTTTAGGGAGAGGGATAAGCAGTGTGCCGATAGCATCATTTTTTTCTATCCTTTTCCTGTACATATACAAATTTTTATGATTTTTATAGCTATTATTGTACATACACATAGGTAGCTTACTTATTCACTTAACACTATATCATTAACATTTTCCCACATAAAAGTTTTTTATAGTCATTATTTCTAATGGCCATACAATAAACCCCCCTGAGAGGATGCTCCCATCCCCCCGACTCCCACCCTTTCTCAACAATACAGAATATTTCTCTTAGCACTTGGATCATTTTTTTTTTTACTGCTTTCTTGTTAATATTTAGAAAAGTCCAAATAATACCAATGTACAGTTTAACAAATACTCAAAGGTGAGCTCTCTTATAACCACTTCTCAGACCAAGAATCAGACAAAAACCAGCCCACAGACCCCATCGCATGTTCCCTCCCTCCTCCAGACTTTCAGCTACAACTTTTTCAAAGGTCAGTATATTATGAGGTTCATAATTTAATGACTTTGCACCACATTAGAAGAGCGACTTTTGTCCAAAAAAAGGACAGATCCCTTTCCTGGATTTTGCACATAGCTCAAGGGCATCTGACCCCCCAGAATTAGTTTAAAAATCACACATCTCTCGATGATCATTCTAACACCATAACTTTGCTCTAATACTCCTTTCTTTGGACTCACTGGCTTTCAAACCGCTTCTAATGACCATTCCCAGATGCCTCGATCTGCTTGCTGCAATCTGATCTCTGTCTCTAAAAATAGCTTCCTCTGATGTTTTACCCTGCCTTTTCAGATCTCCCCAGAGGTCTCTCATCTGGGCCTTCACCTCCTGTCTAATTACCTCTGTCCCAGAATCTCTGCCAGGCAATTCTTCCTTCTCCTGCAATGCAAACATTAACCCACTTCAACATCCACTAATTAGAACTTTTTTTCCTACCCTAGCCAGACAGGGATACTCTCAAAACCACATGGAAGGGATACAGGCATTTCTGTCATGCTTCCCTACTCCCATCTGTACCTCCTACTTGAAGAAATGATGTTATGGAATTATACAGCTGGTGGTAATTCCTTCAGTCCTGGGACTTTTTGACCTTTGATTTTTCGTTATGGGTTTAACACTCCTGGGAGTGTAAATATCACACATGTCCTCTCTCAATGCCATAGGAGAGAGCCAACAGTGAGCTCAGCGTCCTGATAGAGGGGTTTGCTCTGCCCCAGCTCCTCAGAGAGGACAAACATAAATGTCAACACAAAGCTGCTGTGTGGTCAACCATGGAAACTGTAAGCATAAATCAAATATGTCAAGGACAGAGTAAAAGTAACAATGTTTTTATTGATATAGAAAATAAAAAAAAATCTGTGAGCCCTTTGGTCACACTCAACCTTTGACACTTCCAGTGGTGGTGTGTCGACCTTGGTCTTCCCTGGTCCCCTGGGCCCACCTATGCTTTTGACTGCCCTTCGGTCAAGTGATCTTTAGGCCACAGGTGGTTGAGGTTTCATCTTTGGTAACTGATTATTTGAAAACAGTGTTCAAATTAGAGTCATTCTTACTTAGCCCTGGCAACCTCAGCTTCTTTTTCTTGTTCTCTCTCTGGCCCCAGGGCTTCTCCTCCATGCTTCTTCTTCTTTTACTTGGTTCAGTATTTGTAGGAGAGAATGCAGAGTCACCAGAGTCCTAAGAAATGGTAGTCACATTTTGTTGCAAGGGACAAAAACCCAACCCAAACTGGCTTAGCAATAAACGGAATGCATTAGCAATCTTATCTGAGAAGTCCAGGAGAATTTCTGCAATCTGGGCTACTCAAGTCAGAGGCTTAAACAATGTCATTTGGACTTGGTGTCTCTCCATCATCAGTTCTGTCTGCCCCTGGATTGGCTTCATTATAACAGAGGGCTTCATCCCATATCTCCCATCTCCATCCTTGGCTCACATTGGGTCACCTGTGGGACAGTAACTGCAGTCAGGAATTTGAGATAAATTGAATGGCCTGGAGCTGCACCAGCCTTGCCCAAACCTGATGGTAGAGAGGAGTGACTCTTCTAATAAGAACCAAGATGTATTTCCAGAAGATTGAGGAATATATGCGAACAGGAAAAAAACAAAAAGCAAACAAACAAAAAAACAAGAGATATCCATTGCTTAGGCTTAGAAGTAATAAACATGTTCCAGTAGAGTGATTTCTAAACTGCAGTCCATGGGCTGATTATCAGATTCATCGGAGCTCTTGGTTTTTTGTTCTTTGTTTGTTTGTTTTTTAAATGCAGAAACCTACTGAGTCAGACTATCTGGGGGCAGGGCTTTACAATTAGTACATTTATCGAGCTTCTCCATTGACTGAGATTTGCAGCCAGGCTGTGACTTAGTGCTGCACCTCAGAGGGATGGTTCAGAACCAAGGATAGCAGTCTATATGCCCTACTCTATGACAGAGCATCATGGACCTGTTATGCTCATGCAGGAAAGGCCTAGGTAGCAAGAGGGGCAGGGGCCCAGGTCGGGGAGAAAGGCTCCAAAGAGTCCCCCAACCTCCATAAAAGCCCCTTGCCAGATGAAGGAATGGGAAGCTTGCTCTTCTTTGCCATTCCAGTGCTCATATCTTGCTTTTATTGTTCCAGGGCCTTTGTACTAGCAATGCCAGCTGCTTGCTTTTTCCCTCGGCACCTGGATTCAAAGCCTTTCAAAACTTTAATCTTCATCATTGCCTTACTTTAGCAATAAATCTATAGCTGGCCCCTGTGACAGAGGCACTACTGAGAAAAAAGCAGACAGCTGCTGGCTTAACCTTCCATCTTTGTCTAAAAAGTTGTGTGTTGGGGAGGGGGAAGTTTTTTTTAAAATTAATCCATTTAAAAAGATCAAGGATGTTATAGCAGAGGTCGTTCTCAGATCTCTCAGATGTCAGCAGCTCCCAAGAAATCCAATATAGAGTAAAAAACCTGCTGCCTACAGAAACTCTCTGTCCACCTGTCCTGAGGATGGGGCAACCTGGTAGAGACCAGCCTTTTATGGCTGTCTGAGAGTCCATCCCTCCTCATTCTGTAAGCAACACCCCAAAGTTTCCGTTGTAGAGGCACCTCTCTCCCAAGGGAAAGTTAATCAGAGATTAGGTATTCGTTAGGGGATCTGCCCACTGCTTCCCAAACATCAGCATGCACAAACCTAAGGATGTTTTGAAACACAGATCCTGATTCACTGAGTCCTGGGTGGGAGCCTGAGATGCTTCATTTCTGACAAACCCAGTGCGTACCTGTGGATCATGCCTGTTTCTGGTCCGGGCTCTCCAGCTGCCCCTCCTACCCTGCAAGCTCCCAGGATCCCTGCCTTAGGATAAGAGAGCAAAGGAAGCTATTAAAACTTTCAGCTAAGAAATTGATTTTTCTAATTACCAGTTAATGTCTTCCCTTTTGGGCCTCAGAAGGCCTGTTCACTCTTATTTAAACTATAAATTGTTTGGATTTTCTTATGTAACTAGCTTAATGAAAAATTTTCCTCATACTAAGGTACACTTTCATTAATTGACCCATCTGGTTAAGTAAGTGTGTTAAATGGTAATGATATAATTTTCTTAACAAATTATTTTCTCAACTTATATTTTTGCTCTCTTGAGAAGTGATGATAACTATAATAATAGGGACTATTTATTAATCTTATTGATAATAATTAAGAGCTAATATTTAATGAATACCTAGGTGTGCCAAGTAATGAGCTAAGCATTTTATATATTCTGTGTCATTTAATTCTTACAGTATACTCTATGATGCAAAACTTATTGTTATTCCCATTTAAAGCTGGGGGAATTCAGGCGCAGAGGGGTTTGGGAACTTGCTCAAGGTTATGAAGTACTAGCACTGAAATTTTCAAACAAGGCATTTATCTCTAGAGTCTATCCTGGTGACCACTACACTTGACTTGAGAAATGCCTGCACAAATGTGTAAAAAGAAACAACCAAACTAGATTGGGTAAATAGGTTCTGGTACTTACAGTAACACATTACTCTGGAACTAATAAACAGCCAAGATGCAGCTCCACAAATAGACATGCAAAGACACCCAAGATGTATTGTTCATGAAAAAAAAGCATTTTACAGATAGGCTCATTTGTGTTTTTAAAAATTAAAAAGCCTTATAGATGTCTTTGTAGCTGTGTAGAAAAAGGTCTAAAAAGGAAGGTACACACCAAAACAACTCTAAGAATCAGGATATGGAAGAATGGAAATGTTCTCTTTAAACTTTGAAATGCTTCTATATTAATTGCAGTTTTTGCAATGATATTTAGGAAATTTAGGAAAAAAATTTTTTTTTTCTCTATAGAAAAAAACAAATCCTGAAGATATATTCCAAACTATTAAGTGTTATCATTTCTGGAGGGCTAGGGAGTGGACTGACTTTTTATTTCTATGTTATATATTTCTGCAATGTTAAAATTTTTACAAGGAGAATATATTAATTTTATAAGGTGAAAACCACAATAAATATACATTTTACCAAAGGTATTTTTGCCTTGGTAAAGAGATTTGGTGAGAAATCTATATATAACACCTTGTTTTGAGAATTCTAACTGCAAATTCCCCTGAGACACAATTCCTTTCTTCTGATATCACTGTTATGCAAATACAGGTGATACTTCATTTGCTAAAAACCACTCTACAGTTGACATGAACTGTGTTGAAGTTGCAGAGACCAGCCATTTCTTCAGCCGGAATCCTTTACTGGAGCCCAGCTTCCAAAACCACAATCAAAACTACAGGAAACATGTCATGTTCTAATGTCTGTCTGTCTCATCCATCCATCCGTCCGTCCATCCATCGCCCCCCTTCTCCCTCTCTCTTCCTCTCTAGTTGTGTTATTAAATCCTAGAACTTTAGAAGATAAATTTAACGTAAATTTTCTAAGCTTCTTCAATTTGTTATTAATTGTTAATGACTGCTGAATAAAGTTGTGAGAAAGGGGAGGGGGGAAGGAAACAGTTCCCAGTGTTCAGTTGTCACGGTCGGTGGGCAGTAAATCAAGATGCTATGGAATCTGCTGGCTTTTCATCAGATTGCCCAGAAGACCATAAATATTGCTTCACGCAGGCAGTTCAAAAATAAAATTCCAGAGAAACAAAAGCTATTTCAGGAGGATAATGGAATTCCAGTGCATCTAAAGGGTGGGGTAGCTGATACGCTCCTGTATAGCGCTCCCATGATTCCTACAGTTGGTGGAACAGCATATGCCATATATCAACTGGCTATGGCTTCCCTTCCCAAGAAGCAGGATTGACTTCAGGTTATCTTCCTGGCAATCAGTTGGTTCAATTCCATCAGCTCCCTATGAACCAGTAAGCTGTTAAATAACTGAATTCGTCTTGGGGATTAATATTTATTGACTTGTACTAATGCCACCAATAAAGCAGTCTTCACCAAAAAAAAAAAAAAAAGAAAGAAACAAAATCCCCTGAGGCTGGAGCAAAGCCGTGCCCTTCTAGGCTCACACACACAGTACCGGAAGGATACTCTGCAAAACCTAGTTATTAATCCCAAAGATTTCTGTGAGTTATTTTTTAAAAAGATGATGGGAATATCAAAAATTAATAGAGGCTAGTTACATGCGGCAAATAGGACTGAGGAATGGTTTCTATATCAACCAAAGTTTTGACAACAGGCATGTAATATTCAGGGAATCAGGAAATGGGACAGGGCAGCTTTTAACTTTTTAAATTTTGTTCTGTTTGATATTTTTATCACAGCACATAATACTGTTATAATTTATTTTTATAAAAAAGGTAATATGTTATTCATGTTGTGTGTTTTTTGAATCCATGGTACTTTGGGGACTTTCTTAAACTGTAAGTGGACAACATGAAGTCTGCTCTGATGAAAATGATGTGAAATTTGGCCATTTCTACACTCCTCCACTTTTTAGACAATAATTACATTTTGTTGGAAGGGTCAGATTTGTCCATATAAAAAGAAAGCCAAATGTTAGGTGGAGAAGGTAGGATACAAAGACTTCCCTCTCAATATTTCTGTGTTTTGGGGAACACTGAGTGGGTTGAGATAAGACTAAGAACATTAGATTGGATTGTTGGTCTCAATTCTTAATTCCTGTGTAATAAAGTTCACATCTTCATTCTTGCTATGTATGGCCTCATGGTAAGTAGAATGTACTGCTTCACCCCCTGAGTTTGTGTTTGACTGTGCAAATCACTTGGCCCTGTTAGCAGACATGAAATGAGCAGAGATTTGAAAAGGTTTTGTTCGGTCTGCTCTCTTACTCTCTTGCTTTTCACCACGAGAAGACTATTCCATGGGTAGGCACTGGTCTAAGGAGGATGAGAGACATGTGGAGCAGACCTGAACCCAACCCGAGGCTTGGAACCAAGCTCAGCGAAGCCCAGCCTACATATGGGAGAAGCAAGACATAAATGCGTGTGCTATATGCCATTGAGATTATGTGGTTATTCATAAGGGAAAGAAGCTGACTAATACAGATACTAACTCAGGGAGGGCCTCCCCTAAAGAAGAGTCGGCTCCCTACCATTTCACTACATGGTGAAGGGCACCAATTGACAAGCATCCCACATCTCCACGGAGCTTCCAGTCAGCTTTTCAGTGCATTAATTTTAAATATTAAAGGGCAGCCAAGGGTTACCAGGTACTTGGGGGGAAAAACTCAGTAGAAACAAGACAATGCAAAGAATGGAGCAAAACATTTTAAAAAGTTATAATTAATACTCTTGATTAGATAAGAGAAGATATTACATCTAAAGCCAAGGTCAGGAACAGGAGGCTATTGCCATATGGAAAAAAGAATGGGGAAATTCAGAGAATAATGAAGACCTCTTAGAAATTTAAAATAGTCAAATTAAAACTTACCATAGAAGGATTGGAAGTTAAAGTCAGGTAACTCATGGTAAAGAGTTGGATCATCAAAGGGAGAAGATAAAATTCAAGCATTGATTCAGGAAATTCAACATCTGACTAATAGGAATTGTCAAAAAAGAGCTCAAAGGGGAAAAATTGTCAAGGAATAATTCAAGAAAGTTTCCTATGAACGAAGAACACAAGTCTTATTGAAAGAGCCCATCATGTGTCCATTATAGGGTCACAAAATTTTAGAATATCAAGCATAAAGAAAAGTTCCTAAAAAACATTTAGAGGAAACAAAGGTTACTGTCAAAGGACCAGGATTCCATGACATTGGCTTTCTCAAACATCAGCATGAGGAACAAAGCAAAATAATGCTGTAAAATTCTGCAGGAAAATGATTTGTAAGCCAAAATTCTTTCAATTAAATGCCAGAATAGAATAAAGACATTTAAAACATACAAAGTTTCAAAAAAAAATTTTTTTTTGTACCAGAGGATGTATTCCACTAAAAATGGGGGTGGGGGGAGGGAGGGATAAAGAAAACAGGAAAATATCAGATCAAGGATCCAGAAATCCAATACCAGGGCTGCCTGCCCCTCCCAGGATGTATAGCTCAGAAAGCCATGGATGGACTAGATTTCTGCCTCATTGCTCCCTCAGCTGGCCACAAACTGAGGTAGCTCTATCAACATGAAGGAGAAATGAAGCATTTGTATTTCAGTTGTGACAAGTCTAGGTAACAAGTTCTTCCAGTTTGGAGCAGGCAAACAGCTCCAGGAGAAAAGTATCTAGGGAAAAAAAAATGGAACTAATGTATTTAAAAGAATGGAAAGTTTTACTGATAGGCATGTGGCAGGAAGTATAGGGTCTGGGGAAATTTTTAAATAAGTTCTTACAGGGTCAGGCACATGGGGAAAAAGAGTCAGTTATGAACTACAGCAAAAAGTAAAGGGGTCATAGAAAAATCAAGGTGTGGTTCAACAGTAAACTTATGTGGTCATAATCATGTGATATAACTATGCTGGGGATGAGCAGAAGGGAAGATAGGTGTTGCTCTTTGAGAGAGCTAATTTCTAGAAGTGAGAAGTCAATAAATAATGGTGGGAAAAAATGAAGCAAGGAATGGCTGTATATTATTTAGAAACGTGGAGATAGATACCAGTAGCTAAAATTGCTGAGAATCTATCTTAGGAGAGTGAGATTTGGAGATGTAGCTTTTACAAATAGAACCATGTATTACTTTGATAAAGACAAAATGTAATTTTTAAATGAGTGTCCAGGTCCAGACATGAAATAACTGCTGATAAACAGTGCCAGAAATACTAATTTTTATCAAAGTGAGGGCCTGGAGTTTCAGGCCAAACTCAGTGCAGCTCCTCTTACTGGGGCTTTAGGCAAATAACACTTTAAAAAAGTTGGTCCTTGTCACCAGAGCTTCATCATTCTACCTTGTGACAGCTCAGTACTTTTTGGACTGCAGAGGATTCCTGTGGTCCACTGGGTGTCTAAATGTCCCCATTAGCCACCCTATATCTATTGAAGTTGCAAAAGAGACCCATGGGCTAGGGCCTAGTCCTACTGCTTTCATAAATTAATTGTTAGGCCTTGGAAAAGCCTATAAAATCCACTTTAACTCACAATCAAGTTGAACTACTGGATAAAAATCATCCTAGAGATTCCTCAGAGGAAGTGTAAAATTGTTGTTTAAACTGTATTTGGTGAAAATGATAAATGAAGCACTATTGAGTAATGTGTGAAGGAAGGAAAACAAAAAAAAAATAAGTCAGTTTAAGATGGTAAATTTTATGTTATTTTTTAAACCATAATTTAAAAAATTTTGGAGGACTTATTAGGGGTAGTTGGGTGAGAAGCTTTGAAAAGAAATAACCATTATTAATACCTCAGAAAAAGAGGGGTGTTGAACTGATTAACAAGATGGTCAGAAAGTTCATGTTTTTTATTAATTACTATAAGAAGGAGATAAAAGACCATTAGTTGAAAAATAATTATATTAGTATGAATAACCAAACTAGAACTGGCAGCTGCTGGTAAAAATCGGGGTACAGCAAAGCTTTGAAAACCTCAGAAATCTGTGTCAAATAGGTAAATTAAATTAATGGCTGAATTAACTAGAAGAAAGTGGCTTCTTATAAAGGTAGACTTCAAGCTCCATGAGAGCAGGAGCCAAATCTTGTCTCATTTGTTGCTGTAGTGTACTGGGGAGTCACACCTCATTTATTTGTGAAATAAATGTACCATTTGCTCTAAATGCTAATTTTTTCATTTTATAATATAACTACAGGATTTTAATTACATGTATATGAATAGATTTCTTTATATAAGTGAGGAAACCATTGGTTTATTTGAATGATCACCAAATACTACTACTACTACTACTACTACTTCTTCTTCTTCTTCTTCTTCTTCTTCTTCTTCTTCTTCTTCTTCTTCTTCTTCTTCTTCTACTACTACTACTACTACTACTACTACTACTACTACTACTACTACTACTACAACAACAACAATGGGGTTGCTTGAGTATTCAGCCAAAGCCATCAAATCCTTGCCACTCACCGACCCACTTTTGCAGCAGACTAAGGGCTGGGATAGCATGGCAGTTGTAACCTTAGGAACTTTTGTTAAGAATTATATCACTATAATGAGATACTACTGCTATATACCCAATAAAAATGGCCTCAAATTTAAAATTATAGAAATGCAGTAGATGTCACCGCCCGAGGAATGAACAAATAGAATAGGCAGATAGAGGAGAGGAGAGCGCTTGAGGCACTTAACCTCCATGTTCTTATCTGCTAAATGGGGAAAATAAAGAGTGTAGAAATCAACAGAAGACAAATACATCTAGAATTGGTTCATAGATGTGTCATCTAAACAAAAAAAGTTGAAATTCTTCTTCTTCTGTTCTAAAGACTCAAACAATTGCTCTCCTCTGTCCATTAAAGATCAACTAACTGAAAAGCTTCAGCAAAAAGAAGGCAGATTCCAGAATGTTCATTTATTAAGTTTTGGTGAGAACTACAGTTCTCATATGGACAGACCAGCATACTGTGGCCTTATCATTGGCACATTCTTGCCTAGTGATCAAGTTGCAGGGAAAGAGAGATCGTTAATTCACATGGTTGTCATCAAGACCAGATGGGACACCCAAGATGCAGGCAGCATCTCCATTAGGCTGGTCTCTTGCAGGGCTTCGGAGAGTTGTCTGGTGGATATGGCATCAGAGCAAGAGGAGCTGGACAGCTCTAAAGTGTACTGGCCTTAGGCTGAGAGACCCTCATTCCTCCTTAACCATAGGGAGGGCGTTAACAGTTGAACCAGAAATACCTGAAGTTCACCTCCTAAGCTGTCTCATGCCAGTGACTAATAGCTGTCACTGCGTGTCTCATTTATTGCTGCATAGCAAACTATTTTTATTTAGTTGGCAATTTTGTGTCAGGAATGGTTCAGCCAGGTAATTTGTCTCTGATCCACATAGCATTGGCTGGGATGGGCTGGGGCTGGAGGATTCATTTCCTAGATGGCTCTATCACTTACCATGTCTGCCACCTCTGTACTCTGTTCTCTCCCAGCCCCTCTCTCTACATGTAGCATCTTATCATCTAGGGACTCTCCACTTGGCTTGGGATAAATTTTATATGAATATATATATATATGTATATATATGTATGGGAATGTTAAAGATAGTAGGTCATCTGATGGATAGTCAGGAGTCTGGAGGAGTTCACTTCGTGTAAACGGAGAAATCCAAAGACTGAGCCCTGGGGCTCTCCAACACTTAGAATTTGGAGAATAAAGAAGATCCAATAAATGAGACTGGAAATGAACAGCCAGTGCAGTGGGAGGAGAATCGGGATTGTACTCCAAAAGCCAAATGAAGAATCTATTTCAAGAATGAAGCTATAACATTGTCAAATACTTTATATAAATTAAGTAGGACTAGGACTAGGAATTGACTATTGGATTTAGCAAAGAAGTAATTGATGAACTTGTTTAAAGTAGTTTTGGTGATGTGTGGGATGTAGGGGGTTAAAGCATGGCTGACATAGGTTCAAGAGAGAAAGGGCCCAAATATCTATCAACAAATGATGAGTAAATAAAATGTGATATATCCATACAATGGAATATTATTCAGCTATAACAAGGAATGAATTACTGAAATATTCTACAAGATGGATGAATCATGGAAACATTATGCTAAGTGACAGCAGACAGACACAAATACTATATATTATATGAGTGTATTTAAGTGAAATGTCCAGGATAGGCACATTCAGACAGAAAGTAGATTAGTGGTTGCCAGGGACTAGGGGAGGGGGAATTTGGGACTGACTGCTGTTAGGTATAGGGATTTGGGGGAGGATAATAAAAATGTTCTGGAATTAGATAGTGGTAATAGCTGTACAACTCTGTGAAACTATTATGATACTTCAGCATGAACCACTGAATTTTAACCTTTAAATGGTGAATTTTATGTTATTTAAATTGTATCTCAATAAAAAATTTTAAAAATAGAATGCAAAGGGACAAAGTGGATACATGAACAACTCTTCTGAGGAGCTTTGCTGTAAGAAGAGTAGACAGTATTTAGAAGGGGATGCAAGTCAAAACATTTTTTTAAAGATGGAAGACTATGTGTGTGAATGTTTCATTAGAAAGGAAAAAAATTCTGATTTCTGATACAAGTGACCTTGGATAGGAACACTGATAGTTTGTCCATAAGAGGAGAGGTAGATTATATCATATAGAGATATAGATAGTGATGAAGAGAGTTTTGAGGGATTTGGAGGACTTGGTGGATTTTCTTCTGATTGCTTCTAATTTCTCAGCAAAGTAGGAAGCAGGAAGCAAGGTCATCAGTGGAGACTAAAGGTGAGGAGGGAGGTGTTAAGATTTGAGGAGTAGAAGTTGTGAAGGGGTCATCTACAAGAAGTGAGGTGCCGAATAGACAATACAGGAGAGTCTCAGTTCGCTGACGCCCTAACCCATACAGTTGGCTAGCAAAAATTTTGAATTGACCTATGCTGTGAATTTACATGAGATGATACACATAAAAATTTTGACCAACAGTTGAAACAGAACACGTGATTTGTGATTCTTACTATTTGCTAGTATGATAGGTAACTTTGTATCTCATTATAGTTTTAATTTGGATATTTCTTATTTTGAATTAGGCTAAATATCTTTTTACATATTTCAGAGCCATTTTGTTGGTAAACTGATCCCATACTTTTTTAAAAAATTGGGTTAATAGTCTTTTGTTTACTGATTTAAAGAGACATGAAGGAAATTAGTTTGGTATAATGAGTTGACTTTGTTTTGCATTTATTTCAACTTAATGTTATTTTATACACTTTTAAATGTAATTAGAATTTACAATCTTTTATTTCTTAAAGAACTTTCAAGCTGTGAAATGAAACTCTTCCATATTTTCATGTAGTATTAAAATTTTTTAACAGACTATATTTTAGAAGTTTTAGATTTATGGAAATATTGAGCAGATAATACACTGTTCCCATATACCTGTCTCCACCTAGTTTCCCTTATTATTAACATTATTGTGGTACATTTGTTATTGTGAGTGAACCAGTATTGACATATTATTACTAACTAAAGCCTACAGTTTACCTTTAGATTTATTCTTTGTCTTACATAGTTCTATGGACTTCGAATAATGCACAATGTCATGTATCCACCATGAACGGTATCATATAGGATAGTTTCACTGCCCTAAATATCCTGTGCTTCACCTGTTCATTATCCTCTTCCCCCAACCCCCTAGAAACAACTGATTTTTAAAATTATCTCTACAGTTTTGTCTTTTCCAGAATGCCATATAGTTGGAATCATATAGCCTTTTCAAGTCTGGTTTCTTTTACTTAGCCATAAGCATTTAGGGTTCTTCCATGTCTTTGATGTGGCTTGATAGTTTTTTTTTTGCTAAATAATAATTCACCGTATGGATGGATGTACCAGTTTGCCCATTCACCTTGAAAGATATCTCTCAGCTGCTTTCAGTTTCTGATAATTATGAATAAAGCTGCTATAATCATGTGTATGCAGGTTTTTGTATGGACATAGTTTTCAATTATGAAAATTGTGAGTGCAATTGTTTGATGATATGGCAAGACTATATAAGAAAATATCAAACTATTCTCCAAAGTAGCTATACAATTTTGCATTTTCACCAGAATGAATGAAAGTTCCTCTTGCTGGACATTGTCGCCAGCTTTTGGTAATTGTATTTGTGATTTTAGACATTTTAAAGGTGTGTAGTGGTATCTTTTTATATTAATTTGCAATTCTCTACTGATGTATGTAGAGCATGTTTTCATATGCATTCTTTGCCATCAGTATATCTTCTCTGGTGAGGTGCATGTTCAGTTCTTTTGCCTACTTTTTAGTTGGGTTGTTTTCTTATTGTTGAGCTTTAAGAGTACTTTGTGTATTTGGGATACAGGTCCTTTATCGGGTATGTGTCTTCCAAATACACACACACACACACACACACACACACAGTGTTAATGATTAAAATTTTGGCTTAAATTTTTGTTCTAACTGGAGTTTATTTCAGTAAAGAAATTTCCAGATGGCTACCAGTTGCTCCGACACCATATACTGATTAATCTATCTTTCCTTCACTGATTTAAATGCTACCTTTTCCATATACAAAATTCTCATTTGTATTTGGGTATATTTTTGGACTTCTAGGCTTTCCAATGTTTTGTCCATTTATACGACTGTACAATTTAAAGTGTTACCTGCTTGCAATATATTTGAGTATATAAGGTAAGTACATCAATATCTCTTTTTCAAAATTTTCCTGGCACCATGGTTACCTATGTTCCTTTCTTCCCATCTGTCATATTTACATTTGTGCTCCTAGATTCATCTAGGACGCTCTTGCTACCTTTGGGTCTCTTCTGTCATTGCACTTCTCACTTCATATTGGGGACTTACTTTTTCCTTCCTGTTCCCTCTACTAGATTGTGAGTTCCATGAGGCAGAGGAATGTATCCTTGGGTAATTTACTCAAAAACAACAACAAAACAAAAAAACCCGCAAAAAGAGTATCTCAGTTGCCTCATGTGTAATAAATTACAATTGATTTAGAGTATCATAAATAGTACATTTATGTTGTTAGGAAGACTAAATGAATTAATAATCATACCTAGAATGATGCCTGGTACATAGCATGCAATAAATGTTGGAGACTACAATAGCTTAGCAAATACCAGATACTAAGTTCTCAAGAAATGTTTACTCAATGAATGGAAAAATGAATGAGTAGTAAAACTTTATGATATTTTAATGTCTTGCCTTAATAAGTTCTAGTATCCATTTCTGTGGGGTGGATAACTTTGTCTTAAAATCCACTCGTGTAAATTGCTGGACAAAACTAGCTAAAAAATTTTCTATTGAAAATGAATCTTATGGGAAGCAAGTTCAGTTAAATAAGCATTTATTGAATACTCGCTGGAAGATCTACTTGAGGGAATGCAAAATTCTCAAAACAAAAAACCAATCAGATCAGTCTTTCGAATGGAGAAACTATTGCCATACAATTCAAATGTTATCACCTTCAAAAGAGAGAAATCCCAATTTGATTTTCACTACTATCCCCAGTGGGAAAACTGAATTCTCAATTACTTAAAAAATAATATATCTACATTGTTAAAGAAAAAGTATAAAAGGCAACAGTAAACAAACTCCCTCCCACTCCAAACCTCTGGGAGATAACTAGTTTTCTTATGTATCTTTCTAGAGATAAATATTTATATAATTCCACCATCCCTCATCTTCCACTAGTGGTAACATACTATAAACACTGTTCTACATCTTAATTTTTTTCCTCTTAACAATGTACCTTAGAAATATTTCCATGTTAGTATGTAAACAACTCTCATTCTTTTTTTATAGCTGCATAGTATTCCATTATGGATGTAACATCATTTAAACAATTCCCCACTAACATTTAGGTTAATTCCAATTTCGTGTTATTACATATATTGCTGCAACAAGTAACTTTATAGATATGTTGCTGGACTCAAGTGCAAGTATATCAAATTCTTGGGATTGGAACTACTGAGGCAGAGAGTATACGCATTTGCAATTTTGACATATACAGTCTAATTGCCCTCCATACCAATTTACAGCCCAATAATAATATATTAAAATGGCCCATTTATCATCATAGATGTTATGGTATTAAATCACTATGGCCCTTCCTGTGAATCAAATATATCAGGATTAAATGACTGCCATTAGGCTTTTTCAACAGAGGACACTAGAGTGACAAGGCAAGGCTATTGTGTCAGGAAAAAACTTTCCTTCCAGGTTCCAGCCTCCATTATGACCATTTAGCATAGGAGCCCAGCAGCCTGTGAAGATGCCTAGTGACGTTCTCACACTTCTCTTTCACCACAAGCTCAGCTTCTACAGACGTTTCAGCCTGCTCTCTGTCATGTTCCTCTCTCTCGTCATAGTACCACAGGTAGTCAGAATTTCTCCAAAGTTTTGGAAGGAGAGGCTTTCTCTTAGTCCTCTGTTCTTTTAGTGTCTACTCTCCCTCAGCCTAGAAGTAGTAGCTGCTTTTATTGCTCCTGCTACTTTTAATGTCTTCTTTTACTCTTTTTAGTATTTACTTCCTACCAGTCAACAATTCTTTACGTTTTTCCTGTTCAAATAACTTGTGTAATTTCTCTCTCCTGACTGGACCCTGTGCACTTTCACAGATCTTATTTTTGGTGTACAATTATCTGAATTGATAAATACACTGATACATTTAAATAAATACACTGTGTACTATTAAAAGATCATGAACATACTACCTCTCAGTTCCTGTAATAGATTATTTCTTGCTAATTTTAAACGAGACAGTCACTATTAAAGCAGGGTGCATCTGTCAACTCTAATTTAAAAAAAGGCAGGGCACATCTTCTATGGGTTCAAAGTATTCCACAGTGGTCTATGAATTTGTTAATTTGTGGACTACAGTAAACAAAACAAAAACCCCATCCTTATGGATCTCATTCTTGTGGTGGCACTATCACAGTAAGACTAAGGTCTGTTTGTGCTCTTTTAAGACTCTAAACATCTCAAAGCAGGCTTATATTCCATTTTGCCCCAGGAATTAGCACAATGCCTGGCTCATATAGGTGCTCAACAACTACCTGGTAAAATAGCATATGTTGTTGACATACAGTAACCTTGACAGGCTGTTATCAATAAGATGCGTAAGTCCACATGGGGTTGACCAGAATGATAGCCTAGCCTCTACTGCTTGTCTAAGCTTCTACAGTCATTCTGCAAATCCTTTTTCTCTTTCCTTCTACAGTCATTCTGCAAATACTTTCTCTCTTTCCTTTGTTCCAGGAAGGCAATTAAACAAAATATTTCATCATTCTACCATTTCTAATGGGTGTATGGAGCGACAAGTAGCAGAGAAGAGGCAACTTTGAAATCCCAGGGGACCAACAAAAGGTTCCAGGCAAACCAACCTTTATTTAAATTTGCAGATTTAGTTTCTCTATATATCAAAATGTCCTAGAATGTTACCTCACAATAACTCAGGAGATAGGTTTTATAGCTATTTTATTGATGAGGAAACTGAGGGTTTGTCTGAGAGGAAAAGTAACTTGTGCTACAACTAATTTAAAGTATCAGCAGGAATATGCATCTGTGACTGTCATACTATGCTGTTTCTCCTCTGCTATTCTCTCAGATTGGAGCAATGACATAACCTAGAAACAATACAATCCCCATGGATGGAAGGGCCTTTGAGGTCCTCATTCTAGAAGATTCTAACCTTCAGAAACTCTCAGTATCTTGGAGGAAACAAGTTGTTTTTTTAATGTGCTTCCAACCCACTTGAATATACTTTAAGATAGATATTCCATGGCACAAGACCACCCTCAGAATTTGTCTAGTTGCTAATCTAATCATAGTCAAAGTGGTTCTGAGGATAAGAGGAGATACCTTAAAAAAATTAGAACATACTTAAAATTGAAGCTATCTTGATTATAAAATTAAGATGATTCCTTTAATAATTTTCTAAAATTCAGATTATTTTTACTAAAATCTCTATCAGGATAACTATGATTTAAAAAAATTATGTAAGTAAAAAATTATGTTTTGGTAGTTTTCAACAAAGTACACCTAGAGAACATAAAAATTATTTATTTAATCTAATCCAGCTGGTATTGAGATAGTTTGTTATATTAAAAAGACATTTAAAAAAATTACAGCACAGTTAGCAAGGCAGTGACTAATTAAGTCACTATGTTTAATGATATATTCTTCACAGTCATTTGATAATCATGTAATGATGAACAATATTTTCAGCCACTTTGGAGATAAGTTAACTTCTGCAAAGAAAATTCTAGTTATTAAATTTCATAAGAGGTTTAAAATGTTAAAGTTTATAGAAATAACACAATAAAGCAACGTGAAAATAAACTGGAAAACACAAAAGATACCCATCCATCCCAGAAGTCTACAGCATCTCTTTAGTCTGTCCCTTAATGCCTCTTTTAGTTCTTCATTCCATTCTCCTAGAGTAGGGAACAGACTAACAATTAAGAAACAACTACTGCTCTGTAGGGGCTATTTCAAACCTAAAGTGCCTCTGTTCCTTTAACTTTTCAGTTAATCCTAGAAAGTCTTTTGAGGTTAAGCACTGCATTTCAGAGATGAAGAAAACTAGCTGAGAGTTATAGGCTAAGGTCAAGTTATTAAAAGTAGAATTAGCATTTAAACTCAGGCCCATCCAATGTTAGCCAGCTAGCTCATGTTCTTTTGTTGCTTCATGGTGGTGCAGGCCACCTTCTGAAGAGACTGGTACAGGGTACTTCTTGAGCTAAGGCTCTTTAGATTTAAAAGAGTTTAATTCCAGGGGTAGAGGCTACTCTCTTGGTCCCCAGGCACTTGCGATTCCCTCCCCACTGCACTAGAAACCCCTCTCCCCTGTCTCCAAAGGATCAAAGTTATTTTTCTGGCCCTAACAAGCCCTGATGCCAATAAACCCAAGCAGCTACTACCCTATCTTGCGCATAAAGTAGTAAATGGGGAACTGTGTGCTTATATAACTTTAGTGAAGACTGCCTAAAAGCTGTTCTATATAACAACTATGAAGGAAATGTTTAGTGTCTTTAAATCCTGAAAATTAAAAAGCCAATATATTTTATAGTTATAGCCAGCTATTTTTATATATATTCAGTTTATTTCCCCTTCAGAACTGTAGCAGTGTTCTTAATAAGGCCCACTATCAGTCAAATATTCCCTTTTCTCCCAAATAATTACAACTTTGAATGTTCAATAACCATTCACATCAACTTCACTTTATAATTCAAACTTAAGACATTCATACTATAAAAAGTTACCAGTCTTAAATTACTGAAGTTACCATACATTATTGTAATCTAACATAGCTCAATCAATATTTGCTACACTCCTAAAGAGAAGTGGCCACTTCTGTACGGGAAAATGCTTATTATCGTCATGCATTAGATACTGGAAACAAGAAAATAAATAGGGTTTTTGGAACTATCTTTTAAAAATTTAATTTTAATTAATAAAAATAACTGCAAGATCATTCAGACTGCTGAACATAAAAAACCACCACTGAAAATGGCTTAAAATAAATAATTACTTTTGAAAAATGAATATAAAACTAGTTAAACAGTGATAATCAAGATACTAGCCTCATCAATATGACAAGCAATTAAAATCTAAAAACATTAGTACTGGATTTTTTAATAATAAATTGAGTTAAGCCAAAAACAATGACTTTATATATTTACTCAAGGCTTATTTTCAAAATTATCCCCTCAATGACTGGTGTAAACACAAAGAGCTCAAGGCCTCACCTTGGTTTTCTCACTGCTGGTTTTCTATCTGTTGAAACTAGATCATAAACTACATAAAAGCAGGAACCAAGTCTGTCTTGTCCACCACTGTATGCTATAGCACTTTGCACAGTGCCTGGGCAAAAAGGAGGTGATCAGCAAATAACTGAATAACTGAATCAATGAAAGAGAAGAGTAAAATAACTTTATTGATTTTTTGCAAATCATTCTCTGTGCTGAAACTACTATAAACTGGCAGCTCTAATTTCTAGAAATATGGATTTAAAAACCTTATTCCAGTGATGGAAGGACCTGATGTCTGTGCCTCTCTGTCTCTCTCTCACACACACATACACACACACAGAATAATTAAAACTGCATGAATCAAAATTACATTATAAACTGAGATGTCAACATTATATAAATAAAATTTAATAGTGAAAAATGATCTGGAAGCCCTGTGAAGTTTTATCCTACACATTTTGGAGGACATCACATGGGTTAAGAAAAACAACAAAATCGTATTTGTTCAGATAATCATTTGAATGTTTACATACATTTTTGGTTTGTTATTTATTTATAACTAATTTAATTTACATTTCCTCATATTAACATATACTCCTGTTTAACAAGTAATCAAATTATACCACTGAGAAAAATCCTCATAGTACCTTCATTAAGTTGCCGATTCTAAGAAAACACTGAACATGAATGAACATGTATAAAAGAGGGAGCTGAATAAAACAGCATGTGCATTTTTCGATATTTGCACAATTTGATCTTTTTACCTGTTTGGAGAAAATATGAACAAAGCCCAGGTTTACCATGCTAATGGTTCAGATGACGGCCATAAAAGAAGTACATACAGAAAAATGAAAACGAATCATATCCTTAGGTTCCGTGATTACTGAGAGGATTTCCCCTGCTCTAAGTGCTTTATTATATTTCTTAAAAATATGAGAGCAGCAGCTTATCACAAGTCTCCACTACTGTGAATTAATGATGGAATCAAAACAACACAACAGACTCATAAGGATGTGAGGACTGCAGAACAACTAGAAGTCAAAGTTTTATGCTTCTTCTTGCTCTGGATAATTTAGAATTTTGCGGTGTGCCTGACGTAAATATTGCTGCTGTTTGAAGTAAACCTTGAATGCTCCTTTTATGGCAACAAAAGCAATTCCACCCTAAAATAAAAAGGAAAATTAGCAGATTTAGAGAAACATAACAAAAAGTTTACTTAGATCACAAGACATAGGCACTGATGCTAATTCTGATGACTGCAAATAAAAGTCTTCTTAAGGGGTGAGCTAGGGAGTCACTAAAGGTAACAGAGATCAGAGATGCCTTCCTTATTATCCTGAGTAATCTTCCTTTCATTTAGCTCTATGTCCATTCTGATATAGCAGGAAGAATGCCAGGGCTCTATGTGCAGGCTGCCGCCAGAGGGGGGAAATAGAAAATACAATATGGACATCAAACATAAGGGCTTACTATGTGCTAGTACTTCAAATGAATTATCTCATTTAATCCTCACAATAATCCTGAGGTAGCTACCATTACTATCTCCACTCTATAGGTACAGAAAAGTCAAGAAGTTTGGTTTAGTTTTCTTAGCAAGGCAATAGCTGTGATAGACTTTGAATCAGCAGTCTGACCCTAGAGCAGAAGCTCTATACCATACTCTTGCTGGCAAGAGGGATGGGTGTGATGATTCATGCATATTCATTCCAGAAAAGAAATCACCCATAGCACATCATTCCAGAAGGCTAGAAGTACAGAAGTACTGCAGTGGATCCCTCCCTTTTTATTGCTATTGGATGACAGTGGGGATCAAATACAGGCTTAAGGCACAGAAGCCACCATGTATTTATATAGGCCCAGTGGATTTTTTTTTTTAAACAAATATACAGTTAATTCTCTTTTGTATAGTCACTTGAAAAAAGTAATATTAAAGCCATCTTACCAAGATTGTCCTTTGTAAATTAGAGTTAACACTACTAAACATCAGTTTACCAACTATTGTCGCAATAGTAGGAAAGACAAGGGCTCCACACAAAATTCGGGTGGCAGAGACGTGATCTGCTAAAGGATTAGCCTCAGCTGGAATTCGAGGAACAGGACAACCAATTCCTAGAGACAAAAATGCAAAGTATTAGTGCTAATAAATTATAATAGCTAAAATATCTTTGCATGCTAGTATTCTTCCAGAAAATTAATTTGGCATGCTTGTTACAACCATAATTCAGGGCCTTACCTGGAAATATACTGTTCAAAATTTGTAGTTTATTGGAGTATTTGCGCCATAGTCTAAGCACATAATCCTCCCAGCGAATCATCTTGCCTAATATCAGCATGACAGGAATAGTAGGAAGTCCAATTAAAAGGAATAAAGGATCAGCTCTCTCCATAACATCCAGACCTTCTTTATGGCCTACAACCTGTGAAACAAATAGCATCTGCTAGAATCATTTCCTTATCTAATGAAGGGATGTTGCACACTTGAGCTCAACTCACTTAAGAGGAAATGTTAGATGTCAAAAGAATACAGAAATAAAATGTTTTAAAAGCAAGCTGGAAAGCTGTCTGTCTTGATTTATTTATAAGCAATGTCTCACTTAAAAAAGAAAAGCTCTCAAGCAATTTTGTATTACACTGGAACAAAAGCTTTAAAAATGGTTGGCCCATATTGATTACATTTCAATAGAGGGGAGAACTTCTGGTTCTTGCTTCCATTTCTCCTTATAGATTTGATTAGATTGGGCTATAATTTTAGGTCCTATTTGTCTTATAACAGAGTATCTGTTTTCCTGCTCTTCCTACTAACAGGTAAGTGTAGCCAATTAAGAACAGGAGATGGACTGAAAGCCCACTTCTCTTTGGCCTTTTCTCATTCAGTGATGCCTGGGATAGAGTGAGATCTCTCTGGCTGGCTAAATGCCTGCTCTCCAGATCTAACTCTCCTAAAATTCAATTCCAAGGTTTAAATTTGGGAGATTGCTATAGGAGTTTTGGCTATAGGTTCCACTTATTTTTTCCAATCCAGGAACCCTTGGGTGCCCTATTTATGGAGCAATGACGCTAAAACAATCCTTCCTCTGGGTCTTGAGGCCATTTCTCAATTGGATTAGATCTCAGAGGGCAAGAAGTACATGATTAATTTGAATTTGTGAATCTCCCTACTTTTCCTACAAGCAGAATTCTTTTCACTTGCTGATCAATCTTGGCCTTAAACTTCTTTCAACATCACCATTTTGCCAGTGAGCTTCTTACTTTTAACTAGAGAATTTCCCTGAAAATTCTCTTGCAAAGGTCTCAAATGATCTCCCTTTAGTCAAAAGTCTCATTTGCTCACAAATTAAACATATTTCTCTGAGGAATTTTTCCAGGCAGTTTAAGAAAGACGAAGGAGACTATTTCAGAATCCTGAGCTTTTAGCCTATGCAGGCATCACACAGTGAGGCAAGAGCTAGACTTGAGGACAGTATTGTAAAAGCCTCTATATAGTTTTCCTGATTATACTTGAGGAATAAGCCAGGATGAAATGATTAGAAATGCTTATACTTTTGGTAGGGAGGAGGGAGAAAGTAGGAAGGGAGAAAAGAAGGCAGGGAAGACTAATAGCTGCCAGGGAAAATATATACTCAGAAAAGTATGTTCATGGAAAAATAAACAGGAATTTTGAAGAAACAAGATGCCCTTTATGTCAGCCATTATAGCAGATTTTTTTTTTTTTTAGGTGGACTACAAGGAGATGTGAAATCAGGTCAAGCTGAGAATGGTCAAGGCAAATTGAAATTCTAGAATACAGACTTGATCTAGGTAAAAATATTTTGTAAAAGTATGTGGAGAAGACCAAAATGGATGCTTTCAAAATGTCACCTAGGGCTATAGCCCAGACTTGCACTTGGTTAACTTACCTAACCAAGACATTAACATTGAAGGGCAGGAGGCTGCTAGCCTCTGTCAAATAGTCAAAAACCATATCAGTACCTGATACTGCTGTGTCTCCAGGTAGAAACTTAACTTCATATCCTGCATTTGAGTTGTACTGAAGTGAAATAGTCTGGTTTACAATAGTTTTTAAACCCTAATCCCACACTGGTGGCAAAAGTGACTAGCCCAGAGACTGTCCTTACCTGTAACTTTTGTAGGATATTCCATTTCTATGTCATTATTTTCAATATTATGATCATTTTAAAGTTATAATTAAATGAATACTGACTTTGTGCCAGACACACATTTAGGTGCTGAGGATTAAATAAATGGTGAGCTAAATGGATGTCTTCTAGAAGTAAGAGACAATCAAAACAAATAAGTGCAAATATATATGCTATAAAGAAAACAGCATAGTATAATACCTGTAGTATATCATCTACTACTACGGTCAGACTCAGGGGTAATAAATAAAAGGTAAATTAGACAATGAGGTTATTTTAACTTCAGTCAATACAAACCCAGCAAACCTTGTGTATGATCATGTACATTCTGGTTTAATGTCACAAGATTTAAAAGCAGATTATTTTTACGACTTCAATTGTAGGGTGAGATAAAGAAACTATAGAATAAATGCCTTCTCTAAGAGTTTATTACCATGTATAAAATTAAATGTCTATGGAACTGTAGGTTTAGAGAAAGGTTTGTTTTTCTGCTATGAGCTAAAATCTAGATCTCCATAGCCAGGTAGGCCTGAGTTCACCAAGGTTAAGAGTTTTAATTAAGGCCTGCTCTTTTAAAGCACTGCCTATTAGAACCCTATTTTTAAATGGGAGAATGGAACAGTGATGAACTAATAGGTTTTCTTAGTTAGAATTTATGATAATTAAGTACAGTGTAATTAAAAATGGACAATGCTTATGGGGGTTGCCTTTATACTAGATGCAAAAGTGGAACTAGGTTGGATATTAAGGTTCCACTGTTCCAGGATAAAATGTTCCAGCTGCCTTTGAGACTAGGTTTCACTTAAGGAGCCCTAGATTAGGGATTGAAGTCCTGATGCTTCTTTGCTGTGTGGTACTAGCCATATAATCTAGGAACCTGTAAACTAGGAATAATTGTTAGTATCGATATCACAAGATTGTTGCAAGGATTAAATGCATCAGTGATTGAAAGGTGTTCAGCTCTGTGCAGGGGGGAAAAATGTTAATTACTATGTTGTCTTTTCAACACAAATATAAGTGGAAGGTCTCATTCAAATTCCTCACAACTGACAGAGATTAAAACTAAAACTGGTTCATGGAAAAATGGAAACAAATGAGAAAAAATTAGTTGTCTGATTCCTTAATCTGATCTACTTAAACTTCAGAGTAGTCAGAGAATGAAAGGAAAAGAAAGTTAAGTGTTAAAACAAACTCTAAATATTGCTGATGGTATAGTGGGGCACATGTCCTAACAAATATGCTTAGGTAGGAAAAAGTCTTCCTGGTACTCTTAAATCACACAACAGTACTACCTATTGTTCATACCTAATCTCTCTCATTTCTGGACTTAAAAAAATATATATTTTTTTCATGTGAGACAGTATACACAGTTATTTCTAAATGGTAACACATAATATTATCATAATTTTAGGTCTTTTTTACTGTCACCATTAACCATCATGTTCATTTTTGTCTTCTTGCTTGTATCATTTCCTCCCCTCTACCAATTCAAATTATTTCCTTCAAGAGTCAGCTAAAGACTTACTTTTTTCATAATTTCAAATGATTTAATTCACTTTTGCTGAATTAAAATACTGTTTATGTAGTCTTCTACACTCTCTTTACATTTGTTTATATAACCTTTAACTGTTCTCCAGTTGTTCATTTATGTATACCTTGTCTTAGACTACATTCCTTGAGGCTGGTGATCACAGCTTTCAATTTGTTTTATATTTTATGCAGACCTCAGCTCAGTTTTAACTTTTTGAATGAATCATATCAAGATACAGCTGGTAGCCTTTTTTAAAGGATACAAACTATATTCCTTAATTGTCTGTTGTTGAAGTATTCCATTATCAAAAATTCTTTTAAGATCATGTTAGTTAAAAGCCTTTTCCTCAAAAAGAGCCATCCCATTTCTTATGCTCAATTAGGACTTAAGAGAAATCACTCGGTCTCAGAGGGCCTTAGTTTCATCATCTGTAAAAAAATATACATCCATATAATGTATTTATACATTAAATAATGTATAATTTGCTCTAAATTTTCTATGTCTTTTCAGACTAATGAATCATCCTGAATCTCCTTGATCTAATGATATATTGATACTCAGTATTGGAGTTCAACTAATTATTGCAGAGAATATAATAAAGCAAAGAAACCTGTTATACCTGATAGAACTAATCATATTTTAAAAATCAGTATTTATGAAAGCGTTTTGTTAGTCTCTCTAATATATGCTACAGGAATGCATATGTATAAGATAGTCTCTACTTTCAAGGGAATTACTTTCTAATAGGAAAACTAAGTCTTGAATACAGGAAAAGCTAAATAGCTAAGTAATCTATATAAAAAATATCACTTAAAATTAGCTGCCATTTGAGGAATAAAAAATGTCATAAATGCAGAAGAAAAAGAAATCACAGTGGGAAGGAGCTGCCTGGTAAGTTTGAAGGAAGAAAAGTGGCTGAACTAATTAAGCCTAGAAAGAGGGTTTAGATTTGGATAAGTAGAGAAAGGAATGGAAGCACAAGTATTAGGCAGTGAGAGTGACAATAAGACAAAGGTAAAAAACAAAAAAACAAACAGAACAGAACAAAAAACCAAACTAAACATAAGGATCTGTTGTAGCAAACAGCCCAAGAGGCCCTCAAAGTAGAATGAAGATTGTGGAAGACACTGCATGACAAATTAGGTTAAGGAAATGGAATATTTATCAAGTCAGTGGTTCTCAATCTTTATCCACTACACTCATGACAAATGGTTTATTATTAGTGATACACTCCAGAGACTATATTCAGATTTTTGGGGTATCATCAACATTTTATGAAGAAGCTTTGAAATACTGTCTCACTCTATTAATGGAGCAATAAGAAAGGCTACTTACTATGAACCCTGGCATAAACAGGTTATGTGCAATTTTTAGAATATTACATATACAGTCAAGTCCTCACTTAACATCGTCAATAGGTTCTATGACTTTAAGCTAAATGACATAATAAAAGCAATTTTACCACAGGCTAACTTATATGAACAAGAGTTAAATTCCTATAGTATCATCAATGTTATAACAAAATGATGCTGAACAAAACATTATTCAAGGAGCTTCTGTAACTCCTTGATCCCTTTTCTTCCAAGCATTCTCTAATTTAAAGAAAAGCAAGTTTACATCATCCACAAATCTAAGTCATTTACAATTACTGAGTTACTTATAAAATACTTAAGCAATCTAGGTGCTGCTTTTGAAACCATACGGAAGGCAGAGGAAATGGTAAGCCTGATGTAAGAAGCTGAAGGTATTAGGAAATTCATTTGAATGAAGTTAGAGGAACAAATCAAGAGGCTCCTTTAGCCATCTGGGTTATGACGGGGGAGTGACAAGAAGTCAGGAGGTAAAAACTGTAGAAAGGAAACTATAAAGGTAAAACTTATCAAAATGGAAACTGCTTAGACTTGGTCAGTGGACTGGATATAGAGCTATGAAGTAGAAAGTTAAAGGTAATCCTAAGAATGTAGACCATAAATGGAGGAGGTAGGAAAACTAGTAGGAATCGAAGACAAAGAAATTACAATGGGGAATGAATTTAGGTTTCAAATAGAGGAAAACAAAGTTTGATTTCAATAATATTGAGTGTGAAGTCACAAGAGGCCATTTAAGGAGACGAGTCAAGCTGCTATTACAGAACTGGATTTAAGGAAATGTTAGGGTAAAAGACAATGCAAAAAGCACAGAGATGACAGCTAGAAATCTTTAAGGGGGAGGTATAAAGAGAGAAGAGTCAAAGGCCTGGGACTAAATCCTGAAATTTAAATCTCTAATCTTCATCCATAGTTACTGATTGTAGCAATGTTTTGTAATTGCAAAATACTGGAAGCAACTAATTATCTAATTAACAAGAGACTGGTAACTTGTAATTCTATGCATAGAATGCTATGCAAATTTCTGCATATTTACATGAAAAGATCTTCAAGATTCAGTTTGTGAAAAAAAGAGGGTTGCAGATCCAATGTTTCTTTTTGGGTAAAAAAGAGTGTAGGTGGGAGAACACTGTTTCTGGCATATGCATAAAGAAAGTCTGGAAGAATATATTTGAAACTAATAATAGCGGCTACCTGGGGAAGTAAAAGACAGAAAATAACTTTTCGCTAGATAGCTTTTTATATATTTTCTTACTTTTAAGTGAGGAGAATGTTATTACTTGTTCAAAATAATAAATTTTAAAACTCCTAAGAAATCTAACAGATCTTCACATTAAAAGTAGTATCATTGAACACAATAAAATACTGAACCTGCATCACTGTCACTGCTCCATAAGTCACAGCTGTCCAATAGATAGAGCCAACCATTATTCCTGCTGCAGCAAATGGACAGGCTTTTGAGATCAGTCTATCTGCAAGATCCAAGACGTACACAACTGGACCTATAACAGAGAAAACAGTAAAGTTTCAATACAAGACAGATTTTTAAAAATCACTTGTTCAATATTTTCTATAGATCTAAAATATTTTTATGAAGTTAGATATTCTGATGGTTTAGAAATAACTGAAAAATATAATGGGAACCTAGATCAGAATAGATTTAGAATTTCTCAGTCATTTGCATGCTAAGTTTTACTTCCTAAATTCTAGGAGATATCAAATTCTTTATCAGTAAACCTTAAGATTAAAGCCTCAAAAACAATTGCTTCTTATAAAAGTAATAGTTCTTTCACTTCTCTTAATCACACTGGCTATAACAGAATGAAATGGCTCTTTCAGTTTGCTCTTCTCAAACAGTTCCTGGCTACAATTAGATTCTCTAGTACTTGGTGAGAATATCAGTTCTTTGACTTCACTCATTACTTCCTTGGTACATTGTGTGAAGGTATAAGGCTATTTTCTTGTAGTTAACAAAGTCAATCTATTTTACGTTGATTTTCAATATGCTATGTTTAGTTGAGTATTATTCTCAAACTTCTTTCAATGATCACACCACCAGTTTTTATGGCATTCTAACAGCTGTATGTTATGCTGCTAGTCTTTTCTTAATATGTGCTTAAGGGTGATATATGCCTACTATATCTAGAATTTATACCCTCTGGAATTTATTTGGAACAGCTACACTTGGAGGTATTCTAATAACTACCATTAAAACCAATATAATTTAGCTCCAGAAATTTCTATAATAGTACAAGGGTCTTGGGTCTAAATCAGAGCAAGTCCTAAAGAATTGAATATCTAAGTTTAATCAAAGAAATTAGAGCAAAGCCTAAAGAATTAAATATCTAAGTTTAACCAAAGAAATGAAAACAAAGATATGAAAACTTGATTTGGTAATTGTTGAATACCCTCTACAAATAACCTTATACTTGAAACATTTTCTTAGAAATGTTTAAGAGTTATTACCTACCTCCTGGGGGGCTTACAATCTATAGGAGGATGCTATACACAAAAACAGTTTATTTTCATTGTACAAAGCAATCAACATAGTAGTATGATGATAAAATAAACATACGAGAACAAGCATTCATTACAGAGCTGCTAATAAATACTTGTTCGAATCACTGGAGCCAGTAATATATCACTAGTCACTGTACAGAAAACACACTGTGAAATAGAAAGAGCATTAGGAGAGAGAGCAAAGGACCTATAATTTAAATGTAGCATATTTACTTACTATTGTCAAGGTCTAACTTACATAACATTAAAAAACAAAACAAAACAAAACAAAACTATGACAAGGTACCTTGTCAGTTCAGTGCATACCGATTCTACATCCTCTAATAATAGTTAGCATTTCTTGAGTGTCTACATATACCAGGCGCTGTGCCATAGGCATTACATGCATCATTATTTAATCTCATAATGTAGGGTTTAATCCTTAAAATACACAAATTTGCTCAGTTAAGTTTATAACTCCCTCAGAAGGCACAATAAAAGTCATTTTAGAGAAGCCATCAAAGATTTTCAAATGCTGGTACTAAAAATTAGATACTTCCAACTTTCATATTCTCTGTTAATTCTTTAATCAGAAAATTGAAGCCACATGAAAACTACATATTTTCTACAGCATATATATCCATCTACTAATATCACACCTACCTGAAGTCAATCCCTTCACTTATATACCAGATCCTAACCCCTCTCCAACTCAAAGCCACAGCTCCAGCAATTCTCTATTTTCTCAAATCATTTCCTCCTACTTTTTTCTGAATGATTTCTATTAAACAAGCATGTCATTATCTCTTCTATCTTAAACTCTTCACTTGATCCTTCTTCCCTCACTGCTCCACTTCTTTGCTCCCTTTACAACAAAATTCCTCAAAAAACTTACCTGTTTTCACTTTCTCCTTCAATTCTCTCTTGAATCTACTCCATCAAAACTAATTATGAAGGTCACTAACAACCTACACATAGCTAAATTCAATGGTCTAACTTCAATCTTCCTCTTATTTGGCCCATCAGCACCATCTGACAAAGATGTTCCCTTCTTCTTCTTACTATATGGTTCTTCATTGCATGTCCAGGACATCACCATCTCTTAACTTTCTTTCCATCTCACAACCCATTAACCTTTTGGTCTCCTTTGCTGGTTCCTCTTCTTCTTGATCTCAGTGAGCCTCTCGCCCCCCACCTGCCAACTTCTACCTCACCATACCCCCTGATTACTCTGCTCTACTTTTCTTTTTCCCAAAGCACGTATCACCTAACACATTCTAATTTACTTATTCTGTTTCTACCTACTAGAATAGAGGCTGGGAAATATGGCCCATGGGCCAAATCCAGCTGGCTGCCTGTATTTGTAAATAAAGTTTTATTGGAGGATGGCCATATGCAAAGCCTAAATATTCAATATCTATTTTTTTTACAGAAAAAGTTTGCTGACTCATGAACTAGAATAGAAGCTCCAAAGGGAAAATCTCTAGATCTTCTTTTTTCATTATTCTGTATAGGAGTCAAGTTATGACGATTTTCTACTCCATCAAAATCAGAATTTACAAGGAAAGGTATTTTACCTGCTTCTAATGTACCTTCTTCCCCTCCTCTTTCAACAGGGTTCTTAGAACTATCTACTGACGGAGTAAAGCAATTTAATTCCTAATAAAGTTGGATAAAAACATAATTCCTAAAAAGTAATCTATCACTATGACTTTTACCTATCATAAACATAGACAATCTAGAGATGTTTGAATTGTCTTTCCTTTAAAGATTTCAGAAGACTGTAACACAATGAACTCAATTTTCAATTTTCTTCCTGAATCACTGGGTGTGAATTCTTTTTGTACAAGCAAAATCAAACAAATCTTCACTCTTCATTCTGGAAATTTTCTACTCATCCCTTGGGTCATATGCAAAATATGTGTTGGATTAAATAAAGACACTGGTTACATGTTATGGTTCCTAATTCCAGTTTTTCTGACAAAATTCTGTCTAGGTTTTTAGCTTAAGTTTATTTTGCCTAAACCTCTCAAGTCTCTTCCAGACAGAATAGCCCAATATAAGTTTAATAATTAAAAGGTTAAATGACTAGGAGTAAACATACCATTAGAATAATAAATTGCCACCCAGGGGAGGTATTTCTGAGAACTAAAGATGACCTAGGCAGGCTATTTAGTGAATAAGAACAACCACTGAAGTCCTCTGAATGACAGTCCCTAAGTCATACCCCTTCTATTAGGAAGCTTATCATATGCTGCTTCCTATCCCATGATTTGGGGGTCACAGAAGAAAAATAGCAAGTTACTACTTCTTCTCATTGTCAGATAATAGCACGAAGAGTTATGAGAGGTGAGGAAGGGCAAGACTCTAGCCCTTGAAAACCTCAATTCTAATGGGGAGGAAGTATGAATAAATGCACTTTACACCTTAAAAATATAAGGGCATAAAAAGTTTCAATATTTTAAAGTATTATTGAATTTTTAATGCCTCAATGGGCTTCACAACTTGTTTTCAACAGTACTGTATTTACACAATAGATGGCAATTAAATAAGCTTTGTATAAGTTTTGTAAATCCAATAATTTATTTTTTGACATCTTCATTTTTCCTTTATTATTTTTTAATTTTTAACATTTTATTTTTCAACTTTTCCCCCTTGCCTCCTGGTAAATTCAATAATTTAAAGGGCACTAAGGAAGCTTGCAATTAAAAGGAATTCTACTGTGAATCCTTTTGTACAATAAAGAAGTTTTTGTAAAGGGAATAACCACACACATATTTTGGGTAAATTCAAATTTTCACATTTCAGATTTGAATGACATCAAACAGTGAGCTGAGAACTATCGGGGAAACTCCTAAGTTCATGTCTACTGAAAAAGAAGTACTTTGTTTTTTCTGGCAGACACTGCAAATGCAGATTTGCTGCAGCTGTGATTTAAATTCAAGCCTATATATATGTATGGTGTTAAAGGAATGTCTTGAAGATCAGTGAAGGGTAGGTAATACTTATTGTTCAACATCTGCTGGCACTGCTTACAATAATATCCAGAATTCCTAAAACCTTTCTCAAGAATAGAAAGGTATCCTCATGAACACCCCTGACCAGTTCCTAAAAAATAATTTTTATGTTATGAATGCTATAGTTTCTAATTTAGTGAGCATATATATGTACTTTATAAGATAACCTGAGAAGGTAATAGCTCCCATGAATTCCAAGGTTTCTGATAAGTTGCCAATGGTTTGTAAAGGAGATTTAACAAGCAACTAGACTGCTTGCAGAAGCTACTCGTTTCCAGGTTTTTGGGGGCTTGCTTTTTGCTTTACACTGAACTAGTTTTAATGTAGACCCAATTCAGATACCAACTTGCTAAGTCAAAACATCAACCCTACTTTCAGATTCAGCACCATCCAAAATTGCAAGTTTTAGGGGCCACCAAAAGTCCAACAATATAGTTCTAAACTTCTTGCTCCAAGGCTTCTTTTTGTTGCACTCCATTTCTGGAATGTCTTGTCTCTATTTTGGTTAAGTCTGTATGAAAATCCAACTTCCCAATGAAAACTAACCTAACCTGATAGAGGTTGATTAATTGCTTTACCCCACCCTGTTCATATCTCAAGAGGGTTCCTTTACATACTATCCCACAAAATGCACTTACCCCTTTGCTTGTGCATAATGTTAGTACTTTATGTTCTTGTTCAATGTTTGTTCAGTTGTCTCAATATCCTTTATGTCTGTCCATTTCAGCATCATCTTAGATTGAAAACTCCCAGGGGGCAGGGGCCATGTCTGTTTAATTCGTTTTGTACAGTGCCTAGGATAAAACCATGTACAGATAGGTGCTTAAAAAATGCTTTTTGATGATGACTGGCATTCTCAGGACTCTCTAGGCCACAGCTATCTCAGCACATGGTACTTGGCAATACATCAGGGCATTTTGGCCTTTTCCACACAGTACCAGAATATAATGGCACAGAATCTAGCTGCAGCACTCTGTGGCAAATATTTGACTCAATGTGTTGTTAAAAAGGACTTTAAAAAATATTAATTATATGGTCCCAAGTCAACAAATGTGGATTTTATTGAGGATATGAAATAATGTAACAAACGACTCGATTAAGAGTTAAAAGTATGTGGGAATCTTGATGGGATAGTAGAGTTTTAATTCTTTCTCTTGCATTCAACACTGTAACACTAAACTTTGGCGGCTAGGTCTAAGAGCCTCAGACAAGCTTATGTAAGTTTCATCTTTGCTCTATTTGTAGATTGAGATTTTACCATTTTTATGTAAAAACAAACATCCTGCAAACTCAGGCTGTAAGTTACATTGCTTAATAAGTCAATAGATTGTAAGCAGAAAAGGATATGTTCTTGGATATGTTTTTTAGATAACCAAATAATAATTGACTAAAAACACCTCAACACAAAGAAATAACCTTGAATAAAAGATCCAGAATGAAAGCAGATGAGTACTATTCTTTCATGTGTATATACAAAGAGTATTACCATGAATAGTAACTAAAGATCATCATAGTAGTCCTTTATGATTACATAGTTTGTGCTAAGGGAAAACTTAAATTTACCTTAAGAACAGAACAGCCCATAGAATATTTGTGGGTTATAAGGTCAACTACTAAGTACTTATTAAGCACCTACTGTACACATTACATTTTACTATGCATTGAAATAAAAGTAAGTAAAATTTAAAACACTAGCCTCTGCCTCCATGGAGCCTACAATCTAATTAGGGACAAATATATATTAAACGACTGAGAAATTTTAAGACAAAGTCAACAAATGTATGATAATATGGTACAAACTATACAGATATGTTCATGAAATTTTAAGATTATAGAGATTATAAGAATATAAAGATTTTTTTTAATCGTATGTATTTACTAATTAACTGAAGTGAATCTTAACCTAGACTTGAAGTCTATGATCTGAAAAGTGGGAATGCTAAAAGACCTTTTAACTGAACCAAAAGACTTTTTTCAAAGAGTTTATATATTTTTTAAAAGCTGGTATACTAGTAAGGTAGGAATTATCTGCTGGAAACCTTGACCAGATCCTTGAAGAACATGACATACTAAGTAGGCAGTAAGTTCCTGGTGAGAGATGCTAAAATGAAAAAGATTTTAAGGAAAACTAATCTTAGATTATTAAAAATCAGAGTAAACTAGAATAGAACTCATAAGATTCTGTATCCAAAGCAAATAAAAGGGAAAGCAGTATCAGTTTAGAGTAGCTTAACATGAAAGAAAGTTAGGAAGGTATCAAGAAACATTAAAACTTAGAGAAAAGACAATGTTTTATTTGTCTGCTGTTTGGAGAAAACCATGCCTAAGGTATTACATTCTTTGAATTTCAAAATAAAAAGCTGAAAAATTTCTTTATGGTATGATGAAAAAAGCACTGCCATCAATTATCAATACATAAAAACAGATGGCAATATTAATTATAATCACAGTACATACATACAAGCTAAGGAATTTATTAATACATTTTCTTAACACACCTATATTTTCCAAATTTTCCATTATGAGACTATAATTACTTTTATTAATAAGAAATACTGTTTTTAGAGAATAATAAAGAGTTATAAAATTCAGGTAACCATAACCCTGAGGAAAGTCAACCTGACATTAGTGTTTTGTTTCTTTTCCCCCTTATATGAGAAGCTCTTATTAGGCTCCTTAGAAGGTAACACAAAAAGGTGGGTAAGGATCAGGCAGGGTCTGCTGTGTGAATTTGGACTAATTGCTATCTCTGGGCCTCAATTTCTACATCTGTTCAATGAAGATATCTACCTCATTTTGCAAGAAATTAACAAAGCACATGAAGCTCTTAATACAGCACAATGTCAGCTATTCTTCCAAAAATGACATAAGTTAAGCATAACAGAACTCTGGGATAGGAGATAAAATCCAAGACATATGTTTGAGGAAAAATTTATAGTATAAGTCTCTGATATAAAAACATGACTGTTTTAGGAAATTCTCAGGTAATCCTTTTTGCTTAAAAGGTTTCAGGCAAGGAGGAAAATTTATGGAATTTTCTGAGAAATTCTGGGAATGAAGAGAAAAGGGAAACAGATGTATAGAATTTAGATCTAGAATTAGTAATTACCTTTTTTAAAAAAAGATTCTGCAATTATGTTTTGGACCTATAATTCAGCTGTCTGTATTTATACACAGTGTGCACCCAGAAAGCCTCACACTGTGAAGATACTTCTTAAAGTTAATCTACTTTTAAATCTTAGTGAATAAGACCAGAAGTGATCCAATAATAAGCATATGAAAACCTTATTTTGAAGGTATCCTAGTCATTTGCCCCATAAGAGAGTATATAAATGAAGGCTGAAGATCTAATGAGATATCTAAGTACAAAATGATAATAGGATATTCGAAGACTGAATGAATCACTATGAAATAGGATTTTGCTTTATAAATTTATTTTGATCATCTATAGGAACTTAGATATAAAGCAAAGTAAAAATAAATACTTCTGATGGCTCAGTGTAAATATTACTAGAAACCCTTATTAATATGAAGAAAGCACTTGAATTCTTAAGTCTATACTGGGTTTTAAATAGCGAAATAAGCCAACAGTATATTTATGATAGCAGTCAGAAAGTAACAGGTTGAATTTCTATAAGTAATAGAGGACCATGTGGCTAGAGAAAAACAATGCAGACTATTCTTAGTAACAGACAGCTTAAAAATGTAAAATTCCCATAAAATTGAAGCCATAAGTTTATTTTGGGAATAATATATTTAATACTTATAGTACCCCTTTTCAATCTATAGCACTTACTTGCTTTACAATAGTTTAGCCACCTCACTCATTAAGAAATGTAAATTAAAATTGTATCTTTTCATACCTAACAGATTAGCTAAAATTTGTTTGTAAACATTCTATTGGCAAAGCTGTGAGCAAACAGGCACACTCATCTATTGCAAGTGAATATACAAAGGTATAGTATCTATGAAGGGGAATTTGGCAATATCCAGCAAAAGTTTATGTGTAATTCACCCCTTCACTCAGAAGTCCCTTCTTGGTTCATCTTTATATGAATATTCTAAGCTAATGCAGAAAGAAAGAATTGCAATGTAATTCTTCTGTACCATTTAATAATAGACCTAGAGGCAATGAATGAAAATAATCAATCTCTGCTAAAACCAATAGCTGAAAGCTGGTAGGGAACTGTACTGGATACTTCAGTCTGATAACACCTGTATTGATTGGTCTGTCTTACATAGACAACTACACATTTTTCCCCCAAATTTTATTGACATTATTGAAAATAAAATGTAAGTTTAAGGTGTATAATGTGATGATTTGACATACACCTATATTGAGAAATGATTACCACAATAAGGTTAACGCCTCAATCCTTTTACATTATTACCATTTTTGTGGTGATAACACTTAAGATCTATTCTCTTAAGTTTCTTTTTATGCCTACAGCACCCCCTCATCCTAGGTGGTCTCCCATCCAAATACTAACCAGGCCCAACCCTGCTTAGCTTCCGAAATCAGACGGGATCGGGCATGTTCAGGGTGGCATGGCTGTAGACTACTCTCTTAATTTTCATGTATATGATACAGTACTGTTAATTATAGTCACCATACTGTACATTAGATCCCCGGAACTTATTCATCTTTTAGATGGAAGTTTGTACCCTTTGACCAATGTCTCCTAATTTCCCCCAACCCCCAATCCCTGCCAATTACCATTCTATTTCTATAATTTTGGCTATTTTAGATTCTACATATGTGTGAGAACACACCATCTTTCTGTGACTTACTTCACTTAGCATAACGCCCTTAAGATCCAAACATGTTGTTGCAAAAGGCTGGATTTCTTATTTTTAGGAATAATATTTTAAGAGTAATGATTTCTCAATGTGTGTGTATCACATTTTCTTTACCCACCCATTTGCTGCACACTTAGGTTGTTTCCAAGTCTTGGCTATTGTGAATGATGCTGTAGTGAACATGAGGGTACAAGTTTCTCTTAGAGATAGTGATTCTATTGTTTTTGTTTTTGAATATTTACCCAGAAGTGGAATTGCTAGATCATATTATAGTTCTATTTCTAGAACTATACCAATTTATATTCCCACAAACATTACACAAGCGTTCCCTTTTATCCACAGCCTTGCCAACACTTTTTTTAGAAGTTTTACAGTTTCAGGTTTTAAATTTACTGATTTTATTAGTCCTACCCGTTTTTTGGTGAGTCTTTAGGATTTTCTATACATAAAATCAAATCATTTGTAAACAAAGATAATTTTACTTCTTTCTGATTTGGATGCTTTTTATATCTTTTTCGTGCCCAATTGCTCTGGCTAGAACTTCCAGTACTATGTTGAATGAGAGTGGTGAGAATGGATGCCCTTAAGTCTTGTTCTTGACCTTTGTGGGAAACTTTCAATCTTTCACTATTGAGCGTGATGTTAACCGTGGGTTTGTCATGTATGTTGAGGTGTTCCTCCTATATCCAATGTGTTAAGAGCTGCTTTTTCTGCATCTATTGAGATGAACATATAATTTTCATCTTTCATTCTATTAATGTGGTTGATCTGCAGATGTTAAAATATCCTTGCACCCCGGGGATAAATCCCACCTGATTATGATTTTTTTAATTTGCAGCTGAATTTGGTTTGCTAGTATTTTGTTGATAATTTTTGCATTTATATTTATCAAGAACATTGGTTTGTAGAGTTCTTGTGTCCTTTATATGGCTTTGGTAATAGGGTAATGCTGGCCTTGTAAAATGAGTTCAGCAGTATTCTCTCCTCTTCAATTGTTTTGGAAGTTTGAGAACTGGCATTTAATCTTCCTTAAAAGTTTGGTAGAATTTACCAGTGAAACTGTCTGGTCCTATGCTTTCTTTTTGGGAGGTCTATGATCTCCTTACTTGTTATTTGCTCTGTTCACATTTTCTATTTCTTCATGATTTAGTCTTGGTAGATTCTACGTTTCCAGGAATTTATCCTTTACCTTTAGGTGGTCCAATTTGTTGGAGTACAATTGTTCACAGAAGTCTTTTATCATCCTTTTTATTTCTGAGGTGTCAATTATAATGTCTTCTCTTAGAATGACAAGTACACATTATATACCTCATGTTGTGATGTAATAAGTACACAGAACCATGTATGGAATATTGCTAAAAAAAAAATCATAATCTCACTAATAATATCTAATCACCAGTTTATAAGATATGTAGGGCAAGAGCAAATATTACCTAAGTATTCTTGTGGTGTAACTCAGAAAAATCCTATGATGACAAATAATTTTTTACTTCAATGAAAAAATAATAAGAGAAAAAGCTAAAATATTGGGTTTTACAAGTCATGTTATATCTTGGATCCTTACGAAGCTGACACTGAGACCCTCAAAAGGGTTATATAAACTCTGAGTGAAAGGATAAGCTAGGGGAAAAAATCCACATGACAACAAAGTGAGGCAGCAAATAAAACTGTCTTATTGTCAAGAAGGATGAGGAGGATAGTTTCCTCTAAGAATTTGTAATCACAGTTAACTGGCATGCTGATTTCAGGTTAGAAATCTGTTTATGCTATAAAAGAAATCCCAAACCCAGAGATTAAAATGATTCCAGATTGGTAGCATCCCTTGGCATCTACCAACAGCACATACAAATCCTTTCCGTAGTTCCTTCACCTCCAGGATAGCCACAGCCACCTAACAAATATGAACACAATCCCCACACTCAAGAGAAATAAAGCATTATAAAAAAGAGCAAGAAGAAAAACAACAAATTTAGGCTACAATAGACTTTAGATAATAAAACTACCAGTCTGATCACAAAAACTATGTAATAAAATATAGGATAATTTATAAATGAACAAGCAGCAAGAGACTATAAAAACGATCAGGCACATTTATGAAACAACTATAAATTACAGGGAAAAAAACCCCAAACTGCAGATTGACACTGCTGAAAAAAGAATTTGAGAATTGGGTAACACTTAAAAAGAAATCATAATGCTGTATCACAGAGACACCAAACAATGAAAAACATAAAAGTGAAGAGACATGAAAGATAAAATTAAAACATCTAACATAACTCTAACCAGAATCATAAAGGATGAGAATGGAGAGAATAGGGGAGAAGCAATATTTGGAGATAAAAGCTATGATTCTTCAAGGATAGACAGTAAAAGAATAAAACTTAAAAACTAACACAGGGGAAAATACAGTATCAGAGGAAAAACTCTTTAATCCAAAAGATGGGCAAGAAAAGGTGGGGGATGGAGAGAAAGGGCAGGAAGTGGTATAAACAGAATGCAAAAAAATTTGATTGTAAACCCCCAACTATATCAGTATCACAATGCATGTAAAAAAGAACTCAGAAAAACTGAAAAAAGGATGAGAAAAGCTGAATAAGACAAATGCAACAATAACATTTCTAAAAGGTTGGTATAAAAGTGGAGGGAAGAGGGGGGAATTAATTTTACAGTGGATAAACCTGACAAACACTACCTTAGCCAGATGACCAAGGTCAGTATCACCACTGATAAGTAATGCTAATAGTAGATACCTTTGATGTGATGTAGTGAAAATGGTACTTCACTTCTTTGGTCTTGCTCCCCCAAACTCCTGATCCCAAGAGATAATGGGAAAAATATCTGACAAATCTCAATAGACAGACATTCTATAAAACATCCGATCGGTACTCCTCAAAACTGTCCAAGTCATCAAAGACAAGGAAAGTCTGAGAAACTGTTAAAGCCAAGGAGCCTCAGGAGACAGAGGACTAAATATATCCTGGACAAGTATATTGGATAAGATCCTGAAACAGAATAAAGACATTAGGTAAAAAATTTTTAAAATCTGAATAATGTATGGACTTTAGTTAATAATAACATATCAATATTTGTTCATCAATTATAACAAATGTACCATACAAATATAAGAAGCTAATAACAAAGGAAACTGGATGTAGAATATATGGGAATGCTCTGTACTATCTTTGCAATCTTTCTGTAAATTAAAAACTATCTTAAAAGTTGATTAAAAAAAAAGCTGGTGTAGCTATTTTATATCTATTCTATATTGTCTATGTTATATACAAGTTTAAGACCAAAAAAAGCATTATTATGATAAAATAGTCATTACTTAATGGTTAAAAGTTGAACTCAGAATATTTTATTTCTAAAACTGAAGGCTAGGTAAATGGGTGATAGATTATTAGTCTTTATTCTTCATATGTAGATATGACATATTCTTTTTCAACCAATGAAACAGTTCATAATAAAAGAAAAAAATAAGTGAACATTCTGCTGAGCTCTGATCAATGTTAAGGCAGCAGATATAATTAGTTCTTTATATTAACAGCAGCATATTGGTAAAGGCAATGGAAACGCAGGCACTCCAATACACTGTTGGGAAGATTAAATAGGTATAATCTCTACAAAAACCAATCTGATGATATCTATTAATGTGATAAATGCATATACCCTCTGACCCAGCAATTCCACTCTAGTCGTTTATCATGTAGATAAATTTGCAAAGATGCAATTATCTTATACATTTGTTTATAACAGGGCTGCTTGCACTAGTAAAAGATTAGAAACAACCTAAATGTCCATCAACAGAAAAGTGGTTATATAAGTAACCATAACTCTGTGTCATAGAATACTGTATAACTGTTAAAAAAAAACTTTACATACTAATATAAAATAGTATCTACCATATATTGCTAAGAAAAAAAGCTAGTATAGGACATGATGTATAGTATGCTAGTCTAGAATATATTTACATATAACTGGATTGTGCTGAATATTCTGTTTGCCTCTCTGGGTTTATTCCTTATCTTTCTCCACCCTGATTTGTACATTGCGAGGCTGACCAAACAAATAGCATCCCCCAGGGCAATCTTGCCTTCTAGTTTCTGATTTGTTCAAACAATGGGTAGATTGGCTAAAAAATCAGAGGGTAGTAAAAGTATTAAAGGAATTTTTTCCCTGGCTCCCTTACTGTAGGCAGTTTGTATTTCTCTCTAAAATCACAGAGGCTGTTAAAAAGCCTCCAACTCTATGCTATAGCTCTTATCAAGTACTGTCAACAGCTCCCTTTCTTTGTACTTCTTCAGGCCTAGAAACAAAAGTAGTTTCCCATAGTTGCTGATCCTTGGGTATTTCCCAGTCTTTTGTTTGTTCCTTTAACTCTACCCTAATGTTTGGGGGTGGGGGTGGGGGGGGTGGGGTGGGGGTGGGGTGGGGGGGGGGGGGGGGGGGGGGGGGGGGGGGGGGTGTGTGTGTGTGTGTGTGTGTGTGTGTGTGTGTGTGTGTGTGTGTGTGTGTGTGTGTGTGTGTGTGTGTGTGTGTGTGTGTGTGTGTGTGTGTGTGTGTGTGTGTGTGTGTGTGTGTGTGTGTGTGTGTGTGTGTGTGTGTGTGAATAGGGCTGGAGGGAGAGGAGATAAACCCTGGAATGAAACACCAGAGACTTGTAACAATGGTTGCTTCCAAGTAAGGAAACTTGGCATCATGGCTGGCAGACATGGTAAAAAGAATTTTCACTGAATACATTATTGTATTCGTTATCTTTGAATTTTGGTCCACGTGAACGTATTATATGGAGGGAAAACATATAAAGTAAACCTAAACATTTAAAAGAGTTAAAATACTGCCCATGAGACATTGCAGTTGCTGCATCTTTTCTTTCATGTATTTGTTATTCCTTTCCATCTCCAGCAGGGCAAATATCAAGACAAAGAAAAAAGAGAATAGATCATTTGTTAGTGCAAGTTCCTAGTCACACTCTTTGGTGCATAAAACCACTTCTTATCCATATGTAGCCTGGTACTTGACTCACTGAGTGACAATAACAAGAAATTCAGCAATTTAAAATACTGGTTCCTTCACTTATTTGGTAGAAGCCCATGGGCTTCCACTAAATAAATCTGCTGAGTCTGGTTTCCTTATCTGTAAAATAAGGACAGTATCTACTATGCTTTTAAGAGACTTAAATAAAATAGGTAACATAGTGTCTGGCAAATAGTTAGGGGCCTTCGTAGCAAATAACCACTATTGACATTACTGCTAACATTAACAACAATATTGTAAAATAAAATAAAATTGTAACAACTATTAATTTTATTTGCTAGATTCCCTAGGAAAAGTTTCTAGAATCATCCCTTTTCATCCCTAGTGAATTCTTTTCTAAGCTTTACACTCTACCTAACATTTGCAACCACTTTTTGAAGATGACTCTCTATATTATAAAGTTTAAATTAATGTTTAGTTGAGAATAAAATAACAAACCTGTAATATTTAACTTGAAAGTAATCTAAGAATTTACTAACTTATTAAGACATAAGAGAGCAGGAGTGCATAAACTAATAAATGTTAAAATCAACTTTAAGACAAAAATTGTTACTAGAAACAAAGAAAGTATAATGGTAAAAGGGACAATCCATCAGGAAGACAGGATTAGGAACATATATGTACTTAACAACAGAGCTCAAAATAAATGAATCAAAAATGGAAAGAATTGGAGAAATAGATAATTCAACAATAGCTGGATACTTCACTATCCCATTTTCAATGAAGGATAGGAAAAAGATCCACAAGGAAATAGAACACTTAAAAATACTATGAACCAGCTAGATATTTAAAGCCATCACCCAGTAACAGCAGAACATATATTCTTCTCAAGTGCACATGGAACATTCACCAGGATAAACCATGTCAGACGATAAAACAAACCTTAAAACATTTAAAAGAGCAAAAATCCAGGTATGTTCTTTGACCACAATGGAATGAAATTAGAAATCGGTAACAAAAGGACATCTGGGAAATTGACAAATATTTGAAAATTAAGACAACACACTCCTAAATAATCAACAGTTCAAAGAAAAAATCTAAGCAGTCCTTAGACATTTGTAGCTATAAATGACTACATTAAAAAAAGAATTAAGAGCCACCTTGCCTGCACCCGCCCAAAGCCAGCAGTTCTCCGCACACTCAGCATCCAGTGATACATGCCGAGCACTGACAGAGATAGACATGAGCAGCGTGATGGTAGCCAGGCTTGAACTGGGTAGGGTTGCTGCCTCTGGCGCTACTACCCACACAGATTTAAACAAACCAAACAACTGCTAACACCTTCAAGTAATCCCACCCAAATACCTCAACTACCCCAGGTCCAGCACACGCCACTACCAAGACAAATGGCAGTGCTCTGCAGTCAACAGCCAGTATTTTCCTAATTGTGTTCTCCCTTCTACATGTCTACTATTAAGAGACTCAGGCCAAGAAACATCTATACTTCCCCATCTTCTAAATCCAATCCAAATGGTGTCTACACAGCCAATGTGACAAAGTAAAAAACAGGTCTTCACTAAATGTGCTAACTCCTCACTTAATTTTGTCAGAAAATGCTGAGGATCCCAAATTTGATTGGTTTGAAGAGCATGTGCAGGGTTTGACTAGATGATGAATGCCGGTATTAAATCTGTAGGAGTTTCTTGTACAAGATAAAGAGAAACGCATCCAACATTAGTTGAGAGATGATTTCCTTAAATGTGGCTTAAGAAATATGGACTCACAAAACCTTACCTTGAAAATAAATAGATTTTATTTTAAGATAAAGGATAGGATTTGGACTTATAGTTTTCATTTGGTTTATTAAAGCTATAAGCCCATAAAAAAAGGTAATGCAAAAAGCTTCCATGATTCTATTAATATATATTAGAAGGAACTTCCAGGTCTTCCTGTAAATACTCATTGTATTGTTTCATAGTACTAATTGAAGTCCCCCGATGTCACTTTAGATAAAGTTTTACATTGTTTCGCTATCCCTGTTCTCTTGGGAATGGAACTCTTTCTTTTGAGGCTTTAGATGTGACATTGTACAACTTTTTATATAGCAACTGACATGTGCCAGGGCAATGATGGATTGGAATCTACCCCAAATCCAAGCATAATGAGTAAATTTTGCTTATATATTTATCGCATCCCTATTTTAAGAGTGCCAGATTCATTTAGTTAAGCTTATTCCAAAGTACACTGACTTCAAATTCAAAATGCTTTTTATTTCTGCATATATTGAATACTTTTTACAATTTAAAAAATGATGTTTTGAAGGCAAAATTGACAAATCTCAAAATTGAGAAGGCAAATATGTGAAGGAGTCAAAACTATAAATTAGGTGTTTGGAAAGTGAAGACTGAAGCTTACATTAAATTCAGAAAAATATTTTCCATATATAGTTAAAAAACAAAACAAAAACTATGAATCAGAATCAGAATAGCCACTTTTGGAACACTTTTGGTTACTGGTCAATATTTTTAGATAGAATCTGATCCTTAGCTGAATGAGGGCTTGATAATGTAAAGTAAATCTTTTCACAACTGCTTCAATGCACAGAAACCTTTTTTAAAGCAGACGTTCCCTAAAGTCTTTTGTTCGCATGGTCACATACCAACGCTTAAAAAGATCAAGAGAATGAGAAGACAAGCTACAGACTGGGAGAAAATATTTGCAAAAGACATACCTGATAAAGGACTGTTACCCCAAAATATACAAAGAACACTAAAAACTCAACAAGAAAATAATTGATTTAAAAAATGATCAAGACACTTAACAGACACTACATCAAAGACAATAGGAGACTGCAAATAAGTGTATCAAAAGGTTTGTTTCACATCATGTTATTAGAGAATTGTAAATTTAAACAATGAGCAATCACTAAACACCTATTTGAATGGCTAAAATCCAAAACACTGACAACACTAGATACTAACAAGGCTATAAAGCAACAGGAACTCATTGCTGGTAGGAATACAAAATGTTCGGCTACTCTGAAAGGCAGTCTGGCAGCTTCTTACAAAACTAGACATACTCTTACCATATGATCTAGCAATCACCCTTCCTAGTATTTACCTAAATAAGTTGAAAACTTATGTCCACACAAAAACCTACATACAGATATTCACTGAAGCTTTATTTCACAATTGCCAAAACTTACAAACAAGCAAGCTGTCCTTCAGTAGGTGAATGGATAAACAAATTGTGGTACGTCCAGATAATGTGGAGCATCTTTCAGTGCTAAAAAGAAATGAACTATCAAGACATAGAGAAATTTTAAATATATATTACTAAGTGGAAGAAGTCTGAAATCTGAAAAGGCTATATACTGTATGATTCCAACCACGTGACATTTGAAAAAGGTCAAAAACATCAGTGGTTACCAGGGGTTAGAATTTTTAGTGCAGTGAAAATACTATATACGTTATACTATAAAGGTGGATATATGTCATTGCACATTTGCCTCAAACCATAGAATGTACAATACCAAGAATGAACCCAATCGTAAACTATGGACTTAGGGTAATAATGATGTGTCAATATAGGTTTACCAATTATAGCAAACATATCACTTTAGTGAAAGATGTTGTTAACGGAGGAGGCTATGCATGTGAGGAGGCGGAGAGTATACTGGATATCTGTACCTTCCTCTCAATTTGCTGTGAACCTAAAACTGTTCTAAAAAAAAAAAGCGATTTAAAAAAACCAAAAACTCTCAAACCAATAACCTAAACTTCACCTTAAACACCAAGAAAAAGAAAATCAAACTAAACCTAAACCAAGCCTAAGGAAAAAATAAAGACTAGAACAGAAATAAATAAAATAGAAAATGAAAAAATAGAGCAAAATCAATGAAATCAAAAGTTGAGGTTTGATGAACAAAATTGACAAATCCTCAGACTGAGCAAGAAAAAGGAGAGAAGATTCAAATTACTAAAATCATGAATCGAGTGGACATTAATACCAATCTTACAAAAATAAAAAGGATTATAAAGGAATACTATGAATAATTATATGCCAACAAATTAGATACTCTAGATAAAATGGACAAATTCCTAAAAAGACACAAACTACTGAAACTGACTCATGAAGAGACAGAAAACCTGAACAGACCTATAACAAGTAAAAAAGATTCAACTAGTAATCAAAAACTTCCTATAAAGAAAAGGCTAGGACCACTGTCACCAAATATTTAAAGAATTAACACCAATCCTTCACGAACTCTTCCCCCAAAATATGAGATCACTTCCCAAATCGTTCTATGAAGCCAGCATTAGTCCAGTATCACAACCAGTGAAAGATATCACATAAAAACTACAGACCGATATCCATTATGACTACAGACAAAAAAATCCTCAACAAAATACTAACAAACCAAATCCAACAACATCTAAAATGTATTATTCCGTGACAAAGAGGAATTTATCTCAGGAATACAAAATTGGTTTAACCTATGAAAATTAGTGTAATATACCACATTAATAGAATAGAGGACAAAAACCACATGATCATCTCAACAGAAGCAGAAAAAACATTTGACAAAATCCAATACCCTTTCATGGTAAAAACTCTCGAACAGAAGGAAACATCCTCAACCTGATAAAGATTATCTATAAAAAACAAACAAATCCAAAGATATATATTTAATGGTGAAAGACTGTTTTTCTCTTAAATTCAAAAACAAGACAAGGATGTCTCTTCTCACCACTTCTAGTTAACACTGTATTGGAGGCGGTAGCCAGGGAAATAAAAGCATCTAGATTGGAAGAGAAGTAAAACTGTTTGCAAATGTCATGATCCTGCATACAGGAAATACTAAGCAATCCACTAAAAAACTATTAATTATTAAACAAGTTCAGCAAGGTTGCAGGATACAAAATCAAAACACAAAAATCAACTGTATTCTATATGCTCACATTAAACAATCTGAAAATAAAATTAAGAAAACAACTCCATTTAAAATAGCATCAAAAAGAATGTAATACCTAGGAATAAATTTAATAAAAGAGATCTGAACACTGAAAACTTCAAAACATTATTTAAAAAAAAAAAATCTAATGTGAATCGGCCTCTGCTCCCCTTGGGAATCAAGAACTCTGCCTTTAAGATATTTTCCTCTGAATTCTTATGTTTAGCTAAAAAAAGTTACTACCTGATTTTAAATATCATGAAAATGATTTATTTTTAATGAAAGACAAACTTTTTCCTGCTGGTATTCCCTTCATACTTTAAAGCAATGCTTAAATTCAAGATGCATATAAATTATCTGATGATTTCATAAAAATGTAGATTTTGATTAATTACAACTGGGAGTGGGTAGGGGAACGAACTAAGTTTCTTCATTATTAATAGCTCTTAGAAGATTCCAATGTTGCTGGTCCTCAGACCATACTGAGAAGTGTTTTTAAGTACATAGTCGCATATATACAACTTGTCAAACTAATTAGAAGAAAGCAAGTCCTAACATAGGTGGCAAATAGAGAGAAATGAAAATCTAATGAGTCCTCTAAGTTCTTCATAACAGAGCACAATACACTTTCTTATCAACAATTAAGAACATACTTTCCACCACCCCTCCATTCCAGCCACTACTCAGGCTAGCCAGCTAGACTGACGCTAAACCAACATGAAAACTTTTTTAATACCTGCTACACAGAGATCATCCTATAGGATATTAACCATCACCTCTTCCTCTCTGTTTTTTTCAGGTCTTTTATTTCTTCTTCTAGTCAGTGTTTCTTAAGTGTCGTTTGGAGACCAATGGTAGTCCCTGGCAATCTATTATCAGGTCTAAAGACAATTTGATGAAAAAAGGATAAAAATTTTGATCATAAATGTTTCACAAATTTGAAAAGTAAGATTGTTGTGACTTAAGAAAATTCTTTTAGGTTCTTAATTGTTATGTTCCTAGGGTCACATGTCCTCTACAAGGATAGTTAAGAGGGGACTATTTGTTTCAGCTAACAAACTTTTATATCATGTGAGTTGTTAACATTGGTTAAATACATATTTTGTTGTTCTATCATGTGTTAAATCTCAATTTTAGGAAAATAAGTCAATACCCCCAAAGTATTCATTGAAAAATAAAACATATTTAACTCAGAATGCCACAAATGATAAAAGTATCATCTTAAGAGTGAAACAGTGTGACAAGTAAATAACGAGTGATTACTTTGAACTGGGAGACCTCTTTGTTTCCATTTTACTTTAATACATCATTAAACAGGGAGTGAAACATTATAAAATAGGGATAAGAAGCCACTGAAGCATTCATACAATTTTCTTTCTTTTTTTTTCTTTCTTTCTTTCTTTTTTTTTTTTTTTTTTTTATACCTACAGCACTTGGTCTTCCTAGGTGATCTCCCATCCAAGTACTAACTAGGCCCAACCCTGCTTAGCTTCTGAGATCAGATGAGATCAGGCACGTTCAGGGTAGCATGGCCGTAGACTATTCATGCAATTTTCAACCACTCTAGTAAATCAATGAAAGCCTGCAATATGAATTTTGTCATTAAAAACAAAGGTTTAAAAAATGCAGTCAAAAGATCTTTATTTTAACAAAAACAGGTATAACTATAGCTTCAAAATTAATGACAAATATGCTCAGAGAGAAACAAAACAATCTACTGGCAAAATTCTATCATTATTTAATGTCCAAAATTCTATTGGACATTAAATAATATGTCTGGTACTTGTGAAAAAGAACAATTACTATCACAGATGTATACTCTTAAATACTTTGTTTTACGCCTGCATGAAATTACTAGCGTTCAGAGTATGAATCAACTCATGGCATACACATCATATGATATATAAATCAAGAAATACAGGCAACATTAAATTCTTATTACCGATGAAACCATGCTATAGAGAATAGATTTTCTTTTAACAATTACTTTTAAACCTTGACTTGAAAAGGTATACTGGGATTAGTATGGCCAATATCACTAGCCATGTATGTAGCAAGGAAAAGTATGGTACCTGAAAGCCGATTCACACATGGCTTCATTTACTGACAACAGCTGGCATTTGACAATGAGCCTTCTATTCTTGAGTCAGTGTTAAAAGCTGTACGGAAAATTGTGAATATAATTCAAACTGCAGCCCCTGAGCAGTTATCTTTTAGCATGTTATGTCAAGAAAGAAGCAAATAAAAGACTCTGCTTTTCTATCTTGTCAGGAGGAAAAATGCTAACAAAAACTATCCAAATAAAGGATAAAAATTTTTTTCATGAAACTGATGAGGTCAATAAAAAAATTCTATGATTATCTGTGGCTTACTCAAGTAGTAGATCTCCATGACATACAGTATAATGAATAACATGATCATTTGAGGGTGAAATAACAATTCTTAAGAATAAAATATGAAGACCAAATCATGATGCAAAATGGCTTAACAAAAAAGTTTGACTTTTCCGACATCTAGCCATTTTCCTTCCTTGTTGTAGAAAGAACTCAGTATATATTATTAGGTATACTTAAAAATAGTATTCAATTACCACATAGACCTAACAATGTATTTCCTAGAACTGAAAAAAACCAAAGGGCAGATTTATCCACTGCCATCTTCCAAACTGAAATATTCAACCTCACTGTTGAGTGCCATACATTGTCAACTTAATGTCTCATCAAACGTTTTATGTAGTTTTCAGTGAGAATTCTTGCAATAATTTTTGCTTCCACACATGTGAATATCTAAAATATCTAATAGAATCATCCTTACTTGCTGTTATTACCAACAGCCTACAGTTGAAAACTGAGATTATCTAAATCTAGAACTAAAGCGTAGGAAAAGAAAGTTAAATACGAAACCGTAACTTTGACTTTAGTGAACCAGGTATCAATGTGGTGAAAGACTGCAGCAGTAATTGTTTTTCCTAATGTTTAAATTATTTTAAAATACTGCTTTGATATTACAATAAAAAATTTTGTACTCCTGTGTTTATCTAAAATTAGTGGTGTACATGAAGACCTATCATGTGGTCTACAAATTCTAAATGTCTGCGAAACACTACTTTCTATATTATGCTACCTTCCTTTGATAGGAAGCTATCATTTCTTCCTATGCATGATGCTAGAGAAATAGACAACCATGGAAATTTTGTTTGCTCTTATTATCTTCTCACATTATAAAAGCACTTCATTATCTGCATTTATGTTGCCTCACTGAACAAATGTGTGTTTTCAATATGTATAGCATCTAGAAAAAAACAACACATCTAATAATTATTTCCAGTTTCTTCTTGAACCCTACTCCCTACCAAAAGTCATTCTTTCCTTCTGACCTTCCAGAATCCAAACTATTTTCATATGCCTCTTGATTACAGCCAAGGGCGATATTAAAAATGTTTAACAACTGGCATGGCATAAACACCAAACAAAGAGAAAGACACCAGTTCATAACCACATGGCTGCACTGGAATATTTTAACTAAATATCAGCTTTAGTTACAGCTTCCTTTAAACAGTCGACTATACTTTTTAAAAAATGCTAGTCCCATTCTTAAAGACCTTTGGTTGTTCCTTGCCTGCTAACCTACAGAAAAAGGAAAGTAGTTTCCATGAAAGAAAACCTGGTGAACCCATTTTGTAGATCCTCAAGTCTGGGATTCCAAAGATGAGTTTAATGCTCTCTTTTATTGAAGCTTTAATTTCCCTACTTTTATTCCTTAATAGAAGAATTAAGAATATGTATTAGAAAGAACACACTATTGTTTTCTTTTTCTTACACCAATGGTCTCCAGAGATTGAGGCTCTTTAATCAGTTTTTTATTATAGCCTTGTTATTTGATTTTATCCACATGGTTAGTGGTTTTAGTGGTCCAAATTCTTTATCCATTCAACCAAATGAAACCATTTAGTGCACAGACACATGGATAGATCAGGGGTTATATTAAGGATAATGTAAACTGTTAGCAAAATAGAGAGGAAACAAAAGAAAGGGAATAGAGAAATTCACAAAAGCAAAGAGATGGGTCACTTTAAAATAAACCTGAGATCACAGTTATGTATAATGACATCACATATATCTGTGTTGTTTTTAAGGATCTTCTTACCTAACTTTGGAAAAACTATTAAGTATTCAGCATTGCACTGAGGACATGCCACTCTGGCTGTACTGTTTCCTCTTTGTTTTTCATCCACCCAGCGCTGTAGACAAGCCTGGTGAACCCATTTTGTAGATCCTCTGCACCTGCATGGTCTCACCCATTCAGCTGTTCTATCATCTTCATCAGTGGCAAAACACACCCAGCAACTTCTGTAAATTAAAAGAGAAAATGACATTATCTTTATGATCCCAGCCTCCTCTCCACTGAAGCTCTCACTTAATGGGATGAGCCTACTATAGTATATTACAGAACATCTTTCTACATCAAAAAACTAAGGAAACAAAGCCACCAATACATTTCCAGTAGTTTTTTCTGTTTTTCCTTGTATTTGTCTGTAGAATCTTTATTTTCTGAATTTTGTTTTCATGTAATTTCCTCCACCTTCTAGTAATTCTTCATCTTCTCTAATGAATCAGAGTGCAAGGAGACAACCCTCAAGCTTCTTTTGTTTTATAAGACTTAATAATTCCTTAAGGAGTGGTTAGCACAGAAATACGTAAAATTCAGTGTTTTCTCCATTTCAAAACTAGCTTTTTAACCTCTTGAACTTGGGAAACTAAAGTATTATACAAGTGACTTCACATAGAGTCTCATTCAATTTTCACTGAAAGAAAAAAACCCCCACCCATTTCTCTTTCTGGTAAAGTATAAGAAAAGATTATTAAGTTAAAGAGTGTGAAGGGAAGAAGAAATGAAGACTTAAGATAAATTGTTTTAGGATAATGATATGACAAATTTGGGCCTACGTGTTTCCATTATAGGTACGACTAGTTTTTCTTTTCTGGAATTATATTTACTATATTTGAAATCTAGAAGCCTCAAGTCTGGGATGCTTACATTAAGAAAAAATCCTATCATAAAGATCTATGTACTCCAATATTCATGGCAGCACAATTTACAATAGCCAAGATATGGAAGCAACTTAAATGCCCATCAACAGATGACTGGATAAAGAAATTATGGTTCATATATACAATGGAATATTACTCGGCCATTAAAAAAAAATGAAATCCTACCATTTGCAAAGACATGGTTGGACCTAGAGGTTATTACGCTGAGTGAAATAAGTCACAAAGAAATGATATATACCATATGATTTCACTTATATGTGGTATCTAAGGAACAAAAATAACAAATCAAAAACAGACTCACAAATGGACAACTTGGTGATGGACAGAGGGGAGGGAGTCTGGGGGGCTGGGAGAATAGGGTGAAGAGTTAAAGAAGTACAAATTAGTAGTTGATAGCTGGGAACAAGGATGGGGAGCACATCAGAGAGAATGCAGTTAGCATTAATATGATGGCTAAGAAGAGGGCCAGGAGAGGGAGGGAACAACTGGGGGAATTGTTTTATGAACTATAGAGCTGTCTAACCAATGTACTGTATACGTCAAACTAATTTAAATAAATAAATGTTTTTTAAAAAGAAAAAATTCTACAGAGATGGTTAAATTTATAATATTTTCCCATTTTGCTTTCATGGGTACTTCAGGAGGTCTAATTTCTTCTTGTGGAATTAGGTTGCAATTCCTTTTTTCCCTCAATTAACACAAGTTTTGACATCAAGTTCCATTAGGGCAAATACAATTTAATTCAATGAGACCATTTACCTGCCCCAATAAAATATGACTGTACAATTGAAAACTACTGCTAATACCTACTGTGCACTTTTCACTTGATTAGGTAAATGCTCCTGTCAGAATAACTAGCTTAACTATGCTCAGTGGGAAAGACTATACGGTCAAGTACTATAGATGGGTGAAGTCTTCAGTTCTTGTAGAACGATATGAATTTTAATTGTGTGCTCCAATTAAAACTTTTCATTTAGGAATGGGGGGGGGGGAATGAACTGAATCCGTGGTAACAATATCCAAAACTGTGATTTTACTCAGCTTTCAAATTTAGTCAGGTTTCATATGACCTAGGTAAAAATGAGAGGTAGGCAGGATTTATTTACCAGGTTGACCCTCAGACCCACCCTAGCCAAGGTGGGCCCTCATGTTGTCTTATGGTTATCCAAAAATGCCTCCTCTTCCTTTTTCTTTTTCTAAATTTTATTGTGATAAAATATACATAATATAAACCGTACTACTTTAACCATTTTAAAGAGCACATTTAAGTAGAATTAAGTATATTCATATTGTTGTGCAACCATCACCACTATTATAGGTTTGGGTTTTAATCTATTAATTTTTGCATAAAATTTCAATTGACAAGTATAGAGCAAATAGGCCAGTTAATTAAGGTGTTATTATATATCTTCCCCACAACTGAGGCCATTTTGTAAATATATATGTATACCGCTGGGAAATGAGATCTATCATTTTGGTAACAAAATATAGGAAGAATATGTAGAAACTTTCTAGGTTCTTGTAAGTTTTTCATTTCGACAATGAAATATATATGGAGCTAAGAACAGCTAGACCAGCACTTTGTTTTATTCTTTCAAAACATCCTGAGAAAGACCCCATCCGCTTAACCAGACTGCCCAAGGTGCTCTAAGAATAAAAAAGACTATGTTAAAATCTATTATGAAGGATTAAACAAATGATCATGAAACTGTTTAAGAATTGCCTGACATATTTAACCACCAAATGAACACTAGCAATAATGGCACTGATAAAGATGGAAAGTGTCAACTTTACATCTATGTCTAGATTTTATGGATGCTTTTCTTACCTAAATTAACACATAAAACAATTCTGCTTGGCACCCTGGTATTCAATAGAAAAAGTCCTGGTTTCCTAACCAACCCCCAGTTTTCCATAGGCCACCCACTGCTTAAGACATTCATTCAAATCCTCTCAATTCATTTTCTTCCACCCTTCTTGTCCTTCCACTAGCTTTTCTAAATAAATGCCTCCTGCTTGCTTCTGTACACACTCACGATTTACATTCACGCTTTCCTATCAGCCAAGTTGGGGTACATTAGTTTACAAAGTACAAAAATGCAGATCTGAGAATAACCATGATTGGTTCAGTGATCAAAGAACAAATCACTATCATAATGCAAACTATACAAAACTAAAGAATATTACTTATTCCTTAAATGTACAGTCTTACTGGTATCGGTAATATCACTAATCTGTATATAACATGCCACTCTTTATTAAAGATTAGTCATTGAATTCCACATGACTTCAATATAATTTTAAAATTATAACTTTTCCCCAGTTATATATCCTAATTGTAAAATTTATGAAAGGTTCAAGGAATACATGGCTTGGTTGCCTTAAATCTAAAATTGTTCAAGACTTCCTGAATTGACTTGTTCAAGACTTCCGGAATCTACTAAATACATTCATTATTTGATGCATAAGAAACAAATATATGCATAGAAAGATCACATAAAAACCATCACATAAAACATTAAGTGCCAATAACAGGTGTTAGAGACCATATGTAACAGAAATGTGATGACCATAAGAAACACAGGATGAAATAGCTGTGGTTTCATAAAAAGGAGAGAACTACAGATAATTCGAGTTGGACTAAGGAGTGAAAAAAATAAGAGTATTCAAAATAAGAATAATAGCATCAGCAAGTTCAGAGATGGAAATGAACATATGGTCATGGGCAATTCCAATGTGATTGGAATAGAAAGATTTTAAAATAAAGATATTATAAATCAGGTAGGAAAGGATGGATGAAAAAGATAATCTCACTTCATAGGGTTCACTTGTGAGTCTCCACTGTTGATATGATAAACTAAGTTAATTATTTAAAAAGTATGTAGGGAAAAAATGGGGGGGGGAACTTATCAATAAAATAGTTTCTCACTGGAACATAAATTAAGTAAGATAGATATGGTAATCTAACAAAACAGCTGGCAGTAATCTATCTTTGCAGACTCAAATTGCAGGTGTTTATTTTGGATTATTAGAAACATCTGGGAAACCATAGGCTTCTATTTTAGAGATCACTTTGATGAAAACTGGAGTGTAAAAGAATAGAATTCCAGGATACAGGAAAGAGCAATACAACGAGCTTTTAAATTCCTGCTGTTCTATTATATATGGTGCCTTAACAATATTATTTGCATGACTGTTGTATGGTAAGAGAACACTTTAGTTCAGAACATGCTTAAAGATCCATACTCTGGTTAATGCAAGGAAGGTCTCATTTAACAATGCTTGCTTTGTCTCAGGATTAAAAGCATCATATCCTATGTATTCTGGAATAGGAATTATACCAACGGAGACTAAATATTTCTTTGTCTGTTCATCTAAGTTGACTGGAAGTTAAAGTATCTGGATTCATCGAAGAGATATAACCACAATCATGATATATTAACAAAGGGCAAAGCTGAAGGGAAATACACCACAATGAAAGGAATTATTTATTGAGTACATATCCATGCTGTGCCTTTTGTCTATGATCTTAATAAATTCTGCAAGCATAATTATTTTTATTTCAAATAAGTAAGGAAATAAAAGTCCAGAAAGGTAACATAATCTGCCATGGTCTCATGATTAAGTAGAGGCACTGAGGCAATCTAGGCCTTGACTCAACTTTTTTCACTGCACCATGCTGCCATATGCATAGCGTACTCTAATAAAAGTTTCCATTTCTCATTTCTTAGGAAATTATAGCTAGGGTACTTTTAAGCAGTCATAAGCTTTCACCAGGGATTAAACCCCTTCCAGTCTATTCCAATATGCCATATAAATATTATCATCTCTTATCATCTTATGAATTATGCCAAGTAAAGAGTTGGGAGGTATGTATGTATGGCATGTAAACAACTGCTACATAAATTTGGAGAAAAGGTGAAAATTATTTCTGGCAGAAATAATTAGAAAAGTTTTCTAAATAAGGCAGAACCTAAGCTAGGTCTTGAAGAATGGGTAGAACTTTAAAAGACAAGATATTGGAAAAAATACCTTGCATTCAGAGGTCAATGAGCAAATCAGTTTGACCTGGGCAAAAGACACATACTTACATACTCATTTTTAAAGAGAAGTAACACTTTAAAAAGGTAGTTGGTGTCAGCCATATATTCAGTGTCTTGAACATACTAGGAAAAACAATAAAGGTGATTATGGAGGGTCTTGAAGGCCAGGCTTAAGGATTTGAACTTAATAAGCAATAAGAAAATATAGGTTTTGAGCAAATGAGATGATTTTCAAAATGGTGTTCTATGGAATTATTCTAAGCACTGGTATGTCATAAAGAATGAAAAGACACTGAGATTCGATAGTGTTTCCAATGTACTAGGTCCTTTTGGGGAAATAGGATAGGGAATAGTTTCTGTTGTCAATGAACTTCCAGTTGTATGTGTAAGGTGGTGGCGGTAAAGGGTGAGTGTGGAAGGCTCTGAGACATGGAACAGGTGCATTACAATATTTAAAATACAATGTGATATACTATAATGGATGCATAAAGGTTCTATGCAAACACAGGAAATAATAATAACTCATTCTGTCTGAAGGAGTTGTGTAATGCTTCAAGGTGATAATATGAGCTGAGTTAAAAGATGGGTAAGAGTTAGCCACATGTTAAAAGAGAAGTCGTCTAAAGCAAAAATCAGAAGATTAAAGAGCAGGAAACATTCAAAGGACAAGGAAGTAGAATATGGTTAAGGTAGGTCGAGGTTGGAATTTATTAGAAGATCTAAACTCCTCCACTGGGCTCTTAAAAGTTTACAGTTTTTACAGTGATGTAGAAAATGGCAGATTTTAAAGCACAGAAATGACGTGATTATAATTATGTCCTGGCTAATTCTCATACCATTCTGTAAGTCGAAGTAGAAGAGAAAAACTGGAGTCAGAGGCATAAGAATCCACAATATTTGATAAGCAAGTAGATTTAGGTTTTACAGCTGGTGGACTAGAAGAAAGGTCCTATCAAAGACTAAAAATTGGGAAGTCAAGATAAGTAAAGCCAGGGAAATATCAGCAGTTTAGATAAGGTGCTAATAATACTGTGTATACACAAGTGGAAATGTCTACTGGGAAGCTAGAAATGATACACTAAAATGTGGAAAGAGATAAGGAAAAAAGACACATCGAATAGAAGTGAAAGTGAAATAGTAAGGGGGTACACTTTTCAGAGAATAATGATTACATGCTGAAGATTGAACCATACTTAAGTAACTGAATGGAGTAAAAGAAAGGTGATACATAAGGAGGGGAAAGGCACAAGATAAAGAAATAGTATAGTATAATAGAATATAGTTTCAAGAAGTTAAGGGGATATTGGCCATCAGTTTCATCTTCATTATATTAGACGTTAGAACCAAGAAAAAAAAGTCATTAGGTTTACTGATTAAGAAATTATTGGTAACCTTTACTATATTTTTAGTAGAGCTAAGTATAAAGGGGAATGGAAGTCAAATTATAAGGAGAAATAATAAAGAGAATACAAAAACCTAAAGGTCATAAACAGGGAAATGGATTTAAAAAGAATATGTTAAGATAATGAATATATATATTCTTTAATTGCTGTATGTCAGAGCTCAAAATAATATTTAAAAAAGCAAATGTAGATTGATTTAAATTTTAGAAACAAAAACAAAACTATTTATTATATATACTATACATACAAACATTAAACAAAGAAGACTGGAAAAATATAAACCCATTTAGGATAGTGGAGTAGAGATGATCAGATGATATGGGACTGGGGATAGTCTCATATGGAAGAGATAAAGGGGCTTTATCTGTGAAGTTTCCATTTTTTAACATATAGATGGAAGCAAATATAACTAATTGCTAATGGTTTTTGATTCCAGGTATTACTCTGTAATTGTCAAAATGGGATAGAGGTGATTAAGGAAAAGATGCCAACTAAGAGAATGAGAAGTTGCTTTAATGGAAACTAAGATGATTATATAAATTAGAAGACCAGAATACTGTTCATTTACCAAAGGGATGTATATCTGCAGTTGATAATACCCTCTCAGAGTGAAGATTCTAAATCACTATGTACTGCAGAAACGGGGCAGGGAGCAGATTATTTTCCTTGCTTCATCTGACTGTTTGGGGAACACTGGCTACAGTTCATGCCTACTCACCAGGTGCAAGTAAGTGATGCAAAACAACCTCAAAAAATTTCTGAGTGTTTACTGTGAGATAGGGTACATGAAAGTCATTTCCAGAAACATCTTAGTAGGTCCAGACTTTGAACCGAAGGTCCATTTCTGCAGTTTGTTAGAATACTCTTTGTATTCTCTATATATTTAATCTGAGAAATTTGAGAAATATAAATTTAGAAAGTAGACTGTGATACAGAACAGATGTCTCCTGAAAAAAGTGTGGCAATGAAGGAAAGAAAAACTGACCAGGGTTCAGAAAGCCTAATATAAAGGGTTTGAGTTTATAAATGGTTATCATTTCAGGGCAATGATCTGTGACCCCAAATCATTAATAACACTTGTAAACCACTCCCTTTCTCATTACCCTCAAATAAGTATTAACCCACAGCAATTTAAAAGGCTCAAATAAGTTTACACACAACAGTTGCTTATTGTTTATAAAAATAAAAGGCAAAATCTCTAAATATATATACTTTCCACCTACCAATACTACAATAAAATTTATCAAGATAAATAATTGCTAAATTTAGTTATTCACAAAAGACAAGGCAATTTAACTTGTTATTAAGTTGCCATTAGTTAAAAAACCCTGAAAGATTAACTGGTATAAACTAAACATACCATGCATGTTACGATTAAACATAATCATTTATTTGAGTTTATGGGACACAAACCTCACTAGAATTTAAGCTCCATACGAGCATTTTTGGTTATGTTCACTACCATGTTATCAAGGGCCTAGAATGGTACCAACCATAGATAGGCACTCAATATTTATTAAATTCAATAAATACAAATGTTTAATAATTAATTCACTATAAAATTCCTAACTTTTAACCTAGAAGAAAAAGAACAATATGTGTTACACACGTTTCTTTAGTCTTCTCAAGGATAAAACCTACATTGAAGAAATAAACATATGCACAGATTTCAGAGCTAAATTCTGTTCCTCAAAAATTGCTACCCAAAGACCAAGCTGGGGGGAAACCAAATTCGTGGTGAGAATTCTGGGCCGTAATAGGCTGACATATTTTAGTCTGTTGGGCTTGTCAGTATCCTTCAAATGAACCCATCAAGTATCTTTGTGTTCAACTTGCATATTGGGCCAGCCCAGATTAAAATGGTAGCAAATATAAAGGAGATGCGGAGAAAATTGCCACAATGATTTGTTACACTAGAATCTTAGGTACCGTCTGTGTGCCTAACATGTGAATGACATTATACTGTTTTATAAAGTACTTATATGTATTCTTATTTAATATAACCCTGTGAGATAGGATATTCTCATTTTTAAAATTATGTATAGCCTCAGAATTTGACTCCAAAGTTGCATACCTAGTAAGCGGCAAAATGAAAACTTAGAGATTTGTCTCTAAATTAGCACGTTATTTTTTCACTAAACTGTACTATCTCTTATTATGAAATAATCTCTTTAAGGTTTAAGGTAGTGGTTTTCAACCACATCAGAAACATCTGGAAAGCTTTTGAAAATATAGATGCTCAGGCCCCATCCTTCAGAAATTTGTGATCTAACTGGTTTTGAGCCAGGCATCCAACCATAGTTTAAAACGCTCCCCAGGTGATTCTAACTTGAAGCCAGGTTGCCAACTTTTGACTTTGACAATAAAGATCTTTGAATGCTACCTTAAAGCATGACAAAAATGTACAGAAGATGAGTGTAAGCCAGTATTACAGTATGTGCTTTAGTGAATGAAGCCAGAATTTCTAAGTTTCTGTTGAGAAGTTTTAAATGCCTTACAAGTATGCATTGGCCTTTCACTTTTATGGAAAACTCCAAGGAGCATATAAAAGCCAAGTCAGCATTTGAACACAAAAACTTTTCTAAGTCACCTATGTAAAAGTGAAAGCAGGAAGCCTTCAGAAGAAAAAGTATTTAATTACATAATATTTAATTATCTGATTGAAATTGGCAGTAGGTAGTCTCCTCTAGTTATATTTTAGTAGTCCTATGCAGTTTATCAGTATGCTAAATTGTAATATAAGAAAAACCTGGTATATTATCAAACCTAGACAACTGGGGAAAATGACTAAAAAAAGAAAAGAGTCATGCATTTGCATATAAAACAAATATTTATTAAGACCTACTGAATACCAGGCTCTGTTCTAGGATTCAAGAGAAATAATAAGTTTCTGCCTTCAAAGAGTTTCTAGACTTACATAAAAAAGGAATAGCCAATATAGTCTGATTTGAATGATGACCTCAAGGTCAGCTGCATTAATCACTGGGTCTCCCCAACTGAAAAAGTAACATGATTTCTATTAACGTATATGTTTCAAAATTCTAAGCTCCATAGGAAATATCTCACTGTGGGAGAAGTATTCTTGAGCGATTTGTGTTCTGGGTGGAGCAGATCCAAATAGCGTTTAACTGGGTATAATTTCAATTAAAGGAGGCCTTTCATTTAATACTTTACAGTTGGACATTTACTCAGCACAAAGAGCTGTACCACTTGCTGAACCGGGTGGCAAGTGGTCCATCGAGTTATAGGCAACCACAAATATTATGTATTAGCCTTTAGCACTGGCTAAGTCTGGAAATTGACCTGGCTAGAGGGAAATTGGGGATTAAGGCTCCGAAAACTCATGGGATAACCCATGGACTAGAATTTGAACAGCAGAGAACGATGCAGCCGATTTCACAAAAGAGTTTTACCGACTGGAGACCCACCAGGAACAGGTAAGTGGCCCCAACATAAGATGAAACTTTCTCAGTGAATTCAACGAGTCGTAAAATATGCTAAGTGTTCAGTGTTGGAAGCATATGGCTGTTTTCCATAACCTCTATCCTGGTTTGATCATTAACGCTCCCTTGCGGATACTCTTGACAGTGTATGGGGTTGGGGATGGGATAGGAGAAGGAGGGATGAAGTTAGCCTATCAGGTTTTCCAAAAGAATGCTTATCCTCGGTTTTGGAAGAGTCTTAAAGTTGTAGAAGGATCATTCTCCTGAAAGATATTCTGGTTCTTCTTGTCAGTGACATCGCTGACAAACACGTTATAACATCGTTTGGGGGAGGGGAGGAAGAGAGTAAGAAATAGAAAAAGAAACTAATTTTGCGGGTTAACACGCAAAAAGACGTTCCAACAAAAGACGCCACGCCTTAAGTAAGTTTCGCTTTAAGTCTACATACCCAGGCCGCCGCCTCTGTCCTCCCCCAAGTACAGACTCCAAACTTTCTGCCCCTCACCCGGCCCCCAGGTCGTGGAACTCCTCCCCGCACGCCCGGCTCCGCTTACGAGAGCCTCGAGGACGTGCGCGGGTAGGGCCAGAGCGACTGTCCGCGGCTCGCGTGCTCCCCCAAAGCCGTCTATACCTGTCCAGCATCTGCTGTAGGGCTTGGTCCGGCATCTTCCGTGGAGCCGGCGCACTCGCGCCCCGCCAGTGGACTCGGTCAGGGCCGGGCCCAGGGACAATAGCACTGAGAGGTGGCGGAGTAGGCCTCAGTCTGGCAGCAGCCGCGAACCCGCCACCCAGTCTCTCCCGGCGGCTCCACGAGCCCGGCAGCGGCAGTGCGCAGCCTGCGGGAGTCCGGAGGAGGCGGTGGGAAGCGAAGAGGAGGAGCCTGGAGCGGGGAGGCGACGATAGCGGCCCGGGTTCCTGCCCGTCGGCCCGGGGTTCCGGTCCATGGACCGCGGGCGCCGAGTTGCTGCCGGCGGAGGAGCTACCTCTGTGAGGTAAGAGTCACCGCCTCCGTGCGCGCCGGGGTCACGACGCAAGGCAACCCAGAGCAGCCTGGGAGATGTAGTCCTCGGACCGTCCCCGCTAGAGGCTGCACAGCCCGCCCCGACCACCGCCGCGCCCGTCGCCGCCCGGCCGGCGCCCTCCCGTTTCCTTCCTTCAGGGGGAAAAATGTCCTTCGGGCCGCTTTTCAGGAAGCAGCAGGATGTGCCGCTCCACTGTCAGTAGCAACAAGGTCAGCCCTCTCCGCCTGTTTCTTTTCTCGTCAGCATTTGCTCTCAGGTGGGACAGAGCCAGGTGAGGGGAGGGGGCAAAAGGGCCATTTCTCGACGGGGTCCTCAGCCCCTGCCGTGGTGTCCTGCGCTTTCTGAGCCATTGGCTCTGGCACTAACCTTTGCCGCGTCTGAGCCCATCTTGGGGAGTTCCACAAACCCCGCAAGGGGTTTGATGCTGTGGTGCTTGAGGTTATTCCTAAGGGGGCGAGTGGGCACGGGCTGCGTTGACCAGCTGGTTCTCTCCCGAGTCTCTCGGTGTGTGTTCTGGGGTGGAGCCCGGGGAGAAATTATTCTCTCCCTTTCTAGGAACCTTCTAAATTGTGCCTAGGCTTTCAAGGGCTTGCCGACAGTCTCCAAATGGAACATGTTCGTGAATAAACAGCTCTTGCTTACTCAGCTGTGGGTCGTCAGGGGTATTTGTTTCTCTCTGCTGCTGGTCACTGTTAACCATTTCTAGTCGTCTTGCCACCTTCAAGCAGGTGGATGTATGTGTGTCGGGGTAGGGGATCAAATGAGAAAAATTGTAAATTTCTTGTTGAATTTTTCTCTGACGCTCTAGGGACAGCTTTGGCGGGAGGATAGAGCTGTTGGCTAAAACGAATGCGTCTTTTGGACGACCTGTGGCGTTCTCTCGTGCTGTGATTGGTGGGACCTCTGGTAGTTTTCCCTTGATTACGCCTAATTTCTGTCACAAGATATTTGTTTTTTTAAAAAATTAAAGTGTTTTAAGCTTTTTTTAAATATAGAATTTTACAGGCAGCTCTTAATACTATTTAAAGTTTGCTTCCTGAATATATTCGAACTAGAGTGTACATTGCTGGGGAGAAAAGAAAACAAAAATAACATGTGACCAGAAGTTTATTTGACTTCCAATTTACATGAAGAATTATAATTAATTTTTCATCTTTTTCTCCTGAAATGAGAAACAGGCCCCCTGTTAGGGGAGGAAATAGGCGTTTAATTTAATCAGTGTTTGATTATTTTTTTTTTTAAAGAATTTCTTTTGCTCCTCCTACTGCATAAGCCTTCCCTTACTGTGCATTTATCTCTTAGGGAGTTGTCAGCTACAACCAGATGAATATATACATACTGCCCAAAAGAATAGAATTTGATTCTGACATATTGATTAAGTAGGCCAGTGCAGACTCTATTTAGTTTTATGATTCACGCTAAAAGGAGTTCTCACCTCATCTTAGAATTTCTATTTGAACCCAAAATTGTAAAGCAATCTGCATAGTTCTGTTGATAGCAAAACTGTGTGCAGATTAACCTTATCATTTTTTTGATATTAGCATTTTCATGAAAATTATGTTTCCTGGCTGTGTCAAAAAGTAGAAAAAATTTTGAAATAGAAAAAAAAATGCTGTTTTTCATTAAGTATCATTAGCACCTGACCTACTGATATCACTCTTTAGTATCTACCCAAGAGAAATAAAAACATATGTCTACGGAAAGACTTATATGCAAGTGTTCATAGCAGGATTATTCCTAGCAATCAAAAAGTGGAAACAAATAGCCCATCAACTGATGAATGAATAAACTAAATGTGTTATATCTATACAATAGAGTATTATTAAGCGATAACAAGTAATGAAATTCTGATACATGCGACAACATGGATGAATTTTAAAACGTTATTCTAAGTGAAAGGAGCCGCAAAAACCACATATTGTATGATATCATTTATATTAAATGTGAAGACTGAACAAATTCAGAGACAGAAATTAGATTAGTGGTTGCTTAGGGCTGGAAGGGTTGGAGAGAAAGGGGGAGAGACTGCCAGTAGATATGAGGTTTCTTTTTAGGATGATGGTATACAACTTTGTAAATTATATCTCAATTTTAAGGTAAAACAAAAGTAGATTATAGTGATGGTGGCACATCTGTGTAAGTATACTAAAAGAAATTGAATTATACACATAATACGAGTGAATTTTTTGGTATGTGAATTACATCTCAAAGCTATTTAAAAAATGTAATTAGCTACATATAAAATGTTCATAAAGACATCTAAAGAGAAACAGATAACTGACAAACTTTTATTATCTAACTTTAATTTTAATATTTTTAATTACTATGAGCAAAAAGCATGATTGATAAAACTCATGAAATAAATTCCTTGCATTTGAAATGGTTGACATATATACCCTGAATTGCAATTGTCTGTCAATTTTATTTTTCTTGGTTCTTGCATGTTCAAATAAGACTCAGCATAATTAGAATTATAATTTACTCTCTGATTTTGAAGAAAAAATTTCTTAATTACTTAAACCTTAATCTGACCCCCCCCCCAAAGAGTTAAAATGCACTCCTGCATTTTACATGGGGTTAAAGGTTTATGATAAATGATACTCAGCCAAGAGAATAACAATGTGACTACAGCCAAAAAAAAAATTTTCCTCAGTGCTATGTTTTGAAATAGAAATTAATCTACTGAAAATATTCAAATATTCTTCAAAGTTCAAGGAACAAAGACAAGGATCAACAGTGTAGAGTTATCCTAAAGAGTTATGGAATATAGTAATAATTTGGTAATGGATTTAGAAATACCTGAGTATGGAACTGCTCTAAATATCAGGAAATTTAAAATTGTATATTACTTTAATCTCCCATCACACTTGTTTTGAACTGTCTGCCAAAATGAATTCTGAAGGTATTCCATAAAGATGGTATAAACTATCCAGGTGCCCTTCGAGAATTGTTAATTGCCAAATTTGGTGATAAACTGCAACCTGAGTCCACACTGCAGGCCACAAAAAGTTCTTCATTAATTCATTGAACAGTTGTTTCTAGAGGACTTATGATGATGTACCTGGTACTCCTGTAGCAAATTAAACTATAGCTACCCTTCAAGATATAACTACCTAATCATGCTTATATTTTAAAAAATAAAACAAGGCACTTACATATGAAACATTATGTAATGATACATGGCAGCATATGATAAAGTGCCAAATGAATGGTATAGACATATGGAGTGATATAGACATTTAGAGGAGACCATTATGGGCTGATGCATTAAAGAGAGCTTTGTAAAACAAGGAAAATTTAGTCCGTACCTTGTAGCAATGGGAGGAATTACATAGATGAAGAAGTAGAGAAGGATCTTGGGTCCGAATAAGAATGAAAAGATATAGACAGAGGAGTTAACTTTTGTAACTGGAGCTGTAGGTCTCTCGAGTAAGAGTGAACAGTATGGTTGACTGATTAAGAGAATAGTTAAAAGTTAAATATCTTTCAACAAATATTTATTGAACAGGCACTAAGCTAGGTACTGGGGATACAATAATGAGCAAAAAGAGCACAGTTACCTTTGTGGAGAATAAATACATTTTAAAAATTACAAATGTGGTACATAGTGTTATGAGAGATTATAAGCAGGGATTCGATCTAGACAGAGAGGTCAGATCAAAGGTTCTCTCAGCAATTATACATTATGCTGAGGCCTGAAGAAGAGCAGGGGTTGACTAGATAAAGAAAGGAGGGAAGAGCTTCACAGGCCGAAGAACAGTATGTGCGTACTCTGTAAAGGAAACTCCTATAATGAATAGGAGAAACTGGAACAGATGGGACTTAAGGCAAGATGAAACCAAAAGGGTCAGTCAAGTGAGACAGATTATGAAGAGTTTTGAAGGCCAGTTTTAGGAATTTTGCCCTTATCCTAGAATCCTGGTAGGAGCAGTTTAGACTTAAGAAATCTACTTCATTCTGTCGGAAATAAGTTAACTTGTAGGGGGAGTTCCTAAGCTTGATTCAGTCAGAGATTTGCCCTAGAAATTCTGATCCATGTGCCTTGTAATTATGAACTTTGTGTGTGTGTGTGATGTTTTGATCACCAAGTTCCCTAAGTGATTACTAGATCAAAGTTATCTCTGCAAAAATACTGCAGTGGTTGAGAGCTTCAACTGAAACCTAGGTTTGGTTCTTAGTATTGCCACTCAAAAGCTCAGCAACTATGGGCAGGTTATTGAATCCCTTTAAGCCAAAGTTTCCCCCTCTCTGGAGGAGAATCATAGAACCTACCTCATTGTGTTACTGGGAGGATTAAATGACAAATTTTATTTAAATTGTTCAGTATAATGCTGAGCATGTGATTATTGGTGTTAGCTCTTAATTATAACTAAAAGTTCTTGAGGAAAGATGAGAGTGATTTAGGAGAATTCATCTTGCAGTGGTATACACATGTGAATTGGAAATAAAGATGTTAGGTCTGGGCTAGGTCTCAGTAACTTGGCCATGGTCAGTAACTATTTTCAAGTTTGCTTTAACACAGTTATCAGTTCTTGAAGATCCTTAGATAGACTAAGTAGTTCTCTAGTAATGTCCACGGACCTCTCTAAAGGAATTTATGGGGAGGTTTTGGTCCCCTGAATATATTTTACTGGATTAGCATCTACAGGATTGCTTTGAATTGACAGAGGCTTCACTGGCCACTTATAGAGGGCAGTCTAAAACCTGTCTATCTTATTTGTTACTCAGAGAATAAAATTCTAATGGAATGGATATTTATAAAGAGTAAATAATTTTACAAAACATCATCATCCACTAATTTGCCTTTTTCTCCTCATAAATATGTTGAAAGACCCATTTCCTTTCATTATTCCTGCTTAAATTCCTCCCACTGAGTTGTTTTTCTGGGATATGCAGTGATGTGTCAAGGGTAGATAAAAATCACAGGATAACACACCACATATTCCTTTTCGTATGTTGTTCTAGGAGTATCAATATTTTGAGAAAATGTATATGTAAAATTATTTTCCCTTTTAAACAAACATGGATATCATTGAGCAGCAGTTCTCAAAGCATGGTCTACCAGACCCTTCAGCCTTCTTGAGAACATTTCCACGGAGTATGTGAGGTCGAGACTATTTTCACAAAAATACTAACACATTATTTGCATTTTTCACTGCATTACATTTACACTGATGGTGGATGAAACTGCTTGTACCTTAGTATTATTAAGGCATTGGCACAAAACTGTACTTTTGGTTATATATTCTTCACCACCACACACATGCAGTCAAAACAAAAGTTCACTTAAAAATCCTTAATTAAGCAATAAAAAATATTTTATTAAATCTTGACCTTCGGATACACATATTTTTAATATTCTGTGTGATGAAATCGAAAATATACACACTTGTGTTGCATCCAAAGTGTGATAGTTGTCTCAGAGAAAAACATATGATTCAGATGCAGGCCAAACTTGCTGCTCATGGTACCTATTTTTACTTGAAAGACTGACAATCAAAATTCTAAACTTTTGTGTTGCAAATGATACTGTAAAGAAAGTGAAAAGACATCCCACAGAATGGGGGGAAATTTTGGAAATCATAACATCAAAAAGGGACTGATATCTAGAGTATGTAAAGATTTGTTGTAACTTAATAACAGAAAGACAAATAACCCAATTTCAAAAACAGACAAAGGATCTCAATAGACATTTCTCCAAAGATATAAAAATGGCCAGTAAGCACCTAAAGAAATGCTCATCAACATTAGCCATTAGGGAAATGCAAATCAGAACCACAATGAGATACCACTTCACTCTCACTAGCATGGCTATAGTAAAGAATAATAAAGAATAAAGAATAATAAAGAATAAAGGTGAGAGTGTGAAGAAATTGGATCTCCAGTACACTGCTGTTGGGAAGATAAAATGGTGTAGCCACTTTGGAAACAGTCCAGCAGTTCCTTAAAATTTTAAACATAGTTTTCATATGACCTAGCAAGTCTACCCTTGGATATATATCCAAGAGAAATGAAGACATATGTCTACACAAATCTTGTACATGAATGTTTGTAGCAGCACTATTCATAATAGCCAAAAAGTGGAGCAAACCAAATGTTTGTCAACTGATGAATGGACAGATTAAATGTGTTATGTTCATACAGTAGAATATTATTTAACAATAAAACGGAGAGAAGTATGACACATGCTACAACATGGATGAATCTTGAAAACATGTGCTAAGTGAAATAAGCCAGTCCAAAAAACATGGATTCTATGATTCCATTTATATGCAATGTTCAGAATAGGCAAGTCCTCAGAGACAGAGAGCAGATTAGTGGTTGTCTAGTGCTGAGGGAGATGGAATTTTGAGGGGTGACAACCTAAAGTGTGCAGGGGTTTCTTTTTGTGGTGCCGAAAGTATTCTAAAGTTGATCGTAGTGATAATTGCACAACTCTGTGAATATACTAAAAGCCGCTGAATCGTACTTTTTAAATGGGTGAATTATATGATGTTTGAATTATATCTCCATAAAGCCATTTTAAAAAACACAACAGATAAAACCTTAAAATCCATTATTAGTAGACTGATTCAATAACTAAATACATATCTATATAACATTATATAGCTGGGCTGTTGAAACAAATGATCTACTTCTATATAGAGGAATGAAAAGTTACCAAAGACATTGTAGCATTCAGTTAGGATTTTTGTTGTTCCACAGAAATAAACTGTAGCTAATTCAGTGCCCCTAGGGAACATTTATTGATGGAGGCATTTTTTTATTGTTACACTAGGGGATGCTATTGGCATCTGTTGGGTAGAGAACAGGAATGCTGCTAAATACACTATAATGCAGGGAACAGCCCCTTACAACAAAGAATTATGTAGCCCAAAATGTCCATAATGCTGAAGCTGAGAAACTCTGAGCTAATTTAAGCAAAAGGAAATTCATTGGAAGGGGATAGGTGAGCTCACAGGATTGAAAGTAAGCCAGGAGAACCAGGACTGGAAATAGTCAAGAAACAGCTACCCTAGAGAACCTTGTTAACAGGAACATTCCATGCTCTCATATGGATTCAGCACTGGAATGAATAAACTCCAACTGTTTTTATTTTGTTCATAGTTCAAAATCTAAGGAAGGAGCATCTAATCAATCTTCTTTGCCACTTGAATAAGGGTGGGCAATATACCCTTGATGAAGGCAATTCCTCAAAAGCAAGAACATTCATTAGCAAACATTTATTAACTATATATTTATATTCCAGGTATTTTTTAGGTACTGGGCATAGAGTAGTGCAAGAGAGACAAAAATATTCTTGTGGGGCTTAATCAGGGCAAATCTTAAAGAATAACTTAAAGAAATTAGAGTAGTTGCTAAACACCAAAACAAATAAACACTACTTACATGTTAAATGAAAAAAGTAGGCAGTGGATTCTATCTGTAGTATTTCCCATTTACTTTATTATTTTTTAAAAATTTAACATGTATACATGAGATTTCTAGAAAGATAAATAGGAAATATATATTAGTACCTCTGGATGGTGAGACTGAATATGGGGAGAGGAGCCTACTTTTCATTTTATCCTCTTATGTTTTCATTTTCCACCATGAGCACGTATTTCATAGTTAAAATATTTTGAATTAAATTTTAAAAGAAAGAAAAAACTTGGTGCAAATGAAGGATGATTAAAGGCTTTTCAAAGTCACAATATTGTGGTGTTTTGCTTATTATGGAAAAGCAGAAAGAAAAAGAATAGAAAGGAAAAGAAAGAGAAAGGAAGGAAGAAAAGAAAGAATATCTAATTGAAAAGTGTGGCCTGTAATCATTCAACAAATATTTGTTGACCACCTAGCCACTTTCGATTCTTTTTGGAAAAGGTGGAGTATAAATAAATAAAATATCAAGCAGCAGCTGCCCATGTGTGAGGCACTCTGTGAGGTGCTATATCTGGGAAGGGATTGAAACTTGAAAAAGATCTAACAACTGCCCTGGGTGCTTGTTGGCTTCCACTTATTGAACACCTAACAAACAGCATGTGCTGAGCCTTTTACACACATTATTTCAAATCCTAACAACAACCCTAACAGATAGGTGTCTCATAGATGAGAACTGAAAATTGGAGAGATTAAGTCATAGTAAATAAGTGGCAAAGCTGACATTTGAATCCGCGTATAGCTGACTCTACTGCAGAATAGTGTATGAATATGTGAATAGTTAAATACAAGTAAAAAATAAAAAGTGATTTATTATAAGAGATATCACAAGACTACTCACGATTAATTTTTGAAGAATTTTACAGATAGGTAGCTCAGGAGCTCAGAGAAGGAAAAAGAAGTTGCTGCATATTGGAGTGGTCCAGGCAGGCTTCTGTGGAGGAATGGTTTGAATTGGGTCTTGAAGGAGGAATATGTGGGTATGTAAAGAGGAAGAGTCAGCCTTTACTGAATGCCTGCTTGAGGTTGGATGTCTCACCTAACACCTAAAGCCCCATATTAGAGGTGAGGAAACAGAGGCCTCCTCTTACTCCTACCCCTGTCAGGAATAGGCAATTAATAGTTGTTCATTTTGGTGATCTGATAGATGCAAAGTGAAATTTCATTGTTATAGTCAAATGTTTACTTCTACTTTATACCTTCTGGGTTTTACTTCTTGGGTAAGATGAATTAATGATAGAGGAGAAAGCGTACATAATAAACTAATAGATCAGGACACAGTATTTTCAGAGTATAGATATTACTATATTTATAATTAGTTTTTCTCTGCTTAGGGAGTTTTAGGCCTTTTCGAGGACATTACATGTAGTCTGAAACCCTACAGCTGAAATCTCAACTTGGCAAGTCTGAGAAAGATCACCATTCAGTCATTTATTCAACATCATTTCTTGAGCTCCAACTATATACCAGACACTGTAGGAGGTATTGGAGATACAAAAATGTGAATAATACATTGTTAACACTGTTCTTCCCACTGGGTTGTTTACAATTTAAAGAGACATCTAGTCATATACTTACAATGTATTTATAATGTATGCACACATTCCCAGACACCTAGGAGTCCTCCTTGAGCCATCCTTCTTCCTTACCTCATACCCCTGTCCTTTAGTCAGTCACCAAGTATGGTCCATTTTCCTCCTAAATATCTCCCAAATTTATTTGTTTGTTTCCATTCCCCTGTCTTCACTTCAGTCCCATTGACTATCATCTCTTACCTCAGACTACTTACCAGTCTCATCACTGATCACCCGCTTCAATTGATTTGATGATTGGCCTCTCCAGTTTACTCTTTCTTTCTTTGATTCATTGAGTAGAATGATCTTTTAAGAAATGTAGAACTGATCATGTTACCTGCTTAAAGTGCTTCTGTGGCCTGTTTAAATCCTGGTGAGAAGTAGCCAGTAAAAAGCATAAATTTAGTAGTTTGGAGAAAAGGAGAATAATCCAGAAATTATGACTTCTATAATTTAAGCTTCATGAGGGCAGGAATGGGACCATATTTGGTTTGTTCACTGTTATATCCCCAATGCCTAGCGCAGAGCCTAGTCCATGGCAGGTATTCAGTAAGTATTTAGCAAATTTAAAGAGAGAGAGAGAGATTTCTAAGGCTAGAATGAACCCTGTGATGTTCAGAATTGGAGGTATCAATACAAGCTTATGATTTTATAGATGCATAGATAAAAATACACAGATGTATACATACATATACCTTCTAGCTCTACCCACTGAGAGGGCCTAAGACAATGACTCCACAGAATAATGAGTATACATACCTAGTGCTATCTCCAATAAAAGGAAATAGGGATCTTTGGAGAAATTATTAATTCCAGACTGGAGCAGAAAAGTACTTGAGCCTGAAACATCTGCAGTGCCAGAAAGTAGAGGTATGCTCAAAAAAATGATGGGGCTGTGTCAAAAGGACGTAGGAGTCAACTTGAAGAGACCCCAATGGTCAAATCAGGGACATTTTGAGTAAAATAACAAATAATAATAGTAATGAATTTTAACCCATAGAATGAAATACGAATTCATGAGTCTATACTAAATTAATAAATAAAAATAAACCAAGGGAGGAGAGAAAATTCTTCCCTATAGTAACATTCTAATTAATGTAGAAGGGTTGGTGAAAATAGCGAATCATCACTTGCAAACAACCACCACAGGAATGATTGACACAGGCAAGAATCATTAATAGATGCTAAAATTAGTGGGTGAAAGTATGTTGAGAAACAGGATATTCACACAGTCAGAAAATATCTTTCCAAAGATACTGAAGTAGAAAGGGAAAAATAGTAACTTAATAGTGGAGAAATCTGGCAGATACTGCCTTAATAAAGTGATCAAAGTTAACATCACCACAATGAGACAAATCCACATCATATTTCTTCTAAAATGATACACTAACGAGGACACAGTGTCACCTTCGTGGCATTATTACCAAAAACGTGTGACCTGAATTTATTCATGAGGAAACATTAGATTCACCGAAACTGAGGGACATACTACCAAATAACAGCCAGTGCTCTTCGAAAGTATCAAGATCATGAAAGACAAAGGAGACTAAGGAGACATGACAACTGAGTATAGTATATAATCCTGGCTTGGATTCTTAGAAGGAACATTAGTGGGTCAATTGGTAAATTAAGGTCTGTAAATTACATAATAGTATTGAACCTATGTTTATTACTTTGATTTTAACAATTATACTGTACTCATCTCAGATATTAATGTTTGGAGAATGTGGGTGGAAAGTGTAGGGAAATTCTTTTTTGCAACATTTTTGTAATTCTGAAATGATTTTAAAAAGTAAAATAAAACCCCACTTCTTATGACTTGTGTTGCACTTGCTTACTTTACCCAGCTACCCCCTCTCTCTGGCTTCCAAACTGAACCCTGAGTTCTAGCATGCTGGCTTCTGGCTTTCTCCTTTAGTTCCTTGACTACACCATGTTTCCTCCTCTTCAGATTGGAAGGTAGGAAGAAGCATGGTATTCTTTTTGCATGGAACATACTTCCTTTGAACTTTATCTTTTTGTTCCTTAAGGCTCAACCTACTTATTTTAGAAAATCCCTCTCTGACTCCCTAATACAGGTTCCAACATGATATGGTTTCATAGCATCTGGTACTTTTTCATAGCATTTTTATCACAACTGCCATGAAATTACTTATCATGGAATTGACTACTTAAAGTCTCTCTCACTCACTAGAAATTAATGTTCATAAGAGATGGAGGGATCGTAATGTCTTCTTGCTCAGTATTATTTCCCTAAGTGACTTACACAGACTGTCTATGACTATTTGGGGAATTAATGTAAGTCATGCAATGGAGAATGCCCTCTCACCCCCAACAACTTGGATAAAATTGGATGCAGGAGACGTCTTAAGTTTGAGGAGATTAGGACTAGCATTTGTGGCAGTGACAGAGAAGGAGAGATGAAGGAGTCTTATCACAGAAGGAGTCATAGGACTTGATAAGGGAGAAGGAAGAGTCAAAAATGACTCAGGTTTAATCATCTGCATAGAGGCACACAGTTGAAATGGCACTTGAGTCACTTTTCCAGCAGTATTTTTTAAGTATGTTTCTAAAATATTTGAACACGAAGTCTGTTTATTTTTAATAAAAATGCTACATGCCCATGGTGAAATACTATATTACATGGTAAAACTAGTATTTTAAACAAAAATACTAATTGGCATGCTAATGAGTATATTTAGCATACTAAAAATCACTAAAGAATTTTAATAAAAATTCTACATGTCCATGGTAAAATGCAGTGTGCCCTGGCAAACATTAAACAATAAAAAAATGACTATATGAGACTATCAAAGTTTCTTTCTGTAGTGAATACTATGGTGCTCCAAGCCAGATCCTCTCTTGATTGCTAATGTACTCATCCCTTAGCTGCTCGGAATTTTAATTCTTGATGGTGTGAAGCTTTGTTTTTTGCTGGGCATTTCCTTGAGATTCAGGGTCATACATCCTAAGGTTATGTTCTCAGGAGCCCATAGGCAGTGACTGGCTGATTTGAGATGCAGAAACCCAGATTCCTTGCTTCATTTGAGGACATGCCTGAGGGACCATCCCAGCTCCCAGAGCTCATCACAGGATCGGCTGAGTATTCAGTTGCAACCACAGTGGGGAGTAGTGTCTCCCTCTGACTCTTCCTGCCTTCCTCATTTCATTGCAGATGTGTTTGTCAGTTCTGTGCTGACCCAATAAATCATTTACATGCAAAACTTGGTCTCAGAGGAACCCAACCTTTGACACTCTCTAATCTGTCTACTCTCTAAAGACTGCTATCATGGAACCTCCTTGTGTGTGTCTGGGTTTTTATTTTTATTTATTCTCCTCAAACTTTTTAAAAAAAGTCTTGACAAACATACAAAAATGTGCCCAAATTAAATGTACAGCTTGATGAATTTTCAAAAACTCTCAACAGTATTTGTATAGAGAAAGAACAAGTAAAGAGTTGGGATAGTGTGACAACCACCTACATTTACAAATTCCTCATGGGGAGAACTTTGTGGGGGGTGTTGGCAAGAGAAGTTGGAAGTTTCTCAGATTTTAAGAGAGCAAACAGTTATCTTTTGGTTGACTGCAGTGTACTTTAAAATGAGAGGAACATTCTAAATATGCTTTATAATACATATAGGTGAAAGAGGGAAAATAATGAGTATCAAGAACCAGAGGAGAAACTGTGAATCATTTCACTAGGAAGAGGAAAAGATGATCTTCCTGAGAGTCAAATATCTAGAAATCAAACATGTCAAAATATTGCTAAAAATGTGAGTAACCAAGATTTTTCTATGAATCAAACTTAATACTATTTACAGCTCAACCTAAGCTCTTTATATTACTCTTTTGATTTTAAAGTAAAATTTTAAGAATCCTTCCATGATTTTGTTCATCAGTGATAAATATAGCTTGCACTGAGGGTGTTCAGTTCACTTTCTGTTTAATTCTTTATGTGTCTGCCACCACCATGCTCTCCCTCTCCTGCCTCGAAATATAATAACTGATTGATTAGGCTAGTGTGACAACCACCTAGTCAGCTGTCTATTTCCATTCTTACTCTCACCACAGTCTGTTCTTCACATAGACCCCTGATGGTCTTTTTAAAGCATAAATCAGATCATTTCACTGCACTGCTTAAATTTCTAAGCAGGATTCCCATCACACTTAGAACAAAACCCAAGATCTTAACTTAGCCCAAAAGGCTTTACATGTTCTGGCTTCTGCCTAACTTTCAGACTTCATCTTTTATGACTTTCTTCCTCGTTTACTTGCTCTCTAGCTATAATTGATTAGATGTTCTTCTAAAGGCAGGGTCCAAAATTTTTCAGAGATCTACTTCTATACTGCTAGGGAACTAAGAATGATTTTTACATTTTAAAAGGATTTTAAAACAGCTACAATAAAAATACAAACAAAAAACATACAACAAGAGACCTTATGTGACATGTAAAGCCTAAAATATTTACTATGTGGCTCTTTTACAGAAAGATTTGCCAACCTCTGCTCTAAAGGCTTATTCCGGTATGAAGGACCTTCACATAGATAGGTCCTTTTAATTTAGGCGTGAGCTTGATTCAGGTATCACTTCATCATTGAGGCCTTTAATAACCATTTAATCTAAATACCTTACCAGATCCTCTCAATCACATCACCCTTTTGTTCTTTTTAGCATTTATACTTATCTGATATTTTATTTGTTTTCATTTTTTCAACAACCATTTCCCCCTACCTCTATGCAGGAAGATCTTTTCTTATTAACTACTTTTGTATATTCTTGATCATGCATTTAGATAGAAAGTGGGAGTAGTGAATACTGGGAGACTACTGCATAGTAGGTACTCAGTAAATGTGTTGAATGAGTGAATTTCTGCATATGAGCTTTGTTTTTTGTCCTCTCTGGGGGGATCTATAGTGTAGACTGCCACGAAGAGCCACTTTAGAAAGATAAGGCAAAACAATGCCTCTCCCTTGAGAGAACAGATAAACTTCTCTTTTCCTCCCACTCCCTATCCATGGGGAGAAGCCAGTACTAGAAGAGTGGGATGTTTCAAAGGCATGTTTAAAGGACTTATTATTTTAAAAAAGAAGAAGAAAAAAAAAGGAAAGAAAACCTGACTTCCTTTCATCTTTTCTTTTGAGAGAGGAATTTTTCAGAATAAGACTTATTGAGGTCTCATTCTCTAAGGGGCTCTGAGGCTTTGGGTGAAGAGTTTGAGTAGAAGCCTCTACTCGGGAGATGAATTTAACACTGAGAGGAGCCAGGCTTGGGCTCAAAAGAAAAGCTCAGAACAATCTGAATAGGGCTTGTTTTGGGTGATCAGGTATGAGGGAGAAAGATAAAGGCCCAACAATCAAAGGTCCTGGATTTTTCTGGTTTAATTATTTTAGTTTGTCAGACCACATATTTTGACTTTTGGTTTAGAAAAATATGGTCACTAAAGGAAACAAAAAGAGGCAAAAACTTGATTGTAAAGAAATGTGGACATTGATGTTAGTCTTTTGGGCTGTGCCTGGATGAGAGTTAGTAAGTTTTAGACCATGAATTTCGGAGTCAAAATAGACCCAAGCTTATTCACCCACTAGTTACATCACCTTGGGCAAACTATTTCACATTTCTAAGCCCAGGTTTCCTTATCTGAAAAATGAGAAGAATGATAGTTTCTATCTTTTAAGGTTATTAGTAAGATTAACTGATAAAGCATGTAAAATGCTTATCTAGATGCCTACTGTAGACTAAGTGATCATCATAGTTGTCATCACCAGATGATGAAGAAATTCACTCCACAGATTTTAAAATGAATAATAAAATCTTGCCATTTAAAGATATGTTCCACTGTATTCTGCACAGGAACATAGGATATGGAAAGAGGCGGGATAAATGTCTGGATAGCAAGATCATTGTTGCCAGAAAGATGGGCTTAACACAACTCATTTGACTCCCAATATTAATTGGAAAGAAGGCATAGAAATGTGTACTTGAGTGTAGACTTTCCAGATAAACTTGATCTGCATGTCAGTATTAGCTTTGGATTTCATACACTGACCTTTAATGGTTTGCAGTCTATTGAAAATGCCCTTAATATACACTAATACTGATTATGTAGGTAGGACGGCTGTTATTATTATCTCTTTTTTATTCTGGAGGAAAGAAAGACTGAGAAATTGAGAATATAGTTTTAGAATCATACTGTATTGCCAGGATTTGAATCCTAGCTCCTCTACTTCCCAACAGTGTAACTTAGAATAAGTTACTTGAACTTCCTTGAGCCTCAGTGTCTTCATCAGTGAAATGAAGATAATGAAGACATATCTCTTAGAGTTGTGTGAAATTATTCATTATGTAAACAAAAAAGTACCTAGCATGGCAAATAGGATTAACTCAATAAATATTTGTTGTTGTTATCTCCCAGGGCCAGCCAGCTAAGTGGTAATCCTAGTATCAAATTTAGATAATTGGATTTCATATCCTATGTCCTTTTCACATGCCACCACTCATAATATTAATAATGTTGACGTCCTGCCACTGTGGTGATACACGAACCTTTAACATTAGGGTAGGTGGTCTAATTTATTTTTCCAAAAGTGGTAGGAGATCCTTCTAAAATATCCCTTTTGGTACAGTTGACATTCATATCTATTTCTCAGCTTCCTCAATAAGAGAACAGCTGTGGCTTCAGGACAGAGCTACACCAAAAAGCTCTGGATATTGGTTCACCTGTTTGGAGCAAAATGCTGAGGATACCAGTCTGCCACATGTGATAGCCTACATTAAACTGAACCAATGGGAGACTTGTGGTGTAGTTGGAAAAACATGCTAACTAGTGAGTTGGAACACTTGAATTCTAATCTTGGATCTATCAATTATTAACTATATCTTGCAACATCTCTGAGCCTGGGTTTCCACATCTTTATTTTTTTATTTTTCCATCTTTATTGAGGTATAGTTGACATCCACATCTTTAAAGTACAGATCCCAAAAGTCATCCTCAGTGCTGTCATCTGTTTATATAATTCCTTTGTGGAAATTAGGAAAAAGTTCCTCTTTCTACAGGCAGACATAGCTCTAAGGTTTGTGTTTGGTGAGCAGAGCATGTGCTAGATTTCAGTCTCCACTAGCTTCCTTGGCCAGCCTTTTGGTGTATTGCATAATCTGCAAAAGTGACCATGAGGGCCCTGTGTTGTTTATCCACTGCAAAGGACTGTTAACATTAAGTGAGATAATAAAGGTGAAGGAATTTAGTAAAGTCTAATCCCCTCTGTGAATGTAAGGCACTGATATTACACAAACACTACTTGATTTCAAATAGCAGAACCCAAGGGCCGCCTGGGTAGACATACTGACCATTGATTACCCTTCCATTCGTTCTGATGATCCCTGTGACTTATCAACATGTACAGTTTCTATTTAATACTGGCTGTTAAAGCAGTGATTGTACAAAAAAAGTTTTTTTCCCCATCACTTTCAGGTATGGACCAGCCCTGCTTTCTAGAATCTTGAAGACTAAATCACACTTTTTTTTTTATTATTATTATTTAGAACACTCTGACATGGGACTGGGTCTTGCTGATAGATGGAATTTGGAATCCTTTGGTTATAGTTTATCTCTGGTTTCCAGGCAAAGGTCATTATATAAAAGCGATAGTCAATGTGAGGGGGAAAAAAAGTTGCTGAACCATGATTTGCCCTCTTTTCACACCTTTGAAGCCCAAACTGTCTCCTGGGCTATCTGAGTCAAATAGGACAGGAGAACCTATTTTTATGAGTCACTAACCAAAAGACAGCTTTAGGTCAGACAAACCTGAAATTTGGTTATAGTTTTGACGTTAGTTTTCTGACCTTGGGTAGGAAAAATCACCTTTCTAAATTTTTATTTTGTCACTTGGAATTAGGGACAATAACAGTATTTACCTCATAAGTTTATTACATGGATTAAACGAATATTTGGAAAGCACTTAGCAAAGTATCTTGCACACAGTATATACTCCATAAATGTTAGCACTTTTTACTAAGCTCCCTGCAAAATATTCTCTAGACTTTGAGGAAGAACAAAGTTACAGTGCTTTCCCCAAGAAACTTAGAGTTTTAGTAAGTGAGTTAACATAAGTATACTAGAAAAGAGAAATAGAAAAGCCATAAATGTGTAGTACAGATGGACGCTGTTTTTAGGTGTTTGAACTAGGATCTGAAGAAAGGTGAGGTTAGGATAAGTAGAGAGGATGAGAAAGGCATTTCACTTAGGAACAGTAATATCCGCAACATTCAGGACCATAAGTAGACCAGTTTGCTTGGAGAAGCGGGGATAGTGCTGTCTGGAAGCATAGGTTGGGATGAGAAGGGAAGAGCTCTAAATACTAGGGTAAGTGTTTGACTCTTGCCCGGTAGATAATGATGAGGGACATGATGAAACTTGCATATGGAAATGTCCAGTATACAGCCAAAAAGCTCTTGGAAAAATACTCAAAAGCATAGCTAAAACTTTGGGGATGGAAGTTGAAACTGTGGAAGCTGGTGATACTTCTGAGGCCAGCTCCTTGAGAGGTGGCTTTTGATTCCAATTTAATGAGGACAACTTTAGAACAGCATTTAAAGTGAAATGGTGAAACTGTCAGGAGATTTGAAGAACAGCTTAAAACATTAACTGGGTAAGGTTTGCTTCTCTGAAGTCTTCTGAAAGAACATGTGGCCTTTCAGAATAAAATTTTTAAATGAAAATTTAAAATATAAAATGGTAGTTATTATAGGAGAGAAGGAATTACCCATAAAAGCTTAATTATACTTTCTGAAATCATTCTGCACTTTTTCAGTCTCCAGAGGTTTCTTGTAACTGAGTTACTATGATGAGAATAGGAAAATGAACAAGGTATAGTCAACTAAAGGGAGGTATGTTGCATCAAAAACAGTTTATAAAGGAGAGGACACTGTGGTAAGTGAACTCAATTTGCCAGTGGGAAATCTACAAATAGTGTGGGGTCTTTTTTGTTTACCTGTCTATCTACCTATCTATCTACCTATCTGTCTGTCTGTCTATCTATCTAACTATTATTTATTTATTTGCTGTGGAGTCATTTTTAAAAGAGTACAAATTTAGTTCCTCTATAAGTTTATAATTTTTTGATGCATAAGACTTTTTACAGAAAAATATCTATTAAGAATTCTTAAGACCCAAGATGAACACAGATGCATAAAATATATATAAGTTTTTTCTTCTTTAAAATTAAAATTAAAATGTAATTGACATAAACATTATATTGAAAAAATGATCACCAAAATAAGTCTAGTTAACAGTCATCATCACACATAGTTACAATTCTTTTCCTTATGAAGAGAACATTTAAGATCTCTTAAAAGTTGACTCTCAGCAACTTTCAAATATATAATACAGTATTATTAACTATAGACATCATTCTGTACATTACATCTCCATGGATACTTTATTTTATACCTGGAAGTTTGCACATTTTGGCCATCTTCATAAACATTAGATTTTAAAATAAAATTAATTACAGTTGAAGTCCACAAACATAGGAAACATAAATGAAGGTTGTTTATCTTTTCCTCTCTAATGGAGTACACACACATACACATTTATATGTCATAATTTAAAATGAAATATCCAGCTAATAAACATAGGCTATAAGTCTATAAACTTTACTATTTCATTATCACAGGAAGGTATGATAAAGAAAATGACAAAGTATTAAATATATTAAGATATCGAAAGGAAGGGACTTAACTTTATTTGGCATATCAAAAAAGTAGAAATGTTTTTCTACATTAGGTTATTATTGGAACAGTAACTACATTATCCTTTATTGTATACACTATTGTATACAGTATATAATATACAATGTATTCATACATAGTGTTCATATTAGAAATTCATTTCTCAATGCAGTATAAACTGCAGTCTTTCTTAAACAATTTGTTAGTATATATCAAAACCTTAATTTTTAAAATTAATTATTTTTTATTAAATTTATTAGAATGACATTAGTTAACAAAATTATATAGGTTTTGACTGTATAATTCCATAATACATCATCTGTATATTGCACTGTATGTTCACCACCTAAAGTCAAATCTCTTTCTGTCACCATATATTTGACCCCCTTAACCTGTATCTACCTTCTCCCCTCCTTCCTTTCCCTCTGGTAACCACTAAACTGTTGTCTGTGTCTATGAGTTTTTATTTGTCTTGTTTGTTTATTGCTTTCAGTTTTATATCTCACATGTGAATGAAATCATATGGTTCTCAACTTTTTCTCTCTGACTAATTTCACTTATGTTGCTAATCTCAAGATCCATCCATGTTGTAGCAAATGTCAGTATTTCATTTTTTCTTATGGTTGAGTAATATTCCATTGTATATATCCAATCATCTATTGAAGGACACTTCAGTTGTTTTCATGTCTTGGCCACTGTGAATAGCACTGCAGGGAACATTGGGGTGCATATAATTTTACAGATAAATGTTTTCAAACTTTTTAAATAGGTACCCAGAAGAGAGATTGCTGGGTCATATGGTATTTCTATTCTTAAGTTTTGGAGGACTTTCCATACTATTTCCCACAGTGGCTGTACCAATTTACATTCCTACCAGCAGTGTATGAGGGTTTCTTTTCCCCGACAGTGTCTCCACCATTTGTTATTACTTGTCTTATTGATGATGGTATCTCACCGTGGTTTTGATTTGTATTTTCCTAATAGCTAATGAAGTTGAGCATCTTTTCATATGTCTGTTGGCCATTTGTATGTCTTCCTGGGAGAAGTGTTTGTTCAAGTTTTCTGCCCATTTTGTAATTGGATTGTTTATTTTTGTTGTTGTTGAGTCGTATGAGTTCTTTATGTATTTTGAATATTAGCCCCTATTGGAGCTGTTTTATGAAGGATGAATGGCAAATAAAATAAATTAAGAATTTAAAAGTGTCAGTGTCAGTTGGTCATTGGTAACTTTACTAAGGTCATTAGCAGGAGCAATTTTAGCAGGTTGGTAGGGACAGAAGCCAGATGCATAAGTTTGGGTGTCAACTGGAAATGAGAAAGTAGAGCTAGGATTTCGAAGTTTCTTTCAAACAGCCTGTCTGGAATGGGAAAGAGTAATTTTAGGGAATAATTGATGGACTGTGCCTTAAGGAAACTAGAAGGAATGAGCTTTAGACTACAGATGGAGGGATTAATTGTGGAAATGTATGGGGACTCAGCTTCCCCTGAAATAGGAGGAAAGGAATTATGGATGAAAATACAGATAAGTTTGTAAGGGCGAGCTTGGTGGTAGGCAGCTCAGAAATTGGAGACATTATTGCCAAATAGCCTCAGTTTTCTCTCGAAAGTCAGAGACAAAGTCAGTGAAAAAGTAGGTGAAGTTTTGGAATTGCTACTTTGTGGCTAGGAGGACTTTCATACAATAGTTGAAGAATGAACTCAAAACTAATGGACAGAGAAGCAAGAAACATAAAAAACCCAGGTACTCTCCAGATTGCCCACCAAAACACACCTGTTGGGCATTGATCTAGATGCACAATGGCTGGGTCATAAGGTGTGTGAATGTTTGCTTTAATAGATCTTGCTAAATAGTTTTGCAACGTGGTTATATAGTTATACTAAATTATACTTCCACCAGCAGTGTCTGAGAATTAGTTGTCCCCACAACCTTGCTAATGTGTGGTATTGTCTGCCTTTTCCAATTTTAGCCATTCTGGTTTTGTTTTGTATTTCTTTGATGATTAGTTAGATTAAATATCTTTTCATATGCCTTTTGGCTCTTGGGATATCTTTTGTTGAAATCTCTTGTCCATTTTTCTTTGGAATATCTAGTTTTTAATTTGCAAGGGTCCTTTATATATTCTGATTATTAATCTTTTGTTGAAAAAAATAGATAGCACATATTTCTCCTATTCTATGAGTTTTCACCCTAATTCTGGCTTTTAGTAAACATGTTCTTATAATTATTAAAATTTTCCTTTATGGTTATTGCTTTTGTGACCTGTCGAAGAAACCATTGCCTACTCTAATGTCATGAAAATACTCTTCTGTGTTCATTTAAAGGCGTTATTGTTTACCTTTTACATTTAGACTTACAATTCATCTGGAATTGATTTCTTTGTATGGTGTGGCAAGGGTAAAGGTTTCTTTTTTGTCATATGGATATTCAGTTGACTACAATATCTTTTATGGAAAAGACCATCCTTTCACTACTGCAGTGCTACTGTTTTTATATCTGGGGACCATACATTTGTGGATCTGTTTCTGGATTTTTTATTTCATTTGTCTATTTTCTTATCCTTGTGCCAATAACTACAGTTTAATTACTATAGCTTTATAATAGGTCTTGATATCTGGTAGTGGAAGTCCTGAAGGTTTATCTATTTTTTGTCACCTAGATTGTCTTGGCATTCTTGACCCTTTGTGTATAATTTTAATTTAAAACAATTTATTAAATACCTATTTATTATGTTCTAGGCACAGCGATATATGTTGGGAATCTAGTTGTCAGTAAGATAGGCCTGGTCCTTTCCTTATAGTAGGGAAAGCCACTCACATAGAGTGAGATGAGAAGAGGGCTTAGGGTATAGCCCTATTGAAAAACTCAATATTTCAAGTCACTTAGCTAAGAGGACAAAGACAAAGAGTGTGCACACATATAACCCTAAATATAAGAAAACAAAGAAAGGACAGCATGAAGGAAGCCAAGGGAAGAAGGTATGTCCAGAGAGTGTGGTCAATTATGTCAATGTTTCTGCAAGGTCAAGCAAGGTAAAGACTGACAAAACATCTATTGGACTTGGCTCTGAGTAGCTATTGTGAACTTAATGATGCAGAGGGGTGGAGTGTGTGTCTTTATTAGATTGTAAACTCTTACATGGAACAAAGTTCCCTGTTTAATTAGTGCTTAGTGAGCGTTATTTCATGATGATAATCAAATGGTCTGCATATTGCTGAACATCATAAGGGCCAAGATGATTTTCTATTTTATAGCCCACCCCTTCATATTCATTCTTGCAGCTGATGTAAAAGGAATTGCTCTTCTAAATGTAGAATAATTTAATACCTACTCAAATCTTGGCTGTTTTAGATAATCAAAAACTATGTTTCATCCATTCATTCATTTATTCACTCATCCATTCATTTATTCATTCATTCAGCAATGATATATGAAACAACCACCAACTACCCAGGACTTAGAAGAATTGTGTCAAAGATGTAGATAGGGAAGGAATGGAAGAAAGCCTAAAAAGATATATTAGACCCATGTATATTTCAGTGAATTAACTCTGCAATCTCTATTTTTATAGCCTTTCCTGACTATTCAAAAGGAGTATATGGTTAAATTAAGCTATGTGACCTGAATACAGAATCTTAGAAAGTGATTCCTTTCTGGTTAAATACAAAACAGGATTTTAGTAGAGAAGATCTTTGTCTTTTTGGGGGGTCCTCCTATAATTTATTGTTTGTTTGGTATTTGTTTGCAACTTGGTATTTATGTTTGAGTCATTTTCTTTATAGATTTGAGTGCCCGTTTTAGGAAAAGAAGAGTAGAAATTAGTTCATTTTCAAATACAATAAGAGTACCTTAAGTATGGGCAGTGCTAATTTTTTATTGTCATTTATCAAGAGTCAGGAGCCAAATGCACTTTTCTTCATTGTGAGAATTATTAGTAGACCAGCATTTGGGGTCAACTGAACTAGTAAATGCCCAAGTAAACCATTTGCAAGCACACCTGAGTGACTTAAAATTTTCTACTTTACTGATGAAGTCTTGACATTATTTTCAAGTAATTTTTTTTAAATCAAGTCTTTGTAAGGATTTTATGAGGGATTTTTTTTTTTAAACTCTAATACTTGAAAATGTAGCAGAAGTTTGGTAGGTTAGGAAGTCTTCAGGAATAAGATTAACATTGAGTTGATCATTATAGAATGTAAATGGTAAGTATAGCACCTTAGCAGAAGTGAAACTTTTTTAGGACGGTAGAAGAAAAGAAAAAATAGGGAATATAAGATAAGTTCATCGTAAGAATAAGAAGACTATTTAGTTCTTTTGAAAAGAGATTTTGGCAGATTGATTCAAAATAATTTTTTCCTCTTAAATTGTTAGTTTTTTTTCCTTAGAAATAATTAGAAACAAAGACTACTAACTGCTGCAAATTGGTAGTCTCTGGTAATACTTTAGTTCTAATTGGTGAATAAGGTAAATAGAAAATTAAGACAATTTAAATGATGCTTAACATTTTTAGTTCCAAGTTCAATCAGCATATAGTCATCAATTGACATTTACTTTGAACCCCTTGGGTGAATGGCATTGTGCCAAATCCCACAAGAAATAGTATCTTTTGCCTACATGAACAAACTGGTAGTTGAACTATTGCTTTCAGAAGCTATAGATAATAATGGTTGATGTTAATATGTTCTAAGATTCCAGCCATGGAGTCATGATGTTAAAATAGGAAAAATGTACACTAAAACATTTTTTAGAAAATAGAAACTGTATCTACTTTCTATCTTGAATAAAGAAGTCACTGTCCTATGCAGTGACACACTAAACTTTTTTTAAAAAATATTTCACCAAATATTTTAGCTTAAAAGAGTTTAATTTTATTTGATTGATCATTGTATGAATAATGCAAGGTAAACTTTCATTTTGACAAGTAAAATAAGGAGGTGAATTGATGCAGAACATATCAGATAAAATATTAAAATAAGTAATTCATACCTTCATTGAAAACTCAAATACAAAGAAATCTTGGTGGATGTCAAAAATTTGTGACTAAACCTATTTTTACCTGACCTCCAAGGTTAATATCACATTTAATATTAAGATATTTTTCATTCTATAATATTAAAATGTTTGTTACATATGGTCAGATTTTAAGTATTTATTCTTCCCTGGTAGTCCCCCCTCCTTTTTTTTTTTTTTTTTTACCGCTCCTCACCCCAGTCTCTTTTGCTCTGGTGTGGTTCCTATTGCTGGCTACGCAGTCATTGCCATTCTAATACCATTTAAGGTAGCTCTGCTGGGTTTGTGTATTTTTGAGCCATACAATCTAGTTTCTCTTTTAACCTGGCTTCCTAAATCAAGTTGACAAACCATTTTAATTTTTCCCTTTTTCATTTCAACAACTCGTGATTTAGATTGGTTAGGAAGATGTAATGTAATCCGGGTACAACCTCTTCCCCTTGGGATCAGTGTTTGAGTGGCTTCCTCCTTTCCTGGCCGAACGTGCTTAAGTCAGGCAGAGTACCTTGTAAAGGACTTCAGCCCCCACAGTTCCCGGTGTGCGCATGCCCTCTCTTCTTACAGTTGTCAAAGTGCTTTTGCCGAGCGGTCACATAATCAACCCGAAAGAAGAAAATAAATACTGTACACTTTTTAATTTTATCGATCCTTAAAAACTGGACACTCAAAGGTAACTGCTATTAAAGAATTTGTTACTTGAGATTGGGCGATTGCATGTAAGAGAAGATCTATTGTGTGTGTGGTGGGGGGAGGGGAAGGAGGTATCTATTTCTCGGACTTTGCTGTAAATAAGAAAAAAGAAAAAGGGAGGAAAAAAAAAACCCTGAACCAATGAAACAAAGAATATATAAGCAGTCACTGAAAGACTTTGCATATTAACTTTGAAATGTTATCTGAATCTGTTGCTTACCTTTTGTTTAAAGGGTCTTATTTATTAAAGATGGGTCTTGACCTTGACAGAGTGAATTTATGCAGAAAGTGAAATTTATATCCTTAAGGGAGTTGAGAAGAAATATGGGTGTTCATGGTATGATAAAATTTAAAAATTCAACAAATATATTAATATTAATTATAGCCTTTATAAAATATTCTGAGTCCAGCTTACTTTTTGGCTTTTTTTTTTTTTTTTTTTGCTAAAGTACAACATTATTTTTTCCACCAAGAGCATGTAGTTTAAACTGAAGGCATTAACAAAAAGCATCCGAAAAGCTGATTGAGTGATCTCGAAATTATAATCAAATGCATATTTCAGCCATGATGATATGGCTATTGTAAAGACAATTTTAGCCCACTAGAAGCATCTCAAATCTCAGATTATAATGGTTTACTGCAGCACTGCTTAAACTAAGTATGAAAATGTTTCTTTCTATGACCATTTCCTTTAACAGCAATATAACTTTGTGTTGTGAATCAAAGCTTCGCTTGCCTCTTTGTGTCATATTTTTCAATACCGATCAAAGCCATTGTTTTAGACCAAAGGAACTGAGGAACATAAAATCAATCTTAAGTAGGTTTTATTGGTAGTAGCTGGGAATTTGTGATGTGTATCATATTGAGTTGGGGTTTTTTTTGGTGGGGGAGATAGCAGATAGGGGAGTAGAAAAGAGTAAGGTGGCTATGAAGCATTTCCTTGAGCCTACTATTTTCTCTATGTATGAAACTTTAAAAATGAAAGATGAACCATTTTAAAGATAGTCTTTAATAAAATAGAACTACTTTAAATCCCATTTTTCAGTCTAACAAATTTTGCATAACAGTTAAGAGCAGTAGCATCTCCATTTTCCAAAACATTTGTTTTACAACAGTTATTATCATGAGGACGTCCAAAGGGAGAGCTTCAGTATGTATTTGAATGCTCTGAGAACGATGCTTCTCCAAATATCTGAGTTAATTAAGTAACTGCATTAAATATATTAATAACTTTGTTGCAATTATACTGAATCATCATCTAAAAATAATGTTTCATCATATGCCCCTTTAACATTTTAAAATATTTGTTTTCAGGGTCTCAGCACTGTAATATTAATATATTTAAAACAATTCAGATGTTCTAAGGGACAAGTAAACTCGGTGATAACTATGTGTATGGAAATCTCCTGGTTTTGAGTGATTACTATTTTCATCTTTGAATGAGAAAACGGGCAGTATGGCAGAGGTGAATATAGTCCTATGTGAAATGGAAAATACCATACACTCCTTATATGGCTAAATGAAGCAGTAATGACAATGCACTATAATTACAATGTATGAGAATTTGGGACTTTGTACTATGCTATTTTTAACACTTTTGCTAGCATTTGGTAATTCAGGGTCTTCAAACCATAATCTTTCAATGCTAATACTAGTGATAGGAGAGTGGATTCTAAATTTGCCAAAGTCTTGTGACCAAGGTAGCAGGATTCAAAATGAAAATCTGCCAACCCCAGAATTATCTTGACTTTCTTCTTAAATCTCAGAGGGATTTTTAAAAAGCCCCACCCCATCTCACACTCAGTGTCTGTCAGACTGCTCTTCCCCCTTCCCCCCACACTTAAACCTCAAATCCAACGAGAACATTTCTACACTCTGCAGAAATTCTGGGGCTCCTGCTGAGACCTAAACCACCGAGATGCCAAAAATTTCTTGTGCAGCAGAATTGGAGACAAGAAAATTAGAGAATAAGCAGAAAACACTAAATCTTAGAGTAACAAGAAGCAAGCATTTCCAAACGTTTCCGTAGATTTTTTACCTCTTTAAAAATGGTGTTGTGTTGTTTCCCCCCACCCCCCCACGTCTCCTAACAAAATGGAGTAGCTGCAGCTACTGGGAGGCCAGAGAATGATTGTGCAGCTGAGTCCTCCTCCTAACAAATGCCAAGGATTTTCTCCCTCGTGGTTGCTGCTGCTAAATGAAACAATTATCAACGCTAGAAGGCAGTTTGCTAATCAAGAGGGATAAGACTGCTGTTTCTTTTAAAGTGCCCGAATAGGGAAGGGGAAGAAAGGGTCCAGTGCTGTGTCTTTTTAACCTTGCTGAAGGACGCAGCAGTATTTATTGACGTATGCAAATAAATAGGGGAGGGTGGTGCTTGGGAAAAAACAGGAACCAGAATCAGTTTCTCATTGCAGGGTGAACGCTCTGAGTTCCGGTGAAGGGAAAAGAGACGTGGCGAAATTGCTGTCTTTCTGTCTTATAAGCACATCTCTCACTAATACAGAAAAGGAGCCAAGACATCAGAAAGGGTGAAGACGCTGTAACAGTATTTTTAGAGACCTTGCGTGAGCCCTCCCACCACAGCCCAACCTGTTCTTCTAAATGGGAGATTATGGATTTGCATTGCAATTGGCTAGTAGCAGTGGCACTGGATTTTCGCAAGTAAAACACCCGCCCGCTTCAGCAAGGGGCATTAACGATCACATTGACAATAACGCATCTCTCTTTTTTTTCCGTTTCAGCTGCGCAAACCATGCAGGATGATTTACTGATGGACAAAAGCAAAAGCCAGCCCCAGCCCCAGCAGCAGCGGCAGCAGCAGCAGCAGCAGCAGCAGAAGCAGCAGCAGCAGCAGCAGCAGCAGCAGCAGCAGCAGCAGCCCCAGCCCGAGCCCAGCGCAGCCGAAGCCCCGTCCACGCCCCTCTCTTCAGAGACCCCCAAGCCGGAGGACAGCAGTGCAGTGCCGGCTCTCAGCCCCGCCGCGGCCCCGCCGGCCCCCAACGGCCCAGACAAGATGCAGATGGAATCGCCGCTCCTGCCGGGCTTGAGTTTCCACCAGCCCCCTCAGCAGCCGCCGCCGCCACCGCAGGAGCCCGCGGCGCCGGGTGCGTCGCTGTCGCCGTCCTTCGGCAGCACCTGGTCCACGGCCACCACAAACGCTGTGGAGGACAGCTTCTTTCAGGGGATCACCCCAGTCAACGGGACCATGCTCTTCCAGAACTTCCCGCATCACGTCAACCCAGTCTTCGGAGGCACCTTCTCCCCGCAGATCGGCCTGGCGCAGACCCAGCACCACCAGCAGCCGCCGCCACCCGCGCCGCAGCCCGCGCAGCCCGCGCAGCCCCCTCAGGCGCAGCCCCCGCAGCAGCGCAGGTCGCCCGCCAGCCCCAGCCAGGCGCCCTACGCGCAGAGAAGCGCCGCTGCGGCTTACGGCCACCAGCCCATCATGACCAGCAAGCCGTCCTCGTCCTCGGCTGCAGCAGCTGCTGCGGCCGCGGCGGCCGCCTCGTCTGCCTCGTCCAGCTGGAATACGCACCAGAGTGTGAACGCCGCCTGGAGCGCGCCGTCCAATCCGTGGGGCGGCCTGCAGGCGGGTCGGGACCCTCGCCGGGCGGTCGGTGTAGGAGTGGGCGTGGGCGTCGGGGTACCTTCACCACTCAACCCCATTTCACCGCTCAAAAAGCCCTTCTCCAGCAATGTGATCGCACCACCCAAGTTCCCCCGCGCGGCCCCGCTTACCTCCAAGTCCTGGATGGAGGATAACGCTTTCCGGACCGATAATGGTAACAATCTGTTGCCATTTCAGGTAATGCTCCAGTGCACCTGCACTAGTCTTCCTCCTACCCCGCTTTCTTTGCCCCTTCTTCCCTGCCTTTTAATAGTCCACTGATATTTTAAAATTCTTTAAAATAGACAGCTATGTCCCACTCCCTTGCTCCCTCCCAAAGCCTCTAGTTCACTGGGGTTGTTCCAGTACCCTGCACCAGGGTGAGAGAACATTGTGACTGCTTGAGGTTTCGTATTTTTGCACCTGACACGATAGAAAGGGGTATTTTCCTTTTAGTTTAGTTTTTCCTTAACCGTGCTTTGGCCTCTTGTTTTGACCTTCTTTGACAAGCGAAGCTGCAAGTGTGTGGCAGGGTGCCAGGCATACTTCCAGGATGAGGAGGCTGAGATTCCTGTCATTTTAGGTAGCTACACATTTCAGGTTATGCAATTCTGGGCTCAAGGTGCCGCCTGAAAGCCGTCCACTCCTAAACCACCCTGGCCCTACTCTTGTAGAGGTTAACAGCCCTTGCTTGAGTGGTGTTATTTCAGACAGTTGCATACGCTCAATTAAACTAATGTGAACACATGTGTTTATGTCTCACTAAGGTGCTGGCATCATTAATAGCAATCAGCATATTGCCCCTGCCGGGAAAATTATGAGTGTGAGATTCCAATAACTACCGGAACTCTATCAGGGACTGAGGTGGAAGAATGAAAATTCTAGGAGTACCGCTTCCTATGTTACCTAGAAAGACTTAGAAATTATTTTTGTCCAGAGGAAAGAGACAATAGGACACGACCTTCAGAGCCATATTGCAATGGAGTCTATTTGCTAGCTAGCACTGAAATATTTAAAGCTGCAGTGTCCTTCAGTTGGGTTATTTAAGAAGACAATGCAGATCAATTACACCATTTGAAACTGGGCAAAGCGAAAGTCTTGCAACTTTAATGAAAAATGAGCCTTGTGTCTTGGTGTTAAATGCCAGAGAAAACCCCAGGAAGTGCCCCAGACAAAAAGGTTGAATGGAGTGTCCTTATTCTGTTCTTGCTTTCTGATCAGGCCCACAGCCACATCAGTTAGCAGTGTCCTGAACATCTTGAGTTGGAAAGGGGTGATGAGGGTGAGTGTTCACTGGGGGCTTTTGTTTTGGGGCAAACATTTATCTTTCACTTATAAGTTGATTTGGCCCTAAGCTTCTAGGCTCAGTTAAAAAATAAAGGAAAGAAGGAGAGAGGAGGGCTTTGGATAAGACCTGATTTGCTTGGTCAAGGAAATGAAACAAATCCTTTGAGGATTGCTGAAAAATTGCAGAACTGACATTTGACATAGGTAGTTTGAAACATCAGGTGTAAAGAGACTTTATTTTAGGTCTCTTTACATTTCACATATGATGTTTGGTTGGCTCCCATCCCTGAAGGAGGAGATAGGGTTATTGAGAAGCACATGATTCCCTAGGCTAGAGCAAAGATTGTAAATCTTGATAGTTTAAGGGGGTCCATTAAACCTATAAATGGTGTGTATGAGAGTTTTTAATGAGAGAGAATTTTACCAAGTTTTCATAGGGTCCTTCAGGAATGAAGGAGTTTCATATTAATGTCTATTTCTTTGCATTCTAAAGTTTAATAAAATGAAGAGACAATGAAAGATCGAGAGGTTTAGGGTTGGAGAGCTGATGATGTAGACATCGGTTATCTTTTTCTAAGACTTGAATCTGAATACAACTAGCTTTTGATTAATTATCTTCAGAAATGGAGACTGGGGAGAGATTAAATCCATAAAAATTTCCCAAAACTAATATTGGCAACTAGTGTGGGATTGCCAGTTGTTTCTCAGCAAACCACTTACCAGCAATGCTAAAGAGAGCCCGATGGACTGGATTGAGTTTTGTCTTTTGTCTTTTCATCCATGGTGCTATTGAGTAGGCAAAGATGGTGAAAAGATCTGTAAGAGAAGAGATTTGATTAAAAGTTGAGCTTTATATATTTCACCATAGAAAGAATCACATGGATTTTGTTTCATTTCTTTTTCTTACTTAAAATGGAGCTTCAGCGTTTTGAAGCAATATTAGAACCAGAATAGAAGTAACTTGGTCGTGTTTTGGCTTGGAATATTATCAGACTTGGTTTATGTTTCAAAAACAAAACACCTTCAGTCTTGTGTACAGGATTTTACATGTTTGTGCATTTATTTAAATCATTTTTCTACAAAAGAGATAAAATAAGTAGACCTAATGAGTTTTTAAAAAATTTGTTTATTTCGACAAATAGGATTTTTTCTTTAAATTGAAGTTTTTTTTCATAGAATACCAACTTTATGTTTTATTTCACAGACTCTTAGCTAAAAGGGGCTTTCAACAGTGATCTACTCTAATATATCTTAATATTTAAAAAAAAATCCATCCTCCTCTAGGCTCCCTAGGGCTGCTTCACTATCTTTTGCTAACCAAAGCAATAGATTTTTTGGAGCTTTGCTTCTGTGGTTTGTATTATAAAAGCAATAACTATTTTTGAAGGTGATTTTTCAAATTACACATGCTTCCTTACTTACTCCTCTCGATTCTAACAAAGTTGATTGGTTTCCTTGGGTTGCAGTGGCTGCTTCCTTAGGTATTACTTGTATCTAAAAGCCACTTGATTTCTATAAATAAGGAAACTGAGGTCCTGAGAGGTAGAACAACATAACTTAGGTCCTAGAGCTTTGGCTGATTTCGTTGATGTGTGTTCTTAATTTTCCTGTAGCATAAGTGCTCTGAGATAGAATTCATTTTAAGTAAGGTTCTCTTTGGACTGCATTCAAAGAGACTTAGTTGTGGAACTGTCTGGTGAGTTTCTCTGTCTGGCTGATGCCTCTTAGTGATGTACCTCCCACCAGCAGAGCTCAATAATTTTGAGGCACTCCACCCAGGGAATTATACATATGTGTCATTCTATGTTTATATAAGACAGAGAAGCCTAGGCATGTAAAAGCACTACAGCAGAGATGTTTTCTGTATGTAATTAATTGGGTTGAAGTAGCATTTTTGTCCAGAGGAGTTTAGAAGGGGCTTCTGAGAGCACCTATTCCACCACTCTATGCTGCTCATTTTCCAGAGGAGGAAACTGAAGTCCCAGTATGTGAAATGACTTGCCCACATTCAGGTGGGTAGTTGCTGTCAGAAGTAGGCTTTGTAGGCAGATTGCCTAGGTTCACATCTCAACTCTGCCAGTTACTGGCTTCATAATCTTGAGCAAATTATGTATATATGTTGACCATCAATTTCTTCATCTGTAAAATGGGAATTATAATATTCCTTGCTTCATATGAGTCCAAATGAGAAACTGCATATAAAGTGCTTAGAACAGTGTTTGGCCCTTAGTAAAGTATCACAGAAATGTTGGGTTACAATTATTGTTATTGTAATGATGACCAGAGGCTCTACATAACCTTATCACAGTATGGAGTACTGATTTTTTTTTTTCACACAGTACAATCTGAATAACCCTAGACTTCTTCTATGTAATGTCGCTTAGCCTTTTTTTCTGTCTGAAGGTACCCTCTGGTTGCTATAACAGTGTGGCAAACCACTGTTTACGTATGGGCCAGGCCTTGTGTTGAGCACTTTACATGTAGTTTCTCACTGGAACTCCTTTGAGGTATAGGACCATTATTATCCGCATTATACTGACAAATTGAGGGTTAGCGCATTTACGTTATTTGCTGAAGCTCACAGCCAAAAACTAGCCAAGCTGGGATTTGAACCCAGGCACTCTGCCCTCCAAACCAGGATAGACATATAATACCTTGGCTAAAATACCTCCAGGATGTCATTTAACAGTGCAGTGTAGAAGCAGGAGGCTGGACCGAATCTGTACTTGACTCTATAATATACCCTGAAAATTGTATTTAAAAAAATTTTCATATTGATAGGAATGTGAGAAGAAAAATATAATGCCTGTACATATACCACTACTTGGATTCAACAGTAGTCAATATTTTCCCCCATTTATTTATTTACTTGATTTATGTAGTTTTGAATATTGTATTTTGGGGAAAATTTTCAAATTCTGCTTTCTGCCTGCATCTCTGCCTTTATCCCTCCCCTCTTTCCCTATCTCAAATTGAAAGTGACTATATAGATTTCACATTTTCTAGCACAAGTCTAGTTAAATGTAATTTAATGTTAATTTTGTTGATGAGTTATCTTTAACAGAGGAAGAAATTCTTTACATGAATTCATGGGAATATAAGTTATTTAAAAAATAAATATGCCTATTTATAGTAGATTTTGAAGAAACAATATTTTCAACTAGTCCATGCTCCTTTTTTGAAAAATTTTTGTCAGCAAGTAATATAAATTTTCTAGCTTATGCTTGCTTTTCAATAAGAGTAGTGTGACCTAGATTTAAAACTGGAGGCTCTTCTGTAGTTGATTTCTTAACTTCTGCTCTAATGCAAAACTACTTAAGGTCCACTCAACCCCACAGACTGTTTTAGAATGTATTATGGCATGTGGTTAATGTGAATTCCAGAAAAACCACATTATCTACATTCTATTTAAAAGACAGGGTGGGTAGGAAATATATGAAGGTTTTCTATGCTACTGAAAACATTAACCTAATAATATAAACGGTATACTTCAAAATTGTATGTTGAAAAGTAGTTAGCTTTAAACTCTTTATGACATTGCAGTGAGTTGACACAAAAGTGCTCTCTCAGAAATATGTTTTTAGATATCCTCTAAGACATAATTTTCTACTAAATAGCTTTTTCCTTTGGTTGGTCTGTTTTTCTGTCTTTCAGGGGCTGCATAAGGCTTAATGCTTATCCATTTGGAACTTGTCTTTGCTCAGGTAGTTTTTGTAGAGTTTTGATCTGTTAATGTTAAAAGATGATGGCTTTGTTTATTACAATAAGAAAAGTTAATTAAGCCATGTAGATTTTACTGAGGAAAGAGGTAGAAGAAGTATTGAATAGCGGATAGGTGATAAGGAGGATTGGACACTGGTTGAAGCCTCAGTTCTGTCCTGGTGATTGGGGTCAAGCGATTAATCCAATGATTTTTTTCTCCCAGTCTGTAAAAATGGAGAGATAGAACTTATCTTCTGGATTTGCTTTATGAGAGAATATATACAAAGTGTTCAGAAAAATTAGATACAGTTATGGCTTTTAGAATACCTGCTTAACTACTGGTAATTACAGTTGTCCTTCAGTATCCATAGGGGATTAGTTCCAAGAACCCCAGGTGCTCAAATCCTTTCTATAAAATGACATGGAACAAACCATACAGTTGGCCCTCCACATCCATGGATTCCCAAAGGCAGATAGAAAATACCATTTTCAATCCTTGGTTGAATTTGCGGATGTGGAACCTATGGATACAGAGGGCCAACTGTATAGTCAGAGTTAATAGAGGAAATGTTGTAATCAGTAGTCCAGAGTTAAATTGTAGTTCATGGTATCTGGAAGTATGTTCAGCAGGGATGGAAGAGCAGTGAAAGGTTCTTTGTCTGTTGTAGTGACTGCTTATCCTAGAAAACGAGTCATAGTATTCTGAGGGTTAGGGAATATAGGGAGTATAGGCTTATTTTATAAGGATGGTGTACATTTGTAAATACCTGCTTCTGCTTATATCTAACTCACCAGTGCAAGTTTAAGAATTTTCCTTGCTCTGTGAACATTCTCATTGGTGATGGGACAAATGCTTAAATTCTTAATTTCTGGAATGCTACAAGGGTTGATTTGGGTAGTCATGTAGCTACAAAAGTTCTAATGTGAAGTTTCTTATTACCACTCCCCTGAAGACCATGCCTGGCTCTCTGTAGGGGTCAGTGTGGTTGTCAGAGATAGAATTCAGTATAGAGCCCCTAACCTTGGGAGTTAGGATCTTGAGAGTTGAGAAATACAGCCACAGCATCAAAGGGGCTTTCCTAGGGAGATTGCTGTGCTTGCAGCAATAGTCAGCCTTATAAAGAATTTTCCACAGCTGGTCCTTATATCTTTTTCTGTGGGGTTCTGTTGTGCTTTGGTTCTACTACATTTAGTTTTCATGTCCTTTAGTGTTCTCTACAGGTGCTGGGCATATAAACTTCTTAATGTGAACCCATTCTAATATTTGCATTTTGAGTTAACTTACAATAGAAAAGTATCAGTGAATTAAAATAAAACAGTAAATTAGCATCTTGGAATCAAGCCTACTTTTCTCTCTCCAGAAGCACTATTATATAATTCTCAGAAATAATAAATATATGATATGAATCCTTGTTGGCAGACTTTAGAGTAGAACAGAAATGGGCACCAAACAGCCTTTCTATCATTTGAAGCGATCATAGAATTAATGTACATGAAGGGAAGGAAACATTGTGTACTGATTTTATATGCATAAGACTGCCATACAGCTATATATCTTCATTTCTCAAATTTTGATACTGTTCAAAGTCAAGATCAAGTACAAGAGTTAAAAATAACTCCCTATCTTTAGTTAGTCAGTGCAGTTAATTAAATGGTCATGCTACCAAATGAACCAGCATCAAGAAGTTCATGGGCACCTGAATAAACATTTAAACACAAGTTGTTATAGCTTTGTCCTTTCTACAATACAGTATGTTTAACATTTTGTGACAGATTCTTCATTATAGCATTTCTCTACAAGATATACATAGTATATGGAAACAAGTGAATGTACATAATATCATCAAGGACATCTTTGGTTTGTAAAAATAGAAAATATTATCTGTGTTCCCAGACTTTATGGCTATCTCACAGTTTCCGTGTTGTAACTCTGTATTTGTAAATTTGGTATGCCAAGAAGTAAGCAGGGTTCTTGCTTTGACATAGAAATTTTTAGCCGCCAATAGATGGGAACATGAGCTTACATCTTAGAGTTTAATTTTTTTTTACCTCTTCACTGTTAATCAGCTCATTCTTATGAGTTAATTTACCTTGTCACAGTGATCTGTTTTGCCCCTGACTTCCCAAATCAAGTTATTAATATTAGAACTGATCAGAATGAGGGTCAGAATAATTCTGACTATAGCACTTAGAATTATTAAGGAGAGAATTCTTTGGTCTAAGAGGTTGATGAAGAATAGGTTATAGTAGACCCATTCAGCCAGCCATTCATTTGAGGAATGTGAGATTGGAAAGCAGAGATGTAAAGGGCAAAAGACTTTCTAAAATATATTATAAGGTTTAAGGACTGACTAGGGATTGAAATACTTCAGAGGAAAAATTTTAGTGATCTGACCATCTAACCCCCTACTCAAAAATCCAGGAGACCTAGTTCTTAGGTTTCAGATAAGCAGCAATTAAAAAGGACAGGGAGTAAATGTATCCAGAAGCACCTCTCTTTTTCAGACTGCTGTGGAAAATTTCCTTTCCTCTTTTGAACTAGAGAAGTATAACCTAGATATGCAAGGTATTAAAAATAGTGAAGACCAGTAAAGTTTACGAGATTGTGGGGAAAGGCTGAGATGATTTTTGGATCATGAGTCTGTTTTTATGTGTTTGCACTTGTTATTCATCTGTTTGCCATATTGTTTTTAAAAATAGTTGTAATCAATAGTAGAATCCCAAGTTCAGATAAATAGTTAAGGATAGCATATGTGGTCTCTTTCTTAACCATGTATCTACTACAGAATTCTCTGATCAAAGGGATGGGATTTACATTAAGTTTCTTTTGGCATCTTCACTCACAGTCATAATCCATGTAGGTCAGCTTTTGGGTATTGTATTATTTATGACATCCTTCTCCAAATGGATACAGCTAACAAATACAGAGGACTCTGCGTACCAAGTACTGGCCTTACCCTTTTCACATAAAATTATCTTATTTAATCCTTACATGTTTTTGCAAACTAGGAATTATCATCCTAATTGGGAGTTGGATAATATTACCTGACTAGTAAGGTGATAGAGTAGAAATGGAAACTTAGGTATTTTGATTCCGTGTCCAGTTCTTCCATTTTACTACATCTGCCTGCTTATTATCTTGTTACTTACCATCTTTCCATATACTTTTGATGATGCACTCTTCCCAGATCTTTCCTGGTTCCCCTCATCCCACATTTTCTTTATAGTACTTGTCAATCTCTGAAATGAGCTGGTTTATTTTGTTTTGTTTCTCTAGAAAGTAGGCTCCACAAGAACAAGGATCTTTTTTTTTTAGCTTTTAAATTTTTAAATTTTTTTATTTTTAATTTTTTTTAGGCGAGGCAATCCTTGGTTGACCTCACAGAATACAAGAACCTTGTCAGTTTACAATCCCTTATTTTTAAAATTTTTTATGCCTATAGCACCTAGTCTTCCTAGGTGGTCTCCCATCCAAGTACTAACCAGATCAGATGGGATTGGGCTTGTTCCGTTTGTCTATGGCATGACTATAGACAAGGATCTTTTCATTGCATTGTTCTCAGAGGTGACAGCACCTGGGATATTTTATGCACATGGTAAATATTTATCGAATGTGTTAATGATTTACATGTACAAATGATTGATTAGGCATTTATTGGTCATTTGCATGTAGCTAGCTATATAAGAATAATTTCTTTTATGAACATTTAACTGACCTCTACCAGAGGTCAGGCACTAGGGATTAAAGCTGAACCATAGATATCCTGTCCTCAAACAGCTCCCTGACAAATATGAATTAAAATATAGGATGTTAAGGTTTATAATAGTGTGTAATATACACAACAATGAGGGTATGTACTTGAATCAGAGGAAAGAATTATTAAATTTGTGTGTGGGTTGGGGTGGTGGTGGTGGTAAGTCTCTTGAAAAGTTGTCACAGTTTAAAACATTTTCAAAGTTTTTTTCTGATTTTAAAATTAATACAAGTTCACTATTTAAAATTTGAGGAAAATAATTTCCCATAATTCTGTTACCCAGAGATAAGTGTTCTTAATGTTTTGGTGCATTTTCTGCCAATTATTTCTCTTGTACGTGTATGTATAATGTATTTTATATGGTCTAGATAATTCTTGGTAACAATGATATAGCCATATTTTTTATATTTTGATATCATTAAATTTATAAATACTTTTATTATATAGTGTTTCATTACAAGAATCCATTATAATTTAACAAATTATTTCTATATTTGGAGGATTTAGGTGGTTTTCAGTTTTTAACTACTAAACACAATGCTGTCATAAACATCTTTGGCCATTTCAAAGCTTTATTTAGAGCTAAATAGGCAGACTAGGGGATGGTGGTAAGGGTTGCAGCAAAGATTTGTTTTAAGCAGAGGGAACAGCAGGTACATAGGTAGGAAACAACACGGTGTGCTGAGAGAGCAGATTGAGGGTAGAGGTTAGGCAATGGGAAATAAGACTAGAGAAGTAGGTAGAGGCCAGATCACAAAGGACATTTCAGCATTCTGTGCCTTCATCTTTGTGTCATATGGACATTGAAGGATTTTTGAGCTAAGGAAGGTAGCCATTATAAGGCTTTTAAGTTGGTGAGTGAAGTGATCATATCTTGTTTCAGAAAGATTATTCTGGGATATAGATTGTCAGGAACCAAACACAGGCAGGGAAACCATATAACATGTAGGGACCTAAAGTGATTGGGAGGAAGGGACAGAATTGGAAATAAATTAGGAGGCTGAGTGGAAGAACTGGTGATTGCTTGAATGCGGAGAATAAAGGAGAAAGAGGAGTTTAGAATGACTCCCAAGTTTTGGTTTAGGCAGCTAAGGAAAATGATTAAGAGGGGAAAATGCTTAATAGTGGCAGATTAGAATTTTCATGACTCATAAAGCAGGTGGTTTTAGAGTAGAGGAACTTCAGGAAGGAAAGCTATGTGATGGGAATATTTGAGCAAGTGATTTGACATCTCTTATCCACCCATGCTTTTGTGTGACTTTTAATGTGTGGGAAGGAAAACCTTATTAAGATAGATTACTTTGTGGACTAGTTATTAGAACACTAAATCTGAAAGGAGAAATAACTACCATTCTAAGACAAGAGCTTTTCCTGATTTTTAGCTTGATTTTTTTTTTATTGTACCCTGAGAATTAGAGTATATATGTTAGCTGATTATGGGTTATAGCCTGACATCTTGTTTAGGGGTTATAGCCTGACATCACAAAGAGCTATAAGGAATTGCTAACCAGTTAATCATGGGAGAGAATCACAGGCAATAAGAGAAATGAAAGCTGGCATCCTTTATTATTTAAATTGAATAAATGCACTTGAGAGTTTGATAGATGCTATTAGCCCGTCTAAAATATCATTAATAAGGTCTATCAAAGTTGAGATTAGACCTTACGGAATTTAGTTCTGCTGTACTAATACAATGCTTAATTTTTTAATGGGTGTAAACGTATTGAAATGTTTGAAGCTTATGATCCATAGAGCCACAGGGAGATGAACTTTGTGTGTAGAGGAGAGAGGAAATAGGGTAGGCATAAGAACCACCAGAATTATATGTTGTTTTTCCATTTGTCTTACTAGGGAGAGAGGTGGGCTATAACATCCTTTGAATTTCCAAAGGAGTCTATAACTCAAAACAATTAAGAATCATAGGAGTAAAAGCACTGCTACATGGCACCCAATAAACCTTTAAAAGATTTTAAAAACTTAAGTATCTAAAAAAAAATTTCCTTCTTCCTCTTCATAGCTGAGGAAAATTCTGCCTAATTTTAATTTGGGAACTTTCTTAATAAAAGGAACTAACTCCTTTATATATAGCTTTTTCTAGAACGTTGAGATTACTTTAAATCATACAAATAATTCTTTTGGCATTAATGTCTGTGATTTACATATATTAAGTCACATAATTACAATAATATTAGCATTAAAAAAGTATGTGGACAAACCTGCCATCTCTAGATAGGCTTGTAGCTCATCTGGTAGGGCAGAAGTTTATGGATTTACTGGTAACAGATCACAGGTGTTGAGTGTACTATGGGCATTTTTTATTTTACAATGATGATGAAATTCATGGGTTAATCTAAAAAATCAATTAAGCAAAAGCTTCAAATATAGTAAATGCTTACATATTTGAATAATTAAATGGACTAGGAAATTTTTATTCAAGAGAGGAATGTTTCATTCCTGATATAGGAGGTATAACTTAGGTACTGCTTTTCAGAAATTGCTAATATACAAAATGACCTTCTTTCCTCAGAGGAACAGTTCCACTTTCCCATTCACTTCTTTGTTATTGCTACTCCCTTAGAAAGCCCATTTCTATTATTGTAACCTAGTGAAGAAATTAGGGAGTAGAATTGGGGGAGGGGCGGAAGTAGGAGGTTTGTGGGGTAGAAGAGCAGTTGTCCTAGATCTCAATGATAGATAGCAACTCAAGGAGAGAAGTGCACCGGACCTTAAGGTTTTCACATAGAAACAATGTTAGCTACTTGAGGTAGGTTCTTTGTTTTGCTTTGTAACCAATTAACTACTTATGGGCTAGTATCTAAACATCATTTCTTACTTAGTTTCTATTGGTAAACAGCCATTTTAACAACAGAACATTTTGGAATACAATTTGTTTAAGATGTATAACATCAAGACCTGGTAAGAACACTTGACCAAATTTGCAAGTTCTGAACTCTTTTTCAGCATCGTGTTCTGCATATATCTAAGTTAAAACAGAAAGACCCTGTTTTGTTTGGGGTTGTTTTTTAATATGACAGTTTACGTTGAAGCTTTAACAGGCACCTCTTTGTTATCATGCTCATTCAAAGGGCAAAAATTATCTAGAGGAAAAATAAAAAGCCTCTATTATTTAACTATTTGTAAATGGTTGAATCCTCTTAAAAAACAGTTGACCTTTAAGTTGCAAAAACAATCTAAATACTTTGAACCATTTTATAATACTGATGAAACATTGTTTTGCAATGTTTATCAAATTAAACTGTGCTCATTTTAAGCAGAATAAAGGCAGACTAATTGTGTGAATGCTCTAGGCTGTTGTAAAGTAAAACTGGTGAATGGAAAATTTTGAACTCTACTTTCAAAGGCATTATAAATTTAGCATTTTAGAAGATTTGAGACTGGGCGGGGAGATTGATGTTATCATATTTCGACCTTGAATTAGTCAACATTCTGAAGATATGAGCTTACTGAAGGTGGCAAAATTGTTTAGTTAACATTTTAGAGCTTACTGCCTACTTCCTACCTATTTGCCAGTGTAGATGATTCTATTTGACCTATCAACTTTAGTGTGATCTAGCATTGAAATGTTATTTCAGAGTAGCTATTTTAAAGTTGGTGATTCATGCAGGTATAACACAAAATTTTCATTTTAAAATACAGTGGGATATTTGATATTCTAATTTAGGCCTAGATTCTGTTAAATATGAAACATAGAGACTCAAAGGAAACTAGACCTTAATGTCAAAAATGCAAGACCTAAAGTGAGGAGAAAAGGAAGAAAATGATAATGAATATAATTCTTTACACTGAGAGAGATAATGGAGGACTGAAGCCGACAAGGGAGTTGGAGTGACACATTCTGTTAGAGGGACATAAATAATAGAAAATATATTGAATACTGAAATGTCAAAGGACATAGAAAGACAGTGAAGATTTCAACGAAGAGGACAAGCTAGGTAAAAGGATGCTTCAGCTTTTGTTACAATAATTAAATATTCAAAAAGGCAGCCATTTTATCCTGTCCAGGAAGTTGAGTAATTGCTCATTTTATATTTCGGTTTTATGCAAGCAAGCCAGAGGCAAGTAAGCTGACATTAGGGATTTATATTGTTTCTTCTAGAAAATGTCATAAGCAAGTTCAAAACCCAATGTTAATCTCCTGTGGCATAATCATGATATTAATGATGCCTCTAAGACACTTCACATTTGTTTTAAGCCATCAAAGACAAACCATGTGATCAGCATAATTTGCATTGTGTATATTAGTAATGATCCATTCTAATGTCCTCTCATAGTAGTTAGTTTTGTAAGAAGACAACCTATGTAGAAAAGATCTGTTCTGCAGATCTGTTATATAGAGAGCTATAGAAACCAATTATGCTGTACAGAATTCTCATATACTCTTTTTGTATGTTCTATTTATTGTATTATAAATCTATAGACATTCACATGTGTTATAGATGGCAATACAGTTAACTGGAGTTTGATTTCAATAAGTATTTATAAGGTACATACTCTGTTCTTGGGCATGTGTTAAGTATTGTGGATGACACAAGTTATCTTCCTTAGGAACTAAAAATAACATGTAATAGGGCATTATGTGAAAGTAAGTACCAGATTGTGTGATGTGTTAGTTGACATGAATGGTCAAGGAGAGGCAAGAATAATTTGGCCTAGAATGGGTAGAAAAAAAAGTGAAAGAGAGGGTCCCTATAGCTTCATATTGAAGGATAGGATTTGGTTAGGTAAAATAAGAATCGAAAATAAGAAAAGAAAAATGAGCAGTAAATAGGGTTATTGAACAGACCTCCCTGGCTAGAGCAAGGGACTTCTAGGTCTTACTGGAGATAAGGATAGATTGGTTGTTTCTTAGGATTAAAAAAATAATTTTTTTTATTACTAGATTCCACTTGGTTTTAAAAAGCATTTAAAATGCCTTTGTATATACTATACTGCAAGAGAACATAGATTAGAAGTAGGTGAGAAAAATGAAATGTAAAATAAGAGGATGCAAAATGGTGTCCAGAATTCGACGAATACTGACGATGCTTATTGTGATAGTGACAGTCTTGAATATTTGGTTTAGGAATGTGGACTCTTCTACAGACAGTGGGAACCCTGAACGACTAAGATTAGAACAGTAACACAGTAAAAAATATATATGTTTAGAAAGACCAGACTTGTGGAAATGGTTAAAATAAGTTTGAGTAGAATGGATCACTACTTTGGAATAAGCGAAAATGTTTTTGTGTTGCTCGAGGTTAATATATGTGTGCAATGGTGAAAAGTTGAGAATTGAGTCATATGTTTAGTGATTTAGGGATAAATTTAGCTTTTTATAAATATGGCCTATTTAAGTTGCTATAATTTGGGAGTTTAAGTGTGGCCATTGATTGGAATAAAAATGGCAGGGTGTAATTTACTCCGTAATGGGGAAGCTTGGTGGACTTCAGCTAATGTGCCACATTATAATCAACTCTAGACTAGGGGGTTTACCCTGGCTGTTGGGATTTAAAATGGTGTTCCCGAAACAAAAGTAGTAGTAATGGTCACAATTGTTTTGTGTGTCCCCTAAAACCCCACCCAGTACTACTTTAAAGACTCAGTCAGGAGTTAGATGCCAAATCATGAAAATAGTAAGGGTTCTACAAAGTCTGAAAATTTAGACATTTTTTAGTCTGTTTATAAGACTCAGTCTGTTTATAAGATGACGCTGATATATTATTCCGGTTGTTTCTAACTTAATGTTATCTTCTCCTACTATGTCATGGAAGGAACCTTAGGGCCCACATGATTAGCTCTTTCACTCTTCCAAAATAAGTCAGACTGCTACAAGTATGGATTTAAATTTAGATAATTTAAATCCCTAGACAGAACAATTTATATATAATTACTTTTTTCTAACTGTTCCTCTTTGTCATGCATCCTTAACACAACTTAACTTCATTTTATAACTCTAATTCATTGACTTTGTCAAAGTGGTATACGAAGACCACTGGGGGGGAAACCTGTTGATTATACAAAGCTGGGTTTCCTAAACTTTTGGGTAAGCACCACCTTAACAGTTTCAGAAGGGTCTTAGAAGGGGGCGGGTGGGGAGTTAGAGTACTTAGCGTTTTGAAGGCTGAGCCTAGTTGTAGGGTGGTTTTACCATAGAAATTACTAAGCACAGTTGGGCAGGGGTTGGTCAAATTTGTAAACTGGTCTAGTTGCTGGAATAGTCAGTGATCTTAACTTTGGAACGCAGGAATTCAAGCTGAGTTATTATTAAATCTGTTTGTAGTGGCACTGCCCAATAGAAATGGACTGCAAGACACAGGATAATTACAAAATTTCTAGTAGCACATTTAAAAAGTAAAAAAGAAAGAGGTGAAATTAATTTTAGTAATATATTGTATTTAACCTGCTATATATAAAATATTTCGACATGTTATCAATATAAAAATTATTGAGATATTTTATTTTACAGGTTTTTTTTTGTACTAGGTCTTTGAAATTCATTGTGTGTCTTACACCTACAACACATCTAAATTCATTTCAGCAACATTTTACTTGCTCTGTATCTATATATCTCCTTTTAGGCAATGAATGTTTCCACAACATTTTGGAAATAAAATTAATGTTTGTCAATTGAATCAGTTTAAGAACTTTCCAAATGGCTATCCTTTAGAAGCAGACCCTACTTTAATTACATTTCATAAGCAAATTATTACATCAAATTTTTCACTTAAGAACACTTTCCCAAATATAGGGTTTGACATGGAAATTGTAAAAAAAAAAAAAGATGTGGTTTCCCGCCCCCCCCCCCCAGTCTTTTAATAAGTATGGGAGAGAGATTTAAAATTATAGACTGAAGAAACACTTTAGAATTATTCATGTTTTTGCTTTCCCTTGTTCCTGGGAATTCAGGTTAACAAATAAGAACAATAATATAAGAAGTGATTAGCAACCTAGAGGCAAAAGAGCACAATGAACCCTCTTATTGCCTGGGTTTTACTCCTGTCTACAGATATTTTTTGTATAATATCTTTGAGCCTCACCTTTCTCATTTGTAAGATGGGATAATAATAATTACTTCCATAGGCTTTTGTGAGGAGGAAATGAGATAAAACATGTAAAGTGTTTAAAACAGTACTGGACACATAGCCAATATTGATCAGTTCTACTGTTAATTTAATGCCAAGAGTTTTTGATAGCCCTGTTGTTGGTTTAATAAGAGGAGAAAGGTTTTGGGATATGTTGAAGTGGATAGGGCATGCTAAGTATGCTCAAAAGAATACTTTAATGAGGTTCAGATAAGCAAGGATATGTGTGAAAATGCTTTATGAGATGTAAAGTATCCTATAAATAACAAATAATGTGAGGAAATTCGATTATTTGTAGCCTTAGTATGCTGGAAAGTGAATATTTACAGATCTAGCTCAACAGATAATGGTAATATTTCCCTCTAGATCCTCAAAGTTAAATACCAGGGAAAAGATTTAAGGCCACAAAAAAAAAAATCTTTAAAATGAAGTTGGACTCTTTTGTGGTGGAATAATATTCTGAAATTGTATGCATTCGTACGCAGATTAAGATTAATTTAATGCTGTCCTAGAAAAAGGGTTTGCTAAACTACGTCCTTAATGTTAATAGTATTTACAATCAGGTCTTATTTATTTATAGCCTACAGCGTATATATCCTTTGAAGAATGTCTTATTGGGTCCTTCCAAATTTCTTGAGGAAACTGGGCCCCAGTGTCTGTGGAGGCCTCTCTGGCCTCCTTTCCTGGAAGCTTTTTTGATCTCTCCATTTGTGCATCCATAATTCTAATCACATAGCTCTGTCATTGCATTTACCTCATTCTGTAGTAATTATCTATAAATTAGACAGCTGGATTCTTGTGGACAGAAACTATGCCTCACTTAACTTTTTAATCTTTAATGGCCTGGCATATTAAAGTCCCCCCCAAAATATATGTGGAATAATTGAAGAAAGTAAAAACAGCCTTCAGCACACTTGGCAAAATTTTTTTTTAGCACTGGCATTTGAAAGTAATAAAGAAAGCTGTTCTTCTAAAAAATACTTGTGATGTAGGCATTTTGGAAAATCTGACTGAACTTTCTTAATCTAAATTATTCCATTTTATTTTACTTTATGATCTCTAAAGTATCTTAAAGTAGCATTACTAGAATGATACAGACTTCATTTTAAAGGAAAATTTTTTAACCTTCCAAATACCAAGTATTTTAATAGTTGTAGGTGCTTTGCATTTTAGATGCTTTAACATATTCATCTTAAATGTGGTAACATTTAAATGGAAGATTAGGTTAAGGATTTATAAATTCGTGAACATCTTTTCTTCCTGGAATGCTTACATAACAAATAATTTGTGTGTGGTTAGCTTTATTCAAGGACACTTGATTTGTATTAAGAACTCAATTTAATAATTAGTTTCCTCATCTGTAAAATAGAGATTATAATACATACCTACCTCATAGGACAGTTGTAAATATTAAATAAAATAATTCAAGTAAAGTATTCAGCACAGGGTCTGCCACATATTAATCATCCTTTATATGGTAGCTATGACTTAATAAATTCTACAAGGCTTATTGTGGGAAGCAGTATGCACATCCATTGCTCTCTGTCCGGAGGCAGATTGGTAGTTATTTTTATAAACCAGCATTGTCTTATGTCAGAGATGGGTTGAGCATAAGGGGGTTAGGGAGTAAGCCTGTTCCAATTTTAAAAAAATAAAGCTTTAAAAATGGTCAACATAGTTTGGGCTTTTGACCATATAATCCTATTATATTTGTTTAGTTATTTAATCTGTTTTTATTATTGGTCTCATCTGGAATCAGAATTGTACAATAAACTTGAGATGCAGGTTTTCTTGTTTTGTTTTCCCTTCTCTTTTTATTAGAAGAGAAGGATTAAGAAGCCAAGGGAAAAAATAATGTGCTCCTTTTCCAATGGTTCCAGTCCATCAACTTGTAGTGATTTTTTTTGGGGGGGGTGGGGGTATTTACTAAGTTCTCTGTTTAGTAATAAACACACGTGCACATTGGTAACCTCTCCAGTGGTGGCCAGGGAGTGACAGTGAAGAGCTGTAGTCCATAGCTGTTAATCTGTGTATATACTGGGCATGGAATCATCTTTTGGTTTCTGAAAGGGAGAAGAACCCAAGACAGCTGCTAGTCCAAATTGGCTGTGTTTCTTTACTGCTCTTATTGCCATGGGACTATTTGCATAGAAGCAGCTGTGTTTTGTTGCTCAGTTTTCAAATACAAGGATCTTAGAGGATAACAGGGGGCCACAGCAGAAGCGTTCACGTCGCGGCCCCTGTCAGATTCTGGTGAATCTGCGAATTCTGCTGTGTATCTCCTCACCTAACCATTTAAGTCAAGCAACAATTGCAATGAACAGAGCAGGGCAGACTTTGGTATTTATGGATATAGGTATCTTTCATGCTTTAATAACGCTTTTTGGTATTTATGGATATAGGTATCTTTCATGCTTTAATAATGCTTCTCCGTAGATGCTGGAGCACGTCATTCTTAAAATGTGCCCTGGTTATAAATGGGATGGGCTGGTCTCTAAAGAACACAGTACATCACTCTAATACAGGAATCTCTGGGATACAAAAACAAAACAACAACAAAAAACTCATCAGAAACACTGGGAGGCATGAGAAGTTGCTGTTTGTGGGTAATATGGCTAATAACTGCTTATAACTCTTTAGAGGAGCATTGAAGACATCCTTAGACATGTAAGTGACAGTTATTGTGGCGATTGATGGCATTAGTTATTTGACTGGCAGTAAGGTTGTCTTTCAAACTTTATTACTATCTGGGTTAGGTTTAATTGACCTGGGTCCTTTAGTGGCTCCTGAATGGAACAGGAGGTCTTATGTCCTAATAACTTGGACATAAATGGATGATTTGCAGATAGTGTCATAGTTCTTGTTAAAACCTTAAAAGAGCTTTTTTTAAAGCTTTATTGCAATATAATTTACATGCTATGAAGTTCATTCACCCTTTTAAAGTATATAATGAAGTTACTTTTTGTGTATTTACAAAGTACGGTATCAGTCATCACTATCTAATTCTAGAACATTTTTATCACCCCAAAAGGAAACCCCGTATCTATTAGCAGTCAATCTCTATTTCCCTCATGACTCCCCCAGCCCTAAGCAACAACCAGTCTATTTTTTGTCTCTATGGAAAATTTGCCTATTCTGGAGATTTCATATAAGTGGAATTATACAAGTGATCCTTTGTGACTACCTTTTTTCGTTTTCATAGTGTTTTCAAGATTCATTCATGTTATAACACATATCAGTGCTCATTTCTTTTTATTGCTGAATCATATTCTATTATATGGATGTACCATAATTTGTACAGTTTATGGGCATTTGAGTAGTTTCCAGTTTGGGGAAATTAAAGTTGTTTTATAAAGTAGTTATAAACATTCGTACAAAAACCTGTACGTTTTTGTGTGAGTATGTGTTTTTATTTATCTTGGGTGAATACTTAGCAATGGGGTTGCTAGGTTGTATGGTTAAGTGTATGTCTATAAGTAATTCCCAAATTCTTTTTCCAAAGTGGCTGTACCATTTTGCATTTCCACCAGCAATTTGTGAGAGTTCTGGTTGTTCTATATTCTAATCAGCATTTGTCAGGTTTTTCTTTTACTTCTCTTCTCTTCTCTTCTCTTCTCTTCTCTTCTCTTCTCTTCTCTTCTCTTCTCTTCTCTTCTTTTCTTTTCTCTTCTTTTCTTTCTTTCACCATTCTAATAGGTATGCAATTCTGTTGGTTTTAAATGAAAATGTTGCAATATGAAGCCATCAGAAAGACCATTTAAATGCAAAGCAGGCATTTACTGAAGGCTTATTATATGACAGGCCCTCTACTATATGATGGGAATATGGAGACGGAAGACATATCTTTGCTCCCATGGACCTGACAGTTTATTGAGGATGACAAGCATGTAAAGGAGTAATTACAATAGACTAAGTCATTGCCAATTAACGGGAGTTAAAATATTGGGGTGGAGGAGAGTCCAGCTATACCTAGAAATAGTCAGTTTTGTGGAAAGATCTTGACATTTCTGATAAGTTAAAAAGAAAACAATATGAGGAGCTGCATGTACCTTTGCATAATGTTCTAAGATAGGTTTTGGTTGCAAAGGTCAAGCTGTCCCTACATTATTATGCCTAATAAATCAATGCCTAATAAGCTGCTTGGGATAATATTCTGCTGGCTAACAACCTAGCGATTTGGGCAATACCAGGTAGTTTCATATGCATGATAACCAGGGAAGGGGACAACTTTAATTTTTATAGTTTCTTGAAGTCTGCTCTTTTGACAGTTGTAGTTACTTCTTTTCCTTTCTATATCCTTCCCAGATCTGGCTCAGACCTAGGGCTCACTTTCTGCCTTTTACTTAGCATACTGCTAAACTGTATAGTCATTCTTTTTTTTTTTTTTTTTAAGTGCATTTGTATTCAGCTCTAAACTGTTTACCACAGTCAGATACAAAATAGTCATTTGTATTTTTTGTCCAATTGACCCATTCAGCCTTTGCCTGGCTAGATCAGGCCTCATTGTGTAGGTCATTTCAGGTGAATAAGGTGATTCCAAGAACCTGTGTTTGATGAACTATTTCCCTATATCTGATGAACTCTGGCCTGTATGTCAAACCAATGAGAAGAGCTGTAAAGGAAAATAGGGGATGGCAGGGAGCAGAAAAGACTAGGTGAAAATTGCTGGGTTGTACTTCAAGGTATCATGTTCATCTAACTTTTGATCATCTCTCAGAGCTGGTGAAGCTATCCTCTAGCTTTTTTTTTTTCTTTTTTTAACTTATCAAGAACGTTAGTTAGCTTGCTTTGCTGTTATGTAGCAAGGAAAAAATAATATTTGATATAAAGCTTAAAGTAATTGGAATTACTTTCATCCTCTAGAAGAAAAAAATGAGTGAGGAAGTTGTAATTTCTTTGTATACCCTAATCCTATTCTAGGGTATATTGAGAATTCTTAAGACTTTCTTGTATGGAAAACTGGGTTTAATAATAATTTTAAAACTGTTAAAATTCACAGCAGGTACTGATCAATTGTTTTTTCTTTTGGCACAAAAGGGAGAATAGGTTTCAACTTTTTAAGGACTTTAAGTTAGATCTAAAGAGTATTTTCTTTCTATTAAGTGACTGAAGGAGAGTCTACAATCACGTTTCTAAAGGGTTACAAATGTAATAATACTAGTCTTATTTGGGATAGTTAAAATTTACTATTGACTGAAGGACTCAATACTTACTGAATATGGGATTAAAATCTGCATTTGAAAAGTTATTTTTCTCCCTTCTCAGGTCAGTGACCTAGATTTTCCATTATTTGGAAAAGTTTTTAACTTTTGGGCAAATGTAGGTCGAACTGCTCAATACTATAGTGAAGCTCAATTTGATATAGAAACCTAACACTTTTAATGGGTTCTGAAAAGTAATAGCAGTAATTGGTTTAGAACGTTATTAAATGTCCTGTCTGTTCTTTATGGTACTCTTAAGCAGATTCTGTGCTTGAAATCACTATACATTGAGCTTTTGAATATACTGCCTCTTTGGTTTTTACTCAGGTCTGGCAAGTTTCATAGAAACTTATGTTTCATTATTAGTGGTGTCCTTCATGGAAACCAGGGGTCAAGAAACCATTGTGCCAACTAGACCAAACAGAAGAGATGCATGCAGTTAAAGGTTCAAAACAGAAATTATGAGGAAGTTGGGAGATGGGAAAGAAATCTCAAAATTATAAAATTTTTTATAGCATGTACATTGGCATAATTACTTGATTCAACATAGTCACTATCCATTTATTTACTTTATGGAAGGGATGTGTGTATAGTTGGGTGGCGGAGATGCAAAAACATAGATATTAAAAAGGACCTGTCTCAGAAGCACGATATTGGTCAAAGAAAGCAGGTTACCTAACAGTATGTAAACTTTTATGTTTATGGGAAAAAACAAAACTATTTTCTATGGATATGTATACATATATGAATATATTTTTAAACATCTGAAATATATATGTCAAATGTATATAGTAGTCTGAAGAGAGTACAAGAAGGCAGGATTAGAGACTTGTTTTTTCTGTAATATTCTTTGTGCATATTCATTACCTTTAAACAGTGCTTATAGTATAGACAAGAAGTTGAGATCATTTGAAATAATGTAAACTAGTTAGAAAATAAGAACAGTAGGATGGAAGTTTAGAAATGGCTAGTTTTTCAGGTTAATCCTCTCTTATCTGTTGAATACATTTAACTTTGAAGTGTTTTATCCAAACATATGGTGAAGCCGCATAGAAAAACTTTCCTTCAGGAATTTCTTCTCTTGTTTCTCTATATTATTTCACAACCCCGTTGATCCTTTCCTAGCCCTTTCAAATATCTACCCGCCTTTTTTGATCCTGTGTTTGCCTCTTTCTTCCCAGCCAAACTCCCATTGTTCATGGGGCACACAGCAACCAATTAGTGTAGAAGCACTGAACATTACTGGCATTGACTGCACAGACTTGAGTTCACATCCTGGTTTTTGACTAGCTTTGTGACTTTACAAACAGTTAAAATATGAGCAGTTACATAACCATAGTGAGTTTCTATTTTCCCTTCTTGTGAAATGGAGAAAATGCCTACCCTACAGGGTTGTTTGTGGTAAGGATTGAGATCGTTGGTATAAAGCATTTAGCCCAGTGCCTAGCACACAGTAGGCACCATGATTAATTTTATCTTTTTGTTCTGGAGCTGCTTTTTTTCTCAGCTGGCTCTTTGTATCTCTAGGAAAGGGAATGCCGAGGGGTAAGCCAAAAAAAAAAAAAAAAAAAATAGAAAAGAGTCCTGGATTTTTCTCACAAGGAAAAGACAAGCGCATGAGATAGGGCTGGGAGAGGCAGGCCTGGGGCTGTGAAGAAAAAATCAAGCTATTTCTTGAGTTTAGTTGTCAGTTGAACAAATGTAATTGACCAAAGGTAGGTAAGGGTTACACCACCTGTGTGACTATGGCGGGTCAAAGAGGCTCTCTCTGATTGTGTTAGGATTAGGTTGAAAGAGTGTGTTTATGAAAGGATTTAAGGTGAAGAGAGAAGGAGGAAGTCAGGGAGACAGTACAGCGAATGCCCTTTAGAGCAGTGGTCCCCAACCTTTTGGCACCAGGGACTGGGGCTCCTGTGAGAATCGAATGCCTGATGGTCTAAGGTGGAGCTGAGGCAATGATGCTAGCGCTGGGAAGCAGCTACAAATACAGATGAAGCTTCTTTGCTTGCCTGCCGCTCACTTCCTGCTGTGCGGCCCAGTTCCTAACGGCCATGTACTGGAATGGGTCTGAGCCCGGGGAATTGGGGACCCCTGCTTTAGACCACAATCCGTATTTGACTGAGTTTGAGCCCTGACTCTGTTGCTTACTAACCCTGTAACCTTGGACCAGTTACATAATCTCTCCAAGTTTTAATTGTTTAATTTGTAAAATGGAGATAAAAGTTACCTGCCTTGTAGAGTTGTGAGGAAATGCACTTAGCATACTTAGAATAGTGACAGGCACATATTAAGTACTTGAATAATCTATTAATTTATTAAGTCAAACTGGGGGAAGAAAGAAAGCAGGGCTAATGAATCATACAGTGGAGGTGGAAAGACTTTATGTACAAATAACCGATAACATCTATTATTGGTTATATTCAGAGAAAAATAGTCAATAATGGGATGCATTATTTATAATTGTTCTAAAACTTCCTGATGTGCGTAGTTGTTAAAAACAAATGAAAAAGATGTTTTCTTTATTTTCACTATATTGGTAAAAAAAAAAAACTTATAAAAAAGACTTACAAGATTAGTGGCCACTTGTAACTTTTGTTATTGAATAGTAAATTGTGATTAGTTTTTTCTATGCATAATTTTTATGGAATATCTCTGCAAATTTTTTTAGTTTTTTTTTAATCCTTTTTCTGTTTTTTGCATGCTTCCTGGTTAATCAATTATTTCAGCAACGTTTACTACTTGTAAAATCAGGATGTAGCAATATAAATTGATGAGACATAGAATTAATTTTAATGAGAAAATAAGTCAGCACTGAAGTTTGTTCAATTAAAAAGCCTGTGCACATTCTACCATGCATTTCACACATCGTAGAGCACTAGTGAGCCCTCTAGATTTTAAAATCTATGTTGCAGTACTCTGAGGTGGCATCACAGAAGTCTTTTTGAATTCTCCCGAATGTTCCAGTAGCCACCAGTATACAATGCCTTGTTGTACATTCCGTCGTCTAGTACTGAAAATAACTACAAAGAGAGAATTATCACCCCCATTTTATAGATGAAGATAACCAAATTTTAAAAATTTGTCCAGAATGACATGACAGCACATGGCAGAGCCAGAATTTGAAAATCTGTCTGATTTCAAAATTTGTGCTTTTAAAAACCAGGTCACCGTTTCCGTAATCCCCAGTTAATTGGAAGACTGCAAAGCTGACTTTTGGCAGTGGTCAGGCTTGTTTATTTCCTGTTGCTGCTGTCCTTTTAGTCCCTTCTCTTATTTTACTGCCCCATTTTACGAATCAGATTCATGAGTGTAAAGGCTTAACTTGAAGAATCATCCAGTCCAGCGGCTCTCAAATCTAGCCAATCATAAGAATTACCTGAGACATTTATCTCTTTTTAGATTATGATTAAATGTTTTTAGGGTTTAGATAGAAACCAAGAACCTTCATTTTAACTGGTTTACATGTGATTTTGGCAATCTGACAGGTTTGGGAACTACTTCAGTTACATGAATCCCCATCTAAACATCTCCTCCAATTTTCTCAAAAGAAAAATATTATCTAATATTGTCTTCTGACAGGAACTTTCTACCACCTTACCAGGAAGGTTGTTTAATCAGTAATTAGATGTAGTGCTTTGCTTCTGTAGAGCTTTTGTTTACTATCCTATATGGATTAGATAACTTCTTTGGGTAGGATTTTTATACTCCTTAGGTATTGGTTTTGAGGCCAGATCCAGGCTTGACTATTCTCTGAACCTCACCTTGCTTATGTGTAAAATAAGTATGTTGTTATCTACTTTGAAGATTGTATCAAGAATTAAATGAAAGAAAAAAAAAAAGAAAAAGAAAAGAAACTGTCTTGGCTGGAAAGATTCTCAAATGCCTTCAAATAGCCATTTCTTATAGTCTCTTCACCTTATCAGCCTATTTTGAAACAGTTTCATATCTTCAGGGCTGTAGTTAAAAGTGTGGATCTGTATGATAGAAGGCTCCTAGACATTTATTTTGGGATTGTCAGTGCTAAAAATAAGTTGTCATTTTGCCTCCTCATCAGCACACTTTTTTTTTTTTAAACTTCTGGGTTTTTCTTTGGACAAAGAATATGATATGTCTTATGGGGGGAAAAGATACGCCTGCATTTCTGAAAATTGAGCTTTACTCCTTAAGTAATTGGAATTTCCATTGATAACTTGGAACCTAAAGCAAAATAAATGATCTGCAGGAAGACCTTAAAGGTAAAAGAAAAGACTCCTTGAATATATAGAGACAAAAATGGAGAACCCAAGAAAATATCCCATGTTTCTTATCCAACAGTAGAGACAGATAACTGATGAGTGTTAAAAAGGAAAAAATGGGGTGGAGGTAGAAAAGGGGTGGTGACAGTAAACTAACAAATGTTGAGTACTTAGTCTTTGGCAAACACAATGTGAGTGAAATAAATACTTAAGTAATTTCAACCTAATCCTCATGGGTAAGATCCAATTTTACTAATGAGAATACTGAGGCCATTAAAAATGACTAAGACAAGTCTTATACCTGGTTGGTCACATGGCAGGTCTAGATTCATGACACCTAGGACTTTACAGAATGTGATTTTTAAAATTTTATAATACATATACAAATATATGTTCTTTAAGAAATAGATGTGACTTAGTTTCCATTGAATACATTCCTCTGTCAAAACATTTGTCACACCCTTAATTGGTTATATGTCTCTCTGCTAATTACTTCAAAACAGAGACTGGGCTACAACATTTATTTCTGAATTACTAGGGCCTGATAGGGGAATGGCCTTTGATTTGTGCATTAAAAGTTTGTAAAATCTGTGCCCTTCACCCCTACTCCTTATCTATGTGTTAAAAATAAAGTATAGGATTGTCAGAGATGTTAGAAATAATTCAGTTCAATCCTCTTTTTTATATAAAGGGAGGAATTTCAGGTGCAGACTGGAGAGGTAGATCATAATGTACCCAAAAGTCTCCAATTAATTATAGTTCTAGCACTCTTGCCTCTGGTTCATTTATTCAGCTCCTCCTTTATGCTCAGTGCTGAGGAAATGCCACCCTCCTTCCTGCCCCCCTAGGTAGGTATACACCCATGCTTTCCAGAAACCAGAGGAAAACACCTTCTCAAGAGTTTAAGACAGCCTAGAAAAAAGTCATTGTAGCTGAGGTTTTTACCTATTATATATCATATTCTTGCTCATCGAGGCAGTCATTTTGCTATCCTTTTGTTCATAGGAGAGGATAAGTGATTATTCACAAGGCTGGATAACTGTTCAAGATCTTGAAAATAATCTCTCAGTGATGTAGTTTGATTTGGTCTGGTTGTTGAGGTGTATGTTTACTTGCTTTTCTTAAAAGCATACTAAATCTGTTCTATAATAATAAGTTAGGCCATGAGCCACACTTCCTTTTAGGCTCAGACTGCTAAAAATCATTTGTAGGTCATTGACTCCCGTGGACTTGAGTGAAATGTGGTGGGACAATAATTTTTTTCTTTACTTAGTTTGTGTTAGCGTTCGATTTTCAAAATGTTTTTGAATCTAACATCATGAAAACACTACCTTGGTTTTAAGTATTTTCATGTGAGTACTTTGCAAAAGGTAATTTTAGTACTTTGGACACATTTTGATTTTTATAAAGTATACCTGTGGAACCATGGAACTATACATGGAACCTATCAATAATAAATATTAAAGATATCCAATAAAATTACATTGAAAGTATTGTCACCTTTTGTTTTTTTCAGGAAAGTAATTATTTGTAGACTGATAATTCTTAATTATGGTCTTCCTCCAGAAAAGATTCATTTGACTAGAATCTTCATTTGACAGTGGAGGCAGGAGGAATTTGCTTAACTTTCTTTTGAATTTAATTTTTAGTTTACATGAGAGAAAGTCAGTCTGAAGTAGGGAGACATACATTAAAGAATATTAGGAGAAAGGATGCACTCTAACTAATTGTGGAAATTTGTATTAAACTTACTATTGCCATGTCATTATTATTTTTTAATTCTAGCATTAATGTAAGTTTAATGTCATTCTGAAATAAGTCATTATTCTTAATGAAAAGAATGACTTTAGAATTATCTGGAACTTTGATTCATGTCATCAGTACATGGGCAGTAGCAAATGATATGGTGTTAATTTTATGAAGTAATTTTATGTATTATCTTGTTCTATTTTTATTTTTAGGACCGGAGTAGGCCCTATGACACTTTTAACTTGCACTCCTTGGAGAACTCTTTAATGGATATGATAAGGACTGATCATGAGCCTCTGAAAGGTAAACACTACCCTCCCAGTGGCCCACCAATGAGTTTCGCTGATATAATGTGGAGGAATCATTTTGCAGGTTAGGAATATTCATATGTCCATTCCTTGCTTGGTGTTTTAAACAAAAATCAGCTTTTTAATAATTGTGATTATTTTGGTTTTGTTTGTTTTTTTGTTTGTTTGTTTTGTTTGCTTCTGTAAAGCATTGTGGAATGTATTTAAAGTTAATTTTTTTTTTAACCTGGGTTCAGCTGCATATGATTTTTAAGGTTGCTTTCTTTAATTGTAATGTTTGGCAGAAGCATGTATTGGGTAGTTGAGGTCGTGGTTATAGCATGAGACCAGAAGCCAAATTTTCTGGGCTTCATGCATTTGGAATCCTTAGTTGAACCTGGATAATTCATTTAAGTCCAAGTATACTGCAAGGAAGTATGAGATTTTATAAATCAGTCTCCAAAGACTACTTCAGAAAACTTTACAGGAAAGGGTTTCATTTTATTAAAATATAATAAATTTCCTAGTATAGGAAGTAACATTACACAGACTTAAGAGCAGCCAGTGACCCTTTTGCAGGCATTTTCTGAGGCTAAAACACAAGGAAAATGTCATAAAGTGTATAAATATTTTGGGTTAAATATGAGGCAGAAAGTCCCAAGGTCAGCAATATTAAGGCTTCCAATTATTACAGCCCATTTAAATTCAGGATAGAGGCTGATGCTATGCTCATAATTACAGATAGGTTTTTTTTTTTTTTTTATGGGTTATAGGACTTTTTAGGAGCCCTATTGTGTTTTAAAAATACCGTAATGGAAATTTTCTGTTGAAATATCCGCTGTACTTAGGTACAAAGCCTAACTATCTGAAAACTGTGAAGAGTTCGCCACAGGAATGCCCATCTTGTGTGAACCCTTATGTCCTTTGGAGTTGTGAGGAATTCGATCTCCTCTAATTCTCTCCAGACTCTTATATAGGGTATGACTGACTGTGAACACCTAATAGTCATTTCCTGAAGCCACACCAGAAATTCATTTCATCCTTTTCTTGTCACACTCATGATTTTCTGCTGAATTCCTCAATTTCCAGTGAAATGAGTTAACAGGCTATGAAGAAAATAAAGGATTTTGAGCAAAGCTGCATTTTAAAGCCTTCAGAAATAGAAAAAAATCTCTCATTTATTCAGTGTTATATTTAGTCACTGTTACCACTTCTTCAGTTGAAAGATTAGATGCATGGTAATTTAAAGCATATTTCACTTAGAAGTGAGAATGGTGTAAAAAAACTAATGATATTCACAGACCGTTTTGTGTTTTTAAGATCTTCTAAGGCTGCATTCGTCTTCCTTCTCTACCTTGAACAGCTATAAGCCTTTCCTAATTATTCTAAAATATTCAGCTCTTGTTCTATACATACCTGCCTTATCTTAATCTGCATTCTTCTAGCAATAAAAAATTATAAAAGGATATTAGATTATAGCCTGTAAAATAATTTTCCAGAATTTTGTGGATATTTTTTAAGTAGAACTATTGTACCCTGTTGAGAGTAGCACTTGTTAAGGGGTAATATAAATACCCTTTTTATTCTAGTTGTGGTGACCCCTTTTTTATTGTATACTGAACTACCTCTGCATAAATTTCTCCATTACACTTGGAGACGTGAGGTTTCATCTATAAAAGCCTTCTGCATTGTACTTATGTATGTCCTAATAAGTTGGAAGGCATTTAATATGTACTTGTTTACAGCCTCATATAGTTGCAACTTCTCAGTTCAGTATACCACCCGCATTGACTTCCCATGGATGGACTGCTTCCTGTGGTCAATTACATCATCATGTCATTGTCCTCTGGTTCGGGTGTTTGAGTTCTCTGCTTCCCTTTTTGCAGCTGGGAGACTTTTAGATCTGGTTTATGGCACCATGCATTTGATCCTTATTACTTCTAAAAACACAATTATAATGCTAACATTTTAAAGGAAAGATTTTAATTAACTTTTGACTTTAAAAAAAATAGGGCAAAGTATAATAACAAAAAGATAACTTAAAAAAACATCATGATGGTGTATCCTTTATTTTTCTATTTCCCACATACTAAACATTACTTATGTTTTTCTCCGGTCTTCATAGTTTATTGATAAGCCTTAACATCGGACTCTTAGGTTGTGTCCAGTGTTTTCTTCATTACGGAAGTGATGGATGAGTTCTTGCACATAGCTCTTTCTTAAGATAAAATCAGAGAGAGAGTCTCTGGGACAAAAGATGTAAACATCCAGTCAATTAAAAATAAAAAAGCTATAAACAACTAGGTGAATTGAGCTTTAAGAGAAAGGTGCATAGGCTAGGGGATCTACCATGTGGCTTCTGTATGAGTCTGTCCAGAAATACTTCCCTCTACTCCATTCTGTTTTTCCTCCCTACCTTTAGTGTCCTTTTCTCTCACTTGAACATGGGAACACTATCTCGAGGGTTTCAAAACTCATATTATAGTCATTGGATTTTTGTTTGCTTGTGCATTTCAGTGTTTGTCTTCGGAGATCTATTTTTCTTTAGAAAACAATACATTCTTGCTCATTGTAAGAAATTCATATAGTACATAAAAAGACAAAAAGGAAAGTGAAAACACCACATGAGATTTACTGTGTAGAGAAAACAAAGATTGTAATTTTTATTAATGTTCTTCCAGATATATTATCTGTAGAGGAGATGAAATTTCACCTCAGCCTTTCCGACTTTGAGTCATTTAAACCTGGGTTTGAATTCTGGCTCTGCCTCTGGTTTGCTATTGATATAGATAAATTAGCCTCTTCAAACTCTTAGTGTCCTCATCATTAAAATAAAGCACTACTTCATATATCAGATAAAGTTTCTGACACTAGAAACTGTTCAAATTGTTATCTACAATTTTTTTGCTGGCAGTAGTAGTGGTTTGCGTGCTGCCTAGCCTGGGTAATAAACCTTTATATCCCTATAATATTTACTTCCTTCTAGCTAGACTGCAGCTAAATGTTGAAAGCTTTCATATGCAAGTTGTCAAAATTTTGTATTTGCCATAAATAATGATTATAAGAATCAATGTTCTATAATTATGAAAAATTACCTAAAAGAGGAAGAAAAATAATTCTAAGTTATGTTGGCTTTCCAAAATTGCATATCTGAATAATGTAAAGAAAGTATAATAGGATATCACATTCATGAAAAATAGAGTACTTCATGATGTACTTAAAGCGAACATGGTAAAAATATATTCACAGTGATAATTTCATCTTAGAAATGTATTCAGCAAGAAATCCTTTTATTCTATAGTTCTCTTGATTCAGAGGAGGAAAAAGGGGTTAGTGGGAGAAATAACCAAATAGGAAGTTAATAAGATTTCTGTTTTAGTAGAGCTTTAACAGTTTTCCAGTTACATTTATACTTATACTAGGTCAGCGTTGAAGATGTTTGTAGGAAATTTTAAAAGTTTCCCCCTTCGTCCCTCATGATAAAAATATCAAGTAGTGTAGAGGGAAAGTCAAACTGAATTCTCATCACAACGCCCTGAGATATGTCTTCTAAAGTGTTGATGAAATTACAAAACCCTTATTTAAATAAAAATTAGACTATTTTTTTTTTTGGCTTCTTGAAGATCTCAAACTATAGTTCTTTGTTATAACAGAATAATATTTTAACAGTTACCTGTTTTCTCTTACCATATGATTTTTCCTGTTGTTCATTCAAGAGAATGCCTCCAGAGTTTTGAAAGGGTGATGAACTGATGAAAACTGTACCTTATTTCTTAAGTACAGAAATTCTTGAGTTGGTAGATATATGAGTAAGGCCTACATGGGAGGAATTGTCTTCTGCCCTCTTTTATAGTGGACTGAAAGGAAATCCGACTCCTCATAACTATAAGAATTGAGGGGATTTCTGCCATTGGAAGAGGCAGCATAAGAGATAGGGAAAAAGGTTAATCTGTATACCCTCCTTACAGCTGTCCCTTGACTTGCTACTAATAATGAGGGTTCATCTAGCCATTGGGGAACCCCTGTGAAAACCCAGGGTCATTAAGTTTCATTAATCATTACTCTCCCTTAGGATTAATATTCAAAGTGGACATTCAAAGTGAGAGAGAAGAGTAATAGGGAAGTACCAATCACGGTGCATTGGGCAGTGTAGGTGACATTGAGAAGCAAGGTCCTGTCCCCTGGTTGGGGCAGCACAGTATAGCAGACATCTTGGCAAAAGAAAACAAAAGAGGAAGAAGCCATCTTTTTCTCATCCCGCGCAGTCTTCCTTTTTCAACAGAAGAAAAAGTAGGCCTGGCCTACTACTTGGGGGTGATGAAACATTTTTATATATTTGAATTTTCTGTTCTTTCACCATTTATGGAATTGAAATTTGAAAAATGAAAAGAGCAAGTGTCAATTGAGAACTGATATTGAAGGGTTTGCTTTTTAAACACATATTGAATCTGGGGGAAAAAGATAGCTATCTTTCAATAATAATGCTTTAAAACATTTAAATTGACAGAAACTTGGAAGGAATAGATGCCATTTCTTTAGTGTTAGAGTGGTATTTTAACTTATTAATCACAATTTAAATTTAGTAACATATAACCTTTCACAAATTGGCCCTTTTTGTGGAATGTTGAGATGCCCTTGTTACAGAAAAAAGTGGACCTTCATTTCATTTAGTTTGTTCAGAAAAATGTGCTCTTTACTTACTTGAATTGTTACTCAAGTTCTATTTTTGTGCTGCCCCCTTTCCTCCCATATCAGTTTGTCTTGTATAAAAGTTAGCAGATTCCACAGACTTTGGGGCCACAGGTTCTAACTGAGCAAGAAGTAATTGTTCTTGTTCTATATGAGAGAGAGGGGACAGTATAGGTAGAAGCTGAGTGGTTTTCTTTATTGGTACCTCCCATTAATTTGCCCAGCAATCCTTTCAACATAGCAGTGTAATCACCCGAGAGTTTTAAAAGAAAAAGATTATGAGTACGTTAATCCTGTGTACTACCTCCAGAAATTCTGATGTCATTATTCTAGAGTACAGCTGGAAATGAGGAAACATAGGTGCAAGGGGATTGATAACGTGCTGAAAATTATCCACTGCTGGTAGGCAAAGAAACTAGGATTTGACCTCAAGGTTTAAGCTCTCAGTTTTTTCTTCTTGGTTCTTTGGAACATATTTAGGATAGTATACTACCAAACTCTTATCATTTTTTCTTAAAGGGGATTTAAAACACTATACTGTATTCTTACATATTATATTATTAAGCTTGTTGGTAATTTTTCTGAAGGAATGTTTCTTCAACTTTAGGGAAAAGTGGTGGGAAATAGAATCCAGTAGAATATGCATTTTATTTTAGAACATGTTCTAGAATATGGCACTCACATTCTGTTATGTGAAGGTCCTGAAAGACTTGACTTTTTAGAGCAAATGGGAATGATTAGAGGAAGATACAGCAGTTGTTCCCTATCTTATAACGTATTGCAGAAGTGAAGAGGTAACTTTCATTATTAATACGAATTAATAAAAATTCCAATTTTTATTTTGGACATGTAAAAATATGGGTTTAGTTTGACTCTGAAACTTGAAATAATAGTAGAGGTAGTCTTTTATAACTGGCCTCTTAAATATGAATGTGAATCAAGCTTATAAGACTGTGACATTTACAGTCTGAATAATCATGTGGAATTCTATTCTCCAACCTCTTCCTCCATTCCCTCTCACCCCCATTTTTCAGACTCTGTGCAGTGGGGAAAGTGAGACACAGTCTCAGATTTTCACAGCATCATTTAACTCAGTAAAACCAAGTATGCTTTCCAGTTTTCGAAACCTTACATTTTACACCATACTTAAAAGATAGCTAGCTGACAAGAACAATTTAAAAATAGCAGACCATGGACAAAATGTCACACTGGCAGCACTAGACTGCATTAACGAAAATCACCAGATGTCACACACTAGATTCTATTTCCACAGCTGATTAAGCAGCAGTATTTGTTGGACAAAAGGAAGAAAAAAGAAATGGCCTCATGTGAATTTAGAATCAGTTTTTCTTTTTCTCTTTTCTCTCTCCTCCAAAATCCCATAATAACTATAAGACTTAAGGTGTCAATATGTTACATAAATAATAAAATTATAAAATAATTCCCAATTTTAGAAAATAAACCTTTACACATGTATACTCCCTAAACTAGGAGACTGTAAATCAAAACGTTAACAGAACTTGTCTTTGATTGGTGATCTTGTTTTCTTCATTTTTCTGTATTGTCCATTTTTTCTTCATTGAAAATATATTGCATTGTACTTTGTAATCTAAACATGAATTTTGGAAGAGATAAAGAATGTAGCTTAAAGAAGCTGTAAATGGTTTTACTAAAAAGAATTTGCATTTAGTTGGAAAAAATTGTTGTATTTAAATAATTGGTTCTGATGGGTCTGGCACTGACCTAAATTTCTTATAATATCTTTTTTGTTGATAATGTTGATCCAGAGATCCAGAGATCTGTTGAGTTAAAGAGGCCAACAGAATTAGGGAGGACACCAGGAAAAGCAAAAAGCTTCGTTTTCAGCAAGTAGTGAGGCCTTCATCTACAAAACATTGCCTAAGGCTTTTGTTCCGCTGCATCCTTTGAAAGATCGAATTGGAAAAAATCAGTGTGGATAGAGGATGATAATTAGAAAACTACTGAGCTGCTTTTCAGTTTCATCTTTCCAGGCTGAAAAGTTCTAAAACCTCATGGAAAGAATCTGAAAAGGATCCACTTCTGGAGGACTACAGAGAAGGGCAACCCTTTGAGTATGGGAACATAAGCAGTTCCAGAAACATAAGAAAAACTATGTGATGTAGCGATTGTAAACTATATAATTCTTTACCATAAATGATGTAGCACAGGAAATAAAAAGTTGAATGAGGACCAGCCAAATTTGGGCTTACTTGGTTTTCTTGATAATGCTTTATTATTCTAGAAATGTTTAGTGAACAACCCTAGCTTTTAGGAACCACACTTACGTCTCAATATTCTTTAGTCAAAAAGCGTTAGAGTCCCTCTCTATATGCCATTTCTTTAAGTTCTGATGGGCAGTGATTTTGAACTCTTACTAGGTTTTTAGGCAGACTTTCCAGTGACTATTTACTGTTCTATTTGAATACCTCAGATTATGATGAGTAAATTGCATCTAGTTCTCGTGGATGTTAGTATTTGGTGGTAATGAATCTAAATAATGTCTTGATTATCTGAAAATCATGGCGAGAACACTGATATAGCTAACTACAACCAGAATGTAAATTCTCCCTACTGAATCAAAGTCTTGTTCTGGTGACAAATTTTCCTATGATAGTTTTGATCAAGGTGATGGTAGGAAATAGCACTCATTGCATGTGCTGTAGACTATAATTTTTAAGGACTCTAAATTGACTCAGGGGCTAGAAAAATGTAAGACAGAGCATTTACATATATAGATACTGGTAAAGGTATCTTTTAATGGTAGTTTTTGAAACTCCTAATAATTAGCTTCTAGTAAATATGAAAAGATAAATGAAATCTATTAAAAATAAACAGGCATTTCTATTATTAAGAGATAATTCTCTGCTAATATGATTTTCTGTAGAAAACATTAAATTATATTCTAAGAAAGAATTTTACCTTAATATAAGTGCTAGTAAAATAGTCTCCACAAAACTAGAGATATATATAATGTCTTCCTCCTAATAAGGAAGTTTAAAATAATAAGAACTAAAAATAATTATTATTGAAAGTTCTATAATGCTTCATAGATAATTAGAACAGTTTCATCAGAATCCAACTGTTGATGATGATATTTCTATTCTTATTTACCCTTCTTGCTCTCTCCTTCTCTCCCTTCTTTCCTCCCTCCCTCTCACCCATCCATCAGAACAAATAACATTACACTTAAGAGAGTTTTGGTTTTAATATGAAATGACCTTTTACAAATTATTATGACCTGTGGATCTTTAAGTGATTAAGGTGGCCTTGATTTGACTAGGAATTCATGATTACTCTTTTTTATTTGAGACAAATACTGTTTTGTGCACTATAATTCTTCTCCTTTGGGCCAGAAGAGCTTGATAATGCTGTTTGCCTCTAGTACCTCATAACAGAATTTAATACCAAATGATGACTGACCTTTTGCAATTATACATAACACTGTATGTGTTAGAAAAATCAATCACTTATCTCCAGCTTTCTCTGTATCATTCTCACCCAAAATACTATTGACGTTTATTTAAACAATGGTACTGACCTAAAATTAACATTTTTCTGAGAATTTTATGGCAACTCTTAAAATAATTAGACATGAAAATCTTGAAGATCCAAGTTCATAGATACTAGCTTTACACAAAAGCATTGTTTCAATAACTATTTTGCTTAAGGAATTGGTCAAGAAAATTTATTAAGTATATTTTTTTCCATATAAGACTGTTATATTTTTCTTTTGATACATCCACCTTCTTTCCCCAAATAATTAATGAAAAAACATAGCAGATATCTGTATCTCTCACTCTTAACCCTGGAGGCTATCAGTTGAAATATCTGACTCATTCTTGTCATCTTATAGACCAGAGATAGGCAAAATTATTTGTAAAGGGCCAGAGTTTAGGCCTATGGGCCATAACATCTTTGTCACACATTATTCTTTGTTTTTAATTTTTGCTTTTATAACCCTTTAAAAATGTAAAAATGATTCTTAGCTCAGAGGAGGCATATATAAAAACAGGTAGCCAGCAAGTGTGGGCAGTTTGTGGCGCCCGTTACTATAAGGACAAAGGTTTGGAGACAAGCATTATACCCAAGGTCATATAACTAGCTAGTGGTAGGGGCAGCAATAAGAACCCTAGACTTTTAGGCCAGCACTGTTATATGAATGTAACCATCTTTCTTCCAGTTGCCATTCTGATAATTGTTGTATTTTTTGAGCCACAGTGAAACCTTTATCTAATTCTCTCTAAGCTTCAAATTTATATAGTTCTTGAATTTATTATTTTGCTGCTTGAATTTGAAGAGCACTATGAATGGTCGTTTAGATAAAATGCTTATTAATTCAGGGAGTTGGCATGTTTAAATTGGAATGCTGGAGATGCATTAAATTTCAGACAATTATAATGGGAGCTTTTTTGTTTTATTTTATTTATTTGTTGTTATTGAGACTTGGCTTTAAGATTTTTCATGTGTATATTTTATGACTTGATTTAGAAACTATTGTAATTGCTATGTCCTTGGATAGCATTATTTGTTATAGATTTATTTTTTTTGTAAATGATCATATTATGCAATGTGTTTTAAACAATTGTATTAAGCATTATTTTCTTTGTGCTTAAAATAAAATTATTTTATTTTTTAGGACGCATGGGAATAAATTTTCATCATCCAGGAACAGATAATATTATGGCACTTAACAGTAAGTCTTCATATGAAATATTCTATAAAATTAGCAGTCAAGTTTACAGCATATCATTTTTCCTTTTTAATTGTTTTTTACATTTCAACCTTCTAATGAATGCAGTATAGACCATTATTCTATACAAATGGTTCTCAAAATGTGGTCCCTGGACCAGCAGCCTGATGATCTTTTGCAAACTTACTAAAAATGCAGAAACTCAGGCCCCACTACAAACCTGCTGAATCAGAAACTTTGAGAATGGGGCCCAGAAATCTATATATTAGCAAGTCCTATTGGTGATTCTGATGCAGGTAAAGTTTGAGAACTGCTACCAGGTATTGACAGACCACATTTCTTGAGCCAAATCTGGCCCACTCTCTGATTTTGTAAAGAGTTGTATTGAAACCCAGCCACAGCCTATTCATGTGCAGAAAACTTTGCTGACCCTTGCTGCATACCATTGGGGTAGAAGAAGGAAAGAAAAGAGAAAGAAAGGAGGGAGTCTGAGGGAGGCCAAGGGAAAGAGGGAGAGGGGTAGAGAATGTGAATGAATAATTCAACTTATTTATATATGACTCAGAATTTTCTCATTGTGGTAGATAGCCAATAGGTGTTTCAAACTGGATATCAGGGATCTCCCCTTAGTAGATTTTGCGTGGTATATAGGTGTCAATAGCTTTGCAGATTAGAAATGTTTTTTTCAGTAATAATTGTTGGATTAAGTTCTGAAGCATCAAAATCTTATTAACAAGAAAGTCATTGTATTAACCAATCCTGGAAGAAGTATCTGGCTAGCATCAATTCTCTTAAGTGTCTTTGGACAAAATACTTTGCAGAAGAACAACCTCTACTGAAACTGTCAGTTGTCAGAAGTACCTATACAAGCCATTGATTTAAGTTTTCTCCTCTATCAAATAAGTGATATCAGGTTATTTTCTCTCATCCTCTCAGACATACAAGCTGACTCTCAATACACATGGGCGATATAGTGAGTAAATCCAGGGTTGTGTACAATATTACCCTTTCTCCTTTTGTTTGATTAAAGGTGTTAAAATGCCTGGAGTTCCTAAGGCCAGATTTTAGATTATCTCTGAAATATGTATTTCACATTTGTTTTGGTTCTGACATGTAGCCTACCTCCCAGTGAGCACTGCAGAGAATGACTAACAATACTTGATGATACAGGTCCTCTTTGCTGCATGCACATTTTGTTCTAAATGGCGAGTATCCCCTCTTTTGGAAGGTCTTGGAAACAATAAAATTCCAGACTATTCACCACTGTTTTCTAATTTCTAAAAGCAAGGTCATTTTGCAATTAGATTATGCTGCCCCTGGTTTTTTCTTAGAATTAGGTACATTAGGGTGAGGATTAATAATTGTGCTTGACTTGCTGAGCTTCAGCAATTTTGCAAAACTTTGTGAAAACACATCAGTTAAATGATGGGATTTAGAGTTAAATGTAAAAGGAAAGAATAGTATGGTAGTGTGTCTGTCTGAAGGAATGAGTGTGTGTTTGAGAAAAGATCTAATTTGACATGGTGTGAGTCCTTTTCTACAAAAGGGAGTATATCATTTATGATTTTTTTTTGTGTGTAAAAATGAAGCTAGAAGACATTTGTTTTTAAAAGGTTTAGATTCTCTTTACTTTGATTCTCTTTAATCATCTGCTTTTAAATAAGAGATTTCATTTATGTTCTTTCCACTTTGTACATATTGCCTAAAAAGCCCCTTTTAGCCTCTAAATTTTCTCATCTGTAAGAGAAGGAGACTGAATTAGGTCATCTTGATGAGTACTTTCAGACTGAAAATTCTGTGATTTATAATTTTTGAAAGTACCAAAAGTGTCAGTTTGCCAATGTCTGTATCAAATGTTGATGAGTTATGCATATTTGCAACTTTATGACAGATATCAGAGTGTATCTATCTTCAAATGACTCTGTGAGTGCTGTCCTATAGGCTCCTTAAAGTAAACCATAAAAACAACCAGAGTTTGATGTTTATATTTCTTACGTTAATTCTCTTTCAAAGTTGACTCCAACTTGAAATGATTGGAATAAACAAAATATCCTCCTCAGTAGATACTTGTGAGACCTACAGGCTTTGACAGATTTGCTGTGATGAAGTTTTTTCCCTTTTGTATATTTGGGCCCAGGCCATTTGGTGACATATATGTAACACATACGCAAACACACCTACGTATTTTTTGTATACCTTCTTATACCTACCATTTGTTGGCCCAACAATTAGTGTTCTGTAGCTGGTCTGTCCTTCTTCCTTTCCTTCAACATTCATGTAGGAATAATTGAGATGAAGTCACAAATCACTGAAACTTTTGATTATTGAGAGATATTATGTTGAAGTCGAAGTATATTTTCAGGCAAGAAAGGACTGGCTAAGAAAATGAATTGAGTCAATGGTTAAATTTTTTAAAATAGGAAATGCGAGTCAGTTATAGTTCCTTCTTTCTTACCCTTTTTTGCTATGCAGAATCCATGCTTTCTAACTCTTTATGTGATGTTACCACTCACTGTGTCTTCAAAAAATCAATCCTTTTATTTCCTTGATCTTGCCAAAACCCAAATCTCTCCTGAAGACATATTCTCAGCTCTCCTGACTTGATAGGAAAGTCAGGTATCATGGAGAGCATTCTCACTTCTGAGTACTATATCCCAGCTTTGAATGGGCCAGTTTCCAATTTTTTTTTTATTTTTATTTTATTTTATTATTATTTTTTTTTGGTGTTCCTAGTGCCTACCGTCCAATTATACTTTCCTCTGAGAATCACCACTGTTGTCATCACCTAGAAGACAGAAGATGGAGCTTGGGAGGGGAGGATAGGATACCAACAATAGGAAAGAGTAAACCTATTGGCATTTAGGATATGGAAAGATTGGCAATATATGTATAAATCCAAAGAATCTACTAATTTTTCCTATTCAAGATCATGAATCTAGTAAGAATTATCAGGCTAACCTTTGGGGAGAAAATTAAGAGACATCTAAATTTTGGCTTTTCCCAAAAATATTAGGTCCTCAAGTATTGCAGAATATAGACAGGGGGTTGGGGGAAGAAATTCTAATCTACTAGTAAGAACTTCACATGTCTAGTATTTCCAAAATAAAGTTTGTTCTGAAAAAATATGCCCCTTCCATTTAACCTGGCAATATAGTTTTTCTAAACTTTTAAATAAGTCTGTCCTTTCATCCTCTTCACTCTTACAGCAAAAACACTAGAAGTTCGCATAATGTCTTTATTTTTTTCTGCTAGAAAAGGAAGGAGGCTACTGAGAATGCTTCCAGCAATATATATAGTAATTCCGTCAGCCTTCGTGACACTAACAGTAGCATGTGTTGTTTCATTTGGTTGTTTATGTTTTCTATTTTTTTGAGGGGGTTACACTCTAAGTATAGAGTTAAGTTTAGCAGTTACGGGCTTGTACAGAATTGATGCCTGACTTAGTGATTTTTTTCCTCTATCATGATGGTCCTCAGAAAAGAATATTGGTACCTCTACGATCAGTTAAGTGATCCAAATTTATGGCCAAACTAATGTTCAAAACCAGAATGCCTGGTCTTATAATATACTCTGAGAGATAGTCACTGCCGAGTTGTATGCGCTTTATTCCTTTTGACTGGTCAACTCCTCTTTTCCAGTAGAGAAGGGCTTGGAAAAACAGTTAAGTATCAGAAAGTTGATTAATGAGCATAAAACTAGAACAGCGGGAGTAGTGTGGCTTAAGGGATGGTATCATTCAGCTTCAGGAAAGTACCTTCTGAGCAGGCTGGGTGGTATGTGAAACCTGAAGATGAAGCAGTGAATTAACATAGCCATGAAAAGCATTGTCTGGGGTCAGGCGGGTCTGGTTCCATCTCTTACAAACTATACATATTCTTAGCTCCCTTGCCTCTGTTTTCTTCATGTATAATATTATGAATAATGATCACTAAAGTGGCTATGTACAGGCGTATGTCAGAGATGACCACTGCAATAAAGTGAGTCGTAATCTTTTTGCTGGTGGGAGGTCTTGGCTACGATTTGTTAAAAAAATGCAACATCTGTGAAGTGGAATAAAGTGAAGTGCAATACAATGATATATACCTGTATAAATCTTATAAAGCTTAGCATAGTGACTGACTAGTAGTAGATAATGTTCAAGTGAGCTGTTGTGATGGCTTGCATCAGCTTAAGCTGCCTTTTAAAGATTTCCTTTACTTTGTATGTTAGACTTTCAAAGTATGAGTTTATCTTAAACATTGATTATATATAGATGTTTTCCTGACGGAATTTAAGGCAGCACACCGACAAGTCACTTAAGGGCTAGAGTAGCTGTACTCAGTACTTACCATCTCTTTTTAGGTGAATCTTTCTTTTCTGCATGAAATGCTTCCTGCCTCTGTCCCCTGACTTTAGAACGTGCACCTTTTTTGAGGCGCTTCTAAAGGCACTATTTGGTGATACTTGGAACGTAAAATGATATAGTCTTTTTGGACAATAGCTAGGCAGTTTCTTTTTATTTATTTATTTTAATTAGTTGAAGTACACAGTACATTGGTTAGACATCTATATAGTTCATAAAACAATCTCCCCAATTGCTCCTTCCCTCCCCTTATCCTCCACCTTGCCAACATACTAATGCTAACTGCATTCCCTATGCCATGCTCTCCATCCCCGTGACCATCCATCAGCTACTAATTTGTACTTCTTTAACCCTTCACCTTATTCTCCCAGCCTTCCAAACCCCCCTCCTCTCTGTCCATCACCAAACTATCCACTATATTTGTGAATCTGTTTTTGATTAGTTTGTTCTTTTTATTCCTTAGATTCCACATAGAAGTGAAATCATATAGTGTTTATCTTTCTCTGTCTGGCTTAAATACCATCTAGATCCATCAAAGCAATATGTTTTTCCATCCTTCCTTTTCATATATAGGGGTTTTGTTTTCTTATCCTTTCAGCCACTCTATCTTTTGGTTGGAGCACTTAATTCTTTTCTATATAAGGTACTTATTGATAGGAATGTAGTTGTTACTTTTCTTTATTCCTGTTTTTGACACGTGATTTTTTTTCTTAAAGAAATCCCTCCAACATTTCCTGTAATACTGGCTTGGTGGTGATAAATTCCTTTAGCTTATTTTTGTCTGGGAAGCTCTTTATCTGTCCTTCAACTCTGAATGATAGCTTTGCTGGATAAATTATTCTTGGTTGTCGATCCTAGGTCTTCAGCCTGTCGAATATTTTTTGCCAAGCCCTTCTGTCCTACATAGTTCCTTTTGAGAAATCAGCTGCCAGTCTCTTGTAGGTAACTATCTGTTTTTCTCTTGCTGCTTTAATATTCTTTCTTTATATTTAAACTTTGGCATTTTAATTATGATATGTCTTGGTGTGGGCCTCTTTGGATCCCTGATTTTTGGAATTCCTGGGGTTGTATGTCCATTTCCTTCACCAAGTTAGGGAAGTTTTCCATCATTATTTCTTCAACAGCTGATCAACATCTTGATTTTCTTTTGTTACACCTATCAGATGGATATTTGGACCCTTAATAGTGTCCCATATGTTCCTTAAATTATTTTTAAAGTCTTGGCATCTTATCTCTTGCTGTTCTGATTACATGTCCTTGCCTTTCATGTCCTCTAAATAAGGCATTTGATTCTCTTCTTTATTCACTTTGTTAATTCCATTTAATATACTTCTCGTCTCAGATGTGTTCTTCATTTCAGACTGGTTCCCTTTTATAATTTCCATTTCCATTTTTATGTTTTTAATCTCTTTGTTGAAGTTCTCTACACTTCCCAAAAGTTCATTGAGCATCTTTATAACCAGTGTTTTGAACTCTGCATCTGTTAGATTTCTTGACTCCATTATATCTGGATCTCTGTTCTATTCTCTCATATGGCTTCTGCTTCTTTGCCTTCCCATTTTGGCTGTCTTTCTGTGTCTATTTCTGGGTACTAAGCAAAGCTCCTAAGTCTGCCAGTCTTATCAGTGTGGATTTGTGAAGTAGGTGTCTGTCCAATGGCACAGTCCTGAGAGGGTTTCAGCTGCAGGCCACACTTAGCCCAAGCCACTACCTCTCCAGAGCCACCTGTTAAGATTCAGCAAGCAATCCACAGATGCTGTGCTTATAGTTGCCTCAAAAGGCAACACCAGAAACCGAGGCCAGCTGTCTCCAGTATGAGTCTAGGAGCTGCTCATCAAGGAGCACCTGACTCACCAAGGATACATATGGATATATGGCTTGGGTGGGGCCATGAGTTGGGGGAGGTGGGGTTTCAGGGAATCCTCTGGGCAGAATGACCTCTGTTATCCAGTTGGATGACCTCACGGCTGTGGCGGCTCCGTATCCTCGCACTGGGAGTGGGGAGGGCTCAACAGGGAACAACATTGATGAATTGAGGAGTCCTAGAATAAAACCTAGACATCTTGAAGACTTAAATTTTTAATATCTTCAAAAAACAAACAAAAAAAGACATTCACTTGCTTAAGAAACACTGAGATCATTGATTGTTAAATATACAAACCTGATGTACCAAGAAACTTGAAGCTTTAGATTATGCTGTCTTCCACTTCTTTTATTAATGCCTTGAAAATATTTTATACAATTTTGCTTATATTTCTGTTTGAACTGAGGGCTTCCAGAGCATTTGTTGACTGAAAAGAGGAAATGTGAAAGGGTTTTGTTATGAATTTTTTATGTTGGACAGACTCCCCTACCCTCTCCCCTTCATTCTCTGCTCTGAGTGAACTCCTGGGAGAGGCTCAGCTGAGAAGTGGCAGAGAGGGAGCAGAACACATGATGCTTTTATGCCAGAATGGGAATAGAGCTAGGTTTGCTAGAATTCCAAATGAAATTTTCCAATATTTGAAGAGTATTTCTGTTCACCATAAGTAGATATAAGTAAATAATTTTTTTAGCAGAGTAATAAGATAATGGAGAAATTATTTTTGAGATTCTCAGACTTTTAAAGACATTGCCTTGGAGTATTTTGAACTTTTAGAAGACAAGATCCAGTACTGCTGTTTCTATCTGAACGAATTTAAAAGTAAAATTAATATACAGTTGTGGTATGAATGTATTATAAATTACGGCTGATTAAAAAGTGAACAATAGTAATTTGAGGGACATGTAATATTCTATAACTTTCAAGTACTCAAGTTTCAAACTATTTTGGATGGATGTTTTACATGAATGTGGTAGAAAACCTAAGGACATTGTTGTTTTGTTTTGACCTTCTCATTTTTCAGATAGGGAGTTGGCTAGGGTAACACGATGGAGCCAGGAACAGAACCTTCTTTCAGGTTGAGGAAGATAACCCTTGTTTTAAATACTTAATTGTTAAGAGTAGTTTTATTCTTTTTTTACTAGTTTAGCACAAACACACAAATTCAGCATCTTTGGGAAGATTGTTTTTCTAATATTGTCACCTTATTTATGCCCTGAATGCTTAATAAATCCTCTTTTCCTTAAAAATCAAGTGATAAACCTGGTCTACATGGCTGGACATTAAACACTGTAAATAAGTGAAATCTGAAATATTCTTGATTGACTCTATTGGATTTTGGAAGAAATTCTTTGTGTGGGTGAATATGTCAAAAGTGTCAGGAATTGAGTGCTTCCAATCTAATAATAAAGATGCAGGAAACTGAAAAGTTACCTACTTTTCCCTGTGGACTTACCTCATTGCTTTCTCCACTTGTATAGGCAGGAGAACCTGGATTTTCCGCTTATAGCACTCACCACACAGTTTAATGTTGGTGTTTCTCTTTAGTATATATGCTTTATGAGAAACTAGCTTTTATTCACAGCTGTTCGCTGGCTTCAAGTACAATGCCTGGCCCATCGATTAGGTACTCACTACACGAGACCAGAAGAGAGTGAAAGATATCTCAGAGAAACTGAAAAGCACAGTGGAACAGCTTTTGAGAATATACGATATACCTAGTTCCTTTCTAAAAATTTGTTTTAACTCTTCCTTTTGAGAGATGATAATAACATATGGATCTAACAATTAACAGTTTACAGAGTGCTTTTATAGACCTCTGTGCCTTTGTAATACTTATAACAATTTGCCAGGTCATGGTCAAAACCCACTTCCCTTGAGTACCAATTTTACTCCAGGATTATTCTCATATTCATACAATACATGGTTGTGTGATAGAGTAATATATGAAACCAAAATGCAGTTTTTAAGATAAAGCTAGAGACTTCAGAGGGTTTTCTAGATTTCAGTGAGTTTTAAGAATGCTCATTTCTCTTGGCCATTGGGGCACTTTGATAGAAAAGCTGAAAATGATGGTTATTCATTTCATCTTTTTTGCAACCTTGTTGAAAACACAGCAGTGTCTTTATTTTCTAAAAAAGGTAAAGAAACTTACTGATGTCATACGGCCAGCAAATAGCTATCTATGGCTTTGAAACACACTTTATTCTACCAACCAGTCACTTAATCCAGTGTGATTTCTATTTTGGTGTTCTCATAATGGCCACTCAGGTTTCGTTTGGCTCCTTTAGTAAAAGTTAGCTAAATAATACTTTATTGATTGTGGAGAACTAGTGTACTTCCAAAAGTGACCAGTTTTACTTTCAGAACATAGTCTCCCTTGTCAGTGGCAGGACTTTTAACCACACTTCCATTGAGGTCTCTAGTCTATGAGGCTGGGAGTCTGACACTTACAAAGACATGGTATGCAGATGGTCCCTAGGTAAGTAGATGAAACTTTGCCTCCTTTTCTTTGTTGCCCTCCATACACATATGCCTTTACTAGCTGACTAAAGTTTTTTTTTTTTTTTTCCAGCTTAATATAGTGGAAATAATGCAGTTGTAAGTGTTTTTGTTTTGGTTTTGATTTTGGTTTTGGTAGGGGGAGGGCAAACAGATCTGGGTTTAAATACCGGATCCATTCCTTATTTGCTGTGTGACCTCAGGTAGGATACATTTTTTTTTTTTAATGGACATGTTAACCCCCCCCCCCCATTTTCCCCCTCGCTTTTTTTTTTTTTTTTTTAAACAAACGGTAAGGTTAAGTATGTAATGCTTCTATTACCAAACCTGGTAATAAATACACACCTAACAAGTGCTGGTCTCTGCGCCTCCCCTCTTCTGCCCCTTCCCTGCCTTTTTTTCCCTTTGAACTTAACTGCAATTTTTAATCCTGGCTATATAATCAAAATAGGAACCAGGATAGACAATGCCTGTGACCCCACACTAGAGACTGTAATTTAATTGGTCTGGGATGAAACTTGGTTATGGAAGATGAACGAGGGGTAGAGAGAAAAGACCACAATTAGAAGTAGTAACCTCTAAATATATACAGAGCCACCCCCCTACTCCTTACTAATGTCTGTCTGTATCTGAGAATGAAGGAATCAAGTAGTATAAGGACTGTGCCATCCAAACCCCTCCTATCCTGTCTTTCCCCTCAAGGACTGGTCCTTTTTTATTGTTCCCTGAGGTTTTCCCAAATCCAGGTCAGATGAGAAAGCTGTTTTTAAGGTCAGGGCAGGGATGAGGGAAGTGAGCAGCTCTCATGTTGCTGGAGCTCTTCCCAAATTCTCAGGTCAAGTCCTTTCCATAACTTCCTTCCATGAAGGGACTCTCATGAGAAAAGCTTTGTTGATAGAGACCAAAGAGCCCTGACCACAGGGCCAGAACTTTGGTTCTTCTTAGGCTCCCGAGGACACCAGCATCCATTTTGCTCACCGTTTCTTCTCTCTGGTATAATTTCCCACTTAATTTTGTGGTCTAGAAGTGTAAGATTGGAAAGTATTGGCTCTCCTGAATAGTTTGGAAATTGAGTATTTATTTAAAGTTTGAAGAGACCATCTGAGGCTTTTGGCATAGGGCTCAGAGAAGATGTTTTTTTGAGAACATATGCCAGATATTTGGGTACATACCTCTGTAGTAGGCAATTTCAGATCTGATTCGGACAGATTGGTCTCTGTAAATTATAAAATACTCTGGTATGTGATTAGAATCCTCAGGACTCTTCTGATTTCTTGATTTAGGGAGGAGCAGTTATTGTGCCTTTTTGCAACATGCTACTAAAATTAAAGTAGGGTGGTAATTAATTACTCTCAGTAGAATGTTATTAGGTCACAGATGTGAGGGTGCACAGACATTACCCGACGTAAGCAGATATGGATGCCTGCTCTTTTCAACCAGTGATAGCAGTATAACGCAGAAATTCTTTACCAAGGTTCATTTCCAGAGAAATCTTGTCAGGCATACACATTTTGAATGATGTTTTTCTTTTTTAATGAGGAATTTAGGAAATGGACCTAGAATTTCTGAAGCGATTACTTCGATAACATATCACATATTGAGAGGCTCTATTAGTAACCTATGTGGTAAATGTAGTTTAGCAAGATGGACATTGCAAGGTGGTATAGCAAAGCCTTGAGCTTACATTTGGACAAGATGGGAAATATAATAGTATATGGAAATGAACAAGGGGGCTTCAGGTTTTCTAGGGAGCTGAGAAGAATAGATGTCAAGACATGTGGGTTTCTAGATCTTGTACTGACTGCATGACACTTATAATGATACTATCAAAAGAATGGGATGAATTGGTGTGACTGGAACATGTAGGTCTGATGTGTGGAATGGTGGGAATGAGGATCTGAAATGTGTTTTGGGGTCAGATGATGAAGGGCCTTGGATGTTCTCATGAGAAGCTTGGACAAACAAACATTGTCTTACTGGAAAACTGGGTTTATCCGAAGGAGAATGCTCAGGATGATATGGGGTATGGAAAACCATTTCTTATGAAAAATAGGTAAATATATCTTAATTGTAGAAAAGAGATAACCGAAAGGAGATAGAGTAATGACCCTCAAATAAAAGTGGGATTAGGCTGGGATCTGTGGTTAAGGATAATAGAGAGGCAAGTGTAAGAAAGAACTTTCTAACTAGTAATAGTAAGATGGCCCTACCATGGACTATAGCTCTTTAGGTTTCCAGTCATGTACTGGAACCCCAGCATCCAAGGAGGTACTTTAAGGGCCACCATGAGAGAAAGAAACCAGACAGCTAGGGCTCTGGGTCCCTGTGCTGCTTCAACCTGAATAGCCTTGTTCAAGAAACAAATATTTCCTATTTGTTGGTGTTCATTTGTTAGAGGAGAGAGGGTTCTGCTTCTTAGAAAACAGTTCGGAAAAAAATGACTGAAAAAGGCTAAAGTGAGTTTCCTTGTTCTTGTACCTTAACTCTTGATTTATGTATTCTAGCAGAACCAGGTAGAGCATCTTTATGTTGCTTATAGAAGTTATTTCTGTGTTGTTTGGGAGAGTGATTTAAAGATCCATAGGTTTCCTGTAAGGTTCTGTAAGCAATGAAGTAGAATGTTGCAAAAGTGTAGTTGTTTAGAATGCAGGATACAGTTTCATATGTTATTGATGACAATTGGATTTTCTGACCTATTCACAAAAATACCTATTAAAAAAACTTATTTTAATTAATAAAATAACAACTTTAAGTATGTCGATTAATAGAAAACAATAGTGCTGTGGTAATAATGAAATAAAAAATGAAAATTCGAGTTTTTTTTTATTATTAATCTTAGATTATACTACTGAAAGCAAACACTTAGAGGATGATGAAGTTTGTGGAAATTGTAAAGAGAATGTTTGGGGACTGTATAGGTTTGAAATACTAGCTCTTCAATTTTGGTGGTTAAGAGTAAGGGCTTTTCAAATGTTCATTGATTGTATATTACTTTACCAGGACTGCCCATAATAAAATCTCATAAACTGGATGGCTTAAACAACAGAAATTTATTTTCTCACAGCTCTGGAGGCTGGAAGTCCAGGATCAAGGTGCTAGAAAGGTTAGACATGAGACCTCTCTCCCAGGCCGGCATATAAGCCACCTTCTTTCTGTGACTTCACATGGCTTTTTCTCTGTGTATGGGCACTCCTAGTATCTTCTCTACTTATAAGGATACCAGTTTTAGTGGATCAGGGCCCTATCCTCATGATTTCATTAACCTTAGCTACCTCTTTAAAGATCCTATGTTCAAATACAATCACATTGGGGTTTGGGGCTATGATGTATGAATTGGACGGGGGACACATTAAATCCATAACAACCAGTGAATGGATAAAATGTGTTATTTCCATACTATGGAATACTACTCAGCAATAAAGAGAAACAAATTATTAATGTATATAGCATCATGGATAAATCTCAATAACATAATGCTAGGTAAAGGATGTCAAACACACTGATTCTATTAATTTGAAGTCGTTGAAAGAGCAACAGAAAGCAGATGAATGGTTTCCAGGGGCCATGGGTTGGAGGATGGGATCAACAGCAAAAAGGCACAAGGAGATTTTTTAGGGATATGAACTGTTCTATATCTTGATCACAACAGTAGTGGTTACACAACTGTATTATTACTAAAATTGATCAAACTTACAGTGCTTGAATTTTATTGAATATAGATAACACCTCAACTTAAAAGAATAAAAGAATAAATGCATTAGAGCCAATGTGGACCTGGATTTGGTCTCAGCTTTGCTGTTTAGTAGATAACCTGGCTTCAGCGATCCTTTCCGGGCCTCAGTTTGCCCTTATGCAAATGTGTGTTATGACAGTTGCTCTGGGAATTAGAATAGACATGTTAGCATTTAGCACACAATGTCTAGAGCATGGTAAATTATCAGTAGGTTATTATATTTTACTTCATGATATTTCTTCTCTTTTATAAAGTATGTCAGTAACAACAGTATTATGCTTGTCAATTCTTATTGTTACTTTTTTGCCTCGCAAATGGAATGGAAGATTTTCTGAGAAAGATTTGTCAGCGTCAAAGAGAAGGGTAGAAAGAGGGGATTTTAAAACAGCCAAATACTTTATGTGAATGTAGCATGTAACAGTGTATTGCATCCCTTCAAATATTATTTTTACCTGCTAAATTCATGTTTTATCGTGAAATTGATCTTTTAAATTATAATTTGCCAGATTTGAGAATCATTAGGATAAAGCTATCATACCTACCATTATAAAGACAAAGAGGAAGAACATTTAGGAGACAAACTCTATCATTCCTGCTCTTTGGAAATTTGCAGTCTAATTAGGAAAAAGGGAACATTGTACTAACTTTAAGATCTTAACCCATCTTTGATAGATTTATTTGCATGACTAATCCTTAGCTGAAAAGGACCATTAGATGTTCAAACAGAATTTAATTTTGCATACTGAAATGGTATTTAGAAAATAAGTTTGCATGGTGTTTTTAAGGAACTGATTTTTTTTTACAAGCAAAGAAATTAATTATTTTTTCCTACAGTTGACTTTTGGCCATCTTGACAGATATTTCCAAGCCAGTTAGTAAAATGTTATATTAAGTTCTTTGTATCCCGTTCATCTGTTTTTCATCAATTCAGCATCCCAGGGACTCTGCTTAAGTTCCTGAAACAGTGCAGGCTCTCCTGATCCATAATAGAGTGGAAATAACTATCTACCCCCACCCCGACCCCTTGTCTTTAGGCCTCTATGATGAAATCTATATATAATGTTACTTTGCTTAGAGAAAGTTCAGCAAATTTGGATGAATCCATGTAGTTAAAGAATTAGTTTAGATTTTTTAGAATCAGATTATAGCATACCCTTGGGGAAATCACATGTATGAGTGCAGCCATCTAAAACCAAGTGCAGGCCAAGTCATAAAGAGTAACAGATGACGCTTTTACAGTGTTGCCTCATAAACTTCACAGAGCACCATACCTTTAACATGAGAGTGCCATTCACAACGTACTAGTCATTGATCATGTAAACTTAGGATAACTCTGGGATAGCCACTGTCAACTCCGTGCACCTTTTTTATATTTATTTTGAAAATAAGTCTAACTTTTCACTTTTGGAATATTCAGGTTTATGATTAAAGACTACAAAAATGTTAGCATTTAGATTTTCTACATTAATTTTACAATCTGATCCCAGTGAACCAACCTAAAGTAATTGTAATATTTTGGTTTTTATTGCAGTATAATATACATACCAGATAATGCAAAGATCATAAATATATAACTTGATGTATTATCACAAGTTGAACACATCCATATAATAACTTGTACTTAAATAAAGAACAAAATTCCCCTCGAGCTCCCTTTTAGTTACTACCCCTAGCTAAGGCTAACTACTACTTTGACTTCTAAAAAGTAAAGGTAATTTTTTTATGAGGCCTAAAATTGTTTAATACATATGAAATGGTAAAAGAATTTTATCTATAATTATGATGATGATTAATAATCATGAATTAAAGATCTTGCATGCAGTAGATAGGACTTTAAAAGTATATTATATCTTATATCTGATGTAAATGTATGCTGGCATAGAATATATTACATACATGGAATTAGTCACATTACTCCCTTTTTTTTTTCCTATGTGAAATTGTTTTGTGCTGGATCATGTAAATTTGTGTATTTCGTATTCTTTCTTGCTTAAAAGTCATATTTGTTCTCAGAGAAAAGTACTACTTTTGTGCTCCCAAATTTCTGTCCTTGGTGTTCATTTTATTACCTCTCCCTTAGGGAAGAGTTTGACTCTAATTAGTTTATTTGCAAATAGCCCTCATATGAACAAATTTTTAATCACCAACAGAGTTGGCCTACATTCTAAAGGCTATCATAGCATGTATTCCTCCCTCCTTTGAATGCGTACTCAGCTAACAAGCCATATTTGTTGAATGCCAGCTTGGTACAGAACATTCTGCCAGGTTCACTAGAGGATATTAAAAGGAGTACACGATATCGACCTTGCCCTCAAGGGATTTAACAATCTAGTGAGGTGGTTAAAAGTGTGGATTCTGGAGCTAGACTACTTAGATTTATATTCCAAGTTCACCACTTCTTAGCTGTGCAATTTTCGGCAAGATCCTTAATTTTGTGTCCCATTTTCCTCATTCGAAAGAGGAGTCTGATAAGAATACTTACGTCATAAAGTTGGGGGGTGTATTAATGATACTAATACGTACCAAGCATTTTTGAACTGTTCCTGGCACATAGTAAGTACTCATTAAATTTTAGCTGCTATAATAATAATCATCATAGGGATCATAGATAATATACTGAAATTAGAACCAAGGTAGCACATAGTTAAATTCCACAAAGAATGATGAAAGCAATTTGAAGTATCTCAGATCACTAAATCGGCTGCTTATTCCATATGCCATCTTGCCTCATGTCCCCAGGCTGACATGGACCAATTTACTGTCTGGTTAAAATGGAAAGAGAAGAATCTGTAAAAATCATGAAATGTTTAAGGAAGCTGTGGTTAAAACTCCCAAGTATGTCTTTTCCAACTATTCCCCACTCCTCTATTCAGGATGCTCCTCTCCACCCCCAAGCCTGTCTGGATATATTTACTTCCTGTTCTCTATTACCTGAATATTTAGCAGTTTAAGACTTGAATGAACAGCATTCTCCTTTATCCTTTAGGGGTGTTAAGGGTCTGATGAGTCATTTGTACCTTACTATTGTGATCAGATTCTTATTCATTGAGTATCTGGCTAGAAATCAGATATAATTAAAGAATAGGAATTTGTTGTTTGGGAGAGAAATGAGTAATTTCAAAATATAGGATGTTTTATTTTTTCTCTAAATAGAGGTTTTGCACTGGAGGTGTTGACATTCTGATGTCATTGAAGATGGAGGAAAGGATAAAGAAATAGTGATAGGATGTCAAAACCTATTTAATCTCTTTTTGAGTGTTATCTGTTAGTATTAATTCACTCATATTAATATAAATTAAGCAGGCTGATGAGGGGGGCAGCAAGCTAGGAAACTACCATTTATTATATTCTATGGGGAGATTAATTCCATGTTCCAAATAATGAAAAGTGTGAAAGTTCCTTATTTATTTTTTGGATTGCATTCCCCTTATAAGAGTTATAAACAGTAATTGCTATGTAAATTAAGAAGAGATTGTTTTTTTCATTGAGTGTTCTAATGATGGAGTTAGGGAGAAAGTAGGGCTTGAACTGGATAATCCTTTTTAATATTTGTGTAATCGGGAATTGAAGAGGCCAGTGGCAGGTAGGCAAGTGTGAGTATGTTGACTGAAGAAAAGAAACAGATGAGATTGGTCAACTGACATTTCAACTTTCTAGCTGAAAAGTCTGAGTTCTTTTCCTAGGAGAGAAATAGTATTCTTTCCTACTACCTTATACTGCAAATGCAACCCCAAATTATCCTTGTTTTCTTTTTTTTGTTTGTTTTTAAGCTAATATTATGACATTTTATGCTTTAAAAATGGATTAAATACAATTTTCCTTTATTTTTTTATAGAACCTGAGGTTTTAAATTTGAGAAATTTTCCACTTTGAAAGTCATTTTAGGTGACAGGATTCCCTAGCAATATATGCATGATACCACAATCTAACTCTTCAACATCGTAATAATGCTTTCTGTGGGCCTTGAGTTTTGAAGAAGAAATTAATCTTCAAAGTACTCTATTCTTCAGCATGACCTAGGATGTGCCCAGTAGTTCCTTAATCTCTTTCTATTTTTTTACTTCACTTTCTAGATGAAAAATATGTTGCTTTCCCCTCATTGTGATAACATATGGAAGGTAAATGAGGAGACTGAGAAACCTAACTGAAATTTTTGTAGAAACACATTCTGTAAGCAAGAGATAATTATGTGTAAAATTTCTATACAGTTTTCAGGTGTGTGTGTGAGAGAGCGAGAAAGAGAGCATGTGCGCACGCGTATGTGTGTGTGTGTGTGTAGAAATTCAGAATGATCACCACATGCTACAGTTTTTAGCTATTTAGAATGAATGATTTTTTTTTACATGATGTCTGATGGCCTTATATAGTACAAATGAAGATTTATTTATAAATCAGGAAAAATTTTTAAAGAATTCTGTTTATGTCTGATATAGGTAATGGGCCACAATATAAATCTTTATGAAACTTAAGTACCCATTGTATCTTTTTCCAGTGGCTGCCACATGCAGTTGAATTTCTCCTTGTTATTGTGATTTAACTTGTGCTTCATAAAGGTTTTTCTTTTATATAATATGTCTGCAGTTAAGTTGAAAAGTATCTCCAGATTAATTCTGAGAATACTTAGAAAAAAGGTTTGTGTGAATATTTTTTTCATTTCTAAATTCACCATTTTGATACAAATACCCATGGTTTTCTTCTGTGTTTACATGCAGCCAGGAGCTATGGGCGGAGACGAGGTAAAAAAATTTTTTAATGAGATCCTTTGCTTGCGACATTGTGAGTAAATATGAGTGCGTGTGTGTTTATATTCGTGTATGTGTAAAACAGTTATTTTATGGTATGATGTTCTGGATGAACTATTTTAATGAAAATATTCTCTTATACTTTCATTATAATTATTTTTTGTTTTTAGTTGGTAATTTGTTCTTTAATCCTAATAAGAACATAGCAAAGACTATTTCTACCTGGAAGTTTTTGGTACATGGTTTATTGTGAATGATCTTGAGGGAATATGATATTTTTTTTGTCCTGTATCCACTGCGTTCTTTTTCCTACTATTTAGAAGACAGAAGTTAGGTTTCAGAAGGCAATATATGATCTTAGTATGTTGACTGGAAAATTTTTTTGTGTTATGTCCAGAGGCAGATTTACCTGAAGCTAAATGAAGCTTCGGTTTCAGGGAACCTCATGTTTATAGGCCTTCTCCAACATCTTTACCTTATTTTTGTGTTTTAAAAGAAGAATCTCTTCTTTTTCTTAGAGAGGAATCCCCAACTTGTATAGGTGCTAGGCCCCTTAAAGCTTGCATCCTCAAACAAAATAATATTGCTTTCATTTGTGTAATGCTGTAACTTTTCCAAAACATTTCTGTATCTATAATTTGTTCAAATAGTTTTATGAAGTAGATGGGGTAAGCCTCATATAATGGAAAGAATATGAGGTGTAGGGTTAAAAATCCAGGTTGTAATCACTGCTTTATCACTTATGTCTGGCAGCCTCATCTGTAAATTATGAGATAATAAAGCCAATCTTGTTCAATTTCAAGAGTGTTAGTGAAATTACAATATAAAAAATGGGAGAGCTCTGAAAAACTATTCATGTAAACTAAAAGCATTTCACAAATGTAAGCTGCTTTGGTACTCATTTACAGAAGATGGGAGAGAGGAAGTAATTTACTTAATGTGTGATCTCAAGTTAAAGCCAGAGCCAAGTCCAGAACCTTTGTCTTTGGCTGCTTATTGGGTGATGTTTACCATTCATCTGGGCTGTCCTTGACTTTGTAGTTGAGTTCTGAAGAGAAGATAATATTAAATTTATAGTATTTTATTATTTATTCCATAGTAAATATTTGTTGAATGTATGAATATTGGCAGAACTTAATATGTATTTGAGTTACCATTGAAACTCTTTTCATGGTGGAATCATATTGTCAGTTTTGTTTTCACATCATGGTAAAGAAAAACATTTGTGTAGTTGATTATTTGTTAACCATGGAAATAAATACCATTTAATATTTTTAACCTAAATTATTTTGATATTTAAAGTATAGAAAATAATATTACTAGAAATTATTTTATACTATATTTTTTCTTCATCTTGCTAGAAAAATGACCATTCTCAGGAAGGAATAGAGAATGGACACATTTTACATGGAAGATGAACACCATCTGGAAGGTCGATGGCAGGGACTAGCCTCTCCTCTTCTTGCACACTGATCAGTCACTAGATCTTGTCAATATTTTTCCCTCTTGTTTCTCTGACCTCGTCCTTCCCTTTCCATTTGTATTGTTTCATCTTTCTGAAACACCACATTGTCCATGTCACCCTCCTTTTCCATTCAGGATCCTCATCATCTGGCTTCTTCCAGTTTCATCAGCCTCATCATCTCCATTTTTCCTACCTCCCCTTCCCCTGACTAATCCATGTGCTTTCCCATTGTCTGGCCATTTCAAGTACTGTCCATCTTTCCTCTCATTTACTTAACTTAGGTCAATCCTTAATTCATACATTCAAGCCTACCTCAGGCCTTACCCCTTCCAGGAAGCCTTGCCCAAGTGGCCTTGCAGGCAGTATTTTTTCTCTGCACCTACTGCTTTGCATACTTTCTGTCTTTTCTGTATGCCCCGACTCTTCAACTGAAGATAAGTTCTTTGAGGACAGTTGTCTCTTGTGCCTAACACTGTGATAATACATAGAATTAGCACTTACTGAATGTTTATTGATAAGGATTGTTTTGAAATAACACCTCACATCTATGCAGACCATACTTTGTCATTATATTTTAAAAAATTATTTTGTTTTTACAATTCATAGTATATTAAATACTAGACATCAAGAATATAAGGTCACCTGTAGTTTCTAAACTCCTAAAAAAATACTCTGCCTATTTCGATGTTACCCTCCCCATATCTATTTGTAAGTTTTGACTCAATCATTGTCAGAAGCTACAATTATTTTTGCATCAAGTGCTAAGCTAAACACTGCCTAGATGACTTGGTCCCTGCTCTCAATAAGCCTGCAGTTTTACAGTTGTAGATGAAGAAGATAGTAAGGGGGCGAGGGGAGGGAGGAGAAAGCAAGAGAGCGCAAGTGAGCACTAAAAGACTGAATGTTGACTCTCTGTCATGAGAAAAGAATAGGCAGAAAATTTTTGTTCTCTGCTTTTATTTGGTTTTCTATTCTCAAAACTTAAAAAGAAGAAAAGTCATTTTCCTTAAATATAATGACATAGTCATGTGGAATGGGGCGGGTGTGCTTCATATCCACTTTCATTCCCTGAAATGTACTTATCTGGGACAATGCTGCATAGTATAAATTTGATGAACTGGCAGATTTCCTCATACTTATTTGTTTTTGTGACCAGGGATTATATTAATACTTGATTTGTTTCCTCCAAACAAAGTTTAAATTTTTTCCAAAAAGCATAAGTAAGCTTGCTGATATATGTCCTTTAATTCTACCTATGATTAAGATTTGCTGTAACTTATATCGTATACATTACATAGATGTGTTGGTAAATATTTTAGGAATAGAAAACAAAGGGAATTATCTGTAATGTTTTGGAGATATATCAACAAGAATTAGGCCAGTAGACTCTTTCATCTTTCCTGATAAACCCGGAAAAGCTTCCTAGAATACATAGAATTTCAGGAACTCTTTGGATGATAGGAGAGGAGTAAGAAGCAAGGCATTCTAGGTATGTGATTTAACTAAAAAGAAAGAAATAAGCATGAGATAAGCATGACCAGATGCTTGGGGAATATGTCCCTGAGTGTATGCAGTGAGGGCCAGCTAGAAAGGAGAAGTCGGCAATAAGATAGGCTCTGCTGCTCTGATGAATGGTTTTTGAAACAGAGGGTAAGACTCCTAGACACATATATGTCAGGCTTTAGAAAGAGGGTTTTATGATACAAATTACGAAAACAGGAGAGAACTTGGGCATCAGTAGAAGGCTTAGATGGTGTAACAAGTATTGGAGGGTAGACTCTTTGGCAAACCAAGTGCTTCCAGTAGTATTGTTGAAGCAGTAGTAGTAGGGAGGAAGAATTAGATGCCAATGAACAGGATTTGAAAATGAATATTAATTGAGTATAAAGTATTTAAATCCAATTATTTTTCCTTTTGGTACTTATTTTTACTTTCAAGATGTGTTTTAGTAGACAAATGTTGCTTTAACCTTGTGAAATCAAAATGACACCAAAGAATCCTAACATTTTCTTTCAGGACTATTCTGACTTTCCCAAGCTCTGATATGTGTTGTCTTGTACAGTTGCAGTCCTTGTTAGAAACTAGTCTAACGGATCGTGTCACACAAGATCTTTGCCTCACATTTAGCGGCACAGCTGATTAAAATATGCGTTGTGTTTTTCATTTTACATGAGTTTTTATAGACTCTGGGTGACTTTTGTCCATGAACAAACATGTTGGCTGCGGCAGTGCTCTTGATGTTTAACGAAATTACTTAAAGAGCAGCAAGGAAATGTAAAATATCCTTTTAAACAATGTAAATGAGCAAATGCAAAGAATGATTAGAATTGCTTTACTATTGGATTTACTATCGTAAAATGTACTTCTGTGTATATTTAATTCATAAAAATCTATTACATTAATGGACAACTTAGTTGATAGCAAAGATTCTAAAAATCTAATAAAGCAAACTTGTGTACAAAGGTAGAGTTGCGTCTTTCTGCTAAAAGCCTGCCCAGGGGAGGAGAGATCAGCTGTATCAGTGAGACTGTGGTACAGACATACCATCCTGCTAATTCAAACTGGGTTATGTGAGCTTTGTTGTCTGAAGGAATGGATGGTCCCAGAGTGAAACATGGACAATTGAAGAAATTTCTGAGTGTTCATGGTTATACAATCTGAAATGTTACTGTTTCTAGTAATAGGAAAGTTTTAGCACAGGAGATGATGAGGAGAATAAGATCACTAGTTTTTCACCTCTGCAAAACATTTTTCTGGGAGAGACCTAAATTAATAACAAAGGAGGGGTTCTGAGCTGTTCACCCTCATTTTATTCATTAAGTGTTTATGTGCTTACTATGTGTCAGATGCTGTGCTGGTTACTAGATGTGTTCTGGCCCCCCACTGAGTGTTCACTCTAGTAGGAGAGAAAAAGAGACAGTAAATAAATGTAAGAAACATTTTTATACTCAAAGGTTGTGATAAGTACTAGGCAGGAAAAATAAGAGGTTCCCTCTAACATAGGATGGTTTTCAATGAAGAGATGTTATTTAAACTGAAACCCAAGGGTAGAGAAAGACAGGTATCTTTAAATAATTTTTTATTATGGAAATTTTCAAACATACACAAAAATAGAATGGTTTAATGAGTTATATACCCATTGCTTGGCTTCAGTGATTATCATCAACATTTTTGCTAATCTCATTTCATACATTCCTCCATCTTTTTCCCTTAGAATATTTTAAAGAAAGTTCTAGGCATTATAAAACAGCCATTGTGAGAAGCTTGAGGCAAAGTAATACTGATAAATGGTACAACATTGATAAACCTTGAAAACATTATGCTAAGTGAAAGGAAATTACAAAAGGTCACATATTACATGATTCCACTTTGTGAAATGTCCAGAATAGGCAAATATATTGAGACAGAAAGTAGACTAGTGGTTGCCTAGGGCTGAGAAGTTTTGCAAAAAATGGCGAGTGACTGGTAATTGGTTAAATGAATGAATTGTATGAAATGTAAATTATATTGCAATAAAGCTGTTATTTTTTGAAAAAACAGGGGTAGGGCTTGAAGCAAGAAAGAGCTTTGTGTGTTTGAGTAAGGTAATAGACCAGACAATGCTGAGCTTGGAGAGAGATGGGGAGGGTATATTAAGATGAAGTTAGAAGAAGAAAGGAAATATGATCTTCTTGGGCTTTGGCTCCTGGTAAAGATTTTGAACTTGATCCATGTACAAGAGGAAATCTATGAATGTTTTAAAGCAGGGTCAAGTGATTGGATTTATGTTTTTAAAAAAGCACTTTGCCTACCGTTTGGAGTAGAGTGAAAGGAGAAGTAGATTGTCTAATTCAGAATGATGGTAGTAGTCTAGGCAAAAGACGATGGCATTTTAGGATAGGATGATAGCAATGGAATTGGAAAGAAGTGAACCAATGGAAGATATATTATATAGGGAAGGATCTACCCTCTTTAATGGCATTAGATTGAAGAATTGAATATGGAGAGTAAATCAGAAAGAAGACTCAAAAATGTTGTTCAGCTTCTAGCTAAAGCAATTGGGTGAATTTGGGTGCCACGTATTGAAATGAAACTGGGGGAGAATAGGTTTAAGGTAGATGTGAAGAATTTATTTATATGCGGATTAAATCTATGATGCCTAACAGATACTCACATAGTAATACCAACAAAGATGTATTTTTATCTGTTTGTATAGTAGGGATTATATAAGATTTTTGTGTAATAAAAGGAATTCTGCTTCTCCCAAAGATTTGAAAACCATCTAGTTCAACTCTTTCATTATGTAAATGAAACTCAGATAAGTGAAATGTTTTGTCCAACATCACAGATTAAAGCCTAGGCTGGAAACTGACTCTCTTGATTTCCAGGCAATTTTTCTCAAGGGAGTCATGCCTCATAATCCACTTTTTAAAACCTCTGAAGTAACTAATTCCCGAACTACATGCAAAACTAAGATGAAAAGAGTCAGGCTTGGAATGGACACAATGGACCAGAAGCTAGAGCTATTGTATTAACGGATACACTTTCCTTAACTTGATTTGGTGGGAGCTCAAAGGTGAGGTCCGACCAGTCTTAGTAGTCCAGCATGGCCAGTGGTCTTTTGTTTTTCATCATAAGCTGCAGGAAAGGATGCCTCCTGGGGAGGAGTTTCCTTGGACAGGTCTGCCATGCTTACTTAACTAGTTCTTTGCAGGTTTGTTATGTGGCATTTTTCTTACATGATTCCTTTAGCTTTAAGTCATCTCTATGTTTAGGGATGATTTGTCCAATTACTGGACCAAAAAATTACATTCTGATTATTAATTGGAAATAGATATCATGAACCCAGACTGTTAGTGGAAAAGAAAGCCATAGGGCCAACTTGTAGCAGTGGAGAAGCTTTTCTCCTGCTTCTGTGGAAATATTGAATGTGAATATTTTATATGGAGGTATCATGAGATTTTAAAACAGATTTATATACTAGATACATAAGACTATTATTTTTGGTAAGTAACATGGTTTACTTAAAATATTTTGGTCTTGGGGAATGTTTTCATTAAAGAAAAGAAATATATCAGAGAGATGCTGGTTAGTGAAGCAGGGCCTCTCATAGAACACAATTTGGGTGCAGCCTCTTCAAATTTCAGTTTCTAGCAACATGTCCAAGAACTAAAATTTTACTAGTCTTCTCAGGGACAATTTGTCTTGGGGGGGATGGCTTTATGCCAACCAAATGCATGCACAAATACCAACCTCACAAGGGACCACTGGACAAATCAGAATACCAGTGTTTTAATTTATCATGGAGATAGATGTAATAGAAATACAATTTCAATGGCTGATTATTTGCCTACTAGTTCAAGAATCACCTCTTCACTATAGCCAGGCTTGAAATTCATTAATAGAACAAGAGCTTATAATTAGAGCATAGGGAAATAGACAGTTTCAGGCTATGGAAACATCAAATGAACCATTCTCTCCCACAGAGGAGTGATTCCACCACGATGATAAAATTCTTTTATCTCCTGTTGGTCTGCACTGGGTAAACACTATAAGTTCTTATTCTTCACTTCTCCTGCAGACTCACTTTTTGTTCCATCAGCATTTAGGTAGTCATGTTACAGTAAGGGTGACTAGATTGTAGATTTTACATTCCATTCTTGAGGATACACTTTCCTTAACTTGATTGAACTTGGATGTTTCCCAAGGCTCTATACACTTCACACAATATCTCTTCCAGTGGCTGCCTGCTACAGACAATCTTCAGTGATTCTTAAACTTGAGCATAGGAATCACTGGAGAAATTTGTTAAAAGTGCATATTTTTAGGTTTGACCTTCACAGATTCAGATTAAGTGGATCTGGGGATTGGGCTCAGAGACCTACATTCTTAATTCTTACAAACAAAGCATAATGTATGTGTGGATTCTTAGCAGTTTCATTTTCAAGAGCCACTTTATTACTAAAATCTATGGTACTCTAAATACCAATAATAAAACAGAGATTCGTATTTAGAACCTTGGAAAATTTCAGTACCCATAACCAATTTTTAAAACAGTCCAAGTTTTTACAATTAGCTATTGCTTTTATTTTCTTTGCCATTATACTCTGGGGAAGCTGTGGTTATGTTGGCCATGCAGAAAGTTAGTTCACTTTGTTCCAGAATGTCTTGAACATCCACTTCTCCTTCTTCACTATTCTGTTTCAAGACTTCCTCATCTCTCATCTGGACAGCTGAGATTTCTTCAGACTCTCACCCCGTCCCCCTTCTCACTGGGTACAAATCGCTGGTGGGGGTGAAAATAGCCATTTGTAGGATTCGGGGTAGAGGGAATAACACAGGCAGAACCATCTTATAGAAGTCATTCTGACAGATAGGAGGTGGCTTAGATGAGAGTATCAGAGCCTCCATGGAGTGAGTGTAGTTTTGTTTTTTTGTTTTAAAGTTAGTATTAGAATGAAATACTAAATTTGGAAAATAGGGAAATTTCCTATTTCTGTTGTAATATGGAGTGTAGAATGTAATGCTTGAACAAATAGAAGTAATAGAAAAGATCTCAGTTCTCTGCGGCATGGTCCCATCTCTTGCCATTGTCACAGCTGAGTATTGTGTTCCAGCATATTCTGCAGCAGCATGTCTTTCATGTTCTGTTTGCCTTTCCTGGGTGCTTCCTCACATTTAACATTTATTGAGTACCTTTCGTGTGTCCTTATTAGAACATGAATATACAGTGGTGAACAAGATTAAATTGGTCCCTTTCCTAATAGGGCTTACAATTTAATGGGGTTAGGGCATGAAATACCAAATAAAAACCCATACAGTAGTTTAATTGTAATTGGGAAAAGTGTTGATAAAAATGCTGTGGGTAGATAGAAAAGGGGACCTAATCTAATCTAGAAGGTCAGGAAAGTTCCACCTAAGGAAATGGCTTTACAGCTGAGACCTGAAAAACTGGTAGGAATTAACTCGAAAATTAGGGCATTGGGAAAAGGGTGTTTGTTTTGGTTAGGGGGAACACTTTGTCCTTAGGGCCTGAGGCAAGGAGAAATAATCAAAAAATTGAAAGGAGGTCTGTGCAATTGGAGTTTAGTGAACCAGAGGGAGAGGCAACACTATGATGTAGGTGAAGTAGTCAGAGGCCTTGCAGTTACAGTGATGTGTTTGCACTTTATCCAGAAAGGAATGGAAAGTTATTGAGGAGTTTTAATGATGGGGTAAAGAGTGTGATTACATGTTCAGAGTAATATTTGAAAATGGTGACTTTGGCTGTTTGTGAAGAAAGAATTGTGGAGTAAAAGGTAGAAATCAATAGACTGAACAGTCTATTGTATAGACTCATTAGGTCATTAGTTCTGGGGGCAGATAGATGATGGTGTTAGGACCGAACTTGGAGAGAGCTGACTGGATTGAAAAGTTATTTTGTAGTTCGAATGGGTAAGACTTAGTGAAAGATGGATTGGATGTAGAGTATGAAAGAAATGGAGATGTCAGGGGTGATGCCTAGATTCCTGGATTGCCTTGGATGTGGGCAATAGTCATTTTTATTGCAATTGCAGGCAGTGCTGGAGAGTCAGGTTAGAGGGATCAAAAGCTGTTTTGAAAGTTCTTTCTCTGTGGATTCTTGTTCTTTACCTTAGAAACCCACTCCCACAAGATTCTGCTCAAAATTGTCTTCCTGTAAAATCACTGGAAAGGTCTTTTTGCTTCATCTCCCATACGACAGTAAATTGTGCTTTTGTGTCACTTAGTAAAGTCTTCTTTTAGAACTTATTCCCTCTATTTTATAATCATGTATTTGCCTATCTCTTTTACCAGACTCGATTTCTTTGTCAGGGACTTCCAAATAACTGTCATATTTGTTTGGTATTCTGGAATGTGGATACATTTTTTTTTTGAGTGTTTTCCACTGAGTTATGTATGTTAAAGTTTTCTTTATCTTAAATCCAGGTACAGCTATATTAATTTATTTTACTTTAGAACTTATCCCAGCCTTCGGTATTCTAATGTGGATTATTAATCTCTGGGGAGAGAATAAAAGGTGTGCAGTGTTTTCCAATGTTACTTAGTCCTCCCTCCCCCTCACCAATTTTTGTTTTCTGAGCATTTCATGTTACTAGTGGTGAAGGTGAGAGGTGGGGAAAGGAACATTCTGTGGGAAATTCTGATTGAGGTATGTGCCTGTCACAGAGTACGCACATAATTCACTGAATGTGGACTACATGAAAAGGAAACCTGACAGCTGTGGGAGAATGTCACTCAATGTCTTTGAGAAGTTCATTTTGCCTATAGTTACTGCAGATCTATTTTTTTCTCTCAATAATCAAAACAGACATCAAGAGATGAAAATTTACTGTCTATTGTTTGTTCCTGCCAGGCTAAAAAAGCTAGGTGACACGAGGTGACCAATTTTGCTCTGTTTCTTTGTAGCTAAGCTGGGAAGAGCTGAACAAAAAATTCTTTGGTCCTTTTATTTATTAACTCCCAACATCAAAACAGTGCCTTTCTTATACCACCTGGGTTTTTCATAAAATAAACAGTTATATTAGTAGCTATTTTTTTTTGTAAAAGAAATAAATGTTCAGTATTTTTCTAAGGCTATTTATATTCTGTTTCAGAGAGTTGGCTATAGTGACGCAGAACCTAGGTTTCAGAGAAATAAAGACAGGGTAGACTAAATGGGGAAGACACTGTCCTTTTTTTTTGAAGAGTGTATGAATTTATTTTAGAGGGGAGTTTTTCTTTTTTTCAAAAGTTAGAGTGCTCAAGACAGTTCGTTTTTAGAGTGAAACCTAGTGGAAAGTTTTTACCAGGAACTCAATGACTCAAACAGGAAAGGTTATTTGTTTTTAAACTTAGATTTTATTTTGTAATGCCAGATGGCATCATTGTGTTATATTTATTAAGACTAACCGCTAGTATCTTTTTTATAGTCATGTGGAGTGGTTGGTACCTTTGCTCTGCGAACTTATTTGGCTATAGAGTTAACATGAAAAGTTTTTTTGAGTAATATAAGATATGACGTAGATTAGTAGGGTAAAAATATCATGACCGCATCTACATCTGTTCTCCCACTTCTTAATTCATATATTTGTATGTGCTTGCCCCACATTTTATTACTACAGGTGTTTTTTTCCAAGTTGGAGTAGCTTGGAATGGCAGGGAGAGCCTGATCATGTTTAGTCCAGCTATCAAAGAAGTTATCAGCCTCTGTCATAAATTTAATATTCCTCAGCCATCAGGGCCCATCTTTAGAACTAAACCTTTGACATCCCATAAAGAACAAATAAAAATCTTTGAATAAAGATTACTTTCCTATTTATTTTAGGAAATGCCTGGGGAAAGGCTACATAACTTCTGGAAACTCTTAGCAGCAGTGACAGGGACTATATGAGTGAACCGTAGTGATTTTTTTAGCAGTGAAAACAGATGCAATTTTGGATGCTGCTTCTTTCATACTAATCCAGTCATGTCTGTGCTTACATACCTTTACACAAAAATAATGGTATAAACTTGTGTAGATCTGCAGTTGCTTATTCTTTTGAAAAAGTCACAGCTCAGAATTAATTTTTTTGTATGCTTTACTATGCACTTTTGCTTCTAATAAAGTAATCATTGTCCAGGAAAATAATTTTAACTGTAGAAACTCCCACATTTGTTTCAGGTCGGTCTTCTCTGTTTCCCTTTGAAGATGCCTTCCTGGATGACAGTCATGGTGATCAGTCCTTGTCATCTGGCTTAAGTTCTCCCACTCGCTGTCAAAATGGGGAACGAGTAGAACGCTACTCTAGAAAGGTGTTTGTTGGAGGCCTTCCTCCTGATATCGATGAAGGTACTATGAGTTCATTAATGACTTTATAAAGGCCAAGTTTGTTCTTTGTGCAATCTAATCCTGCCTCTCCTCTCCAAAGCAGCTTTAGGACATTCATATCGTAGTGTGCAGGAGATGAAAATATTCAATAGATGGAACAGTAATAGATTGTATACTGTAGGTCTTTTGTTTATAAGTGTTTATTTTAGCAATCTCCCAACAGCTTCCTATTTCCTAGTTATTAATTTGGAGATAAACTTTAAAATAATAATGAAAGTTAATATTTATGAAACTTTTACTGTAAGCCCATTATTGTGCTAAGTAGTTCACATTACAGTATCTCATTTAATCCCCATAGCTATCCTATAAGACAGCAGTTCCCTATCTTTTGGTAGCAGGGACCGGTGATCCGATGAGAATCTAATGCCCCATAATCTGTGGTGGAGATGAAGCAGTGATGCTGGCACTGGGGAGCTGCAAATATTGATGAAACTTCTCTTGCTTGCCCTCTGCTCACCTCCTGCTATGTGGATCTGCTATAAGAATATTAAAACAGCATTGTTTCGCCAGCATTATTCTAGCTATGACATTTCTTATAGTTTGTTATGATTTTTTTTCACGATGAGAAAAGAATCTCTAAAAATAGTTTTATTTTAGACTCACTACTTTAAAGTTGTGCATAGCTGGAGACTCATTTCCCTCCAGACTATTCTTGTTACTAGTGTTAATTTCATCTATCGATTATATTTTTCTTTAAGACAAAGTTTTGATCATGGCTGAAAGAGTGGTAGCTTAAGCCTGGATAGGAACCAAATTATAACTTGATTTCAGTCAGAAGTCAGATGAAAAAGATAAATTTATTGAACTACAACTTTTGAAACAACTCTGTAAGGCATATAGTATGATAGAAAGAGGCTTTTACCTTTTTCTTGTCACCAAATAGAATTGCCTCCTTATTTTCCTTGCTCCTCACCAAAAGAATCATATCTATTTGTAAAAGAATCTTAGAGATATAATCTTAGTTTAATAATAATAATCTAAGGTAAATAATCTTAGAGATTTTAGAGATTATGTCATGCAAATGAAAGTATATTTTAAATATTTCGTGTACTTTTTGCCTTTTTTTAAACAAAACATTCCATTTTTTAGAATTTTCTTTATACTTGACAGAAAGGTCACCTTATCTGATGTCAGTTTTTTTTTCTTCCAAAATCTTTGTATCAAGTTTATTGGCAGTGAGAGGAAATGAATTATAGTTAGAAACACGGTTGAAAATGAATAACCATATGTACCTCCCAAATAATGGTATTTCAATTAGTAGGTTTGCCTTCTGTAAAAATGCTTTAGTTAATAGTACTCAGAGTATTTTTTGTGTAAAAAGACATGTTTTATGCTTTTTCATTTGCAATATTCTTTTCTCTTTTGCTAAGATTCCTTCTTTGTTTTGTAGATGAGATCACAGCCAGCTTCCGCAGGTTTGGACCTCTAGTCGTAGACTGGCCTCACAAAGCTGAAAGCAAGTCATATTTTCCTCCTAAAGGTAATGCACTTAAAATGTTACCACTATCTGCTCATTAATGTCTCCACTGCCTGCCTATTGGCGAGCTAGTACAATAGTTAAATAAAAGACAGCCTTTTAACTCTTAAAATAGCTGTTGACTTTTTTCCCCAATTAAAAAAAAAAAACATTTTAATGTTGATGATCTTTTTGTGTCTTACTGTTTTTACTTGGAGACTATTCCCTCAAGTACACACTAATTTCACGGCATATATTTTATTGACAGTGAGGTCCTGTGAGTCTGTTGTAAATGAGCCCTGGGCTAACTTTTCATTATTTGAGAGAAAAAACCTAGAGTTTCGAGGAATGTTAGCAATGAGAGAAGAAAAGTTATTTTGAGTCAAAGTTTATTTGTATCCCATAGCTCTGTGGTTTTATAGATCTTATAAACCCCCAACTTGGAATACCTAGTGACTGATGAATGGCATTATATGAAATTACTTTTATCCATGTCTATATCTCAAGTATGTTGATGGTTGGAGAGCCAACTAGCAAATTTCATGTGACCTTGCTTCCCTTATTTTTGGTAGGCTTTTTTTTATTATTGAGGAGGGCACGAAAATATATTACTCGTTCACAGTTTGTCATTTCTGCAGAATTTAGGGATCTTTTCTGGTGATATTAACTCTGAGTATGTTCCTGAATTTATATAGAAGAGTGTTTTGGATTAAAGAGGAAGTTTTCTTCTCATGTTTGTAGATATGTTTCAAGGATGTCTTTCATTCCTAAGGAATTGTTTTTTGATCTGTATTACTATGTAACATCACTCACCCCTGGAGTCAAAAACTTGTCCTTCCTGTGCCTTTTACAGGAATCGAATTAGCTTAACTCAGGAAAGGCAACTGGCTTCCTTTTATGTTTGGTTTCTTTGTCGCCCATACTTCTCCCCACTCTCTTTATACCCTATGAAAATAAGTTATGCATTAAATAGAGGGCTGTTTGTTTGCTTTTAACATTCTTTCATTAATTATCTCCAGGAGCTTTTAAAGTTAAAAAAATTAAGTTTTATATTAATCAAAAAAGATAAAAATCATTTTAACTTTTATCCTAAATCTACTTCTCTCAGCTATAATCACTGGTTACATTTTATTAAATATCCTTCTGATATCTCTTTATGAGTATATACATTTTCATGAATTTTAAATTTTGCATGAACAGGATCACATGATACCTGCTGTTTAATAACTTGCATTTCCCCCCAACAATATCAACACCTTTCTATAAGAAATGTACATTATTGATAATGACCTTGTTTTATTTAATCAGTCCTACTGATGATGGGCATTTAAGTTGCTTCCAGTTTTTTTCTCTCATGGAAGATGCTTCATTGAATATCCTTTCATCTTTTTGCTCTTTTAACATAAAAATTATCTCTTAGGGTGAATTTCTAGAAGCGAGGTACATGTTTATATATATTGCTGAGCTGCCCTTAAGAAAGGTCATACACATTTCATGTTCCCGGTAATAGTACCTGATTTATAAAACTCAGTTTTATTGAGGGTCTGGCTATATAACTCTTTTTCAATCTTTGCCAATCTAATGGTTAAAAAATATGTCTTTTGGGGGCATTTTTTTCTCTTTACCGGCCATCTGAATTTATTTTACCTTTTTATATTGACATCTCATTTCCCTCTCAAGTATATGATGGTTTAAGGCACAAGAAAGGATCCAGCTTTATTTTTCTAGGTAGCATGCTAGTTGTTTCAATAGTCATTTATTGACTATTGCATGTTCTCCTTATTGATTTTGAATCATTAGAATTGAGTATTGATTGATGGCTTCTGTTTCTCAGTGAAATGTAAAATTTCTCTAGAACTGCTCTGTGTAGTGTCATGTTGCTAAAAGGCAATTGAAATGTGACTAATTCAAACTGAGATATGTTGTAAGTGTAAAATGCACACTGGACTTCAGAGACTTAGTTTTAAAATGGTAAAAGATCTCAGTAATTTTGTTTACGTCTTAACATGATAATTTTTGGATATATTAGATTAAATAAAATATTAAAGTTAACCTCACCTTTTTTTTTTTAACCTTTTTTAATGTAGGTTTTGGAAATTTTTAAATTACATGTGTGACTCATATTTCCATTGGACAGTACTCCTTCAGAATGGGGATCAGCAAACTACCTGTTTTTGTATGGCCCCTAAGCTATGAATGGTTTTTATATTTTTTAAAACTGTAAAAAAACACACACAAAACAGAATATGTCACAGACTATATGTGGCCCTCAGATCCCTTTACAGAAGGTCTGTTGACTCTTGCTCATTTAGCTTCTGAGACATCCAGTGACAGAGGAGGCAGTTTATTTCAGAATAAGTCTATATATTTGTAGACCTAACTAATTATTAAATTTTGTTCTTCTATTGATTCAAATGCTTCCCTACAATTTTTACCCATCTATCTTTTGGTACTTAAAAGACTATCATATTTTCTTGTAAGTCTCCTCTTTTCTAAGCTAAATATTTTCACTTCTCTTAGTCATACCCTATGCCTAATGGCTTCTAGACCAACGTTCTCTTTGTCTGTCTTTTCTTTATATGTGTCACTTTTACAATATCCTACATTTGTTACTGAAAATTGAAGGAAGAATGTTTGGGTTGGTCTGAGCAGTACAGCGTTTAGCATCTCTATAAACTCCATGGTTTTTGCTACCACTCCTATATAACAGCATAATAATACAGAAGTATATAACATCAGAGCTGGTCCCCTTATTTTACAACTGAGGTTAAATGTTGAGATGGACTAGTGAGACCAGGCTAAGAAGAGAATTTGGATCTCTTGATTCTGGTCCTCAGGCTTGCAGCCTCAGAGAGCAGATTGCCTTTCTGGTGATTGGGGTCAAGGAGGAAGAATAATTATTATACTATTGACTCCTGTTGTGTTTTGCTTTTAGCTAAAGTCTGAAGGTTGACCTATTTGGGGAGGACCTAAAGAAATGTGGTGTTATTCTGAGACTGAAGTTAACTTTTAGAATCCATGCCCATTGCTTTGAATGTTGGGAACATCTAGGTAGTTCACCCTAAACTATTTTGTGCCTTCTTAAGCATGCCCCCCTTGTGCTATTTATACTTTTCCTTAAATTCCTTAGGTTTTAATTTAGGTTCATGCCTTCTTGGTAATGCCTCTCTTTCTGGTTGTACTTTTTGTTATGTCACCTTAGGTTGGCCATTAGGTACAGTTAATTTGGCCATACATTTTAGGCTTCCATATATGTAGAGAGGAAAGCACAAACCATTCACTATGAAGTCCTTCAGCCTTTTTCTCAGAAAGCGTATGCCTAATAAAATAAACAGAATCATTTATTCATCTGTCTATCTGTACAGATATGGAGTAGGGTTTGTAAAACCATCACCATTTAAATGGACTGTGGCGGGCTTAAAATCCACATAGAGAAACAGTGGCCAGGCACATCAACTGTCCTCTTAAGTGCTGTTGGGATAACTGAGTGGGAAGTGATGGAGGCTGGGCTCTCCCCAGCACAAGGACCACTGAGGCATTTGACTAACCATTTGAAGATATGCAGAAACTTCTCGATCAGTTTGTCTGTGGGCCATAAGCAGGTAATTGCTTGGTGTTCTTCAGAGCACCACTGAGAACATGGAAGGTTAGGAAGTTATGACCATCAGATTGTGTGTTCTCATGATTTCTTTTTGACCTCATGAACTCACAGTCCTGTAGGAGAGATAAGAAAAATAGTCAGGGGTGGCTCATAGTGTAGTGTTAGCACGTCTGCTTTACATGCAGAAGGTCCTGGGTTCGCACCTTAGGTGGAGCCACGAACCATACCCCAGGTGCACCAGGCTTTGTGAGCGCCTGGCCCCTCAAATGCACCTGGGTGCCAGGCCCTGGGGGTGCGCCACGAGCTTGTGGGAGGATACACCCCACCTTCAGAGATCCAGTTCTTAAGGAGAGCTGGCAACATATGTAGGTCAGGGGTGGAAATGTGTGTGGGGGACGGAATTAAAGAGGGGAAAAGTATTTTAAAAAGAAAAGAAAAGAAAAAAAATAGTCAAATGGTCACAAAATAAACACAATCGCAAACTGTGGTAGTTCTCTAAAGGAAAAATAGAGAATACAGTGAGAGACTTTTTTAAAAGAGGGATATCAGCTTAGATTGGAGATATGGAGAGAGCTTCTCTGAGAAAATAATAGTTAAGCAGACCTGGAAATTGAGGAATTGGCTAGAAAATGTAGGGAAGCAAGCTCCAAGCAGAGGAGTACCATATAGGAAGTACTGAGTAAGAAAAGGGCTTGATACTTTTGAAGAAATGAAGGAAGTGTGGTTGGAATGCTATGAAGGAAGAGAAAATGATGAAGAAGTAGGATTTTTTTTTCCTTCCCTAAATTAGTTCCCCAGAAAGAGTAGACATGAAGATATTTGTGTGATGTTTGTCTTTGGGGTAGAAGGAGAATGGAGTTAGGTCCAGTAGAAGTGTCAGTTTAAAATACTTTATAGTAGCTATGGATACAATTAAAGCAGTCTTACATTGTGTTTTCCACATTTAGTTCTAGATGATTAAAAGAAGTCCAACTCTAATCAAAATATTGAGGAAAAGTTTCCTGAGATTGCATTCTCATGCATTTTAGTTCTGACACAGTAGACCTGAAATTGTCAGTCCTGGAAAGAGAGCTTCTCCCAAATGTTAGGGCATGATTAGAATACTACTGAACATCATTATGTTTATAATAGCTTGGGGTCAGGTAATTTGCAGATAGTTGTTGAAAAGGGGTGGCAAGAGAACAGAAGAAATGCAAACAGAGGACTTAGGTCCTAGTACAAATGATCATGCAGCATTGGGAATATCGCTCCATCTAATATTTATTGCATGTCAGTCTGTATTTTATATATTTTTATATATATATATATTTACTTATTTATTTATATATATATATCTTTGGGGGGGATGTAATAACAGCAGACATGCAATTAATTTTCTAATCTCCTTCCTCATATTTCTACATAATTTTTACATTTTTAAAAAGGATTGTCTAACCTATAGTTTGTACCATAATTTACTTTCTTGTTGGTCATTTAGGCTATTATAATAATACTTCTGTAAATTTATCCTTGTATATGGTGTTTATTTCATATTACTTTATTGAGGATGAATTTTCAGAAGCTTAACCAGAATTAAAAGAAATGAAAATCTTAATGACTCCGGATTTGCTATCACATGGCTTCCCAAAGCAGTTTTCTTTATGAAGTTCATGCTAATTTGGACATCTGCTACAATTTTTTTTTTTGGTTTAGTTTCAAGTCAAATAAATGGTACACTGCAGTTGCGAATTTACCTTTCTGCCTGTGTGTTTGAAAATAATGGACCCCTGCAGAGGCCAGGAACCACATTGGTATGAATCTTATACTTAAAGTGTTTAAACCTTTTTCTCTCAGGTCTCATCTATTGAATCTTGGGTGTTCTTTGATGTCATCTCCCTTCATTCTGTCTCTGGCCACACTTTTTTGCTATTCCTTGAAGTCAACTACGTCTTCTCAGGGCCTTAGTACTTCCTTTTTCTTGATTTCCTTATCTAAAATAACTACCCTTCTATCTTCTTGCTCTCTATGCCTCTTACCCTCATTTTATTTTTCTTAAAACTGTTTTTCATAACTTGAAAAAATTGCATGTTTTTCTATTTATTTTCTAGATTGGAATGTAAGTTTTAATGAGAGTAGGATTTTTTTTTGAACATTCGATATTTTTATTAATTTTATTTTAGCATTTTATATACTTCTCTACCTTTCTTTTAAGTTAGTGTGACAATTTCCATCATAAACTGTTTAAACAAGAAGCTTTGGTCAAAAATGGAATTAAATAGCAAAAACAAAAAACAAACAAAAACCCAAAACCGAAACGAAACCCAATCACTGCTGTTTTTTATAAAACCAACACTTTCACCAATTATATTCAAACAAAAACACACAAAACATTTTTGCGATATGTGTCTTCAGTGTTTTTTTGTAGCTGGCTCTTTCCACCATTATGCAAATGGCAGAGCTGCCATCCTGCGGTTTGTCAGTCTGTCATGCAGGATCCGGGAGGCTCACTCAGCTTCACATTACGAAGTCCCTAGATAGACGACTCTAAGGTCTTTAAATACCAAATCGTCATGGCCTCATTGATGCCAGTAGTGCAAAATTTGAGACAATCTTGCTTGTCCACATCATAAATAGATTCTTGAGTGCTGCTATTCAGGTGCATTGTCTTCAAGGCTGTATTATGGTCCTCAATCAAGGCCTTCCCGTTGCCAGAGCATTCCATGGCAGACACGTTCTGCCAAATTTTGGAGTGTCTAGCTTGGAGATGGAAGTCAAGCAGCTACGGTCATGATAGTTAAAGAGCACTGGGCAACAGTCATGGCCAGCAGCTACAACGCTATTCTTCGAGACAAATGACACACTCAGGAGGAGCAAGAACTGTTTTCAGAATTGAGAACTGCATGCTTTTTAAGGCACTGGCAACGGACCTGGTGCTGTCATGGCTGGCCTGGACCAGGCAGCTCCCACTGGCGGAGAAGCTGACCCCATGTACACAGCCACCAGTGCCACTGCCACCAAATTCTGACATCAGCTAACCAAAAGGCTTCTTGCTGTGCCAGAATGTGCTGGCTGGCTTTTCATCCACTTCTTTAATATATGCAGAAAACTCTGCATTTGAAATCACATGATCCTGCTGCCAGCAAAACATCGTTGGGATGCCAATCCAAGCTGAGGACTGTGGAGCGAATTGGCTTTTTAATGTGCTTGCTTACCCACCAGTCATTTTCGAACTCAATGTAACAAACAAAATGAGTCATGCTCCACTTAGCACAGCAAATTTATTCTCTAGCGATGACCACTTGACAAAAGAGGCTGTGCGATTAGTTCTCAGGATTATCAGGGTTGGCTTCCAGACACCGTCTTTCTGACTCCAGACATAGGAATTGTGGTCAGTCTCACAAGTGACGATGCAGTCAGTCGCTCTTGGGATCCTAGTTGATACATGTGATGTGTCCATTCTGCTCTTTGACTTCATGCGCTTTTACCCACTGGCTCCCGTTACAGAGGTAGACTTCATGATTATTGGAACTAAAGGCAATCCGAGTACTATTCCTATTCCAGGCATGATAGGTGATTTGCTATAGTAAAAATTGATGCAGGGACATTATTCTTAGCATTTTCAAAGAGTTAAAAGCTGGGGTCAGGCAGTCTGGTCGGGCTTGGAACAGAGAATTCGTGGACTCTGGTCCATGAGAACAGGCTCCAACCAAGAGTAGGGTTTTTTATGTTTTATTCACTGCCATATACCCAGTACATTGCATACCTGCCTCAGTGACTGGCCCTCAGATATTTGTTAAATGAACAAATTTTATCTTTGCAAATGGTGAGTTCATTACTTGCTTAAAGAATACAGTCCATCAAATATTAGACCCAGAAAGTTCATTAAAGATTATCTCAATCAACCCAATTTAAACTAAGACACAAAAAGATGAAGTGTCTTTTCCTAAGAGCTCACAGCTTTTGTAGTATTTTCCCTGGTAAATTGTAAATGAAGTTATTTTTATTTGTTTTACTAGTATGTGTCATTTGCGGGAAATGAAGATGGTTTTAAATTATATAATATGATAAATTATGCCATTTTTTACAAGACTATATTTTATATAGAAATTAGCATCTTAAGCTATATGACCCATGATACACTTTCATGGCTATTTCAAATTGAAAGTGGTCCTTGGCTTTATCCTGAACTCTTCTATTCAGTTATTCATATTCACATAGCTGTGGTACTTCCAAGAGCTGGTTTAAGATGAGGTTGTAGGTCTGAGCTGTACTTTGGCTATAGCTTAACCATGGAATTCTGCATCTTGGGTGATGCCACACCATTTCTGGATGTGAGGGCACTGTTTTGTAGTTGAGTTTTTTGACTACAAGGATAGGAGGTTCTCTTGTGCTACCTCAAATTTGGGATGTAGTTATATGTGACAAGGAAAGCCCAAAAATAGGAGCTATGATAGAACCAGGTGTCATGGAGACTGTGCTAGGGGACGGCAGGCTCCAGGGATTTGAACAGTGGGAGCTGTTAATTCTTTATTGTAATGCTACACCATTATTATGACTCAGCTCTTCTCTGCATATGTGCTCCTCTCTGTTTGTGCTTCCAGTGGGCAAATTGTTTTCATATTTCTAGCTGAATTCCAGAGAGTGGGAGTCTGATTAGCTAGTTCATCTTTTAATACCTAGCTATGACATAGGCCATCTTAATGATAGTGGCCCTTTAACCCTTGACTGCTTAATAAAAAAAAGGAAAAGAAAACAGTTTAATTCTGCTTCCTCGAATATGGGGCTATGAATGTGGCAGCTAGGAAGATAAGTTGGGCATGATAAACTCCGATGATGTTAGATATGCTTAGTATAACCTCTTTCATTGCCTCCTAGGAGAAAAGCCCACATACAAAGTGGCAGTCAGTAGAGGTACAAAAAAATGTCTCCCCACCCTGAGCCTCTTACCCATGGTTCTGTACTAAGCAGCTGCTACTGCTGCTGCCAGTAGTCTCACCTCTTGTGGTGGGGCTAGGGCCAGGGAGAGGAATTGGCATCTCCTGAGCAGTAAGCACAGCTGCACTACCGCTGTTGGCAGAGCCTCCTGGGGCAAAGGCAAGGATAGCAGCCAGCTGCAGATGTTGGACAGGAGATTGGCCATGTGGCTCTGAAACTATATTCAGAAGTCAGCAATGCTGGCAGTGGAATGGAGGAGGCTGTCATCCTCAGCCCTCTTGGGCAGCCAGCTTCAATTCTGGCAGTCCAGGAGCACAGTATCTAGACAGACAGTAACAATAACAGGCATGCATATATATGCAAAAGAGATCCATGCCTTGTGCTCTGATGATTCCCACCCACCTTGAGTAAACTGTGTACTTCTGAGTGGCTATTTCTACTAGTGATCATATATTTCCAGGCTAGCTTGACTGCTGGTCCTTGTGACCTAGGTCATACAGTTGTGGAAGTTTATATAGTACCAGCATGGTTTGTGAATCTGGCATAAAGTAGGCCACGTGGGATCAGATCGACTTTGAGCCAACCAGCTAAGGAGATACTATTTGAAGAACAGGAAAGAGGTCTCTAAGTGGACAAAAATAGGTCATTGTGAAGCTGCAGTGGGCTGGATTTAGGCATCTGTTTCTTTTTCCTTCAGTTTGTCTAAATCTGGCTTTTGAAAGGAAAGTTTTCAAACTTCACATTTTTTTCCCTTGTAGCATAAGTTGAATGGAAATAAGTCAGTGTTGTTTTAGGCCCAGATTCCAAGCGTTTCCACCTTTCGCGTTACATAAACCGATCAAGTAGGGAAGCTAAAGGATTTAGTCAGTAGTTAACCTTTTTCAGTTTGTAAGCTTTTGAGTAATACTTTGATCCACTCCCTTTGAATGCAGGGTTATAGTACACATACTCTTCGGTGAATCCAACATTTTCATATTTAATCAACTGAAATTTTCATTCTCAGAAAAGGCTTTCTTATAAAAACATGAGAACTGCACCGCAGAGCCACAAGAGTGGCTTCTTGTTTTGTCCTGTTTTGACAGGTGAAGCAGCATCCTATTGTTGCTTTTAAAAGCTTAGCATATCCTCAGTTTAAATTGTTTTATTACTTGTCTCATCTACATTGTTTTGAAAATGAACTATAAAAGTCAGTCTTCGATTTCAAAGCATTTGTGGTTTGAGGGACTGTATAGAAAGGAGTAGCCAGTAGGAATTTGCAGGGCACAGGACAAAGCCTGAGCAGCCACATAAACAACAGAGACATCTTGTAACCTGTCCCAGCAATACCTGTTGTGCTATGTCCAAGCAGAGGTGCTAAAAAGGGAGGGGAGCCAAAACCATCTCTGATGAGGACTTTCTCTGCAAGGGAGTAGATTTCAGGAAGTGAAATGGAAGGTGCAAATTTGGCAGGCTGCAGCAGAAAGAATGTTTTAGAAGAGGATGTAGCTTGGAATAGGACTTGTTGACAGGAATTGGATAGGGCTAAGGCTATGAGCAAGGGAGACCAAGAGAGGATATGTCAGTTGAAAGAGTTTGAAGTGGGAAGCTGAGTGAGAGGATCTGGTGAAAAGTTTTGAAAGCTGAGAGCAAAGACTTGGGTTGTCTTTCAAAATAGAATGGATAGCTTTAGTCTTGAGAAGAGGAAATAGTGGCACAGCAAAAACTCATTGATAGCAGCATTAAGAACTCATTGGAAGTTTATTAAAGTGCAAGGGGAAAGAGAAATTAGATTGTCAAAATTCAGGCAATATACAAGCAAGGCTAAAGTGTCACGTGCAGGGAAGTATCTGCTGGTTTAAAATGTAGAATTCGCCACTTGTTTGATGCCGAATGAGAGACAGCAGCAAGCATTGGGGCAAGAGCTAGGTATTTGTGGACTCAGGTATGGGCACTAGCAGATACTACCTATATGACATTAAGCAAATTATTTCATCTCTGAACCTCAGTTTACTCATCTGAGTTAATACTACTCAGGGTTAATACTACTTGAGTTATTAAAAAGATTATGTGAGACAGTACACATATCTACCAACACAGTACTAGGCTAAGTGGTGCTAAGTAATATTAATGTCCTTCCTTCCCCTTGGTGAAAATGTCATGCTTGGTAATAATAAAACTGCCTGACTAGTTTGACCAGTTTTTTTCCTACACCTGTAGTCTGGTTTCAGCTTTCCTGGTCAGGAGCTTGATAGAACTGACTGTGACTAGAATGAACAGATTGACAGATTTCACAAGGACCTCATTATATAGGGAATATGTGGTTACACCAAAAGAGCAGACTCAAATGCCCAGGTCACTGCCCTGGACTGCTGCACTTTTCTAAGAGTCCAGGAAGTAGATTGCCAGTTTTCAACTCTGAGGTAGCTCTATCCATCAGACTTATTTTCATGTCCATTCCTACCTTTCCGCATCCCTGCCTGCCAAGTAACAATCCCACAAAGAAAGTTACTAGTGTAATAGAAAACACAAAGCAGGCTAGAACCACAATGTTTGAGCCTCAGCCCTATGTGGTAAGTATAATCAAAGAAATATGTTTATTTCTGAATCTAATGGGAATGTTTAGAAATCCATGGATTTGGGCAGTACCTGCAGAGCCATCTCTACATCTTACCTTAGGCTAATTTTTTCCCTTGGAATGTGCATAATTTTTTCACCTATGTCATGTAGTTAAGGCTTAATAGGTGCAAAATATTATCTGGCTCTTGTGCTACCACCTATGGAAAGTCTTGCCAGATTTTTCTATCCATGTCTTCGCTGAAAAAGAAAATCTGTCTTTTTTCTATGAAGTTCAACTTTTAAAAAATCACCTTTTAAAAGATACTTTTTAATATCCTTAATGCATTTGTTTCTAGATTAGGGTTCTTTATATACTTATTCTTCATGACTTTCTTGCACTAGTTCATATATTCCTTGAAAATAAGGATTTGATCATGTCAGTATTGCCCTGCAGTCCCTAGGGTGCACAGTAAGTGCTCACTAAGTCTTAGAGATCAGATATTCTCATTCAAGAGAAAAATGAATAAGGAATCCAGTTTAGAAACCTGCAGTGTTCTCCGGCAGCAGGCAGGGGTCGATGAGCTGCTTTATCTCTTCCCGCTCACCACCCCCAGTCCTACACTCTCTTGAACTCTACTCAATGTTTTCTGAATGTGCCGGCCCTTTGACCCTTCCATGCCTTGACCTGTGCTCTTTTCTGAACTTGGAATGTCCTTACTTCCTAGGAAAGTAATTCTCTTCCAGCTCAGATATAGCCTTTGCACTATAGCTTTCCCTGATTTTGGACACCTCTGTGTTCCATTTGTCTCTCACCAGTGTTGTGTAGGATATACCCCCAACATAGCACTTTCATGTTGTTTCTTAGTTATTTATTTACAGGTTAAATTTTATATTTTTCCGGGGCAGGATGCTTCCTTGGTTTATTCATCTTTGTAGCTTCAGTGCCTAGTATCATGCCTTTGTACCTCTTAAATCTGTTTGGTTCTATTGAATTGAATCCAGAGACAAAGACTCCTGAGGCAAACCAGGTAAGTCTTCTGACCCGAAAGCCAAGGTTAGAGAGAATGTTTGGAACAGATGTCCTGTGCCAAAAAAAAAAAAAAAAAAAAAGTCTGAACTCAGGCAGCTCTGGCTGGAGAGGTGCCCTTCAGGTCTCTCTAGGAAGGTCATAGGAAATCAGGGAGCCCGGATTCCGTGCGGGGCAAGATCTCTCTCTCTTTCTGTGTGCAGATCATGAATCCTTCCCTCTGGAACTTTTCTCACTTAATCAGAAACCGGCCATTGCTCGGTCAGCCACCATATTTTGAAGGCAGCTGCAGTTCAAGGCACAGCCCTATTAGCTGGAATTATTTTCCCATTGAAGTTGATGTTAAACATGTAAATCACTAAGAACATTAGTTGATTTCAAGAGCTATTGGGTCTTTCAAAAAACCCTACACCTCCTTTAGAGAATAGGAGAGTATATTACCCTCTTCTCCAGAAAGAGTTTGTGGTTTTTAATTTTTTTTCACGAATTTTTATTTTGAAAAATTTCAAACCTACAAAAAAGTTATATGAATAGTACAGTGAATATCTATATGGCCATCCTTTAGATTCACCCGTCATTAGCATTTTTGCTACATTTACTTTCTCTCTTTTCTGTCTATATGTGTATATATACATGTATATTATTTGATGAATCATTTGAGTGTAAGTTGTAGACGTCAAGACCCCTCACTCCTATATGCTGTAGCATGCTCCTGAAAACAAGAAATAGCCAGATTGTTCCAGTAATGTTTAAAGAGCCTTTTTTTTTTTTTTAAATCCAAGATCCACTCAAAGTCTGGTCTTACATTTAGTTGTCGAATCTCTTTACTCTCTTTTGATTTAGACAGTTTCCTAAGCTTTTTGTCTTTTGTATTATTTGTAGAGTCCGTGCCAGATGTTTATAGAACTTCGCTTAATTTGGAATTATCTGATTATTTCCTCTAAATGAGATTCAGGTGATGCGCTGTTAGCAGGAAGACTGCGTAGGTGGTGTGCTGCACTGAGAAGGACACAGTGCAGGATGATGGCGCGCAGTGATGTCAGTTCGATGTTGTTGGTGATGTTCAGTTTGATCGTTTTTGTTATGGTGTTACCTGCCAGATTCCTCCATTATAAAAATACCTTTTTCTCCCATTGCAGTACTGATCTATGAAGTGATGCTTCAAGATTGTATGAATAGTGTGTATCTCCTCCCCAAATTCACCCAATGATTTTAGGATATATTGACAGTTTTTGCTTAAGTTTATTATTACTGCGACGGTGACATTTATTTTATTAAAATTTTATTTAATTTAGTGAAATCTGCTCTTTAACACCCTTAAGAGCCTTCATTCTAAATAAAACTTAAAAATACGCTGAAAACCAATAAGTATCGTTTTTTATATGGCACATAGTAAACACTTAGTAACTGGTGTCTGTGGTGATGAAGTTGGTGGTGATTGTTATTTGTACTAGCAATCGGTGAAAAAAATTATAACATAAAAATTTATGTATTTAAACACTCAGGAAGCTTTGTTTTTGAAAGGTAGCCAAGAATACTCTGGAGGTTGTTATACTCAATGTGTTCTTAGGTATTAAGAGGAAAAAATTCTTTTAATTAAATTTTCCATTCAAAACTCTAGCCAAATAAAATGGAATTATCCCAATTTAGCATTCCCCCCTCTAATATTTTCCTATTTCTCTCTACCCCAGAGAAGTACATTGGTCAATCCAGGCCTCCAAAAATCCCTCACTGTTCTGCCCTTCCTCCCCCAGCCTATTTGGTACCAGTGAAAAAGCAAGCAGTTTTCTGCCGTCCATCCTGCCTGTAACCCAGGTTCGTGATGATGACAGTGCCAAGAGTTCTTTCTGCTTCCCCAGAGCTCATATTTCCACCCACAGACCGACTCGGAGTTGAGGGCCTCCCATAGCTCACTACACCTCTGAAGTCCCCGTGCACTCCTCAGGTACTTGGGAAACAAGGTCACCATTTCTGAAGCTTGAGGAGTTTTATAATCCTGTTATCTCTTACTGACTCACAGGGCAAGGGAGAATAGAGGGAGTTTATAATTTTTGGCCAAGTTTTTAAATTCCTTTCAAACAAATAGAAGAACCTACCATCATAGGGACAGTTTGATGAGATTGATTTATAGTTATAACAGGCTTTTATTTAAAGAATGTATTAAAATCAGCAAATAATACCACATCTGATAATTCTCCTGGTAGAAATGGCCAATGATATATGAAAGCAAATATTCAGTCACTTGATTGCTTATTTACAGTAATAGTCATCCTATTATTCAAATAACTTTAAGGTTTTTTTTCTTTAGTATCTAGATTATTGCCCTTTATTCACCAAATGCTTGCAAATGCTAAGTAGAAAGTATATAGTATTAATTTTAACTCTAATTCTTATACTGAGAATATGCAAAATGACAACTTTATATATCATGTAGATAACTGAAAATGCAGTAAAAGAAAAGTTGACATTTGCATGATATCCTGGTTTACAAATCACCTTTACATATATTGTCTCACAACCTACATCTCTGTAAGATAATCAGGACAAATACTTAGTTTCTTCATTTCACAGAGGAAAGAGCCAAGACTCAGAAACTTTGTTAATAAATTTAAAAGTTCATGGCTCCACCACCTACTTGGTGACCTTGAACAAGTCTCTTAATCACTCTGTACAATTTCTTTAACTGTAAAACAATTTAAAATAGTGTCTACTTCACAGAGTATGTGTGAAAATGAAACACATTAATATGCATAAGGCACTTAGAATAGTGCCTAGTGCATAGTAGATGTTCAATAAAGGCTAGTTATTAGTTGTTATAACTACTCAGCTAGTAAATGTTAGGACCCAATTCCAGACCTTCTGACTCCTAGAACCTTTTCATAGTACCATCTGGAATTTGCCCTTTAGTAAATCGTTGATTTAATTTCTGTCTCACATTGGTTTTGTTATTCTTGAAGGGATATTTTTCTGCTTGGTTTACTTAGACCTTAAATTTCTGAAGATCAAAGGGAAATGTGTTTGAAGGAGTCTTCCTGATTTTCCTTTTAATTCTCTGATTTCTATTATCATCTTCGTTTGCTTGACCTTGAGGTATCAGAAGGTATTTTAGTAGGTGAAGGTATCATAAAATTGTTTTCAAGGTTAGTTTGGATGTTTCTGGCAGATTTTGTTTTGGTTGGAAGGCCCGAAGTAGGAAGTAGAATTGAAGGAAATTGTTGGACTTGAGTCACGCATCTTATCTGTAGTGCTTAGAGAATATTGTCATTATTGAAAGTGGCAGCTTGCTGACCAGGGACTAGAGATGATTTGTTGTAAAAGAGCCATCCTGAAGAAATTGGTAAAGTATTATTGGCCATTCCCTAAGAAAGGAAAATAAGTTGTAGATATTTTTCTCAGTAATAATATTGTAGCAGGCTTTTACTTGTGACTCTCAGTTGTTTTTACTGTCTACTGCCAATGTTGACATTTATGACTGTGAGATAGGCCTGACTGAAAATCTGTGTGTGTTTGTGGTAGCTAGTCAGCTGCTATGGGGAGACAGACTTCTTTTCCTGATGCCCGAGTTGAACCCAGCACAGGATTTGATCTGGAAGATAGAATAGGGCAGTGATGTACAGGAAAGGTGCAGTCAACCTTGTGGCCTTCCGGAGGCAAGGAGTGGGAGAAAGCACCAACTCTCTGAGCATGCCTCATCCCCAGGCCTTTTCGATGTGCCTGTGCACAGTGATCTCAGATAGAGTCCTCTCCAAGAACAAGAGATCCTGTATACCCCTTAGGGTCTTTGTGGAAGGTCTGTACCAGGATTTAACCTGGTGAGGCAGGGTTAAGAGCACGTGCTAAGACTTTTTCTTTGTGATACTTGCATCTTTGAACCCACTCATCTCTTTGTCAAGTGGAATTAATGTTCTCACATTAAATGAAAACACTGAATTTTTAATAGATTCCCTGGGGCTTGGTGATAGTTTGATACTGTTTCCAAAAGAGAGAAGATATGAAGAAATGATATATTACCTTTTGTAGTTTTGTAGTTAGGTTTTATTTTTCTTGCCTGGCCACCTGCTGAATCCTCCAACTCCTCTGGCCTGGGAGCAAAGCCCAGAAAACAGCTCTGGGTCCAACCAGATAGGCAGCCTCCCTCGTGCAGCTACACACCCATTCCTGTGGGTTTGTTTGGTGGCTTCTGCCTGTTGCATCGGCCACTCTTGGTGTGCTGGGTAGTGGTTGATCTTTTTCTTCCTGCAGTGCTTCCTTGGATGTTCTGTGTAATAGATGAAGAGTTTGGAGAAAAGGATTTAAAAACAAATTAAAAGTACCCATTATTCGTTACCCACTGCCACTGTTATTACGTGCTGCCCAGGACTCCGGAGAGCTTTTCTTCGAGGCCAGTTGATTAACACCTTTGTTCGATGTATGAGAATCTTCTGAATATATCAGAGTTCTTATCCTTTTCCACCAGTTACATCTTTCTGTCATGAAATGCACTGGAGGAAAACTGTGTTGGTGATGGTTTCCTCTGAAGTCAGTAGGAGGGCTGGGAGTAGAGGGGATGACTGAGAGACTTAGCAAAGCTAGAGGGGTTGTAGATAGGTTGAAACTTTAATACTTAGGCTTAGACTAGCTCACAAAGGGCCTTTGCTCAGCTGCCATTCATGAATACCAGTGTGGCAGCAAGAGCCAGAATTGGCCCCTTGAATGTCTGTTATCCTCTTTGATGTCATTGCTGATTCTCCCAAATCAGTCCTTGCTCCTGAGCTCCCATGGCACTTTTTGTCCTCACTTATCTCCCTCAGCTTTGTAGCAAGTAGTTAATTGTCTAAATGTCTGTTTCTTCTACCACATAATTTCTTAACAGCAGGAACCTAGTCTTATTCACCTCAAATTTTCTCATGATCCATAGATTGTGTCCCACTTGCATCAGTTGCTCAGTAAATCTTACTGAATTAAACTGAACAAAGCTGGAACAAAGTATCCATGGAAAACCTCTAGCTAGTGGCTAGTGGCCATGTTTATAGATTGTATACCCTGTCATGAGACAGGGAAGTATCCTTGGAGAAACAGAGCATCATCATCAGAAGTAACTAAAAGTAGCACACTAGCCTATTGGTAGGCCTTTTTTTTTTTTTTTTTTTGGACAATTTTCATTGAGGTGTAATTTACATATCATATAGTTCACCCATTTTTTCCCATATTTTTTATTATTAAAAATTATTGGAGTGACTGACATAGCAAAATTAAATAAATTTCAAGTGTATCATTCAACAGTAAGTTGTATATATCAGTTGCATTGTGTGTTCACCACCTAGAGTTAGATCTCCTTCCATCACCAAATATTTGACCTCTTTTACCCTTTTCTACCTCTCCCCTCCCCACCTTCCCTTTGGTAACCACTAATCCACTGTCCATGTCCAGCTGGCTAAATAGAGCCTTCTGGGCCAGGATCTTAAGAACGTTCCATGTGCACTGGAGAAGAATGTATAAGCTGCTGTTTTGGGATAAAAGGCTCTGTAAATGGCAATTATGTCCAGTTCTAATGTATCATTTAAGAATGTTATTTCCTTGTTGATTAGTTCACCCATTTAAAATATATAGTTCAGCGGTTTTCAGTATGTTCACGAAGTTACGCAACCATCATCATAATCAATTTTAGAAAACTTTCATTACCCTAAAAAGAAACCGTGCGCCCTCATCCTTCCAGTACCCTAGACCTAGGCAACCACTAATCTATTTTTTTTTTTTTGGCTCTGTAGATTTGCCTATCATACAATACATCGTATTTTGTGCCAGGCTTTTTTTATTTAGCATAATGTTTTCAAGGTGTATCCATGTTGTAGCATATTGCAAGCCTAAAGCGAGGTAATATCTGTAGAGCACCTAATACAATGCCTGGCACATGAGGGTCTCAGTGACTATAACTTCCCTATCTCCCACTTCAGGTGTTTAGATTTTAGTCAGAATTTGCCAAAGTAAAACAAGAGATAAAATTTTAATTGGTACTTTGGATTTAATTTACTGATTTCCTCCCCTACCCTTTTGTTTTTATTCTCCCCAAGGCTATGCCTTTCTGCTGTTCCAGGAGGAGAGCTCAGTACAAGCTTTGATAGATGCCTGCCTAGAAGAAGATGGGAAACTATACCTGTGCGTGTCAAGCCCCACCATCAAGGATAAACCGGTAGGCAATATGCAGGCAGCTGTTGTTTTTCTAGAGCACATGTGCAATTGGAATAGCTGATGGCCTCCTCCTTGTAATGAGAATGCTGGTAACTAGGATCCTCTTACCCGGGGTGACCTTGCTATGCTGTAGAGCTGGACTGTTGTTGGTGGGAAGCTAGTAACAAATTATTCAGTATTTCATTTTATACCTTTGGGACTGCATGTAAACAAATATGCCCTGTCTTTCACTTTACAGCTCTTTTAAGCTAATTCCTGCTCAGAAACTCCAAAGCGAAGTAAATAATGCTCTTAATGATTTTGGGAGCTGGTTTCTATTATTATTTCAGATCAAGGACAGGAATAATTTTTTTTTAAAAGATCATAATTGTCCATGTTTATGTGCCTTTGAATGCAAGGCATTGTGTTGGGTGGTACCCACAGCTGGCTAAATGGAGCCTTCTGGGCCAGGAGCTTACACTGTAAAATGGATAGTTTCAAACAGGGCAGGAGAGGGGAAGGACAGAGAGCATGGATCCAAGACCATAAATAAGTTTACACTTATACAGAGTTTGTGGATAGGCATTTGTGGTTGCTGAACCAAAGAGTGTGAGTGAGTAAGTTATCGAGTAAGAGAGGAAAACTGCTTCCTTTCTCCTGGCAGAGTGGGTATCAGTGGAGAAGGGGCAAGACTATGATCCGAGCAAAAGAAAAGAACTTGGTTAATTTGGGAGAAGTAGAGCTCTGTGGGAGGGGTGAGTTTGTATGTCAAGACCTGGTACTATGAGTGGAAAATAGAGTAAAAATATTGATGTGGACCAAAGCGTCTATGTGTCACGGGGCCTGCAGCATCCCATGTAAGACTTAACACTGGAGGTGTGGGGCTCGCTGGGCAGCTACATTTCATTTTCAGAAATGTGCATGAGGAGGGACTTGAGATCAAACATAGAAGCTAGGGTGTTGACTCTAGAATTTAAGTATCTGCTTGGCTCCGAATAAGTCACCTAATCTTGCTGAATCTTGGTTTCCTCATCTATAAAATGAGAAGAATAATGATACCTCTCTGGGATGTTTAGAGGCTCTGATAAGAAGAAAATGAATACGAAAACATTTGATGAGGTCAGGTATTTGTATAAATTTAATTGGATGGTGCTATTAGCCTAACAAAGTGCCATAAATCTCAGGAGAGCAAGGTTAGAGCTTATCTACATGATAACATTTGTTGAAAAAAATGGTGACAGCTAGAACGAGGCTTACAATGATTGTCAAAGAATGATGCTGGAACTTGGCCAGCTGTAAGGAGGGGACTACAATGTGTAAAGCAGAAGAATGGGGATATTGAGTCATGTTAGAATAATTGATGCAGAAAAAGAAGCATGGATTTTAGCGAGTGTGAAAGTGCCTCTATAATTTTCAAATTTGGGGCCATTATCACATTTTTATAAGAACAGTTAACAGTGTTGGTTAGGGTTGCTATACAGGTGGGGAAAACAATAGGAAATGGTAGATGGAGGAAGGAGTAGGGAACCTTTGTTAACTCTGGCCCAAATTCAAACAGTGTGGAGAGGCTATTATGAGGGAGACATGGGTACAGACTGGAAAGGAAGTGTTCAATATTTCATCTAAATAAATAATAAGAAACCTGAAATAACTTCTCTAAATCTCTTTGGAATAGCATGAGATTAGAAAGATTGAACCGAGTTTGGAGGCTCAGCTATCTGAGAGGTAAATGGTCAACCTCCAGAGAGCCTCTGCCACTGGCACATCAGTAGATGGGGAGTGGGAGTGAGCTAGGAAGGGTTAAGGTGGGATTGGTCATGCAGTCTAGAAAAGGGTTAGAAATTTCCTACATGTATACACACACACACACACCCCAATAGTCGATTAAGAAGCCATTAAATTGAGGGAAGAGACTGGAGATGAGCAGATGCAGATGGAGCTAGTATACTTTGAAAGGGTCATCACTGGCTCTGTGGGAGGAGGAGGAGAATATCCCTTCTCTTGATAGCTCTCACCAGGACTGGACCTCTCTTGAGAGGGGAACAAGCAGTGGTGGTTGCAGATGGAGGCTGTGGGGAGGCAGCACCATTACTGTTGAGTGCTTTCACTCTAAACACATATATTATCCTTGGCTTGAAGGACTTCTGAAAATAATTAGTGTAATATATGTTTTGGAAACATTTATAGGGAAACTAATTTTCATTGTTTGTGTTTCTACAAATTTTTGCCTTATTGCAGTGTTCATTTTCTGAGCTCAAGTGAAACAGTTTTATTGGAGCTTGGCGAATTCTAAATAGTGGCTGCCGATCACGTATTTCTTTGACCCAAGCACACTCAGAATTTCCAGCATAAACAATCTGAATAAAATTTAGGCTAGGAAACATAAAAGTCCCCAAACACCTGTAATTCTAATGAACTGGATCCCATTTTGGATTTCAGTTCTTTTGGTTCCACTTTTGAAACCTCCTCTTCCTGTGCTTCAGCTCTACCTTTGTCACTCCCAACCTCATTTGGCCACACTTACCTATTGGGTTTTGGTACATTCCACCTCATGTTGGATGCCCCCACAGAAAGTGAGGGCTGGGCAGAACCTCTGGGAGTAAATGAGGACCTTGGCAATAGTTCAAGGTAAAGTCAACCTTTGGAGCTCATTCACCAAAGTCTCTGAGCTATGGCTCTTTCTCACTTTTTCTACTTCTTAGCTTGGCTATCTTTCAGGATCCTAGTACCCTCATTCTGTTATTTAGTTCTCTCCAATCCTCCCTAGATTTCTCCTTGGAAATAAACTATGTTCCAAAATGACCTTACAGATTTTCTGTCCTTTGTCCTTCCCTCTATTCTTCCTCCTGCCCGCTCCCCACCCCGCCCCAATCAAACCAAAAGCTGTTCCTTTTGTGTAGATTAGGTTAATCAGATTGTTTTCCTAACACAGAGCCTGATAGCAAGGTTTCTTCTCAGTTTTCCTAAGATCAATGTTTGTTCTTTTAACTCAAATGAATCCCTAATTTGTGGATTTCAGGTAGTATTAGGGAGACATTTTTGGTTAGTGATTACCTTTCATTAAATAACTCCACTCAGACTATTCTATATATAGGTCTGATCTTGAAAGATGGCATTTATGACCTGATTAGTTGACTCCTTAGTCCCAAAGAATGGTTAGACAAATTGGTAAAAGCAGGAGCTGTTGCAAAACGTCTAGGTCTATGATTTTTTTCCCTTCTTCCAGCAAGAGGAATTCCATAGCTCAGATGTCCCAGGCTTCCCAGGGAATAGCTGTGTCCTTGTGCAGGCTTTGAGTGAAGTGGACAGACTTTGTGACAGGTGGTCCCTCTTGTCAAGGTGACTTTTTAAATGTATAAATAGACTAACCCTGAAGGCTTAAGACTACAAACTGATATGGGCAGGAAACCTAGGAGGACCTAAGAGATAGGGGCTGAAAAAGAGTAGCCTTGAAAAGGAGATGAAGGAAATATTTCTAGTTCTTACCTTCTAGAACAGTTTGGTCAGAAATCTGGAATAGCAAACATCTGGGAAGGAGTATCAGAGGTTTCCTGCTTCCTCCCCCTTACAATTTATAACATAGTAACAATTTACAAATAACCTTAAATATAACAGATTGATTTTCCTATATGTTTAAAAATTGTGTCACCAAACTGAAGTGTGCTTATGTAAAGTTAGTTCTTTAGGTAACATGGTCATTCACTTAAAACTTGAAAAATAAAAATTGAAAAAAAATGTTAGGAGCAAGGAAATTGGAAAGAGAGGCTGGTTTGATTCTTTAATTTTTAATTCTGTCCAATCTGTTTATCATTCCGGTCTCTCTTACCTCCATTTGTATAGTAATGAGATCTCTAGCACTTTTAATCACTCCTTTTCAGCTACCTAAGCCGTCCAAATCCTTTTGCCTGGGATTTAATACCATCCCAGTCTGACTTCAAATTTTTCTAACCTCACCTTTTTCTGCTTCCCTTTCAGAACCCCATATTCAATTAACTGAAATATTCCCATCTTAATTTCTAATTTCTGTCCGTATTTTAAAACCTCTATCTAAGGCCATCTCCTTTCTGAAAACTTCTCTGATCGCTACGTTATGTATAGCATGATGTAGTACCTGCTATTATAGCTATCTCCAGCCCACATACAGCCATCTTTTTTAACCGTGTACCTTCCTTCCTTCAAACCACCACTGAATATGTATACTGTGGGCAAGGCATTAGTACTGGTTACTGTGAATCAGAACTTACTAAGAATCAGACTTAAAATCCTGTGTCAAAAAGGTGATAGTATAATGGGTAGATAACACAAATAGATAAATACACAAATCTTTATATCCTGGTACATAACAGGATCTCAGATATTTGTCAAATTAAGAAAAATAAAAACAAGATAAGATACAGATTAAGAACTTTGGAGAGTTTATATATACCTAGAATGATAAAAGAAAGCTTCTTGAATGAAGTATCATTTGAACTAAGTCTTGAAGGATGAAGATTTTGGAGACTGGCTAGGAGAGGGGTGGAGGTACTACAGTGTAGGGGAATACACATTTTGGAGAAAGACAACAGTATGAACACAAATGAAACACTGTGGTATGAATGGAGAAGTAGTGTTGGTTAGATGGGACACAAATGTATGAAATGGAGTAGAGCAAAATTAAAATAGTAAAAATAGGTAGGGGCTAAGTTATAGGGCACCTTGATTGACAGCCTCTGTCCTTGGCTTTGTGGTATATTTACTCAGACTCATTCATTCTCCATCTACTACCTCTTAAGAGAATAACGATAATTTTATTTTAGCTCAATCAAATCTGGTTTTGTTATATCCCACCTTGGAAATCTACAGCACTTCTTATCTTCTTTATTTATTTGTTCCTTGAATGCTTGGTCTAAATTTGTGATTTGGGCACCTGGCATCATAGGAATTTCTCTAAAGAAGGAATTCCTCCTCTAAAATGAGGGAAGTACCTCCTATTCATAATAAATACTACTTTTCTCCCCCGAGTCTGATTTAGCAAATGGTTCCACAGTTTCTTAGTCCTTGAGTTTTTCGAAGCTTTTATTCCTTTTCAGGGAGGTCTAAAAGATGGTGCAGTTTCAACAAATTAAGTGGTATCTAGTGGACAGAATAGCCAATCTGTCCCCTAAGGCAGTGGTTCTCAAACTTTTTGACATCAGTGACCGGTGCTCCTATGAGAACCTCATGCCCGATGATCTGAGGTGGAGCAAAGGCAGTGATGCTAGCGCTGGGAAGCAGCTGCAAATAGGGGAGTGGGGAAGGGTTTGGGGATCTCTGCCTTAAAGGATCATAGTCAGTGTTTTCCAAAGTGTGTTCTGAATAACACTTGTCCCAATAAACACTGGTCTCTTGAGAGGATCATTGCCAAAAGGTTTACTCATAATGATAATAGGTGTTGTATATTGAGCACTTACTTTGCATTTTGTATTCATTTTTTCCTTCAATTAAAGGTTCCATAGCCACAAATATTTGAGAAACATGATATATTAAGGCTCTGAGAAGTCCTACAGTAAATAAATGTGTGTAATAGTGTTTAATCCAGTATATTATATACCTGTTTTGGAATTATGCTTGTGAAGATTTCAGTGGAATTAGTATTCCATGAAGCTCACTCAAAGAATAGGCTTCTTCCCAGGAAAAACTTAGGTAATTTGAACTTTTATGTGTACATTTCTCTCAAGTGCTTTAGTGATCAGCATGCCAGTAACAACATCCTTGTCCTAGTACCCCAGAGCTGAAAATACTCATTTATGTAGACATTGGACAAAATTATATGGCTGCAGAGCATGATTGCCTGAAACTATGAACCTAGAAGTTAAAATACCTGAGTATAGTGCCAGTTTTATTGTTAAATCATTTTCTCCAGCTTTTCTAACCCCTAGGTTTGTTAGGTTTAAGAAGAGTCTATCATTACTTCTTTAATGAATTGAAAATGGGCAGAATGGGGTTGGAAAGAAAAGAGAGGTTAATCGCTTACAAATAAAAATGCACGTGGACTTGCCCAGGAGGCTCTCAGTGGCATGACTGGTGGCCAGAGCCTGGAGCACAGGAGTCTTGTAGGTGCACAAAATCTTTGCAGGGGAAAGAGTATGGATAGACTTTCGGCCAGATAAACATGGGTTTCAGTCCTGAGGTGACTTCATTCTTCTGAGCCTTAATTTCCTTCTCTCTAAAGTAGAGACAGTGTTTACAGCATAAGGGTTATGGTGAGTTTAAGTGTAACAGTGTGTGTAAAATGCCTAGCACAGTGTTGAGTATACACGCTCAAAAGTTCTAGTCTCTTCTTTTTTTCAAAAGGGACTCATCTCTCATGCTTATGCTTTCTAAGTCATGTGGAAGCATCAGCAGTGATGATGAGCGCTAGGTAATTCTGATTACTGAGTGGGTCACCTGATGGCATCAGGAATTTGCACTGATTAGGCCCAAATCATGGGGTACCCACTGGTGACCAGACACACTGTACTTCCATGCCTCTGTCTGGCAGCTTTCAGTGGTGTGAGGGGACTGAAAATAGAATTGCTGAGATAGAAGAGCAGCTGCTGGACATTTTCATGCAGGATCAGTGCCTGCCTCTGTTAATTCACCTTTATTAATTCACCAGAACACTGATGAACACAGAGCACTCACTAAGGGTTAGGCACTGTGCCAAGCAATTGGGACCCATGCTAGTATATGATCTCAGCCCTAGTGGACCCTAGAATTCAATGGAGGGAACTAGACAGGTGAATAGTAAGCAAAGTAAGGAGTCACAGGTGCTATGATAGAAGTATTACAGGAAGTAGTTGGGCTGGGGAAGGTGGGGATTCAAAGGACAAAGTGGTCAGATGTTCCTGAAGGAGCCAGGAAGGCCTCCTGTTATAAGTACAGGTATTAATCATAAGATTTATTTAATAATGTCTTTATTAAGTCGAGCATAGAGCAAAGCTATGCATTGCCATTTTGGGGGCACAGTTTTATTTTATGCATGCTTTATTTTTGTACTGGGTGTCCTTGTGAAACAGTGTACAGAGTGCTGTTTGAATTGTTCAACAGTAACTGAGGGTCCTAGAGAGGGGACTGTAAGCCTGTGGTTTATGCAACTTGGTTTAAATGGCAGGGTTTCCTTTTTGTTCCTGGACTGTTTCCTGTCCCTAATGGTGGACCATCCTGGTAGTGGAGCATCCTGGGAGAGCTTGAATTTCCCAGGGTTACTTTTGGCTCCCTGTCTAGGAAGAATCCTGATTTTGATGAGACTCTCTTGGATCTACAGTTGTGTCTTGGATCTACAGTTGTGCACCACAAAATGACATTTTGGTCATATACAACAGTAATCCCATAAGATAATAATGGAGCTGAAAATACTTACCACCTGATAATGTCCTAGCTATCATAACATCACAACACATTACACATTTATGGAGATGCTGGTATAAACAAACCTATTGTACTGCCAGTCGTATAAAAATACAGCACATACAATTACAGTAGTAGGTTGTACCATCTAGGTTTGTCTAATTACACTTATGATGTTCGCACAATCACAAAATTGCCTAACACATTTTGCAAAACATATCCCCATCATTAAAGGACACACGGCTATACTTGTCTCTAAGGAATGGGAGGAATAGTCTGAGTGTGAGACTTAACAGCTTTTTGCTTTGAGGCCTCGTAGAGTTCTGACTGGAGGCTCCAGAGCTACCCAGAGTAACTAAGTCTTATCAAGACAATGTCTGATCAGCTATTGGGTTCCTTTCTGGCCATGACCCCTAGAATATACCGGGAGGGTATCTCCTTCTCCACTGGGTAGAGGACAGCACTTGAGAATAATAGATAGCATCTAAACTGGAAATTGTCTGACCTTTTTATTAGAGAGCTATGTGGTAAAAATTAGGTTGAAATGAGATACCAAATACAAATGTACTTTGAAGAGTCCAAACCACAATTATTGCTGTTGTGGCTGTTAGTTTTGGTGGTTAATAATAATAATAATAATAATAATAATAATAATACCCTTATACTATGGAAGAGATAAAGATGTCTCACAAACCACAAACTAGTTTATTTGTGATACTTTGGGGCACTCCAGTCATTCAGTGAGGTCTGTGATGCTTAAAATAGAATTGCTGACAGCTGGAGTGGGTCTGAGTTCATTACCACTGCAGCTGAGCTGTTGCAGCTGTATGTCAGCGGACCTAGGTTTAGCTGACTCATCCTGGTTGTCAGAAGAGCCGGGATGCTGCCGCTCATTGGGGAGAGCAATCCTGATAGTTCTGCAGTATTGTTTTTCTGATTCATGTGGATTGAAAGGATTGTAGGATTAGGGAGAGAAAAATGGAGGCTTTTTCCTGAAGAGCTTGAGTAGGAGTTTGAAGAGTATTGAAAAGAGGAAAAAGGAAAAAGGGGTGTGGGGAGGCTTACCCACATGCTTTATGGGAAATTTATGAGAAACAGAACAAACGACAGGGAGTTTGTTTTGGTTAGGTAGTTTCCTGAGCTGGCCACCAGATTGCACTATTGACTCTGAACAGATTTGTTACTTTTTGGAGCTACCTTGAGATGAACAGATGTAAAGGAAGGCACTATGCAGTAGGATGGTCATGTGACAGATGTTTGTAACCTAAGGAGATGACCAGACAAGAATAAAATATAGGGCGAGATGTTCAAAATGAGCTCAAGATAGCATTATTTATTGGTAGATGAGTATCTAAATTTTAAATAGTTGTCTGAACTGAGAAGATTCTAGAGCTATAGGGAAGCTTGATAATGTTCAGAAACTTGAAACCCTAAGATTTGTGTTTAAAACTGTTATTAAAACTGTGTTTTCTCTTATCCTATTATTAAAGATACAGTCAAATGCATTTTACATTTAATTTTCATTTAGAGACTTTTGCAAAATTTCAATGAAAATTTCTTTTAAGGAAATAGTGTTATCTTATAGTCTCCTGTCAAAATAAGTGACCCATATTGCATTTCTTAACTTTTTTCCCTAGCACCTGGCCTCATCTTATCCCTATTATTAATGACATTTAGTTCTTACTAGGATGTAATTTTAGTTTCTATATAGAGCTATAATTAGATATTTTATATTTATAACAAAATAGTCAAAATTATTTGGTAATATCTCTTTTGCGTAGTTTAGTCAGAAAACTTCGAACAGCTATCTATTATTTAAATTTACTATACTTTTAACCATTTGAAGTTAATAGCTATAGAAGCAACCCTTTTAGAGCAATAGCAGGAAATAAGTGAGGAAAAGTTCAATTACTTCAACTTTATTCTATATTTTGATATATCAAAGCATAGATATTAATAGGTGTTATGCAAAAGATAGGTTCTATAGAAGTAATTTTGGCAATGCTAGGTTAAACAACATTTGAACAGATTTCTTCCTCATAGAACTTCTTAGAACCTTTCATTAATAAACACCAGTGTGTGTCATGAAGCTCCAAAAAAGAATAGATAGTCTATAACTTTTCTGGCAGAACCACCCTTTGGGAACCTTAAAAAGAAAAATTAGTGCTTTCAGTACTAACTGTTAATATCATTAATGTTACATTCTTTTAGATTTCTTAAAGGCTGTTAAAGCCACTATATGGTATAAATTGGTATATTTATATAGCCAAATTATATGTTTGGTTTTTGCCTTCGAAGATAAGCAGTTATACAAAGTGGATTATTAATTCAGGAGATAAGAATTTAGAAGACAAATAATTTAGCCAAAAGTAGGTTTCATGGTTCTCCCCAGAGCTTCAGTAGGAATACATGCTTTAAAAGGAAACTAAAGAAAACCCATTTTGTATTTTCTCTCATAAGGGCTTATAGAACACAACATTCCATTGTGAGCTGTGTGGTGACTAAACACCTTTTTAGCCAGAGATCACAGACTAGGGCCCACAGGATAGATCTGGCCTGCAGATATTTTTGTTTAGCCTGTACAAGGATTTTAACATTTGAATTAATTCCCAATATTTTAAAATCTTGAAGTTGCACATAAAATTCTAGCTACTTTTGAAAAATGCGAAAGTCTGACAGCACATTTGTGAATTATAACTACTTGCTGGAGCTGAGAATTGTCTGCTTCCTTTAAAAGGACCATTGTCGTTGGGGCTTGACACAATAATGCTACCTGTCTGGCCCTACAGACATTTGGTTTTGTGTCACCCATGCTGTAAGGACATAGCGTGGCCGAAGGGCTTGTGGGTGATACCTCTTCCTAGAGACACTTTTATAAGCAAATGTGGTTAGTTTTCTTCAGGAAGAAGAATCAGCGTTGGAATCAATTTTAGGCTCATTTAAAGTCTTTACCGTCTGGCGACATCCCTATGTTTGTCCTCTGGATGTTGAGGTTTTTCCTTCCCACAGTATAGCCTGTATAGCCTATGTGACAACATACTGGAAGAGTCCTCCCCCCACAACACACACACACACACATACAGATCCCTGTGTATGTAAAAGTTGTATTACTGCATAAATTTATGTTGAATTAGGACAGAATTCTAATTTCATCTGTTCTCAGAACTAATAAAGAAACAGAATCAAAAAGTAGTCCTTTTATTTATGTTCTGCCTCTTTCTACAAAACATTTGAGTCAGCTTATAAAGTATGGCATTTGAAAAGTAGAGAAATATATGTGTGTGTGTAAAATATATTCAAAAGAATAGAAAATATATTCAAAGAGTACGTCAGAATGATAGAACGTGGATATCAGGCTCCGAGAATAAACCTTAGAAGATGGAGAACAAGCCTTATATGAGAGTGGGCTTATATTTCAGAGCGATATCAAGATGTGAACTTTTCAGGGCAAACAGGACAACATTACTTTTACTTAGAGTGTAGAGTGTGCTGATGTTTGCCTATATTGACATTTCTCTGATTCTGTAGTGGTACGAGCTCTGAGGAGCTGTTTTCTGGTGGCAGCTGGGAAATGTGGGTTTTTATGAATAGAGTTAATCATTACTGTCCCTTGAGCATTTTCCTTAATCTATAATGCCAAGAATAGGATAATGGAATGGGTTGTGTGTGACGTAATGATACGAGGATGGAAACAGGGGCAGGGGAAGGGGGGTTGGAGGGGGATAGAGGATGAGACACTAATGAAAACTCTCAATCAGAAAGTTTGAGATCTTCTGCAGAGTTCTTTTGAGCAACAGTTACCTACAACTATTGTAGAAGGTTGCATTTTCTGCACAGGAATTGTTTTCATTTGTGAAGCAAAGTAATTCAGGATCAAACTCAATTATTGTCAAGTGACTGGAATTATCTTACCAGGTCCTCAAGCTGCCTTAACTACTATAGTAGGGATAAGACTAGAAGAGAGGCTCTATGTGTAGAAAAAGATATATCCTACTTTTTTGTGTGTGACATGCGAATTCTTTTTCTTCCAGTATCAGGAAATTGTGTTTTTAATTAAAAATTAATAATGGGCCCTCATGAAGGCATTTTTTGGCTTTGTTCTTGTTTTTTAATTTATTTTTCAATTACAGTTGACATACAGTATATTAATTTCAGGTGTTCAACATAATGGTTAGACATTTATATACCTTATGAACTGATCACCCTGTATAGGGCATTGAAAAGTGGTGTTTTATGTATGGTATTAATGAATCCGCTTTTGTGGTAAATGTCAAAGAAATGATACTTTAATCAAACAGAACAAATTTTACAAGGAAAGAACAGAATTTTTTTAATGCTATAAAGGTAGAGCCAATGCCTGAATGTTTACTGAATTGCAGATGGGTCCATGTTTTCAGGATCTAGAAAAGAAATGGAGATTTTTTATGGCTTCTGGCTAACCTAGCGAAGGCAACAGTGTCATAAAAGGCAAAAAGTTAGATGAGGGTAAATTTTATATCAACCATAAGGAATGTGTAAACTGTTTCTGAGCAATGCCAGTTTCAGAGTTGATTCAAAGTGTTTCGAATGCATAACTGGCAGATTTATTACCTTTCAAATGGGAGTACTCCTGGATATAAACCAAGCCACATAAGGAATTATGTGTTTCTTTGCATTAAGTGTTGACAGTTGGGCAATGGGGAAAATGAAGAATGTTGTTGATACTAAGGAAATGAAACTCAACTATTTTGTTTCCTAGCCTAATCAGTGAGGAGAAAGGAGAGGCATATTTCTAAGGATGGACACAGGCTTCTACACATAGCTCACTTCCTAGAGCACATGGCCAGTTGCATAAGTGGTTGGTTTTCAGGCAGTACTGAAACTCACCTTTCAATATGGGAGGGTATTTTGTGTTTTTTGTTTTGTTTTGAGCTTTTCTTTCATAAATTCAGGTACAAATCAAAACAAATATGTTCTAAGGTTCAGATTCTGATGAAATACCTTATTTTTTATTATATGGTAAACAGTACAAACTACAAGCAGGAAGTCAGATTTCCAGTCAAGAGATATTAACAAATAGAAAAAAAAATATGTCATAAAGATATCCTTCTCTACTCTTTGAAAATTTACTTCAATTTCTAGGTTTGCCTTTAACCACACTGTTTAGGAAAGTCAGATAAATGAAAAGTAGCTAACTCCATGTGATTTGATATTGCTGGTAATTCCATGCTTACTTGATGAGTGTTCATCTATGTTAAATCGTATTGCTGAAAGATAAATGTTTTAATTTTAGGAGGTGATAATTTAAAATCCAGACCTACAGATAACTTTTAGAAAATATTTCTATTCCTGTTCCCTTCCTTTAGGTGAACTCTTAAAAAGCTAAGTGCTAGATTGTGACAGGTTATAGACAGTCTATCATGTGTTAAAATGGATCTGATTCAAAACTCAGAATCTGTCTCTAAAAGACTACTTTTTTTTTAAGCCACCAGTGATTCTGAAGGTTTCATGATTTATGTCTAGAGTTGAGTGTAGTATCTATAAGTAGATTCCCCAAAAGTTCTATTGAACGGCACTTAATGCAGATTACATTAACTAATAACTGGATTTTTGTTTGGGTTGTGTATGTTGTAAAATGCACAAATCAGTGGGTTTGTCTTTAGTCACCTTATTCTCATTTGGGGTTGATGGAAATGAAGTAAGGACCAAGTAAACAACTTTTTTTCAGGTGCAAATTCGACCATGGAACCTAAGTGACAGTGACTTTGTAATGGATGGTTCTCAGCCTTTGGACCCCAGAAAAACTATCTTTGTTGGGGGAGTTCCACGACCCCTTCGAGCTGGTGAGTGGAAATAGTAACACCACAACAACAAAACCAACAACAAAATTCCCAATGCATTTAGTCTTCAGTATTTTCTAGGCTTCCAGTCAATTATACACAATCTCCAAAAAGAAGGCTGTCATGTCAGTTTCACTGAGTTGACTCTTTCAAAATTAAATGTTTTCTCCCAAAATGCTCTATTTCCTTATGGTGCAAGAGTAAATTTTATTAAAATGTAATTTTGAAAGGATGAATTCTATTTAGTGCTTTTCTATTCAACCACATATTTAAAAAATAATAATACATTTGGCAGTGTGCATTCTTATGCCAGTTAGCATTGTTATGTATGATGGGAAAAGAAGTCACCCCATCGAAAATCCGTCCAGTACAGCTATGTGCCCACTCAGTGACGAGCCAAATCACTGCTGGAAATTGTGTCACTGGGAATCAAACGGAACTATTTCCAAGCATAACAGGTTCCTGTTTTTTCTTACGCAGTCTGAAAAATGAGTTATGTATTTAGGCATCTTTATTATGACTTTTTTTAAAGCTTCCCTGTCTTTTGTTTTTGATTTTGTTTTTTAAGTTTCTTTCCAGTGGTGAAATAATTATGTCTGCTGAGATTGGGCAGAATCATAATTGACTGGGGCATTTGAAGTGATGCTGAGTTCGTGACTTCAATATTTAAATCCAAAGACAAATTTAATCAGTTATGGATCAGTGTTATTGCCAGTGTAATATAATAAAATTATTTGTAGGGACTAAGTTTTTAAAGTGCTTAAAGTAATTGAGTTTATTTTTTAAAAGTAAGATGAAAAAATAAGGTTGCCATTGCACTGTAGCTATGAATGTGCAACATTATCTCTACATTATTTGTAAAAAGTAGACTTGGTTCTACCTAAAAAAGAAGCAGAAATCATTAAAATCAAGTTGTGAAAACAGAATTACAAAATGTAAAATATACCTATAGCTATTTGGCTCTATGACTTTGATGAGTTCTTAATTCTGAATAGTCCTCAACAGTTCTAACATTTATTTCAATCTCAATTGCAGTCTAGTCCAAAAGATAACTTTAGGCCTATATAAAGATATGTTCGTTATTCCATTTGGTGGTATATCAGAAAAGGAGATATCTTTTGGGTCTTATTCTCATTTTCATGGAAAACAATGCCGAAAGAAAGCAAAGCAGCAGAGATTCTCCCACCCCTTCCACGATTTACCATCAGAGAATAAAGTCTAGGAAAGGCTAAATCAAACATGAACAGCATTATTAGATGAGGGCAGATGCAGCCCTTTGTTCCTAAACTGCTTGTGCTTTAAAAAAGAAAATGTGGGTGAGGGCAGTGTGGATTATTCCTGACTTTTTCAAACTAGTGTTATGTTTAGGAGTGGAGGAGGAGACAAATCCCCTTCAAATGTCTATTAACTACATCTGTATTTTACCCAAAAGATGGATGTTCATTGCTAGTATTCTAGCTATTCTTTTTTGCAACTTAATTGCAAGCACAAATTAGTTTTAATATTCTAGCCCCTCTCCTTTTTTCCTAGGCAGGAAACCGAGAAAAAAAAAATTCTGAAAGAAAAAGTCCCACAGTTTTAAAAAATAACAACTAATTTTAGCTCCTATATCTATTTTTAAGTCACAGACATAATAGTTTATAAATTAAATTCTCTTTTTTTATCACTCACTCTTTATTCTTCCTGTTTTAGTGATTTTAAAAGGTAGGTAAGGGCCTCTATATAACTTTCTCTTTGTAAATCCTATAAAGATCCATTTTTCACACTAGTTTTAAGATCACAGTGACATGACAGGACAGGAGACCCAAGATGCTGAATTCTATTCTCTCTTTAACATCTTTGTCTACAAGATGTTGTAAGATCTAGGATTAGACAAAAATTATATTTAATTTTCTCATCAAAAATGGGATTTTATGTTCTCTACCTAGAAGTTGTCTCTTTTTTAAAAACTAAGCTAAAATTTTTTGTTTTAAAGTTTTATTTTTATAGTTATGTGGCTAGTGATCTATAGTTACCTTGTCTAATGGAAATGTTCCTCTATGCCAACACCTCTCATAATTGTAGTTTTTACTGTCTATCCAAGACTTCCAGATTGGATGCCATGTAATCTAAATACAAAGAGTTAACATCTGCAGCTTTTATCTATGTGCATAGAATTGGGTTTCTTTGGAACACACTGAGCTTTGTGGACTGGTGTGTGCCTTGGAATAGAAGGCTATTTTTAAAAGAATTCACTGTGACTTTGCTAGACCATCTTAAATTGAATACAGTGCAGTTCACTTGAACAATAAACATTTATTGAGCATCCACTGTGAGACTGGCACTGAGCAAGTACACGTCATACCAAATTGATTGAACATCTCACCATCATTGTAAACAGGTCATCATCTACAGAGTCAGAGATTTCAGAACAGAAGAAAATGTGAAATTTATTAATAGCATGCTAGTTCAGTTAATTGGATGCTGTTATATTCTTTAACAAAATTTTCCTCAAATTTGGTCTTTACTTCAGGGCATTTTTTATTGTTTCCAGCGGGTATTGTGGTTATGGAATTCTGAAAATTCTTAAAACTGTTTCAGGCATGATATACAGGGTGATCCTGGACAAGATATAGGTGACAGTACTCAACAGGTGGAATTTTAGGTGTCCAAATTGCTTGTCACCTTATCTTGGGCCAAAAAGTCACATGGTATAGTGACTAAAATGTTATCACTCAAGATTTATTCCTTCGGATCTTGTGAAGCTATTTATCTTGGGAAGATATTTCCCCTTGTAAGACAGGACCATAATCATTAGTCATTATAAATATAGTCCTTAGCCCACCAAACAGAAATACATAAACACTTTTAAATAAACAAGGCAACCTGTTTTAAGCAGTATTACCCTGAGTTTAAGCTGCTGCTTCTGGTCCTTTGACAAGCTTTCCTTTTTAAAATTCAGATTGGAAAAAAAAAAAAAAATTACAGGCCTAGAAAAATTAACCCGAAAGTGAGAAAACATCAATGAAGAAATTGAGATGAGTTCACTCAAAGCTAGGTTGCCTGATTGTTAGTTTCTCTAGGTCAAATAAAACACATTTCTACTGTCTCCTGTCCATTCCATCACTCCTGTCAGTGACAATGGCAAACCAAGGACAGTTTGCCTGAAGTCCTGGTGTTTCTCAGGTCTCTTCTTCCATTCCCCACCTCTTCCCACCCACATGCTGGGAAAGTCTATAGGTAGTCTCACCATGCCACCATGTGGCTACAATTTTCATTTTTCTTCAGAGAGAGTACAGAGAAAGGGGTAGGCTGTCTGTCTGGAAGAACAACATGTTTTCACTCTTCGTTCACGTAATGCAAACTGCGTGTCTTCCTGAATCTCTGTACAGAAACAGCCCTGTTGCATGTCTCTGTGGCATTAGGACCTCTCTAGAATGCACGTCTTTGCTCTTAGAGGAAATATGTGCCACACTTGGGGATTGTGAGGAGGCCACCAGGAAAAGTAGAGAGTGACATGTTGGTCCTTGTACTCTCCCCTGCAGTTTATAAACAGGAGTATTCTCTGACTCTACCTTCTTGGCTTGGATGTCTAATTTGAGTACTGCCTCAGTGATCAAGCTTTGGGACCTATCTACTTCCAACTTTGTTCAGGCTTGGAAAGCCCTCAGCTGTCCTCTCTGATTAGAGGCATATGAGCTATTCCACTTCATGCCTACCTTCTGACAGTTTATCTGACTAGGTCCTGCAGAACAGATGTATCTTGAGAGATGTTTATCCGAGTCCCTGAAGCCTACATATAGTTTGCTTGTCATCTTGGGGTCTCCCATTTTTCCTAACTATTGCTCTGCTAATTCTTTCCTGTCTTTTTTTCCCCCTATTAATATTCTGTGATGAATCCTAAAATTTCCTTCTTTGACTTTTTTGCCTTCTGACTATTGTGAGGGTGGCTTTTCTGTAGAGGAAAAAAAAAACTTTTTAGATAAATATTAAGTGATATATGGCATACATCTAGAGAACATACGTCCTATATTTTTCAAGAGCATTTATTTCAGATGTTCTGTACAGGCATTCTGGTACTTGACGTGCATTAGGAATCACATTCTGATTTGTGATTTAGGAAATAGAAGTATTATAAACATAACCTTTTTTTTTGTTCTATGAAGTGGTAGCAGGCAGAAATCATCTTAAATCAAGTTTCTCAGCAGTAGAAGCTCTTTCTTTTACCAGGTCCCAAGTTTAGTATGAGTTGTCCCAGATTTGGCATACCAACTTTGTTAACTGCATTGCCCTTCAGGTTAAGGAATTTCTAATGTTAGTACGTTTGTGTTCTCTGCCCGCCCCCCACCACCACCAAAAGCAAACCCTCCCCTGCAGATGATGTCTAACTTTGCCATATCGGTGGCAGGTTGGGTAACATTAATATAAAGCCAAAGTAAGACTGGGATGAATTGGTGTGTAAGGAGCAGAAACCGAGCCAAGTTAATGTTGAGCAAAGATTTATAAGTAGAGAGAAAAACAAGCCCTGAGCAAAACTAAACATTGGAGCACCACTTTGTGCTCACCAGTGTGCTTGGAGCTCTCATGTATGTTTAATCCTCATGGTAACCTTGTGAAGTTGTAAGTGATAGAATCCATTTTAGAGACAAGGAAGCAGAGTTCAAAGGGAGTGATGAACCAAGGCCACAATAAGTAAAAAAGCCAAGATTCAAACTCAGATCTCCAAACATCACGTTTGGAACTCTTTCCACAGAAGGAAGCTACTTTATTAGTGAGCTCTGAAATTTTGTCTCTGTAACAGTACTAACAGCCAAGTAGTACTAGTCTGATTTTAATCAATTTAAACACATTATCTCTCTGACTTAGTTGGTGGTTCATACCGTTATTTGAAAATATTCATAACTTCCCAACATCTGGTGCAGAATGGAAGCTTATGAGCACATTTTCCTCCACTTAAGATGCGTGAACTGCCCTTGTGAACCAATTTGACAATGGTGGGAAATCTAGAAAGTCCACCTTCAGGTTGAATCTTCTTTTCTTTCAGAAGTCCAGACCTCTTCATCATCCTGAGGTACATTACACCTCTTTTCTGTCTGTTTTGTTCTTACTGCCAAAGAGAAGAAATATGGCTTCTAGACTCACAGTTTAGAATGAAAGATGAATGTGTTGATATTTCCCTCAAGAATCCTCATTCCTGCTCTACCACCTTTGGCTCTCATAGTATCCCAGACATTGCCTTATGGCTGACTTTGAAATCTAATTAAATGGTAGGAACATGACCCTGGCGTGGGGCAGGATGGGGGAGGCATCACGATTCCCTCTCTGGCGAGCTAAAGTCCCTTTCAGATCTCTGTGAAGAATCAGGAGCAAATCCAAAGAATCATAATTGGAGGTCAGATCAACTTCAAAGGCATAGTCACCACAACCCAGAGGAATTCATGGGAATGCTGTATGCTACACACGATTGCAGTATTCTCGTTTCCCTCTCAGTGTGTGGCACAGGGAAGCTGATCACAAGAGCCATTGTGTGGGTCAGACTTATAGTGGTGTTGCTATTATCATGGAACAGTGGTTCATGAGATCACTTGAGTTGTCTTAGGAACACAGAGCATCTTATCCAAAGTGCACAATGTCCATGGATATAGCTATCAGACCTGCTAATTTCCCACCCCTGTGGTGACCAAAAAGACCCTGTGAACACTATCTGGATAAGGAAGGAAAAAATTTAAAGTGGTTTGGAGTCTCCTGACTTTCTCATGGACTCTGTCTCTGCCTGCTGTTACCTCCGTCTGTCTGAATTCTGGTCTCCACTTGTATGCCCTGCTCTGGTAGCCTCATCTTCCTCAAATTAAATGTTAACGTCATGCTTCTGGGAGCTACACTGTCCTTGCCCTCTACAGAGGATGGTTTAGAATGAAGATTCATTCACTGTAACAAGTTCAGTAGGTAGTTTGACTACATTTTCCAGATAAGATACATCTTTGATCAAGAGCTCACATTTCATGAGCAGAGATGAGATTACAAGATATAGATAAACCTATGAAGACTTTAGTTGACTTCTGCCATGTCCTTATTGCCTTCTACTTTCCTCTTCTCGTCCCAAGTAGTCAAAAATGCTGGCCCCTTCTTGGCTCAGCTTCCCCTTGCATCAGGGGAAGGGAATTTATACTGGATTTTCCTTCATTAACTGATGATACTCTAAAGAATCCTTTAAAACCTAATCTCCAAAAGTGGTTGTACATTCTGACATCTGTAGGTGAATTTGTATCTTCTATATAAAAATTTTTTTCAGATTGAAAAATTATAGGACTTGAAGAAGGTTTGCTCTGTGTTTCTGTTAGTCACCTATGTAGTGGGTGAATTACTTTTTTCCCTAAAGCTCTTTTTACCAAATGGTTACTTTTCTCAATAATTAGAAACTATTTAGAACTTAAGTGATATCCCTCTGGTGTTTGAGTTAGCCTACAGGAAGTGTGCTTTTAGTGAAGACTTGCTAATTGAGTAAAGGACGAAATACAAACACCAGTTGTTTGACTATTATTTACTTTTCTTCAAGGATGATCACAGTATTAAACCTTTGGTAGTTAAAATACAGGTTAGTATAGAAAGAGAGATAGGAAATCTTCATACTCTTCCCCAAAAAAACTTTCTTTAGTTGCCTTGATTGTTTCTAGCTTCTCAACAAATTGCCCTTCACTAGAGTGAGACTTCATTGGTTACAAATGTCTACAGACTTTTCGGTGGCCAAGAAAATGACTGTATATAAGCTTAGAAGTGGAAATCATTTATTTATAATTAGTTTTTATAAAAGCATAAGCGAATGAGGTTTCCTGCTTCCTATCAAAAGTATATAACTGCCAGCAACATCAGTCATGACGTAATGTTTGGCGCATGAAGATGATTTTCCAGCAGTTAGATTTACGAAGTAATGGAATGTTTGTGCTTGTGGAAGGTGACTTTGCTGTCATCTGAGGATCCCTAAGATTCCATTGGAGACCACTATTCTATAGAAGAACCTGTGGTTGTATAACCCTCCTCCTCAGCTAGATCTTCAAGTTTACAACTGGTAGACCTTCTTTCTAAATCACTTTCTTTAGTTCTTCCTAAGAGTAGAAGACAAGTGCCATTCAGTTCCTTGCCAGCATTTTTCTCCTGCCCATTTACCAGGCTGAGGAGGTGTTTACTCTCTTATTCCATTCCAGAGCTGGGTCTTTGGAAAATTAGCGTTTAATTTCCAAGTCCTGAGGCTACTTATTTCACTAGGCCCTTTTGACCAATAAGGGAAATTGATTAATGACTGTAATTAATTAATTCTCCCTTCAGTTTCTTGGTTTCTGTAACTGGAATAATATTAGCCATCTGAGGAGGTCCTCGAGCCATCAGAGGTTGTGGAATGAAATGTAAGGACCCACTGAACTGATAGTCAGGGTATGTGCACCACTCTTATTGCATTTTTTGAATGAATGTGATTCCTGAATCCTGCCTCAAGACTGCAGTCAGGGTCTACTTGAGCACTCATCAGCAATGTTCCCTTGGCTGATATTATGGTCATAATAGGATATTTGGGATGTCTTTCTCCTGTTTCGTCTTTCATGGCACATATTCTTGGGCTTAGTGATTGCTGGCTGCTTTTCTCACCTGAAAGTTACCTGTTGGTTGCAGGTCATTCTTCCTATTAAAAATAGGCACTTAGAAAACAATCACCAATGTAAGGCAGTCTGTTATGGGGAGAAATTGTGAAAAAGTTAAGTAGAAAGACAGCCTTTCTGTCTTAGCTACATAGCTTTTCTTTCTGCCTCAACAGCTTTATATTACAGGAACCCAGGAGTACCTGGCTTTCCTTCTGCTCATAAGTATCTGGTGTGGTTCTTATACCATTCAGCCCTTCAGCCCTTGTATCTGCTACAAAGTTCTTCCTCTTCCCCACCAGCTTGTGTTGCTCTCCTTCTCCCCAGATACTGATTCCCATGGGGCCCTACTATGCGATGGTCTTTACACACCAGCTATGGCCCAGGTCATCATCCATCTTCCTAGTCTTCTTTCCAAATACCATATGTCGGTGTTTGAGGAAGGTGGGCTCTTGGGTCATTCCCCAGGGGTAAGGCTAAGTCTTTTGGATTTAAACCATGTGACTGGCCTGAAAGGAACGGTCATACCTGGAGGAGGTGCCGTCCAGTATCAAGTAAACAATTACCTTCAGGCAGTTTGGATCCAGGTAAGTGCTATATTTCTCTCCATGGTAACTTTATAGTGAAGATGATTTTAGAATATCAGATGTTTAGAATGGTCCAATTTCTAAATGATTTCTGTACAAAAGGTGTTTTGTAAATATGCCAACATAAAGGTATATTTAGAAGAAATGTGGCAAAGACTGTAGACCTCTGCATTTTTTCATATTTTCTTCCTTTTTTTTTTTTTTTTTTTTAGCACTTAATATTATTCTGTATTAGTTTCAGGTGAGCAGACCTCTGAATTTATAGCAGGGTGCAGGATGGATGTTTTTACTGCCTTTGTAGCAGCTAGTGTTTCCTGGCACATTGCAAATGCTCAGGAAATGTTCATTGCTGTTATTATCCTTACTAGTATTATTACTAAAATTGAATATGAGAGGTTAGTGTGAACATTTATCAGTTGAGATAGCATATACTCTGAAAGTCTTCTTTTTTGTTTGTTTGGTTTTTTAGTTGTAGAGATTTACTTTAAGGCCGTAAGTGTATTGCCTCTAGCTAAAACGAGGAGTTAATTCTTTCTATAGCTGAATCTTAAATATAGCAGTGTGACTTTAGTCATTGCTTTTAGTTTTAGAGGTCAATAAGTAGGCCTGTTTCTTATTAACTTGTTAGGGCACCATGAAATACTTTGCCTACCCAAGGCCCACTCCAGTGGACTAAGCAGTTAGAAATTAGAACAAGATTACTGATAGATCATTCCTTTTATACTGTTGCTCAAGTTCTGATTGTGTAAATTTGTGTGTGTGTGTGTAAATTCATAATTTTTTTCATTTAATTTTTAAATATCCTACTTGAGTTGTTAGACTGATGTGGACACTCTTCAGGATACTTAACATGGGTTTTCCTTTCATAATTACACTGCATGATCCTAAATAGTTCTGTCTTCTCCTGGGCAAGAGTGCCTTCTAAACATTTATATAGAATTATTTTTATTTTCTTGCAGTTGAACTGGCAATGATCATGGACCGTTTGTATGGTGGTGTCTGCTATGCTGGCATTGATACGGACCCAGAGCTGAAGTACCCCAAAGGTGCTGGCCGTGTGGCATTCTCCAATCAGCAGAGTTATATTGCAGCCATCAGTGCTCGCTTTGTGCAGCTCCAACACAATGACATTGACAAACGGGTAAGCAATTGCTCAGGGTGTAAATGCTATGGAAAAGAAATGAAGTTTATTTTGTGGGTCGCTGGGAGGAAAAGCACCTCGTGATCATAAATGAGCCACTCTGCCTTACACTGGCTCATAAGTCCATCTAGGCTACCTGAAAAAGAGAGCATGCTTGGTATTTAAGGCATTAATGAACTTTTTACCTCACTCATCCCTAGGGTGATGTTACACTTATGAAAATAACCCTGCAGAATTTAGCATACCAAACCAGTGCTGTTCAAGAGACGATGCCAACAGTGCATTAACGATAGTTGAGAGCTGGTGTCCTGTTTGGTCCCTGTGGTGCTCTTACAACAAACAAACTTGTACTAACATTTCATGTTAACATTCAGGAGTGTATGTAAAATTTTGAAGTTCTGATTTCTCTGTAAAAAAAAAAATTGCAAAACCACACATAGTAGCAGTCGTTGGAACCAGGCAGCTGCTGTCCCCTCCAGTCCCCTCTCCAATTCCCTGTAGTTCTGCTGCTCATACCACATATGCATGTGCTTTACTTGCTTCTTTGCTCCTTGGTGTCACCTGCCCGGCCACTGCAGGCATTCAGTTTTCCTACCTCTGATCTAAAGAGAAGCATGAGGTAGGGTTGTAGGGAGTTGGTGTGCTCATTTGGTTTTACGAACAGGCATAGGTTTAAATCCCTTTAACCTCAACTCTGCCACTCAATTCAGAAGCTTGGGGGAATAGAAGGTTGTGTTAATCTGGGACCTATGTTAATAGATAAAAGAGCAAGTAGGAGAATACCATCAAATTTCGAACACTTCCCTGTGCAATTGTCCAGTGGTATTAATGCTCTCAGCAAAGGATGGTCTTGGGGGATGCACGGGACCAGAATAAGTATAGTAGTAAATATGTTATATTATGAAATTCTACCTATGCTCTCTAGGGTCAGCTTTGACTGATTTTGTATAGCAGGCTTAAGTTTCTTAGGAAATGAAAGTTTCAATTGGTGATGGTTTTTAATATTCAGCAAGATTACATTTTTATTAAGATATATATCTTGATCAAATTATAAAAGCCAGTGCTTAAAATACACAATTTATTTGCTACATTACTGGGCTCCTTAAAAGTAGTGTTGGTTTGTATGTTTTTTAATTAAAATGAATAAAATAATTCCCTTTCAGAATTTCGAAACACTTTTAAATTAATGGAGACTCAGAGGGATGGTAGAGCATTGATTCCATTCCTAGTTTGCAAGCACCCACAGCACCCCGAGCTCCCCCTTTTATAACAGCGACCCCCCCCCCCACAGCCTGTCAGCTCCACCGAGATCAGCATGGTGTGTGTCTCTTTCTCTCTTCATCCCCAGTGCTTACCCATTTCTCGATCTATAGAAACCATAGTAGGTGCTCGATAAACCTTTGTTGGACTGACAAATCGTGCTACTTGAAGAGTTCCCTTAACTATCGCTACTGGTGGACTTGCTTGTGCCTGTCTGAAACAGCAGATTCCGTTGCATTTAGACCGCTACTGCACCCAATAAACTTAACCTAGCAATAAACTTAACCTAGAGAGGCTTAGGTTCTCATCTGTATGGAAGCAGCTTTCTTTGTTCCCCTCTGAAACCAGAACTCGTGACTGTGCAGGAGGTAGGTCCTAGAGATAAGTTCCATTTTCCAATGCATCTATCTTCCTTTTGCTTCCTCGCTAACAACCTCCTGGCGTATTCTGTAATAGAGGAAAGTACACTTGCCCCAGGGATTATGGTAATCTTTGAGCCTCTTTAAGAATCACAGTAAATTCAGATACTATTTGTTTTGTTACCTACCCCTGCTCTCACCCCTGGCTGTGCTCAGGGCCTCAGTATTTCTTCCCATAAGACTTAGAACTAGGTAAAAAGAGAAGTGGCTTTGCTTTTATTAGCATGATCATAGGCCATGCTATGAAAAAGTATCTGAAACACTAAGCTCAGAATTCAGAAAAGTCATTGACTGTTTTCTACCCACTGTATTTTGGTTAACCATACTTTCCGTATCTTAGAGTAGTCCTTGATTAACTATTAGGGTAGCAGCCAGTTGTAATGAAAAGAGTATGGAGTTTGGAGCTGGAACAGATTCCAATATATTTAAACCTCTGCTGCTACTAGTCACTGGTGAACCCAAGCAAATGAGCTAACGCCAGGAGCCCTGGGTCCTCATCTGTAACTCCCTCCAGGGGACGGTCTGAAGATTAAATGGGATTTGAGGTTGAACAGCCTGAGCCCTATGACATTTGGGTAGATCTTTAACTAGCACTTACTGGTTAACAGTATTCATATTGTTACAAATGCACTTAACATTGATGTTGTTAATATTACTTAGCTTGAATGGCCGGTTGCTCTGCCGAAGATGTAGTGTAAAGGTACACTGGTTAGTGAAAAGAGCACTGGGCCAGAGTCAGATTGCTGAGTCTAGAGCTGGTTTGCTCCCTGTGGGTTATGTGACTATGGGCAGGCAGGTCACTTAAATTCTGAGCTTCAGTGTATAATGAAAGCAGTAGTAATAATAGCCTTGTGTGTACCACAAGATTGTTGAGAAGCCCAGAAGAGAGATTGAACAGGAAAGCAGTACATACAGTGTAATACACTGTACACATATGCAGTGGGACTGTTGTGGTCACAAGAATGCTCCCTCCATCCATGTAGTATCAAAAAGGGACCTGTCAGTTCCTTCCATGCCCTGGGACGAGAGTCATCTAAGTGTGAGAATTGGAAATCACTGAAAGTGGCAGAGGAGGTCTGGTACCCTCTCCATGCTATCCTCATATTCTTTGTTTGCCCTGACCAATATGGAGACCATTTTCTTTATTATGAGAGGTGGAAGCCAGCTTTCATCCTGAGTTGGTCTCCTTTTTCACTACTCTATGAACATTACATTTACTTCCTCCAAACTGTATTTCTGTCCTCTTCTTAATTTCTTCTTGCTTTGAAAATAGCCAACGCTACCTTATTTTGTTGTTTCTGGCATGTTAAGCCTCTGTTAACTGCACCCTTCATAGAAGCATTTTAAGGTTCATTGCTAGTTTTATTTTTATTTCTCTTTCTCCTAAAGCATAAATTAAAGCTTTCCAGAGAGCTCCCATTATATAGAAGCACGTTAGTATTTCTTTAGATAATGCTTTTTTTCTTTCTCAGGGGCTCTGTTCTTCATGGTCTACAGAGAACTTCTATCATTAGGTGCAGCCTTCTTCCCAGAATAATCCCTGCAAGTTTTTAGCAACAGTCTCTTGGCTAAGATTTTGAAACTTGCTATCCTAAAAGTCAGGGACAGATGTCTACTTGTACCTTCAATCCCTTTTCCTTGCTATTGCAAATTCCAAGATCCTACAACCTTTTTCTCTGTTCTTTGGAGTTAGCCTAGAGTTGCCTTTAAACTGAGACTATTGTAAATAGCATCGACCTTTATTATCTTTCTGGTCAGGGGAGCCTCCTTTGCTGTCTGTATCATTTTAAATGCAGATTCAGTGGAATCGGTGGTTAAAAAAAAAACTGTAGATGGAATTTTATGGCCACTTGCTTCCTGTTCGTAGCCCTTACCCTTTTCACTATTTGTCCCATATGGGGAGTGGGGGAGGGCCACCTGCAGAGCAGCAATGCCTGGAACCATGGAAGTTCTAGGATTATTTGAGGTGTGTGCTCCCAGGTTGTACCTCTCTCAGGTAAACTGTGGGAGGTACATGAAGAAGATTTTGGTTGGTATATTTTCCTTACCTCTTTTGTATCCAACAAAGTTTTTTCAAAAAAGACATCTCTTTAGAGAGTATATATGTTTATGTATTTATTATTGTTGTTGTTGTTGTTATTGCTTTTCTTTTGCTAAGCTTTCAGATGGAGTGGTTTATGGAGAAAATACAGCTTTATAATTTGATTTCTTCTCACCATCTTAGAGACTTTTGACTTCATGAATATAAAATATGTCAATGTATAACATCTCAGCTGTCATATTACTCTTCCATTATGTCAGTATTTTTAAGGAAGAGATGGGTCATTGTTTTTTTGTTTGTTTTGGTAACAGCTATATTGAGATATGTAATTCATATACCATACAAATCACTAACTTAAAATGTATAATTCAGTAGTTTCGGTATACTCACATAGTTGTACAACCATCACCACAGTCAATTTTAGAATAGAAGAAGAGGTATTTTAATGTACTGCTTCCAAGTATGCAGTAAGAAGATCAATTGAACAATAACCACAGTGGCGAGGGGGCACTGCGTTTATTCTGTATAATTTTATTTAGCTCGTTATATGGAGGGGATCCTGCTTATTTGACCTATAGTTTTTAAAGTCACAGGAATAAGGTAGCCCGGGCTATTGGGTCAAAATTCTGATTCCTGCTATATCTGTAATTAGAGTCCCCCAAGACTATGTGACTTGTCGAAGTGAGCTGATAAATCGACACTTAACAAATTTTTTGCTGTGGTATGTCTAGCAATGGGAGGGCTCACAGGTGGGAGGGGCTTTTAATGGTAGTTCCTTATAGAACTGCCATGATTTTGACTCTGCCACTTGTGCCCAGAGGTCGGAATAGGTGTGCTTGGCACATGGGTAGCATTCAATAAATGTATAGACTAAATTAGGGTGATTAATGGGAGAGCAAGGACTGGAAGCAACCATGAAAGTTTATCAAGGTTACTGGAGTGAGTCACTCTCATCCTGCCTGGACATCTAGACTAGCTTCCCAATGGTCTTCCCATTCAACTTTAGCCAGAGTAATCTTTTTAAAGTCATAATGTGAATTACGTCTTTCCTCCCTTTTAAACTTTTGATTATATTCTACTGCTCTTAGGATAAAGGTCAAAATTCTTAATTAACATTTTCTATATGACCCTTTGTGTTTTACACCCTTCTTCTGCCTTAGCTCTTTCTTCCTCGTCTTGAACCTGTCACAGCTGACCTTTTTCTCTATTTTTCAGGGTCATTATACATACTGTTTCCTGTGCCTGTCTAATACCCACTTTTCCTTCAAGTCTCAGCTTAATTGTAATATTTTCAGGAATCTTTTCTTCATTGGAGCTTATATCTCCCCCTTAGATCATTGTCATAATACCATCTACCATTCCTTTGTGGCATTTAAGCACTTCTATAATGAAATAATGTTTGGTTTAATGTCAGCCTACCCTGTTAGGCTATACAATCCATGAGACCAGTGATTATATGTCTTTCATGTTAGCTACTGTATACTTAATACTTGACACAGTGGATATGCATTAATTATTTATTTTTGGATGAATGAATGAGCGAGTTCTTCAGTGGATGCGGATTAGAGAGGTGACCCGGATGGAAAGCCCTTATGTATCAACTTTTGGCATATCCAACTGTCCACCAGAGGGCACTTTGCACAGCCTTCTCTTTTTACTTAATAAAGAACACTCACTTGTGTAATAAAGAAATTTAGGTTTTGCTGTTTAGAATATCAGAAAGTGTTCTTTGACACTTATAGTACATTAAAAGCTGGACTTAACCTTAGACATGACCTGGCCCCTTTATTTTGCAGCAGAGGAGAATTTAAGAGTGGTTTGGAGTCTCTTAAGATACCTGTCAATTAAAGACAGAGCCACCTCTGCTCATGGGACTCCCTGAATTTTGCTGCCCATGCAGGGCCTAATGTTTCTTCAAACCGCCTTCAATGAAGTCCTCTTTCCACAGGCCTAGGTTAGGAACCTTTGAGTTAGATTATAGGTCTCTAGTGAGTTTTATGTATGTTTCAGTATTTCACGTAACTTTTCAGGTGAACTGGAGTATTCTGCACAGAACAAGGCACACCTCGAGTTATCAGAACTTTCTAGTATGTCCATAGGTTTTTTTTTTTAATATTAATAAAATGAGTTTGAAATTTTCCTGTGCTTTTTTTTTTTTTGATGTTTTGCTTTTGATTTCCACTTTTATAGTCATGTTAAACTTTTTTCAAGTCACTGTGAGCCAACTCCACATATGTATATAGGAATCCATATATACATTTTTACATAGAGCATTAGTGAAAATGTTTGGCATCTTTAATGTCACAGTAACTCTTGTTATGGTACATTATTATTATAAATGACCCAGGAAGTGGGAAAAATACAAAAAATAAATGACACAAATGCAACTCATACCTCAGTTTTTACTTCCAAGAAAACATTGTTAACATCTTGAAATAAACCCTATAAGTCTTACATTCTGAATATCTTATGGCTAATATTCACCAGTTATCAGCTGCTTGATAATTTTTCCCTATGTTGACAATATCAAGGTTGCATGATACCCAGCACAGTGATTTTCAGCATCTCTTCTGCCTTGGCGTCCGGGGGGAATGGGATACGCTGTCATGGGTACCCTAGAACACTAATAGGGTAGGGCATTTATGGAGTATGAAGTATCTTAGGGGGAGCACACCCCGCACCTGCTCCTATCCTCACCACCCAGAAAACCGTGGCTGTAGAAAAAAAGTGACTTGGCTTGGGAATTGGGAGAGCTGAGCTACGCTCCTGGTTCTTCTTTCTGTCATGGTGTGAACTTGGACAAGTTACTTAATCTCTTAGAGGCTTGATTTCATTGCCTCAGTAGTAGCACCAGTCTAACTCTCTGATGGTTTGTCGCACAGATAGACGAGAGATGAAGAAGTGCTTTGGAAAGTTATTAGGCTGTACAGGTGCTGCTTCGTACGGCGGAGCCTGGGCCCTATTTAAATTGTACTGTTGCTCAACCATCTGTCCAAGGCTAGTTGTTAACTCACTCTCTCTTTTCTTTTTCTACTTTGAAAGTGCCCAATCAATTCCCCCTAGGAATCCCTAATATAAAGATAATGAAAAAGTTGAAGTCAAAACTTTAAAAAGTGAAACAGTTAACATAGGTGCCAGCCTACCAGTGTGCTGGTTGGATATTAGTCAAGATACACATAGAGAGACTCTTCAGTTCCTTTTATAGAAACAAACACCTGGATGTGTTTTCCATTTAAAGCGTTGAAGCGTTTTTTTATTTTTTTTAGTCTAGAAAGAGGTGTTTTTTTTACCAGCATCTTAGCTCTGATAACAAAAAGATTTTGAACCTGAAATTCAGTAGACAGTTAGGATTAAATTTTGCTTATATTCCTTTGAACAGTGTTTCTGTGAAAAACTGGAACAGTTTAAAGTATTTAAGTACAACAATGGCAAAAGAGGGCACCTGTACTCATTCTGTCTGTTTTAATGGTATTTTTAGAAGTGATACCAAATGAACACTTAAGATGTGAAAGCTCTGCTAAATCCAGCTTTCTTTATAACTCGAGTTTAGGTCACTTACATATGAAAGATTTTGGTAGTGTGAAAAATGAGATCATTAGGAAATGGGTAATCTTTTTACACGGCCATTTTTCTACTCTTTTGTCTTCCCTATGTGGTTCTGAGGAAATTTGTAAGGGTAGAATCAGTTTAGTCTCCCTTAGTCTAACAGAAACAGATGATTTGACTGATATGAACAATTTCTTAATAAAAATCTGAGGCTCCTACCACTACAAAACTGTTATTTAGTACAACTTGGTCAGGTTGTCTCCTAGAAATGTGCAAGTGAGATGTCTATAACTTGATATGCATCGTGCAGTAAATGGTGGTTATAGTCTGCCAACTCAGCCCATAGAGATACTTTTACTAGTACAGAGGATACTAGAGTAGAGGCAGCCAATCTGGGGTTGACTTAAAGAAAGGATGTGTGTGTATGTGTGTTAATGAAAATGCTTTCAAAAACTGTAAAACACTCTGTCAATACACAGTGGCACTGATAACATATTGATTTCCATGAAACCATGAATGGCAAATTTTGAGCTCTTCTGTAAGATGTTTATTAGACAGTCTAATTGGAATTTCATATGATAAAAGCAGTTAAATATTTCAGGCAAGAAAGGGATAAAGTTGTTTGGTTATTTGAGTTTTTGAAATAGGAGGAGGAAGTTGACAAGATTCTGTCCCTAAAATTAGTTCCCTTAAACCACCATTTCTTAAATTGTCCTTCATAAAGCATGAGTCCTTTGGGATTTTAATATCTGCTTTACAAAAAAAAACTTTTTCTAAGTCAAGTGAGTACGGAAATGCTTTCTCGAAGAAAGTTAAATAGGCTGCTTTATTCTAGGGCTTCTTAGAATCTTTTATATACTAATTTTCATTGTGAAGATCCAAGAAGGAGACACTACAATTTTTCACAAATTTTTTTGATCATGAACTCTTCAAAAATGCACTGTCTCTTGCGAGTAATGTTCTAGAGAACCCAGCTGAGAAAAATGCTGTGCTTTCAGCTTCTTTACTTCTTTCATGCTCAAATTCAGAAGTTTAATAAGCCATTGATTGTTTTTCCCTTCCTCAGCACGTTTTCTCCAAGTGTGTCCCACCCATCATGTATTTCCTTTTTTTTTCTTATTGTGGTGAAAAAAACACATGAAACCTATCCTTTTAAATGTTTAAGTGTACAGTACAGTGTTATTAACCATAAGCACAGTGTTGTAGAGCATTATCTCTAGAACTTTTTCATCTCGTGTAACTGGAACGTCATAACCTTTGAGCAGCAGTCCCCACTTCCCCTGCCCCTAACCCCTGGCAACCACCAATCTGTTTTCTGCATCCTATGAGTTTGAATGTTTTAGATACCTCATATAAACGGAACCATGCAGTATTTGTCCTTCTGTGACTGGCTTATTTCACTTAGCGTAATGTCCTTAAAGTTCACCCATGTTGCTGCGTGTGACAGAATTTCCTTTTTTTTGAAAGCTGAATAATATTGTTTATATTTACCACATATTCTGTATCCATTCATCTGTTGATGGATATTCAGGTTGCTCCCATACCTTGGCTGTTGTGAATAATGCTGCAATGAACACAATAGTGAAAATATCCCTTTGAGATCCTGCTTTCATTTCTTTTGAATAAATACCCAGAAGTAAGATTTCTGGGAATGTGTTTTCTATCTATAGAGGGTTGTGGGTGAGGCCGGAAAACAGCAACTGGATATCCATTGCGGGGTGGCGGGGGGGGGGGGGCGGCCAGGGGGCATTGAGGGTGTGGTTAGTATTCTCTTTAGTATTTATACTTCTTTGTATTTTGATTATTTGAGATAATCTATTGTATCTTTCTAACATATCAGTTTCTATATTAGAAGGGGAAATAGTTTTGAAATCAGTGTACCATTAACAAATAATATTTCCTTGACTCTGTTTTAGTTTAATGCAGAGAACTGGAGAGACTCTCAGTTAGCTAATTTGGGGCTGTCTTATACTTTTATTTAAGGAACATTGTGACAGCTAAGCCATAGCACATAATATTTGCTTTGAATAGCATACTCTTGAGAATAACCCATTTTTTATTTAATGAGATGTTATCCATTGCACCTTTTTTTGCAAGCACTTCAAGTACCTTACATATTTAACGTTTTTTTTCTCTCTTCACTAGAAGTGTATTAGGACTGAATTGTAGCTGAAGACTATTCAAGACTTTATATTTCTAGCCTACATGAAGATTAATGTGACCCAGTAACGATACGAACAGAAGTGCTGATAATACTACACTTTGTCTCTGGCTACAGCTGGAATATATAAGATGACTCAATAGCAAAAGAAATAGGGGTCTGGTAACCTGTTCCCTGGCTCTGACTCCCCTAGCCTTAGTCTGGGACCTGGAACTCCCACAACCCAGCCTTTATTTTGCTGCTATTTCTGGTCCCTGCCTTGATCTGGCTTGAAAACTTCCCAGCTGTAGCTATGGCTATGTTTAATATGACCCTTTGAGAGGAAGCAACACCCAGAAGTGAATTCAAATGTTGTAACTAATCCTACCTGAGCTTATTTTGAATCATTGGGAGTCTCAGAGCCTTTGACTAAAAATAGTTTCTTCTATGGGGTTTGGTTCATCTAAAGAAAGAGAAAGGTATTCCTCTTTCTAAATGGCATGGAAACTTTTTGCCTTCCCTCTCCGAATCTTGACCTCTGATCTATTCTGTCCTGTTCTCTCTTTTTGTATCTTCTCTATTGTAACTGTGATGGTTTTTAATATGAAAACTCTTTAGAGTGATTAAATGTTCTTACCTGCTCATATCTGAGTATAGAGACTATTTATGAGGTTATTAATGAATAAAAGACCGATACCCCTTTTAAGTAGTTGTCTCAGAACATTCAAGCTCTTTAACCTTAGAAGTCAGGGAATTAGTCAATTAGCAATTTCTTGGTGAGTGCTTATTTTTATTTGGAAGAGATTGTCCAAACCTCTCATAGAATAGGGGAAACAGGCGTACAAGGTAGTGATCTAGCCATTTAATGAATAGAGCCCTTTTACATCCTGGACAAGAGGTTGGAGCCATAGAAATTATATATTTCACAGATTTTTAAGGATTTTCTTACCCTTTGTTCCCAACACGATATGATCTTCTGCTACTAGAAGTTGATTTGGGGCTGATTTACATCCTCACCTCCAGCCGCAATCCCAAGTGGCATGGAAGGAAACCAGACTAATGGTGAATCTATGGATTGTACAGGATGCTGTCAGCTGACCCTTCTGTTTCATGAGAAAGTTATCTTAAGGCCCAACAGAGCACTCACAGATCTCTCAGTGCTCTACAAACAGATGGCAGAGGTGTCTACATTAGTATAAGCACGTTCTGAACTGTGGGAAGGGCACAAGGGCGATATTTAAATCTTTCTGCCCCCAGCACTTGAAAATATGAAAAATGGTAAGTCCATTGAAAGGTAAAAAGGAAATGAAATCCAAACCATTTCCCTTATATGTTTTTAATCTACCCTAGATTGCTCCTAAAATTAATAACTGCGAATTTGCTAAATCTGGAAAGTCGTGGATAACTTTGTTGCTAAGGAAAAGTTATTTTTCATGTTCTTTTATTTCGTAGGCATCTGTCATCGCTTTGGAAACAGCAGGATTCTAGCTCATAGTCAGTCGAAAACTAAAAATTTTGTGTTTAGACATTTGTAGCATTAGGTGCCAGTGGAGGCCTGCTTTCACAACTGTAGACACCACGTTTAGCAGGAATGGTATTGAGGTTACTGTGCTTTTTAGAATACATGCACTCTGTGACACATGCCACAAAGATTAGAAGTACCTTTGTTTAAAAGCTTTGAGCACATCAAATAAATTGATTTTTCCAGGAAGCATGTTGCTTCAAATGATTAAAAAAAAAAAAAAAAAATGGCCTACCTGACTTCTGGACACCTTTACATTTATCCCTATCGAATTATACCTCTTTACTTGGCCTCTTTCTCCAGTTTGTTCAGTCGGTTTCCATTATTGGAAGTCTTTGCTTCTACTCAACTGCCAGCCACCTATAAACATCTTACCATTTTGTGATGGTTAGGTATCTGATGGACTTAATTTGTTTTTTCCTGTCACCAAAGGGCAGGCTGCAATGGGGACCAGTCTTTATATGTCCTTTATATAAACTTTAGCACATAATTCACCTGAGCCTGACATTGGCTAATGTTTCTCTTCTCATTATTACACCTTTCAGGCCCAAGGAGAGAGAATTCTGGACCTGTGAAGAGTTTATGGTCTCCCTCTGCCATTGAGAGCTGTTTAGTCATTGTTTACTTATTTTGGGAGGTCATTTTGGTAGTATCACAATGACTGCAGACAGAAATATTTTCTCCAGCTTATTAGAAGCAAAACAGTGTCAGCATTGAGATCATATTTTTAAAGTGTGGCTTTCTCTTTGTCTCTGTCACTCTAAATATATTATTCCCTTTATCCATCTTCTTATGGCCACTTATCCAGGGTTCCATATCATTCTTTCTTATCCTAATTGTTACCAGCTAATCAATAAGTTACACATATTTCTCAGCATCCTGGGCATGGTCATCTCTAGCAGGCGTGTGGTATGAATTCAGGTGTCTCTTTACAGGAAATGTTCATCACCTGTGCCTGCAAATCCCTTCGAAGCAGAAGGTCAATTTGGTGACATGATTGGCTCTGGGAAGGGCTCTAGTAGTCGGCCTTTGGTGGTAGTCTAGATTAGTAATGTCCCAGTAAATTGGTGTTTCCAAAATGTTAGTTTAATGATACTGCAGGTGATCTAGATGATTAGCAGAGGAACCCATTATTTTAATATATATATATTAAATTTATTTTAACATATATATATGTGTGTGTGTATAGGGAAAAATGGGGATCTGGACAGTCAAGTAAAACATAACATAATAATACAGATGGCGTTAGGACATGGCAAAAACATTAGCGGTTTAGGGGTGCCTTTAAAAAACTCTCAGACCATAAATTATGGGAAGACCTAAGTCATATTCTTCATGATATTTTCATTTTGACAGGGAATAGGCACTCAAAGAATATTAGTCAAATGAGTGAATCTATTTGACCACCAACTACCAGTGTCCTTCAGGAAGCTGCTTCTCTTAGTCGATTTAAATTGTCCAAGACGATGTTTATTGTCCTTTGAGAGGTTATGGTAGTCAACTTGCACATCTGTGTTTGTGGATCATTTCGAATTATGGTGTAGGTCTTATCTTTTGGGCAAGTCTCTACTCTTGGATTCAACACTTGCATGGAGGTGCTGGAAGTGGCTTTGCAGTAATGGCACCACTCACGCATCTGGAAGGCAGCCCTCTGGAAGTTGTCAGGAAAGGCCTCTGAGAGCACAGTAGCAATCCAAAAGCCACATCCTTTACGTAAAAAGGCTTTGTTTAGAGGCTTATTGACTATGATTACTGTCATTTAATGTGCAGGTCTTAGCAAACTTGATTACCCAACTTTTAAGTCCAATTGAAAGTGACAGGAAGTTGCAAATTTATAAAGGATCATTAAAAGCTATCAGAAGTGATAGCGGACAGACAGGTTTTGAAGGGGGTGACAGAAAAAAAGTAAAAACTGTCCACTGCATTGTATTACCTGGCACAACTATGAAGGGAATTCAAAATATCAAAATATCCCTTGCTTAAGAGAGGGCATAGTAAATAGGAAGATTTCCTTAAAAAAAAAAAAAAAATCAAAATCCAAGATGTTTTGGCACCAAAAAGGAAAAATGTCTGCTCTCTGGAAAAGTAACTTGTAAAGAATTCATTGTTCTCTAAGGAAGCTGGTTAAATAAGGTACCACTGTGTGCCTCTGGCCCAGTGGTGGCCATGATGGAGCTTGATGGCTATTTGCTAAATCTGTGTTGACCAGACCCCTCAGCTGGTAAGGGACATTGTTGCCAAGCTCAGCCGGAAGCCTGAATAGACAGAAGGTGCAGTTTTATTCATATTACATTTTCAAAATTAGCACAAATGTATTACTTGACCTTGCATTTGTTTGTTCAGTGTTCTACAGTTCACAGCAGGTGTTTGTATATGTCATTCCACTTGATCTTAACATTCCCATGTTATAGAAATCTTTTCAAATCGACCGGTGGAGCACTAACTCAGTCTTTTTCATGATTGCATGATATTCTATGGGGGTAGATATACCACATTTTATTCAACTATTTAACTATAGGCGAACACTTACTTTGTTTCTAGTTTTTTGCCACTATGGGCAATTCTTCAAAAAATATACTTTATACATAAACTTACTTGTGGTTATATTTCCAAGCATTAACAACAACCAACAGTGGGATTATTGGATCAAAGAGTATCTATATTTTTAATTTTAAGAATTTGCTAGTTTGCTTTTTTTTAAATGCTGTAGCAATTCATATTTCTGTCAGCAAATGATAGTTATCATCTCTTTTAAATGTTTGCAGATCTGATGAGAGACTAAAGTAATATTAATTTTCTTTTTCCTGACTGTGAACAAATGTGAAAACCTTTAATGCGATTGCCCATGAATTCTTATGTGAATTATCCTCTACGCATTTTCCCATTGTGTTGTATGTCCTCTTCTTGCCAGTTTTTAAGAGTTCTCTGTATAGTATAAATAATTGTTATTTTTTTCTAAATCCATCATTTGCCTCCTGACTTTTCTCATGGTATCTTTTGTCATTTAAATGTATTTTATTTTTACATACTCTAATATATTTATTTCCTTCTGAGGCTTCTAGGATTCTAGCCCTTACTAAAAAAAGGCCTACTTTGCCCTTGATTTGTGCATTTAGACCTAGTTGTTTTTTTAATGATTTTTTTTTTTACATTTAAATATTTCTTCATGTAGGTCCTGTATCTTTATAATTTGATTCATTCCAAGTAACATAATTTTTGTTTTAGTTGCGAATAGGATATTTTCTCCATTATAATTGCTAGAAGAGCATAAAGCTACTAGATTTCTTGCAAGTCTTCTTGACAGAAAAATGCTATTTTGACTAAAGGAATTTTAGATCATGCCTTTTTCTCTCAGCCGAATAAATAGCATTTCTTGGTGTTCCAGCTTCTAGTGTTACAGATAGGAAATAGGATGCCAGTTTGTTTCTTTCCTTTGCAGGACATAGTAACTAGCTCTCTTCACTTGGGAGCATGTAACATTTTCTCTGTACCTTTCTAGTCCAGAAATTTTAGCTAGCGAGTTAGCAGGATATTCCTGGTGGTGTGTGTTCTTTCTTACCAGTCTAGACTGGCCCTGGTGGTATTTTTGATATGCAGTTTCAAGACTTTTGTCATATTATTGCCTTTCCTCATTTCTTTTTTCTCCTGGAACTTTTGTGGTTTGTATATTAAGTTTTTCTGGATCTTTTTAAAAATGTATTATCTTTCTTTACTTTTCAAACTTATTTTTTTCCCAGAGCTTTGAAATATTTCTACCACTTGACCTTCTAGGCCACTAAACTGGTTCTCAGCAGTGATTATCCTCTCTTCAATTCATTGGATAACTTAATTAGTCAAAAAAGTCACAGTTTAGGTATTTGAGCGTCTTAATAATAAAAAATTTGAATACTAACAGAAGTATAGAGAATAGTATAATGAACTCTAACATTCAATTACAATTATCAACGTACAGGGTTGCCATCATCCAGTTTCAGTAATTATCAACTTACAACCAGTTTTGTTTCATATACACGTCTACTTACTCCACCACCCTCCCCCGAGATTATTTTGAAGATCCCAGACATCATATATTTCATCCTGAAATAATTCAGTTAAATAATTCAATAATATCTAAAAAAAAAAAAATTATAAAACAAAAATGAGAGTACAGGGTTTCCTTTTGTGGCGATGAAAATGTTTGGGAACTAGATAGAGGTGGAGAGGTGGTGGTTACACAACATTGTGAGTGTATTAAATGCCCCAGGATTATTCACTTTAAAACAGTTAATTTTTCATGACTCTAACCTTAATTTAAAAAATTAAGCTCTTAAAAAAATTTCTGCAGTTAAAAAACTCCACATAACCACAATACTGTTCTTATACCTAAACAAAAGTAACTGTTTTTTAAAAAATTACCAGAAAGTCCCTTTTGTACTAGAATCTCCTCAAGTACTCTTTTCATATTTGTGTGTATTGTAAATGGCTGTTATCTTTCTCCTCCAGCAGCTTTATTTTGCTGAGTGTAAATTCTCTTTGTTCAGACCACTCCTCTCTCTGACTCCTGGATCCCCTTTTCCAGGCTCAGTGGGGCTCAGGTCTGGTTGCCAGAGCTCCCTGGGTAGAGGTGTGTGCCTGGTGGTGGAGCAGAGCAGTCCTCAGCTCATGCACTGAAGGTGGAAAAGCAGGCTGCTCCCAGCTCCCAGCATGCCCTGCCTCTACCAGTGGTCGTCCAGCCTCAGGGCAAAAGGATGCATTCCACAGTTTTGGCTCCTTTTCAGCCTTCAGATTCATGAGATGAGGCCAGGTTAGATACACTCATAAACCTATACCTTCCTCCAGTTGCCCCTAACCTCTGTAGACCCCATTCTTCCCTGGATCTGCCACTGTTCTGTCTTGCTCCAGGGCTCTGTCCTCAAGTTGCTTGAAGATAAGGAGAGATGCTGACCAAGGCAGTACTGTAGATAGGAAGTACCAGATGAGCAAGATGGAGTATTAAGTACAAAAGGGAAGGAATAGATTGAGACTGAAATAGTTTAGGAAGACTGGGCCTCTAACTGATTTATGACAAGGTTGCCAAGATCATTCAGTAGGTGAAGAATAGTCTCTTCAACGAATGGTGCTCGGGCAACTGGATATCCACATGCAAAAGAATGAAGTAGACACCTTGCCTTACACAATGCACCAAAGTGGCTCAAAATCAATCAACCTAAATATAGGAGCTAAAACCATAAAATTCTTAGAAGAAAATATATGGATAAATCTTTACGGATTTATATTTGGCAGTGGATTCTTAGATATGACATCAAAAGAAGGAGCAACAAAAGAAAAAATAGATAAGTTGTACTTCATCTAAATTAAGAACTTTTGTGCATCAAAGGGCATTATCAACAAAGTAAATATAACCTATAAAATAGGAGAAAGTACTTGTAAATCATATATAGATAAAAATCTAGCATCTGACATGTATAAAGAACTCTTACAATTCAACAACAAAAACACAAACAATCCAATTCAAAAAATGGACAAAAGATTTGAAATAGACCATTCTCCAAAGAGGATATACAAATGGCCAACATGCACATGAAAAGATGTTTAATGTCAATAGTCATTAGAGAAATGCAAATGAAAACCATAGTGAGGTGCCTCCTCACACCTAGTAGGATGGCTGTAATCACAAAAATGGAGAACAACAAATGTGGATGAGTATGTAGAAAAATTGGACCCCTCATGGAGCAGGCTATATGGAAAACAATTTGGCCATTCTTCAGAAAGTTAAACATAGAATTGCTCTACGCTCCCTGTCCCGCCACTACCCTGCCAGCAATTCTACTCCTGGGTATATAGTCAGAACAGTTGAAAACAGGTATTCAAACAAACATGTCTACATATGTTCATAGCAGTACCATTCACAATAGGCAAAGACAGAAACAATCCAAATGTCCATCCACAAATGAATGGATAAACAAGTGTACATATGTACAGACACATACACATATAGTGGAATATTATTCTGTCATAAAAAGGAAGGAAATACTGCTGATGGCTAGAACATGGATGAACCTCAAAACATTATAAGTGGAAGAAACCAGACACGAAAGGTTGCATATTATGGGATTCCATTTATATAAAATATTCAGAATATGTAAATCCTTAGAGACAGAAAGAAAATTGGTTGTTGCCAGGGGCTAGGAAGGGAGAAATGGGTTGAGTAACTGCTCAGTGGGTACAGCAGTGATGAAATGTTTTGGAACTAGATAGAGGTAGTAGTTTTATAACTTTGTGAGCATATTAAGTTCCACTGAATTGTTCAATTTAAAACTGCTAACTTTACATTAAGAAAGAAAAAAAGACTAGACCTCATTGGGTACCTGAGTTGAGTGGGCCAGGCGTTAAAGGAGAGCATTTGAGGTGGGAAGAAAGTGCAAGTGAAAATAAAGACCGGGTAGAGTTTGAGTTGGGAATTAGTTGGGAGAGAGACATTGTGAAGTCTGTGTCATCTAGCTGAGCCGTGGGAGACAGAGAGTCCCTATCATGCTGAGGCATCTGGGCTTCATCCTCGAGGCAGCGGAGAATCCGAATGGCTTTGACTAGGAGAAAAACATTGTGAAAATAGACTACTGAGATGTCAGTCTGTACATGGGTGCACTGAACCGGGAAGGCCTGGAGCGTGCTGGTCAGTGCAGAGGCCGTTGGTATTGAAGGCATCGATGTGCACACTGTTTTGGCCTGAACTGGAGAGGAAGCAGCAGGGATAATGACCATGCTTAGTGGTTCTGTGTGCTTTATATGGTTTAAGTCATTTAAGCTTCATAGGAACCCTATACAGTACGAACTCTTCTCTGCCTCCAGTGTACAGATGAGGAAACAGAGGCTCAGAGTGGCCGAGAAACTTGCCTAAGGTTGAACAGCTACTAACGTGGCCTGGATATGAACCCAAGCAGATGTCCCCAGAACCCCATTACAGTTTTGATTTTGATGCAGAGATGAATGTGAGACATTGATTTGAAGCCCACTTACTAACATGTCAGGTTGAGGATGAAGAAATAGGAGGAAAGGAATTTGAGCCAAAATAAAGATATTTTTTCCCTGGTAACCAGGAGCTGGTACAGGTCTTCTCAGGTGGGTCTTCCAAGGAGAAATGTCTGACTGGCCAAGGGACCTGTGGACTAGAGCTCGTGACAGAGACGAAACTCTAGAGGGAGCGGGAAAGGGGCCTTCAGAAGGGGAGGTGGAGCGTCTAACCCTAGGCGGTGCCGTCTTCCCGGCTCCAGCCCACTGGCTGCATCCAGATGCAGCCTGAACCGGTAGCTCGTGTCCGAGAACCGTGGGTCCTTGTCGCCACAGCCCGGGCGGCCGCTGTAGTTGCTCTTCCCCAGGCTGGCTGGTCAGTGTGGAAGGAGCCTCACCACAGACTGGCCACTCTTGTGCTGACGTCTAACATTCGAGATGAAAACATTAATGACGTTCCTTTTCTGAGCTTCTAGGAAAGAGATGGCAGGAAACTGTGGTAGTTTCTGTTCGTTCTTGCTTTTGGTTCTCGTAATACGGCGTTACTGCATTTAGACTCTATACTGCCCCCCTGTAGGACTGTCATGGAAAGATCTCCTCTATCGAAGCTTCTGGTCTTAGGGGGCAGATTAAGGCAATAAAGTTTTGTTTGTTTGTTTTAAAGGCTCAATTATTATAGCAGCTTCTTAACATGTCACTAGTCCCCCCTTTTCCCTCTAGTCCATCGTATACAGTACCACGATGTTAGTCTTTTGAAAGTCTTGTCATTAGAACATGAGTGCCAGCACCTCACAGTCGTGTTGCCCTTCAGCCTGCCTTGCCAGCCTCAGTGTGACCCGTCCCCTCCGGCCCGGCTCCTGTCAAACCATTCTCCAAGTACGTGTGCTGCCTGTGCCGCCTCTGGGCTCTGTCCTAGCGGGTCCCTCTCCCTGGAACGCTCTGTCTGGTCCAGCACTGTCAGGTGCTGCCCGGCCTTGGGGATTCAGCGCGCACGCTTTTATGTGCCCCCGTCTCAACCCTCACCAGCACTCTTTGAGATAGACGCTGTTAACCCATTTACAGTTTACAGTAAGTGTGTGCATGTGTGTGTAAATGTTACGCCCACGTTACAGATATCCACATAGCACACACAGGAGCACCAAGAAAGGTTAAGGATCTGCCTGCAGTCACAAGGAGTAAATAAAGGGGCGGATTCCGAGGCTCCTATGCTCAGCTACCATCCAAGACTAGCTTTGTTCCAAGCGGCATCTGACTGAGACATATCGTTAAGCAATACTATAAACTCTGGAAAGAAAGAAACGCAAGGAAGCTTTGCTAAACCTTTTTTTCTGTCTTTCCTCTTCGGGTCCAGGTGGAAGTGAAGCCATATGTGCTGGATGATCAGATGTGTGATGAGTGCCAGGGCACACGCTGTGGTGGGAAGTTCGCCCCGTTCTTCTGTGCCAACGTCACCTGTCTGCAGTATTACTGCGAATACTGCTGGGCGAGCATACATTCCCGTGCCGGGCGGGAGTTCCACAAACCGCTGGTGAAGGAGGGAGGCGACCGTCCTCGTCATGTCCCATTCCGCTGGAGCTGAGCCCAGGGCAGACCCAGCCACAAGTACTGGAGTAGATAACGAGGAGGGAAAAGAGAGGGCACTGCCTCAGGGCTTACGGTGTTCTGGAAATCTGTGCATTCGTTCTCGATTTTTAAAGAAGAAATGGGTCTTTTTATTATTATTATTATTTACAGTCATATTACTGAACTCAATGTCCAGTATAATGCAAAATTGCAGAGTGTATAACGGTACTGATTTGCACTTTGATTCACACCTTTGTCTGCTTGGTACCTTAATTTCTTACACCTGATTTGTCACTCGTGACAGTATGTAGACTGCCATTCTCATCAGCGGCCATCAGGTTGATGTCTGTGATTTTTTTTGTTTGTTCGTTGTTGTCGTGTTGTTGTTCTGATTGTTTTTGAACTGGAGCATGCACTTATTTTCAGAAACGTAGAGAGTTGCCCCTAGGAGGACTCACCAAAGGTAATACTCGTGCGTAGGTGGCAGATGTAGCAAAACTTCACAACAGTTCCGCGATCATTAGTTGGGGTCATTTAGAGTAAGGATTACCCTTAATGAAAATAAGCCTTTAGTTGCTCTCTATTCTGACATGTAAGGATACCTCATAAGCTGAATCTTTATTTTTCCTTCATGTTCGATTTTTGTTTTGCTGAGGATTTTGGTTAGATCTTTTAGTGTTATGTAAATTTATGCTGCAATAGCTTTTGCTGCTATTAAAATGGTATTATTAATACCATAATACTCTATTCAGGCTAAGGTATCAATGAAAAAAAAAACCAACAACACACTTTTGTGATTTAGGGATAGAATCAGCTGCCGAACGGAGATCAGAATAGCTTCAGAAAGCTTCAACGGAAGGTCACTATTTCTGACTGCATGTTTACTTAATCAGGTTGCTGCATGCAATAAATTTTATATCCAATGTCTAGTATAAAACCTTCCCACAATGCACAAATTAAGAATCTATATAAGCTATAAAATACTGATTTTTAAAAAAAGAAAAAAAAATTTTTTTTCATTCAAAGAACTGGTAATTGACCGGAGGAAGGCATGCCTCAATAAATGGAATGCTTCTGAAATTAGGAGGAGCCCATAACAGAATGACCTATATTACAACCAATATAAAACCTAGGTGTAGGATATTCTTAAAGCAAATTTGTGGATGGTAGATGAAGTACTTTGCGGTGCTCTGTTATATATTGTGCAATTTATTTTATATAGTAAAGTGATTATGTCTAACTGTGATCAAACTTAACTGTTTAAAGCCTCTGTGTCAGACATTAATGAACTTGACAGTTCATAACTGGTATACTATTAACTAACACATGAGCTCTTAGTTACAATCTCCTAGTGCTTGCACCATTTTACATAGCTTCAGACCTTGTCCAGAAAACCAAAGAGCTCATCTTAGCTTACAAACACTAGGAATATATACAGTATATAGAGATAAGTTGTCAGATTGACAGACTAGGCACATTTTAAGAAAGTTGCGTGATGGTGATGCTAAAGAAATGTCTGTACAAAATAAGATGGCCTGGGCAGGGTTTGTTGTCTGGGTGAGAAATTAACTACTTAATTCCCTGGATTTATCCTGTAAAGCTTGAATAGAATTAAGACCTGCTAGTACTACCATGGACATTTTTTTAGCATTCACTCTTGGGCTGCAGATAGTAATATATAAACACACACAATGATTGTGAGACTATGTAAATCTTTTCTTTAATCTTCTTCCTATGTTTTGGAATTCTGGGGACAATCTGACTGGATATGACACTGCAGAATAGATTTAAATCGCTGTGTTTTACGTGCTGTGATGTCCTTGTACTGTCTTAAGTTAATATTGCTTGTTTTTGTTCTGTTTTGTTTCTCCAGTGTTTAGTTACAATTACCAGCTCTCAAACTATAGTTTGTTTTCAAAAGGAAAAACAAAATAGTTTTTTACTGGATTAAAAATGCTTATTAGAATTCTCCCCTTTTGAGGTTACCTCTGGGCTTTTTGGTAATAATTGCTTTTTTCCAGCCCAGCCGTGGTTTTCTGTTTGTTTTTTTCTATGTTTGTGGTTTTTTTCATCTGTACAAGAAATTTTGTTATGCACTACTACTTTTTGTATTCTAGACAGTTTTCAAAAGTCGGCTGAAGATTTTTTGTTTGTTTGTTTTTAAGGAAAAAGGCATGCTTTCTGACTGACATGATCTTTTGCAATACCTCAATTTTGAAATATAGGAGAGAAAATGATATTTTCTAAGTAAGTTTATTCAGAAAAATATATATTAATTTAATTCTGCAAGAAAAATGATTTAACAGATGGGTAACTTTATTTTTTTCATGCTTATTTGTGTTTTTTGAAAATGAAGAAGTTAGAGCTTTATAACTATAATATTAAAGATCATATCTAACCTACAGAAATCTACCTAATTATGTGAAAGGAGCAAAACTTTTTGAAGAAGCACCCCTCTTTCGTGTAATAAAATAACACTGAGATTTAAAAAAAAAAAAGCTGGAAGATTGAACAGCATAAAGCTTAACGTGAAGGTGAAAAAGCATTGTCATGAAGAATAGGTTACAAAAAATAAACTCCATTTGGTGCTGAGAGTTGTGAATAGATGGTGGAAACTACTTTCCCTTAATTTGTATATTTATAATCAAGCGTTGATTGTGCACGACTGACCAGGATTGTGAAAGAGTTCTTCTGTTTGTATTTTTTTAAAGAGAACTTTTTTAGTTTATTAAATTATAACATGTTCCCTTTTGTTTTGTAAATAAATGTGCCCCCAAGTTGTTAATGTTATATTAAAAGAGAGGGTCCTTCAAAAAAATTATTTTTTAAAACACAGAGGTGTTCTGACCTGCAACTTGACTGGGGAGCCCCTGGGTATCACAGGTCCTGTTGTGGCCTTTCCTTGATGTGACACTTGAACTAGTCGATTTTTTGAAGGCTATAACCTAACCTCGACTATTTGTTGTTATGTGCAATACTGTTTGTACTGTTTGTATAAAAAATAGAAAAAAAAGAAAAGAAAAAAGGCATAAATCTTTATTGCAGATTTATTTTCATTGCAAACTTTAGACATTGTGATTCACTGAAATCATTTTTCTACTGTCAAATATGTACCTTTTCTTCATGCTGGTATTTTTTCAATAGTAATGTAGCCTTTGTACTGAGACAAATTTTCATTGTTATTTTTAGAAAGATTTTTTGCTAAGAAAAAAATTAAACATATTTACATATTTTTCATTTTATTTCGTATTTTCTTTAAGGAGTGCTTTCTCAATCATTAATAGAGTTGTTTCTGGGAGGGACTTTCATATCTGGTCAATGTCATAATATTATTTTGTATTTTTACTTGGAATAAATTAATTTTATGATGCTAATTCTTTAAAAGTTTATTTTTTTCATTTTCAGTTATTTTTGAAGCTAAAACCTTTGTAATATTGTTACTAAAGTGTCTAGTTTTTTGAAATGCAAAGCTTTATGTATTAACTTGCTGATGTGGTTTACAATAGTGTGACAACAATGAAAATGGTTGGTTATGTAAAGTGATTGGAAAATGTAATGAATAATTGGGTAATAAAATGACAGAATGAGCAGAACATGTGAGATTTTGACAAGCCTTTTCCTTTATTACAGTGGTTTAGTGTAAGATTAGGGATGTCACAGTACAGTTCTCTAGGGATGTCACAGTGGATTTATACAACACCAGGTGCAGCCAAATCTGCGCCCTGATCATGAAGTCACCCTAGTGAAATACCGACAGGTCGAAAACCTGGCTAAGTCAACAGAATAACTCATTGCTTTTCCCTTCCCACTCTTCATTTTGTCGTGTTTGTGAGTGAGTGTGTGTGTGTGTGTGTGTGTGTGTGTGTGTGTATGAATCTGCTACCAACTGCTGTGCACGTGTGAGACAGTGCCTTTTACCCAGGCCAGATCTCTTCCGTGCGTTCACAGTGGTGACATCTGAGAGTGAAAGGAAGCCGCGGACGGGGTGACACCGCCTTCTGTGTAGTTAGACTGGGATCTCATTGTCTCCCCCGAGTTGCCTCCCTTCACCGCCTGGGTGTCATAATGAGGAAGCACCCTCAGACGTCACCACTGTATAAGGACAGTCTCAGACCGTGTCTTCCTCCACCGCAACCCCACCCCCTCCCGGATGCGGTGCCCCTCGTTTGTCCCTTGTTGTGGCAACACATCTGGCAACACTCCAAGCATGATCTGTCTGCCCTCTTGCTTCTTTTCCAACATTCACCCCACCTCGAAGCTGTGCTGTTAAGGCAGCGTGTCATTGTAATGGCACCTAAAATTAAAACAACAAAACATACAACTGCAAAACTGGTGTTGCGTAAACAGAACATCCAATGACTTGCTCTAGATAGATGGTGTGTTTCTACAAGTCCTCGATGGCCTCTTCCAGTTCCGTTGCCACGGAGGCGAGGTTATCAATAACTTGGAGAAACGTGTGTCCAGAGTCGGCTCTTGGGTATGCTCTATGTATTCAGTTTTGTAAATAATATATAGATTAGATCAAGTCGTGATGTAAAATTTTAACTCAAATTGGGTATTACTGGTTGGAATTTTACATTAGCTACAAATAAGTGATTAGGAACAGAAGAAAAGAAATTGGAAAATTCTTGCTTAGTGATATAAAGATTATGCTTAGATTTCTGCTTATATCTTGTGTTTTATAGCTTGTTAGTGAGGCATGGGCTAATGCAGAATGTATTGCATTTATGCAATTAGCAAATAACTGCTAGTTTTAATTTTATCTATTATATTAGCAACAAAATGGTATTTAACTGGGTAAAGCTCCTATCTAAATATTTGAGTATTGTGACATCTCTACTTGCAAGGTTTGAGTGAAAGATTAGTCACAGATTAGTGAAAAAAAAGTATCTTTTTGTTAAAACTGACTTATTTGTATGGATTGTTGCTTTTTCACCAGTTTGTATGGTATGTCAGCTAACATTTTGTTTTGTTTTTTTTTAAATAATAACCAAACTTCTCTATCTCAGCTGCAATAGTGTTCCATTTTACCACAGAGTATTTTATAATTAATGCTGTTGACTTTATACCCCAAAATGGGTCAAGAAGTGGATATGTGATTCGGGGATATTTAAATTTGTATGACGATGAAGTTAATTGCAACAAGTAGAAAACTCGGGTGCTAATACAGGATAACTTCTGCTCTTTTTTCTTTTCTGGATATAGTTCTATTGGGGTATAAAGTATTAGGTATTTGTATTTTTGCTGTCAAAATAATGGACATAACTTTTAGAGTGTTCACAGCTAAGATCTCTGTATTTGTTTTTCAACTAACAACTAATTTTAAATGTATTGTATCTTTTATTACCTGTTCTCTTAGATTGTTTTTGCTAGTAACCCTTCCTCAGCTTCTGCCTCTGGGGCTTGGACTAATATTGCTTGTATGGAACTGCAGTACTGTGACTAAACATGGAGCTCAATGCAGCTATTGCTTACAACTGCTTAAACTTTGTAGTTTGGACTTCATTTTTTTTTCTGTAATAACAACTTATTAAATCTAGTTGTATGAAGTACTGATACTTGTCATCCTTTGCATTTGCTAAGGAATAGCTTGGCGTATATGGATTGCTTCTGAAACATCGGCACATTCAATTTACTTGATTAGCTTTAAGGGGAGGAGGGGCAAGTTCCTTTATAGCAGGTTAAGTACGTCAACGTTCACCTTTTCTCTATCGCAAATAATGCTCATTTAAAAAAAAAAAGCACGAGTATATTTGAAACAGGAGGGTTTATTTTTTTCTTTTGACACAATGCGAACGCGTATTCAATGCAAGGTTGTTAGAGGTGCCAATTGGCTTTTATCCCAGTACTGGACACGTGAAACCAATTTTCAAAATCAAAACTAAGAAAGTCAATGAAAATGTAAGTACACCCCTTTCGTTTTATTTTTTTACACCTGGTTCCAATCATTTCAGAAAATGGGTCTTTTTAAAATTCCATACCGACTTTGGACGTGCTAGAAGCTCTCTCGTGGGCACTTTTAATCCTTTTAGAAAGTGGCTGGCTGCACGAGAGAATCCCCAAGGAGTGCTCTTAGAACACGCAGGTGCCACGCCCCAGGCCCCGAGATTGCTCTCACGGGTTTGGGGTGGGGTCTGGCGCAGGTGTTTTTAAACTACCGGGACTTGCAAGGCCGAGCCTCTGCGGGTCAGCTGGGCGCGCGGGGAGGACGGGCCCGGAGGGAGCCCAGCGGCCAGGTGGGCGACGGCCACCGCGCAGGGAGCTCCCTGTTGATAAAGGAGGCATGAGGGTCGACTGGGGGGCGCCCACGGACTCCCTCTGTCCCCAGCTCGGGCCACGGCCGAGTGTGCCCGGTTTCGCACGCACCCGCTCCTTCGTCGCAGGCTCCCTCACGGGCTTCTCCCACCAGAGTCTGCATTGCACCCCTTTCCGCGGCAGGTCCCCAAATCCTCGTCCTGCGTCGGACCCCTCCTCCCAGGTGGCCCTGGAGTGGCTTGACGGCTCGTCTACTCGCTGCAGCCTTGCAGGTAAGCCCACGCGGGGCTGCCTCGCTGCGCCGCCGCGCCCCCCGGGCCTGGAGCGGCAGCGCGGGGCGCCCCGGGTTCTGTCCGCGCGGCCGCCACCTCCCTCGGCACAGGCTTCTCGCACGAGAGCCGGGTGCCCCGGGGACCTGAAGCCGATGCAGGAGGCCAGGGCCGCCGGGGACAGCTCTGAACATCAGGAGCTCTGTGTTCCTCTTGCAGCCGCCTCCAAGATGGGGAGAGGAATGTTATATTTCAGGTCCTTTTCTCATTTGGCTTTCTAAAAATATACACCGAACAACAAATGGAATCCTATTTTCAGAAAGCTGCTCTGATTTGGGACCCACATTTGTCCCTGGCAAAAAGTTCATGATGTCCCAATTCTTGCAGTGGAGGGGGAGTTCGTTAGTCAATGATGCTTTTGTAGTGAGCAAAAATCAGAAGGCTTGGAGTTTCTGGTGCTTGCAATTTGCAACACACTAACCCCCTACTAATAGACACTGGGGACAGGCCCAGAGATGGCTGGGGTTATGTCTAAGGTAGGTGCTTTACAGAAAACTCATCACTGGCAAACACTGATGAACGCTTAGCTTTAAAGTTGGATTTGAGTGGTTTTTCACCAGACCTTCGGCACATGGGTCAATGGGACACTCTCAAATTGGAAGACTTAAAAATCATGTTTTAACTGAAGCAGCTGTCCTAAATAGGTTAATGATTGTGCAATGGGATAAGGGAAGGCCAAATGAATGGGCCCTACTGCTGTTCAAAGGATGGTTGGGAAGAATATTCTACCAATTTAGATTCAGTGATTAGGAGTCTGCAAATTAATTGACAAGACATTAACAGAAGAGACAAAGCTTATTCATGTGCTTATGAGGCACATAAAAGAAGTTGCCCCCTTAATATAATTAAAGATAGGGTTTATAACCTAATTAAAAAGGGGAAAGGAATGGGGAGGAAAAGTCTTCTATGGAAATCAAATGATTTATTTAGGAAAAACAATGGGTCTTTAGGGGAACCAATGGAAATTAAAATCTGTGAGAATGTTTGTTTACACAGAGGAGACTGTTTTCTCCATCTTCTTTCTGGCCAAACTCCCCAGAAGGGGGCTTTGGTTCTACCCTCGCTCTGAGAAGTGCCTGCCTTTAGTCAGATAGAGGAGGCTCTGGGGAAAACAAACAAACAAACTGTTTTGCATCTGTCGAATCTGAAATGTCTTCAGTGTAAAATCATCTTCATATCGGCGCAGGGGGTCAAGTGGGTCACCACAGATAAATAGTTGGAATGAAGCTATCACTGGGACAGATAAACTGAGTTATCTTTATTCTGTCCCAGTACGTAGTGTTACAGAGGGAATGAAATTTTGAGTTTGGGCATTGTATTTAGGTAAGGAGGACTTGGCTGTAACTGCATATGCACTCACCTCAGTATTTAATTCTGGACCCTCATGGGTCAGGCCAAGTCATTTGTCATCTTTGCTGTTACTGGTTAAATCTTTGGTTAAAATGAATATAAGAGAAATATTTCAACTCATCACCTGCAGTGCAGGCCTGAACCAAATGAGACTCTTTGTGAAGGGAAGAAAAACTCCCTGGGCAAGTTTTGGTTTCTAAGCCGAGTTGTGTTGTGTCCTTGACCTCCAAAAGGTGGGGCCCTTGTGCTCAGTTTTGTTACTCATCATTAAAACCAAAACACAATTCCAATACATTCCCACAAGAATGACTGAAATTGAAAAGCCCACAAATAACAAATGTTAGGGAGGATCCAGATAAGTACTGACAGAGTGTAAAGTGGTACGCCCTTTTAGAAACTTCTATGAGAGCTGAATAGGCGTCTGTGCTATGACTTAGCTTTTTCACTCACAAGTATATGCCCAACAGGAATGCTTATTGTGTTCCCTGAAGATGTGTACAAGAACGATCACGGCAGCACTGCTCCCAAACAGGAAGCTATCCAAATGCCCTACATTAGAATGGGTAAATTTTAGTATCTCTGCACATGGAATACTGTAGAACAAGATGAGAATGAAGATACACGAGGATAAACATAACAGACGAATCTCAAAAACTTAATGGTGATCAAAATAAGCCAGACTCAAAAGAGCACATACGTGATTCCACTTAAGTAAATGGACAAAGGAGTAACTGAAAGGGGGGCATGAAGGCAGCTTGAGTGCTAGTGATTTTCTCGAGCTGCGTGTGGAATACGCAGGTGTATTCAGTTTGTAAAAATTCATTGCGCTATCTACACTGATCTGTGCATTTTTCTATTTCAATGGAACATTAAAACAAAAATGAGCTCTGTGAAAGGTAAAAGCTGATGCTTTGGCCAAATGGAATTCATTCTTCCCAGGCAACCAGACAAGTGAATCACATTCGTCAATAGCCAGGCATCTTTTCTGGCTGTCATTGCTACCAGTCGCCCATGCAGACTGCCCGGGTTGCCCAGTCACCCACACGCAATTCCCCTGCTCCCGGTCTCCTCCTCACCCATTTCCATTCTCCTCTTCCTAACGCCTTCCAACATCCAGGAGGATTTTTTTTCAAGTCAATTTGGAGGGAAAGGTGAAGTAGAGAAAGTTTTAAACTCCACCATTAATCTCAGCAGCTGATAACCGCATCAAACACTGAAAGCCAATTCTCACAGTGTATGCGCTGACTGGCTTACATGAAGTCGTCTTTATCATCTAAGATCTGTTGACCCCACATCCACATTACAGAGACTGATTTTTAAAACACGAATATGTCTTTGAGATACTTGTAGATTCAAATACCGTTGTAAGAAATAAGACAGAGATCCAATGTATTCTTTACCCAGATTCCCCCTAACATCTTGCAAAACCGTAGTAAAGATCACAACCAGAAAGCTGACATTGATAAAAGACAATGTAAAGAACATTTCCACCACCACTAAGGACGCCCATGTCGCACCCACTTCCCTCCCACTTCCCCCACCTTAATCCCTGGCTAATGGGGCTAGTGACGAATCTCCAGTTCTATAACTTTCTCATTTCAAGAATGGTATGTATGTAAATGGAAACATACACTATATAACCTTTTGGGACTGTTTTTTTAATCAGCATAATTCTCTTGAAATTCATCTCGGTCGTTGTATGCCTCAGTAGTTCATTCCTTTTGATTGCCAAGCAGTCCTCCGTGGTTTGGATACCTCATAGTTCGTTTATGCGTTTGCTCGTCGAAGGACATCTGGATTGTGTCTAGCTTGGGGCTGTTACAGAGCTGCTGTAACACATTCATGTACAGGTTTTCGAGTAGATATGTCTTCATTTTCTCTGGGATAAATGCCCAGGAGTGCAATTGTAGAGTGGTATGGTAGTTTCATGTTTAGTTTTTAAAGAAACTACCAAACTTTTTAGAGTGGGTGTACCTTTTAAATCGACCAAAATGTATGAGTGACCCAGTTTCTCTGTATCCTACGATTTGGGTTCGTCACTACTTTTTTGTTTAGCCATTCTGTAGGTGTGCGATAATACCCCATCGTGGTTTTAATTTGCATTTTCCTAATGCCTAATAATGGTGAACATCTTTCGTGTGCGTGTTTATCATCTCTGTATTCCTTCAGTGAAATGTCACTTTCTACTTTGCCCATTTTCTAACTGGATGTTTTTTTAATGTGGCTATTTTAAAAATCACTTTATTTTATAGAACAATTTTAAGTTCACAGAAAACTGATCAAATAGTTCCCATGTCCTCTCCAACAACATCCCCCCCACCAAGTTTCTCTATTAACATCTTGAATTGATACGGCACAGTTGTTACAATTGGTCAATCGATATTGATAAATTGTTAACTAAAGTCTATAGTTTACATTAGGGGTCACTATGTGTTGTACATTTCTATAGGTTTTGACAAATGCATTATATCATATATCTATCATTATAGTATCATACAAATAAACTGCCCTAAAAATCCCATGAGCTCCAGCTATTCATCCCTCCCTCCCTCCCCTGGCAACCACTGATCTTTTTACTATCTAAAGTTTGAGCCTTTTGCAAGATGTCATATAGTTGCAATCATACAGTATGTAACCTTTGCAGACTGGCTGCTTTCATTAAGCAATATGCTTTTAAGATTCCTCCATGTCTTTTCATGGCTTCATAGCGCATTTCTTTTTAGTGCTGAATACTATTCCATTGTCTGGATGTACCACAGTATATTCACCTGCTGAAGGACATCTTGGTTACTTCCTGGGCAACTATGAATAAAGCTTCTGTAAACATCCATGTACAGGTTTTTGTGTAAACATACGTTTTCGGTTCATTTGGGTAAATACTTAGCATGATTGCTGAATCATAGGGTAAGACTGTTTAGCTTTGTAAAAAAACTGCCAAACTGTTTTCTAAAGTGGCTTTACATTTTGCATTCCCACCAGCAATGAGTTCTTGTTGCTTTATATCATTTACAGAACTTGGTGTCTCGGTGTTTTGGATTTTAGCCATTCTAATAGGTGTATAGTTGTGTATCATTGTTTTAATTTGCAATTCTCTAATGATGTATAATGTTGAGCATCTTTCCACATGATTATTTATCATCTCTATTATCTTCGATGAGAAGTCTATTCAGATAGCTTGCCAACTTTTATGGGGTTTTTTTTCTTTCTATTGTTGGGTTTTAAGAGCTTTGTATATTGTGGGTATAAGTCCTTTATGTGTTTTGCAGGTATTTTCTGTGGCTTGTCTTTTCATTTTTTTAAGTCTTTTACAGAGCAGTTTTTAATTTTAATGAAATTCAACTTTTTTCTTTCATGAGCTGTGCTTTTTATGTTGCATTTTAACACATCACCAAACCTAAGGTCATCTGGATTTTCTGCTGTGTTATCTTCTAGAAATTTCACAGTTTTATATTTAACATTTAGGTCTATGATCTATTTTGAGTTAATTTTTATGAAAGGGGTAACGTCTGTGTCTAGATATTTTGCATGTGGATATCCAGTTTTTCCAAAACAATTTGCTGAAAAGACTACCTTTTCTCCATCATACTGTCTATGCTCCTCTACCAAAGATCAGTTGACTTTTTTTTATGAGGGTCTACTTCTGGGCTTTATATTTTGTTCCATTGATCTATTTGTGTATTCTTTCACCGTCTTGATTACTATTATTGTCTTAAAGTCAGGTAGTGTCAATCCAATGATTTTGTTCTTTTTGTTTTGGCTATTGGAGGTTTTAAAAAAAATTTATAAGCAAACTTTAAAATCAGTTTGTCAATATCTACAAAAAAAACTTACTGGGATTTGGGTCAGGATTCCATCGAATCTATAACTCAGGTTGAGAACATCTTAACAAGTATTATCCATGAATATGAAATATCTCTTCATTTATTTCTTTGCTTTCATTAAATTTTATAGTTTTTCTCATAGATCTTGCACATATTTTTTAAATTTAAACCTATGCATTTCATTTTTGGGATACTAATGCTGATATATAGGAAAGTGAAGATCTTTTTAGTCTCTTCCTGCAACCTTGCTTTAAGTTCCAGTTTTTTGTCTGTCAGTTCTTTAGGATTTTCTACATAGACCCCTATGTTGTCTGCAAAACAAATCTGTATTCTTTTATTTCCTTTTTTCTTTTCCTGTATTAGCTAGGACTTTCAGGACAACACTGAATAGGAGTGGTAAGAGGAGACAACCTTGTTGTTTCTAATCTTAGGAAGAAAGCATCTAGATTATCAGCATTAAATATGGTGTTAGCTGTAGAAGTTCCCTTCTATTCCTAATTTGCAAGTTTTTAAAATGAATGGGTATTGCATTTTGTCAAATGCTTTTTCAGCATCTATTGATAAGATTATGTGATTTTTCTTCTTTAGCTTGTTGAAGTAATGGATTATGTTAATTTTTAAAGGTCGAACCAGCCTTTTATACCTGGATTCCCTCTAATGTATCCTTCATTTCAGTTATTGTATTCATCCTTTCTGACTGGTTCCTTTTTATGGTTTCTATCTCCATTTTTATGGTTTCCCATTGTTGAAGTTCTTGCTGAATCCATCTATTCTTCTCTTAAGTTCATTGAGCATCCTTATAACCAGTGTTTTGAACGCTGTATCTGGTGGGTTGCTTGTCTCCATTTCATTTAGTTCTTTTTCTGGAGTTTTGTCCTACTCTTTCATTTGAGAAATCTACCAATCTTGGTGGAAGGGCCTTATCTAGTAGGTGCCCTGTGAGGCCCAGTACTTCAATCTTCTGTGGTCACCTGAGCAAGGTGCTCCAGGGATGTCCCTTGTGCGGGTTTTGTATGCCCTCTTGTTGTAGTTGAGCCTGACTGCCGCTGAAATGCCTGTGGGCGGGGCTGGCTGTGGTTGCAGCAGATGAGCTGATGCCGTGGAAGGGGAGTCGCTTTAGTGGAGCTCTGGTTCCAGGCAAGTCTGCCCTTCAGGTGTGTTGTTTGTGGAGCTGGTTGGGTAGTACTCTGGTGTGATCTGAAGCTGACCACAGGGTATGTTGGTTCTGGATCCCCTTGGGAGGGGCTCTGGTGCAAGCCAAGATTAGCTGCTGCTTGTGCCAGGCTTCTGGTAGGAGCTACAAAGTGATCTGTAGTTGGGTGTCGCTTGTGCAGGGTTTTGAGGTGTTTGGGAGAGGCTATGCTTTGAACAAAGGCCAGCTGCCATATGTGCTGGGCTTAGGGACCTTTGGTGGGCACAATGTGAGCTGAAGCCAGCCACACTTGTGGTAGGCTTGTGGCCACTTAGTTCCAGCTACATTCCAAGCCAAGACTGGTTGCCACTTATGCCAGGCCTTGGGTGGGGGGTGGGGCACATGATGGGAGTTACAATGCAAATTGAGGCAGACTGCCACTTGTGGCAGGTTTGGGGTACAGGGCACACCGAGGCCAGGTGCTACTTATGTAGAGTTGGATCTTTGAGAGACTTTAGGTTAAGTCCACAGTGGGAACTATGGCAGGCTGCTTGTGTAGAGCAGCTGCCGGAAGGGGCTCTGGGTGGTGTGTGTGGGTGGGGTGGGGTCTTAGCAAGTTACCAGAGTGATGAGAACAGTATTAGCCAGGTTAATGGAGAGCACAGATTTGGAGCCTATTGACACCTGCTGGCTGAGTGAGACAGCTTAAAGGAACACTGAGGAACTGCCCCGACCCCTGCCCCTCCAGCCATCTCCGAAGGTAATCAATTTAGTTCCTCTCAGTATATCCCTGGCGCCTTTTGAGCTGCTGCTCCAGTGCTGGAGCTCAGAGCAAGTGAGTTTTGTGAGTGAGTTTGTGCAGGCCTCTCGAGGAGTCCCTTGGTCTCCAGCAGCTCTGTGCACTGGATACAATCTCTGCTGCTTTTCACAGCCAGATGGTAGGGAGCCCCCCTTCTTGGCACTGGTGCCCCAAGCTGGGGAGCCTGGTGTGGCTCACTTTCCTTCTCTCTGAAGAATCTATCACTCTATGCAAGGCAGGTCTACTGGCAACAAATTCCCCCAGTTTTTGTCTGAGAAAGTATTTCCCCTTCATTTTCAAAGGGTAATTTCACTTGAAACGGACTTTCACCACTTTAAATAGTCCATTCCACTTTTTTCTTGCTTTCATGGTTAAAGAAAAGTCTGATGTAATTTTTATCTTTGTTCCTTACCGGGTAAGTTTTTTTTTTTTTTTTTCCACTCTCAATTTTTTTCTTTGGTTTTCTGCAGTTTTCTCATAGGTGTGTAATGGCAGTAATATACTAACTACTACAGAGTTATTGGAAAAGATGTTGAACATCTTTTCGTGTGCTTGTCTTCTCTGTATATCTTCTTTGGTGATGTGTCTCTTCAGATCTTTTGCTTGTTTTTAAATTGGGTTGTTTACTTATTTATTGAGTTTTGGGAGTTCTTTATATATTCAAAACATAAGCCTTTTATCAGATATGTGATTTGGAAATATTTTCTCTCACTTCTGGCTCTTCATTCTTTCTATAGTATCTTTCAAATAGTGGAACCTCTTAATTTTTTAAAAAAGTACAATATATCTTTTTTCCTTCTATGGATCATGCTTTGGGTATATCCAGGAAATCTTTGCCCAACTCAACATCACAAAAATTTTGTTTTCTTCTAGAAGTTATAAAGATTTAATTTTATTATGTCCATGATTAATTTCAAATTAAATTTTGCACAAGGTATAAGGTATGGAGAGCCATACTTATTAATTGTATTAAAAATATTCTACATTCACTTGTTTCTATTCTGGTTGTTCTAATGAAAGAGGTGTGTTAAAATCTCACTGTGATCATGGACTTGTCCATTTCTTTTTTCTAGTTTTGTCGATTTTTCTCTGAGGTACATATCAACTTGGAGGTGTCATACCTCCTGGTTAACTGAATTTTTAAATCTTTACTGCAAGTAATACTTTTTCCTTGAAGGCTACTTTTTTTTTTTTTTCTGAAACTAATATAACTATACCAGTTGTTGGCTTCAGTATCCTTCCTTCTCACTGGTTTTTGTGCTTTTCCCATTGTGTTTGGTGCAGAGTACACAAATGATCAATGTACATGTGAATGTCATTTAATTTCCTATTTTTCAAATGTGAAATAATTGTATATGTGAATGTTTGCATATCCCTGAACACTTTTGTTTTTCCCTGTTTTTAGTCTTTATATAAATGGACTCAAACTATACATTTTCTTCATTCTTGTTTTTGAGATTTGTTTTATTGCTGTGATTTTTCACTGCCGTATAGTATTTCATTTTAGAAATAAACCCCCAGGATTTCTTATTCAGTCCCATACCTAAAAATATTATCTTCCAAATTTATATCTCTAGTCGTGACCTTTCCCTTTGAGCTTTAAACTCTGTATCTACCTGTCTACTCAACATCTCTACTTTGATATGTAACAGTATTCTCAAATGACCAAAAGAATTGATTTCATATCCTCCCTCTTGCCCTCCCAAATTTGCTTCCTTTTCAGTCTTCCGTATCTCCTCATGACACCATTTATCTAGCCTTACCAGAACCAAAAACAAGATGGCAACATACTTGGTTTTATGTTAAGGTATAAGCAGGACAGACTGACTTGACTAGGGTAAACACAGTGAAATATGACAAGAGAAAGAGAAAGAGGCAGGGGCCAGAACCTATAGGAGGACTTGTAGACCATGGTAAACAAGTTCAGGATCAGTCTGAGTGTTATAGGAAGTCACCGGAGGATTTGGCAAGCAGAAAGACCAGTTAGAATACAGTAGTCCAAGAGAGTTAAGATGGTAGGAACTATAGTAGTAGTAGTAGAGATGGAGAAAGTGAAGAGATTTGGAAAATATTCTGGAGATGGTAGAACTTGCTGTTTTGGATGCAAGGATGTGCAAAAAAAAAAAAAAAAAAAAGTCGTAACTCAAAGAGGACTTCTTGTCTCATGATCTCCTTTTCCTTCTGGACCTTCTATTAAGTGTATATTAGATGCTCTCATTCCTTCTTCGATGATTTTTGCCTCTTTCATATTTTCAATTCATTTCTTTATCTCATTGTAGGTGATTTTGTAAGACCAATCTCCCAGTTCACAATCAGCTGTGTCTAATATGCACTGATATCAAGTTTTCAATTCTAATAACTATTTTTCATTTATTGGATCTTTCGAATTTCCCAAATTTTTTGTTTCCTTTTTATATATATAATTATGATCTTTCAGACTATTCTATTTGAAGTTCTTAGAGAATTCTCCTATTTGCATCTGCTGAGTTTTCCTTATTGCCTTCTGCATATTGTGTGCATATACACTTAATCTTAGAATCTTTTTCCCTATGGAATCCTGTGAAAACTTATCTGAAACTGCCCCTGTAGGGTGGTGTATTGTTTTCTGTTAGGGTCCCTAGAGTTGATTTTGCCATTTTCTTGATTTGTGGTTCCTAGAGTATACACTTAGCATAAATCAAGACCTTAAATCTACCTGTGGTGTAGGCCTGGGATTCTGGTTTCTCATAGATAACTTTGTGTTTTCAGGCTCCTGGACAGCTGTGCTAGTCCTTTTTGAATACATGAGCTCTTTGTGGCTTTATGGAGGGGATTAGTTATGGTTACATTTTTCTCTTGTAAGCCTGAAAGCAAGTCTTTTGACCCCACACAGATATTATGTTATCAACCCCTATGTTCTTCAACAGAACTTCACTGGTTGGAGGGAATTTACCAGAGACTAAGGAACTGTTTCTTGAAGCAGCAGGCAATTTTTGTCTCCTTAGAGATGATGGCTGATACTGATTTGTGCAACTAGCAAATATTTTCTGTTAATTGGCATAACTCAAGTTTTTGATGTACAGATTCATATGGAATATTCTGGTAGTTGATAACATTTTCCTGCAATCAGTTTCATTATAGATCCCATTGATGCAATGGGTATTCTGGGAAATTAAGGAGGTCTGTCTGTAACCAAGGAGTGTAAGGTTGTATTGGGATTAATTATTTGGAATGGATGTGTAATATAACGCTTATTACTTTCCTATATTTCTATTATACTCTTAGAGGCAAAAGTGGGAAACTACAAGTGGTCACATTCTCAAATAGTTTTACTTGGAGTATTTACTTTTGAGTAAGCTTAACCATTTACTATACTGGTTCAATCAGTCCAACAGAGACTTTCACCTTTGTTACCACTACAATAGCTCTTGTTGAAAAACTGTATTTTTTGAGACATGCCTGTGGAAATAATATTAACATTCTCTTATGCTTGTTTCCCACATGTACACATTTTAAAAAACATAACTACATCATTATCACATCCACAAAATTAAATATCATTCACTTCTCAGTTCAATTTTCCCCGTATATCCATTTTTAAACTGCACTACTATGACTCTAGTGGGTCACTTAATTGAGAATACTTAGTTCTTACCTGTTTAAGTGTGCTTCTTTATTTGATTTAATTTTGTGTAATTCAAAAGGTTATTTTTCAAATGTTATAGTGACACTAATTCTTCCTCTCACCTCCGACCCTCTTTTCCCACTCAGAGGCAATCACTATTATTTTCATGTCTATGCTTTAGAAAAATTCTTTTAAACTGCCTAAACATCTGACATGTAGCTCTGTTCAATTTGGAAAAATTTTTAATTTTTGTAGTGTGAGTTCTTCTGCCTATTTCTATTTCTTTAATGATATAGTGCTCCCTCCATATTTTCAGAAAATATCAATTACTACGAGCTAGGTTAAACAGTTGGCTTATGGAAATAGCAAATAGTTAATTTAAAACTTTCAACTCAGGTATACTGGCTCAGCTACCCACCTAGTGGTAAGGACAATGGATGTTCAATATAAAGAGTTTCCTTCTGGTCTTTTATAATTTGAATAAAATCCTAAAAATGAAATTAACCATTAGTAAGAAAAAAAGGCATTGAGCTTTTTTAGAACCTTTATATCTGAATAACTTTTTTGCTTTTTTCTAGTGATTATTTCCTACAAATAACACACAGCTGCATATGTTTTACAGTTTCAAGCTTATTTATTATTCTCTTGTGGAATGCTAGATTTAATGTTACAGTATGGTTGTCAAAGCTATTGAAATGTGACAAATGTCCATGTCTAAATGCTGCAGAACAGTATATTGAATGATTTTTAAAAAGTTACTTTACAGCTGAGGTCATATGGTTTTTAAACCCAATGCCTATGTGAATGGCCAGCCACAAAGTTTGGGGATGTTCATTACCTGTACATGTATATACAAATATATCCCTTACATACATATGCACACAGGCATGTATTAATTTACGTGTAAAATTTATAAAATTATATACATATACATACATGCACATCTATATACATATACCTACCCTCACCATTGAGCTTGTTTTTCTAACACTAATCAACATCGGGTCCAATTCTTATTGCTGCCCAGTATAACTACATGATTTTAAGTGCCAATACCAAGCACCTTTTCAGATGCAGGACAGGTATGTCTGTGCATATAGATATGTGTATTTATGTATACTTGTGTTTGTGTGTGTGTGTATATATGAATTCTCCCTTTTATGCTTCAGTCATGCATTACTTTAATAAACATGTTTTTTACCATAAGTTTTGGAATTCTAAACAGTGTAAAATCTACTTTTGGAAAACTGTATATGTTCATAGTTACAAAAAATATATTATATATGATCAAAACCTATTGCATACATATGTTCTCTGATCTGGCTATATCCTAGCCATTAGATAAATTAAAAAAACACCCTCTTAATAGGATGTTATGATAGCCTTAAATAGACCATTACCTATATTTAGAATAGTTGATATATTTTAAAAGTTGACAAAATGTTGTTAAAGATTTGAAAAACACTATGCATCTGCATTAAATATATAAAGGTTTCCACCAAGGGCCTGGTTCAATTCATTGTCAAAGAGTTTCATGTTCTAGAGTGACCAGTATCAGTCATTATCCTTAAAATTATGGCTCATTAGGCTTTTATACAAAAAAGCCCTCTTTTAATCATTTATAAAAAACAAGTTCTATTTAAAAGAAAAAAATGTACATGAACACTTAAGTACTCATGGATATTTATCCTGTTACAAAGTGACTATGTAAAGAGATAGGAGGCTCGTTCCTAGTAAGAACACCTCATGGTAGCACATGTAAACCTGGTTTGGTTCCTCTGCTCTGCAGCTATTCAGCATGTAAAATTTAAACCATTTCACATTAACATTTAAATTTAATACAGTGCAAATATTTGAGAATAACTTGTTCCCCCCAGTGAAACAAGAACCAGCGTTATGCTGAATTTTCTTCAGATGTATTTACACATTGAGCTAAAAGTTCACCATAAACTTTGAAATTTGCTGAATATCAGCAGAAATGTAACCGAACTAGCAGCAATTGCATTTACAATATTTGATAGTTACTTGAGAGAATGCATAAAATTTTCCAGACTGTACTCGGAATCATATTGCTCTTGATCCCAAAGATCACTCAGGTTTTCAAGAACTGATTTCATACTTGCTTTCCCAGGAGCAGAGGTATCAGCTTTTTCTGCTTTGCCATCCTTAAGAAAAATTGGCAGAAAGATAAAATGAAATCACTTCAGGAATACTTTCCTTTAAAATATTACACTTGTTTCTAATATTGCATTTATTCAACAGAGTTCAAGTGATGGGGAAGTTCATGATCTCATAAGATAGCTTAATCTGTTTTCCCACAGACCTAATAATTTTATTATTTTAAGCTTTTTATTTGGGAAGAATGTCAAGATTATAAAATGATTATAAGAACATTACAAAGAACTCATTGTTAATTGTCTTATTAGCTCTGTCATTCTCTTTCCCCTGTATACGTGTGTATATATGTATAACTCAGATAATCAGCTTTTCCCTAAAACCATTAGAGGAAAACCATTAGAGGAGAGGTTATATTTTGCTCCTTTATTCCTAGACAGAAATAAGCATGTATTCCTAAGAACAAAGGTCAAATTAAGGAAATTTAATACTGGCATATTAAAATGATTTAATATACAGTCCAAATTCTGCCAATTGTCACAACAGGATCCTTTATGGCAATAGCTCTTGCTTCCCTGGACCATCCCCCTGAGCCCGGTTCTGCTTGCTACATCACCTGTAAGAATATTCTTTCAAATGGAATAAAAGCTATCTGAAGATAGAAATCCATGTTTCTTTGAGCGTTTTTTCTAGGTTACACTTAACTTGTTCTTTTAACCTTATGTTATATGACGTGATTAAAGAACATTTATCCATGCTGGCCATCTTTTAGGGACTTACTAATTTGCTACTGTTTAAAATGTAGCAGCTACATTTTAAAAAATCATACACATTTAACACTCTATTGGGATGACACTGGTTAATAAAATCATATAGGTTTTAAGTGTACAATTCAATAATACATCATCTGTATATTGCATTGTGTGTTCACCACCCAAAGTCAAATCTCCCTCCATCACCATATATTTGATCCCCTTTCTCTTTGGTAACCAGTAAACTGTTGTCAGACATAATATTCTAAATATGACTTAGCACACACAGTACAGTGCAACTACTTTTTCTAAGATTTGGACATTGCAATTCTGTTATTACAGCTAGTTTAATTAAGGCCAATTCTCGTCATAATTTATACAGAGTGTGCAGTCGATTTTCTGAACCTATGAAGGACTTTAAACCCAATTCTATTGGTTTTACATTATTAGACTAACCAACATTTCAGGCTAGTGTATCCTTTGATAATGGATTGTTATCTGATGTATTAGTTCCACCATCCACAATAATAATGGCTACCACTGAGAATCTATACTAGATATCCTTACAATTTCATTTTAACTTAATCATATAGGAATACAGACATTGTTATTCTCTCAAGGATATGGATGCTCAAAGATGTGAATTTGCCTAAGGTCACCAGTTAATAGGAGACAGAGCAGGAAACACATACCCAGGTCTAACTAACTCCAGTGTCAGCTGTCCTTCATCAGGAAAGGACTAAAGCAAGAAACTTTGGGGCAAGATACTTTTGGGGGACATCAGAAAGTCAAACCTTCAAACATCCCTTAGTATTCCTGGAGAGTTTTATCTGGACATTAAAAATTCCCTCAAAGAGTTGTCTAGTTGATATCAAAGTGAATGCCTTTTGCTACTCCCTTCAATACTTTCACAAAGTAGTCCCAGAAGTCTGCAAATGCATTAAAGACAGAGCAAATTGTTTAAGTTCTTTACCTTATCAAGAGTAAATAGATCAAGAAGTTGATCTGTCCCCATACTCTGCAAACTAGAATTCTCTTGGCTAATAACTGTATTCGCTATATTCATCTTGAATTTCTGCAAACCCATTATTTTCTCTTCCAATGTTCCTCTGGTTATCAATCGATACACATTAACCACACGTTTCTGAATAAGAAAAAGAAGTTAAGCAACTGTAGAGCACAAATAAAAGCTTTGAGGTTCACCAAAGTGGGGGGCCTGCATACTTGTTCTAAATACTTAACTACTATCTAATTAGGGTTGGGTTTTCTTGATCTGGCTTAAAAGGTTTGCAGAGAATCACAGATTAGGAACGGACAGTGTCCCAGTTTTCTTATCCCAAGCCACTCATTTAACGCATGAGGAAGTGGTGCCACAGAATTAATGACTTGCCTAACGGTCAAACACTTAACATCAGAGCAAAAACTTAGAAAGTATTTTTCCCAGTTCACAGGTTAACACCTGTGAGTGGTGAGTTTTTACCTGACCAATGCGATGGGCCCGGTCCATGGCTTGTAGATCACGCATAGGATTCCAGTCGTGCTCCACAAATACCACTGTGTCAGCGCCTGTTAAGTTAAGGCCCAGGCCACCAACGTGAGTTGTAAGTAAGAGAACGTCTATGGATGGATCATTGTTAAACCTAAAGGTACAGATATTAAAAAATAAAATTAATATATTTCTTAGGTACCTCTAACAGAAATTAGATTATTTAATGAAAATTAAAGAGCACAAACGAGGATTTTTTTTACAACTCCATAATATAGACATTTCTGTGATTACTTGATATATACATAACATCTTTAGTAGTAGAAAGAATGTATTCTAGAACATGTCAGAAATTTCATAAATAGAAATAAATCCAATTGGTTTGTATTTTAGGATATCAAATAAAGACAAAGTTGCAAAAATGTAATTAAATGCTAATTATAATTAAAACAAAACCCAACTATGAACCTTTAACATATGGAGATAGAAGAGGATAATGAGGGAAAAGGCTAGATCAGTCAGGGAAGACAGAGGATAAGGATGTTGGGGGTTGCTGCTATTGAACTAGTCCTAGAAGATAATGACAAAGGACATCTAGTAGCTTCTATGAAAAAGAAAAACTAACATTATTACTACATTTTAACCAAGCAACCAATTATTAGTCTCACTATGAGTCAAGGAAGCGCTTTTACTTTATATGCATTGTTATTTAATTGTTACAATAGCTCTATAAGATTATCATTATTACTATTTTAGAGACTTAGGCTCTGTGGATAATAAACAGGCCCAAGGGAACACTGCCTAAATAGGAGAGTCAGGCGTCAAACCTGGATCTATCTGCTTTAAGGATGCTTATTTAAAATGCTCATTCTTGAAGTCAGCAGTTCTGGGACAGAACCTAGGAATCTGCATTTAGAAATGAAATTTCTAAAAGAGGGTTCAGGCTACACTTAGGAAACACTGTACTCATCATTTTTGCTTCCTAGCTGGGTCACCTTCCAACTTGTTCTCAGCAGAAACACAGAGATTAGGATACTTATCTCACCTAATCCACTTGTGTGCTTCCTCCCACCCCAACTTCCCAAAAAAGGTGAAGTAGAAAGTGGTTACCTCTTTTTGTTGATGCCTTCAATTTTTTTCATACCCTTCAAAGTGCCTTTCCTAATATAGTCACATTTTTTTTTAACTAAACTATTCAATTATATTTCTGTAGTTCTCTAGTTTTAATAGGGTTTAGTTGGGTTGAATTATTATTGTACAATTATATAATAATTAAACACATTTGCAGATATTTAGCCAAAGTAAATACTTTCTGAGGCAAACTTCTATGTAAATAACCATACACTGACTACGGCTTGATTCGTAAGAGTTTTAGAAGCCACTTACCGTGAAACAATGGAATGCCTCTGACCAGGAGGTATGCTACCATCTAATCTCAAATAAGTGACAGAGGGTAAATGAGGTTTGAGAAGATCATGTTCCACTATATCAAGCATGCTTTTAAGCTGACAGAAGATCAGTATCCTGTGCTGAGCCACAACAGACTCTGTGCCACTCTCTGAAGTGCTGCCATTTCCCAAACCACAGTCCAACAGTAACTTGAAAAAAAGAATCAATTGTTACACAGGTGTTCAATAAAAATAGGTGACTAATAGTTTTCAAGCTATTCCTCATATAAAATGGTTTCTAGATTACTTATTATAGTTATATACTTATAGTACCCAAAACTATAAATGATACTCCCCAAACTTGGCCTGCCTGCTATAAAATACAGTGAAACTATGATGCCCTCATTTTGGCCATTACACTATTGTTTATCCCCCCCAAGATCATAGTAGCTTTATTTACCAGAAACTAATTCATTAAATAGATTTACAGTGAATTTGCCATTAAATCAAATTCAGTTTCACCCTATATAAGACTGACGCACTGCCTACTGCATTAAAGAGGCAGGTAACTATATGAAATGTTTGCCAAGTCTGACAGAATCTATATTTATATAAGTGTTTTAATTTGACTCTGCTTATCTCCATTAAATTTCACCTAGAGTTTTGGTTCATTCCAGTTTACTAAACTTTTTAAATTCTGGCTCTGGTATTACCAGATACTTCTGGCACTATTACTTGCTGATGAACATGTTTCTGTATTTCTATTGCCAGATTTTTAAAAAGTACGTAAGACTTCTCTACTCTACTTCAGAGAATAGAAGTATTTTAGATGAAAGCAAGCAAGTAATCAATCTAGCTTTCTCCTGAGGCTGAAAAGAACTGAGCAAATGAAAAAGAAGAGTTCTAGGAAAGACATCCATGAGTACAGCCTGAAACAATCTGGGCCTAAGCTGCAGATTTCCTAAATTTAATTCCAGACACTTCTGGTTGACAAGAAGCATTCTAAAATGAGATTAGTTTAAGTAACAACTAGAGGTAAAAAAAAAAAAAAAAAAAAAAAAAGCAATGTATAAAAATATAAACCAAAAATAATTTAAAGCCTGTAGTATCATTAACATGTGGATGAAATTAAATATTTATTTGAATTGAGATCCACACTGATACACATTATAAACAAAACCGGTGAAAGACAAAGAATCTTGAAAGTAGCAAGAGAAAAAGTGATCCCCTGTAAAAGGGATCCTTGATAGGATGAACACTTGGTTTTTCATCATAAACCATGGAGAACATTATTGAGAAAGTGAAAGACAATATACAGAATGGGACAAAGTATTTGTAAATCATATCTGATAAGGGCTTAATATCTAAAATATAAGAGAACTAAAACTCAACCAAAAGACAATCAAATTATAAAACAAAGAACTTAAACAAAGGCATTTCTCCGAAGTATATAACTATCCAATAAGCACAAGAAAAGATGCTCAACATCATTAGTGAGAGCAATTCAACAATAAGATACCACTTCATACCTACTGGGATGACTATAATATAAAAAAGTTGAAAATAAGTATTGGAGAGGATATGGAGAAATTAGAATCCTGGCACATTGCTGGTGGGAACATAAATGGTGCAGCCACTATTAGAAACAGTTTGGCAGTTCCTGAAGAAGCTAAACATAAAATTGTTGTATGATCCAGCAATTCCACTCCTAGGTCTACATCTAAAAGAAGTGAAAAGAGGAACTCAAACACTTAAAAGCCAATATTCGCTGCGGTATATTTGCAACAGCCAAAAGGTAGAAACAACTCAAGTATTCTGTCAACACATGACTAGATAAACAAAATTTGGTATATACGTAATACTAATAATGGAATATTATTCAGTCATAAAAGTATCAATACATGCTGCAACATGAATGAACCTTGAAAATAAGTGAAATAAGCCAGTCACCAAAAGACAAATATTGTATGATTCTACTTATATGGAATATTTAGAACATGTAAATTCATACAGATGAAAATTAGATCAGAGGTTTCGTGCTTTGGGGAAAAAGAAAAATGGGAAGTTATTGCTTAATGGATACAGAGTTTCTGTCTAGGTGATAGAAACATTTTGGAAATATACAGTGATGGTTGCACAACACTGAATGTCATTAATGCCACAGAATCGTATATTTAAAAGTGGTTAAAATGGCATATTTTGTTACATATATTTTACCACAATTTTTAAAAAATGCTATATATATTCTACTACAATTTAAAAAAATGAAAGAAATGTAAATACATCAGGGAAAGCAAATTTGCCTAGTGTTATAGATTAGAAATGTTCAACACATATCTAATACTTAAAGTACCTACTTACTTGTTTCAAAGCTGAGAGTTTTGGGGCATGCTGAATATCATGAAGAGAAGAATTCTGAACTGCCAGTTTTTCAGTGGTACTCTTGAACTCTGGATGTTGAGGTGTTAAGACTAATGCTGGGTGGTTGCACAGTTTACGTAAGTACTGTAATGCCTTTAAGGGGGAAAAAAGTATACACAAGTCCGTTTCACATGCCACAAGTGTTTGTATCTCAGTAGCTTTTCCTATGCTATTCTATGTCTAAAATGCCATTCTTTTCACTACTCCTACTCATTCTTCAAGAGCCAGTTCAAATATCTGATCTGTTTTTCTTGTGCAGTTTATATTTTATGAGAGCATTTATAACTTGTATAAATTGTACTGCTTTTATCTACCCCACTAGACAAGAGCTTCTTATAGCAGAAAGAGTACCTTATTTGTTAACTCTTACAGCTAACCCTTTCCCACTCGAAGTGCTTGATAATGCTCACAGGTACTTCTGGAACCAGGCTACATTTCCCAGAGAAGGGTTTCTTAAACTTCATCGGGTATAAAAATTTCTTGGGAACCTTATAAATCTGCAAACCCTTCCTTCTACACAGTATTCTGATTCAGTAGGTATGGTGGTAGGGGTTCAAGGGTGGAGCTAGGTGGTTATTTCAAGTAGTTGTATTTGAAAATCAGAACCCTATAAAGGTCTCTTCTTTTTCTGATTCGGCCACATTTTCTCTTTTGTTTTTTACTTAGCTTATAATCTAGGTCTCGCCCTTGGCACAGAGATATGTATTACTTAGCCTTACTGAACAAGGCTAAGAGACTGTTGACATTTTTCATTTGTTATTCCCTTGAACACATGAGGCATTATGTCCCAGGACTTTTGTACTTTTTGTATCCTCTGCCTGGAATCACTGCCCCCGCCCCCTTATCTGCATGCCTCAATCCTCCTTCAGATCTCTGCTAAAATGTCACTTTCTCAGTGAGGCCATCTCTGATCCCTCTATTAAAAATCACAACCTATACCGATTCCTACACTGTATAAACCCGTACTCTGCTTTATTTTCTCTTACACGTTATGTATTTTATTTATTAATTTTCCATTTCAACAAGGAAAGGAATCTGTTTTATTCACTGCTTTAATCCCTGAGCTTAGAAAAATTACTGCCTTGTGGTAGATGTTCCAATATTTTTTTGAATGGAAAGCATTCTTTCTAAAAGATTCTTTCTAAAACCCTTCTTTTCATGTAATAAATGTTTAATGCATTTTGGACATTTAATTTTAATGTTAAATTATTACTAATTATGAATATAAAAATAAATTGGAATTTTACCTATTTAAGAATGTATACACAACCTTTAAAAACTTTAAATAAACCCATATTTTAGTGTTCCATGTCAAATTTGCTGCACTGAAGAATATTCTTCAATAGCATTTCAAAAGTACACTGTAATCTATACCTGGAATACATGGCCTGTAGCTTTAAGCTTTGGTTTTTCAGTTTCTTCAGAAAGTGCAGCTGAAGAAACTGTTTCATCAACATCGCACTTGGCGCGAGACTTAGCAAAATCCTCATAGAGCTGAACCTGTAAAATTCCCCACAAAAAGAAGTATACTTAATTTTCAACTGATGAAAATATAACTAGCAAAGGCCAATAAGAGCAGTAATTTAAATTAACTTTCATTAAAGATGATAAATTATACCTATATTTTACTACTGATTACAGATTATCCACTGTATCTTGGTAAATTTAAAATTGCATTAGAAAACAAGTATCCCACATTAAGTTTGATAAAATATTAAAAAACAAGTCAGACAGTCTTAGACTAAATTTTTCCATTCTGTTCACAGCAAGATAAATATATTACTAATAATAGAGAACCTGAACCCTTATAAGTAAATAAGAAAAATCTCCCTTAAGTTATGTGGTCAAGACTCCATAGGTACATTCCAAGACCAAATCTTAAATCTTACTTCTGCATAAAAGAGGAAATCATATCAAGTTTAAAGCACTACTTTGAGGTTTGGGTTCTGCTTGTACATGCTAAAACAATGCAAAAAGGAAGGAAATCTAGAGTGCTCAGGAAAAGAAGTTAGAGTGTAAAAACCTATGAAAGCTAAATAAAGCCGAATGTCACTTCCTCCCCAGCTCCCTTCTTCAGACTAAATATCTTTTATGCTGTTGTAATTAATATACCACCATCAGCACATTACCACAGATCTTTTCCCCATATGGTACCTTTTCTTTATTGTGCTTTAAAAAGTCTTCACCTCATTGCCCATAAAATAATTCCTTTTAAGAAATTTAACCCTATTTTTACAAATAAGGAATGGAAGCCCAGAGAGATGAGGTAAATAATATAAATAATCTCAAAGTTCTTAGCACCTAGTCTTGCCCACTAAACTCAAGTTGTATAGATACTCACAAAAAGGTTAAATGTCTATACACTGGAGGGGAAAGGTAAGTTTGTAGCATATATCTGTATATCTTTATTCATTTGATCACACTAAACCAACTCATAATACTTAAACTGATGAATGATAACCTAAAACATAAATATTCAAACGAAATTCTGATTATAGGCCATGTCTTACTAATACAGGGGACAATATCCCCTTACAAAATACTACATAAGGACTGGAATACACTAAATTCCTTTGATAATGGTCTCTATGTATAAAATCAGAACTGTGCAGAAGACAAAATTTATTTTGAAAATTTATTGGCAATGCAATAATACTTTAAAAGGGATGAGGTTTGCACTTCCCAAGGTTTGAAACTCAGCTGTGATATATATTAGCTATATAACCTTGAGTAAGTTAACTTTCTGAGCTTCAGTTTTCTTATTTGTAGAAATGGGGATTAACAATACCTATAATGCTCTTGTGAGTATATGACATTACAAGATTTCTGGTCCTTATAAACATTTCTTCATCGGTTTAACCTTCCAACTTTTTCAATTAACTAGACACAGAAGACAGCAACTATGATACAGGATTTTGTTTTAATACTACATTCAAAATGCACATATCCAAACAGATTCATTTATGTCTTACCTATATCTGTTTGAAATAGGATATTCCTAAAGTTATGGGAAGTAGCAGCAAGATTACAGTGATAAACCAAAGGCTATTCCCCTTTATTCAATACTTTTGTGGCTTATTCAAAGCATTCTACTCATACACATACCACCAACAACCACAATCACCAGATTCCTAACCTGGAGAGGACTAAGAGTACAGTAATAGTCTTGAATAATTTTAGGTGGAAGATCCTGCAAAACATCTTCTTTCATTCTTCTCAAAAGAAAAGGCAGGACTTGGCGGTGCAGTGCATCCATCGCAAGAACACCTGTTAATAATAAGAAAATAACTTCAGAAAGTTAGGAATAAATCACATTCACTTGCACAGAGTATATAATTATATCTCTTTTTCATACCTGCTTCTTGTTCTCGACTGGAACTTCGAGCATCCCTACTTGCTAATATAGGTTTACCATATCGAGCAGCAAACTGGCGTTCAGTCCCCAAAAATCCTGGCATGAGGAAATCAAATAACGACCACAGCTCCAAAACATTGTTCTGAACATAAGAAAGGAACACCAGTTATCTTCTTTACTCTTAAAAAATAAAATATTAACTAAAGCCCATTATGGTAATTTAGATGATAAGCACATTTTTAGATACATGGTATAAGTCCATATTTTAACATGTAAAATTCAGGTTAGCATCCTTGGAGAAAATAGTCTATCCTATCTGGGGGGAAATTTTCAAGTATCCTCCATCAGAATAAGTCTTGGTCCATAGTACTTAAATCTTACTGGTGACATAAAATAGTAAATAGAAGAACAGAAGGATGAATACATTTTTGATTCTCTTAACTTTGACATTCAAATTAACAGCAAGATTTAAGGAATTTGGCCAACATCACTACTACTTCAACAAAGGAAAACCTAAGAGTCTGGTTATAGGTCAAGTCTGCCTAGTATTTCTGGATAATGAGGAACAGGCACATGTTCTTTCCAATTCTACTGTTGAAGTTTCATGAGAAAAAAAAATCAGTACGTTTTCCTTTTGGATGCTTTCCCAATGTGTATGTATCCTAAGGTATCATCCCACGTCTTAACCCTTCCAGATGCCCTCCTCGCCCTGCTCAAGTTCTGGCTCACCATGCTGGGCTGCCCTCCCACATGATGGACCCTTCTAATTCCACTTAGGCTCTGACTCCCAACGCTGGGCTACCATGGCTCTTCGGTGCAGAACCCACCTTAGAGCTTCAGAACTAAACTCTTCAGGTGGGTAAGGGGGAAAGAAAGATGGCCTTTAAGTGAACAAACAAAAACCGAAAACTTCTTCTCTTGTAAAAACAATAACCTATTTAAAAATACTGTGAAGTTTCTATATAGTTTAAATTGAAGCAAAATCTTAATAATTCAAGCCCAAAGAGTCTTTTTTTCCCTTTTAAAGGTACTTTTGTTTATATTAAATTTTTATATGCTTGAAGCTATCTTTTGTGGTTATTGGGATCTATAGTGTTAGACAAAACCTGAACATTTATAACAGTAAGTCCATCACCAAAAATAATTTTAAAGAAAAGGAACAAATATATAAATAAAAAATCATCAATTATTTCAGAGCCAGATGGACTCTTAGATGTCACTTAGTGTTTATCCTCCCACTAATTGGAGTGTTGAAGGGTATCTTTCTATCACAGTTGGCTATCTAAGCTATGCATGAACATTTGCAACCAATTCCCCTAGAAAATAATAGAATCTCTCATAAGTATCTGAGGACACCTACATACTCATCTATCTCCTTCCTTATCCAAGATAAACTTCTACAATCTCCTCTCTTAAACTGCCTCCTAACCTCAGGTATTCACACTTCTTGCTATATGATTCATCCCTGAATCAGTGCTAGTTTTTCAGTATTAAATCAGATTGTGGAGTAATACTACAGAAGAACGCCCAGTGTTTAATAGAGTCTGACTAATGTCTCCCACACTTTGGACTAGACTTCTATTTAAAATGTATTTTAAATATGACTTAAAAGCCTAGTTTGTTTAGATGTTACTACATACCAAATACATCATTATAAAAACAAGATAATTACTAGAAATGATCATTCCTGTGAACTAAAAATCCCCTCTTATTTAATTTACTGCAAAATGCCAAGCCTTCTCTCACATGGCAAATACTAAAAAAAAGAAGAAAAAATAGTAAATGATTACCTGTATTGGTGTTCCAGAAAGAATAATCCTGTAATTAGCAGTCAGTTGTTTCACTGCTTTTGACAATTTTGTTTTTCCATTTTTGATGACATGGCCTTCATCAAGAATACAGTAGTTAAATTTAATATTTCTGAGAGAAAATAAACAAAAAAATTTTAGTATCTTTTACTATATATCAGGAACTATATTAAGAGTTTCTGAGACAGGAAAGTATTAAGTTCAAGTTTGATACTAGGTTTTTCTTAAAAAAAATAAATTTAAATTCTTACCTAAAGAAATCTATGTCATTCCTCACAACATCGTATGAAGCCACTATTAGATTGTGCCTTTTTACTTGATGCTGTAATCTATTTAAAAATAAATAAGATTTAGGAAATGAGGAATCTGCAAAACCTGTAATATAATTTCAAAGGGGAAACTACAGCTACCATCATATAAGGTGCTTTCAATCTGCCTACTAAACACAATATTCTCTTCTGTTTACATTTATGACCTTGCTGTCTGAAGGCCACTCTTCTAAATTGGCCTTATTGCCCTAAGTTAAATCTAATTAGAAAAGAGATGGACACCTAACTCAAAATGCTGTGGACATGTTTAACTTTATTTGCTAACTCCTCTTTTTTGGAGGCACTATTCTTCCATAACTCCATATTGTTCTAGAAGTAGAGGGGAAGCTGTCAATCACATAACCCCATAATCACCAAAGAGATGAAGCATTTGAATCAGGTTGAGCTATTCACAATACTTGATTCCCTGACCACAGAGGGCTGGTCTGCGGTCATGAAACAAACAAGAGCAGTCAGTCATCTCCAGTATCCGTATATTCAAGTTAGGAGAGGAAAGATCTCTGTTTACTGCAGTACTGCGTAATTGCAAAACTGCTTAGAACAATGCCTGGCCAGTAGGTGCTCAATATATGTTAGCTATTATTAATACAGAAGGGCAGCAAATCTATGGGACTAAGCAGCAACCTATGACTATCCAAGCTTTAAAAGATGAACTGAAATCAACAAGATTCCTCTCTTCAAAATTTGTATTTAGAAACATAAGAGATGTGCACGTCAACACAGAATAAAGCTAATAGCACTCTAGCGTTGCTATGGTATCAAGGCAGCTAGAGCAGTCATTGTGGACCAAAAGCACTTTGAGGGACAGGGATGAAGGAAGAAACTCTTAGGGTAAGTGGGTAAAAAATGAGAATTTAACAGAAGCTCCTAGGAGATGCTATGTTCACAAGGCTCCCAAGAAGGACCTAGAGAATGGCTTTGGTTCCTGATAGTTTCCTAGCTCCAAAACATAGAAAGCTCAATTGATTGTTAACAATGGCTAAAATCTTTTGACTTTTGATGTATCTCACTGATTATATCATTACAATATATGTACACTCACTTTTCTTAAATTAAGTTTCTATGTCTGAAAATGACAAAACAAAATTCATTTTTAATATATTTTTTTCTTCCAAACTACTTAAAAGCAAAAGATGGAACATTTTTTGGTTGTACAGTTTTTACCTTATTCTTTCGGTAGGAGGTCCAGTATAATGCAATGGATTGAGATATTCTCTGGAGCAAAATTTACCTACTTCATCCACCCAATGACCTGTTAATGTTGGCGGACAAACCACTAAGGAAGGAAGCGGCATACATTCTGCCAATTTTGATCTTGCATATTCCTGCGCCCTTTACAACAGCAAAACACAATAAATTAACCAGCTTATTTACATTTCTTAGCATCTGGAAGCCTTTTTTTTTAAATAACATTTTAAATTACCTGTGACAATGATCTCCAGCTAGAATGCAGATAGACTGTAAAGTTTTTCCTAAACCCATGTCATCACATAGAATTCCATGAAGTTTATACTTATTAAGAAAGGCTAACCAGTTCACACCATCCTGAAAAGTTGAATGAGGAAAATTATAAATGTAAGCAGATCATAAAACATCTTTTCTTGTCAAACACATGTTTGCATATACAAAAAATCCATTTTTACAGGCAAAAGAGAAATAAATGTAGATAAGAAACTAAACATGAAATTTTACTAGATGAATTTTTAAAACTCTTCAAGGTATATCTGAAAGGAATAGTCACTGTTCATATTTACAAGATAAATATAAAACTTCACCTGCTGATATTTCCTGAGTTCAGCATTGATTGGTACTGGAATTTTGTAATTTTCTAATTTCTTCCCATCTAACAATTGTTCCAAAAAGTGCCGTTCCTTGGCTTTCAATTGGATTAATTCTTCTGACATATTTGGAGGGTCTGGAATGCCTGCCTAAAATGATTTTTAAAAGGATGTCAAAACTATTTATTCATAATTTTTTCATCCTCAGATTATAAAATAACTTTCAAGTCTTATAAATGCAAAAAAAAAAAGTAATTAAAAATAGTATAATTTGAAGTTTTAGAGAAACATGGTAGAGTAAGAGACATCCCCCTATTTCTCCCCTTGAAACAACAATAAGCCAAACATCCAAAACTCTACAAAAGACACCCATACTGCACACCAGCGTATCTTGAGCATGGGATCTGCGCTTAAGAGCTACCGTAGGACAGAACCCTGGGTGTGGGGTAGTGGACTGAGAGAAATAAAGAAGCTGCCTCTCGCAGCCAGCGGAGCTCCCTGCAGAAGGAAGGGGAGGGAAGGTGTGGTGACTTCCCTGAACAGCCCTTCTTAGGAGTGCTGTGAACTCCACACTGCCGGTGGCAGGGCACAGACATCAGGGCAGAAAGCAGAGAAGCAGGATGGGAGAGAAACAACAGTTGATTTTCACCAGCCAGGGTTGCAAAACCGAGTCTGGGACGCAGCCCCCAACCCCTAACGCAGAGGACCCCTCCCTACCATATCCTCTGAGACCGAACACCGCTGCAGAGCCCAAGGGGAATCTGAGCAAATGCTACTGAAACTGTCTCTAACACAGACGGGGACTGAGACTGAGTGCAACAAGCATGATTAAATATCTACAAGAAAATAAAAAGGCATTATTAACGCTTTATATAAAGCAGGGATCCAAGAGACTTAGATGCCACCTACTGGAAACCAAAATAAAAGCATCTTCTTTGCAACAGGCTGAAGAGAGATCTTACTTAATATAATAAATCTTTCAGGAAAAACAGTGGAATATACTTCCATTAATATCCAGGCAGAGAAATTGTCCATTTAACACTATGAACAACCAAGGTGACAAGGCATCTCAAAAAGAAAGAGAAAAATCTCCAGAAAATAAGCTTACAGACATAGAAATATGCGACTTAAATGACAAAGAATTCAGGATGGTGCTTCTGAAGAAACTCAGTGAGATCCAAAATGAATCATATCAACAATTTCAGGAATGGAAAAAAACTAGATGAGCAGAGCAAGATCGAAACCCTCAAAAAGAACAGAATAGATCTTCTGGAGATAAAGAACACACTGCAAGAGATGAAAACTTGAAATAGCAAGCTTGAGAAATAGAGGTGACCAAATGGAGGAAAGGATCAGTGATATCGAAGACAGAAATCTAGAAATAAATCAGAAAGAAGAGGAGAGAAACTGGAAAATGAAAAATAATGAAAGAGAAATTCAAGGACTAGCTGATACCATCAGGAGAGGCAACATAAGAATAATAGGCATTACCAAAAGCGAGGAAAAGGAACAGGGATTAGAAAGCATTTTCAGACAAATAGTTGACGAGAATTTCTCAAATCTAGGGAATGAGCTAGAGCTTAGAATTCAAGAAATCAACAGAACACCTAATTATCTCCATCCAAAAAGGCCGTCACCAAGCCACATTGTATTAAAATTATCGAAAATCAACAACAAAGACAGAATTCTCAAGGTAGCCAGGGAGAAGCAAGCAGTAACTTATAAATGAAAACCCATCAGATTATTGCTGGAATTCTTAGCACAGACATAAATGAAGAAAGGAGGGGAATCAAATATTTAAACTATTAAGTGAAAGGAACTATCAGCCTAGAATAATGTATCCAGCTAAGCTCTCCTTTAGATATGAAGGAGAAATTTAGACCTTTCCAGACATAAAAAAATTGAGAGAATTCACTATAAAACAAAATGATCAAAAAAAAAAAAAAAAACCCAAAAAAACATAATTAGGAGTAAGGCGACTATCAAGCAAATAGAAGCAGAGGAGCACAACTCTTTCTAAAAATGGGGTATTATAAGAGGTTTGCTTTAGCGAAATAGTAATGAACCTTCAGCATACATAGGGACAAAATGAAACAACAATGACTGAAAAGGGGAGGATTCAAAGATCCAAATTTTTCAAATGGGAATAGAGATAAGGTACACACAGAAGAAAAAGGACTGTGTGTGTGTGTGTGTGTGTGTGTGTGTGTGTAAACCTATCCTTTCATATTTGTAATGGTAACCACACACCAAAGATTCAGAACTGAAGTATATAACATAAAACAAGACGAACCAAAGGGAAAAACCCACAAAAGCTAACCAAAATAAAGAAAACAGAAACACAAGGACAAGGAAGCAATGGAAACACTGAGCTACCAGAACAAAAGATAAAATGGCTATAAGAAGACCTCATATTTCAATAATCACCCTAAATGTAAATGGACTGAACTCACCAATAAAGAGCCAAAGAATGGTAGAATGGATCAAAAAACGAAACCCAACCATATGCTGCTCCAGGAGACACATCTCAGTTCCAAAGACAAATACAGACTCAAAGTGAAAGGGTGGAAAATGATGTTCCAAGTAAATGGCAATCAGAGATAAGTAGGAGTAGCAGTACTAATATCAGACAAAATAGACTTCAAAATAAGAAAGGTAAAGAAAGATACTGAAGGACACTTTGTAATGATAAAGGGAATCATACACCAGGAAGACATAACACATTAATATCTATGCTCCCAATCAGGGAGCCCTGAAATATGTAAAGCAATTACTAGCAAAACTAAAGGGAGAAATAGGGCAAAACACTATCAGTGTTTTGTGGTAGGAGACCTAAATACTCCACTGTTGGATACAGACAGAACATCCAAGCAGAAAATCAATAAGGAAATAACATCCTTAAATGACACATTAGACCAACTGGACATAATTGACATTTACAGAGCCTTCCATCTCAAAACATTATACATTCTTATAGATCCTTCTCTAGTGCATATGGAACATTTTCAAGAATCAACCACATACTGGGATACAGAGGTAGACTCAACAAATATAAGAGGGTTGAAATCATACCAACCATATTCTCTGATCATAATGCTTTAAAACTAGAGATCAACTGCAAAAAGAAATCAGGAAGAACCACAAATACAAGGAGAGTAAGCAACATGCTACTGAAGAATAACTGGGTCAGAGAAGAAATAAAAAGCGAGATCAAGAGATACATAGAAACAAATGATAATGATAGTACAATATATCAAAATTTTTGGGAAATGGTAAAAGCGGTCATAAGAGGAAAGTTCATGTCATTACAAGCCTATCTCCAAAAACAAGAACAAGCCCAAATAAACAACCTAATGCTTCATCTTATAAAACTAGAAAAGGAAGAACAAATGAAGCCCAAAGTCAGAAGAAGAAAAGAAATAATCAAAATTGGAGCAGAAATAAATGAAACAGAAAACAAACAAAAAAACGACAGAAAAAAATAAATGCGACAAAGAGCTGGTTCTTTGAGAAGGTTAATAAAATTGACAACCCCCAGCTAGACTCACTAAAGAAAAAAGAGAAAGGACACAAACAAAATCAGGGACGAAAGAGGGGAAATTACGACTGAAACTGCAGAAATACAAAGGATTGTACAAGAATACTATGAAAAAGTATATAACCCAAATTTAATAACCTGGAAGAAATGGACCAGTAGCTAGAAAAATATAATCTTTCTAGGCTGAATCAAGATCTGGAAAATCTAAATAGACTGATCAGCAGTATGGAAATTGAAACAATCATCAAAAACCTACCAAAAAGTAAAAGTCTAGGTCCAGATGGCTTCACCAGCGCATTCTACCAAACATATAAGAAGATTTAATACCTATTCTCCTCAAACTCTTCCAAAAAAATCAAAGAGAAGGCAATACTTTTCCCAATTCATTTTATGAGGTCAATATTAACCTGATACCAAAACCTGGTAAAGATAACACAAAAAAAGAAAACTACAGACCAATATCTCTCATGAACACAGAAATCCTAAATAAGATAGATACTAGTGAATCGAATGCAGCAACATATTAAAAAAATTATACACCACGATCAAGTGGACTTCACCCTGAAGGCATAGGGATGGTTCATCACATAAACAAATTAAAAAATAAGAATCATATGATCATATCAATAGATGCACAAAAAGCCTTCGACATGATACAGCATACATTTATGATCAAAACACTTAACAAAATCAGTACAGAAGGAAAGTACCTTAACATAATAAAGGCCATCTATGACAAACCCTCAGCCAACATTATACTTAATGGTGAAAAACTAAAAACCTTCCCTGTAAGGTCAGGAACAAGACAAGGCTGGCCACTATTGCCACTATTATTCAATATAACATTGGAGGTCCTAGTGAGTGCCTCAGACAAGAGAAAGATATAAAAGGCATCCAAATAGAAAATGAAGAAGTCAAACTGTCACTATTTGCAGATGGCATGATTCTCTATATAGAACACCCTAAAGACTCCACAAGAACACTACTAGAAATAATAAGCGAATAGAATAAAATTTATGGATACAAAGTCAATGTTCAAAAATCAATAGCATTCCTATACTCTAATAATGAAGTGTCAGAAAAAGAAGTGGAAAAATAATTCCTTTCTCAATTGTAACAAAAAGAATAAAATACCTAAGAATAAATTTAACAAAACATGTGAACGACCTATATAATAAAAACTACAAGATCCTATTAAAAGAAATCGAAGAAGATACAAAGAAATGGAAAGATATTCTGTGTTCTTGGATTGGAAGAATCAACTTATACAGATTTAATGCAATCCCCATCAGAATCTCATCATCATTTTTTAAAGAAATAGAACAAAAAGACATCAGATTTGTATGGAAGCACAAAAGACCTCGAATAGCCAAAGCCATCCTGAGAAAAAAGAATGAGGGTGGAAGCATAATCCACCCGACTTCAAATTATACTACAAAGCGGCAGTAATCAAAACAGCATGGAACTGGCAGCAAAACAGACACATGGACCAGTGGAACAGAATCAAGAGTCCCACAGTATACCCATATTTATATGGGCAAATAATTTTCAACAAAAAAGCCAAAAACATACAGTGGAGAAACAGAAAGCCTCTTCAATAAATGGTGCTGGGGAAAATGGAAAGCTACCTGTAAAAGAATGAAACTAGACCGTTGTCTATCACCACACACCAAAATTAACTTAAAATGGATTAAGAACCTGAATATAAGACCTGAAACAATAAAATGCATAGAAGAAAACATAAGAACTAAACTCAAGGACCTTGGAGTTAAAGAGGATTTTATGAATTTGACCTCAAAGGCAAGGGAAGTAAAAACTAAGATAAATGAATGGGACTACATCAAACTAAAAAGCTTCTGCTCAGCAAAAGAAACCGTCAACAAAGAGACTACCAACCAAATGGGAAAATATATTTGCAAGCAATATATTAGGCCCTCCAATAAGGGCCTAATATCCAAAATATACAAAGAACTCATACAACTCAATAACAACAACAAAAAACAAGCCAATCAAAAAATGGACAGAGGACCTGAACAGACACTTCTCCCTAGAGGATATACAAATGGCCAACAAATATATGAAAAGATGCTCAACATCGCTAGCTATTAGGGAAATGCAAATTAAAATAACAATGAGATAGCATCTCACACCTGTTAGAATAGCTATCTATAATCAACAGGACAGGTAATAACAAATGTTGGAGAGGATGCGGAGAAAAAGGAACTCTCATACACTGCTGGGTGGGACTGCAAATTGGTACAGCCACTATGGAAAAAAATATGGGGGTTCCTCCAAAAACTAAGAATTGATCCAGTAATCCCACTACAGGGTATTTACCCCATGAAACTGAAAACTCATATCCTTAAGGATATTTACACACCGATGTTCATATCAGCATATTCACGGTGACCAGGACATGGAAGCAACTGAAGTGTCCTACAATAGATGACTGGCTAAAGAATCTGTGGTACATACATATAATGGAATATTACTCAGCCATAGCAGAGGTGAAATACTGCCATTTGCAACAACATGGATGAACCTTGAAATAATCATACTAAGCAAAATAAGCCAGACAGAAAAAGTTGAAAAATCACATGATATCACTTACATGTGAGATATAAACCTAAGAGCAACAAATGAACAGAACAAACAAACAGAGACTCATAGACATGGACTATAGACTAGTGGTTACCAGACGGTAGGGGATAAGGGAGGAGGGGGGAGGTAGACGGAGTAAAGGGGGTCAAATATAGCAAAGTAGGGGTAGAGTGAAGTGTGTAAAGGGGATCAAATATATGGCAGCTAAAGGAAACTAGAATTTGGGTGGTAATCACAATAAAGTATACAGATGTGAAATTACAATGCACACCTGAAAATTATATAATTGTACTAACCAGTTACCCCAATAAACTTAATTTTAAAAAGTTACAATTATTATGATGTTATAGAAAACATATACCAACCATTTTCCACTTACCTCAAGTGGCATGAGTCTAATTAGTGTTGCAAAGCACTGTGTAGCCATGAATCTTACACTGTCTGTCTGATCACTCATTCTTCCCAACACAGGCACAACTAAAAGGACGATATATGGAACAATACCAACATCCAGCTGTTCCATTACACCTGATTAAGTTATTAAGGAAATTTCCAAATGGTTCTGAGGTAGATATTTTTGAAAACAAACTGATACACCAAGATTGTGACTTCTATAACAGTCTGCATTTTCTCAAGTGTATTATTAGGGAACAGACTTGTCTCTCAAGGTCTATGATTCAATTATAGAATCAGCAAACTGTTGCTCCTTTGTAAACATTATGTGACTTTCTCATGACTAAGAATATAAAATTATGTTTGTCATCTGAGAAGGCTGGAGAAAGTTTTACTAATAAGTTTTTTTCATTACTGAAGTTTCTAGACTTCCAATTCCAAAATAAAGTTAAGTTATGTTAATGCAAGGGAGCACAATTCGGTGTCAAAGATTAATTCCAATTTCCCACCAGGATTTTAACAATCATAAACCGGACATAGCAGGCCCAGTATTCAGTCCCCCTGCAATTTTTAGCATTTCTGAACCTGAGTTTCTACTAATTTGATCTCCATCTTTTGTCTTTCAGATACTTCAAATTACACAATGTCTATGGATGCCACAGCCTTAGCAAAGAGCTTGCAGGTATATCTCCAGTAATTTAGTAACTTTGTTTTCCACCCAAATAATGAACAAACTTGGAAAATATAGTATGTTTATAAGGACAACCTACACAGTATCTGATAGTAATAAAACACTGATTATAAACCAAACAGATCAGTTACTAAATATATAGTTCATAAAGTACATAAAATTATTCTTGCCTATTCGAAAGCTCTCCAAATTAATAGGAATTCTTCAAACTCTCTGTGTAAAAATTTTTATAATATAAATATATTTGCAATGTATTTATAATGTAATATAGAAGTGCTTTGAAATAAAATGTAAAAAAGTAGTTTTCCTTTTGGAACAAGCAGGTTTTTTATGTGCATATTTAAATAAATCAATGTTATTGTTAATGCTTAAATAAAATATAATTTCTGAATAGTTTCTCAAAATAAAAAAGGATACAGGCAAGTGCTTCAATTGCACCCTCTTGTTTGATATTGTCATCAATTGCTCCCAGCCATGGAAGAACCTTCTCCAAAAAAATATTCATTGTTTCCATGGTAGCTATTTTACTCATGACTCCTACACAACGAGCAGCCATATGTCTCACTGCAGTGCTGGGGTACTGAAGGCACATATAAAGATGAAGCAAGTGCTGTACCAACTAAAAACAAAAAGTTTAAGACAATCAGAATACTCATCAGGGAATCTATCATTTAAAATATAACTATAATGGCCCATTCTCAGAAGTTCTCAATATTTTAAGTGACTCTAAATCTGAGACTATCTCCAATTACCTCAAAATGTTACTGTCAAAACATCCTCAATAAAAAATTAACCTAAATCTAAACAAAGGTATTAAAACTCATTTCAAAAGAAAAGAAAGAAAAGGTGCAGAACTTCTTCCCTGTTCAATATCTTCTCGTAGGCATCAGGGAATGATCAATACATTCCAAAATTAACAGGGCACACACCAAAAGGCACTTGCAAGATTTTCCTACTGAGGCTAGGAAAATGACACAACATATCACCAGCACCCTCCAAATCTGGTAGCACTGGCTTAGATTTAGGTACATTATTTTCTATTCACTAGGTTGTGTAATCCTGATTTTGATTTTGTTCTAGGTATCATACTTTGGTAGGTGTATTTTACACTTTAACTTCCTGGCTTACCACAGGCATTATGATTACATCCCATTATTTAATGTCTGCTGCATGGAGTGCCAGGATTAATGTTGATGAGAGCCAGGTACCTGCTCAACAGACTAATCTTACAGCTCAGTTAAATGTATGTTATTGGTCATGGAGGGCAAAAGGATATGGATGGATTCTATCCTTCTTTACTAATGATAAATAAGCAAAATTTAATAACATACTTCATTACTCTATAAACAGAAAAAATTCATTCTTCTCTACTCTCTCAGATTCCATTTACATTAGATTTGAAGACAGAAGTAGAACTAGCACCCTTCACAACACTGTAAATTGCAGTTACACAGAAAGAATAATACTTTATTCTATGGAAAAGCCAGATAACTACTTCTCTAGTCTATTTTTATCTTCTCTCTGTCCCAAGGTTTTTGTAAGAAATATTTTTAGTAATCAAAAACACAAACTGTGTTCTATCTCTGCCACTGACTAGTTTCCTCTTGGGCAGGTAACTTCCTTCCACCTTTAGACTTATCTTGGGAAGTAATTTTATTATACATGTGTTCTTCTTTTCTTAAAGCTGTATTACTAAGATGATATGAATGAATAGGGCTACAGCTTGATTTCCTGTTTATAACTAGCCTCTGTGTCAGCAGAGCCTTGTCCCCACTGTCCTATATTCTAAGGTTCCAAGTGGGCTCAATATCATTTGTGCACCCAGCTCTGCCTCACAGCCCAGAAGAGTTGTGCAGTCAGTAAAGAAAGAATCTAGTTATATCATGTTAAAGGAAATACAATTAGGGATGACATCAAAGTTGCACTTTCAAGCCCTCAGACTTTTTAAAATAAGAACATTTATTTTACTAGAAGAAAACTACACTTGCATTAGTTACCAAGGGATGAAGCTCAGAATCCATGGATGCTGCTGCTGTTTCAAAAACTTGCAGACAATTCACCAGTTCTTGGGCTGGGCCATCTCCTTTTTCCAGAAGAGACTTTCCATCTATTTAAATATATTGATTCAATTGCATATCACCTTACAAATAATATTTCAAAATCTAGAGCCCACAAAAAATTTTAGCACTTCCCCAGTTACCATGGGAGACTCTATTTTGCTTTTTTTAATGTAAAGTTAACCACCATGCCCTTAATTTGCATACTGGGGTACTATGCTCAAAACAACTACAGTTTAATATAATGATACATTTCAAATATTTCCAAATATGTAATACAAAAAAATAAAAAGCAAAAAATATAAAAAATGACATGGAAATAAATTAAATGTTTTTACCAACATCTCATTTTAAAACTTACCAGCTGGTCTGGGATAAACAAGTATAGGTATTTTTTATTTTATAAGGATATATGTAACGGATATACATCGAAATCTGTTAAAAATCCAAATGTGTACACACCAAAATTATTTATGTCGATTGTATTTCTCAATGGACCAACCATAGCATCCCAGAGATGTGGCAACTTCACTGCCATTTCCCTACCAAAATGCTTCACTATAGTTGTCAAGGCAAATTCAGCTCCTCTCCGTTGTACCAGGTAAGGTTTCTGAGCCTAAAATTAAATGTTAGTTAAAAACAGAATTTCAGGAAAAAAAGTGTAATGCATTTGAAATTTTATTAAGAGAATATAAAGTCACCATCTAAGAATTCATAGTGTTACCATTAATCAATTAAGCAATTATTGGACATATCTGTCACAGCTATAAAATTTTTTCAATAATTAAATTTACAGCAACATAAAATCCCAAACTAGATTTTTACTTCCAAAGTAAAATACTTTTCCGGGGTTGAAGATAAGAAATAGAATATGTGTTAATTCTAGAGACAGTCCTAAGTGACCAGTTTTATTCTTTTTCTCCCTACCCCAAAGAACCTTACTAGACACACGATTAGGAGATAAAATGATCTGTCCTTAAGGGATAGAATAAGAGCATTCTGTTTAATCTAACCACAAAATTAATAACCTTTTAGCAGTAATTTTATTATAATTAAATACCAAAAACTCCCTCCACTGAAAAATACATATATATTTTACAAACTAAAAAATTTTTTTAGGTGAAGCAACCTTTGGTTGACCTCACAGAATGCAAGGACCTTGTAAGCTTACGATCCCTTATATTTTACGCTGACAGCACCTGATCTTCCTAGGTGGTCTCCCATCCAAGTACTAACCAGTTCCGACCCTGCTTAGTTTCCAAGATCAGATGGAATTGGGCTTGTTCGGGGCAAATTATTTTTAAGTGGAGGAAAAGAATATAAACCACAGAGGTATAAATATCAAAATCACAGTACATTTTTGCTTAAAATTATTATGGGGAGAATATAATTAGTAAAAAAAACCTTCATTCACAGAATATTTTAAAAGAAATATAGATAATAAACTAAAATTTTGATTTAAAAAATTTTAAATAGGCCTAAATATTATAGAAATATATTGAACAAATGTCGTAACATTGATAGTTTACTGTTGACTTTAGGTAAGTTCCTATGTCTTAGAACCAAAAGAGCTCTAGAGCATTCATTCCATTAATAATGTGACTGTTAGATTTTTAAAAACCATTTTTTATCATCTTTAAAGAATACAGTACTGTAGAAAAAGTAGACCAATGAAACAGAATAGAAAACACAAGTAGATTCTCACATATATAAAGCACAATATATAACAGAGGTGCCATTATAAATTGGTGAGAAAAGGATTCAGCAGTGTGATAACTGGCTGTTCACATGAGAAAATAAATTTAGATACCTCACATCACACATTTAATAAATTCCAGGTTGACTAAAAATCAAGTAGGTGACACTTATTTGACACTTACAAACTTATCCTGAGTATCAACAATAATTTCTGACACTGATAAGGCTGAGAAAAAGTTAGCTTTCACTGTTATTTAACATCTCTGAAGTCACAGCTATAAGAGTGAATTAGTTTATATTGATGAATGACTTATGTTGCCACGATTAAGAGGGTTTCTTGCCTATGGAGATAATCAGAGTTAAGCTGGTAAAAATCTGAGGCATGAGAAATTTGAGGAAGTTTGCAGTTTTTCTAGATTGGGTTGCTGGAGTATTAATCCTAGTTCTTCCACTTAAAAATATAAAATTACATTCTGGAAGCTGATATGATAGTTGACAATTTAGTTCTCAATCTAAAAGATATGTTTATAAATCAGAGTATTCAAAGAAAAAAAGCGATTTACCTCATCAAGTTCAACAAGAATATTTCCACTACTTCCTGCAGGAAGATCTGCTATTTGAGCTTTTACTGCTTTCGGGGTAGGACCTCGCCTACTTGTGATAGCAAATGCAGCTTTCTGATGCCTATAGAGTGTAATTATACCTCGGTGCTTGGTGACAGTATGATGCATTCCATCCTTTTCAGAGTTGGATCCTAATAAGGAAAAAACCTTTTTAAATTTTTAAGCATAATGTTTCCTGCTGCAAAAAAACACAACATTTTTAAACTACATTTTAAACCTCAATTTTTATAGGCCAATGACATTTTCTTTAGATGATAAAATAAAAAAAATTGTCAGTAATGTAGAACATTAAGTTAAACGTTTTGATATCTGCATGGGTCCATACTTAATACAAAGTTGTAGAATCATGTTAACGAGAAATATCATAAACAAGAATGATTGTGCTTTCAAGTTAAAGCATATTCATTTTTAAAAAGTGAATGAGCTTCTAGGCATAAAAGGAAACATTAAAATATTGTAAGCAGGTTCTCTCCATAAGTAATGTCCACAGTTACCATGAATTCAAAAACACTGACTACTGCAAAATATTGCGGCCTCACATAGCACTGAGGTTGGGGTAAGGAATGGAATCACCCTACTACATTTTTAAGTTGTTGATATTCAAAATATCCATGTTCCTTTTCCAGTTCACATTTTTTTCAAGACTAATACTTCATCAAAGTTTTAAGTCTATTACCTTTTGAATAATTTGCTTTTCCAAAATCTTAGTAACAAACAAAAAAAAGCATATAGGACCAAAAAATGTGAAGAAATATTGGTCCTTAAGACTAGCCATCAGAGAGCAGTTCTTATTTTCCATATTAATTCTCCAGTTGAAAACAGGTAAGTTGGTTAAACCTAATTTGCTAAAGGTAACAGACTTCACTTATTTCATAAGACATGCACTAGAGAAGCCAGTTTTATAGGAAGAACTTTCATCAACATTTGACACAATTTAGTTTTCTAGCCCAGTTAATAGTAAACCCTATAATAATGGTCTTGAAAGAGAAGGTAAAGGTTAACACCTGTCTCAGATTTCAGTCATCTTATATGAGATACGGTGTTTTGTGAATAGCTTATTTGAGTTTAGAGGGTTGTAATCTGATTAGCTAATATGTGAAAATTCTCTCAAAATGGGGAAAAGCTCTAAGGTAAACAGGATTTGTGCTTAAATTATACCTATAAATGAAAATACAGTTAAATAGTTAATTCTTTCTCTACCCCAAATGAAGGTTTAGATATGTACCTTTAGAATTTTCCTGGCCACTTTGTGTTGGTACCGGACATGTGACACAAGGAGTTAGATATGGGTCCACACAAAGTGAGCTACAAAGGTTTTTAATAATTTTTGAATTGGGACAGGGCGTCCTTGTTGTGCACTGCTGAAGCAGTTTGGCTATGCACTGAGCTGCATAGTTTTGCACTAGTGTATTCTCTTCCTTTTTAATTGTCTCCATTAATGGTTTTATGATAGGATTTAATTTCTCTGGAAGCTGCTGCAAGCTCACAACTGCATATGAAGCAAAAGTATGCACTCTCAACTGCAACACTTGCCACTCTTGGTTGGTCTCTGTAACAGTCATTTGGACCTGCTGTCGTTTACTATCTAACAGCTGTGATACTTGAGGATTTAAATCAAAGGATGACGTGACTTCATTAAAAACAGTAGTGACCTATTAAAAAAGAGAAATTAAGATCATTAATGACATCAACCCCAATATAGCCCATAAACTCCTAAAGAGGAGACAGCAAGATTTGTTTCAATTTTAAGTTTCATAACATCTAGTATTATTTTAGTACTCAATAAACTAAATGTCTAATTTATTTAGACAAACTCATTATGTCTAAGTCTGAGAGAAAAGCACACTCATCTCTCACATAATACTTTGGTGAAATAAGAAAGCTATAAGCAATATAAATTAACTGTTAAGGAATAGCAAAACTAACAAACTTCCTTTTCTTCTCAACTCAAATTTTAGGGTAGCTGTTGCTAAGTGGCTAAGTGTTACTAACTGGATTATTTTCATTCTTTCTTTGACCTCTACTAGTGAAAATGCCCAAATAATGTGGGGGGAAGGGGCGGGAAGGACTGTTACAATAGTCATTAATTCTTTAATTACTAAGAGCTGCCTAAAGTTATAAGACTGTGGCATCAGACTACTTTACAAGGCCCATTAAAAGACTATTCATCTTTTTAAACAATGTTATTCATATATATCATTCACATATAATATACCCATTTAAAGTATACAATTCAATGGTTTTGATTATATTCACAGAGTTGTACAACCATTGCCACAATTTTAGAACATTGTCATCATATCCAAATAAAAGCCATACCTCTTAGCAATCATTCCTGATTTCCTCCCAGGCCTATGCAACCACTTATCCACTTTCTATCTTTATAGATTTCATGTGAATGAACTAATACAATATGTACTCTACAGTGATTGGTTTCTTTTAGCAAAATGTCTTCAAGATTCATCAATGTTGTAGCATGTAAGAATACTTCATTCTCTTTTTTTGCTGAATAATATCCCACTATATGGATATTTCACATTGTATTTATTCATTCATTAGTTGATGAATATTTAGGTTGTTCCCATCTTTTAGCTATTATGAATAATGTTGCTATGAACATCTCAACACATTTTTGCGTGGGCTTATTTTTCAATTACCATCTAAAGACTGGGTGATGGCTTACATAACAGTCTTCTTGTTTGATAAGTAACTAAAATCTTAAAGAGGTTCCATAAATAGATCAAGTGTGATCAATATTGGTCAGAAAAGCGTGTAACACTGAAGAACCTACTTTTTTTAAATGAAGAACCTAATTTTTCAGACTTAAAAATGATCAATTCCATCATGGACAAGAGTGATAATGCTGGCCTCTTACTATGAAAAACAAAACTGGCACACAAATAAGACTATAAAATACCAAAGACTTTAAAGTGAGCTATATCTGCTTGATCTTGTCAATTTCTTCACTGCAAAGGCACATGATCACATACCACTTTTAGCTCATACTTTCCACTTTGTTTTATTTATATAAGTTCTGCATAAAACTTATTTGAAACAGGGTTTCACTACTAGAAGTTTGAAAACATTGTCTTAAATATACTATGCTTCTGTCAATTTTCAATGATTCTAGGCAGCTAAGGAAAGTTTTCTGATTATCCCAAATTCAGTCATTCACTCAACAAATATTTACTGAATAATATTAAAAGATGTCTTCATAAACTCAAAAAATTCATAAATTCAAAAAATACAGAGACTAATATGGGGGATAGATATATAAGTAAACAATTATGGCGACGTAATATAAAACTGAGGTAAGTGCAAGTTGCTGTGGGGACCCTTGAGTTGCTTTTGCTTAACTCTTCTAAGGTGACAAGATTAGTGGAAGCCTCACAGGAGGTTAACATCTGTGCTGGGTTTTTAAAGGATGGGTAAGTCAGGAGTTGTAGGGGCATCTGGGCAAATAGAGTGAGGGAGGGAGTGAAAAGTGGAACATTGTCCAAGCAACTGAAAACAGCTTATCAGGCATGACCTGAGTACACGGTGCAAATGGAGGAATGTCAAGAGATAAGTTGGGATGAGTACAGAGGGTTGAGGGTAGGGAATTCCTGGCAAAGCAAACAAGAGCTCAGACAAGTGACAATGACTGTGAAACAGAAAGTGAGTGTGGTGTATTTCTGCAAGAGGAATGCTAACTAGGTTTAAGTGGAGAAAGTCTAAGAAATGAGGAGAAAAGAGATGAGGATTTAAAGAAGGTGCTGAAAATAAGGGGGAAAAAACTAAAATCAAGGAGAAAGAAAATAATGTTTTTAAGCAAGGGACAGATGCATTTAGAGTGGCGGTAGAGGATTTTATTAGTCTGCACAGACTGCCTGGCAGCTTGCAGAGCAGTCAGGATCTAGTTATAAAAGACTAAGGGCTTTGACTGAGTTCTAGCCATGGAAACAAACAAAAAAGTGAACATGTGGGACTTTCTGAAAGGAAATGTTAACAAAATTCCAGTTTAATTCAAAATGACAGCGAGTTATCCAAGTAAAAATACCTAATAGAAGAAATAAAAGGTCAAGAGAAATTAGCATAGCACATGGATAAGAGGATAAGAACTAAATTGTGAGAATGGTGAGAGACAAAGAGAGACCTCAGGGAAATGTCTATATTTAGTAGGTAAAGAAAAATAGGAATTCAATGAAAGACCCAAAGGGCAGTGGCTCTTAGCCAAGGCCAAAACCAACCTTTTAAAAACTACCCTTCCCATCAATACTCTCTTCCAGAGATTCCAGGTCAAAACCACCTTACTAATGAAGTTCATGAAACAGAACAGTAATTCCACTGGAGAGTAAGAGGTCTGAATAACAAAAACTTGAAGGGGCTGTTTGATAATTTCAAAAAGAAAAGTTGCCAGAAATAGTAGGAAGAGAACCCAGACCATAAAGAAAATTTAATATTTACTCCAGACAGTCAAAAAGGGATGTGGGTGGGAAAAGTAAAAATTATAGAACAACAATGATCAGAAAAACAACTTTATAAAAGAACAACACAGAAAAAATAGCAATTTTAGATTTCTGTCACTGGTTAAACCAAAAAAATTTCAACTACATAATTTTTTAATTAGAAAGAGGGCTATGAAATGAAGATTGCTATTTTACAGGGTCCAACACAAGTGGCTCAGTTTCTGATCCTATAACTCAAAAAACAAACCAAAAAACCAAAAAACTCATTTACACTATCTAACCTCAAGGACTAACTAAGCTCAAAGCTACTATAATAAAGACACTGGCGTCAGCATAAGGAGGCAAATAGACTGAACAAATAGAACCCAAATAGAAACACACACTTATACTTCAATGAATTCTGACAAAGGTGTCAAAGCAATCCAATGGAGAAAGGGACTCTTCTCAGTAAACGATGCTAGAAAAATTGATATCTTTAAGAAAAACAACATTTAATCTCTACTTCACACCATAAACAAACATTAATTCAATACGGATGACAAAGCTAAATATAAAAGCTAAAACTACAAAGCTTTAGAAGAAAATATATGTTAATACTTTCACCACTTGGAGACATGAAAACGTACCTTAGACAGGTCACAGAATACAATAACCATAAGAGAAAACAATTGATAAGTTAGACTTCATCAAAATTAAAAATATCTGCCCATCTAAAGACACCATTAAGAAAATGAAGAAACAAAAAAGAAAAAAAGAAAAGGAAAGCCACACAACTGGGAGAAAATATTCAGAAAGCATGTACCTGACAAAGGATTAGTATCCAGGACATATAAAACTGCAACTCAATATTAAAGACAACCTAATTAAAACTAGACAAAAGATCTGAACAGACATTTCAGAAAGAGGATTTATGAATGGACAATATGACATAAAAATAAATGAACATATTAATCATCAAGGAAACGCAAACTGAAACCACAATGACACTAAAACCATCAGAATGGCAAAAATTAAAAGGTGTGACCACATCAAATGTTGGTGATGATGTAGAGCAACCAGAAATCTCACATATTATTGGTTAGAATGTAAAATGATATAGCTACTTGGGGAAAATGTAATTTTTTATAAAACTAAATAAACACCCACCCTATGACCCAGCAATTCCACTCCTAGGTATTTACCCAAGAGATATGAAAACATATTATCGACAAAGACTTGTACACAAATGTTTATAGTAACTTTGTTCATAGCAGCCAAAAACCTGGAATAGCCCATGTGTTCATCCTCAGATGGGCTTAATTTTAAACTAATTGTGGTATATTTATACAATGAAATAAAACTCGGCAATAAAAAAGAATGAGTTATTGATACATATAACAAATTTTAAAAACATCATGCTGAAAAAAAATCCTTAGCACAGAGTATATGATTCCATTTATATGAAATTCTAGAACAGGCAAAAGTTACCTATGTGGAGAAAAAATCTGAACAATGGTTACTCGAGGTCAGAGAGAGGCAAGGATTGACTGGGAAGTGGTGATGGTACTGTCTGTATCCTGACAGAGGTCTGGGTTTCATAGGTATAGGCATAGTTAAAATTCATCAAATATTCCACTGAAGATCTGTGTACTTCACAGTATATAATAGTATATATTTAACTTGAAAAAGCAAAAAATATATATATTGAATTTTAGTTAATAATATACATGCTAAAGTGTACTGATATCTGCAACTTAGAAATGCATCAAAAAAATAAGACGAACTCATGGTTGGATATAAGTGCAGACAGTTGCATCTATATGTGCTAAAGCAAATCTAGTAAAATAGTAACTGTGGAATCTAGCTGGTGGATATATGAATGTTCATTGTGTAATTTTCTTACCTTTTATGTTTGAATATTTTCATTATAAGTTGGGGAGGGAGGAGGAGAAATACTCAGGAACCTAAAGAAGCAGTTCTATACTCTGCCAGTTTTAAGCAAGATTGAGGAATGATAAAAAAAAAAATGTCTAACAGCCTTTCTAATAAAGGTGCACTGGTTTGTCAGAAACTGAGATTTAAAAAAAAAAAAATCCTTTGCCATCCTCTTATTTCAAAAAAGGTCAATACAATGAAATAACTTTTCTAAAGGGTAGAGATAGGTTCAAGAAATTAGTTTTTTGTGGTAAACGTAACATGACAAATTTCTAATCTTTATTTCATGCTAAATATAAGCTTAAGAAAGTTACTTCTTTACTCACCAAGTCATTAGCTTGATCTATTGTAAAGACACTGTTGTTTACTCTATTACCAACTTCAATCTGTGCATCAGCTAATGATGAAATAAGCTGTTTACACTCATTTTGCATTCGTGTGAACGGAACGGCAATTTCATCATAATATAAATGTTCTGAAAGGATATCAAGTAAACGTGGCTGCACAGCTAGGGTAACAGCTTTACATTCCTAAAATATAACAGACAACAAATACTCAGGGAAAATATATAAACATAATTCTAGAGATGCACAAATCTTTACTTGCAAACTACCAAGTTCTAAATTTCTACTGATTTCAAATCTATGTTATCTCCCAGAACAACAAAGTTTCACAGAGAAAAGTTATCACACCCAAACTAAAATTTAAAATGAATGACTATAGAACATGCACATGGAACTATTACAATTCCATTAAAATGTCCACCTAATTACACTTACTTTACTCTGAATTTATTCTAAGTTTACATATGTATATCTATAGAGAGAGAGCACGGATTTAAAAATATATAACTGTAAAAAGAAATGAGTCAAATAAGAACACGTAGCATGCACTAAACATGTTATTTAAAAACTCATTATTAGATTTCTTAACAGTAGAACCCATAGCTTCACATGCCATACTGTAGAAATGGATATATAATTTAAAAGCTACTTACCTGCCCCCAAATTTAACTAACCCTTCCCACTCTCTCTGGTTGTTGCCTGCCCCAACCAGAGGGGGAATGGCCTCAGTGGTGAGCCATGAGGGGTTCTGTGGGATCTGGGTGATCAGCCTGGGCTTCACAGAGTAAGTCCAGAGAAGCTCTGTGAGGGTCCAGAAACCGAACTGTCAACACTTGCTGCTGAGTCTGAGAGGCACAAAAACACAGCATCACTGCCTCTCCAGCACACCGAGTCCTGCTGAAAAAACAGATGAGCCTTGCTTCTTTCGAGAAGCAAAGCTGGGGTCTCAGTTGCAAGAGCATGGCTCAATTACTTTTAGACACACCTCTGACAAACTGCTAAGAGGCAGTAACAAGCAACTCTCACAGCAAGTGCAGACAGTTAAATTTCCAGAATTCCAGTCAATGGAATAAAGAAAGCCAGCAGGAAGTTTCTTTAATTTACAGAAGCAAGTCTCACACAAAATCATACATCTTACTAGAAGTTAAAGGTTAAAGTGGATGCAAGGGCATAGAAACAAAGATTTTGATTTAAATGTGGAGAATCTTCTTCCTGTGACCAAAAATTCTGCCCTTGCTAGACTACTAATATAATCTAGTACTCAAAGCCTCTTATCTTTTGTAGTTTTTAGTGATATCTCAAACAGATCTGGAGGAATGAATGACCTTCTATACTTACACAGGTTTTCTTTTTAGGACAGACATTTCTTAACAGGTGGTAGGATCAAGAGCAAATATTAAGTATAGGCATAACTAGTAGTCTCAGGTATGAGACTGGGGATGCTAAGAAGGCAAATGGGAGAAAAACAGTATTTCAACAAAATAATCTGGATGCTTTTCTATAACTGCTGAATGTTTATAGAGAGAAAAAAAATTTTGTTTATTATATTTTATAATATAATATAATCCTAACAGCTAATAAAAATTGGTTTATTTAATGTGACTTCATTACTTTTGGGGCCAAATCTTACCTTTTGTAAAGCTGCCCATTCACAGATTACCAAAGCAACACTAATTCTCTGTAAGGCAGATTTGGAGTTCAAATGAAAGAGTAGTAACTGGCCAAGGGATTCAGCTGGTTTAATTTCTTGGGTTACTACATTTACACCTGGATCACAAATACAGCAACAAAGTGCTCCTAATAACCTAAGAGGGAGAGAAAAGAAGTTACTATAGAAATTATTTAAAGTAGTTTCTCCTTATTAAAGTTGTTACTTTTCCCAAGGATGACATAACTCCAATCTTATCTTCATAAAAATATACAAATCCTATTTAAGACTTCAAAAAATTAAAAGTTTTCTTACACTTAAATTTCTTCTTATTTTGTAACTAGTGTGATGGAGGAAGGACTGAGGAATCTTTGGATTAAATGACTTTTGAATTTATGAATACTCACTTGGCTGCCATCATTCTGGCTCGCATAACCACAAAATCCCTGGTGGCAGGGTCTTCCATGATGGTGTCTGCACCTGCAATGTACTCCTGAAGTACTTCTTTACTCTGGCTTTGGCCTTGGCGTACCTTACCACCTGTTTTTTCCTAGAGGAAATGAGGAAAACAAACAAATCAATAATTAAAGATTAATCATTTAATAGCAACATCAAAAATACTTTGTTATCTCAGTAAAAAAAATTCTTTTCACTAAATTTTAATGGATAAAAATTACTATGCATTTTGTAAAGATCCTAGTAATAATTTTTCTTAATGTTAAATCAATGAAATCACATTTATAATAAGCAATACAGATTTCTTACATGGTTACCATAATAACATCACAAACTGAACATACAAATATAGTATGTCCCTCTACACTTACTTTTGCTCTAGCTTTTACTTCCAGCAACATATTTAAATCAATAGGCATATGTGAAGGCTGCATCATTAAGCAAAGCCAAGCACCCATCCACGGACAAGCAGCTGCTACCACGTACTGAACTGAAGCCTTGTTCAATAATTCCATCCAAACCTACAGAGTGAAAGAGGAACATGAATGTGAAATTTTTCTAGTGAGGGCTACTAAAACCTAATACATTTATGGATACTAATTTGAAAAAATAATTCAGAATTACCATAGAGAATAATTCTAAAATTAAACATAGAGGCCTATTTTTAAAACACTGGGTTTTTTTTTGATAGGTTTGTATACTAAAAAAAGGAATTAAGTTTTTAAAAAAGGAATGCAAAAAATTTTCTTCAGTATTTTATGAAAGTCATTTAAAATAAAAGATACCCATAAAATTAAGTTGTCAAAATCTCAGTAAGTCACTGAAATCCTCTACATATATCATAAAACTCAACACTAATACAACACTATATTCAACTCACACTTCAAGATATAACAGCTCCTGATAAATATCCTCTGCTAACTTCAGAGGTGATAATACCCTAGTATAAATTAGGAACAGTATAAGTCTTAATTCATGATCTTACTCAACAAGGTACCTTGCTTGATGCCTAACATTAAATGGGATAGGACCAGCATACAGAAATAGCACTACTGCTAGTAATGAGCCACCTCAGAGGCCAATAATTCAAAACTAACTTAACAGGTTTTAAAGGAACAACAATGCCATTTCTCCCCGTAAATATTATTAACTATATCACATGGCTCTTCTTTAAAGATTCCAACACATAATCAATCTTGCTAAGTAAAGTGGCGGGGGTCGGGGGGATGAATAAGTTTCAACTCTGACAATCAGACTCTATATTACCAATAAATCCCAAAAGATGCTTTGTAGGATTAATAAGCATTCCGATAAGTAGTAAAATGAGTGGAGGAAAACAACCTTTTCTTCATTTTATTTTCTGTATTGAGACTATCAGAAAGTGCTTAAAACATGTGCATAGAAGGTCACATAATAAGAGAAAGCAGCATGGCCAATCGGGACTTAACTATTATATTTTCTTGTCTCACCTTGTATCTCCAGACTTTTCAAATCTCTGGGGTGATTTCCAATTTCTTAAAATCCCTGACTAATAACAGTATACGGCAATTCTAAAAATTTTTTGAAAACTGCCAAGTTACTGGGAAAAGGAGTACAGATATATTCACTGTGTACCTTGTGAATGAGGTCCAGAATTTCCTGGCTGCTTTCTAAAACACAAAACTGAAAAATGTGTCGCAGCATATCAGGCAGGATGGGTATAAGCCAAGATGAAGAGTTCTGAAAACAAAAACAGAATCAAAGTTATAGCACATAATTCCTGGATGATAGTTTATCTGAAGAATTGTAAGCCAAATAATAGAAGTATTACCATGAAAAGACTATATAGCTTTATCAAAAAGGTTTAACTAGTGATAAATTCTGACAAGATTTTAAAGCAACAGAACCATATATATTTTTCCAATGGTTTCGAGAAACTAAATGGCATATAATCACTGGAGAAAGTAGGATTATGCTTAACAACTCTAAATTTTGCTTGAAATAAGTTGGTATCATCTCTCACGTGGAAGCAGGCTCTAACCAACATCTCCTTGGTTATACTATATATCACTGTGTTGTCAGGGAAATTTGAAAGATGATCAGATTACTGCTGCTGAGCTGGATGATCAGTTTAAATTCTATTGTGCTCACCAATAATGCAAGTAAGGAATTATAAGATGATATCCAACCTAGAAAATTCTACTTTGAGTTCACTACAAAATCAAGGTAAAGGTTCTTAATCGATTTTGGGTCAGAGAAACTTTGAAAATCTAATGAAAACTATGGACACTCTTGGAGTATATTAGAAAAATACACTTACATACATATTTAAGTACAACATTTTGCTTTCAATTTCAGATGGTTGAGAGATTCCCTTAAGCCCAGGTTTAGCACCTCGATCTAAAAAATTTCTCAACAATTCAAAAGCCCACCCAAATGAAGCAATCAAATAGTGCCTAATCAAGTATCTGGTGTGTACCTAAAATTCTCAGAAAAGATCTCACATGTTGTCTATTGTTCAAATCATTACAGGCTCACTGAACAAGACTGACCAACAGAAAAATTCTAGTAACTAACTCACGGTTACTAGTATCACTACACCCCACCATAATTTTTTTAAGCAAAAAGAAAATGTTATCTGGAAGAGACTGAAGAGAAATTTGAAAGATTTAACTGATATTCTGGGAAGCCAGAAGTTCTAGGTATAATGATAACTTAGAAAGCTACCTGTAATTTTCTAGCCAATGGAAAACTAATGAATGACAATGATAGGACCAGGATTATATGGTCTCAAAATGGTTTGAAAGAAGTTTAAAACAGACAACAAAACCATCAACTGGGGGAGGCTACTCACTTATTTGCTATGCTTTAACTACTTTTCATTGAAAGGAAAAAAGAAGCTAAGAAGAAGAAAAGTTCTTTTTTTCTCTTCAGAGAGAATCAGAGACACTCTTAACAGAATTAGAAAAGCTATAATAGCAAGAAGCAAATAATTTAATATTACTCTTCCATAATCTCTTCTCACTCATGATTTCTCCCCTTCATGTTTACCAACTCTCTTAACCCACCTCAAACACCAGTACTAGAAATCCAAACATTTGCTTGTAAATCCCAAAGGCCACATCTATAGATGATTGCTTCCCTTATATTTATAATCAATAAATGTGATATAAATTATAGTAGTCTTCTCAGGACACAAGCTTACTCTAGTTTTTTGATCAAGATGGTAGAATAGGTAAACACTGTGCTTGTCTTCTCTCACAACCACAACAAAATTAAAACCAAATTATAGAGTAGCCATCATCAAGAGTCCCCTTAAGTTTAGCTGAACGTAAGTCCTACAACTGGGGACATACAGAAGAGGACCCCTCGAGACTGGTGTGCCTTGGCATGCTCTGTACCTCTTGATGAACATCCTCAAGCCCGATACTAGTGGCAGCCAGCTAGGTTTGTGGCTTGGCTTCTCAAAGCACCACTAAGCTCATCACCGATGGTGGCCATCTTGAGATTGTTTGGTGACTTTTGCCAGGCGGCTCCAGGAAGTGCACAGGTTACAGCTGAATTTGGCCTGCAGCGGGGACCCTCCCAGGAGGTCCTGGGGCTGGCACCAAATAGCGGCCAGCTTCAACCAGAGCTAGAGCACCACTGGGGCTACCTTGGAGGATGACACACCCAAAGAGCTGACTGGGCAGGCACCAGCACCCTGCTAAAATGAATCCTGGTATATATGTTCAGTCCCTCACTAGCCAGTTCTTACAACCAATCAGCCCAAGGGTCAATTCCTCCCACTGATGTGCAAACAGCAATCAAGGCTCAACTACAACAGGAGAGCACACACGACCCATACAAAAGACACACATGAACCACCCAGCCTTGGTAACCTGGGAAGACTGTGCCACTGGGCCCCAGAGAACATCTACTACATAAGACCACTCTACTAAGACCAGGTGCTTAGGAGCCTTACCTAATACATAGAAACAAACACAGGGAGGCAGCCAAAATGGGGAGACAAAGAAACACATCTCGAATGAACAGAACAATGCTACAGAAAAAGAACTAAACAAAATGGAGACAACCAATCTACCAGGTGCAGAGTGCAAAACACTGGTTATAAGGATGCTCAATGAATTTAGAGGAAGAGTAGATGAACTCAGTGAGAATTTTAACAAAAACATAAGAAACATAAAAATGGAGATAGAAATCATAAAAAAGAACCAGTCAGAAATGAAGAATGTAACAGCTGAAATGAAAATCCATTCGTGTCTCAACAATAGATCAGATAAAGCAGAGAATCAAATCAGCGATTAGAAGGGAGCAGAAAACACCCAATCAGAACAGCAACAAGAAAAAAGAATCCAAAGATATGATAGTAGTTTAAGGGCCTGTAGGACATCATGTATACCAACATTCACATCATAGGAATACCAGAAGAAAAGAGAGAGCAAGGAACTGAAAACTTATTTGAAAAAATAATGTTGAAAACTTCCCTAACCTGGCAAAGGAAATAAACATACAAGTCCAGGAAGCAAAGGAAGTCCCAAACAAGATGAACACAAAGAGGCCCAAACCACAACACATCATCATTAAAATGTCAAAGTTTAAACAAAGAGGGAAGCTCCAAAGTAGCAAGAGAAAAGCAGTGAGTTACCTACAAGGCAGTTCCTATAAGACTATCAGCTGATTTCTCAAAGGAAACTTTGAAAGCCAGAGGAACTGGCCAAAATATTCAAAGTGGTGAAAAGCAAGGACCTACATTCACCAAGATTACTCAATCCAGCAAAGGTCTCACTTAGAATTGAAGGACAGATAAAGAGCTTCCCAGACAAGAAAAATCTAAGGAGTTCATTAACACCAAGCCAGCATTACAAGAAATGTTAGAGGGACTTTTTTAAGAGAAGGAAATAAGATTAAAAATATAAATAATAAAATGGCAATAATTACATGTCTACAAACAACTGCTTTAAATATAAACGGATTGTCTGCTCCAATCAAAAGACGGTGGGTGAACTGATACGAAAACAAGACCCTTACATAACACTGCCTACATGAGACTCATTTCAAATCGAAAGACACACAGAGACTGAAAGTAAAGGGATAATTAAAGATATTTCATGAAAATGGGGGGGGGGGGGGCGGGAAGCTAGGGTAGCAATACCAATACCAGATAAAATAGACTTTAAAACAGCGGATACAAGAAGAAACAAAGAAGGAACCAGTAATCCCACTTCTGGGTATTTATCCAAACAAATCCAAAACACTAATTTAAAGGGATATATACATCCACTTGTTCACTGCAGCATTATTTACAATAGTCAAAATGTAGAGGCAACTTGGGTGTCCATCAAAGAATGAATGGGTAAAGAAGAGGTGGTGTATGTATGTACGTACACACACACACACACACACACACACACACACACACACACACACACACTGGAATATTATTGAGCCATAAAAAAGAATGAAATCTTTCCACAATATAATGAAATCTGCAACAGTATAAATAGACCTAGAGGATACTGAGCTGAGTGCAGTAAGACAAAGACAAATGTCATATGATTTCGCTTATATGTGGTATCTAAAGAACAAAAGAATGGAATAAAACAGACACAGATTCATAGATACAGAGAACATTCTGATGGTTGCCAGATGGAAGGGGGGTTAGAAGGATGGGTGAAAAAGGTGAAGAGATTAAGAAGTACAAATTGGACCCAAAGAATGAATGTACAACATCAAGAGTTAAGCCTAATGTAACTATAGACTTTGGTTGTTAATAATGTGTCAATATTGGCTCACTGACTGTAATAAATATACCACTCTGGGTTGGGATACTGATGGTGGGAGAAACTGTGTTTAGGGTGGGGGAGGAGGTATTTGTGCACTCCGTACTTTCCATTTAATTTTGCTGTGAACCTAAAACTGCTCTAAGAAGTAAACTCAATAAAGAATAAAAATTTCAAAATAGAGAGAAAAAACCAAAAGTCCAAATAACAAAACCCACCCCAGAACAGTATTTGAAAAATGCAAATTCTCTAGTAGCATAACAAAGTCTGCTTATTAAATAATGCAAGATAAGGCTGGGAAAACATCTATAGGTCAAATTTGGTCCACCTGAACAACTGTGCAAGTATGTTTTTAGATTATGGCTACAAAAATTAATATGGCGTTAGCTCACTATTAGTACATATCTTAAAAGATCACAAGGTATAGTTTGGCCCATCCGAGGTCAATCTGTCTCTTGCAAAACTAAAGTTGGCCCATCCATTTTCATTAATTTTGCACCTTTCAGTAGGCACTGATTTAGGGAGGTAAACTAATGCTGCTGCTTTGTATTCATAGGTTTGTTTAACTGGATTGGTGAGGGAAGAGGGCAAGTGGGGAGTGCAGTATTTTCAGTACTTTATAGATTATCCACTTGGGATTCCCCTCCCTACAAATTTTTTAAATAGTCAACGAACTTCTAGTATGTTGCTAACTTGGACTCTATTAATCAAAAATTTCTCCACTAATCTTAGGCAAAATCTGGAAAGCTTTGATAAATGTTTAGTATTAGTCTACATAGTGCAAACTAAAATACAGAAAAACTCCTACTACAGACTGTTTAATTCACCAGGTTTAAATTAACTATAATGTGGACCACCATAACTCAGTTATAAGTGAATTCATGTTTTAAGGGGGCTTAAATTTTTTTGGTTTGTATTAAATAGTTAACACAATAGTAGCACTTTATGTTAGTGTTAAATGTCGCCCCCATTTGTGAAAACTACAAAACAAACCCAATTTTATATTTAGACAATTTATAATACCTGTTCTATTCATTTGTCCAAGTAATACTTAATTGAAAGTCAGCTAAATATTTACATTTTGTCTCCCCTTTTGATATCTTTATAAAATCTGGCCAAACCTCAGTATGCTAATGTTCTCTAAAGCCAAACTCTTAGTCAAATCTATTCTTTTGGCCTTTCTTTCCTTCTCCCACTTATGCCTATGTTAAATTTTCATGCACCCTGGATTAAGCATACCTCAGATTCCAACTCAATCTCATGTATATCTTCCTGCTAAATATAAGAGTCATGCCGAAGTTTCCTTTTCAAATTAAAGTCAATACTGTATTAGTAGCTGAAATTTTGGAATGATTCAAAGTGACTGTAAAGCAAATGGAATGGGAAAATTGACCCTGTCAGCACAACATGTCTAAAAAAATAGATTAATTTCCAGAAGCATACCTTTCTAGATCATGGAGCCATGTTCTGGCTACAACAGTTAGTGGTTAACCAACACTAATTAATCCAGATATTCCCATAGTTTACTGATAAGACATATACATTCACAGATATGCACTTGCATGTATAAACACAGTCATAGGCTAAAGAGAGAATACAGAAAGAAAAAATAAGTGGTAAATTCATTCATTTTGATTGCCAAGCTGCTAGTTTAGGAAAGTTAAGCCTTGATTTTAAGTCATTACCCAACGAAACTGGTGTGGTTTACTTAAGAGCTCTTATTTCATGCTCCCCAAGAAGCCAGGCTTGCAAATACTTTCACATGTTAACACTACAAATAAAGGCACAGGGATGTGTCACAAAAATGTCCAATGGAAATAAGATTCATAAATAATTGCATTAACTATGATTCTATTTATTGAAAGGAAGAGGTTGAGAAGTTAGAAACTAAAACCACAATAGAGATCCTAGTAATTGAGAGGTAAGATTTATTTTTTCACTTTATACTTAACATGACTTCAGATTTACAATGGGAAAACACTTCAATAGACACTTAATTCATTTTGTCTCCTTGTAAAATTAACAACAGAAAGTCATCCAGAATTAGATGTGAATCTGAGCTGAGCTGCTTACTGTAAGCTGTGTAGCTACGTAAGCTTGGGAAAGTTTCTTAATTTTTGATCATCAGTTCCCTTATCTGCAAAACAGGAATGGGAGCAGCCACCCCATGTAATGTAATATGCTTACCAGTTACCAGTTCACAGTGCCTAACAGTTCATAACATAAAGTAATCCTTCAATAATAGCTTGGATTATTATTATAATTAAATATAACTCTTACATCCCAGAATATAAATAAGATTTCCAAATTGTTAGAAAAGAATCCCAGAAGTGTGTTAATTATTGTTTTTACAATTTGTACTATCGTTTATATTTGTATAGAATTAACATTTTTAAAGCACTTTCATATATATTATCTTATTTGACCCGTATGACTCTGAGAAAGGCTGGGTAGAGATTATCACCAGAAGTGTTAAATAAACTTGACCATGGTCATAAAGTTAACAAATATTAGAGCCAAGGTTAAAACCTAGACTCTCTGGGTTAAGGGATCTTTTCATTAAACCACTGAAGAGGAAAAATTGTGATAGAAAGCAGCTGAGAAAAGAATAAGGCAAGTTAAAGTGAGGTGAGGGTAGATTTTATCATCATCACATCTCTTGTCCAAATTCCCTGGAGCTAAATGTGTTTTCAAATTCAGGTAAGAGATCATGGACTTCATTACAAAGGAGTTTGCACATAGTTATGAATCAATCAATAATAACCACCATAATGATGTGAAAAGGAATGCAATAGCAGATAAAAGCAGCATAATGATGTGAAAAGGCACACAGCAACAGATAAAAGCATCAGACATGGTTTACTCTGATATCTTCTCAGAAAGCAAATAATGTTAGGATCACAAGATGAACAATTACTATTAAGTAGCCCAGGTTACATATATAAATAGACTCCAGATTATATATTAGAAAATAGTAGAAGAAAAGGTTGATAAGGGCCAAATAACAGAAGACTAAGAAAGACAGGAATTTAATTCTAATATATAAGTAATGACAAATTACTAGCCAGTCTGCAAGTAACTGAGGCTATGATCCCCCATATTATTCTTAGACTTAACTCAAATTCTCTTCCCTTTTAGAAATACTATGGCTGTGTTGAAACTAAAGATACAAGGCTTGGTTATAAACCCTAAGGAGCAAACTACCAGAAAAAGGAAGCAATATTTTTAATAAATATACAGAAAGAAGAATGAAGGTAAATTGGAAAACAGGTGATGTTCTAAGGGAATTATGACTTATTCTTAATATTCTGATTATAAAAATTTGAAGCAAATAAAGCATAATCATAATACCAATTACAAATTGTGAATTAATAAATGCTGTTTTATAATACTCTGCATTTTTTCTATTTAAAAAATTTCCCCAAATTTAAAAAAAAAAAAAAAAAAGGACCTGGGCAGTGGTAGTAAAAGTCTTCTAAAAGGATTTGGCTTTATACCATTAGTTGAAAAAACAGAAAAGAAAAATCAAACAAAAGTAATAAAGGATATATGTGGGTGCCAAAAGTGATAAGTATTGAGAGTGGTGATAAGTGCTATAGTTACAGTCTTCAGTGGGGAGGATACTGGAAAGCAAGGCTCAGGGCAGTGACGAATAAAAATAAAAGCGCAAAATAATCTATATGCATCAATATTAAGTTTCACTGACAGCATGATTTTCGGTAAAGAGATATTCTGAAGACAGAGGCTTGATAGAAACAAGAAGAAATGTCGTTAGCGATACTATTATAGAGAGAGATATGGGAAAATTAGAAATTTTTTTTTAACCTTATCACCTGAATCCTAATCTTTTAGCATGTAGTCTAGCCTTCAGTGCTGCTTCCTGACACCTCTCATATTGTGGTCTTCCGTTACTTAACTCTTTGCAGAGGTTGTTAAACTTACCATGTAAGAATCTTATCACAATCACACTGTAAAAACTTCCAAAGAACCAGGCAGGATATTTTAATTTCCCAAAACACCCTACATAAAATTTCATACAAATTTATTTAACAAATATTGAAGGCCTAGTGTAAGTGGTGACCAACAGGCCATAAATCACATACAAAAATAATAGAGTTCTGGTATAAAAAATAATAGAGTGGTCATCAATTCTTTATATATGCAATGGCTAAAGCCTTCATTTAAAAGCTAGTAAAGTCAAATTCAAAAGACAAAATAGAAAGCCATGGATAAAAAAACCAACATCACAGAATGTACAGATGTTTTCACAACCATATAATTTTAATAGCCAATGTCAACAATCACTGAGGGACTGAAAAATTTGGAAAGGGATTTGGAACAATCTTGTGATCTTATCTAAACTGTAAAAAAGTTAAAAAACAAGTGGAGACATCACATTATAAGGCTAACAAAAGTGAGAAAATACAATTGACAGTTGAGAAAAAAAACTAGCAAAAAGCAACTGAAAAAGGACAGTTCAATCACGGACAGAAGTGATTCTTGTGTATCTCAATTTCCCACAGTATACTACATTAAGCACAGGATAAAAATTAATGACCAGGAAATAATACTGTTGACTGATTTATCAAAAATTACTAACTTATGTTTAATATACTTTTAAAAAGATAATCAAGAAAAGTAAATCATTTTAATAGTCACCTGTTTTGATGTCAGAAAGTTAGGTTCTCATTACTTAGAAAATCCATTTATATAAAATACCTTATTCCTCAATAAGTAATGTTGACATTACTACACAATAAAAACCCACAAAAGTTAAAAAGAGTTTGCACATGGTTTAATCACTTTATAATGAACAGAAAGGCTTTTAAGAACAATGTGGGACTCATAGCCAAAATACACAAAACTTAAAATTAAAGAAGAAAATCCAATTTAAAAATGGGCCAAAGATCTGAACAGACACTTAACCAAAGAAGAGATACAGATGGCAAATAGGCATATGAAAAGATGCTCAGTGTATGTTAGGAAATTGCAAATTAAAATGATGAGATACTACACACTTGTTAGAAAGGCTAAAATCAACAACCTCGACAATATGAAATGCTGATGAGACTATGAAGCAGCAGGAACTCTTACTCATTGTTGGTGGAAATGCAAAATGGTACAGCCACTTTAGAAGACACTTTCTTATTTTTACCATATGATCCAGCATCTGTGCTCCTTGTTATTTATCTAAGTGCACTGAAGACTTATGCCCACAAAAAAACCTGCACATGAAATGTTTACAACTTTATTCGTAATTGCCAAAAACATGAAGCGACCAAGATACCCTTCAATAGGTGAATAAATGAACTGCAGTACAGCCACAACGGAATATTATTATTCAGTGAAAAAAAGAAATGTGCTATCAAGCCACAAAAAGACATAGAGGAACCTTAATTTTGTGTTGCTAAATGAAAGAAGCAAGTCTGAAAAGGCTACATAATATATGACTTCAACTACATGACATGCTGAAAAGGCAAAACTATGAAACAATAAAAAGATCAGTGGTTGCTAAAGGTTTGGAGGGAGAAAAGAGGCATGCATAGGTGGAGCACAGGCATTTTCTAGGGCAGTGAAACTGTTCTGAATGATACTGTCATGGTGGATACTTATCATTGTACATTTGTCAAACCCATAGAATCTACAATACAAAGAGTGAACTCTAATGTAAATTATGGACTTTAGTTAATAATAAGATATCAACATTGGTTCATCAAGTGTAACAGATGTACTAAACTAATGCAAGATGTTAACTATAGGAGAAACTCTGGGGGGACATATAGGAACTATGTACCTACCTTTTGCTCAATTTTTCCGTAAACCTAAAACTGCTTTTAAGTTAAGTCCGTTTAAAAAAAAAAAAAGTGCCTCCTATGTATTAAGGACTATTCCAATTGCTAGGAATACACCTAGAGCAGAATATTAAAATATTTCTGCCCTTGTAGTATATTCTTATGTGTTTACATGGTCACCATACCATTTCTACTAGGCCCAGTGTTCTCCTAATCTTTGGATATGTAGCAAGGGTAACCTGGTGGTCAATTTATTTTATAAAATTTATATAAATTTCAAGAAATTTGATAACTTCAAGAAGCCTAGCCAAAGTGAATTTAATACAGTACTGTCTACGGCCATGCCACCCTGAACATGCCCGATCTTGTCTGATCTTGGAAGCTAAGCAGGGTCGGGCCTGGTCAGTACTTGGATGGGAGGCCACCTAGGAATACTAGGTGCTGTAGGTGTAAAAAAAAATAATAAAATTAATAATAATAATAATAATAAATAATACAATACCTATAAACATTTAGGCAAAACTCACAAAACTAAAACAAAAATGAAGGGAAAATTCAGAACCATCTGTGCCAGTTTTGTCATAACAGCTCAAGCCTGATCAACTGAAGATTATAAAATAGACCTGATAGCTTTTCCTCAGAAGATTAGACAAAATCAAAAAGGTAATGCAAAACAAAATTTACAGATGTTGATTCACTGCAGTACAATACATCATGCTGCAGATTAAATTAAGTCTAAAGTAAGTGGAATATTCCTAATTCACAAAGAAATGCATGGTTAGTGAACACAAAAGCAACATTTATCCACTACTTTTTAAAAATCACTGGCTCAACTGTAGTACTTATAAATAAAAAGCATGATAGAAGAATGGATTCCTTATGATATTTCCCTAAATTCTAGTATTTTTGTTTGACTTATAAGGTTATTTTAAAAATAGAAATATGAAACCTTTTATAGACAGGGCAAGGACTCCCCGGCTCATCATTGATTCCATTCACAAACTGATATTATCTGAATGATTTCTGTAGGCATTTAAATGTATGACTCCTGAAGTATACTATCCTTGGAAATACCAGGCTCTTAAGATTGAGTAATCATTAAGAGGAGGCAAGTGCCTAGCAATTTCATCATCAGTCTTTAGAAGTACTGTAGAGCTTCAAATTTAGCCTTCTAATCTGGGATGGGTTCTGCCAACCATCCAATTATCAACCACAAAGAGCAAGTAAAGACAGGTCTTTGATAGGAAAAGACTATTCAATCTTTCATTCAACAAACATTTATTTACTGAGCGCCTCATATGTGTTGACCACTATTCCAAGTGCTAGGAATACAACTTAGAGCAAAATGTTAAAATATTTCTGCTCCTGAGGTAATTATATTCTTATGTATTTATATGGTCACCATACCATTTGTACTAGGCTCGGCATTCTCTTGATCTGATTTTTGAATATATAGCAAGGGTAACCTGGTCAATTTATTTTATAAAATTTGTATCAATTTCAAGATTACTATAGTTATTACTTCTTACCTGGTCCTGTGTTGACAATAACGTAAACAGAGTTTCCAAAGCTGCTCTTCGAACTGATGATATAGTGTGATGCAAAAAAGGCCAGACACGTGGAACTAAAACTGTGAGTGACTGCTGAATACTAATAAAGAAGACACAAGTTAATCTTACTTATTTTAGTTGAAATTCTGTTGATACATTATCTAAATATCATTTCCTTGTGGATCTAGTATCTTTTTTGATTAACAAATTCAAAAAATAAAATACAATTTTTATATGAACTTCCATTTAACATTCTCATTCAAAACTGTTACTATAGCACCAGAATAGCTAGAGCAAACACGGTCTTAAAGAAGAGTATAAATATTAATGTTAGGGTCTTCTATGGCACTAATGTCATAAATCATCTTTTATCACATTAGAACTTTCCACTATAACTACCCTCATTTTCAATCTGTTCTTACTCAAGAAAATGAGACATGTGTTTTAGCTGGTAGTCAGCCTACACAAAATCAGGATAGCTAATCCTTACTCCTTTCCTATGGTTAACCCCAATAGGTAACCAACCATTAGAAGCAACTAACTTATATCCCTCACAAATCTAATGAGGAAAAGGTTACCCTGATTCAGCATAACTAAGTTAAAAAAACTCAAATATCTTCCTTCTTTCAGATTAGGTTTTAAACAGGGACATAAGCAAAGCCACATCTAGGCTAACAATATGTACCACTGGATTCTTGTAAGACCCATGAATGACTTATGAAAGTTACTTGGCATGAGGAAATGATTCATAAGTAGCATTTGAAATACATACCTCTGTCGAAAAAGGCATGAATAAAAAAGAATATGTCAGTGTAATTATTTATCTATTCTTTTGGAGTTCCTCTCAGGAGGCCTATCTTTTTCAAATAGTAACAAAACACTATTTTCATTACTTAAAGGTTTATATAAATCACTTCTTACATTAATTTACGCATTTGGTACACACGCACATCGACAAAAGGCAGACTCAAAATATATAAAAGCATTATAACAGGGTCTTGTTAACAGTATAACTGTTCATGTTCCAAATGATACGCTCTATTTCTTCTTATATAAGCTGGAAAGAATCTGCCAAATATCACAATATATGAAGCAAATTTTCTAATAAAGCAATTTTAAAAAGATCAAAAACTACATTATTTCCCATTGAACAGAATTTTCACTACAGTCTTTCATTTTTACATTATGCAACTTTCCTGATACTGTTGTTGTTGTTTTTTTTTAATACCAAGTCCTTTATTTAGGGCAGGTGACAACAAACAATCAGTCCAAAACCCACAGTCCAAATCCACTCTACTTGGTTTTTTAAACAGTTTTATTGGAACACAGTCACCTTCATTCCTTTATGTATTGTCTGTGGCTGCTTTTGTGCTGCAAAGGCAGAACTGAGTAGTTTTGACAAGATCATATAATCCAAAAAGCCAAAAAATATCGTTATCTGCCTTTACAGAAAGTATATGCCAACCCCTAATTAAGGATAATAAAAAATTCACATTTTGCAGCTTGAGAAGGGCTTTCATACAGATTAGCTTCTGTATTCCATATAGCTTTTATTACTAATGAAAGCACCTGAAAATTAGGAAATACCATATAGACACTACTATCTCAATTTTTCTTTTCATTTGCTTTTACAAGCACTACCTAAGTACTACCAGTAGGTCAATATTATTTGAAACACTATATGTTTTTCATATATGTGATTTTTGCTGGAAATAGACTAACAGAGCCAAAAATCATTTATAATTAAATGAACATTCACTGAACACCCTCACTAGGGTAAGAACAATAATTAATTTTCTCATCTGTAATTTTTTTTAAAGTCACAGATGAATTTTTTCTTTGTAACTCCAAGGGTACTGTTAATAGAAACAGTAACATTCAGCAGCCAGTCTAAAAGGCAAGGAACACATTAATTAGCTAAGTTGCATTTCAAATATCAGGATAGGAAAGTAGGTGACACTTGATATTTCCTGATTTATATTTTTGGCTTTCCCTAATCTCTGTCTTTCAACACTATTATATTATTATGTGTTCCCTTCCTGATGAGTAATCCTCGATATTAAGAACAAGAGCTGAAATGAAATTACAAAGAACAAGTTCACAGGGGAGCAAATTTTGGAAAATGTAATGCTAATGTTCAATGATAATTCTATTAAATGTCTCTAAATTAGGCTAAAATTCTATATTCTATGGGTAGAGGTGAAAATAATATGTGATGATTGTATTTCTAAAGTTAATTATTATGGGAAGAATAAAACGAAGAATTCTATAACTTAAGTAATCTAAGGGTAAAAGAATATATAACCTATTCAAGTTCCTGCCTCAAATGTGCTGGTGGCTAGATAGTAAAGAAGAAAAGGCCTCCTGAAAACAGCAGTCTTTGGCATCCTCAACTTAACAGTACTGTTCTTAAAGGTGCTAGACTATTGTATTTTTAGGCTTAATAATCTTGAAATTTATGTAAACACTTTTTACTTTATTCCACTAACTAAAAATAATTACCTGCATTGCTGGACCTGAGGATAAGTTAACAGGGATGAAAGAAGAGTCATAATACTATTTGTTGAAGCTGTTAGATCATCTAGTTCCAGAAGTGCATCCCATAATGTATTTATAATGAAGGGTACCTATAAGATCAGTTATTAAGAAAAGTTATTAATTTTACACAAAATATTGATAAGCCATGCCAAATTGTGTCGCACGAGTCACTACTGATTCAACAATACATACAATACCAACTGGACCTTGGACAGTGCCAGTTTTAAGCAAAGTGAAGGAGACAATATTTGCCTTTAACAGTGCCCTACCCCTATTTTTAATGACACTTCTCTTCCTAATCAGACTAATAATGGGAGGGAGAACTCAGGAAATAAGATAATTAGTACTTTATTTTATGTAAGAAACTGAATTCTGATAATAATACAGTATAGACACGCAAACATGACTCTCTAAGTAATTTTATTCAAAACAGTACCAATTGTCACAAAAAGACAAATTTCATTTTTAAAATACTGCTTGCAGTACTTCCAATGTGTGTGTTCTGGTTTTGATAATACAAAGTAAAGTCAGATCTTAAAAGAGGCACTTTAAAAAAGGAGACTAGATTAAAAACTCAAAAGCCAAAACTCAAATAAACACAAAGCAAAATCTCCTATGTCTGAAAAACAGGAGTAAAATAAAGAAATATCTGTGTTCTTCTCAGGGAAGTTCCCTACACATTGTGCACATGAAGGGGAAGGAGATTAATAGACACAATTATTTTTCTCAAGGACAACGTATAATTGAGGTCACATACATCAGAGGCCTATCTGTCCTAAGAAAAATGGAGGGTGAAGGAGAAAAAAGTACTCAGTGTTTTCCTTAATACTCTACTCCAAATATAAATAAGCTCTAAAGGAAGAAAATGCAAAAACACTGAACTAACCTTTTGCGTCTGAAGATACACAAGGCTTTCTACTACAGGTACTAATGATGCTGCAGCAACAGCTCTGACATCATCATCAAGGTCCTGGAGTCCTTCAATTATTTTAGTTAAAACTTTAGGTAATAAAGTATTAATTACATCCTGTAAAACATTAAAATGGATGTGTTGTAGTACAATTATGCTTAAAAATTTATTCCAATCTTTATTTTAAAAATAATCACACAGAAAAGAAAAAGGAAAATAACAGCAACAGAAGCCTATGTAGCTAATTCTACTTGAAAGACTTCAACAGTCTCAAACAATTATTAGTGTGACTTAAAACATCAGAACAGGGTCTTAAGGTAAAACTACAAATGCCCTGTGTAAACACAAACACATACGTACCTCTGGTACTAGAACCTTAACTTCTATTTCTCTTTTAACCCCACTGACAATGAAAAAGGGTATGAAAGAAAAGGGAAGGGAAACCCAGTCTCTTCCTGCTTTTCTTTATTCCAATCTACTCTGTTCCCCAATAGAGCCAGCCTCCAGAGGTCACTCCTATGATCATACACAATGGAATCTCAGCTAGAATTGGTCTTGCTATGAAATAGGAGGTTTCCAAACCTAATAATCTTTTAAGTTGTACTTAAATTCTTATTAGAATCACCTATCTCTAGGACGCTACCTCAAGAAAGCAAATCTTGAAAAACTGGCTTAGTTGTAACACTAAAAATTTAGGGCCATTTCATATAATTAATCCAAATAAACTAAGAGGGGGAAAGAAACTCTCCCATATATGATTCAAAACTGAAGTGTTTACCTGACGAACTGCCAAAGCATATTTTATTCCTAGCAGACCACCATGTCTAACTTCCCATTGTTCTTGTGTAAGTAATTTAAGCAGCACATCCACAGTCTTATGAACTCCTGTTTCATTCATGTGTTTTAACACCACACCTAATGTTTGAGCACAAGTTTCACGAACTGGTGCCACAACCTACAAATGAGAAAGGAAGAAAACTCATCTTTTGAAAAAAACTTATTGTGCTGAATTTGAAATTTGATTGGGCAAAGCCTCCCTTAGGTGATACTTACTTCATCAGAAACAAAGTCTCCAAATCTGTCTAATGCAAAAACACAAAGAAGTCTAATAACCAAGTCTTCCAACCACTCTTGATGTTGCTGAATCATCTGTTAAACAATCATTTTTTAGTAACAAAGATCACATTTTGTATTAGGGTAAACAAATTAGGTCCTAAATGGAAGACTAAAATATTGCGACACATTATTTTAGCCACAGGAACAATAACCAAAATGTATTACAGTCCCAACTGCTATCTTTAATATGATCCCATCCCATGATTATTAGTTTCAGACATACTATACAAAATCTTTAAAATTCATGAATTCTATTATGTTACTTGCACTCCAAAAAACAATTAAGAAACTACTTAAGGTTGCTCTATTATCAATTATGTTATTTATCTATCATCCAGCCTATTACCAGTGTCTCTAGGCTACACCAATCATATTGTTCACTGACTTCTAAACTATCCTCTTATACACCTTACTCTCTTTCCAATCCATTATATAGTCTTGCTTCTACATATTTTTCCACTCAATTTTTCTGAATATCCTTACCCTGAACTCATTCTTCCTGTGTATAGATTCCTTCTTAATCTTTTTATTTTTCCCCTCATAATTACTTACATAATTCCTTATTTACCTCTCATTTCTACTTCACGACACATGCTCTGTTACTTCTCTGTCTTAGAAAAAAGGCCAGTAACAGAAACCTGGTGATAATTACTGCTTTACTATACTTACCTCTTCTAAAGTGCTATCTCCCATTTTACCACCGCTTTTACCATGAGCTTTAAGGATTTCCCTAAGTCCAGTGCCTGCACCATGTCGAACCTACAAAGAACCAAGAAGCAAACATCAGAAGTTAAATGTTTAAGAAACTGAGTTTGACTTTTCTTCAATTTGAAAAAAGAAATACTAGACAAATTTTAAGAAATTCGAATAAACTAAGTAGCACTTTACAAGATGCTTTTTTCCTCTACTACCCAGGAAGAATCACATATGTGAATTTTACAATTTTGCTTATGTGGAATTTTTTTTTTTAAAATAAGCTATGAAAATAGCTATTCTAAAATTCTCCTGAGATAGTATCCACTTGCTGTCCCTCCTCAACACTTTACTTGCATTTAACATTATCATAGCAAAGAAGCATAAAATATCATATATTGTTCTTTATAGCTCCAACATTAATATTTTAGAAATACATGCCTCAAAACCTAAGTTCTAAAGCTACCAGTGTTAAGTGTCGAAAAAAGACAATTCAAATAAAATGTCTCCTGACTAATGCTTTACCGTAGCCCTGTAGCCTTCTGCAGTGTCATTTGGAAGGGAGGAAACAAGTCACTGACGGGGTGTACCCATTTATTCAAGACCACATAAGTTAAACTTCAATAGCTAAAGAGAAGTATATCGAGGAGCAGAAAGGCTGCTAAAAGGTATTCCAAACCAGTGTTTTTTCAATTACCCAGAGGTCAAGGGAAATGGGAGAAAATAGTTTGAGACTACAAAATAGTTTGAGGAACTTCATCTCTTTTATATAATGAGACCTGTTAAAGACTCTTTGAAGACATATTTGAGGCTAAAAAAGCTGGTGTGAAAACTATTGCTTTTAATCAAAACTGTCTACTTCCAAAGGAAATTTCTACTGTCTGAGAGAGCAATATGCAAGTCTTTTTATTACAGCTAAAAGAATGAAATGAACAATTCACTAAAGAAATATCACAAAAAGGGTATGAAAGGTAAAAATCAGTCTTAAGTTTTCTACTTAGGAGGTGAGTAATAAAGTGTCTTGACCAGTGGTCCCAAAGAACACAGGGTAAGAATAAGGACTGTGAAAAAATAGACTGAGCTTGACATAGTATCCTTCTTAGCAAAGAAAATAAAGCTGAGAGAAATTATAATGAAGAAATCATACCTCCCAAGAGGGATTAAAAAGGTCATTGCAAAGTTCTTCACAAAAGCTTTCCAAAGGCCATTCATTTGTCTGAATAAGAAAAGTAAAATTAGTACTAATTCAAAAGGTCTATTTTCTGCTAATAGTTTAATTTTAAAGAATGTTTTTATTTTTAAGTCTAGTAATAGTCAAGTTTTTTTAAATTTAAATAATTAAAATTTTTCCTAATGAAGTAGATACTTGTAAGATTTTTAATAAAATTTCTTTCAATTGACAGATTATTAAATATTATCCACTGACACATTAGTATGAAAAAATTACAAACAATTTTAAAGGACACTTCAGGGCATTTAAATTGTACCTCTTCAATTAAAGAAGAACTGTCTGGAATGTTATCAATCAAGACTTTGGAATCATTTGCAGACTGATTAATAACAACATTTGCTATTTTTCGTCTCTTTTCTTCTGGTTCCCCATCAGTGCTATCATTGCTAAAAAATAAAAGTCACCATTTAAAAAATGAATAAGGATAATGTGAACCACAATGAATGTTAAGAGAATCCATTATTTTAACAAATGTTTTGCCATATTCCGCTTACATGGTTTACTTAAAATTTCATGTAGCAAATAACTAAAATTAATCACTTAATTTTTGAGCAAAATATCTTACAACTCTAATTGATAAAAGGAAAATAGATCAATAAATTATTGCTTTCAAATTAGACCTCAAACTTAACAAGTCTTTCTTTTTTTCTTCCTCCCTACAACCAGCTCCTCACTTTTTAAAAATCTTTTAGTTTAACAACCTAAATTTTAGGCTGTTGTACCCTGGAGAAAACTAATATACTGTGTGATACACTATAATTTTAACTAGTTCTTGAAAAACACAGAGATAAGACAATTGAAAACTGTGTCCAGAAAATCTGAGGAAATGTTATTTTATGACTTAAAAAAACAAAAATATTAAAGTTAACCTAATAACAAGATTACAAAGGCAAAGACAAGTAAAACTATTCAGATTAACAGAAACAGCTAGCGCAGTTAAGCTGTGTGTGTGTGTGTGTGTGTGTGTGTGTGTGTGTGTATAAAACATTATTTTCTACAAATATTCCTCCACCTTAATAGTGTAATTATATGGCCAATCACTTTTTCTACAAGGTGATGAAAGAAATCTGAGCCTCCCTAATCTCACTTCCTATTATTTTATCCTATTTCTCTCTAATCTAGCCACATTGTTCTTCTTACTGTCTTTGAACATGTTAGGTATTACTTGTTTCTACTTCCAGGCATTTGCCAATATTCACAAAGTTAGTACCCTCACTTCTTTCGGATCTTTATTGAAAAGTCACCTCTGTGACTCCCTTCCTGACCAGCCTATCTAAAATTTCAAACTCTCTACCCAAAAAACATTTTACATGTTCCTTCCTTGCTTCCTCTTTTTTCTTTCTTAATCCTCATTATTAACATGCAATTTACTTATCTATCTTGTTCTTCATCTACCTTTCCCTCTAGAATGTAAACTCCATGAAGGCAGAAATTTTACCTATTTTATTCACTACTGCATCCTATAGGCCTAGAACAGTATCTGGCACAGAGAACATATTCAGTAAATATTCATGGATGAATGAATCATAAACTCAGAAAAATAAGGTCTAATATTTCCAATATTCAAATATTTGGGTAAAACTGCTTATATAAATAAAGCCAGTAGTAACACTCACTAGGTTACTAACCGATCCTAATGAGCTATTAACTTAAAAACCCTACAGTTAATAAGCTCAATAAAAATTTTAGATTAAAAAAAAAAAAACTTATACCAAGATGTTTATTATCTATCCCTCTTTGTGCCTAGCTTTTAATAAACACTGTAAACATTTACTTTAGTTTTATATAAATGAAAAGAACAGCAAAAGGTTCCAACATCTGCAACAAGCTTATTTTCATAGGCTCTCAAGTGCTTATCATTTACTTGAACATTTCTCGAACACCACCACAGATTCTGATAGAACAGAGGGGAGTGGGGCCTAAGAATCTTTATCTTAACAAGCCCCTCAAAATGCTTCTGAAGGGGGGTTGTTTTGAACCACCCTTTGAGAACTGCTGCTCCAAGCCATATCAGTTATCACTCTCATTAACTCATTAAGAAAGTGAGGGCTGTGATTTTAACCATAGATTTCTTTCCTATAACAACAAGATTAGGTAAACAAGCTTGGATTATTTGCTAATATCTGCCTTAGCCTCCAGCCTAGGGAACAGGTAATACAGGTAATGTAATACTGTAACAGTTCTCACTACTAATACAGTATTCTTAATTTATGTCCTTTAGACCATCATCTCTCTGACTTCGCTCTTTACTACTCTTACTTCTGTCCACTCATTCCAACCATACTGCCCTTTTGTTCCTTGAGTATTTCATGATTAAAGCATTTATACTTGTTCCCTCTGTCGGAAATGCATTTCCCTTGGAAAATCTTCAGGCCTCATTTGTAGTTCATAATTGGCAAGGAAAACATTTCTGCATATGTGGATTCTTCTGGGGAAGTTGTCCTAGTCCCTAGTAATAATAAATACTCTCTAACAATTGAGTAAGAAAATCCAAATGGATTTTCAGCTAAAGACATCATCAAGAAAATGTTTTCAGAAATCAAGCAGACAGATTTAAGCTATATAACATTACTGTTCTAAATGAATAAGCAAAAAAAAGATTACTACCTCTTCTCATTAGTTTCCACAGCATCCCTGGATCTCTGTTTTGCAAATAACTTGGCCATTCTTTTAGCTTTGTTTTTTTGTCTATTGCTCATTCCTGCTCGAAATTCTGAGTCAATCAATTCAGCTGCCTGGAGAGTCTAAAAGAATAAAAGAATGCTGAGTTTGAACTTTAGAATTTAAAATAAATATCCGAAGTCTCATCCTCAGAAGAGAACTAAGTCTATAAATTTCACTATTTACAAATGGATCACATTTTTTTTGATGGCTTCAGCTATTCTGTTGTATGGCTATGCCATAACTGCATTCTCTTCTTCCTTCTTCCCTAGTCTTCCAATTCCCAAGAGATGCTCATGTGTTTGTTAACTTATCTTATTTCACAGATGTGGCACAAATGTATGATTCTAATGCAGAGAAAGGGCTTCAAAGAGTTGAAATTTCAAAATTATTATAATACCAGCCAAAAGTTATGAGACTGAAGACTATCAATGAAAGAAACTAATAATCACCATCTGCTGAAAAAAAAAAAATTAAAATAATTATAGGTAGAAGTAATTGGTCCAGCATCCTATAGTCAAGTTAGCCCATATGCTCCCTTCCTCTTAAGCACTCACTGCCTACTATTTTTGATATCTTTTCCATTCATGAGAGATGTTATAAAGACTATGAAATAGAAATGCTTTGAGCCCAAGCCTAAAAATCCTTTCTGCCCTTAACTGATTAAGATTCAATTGAAATTTACACTCTAAAACCAATTAGGGTCACTGGTGTGGATGACATGCTACAGTCTTGCTCCAGGGACCACTGGTATATACACAGAGCAATGCAGCACTTATAAGCCTACAGCAGCAACTAACCACAGGTTAGCTGTGCCTATGGCAACTCCTTTCAAAGGTCTGTGACAACCAAATTGGGATCTTACAAACCTTAAACTGGCTGTTTTCCAACCCATATCCAAGTATTCTGTATATGGCCCATTTTCTCAAATATAACTGACCATTCATTTTCTTACACCATGCCAAATTACCACACTGTGATCATATTATTACATATTGGTTTTCCTTTTTTCTATTTTCTTCTTTACTTTTTATTTACATCTTATGCTTCCCTTTGTACCCCCATTTCTTTCTATCCCTTCCTGTCATTATATTTTCTGCCTCTTTATACTCTTCTTTTTCCCTCTGATATGTACAATTTTTTGCCTACAAAAGTTATTTATCATCGCACACACTCCAAACACAAAAAATATAATTTATAAATTCTAACTGTTTAGAGAACAACTAGTATAAAGGCAAACAGATCATTTTCCAATTAAAGGAAAAGGCCAAGGAAATCAAAAGATAAGGGTTTCATGACTACAAAGCAGCAATTCTTTACAGAAACCATGGAACCCTAAAAGGATATTACAGAGGCAAGAGTAAAGAGTACTGAACCCGTGGAAAGGTAATATTTCACTTGTATATGAATTTTTCTGAGGAGAAAGCCATAGCTTCTACTGGAGCTTAAAAGAAGCCTGGCGCACAAAGAAAGAAGCACATAGGCATCCATTGGGAATATGAACAATAGAGAAAAAAGAGGAATACAGAGCAAAATTATGGTACAGCCGTAAAACAAGATAGCGTGAAGCTGTCAAAAAATGCAATCAATCTGTATATACTGATATATTAAGCTACACAAAGTAGGAAAAGTAAACATGGCTTAAATAGACACATATATTATGTATACACAGAATATTTCACGAAGAATGTGCAAGTAACTAACTAACTCATCAAGGGTTGCCTATGGGGTGTGGGGACATGGATGTCCATCAATTACTGGAAGAAACTTCTTTTACTTCATATTGTATATGTTTTTTTGCATTGTTTAAAAATCTACTTTTTATCATGTTTGTTATTTTGTCAAATAAAAGAATGAATCATAGCTTTAAAGATTTCTTGTATCGTTGTATCTATGATAGGCCTTCCTATCTCCTCTCTCTCAAATATTTACTTTTTTTCCCCCCTTTGCTATAGAATGAAGCAAAGAGCAATCTCTCAATACCCGTGGCTCCTAAAAGGTCCACCACAGCTTTTATCTAATTGTCTGGTCTCTACAAGGTAGGTTGAACTTCCATCTCTTTAAAATCTGTCACCAGAAGTCCAATTTATAAAGACACTAAATTATGATGTCACTAAGCAGCAATGAGCAGAATTAAGGATAGCATTTTTTTTTTTAATTGCAATTGCATAGCAAAATGAAGCAAGCCCTTTGTATTACTACTTGCAATCAAACAAAGGTTTTACCTACAGGTTGTTTGTTTACAAGGGTTGCTGAAGTTGGGGTATAATCCAAATCTTCATCATTGAAGAGTTCTTCAGTACTCATTCCAATAGCTTCTCCCATGTTAAGGCCAAGTTTCTTCTGTAATAGTTTTCGTTGGCGTGCTATCCTCTCTTTAGGATCTACTTCACCTTTAAACAGAAAAGAAATATATTTCCTCCACATGAGTGAAGAAGTTTTCTAATAAATCATACTCAAAATACAAAAAAAAAAAAAAAAAAAAAAACAATAATAATAATATTAAAACATCCCTCCTGGCAATAAAACAAATCATATTCAGCCTCTGAATGTGTCATAAGCTCTCATTATCTAACCATGATTAGAATACTATTCTAGCTAACAAAACACTCTAGGAGCTTTCATTGAGACTGCCCCATTGCCCTACTGTCAATTATCAAATATATATAAAATGAGATTCATTCCTATGGGAAAAAAAACAATCTTATTGTATAACTACACCTTGTACACTCTCTGAAAGATCTAACAAAGCTAAAAAACCAAAAATCTAGATTTTATTGACAGAAGAAAGATCTCAGCAAATACATGCTTATTCCAAGTGTGGCCTTTACGTATTCTGAGATGACACAGTCCTAACATTCCAAATAACAAAGATAAAAACATAAAAGTAGACAGATTTTGACTGTCCCAAGTAAAACCTGCAATACTTCATTGGAAAACAGATGAAAGGTATTATTTTAAACATAAAAACTGAGGCTAAAAATAGTCCCAAGTTGAAAGAGACAGTTCTATACTACTGGGAAAAAAAGTCAACATATTTTTACTTGAAAATAAAGTTTTAAAAAAATTTGTCATTAGTTTCAAGTATATATTGGTTAGACATTTATGTAGTTTATAAAACAATCCCCCTGATTACTCTTTCTCTTCTCTAGCTCTATACCTAACCATTATATTAATGCTAACTGCCTTCCCTATGCCGTGCTCCCCATCCCCATAACCATCTATCAACAACTAATTTGTACTTCTTTAACCCTTCACCCCTTTCTCCCAGCCTCCCTCTACTCTGGCCGTCACCAGATTGTCCACTATATTCATGAGTCTTTGATCAGTTTGTTCTTTTTGTTCCTTAGATTCTGCATATAAGTGAAATCAAATGGTATTTATCTTTCTATGTCTGACTTATTTCACTCAGCATAATAACTTCTAGGTCCATCCATGTCATTGTGAATAAAAAAGTCAATATTTTAAAAACAATAATGATCTATTTCTAATAAAGGCAGAGTAAGTTTGTATTGGACTAACCCTCCACAAATAACAAACTGTAGTCAAAACGTCTATTTAAAAAAAAAACTACTGAAATAACAAATATGAATAATAAAATGGCAGTAACAATGCACCTGTCAATAATCACTTTATATGTAAATGTATTAAATACTCCGATCAAAAGACATAGGGGAACCAAACAGATAAGAAAACAAGACTCATGCATATACTGTCTATAAGAGACCCACTTCAAATCAAATGCATTCAGACTGAAAGTAAAGAGATGGAAAAAGATATTTTACACAAATAGAAATGAAAAAAAAAGCCTAGGTAGCAATACTTATATCAGATAAAATAGACTTGAAAACAAAGGCCATATACAATAAGAGTCAAAAAGGGCATTACATAATGATGAAGGGATCAATAAATCAAGAGGACATAACCCTAGTCAAAATATACACACCCACCACAGGAATATCTACATACATAAAGCAATTACTGACTGACATAAAAGGAGAGATCAATAGTAATACACTCATAGTAGGAGACTTTAACACCTCATTGACACCAATGGACAGATCTTCCAGGCAAAGAATCAACAAGGAAACAATAAGCCTAAAAGACTCACTAGAACAGATGGATTTAATAGATATTTTCAGAGCATTTTACCCCAAAGCAGTGAAGTATACATTCTTCTCAAGTGCGCATGGAACATTTTCAAGGATAGACCACATATTAGGACACAAATCAAGTCTCAATAAATTTAAGATTGAAATCATATCAACTGTCTTCTCTCATCACAATGGTATGAAACTAGATATCAACTACAAGAAAAAGACTGGAAAATACACAAACATATAGAGGCCAAATAACATGCTACTAAACAGTGAATGAGTTATTAATGAGATCAAGGAAGAAATCAAAAGAAAACCGAGACAAATGAAAATAAAAACACAATGACTCAAAATTTATGGGACACAGTGAAAGCAGTCCTAAGAGGGAAATTCATAGCAATACAGGCCTACCTCAAGAAACAAGAAAAACCTCAAATAAACAATCTAACCTTACAATTAAAAAAACTAGAAAAAGAACAGCAAACAAAGCCCAAAGTGAATAGAAGAAAGGAAATAATAAAGATCAAAGTGGAAATGAAGAAAAGAGTCTCGAAAAACAATAGAAAAGATTAAGGAAACCAAGAGCTGGTTATTTGAAAGGATAAACAAAACTGATAAACCTTTAACCAGATTCGCCAAGAAAAAAAGAGAATACCCAAATAAATAAAATCAGATATGAAAGAGGAGAAATAACCATGAATGCCATAGAGATACAATGGATCATAAGAAAATACTATGAGCAATTATTCTAATGAATCGGACAATGTGGAGGAAATGGACACATTCCTAGAAACATACGAAGTCCCAAGACTGAGTCAAGAAGAAATAGAAAATCTGAAATGACCAATTTCTACCAATGAAATCTAATCAATAATCAAAAACCTTCCAAAAAAAACAAAAGTCCTGAACCAGATGGCTTCATAGGTGAATTTTACCAAACATTCAAAGAAGAACTATCACCTATTCTTCTCAAACTATTCCAAAAAATTCAAGAATAGGGAAGACTCCCTAACTCCTTTCATGAGGCCACCATTACCTTGATTCCAAAACCAGACAGACATTACAAAAAAAGAAAACTATAGGCCGGTATCTCTTATGAACACTGATGCAAAAATCCTCAATAAAATATTAGCAAACCAAATTCAGCAATACATTTAAAACATCATACACCATGACCAAGCTGGATTTATTCCTGGGATGTAAGGTGGGTACGATACCTGCAAATCAATTAATGTGATACACCACATAACAAATCAAAAGATAAAAACCATATGATCATATCAATGGATGCAGGGAAAGCGTTTGACAAAATCCAGCATCCATTTATGATAAGAACTCTCAGCAAAATGGGAATAGAGGGAACATACCTCAACGTAATAAAGGCTATGTATGACGAACCCACAACTAACATCATACTCAATGGGGAAAGGCTAAAAGCATTTTCCTTAAGATCAGGAACAAGACAAGGATGCCCACTTTCACCACTCCTCTCAACACTGTAACTGGAAGTTTTAGCTACAGCAATAAGATAAGAAAGAGAAATGAAAGGCATCTGAATTGGAAAGGAAAAGTAAATCTCTCATTATTTGCCAATGACATGTTATATAGAGAGAATCCTAAAGATTCTACCAAGAAACAGAACTGGTCAATGAATTCAGTAAAGCAGCAGGTTACAAAATAAATATTCAGAAGTCAGTGGCATTTTTATACACCTACAATGAACTTTCAGAAAAAGAAATTAAGAAAACAATTGCATCGAAAACTATAAAATACCTGGGAATCAAAATAACCAAGAAGGTAAAAGACCAGTTTTCAAAAATTTATGTCATTGAAAAAAGAAACTGAAGAAGACACAAATAAATGAAAGCATATATCGTGTTCATGAGTAGGAAGAATCAACACTGTTAAAATGGCCATACCCAAGCATTCTATAGATTCAATGCAATCCCTATCAAAATACCAATGGCATTTTTCAGAGAGCTAGAATAATTCTAAAATTTATATGGAGCCATAAAAAACCCCAAATAGCTAGGGAAATCTTGAGAAAGAACAAAGTTAGAGGTATCACACTACCTGATATCAAACTGTATTACAAGGCTACAGTAATCAAAACAGGATAGTACTGGCATAAAAACTAACACACTGATCAATGGAACAGAATACAGAGCCCAGAAATAAATCCATGCCTATACTCTCAAAATATGACAAAGGAGGTAAGAATATATAATTAAGTAAAGACAGTCTCTTTAATAAATGGTGTTGGGAAAATTGGACAGATACATGCAAAAAAAAAAAGTTGGACCACCTTCTTACACCATATACAAGAATAGACTCAAAATGGATTAAAGACTTAAATGTAAGGCCCGAAACAATAAAACTTCTAGAAGAAAACATAGGCACTAAACTCTCTGATATTACTAACAGGAATTTCTTTTCAGATATATCTCTCTGGGCAAGGGAAACAAAAGAAAAAATAAATAAATAGCACTACATCAAACTTAAAAGTTTTTCTACGGCAAAGGAAACCAACAAAACAGAAAGACAACCGACTTGGAGAAGATATTCGCTAATGATACATCTGGTAAGGGGTTAATATCTAAAATATATAAAGAATTTATATAACCCAACAACTAAAAAACAAACAATCCAATTAAAAAATGAATAGAATATCTGAAGCAACTTCTCCAAAGAGGAAATACATATGACTAACAGACATATGAAAAGAGGTTCAAAGTCGCTAACCATCAGAGAAATGCAAATTAAAACCACAATGAGACATCACCTCATATCTGTCAGAATGGCTGTCATCAATAAATCAAAAAACAACAAGTGTTGGAAAGGATGTGGAGAAAAGGGAACCCTCATATATCGTTGATGGAACTGCATATTGGTACATCCGCTATGGAAAATGGTATGGAGATTTCTCAAAAAATTAAAAATGGATATATCTTTTGATCTGGCAATTGCACTTCTCAGTATTTATCCAAAGTAAACCAAAACAGTAATTCGTAAAGATCTATGCACTCTAATATTCATGGTAGCACAATTTACCATAGCCAAGATATGGAAGCAACCTAAATGTCCATCAACAGACGATTAAAGAAATTATGATTAATATATACAATGGAATATTACTCAGCCATTAAAAAAATTAAATCCTATCATTTGCAACAACATGGATGGACTTAGAGGTTATTATGCTGAGTGAAATAAGTCAGACAGAGAAAGATAAATATCATATGATTTCACTTAAATGCAGAATCTAAAACAGAAAGAACAAACTAACCAAAAACTGACTCTCAAATATAGTGCACAATCTGGTGATGGGCAGAGCAGGGAGTTGTGGGGCTGGGAGAATGGGGTGGAAGGTTAAACAAGTTCAAATTAGTAGCTGATAGTCACAGAAATGGGGAGCACAGCAGAGGGAATGTAGTTAGCATTAATATCATGGCTAGGTGGAGGGCCAGGGGAGGGAGGGAGCATTTGGGCGGATCGGTTTATGAGCTATATATATGTCTAACCAAGGTACTGTATACTTGAAACTAATTTAAATAAATAAGTTAAAAAAAAAAAACTACCTAAGACAGTGGAAATAGAACAAAAGTAGGCATATACTTGTGGGAGCAGTTGTCAATAACCAGAAGGCATGGATGGCACTAGAGGAGTTTCCCAATTTTGCAGCTTTTGAAAGTAGGCCCAGTCCATGGTATGTGGGGAAACTAAAAATTGTGGGGTAGGGAGGGGAATCCAGTTTTTCCAGCTTGAAGAACTAAAAGAAAGAGAGTCAGGGTTCACTATAGCCACTGGAAGGCAGCCAGGGAAAATCCAAAAAGGAGAGAGCCAGAAAGAAGGACCAAATTATGTGTAAACTCAGACAAATTGCTGGCTGAATTCTGAACTATGCATGCATGGGGAGACTCCACACAATCTAACTACAGCTAAAAACTGAACTGAGATTTGAGTTGTTGCCCACTGCAAAGGAGTCTGTATTTTGAGTTTTGCCAAATTAAATGCCTGCTGAAACGAGCAAGCAAATAAAAGCTAAAAACCAAACCAAAACACTCTTTAGAAGAATATAACTAAATCCAGCCTGCACAGTATAGCATTTATAATGTGAGGGATATAATCCAAAATTAACTGACATGCAAAGAATCAAGGTAATGTAACCCATTAACAAAAGAAAAGACCATTGATGGAGACCGGCTCTGAGATGACCCAGCTATCAGAATTAGAAGACAAGATTTTTAAGCAAGTTTAACAATGCTCAATGTAAAGGAAGACACTGTCACAATGATGATAAACATAAGGTACCTCAATAGAGAAACAGAAACTACAAAAAAAGAACCAAATAGAATCACAAACTTGAAAAGAGTGAATTATATAATGTACAAAATATGCCAGTAAAGCTCTTTAAAAAAAAAATCAATCTGGAACTAAATAATAACAATATCTGAAATTTAAAAATCACTGAATGGGCTTAACAGCTAAATGAAGATAGTAAGATAAAATATAAATGAGCTTATAGATAGAGCAATACAAAATACTCAATCTAAAGAACAGAAAGGGGAAAAAAGTTTTAAAGAAACAATCCAAAAATGAAATTGAGAACGTCTATTTACAATAGCATCAAAAGCAAAACTTAAAACTAATATTCTGAAAACATCAAAACATTGGTGAAAGAAATTTAAGAAAATATAAATAAATGGAAGAACATTCCATGTTCATAGGTAATATTTAATATTGTCAAGATAGTAATAATTCCCAAATTGATATAGAGATTCGATACAATTCCTATTAAAACCAGGTGGCTTTTTTGCAGACATTAAAAAACTGATACTAAAATTCACATGGAATGCAAGAGACACAGAATTACCAAAACAATCCTGAAAAGAACAACAAAAAACAATCCTGAAAAGAACAACAAAGTTGGAGGCCCATGCTTCTTTTAAAACTTACCACAAAGCAACAATAACCAAGACAATGAGATACTGGCATAAACAGACATTAATGGAATAGAGGAGAGTCCAGAAATAAAACTATGTGCCTATAGCCAACTGGTTTTCAACAAGGGTGCCAAGACACTTCCGTGGGTAAAGAATAGTTCTTTTCAACAAATGGTGCTGAGACAAGAAGCTATTCTCATGCAAATGAATAAAGCTGAACCCATAACCTCACAGTGTATACAAAAATTAACACAAAATGGTTCAAATACCTGATGGTAAGAGCTAAAGCTACAAAACTCTTAGAAGAAAACTTAGAGGTAAATGAGCTTAGATTTGGCAATAGTTTCTTATATGTGACATCAAAAATTTGAGAAACAAAAAGGAATTAAATTCTTCAAAATTACTAACTTCCATGCTTCAAAGGATACCATCAAGAAAGTGAAAAGACAACTCATAGACTGAAAAAACATATTTATAAATCAAATATCTGATAAGGGGCTTGTATCCAAAATATTTAAAGAACTCTTACAACTCAATAATGAAAGAACAAATATCCCACTTTAAAAATGGGCAAAAGATCTGAACAGACAGATCTCCAAAGTAAATATACAAATGGTCAATATATGAAAGATGTTCAATATCATCAGTCATTAGGAAAATACAAATTAAAACTACAAAATATCACTTCACACTCACTATTATGGATATAATCAAAGTCAGTTAATAAGTTGTTAGCAAGAACAATCAGAACCCTCATATATTGCTGGTGGAATGTAAAGTAGTAGAGCGACCTTGGAAAACAGTCTGGCATTTCCTCAAATGGTAAAATACATGACCCAGCAATTCTACTCTTAAGTATCTATACAGGAAAAATGAACACATATGTCCACACACACACACACAAAAAAAAGACTTGTACATAAATGTTTATCGCAGGACTATTCATAAGTGCCTAAAGGTAGAAACAACCCAAATGTCATCAACTGAGAAATGGATAAACGAAATGTGATACACAAAAAATAGAATATTATTCAGCCATAAAATTAAATAAGACCACGTCACATTCATTAGGATAGCTATCACTAACACACACACACACACACACACACACACACACACACAGAGTGTTTAAAGTGTGATTTAAAAAAAAAAGCTATTCTGAGTTGCTGCCTAGGCATTTTACGGTATGATGACCCTCCTCATACCTAGAGTCTGGACATTTAGATAAGCACTTGAGCCTAGCATTCCCTCCACAAGTTTCAGCTTTGCTTTTTCCTGGGGCATGTTTAAAAATAACCACATAAGAATTGAGCCCAAGAAAAGTTAGCAACCTCCCCAGCAACCAACCACCTTATCCACCCCTTACCCACTATAACCATCTTATAATAGGTGCCCACTACCCTGTTTTCTATCCCCTGCTTTCTCATGACTCAGGGTAGAAAACTGCTTGTCTTCCCCTTCCCACCCTCCTTCAACCCTTCTACCATCATCACCTCCCATTCATTTCTGGGAACTCTAAATCATAATTCTTGTGGCTTTACTTCCTTTCTATGAGTATACTAAAAGTGTGCCTTCCATCAAAACCACCCTTGGGTTTTCACTTTCCCAAGGCAGGAGCTCAAATGCTGAGGAAGCTACCTGTCAATGACCCTGTGTGAGTGGCTTGTGCTTCCTCATTCAGTAAGTCATAATCTACATATTCTTAATTTAATGCACCAGTACACCAGCTATGAGTCTCCCTATACAAACAAGGATGTGGTGAAACTGGAAACCTTGTGCCTTGTTGGTAAGAATGTAAAATGGTATAGCCACTATGGAAAACTGTATGATAGTTCCTAAAAAAAAAAATTTTTTTAATAGAATTACTATGATCCAGTAATGCCACTTCTAGGTTTATACCCAAAAGAACTAAAAGCAGGAATTGAACAGATATTTGCATACCCGTGTTCGTAGTAGCATTTTTCATAATAATCAAAAGGTAGAAGCAACCCAAGTATCCATTGATAGATGAAACAAAATGTGGCATAAACACATATTGGAATATTATTTGGCCTTAAAAAGGAAACACATTCTGACACATACAACATGGATAAACCTTGAAGAGATTATGCTAAAGTAAGCCAGTCACAAAAGGACAAATACTGTATGATTCTACTTATATGAAGGACCTAGAGTAGTCAAATTCATAAAGACAAAGAGTAGAATAGTGGTGGTCAGTGGCTAGGGGATAGGGAGAAATGGGAATTGTTGTTTAATGGGCATAAAATTTCAGTTTTGCAAGATGAAAAGAGTTCTGGAGATTGATTGTCATGCGAATGTTAATACTACTGACCTGTACACTTAAAAATAGTTAAGATGATAAATTTTATATTATCCATAGTCTACCACAATTAAAAAAGATACACCATGTAATAGTAATAAAATTTAGGGAAAAAATGAAATAAGTACTGAATATATTACAATATGGTTAAACCTTGGAAACATTCTGCTAAGTAAAATAAGCCAGTAAATGTCCAGAATAGGCAAATCTATAGAGACAGAATGTTGCTTAGGGCTGGGAAGAAAAGTGAAGGAGGTAAAGGGGATAAAAATGATAGCTGAAGAATATAGGGTTTCTTCTTCAGATATGAAAATATTCTAAAATTGACTGCACATATCTGTTAACAGACTAAAAACCAATGAACTATACATTTTAAAAATTGACAAACTGCATAAAATATGAATTTTATCTTAATAAAGCTACTTTAAAAAAATTTTTAAGGCTGTTCTACCTGGAGGAAAAAACACTAGGCATCCAAAAGAGAAGATTGCTATATAACAAGTACTCTCATCCAGGGAAAGTCCTACAGGGGAAAAAAAATCTACACAAATGAAAAAAAAACAACAACAATCCTCAGACCAGCATCTATACTAATCATGTATGTATTCTTCATGTATAAGAGAAGACAAACACAAATGAGCAGACATTTCAAAGAAAACCTAAATACAGGGTTTTAAATGAGAACTGTTCAGTACACTGTGACTAACCAGCATTTAAAACTGAGTTCTAAAAATCTGGGTTCCTAATCCTGGTTATATATTAGAGTCATAAGCGGAACTTATTCTTTTATATACAATTTCCTAGAGCTGTCCCACAGATCTATTTTATAGTAAATCAGTCCCTAGGATAAGACCCAAACACTATTTTTTTTTTAATGACAAAAGTGATACTTTTTCTCCTGGATTAGAGCCAAAGATCTATGACAATGTCCACAGGTACCCTAGTAAGATTGGTAAACTTACTGTTTATTTTTTTCAAATTGCAAAGTTTTTGAAATGACTGCTACCTTTCTTATTAAAACTATGCTTTTCCAGAACTTAAGCAAATTTTCCTCTTAATTTTCTCCAAAAACAATTAAACTAGATCTTTCAATAAAAACTATATTAAGCAAAAGGGAATGGGTACCTGACATTTTTTTAAAGATGTACAAATTGAAGAACTTAGAAAGATATGCTTTGACTAACAATTAACTTAATTAACAACAAAACAAAACACTGTTCTCTTTTTGTTTTAGTCACAAGAACTTATTTACTTACAGAAATCCATTAAAAACATCAAGGTTTTTTCCACTCAAGGCATCAATCTTGAATGGCCAAAACATTTATTTTATATCCAGATAGATTCTGTAAGTTTAAAGATAATGGGACAGTTACCTATCCAAGATTTATTTTTCATTTTTAGTTTTTGCTTTGGTCACCGTCATGAGTAGATCCAATTATTTCAATATTTAAAAGACATAATAGAAAAAAAGCTATCATAAAGCCTCTCAAATCCAGAATTGTAAAAACATTACCATAATCTGAACTACTCCTGGATTTTAAAACTGTTCAACTGAGGCTTGGGCAATACTTTATAATTTCTATATTCCATAATAAAATGGCTGCTAAAATAGTAAAATGTTATCTATTAATGTTGCAAATATATAGTACATATTCACTTAATGGAAGAAAAATATTCTATTGGTAGCTTTAGACCAAATACTTCTGGTTATCTTCCCCACCCACTGATGACTGATACATTGCACACCAAGTAATAAATTCAGACTTTCTTCTACGGGACTACTACATACCTGATTTTTCATCTTGCACTTCAAATTCTGCACCAGCAGATCCCAACAGTGATGCCCCATGTTGTAACAACCTGCATATATCAAATCTGTCAAAATTCAATCGATCTGTAGTAGATGAATCTTCCATAGCACTTTCTGAAGTAGGTTCTAAATGAAATTTTAAAAATATTTAATTTGATCATATAGCCAAAGTGTAAAAGGAAAGAAAACAGCATTACTTGGGGTAGATGGATAATATTTAAGAAAAGTAAAATGTGAAAGGAAGTAGAAAAGCTCTTACTCATGAATAAACTAGTTGATGGCTCCCCTCCTACAAACTAGGAGAATGTTAGTGGGTGTATGTATAGCTGTTTTTGACTACAAAAGTATGTTTTATGAAGAAATGTATCCCCATGTTGAAATCTCATGCTGTCTCCACTTATCATTAACTTGTTTAAAAATAGTATGAGTTTATTATAGTGCTAAATTGGAAGATAAACAATTCACAGACTATATTCAAAAAAAAGACAAAAGCATCATTCCTTCCTTATACCTGAGGAATATCTAGGACACAAAGCAACTATTCATTCACTAGAACTCACTTCTCATAATATAAAGCAAATTATAATCTCTTGGTAAATTGCTAAAATTATATAGCGATCTGAGGCCCAAAAACAGCTAAAAAATGTTCTGTATTCCTCCCCCAAAAGGTTATGCCATTATAAATTTTAAAATATATTGTAAAATTGTTCACTGGCTTAATGGTTTACAGCTAGCATTTGCATGTAATTAATTTGTAAACTAAAATATAATTGCTTGACTTAAAGAGAATTAGTGATGACAAGTAACCTTACCATAAATTTTAATGCTAGTATAAGTAATTTAATAAGTTTTGTAGATAAGAATCTGAGTTCTAATATCTCTATATACCAAAATAAGCAGGAATAACAAGCTTGAAAAGTTTTTTCCTAAAAATAAGTCATAACTTCTTCTAATTTGTATACTTCATTTGATGAGAGAAAAGACAAATTAACGTCATCACTCAAAATAATAACAGGTGCCAGCAAGTTAAAGCAACAATTTCAGACAAGCTAAGACTTATGATAAAAGTGATGTTATCAAAGCAACTTGAAAATGAAGACCGGTTGCACCATATTAAATTTTCCCTTAATTAAAATGTGCACCTTTACACATTTTTCACAGCATACACTCATTTTTAAATATCATTATAGGCAATAAAATAATTTCCACTACAAGACATCTAAGGGAGATATAAAAAATTAAAGACTTACCTGTCCAAATATCCATATATAATTGTACTTAAATTTAGAAAATAATTATACTAGTCTTCCAGCAACAACAAAAAAATAGACTGTTTAAAATATTTACTTGTTATTGTTTTAATTTTTTAGGACATAAATTCCTTGAAGAAAGTAATAATCTCTGTAAATCAAGCATGCCATAGAATAATTTTTAAAAATATATAAAATATTTTATCCTGCAGTTTTTTTAAAGTGTGGTGAAAATCACCTTATTCATGTCATTTCCTGACAAGGCTATACTTAAATGCATGACTTAAACCTTTAAATTAAAAATGAAATTGTTAAAATATAAAATGTATAGTACAGTTAATTCTACAGTTAGGTTTTTATTGCAAGTAAGTTTTTCAACTTAAAGCACCTTGTTTGGTTCTTGGCACTGGATTCCATTCAGGTACATTTTTCACTATAGCTTCAACAGCTTGTCCTGCTGCAATCCGAGTATCCCAGTTTGTACTCCGTAAGTATATCAACACCTTAAAAAATTATAAAATAAAATAGTTACTTACCAAAAAATGTTGTTTGTTCAAGGCAGAAAAGAGATATACAAATTTACTTATTAATTTATAATTTAGAGGCCCTCAAATTTATATAAAACATCTTAAAATTATTAAATCATTTATAAGATTCTATCACTCACAGGAAATATCACTACGCCTTAAAAAAAGAAAACAGGAAACTTTAAAGAATGCTTAAGCACATTTAAGAAACAACACAGCTTTTAACACACTAAATGCCAAGTATATATTAGGTCCCATTAATGCAAAAAATTATAAATACTAGCAGAAAGAATGAGTTCAGCAAGATTGCAAGATATAAAATCAATATACAAAAATCAATGTTTCTATAAACTTCAATAAACAATCTGAAAAAAGAAAACAATCCCATTTGTAATAGTATCAAAAGTATAAATTACTTAAGAATAAATTTAACAAGTGCAAGACTTGTATGCTGAAAATTACAAAAATTCTGAACACTGTTGAAAGGAATTAAGATCTAAACAAACAGAAAAGCCCATGGATCAAAGACTTAATATTGTTAAGATATCAATACTCCCTAAATTAATTTACAGATTCAATATTATTCCTCAAAATCTCAGCTGGCTTTTTTATAGAACCGAACAAGCTGACCCTAAAATTTATATGGAAATGCAAGGGACCCAAAATCACCAAAACGATCTTGAAAAAGAAAGTTGGTAGACTCACACTCTTGATTTTGAAACCTACTACAAGCAACAGTAATCAAGGCAGTGTAATACTAGCAAAGGGACAGATACATAGATTAATGAAATAGAATTTAGAGTCCAGAAATAATACTATGTGTTTACGGTCAACTCATTTTTGACAAGAGTGCCAAGACAATTCAATGGATAAAGAGTAGTTTTTTCAACAAATAGTGTTGGGGCAACAAAATAATGATTTTGAACCTCTACTTCACACCACACACACACACACACACACACACACACACACACACACGAACTTGAAATGGGCCATAGGTCTAAAATAAGAGCTAAAAACTATAAAATTCTTAAAACATCGGGGTAAAACTCTGTGACCCTGTGTTAGATAAGACCCAAAAACACCAGTGATATTAAACAAAAAAAAATTCAACTTCATCAAAATAAGTAACTTTCGTGCTTCAAAGAATACCATTAAGAAAGTGAAAAGACAACCCAAAGACTAGAAGAACATATTTGCAAATCAAATACCTAATAAGGGGTTTGTATCCAAAATATATAAAGAACTCTACAACTCAAAATAAGTACAATGAGATAACCACTTCACACTTGCTAGTATGGATATAAATCAAAGTGAGTTAATAGCAAGTTCTGGTAAGGATGCGAAGGAATCAGATCTTTGATACACTACTGCCAGGAATGTAAAACAGTGGAGCCAGTTTGGAAAACAGTCTGGCAGTTCCTTATAAAGTTAAATACAGTTATCATATGATCCAGCAATTCTGGAGGTATATATATCTTAGAGAGATGAAAACATATTTACGCAAAAACTGTACATTTTCACAGCAACATTATATAGTATAGGCCAAAAAGTAGAAACCACCCAGAAGTTCATCAACTGATGAACAAATAAATCTATTCGTATCCACACAATAGAATAATATTTGGCAATCAAAAGGAATGAAGTAATGAGACATGCCACAATATGAAAGAAACTTGAAAATATTAAGTAAAAGAAACCAGCCACAAAAAACATTTATAAAAAATGTTCAGAACAGGCAAATTTATAGACAGAAAATAAATTAGTATTTGCCTAGGACTGGGTATAAAAGTTAAAGCAATGGAGTGTGACTACTAAATGGGCATGAAGCTTCTTTTGAGGGAGGTAAAAATGTTATAAAATTAGACTATAGTGATGGTTGCACATGTCAGTGAATATAATAAAAGTCATTGAATCATACACTTTACATGGGTAAATTATATGGTAAATTATAATTCAATAAAGCTGTTTAAAAAACAAAACTGAAAGGCATCAGAAAAGCAATGAGGGCAGAGAAAAGAGGATAGGAGGTAAGAAGATGCTAAAGACAAACTTTGCCTCTTTTGGAATTATTTGATGGCAACTCATATGCTGGGATCGGAGTTACAAAGACTAGAACTCACTTGAAAGGCTATTTTTCAGTTCAGTGCAGATTAGACTGGTTCACTGTTTCCAGTTTCATTCAATCCTCCTCTCTTCCCTTGGGATGAGAAGAAATGGGTATGCTTCTCTATCCCTCCACCTTACACATGGGTATAATATTGCCTAATATACATCCTACTTTCTGAGAATGTGAAGCCTGTAGATGTCAAATCACTGTCCACCTACATCTTAATAGAAAGTTCTAATAATATCTAAGCAGGGAATACATTGGAAAGAGAGTCACTATTAACTAACGGCAAGAACTACATAGAACAGATTTGCAGATAGCAACAAAGGACTTAGAACTTCTTCATATGAATAGGTAGGAACAAATGAGAATGAAAGACAAGGTAAGACAGGTGGCAAGAGAGGTATCTTGGAGTTTCCAATGTCTGGGCTATTATATTGTTCCCTCATCCTATCTCCTATTCTCTCCTGTGCCAAAGTGCTTCAGTTTTTACTTTGCATGCTGTTCACTATCATACAGACACACTTCTATAAGTCCACAGAGTTCAGTAAAAGTACAGCCATTGCTTAGGAAAAGAACATGGGCTAGAATTATGAAAATACTGATCCACCAAAACAGAAAGCCTCCACTTTCAAAAGGATAATAACTAAGTAGGTAACAACAACTGAGTATGTAACTTCTCATATATTTTAATCATTGTCCATTAGTACTCATCCATTTGAAGACTTATCAACTATGATATAATTATTAGCCATAAAGAACAAGTTAGACCACTAACAAACTAGATTAACAACTTAGTCCATTACCAAATTGGGTCAGATTCAAATTTGTGCCACAGATAATAGGTTCTATGTTGTCAAATCCCTTAAACAATTAAACTCGATGTAAAAATAACAAAACATTTTAAATCCTGTGACAAACTAAATTATAAAGAAATAGCAAAAGTTTTAAAATCTCTGGAGAAATGTTAAGATAGTTAATGAAATCTGAAGACTACAAATTGTCACTAAAATAAGACAATTTCTGTCTTTAATTTTATGTTCCTAACCATGGACAAATTTCTACAATTATATTACACTAAGAGAGAGAGAAAAAAAGGAGTTCTTACTTTAGATAAAAGATTATTTAGTTCATGGGGATGAAGTTTCACCACTTCTCCAAGTTGCTGTGCAGCAGCTTTTCTTGTAACTGGAGTAGTGCCAGTATCCAGTAAGATAAAAAGACGGTCAAGCCTAAAATAACAAAAATATAATGGTTATTCTGACATGTGTTTTTTCATATGTATAATTTTGAGTTAAATGCATTGAGTCTCTGTGTCCGAAGAACTAAGCTAGGGTTGTAGGACATTTCTACTCTCAAGGAACTTGCTATGAGGCGAGGAGTGAACGGGCAAGGCAAATATCCAAATAAGTAGACTATAAATTACAATTAAGATACAAGTCAGAAAAGTGCTTTAAGGACTGGGAACAGAAAGAGCAAATACTATATCTGCAACTGTGTAATACTGAAAAGGCTTCATTAAAGAAATGGTGTATGCGAAGGACCTTAAAGGCAGAATAAGATTTCAATACTGGAGTTGAGGTGGGGAAAGGGAAAGGGAGAGAGACACCTGGAAGAGGGAATAACAACAACACAGCAATAAGAAAAAGGAACTAAATTTAGGGGGGTGAATAACAACTTGATTGTAATTCAGGGTGAACTTAGAACAGCAGGGGAACTTACTGGATTTTGTTAACCAATGTCACCATAAAAATTAACTAATTGATTAAAAAAAAAAACGCTGTTTTGAATTTCCTAATTATTACATTGAACTTGTCGAATGCTTTGGCTAGAATTGACACATTGACAATATTGTCTTCCAATCCATAAATTTAGAATATAATTGCAAAAAAAAAAAAAAAAATGAGAGAGAACAGCAGGAGCTATCACTATCAAAGAAGCCAGAGCCCTATTGTGGAGACTTTTGAATGTTCGACCATCAAGATCTTAGGTCAAAGAAGTGATGGGACTGGAGCTGTTTTAGGAAGGCTAATCTGACAGCAGTATGAAGCACTGAAGTAAAAGGGAAGAAAACACCTAGAGAATTTTAGGCTAACAGTGCAGACCTGAACTATAATCATGGCAAAATTAAAAAGAGGTTAGGAGAAACACTGAAATAAAACATATATGGTATAGTAACTAAATGAAATGTTAAGGAAATGAAAGGATTCTGAGAAAGTCAATCTTAGAAAACAAAGATGTCATTAAAAGAAATGTTAAGAACTAGTGAGGAAATGTTATGACAAATTTACTAGCGACAGGGACAAGATAGCTAGAAGAGACCAACAAAGATAGTTGGAATAGAGATTTGAAGTTCAGGAGAAAGTTGAGACTGAAGTTTATAGGTATATGAATCATCTGTATAGAAATGACGAGTATGGCAATAAATAAGATCTGAGGAAAGACTTTATAAAGGCATATAGCATAATGTCACAAAATCCAGAGCCACAGCACCATGGTTCAGATCTCACTAATGAATAAAGTTGGGAATAAAATACAATGCCTTATACCTAGAATAAGTGGGGAGAACTGGAAAACTGTTACTTTGTATTTGGGATATAGGAAAATCCTAATGTTTTAGAAAGGAAAGTCAGAAGTAACTACCACCAACTGTCCACATATCATGTAAGTCAGTGGTCCCCAACAATTCTGGCACCAAGGACCGGTGGTCCTATGAGAATCTAATGCCTGATGATCTGAGGTGGAGCTGAGGCGGTGATACTAGTGCTGGGGAGCAGCTAAAAATACAGATAAAGCTTCTCTCCCCTTGCCAGCTACTCATCTCCCACTGCACGGCCCAGTTCCTTACAGACCATGGGCTGGCTGGTACCTGTCCATGGCATGGGGGGTGGGGACCCCTGATATAGGTAAACCCCTTTGCCATACTATTAATCAGGCTTAATGAGACAAGTAATGAAAGGAAGGCAGCTTCATATATGGAATAAATATGTACTTTAAACAAGATGACAAGGAGCAAGGTTATATTGACTGTGCCCAATCCTATATAAGGGGAGATTTAGTGAATACACTTTTGGATTTCATCAAATGAAGAAGAAAAAGCAAGTAAGGTCCCAAAGCTAATCATGAGTCTTAAGCATTAGACTGGAAAGAGGACCCGATTTTTCTTCTGGGATTCTTTTTCTTTCATTAAGAGCTAAAATAAGTTCTGAAAGCCTTTTATAAGACAATCTATAAAGGGGAAATGAAATGAGCAGAGTGTTTTTCTTTTTTTCTGGTAGTATTTCTCAAACTAGCCAGTCACTAATAAGTACAAAATCATTATAATTGGTAATAAATATAACTAACATAGATCCTTTTCAGTCAAGAAAACTAAGAGTATTATGAAAACTTTTCAACTACTTCAGAACAAAACACTAAGAGGAAAGGTTCAAATTTTATAATTAAAGGTTCATAAAAAGGGCATATATCAAGAAAACTATCGGAGGCTACTAAAACTAGTGGCATAAGGAAAAGTAAAACATAGGTTTTGCTTCCAATATACTGAGTGGCTCAGAGTGAATATAAAGGAATTAATTTTTATAAGACATGCAAAAGTTAATTTTCTTTATACATATACTATGCATGGACACATCTCACCTTATTCATTCAAAGCTATCTAACTACTTGCTTTTATCATTCATTCATCAGTTTTTGCTACAGGATTTGGTGAATAGTGACTTGGAAAGATAGCAAGACAAAAGAAAGGGAAAAAATTTTTCTTCAGACAGGTGGTGTCCTTAAGAAGTTCTAAGACTAAGTCAGACGCCAAACCCCGTCCCCAGAAAATGACTTCCCTCCCTAATCCCATACATAACTCTCAGAATGCCTTCTAACTTATTTTCATCTTTAAAAGCAGTTGTAATATTTATTAGAACCCTCTCTGAATGAATATCTGCATATTGCCGAGACCATATGATTTTGAATGCCTATACTCAATGAAATTTGTGAAAAGAAAATTTAAATATCTACGAACAACTTTCTGTTAAGTATCTAGACAAATACTCATTTAAACCTTCTATATTCTACAATCTTCTATATTGCGGCAGGCAAAATTACCAAAAATTTTTTCCTACAAAGAATATATTAGTTTTAGGTCAAATTTATGATACAGTGGACTTACAATTATATATGCTGCATGTATTCATTATAACAGTATTGGGCTCTCCTGTATGTGTACAGTTTACATAGATCCAGGACTTTCCTATAGGAAACAGTGGTAAAATAGAAAACAAACTAGACTGGAAACAAACCTTTAAAGGTCCCTAATAAGACCTACTTCTGTCACTTATTAGAGGACTTAGGGAAGCTCACTTGGCTTAACCTCTTATTTTGGAGGTAAAACTAGATAATTTAGCTGTATTTTATAGCTTCACATCATTGCAATATTTTTTGTAGGTTTCTTTTTCCTTACATAATATAATGTTTGTCATATCTTTAACTTATTTGGTGCCAAGCTCCTCAGACTGCACTTCTGTAAAGATTTCACCTACTTCAAAATTACTTTTCCATGATGGTGTTTCTAAATTTTGTGACCAAAAGCAAAGTTGGCTGCAAAATGAACACTCTAAGGAAGTGACAATACTAAGATGTTTATAAATCCACGTGTAAAAAGTTAAAAGTGACCACTCAAAGTTTCCCCCAATTATTTCCATATTCCTCAGCTCCAATTACCATTCTCTATTCCTTAAAAAGAAATGGACTACTTAACTGAGTAGATCTCTAAGGTATACAACACAAATGATCAAGTTCTCTCCTTAAGACATCTCAAGGTTGGTCTTTACACTTATCCTGTCAAATAAAAAGACAGTCCTCACTCCTCAAGACTTACATACTATCTCATTGTTTTCTTCATACTATTCCATTCTATCATCATTCAATTATCCTTGAACCGGTACCTTAAATCACTGCCTTATTAATCTATTCCCTTCCATCTTCAAATATGCAGACGTCTGTCTCTAATGAGGAAATAAACTGCTTAACCTCCATCTTGTAGAACACTTTCTTTTTTACTGCCAAGTATCTAGAACAAGTGTTTAAAATCACTTCTTTTATTTCCTCGCCATTCAGTTTAATCCTTATCAGTCAAGTCTCTATCCTTCTCTACTAATGAAATAGCACATTTGACAAAGTCATCAACGAACCTGTAAGATCCCGATCTAATTGTTTTGTAAATCCAATTTTCTTAACTCTCCTATGATAACTAATTATCAGCAAATTCCCCATTCTTGAATATTTTCCTTCCTAAGTTTTTGCAACATATTACCCTGTTCTTCTCTGAACTGTTCAATTTTTTCCTTGGTTTCTCTACTCTTACCACCCTTAATATGAACATTCTCCCAGATTCAATCCTTGGGTGCTCATCTCTCACCAGTTTCTCTGTTAGAAAGCTATAGTATTTGTTAAAATTATAACAGTTTGAATAATTCCCAAATCTGTCCCATCTGGAAGGACTAGTGCTACTGTTTGGTGAGCATAACCCCATACTAATATGATCTTACTGCCGGATTTACTTCCTAAAGCACCCTTTGATCAAATTACTGTCTTTACTCAAACTATGAATGGCTCACCCTTACCTATCAGATAAGCAATCAAAAACAAAAAAGTATCTCCTAAACATGGACTAGTTTGGTGTTCACAATTTGTCTATACTGTTTTTCCTCCACCTGGAATGTCATTACCTGGTTCAATCCTTTAGATAGCTTCCATCCATCAAGATTTAAACTCTTGAAATCATCTCAAACTACTATACCACAGAGATTACTTCCTCTTCTGAATTATCATCTTGAATAGCCATTTTGGTATTTATTATGCTTTGTTTTGTGGCATCTCTTACATTGAACTGTCACATGATGTCTCATGCTCATTAAGTGTCACCTATTTCAATGATTCTTTTGCTCCCCCATAATACTTTGCACAGTATCTCTACACAGTATTCAACTATTTGTTGAGTAGTTCATTTACTGTAATTAAAATTATAAAGAAAAGTTCAAGTTTTTAAGGGGCAAATTTAAGTAAGATTTTTAAGCAAAAAAAAAAAAAAAAAGTTTGTATCCTTTAAAAAACAGCCATAATCTACAAAAGATGTATTACATAAAAACAAGTTATAAAAATAACAAAACCAATGGTAAGGTAATGTTTCAGTAAGTGAAAAAAATCAACACAGCATTACTTCAGCATTTCGAACATCAAGGCTGTTATGTCTGCTCCAAAGAGCAAGTTGAAAGAAACTGTGTGGCAGGCACTGTATTCCTTCAATAATTTCTACCTTTCCAAAACTTTCCTTTAGTTTCCTGCTACCCAGCCTCATTAGAACCACACTCCTGCCCAAAGATCTTTGGCTCCTCTCTGACCTAATGCTGATCCTGTCTCTCAGCCATAGTTTCTCTTGCCTCTCTTTTCTGCCAAGCCTTTTATCCCCATGCCATGTCATGTCACCTCTGCTCCTCCACCAGCCAACTGCCTTGAAGGTAGTAGATCGGCTCACTCTCTTATCCAGTTCCAGGCCTGTTTATTCTTACATCTTCCACTTTGGTAGTAATCGAATACGCTTCCCTGAATAGAGGAATAGGGACACAAGAATGTTTCTTTGGTCTCTTGACTCAAAGCTCCTTTTGGAGTTCTCCATTCCTCTCCAGGACAGCAGATTAGATACCACACAAAGGACTAACAAAGAGATGTACAGACCAGGATCCAACAAGAGGGCAGTCTGACCTGTTACCACAGGGTAGCCAGCTAAGAGGCAAGCAGGGTAAGCATCAGGCCACAATGGAAAAGGCTAGTATAGGAAACTGGTGGGAGAGGGGGAAAGGCCTTGAGACAGGATCAGTATTATGTTGAAGCACAGACAGAGCACTTGGTGAGAAAAAGGTCCTGAAGGAAGCTATGTAGTCAGAAGAGTAAGGAAGTTAAAAGAACGGCTAATTGGGAGAACACAGTACTTACCACAAGACTTCTTTTGGCTAAACCTCTTACAGAAAGGCTAGTAGAAAAAAATGCCATTCTTCATTTTCTGAAGGATAGACAGATGGCAAAAAGATAACAGATGTCACCTGAATGCAAGGTACCAAAGACTGTAGAATAATTTAAATAAAACATAAGGCAATTACATTTGACAATATCCACTGCTTATGAATTTACTGATGATATGAAATCTGGTCCATGTTCAATTTGGATTTTAATTTTGAGATAACTACACAAGACATGATTCATGTTTTATTTACCAACCTAGGATTTCAGGTAACTGCTATAAAGACTACCTATAAAAAGAATATGTGGAAGTTTGTAGAGGTTATGCAAGCAGCTGCAATCTAATCCCTCTTCTTTTCAGCTCTTTGCATTAATTCATAAAGACATAAAAAGAAACCAAAAGAAATCAAATGCATTTTGAACTATGACCTAGATTACTACTTCATCCTTATTAAACAAGTATATGTTCCATTTCCATTCCTAAGCCATCTGAGTATGGGGAAAAAAGGGTATATAACTTCCTCAATCCACTTCCAATCTCAATAGTCTCAGATTAAATTTAATCTCTCTGAAAAACTGTAGATCAACAGAATACTTCATAAAGATGGCTTTGTAATCTTAACTTTGTAACCTTAAAAGAGAATGATCTGTCAAGTCTGTCCATTTTGTTGTGCATTTTTTACATTTAGCAAAAGTGCAGTAAAATTTAAAACAAACTACTTGAATTTTCACTTTTCTGTGTTACATGGGGAATAAAAAAGAAAACAGATCTCTAATATGAACACTGTACTAAGTCCCACATGTTATCATTAAGTGAGAAAAGTTATGGTCAAAAGAAACAACTTCCAAGAAATTCTCCAGACTGGTGTTTTAAAATGCCTATCTTCTAGTTCATATTATGGGTATTCTGAAACTACACTGTTACATTCTTTAAACAAGTAGATTAACCTAACATACCACAAAGAACACTAAGAATCGATATAAAGATGTGAAACCACACCAAAGCCAAGTGCATGGCCAGGTGCATGCTAATTAAATTACATTTCCCAATTCCCACTCTAGAACATAAATTCCATGGGAATGGAGAATCCATTTTTGTTCTCTGCTATATCTCCAACACCTAGAACATAGAAAGCATTCTGTAAATACTTGTTAAATGAATGCTGAAGAAATAAAAGCAAGCTGTGTTATCTCCTTCAGGACATTTTTTTTCTAACCTCCACCCCATCCAACAACCCATACAGAGCCTTTTGCATGACTTTATCTTAAAGATAAAATTAGAGTTCCTTAGCAGAAATATCTGTGGTTTTAAAACTTTATGCAGAATTGCACACTTTAAAATGGTTAAAGTGGGAGAGCATTGAGATCTCGCTCCATCATGTCGTCAGTTTAAAATGGTGAATTGTATTTTGTGTATTTTATCACATTTAAAACAAAACAAAAAGCCCTCCTCTATATAAGTTCTTTGAGTAATAAACCAAAGATACAGAATTAACTGTATGGATTAAAATGGAAAAGTTCTATAATGCATGCCCTACCTTTCCTGGCTTCGTTGTCCCTAAATTTAAGTATGAAATATTTGATATACAGTAGTCCCTCAGTATCTGAGGGGGATTAGTTCCATGACACCCCTCATCCTACCCCTTGGATACCAAAATCTGTGGATGCTTATGTCCCTTATATAAAATATCACAATACATTCTTGTACATCCTTCCCTATACAGCAAGTCCTGGAAAAATGACATTTTGTTCAGCATTCTTTCATTATAACATTGATGAGATAATGTGACAATAGGAACTTCACTCCTGTTTATACCAATTAGCCAATGGTAAAATCGGTTTCGTTATATATTGTTTGATATATATAGTTTCCCTTCAAGTATGAGAATCTCTCAACAACATTAAGTGAGGATTTACCATACTTTAAATCACCTCTAGATTACTTGTAATACCTAATACAATGTAACTGCTAAATAGTTGCTATATTATATTGCTTAGGGAATGACAAGAAAAAGTCTGTACATGTTGAGTACAGATGGAACCATCTTGGCCTAACTACACCGTGCATTTAGTAAGAACAGTAACTACCCACCTCCCACTCCCTGTTTTCAATCTGCAATTGGTTGAATCCACACATACAGAATCTGTGCATCTGATGGGCAGACTACAACTGTAATTTACAGTAATCCCTTCTGTCAATCCTATAATGAATAGAAATTAGTAGTACAGAAGGAAACACAAGAAACCTATGGTGTCCTATAGGTAATTAAGATCATTTCAGCATTTTCCCTGTCATTAGGAAGACTCTACTAGAACCTCCCCCACATCAAGAAACTTCCTTTTATTTGGCAAAACAGGCCCGTGGAAACAATGTTTCTCTGAAATATCAGCAGTGCAGAGATAGAATTAACAAAACTGGGTAGAGATCTGTTCATATGTAGCAATTTGTTTCTTCCATAAGAGAGTATGTTTCATTTTTTTTTTCCTGAATCTTTTCTGAACAGTGCATCATTTTCAAATGCAAAAGTATGTATCACAGATGTAAGGTATGGCTTCTAACACAGTCAAATCATAATTACTGTCTAGACATTTTAGACATGATCTTTACAGCTTAGCTCACTGAGGAAAAAATTCTCTAAATATTTTTAAATTTTCTTCTATATAATCATATTAGCTAGTCAATGTACAACAATTAACTGAATCAATTGTGGCATACACAAACTAAGATCTCAAAAACAAGCTTAAAAATCTACAGTAAGTCATGGAACCCAAAAATGTCACAGATTAGCCATCTTTTTTTTTTTTTTTTTTTAAGTTTACTGGGATAACATTGCTTAATACAATCATATAATTTTCAGGTGTACATTATCATTTGACATCTGTATATTCTATTGTGTGTTTACTGCCCAAAGTCCAGTTTACTTCAGCTACCATATATTTGATTCTCTTTACCCACTTCACCCTCCCCTATCACCCTATATTTGACCCCCTTTACTCCGTCCACCTCCCCTCTTCTCCCCAAACCCACTAGTAACCACTAGTCTATAGATCTTCTGTAATGAATATAATACGCTTTAACAATCCCTCTGAGGTTGCCTTTCTTTACTGCTGATTACCAGACCCCAACTAGGTGACAGATGATACTGAGAGAAAAGCTCACAAAGTAAAACAAAAGTATTCAAAGATTTAACAACTGTGATTTTAACTGTTTTCAAGCAACACTGAACACTTTAATAAATAATTTGTCTTTTTTGCTGAGGTTAGTTTTGTGGGAGCAAGTCAAGTAGCGAGTGAGCTTAGCTCTCTTTCCAGCATTCACATCTTAAGAGCAACATTGTTCTCTACTCCTACATTTTTGTATACTGTCTCTTTTATTAAGGGTCTAAAGGAGAAATACATTTTTCAATAATATTTCAGTGAATTTTACATAGAACTTCAATGTTATCAATGTACTTGCAATTTTAGAGTCGCAAAGTTTATGATGTGTTGGGTTTTGTTTTGGGGGGTTTGTTTTGTTTTGTTTTTATGGTGCAAAATTTAAATCACCCAGCATCAAGAATTGACCATTCGCTTTCATAATTTGCCAGTCTTACAATTCAAAGTACAGTAAAACTAGGCCTTTATAAAACTCTAAGCAGGGTCTTAAAACTTTGATCTTAAAAAATGCAGGGTTACTTTAGATCTAATTTGCATTCTAAAATGCCATACTATCAAAGAATTACACTATACTATAAACTTTTAAAAACAGTTCTGATGATACCCACTGTGTTTTTAAAGTTATAAGCCTGGTCAATATTCAAAGCTATAGTTGAAGTTTTTCTTCCTGACAAAAAACAAAAACAGAAAACAAAAACTGTAGCTAAACTCAGAAACACTCACTGAAAACCAGTGGAAATAGTCTCCTATGTATATACGTCAATTATGGTAAATCATGACAGGTATTAAAACAAGCAACAAAATCATTTATTTATTCATTTTTTGAAAATATACTGAGCAACTACTAGGAACCAGGTACTCTGCTGGGATAGAAAGATCAGACATACTCCCTTTCTCTCACAGTTTATGTTAAACCAAGCAGAGGAGAGAATAGACAGTTACAAAGTATGATAAATATTACGATTGACAGAAGTATACATTGGTGCAAATAGCTCAAATGAAGTAAAGCCAGAGGAGGCTTCCTGAGCCAACTGACATATAGGCTGAGACCCAAAACAAAAGGTTGATTAGCCAGACTTGGGGGAAGGGGATGGGGGGAGGGGGGCAGAAAAAAATGTTCCATAGATAAAGAGAAGGATGTAAGACTATAGATTCAAAATGAAGGCGAATGAAGGAAAGAGAGAGACAGAGAACTTGACACAAGACGAGAAGCTAAAAATATGAAGCAGGAATCAGATCACAAAGGATCTAGTAAGATGTTTGTTAAAGAATTTGGACTTTATCCTAAAGCAACAGAAAACTATTGGGTTTTAAGCAGAAAAAAAATGACATTAATATTTATTAGCAAATAATATGGCCATGGTGAAGAATAAATTAGAGAAGCCATGGGAGGCAGGAAGAACAAGGGGCTACTGTTGCAGGTGTCTTGGATTATAGGTGATGGTGGAATGGAGTAGGATTGTGGTAATTGGCTTGCAAAAGGGAGGAAAAAAAAAAAAGATTAGAAAGGTAGAACTGACAGGATTGGGTTTGGTGACGGGCCAGATTGGGGAAAAAGGTGGGAGGGAGAAGTCAAACATTATTTTCAGATTTCTGAACCTGGCTACTGAGAGAATGATGGTACCAACTTACTATTTCCCTTCAGTTGGAAACATTGATAAGATCCTAAAAATATTACTCTTTTCCCTTATGTACACTGATATAAAAAGAGCAAAAACATTTTCAGATTTGATTCTGGCAAATATGATTTTTATCTTTTAAACCATCTTCCACCTATTCTGCATAAAATCATATTAAAATGAGTCTGTATTCCACAAGCACACACCAACAGGAGAGAAAGAAAATTTAGGAAAAACAAGACAAAACAAAACAAAATATGTTTAGTGCATGAAGAAGGCCAGCGTGAAATTAAAGTTTGCTATTCAGAGTTAATCCTCAAATGAAAAAAGCAACAACTAACAGTATCCTCAAAACACAAGTCTCAAAACTGTTTTCTTTGAACCTATTGTATTATTAAGCACAGAAGTAGCTTTTTCATAAAACCATGACGGTTTTTTTTTTTTTAAAGTAGAATGTCACAGAATTTTGGCAAAATGAACAAGAACCTACATAAAAAAGAACACTACCCTTTGAAATCCAACATCAAGAATAAAAAGCAGTAGTTTTCCTTCATCAAACTCACTCGTTCAGAAATTCAGGTGCCCTAAACTTCTGTAAATAGAGTAGCACTGGCCAAGGAGATTAGGATCTTTTAAATACTTTCATTTTGTTTCTATAAAACTATATCTAATACTGTGAAAATACACAGTCAGCTCTAAGAAAGCAACTTCAAGAACTAATCATTCCCTTAAACACTGTAACATCTGCTAAACAAATCTCATATTAAGTTTATGTATTGATGTATTTATAATGTGTGTATATATTTACATGGGAGATAAAAAAATTAAAAGATAAACTTCTGTATTTGCAAAAATTGAAAATACTATTTGTTCTCTTGAGGTACATTTATCTCTCAAAATAAGAATTTCCTCACACTGAATAGATTTGATTAATCTGTGAAATAAAAATTAGATGCTCCATTCTATAGGTACCTAGCAACCTCCTTCACCAACTCCCAGGGGCTTCTCCCACAAATTATTTCATCAGTTATCTAGGGAGTCTGTGAGGGATGGGTTATCATTTCTCTTGTAAAACAGATAAAGCCTGAGCTCATATTGTGCTCAAAGAATGTGTTCAATTAATTGTGAAGAAAAAATGAAAACTGTTTTCTGAACTATCATTTTTCCTTCAGTCTCTGTGGCAGAAAGACCCAATTTTCATGAAAACTTACCTCAACTCTAATGAATTTGGTGAATCCTTCTGACTACTATCAGAGGAACTATCCCCTACTTACATGTGGTCCACTCTATCAAACCTCTGACAGAAAAGTTTTCCCACCATTCTATCATATTGCAGGAAAAGAGGACTTTCCTCCTACAGCTACGCAAATGTCTCGTTGGTTTTCTTAGTTTTCCTAGGCTTCCTGTTGTCAGGCAATATTTTTAAATAATTTAAGATTTGTAATGTATTGTTCACGCCTTAGTTAAGGAAAATGGTACTAAAACGATAATTCGACAAAAATTTAACTGCTGACAACTGAATGTTTACTGCTAAACAAAAGAATTCTACTGTAAGAAAAAGTCCTCAGAACATATCCTTAAAGCCATAAATACCAATTTTTAATGTAATTAGAAGGTCATTTAAATAACAGGACTCGTATCTCCCCGACTTAGTTACTACAAAGCTTTCTCGCGAAATGGAGGTTAGAGATCAGCCTGAGAATACTAACAAAGATAAAAGGCTCCCCTAGAACTGAAAGAAGGAAGAGAAACCAGACAAGAAACGTGGCGAAAAAAGAGAAAAACTAGTTCTATCGTGGCAACGGGTCAATTCCACAAAACATTTTTGAACAGGATTTACTAGTAACCTGAACCCAAAACCACGCAGACTGAGGAGCGAACTCTGAAGTCTGTGGAAGAAGGCGCCCAGTGACAACGGGAACCACTCTTTTCTAGGAGTTGGGGCACAGAGAGGCGACAGTGCCTCGCAAGGTCCTCCTTCCCTCCGCTCGTCAGGAGCTAGACCCACCTGGAGACCGCCATGGCCCGGCGCCGGCGGTTCGAGGTTCCCCGCGAGCTAGGGCCCGCGACGCTGAGGCGCTAGTTTCCAGAGAGCACACCGGCGCAGGCCCAGGCCGCGAAGCAGAGGGGAGCGACTGGTGAGGTGCGGGGCGTCGCGGCACGGGCCCTCGGGCATCTGCCCCGCCGCTTACCCGAGCTTGTCCCCGTCGCGGCCCGGAAGAAGGGGTCTGAGACAGCGGTGGAGATGGCAGTCCTCCGACCCGCACGACTTCAAACCCGGTGCCCCCAACCCCGCTCTTTGCTGACGCAGGCGTCGGCACGCCGGACTGAGCGTCAGCGCGCCGGAAGTGACGTCAGCTCGCCCCGAGTGATTCCGTTCCTCCAGTGAGAGCGAGGAGTACGAGCTGCGTTGTCTTGGTGGCTTCCTTCTCCCCCGACAAAAAAGTTTCTTTTTACTGATCTGAAGAGGGTCATTAGTCTTAAAACGATGCGAGAAGGAGAAATAAGGAGTCCCTTATTTTCTAGAAAAGGGAAAAAGGCAATTTATCCAAGATTCCAGAAATTCTAATACTTGGTCTCTAATTCCTTATGGTTCTTTCCTCATCCCACCAGACTTCTAGAGAAAGCAGATAGGAAGGACCTTAGGATGCTCTAGTCCAGGTAGCGATGCCAGTGGGAATATTGAAATTAAGAAAGATCCGCGATGGCACTTACAACGCGGCTCAAAGTTTCGCCATATTTGCCAGAAGTGTTGCATAGGTATCGAAGAGAAGGCCTTCTGGCAATCATTTTGCCAAGTTTGATTTCTTAATTGTTTATGTTGTTGGTACCATCATTTTCTCAGCCAGATGTGAAAACTCCCAGCCTGTTCAATCGCTTAATTCCTCAGACTTTTAAACGTTATTCTGTCATCTAGTGCAGGCCCTTAACACCTTCGACTTGACTTTTATGATAGTAGTCAAAGTAATACCTCTCCACATTCTTCAGTCGACCCTGTTTTATAGCCATCAACAGATTAATCCTCAAAAACCACTGCTTTTATCATGTCACTCCTCTGCTTCTAAACCTTGTACATTGGCTTCTCATTACCTGAAGAGGCTATGTCTCAACCTATGAGTCTGTTTTTCATCTGTAAAACGAGGCTAATGAGAAGCACTGTAGAAGGTTATGGAAATAAAATGAGATCATGTATTTAGAAGAGCTTACAAGAGCTTCATAAACCATAAAGTAGAATATAAATGTTAGGGGAAAGAAATGAACATAAGTACCTACTCTGTGGTAGGCATTTATCATTCATTATATCATGTAATTTGTAGGCTAGCTCTATAAAGTAAGTTTTAATCTTCACTTGATAGGTAAGGAAACTAAGCCCAAGATCCAAGCTAGTAAATCTACTTACTGTTCATTCATACATCAAATATTTGGCACGTGTTCTGTGTCAAACACTCTGTTAGGCCCTGCTTATATTAAACGAAATACGATTAAACTGATGTTGGAATATCTTCACAATTCAGTCTCCTCCCACCTTCTCAATTTGTCTTGCACCACTGAAATTAACTAGCAGGTACTATTTACTGATGGGATACTGCATTCATTTATTCAGCCAAAATTAAGTACCTATCAAGTGCTAAACTCTGTACTAGAGATTGGGGCTTCAAAAGAAACCAAAACAGAAATAGACGCCCACTCTGGTTGAACTTATATTCTAATGGAAGAAAGAAATAAACATAAACAAGAAAACATCATGTTTACATGCTATGTAAGATAGAAACTCTAGATTGAGCAATTAGGGAAAAAGGAGTTGCTTATGCTGAGGCCTGAATGACAAAACGGAGCCAGCTGTGTGAAGACCTGAAGAGCCTTCCAGGTAGAGGATACACCTACTATAAAAAACGTAAGAGAAGTCTGCTGTGTTGGGGGCCCAAACTGGGAGAGATAGAAAGGGGGCATTATGAGGAATTTGGATTTTACTCTAGATGCAGTAGAAAGTCATAAGAGTATTTTATGCATGTGAGTAAAATGATCTAATATACATTTTAAATCTTTAATATCTAAGATATGTAGTTCAAAATAACATTTAGAAGAGAGATAAGGGCTGATATTATAAGTTTGAAAGGAATAATGTCATAGTTAAATATATTGATGTCAAGCCGAATTGTTTTAAAATCTTTTCTTACCACACTTAACAACTGTGTGTCCAGGGGAGTGTATAACCTTCCTAGGCTTCAGTTCTTTCATCTGGGAAATGGAGATAATAATAGTACTGAATAGGGTTGTGGAGAGGATTAACTGAGATAATAAATATACAGCATTTAACCAAGTGATTGTCACAGTAAACACTAAAAATATTATAAATATTATAAACTACAATAATTATTCTTTTTGTTAACTATGCAACCTTGAGCAAGTGACTTCACTTATATGTCTCAATTTCTTGGGGATAATAATACGACTGGTCCACAACCCTTACCTGAAACACCTGCCAGATAGTCTCCTGAATTTAGAATTCTTATTTATGTCACATCCCAACAGCTTCTAGGGCAGCACCCTGTAATTAAGTACATGTATAGTTCTACAGCAAAATGTATTAACAGCCATGCTAAGAGGAACAAATAAAAGACTGTAAATAGCTACATGGCAGTTCAGGACAGGTTTTGCTGCCAAATTAATTTTTTTTAACTATGATTTTCAAACTTTTTTCAGTTTCAAAACTGTAAATAATGGATCATAAACCTGTAGTTTGTAAAATTGTAAGGATTAAATGAGCTGATTGTGAAACCCTTAAAAAATAGTAAATGCTAAATATTAGTGATTCTTTTTTAATCTCTAGAAATATGGCTTCAAAAACGAATGGCAAACGAAAGAAATATTGAACGAAGAATATTAGAAGATTGATTCTCTATGTGTACCATATCCCCAAATAAATATCAGATGAATTAAAGATCTAAAAATTAAAAATACAGAACTCTAGAAATATTAGAAAACTATGCTGAAGAGTATTTTGAGCTTGGGGATTGGCATGAAGTATTCGAATTGATGAAAAGCAAGGACCTACAACCAAGATTACTAAACCCAGCAAAGCTATCATTTAGAATTAAAGGGCAAGAACAAGCTAACAGAGTTCATCAACACCAAACTAGTATTAAAATAAATATTAGAGGGACTCCTTTATGAAGAAGGAAAAAAAGATAAAAATTATGAATAATAAAATGGCAATAACCACATATTTATCAACGATTACTTCAAGTGTAAAAGGATTAAATGCTCCATCAAAAGATATGGTGGCTGAGTGGATAAGAAAACAAGACCCTTATATATTCTGCCTACAATAGACTCACTTCTGATCATAAAACACACACGGACTGAAAGTAAAAGGATAATAAAAGATATTTCATGAAAACAAAAACAAACAAACAAAAAATCTGGGGTAGCAATACTTACACCAGACAAAATAAACTTTAAAACAAAGGCTATAAAAAGAGACAAAGAAGAAGCCAGTAATTCTATTTCTGGGTATTTACTTCAAAGGGACATGTGTATCCATTTGTTCATTGCAGCATTACTTACAATGCCAAGATATGGAGGCAAACTGGGTGTCCATCAATGGATGAGTGGATAAAGAAGAGATGGTACATATGTAAAATGGAATATTACTCAGCAGTTAAAAAAAATGAAATATTGCCATCTACAACACCACAGCTGGACCTAGAGAGTATTGTGTTGAGTGAAATAAGTTAGTCAGAGAAAGATAAATACCATATAATTTCACTTACATGTGGAATCTAGAGAACAAAATAAACAAACAAAACGGAAACAAACTCATTGGTATAAAGAACATTTTGAGGGTTGTCAGATGGGAGGGGTATTGGAGGGAGTGAGTAAAAAGGGGAAGGGATTAAGAACTACAAATTGATAGTTACATAATAGTCATGGAGACATAAAGTATAGCATAAAGAATATAGTCAATAATATTGTAATAAATATGTATAGTGTCAGATGAGTACGAGACTTGCTGGGGTAATCATTTGAAAGTTATATAAATGTCAAATCACTATTCGTACACCTGAAACTAATATAATATTGTATGCCAAGTATAACTGAAAAATAAAAAATTTATTTTAAAAAGGTATAAATTATCCAGTTAATTTAGACTTTTATATCAAAGTTATTAGATTTATATTGTTATAAGTTATTAGTTATATTGTTGCTTCATGCTAAAGACAAAATAAATTTTAGATGGATTAACAGGAATTTTAAAAATAAAAACTTAATATAGAAAATATATATTAAATTTCATGTATCAAATCTCAAATGAGATTTGATATGGATGTGAATTATGCCTTTCTATGGTCAAGTGGGAGTGGAGCAATGATGAAAGGAGGGGGAAAAGGAAAATCAGCCTAGTGCCCCAACAACAGGTCCATACCCGGGCCTCTGGTTGAAATAAACATATGCAGGAAAGCGTACACACGCAGGTTGAGGATCTTAAAATTGAATTTTATTGTTTTCCCTCTTTAATTCCCCCCACCCACCCACCCACCCGCACACACACTTTCACCCCTGACGTATGGATGTTGCTATTTCCCCTTAAGGACTGGATCTCTGAAGGCGGGGCATCTTACCCCCAAGCACTCACAGCACGCACCTGGATCCTGGTGCACCCAAGGTATGGTCCATGGCTCCACCTGTGGCGCAAACCCAGGACCTTCTGCGTGTAAAGAAGATGTGCTAACCACGACACTATGGAGCCATCCCAAAACTGATTTTTAAAAAATCTACTTAGTCCTATACACTTCTCTAAAAGGTTTTGGATATCCTCATGGGTACTTATACTGCAGTTTAAAGACCACTGCTCTAGGGAACTATTCTTGTCCACAAGATCTCTATAAGGGTGTTCATTGCAGCATTGTTTGTTATCTAGAAAAACCTAAAAATGACTGAAATGTCCATCAGTGGAATGATAAATTAAATATAATATAGCCACATAATGGGATGCCAATAGTGGTAAAGTAAATTAACTAGATCTACATATGCCAATATGGACAAAGCTCAAAGCCATAAGCTGAGTAAAAAAAAAAAAAAAAAAAAAAAAAAAAAAAACAAGATAAAGAATATTATTTACAATAGAATACGATTTCTATAAATTCTAAAAACTATACTTACAAAGCAATACTATTTGTATTTTTTAAATTATAGGTTCAACATATAGAAAAATATTATGGTTTTGAGATTAATACACTTTATGCATGTGGCAGTAATTCATTCATTTTTTTATTACTGATGAATAAACAGATTGTATGGCAACTGTTTATTCATTCACCTGTTGATGTATAATTTGGTTGTTTCCATTTTAGAGCTATTATGATGAATAAAGTCATAAATACTTTTGTACCTGTCTTCTTGCGGTTCTATGCTTTCATTTACTTTGGGTAAATACCCAGGAGTAGAATGACTGGATCATAGAGTAGGTGTGTATTTAACTTTGTAAGAAAATGTCAGTTTTCTAAAGAGATTGTACCATTTTATATTCCTACCAGCAACGTATGAGAGTTCAAGCAATCAACTTTTCGCCTTGAGCACTGAATTAGCTACAAAAGAAGTTGAAAAATTATCCTTGTCTAAAAAGCTTACAATATAATTTGTGAGATTAGGCCAATCCACATTAAACAAAGAAAATTTGAATATTAAACTGTTCAAAGCTTATTTTACCTGCAGAAAGAAATATGTAATTTTAAAAAACCAAAAGGCACAAGGTCCCCTGCCCCTACCCAATTCACCATGGAAGTTCATTGGGTCAGCTACCTTTCCCTAGGGAAAGAAAAGAAGGAGGTGCTACACAGACTTTGTTCCTTAAGATTTTTTCCTTTGTGGGATTCACAGGGCAGGACTATGTAGTTAATCACTGAAATTGCCAAGATATTTTACCCCATTCTAAACTATTAAGTAGTACACAGTGTGAATTCAAACGGGCATGTTGGATCGCTGATACAAATGAGATTTTTTTAAAATCAATATTAAGATATATATTTTATATTTTCTTATACATCTCACATCATGATGTCTTTTACAGTGTCTTTGTTTGGACTATATAAGAATTTAAAACCTTTCATGCATCAAGGGACACTATGAAGACAGTGAAAAGACAACCTATGGAATGGGAGTAAATATTTGCAAATCATATATCCTGTAAAAAGTAAATATCCAGAATATATAAAGAACTCCTATAACTCAACAACAATGACAAAACAACCTGATTTAAAAAATGGGCACAAGACTTGAATAGACATTTCTACAAAGAAGATATACAAATGACCAATAAGCACACCAAAAGATGCTGAGGAATACTAATCATTAGAGAAAAGCAAATTAAAACCACTTCGCACTCATAAAGATGGCTATTATGAAAACAATCAAACAAATAAACACACACTAAATAACAAGAATTGGCAAGGATATGGAGAAACTGGAACCCTTGTGCACTGTTGGTGAGAATGTAAAATGGTACAGCCACTATAGGAAACAGTATGGAGTTTCCTCAAAAAGTTAGAAACAAAATTACCATATGATCCAGTAATTCCATGTCTGGGGGTATATCCAAAAGAATTAAAAGCAAGAACTCAAACAGATATTTGTTTACCCATGTTCGTAGCAGCATTATTCACAATAGCCTAAAGGTAAAAGCAACACAAGAGCCCACTGACAAATAAATGGGTAAGCAAAATGTGGTACATACATATAGTGGAATGTTATTCAGTCTTGAAAGTCAGGAAATCCTGGCATATGCTACACCATGGATGAACCTTGAAAACATTATGCTAAGTGAAATAAGCCACTCACAAAAGGACAATTACTATATTATTTTATTTATATGAGGAACCTAGAGTAGTCACATTCATAGAGATAGAAAGTAGAACGATGATCGCCAGGAGCTAGAGGGAAGGAGGAATAAGGGGTTATTGTTTAATGTGTACATTTTGTTTTGGAATATGATAAATGTTCTGGAGATGAATGATGGTGATAGTTACACAACAGTATGAATGTATTTAAAGCCATCGAACCGTACACTCCAAAATGATTAAAATGGTAAATTTTATGTTATGTATATTTTACCACAATTTATAAAAAGTAGCTTCTGGTAGAAGTTACCTGCCTCTGACACAGCACGGCACATCTGTGTGTCTTAACTTTTTCCTCTGGGAATAATGTTTCGGACAGAAGGCATGGTCTCTGGAATATATGACTTTTCAGATAATAAACGTTTTCATTGTAATTAGTACAGAATGTCACAAGATGTCACTCTTTATCTGAGAAACTATTTCAATTTGGTTTGAGTAGCTGATACCAATAAGTAATGCCAGAACAACAGACAAACACGGTTTTAGGGCTTTACTCATACAAACATGGTTTTGGGGGAAAGAGATTTTCATCTCAAAATGTATTAAGAAGTTACTCTTGTTTATGAAACTTATGTTAATATTTGTTAATTTCATAGGTACTAATTGTATTTCACTATATATCAAATAGGTGTAATTAAGACATAACTAACTTTGCAATTGATTGTAATGACTCAAAGCTGAAATATAAAGGTCATTGATCAGTGAAAGTCAGGTAGCTTTGTAGCTTTCTCACTCAATGATGGCAAGTTATTTAATCTCTCTTATTTTACCAGAGAGGTAAAAGAATTCTTTTCTTAGGTTAATATATACTACAATATATTTAACATGTGCTAATTCTTATTTGAATATTTTTTCTAATTTAAAATATTTTGGTTTCTATAGCAGTAATTAAATTATAACTGTTCAAATACAACACTAATGTGAGTTCAGCAATAGAAAATACTGTCCACAAGAAGACATTAGGAAATATAATGAGACTTTTTGACATCTTGGGGAAATATTTTAGGAAAATATTTCCATGTGTAAAACAATTATAGTCAGAAGTATAAACTCTCAAAAATTTTAAAATTGCATTTATTACTGAGAACATTTTAAAAAGATGATGGAATATCTTCCAGTATATTTTAACTTTGCTTATGTATATGAACATATGAACTACAAGATTCAAGGACATGTTAGTCTTAAAGATTATACCATTTGAACTGGTAATATTACCTTGCAGTTACAATCCAAATAAGTTATTTTTTAAAAAACTTCTAATATTTGTAAGAAGTCTATAAGTGATTTATAATACTTAAAAATAATCAAAAGCCTGAATATTCATCTGTGAGTGAACTGCTGAACACTATGGTATATGAATGAACTAGACTATATTTCATTAGTAGTAACAGTTATTAAATCAAGTTATTAGGATAAGACTTTTGGAAATGATGGGCGAAAACAGAATTCAGAATAACATGAAAAACAGTGTAAATAGTGCCTGGTTTAGAATATTGGCAGTTGTTTTGTTTCATTTTATTTTGTTTAACTATTAGAACTTAGATCTTTCTGATTACTTTTTACGTTCAGATGTAAGAGGAAAGAAAAGAATGACTTGTTAAAATTCGCGTGATTATTTTAAACATGAAAGCTAAATACAAGCTTTTTACTTCGTGCGTGTGCGTGTGTGTGTGTGTGTGTGTGTGCGCGCGCGCGCCCCGGTGGTGGGAAATCTCCCAGTGTGAAAGAAGTCTGGGAGGGGCATAGTCGGGGAGGCCCCTTCTGTCCCATTGATAACACGTTCTTTCACTGGGAGCTGGCTAACAGACTAACCTCTCCTCCAGTCATTCCCTTTACCTCAATAAGGCTCCGCCACCTCTGCTGTAACTTGGTAAGTTCAAAGTGCAGAAGTGCGCGTTTCCAAGAAATGATCTGGAATGATTTTAAGAATAGCATATTGGAAGGTGGGGAAGGGAGGGAGTGGAGGTGGTAATTGTCAGCCATTGCTTTGCTTTTGTATTTGCACGGGGTTTCAAAACGATTTAAAAATGATTATTTAGACAGTAGGCGATTTTCTCCAGGGAGAACTTTATCAGAGGGGCCCGTCGCAGACTGGGCTGCCCACTGGAAACCAGCGCCCAGAAAGTCTGGGAAAAGGAATTCGCAGGTGTAAGTGCTGGGGCCAAGGGCGACGTACGGGTCAGTCAGTAGCAGTCTCTGCTTCTGTCTTCAGGTCCGAGGGATGCTGCTTTCCTGGCCCTACCGCCACTGAAGTACCCTGTGAGCCCGGAAGAGCCGACCTGAGCGAAGACACCGCGGGCCATGAGTCCTCTAAGGCTGCGAGCGTCGCTCTCGCTGCTGCTGCTGGGTGGCTGCCTCCTCGCGGCCGCCGGGAGGGACAAGGGGGTGGGAGGCAGCGCGGCAGAGTCGGCCTGGGGTCACACGGGCGGGTCCTCGGGCCGCTTCGTTAGCCCGGAGCGCCACACATGCAGCTGGCAGCTCTTGCTGCCCGTCCCAGGGCAAGTGGCGGGCAGCGAGCTGGCGCTGCTGTGCCAGGGTCCAGACGGGGCGCGCCAGCAATGCGCCTACCGCGGCGAGCCAGAGCGCTGCGCCGCCTACGCCGCCCGCGGCTCGCACTACTGGAAGCAGGTGTTGGGCAGTCTGCGCAAGAAGCGGCGACCCTGCCAGGATCCTGCGCCGCTCAAAGCCCGCCTGTGCGCGGGCAAGAAGGGCCACCGCGCAGAGTTGCGCCTGGTGCCCCATGCGTTCTCACCCGCAGGCCCCACTGCAGCAGGCTACCTCCAGGATCTCAAGCCTAGGGCCAGGAGCTGGGGGCAGCCCCAGGAGCCCGCAATCCGCCCCGCAGCAAGGGTCCCGCCTCCCCCGAGCTCACCGCCCAAAGGAAAGCCCTCTAAGAAGAAGACTAAAGGGGGCAAGAGGAAGGCAACCTCGGCCTCAGTCGAGGAGCGACCCCTCGGGACCAGGCCAGATCCCGACGGGCTGGACGAAAACACTAAGCTCACGGAGACCTACTGTGCTGAGAAGTGGCACTCCCTCTGCAACTTCTTTGTCAATTTCTGGAATGGCTGAGGCTGCCGGCCTGGGGTGGGATGTGGGGGGGGGGGGTGGGTATGAGGGGGTCTGAGCAGCCCCAGAGGGAAAGCGAAGGGCATCTTAGGCCTAGAGATACCAGATAGAGAGCGGGGAGTCGTCCAGCTTCTAGAATGGGGGTGAGGGAGTGGAGTTTGAGATGAAAGTGTAAGGGGTACGGAGAACCTCTGAGACAGCAGAGAAATTAAAAAATTAAAGAGTCTCAACTCTAAGAGCAGGAGAAATAGTGGAAACAGAAGTAGGCATACGTTAAACATGTAAAAACCATAGGCTGGGGAAGAGATGGGTACAGTGAGAGGCTGAAAGTTAAGGGGGAGAAAGTGACTAGGGTGATGTGAATTTTGTGCAGGAAGCAGGATACATTTATATTAACATGTAATCACGAACAATTGATAGTTTGAGCCAAGCTGAGCTCTTTAGTGTCTTCTCACCTAATCAGCTGACAAGATCACTAACTTCTTTTCTTTCTGAATTAGTATGAATATGGATATTGCTTGGTATTCTAGATGACCTCTACAGGAACAGAAGCCAAAATTGGTCAAAATTGACTCTAGTGAAAATATTTTCAGGACGGTTGTCCTTAAATTCTTTTAGCAGTCTACTTTTAAACAGCGATGCCTAATGTTCTGCAACTTTCCCACCAACCTTCTAAATTCAGAAGTTAATTGTAGAAGTCAATTGCTCCAGTAGGTTTTAAAAAACAATTCTTTTTATAGTTGATTATATTTTTAAAACTAGCTAAACTGTAAGTATGTATCCCAAAGTCATTTGGACCATTATGGAAGTTGTATTTCTTTTTCATGTAATTAATTGTCAACATTATATTTCAAATAAGATGTAATGATAGACTTTGCAGATGTTAGGGGCTCAATAAAGTTGTATGGGTAGATTTAAAGAACTGGCAAGGCAATGGAAATTCTGACTACATTTGATCTAGTTCCAAGTATACCTAGAAATAAGTTCCTAAACATGTTTCAGATTGAGAAAAGATGAGAAAGAAGCCTGTGTAAGAGTCACAAACTGGCAAAACCTGGGTTCTCTCACAGTTCTGTTTAGCCTGCACATGGTTCTTTTACTTTTCCTCTCTTCCTCCCGCTCTCTCAAGTTGGATTTGTTGCCAGTGTTTAAAAATTAGACGACTTTACAGAAACATTTAGATTTCTGAATTGTCTTGAAAAATCAGATCTAGCATTATTGGCCCCACTTTCCTGCATGGCAACAGTTGGCTGACACTGAGTATTGGCTGCCCTGTTTAGATTTGCCATGTTTTCTAGAGTTCTCCACTGTTCCTATGCATCTTACCAATCAACTTTATTCATTCATGTTATAGGCCTGAGCCACTGAGACATTTAAGCCACTGCCTGATATAAAATTTTTGCCTTTTGACTGAACTTCTGTTCTTCTCACCTCCTCCCCTTTAAAATTGTGATAATTGCAACAATCTTACAGATACCGAATATCTCTTAACTTTTTTCTCCTTGCTCATCCTCTAGGAAATGCAAACTATCTTTTACCAATTTTGTACATTCTTGTATTTATACAATTGGTAAAAACATTCAGATGGCACACAGTTTCAGGCCAGGTTTATGAGGTTACATTCTGAGTAACACTGACGATTAGATAAAAATCATTTTGGCTGAGGAATGGAAGCTCAGAGTAGCTGCAAATTACTCCCTAAAGATAGAAACCAATGCACACTCTCCCCAAAAATGTTGGCAAAAATTTAGGTGTCATCAGAAAAGGATATCGGAAATGAAACAGCACTGTCTAGAACCATAGCTAGAATGATAGTTTTAACTCTCTATACGAGATGACTGCCAATTCCTTCCTGTGTACCCTTTGTTAGTCTGATAAACTTACTTCTATGGAAGAAAGAAAGGCCAAACTCTGTAGGCCAAAGAACACAGTGTAGCTTGCTACTTCTCTGCTCCTTTACTCTTTAAGAACACCTAATCCAGAACTCTGTCTCAAACACAGAATACAAACTGAAAGGGGTCAATTGTTTATAGTGGAAGGTAAATCGACAGATCCTACCATCAGCTTCCAGAGTGACTTTGGTTAAATTCCAGAGTCTCTGATATGTATATTGAGGAAAGTTGGGCTTGGTTAAATCTGAAGTCTCCAAGACACACTTCTAGCATTCTAAAATCCTATACAAATTTTTGCATAGAGATGATAACATGTGAAAATTACCAAATACTGTGTGTAGAGTACTACATGTTATAACCCAAGAAAGTTCATGGAGTTAGAAAGATTCAGAGAAAAACAACTGAAATGGCCAGAGAAATAGACAAGGCTTCAGTATGTGGAAAATCTAGAAAGATTTGGAAAGCTAGGCTAGAAAGACAAACCTGCAGGTAGAAGAAGACAGGATCAAAATCTCTAAAATAATGAGGAGGATGGACATGGGGGACATGAGGATTTTCCCCTGCAGGTGCCATTAGGAGTGAGGGGAAAGTTGCCAGGGCACATCCAGGTTAACCATCAGAGCTGGGATTGCAGGGGCATAAAAAGTAGCAAGTCATTCATAGCTCAGTCTACGGGAGACAGAGAATTTATTAAAAGCATTGGACTATATTATTCTGGTTGTACTTCCCAAGTTATTAAGCACAGAGCTGACAGGGAAAAGTGGAACAGTGCGTTTCACACTGTTTGCCTTTCTGAATTTATCTCAATGGGCAACATCTTTCCAACCTTCAAAGTCTTTTAGCCTCTCTCTTTTTCATTTTGCCCTACACACCACCAACATATCAATCCTTCTAAAACAATGCTTTCATCCAATGACTCAGCTTACAATTTTAAATAAACAGAGGATCAGTAACACTGCTGCAGGAAGCTATATTGGAGGCAAAATTACAATCAGTAATAATAATCCTGTCTTTATTTAAAAGTTTGATTTTTTTGTTCATCATGGATTGTTTGGCATTAATTTTAATTTAAAAAATATATTGCATAAAAACATTATTTATTCTGATTGCTGAGGTTGTTGGTATTCCCTTATATTTCGTACACTAGGCAAGAGCTTCGCTCCTCTCACTTGCCTCTTCTACTCCTGGCCCTAGGAGACAGTCTTATGATGTGGACAAGCACCGATTTTGGGGTTAGGTGTGGCTTGTTTGAACACTAGTTCTGCCTGCCACTAACTCTGGCTTACTTTGAAAAGGTTGCTTAATCTCTCCATGTTTCTCTCTTTCTCTTGTTAAATAAGAATAATTGCCAACTTCCAGGGTTACCATGAAGAATAAATTATATGACATATTGAATAATACTGCCCAGCACCACATGATATTTAGAATATAATAGGTAACCAATTAATATTACCTCTCCTTCCCTTGCAGAATAGTAAATTTAAAAAAAAAAAAAGTAGTTTAATTAAACAATAAACACATAGTTTTTGATGCTGTGCCAAATGCCCTGGATCTCTTTGGTGCTAAGGAAGGGTGTAAGGATGAGGGGAACCTTGACATAATTCCAGCCTTCAACAAGCTGGAATATAGGATTACACCATGAAACCATTAGAAAACAACAATGATGTTAGGTTTCGACATGTAAGAGATTAGCAAAATGAAAGGTGAGTATAGGTTTGGTTATCTGGGAAGCCTATCTTGGAGATGTTAGCTTGAGGTTGCTATAACTCAAGAAACAGGTGTGGAAGAGAAAATAGATGATGTAAACTTAAAATTCCTGGGCCAAGCCCCACTCTGCCTCTAAGTCTAATTCTGGGCACCTCACAAAATTTTCTATGCCTCAATACGGCATAAAGAAAAAATATTTACTCTACTGCTGAAGGCTCCAGGAAACAAGCACTCTCAGGTAACAGTGATGGGAGCATAACTTGGTATGTTTCAGGATTAGAAACATACCTCTGGTTTCTTAATTATAAACTGCCAGTTATTTACCCAAATCTAATCTCCATTTCTTCTTGGGTGCATGCCACCCAGTCAGAGATATTTTCTAGCTTTTCTTGCAGATCAGATGACTACATTTTTGTCAGTGATGTGTGCAGCTTCAACTTGAATACATTTTTTTTTATTGTCTTGGACTTCTTCTCCTTTTCCCTTTTGGGAGATGAAACGTAGATGTCCTATGTAGGACATCTAGTAGAAGAATGCAATATCCTAGGGGACGACAGCACGACAAGATGGAAGGAACCTAGGCCCCTGAATAAACTTGTGGAAAAATGCCTCACTGTTTTATGTAGGCCAAACTTTTTTACATGAGGGGAAAATAAAATATACAGTCAATCTTCATTATTTGTGGGTTCCGTATTTCTGACTTCACTAAAATTTATTTGTCACTTTGAAATCAATACTCATGGCACCTTTTCAGTCATCTGTGGACACTTGCATACACAAAGTGGTGAAAAATTTGAGTCGTCCAACAAGCATATTCCTAGCCGAGGGCTAACAAGGCAATGCTCCATCTTCTTGTTTCAGCTCTTTAATGTAAACAAGCTTCTTTTTTATGGTATGTATAGTTCCATGTTTCGTAACATTGCTGTGCTTTGTTGGTAGTTTCTCAGTTTAAAATGGCTCTCAAATACAGTGCTGAAGTGCTGTCTAGTTAGTGTTCCTAAGTGTTCCTAAGGAAGGCTGTGATGTGCCTTAAAGAGAAAATACATATGTTAGATAAACTTTATTCAGGCATGAGTTATAATGCTGTTGGCCATGAGTTCGATGTTAATGAATCAGCAATATAGATTAAATGAGGTATCTTGAAACAGAAATACACATAAAACAAGGTTATGTGTGGACCAGTTGATGAGAATTCTGTGGCCAGAGGCTTGCAGAAACCCAATCCTGTATTCCCCCTAAGAGCAATAGTTTAATATTTGCTAATTCTGTGTTCACATCAACTTTATAGGACATAACTACTGCAAATAAGGAGAATCGATTGTATTTCTTATTTAAACCCTTGTAGTCTGAGATTAACCTTTACCTTAGCTAATACAACATTCTAGTGCAGTTTCTACTAGTTGGAAACACTGCATAGATTGGTCCTAAGATATCCATTATATCATCAATGTTCCTATAGGAAACAAATGACACACTCAATAAGAGTAACAGAAGAGTGTAATTAAGGAACTACTTATAAAAGTGTGGAGTAAGGGACTATACTTAGTTGAATAGTGTCAAAAATTTCATAATTGAATTGACAAAAATATATGTTAAACACCATTTTGTCTCCTGTACAGGTAAGGAAACAGATATGGTAAGTGAAGAATATATTAACAGTGCAGTCCAACTGACAACGAATATTTTGGAACCAAGTGTATGTACCTGCTTAACTGAACTGTTGAGGACTGGACCAGGGGACAAGTTCATGACACATAGCATGAATATGACACTTGTAACCTCTTTCTTTGCTGCTCAGCTCTGGGCAGACTATAGCATATTTCCCCTTCAAGGGCAAAGAGAAATATAGAAATTTTGAAGTTACAAAGATGATAATATTTTTGAGGAAAGGTATATCTAAGTGAGTCCTTTAAGAATTGAATGGCAAGACTTACTGAGGGAAATGCCTATAAATGATGAAAACAGAAAGTGCAGGAATAGGTAGGGCATCTCTGAGTCCCACATGGGGAGACTGAGAGGAAGGAGGAGTGGATAGGTAGGGCCTTAACTCTGGGTAGCTCTGAAGAAACCTCGGCTAGGCTGGTGGGGAGCCCCAGCTCAGACTGGAGAAATCCCACATTGGACAGGAATGGCCTGCTTCTAACTCCCTTGCAGGCATAGTCATTGGCTTGGAGTGACCCACGAAGACCATGCTCTTGGTGTGAACACTGGGGTGGATTCTGAAGGTGCTGCTGCTGGATACTGTCAGCTAACTACACCACTCATAGTGGGTTCTCACTTTTTAGGGAGACTCGAACAGTATACTCCATGGTTGCCACAGACATTTAATGAAAGACTAACATTCCAGTTGGGTTGAGGCATAATTTAGGTCTTTTTCCTTCCACCACCACAAAAATATATTATAGATAAAAGCTACTAAGAGTTTAGGTGATGGAGATCAACATGTATGGGTTCAAATCCTGGTGTTACCACTAACCAGCTGTGTGATCTTGGATAATTTTCTTCATCTCTCAGAGCCTCAGTCTTATATAAAAAGGAGGAAAATAGTAGTAATTTCCCCATGGGACTGTTGGGAGGATTAAATGAGTTGTTCATGTAAAGCTCAGTGCCTGGCACATTGTAGACATTCAATAAATATATCCTTGGAATTCCCATTTCCTTTAGTATACCAGTGCAGGCATCTAAAGAGAACTTTCGTTCTTATAGGGCACTTACACAAAATGGTGATAAGTAACTCTCCATCTCAGCTGGGAAAAGCAGAAAAAAGAAATAAGCAAGAAATGTATAATTGTAGAAAAAAAGAATTATCTGATGATGAGAAGAGTACACAGTGCTCTCCTCCTTAACATGTATGTGAGATCTCCTTCAATGAGGACAATTTGAAAGGAGATGAAAATGTTTCTAGTCTTGGAGATTTGGGGACCACAGCTAATCTCCCAGGTCCATGGCTTTCTTACAACTTCAAAGAGCAACTCTCCTCACTTCTTTACCAATGCCTACAGCTGTAGGGCTTTGATGAATTTACCCCTAGTTTGTCCCTCCTGTGACCTCTGTCTTATCACATTCAAACTCTTCACTATTTCAATTTTTAAAAGCAGGCATAAAAGCAGACCGAAGCCCTCCTCTCATTTTTAAAGCAAGAAGGCTGCTTCAGTCATATTAAAAGTATTGGGATGTCATCATATATAAACAGCAAATAGAAAAGATGATGGAAGATGCTATTAATAATAGCAACATGAGGTAAAATACCTAAGAATAAACTCAATAAGAAATATGCAAGAGCTATACGAATACAGAAATACTTCTGAGGGTAGATAAGAAAGACCTGAATAAATGAAAACATGTATGGATATTGTTATTATTATTATTAGATAAGAAGCCTTAACATTTAAAAATTTTCAACCTATGTATTTAATAATCTATACATTTAAACATGATTATGATAAAACTACCAGCAGGGTTCTGAAGTATGAGAACTAGGCAAACTGATTCTAAGTTATAAAGAAAAAATAAAATGAATTTGAGGGCTAGAGGGATGCAGGATTGTATGTTTCAGAGAGAGAGAAGAAGAAAGGATGTTTTTATTAAGAGTAGAGCTTGAAATGGCTAAATACAGAATCTCCCAAAGGACAATTGGCAGCATAGTGCAAGGTCATGTAAATGATGTGAGGGGACTGTTTCTAGGTAACCACGGGGACTCTCCATGAAAGGCTAGAAGCTTCTGAGCCCATCGGTTGACAGTTGCCTCCTTTGAGCTGGGTGGTCATGTGACTATGGTGGGACTGAAGACCCTAAACCTTTGATCCATATGTTCTTTTGTTTCCATGCACAACGATCACAATGAGAAGGATTCTTCTCCAACTAGAGACAGATATGGCCCTTGTGCATTGATTTTAAGATGTGGGGAGAGAGGTTAAGGGAAGACAGTGTGGAACTCCCAGGAGGGTGAGATGTCATAGTTTGTGTTTAACCATGTATAAGTATTCCTTGCCAGTGCCCTGGGATGAAATATTTACCAGCAGTTAGAGGCAGTTATTTCGTCACCTCTTTTCTTATCCCTTCTTATTACTGCCCAAGGCTTAGGGGTGCTCTCAATTAAATTAAAAAAAAAAGAAAGAAAGAAAAGAAGACGCAAAGCAAAACAAAATAACACACACAACAGAACACACACACACACAGACACACACACGCACACGACTGGAGTATTTTGAAAACTTACCAGCAGCAGTGTGCCTAGAGGAAAGAAGATGTTTATGACGGTCATATCCCTAATTCCTTAGCTCACACCAGAAGGATTCTTCCCTAAATCGAGACAGAGATATGGCCCTTGTGCATTGATTTTAAGATGTGGGGAGAGAGGTGGGTATACAACCAGTGGGTATGCAACCAATATCTTTAGGTGAGTTTGAATGTTCCTGCAAAGCCCAGTTAAAATCCACAACATAAACAAACCTTCAGGGAAATCTGGAGGGTAAAACCACTTTGAGTAACTATGAATGGCTGGCACCTACAGTGTTATAAAAACTTTGAGTGAGTCACCCAGAATGAAGGAGGACCTCAGTGTAGGATGACAGCATGTGTGCAAAAAAGCAAGTAGCCTGCTTGAGGAAGGCTGGGCGCAGATTGAAGGCTGGAGAGCCAAAGTTATTTGCAAACGGGATAATTAGACTCATGGGACAAGCTGTAGGGTATAAGAGGGGAGGGGCCGGAAGGGGCCAGCAGGGGTATTTGGCTGCAGCATCAAGTTCCTAGCAGTCTTAAAAGGAAACCACTGCCTAGTGGTAGGTTTGTTCAAAATAGCATAGGAAGCCTTCTTTTTAAAAAGCCATGCAGGTCATTTGCCATTAAAAAAATAACAACAATTATTGTTTAATGTCTAAATGAACTTGAATTTTTTAAATATTTTAGAAAACAATTTAGACATGCCTGGTATGTTATTTTGGTAATGCAATTTTACAAAATCCAGTATCAGTAACATAAAAGTGCCTTCCTTTATCATTTTATTGTTTATATCAAAGGTTGCCATTAAATCCTAATTGAATTTCATAGACTTCTTGGTACTTGCTGAACATTGAAAGTGAGAGCTCAGATCAGGGTGAGAGGATATTTTATGAGATCTGTGAGTCTGTGTTGGTGGCCTGTTCCCAAGTCTGAACTCTGCACATGGCAGGGGAATAATTGCTGCCAATTAACCTCCTGGGCCTAACAGTTAGTGCAGATCAAAGTCATCCTTACTTTGTGTGTATTGCTCTAACTTGCAGTCAAACCCCCCAGGAAATTGTGCCAGGTGTCCAGAGACGGGTGGGCTGCGCTAAACTGAGGAGGACATCTCAAAGAGGTCTGTCCCACTAGTCTTTTTGGAAACCCAAGAGGGAGAAGGCGAGACACCACGGGAAAGCCATGGAGGTAAAGGATTTGTTCTCAGAACTATGGAAATAGGGATGAGCAGTACTCAGGTTATTTGGGCAGAGACATCATATCACACCAAATAGTAGTTGCCTCTTTAGATTCTCCTCCAACGTTTGCAAAGCCTGGGGCAAGAATTCCAATGTAGGGAAGTTCACGTATCATCTATCTAAATATTAAATAATCATAACTCATGCTAAGAAACATAGTCTATCTATCTTGACTATGCTTTCAAACAACAAAAATTTAAATATATACATATGAAAACTATGATTTTTATATACGTGGGAGTTGATAAAATAACAAAGACAATGAAATTTAAAAATTATGATGTATATCTAATGTTACGTTGATGAGCCAGTGAATTTTGGATGAGTAATAATGATATATGTAATTCAAAAGTTATTATATATTTATACCTGTCTTCATTTCAGCAACATTGCCAATTATGCTGTTTGTATTATAACTGCATGATTTATGCTCTATTGCTAGAAATGCCAAATTAGATAACAATTTTTGAGTCATTATAGTTCTTAGATTTTTTTTTCAATTTCACTTTTGAGATACTTCACTCTGGAGATAGAGTAGCTACTGGATTTGTCAATAAATTTCTTAGATTCAGAAATGAACCCTAAATTTTACAGATCGCATTCAAACATTGTATTAGAATTGCATATGATAAATTAACATTATTGCAGAAAAAATTATTTAGTTATAAAATATTTTAATTTCAATATAGAAATTGTTATCACTTATATTGCGATATTTCATTTCTTAAAATAATATCTAGAACCATACAATATTTCTTAAGTTCTTTTTTCAAAGTCTCCCATTCAAATTTCTCCTCAGTTGAGATTATACTTTATTCCAATAAGGGCCAGAAAATAGATTTTATTGAAATTAGTTTAGGATTACTTATGAACAAATCTTTTCCTTCGAAATCTCCAACTCATATGACATCTAAATAATGTTCCCAAGTGAAATCCTTGCTCCCTAGAGAATTATATCACATATTTGTTTTAAAGCCTTTATCAATAAAAACTCTTCGATAATGGTTCTTATCATTTGTATTTGCTTTCTAATTTGAAAAGCATTTTCCTGTATGTCCTCTTATCTATCTCATGAGATGACATTTTTTGAGTGAGGGAACAGGTTCAGAAACATTCAGCGACCTCTCCAAGGCATGAAGCAGAGCCGAAACTTGAACCAACATCTTTTTATTATTGCAAAGCTGTCCCATCATAGGCCATAGACCTTGAACAACCTCCGCTAATACCTCAGTCCTTTATCCTCAATGAACCCTTGCTTCTGCAGTGTCATCTGCCAGTCCTACATCCATAGGCTTAAGGATGCATCAGACCTTCGCCCTTAATCAGAAGGAAGGCACTCTCAGTGCTTATGTTAGATGGGCTTCATCTCATCCATCTTGGCCTGCACACTCCATCACAGTAATATGGCTAACATAAGGTGTATCTGATGAATCACCCCCTTATAAGTAAAATGATGGTGTTGGCCTATATGAGCAGACCCAAAGTCAGTTCATCACGAGGCTTACATTTATCTACCACAAAATGAGAAAAACAAGGGCATTATAATAAATTTTGATATGGCTGAATTTATCAAATTAAGGATTATTCTTTATTCTGAGATTATGTTCCTAATAATTTTTTGTAGGGGTGGAGGGAGTTATATTTTATAAAATGGCGATACTGGTATTATAGATGATAATTTAAAAAACGTTCTCACTTGGCAAAGTAACAAAGTGACAACCTCATGTCTTTTCCCAAAATGTATAAGATGTTTTAATGGTTTTTGAATTCCAGACATTGGGAAACCACTGTTTTAGGGATGATCTAACATTGTCTGACTCCCAGGGATGTCTAAGGCCTCAGTGAGCCAACAGCTAGCTGAGATGGGCTCTCCAAATATCATTTGGTTAAAATGTTAGCCTTGTGCTCAATACACAGGCCTAGGACATGAGTGTCATCAATTTCTACCAAATGACTTATGAAAATACTGACATAGCAAAATAACCTGATGGATGAAATACTTCTCAATTATACAGGTGCTTTATGTGCTAATGGCCAAGAATCAAGTCTCAGCTTTACATCTTACCATGTCATACCCACTAGAAAAATTACTTATTCTAAGTCTCAATACCCTCATCTTTAAAATGGAGGTACTATTAATGGTGTCAGCTCTATAAGATCGTTCTTTAGTGTAATATTAAATATATTAGATATACATATTTAATATAGTGTCTGACATATAGCAAGCACTCAATATGCATTTATTATAGATAAGCCAGGAAATAAATACAATAGGACTGTAGGAAAAGAATTTTGAGGTTCACATATGGAACAAAAAGAGTGGCAGAAGTTAGAGGAAGTTTAAAAATGTTTTTAAAGCTCTCCCAAAAAGAGAAAATAGAATGGTTTAATTTGGGTTCTATTAGAGTTGTTGTAAAGCAGCAAGGAAATCATGGGTCCAAAAGGAAGGTAAGAGAAAACGGAGAGACTAAGAGCCTTTGTGGAACACTTGGCTCTGGAAGCGAGGGCCTAGGAAAGCCAGGTTTGCTGCATCAGGGTTGGGTAAGATGCCAGGGCAGAGAAGCACATTGGTCTGCATGTGAAAACCATGATTTATACCACAAGCTTAGCAACAAACAATTTCTGTCAAAATCTTGGTTTAAAAATGTGCCAACTATCCTTGGGGACAAGACAAATCTAGAATAACCACAGTCCTCAAATGTGCCATGCAGGCTGAAAATAATAAAAATCATATAATAAAATTACCATAAAGAGTAAGCAACATAATTAGATGCAATGCAATTCATCTTTATTGAATTCTAGATTTTAAAAAATTTAGTTCAGAGGCATTTTTGGAACAGCCGAGAAAATCTAAATATGGCTTACATTTTAAGTGCTATTCTTTAATCAGGGTAAATTTTCTTAGGTTTTGATAACTCTATTGTGGTTATAAAGGGAAAGGTCCTTATTCCTAGTTGCCGCATGTGAATTATTTCAGGATAAAATGTCAAGAGGTCTACAATTTACTTCCAAATAAATTTGGAAGAAAAAAATCCCCCTATACATATAGGTGATAAAACTAATATGGCAAAATTCTATCAAGTGGTGAATCTAGAAGGCTAGAGAAGTATTCACTTGTATTATTGTACTATATTTAAAACTATTCTGTAGATTTGAATATTTTCTAAATAAAAAGTTTTAAGAAAAACTAACTGGAAACTGATTATTCCTCTACTTACTGATATCATAAAGTTATAGAGACGTGGAGAAAAAGCAAAAAAGATAAGGCCACTGCCTCAGTGTTCCGACGTGTAAAGTGTGGAGGAGGGGGTTGCAGTTTTGAGAGCTTGCCTGGGCGCTGGCCTCCTTCCTCTGAGAGCTGTGCTGTGACTGCCGTCTACATTGCATTGGCTTCCCCAGCCCCACGATTACCTTAAAATGTTTTCTAAATTACTTGAACTGTCATGAAAATATGTGATTGTGGGGAAAGTAATTTTGATGATTAAATGGTGAGTTTTTTTTACAAAACAGACAACACCCAAAGGGCCACGCGTTCACGTAGAGAAAAAGGAACTTGTCCAGCTGCAGCGCCGCGCATGGTGCTGACACCGCGGGCTGTGCGGCGACGGCGGGCGGTGCTTCATCTGCGGGGTGATGCTCCGCAGCGGGCGCGCACAGGGTTAACGGCGGCCCGAGGGGCCCGTGCACCATTTGCCCGCCCACATTCCGCCACTGAATGGAGGCGATGGCCTGATGCTGGTGGGGTGATGTCGCGGCTCCGCGTCCGACCTTCCCACTGGCCAGACCCGCGTCTCTCCCGGCACCCCCCTCCCCAGCCCCCAGCAAAGCTCCGCTGTCAAGTTACCTTCTCCGCCATTCACGCGGCCTGGGGGGTTTACAAAGCGGGACATTAAGAAGTCTAAGGGCGTCGCAGAAACTAGAAATGTGGGGCCCGGAGCGTGGAGACAATCATCGCGGTTCTGAAGCTCCCCTACCCTAACCCCCTCTGCCCGTCGCCCAGGCTTGTAATCTGCCCTATTCCATAAATTACAGGGGGCTTGTGTTTGCAGATCTGTTTCTTTGTCTGAATTAAAAAAAAAAAAAAAAAAAAGTGGTACAACTTTGGAACTTTGGAAATGTGTGTGTATGCGCGCGCATGTGGGCGCAGGCGTGCCCTTTCCTTGAATCCACATGGAACAAACCAAATGGAGACACTGATTTGTTTTTGTCTAACTTTATAAAACATATAAAATATAAACTTTTGTAAATACTAGGAGAAAAAACAGGTCTTAAGTCTACAGAAACCTAAGTGAAAATACAGATTTTCATAAATAACGTTCCTAAACCAAGTCTAATCATTTAACCTCTCCTGACAAATCACATTTTTGCATCTTTTATTTGAGAGCTTCAGCTGGAAATATTTTCTAAAATATTTTATAAGATATAGAAAACATAAACTAGTGCAAATGCTTCATTTTTATTATCCAAGGTCATCGGGAGGAGCTGGTTAAATAGTCTGTTGTCAATTTAAGACACAAACTGTCCTAAGCAGTTGGAAGAAGATCCTGGCGTGAGGAGAGTAGAATGTGGGCATTGCTTGGGATATCCTCGTTCCAGTCACTTATATCAGTTGGGTGGCCTTGCAGAAGTTGTTCAACCTCTTTTGGCCTCATTGTGCTCTTCTGAAATCCAAGGGGATCTATCAGACCCAAATCCTTATTTCTAACAAAATCTGATGCCAAACAACAATGTGTAAAACAGGTGGAGGCTGAATGGGGTAGGAGACCTGCAAGACCTGATATGTACCACAGCTTCCTGGAGTCCAGAGAGTGCAAAGCACATGTGAGGCTGCTAAAATAGTTTTACGTTTTTGAATCATCATTCTTTCCCACATCATGGTTCAGTGAGATAGAAATGCAAATAAAATAAACCCCTAAATCACACATATCTTAAAAACAGATATAACCTCTAAGAGTTGTTCCAATGCTCTGATAATCTCAGACTTGAGCTAAATTGCTTTTTAGTTGGATGAAAAAAGAAATTAAAACGAATGATTACAACTGTGCCACACTGGAGTATAAGTAGAAAATTCCCCTTTAGATTGAGGCAACACACACTGACATGGAAGTATCTTGGAGATATTGAACATACTGTGGAGAGAAAAAAAGCAAGGCGTTTTGTGTACTAATATTTGTGGGAAAAGAAGAAGAGAAAGAAGAAATATATATATATATATATTTGATTATGCACCGAATCTGTGGAGAAATACAAAGGAAACTGTTGATGCTGGTAACTTCTATGAAGGGAACTTGCTGGCAGGGGATGGCATGGGAAGGAGCCTTGATTTTCACTGTGTAGCCTTTCATCCCTTTGATTTTCATGATGAGTATTTTACTTTTCAAATTGCACTTTGGTTTCCCCTATCACTCCTTTTTTGACATTTTGACCAGCAATTCCACCTCTGGGACTTGATACAATAGGTATACTCACATGTTTAAAACATGACATGACCATATAGTTGTTCACTGAAGCTTTTTTTTTTTTTTTTTTTTTAATCATGACAAATGTTTGAAACATTGTCAAGGTACTGGTGAAATAGATTGTGGCATAGCCACAAAATGGAACGCTATGCACATGTAAAGAAGCTGAGGGTATACTATATGGAGAGTTTACCCTCCATCTATAATGTCCTCAAATATGTTGTTGAGTGAAAACAGGAAGATGCAAAATAGTGTGTACAATATGAATTTAAAAGGGGGGAGGTTAAAATATATACATACATATATACATTCATATTTGCTTTTATATACATTAAAATCTCTGGTAGAGTACACTAGAAACAAATAATAGCATTTATCTAATGTGGGAGAATTGGGTGACTAGGGAATGGGGATAGAAGAGAGACAATATTAAATATGTTTTATACATTTATGTTTTTGAAGCATGTCAATATATTAACTATTCAAACATTAAATAATGAATATTTTAAAACAAACAAATATATAAAAGTATACTTTGCCTTCCCTTTCCTGTATAACAAGACCTGCCGTTATGATTTTGATTCAGAGCCAGAAAAACACAGAACAACACACTCTTTTAAAAGGGTCAGCCCTTGGGCCTACCTTCATTCTTTCAAATTGAAAACAGTATCTCTTCCCTTTGGCTTCCTAGTCTTTGGAATTGTTCTATGCCAACTTTTTATGGCCCCTTTTCCCTACCCCTAATACTCGTCAGTCTTTCCTGGGCCTCCCCTCTGAACACTGCTGTAGCAACTAAAGCTCTGATTTATAGCACAACTTTGTGCTTGGAATTATAGAAAGCAGAGGCATGGCTCTGATCATGGGTGACTCAGCAACTCTCATCCCTACTACAAACTCTTAACTGGTCCCACATCTCACTTTCCTCATACAATTGAAATCCCAGGGGTTTTCAAAGGTTGAATCATTGCCTTTCATATTAAATTGCCTTTCATATTAAATTAGTCTCCTCACACTCCAGGCTATCCGAGCCTGCCCTCAACCCTTGCTTAAATAGATTTCCACATACCCTGGTCACCCATTATATGATTATCTTCGGTTACTTCCAAACTTAGCTCAAGCCATTTCTCAGAGTCTCCAAACAAACAAACAAACAAACAAACAAAACAAAACAAAAAAGCCGTTGGTGGGTCTAAAAGGCTACTACTAAGGCCTGGATCAATGAACTCCAAGGTCATCTTTGTATTCGTTTAATACAAATGTCTCCGTTATTGGGCTGGATATTGGGAAGGCAATCATGAACAAGACTGACCTCAATCAGTTGGGAAGGCAATTTAACAAGAGATCAAATACTGCAGCTCTCAACTCTGGCTGCGCATTAGAATTTCCTGGGATCTTTTAAGAAATAGTGATACCTTAAGTCCACTCTTGAGCAACAGAATCAGAATCTCTGAGGGTGAGGCTCAAGCAGCAGTGTTGACTCTAATGACAGTCAGAATCAAGAACCCCTCTCTAACGATGTATTAATAGGCGCCCTCCTACTTAATAATACAATCTAAGTGATCCCTACATGATAGTTAATTGAATCACAAAAATTTATTTTCTATAGCTACAAGGCTAGAAACTAGGGTACCATTCTGAAAACCCATTTCATACCACAAACAATATTTGAGTCCTGAAAATAAAAGACAAGAAGCTAAGATATGTATTTTAAAAAACATCCAAGAAATAGGATGGACCATCTTGGTGGTAAGAATTCTGGAGAATTGGGAATGCATTTTCCAACCTTTGTGATTCATAGGGTTTTGGATTTCTTGGCTGTACTCCATTTTTTAGACAGTTCCAGTCGAGTTTCAACTATATAAACAAACTTCTACCACCATAGCCATTCCTTGCCTCTATACTAGGGGCCTCAAGTATGTGGTGGTGAGATGGTACAACTCTTTAGTCAGTGGGCCTTAAAGTACAGAGTATCACTCCTTCCATACTCTCTCTTGTGGGCAGCTCTGAAAATTTTAAAAGGCAACTAAAGACCTGCAAATGAGGATTTTCTCTTAAATTTTATTTGGGAGTATGGTTAGTGCTTTTAATTTATTTTGAGCATTGAGTATGATCAGGCCAAATGAAAAAAATAGCACATGGGAAATAGTGTCAGAACAATGAAACACATACAGTTTACAAATATTTAACCCCATTTCCTTATCTGTAAAATGGGCATCATTACAGATGAAATTATGTAGGTTTGCTATGGAAATTAATGGTGATTTTTTTTTTTTGGAAAAGAGACTGATATATGACACCACACGATAGACGACATTTATTATTATTTCTTTTAATATCTGAAAAGGAAGGCTAGGCAATGCTGTTTTATAATTTTATGAATTACAGATTTACAAATTGCCCTCCAGAGAGCACCAATTTATACAAATTTACACTCCCACTAGCAGTATATGAGAATACCTATTTTTTTGGCACCTCTACCAGAATATTATTCTTAAAAAAACAATTGCCAATTGATAGATAAAATTGGTATTGTTGTTTGAACTTTCTTTCATTTTATTAATTCTAAGATTGAACTTTCTTCTTGTCATATCTTTGGCCTACTTTGCAGTTCTTTTTTGTATTTCTATATTTTTCACATATCAAATTTAAAATTTTAAGATAATCATCTCTCTTAATCTTTCGATTTACAACTTTCTGCTTTCATGCTTCCTCATCTTGAGATCATGTAATATTCATCTTTATCATCCTTTTTAAAAAACATATGACTTTTTAACCTATTTGGAATTCATTTTAGAATATGATGTGAAGATTTAACTTAATTTTTCCATAAATAGATAATCAATTACATTAGTGATGCCGGATGGGGTGAATCCTCCCAACTGGTGACTTAAAGTCCTTCACTGAGAAAGAGAGGGTCCTTGACCATGTGCAAGACAGAATTCAAGTGTGAGCCAGAGTTAGAGGCAAAAAACGATTGTTTTAAAGAAGGACTAATGCTTCATAGAGAGAGCCCTTGAGTGTTCAAGGAATTCAGTTTATATCTGCTTTCCTTTCCCAGTGTGGGTATGCCGCATTAAAAGCATGGGGAAGTAGCTGTTAGTAATCTCAGCAGGAATCTTCCCGTATGTTCCCTGTGGTCTAGCCATATGCCTTTCAACTAGGTTCCCCTGTCTAGGAGCATGTAGCAGGCTCTGAATACAACTTGATTTAATATTTAGTCAATTTGTGTAGTTCACATGCCTCTTTCCTATATTATTAGGACCACTTATTACATAATTAATTCCTCATTGATTTGAAATACCATTCCATTTTTTATTGTTTCAATAACTTTTACTGTCTCTTCTAATAGTAATAGCACATATTTTAATTATTATAGCCTCATAATAAATGTTTCAGTTTCAAGCAGTGCAAAATCAGGGGAAAGTCTTAATTCTGCATCTTGTTTGCACAGCCCATACTGCTCGCTTATGCACCTTGTCCCCTGAAGCAAAACACACTACTTTGGCTCATTTAACTGCAGGCCCCAACCCCCCCCCCCCCAAAAAAAAAAAAGTTTTCCTCCCACATTCTAAGTTCTTCTGGCTGGGCTAACAATCAAATTACCAGAGACAGACTTATAGGAGAAAGTCAAATTTAGTTACATGTCCATAGGGAATTCATATAGGCATGAAAATTCCGAAGACGGTGAGGCCACACGTTTCCCTGGAGGAAGAGGAGAACACAGGTAAATTCATGCTAGCACCTCAGAAAAAAGTGGGATACAGAGGGTCATCTAATAAACTTGCTTGGAGTCTTTCTGACTAATGCCAGGGTGAAAATGCTTAAGGTGATTATGCCAAGGTTCCCTTCTTAAAGCAGCTTTTTCTAAGTTTCTTTAAGAAAAAGAGAAAATAGAAAACTCTTCCTGAGTTTGTCGAGTTTAAATTGATTTCAGTTCAAAATAACCTGCACGCCAGAGTGGCACATTCCGGAGATTCTTGCTCCTGACCCTCACACATCCTAAGTCGAGATACTTTATTCTATGTGATGGAACACAATGCAGTCATTAAAAATAACCCTTTCCAAAAAGAGATATTTAGTAATGTGGAGGAAATGCTTCAGATGTAATAAATGATTAAGGTTAAGCAATATGATCTGGCTTTGTTAAAACAAAAACAACAAACTACCCGTCTATATGAACAGAAAACAGATTGTAAATTAAATACTCTAAAATGTTAATGGTAAGCTATTTCTAAGTAAAGGAATAATGGGTGGCTTTTACTTTGCTGTATTTTTTAGTGTTTTCCAAATTTTCTACAATGAATGTGCTTTACTGTTACAATCAGTAATTAGTATTACTTAAATGGATGTTTTAAGGCCTACCATTTGTCAAGGCACTTGGAGGAGTTAATCCCATCCTAGAGTGGAGATGGTCTTTTTCTCCATGGGGAATCATGGACAGGTATCCAGCCAGCCTTGAAAGGGGTGCAGTTATCAGTTCGGTTCAGTCCTATTGAATGGGAGATGCTGCCATTAGGCATTAAATGCCAAATAACATCATCTGGAATCTCATGGGGACCCTTTGTGTCGCCAGCTGGGAGAAGAGTGTGTGATGTTACCTCCTACTTGCCCTCTCCAAACCCCAATGGGAAGAGCTGAGAAGACATAAAGATGGTGTGCATCAGGAAGGTATGCAAATGCCAGCATGTCTCTCACCCTCTAATCCTATCAGGAATGCTTAGGGTGTTAATTTGTCCATTTTTCACAGCTCATAAATCTACTTGGGGGGCAAAGCTGAGCTGCCAGACACCATCAAGCAAAAACTTCTTCTGAGGCTGGCAGTTTGAGTAAAGCAGCAGGGATCATGCCTCAATAAAGTCCAATAAAGAGCTTTGTATGTGGGGGACTGAAAAGCAGCTTCTCACATTTGGATACAATAGGATAAAACAGTAGGAAACGTGAATGTCTGATTATCTGGACTGGTGGTCTCCCCTATGCCCTGCCTGCCCACTGAGCCATGGATCCTCATTCATTCACAATTCTTTACACGCAGATGGATCTATCTTGCTCCCAAACAATTGCCTACACAGACTCCCTTCGGATTAGTTTATTTAATCCCTTTGCGTAAATACAAATTGACTATACTTGCTTCCACTGGAATTTGTTAGCCTTTTTATATTAAAATCTTTTAAACTGCAGCCAGGTCATTTCTGCCTAGATTCCTTCTTTTTTTTTTTTCATTCAGTGGTCAGAACAGAAACATTCTCTTTCTGGGGCAGACTACTCTCCCAGAAAAGTTCTCACTATTCTCTCTTGACAAATAAATATGGTTGAAACTGTCGACAAAAATCAGTTTTGACCTTTGATTATAGCTTCATCCAGAATGCATCTGTTCCTCCATTGGTCAGTTTAAAATGCAGCTGATAAGAGATTCTAAGTAAAAACATCCTTTCCAGCATCTGTTTCAAGAGGGAGGGCACCGAGACAGGCACAGTTTGATTTCCAGCTTCCTACTCAGTCCAAATCTCTTCTAAGGCAAGTTGGAGCAGCTTTCTGAATCTGCATGATGACTGCAGTGGGGAGGAGTGCTGGCTCCAGGAGAGACACACAGCTGTTGCTATCCATGATCTGAGACAGAGGTACCAGAAAAGTCAGACGACACACCTACCCATCCTGCATCTCTGTATGGTACAGGCAACAAATGACATTCTCACAGAACTTCAAGGAAGGAATTCTTGTCTCCTCAGGGCTCATTACTGCTCCTAAGAGCACAGCAGGCTTAGGAGGTTTGAGGAACTTAAGGAAAAGGGAATCTGAAAAGACTTACCAGTTTTAGCTTGGGGCAAGTTGAGCTCTAGTTCTCTTACCTGAGAGAATCTGTACGGGATTATCCGGCTCACAGTATAGTGATTTAATACATGGTAATTGTGATGATTATTGATGGACCTCAGTGAATCTGATAACTGTGATTACTGATACTATTACTAGTGGTAAATTAAAAAAATGATAACCATAATTGATATGTTATTGCTGGCAGTGAACTGAATACATGATAACTATGATTATTGATATTATTGCTGGTAGTGAATTTGTAAATAACCATATTATTGTTATTTCTGGTAATGCCACTATTAGCTATTGCTGTCTCCATATAATAATGAGTAGACTAAAAGACCTCATAGAAGATCATATAAGCCTATTAACTCACTTAACAAGTATTTATTGAGCATCATTTATGTGCCAGGCACTGTTCCAGGCACTGGGCTACATCAGTGGAATCCATCCTTGCAAAGTTTACCTTTTGGTGGGGTGAGATGGACAATAAATATAATAAAATTATGTTGAATTTATAACTTTTAATAGGGAAAAAATGGAGCAGGGTAAGGAGGATTGGGAGTGAGCTGAGAGAAAAGAGGAAGGAGGTGGTTCTGGAAAGCCTCCCTGAAAAGGTGACATTTGAACAATAAGGAAGGAAGTGAGGGAGAAAGTCCTGGGGAATGCTGGGTAAGAGCATTTTGGGCAGCAGACACAGTACCTGCAAAGGCAGTGGTAGGGGAAGGGGTGGTGGGAAGGGTTTGGGGTGGAGTGAGGTGTGGTGGCAGTGGAGCATGCCCATGTGTTCAGAAGGCTGGAGTGGCCAGGGGTAGAGTGGGAAATGATGTCACCGGGTTGCAGAAACAGGTCACTGTAGGTCTAGCTGGCATTTTAAGGACTTCAGCTTTTTACTTAAGTGAAATAAGAAGCCACCACCAAGTTTTGAGAGAAAGTCGTGACATAGTTTGATTATGCCATTTATCCTTTACTTTTGTTTGCAGACAAAACTTTTGTAAGTTGTTATTATTTGTCAGTATTTTCATTCATAGCTCCTAGGTTTTGCATTAGAAAGGCCTACCAAGATTAGTAACATTGCTCTGTTTTCGTCATCGTAAGTTTGTAGTTCTATTTTCTATCATTACATATTTGACCTGTTTGAAATATTCTGATGTAAACAATAAGGAGTCCAACTTTATTTTTCCCAGATGGCTCCTCAGTTGCTGCAATACCCTTACCTTTTCCACAATTTTATAATATACTGCCTTTATCATAGAAAAGGCAGTGGATTGAAACCATTTCTGGACTCTGTCTTCCATTCCACTGATTTGCTTATGTGCAGTGTTATTGTTTTAATCATAGTAGTTTAAAAATATTTTTAATATGTGATATGGCTAATAGCCCTTCAGTACACTTCTTTCCCTGATTTTTTTTTTTTTTTTAATAAGAATCCTTGGACATTTATTTTTCCATAGTAGTTTTAGAATCAGTTTGTGGTTTCTCACTCCTTATCTCGAAAGGGCTATTTTATTAGGTTATAGCAAATTTATATGTTAAATTAGGGAGAACTGAAAGCATTATAATATTAAATCTTTTTGTCCAAGAAAAGCACATGGTTTTCTATTTGTGAGTCTTATTTCTAAGTAACACTAAATGTTTTTTTATGCTTATTCTTATGTATTATATACATGTCGTCATTGTAAATGGGATATTTTCTTCCATTATATTTTACAACTGCTTTTTATGTGTAAATAGGAAATCCATTATTTATTAATTTTATACTTACTCATCTTACTGAATTTTCTTACTGGTTGAAATAGTTTTTCAGTTGATTTTCTTGGGTTTTTCAGCTATTACCAATTGTAAGTAAAAATAATTTTACTTTCTCCTTTAACATTTTTATAACTCATTTTTTCCCTCTTGATTAGTAGCATCTATTTTCCAGTTTCAGCTTTAATTTCCTGTTTGAACAAAGGAAACATCTTCTGTACTCAAGTATTTAGGATTTTTTGTCTGCTAGCTTTGTTTCTAATTTTTAGTTTTGACAAATTGTGTTCAGAGGATATTGTCTGTGTTATTTCTAGTATTTGGAATTTATTAAGGTTTTCTTTGTGGTCTAATGCATGGGCAATTTTTGTGAATGTTCCATAAGCACTTGAGGAATAGGATTTTAAAAAATTATATATAATCACTTTAGATCTACATTGTTATTTAGGTCTTCCATATCTTTACTTCTTTTTTGTCTCTTTAATCCATCATGTAAATGCCTTAAATAACTGGTAGACTCAAAGTCCTAGCTATCCTCCTGATTCATTAACCATTTATGCAGCACTTACTATGAGCTAGGCAGTATGACAAAGGCTTCCACATGATAGTTTTGATAGGTCATGGACCAGCTTCTGCAATCTTCAAAAACTGTTTTGCTTGAGAATTGATTATTTAATGTTAACAGGACGATATTATTAAATTCACTTAGACATGTGGTCACAGATTTCCAGTGAGTCAAAAGTTTAGAGCTTGGTTTACGAATTTCAGTCTAACTTCTTTTATCAGCCAAGGGGCACATCTATTCCTGCTCCCCTCCCACCAAAGTTTTTTTTTTTTTTTTTTTGCCACATTCTTTCTTAGCTCTCTATCTGGTGCCTAACAAAGAGCCTGGCATACAAGTAATCAAGAAGTGGTTCTGGAGTGGCACCTTTAGTAACAATCCTGTATTATTACTGAAGCAGAAAATAGATGCCGCACAGTACGTAATTGAAGAAAGATTTAATAAAGAAAGTATTTACAAAGTATAGACAGGGTGGAGGGAAATCATAAAGGATAGTGCAGTAGAGTGGAGGTGTGACCACCCCTAGGCCTGAAGGAGTAAGTAGAGGGGGTGGTATTGAAACCCAGAAGAGTTGCCTAAGAAGGAAGGCCATTCTCTGAGGAGCAATGATCTTTTTTAGGGGACCACTAACCCAGTCGGTCTCATTCAGAGCGTTTTGCCTCCAGATGGACATCTGGCTGTCACGCTTGGGGGAGAGGTGCTATTTGCATCTAGCGGTTAGAGGCTTGAGATGCTACTGAACAACCTCATTTCACAAGACAGTGCCAACAACAAAAAATGTCGACAGTGCCAAGGTCGTCCTGTGATGACTGGGCAAGAAGGGAGCTGGAGACTTAAATGTTCAGATCTCACTCCCTTCCCTCCTCTCCTCTTACCATATCCTGCTAGGATCCCTCTTTGGCCAACCCCAATAGGAAGCAGATGGCAAGTGAATCTGTCTATGTGGTCCATAAGTATTCTGGGGCAGAAAGGAGGGTAAACAGTGAACAGTATATTGAGAGGGCAAAGAAAAGATAGTTACCATATACACATTACCAACCATGCTCTGCATTTTTATGTGCATCCTGGAGGTCCTGAGCAATGGTTTCGTCTTTACACATGCAGAAGTAGGATTTTTCACCTTAACCACTGATGCCAAATTGTTTTCCAAAGCACTTGGACCCACAGCAATGTGTAAGAGATTCACATCCTCTAATATGTGCATTGTGAGTTCTACTTTTGCCAATTCTAGCAGGTGTAAAGCAGTATCTTATGAATCTCCGATTACTAACGAGGCTGAGGGGTTTTTTTGGAATGCTTACTGGTCATATGAGTTTCCCATTTTGAGAAATCCTTTTTTAAATTGTACATTTCCCATTGTAGTTTTTTAATATATCCTGGATATGAATCCTTTGTCCTTTATGTGTTGCAAATATTTTCTCTTACTTTGTGACTTGCCTCTTTATGGAGGTTACTGGATGAACAGATGTTCTTAATTTTAATATAGACAAATTTAACAATCTTTTCTTTTAGGGTTAGCATTCTTTGAGGCTCAGTTTTCTTATTCCCAAATCAGAAAGTCTTCTAAATTCTCTTCTCGACCTTTAAAACATGTTGCTTTTCATATATGTCTTATATATGAAATCCATCTGGAACTTATTTTTGTGCATGCATCCAGGTATCTTTTTTTTCCATATGGACAACCAGTTGTTCCGTAACAACTTACTGAATAGTTCCTCCTTTCCACATGACCTGTAATGCTACTTCAGGTGTATATAAAAATACTGCATACGCTCTGGCTCAGTTGGTCATATGAACCTTTCCTTGCACCAATGTCATAGTTACTTCAGCATTAATACCATTCTTCATCACTGGTCCTCCTGCCTTATTAGTTTTCTTCAGGAGTGTTTAGCTTATTCTTAGCCTTCTACAGATATTTCCTATTTACTCTACATTCTTTTATACCTTTGGGGGAAAAAACCGCGAGTCTCATTTCTATTGGAGTGTTTTTTTTTTCTTTTCATTTTTATCTTTATAGTTCTATTTCTACTCTTTTCTTGATTATCCTTAAAAATTTAATATGCATCAACATGTGAGTTTATCTTCCATATTATTGTAAAGTAGTACTTTAAGTTCCAGCTTGTTTTTAAAATCTCAAATCTATGTCTACAATGTTTTTATAGAAAGTGCTTATTGTGTTTTCTTTAGATGAAAATCCTATTTTTTTTACTCATAAGAAATAAAAGAATATACAGTGAAAAGTCTCTGACACCTCTGTCCCCCGGCACCCAGGTGTTCTCCCAGTGGTTTATATGTATCCTGGAGGTTTGTATGTTATTGGTATATCTTCCTTCGCTCACCAGGCTGCCATGTCTGGTCTGGTGCTTTTATTGGTAATTTTTAAACTGAGATCCTCAGGGCCTACGTAGGGATTTATGTATTTTACATTTTGAGCTTTTTAAGATTTATTTGAATGAAGGGATCAGTAACTAATCTTGCTGCTTTAAAATTCTATGTTCTATGTCTCCATGACAAGTGAGAAAACTCAACCTCTAGTCCTGGAGAATTTAGGAAAATAGTATTACAATAACCAGTTATTGACAAGTACAGAACTTAGTGGCACACAGAGAAAATCATTTAGTTCTCTCAATAAGCCAGTAAGTACTATCTATAGAGCGTTTCAAGGTTATGTAATTTATTCAAGGCTGCACAGTTAGTGAGGAATAGGGTAAAATTCAAATACAGATCCATTTGACCCTAGAGACCAATCACCTAATCACCATTTATTCACAAAACCAAAGTTTACTGACCAATTATTATGTGCCAGGATGTGCTAAGTGATGGGTCTAGTGGTAAACAAAAGAGATATATTTCTTATTCCTTTCAAATTATCTGTGAGGGGAAATTTTTAAAAACATTTCCAATTTGTTGCAGACCAATATTTTTGTTAACTAAAAACACTGCAGCGATGTGAAACTCCTATAAAAGTTTCTCTTTTTTTTTTTTTTTTTTCATCTCTCCATGGGCTAGTAACAAATAGTTTGCAGACCAACCCCACCTGCAGGCCACTTTTATGTAGCACTGCTCTGTAGTATTCTGGCAGACCATTTTGGGGACTCTGTTGGGATGATAACTGTGGTTGGATGGTGAATTGGAGAACAAACTTCTGATAATGGTGGCTTGTATGTGGAGAGCAAGAACCTTCTAACAAGGTGTAATTACGTTTTTTAGGTCACAACCTGCCTAAACTAGTAAGCATGAAAAGGGGGATACGGTGGTAGAGATTCAGGAGATAGCGAAAAGGCCAGATGATAGTCTAACTTTACAAAAATTTGACAGTTCCGGTGAAGAACTTACTTTTTTTCTCTGTCACTTTAGTCCTCTGATAGGACAATAGGTAAAGAGCCAGTCAGAAATACTAATCATAAAAGCTTAGGGAAATTTATTTGTATGTCTTCTTTCTTCATCACCCTGCAATCAACTGGATCACATCATACACTGGAATGCATGCTTAGGAACTAGCAAGCAAGCAGTTTACTATTAATTATCCTAACTGAAGCAGAAATATAAACCTGCTGAAAAATATTTCAAAGCCATGACTTATGGGTTATTTGCATCATTATTCTCTTATTATGGAAGGCAGAGAATTGATCAAACGCAGAGACACTTTAGCATACTGAAATCTAAAATACATACATCACTATACTTTCTTTTAAAAGCAGTAAGTACCACGAACTTTAAGATTTGAAAAAAAAGATTAGAAAACTTATAAAAGATTTTTTAGATGACATGGAAAACGAAACCATATTCCTCTTTTTATGTTGAGAAGATAGATTTCCCAGGAGTGAGCTTTAAGGTCTGCCAAAAGTTGTGTTGGATAGAGTAAATGTCTAAAAGTACTTTCATCTTAAAGTATCTCAGCAGGTATGATTGCAACAGTCAATAATTCACCCTTTAAACTATACTCTATCACTATTAGACTCAAATACACTATTTTCCTGAAATTGTGGTTTATTGTAATCTTAAACCATTTTCTCAAAGACCATTCAACACATTTATACTATTCCAGTAATTACCATGCTACCCAGAAAAACAAGTAGACAGTTTATTAAGAATTAAATGAGGGTATGGAATGTGATATAGTACAAGTAAGACACTCAAGATGGGTATAATAGTACTACTCACACAAAAAGTTAAATTTCACTTCAAAAAAAAGTTCACAAAAGAAAAAGCAATTCCATCATTATAAAGTAAAATATTTCATGCAAAAACTCTAAAACAATCCCGTAACCTCCCAACACCTCCGCAACAAACAAGTTATCTGAAAATACTGCCATGCTAGCATATTAACCACAATATAATCATCCACAGAAAAACACACTAATTAAGCAATGGATTAGATGAAACAACACAGGCTGCAATATTGTAAATTCATAGACCATGATAATTTTACATGATAAGCAATTCCAAGGTAAGGATTATGGGATAAAGGTTGAGAGATAAGGTGTGTAAATATAAACTCCATTAACTCATTTCATTATCTTCTAATTATAAAACCTAGAAGCTTCCAGAACCTGAAAAATTATATAAAATTTGGCATACTCCATTTGAGTTCCAAGAAATGACTTCAGGATCATGTTTGCTGTACGAAACCACTTCAAGGTCGGCAATTGACCTCTTAAATAATAATCACAATTTACATCATAGAAACTACAGATATGCATTTACTCTGATTAACTCTTATGCAAGACATGAAACATGATTTCTAGCACTTTATATACAAATTACTGGAAAGGGCCAGTTATTTAGAGACTGAGTAAAATGTAAACCAAAGGCTGAATGAAAATGTCCTCATTTACAAAGACATGAGTGAAAATCTTGCTTTGACTTCCCAGGCAGCTTGAGTCAATAGACTGCCAAGCTATAACTCATGTTTCTGTACCAAAATGCTTTAGCATATTTCATGAAAAAGATAGTCTACATTAGAAAATAGGAGTGGCATTTTATGGGGTAGCATTCCCTCCACAGCTGCCAAACAAGTCTGGTCACCACGTGATGCACAAACTACATTTCCAATTGGGTGTAATGTTATGAAGCAATCCAGAGCAAAAGCACCTGTCTCACTGCACACCTGCCCGTTCAGGAGGCCAGGAGAGAACTGGGACATCTGCATTTCATGTTCTGAGTTAAACTTACCTATAGTGTATAGATTGGCTATAATAGTAAGGCCAAGGAAAAAGAATAAGAAAAAATACTTAGGACAAAAATAATCACGTACTCCCATTTGTTATTTTTTTCCATTTAGATCTGCAGTAATTAGAACATAGGAAAATTATTCAGGATTACCCTTCCCACCTCTGAATTTTAACTTCCTATTTATATTTCATGAAAAGAACACTGTAATTGTTCAGTGGTGAGATTTTACCTCTCTAAAGAATAAAAGCACTAATTTTCACAAAATAATGAGCAATTTTTCCAATGTGAAACCCAGAGTTTGAGGCCAGTAAAGAAGCGTCTTTAATAATCAAAACTATCATAGAGCTCTTTGGAATGTATCTTACACATACAAAAGTAGCACAAGTTAAATCTCGTTAAATCCCCAGAGTATTCATGAAACAGGTTCTTAAATGGGAAAGATTTCTAATGAGAGATAAATGCTTCCATCAGCTAATTAAATGTGATAAAGCAATCTTTCCTAACTGACAAACATAGCCTCTGAAATCAAATGTAAAGATCACTCAATCATGATGATGCAAGATAAAATACAGATGAGCGGTACATATCAAAAAAAACTTGTAAACCGCTGCAGTTTTGAAACAGTAGATTTATATTACAAAGCCATGTAAATAAATATTGGGCTAGTACAAAAGCTCTTATTTACAGTTTTACAAATGAATCTGTATTCAGTGTAAATGTTGCATTTTAAAGAACACAGTATTGTATTAGTAAAATGAGTTCTGTTGAGGGGATTACAGTTGCTGTTAGAATCGATGCATAACATATAAAAGATTCAAGTTAACTGTTTATAATTTAGTACAGACAAACCCAGTTTAACCTGGAATGGCATCTGTTAAAGTGCTGAAAAAGAGGAAATATTTAGAAAACACTGTACATCATTAAAGCTTTATCGAGTCAGAATGTTAAACTTCTTTCACATTTTTTATCCTTTTTGCCACAGGCTTGTGAACAAGATGATTTTTCGTGGCAAAGGAGTAAAAATTAAGAGGCCACCAGCTGCTTAGATGATTTTAGGTTCAGTGGAGTTAGTTTCCTAAACCAATTATCCATCAACCATACCTTCGGGCCTCACAATCTGGTAAGTAATTAAATATTCAGGATAAGCCTGGAAAAGAAAGATGAATTGAAATACTGGTCAACAAATTTCTTGACAGGAGACTTACCATAAGGATTTCTAATCTTTAGGGAAGAGGTTCTAAGTTAATGCTGTGGAACAGAATCCTATAAGACCATTTTCTCAAAATATCCTTACCTTAAGTCCAATCTCTTAGATTCTGAATTGGCAGGTCTATGACAAGTACTAATTATGTGTTTGCCTGTTTTTATTAACTTAGGTGATTCTGATACATATCCCCAGTTCAGAACACCGTTCTAGAGATGCTTTGACTGGATTTGTGTCACTAAGAGCAAGAAGGAATTATACACTTCTTTGCTATACATAGGGTAACTATTAAACACAGAATTCTGATTTTAGAGAAGCTAAAAAAAAAATCCAGGGTAAGTGGGCAAAATCTCAATAAGGTCTGTAGGTTAGATATATCAATGGTATCTTCCTGGTTTTGATAATTTAAAGAAATGTCCTTGTATATAGGAAATATACACCAAAATATGTATTTAAGAGTAAAGGAACTACACTTTAGCAGCTCAGAAAAAACTGTGTGCACATACACAAACTTGGGAGGGAGAGGATGATAAATGAGAGACTATTAAAATATTAACAATTGGAAAATCTGGGTAAGGGCATAAAGGAATTTCTCTTCACTATTTTTGCAACTTTTCTCTAAACCTAACATTATTTTCAAAGTTAAAAGAAATCCAGTTCTTAAGGCAATATACTTTGTCAACTTAAGAAATTAGTAAGAGATTAAGGGAAGGCACCAAAGCATTTTTTGAGATGAACAAATAAAATCTGATTACCTGTTCTCCTCTGTAAATAACATATTCAGCTAATGCTAGGCCATTTACGCTGGGTCGACCAGTGACTGAATGATGTCCTGGAGGAGAATGTGCCATTTTCATTGCACTGAACTGCAGGAAAGACTTTCCCAAGGTTACCCGGCAAAAGAGCAGCTGCCTATAATGTGGGAAAAAAAAAAAAAAGATCTCCCTGAAGATAAAGCAGTATGTGACAATTTTAGTTGTGTGCACTGCATGAGCTTTTTAATGCATTTATACATAAAAATTTAAAATCCATTCTCTTAATTTTACTGCCACTATTAAGTCTAAATCACCAAAATTTTCACCTGGACTGTAACAATGGCTTCTGAACAAGTCTTCCTGCTTCTATTCTAATTCCTTTCTAAACTATTTTCCATCCAAGCAACTAGTGATTTAAGGAAAAAAAAACCGAAAAATATAAATCAGATCACATCACTTTTCTGCTTAAAACCTTTTAGAGGCTGCTCACTGTACTTAGAAGAAAATCCAAATTTCTTACAATGGCTCTAAAATTTTCTAATCTTACCTTATATTCATTATGTCCCAGACACATTAATTTTCTTTCTTCACATAGGTCCAACTTTCTTATTTTTAACCCATGGCCATCATACCTACTATACTGTTTCCTCTACCATCTAGAATGGTATCTATTCTACCACTCTTCAACTGGCTAACACTCTTTTTCTTCTTTTTGGATAACATTCATTTTTCAGGTTTCAGCTGAAATATTTACTTGAATAGGTTGTCCTTTACCAGAAGTTTAAGTAGATTATTTTCCTATTCCCCTCAGGCATATGATTGGCCTTCTTTAGTACCAATACCACCCTCTCCCCCCTTTTTTTAAAAAGTTACTATACTATTTCTATCTTTTGTTTTCTTTTCTTTTTAGGGGAGAGAATAGGAGATTTTGGTGGACCAGTTGATGATTCTGTTCTCCAAAGAGAGGCTATCTATATTTTTATTTTAAATATGCCCTTTGGAAACCTTCTTGGCATTTCTAATAGATTTTCTATTATAGTCACAATCAGCCCCTAGATAATACAGAATACAGAAGTCTTAATTTCCAAATAACCAAGTATTCTGCTCCAAAGAGTTTAGAACACTGCTTATTACTAATAATCAGAAATATTTAGCCTCCAGATAACATGACAAGTAAAAATAGCAATGTTCAATTTACAAAATCTCAAGAAATTGTTAAGTCTCCTAACCAGTCCAATTTATGATCTAAAATAGAAGTGGGTGGGAGGTCAAACCCAGCAAGGCAGACTTTAGACACCTATACAAGTCAAAATTTTGGGGGAAAAGAACAAGAACAAAACAAAATCGACAGATGTTGTCTCTCTCCAGGACTACACTTCTTGCTTTGGCAGCCTTTCAAAATCAGCTGGGAAGTCTTTAAAAATCCTAATGCTCAGACCATACCGCAGACCAATTACATGAGAACCTCTGAGGGTGGGACACAGGCATTAGTAGTTTTTAAAGATTGCTGGGTGATTCCAATGTGCTGCCAAAGCTGAGAACTACTGCTCTAGGGATGTTTCTAGATCAGTGATCATAAGTGTCAGTATCACCTGGGTACTTGGTAGAAATTCCCAGGGGCTCCTATCCCAGACCTACTAAAAACAGCAACTCAAGAAGCAAGGCCTAGGAATCTGCATTTAACTAGCTCACTAGGTAATTCTGGAAACTAATATTTGATAATTACTGCTCTAGATCTTTATAAGCAGTGCCCTAACTGTAGGATAAATCTCAATAATTAATCTTACTTGATTTTTCAAATGGTGAAAGGTAATTTATCTATGAGAAATTTATCAACTAGAGCCAAGTTATTTAAATGATTTTAACAAATGAATTAGATTGGGGTAACCAAAAGTGGGAGGAAAACGTGCAAAGTAGTTATTTGATAATAATATGCTTCCTAAAAGATTGATGCATTTTATTACAACTTTTCAGGTAGTAATATTATAAATTGAGGATTAGGATATCATAATGGAAGAGATCGCTCATGAATTCTCATAAAATGATAAAGCTTGGCAAGTAATACCATCTCAGAATGTGAATACTATATTTTTAATGAGTCCACAGTCCTAAAATATTGAAGGGTCACAAAAATCTTTCATACTCAACATTTCTTTAAAGCACCAGATGGTCTAATAATTAAATGAGTTAAACAGACCAAATGCATGGAGCTGTGCTTGGGCCATAACATTCATTTAATAAATATATGCTATTATTATAACTGGTGAGAGACAAAAGCAACCTGAAACAGATCTAGCTTGGATTTGTAGAACTGTCCAAGATAATGTCTTGCTTCCCCAAAATTTCAAATATGAAATCAGTTCTAATTGGATTCTTATCAAAAAAATGAGAACGAGTGATCTCTTACCTGTGGCAAATGTAACAAGATCTGTCTTTGTGAACTGGACACCCAGTACCTCCTCCAATTCCATATACATACTGATTGCTTTTGGAAGAGTTTTCAGCAAAATAAATCCCAGCTCCAAACATGCCACCTATATAGGCATGCCTTTCATCAAAACCTTTATGGATAATTGCATTCACAAAGGGAGACCCTAAAATACATATAAATGGATAATAATTTAAAATAATCTTAGAGGAAAAAAAACCCTAAAGATTCTTAGAAGTTAAATTCTTAAACATACATAAACCACCACTACAACAAAGCAAAAACAGAAAACAAGAGTAACAAGTTAATGGCCAGATGGTTCACTAGCTTAAATAACTATTTTAGAGGAATTGTTAATGTCAATGTTTCTAATAGGGTGGTGGTTCAGATGCCAAAAATAAGGACACATACAGATTCAGCTAAAATAACAGATTATTTGAAACATCAATGCTAGAGTTATCAAATTCTAGACCTCGAATCCATACAAATCCAGAACCAAGGGTCTTATAACTCATCTGACACAAAGCTGGTTACAATTAGGTCTTACAATGACACACATGTCTATATACTCTGTCTAGATATCAAAAGTGGCTAAAGTGGTCTTTTCATGTTCATTCTCTTCTTTATAAATCTTCTCCCTTATTCTTCCACTTCTCAGCCTTTCACCACCTGCTATACTAGATCCTTCTGCAAATGTGGTGTGTTCCTTCATTCCCTGCATATTGACTTCTTTTTCCTTCTTCCTTGCATGTGTTCCAAGATGGGAAGCTTAGCCAAAAGGGAGGAGATACTGAGCATGGGAACTAGGCCAAGGAGTATTGTGAGGGTAGGAACTGAGAAGAGCCAATATAACACAGCTAACTGCTTCATCAACATGAGTGTCCCTATTCACATAGAGATGGGAAAATACACAATTCTAATTTATGGAAATACTGAAGAATACAATCATTTATTTTAATTAATTTGAAAAAGCCAAAACCATTCATATTATAAAACAGAAAAATCATTCAGTATAATATAAAGTCAATACATAAATAAATATTATGCTCTGTGCCAAGAGGTTATCATGATTTTTAGGAGTTTGGAATGAGAAGTACCAGTTAGACGTTATACACAAATTCAGACTGCTACAGTGTCTCCAGGGGATTGTGAAATTCACATGCTGTGTTTTATAGAACTATACAGGTCTCTAAATAAATTTTCTGCAATCAAAGCCCAGTAAAAAAAAAGCCTGTGGCTACTATGGGTAATGTGCTTGAAGACTTGATAAATACTATATTAATATCTAAATTTTTATCTATAAATTTGAAAGACCAACACCTGCCAACTTGCAACATAAAAAAATACAAGAAATGTCAAGAATGTAAGTAATGGTGTTCTCAATTCAACAAAAGTTCTCAGAAAACATCACAGGTTCAATGATAATGGCTCTTTTAACAATGAAGGTAAATGTAGTTTTGACAGAGTGCATAAATTCTTCTGAGGTGATTCACAGATCTTACTTTAATTTTAATTCAGTCAACTAGTTAAAAGTAAAATAATTTCTTAGGGATCACAATAAGCAAAATCTACTATTTAAAGAAAAAAGGAAAACAGGAATAGTCAGTATTTCCATTTCTATTTTTAATTCCATTAAGTAATCCTATTTATAAACTTGTCCATTGTAAAATATACAAATTCATAAAAGGTTGATGATGCTAATATAAATGTAAAATTTACAGAAATAATATTTATTTTTTAAAATGATAAGAGGAATATACAGATTATTATTTCATACCTGACCAAAAACTACCCTAATGTGGAGAAGGATGGTGGAAGGGTGAGGGAAGAGAAGTCTTACCATGAAATAGCATCCTTTCATTTGCATGGTTGTGGTTTTCTTCGGAAACTTCTTTTCTTCTGTGAGTATACCTTTCCCATAGTTTCTTATTACAAACTTTCTGAATCTATAAACAAGAAACCCAAAAAATCACATCTTTAGGTCATAATACTTGCTTGTTCCTCTTAACCAAAAAATGGGACACATAGCCAGAAGAGACCAAACTTTTCTCTGAAATGTAAACTGTGTTATTTTAGTAAACTAAAAATACTTTGTTCCAACCACAAAGATGGAAATATAGCTACATTTTGGAAATAGAAAATTTCAAAAGGAAAAAAGTTACATATGGCCATATGTGAAGGTTAATACCATTAATTAAAATATTTCCATTTAATTAATTTAGTTATTACTAAAACATCTCCAAATCAGACATGTTGAGTTCTGTATTAAAAAGAGTAAATAGTATTCCCTCAGGCTCAAAGTACTATCTTTACCTGCTTTTGATGAAAAATATTTGAAATAGTCACACCAAAACACATTCTTAAAACACATACACACATAACCCTGCTTTTTCCTTTAGCTTTCCCTATCCCTCCCATTCTTTAAGTTTTTGTCTGGAGAAGAGTTAAAGATGAATGCTGGTTTCATTTGGAATATTTCTAGGATCAAATTTCATAATCCTAGAGCCATTTCTTAATCTGTGTTTAACATTGTTACAGTCCCCTGTTGGTCCTAAGAACATTGGGGTCTGATGGTTTTAGTTTTGGCTCAAATAATTCAAAATATTGCCACAGACAATATCAAGGAAAACAACTAACACAAACAAATCTCATTTATGTTTAAAAAAAAAAAAAAAAAAAGGGAACAAAAATAAAAGTCATATTGAAAAAATTTTCATTAAATATTGCATTAAAATATCATTATAGAGGAAGAAAACGGAATACTTTCTCAAATCCAACTACAGGCATACCTCAGAGATATTGTGGGTTCGGTTCCAGACCACTGCAATAAAGCGAGTATCGCAATAAAGCGAATATCGCAATAAAGCGAGTTGTAATCTTTTTGTTCGTGGAGGGTCTTGCCTTCAATTTGTAAAAAATGCAGTATCTGTGAAGCTCAATAAAGTGAAGCGCAATAAAGAAAGGTAGGCTTGCATTCTGGAAATCAAACACCTGCCATTGCCCTTAACAAACTTCTACACGTTGTTACTGTTACAAAGTGGACTTGACTGAAAACTTGCCTGTAATAGGCATAATTATGTTGTTAAAAATGATTATATATGTCCATGAATGGAAATATTAAGATATTATTTGTATGTCATACTATGATATAAACTAATCAAAAGGAACTCCCAGAAGTATGAAACTTTACCTGAATGTGTTTGTTTTAAATCATCTAATTTCTAACAGTATAAACATAGCATTTCAACCAATAATTTTAGTATTCACTAACTCTAAAATATGACATCTAATATTATACTCATGATAATATACTATTGTGAAACAGTAATACAATAGCTGAAAGAGGACACGATTCACTTTTGAGTTTAAAATTTGGGTATTAGAAAGAATTTGCATTTTAATTTTGATGATCTTTGTATGATAATTAAGAATATATAAATATACTTACTATAAAATCATTATGTATCTCAAGTAGAGTGTACAGTTAAAATAATAAATGTGATATGTATGGTGACTCATCAAAACCAGGAGTAGTCATAGTTAGGACAAACAAAAAAAGCATGATATAACTATAAAGATGGGGGTCTTTTCTTGAGTCACAAAAAAATTCAGCTTTGTTACAACAGAGTACCTTAATAGTTTACATGAAATCCTAAACCTACAGGATTTTTCATCACCCCAAGATAAAGCATAACCCCTAAATTTGAATATGTTTGAAAAGTGCTGAATTAAATTACTGGTTATAAAAATAGTACCAGTTTTGAGAATCTTAACCTTCCAAGGATGTGCTCTTTCCCAAAATACCCCCTGATGCCTTGTCAAAGACTCACTGGGCTGAACAGATCCTCATATTCTTATGAAAGTTAATTATAAATTCTGGCTTTGAAAACTATAGTCTCAGCAAACTTATTTTTACTAACATTACCTTGAGAATATTGTATCTGTTGAAGATTCCACCTGCATGACCTCCATCTCTGTGCTCTCGGACTGTACTTTGCATCTGATGGAAAAATATTTCAAATATATGTCCATTAGCTTTTATGTCTTTTTTAATTGGGAAACATGGTTCTTGACTCAAATAATTCTACTTTGAGAGTATAATATATGGGTTTTTATATATTTGTTGTTTAAGGAATATGAGTTCTGTAAGTTTACAAGTACTATTTTTTAGCAAAAGATGTTAGTACAATCAACTTGAAAACAGTGTTTATAGGTGAAACTATATAATGCAAACTAAAGGAAGAAAAAGAAACAACTGGATGCATAGGTGCGCTAATCAAAACTAAGAGCTTGACATACTAAAAATCAAAACATATTTGTTCCTATTTGTTTGGCTCTAATAAAGTACAATTTGTATTTCATTAAGAGTTGGAGTTTCTTGAGTTTTAGAACTAAGTCTCACTCAATTTTATATCTTCTGAGCTCAACTCAAACATATAAGGGTATACATTCTTCAATGTGTAAGGCACTATTAGATTTCAGCGAATACAAGCGTTTTGTAGGGGAAAAGCTAGAAGAAATAATTTCTGGATACATAGCATCCACATGTTCTGGGTCTTGTCTGAGTTTCACTTTGCAACTGCCTTTGTGAAGGGAGGGAACATTAGTATTCTCCACCCCCACCCGCCCTCCACCCCAATGACAGCGACTTCTTCTCCAATGGAATTCTGTAGTGCTGAGTCAAGTTGCTGGACTTAAGGTTTACGGAGGGAGTGTATCTTAAATGCTGATTTTGAAAGTTTTCTAGATGGTATAAAGAGTTAGAAATAATTTAAAAACCCTACTACTTTTTTGAGTAGACTTGGAAACCTCAGGAAACTCAGCTGTTGAACCAACATTTATTTAAGGTAGATGAACATACCTCTTCCTCCACAGACTGAAACTCTTTATCATCAGGAGACAGATCTATGAGAATTGTTCCACTCCCAGAAGTGTTCAGAGTTAAATATGGGTTAAGACCTATCAAGTAAAATTTGAAAGTAAAAAAAAACTGCCAAAAAAAATTAACACCAACCAAAAATAACCACCTGATTTAGCTGATGCTTACTATCAATTTAAAAAAACTTTTTAAATTTCACCAGTTTTTTCCCCACTAATGACCTTTGTTCTGTTCCAGATTCCAAACTGGAACACTACGCTGCATTTAAACTACTAATTTTTGACCTGACAAGGCATAGGGTTTTGTGGGAATAGTTCACAAAATCTTTGTTCTTTTTTCCAATTCTTAATGAGTTTGCCACACATTTTCTTCCTAAAATTATTTCCTTTACTAAATGTGCAACCCTTTTAGCATTCAGTCCCTTTGTTTTTTATAACTACAAGAATTATGAAACTTGCATGGCCTAAGGTAATTTAAAATTATCCTAGAAGTCCACAAAATTTAATAACTACAGAATGATCAGTTTAGCCTATAATAAAAATTTTAATTTGGCAATGAATTTGTCATATTTTCTGAATGTTAAAGGTCAAGACAACCATATGCTTTTTTGTATCTTTACTTTCACAAAAGCCTTTTAAACAAAATCTTAAACAAAATTTTCTAATTCTTTTGGTATATTTGTAACACAATCCTCTTTTAATCTGTACAATAAGATTGCCAAAGTTCCACTGTTTCCCTAGGTAGGGATCAAATCCTTTACTGCTAGATCAATGCATGGAAATTTGCCTCTGGAGATTAAGAGTACTACTCTAGCTCTGAGTTCTGGTCTGAACAACCAGACTACCACCAACATGCCAAAATTGGATGAAGACTTAATAGTATGGCTGAATTACAATGTCTATAAGCATGGAAACTAGAAAGAGGTGAACATTTTACAGAATAAAGAACTGAACAGAATATACTGTCACAAATGCTTGACTAAGGTATCTTCAGACTGCCCTAAAGAAGTACAGAAAGATCAGGACAAGCAATCTATTGACTTGAAACACTGAATGACTGCTAAGGCTTTTGAATGACAGCAAGATAAGAGACTGTCACAAGACTGTCATGGATTTCACTTTGCAAATTAGGTATAAGGTAGGTATAGAATCCTGGCTTCAGATGAAGATGAGGAGGATGATAGCTTTATGTAGGCAACTGACCCTGATGTGCCAAATTAGGCAACAGTCTGTGTCATGACCATGTTTCTCCTTCATGTAGGAATGAACGTTATTATCCAATTGTAGCTGGATATGTCAGAATGACTCTAGGACCAGAGGTAGCATGTAGGTACATATCTCTGCCACTTGGAGGCAGTGTCTCTGTTTCCATAACTGTTTCCTGGGCCTTTCAATGCAGTCTTAATAACTGTGTGCCAGATATTGATGTGTTTAATGTACAAAGACTGCCTGCTTTCCTTTTTTAACCTGCCACTTCCCTAAATGACCTTTCTTATTCCAGTACTCTATCACACTTACTACCCTACCAGATCAGTATTATTATAGTGGTGTCACAATAACAGTTTACAACTAAGGGCTCTAGTTTCTCCTCATTTTTGATGCTATTCATATTGTGTAGTAACATCCCATGAAGCCATGGCTTTTCCCTCCTCTTTATCTTATAAAATTTTGTCGTGTATACTGGAAATATCCAAGACTATCTCACATTTTAAACATTTTGCTTTAGTCCCTACCAAACAAGTAAAGTTCATCTACCTTTAAAAATATTTTTTATATTAAAAAATTATTGGGGTAACACTGGTTAACAAAATCAAATCAGTTTCAAGTATACGATTCAACAATATATCATATGTATATTGTACTATGTGTACACCCAAAGTTAAATTTCCTTCTCCTGCCAAATATTTGACCCCTTTTACCCTATTTATCTCCCTGTTCCCAGCTCACCTACCTTTACTGATACTACTCCAAAATTCCAGTTTAAAGCATTCCTGAGCTTGAATCACCTAATTTTTTGAGGTGCTCTTTTTTTCTTCTTTGAGACATGAACCCCATCCTGGCTAGCATAGATTTTTCCCTGAAAATTCCTTCATTTTGCTAGTGGAGGTTTACCTTCAATCCTAATTATACAGCCAGGCCTTCAATTATAGGATGCTCTGATTCTAGGGTAAATCATTTCCTCAGTTTAACAATAAAGTGAAAATGTGATTCTGACACTTAAATATCCAAGTTTCAGATCTTTTAGAATCATAAAATTTTAGAGGCAGAATAACTTCAGAAATAACTGAAAAAAGTTCAGAGTTAAAGCAATCCCCAAATTTCTAAATGGCTCAGAAATTTTACTTAGGTTCACATAGTAAATAGCAGCAGCTCAGGAAGCTTAAAAGTTTCAGAATCAGGACCTGATTCTAGGTTTCCCAAATCCCAATTAGTGCTCTTCCTATTAAATAGACTCTCTCTTACATATTATTATCATTTAGTAAACTGAGGAATGCCTTTATGTAAACTGTTAAACTGATGACGGCAATGATTTAAAATGAAATACCTTGTTGTCCAGAGATAAGTCTCTCGACTCCTTTAATTAGTTTATGTCTATGTCCATAAGCATTGATTCCAATCTCCTTCAGCTCCTTGTGCCCCATCTCTACTAATACATCCAACGTGATCTTACAAAAGAGGATAAAACTGTTTAGAAGACTTACTCATTTAGTGAACATTCATATATTGGTGATCTCACAATATATTAAATTCATACATTTATTTCAAATTATTTCAAACAGCTTATGAATAAAAATAAATCAGCTGTGAAACTAAAATTGAAACCAAAAAAAATTACAGGTAATTAGCTATCTAATTACAAAAAACAGTCGAATTGCTAAAATTATTGTTATTTTCATTTAGCATAAGACTTAAGAAGAACTAAGCTGCCAAACGAAAATATACTTTCAAATGAACTACATTCAGGTACACCAGCTTATCTTTTCCACCATCCCTCTACATCCAACCTATTTATATAATGTCTTCTATGGTTTCTACAGGCTCCCGACTATGCTAACTGATCCTTCTGCATCATTGTTCAAACTAACCTTTTCATTTCAAATATATTATTCTCACTTTGTGGAACTAAATACATTCTTTAAAATCCTGTTTTATTTATACATCTTCCATGAAGTTTTCCCTGAATATTGCAGCTTGTGGTAACCTTTTCTTTCTTTGAATTTTTAAAATCTATGCCAAATACTTAACTCTTCATATTATCTTGTTACAGCTCCATAACTAGGATAAAAGTTCCTTAGGGTACAAAAGTAAGTATATGTTCTGAATCAAAAATTCAGTAATTGTATTCTAACAGAGTACTGTAAATTGGGACTGTTCTTAAAAAGCCCAGATATGCAGCTGTCATATCTATATACCTTTCTCTAGTGGCTATCAAAATGTCAGACTTACAGTGGGTAGTGATAGACACAACAAAACTAAACAAAGAGGGAACGAGGATAACTTATTTTAAGGGTTGAATAAGCTAAACTTTCCATTCAAGAAAGTTCTTTTACTACTACTACCCGATAACCAATATTTATGTGTTAATAAACTAAACAGGAATGCCAAGATCAAGCCAAATTAGAAGAGTAACTGATTTCCAGTCTCTTAAAAAACCATCCCCTAACCCCTCAAACAAGTTCAATGATTCAGTGAATTTCAAGCATGTTCTATTTTTCCCTCTAAGATTTCAAAGAACACCAAACCAAGCCAAACAATCCATCTACTCACCTGTTCTCTCTCAAATATATCCATTAGATGCTCAAGCCCAAGATTCCTTACAAACTGAGTTATGCTAAAATCCACCACTGGAACTAGAAAATAAAAAATCCAGAACAAAATTTCACATTAGAATTATATCAAAATTTTAACAATGAAGCTTTGTGCTATTACTATATACATGAAGAAAATAAAAATGAAGCAAAACATTAATAGCCACTTGGGATATAATACTGAACATAACATCAAAAACCGCAAAGAGAAAGCTATAAAGTATCATCAAAAACAGTTAACCAATGGTGAGGCACTCTCAGGTTAAAAAAACCTTTTCATTAAAAATTCATTTTCAACTGTATCTTTAAAATAAGTTTCATACAGCTGAAATTAATACGTCAATTTTATCTCCACTAAAAAAAAAAAAAAGAAGAAGAAAGTTTCTCTTTGAGGAGGTAAGCTACTTCACAAAAACGCTTATGAAAATAAGTTCCACAGTGTTGCTTAGGGTAAGATAAAACTTTGACAGGTAAAAGGTAAAGAGAGAGCAGCTTTATAGAGGCTGCATGTATGTGTGTGCCTTTTCCTCTTCTTTTTAAAAAATAATCTTCAAAATTCAGTATTTTGACAGGGTAAAAAGTATTTCATAACTTTGTAATAACACACTGGAATAGGCCAATAAAGGCATAACTACTCAAACAAAAGGACTTCTAAACCTTTCAGAAGACATATTTACATCTAAAGAATAGGTTAGAAGGACCAAGTTCAACTTGGAAGGAGAAGGTTACATTAGAAATTCTAATAATAATGTAAGGGAAATAATAAAATGATACATTTTTTAGACTGTTAATTAATCTGATGCTAACAGTTATATTTAAGGTTAAAAAACCACTTTTTAGCATTCCAAAAATGAACTATGTGGCTATGAGTTAGAAAGTTATTTTTGCAAAATGTCTCACCATCCTTTTTCTCCAAACTGGAAGAACCCTCTGTTCCATTTGAGCTAACCACTGAAGACAGTTCAGAAAAACTCCCAGATAAGTTATCAAGACTACTGGCTGCGGAAAGGCTTGATGGGCTAGATGGACCTGAAGACAGAGCATCTGCAGAGGCTCCTGGGCTTCTCACGCCATTGAGCACTTGAGGTTTATAACATGAAGGCAGAGCAGAAGGGGGCATGGCTGCTGTCAGGAGAGCACTAACATCATCTGCCTAAGGTACATGTCAGAGAGAGAGGAAATCTATGATAAGCAGGTTTTAAAATTCTACCATATCCAACAGAATGCATTTTAAAACATGACAAAAACCCAGGAGATTTGCACTAGACTTGTTTTTTTATATAAAAATTGTAAGATAATTTTTAAATAAAAAGTGAAGCAAATAAGTGATAGTAAGCTAAACTACTATTAAATATAAAACGTAATTCAGAACATCTCTTCCAAGACACTGAAAATAAAATTGTTAAATGTGGCAAAGCATGAAAAAAAATCATAACTTTCATACTATGAAAAAGCGCTGAAATGAATTATAGAAATATCAGCTTAAAAAAGGAAGAGCTTTTAACATTATCACAATTACTCTGAAAGAAGTTAATCTAACCTACATGGATCTTTAGCAAACATAATGATAGTTTATATTTCTTGGAAACTATTCAATAATATATTTTTTCCTCAAAATTGAACATATTTTGGGGGAGGGGAAACATAATCAAACCTGCTAAAATGAAAAAATCCCCAAATTTACTGGTACGTTAATTTGTTTAATTAGTGACATATACCATTCTTTCACAATGCTCAGTTATGATACTGAGTAATTAACATTTAGCAAGAAGTAAATCAGTACTTGTTTTCATGGTTAGTCATTTATATCATCTATGCCAATCCTCACATTTCCCCCCCCTCCCCCAAATCTGAGGACTCCTATGGCACTCATAGTTTGTATATAACATTCTAAAATAATATTAGCACCATTTATTGGGTGCTTTTTATGTACCTGACACCATGCCAAGGACTTTGAGTACATTATTAATTCTCATATTAGCCAAATGTATTTTATCCCCATTTATAGATGAGGTAACTGAGGCTTAGAGGTTAGGCAACTTGCAAGACTGGACTACTATAAGAGGTAGGGCTGGAATTCTATGGCAGGTCTGTTTTGACTCTAAAGCCTACGTATGTTCTCTAAAGAACTTGATTTCATTGTCAGTTATATCTAGTGAACTAACAAATGGGTTGACTGAATTAGAAAAGTTCACTTCTAAGGTAATTTGGAATGAGAAAGATATTTCCCTGAAAAAAATCCTGCGGATATGGTTGGGCTGTTAACCTGAGAAAAATCTATTTAACTCCCAGAGCAGCTGAACTAAAATCAGCTTCTCAATGTAACTTGGAACAACTAACTCTCAGTAGAAAGCAGTCTGCAGAAGAGACTTCTTTCTCCCTACCTCTGGTCAATTTTCCCAGTGGTGGAAGCAAGAGAGGTACCTGTGTCACAGTGGCCAACGCACAGGCAGAGGCTAGAAAGAAGACTTCTACACAAGTTCCCTCGGAGAAAAGAAAAAAAAGACTTCCATAGAAAACTGGAAGAACAAGCTTGTTCCATGAACAGTTCTGGTGGGGTAAGGAATAGGAACTCTGGGATGAAGTAGTGTGGGGGGGGGGAAGGAAATCTCTACTAGAAGCAGGGCTTGTGTCTGTGCCTTGAGGGCACTGTTCCCAGATGCGGAAGTTCATCAAGACCCATGTCCTGTACTACCTAGTACTACATGCACTGTACAGTGTTCATGAGGGCCTATGTCTGTTTTGTTTCCCAACTAACATAAGCAGCTATACCTTTTCTCGTTTCCCAAAGTACTCGGGACCAAATAGGTGATTGATAATTCTATTATTTAGTTATTATATTTTAATACCGAAGAAGTTCTACATTTAAATTGGGCTAAAAACCAGATTTTGCCACATTCACCATGAAGACATTTTATATATACCAAGTAAATTTTAAAAAGTGATAAAAGCATTGCGATTTTTCAAGAGCCCATCACTTACTGAAACTAAATCTAAAGGTGTTTGTCCTTCCTGATTTTTAAGAGTAGGATCAGCTCCATGGGCCAACAATAAAGCACAAAGCTGTGTTCGTCCCTTTTGGGCTGCTTCATGCAAAGGTGTGAAAGCCCATTTGTCCGTGGCATTGACACATGCATTATACTTTATTAGCAAAGCTGCCACATCTACATGCTGTAAAAGAAAATACTCCTGTTACAGTCTGAAATTTTATTTCATCACATTTTAGTTCCTAAAAAAAATCTAGTCATATACTTGTTATTTCATGTTTTCATTCTTAGTCTGAAAATGAAAAGAAACATTATAATTTATGGGTAGTTAATTTAAAATTATAGTAGACATTTCAATAACTTGAGAAATAATCTAGATAGTGTGAAGAATTCTACAAGGGAGGGAACTAATATGACTTTACCAATTTCTTATTTTTTCAAGTGTTAAAGCTGCTGAACATCAATTTATAAACCAGCAGTCTTCCTCAATTATTCAAACTATACTACTGAAGATGGTAGATACTAATTGTAACATTTAGGGGTGTAAAAGTCAGGAAAAATGCATCTGAATCTCTACAGAGTCCTATGAATCCCAATGGGTTTCCTAGGCACCAATAAATAAAATCAACATCTCTATGAAACTAAGAGATAGCGCCAAGGAAAGTAATAAAATGTATGGTAAAATGTGCTTGTAATAGATCCAGAACTGAAACTTGGAAGTTATTTAACCTCTTTAGCCCTCATATTTACTCCTCTATAAAATGAGAGAGTCCCTTTGAACCGCAATACTGATTTTAACTTTGAAAATCTCAGAGATTTTTAAAGGTAACATGAAAGAACTTACTCCATATGATGCTGCATTATGTAAAGGAATAAGTCCTCCTTTGTCTTGGGCATTCACATCAGCTCCATGTTGTAACAAATACTCTGCAACTTCTAAATTATTATAACCAGCTGATTTAGAAAAGAAGTAAAATTACTTTCAACTGTTAATATAAAAAAGTAACATATATCTCTATATACCTATATATAAAGCATAAACATTATTTTAAAAACAGACTTTAGAGAAATCTGAAATTCCTGATTGGAATCTATTAAAAATTTATCTTACGGAAAAAAACTGTGCACTGGCCTCAAGTTGGAAGCTTTCAGTAATGATACCCATTTGTTTTAGACTCTCAAAGTGATTTGCTTATATCTTTCCTTTTAAAACCTTCTTACCAAAGTCCCTGCCCTCCTGATTGTTATGTACAAGTTCCTGAACTCAGTTACATGGTCTCAAGGGCTGCAAGTAAAAGGCATTCAATCATATAAAAGCCAAGTTAGGAACATATGTGGCTGGCAAAGTAGGAAACAGCACCCAGCATGGGTGTCAGGACCCCATTTGCCCAGATGGCCAAAGGCACATGTTTTTTGCTAGAGAGAACTTAGAGGTACACATCTTTACAAGTCTGGCAGCAGAATCTATGTGTTTGGTGCTAATGCTATGAAGTAAAACTAAGTATTTTTATAAATAATGCCACAATCGCTCATCTGTCATCTTGGGAACTGTCAGTTTTCTTAGTGCACACTCTTGTGGTAAAGGTATCTTTTATTTGACATATAATCATAGATTGAAAGCAAATCTGGACCTTAACTTTGCTAACATAAAACTCAATTATCACTTGAAACTTTAAAATAGTTCAAAACATTTTATTCACACTTATTTTTATTGTAGTTTTTATCCTTTTGCTGAAAGATCTAAAGTAAACCATTTTAGTAAGATAGAGAAAAACAAAACCTCATAATTTTCATAAGCTAAGTATTACAGAAAATCCAAAAGTCTTTCCAGGTCTTAAGGTATAACACTGCCCAAGTGGGAAGAAATATTTTGTGTATATAACATATTTTCCACTTACAAAGGCAACATCGACTTAAAATAGCAATGTTAAATGTTCTAAATAAGCTACCATAAAGATATAAAAAGTTACCATAAATAAATATGCACGGCACACTTCAAATCAAATCAGGTCACATCTTTTCTTACATAAACTAGAAACTCCTAATTTTCTCATCATATGAGAAAAAGTGACAGCACCTGTGCCTTATCACTTCCAAAATTCTCTAAAAGAACATCGATGGAAACATTCTTTTCCTTGGACAGTGGAGTCCCAATTTATAAAAGGTGAGAATTTAAAGGTAAAAATCTCATAAAATCAGAATTATCCTTTAAACACTGGGAACACACTCAGTTACACTGTCAGACAGAAACACCTGCATTACTCTTTTCAAACAATGTGTGGTTAGATACACTGTATAAATACAATGTGCCTATGATGCAAATCACAGAAGTACTAGCTGTAGCTTAGTGATTTTAATGGCCCATTCTCTATCACCTTCAGTGCAGCTGCACTAAAAGCAAAGGTGCAATGTGCCAACTTCATGAATAAAAATTTAGAACAAATATATGTACTTAACTAGGTTCCCCCAAAGTTACAATGTTGAAGTTTTAACCACCAGTACCCTAGGACAGGAGTTAACAACCCCTGGGCCATACACTGGTACTGGTTTGTGTCCTGTTAGGAACTGGGCCACACAGCAGGAGGTGAGCGGCAGGTGAGCAAGCAAAGCTTTATCTGTATTTGCAGCCGCTCCCCGGCACTAGCAACACTACCCTCAGTGCCACCTCAGATCATCAGGGATTAGACTCTCATAGGAGCACCAGTCCCCGGTGCCAAAAGGTGCCTTAGAATGTGACTATTATTTGTAAATAGGTCCTCTAAAGAGATAATTAATTAAGTTAAAACGAGGCCATTTAGGGTAGGTCATGATCTGACTGGTATCCTTATAAGAGGAGATTAGGACAGAGAGAGAACTAGGGACGTGTTCACAACAGAGAAAAGGCCATGTGAGGATACAGCAGAAGGTGGCCACCTGCCAGCTAAGGAGAGAGGCCTCAGGAGAAACCAATCATGCCAACACCTTGATCATCAGAACTGAAAGAAAACAAATTTCTGTTGTTTAAGCCAAGAGTACCCTACCTCTTTGGCACCAGGGACTGGTGCTCATATGAGAATCTAATGACTGACGATCTGAAGTGGAGCTGAGGTGGTGATACTAGTGTTAGGGAGTAGCTACAAATAAAGATGAAGCTTCACTTGCTCGCCCACTGCTCACCTTCTGCTGTGCGGCCCAGTTCCTAACAGGCCATGGACTGGTATCAGTCTGTGGCCCACGGTTGGGGACCCCTGGTTTAAGCCACAAAATCTGTGGTATTTTGTTAAGGCAGGCCTAGTAAACACATACAACAAATAACTTTGGCAAGTGGTTTATGTAACTTCTGAAAATCTTTTAAGATTTCTTTTCTGCTTGTGCTTAACAACTATCATCAGAAGAATGGCAAGCTTTAGCTTCTCGGGAGGAAGGCTGGCTCAAGCAGCGTATTTTTCTCACTCACCAAAGGTGATTCAAACAATACGGTAACCTAGAACAAAGGTTCCAAAGTACACAGTGACTGGCAGAGCTGCTTTCAATTGTTCTTACTGAATGCCACATATTAGTACTAAAGTGAACATGAAGTACAGTTGCCTTGTATAAATACACTAGAGTATAATGGTGGTATTCGAAGACATTTGGACTGAATCCTTTAAGTTTACTTGTAGAATATATTTTACTCAGGTTAAATATTTTACTCAGGCAACATCTTAGGTGTTGCCAAACTAACTCTGTGAAACTTCATTCACTTACCTGCTAAATGTAAAGGCGTTGAATGTCGGCCCTGGGTATCACGACAATTTACATTATCAGCAGAAGACAATTTCTTTACTCTGGCTAAACAACCCTTCTTGGCAGCATCTAACAGAGCTGCATCTCCCCTAAGTAGATCCTGAATATCTGTATCTCCATCTTTCACAAGGTCCAAAGGAGTATTTCCATCCCTGTTTTTCTTTGTAGGATCTGCACCATGCTGGGCATATGAAAAAGAGAAAGGGAGGAATTGGCTTAAGTTTGCCCTAGGTTAATGAGAAAATAGACAATTTAACTACACCAAAGAAAACTATTTTATACTGAGACTCTATCTTAAAGAAATTATAATAAAAATATTACAGAGGCAGTTAAATATTACTGGGCTTTTGTAATGCAATAATCTAATCAAAATGTTAAGCTACATTCAAAATAAGATATTTCATTAAAAATTAACTTTCACGTATGCTATTTTTAGTTTTTACAAACACTGAAATAAATTATAAATTTTAGTCTTATTTTTACTGTAAAATATCTATACTGGTACCTGTATTAAACCATTCTTATCGATTTTATTAGTACTAAATAAATCTGGCTTATAAATTACATAATCCATCAAATATTTTGAAGTTCAAGTACTAAATAAGAAAAATTATCATAGAACTGTTACATGAGAGCTGACTTTATACATAGTAAATCTATGTGTGGTAAATATACTCATAGATTAAAAATACTGTTCATGACATTTACTCTGAAATCAAGGTAGAAAATTAGGTATCTTTGCTTCCTACCTCCTTACTAAAGTTTATATTAGAGTTATTAGAAATATCAAACACATTCTATGGAATACACTCTGTCTGTAGTACTTATATATACCTGGAGCAGAAGTTTGCAAATTTCGTATTTTCCTTTTGCTGCAGCTTCATGTAAAGGTGTAAATTTCCATAAATCAGCGACATTAACCACTGCTCCATGCTTAACAAGAAGTTCGGCAACTTCATAATGTCCATAAGAACATGCATTATGCAATGGTACGAGGCCTCTGAAAAGTAAGCAACGCAATATAAAGACAGGTTTTAACTGAGATAATTACATACAGCTGATAAATTTCCTGACCTGTACAAGGGATTATACTGATTATATTTTATAGAACCTAATATTTACTGAAAGCATAGATGGAATTTTTTTGAGGGGGCAAGGAAGAAATATTTAAAATTGCAGAGACTATCACGGATATCTATCTACTCAATTTCTAGAATTGAGAACTATATAATTTTAAAGAAAAGTAATTTAAAGATAAACTGGAAGAATTCAAATATCCTCAATGCAAACTGAAAAATTTACTATATTAAGGGTATCATACTAATATTGTAATCTCCATGGCTATGATAAAATTATAAGGCATTATGCAAATAAGTCTATAGATAAATGATAACCATGAAATCTTAACTGAAATTAAGCAGCTATATTTAAGTCAATGTTAGGAACAGACTTCCCTGAAAATAAAAAAGCTACCAACTACCATAAAAATATTTTCAGATTTTCTTAGAAAGGTCAGATAAAGAAGAGAGGCCCTGGCAATTGTTGGTACTTGCCCTTTATCTTTAGCATGCACATCAGCTCCGTGTTGCAGCAGATATTCCACCACAGACACCCTATTGTATCCAGCTGCAAAATGGAGTGGTGTTGATTGACGTCCTTCGATGTCTCTGCAGTTGACACTCTGAACAGTACACAATTTCTATAGGATGGAACATAGTATACACATGATGCTACATATTCTGGCTTGTTTTCATTCATTCAGTAGAAATTTCAAATGTCTGATTTTATTTTACTGTCTCATCAAATCAGCATTTACTATTCTTATTTCGTTTTGTCATTTATTGGAAAAACCTCTGGTCCTCTCATCTATGCCTGTATCATCTTTTATTTGCCAAAGCTAGTAGGTAAATTTTTTCATAACCACTGCTACTATTTACATAAAGGTAATCTAGGTATCAATTATCAGCAACTGTTAAGTCTCATTTTTGGTAAATATATGTAGAAGTACACAGCATCATAGGAGCATCACCCAAGGCTTATTAAAAATTCAGAATATCAGAACCCCATCTACTGAGTCAGAACCTCATTTTAACAAGATTCATAGGTGGTCTGTAAGCATATTAAAATTTGAGAAGTTCTGCTCTAGAATAGTGGTTCTCAAATTTTCGTGTGCATTGGGTCTCCTTCCAGATTTTCTAATTCAGTGTGTCTGGGGCCTGAGATTTTGTATTTCTAACAAGTTCCTAGGTGATGCTGATAGTCAAGGAACTGCATTTAGAGAATTATATTGCATTAATATGGAATAAATTTACTAATGAATGCTATTGCTTACGTACCACATCCTAATTAAGAAAATAGTTAATCAAATAATTTTTTGCGTTCTTTGGTTTAGATGAGGAAGCTTAGCTGAGAAAGGCTACGATGGTTGCACTCAAAATAATCAGAGTACATGAAAAGTATAAGCGTTTGGGGAAGAAAAGCAACACAAATAATAAATCGTGGTGCTCAAAGTTAAGAACACCGATATTAGTAAAAACCCTTACTCTATTATCCTACCCAAAAAGCAGTGATAACTTAAGCCTAATAAACAAAAGAATCCAACTATCAGTGGGTTTAACCTCAAGAGTTTTAATTACAGAACTGATAGAGCTCTTCTTTGCTATTCAAACAAAAGGTTGTCAGATAATATAGATTCAGGGTCCCAATTGAGAGCTGTCATTTTATGGGTCTAAAGGCTCTAGGAAGAGATGTGCCAGGTGCTGCTAGGTTTGGTAGTTATCACCAGCGACTCGTCACCCTACCTGTCAGTTCAATTTTGCCCACTTTGAGCCAGGTTTTCTAATAGGAAGTATCCAGCCCATGGATCACTACTAAACAAATACAAATGAGTACATAATTAAGTGTGCATTGGGTAATATGCAGATGTAGTGACCCAGTGATTCACATCAAGCCACCAGTCTAAAGATAAGGAATAGAAATGTTAATGAAGATAAATTTCCTTCAAGTGATTTTAAAAGCCAAGGTGAGGGAAGACAGTCTGACAACTATTCTCAGAATAAGGGAGAGAAGAAGGTCTTTCTCAGCCAATGCCATTATTTTGTTCTCTAAGTCCAATTCCTGCCCCTAATCTCATCTTTTTACCTATTTCTTCTTCCTCCTATCTTTATGAAAACAAAATCTAGTCTTTAATAGTATGTGCACTAAATATAATTTTATGCTCTTTAATATGTTGGACGAGTATTTAAAATTTTTAATCACCTCCAAACCAACAAAAATATCAGCTAGTTGCCCTTTAACTTATTGCCTTTAACTTAATTTTTGATCACATCTGCAGAAAAAAAATCAGCTCACCACTTTTAACTCAAGTGATTTGTTTTCCTATAAGTCAGTAGTTAGTAATAAAACCAAAATCCTCCTTTCCACTTCCTACTCGCCTCCTATTTAAGGGAATAAATATGAAACATGTCAAATAATAAAACTGCATTTTAATAGCATTTTTTTTCTTTGAAAAATGATATTATTTTAAAAATAAAACCTTAAATTATTTGGAAATAACTGTACTATCTATGTAGGTAAAACAGTAGGAAAGGATCACATGGACTTTTAAATTAACTTCCAGAAATATTTTTATTTTAAAAAAAAAACAAAACAGTGAATAAGGTTCCTTAGCACTCAAGTTTAGATGAGGCCAACATTTATATTTTGTTCTCAGAAAATCTAAAATTGACTTTGTGGGGCGAATATGTTCAGGATTGAGAACATCATATAGAAATATAGTGATATCGCTCAATGAAACAGCTACTTCTTCCACAAATCAAATCAATACATTCAGATTTTTATAAAACTTATTGCCTGTCAATGATGCTTCAAATAGGACCTATACTGTTGTGAAAAAGTCTGGGGGTGGGGGAGGGAACACAATAAAGTTTTTTTCTCCTACTAGTTTTAGAAATTAAAATAACACAAATGCCAGAAAAAAAAGTTTTCCAAACTGAGAAAAAAAACATTCTTGTATTACTAAAAAAATGATTTAACTCATAAAACATGTTGAGTTGAATTTAATTTACATTAGTTGAACTAAAAAGTATTCTTGCTCTTTCAAAATGTTAGGCTTTTGAACTACGTATTTACCTAGATATACAGTATCTGTAGGTAACAGAAATATCTGGTATAGGTATTACATTACATTCAATTCTACATGAAAAAGTAAAAGAAAATCCGAGGAAGGGTTATTCTAGGAAAGACTACTATAGGAGATGGGCCATGTAAGAGCTGAAGCTGGCTCTTCAAAAAAATGTCAGTTTAGATGAATTGAAGATTATCAGGACATAGTGACTCTTAGAAGTGGCAATGCATTGTATTATTACTATATTTAAACACTGGGCAAAGAAATGAAGAAACCAGAAGAAATGTATAGACAGAGTGACACACTGTTTAGCTTTTTGCCCCACTTCTTGTTTTATGTGGCATATGTAAATAATGGACAATAATTTGATATACCTTATTTTTTTAAAGGGACAAATGTACGGGTTCTTTAACATTTTCATTTCCATAAACATGCAGTTTATTTAAATCTGTGACTATGATGTATTTACAGAGTTGCATATGAAACTAACAGGTTTCTTTTATGACTCAATAACCCTTATTTGCAGAAAACTAAATTAGTATCACTTACCTTTTAAAATACGGGACATAAAAATATCTAGGCTCTTCATTTTAACATTACAGATTCATTAAGTAAGCAATGTCAAAATAAAAACCCAAAGTTAACAAAAAAACATAAGATCATATCTTACTTTTACAGTTTCTACATCTCCAGCCTTTGCAGCTTCCAGCAACTGTCTGTCTGCCTCAGAATTACCTAATGGGATACCCTCTAAAAAGAGAGACAATGAAGAGTGATTAACACCTACTTTAAAGGTGGAACCAATCTTTAAAGGAGGTGCTTTATCTAAAAGAGATCTTTTACAGTTTGGTAAATTACATAGAAAAATCCCTATGGCAGTAAAGAAAAACCAGTAGTAATTTCTTCAAACATACATATACATATACATATACATATACATATACATATACATATACATATACATATGTAAATGTGAATAATCACTATGTGATTTAAACAATGTAAGGGAACATAAAATAGATGAAAAAAGATGACCTGCTCTAAAACCAACGCTGTTGAATGATAGAAAAATTTAAATTAGGAGAGCAATGGTCAGAGATCTAACCATGGCATGGTTCTGCCATTAACTAGCCAGCTATCTGACTGGGCCAAGTTGCTTGAACTTACTGGGTCTCTCAAATTTTTCTAGTTCTAAAGAGAGACAAGTTGTACTAAAAGATATCTGAAGTCATTTTCAGGTCTGAAATTCTGTTTTGTAACTCATATAAATCTCAAAGGAAAGAAACAAAACATGTACCTTATATCTTAGAACAAAACAAACTCCAATGGATCAAAGACTTAAGTATCAAAATTAAACCTTAAATATAATAGAACATATGGGTGAATATTTTTTATCTCGCAGTAGAAAAGTGTCTTAGAGTAGAACATCAAAAGCAGAACCAAAACTGGTTTAGAAAAAATATCTGCCAGGCTTTAAATAAAGTTATAAGGCAAAGAAAAAAATGGAATATTACAATATACATCTTAGAAAGCAAAATAACATCCCCCACCCCCAACCATTAGTGGGCAAAGAGGAAATGGGGGAACTACATGATAGTTTTCCTATAATTTGCATTTTAAAAGCATCAATTACTTCTGTAATTTACACACACGTTCAAATTTTATCTAAAAAAAAAGACTGAGAATCATAATGCCTAGTGCTGACAAGGAAAACTGGTCCTGTCACACACTGTTAGTAGTAGAGTGTAAAATGGTACATAACCACTTTTCTAGAAGGGAACTGACAATTATAAGTTATCCTTTGACTTGGAAATTGTACTTGGATCATTTATTCTAAGAAAGTAGCTAGAAAGGTAAGTAATAGCACTTAGCATAAAACTATCAAGACTATAAATGTCTGTCATTAGACAACTAAATAGGACTAGTGTTATACCCTCAAGATTGATACTAGAACAAATGTGTGGTATATGGGAAAAATACAGGTAATCTTGAAAGCAGTCTTGTAGTTAGTTCACAGTTTTGGCAGTTTCCAGGAGGTTTTATCAACCTGCCTTCATCTATTCAAGTACGGTTTTTCTCAAAATGTGGTTTCTAGACCTCAGATATAAGGATCATTGAGGGGACTGTTAAAGATACAAAAGACTTGATGTGTTACATTTCTTCTCATTTGAGTTTTGAGGATGTCAAAGGCACACAAAATTTTAGTAAATATAGCAAAGTAACCAAAGGACTTCAATTTCAGGTGACCTGATTTCTAGACTGAAATGTTTAACCTATGTGTAGATATTTATAGATTGTATATAGATATTTGATCTAAATACTTTTAAATGTAATGAATATGAGTGAATTCAAGAGTTAAATATTTTAATACATCAAATGGTTGGATAACAAAATCTATATGCCTTACATACAAAAGATCTAAAAAAGGAGTGAAGAAATAGAGCCAATTTTTATGATTTATCACTATGGTTGCTCTACTAAAAGACACATACCTTTTAAAGTTTTCCCTTCTTTAAAAGAAATAGTAACTATTTTATCTTACTCCTAAAAGCTTTCTTTTAGAGAAATTGGACAGAAAATGCTACTGGAACAAAATGATAATTAAGATTTAATGACATTTGGGCACTGGGAATAATAAATTAGGAAGAAATAACAGCCAGCCAAAATTTTTAAAATGTTTTCTTTTTACCTCCAACTCCCACATATGTGAAAACATTTAAAGGTTAAATAAAAAAATTAATTTCATGAAAGCACCTAATACCTTGAAGAAGCTGCTGCACATTTTCATTTCCCATCTGTAAGGCAGTAAAGCCCTGAAGGGATATGATGTTGGGGTCACAGCCGTAGCTCAGAAGTAGGCGACAGGTTTGTAGATGACCACAGTGTGCAGCTCTGTGCAGAGAAGTCTGACCAAGGTTATCCAGAGCATTAACCTTAACAATGCAGAAAAAACTGAAATTAGCCTTCAATGCAAAATCTAAAACCAATCAAGCATGTATTTAACACTTGCTACTAATTTAAAATTCTCAATTATTTTCTTACGAAGCCCATTATCCAGTGCCAAAGCAAGTGTTCATGCTCAAATCTAGAGCATAAATTCACCAATTCATGAAGGCTGACATTAGAAGGAAGACTCAATTTTGGGCTAAAAGTGTGAAATGCTGATTAACAGTTGTGTTTGGCATTACAGTATTAATCAATTCACTGCATTTAGAGCTAGACACTAAGAAAGCCCAATCCATGTATTTTTATGGATCTCTGAGGTCCAGAAATGTGAAGGCTAACGCCAAGATAGACAATAGTTAATAACAAATCTAGAGTCTAAATTAGAAACATTTTTTTCTATTAGCTGAATCTTTGACCTTTTTTTTTTTATCATGTACAATATAACCTGTATGAATAAATATGGTATATTCACACAATGGAATACTTATAAGCAATAAAAAAGAACAAACAATAGATATGTGGATGGATCATCAAAATATTATACCGAAGACAAAATCTTACACAAGACTGATAATATTGTATGATTCCATAGACATGAAGGCCTAGAACAGGCAAATCCAATCTATGCAGGAAAAAATCAAAATAGTTATTGCCTCTAGGGGTGGAGATTACTTTGAATGGGGCCCTCCCTGTCAGTGCCATGAAATAATGTTCTGTATTTTGTTGAGATTTGGTTACACAGATGTGTGTATTAGTCAAACGTCAGTAAATGTACATTTAAGATTTGTATATTTCATTGCATGTAAATTTTACATCCAAAAATCTCTTTAAATGAATAATAACCTCTAGCCGATGTCTATGTGGAAGTATTTGGGAGAAGTACACAATAATTTGCAAATTAACTCTGAAATGTGTCAAGAAAATAAGATATATTGATAGAGGAAAAAAATGATATCTAATAAAATACAGTAAAATGTTAGTAATAGAATCTAGGTGGTGGGTACATAGTTATTATCTATGAAATTCTTTCAAATTTGTTGTATTTTTGAAAATGTGAATTAAAAAAATCGCCTGTTAATACTCCCCCATCTCATCCCTAACCCCCAACCCTCCGCACCAGAGATAATTCAGAACATAACTGAGAATTTCAGTTCCTCAGTAAACAATCCTGTGGTCACTAGTGTGTTTTGAGACACTGTACAATTCAAATTCATAGAGTTGGAGAATAAACAGAAATATAATTAAGACTTTCTCAATGAATCTAAAACTACAAATAGCTAAATCTCCAGGCTTACCGAATCTGAAAAGATTTAAAATGCTCAAGGCATTTTAAATTAATCTATTTATTCATATATCAAAATCAACGAAATATGAAACATATCTGGAAACATATCCACTTGTAAACTTTATTTGGGTACCACTCTGTTTTAAGATTAAGGTGACCAACTTGTCCTGGTTTGCCTGGGACCTCCCAGTTTTAGCAGTGAAAGTCCTATGTTTCTGGAAATCCCTCAGTCCTGGACAAACCTGAATGATTGGTCACCTTACTCAGAACTATTTCATTAAGTTTCCCAACTCAAATTTAATATGTCCCCCAATATTCTTCTAGTAATGTATCACATATATAAAAAAAGCAATCAGTGGAAAGTTGTAGAAGAGACAAATGAGATATGACAAGCAGTCATGCAGAAATAACTTTATTTTATTCAATAATTTACAATAGTAAAGATTTAGATTATACATTATCAAGAATCCTTCCAAATCGAAGAGAAATTAAGACATTGAGAGGCAACAGAAAAAGAAATTGTAGGATTCTAAGTGTTCCTTGAGTGGAAACTCAAGAAGGACAGCTCAGAAAACTATTCTGCAAAGCACATTTAGAGAAGAGCCTTGTGGTCACCCAGGAGGAAAGGATCTGTACTTTTCTTTTCTCTTCACTCAGAACAGTTCCATTCTTTGTTTCATAATGAATTTCTATTAAATATTTTGTTTAAGAAGGCAAGGATCTGTAGCTAAAAACTGTGAAATTGCTGAATTAAGGGACTTTCATCTCTTCTAATCTTTCACTGAGTATCATTTTTTTTGAATTCCTGGGTAAGAAATGATGATTTTCAGCCTTGCTGAAAACATAATTATTCCATGAATAAAATGCTTTGTGTACAAATGTCACCTCAAAAACAGTGACTTCCCAATATGGGGAGCTAGGTTTTTAGTTAAGTTATTGAAATAATTTCTTTCTGTTCCAAGTTTTTTGGCTCAGTCATAGAAATAACAAAGGGTAAAAAAATAAGAAAGACTGTGACTGAGGTAAACAATAGGAGTTACCACAGTAACCAAGGAACAAAAGGTTAAGATAGGCCAGAATCAGTATATCTATAGTTGGGGATATTTTCCTGAATAGTATACTGTTAGAAAAAAAGACTTTTAAGGGTAACTTCAGCAGTACGGTGTGATTAAAAGGAATAGAGAAGGAGGAATAATTATTTTTGAATAAATCCATAAGCTTTCTAGCAAAAATCAGATAAACTATCTGCAGGACTATTAAGTATAGATTAAAAGAAAAAATTTAATACCTATCAGAAAGTAAATAGTTTAGGAAGTGAGGCATTTCATCTGCTAAATAGAAAATAATGCAAAAAGGAAAGTATACCTTTGCTTCATGTTTCACCACTACTTCGACAACATCGTTATGTGCTTTCTCAGATGCCACATGTAGAGGGGTCAAGAATCTTAAAGAGAAAAAGCCATACAATGAATGTATTTCCAAATAACAAATGTCAATAATTTTTAATTATTAAAAGTATACTCACTCTTTAGTCTTTTCATTGATGTTTGCTCCTTTTCTTAGCAACAGTTCACATATTTGCTTTCTTTTGGGATATGGAGATGCGGCAGCACAATGCTAGATAAATTGCAGCATTAAACAAGGATGATACATGATTGATTTTTAAGAACATTTGTGTTTCTAATCAAGAAGCTATTTCACTTTCTTTATTTTGACTTTAACTTTGCTACTCAAAGACTTTCTATTGGATAGAATGTGCAACGATTACTAAATTCTGGCAAGGCCTGAAAATCTTATTTACCAGATGGTGTCTGTTACTAAATATTCTGATCAAGCTTTACAGTTGTCCTACATCTTCGAAAAAGCCACTACTGATGTGATGAAAAATTTAAGTTGATGTGACCAATACTCCTTTCAAAAGACAGTGTTTATGTTACTTTTTAAAGGTTAATTAATAAAATACCTCAAAGGTTGGGGTTTTCTTACGTGAAATAACACAGCACTCATCAGCTCTGAGTGCTGCTTGGTAATATAGCACTAATGCAATAGCTAACAAGATGAGTAGTATGTATTTCTCTTTCAACTAGTTAGTTGCTCCAGCAGAAAAAGGAGCTTAGATTACTTGTTTGGCAAAAATCAATGGTAGAATATGATATAGTTTGAGTTGGATGTATCAAGGAGGAAGGGAGACAGGAGGTAGGGATTTGCTAGGTATAAATCTAATTAAATGTTTAATGCTCAGGTCCCAAATCTTTGCACCCTCAACATCCAGGATGATATCATAAATAAGTGTTCAATAAATGTCTGAATGGCTGAATGACTAAATTGATGTCGGTGTAAACCTGAAAAATTCATGGAATAAAAATTCTGAATAACTGTTAAACTGTTCTGTACATCTAAATATATCGTACACGCGAAATTTGTTTTCTGATTTTGACCTGCTAAAAATTAAGCTTGTATGATCTTCGTGATTTTGCTTCATTCGTTTTTTAATGTTGTCACTAAAATAATCCCTTTGCCCTCAATAAAACCATTTCTAATTGGTAAACATAACTCCTTTGGTATGTTGTAAGTAATCATCCCAGGACATCTACCAGGATGGAAATAAACTATTTCTAAGAATTCTTGATCACATCCATTTCAAATTGCACCCTTACTCCTCTGCTCCATCCTGGGACAGGGCCTGCAATCTCTGGAAACCTGGAAGACATTTCCCCTGGACCACAACTATCCAATATACTTAGCTCTAGTATCTTTTAAGGTTAAAAACAAAAATAAGTTGTTTAATAGCAGGATATTTTGGGGAAAACAACACGTAGTATTAACTCTTCGGGCCAGAAATTTTTCCATGTCAGTCTTTCCAAGTTTCTCTGTATTACCTTAATATTATGATTTTAATTTTGCATTAGCATTTATTAGTCTGCAGCTTTGCTATTTTTTTTTTTAACTTGGATACTTTTTACAAGTTAAGTAGCAAAAAGGTTTAAAATGTTTTATAGATAGGTTTCTACATGCCTTTTGCATAGTTTACATCATGGCATAAAGAAAGAAATTAACTATAAGATATTAGGAAAGTTAAGGCTACTGTGAGTTACATTTGCCCCCAAACACATTAATTTACTTAGAGTCATCTTCCCTCACCCAAAGTACATTTAACAGTTCATATAGCTGGACTTTGTTCCTTTTACATTTCTACTTCTAAGGTAGCCTCTGATTATACCATTCTCTTTCCTATCTTCCATTAGTTTACCCTTACTAGCACCCATTCTTTTCTGTTTGTCCACAGACTGCCTGGCTCTCACTTAGTTTGTTACAGTTCCACAGAGCTGTTATTCCCTCTATTAGGGAAGCAGTTTCCACTTACATAGACACTTTATTCACACAACACAGAGGGGAGATATATAGATTTTAGACCTAATTTTGAAAAATATTATAATACTAAAAAAAAACCAAGTAATTTTTATCTTGATGGCAGAATTCTTCTTTTTCATTATTTTCACTGGGTTCCAAGATTTCAATCATAAAGATTTATAATTTTTATAATAAAAAAGCAAATAATATATACCATTTGTGATAATAAAAATTACATATAATATATGCCAGTATATAAATAAAACTTTTTTATGGATGGATACTCATATGAATAATAGTATTGCCTTTTGTGGGGTCAGACTGTCTATTTTTCTACGTTGACATTTTTTCTTTACATATGTACAGGCATTAATTTTTAAAAAGCACATTTTAAAATAACATATTACTGAAAGTAGGACATAAAGTAGTTATTTTGTATCATCGAAAGAAGTAGGACATTATGATTAGTTTAGCATGTTTTTGGTTATTTAATTTTTTTATTTTTTGGTTATTGTATTTTAAAAACTTAAATCTAAAACATTACCAATGCTGTTTCATGTGTTTGGGGATGTTTAAAATTCACCATTTCCAGAGAGAGATGTTTTTTGATTCGTGTAACATCAGCTTCCCGTGCAGCTTGCAGCAAAGAATGGCCTTTAAATTCATCTAGATAAAGAACAAGCATTTAAATCTGCATGAGAAGTACTGAATGGATGGGACTTAGTAAAGACACTTACTATTTTCCTTGAAATTATTTTCAGAATTATCTACCAAAATAGTCAAATTAAGGCTGTGAAGATATTCTTCAAATTTAACCCCTAAAAAGGGAGATAATGGTATTCTAATTCTCTTCAGTTATGACCCAATTCATCCTCAACTTTACATACGAATTTAGCCCATGGCCAACTCAAGATCTATTTAGTCTGGAGGTATCTGGAGTTCTGCAATGTATTCCCAGACGAGAGTCAAGAATTTTCAAAAGCACAGAACTTTTCTCAGTAAAGAAATAAAAGATGATCATAGTCCCTATACTGACACTATGGAAACAGGTATGATGTGCTCACACATCAGAGAACTGGGGACTAGACAAGTTGGAAATTTTCAAGAGGCACCTGCTGAACAAATGAAAGAGGGTATTTTCTCAAGATTCCTCTCTCTTATTCTCATCAGACTTGTGAAATGATCCATTAACCTTTATTATTACAGAATAATACAAGTTTCCTATTTATGTATAACAATACTATATCTGAACTAGGTGACTATTTCTCGTACATCTACTTCAGCTACAAACAGGAAACCATAGAACTGTCCAAATACCAAAGAATATTAAATGGTAAATCTGGGAAACAGGTTTACGATATGGTAATCCTCCAAATAACACTGAGGTCATGGCAGATTACCTAGAGAGTCTCATCAAAGATAGGAATAAAACCCCAATTCTTTTTTTTCCCAAAAGCATACCATCAATAAGACCAATACATACAAAAAGCATTTAACTTGGCTTGAAAAAACAAATACAAATATATTTTTTTTTCATAGCATCTGAAGAACAGAATGAGTGAATTTCCAAATGATTAAATATGCTATCTGAGCAACAACAGATACCCATGGCTAAGGAAAATACTTTTTATTTAAAAATTTCTACAAACTATCATAATATCCTAGCTAACCATTCATCATTTCATACTCACATGCTAATCTTTCCTTTAACTGTGGTGTGGGAGCCAAGTCTATAGCACTTTTATTGTGGCAATTCAGCAGTGTTGGATCTGCACCATAACTTAGGAGAAGAGAACACACTTCGATCCTGTTCTTAGAAGCTGCCTCATGAAGAGGTGTGAATTGCCACAAGTCCATTGCATTTACACAGGCTCCATGCTGGGGGAGGAAAGCATATATTTAGTTTAATTTTTAAGAGAATTTAGAATTATTAATACTCCGTAATTTAACATTAAGCAAGCTTAAACAGGTTATATTTCCAAAGTTCACTTTTTAAACCAATTATTTCAGAAAGACTTTTTCTCCCTAAAAGAAACAGTAGCTGGTTGGTAGGTCTACACACAAAGGCCTATTTAACTCTTTTATTGTTAAAAACAGTTAAGTGTGAAGCTTTAGATTTAAAATGCATCTTTTCCTTTTTTGAGGTATAATTTACATGTGGCAAAATGCAGTTTTTAAGTATATACAGCAGTCCACAGTCATCCATGGGGATATGTTCCAACCCCCTGTGGATGCCTGAAAGCATGGATAGTACCAAACCACACTATGTTTTTCCTATACATACACACATGTGATAAAGTTTAATTTATAAGTTAGGCACAGTGTAACAATAACTAATAATAAAATAGATTCATTATACAATATACTGTAATAAAAGTTATGTGAATGTGGTCTCTCGAAATATCTTATTGTGGGGTGGCTCCATAGTGTAGTGGTTAGCACATCTGCTTTGCACACAGAAGGTCCTGGGTTTGTGCCCCGGGTGGAGCCACAGACCACGCCCCAGGTGCGCCAGGCTCCAGGTGTGCCAGGCCCCAGGTGCACACGTAAGTCTGTGGGTGGGGACGCCCTGCCTTCAGAGATCCAGTTCTTAAGGGGAAACAACAACATACCTGGGTTGGGGTGGAAGTAAGGGGCAAGGGGTCAAATTAAAGAGGAGGAAAAAAATATCTTACTGTACTGTACTCATTTTTTCACTTAAAAGCAGCACTTTATGGCTTCTCTTTGGAATGTCTGAATTGCCAGCATCACTATTTTTGCTCTTTACTAAGTAAAATAATGGTTAAATACAATCACCATAATATCAGCACAGCAAGCTGATAACAGAGATAGTTACAAAATGACTAACTTGCAGGTAGCATTTATAGCATGGATATACTAGATAAAGGGCTGATTCATGTTCCAGGTAGGACAGGGCAACATTTAATCACACTACTCAGAATGGCAAACAATTTAAAACTTATCAACTGTTTATGTGGAATTTTCCATTTTGGACCACAGTTGACTGTGGGTAACTGTAGGTGCAGAAAGCAAAACTGTGGATGGTGGGTAGGGACTACTGTAGTTTGCTGAGTTTTGACAAATGTACATATTTATGATACTATCACCCAATTCAAGATATAGGACACTTACATTAACCAGAATGTTTCCTTATGCTCTTTTTTTATAGACAATTCTGCCCCTATTCTGATGTTAGCACCATAAATTAGATCTACCTGTTCTTGAATTTCATAAAAATGGAAGAACACAGTATGTACTTGTCTACCTTCTTTCACATGTTTCTGAGAGTCATTCATATTGTTGTATCAATAATTCATTTTTATTGCTGAGTAGCATTCCATTGTATATGAAAAACCACAATTTACTTATTCATCACCCTGTTGATGGGTATTTGGACTATTCCTAGTTTTTAACTATTAAAAATAAGCTTTTATGAACATTAAAGTCTCTTTATAGACACATGCTATCATTTGCATATATCACTAAAAGTGGAATTGTTGGGTCATATGGTAGATATATGTTTAGTTTTATTAGAAACTGCCAAACACTTTTCTAAAATGGCTGTATTATTTTTGCATTGCTTCCATAAATGTTTGAGTTTCAGTGCTCCACTGCCTCGCTAATACTTGTTATCCATCTTTTTAATTTTAGCCATTTCCAAGTATTGGAGTTGGATGGACCACAAAAGTCCTTCTAGTTCAACCTTGCATCAAACACAAAATCCCTTCCACAGTATTCCTGGAGAAGGTGAACCTGCAACTTATTCTTTTAGTACTTTCAGTGATAGGAAACTAATTCTCAACTAACCTAACTTTTTATCCTTACTAGATAACTGTTGATAACTATTTCATTAAGTTAAATACGTACTTTAAACTTTGACCTACTGTTTTTTGGAGCAAAAAATATCAGTATTCTTCGTTGCAATTATTTGAAGGCAACTCTTATGTTTTTCTTTTCCAGTCTAAACACTTTCAGCTTTTTCACTCACCCTTCTTATCAAATGGTTTCTAGACTTCCTATCACCCTAGTGGACCTCAACAAAATACACTTCAGCTTAAAAATTCATTAAAAAAATACTGAGCACCTAGAATGGCAATAGATTTTCAATGTGATTTGACTGTGAAAGTATAATGCATCTGTTTTTACATTTGCTCCTGACACCGTACTCCTACTACTGGCATAAAATTATGTTAGCTTTATAAGCAGTCACATCACAATCTATATTGTATCCTGGTCATGAAAAGAAGCTGCTACATGTGTGCTGGTAAATGCCAGCTTCTGCTAGCCAGACCCTTTAGCAAAGGTTGCCAACAGACAGACTCAGCATTGCCCAGGACCTCTGCCTGTATTCCCTTCACTATCTACTTGCTTTCTCCTGACTCTCCTGAACTTGACTACTCTGGTATCTGTTTGCACTCTCACCTTTGCTAACTTTCTCTCTATATATGACCTCTAGTCAGCGTCCCATTCTCATTTAGTAAAACACTTAAGTCTTAGGAAAACGCCATTCGGTTGTCTGTAAAGGACCACTGCAACCTGTCTGATGTTTCATTCTCATTTACATAACATTCCAAATAGCCTGCTGAACTCAAGATTCAGTTTTATAACAAGCAAAAGCATTACTGCTATAAATGTATAACATTATACCTATATTATAAATTTAAAAAGGCTTATGGGCTACTCAGAGTACCTAATCATAACAAAGTTGTTTCTGTGGCAAAAATATTGAAGAGACAGAATGGGTGCAGAGTAAGAGAAATCTAAAAAGTATGTCAAATATACAAATAGAGGTTAGGGGACAAAAGGAAATGGGGATTGGATCCACTCTAAGGCGAACGTATATATTCTATTCTCATCCAATAGGGAGCAGAACAAGGAATTTCTTGCTGGAAACCTGTTTGTTAAACAATAGCCACCTAGCATACTAAAAGATGTAAAGCTTACCAAGTGAGCCTGTTCCAACTCAAAGTACAACTGGATAAGTCTTGCAAATATATCTGGTGGTTTTAATAATATACGATTCACTAAAAATTGCTTTCTAATATTTTCAAGTTTTGAAACTTCACCCTTATCCACAAATTACAGAATCACTTAATCTGCTATTCATACAATGGTAGAGCTACTTTACATTTAAAATCTTATGGTATCTCAAAAATCTCAAGCAGTCAGATGCTGACCTATCATCAATCATCTGTATTTTATAATAATTATATATATTCTTCTATTCACAAAGCACTAAAAACACATAGAAAACAGATATACTATGTATTTAAATAATTTATATAATTATAAAAAAAGTACAAGAGAACTAACCTTGACCAGAAGTTCAGTTACTTCATAATGACCATAAGAACAGGCATTGTGTAAGGGCACCAGATCACTACAATATGAAGGGGGGCGGGAAGAAAGTCTGTTATTACAGATTCCCTAGGCTTGTTTATTGAATTTTAATTTAAACTTACAGTTAGATTTAAATAGCAAGTGGCTTATGTGACTTTCTAATAATAATGCATAAAATTTAATAACATCTATATGAACCCTAAGTCCTAACTATTCTAACTCCCAAGTCTCTTTCAAATCTTTTTTTTTTCCCCACTACTGTTTCTACCACTGCCTTGGTTTGGGCCTCTACTATTTCTCCCTGTACTACTGAAATAATCCTTTACTTCAATTTGTCCTCCAAGCTGCAGCCCAATTTTTCAAAAAGAGAATGTGGTCTGGTTACTCCTTGTTTTAATGGCCTTCACTGGCTCTTCCTTGCTTTTGAAAGACAGTGTCTATTGCTTAGCCTGGCATATAATGATCTGATCCTCTCTAGTCTCAATAATAGTATGCCAAACCATTTGCAGTTCCCTGAATGCCTTTATACACACTATGCCCTGGGTTTAGGAAAGATTTCCCTTCCTCTTGGCCTACTTCTATACATCTTTTCCAAACTCAGAGCTCAAACATTGGCTCTTCTTTGAAACTTTTTGAGATTCTGTCAGGTAAATTGCTTTATTCTTAATAAAACTGAAACTCAATTCCTTCAGGATGGCAATGGAAAAACTTTCTATATAAGAAGGTACAGTAGAACCTTAAAATCTTGACTTATCTTTTAAGCTGTTCCTTCTTGGGGACCACACACATTATGATGGTCTCTGGTGAGTGATGGCCATCCATCACTTACTCTTTAGTTCTATTTGTCCTCTCTTTAAAGGCTCATGACTTTCCTTACCATTTCTGGTATTATGATGTACTTACCTGAGAGCACTAATTTCACTTCCAACTATCTACTAGCTACCCCCACCTGAGTTCCCACCATCATCTCATAAAACCAAGAGTTCTAAAAGTGAACTCAATGTTTCCCCCTAAAAGAATCCCACTCTCCCAACCCCAGATTTTACTATGTGTATCATTGGCTCTCACTCATTCAGCTTTGAAATTTGAAATGAAATGTAGTTATCTTTTTATTCCTTTCTCTCTCATCACATCCAGACATTCAACAAATCTTATCCATTCTTACTCTGTAATATCTCTTGCATTGTCTTTTCAATTCCATTTCCTCTGCCATCACTACAGATCTTCATTATGCCTGAACCCCTACAAAACTCACTTTCCTAACTGCTCTTTTTGTCTCTAGTCTCCCTCTTCAATCTACCCTACACATTGCTGCAAGAAAATGCCTCCTAAAACTCCTTTTAGAATCATCATCCTCTTTGCTTAAGGTCCTTCAATGGCTATAGTGGCTCACAGAATGAAGTTTGAATTACTTAGTATAAAATATCAAGTCCTCTAAAACCTGGTTCTTACCCATTTCTCCAACTCCAACCTTCATTTCTCTTCCGATTGAAAATCTGTTTCAGCCAAGCTGATCTAGTCATTGTTTTCTTAATTATGTTATAATATCTGCTTTAGCATCTCTTCACACCAATTCCCTTGCACAAAGCAGTGATGTTTTCTAAACTCTCTTTCTTGAACTGAGTTCAGGTCAAGTAATATCTCCTTCTGAAGGATTTCCCAGTCACTATAGCCATCACTGAGAACTCCCCATGGGTATCTCTCTCTATCACCACACACTCAGCAGAGAACCTGTATTTGTTAAGTATCTTTTCATGCTCCCTAAAGAGTAGCGTAAGCTCTAAGAGTGTTGTCTTAATGCTTTTTTTAACTTGCCATGTCCTTGAAGCAATCTGCATATTGTAAAAGCTTGATAAATGTTTATGCTGTTTAGTAAAAAAATATGAATTTTATAAGGTTATAGAAATTATTATAAAGACAGTAACATTTAAGAAACCCTCATTTTTGTTCAGATACTTACCCTTTATCTTTAGCATGGACATCAGCTCCATGTTGCAATAACAGCTGTACAATCTTTACCCTATTGTATCCTGCTGCCAAATGCAATGGAGTTGACTGAAATATTAATCAGAAAAATGAATGAAATTCAAATACTGGCTAAAAAAAAGTGCAGAAAGCAAAAATTCCAAATATAAAAGCGGAAATTCAGAAAATACTTTATAATTCACTGTTAAATAGTTACCAATTTGGTTTTATAAAATCCAGCAAATACACTCAAGGCATAGTATAAAAGTTTATAAGTTCATTATTGCAAATAGGAAGCACATAACTAAATGTTTATTATCAATAAAGTTTTACTGTTTAACTTTATCCAAAAAAAAATATCAGCATTCTCATTAAATGTGTTAATTTATAGGAAAATAAATGTATTTTAATGTTTCCAAGAGATGAATACAAACTTAGTTGCAAAAAGAAATACCTTTCTACCATCACTTGCATGGCAGTTGACATTTAATGGTGTGAGCAGAGCCATCATTTTTTCCTCATTGCCACTCCTAACAAATACACAAACAATGTATTAGCAATTTCTATTCTTTATCAGATCCTATCTGAAGACATTTATGTGAACATTAAAAAAATTCATTCTCTTTTCAAGTTTGCTTATTGTAAAAAAACATTTAAATGGTGAAGTATTCATGGTACATATTTATAACACACCTGGCACTTTCCAAGAGTTCATCTTTCTTATATTCACCTGTGAATTAGAGGAAAAAAGGCAGAAATTTAAAAAATTTAATTACAAAAGTAATGACAAATTTATGCATAAAGATGCTTACCAAAATATATTTAAGTAGATAAATTTGGAAATAAATTCCCAGTAAATGGAAAATGGTTAATCAATAGAATACTGTGTTGTTTAAAAATATTTACATAACAAATTACCTGTTATAAAAGTGAAAAAAAATTCAGTGTTATATATTGGAGTGTGACCACAATATACAAAAACAATATGCATAGAAAAAAAGAAAGCCAAGAAGGAAATATACTACAATTTGAATAAAGTTTGTCTAGGGTGGTAGTTATGGGTGAGCCTTTTCCTTTTACTCCTTAAATTTTCTAAAATCAATATGCTATTTGCTTAACACACAAAATGCATCCATAACTTCATTCAAAAGCCAAAGAAAAAACAAAATCCAATATACCAACATTCGAAAATGACAAAAGATAATCTATAGCACAACCAATTAAACACAATTCTTAACATTCCTGTGAATCTATATTTTTCAACATTAAAATTGTTTTTATTATAATGTTACTTTAAATACAGTCAGCCCTCCATCATATCTGCAGTCTTTGCATCCACGAATTCAACCAACCTCAGACTGAAAACAGTAGTTTCAGTCTACAGTTAGGAATATGTGGATGCAGCGGGCTGACTGTATGCACTGTTTCACGGCCATTTTATCTATATAAGGAACTTGAGCTTTCACAGGTTTTTTCACTCCATGGAGATCCTGGAACCTTAGATATTAAGGGACACCACTACATACAAATAAAAATGACTATAAATATAAACTTTTTAAGCCTGTAGCTTTTATATTTACAATGAATATAAAATAAACCCCTTCAAAATTAATACAATTTAAATTAACATAATATAACATACGGGTAGTGTCTAATTTGCTAAAATGAAATCCAAACTGCTGCCCACAATATGAATTGTGTACTGATTGCTACTCTAAGGCTTCTTTGAGCTCCGAAGATTTTTTGAAAAGATAAAAGCAGAAAAAAGCATGAAATAGTAAAGGAGGAGCACCAATTTAAAAAGAAAAAACAAAAGCTTTACCTTTTTTTAGATAAGACTCAAATGCCAACTGTCCAGTTGTAGAAAAAAATATCAACTGAACTAACACTATTTATCTAGTTTAAGGTCATTAACTGCAGGAAGCTGACTACCTAGCAAGCTCATTCTTTATATTCTTCCTGGAATACCTAGAGAGTACATAGACTTACCAGTCAGTACTGCTTTGGCAGATGGGTCTGCTAAATCCAATGCTGTCCTTCCATCTGTATTTCGGATGGTTGGCTCGGCTCCATGCTGTAACAGCACTGAAAAATAGCAACATTACCTTTTTTTAAGATGGTAATCATGACAGACTGATTTTAGTAAATTCCATTTCAGAAGTCTCAAGGTTTTTTCAGGATTTTCATATCCTGCTAGTAAATATATTTTAAATATAAAAAAATATAAATCATTCCATTATTTAACATATTATACACATTAAATAAATGTCCTCTAAGGTCAAGGTCAGATTTTATTTTGCCAGACAAGTGACTAAGGATAGATAAGTGTATAAGGGAATAAAAGGAAAGTTTGCTTGAAATCTTGTTTTCTCATTTCAAATGAATACTGCCAACATTAGAAAGATTGTTCTATCATAACAGAAATGAAATTTCTAAAGCTGTAGATAGCCCAGGAATAGGGATCTGTGGAATTAAAAAAAAAAAAAAAAATCACGCAGGTAAATTCTTAAAAAAAAAAAAAAAAAAAAAACGAAAAAAAAAAATACTCTGTAGCATTAACAAATCCCAAAACTGCTACCTTATAATCCAAAGCATATAGAAGGAAAACACCTGTGCTATACTCTGTATTGCTATTTGTTATATATAAAGGTATTCCAGTATACTCTCCAAATAAGGAGATGGGGAAAGATGGGCAAATACATGCAGAAAGTGAGGCCCAACTCCTGTTCTTTGACAGGGTTAATGTTCATTTTACTCTACTTCTAAACTGTATCAACACAATCCAACAGAAGTAAAAATGAAGCATTAACGTGACCCATATATGTAATTTAAAATTTTATTCTAGCCACATTAAAAAAATAAAAACAGATTAATTTTAATACATTTTATTTAACCCAATATACCCAAAATATTATCATTTCAATATTTACATTTATATGTTAACCTATATAAAATTAGATATTTTGCATTCCTTGTTTTCATATCGAGTCTTTGAAATTTGGTGTATTTTCTCCTTACAGTACACCTCAATTTGGACTAGCCACATAACAATTCATCAGCTATCATACTGGATAGTGCAGATCTATAACTATATTTGGAAAACCCTATATTATTAAAGATAATTATTTATATGTCTGAAACTCAGAAACCAGAAAAGGATTATGAGCAGAAGGCAGTAACAAAATAACACATATAGGAAAGGAGAATTGGGCAGAGGTTACTAGGTAATGTATTTTACATCTTTATAAATTACCTAATTTAAACTAAGATGGTGATTTTTGTATAAATAGTGATTTGGGGTTTTAGAAGCAAGGGAAAACAATATAAGTCTAGCATAAAGCCCCTGGACTTTTCCTAGTACACAGAACTGGCTTTCTTTCTCCCTCAAGGACTTCAACTGTTCCTGTTTTGCATTAGGAAAGGAAACTAAGGTAGCAGAGTCCAAAATCTCTGTGAGGCTCAGAAAAGTCAGCACCAGGTAAATGAAAACTCTCAGATAAGTAGCCTTCTCACATAAAATTTTCTGTCAATGATCAATCTGTCAGGCAAATCCTAAGTATTCTAAATGGTTGATATTTTTTCCTTCAAATGCTTCTTTACTTATCCTGCCATTTCTATTCTTCTACAACCACCCTAGTTCCTACCCTCATCAGTTCTCATCTGAGTTATTCTCCAGTTCCCTAATTAATCTCCTTGATGCCATCCATTCCACGAGCCTCCTACCAGATCACTCTTTCTAAAATACATCCTTAAAAGTCTTCGATAATTCCACATGACTTACATAACAGTAACAAGCTTCTTAACATGGAATTCAAAGCTCTTTATAAGAAAGTCCCTGGCAACCTTTACAAAAACTTTTCTACCACTACTTCCTGGAAAGACTCCTGGAGTGACTTGACTCCAGTTAACTCATTGTGCTCATTATCCTCTAACATAGCTGTTCACTTCTTCCATGCTTTTATCTGGTTCTTTGTGTGTCCTAGCTCCCAAGAGAATCCAAATTTCTAGGCAACAGGAATTTTGTACTGTACTCTCTAAAGAACTTAAGCCCAGAACAACACACACAAAAATACTCAGTAAATAGTGATTAGATTAAATATGAAGTGTTCTTAAGCGCTATTTAAATTCGGCCTGGCAGAATTTGATTGTATTAACAAACGAAGTCAATTCAGATTCAGAATAGTTACAAACCATTTCGGGAAAATGATGCAAAGTAAACAGTCTTACCGATGCAAACATCAATCTTTCCTTTAATTGCAGCTTCATGGAGAGGAGTGTAATTCCAATTATCACGAGCATTTGGGTCTGCACCATGTCGCAAAAGGAGATTGACTACTTCAGCATGACCAAAAGAGCATGCGTTATGAAGAGGAATCAGGCCTCCATCATCACGTGCTTGGACATTTGCACCATTCTGAAGCAAATATTCAACTACATCTTTCCGCCCAAAACCTAGAAGAAAACAAATTATCCACATTTAAGTCCTCTAAATACCTCAATTAAAATCAGTATGTAGAAGCCATGCTAAAATGTTTTTGAATGGAAAATACGAGATTCAACAAATCAAAAATTCGCTGGTAAATAGGTGATCTGAAATTGATCACTAATTTATCCTGATGAGAAAGCCAAAGGGTCTCTCTAATGTCTTAAGAGAAAGGTCATAAGTCACTGAAAGCTAAAGTTCAATTATTTCCCACCTTGTGGAGTTAAGTGGTTGAAGAGATTAACTGTTTTATTAGTTTTGTTTTAATATTGCTATGCTTTATGTCATAAAGACAGGATCTTTGTATCTTTGATTCTATTTTCAAACAACTCACAGTTTAAGATGGGGAGAAACAATAAGAACCAATAATTTCAACACAGTATAATTGCCACAATAGGGGTATATATAAAATGCTATTAGTGCTCAAAGAAGAGAATACCTAAATTGGAGGAAAGCAGAGAATGGGGAGACCTATTCCAGAGGACATTTCAGCGATGATATCTGAGCTGAAGGCTTACAGAAAAATAAATGGATCATTAGAGAATGAGAGGAAAAGTGGGGGTGTGAAGGAGCAGAGCAAGGGATGAGTACTGGAATCAAAGCAGAAGAAACAAAATGTACACAGGCACAGAAGCATGAAAAAGCAAATCCTTCATGATAGCCAGGACACAGGATGCCCAAGAAGGCAGATGCCAGATGTTCTCTGTATCTATGAGTTCAGTTTTTTTTTTTTTTTTTTTAAGATCGCACATATAAGTGAGATCATACAGTATCTGTCTTTCTTTGACTTATTTCATTTAGCATAATGCCCTCTGGGTCCACTCATGTTGTCGCAAATGGCAAGATTTCATTCTTTTTTATGGCTGAATTATATTTCCTCGTGTGTATATATTAAATTTTCTTTATCCATTCATTCATCAATGGACACTTAGGTTGTTTCCATGTCATGGCTATTTTATATTTTAGATAATGCTGCAATAAACATGGAGGTGCAGATATCTTCTCAAGTGAGCATTTCCTAATGAAATCTTATATTGAAATCATATATAAAATCCCAATATATGTCATGTTCACAGCAAAAATACCCAATACTGGGTACATGGTTGGCACTCATGAAGTTGAAAATTAAATGAATTCAACTTAATGAAACTATTCAATTTAAACCCCTCTTTTTCCCCTTCACAAAGACCAAAAGGAAATTATCCTTGTATTCCTGAGGCACTTCTTAGAAACAGCATAGATAATACTGCTACAACATGTCAGTGGTCATTAAAGGGCAAGCAAATATCTAATATTAAAAACATACACTGTCCTACAATTCCCTTTTTAAAAATCTAATAGTAAGTATCTTAGAATTCAACTCCTATGGTACAACTTTTATTTGTTGGAAGTATCATAATTTAACTATTTTTTTTCATGATACTAAAGTTGTTTTTAATCGTTTGCCACTGCACACAATGCTGCCAGGACTAACTAAAGAGAGAGAAAACTGAAAGCATCTGGTAGCTTAATGAATTTGGAGAAAGGAGAAAAGGAATGGGAATGACTATCAGATTTCTGAGATATAAAACAAAAGTTTTGTGGGATAAGGTGATTTATTTTTGAAAATGCTTAGTTTAAGGTGCTTGTGGAACAAATGCCAAGTAGAAGGTTCTGTGGATTTTGAACTCAGTAAAAAACCTATGAAGTAGAGGCTGACATTTTAGAATTGTGACTATAAAGATGGTATTTAAAGCCATGTGTGAAAACGAAGAAATTTGTCTAGAGAGCACTAGTTTTCTACCTGTTTTGTTGAAGGAAGTGTACTGTCTATCAAAGAGCAATTCCTTCACACCTTACACTGTAGTTCTTTCTCACTTTCAAGGTCTTTGTCCTTTTCACAACCCTATCAATCTCTCTCCTCTCTACCAGACTATTCCTAACCGTATGTAAACACACCCTATATCTTCCGTTTTATAAAAAATATTCCTGAATTCACTTTTATTTCTCTGCTTCCCTGCATAACCAAACCTCTAAGGGTTGCCAGCAATTTTTTATCTTCTATTCACTCTTCTTCCAAATTCAATCTGGTGTCTGTTTCTTCCCTATAACTGCTTTAATTTAGGTCACTTACACTCTCCATGTTGACAAATCCAAAGGACACATACCTGTCCTCATTTGAATAGATATCTTAGCAACATTCAACAACTAACTCATCCCCTCTTTCTTGAAACATCCTCTCCAAAGTTTCCATGACATCACATACTCCTAGTTTTCCTTGTCTCATCCATTCATTTAACAAATGATCAGGGAATATTTACTATGTGACACTTTTCTGGGTGCTTGCCTGGAATATACTAATGAACAAGATAACCAAATCCTTGCCTTTGAGGAACTTCTGTGGAGGTGGGGGAGGAGAGTAACATGTGCAAAAAATATGTCAGAAGGCAATTAGAAAAAAGAGCAGAATAAGGAGTGATCGGAGTGTGTATATAGAGATGGCACCATAAAGGAAGGTCACCATAGACCTTGTTGACAGAGACATTTGATCAAAGACTTGAAAGAGTGGGAATTAGCCTTAATGGCCAACAGTGAGGAGGCCAGAGTGACTGGAGCTGAGTGAGAAAGAGGGAGCATAGTATGAAATGAGGTTATAAGTGACAAGGGCCAGATAGAGAAGACTGAGGACCACTGTAAGACTCTTAGTTTTTTTATTCTGAGGAAAATGGAGAGCCACTGTAGGGTTTTGCACTGAGAAATTACATGGCATGACTTACGTCTGGCTGTTGTGTTAAGACTAGACTTAAGGGGGTTAAAAGTAAAGTAGATGATAGATTACGATGGTCTGGACCATAATCTGGTGATACTTGTCAGAATAATAAGTGGCAGATTCTAGATAACTCTGAAGGTAGATCCAGCATAGTTTCCTCATAGACTGAATGTGGAATTAGGGTAAGGGTGAGAAGATGAGAGAGGGCAAGAATGAGAGAGGAGTCATGGATGATCCCAAAGTTTTTGGACTGAGAAATGTGAGAAATGGAGGGGTGGAGTTGGCATCAATTCAGATAGGGAAGGCTGAAAAAAAAAAAAAAGGTTTGTGACAGAAGGTGAAGAGTTCAAGTTTTGGACATATCCTATCTCTCTGAGAGTTTCCTGTTTCCTCCATCCAATTTCTAAATGCCGGAATTCTAAGACTCAGTTCACTATTCTCTTTTCCCTTCTTAGATGATCTCATTTACTCCTATGGGTTTAAATACCATCTAGATATACAATCTGCAAATTTAAGTCTAGACTTTTCAACTGAATTCCAGACTGTTTACTGAATATATCTCCACCTGGGAGAGATATATTCAAACTCAACGTGTTTCCCCAACTTCTTTACATTTCACTGACATTTCTCTAACTCAACCACCATGTCTCCAAACTGGACCTCGCATTTCCACTTCTGTCCTCAGTGACCTTTTAAAAACAATCATCATATCATACCCATTTTAAAAAAATTTGTTGGCCTCCCACTGATGCTCTTAGAATAAAATTCACTCAGTCTACTATGGCCTACAAGGCTCACTGCATGGAGTGGTCCTTACCTACTTTTCTAACTGCATATACTACCACTCTCCCCTTTCTGAAGTATGATCCAGCTTTCTTTCCGTTCATCAAGTATGACCACCTTACTCCTGGGACTTGGTACATGTTGCCCTTCTGCCTGGACAGCTCCTACCTTGTTCTTTGCATCTCTCACTTCTACTCAATGCCTAACCTGTTTAAATGTTACCACCTCATCACCTGATCAAGACGGCCATCCCTGATTATACTATCTAAAGCAGTCTATTCTGCCCACCCACATTATTTCCTGTCTTAACATTCTATTTATTGTTTTCCTCTCTTCTCCATTAGAATGCAAGTCCTTGAACAGAGATTTGAGTCCTCGTTGTCCAAAGCGGTATCCTCTGGCACTTATATCTCTACCTTAGTTCATCATTACTTCTCCAGTGTCCTTCGCACTGTGTGGCATGTAGAAATATGTTGATATTTGCTGAACAAATACATCATGCTATGAGAAAAGGAGATTAAGAAGTAAAACTGAAAAAGAATGGCACTGCAGAAGCAAAGGAAAATTTCAAGGAGGGAAAGGCCAAATCTGTTGCCACCATGCTGACTTGAGTCTTTCTTTTCATTGCCTAGGCATTGTTGATCATATTGTTGTCCCTAAGTAAGCCATCCATTGTTGCCCCAATCAATAGTTTTGCTAATCCAACTGTTCGGCACTTATCTGGAGGAAATGCTTTTAGAAAAAACTTCTTAAGTTGGAGAGCAAGAAGAAAGGAATCAGAACAAAGGTAAAAAAATTAGTAAAGGTACCTCTTCCTTTGGAAAGTTATTTGATGTACTCAAGCACTTTTATTAAGAAGGATCTTCAGTGGTGATCAATACATCTGAAGTAATCAAAATGGTGACTCACAGGCTAACTTCTCAAAAAAGGAGAGTGAAGTGGGCACAGAAACAACTGTAGAACATTTAGTTGTTACAAGAGATAGTGTCAATTAGGAAAATATCTGTTCCAAGATTGGCAATCTAGACGAAGAAAAGTCAAGTAGTCTTTTGTCAAAATGTCATGGGAAGAGAATAGAGTTGTGTAAAACCAAAGTTAAAGAAAGAGAGAGGCTCAATACATACTTAATGTATGACTAAATACTGAAATTGACATTTGAGCTGGGGAGGAGATATGGGTAGAAGGGAGAAGAGACTATATCTATGTACAGATATACCAAAAGTACAAGACACAGCTAACATCTATTCTGATTTTGTATTAACATGATTCCCTAGCCATTAAGATATGTGAAACCTGCCCAGAGACTGACAGCAGAGATCAGCATGTTTTCACAGTCACATTGTAAAGACTACAACATATGAGCAGAGGTCATGTTGCCATCCTGAGAGAAGAGATGAAGAGTCTGAGATTCTGAATGTATGAAGCCAACTCTTGGCATAAAAGGAAATTATTTAGGGGGGCGGGGTCAGTACGTAGCTATTTAAAATCTAAAAATCTTCTATTAGTGGCTTGGTGAAACCTTTAGATTCGAGATGCTTCCCAAACTCAGGGCTAATCCCTGATGAAATCCCCATTCTTATGCTCTAAAGAATAGTTCAAAGCATCTGTTAAGTACTCATTTCTTGAATAAAAAAATAGCTTTGCAGAATATATTCTGATCACGTTCTCACTGGCCAGGTAGAACATAAATAGGCCTATCCGGAGAGTCAATGCCAATCTCCATATTCTAAGGATCTCTTTAAAAAGGAATCAGAAGCCTAAAGTTAGTAGTTATGACTGCTGAGGATATATTGTGGTTTATTTTATAATTATGGAAGAGCACATATCTTCAAACACTGCTGTGTGAAAATCTGTATGAAACACCGAGTTTGAGTACACTATAAAACACTGACTATAAAGTGAAACAAAATAGGCTTACCTGAAAAGTAAATTTGCTTATCAATAAAGTGTCACTTAATGGCAGGTATTGTGTCCTGCCATTGTGTTCATTTCTGTTCACTGGCCAAGACCAGGATCTAGCATATAGAACTTAATAAACATTTGTTTAGTGCATATCTAATACTTTGTTGGAATAGTAAGCATATGACCCTCACATAGAATATAGAATTATTTGTGACTACAAAAAGCAGTCTAATTGATTTTTCTCCTGTCAAATTTCATTACTATCTAGACACCATCAGTTTCAGCAGTTCTAGGGACTGTCTTGCTACTCATGACTATTGTTAACAGTATCAAATTTAGCTGCTATATTGGAAACATCCTTTCACCTGAATGGCTTCCAAAAAGCTATAAAGCAGTGGAAGTCACTACAGAGAAACCAACCGGGCCACTGATGATACAACTGGTCCAATATGAAATGACAGTGATGTCTTGCCAATCTAAAGGTAAGCTGGTGTCATGTGCTTTGTCCAAAGAAAACTTTCAGAAACAAAAAAAAAATTCAATAAGTGCCATGAAACAGAGAAGGCTCCTATAGTCTGGGAGATGCGATGTATAATCAAGCAGCCTTTACCTTTGATTCATGTAGCCAGGACTGTCAGATTTTTCTGAGAGATGTCATTTAAAACTTCTCACTTACCAGTATCTTAGTTAACAAAGATCCAGAAAAGGTATTTCCCACATATATTTCTTTAGAATGAGGAATACAAAGGAAAGATCTTGCTCAATTCAAGTTGGGACAGATATGTTATCTGTCTGGTCAGACTAGGAGAAACTTGGAAAAGGGTGCAATGACATTTGGGGTAATGAAATTCTGACAATCTGAATGGGGAAGTACAAAAACAAGAACTACAAACTACTTGATACTGAAGCTGATCTCCTACCTCTAAGTTCAGCAAGAGTATAGCTCAAGTTTTGATATGCTAAGTCAAGAAAGATTCTGAACTCTTATATACTGTTTGTTTGATATTGGGGTTTTCTGATATAGAATTTAATCATCCTCACAGCAAATGCCAATCCTGAAATCAATAACCTGGAGTTCTAGTCCTAGGTAAGGAGTGTGAGTACATTTTGTGCATCTCCCATAATTATGATGTTGGCCTATAACTAAAAGAAGAAAATGTTATTGAAATATTATTGGAGGTCTTTAAAATAGCATTTTGGGAAAGGGCAGAATGGAAATCACAAAAGCTATTATATCTTTAGTAGCTGAGTTGTTAAAATCTTCAATTGGGGGAATCATTCCACTTTTTATATAGTCAAATTTTGACCTGTTGGCCCAACTGCCCATCATCCTATGTAGAAATCTTTTCTACAACATCTCTGAAAGATGCCGATCTAGCCACTGCTTGGATACTTCCAGTCAATTCCACAGCTGCATAGATGGTTAAAGGTAGTCTGATTCCTTGTAACCTTCTATTCACTAACTAGTTTTGACTACTGAAGCCATACAAGTTATATCTACTTTCTTTTCTATTGGCCTGTGTGATCCACATACGTGACGACAATAACAATGTTTAACTTTAGTCTTCTTTCATTTCTAGAATAAGTAATTCTAGTTTTCACATGTTACTTATATAATAAATTCCAGATGATCTAATCCCACTTCCCCCCTCTGAATAAAAGAAAATCTCTCTTACATGCAATTCACACAATTGAATATAATAATCAAAGTTCACTCTGACTGGTCCAATCACTGTACATGGCTGAGTAGCATACTACAAATACATAACAGTAACATAACACACTACAAATACAAAACAAGTGTTATCTTGTTTAGCTAGAACTCTACAAGCTCTTTTCAACTTGTCATTCTTTAATAACATATATACACATATATATACACACATACAGCCATTTCTTTCCACTATCTCTACATTTGAATTCCTTGAACCTAATAAATAATTTTACATACTTCTCTACTGAATGATCTCTCTGACACACCCCCACCCCTCAATATTTAAGATTCTCAAGCCATGGAATCCTATTCCACACCCTCACCCCAGTTCTAAGATTCTAGAGAATGCTATGTATTTCTTTCTCTGGCTATGATGGACAATAAGATGACTTTCTCCCAAAGTTACTGTCCTTCATCTTTGTTTTTCAGAAACAAGTTCAGAGAAGCAATCTCCTTTACTGAAATCTGTTTTCTAGGGGATTACACTGTCAAGAATTTTAGATGCTATTGCTTTTAGTGAAATCAGAGCTGCAGCCTCCCTACCACCAACTTGCCTCTACAAGTTTTGTGATGTGTCACAAAAAAAAAAAAATCATTCATATCCTGTGTGGAGAGGAAGGTAGGGGGAAATGGGGAGCTGACAGTGGGGGTGACTGAAGAGGAAACAATTTTTCTCAAAAGAAATGATTTCTTTAAAGCATACCTATCTAGAAGAAATGTAATCTAGTTAAATAATAAACTTAATAGAATAAAAGTTCCAATTTATGTTGGTTATTTTTCTTCGTTCACAAGAGAATTCCTTTGGGACTGACAACTGAACGATCATTCTTTTAATTGAACTAAATATTTTAGATGAAAAGACAGATAAAATTTTTTTATAAAGTGTTCTACCATAATCCACTTTCCTTGGTCTGCGCAGATCTCTCATTTCTGTTCCTTAGAAATCAAAACAAAAAGACGAAGACATGCCCCCTTCTCCAATAAAACCTCCAAACTTTAATTGGCTTAAAAACGTTTTGCCCCATAGCTTATTCTACAGTATACAAATGCAAGAAACTGCTAGGTCAGGCAGCTGCTGAGTCCCACCACTTATGCTGACCTTCCAATGGCAAGTTTACATGCACATTGATTCACCATCTACAAAAGATATTATAAAATCTATTCTCCATATACTAAGAGAAAATGTAGGAGGATGCGTTTATTTAAAAATTAAGGGTGGTGACAGAAATCTGTGGTGACAGAAAGAAATCTATCTATGGGAGGTGAACACACAATGTTAATAAATATAAGCTTACTGTTAAAATGTACAGCTAAAACTTACTAGATTTCATTAACCAATGTCGCCATAAAAATGAATTAATTTTAAAAAAATGAAGAAAATCTCAATAAAGTATGGACTTTAGCTAATAATAAAAAAATTTAAGAAAACAAGTTCTCTCAATATAATTAATAATTTAGATAGAATTTACAAAACCAGTTAAAAATAAGTTTTTATAATTTGGCATGTGCAACTTCTACATAATTTTAGTCTTTGTGACTTAAAAATTAAAAAAATTACATTAAAAAATGTCAGGAACAGCTGGCATTAGTTTTAGGTGTACATCACAGTGATTAGACATTTACATAACTTATAAAAGCTACATGCCTAGGTTTAAAAGGTCTTTAAATACAGACTATTAGTAATTTTTATTTTATTACTCATTTTATACCTTAATCTTATAACCTTTACTTGAAAATATAGGTAAATTGTGAGGGGTGTGTTTGTTCCTAAAATAAGCTGTCCATTTTAGTCTAAATGAACCACATGAAATCTATGTAGAAAGTACTTTGAAATGTTTGGACAGAACTGAGGGTGGTATAATGGGAGAACAAAACCAATATGATGCTAATTCCATAACTTTAAACCTCTAAAAATTACTATTTTCAGATATGAACTCATTAATACACCAGATTCTTCAAAGGTAGCAACTAAGATCTTCCTTGGTTATTTTTATCCCACAGATCAAGTGAACAGAATCTAAGTAACACTACCCTTTGGATTACATATCAGTTGGTTATGACGGTTTGCCAAATCAATTAAATGTTGACTACATGGTCAATTAAGACAATCAAAATTAGCTGAGGAAAGGCAGCACCGAACATCAAAATTTTAGGCAAAATGGCTACTAAGCAGGTGAGATTTGACTTCAATATTCTTCTCCCTTTTCTGCTGCCCACGGGAGGTTTCTAATTTGTCCACCAAGGGTCCCTTTAAAACAGCACCCAATGGGAATCCAACAAAGCCATAACTGATCAAGAAAGCATATTTAATAGTAATTACATTTTAAAAGAGACAGGTTAAATAAAGTAAACACATCTCCTGTCGGTAGGAAGTGTAAAAGCAATGTCTGTGAACAAGGAAATCTTTCCTACAGCTCCTTCTCTGCTCATCATTTCTACTCCAAAGGAATGAAGTGATTTAAAAACATCCTTCTGCTTTTTCGAAAAATTAAACAATCATGTAATACACTAAATAAAAAACCACGATTATCCTTAGTATGAGAACCTACTCCTATTTTCAATCATGCAAGGCTAACTTGAGGATTGTAATGATCTTCCTTCAAAGTGAAAAGTGTATGCTTTATAGAAATAAGCTGAGTCTCATTTCTAGTTCTTTTAAATTCTTCAATAAAATTTAATATGCTTATATCATAAAGAAAACTTAGCATATATTTTTTAAAAAGTAATCCAAACTATCTAAATCTCAGAATGAGGCGAGATTAGTCCCAGCTTAAATTCTAGATCCAAGCCGAAGTACTTGTACTATTTTTCCTCTCTTCCTACTACCTTCCACCCCAACTTGTGTGTGTGCCAGAGACTACAAACCCGCACCTAGCTTAATTCAGATCTTTTCTCCTAAAATTGACAATTTCCAGTTCTAGTCTCTCCAGAAACTTACTAATGACTACCACCTAAACAAATTAACGCAAATGTGTCAAAGGCCTTTGCATTTTACAAAGGCCTTAAAAGCTCAATCTAAATGATTTATAAGTTACAGTGGAACCTGTAAGAACGACAGATTTTGGAGATGACTGCCCTTTCACATCATACTAGATTCCCTACTTTTTTTCTGTGTAGAGGCCTCGTAGGGTAGCAAGACCGGAAGTTAATACAGGTATTGTTGATACAAAACAAAGTCCCTCCCTCCTCCGCAAAAAGACATTCTAGTGAGTGTAGCATGCCGCCCCCTAGCCCCTACCCTAATCTCAATTATACACTTGACGAAAGCGAGAAGTCCAGGACAGGAGTCCCAGGGGGAAAGGCCGGAGCAGAGGAGCACTATGTTTGGTTTCGAGCCTACGAACCCATGGGCGCAGGTGGAGTCTGGCGCGAGTTGATACGCGCTGTCCCAGTTACCTGCGGCGAAGTGGAGCGGGGTGGATTTCCTGCCCGCTGTGTCGCGGCTGTTCACCTTCTCAGGCGTCACCAGTCTCTTGACTCGCTCCACGTCCCCATTGCGGCACGCCTCGAATAGCTCGCGGGCGGCCGGTTCCACTGCCTCGGCCGCCGCGCCCGCGCCCCCGCCGGCACAGCGGCGGCCCGACATGATCCTGGCCGCCGCCGCCAGCAGCAGCGCCAGCAACGGCAGTAGGAGCCCCGGCCCCGCGAGCAGGAGGGCGAGGCCCCCGGGAGGAGACGAGCTCAGGGCCCGGGCCGCTCGGCTCCCTGCTGTCACCGGGCTTGTCGTAGTCCCATGGCCGCGCCGCCGCGCGCTCCTCACTCGGCCCCACGACCCCCGCGGCGGCAGAAGCAGCGCGAACCCGCCGTTCGAGCCCCGAAGCGACGCGGCGGCGGAAGCTGGCAAAGCCCCTCCTGCCAGTTCCGCGGAGACCTGGGAGCACACGTGACGACGCGCCGCGCGTGCGCGGTGGACGGAGACCCGCGGGCGGGTTTCCACGAGCGTGGCCGTGCGGAGGGGTTTGTGGGAAATGTGAAGCGAGAGCCTTGGACTGCTGGAGAATGGGTTGCGGCCCACCGCCATCTTTGTGGTGGGTTTTGCTGAAGTTGGGTGGGGGTGGGAGGTGCTGTTTATTGTCTTTTAAAAAAGATTTCCGGAGCTGAACATCTTTACTATTATTAAACCCAAAAGAGCCCTTGAAAGTTTTCCCCGATCTTGCATATTATTTTGGAATTCTTAATGTGGAAATTTCCCATATTTTCAGCTTGCACAATCCCTTTCTCTTCGGCGATTTCTGACATCTCTACTTTCTTCCCTTCCCCCACAATGATTACTTTGTTGTTTCTTGTAAGTTACTTCTCAGAAATGAATGAATTGCTCTCCACTTGACGGGAAGTTTGGATAAACTGCCCCTAGATCATCGAAAGGAAATTAGGAAAGACGTGAAAGTTTGTTCCAATTCTCAATAATTGAGGGGGATGGTTCTGATTAATTACACTTTGTCCGGGGCTAACCAAAGGGCCTATACGTAAATCAATATTTTACTGACTTGGTTGAGGTATGGCTGGCTACTTGAGACAAACTTTAATGAGTTGCAGAAAATAAATATTTTGACCATTGATGTAAGAAAAACAAAATTCTCCCATTTAAGGTAGTGATATAGCTGTTTATGAACATTCCTTACTCCACTCCCTGGCCTTAAGTAACTGATTAAAATGATACGTGCTGACCTTTGGCAAGCTGACAAGCGTTTTCCCCCTATTGCCTAAGCTTCTTAACCTGTCTTTCAAGAAAATCGGTTTTTGTTTGGAAATGTTGACTCACTACTCTGCTGAAAGGCTGAGGAAGTACACTTTCGGGAGCATTTTAATAAATATGTAAATTATGAATGTATATATACATAACATATACATAGTATATTTATCATAAATTTAAATTATGCGGCATGTTAATGAATGTGCATGAATGCACCTAAGAACTAGAAGGAATGATATTGCATCTATCTTTTTCTTCCCTGTTTCATCCAGTTGCCAAATGTATTCCCAAATTTATTATTCCTTGCTTACTAATTTGTACTTTAATCACTTTCCATGTGTGTATCCCTTAACAACAGTTTTGTTTTTGCATTTTATAAAAATATTGGTCTTTGTGATCTTTTTTTACTTCAGATGTTTGTAAGACATGCATTTATTTTCATTGGTTTATAGAGTTGCCAGATTACCACAAATATACCATAAATTTACAATTCTACTGTCCATTTGATTTGTTTTCAATTTTTTTTGTTGTTAGGAACAATAGTGTGCACAGGAAATAATTCAAGGTCACACCAGAGTTAGAGACAAAAGAAAAATTTATTAGAGAAAGGAAAATGCTCCACAGAGTGTGGTCCCCTCTGAGACAGGGAACGAGAGCTGAGGAGTACTGAGAAGGACAGTGAGAGGGGCTGACAGAGAGAGGAGACCGTGAGTGTTTGAGGAATTCAGTTTATATGTCCTTAATTTCTATGAATTACAGTTTAAAGAGTTTGTTTACTTGTTTTCCTTTGATTATATGGGCATGCGGCATGAAAGGCATGGGTATGCTGCGTTAAAGGCATGCTATCAATCCCAGCCTTTCATCTATAGGTTCCCTAGGTCTGGGCACAGAATGAATGGTTGGGTTTATTTTGTGTAGAGTAAGACTTAAAGACTTGAAGACTGTTTTTCTGTATTGGTATGGGTAAGTGGTTTGTTAGCAATCCCAAGCAGGAATCTTCCTTTATTCTGTAGGTTCCTGGCAGCACATTGCAAGCTCTGAATAGAGCTTGATTTAGCAGTTAGTTCTCATGCCTCTTTCCTACATTACTATAACATTTTTATGCATTTTCCTGATGCCAATGTGCAAACATTTAATAGAGAGTCAATCGACGGTTGGTGGTGGCACATAATGCCAAAAGGAATCCCCAACTTGGGGTGCTGTGAAGAAAGAAACTATTCAGTGCAAACAGCTCATTTGTGATACAGCGCGGCTGTGTAACAGCTCAATAGTGTTACAGCTCAATTATGAAGCAGCATGGCTATAGAACAGCATGGTTGTGAGGTGGCCTTAGGGCAGCAAGATGGCCCTGGGGCAAGATCCCTCTCTATCTAGACAGCTCTGGTCTGCTCTGCCCTAGTCTGCACCACTGGCTCTTGTCCACTCTGGTCTACTCCAGTTTGCTCTGCTCTGTCCTGCATTACTTTGCTCTGGTCTTAGATATTTCACCTCCATCTAGGAAGTGCAGTCTTTAAAGGAAAGAAAGGGAAAGTGTGCTTTTTGAATGAGAGGGGAGCTGACATGCAGAGAAGTGCCCATTCCTGGTCCCTAAATCAATCCATCTTTATGCAAATGAGGACTCTAAATCCTCACAGTTTGATTGGTCCAAAAAGCACTGTCTTGATTGATTGCAATGGAGTTGCTCTGATTAATTGATGAAGATGCTAATGGGGATATAGCTGTGCAGCTCAGATTAAACAGGGAAAGTCTTAGCCCTATTGGTCGAAATGCGATTCCAGGAATTCCTCTAAAACGGTTGGCTCAGAAGACAGGAACACAGTGCAGGCAGGCAGCAATGTGGAAAGTAAGCACGACTTGAAGCTCGGCTTGCATGAGAGGCCCCTGTTTAGCAATGGCTGCTAGGCTCTGTATATAAATTTGAGTCCAGTTAACCACCAGGAGCCCTTCTCAACAGGTACATGTATGACCACTATTAGTGTTAAGAAATGCAATTGGTGTCTTCAACTGGTAAACACTCACATATATAAAACAAAAGTTTCATGAAATAATGAATGTTTTAAAAAAATGCTAATTGTGACTCTAGGTAAATGGATTAGAGAACTCATAAATGAGTGGTGAACCCAGTTTGGAAAACACTGTAAGAATGGACTATCTAGGAGTGGAATGGCTGAGTCATAAGGAATGTGAATGGTCATTTTATAAGGAAATGACAAATTGTTTTTCAAAGAGTTTGTTAATAATGTACATGCTCAACAGCAGCATGTAATTTTTTTTTTAAATCTTAGCCTCTATAAATCCTTCATATTAGCAGATTAATTTTTCCAATATAGTGGGTCTCTATGGTATCTTAAAGAGGTCTTGGTCTGAATTTTTGAAAATACCAAATGATCCTCAGAGAAATGCAGATCAAAACCACAGTGAGACATTACTGAACATCTATTAGGATGACTACTATCAAAAAAGCAGAAAATGTTAAGTGTTGGTGAGGTTGTGGAGAAATTAGAACCCTTGTGCACTGCTGGTGGGACTGTAAAATGGTGCAACAGCTGTGGAAAACGGTATGGTGTTTACTCAAAAAATTTAAAATAGAACTACTATATGAGCCAGTAGTCCCACTTCTGGGCATATACACAAAAGAATTGAAAGCATGGTTTTGAAGAGATATTTGCACACTCACGTGCATAGCGGCATTATTCACAATAGCCAAGAGATGGAAGCAACGCAGATGTCCCTGAATAGATGATTGGATAAACAAAATGTGGTATATACATACAACAGAATATTATTCAGCTTTAGTAGGAAGAAAATCCCATCATATGCTACAACATGGATGAACCTTGAGGACATTATGCTAAGTGAAATAAGCCAGTCTCAAAAAGACAGATAGTATATGATTCCCTTTATAAGAAGTGTATTAGCTTGTTAAGGCTGCCATGATAAGATATCACAGAATGGGTGGCTTAAACAACAAAAATTAATTTTCTACAGTTTTTAAGGCAAGAAATTCCAAGATGAGGGTATTGGCAGGTTTGATTTCTCCTGAGGCCCCTCTCATTGACTTGTAGATAGCCATCTTCTCGTTGTCTTCACATGGCCTTTCCCCTCTTAGTATGCATCCATGGTGTCTATGTATCCACATTTCTTCTTCTTGTTAAAGGACATGAGACAGATTGGATTAGGGCCTACTCTATGGCCTTATTTAAACTTAATTTCCTCTTTAAAGGCATTATCTCTGAATATAGTCACATTCAGAGGTACAAGAATAGGAGAACTCGATATCTTTAAAATAGCAATTCTCTATATTATATATACAGCAATCGATCTATATGACTTTGGGGGTAGGAGGTACAATTCAGTTCATAACTCTAAGCATCTAATGTAGATAGATAGAAAGAGAAGGCAGAGTGATGGTTACCAGGAGTTGAGGAGAAAAGGAAATGGGGATTCTGTTGTTGAATGGATATAGATATTCAGTTTGCAAGATGAAAGAATTCTGGAGGTCTGTTGCACAACAACGGGAATATACTTAACACTACTGTAAAAATGGTTAAGATGGTATAAAAAGTACAAATAAAGTTGGGTATCTTTTCATATGTTTATGATCTTTTTTTATTTTCTCTTCAGTAACATGCCTACTTCTGTCTTTTTCCCATTTTTCTATTGGGTTATTTGCCTTTTGCTTCTAAGTTGTTTGTGGGCATTCTTTATATATTCTAGATACTAATCCTTTGTTTGTTATATGTGTTGAAAATATCCAAGATTATAGTTCGCTTTTTTACTTTCTCAATGGAAAGATGTTTCAGTTTTAATATAGTTAAATTTATAAGTATTTTTATCTAGAATTTATATCTCTGTGTGTGTTTAAGAAATTCTCCCTAAACCTAAGGTGGTAAAGATATTCTTATTTCCTTCTAAAAGTTAAAATTTTTGTCTTTTACACTTAAGTCCTTCATTTTTCTGGACTTGACTTTAGAGTACAGTATGAGATATGTGTTCACTATCTTTTCTTTTTCTTTTTTTCCATATAGATAACAAATTGTCCCATCGCTGTTTATTGAGAACTCCTTTCTTTCAGTGCCACTTCAAGCTTTCATGTATTCATGGGTCTGTTTCTGGACTCTGTCATTCCATTGATTTATATATTCTTCCTCCAATATGTCTGAATACATCCTTCGATTCTATCAGTACTATTTTGTGATAATTTTTGATAGCTAGTAGGGCAATTCTCAAACCTTATTTTTCTTTGCTTTTTTCAAGATTTTGCTCTCCCATATAAATTTTGGAATCAGAATTTCAAATTCCTTGAAAACCCCATTGGGATTTTGATGAGACTTGCACTGAACTTATAGCTCAATTGTTATATCTATATCTATATGTAATATAGAGAATTGCTATATTAAGAATATTGAGTTTTCCTATCCTTGAACATGGCATATCTCTCTATTTGGGTCTTCTTTCATGAATTTCAATAGAGTTTTGTAGTTTATATAGGTCTTTCATATTCTAGTTTTATTGCAATTCTAATTCTATTATATCAGTCTTGACAGAAGATTGACAAGATTTTTAAGAATTTTATACCAGCAGAAACACAGGTGGCCTGGACTGAAGGAGACAGAGACAGAATGAAATGAAGCAAGAATGACTCTAAGGGCAGAGCCATCGATGCAGAAGCCAGAGATGGTAGTGCTGCCACCTCAAAGGACAGAGAGGACAGAGTAGTAAAGCCACAAAGGATTCCTACTAAGCCTTGAAATCTAATAGAGTTTGCCCTGCTGGTTTGTGAACTTGCTTTAGAAACGTAATCCCAGAGAATTTTGCCTCACGATGGACCATACCTAGAATTTCTGATTTAAATGATAGGATTTGGAACTTTTTTAGAGTTGATAATGTTTTGGATTTAGATTTAATGCTGGAATGAGTTAAACTTGTTGGGGGGATTCTGGGGATGGAGTATCTTTTGTGCAAGGAATGGATATGAGTTTTGGGGAACCAGAAGGCAGACTGTACTGAGTTGAATAGTGTCCCCTCTTAAAATCATGTTCAGTTTGAACCTCAGAATGAGACCTTATTTGACAATGCGGTCTTTGCTAATGTAATTAAGTTGAGGTCATATTAGATTAGGATGGGTCCTAAACATAATCACTGGAGTCTTTATAAGAAAAGATAAGGAAGGACATACAGGCACAGATACACAGACACATAGGAAAATAGGTCCTATGAGGATTCCTGGCAACCACCAGTAGCTAGAAGAGGCAAGGAAAGATCCTCCATAGAATGTTTCAGAGAAAGCATGGCCTTGCTGACACTTTGATTTCAGACTTCTGGCTTCCAGAATTGTGAGAGAATAAATTTCTGTTATTTTAAGCCACCCACTTTGTGGTACTTAGTTACAGCAGCACTAAGAAGTTAATACACAGAGCCCCTTAATAATTGTGAGAAATGCTTGTCAAACATAAGTATGTGTAGGATTGAAAGCTCATAAGAACATGGCAGTCTGGGCAAGTGGATTAAATTAACAAGTGATAAAGGAATACGAAATAAAAAAGAGTTACTAAGTGGCCTTTGCTCAAGTATGATGGTGCAGGAGCTTGAGAATGAGACAACTGCAAAATGATATAGTGAGGAAGCTTTGGCTCAGTGTTTAACTTCCTACCTAATGGGAACTGGTTATATGCCTATTTACAGTTCATTTTTTGTATCCCTTTGAATGTATATAAATAAGGATGCTATTTTGACTTTTCAATTTCTATCATACTTTCAGCTATTTTATATTTATGACGGAAAATTTGGCATGTTTTGTTATTGCTAAAGCTGATAGAAATACATTCTCATCTTATTTTGTAAAAAAAGAACTTTTATATCTTTTCTTTTCACAAAATGTTTGTTATTTTTCCTCTCAGGAATTTTTACCCCAGAGAAACTCTGCACGGATGTACAAGGAGACATGCACAAGATGTTTATTGCAGTTGCTCATGGTAGCCAAGAGTTGGAGACAACTTATATGTCCTTCATAAAAGAACGAATAAGGAAAATATATAAGCATATGATTAAATTTGGTGCAATGATTAGAAGAAATGAGCTGGATTTTCTTTTTTTTCTTTTTCTTTTTCTTTTTTTTTTTAGGCAAGGCAACCCTTAGTTGACTTCACAGATTGCAAGGACCTTGTCAGCTTACAATACCTTATTTTTTATTTTTTTATGCCTACAGTACCCGGTCTTCCTAGGTGGTCTCCTATCTAAGTACTAACCAGGCCTGACCCTGCTTAGCTTTTAAGATCAGACAGGATTGTACTTGTTCAGGGTGGCATGGCAGTAGGTGAGCTGGATTTTCATAGAACAATATGAATAGACCTTATAAGCAAGATTTTACTGAAAAAAAAGAATGCAATTAATAGCAAAGTTTCCTGTATGCAAATTAAGAAGTACCCAAAATAGTACCACATATTTTCAAGGACAAATATATGTATGTGTGAAAGGTAGATGAAAGAACATACATTAAAAACATAAGAGAGAGAGCTTTTGATAGGATGCAGAAAGAAAATGGAATTGGGGACTGGGGATAGAGATAAAGAAAAAAGATAATAAATACATTAAACAAAATTTTTTGGTAGGGCTTAACCTGAGTGGATAATAATAACATCTTTTGGAAGAATTATATTTTCATTTTGTAAATATTCTAGTTAGGTTATCTATACCAATGTGAAATAAATGAACTAATTTAACATTTTGTTTCAATTTTTTAAATTGCAAATTATTTTCTTAGGTTAATGAATTATACATTTACATAATAAGAGCATTTCTATTTTTATGAAAAGTTTACCAAGTTTTTTTGCTTCAATCTTAAATAAAATTTGCTTTATTAATTGTATATTTGTTTTTAAATTTTGTATATATATTTTTCTAATTTGTTTTCTTAAAAAATAGCTCTATGACAAGTTCTCTTCATTAATTCACATTTTGCCATAGGGTGCACTAATTACTACACAGTTGAGATTTAGAGACCATTTTATTCCTGATTTAAAAAATGAGAAACTCTCTTATTCAGCAATCTAACTTCTCAAAGCAAAACCAATAGTTTCACTGAAGAGGAAGTTCTAAAACTCTGTGGTTAGGACTTCTACTTTTAGCATGATAGGGCAACTTAGAGCAGAAAACTGCATACTTTAAGAATAACTACAGAAGTTGGATTAAAAAATATCTTTAATCATTTTTGGGAACTTCAAATTTGAGACATCAAGATTCTGGAGAGGGGAAAACCATAAAGAGCTGAACTAGCATTCTGCAGCCATGGTTTTCCGTAGGGAATTTCACAATTCTGTGCTCAAGGAATGTGGCTGAAAATCCAGTTAAAGTCTTGGGTAAAGGGCTGCTGCTGGAAGGCAGAGAAACTATCAGGGCATTTGGCAATCCTGTGGGTCTAAAGAGACACAAATTGAAGGCTGGAGATGCAGAAGAAAACCGAACATAGTTGGTCAGGTTTCTTTCTGAATCATTTTGTTGAATTCTGAAGCTCTGAAGGGCAGGAGGCTAAGAAGCTAGGCAGAAAGTTTCTGAAAAGCAGAGTGGAGTTTCTGGCTGTCCCAGGCTACTGAGGAGTCAAGGATTAGAGTTCAAGATGAGTCATGGAAAGAGAGACTAGGGAACTACCCAGGCTTTTAGTTGGGACTCTGAAGGCTATGTTGTATGGTGTATGAGTTCTGAAGAGGAAGAAAGAACTTTAGGAAAACTGCGCCCTAATCTTGAGTCAGCTCAGTCCCCGACTGGATTAAAGTTATCAGCTCTAACTCTACCTGCCTAGCACAGGAAATGGTGAATCCTCTCTGGAGATTCCTTCGTCATTCAGAGCTTCTACAATTTTCAATAGAATATCAAATGTCAATCAAAGAGTATCAGGCATACCAAGAAATAGGATAAAATAATAAAAAATATAGGAGGTGATTCAGAAATATAAATATCAGTCAAATTTTTAAATATAATTATGACAAATATATTCAAGAAAATAGAGAAAAAGGAGAAAATAGATGAATAAAAACAAAATTTCACCAGAGACAAATGGGACATAGCCAATAGGTCTAACATACATTTAATAAAATTTCCAGTACATAAGGAGCAAAAGAAGGAGCAAATGCTGCAAGATGTTTTGAAAAAGAAAATGCAGAAAAAAGTGAAGGGCAATGTAAAAAGCTAAATGTATGGGTAAATATGAATGGATTTTGATTGTATAAAAGAACAGTAATGTTCTTTACAATTTAAAATTTAAAAAAGTATAAATAGCTAATAGATAGTAAACAAGAATATAGCGTTATTTAATTAACCCCCCAAAAAGATAAGAAATAAAAGATGAAAACCATCTAGGTGAGATAAAAAACAAGTAATAAGATAGTAGACATTATCATTATATAGTAATCATTACATTAAATGCACACTTAATTATACTACATGTAAATGGATGAAATATTCCAATTAAAAACCCATCAGATTGGATACAACAAAACCCTACTAAATACTGCTTATAAGAAACATGCCTTTATATAAGAACATATAACATTTGAAAGTAAAAGAATTAAAAAGTATATTGTGCAAATGCTAATCAAAAGAAAACTGATGCATCTATATCAGTATCAGATAAGAACACTTTAAGGCAAAAAATTACTAGGAATAAAAAGAAATATTTAATAATCTTAAAGAGGTGAATCCTTCAGGAAGACATAACAATTTCATACCTATTTACACCTAATAAGATGGCTTCAAAATATTTGAAGCAAAATTGGACAGAACTAAAAGGAGAAATAGGGAATCCACAGTCATAGTGGGACATTTTAACATGGCGCTCTCAATAGCTGATAGAACAAGCAGACAAAATATCAGTAAATATAAAGAACTGGACACTATAATTAACAAAACAACCTAACTGACATACATAGATCATTACACATACCAACGGAATGCACATTCACTTCAAGTATGTGTGGAACATTTATCGGAATTGACCATATGCTGGGTCATAATGCATGCCTCATCAAATTTTCAAAGGCTTGAAATCATACAGAATGTGCTCTTTGACCATCTTGAATCCAGTTAGAAATCAAAAACTGTTAACTAGTCTATAGCCATACTACCTGAACAAGCCCGATCTCGTCTATCTTGGAAGCTAAGCAGAGGCAGGCCTGGTTAGTACTTGGATGAGAGACACTTAGGAAGACAAGGTGCTGTAGGTGTAAAAAATTACAAAAAAAAAAAAAATAAAGGATTGTAAGCTGGCAAGGTCCTTGCAATTTGTGAAATCAACGAAGGGTTGCCTTGCCTAACAAATAAATAAATAAATAAAAACTGTTAACTAGAAAAGCCTAAAATGTTAGGAAATAAAGTAACATAACTCTAAATAAGTCATGACTCAATTAGCGAGTCACAGTGAAAACTAATAAATAACCAAGCATGCGAGGGGAGGAAAAAATTTCATTGATGGTCAGAGTAGGAATTGTTGGATATGATAAATTCTACCCAATAGATTATATTTTAACTTAAAAATACCTTTATCACCTGGAGAAAATATGCAAAACAAATGCCAACACTAAATAGAAATAGCCAATCTCTTTCCCCAAATATTGAACACTTAATTTTTATAATCAACAAGTATTTTTTGACCTGAGAATATGAACAATAATTACAAATAAATAATTTTCATATACGTCTTTCAGACTTTCTTCAGATGTTTAAGGCTACAAACTTGCAATGAGTAGTAAATAAGTCCTAGAAATCTAATGCACAGTATTGTGACTATAAACAATAGTATTATATTACAATCATCAAACTTGCTAAGAGGCTAGAACTTAATTATTCCAGTTACTAAAAACAAATGATAATTATGGACTGTGAGAGAGGTGCTAATTATCACTACATTGGCAATCCCATTGCCATATATAAATGTAAGAAATTAATGTTTTACACTTTAATTTACACAATGTGATAGGTCAAATGTATTTTAATTAAAAAAGAAAAAAGAAGAATTTCAACCTGAATTAAAATTTCTCTTCTATTTTTTAAAAGCCCATTACACTTTTAATATTTATTGACTTTTTCTAAAGTGGAACCTAAAAAATGGAATGATAGAAATTTCGTGTAAGTCTACTAAATGGCCACCATACTTACTTACCTCTGTAAAAGACAGGCTTTAAAACTTGCAAATTACCACCAGCTGGCATAGTTCTTACAGTTCTTGGTAAAGACAGCCATCTAGTGGAAACAGTTCTGATTTTTAGAGAATGGCAAATTGAGTAGGAACCTGCAGTTCAACTGCAAACTGAAATGCTGGTTTAAGCCTTTAAAAGAAATATATTTTTTTAAAGTATCCAGTATTTAGATACTTCCTTATCTTATGTCAAGGTCTGGAGGTAAAATGGGGGAGAGGGAAGGAGCACTTTGTGGGCAGGGAGAAAAATTGATGCTTTGTACGCAGTCCAGGGAATAGAATGCCATTAAAATAAGAGAGCTCTGGACTCAAATGGGCATTGCTTTGAGCTACATTGAACGCTCTCTCAAGGCAGCAGGAAGAAGACAATATTGTGGGGTATAAGGTAGTTTCTCAGTGACAGCTGAACAACTAGTACCTAGTTGTGATATAGGAAGTTCAGTTAGTAGCCATCAATCCAGTTAGAATTCCAGGATAAGTATTTCTCTAAGTCGATGGTTTAAATGATTAAAGCATTGTGCTATACCAAATGCACCCAAAAGGCTCCAATTCTGAGAAAGAATGGCGTCAAGCAGAGTCTGAATTAGGGGTGAGAAGACCTGAGTTAGGTCAGCTACTGGTGTGTACAGTTTATATGACTTCATTTTACTTACCCAAATGACAGTTTCTTTTGTTTATAAAAATAGTATAATACAGTAATAATACCCATTCCCTTGACTCATGTAAGAAGAGAATGACTCTTTTTTCTTTTACTTCGTACCTAAAATCTTGTATGCTACTTGTGAATCAATGTTACCCAGAAGTACAGAGAAAAATACCTTGTCGTCACACTTATCATCAATCTGTGTTTCCTTAACTTTTGATGTCCATAGACCACTTAATGGATTTTTAGAGCATATGCAAATCACCAATTTTAGGTTTAAAATTCTATTAGCATTTAAAAAATAAAGCATGTTAAAATTATTAATAATAATCTCTGACAGGTTTAATCATGGATGACCTGACCTGTATGTCAGACTTTATGCAAATGTTTTCTTTCCTTACTCTTTATTTTCTTCTAAATTAGAAAATGCTAATTCACAATTATAAGTCATTAGAAGTGAGAATAAATGTTTGCAGACTTTGTCTGATAATTTTGGATGTTTGGATTGAATACAGATCCAAAAGTGTCAGAAGATTTTTCTCTGAACAACACATTTGTTTCTCTTCTCGTTCAGATGCTAATGTTTCAAATGTTTCAAACATTTGGATTTCTAATGACACACTCTTTGGTTGTGTGTGGCTCTAGGAAATATTTCTTGCTATTCTGTTGCAGCATCTGGTTCTTCTTTTAAAAGAGTGATGAGATCAAGCGTTGTCAGAGTGATATCTTGACTATTGAATCATTTTTAAAACAATTCAGTTTTCTTATGAAATCTTAGTACTTTAATTTCAGCATTATAAACATCATATTTTTACCTTAAACAAGAGGTTCTGGCTAGTCAAGATACTAGGTATATATCTGAGATATGCAGCTCAAGGAAGCCATTTGAAAAATTTTAAATGGTCTTCACATCATGATCAGAACAGATCATCCTATTCAGAACTGATGGAACATTTTCTTCTCAGTCTTCATTTTACACACTCGTGTGATCACCGGGCACACTTCAGTATGAAAAAATACAGTTTTACTCTTTTTGAAATTACTTCTCCTTGCAAATTTAAAATATTTAACATTGATCATTGTCACAAGTGTCGCTGGTCTTTCACGTTGAGTGAGGACCAGGTGCTATATGGAGATAGCCTACTGTGCTCTGTAACTGACAACAGCAGCCTGTGGATTGGTGTTTAGGTGCCACAACCTTTATTTGCTTAGCAGCACATCCCTTGCTCTAACATATAGTGGTATTTCATTACTACTAAATTCTCCATACATTTTCCAGTTAACATCATGAACTCACAAAATAATTGTTAACCATAGTCTCTTCTTTATAGCATGCATTTTCAATGATAAACCTATAAAGCCATTAGGTGCATCTCTATCATTGAATAGAAATGTAGGTAATATATATATATATAATGTATAATGTATTTAATTATGCATATAATCATCTAAAATAATGTTGAGTTGATTCATAATTTCAGTGGTTTTGAGCAACTATTCAGTAAAGTATTTTTCAGGGTGAATATATGACTGTAATTGCCTTCCATAGCTATATTCCAGATATTCAGAATTTAATGTGTTATTTGATAAAGGAGTTTGCTTAGTAGCTCATTATGCTTTCTTTCAAAGAGAAAGGCATCAATTGTATTGATTTTGGCTCTTATTACACTCCAACACCTGTTTTTACTACAAGGAATGAAACCTTGAGTAATGCTTCTGTAATGTTAACTTTTTATTTTTATTTTTTTTGCCTTTAGCAACCAAAATTTCTCACTTTAAGAATGGAAAGCATTATTTTGTGCATATTTGGTTTACTGGAGAGATCATGGTACTTTAATTAAAAATAACCCTAGTGTTTCAATGGCATGAAGTATTTGACAAATTTCCGTAACGGATAATGCTCTGGACACTGAGAGAAAAATAGGTTGTCAGTTCTTAAAAACCTTATATTCAGATATCAATCATCGTACTTAGTTATACTTTTCTTTTGCAGTTTTTGTACAGAATAATCATATTCACAGATGTCCCTAAACCATCTCAAGTTCTATATTCGCCCTGTAGACTTGTGATGTAATTCTTAATAATAACATTTCTGTTATAATTTTTACCACTATTCATATTCCTTAATGAACCACTATTGACCTTTGATATATACATATGTACACATGTGTTTCCAACTTTCTTGAAATTTGATTGACAGATATATATTTTGAATCATAGATATAACTCAAAATAATGGTAAAAAATTACAAACTTTACCAACATGAAAATTGATGTTAAATGATGAAAAAAAGTAAATTCAGATTAACTTTACCCCATTTACTGAATTTTATCTGAGATGTATTAACACATGTCATCCTTAAAGCATATGAAACTTTTAAGAATAGAATAGTTTTTAAGATTGGAGTTGGCTCACTGTGAAAAATATAATCTAAACTTCAAATTTATTGTGTGAACAAAATACTTTCATTGTGTTTTTTCCCTCTGAAACTGCCAAACTGCCTCTTGGGTGACAGTTTGAAAACTGCTGTCACAGATTCTGGTAATTTTAACTTCATTGTTTTTGGAGAAAAGGGACATTAACAGTGTTGGTTTTTGAAGACAACTGGAAAACACCGAATGGGAATCATTGACATTGAGATGTGTCCCTTGAAGCAATTCAGTTGCTTTTCTCCAAGAAGGATTAGACAACATAGGTGGTATTAGAAATCCAAATACTCACTTTTATGGGAGAAGTGAGAGTAATTTAAAACAATTATAGCAATCCTTAGAAAGGAACTTCTAAGAATGGAGGCGTGTGTGTGTGCACAGTCATGCATGTGTGTTTACATTTTTTCAGTTGTTTATTGAGGTAAATTTACATATAATAAAATACATAAATTTTAAGTATACAGATCAATGACTCTACCAATGTGTACTTTTGTGAACCCCACTCAAATCAAGACCTAAAACATTTTCATTCTCCTAGAAAGTTCCCTCACAGCCCTTCTCAGTTATTCTTCCCCTTACCGCCAACTTGCTGCATCAACAGTAACCATCTTAGGTTATTGTGTCTTGCTTCTTCTACTCAGCATAATGTCTGTAGATCACCTATGTTGTTTGGAGCATCAGTAGTTCATTTCTTCTTATTGTGGGGTGGTATTCCATGGTACATACCACAATTTGTTTATCTTCTCATTGATGGACATGTGGGCTGTTTCCAATAGTTTTGCTATTACGAATAAAACTACTTTGAAGACATGTGCGCAAGTCTTTGAGTGGACTTATATTTAAGTTTTTCTTGGTTATATGTCTAAAAGTAGAATTGCTGTGTCATAGGATGTATATGATAAATGTTATTAGAAACTGACAATTTTTCAAAGTGGTTGTACTATTAGACATTTCTAACTAGCAGTGTATAAGAATTCTAGTTGCTCTGCATCCTCTCTAACACTTGATATGGTCAGTTTTCTTTTTTATTTTAGCCATTCTTGTGAATATGTAATAGTAAATATTTAAATAAAAATATATTTAAAATATTTTTAAATGATGCATTTATATTTGTTCGTACATTCACTTTTTGTGTGTGTGCATTCATTTTTGAATTATAAGACATCCTGGTTATACAAATGCAATATTTTGATCTATTACTTGCTTTATTCCTAGATATAGCCTGATTGTTGTTGGAACTAATTTTAGTTTTTAGGATACATACATGTATATTTTATAACAAAAGTGTATATTTACATAGCTATATAGGTTAGCACTAAAATGTTCATTCTCAAGGATAAATGTAATTTTAATGGAGTCAGCATATGTGCCTGTGGGAGTATCTAAGAAATGGTTATTTTTAATAGCACACAATTTCTCTTATTTTCAGTTGTTTTTATAATAGCATGAATTTTAATAGAACCTTCTTTATTTAGGAATGAGGTTTAAAGATTATTTGCTCCATGTTTGTTTAAAAAAATGAATTTCCTTTCCACTATGGACAAGCTGTATATAGTAAAAATATAAAGCAGCATTAGTAGTTTTTGGAGGGTAAATTTTACTTTACAAAAATTAATTTTGAAGAGCTTTTATGTGAAATCACAAAATTTCAGCTTGTTAATTTTGTATCAGAAATGGCTTTTGTTGTAGTAGTTTTGCTTTAAAAAAACCATAGCTTTATTAAAACAGGTAGGTGAACCCTTTCTAAACATCATTTTACTATGATGCAGTCAATTTTTTTTAAAGTAACATTTTAAATCTTACATTTAAAAACAAACAAACAAATGAACAAACAAACACAAAGATTGTGATCTCTAAGCTCATTTCCCTAACCATATCAATTACTTAGCCACTCTAGATTCTCTAGGTTTGCTTATGGCTGAGTCAATCTCATATTAACATCCTGTGTATATATACCTTTCTTCATAGCTTTTTGGCTATAATATACATCATAATTCTTATTTTGCAATTACGCAGGTATTTTGTAGATTGGTTTTTCAGAGAGTAGCTCTTAGCTTCCCTCTTGAGGCAGAAACTAAAAAAGAGCTTATAGCCCCATAAAATATTTCTACAGTTTTTTTTTTCTTTATCAATTCAGGAAGCAATTTTTCAATCTTTAAAGAAAACTAGATAATAAAATACTTTACTTTTGCTCTCTTTCTTTGACTGTTTGCTTGTCATGGACATCTACAGTCTTCTTTAGGTAAAGTTGTCCTGAGTATGTCTCCTTGATTGAATGATTTAGTATTATAGTAATGTCAATAATACAAAAATTAATATATAAATCCAATGTAATCCCAATAAAAATTCCAGTTGATTATTTTGAAGAATTTGATAAATATCTGAGGTTTATATGGAAGACTAAAGGTCCATAAGTAGCTAAGACAATAATCAAAAAGAAAAGTAAAAAAAAAAAGGATTCATCCTTTGAGATTATAAATCATAATAATAAAAACAGTGTGGTATTGGTACAAGAATAGACAGACCTAAGGAACATAACTAAAAGCTCAGAGACAGACCCATGTATACTGAGAATTTAATATGCAATGAAAGTGACACCTGAATTTAATATGCAATGAAGGTGATCGGTTTTATTAGCAATGTTGTTGGGAAAACTGGTTCCATACATGAAGAAAAATAAAACTGGATCCCTACCTAAGGGTAGAATTCCAGATAGTGGAAAGACCAAAATGAGAAAGGTAAACCATAAAACTAGTAGAAGAAATCTTAGGATAATTTTTTTTTTTTTTTTTGCAACCCAGGGGCAAGGGAAGACAACAAAACTCCAAAAGCATTAAGTATAAGACAATGATATTACATCAAAATTAAGGATTTCTACAAAGGAAACCATGGACAAAAAAAGTAGATGATATAATGAGAATATATTTTCAAAATTAAAAATTGACAAAGAATTAATATCTAATATATCCAAGGAACTTCTACAAGTCAACAAAAAACAGACAATTCTAATAGGAAAATGTGCAAAGGATATGAACACGAATTGCCTAATCTACAGTACAGGAAACTCCAATAAACAAACTAAGAGACATTCAACTGATCAATTATCAGAGAAATGCAAGCTAAAACAATGAGATACCACTTGCCATTTATTAGAAAGCTGTATCAGGGCAAGTTTAAAGTTATAGGAACTCTCGGGTACTGGTAGCAGGTGTAATTCAGCAGTACTCGATAAAGGGACATACATCTTTGCTATATATATGTAGCAAAATTGCTCCTGGATATGTATACCAAAGAAATTTCACACAGGTAAATGTGGGAACTCGTATAAGAATTTTCATTTCAGCATTATTTGTAAGATACGTGGTTGGATGCTCTCTTGAGTATCTATTACTGGGAAAGTGGCTGGGTAAAATGTGGTTGAATACCATGAGAACAAGGCAAGAATCAGAAACAGCTAAGTAGATTTACAGTGGCAATATAGATGAACTTGAAAGCATAGTGTAGAGTGAAAACATAAGAAATGGAAAGATATAGCATAATACCATTTAAGTAAATTAAAATTATCTTTACACAAAACTACATGTTTTATAAGTACCATTAATAAGCCAAAAGATACCCATTCCACTCATTAGCATGGCTGCCTATGCAGGGATGAAGGAGAAAGCCATGAGAAATAGGACCTAATGGGAATAAATACATAAAATGAGGGTCAGGCCTTGCACAGAACAACAATGACAATGGACCATGAAGTGGAGAATACAATTAACTCAACCCTGTGTACTTGGGACATCCACTCCACCCACCTACTTTTGCCAAAAAAGAAAAAAAAAAAGATTTTAAAAAGAAACAAAATAAACTCCTGCACTCTTTCATCATGTATTTGCTTTTCATGTACATCTAATCTCTTCAGATAAAATTGTTCCAAGCAAGTCTGGGCATACCTGACTTAAAAAAAGCTCACTTTTGAATTTGCCTTTGAAAAGAGGCTATGAAGAACTATAACAGATTTTACATTTTTCCCAAACCACAATAATAAACAATAAAGAATTCCAAGCCTCAAACCAAGAAAAAAAAAAAGACTAAGAAATATAATGAAATGTATCATGCTATTAATGCAAATTAGAATTACATGCACATGATATTTTTGCAAGTACATCTATAAACAAAAAGATACTCATTGAATTTACTTCTACAGAGGGATGAAAGGGATGCTCACATATATCCCTATTGGCTCATTATAGTAAGAATGGAAGTTTAGAGATAGGGAGGGGTTTGAAGGAAGTTCCCTAGATTCTAGGCACTGAACTAGGTATTTCATATATATTCTCTCATTTAATCCTCACAATGGCCTTATGAGGTGGGTTATTATCTCTATTTTACAAATTAGAAAACTGAGACCCAAAAAAGCTAATCGTATTTTGAATGTCACATAGCTCTTGACAGTAGAATTGGGACTCAAATATTGATTAATTCTTAGGAAAAAGTTAATAACAGAACATGGATTTGCTTGAATCTGTTTGATCTAGTCTTCACATTAAACAACCAAAGCTTAAATAATATAGAGGGTGGTGGAAATTATTTATTGTTCCTGTAGTTCAACGTCATATTATATCCTCTTGAGACTCTAAGGAAAAATCAAGCCCAGAATATGAGAGTAATTTAACCTGTAATTAGAAGCATTTATTTTTTCAATTCTCCTAACTATGTGATATTTTTCCATGGCCTTTTAAAACATATTTTTTACTCTTTAACTGTGTTAAAAATAGAAAAACCAGTGGTCTGGTTTGTACATATCATGCTGCAATCAAACTGAGATCTTCCTCTCCAGCTAGTTACTCATTAAGTAGAGCATATAATAATCAGAGATTTGACATTGGAACTGATTAAAGTTGTAGCTGTAGCTCTAGATTGCCTATTATATTAATGTTATTAAATCCAGTAGAAAAAAGTTTATAGTAGTTCAATTTTGTTACCTTATCATAATGTGACATTGGCATAATTTGAGTGTGCAACCTTCCAAAATAGAAATTTCCTGAGAAAATGTTTTACATTTCTCCTTAAAAGCACTTTATAACAAACACTAAACACATCTGTATTCAGATTTATAAAGAAATAAATGATCTATTGAGTTAAATCCTATTTATATGCAATTTTAACAAACTGACCTTAAAATCACAATTACAGATTACCCACAATTCAGTTTTAAAAATTTCCTTTGTTTAGGTAGAGGACAGAAAAAATGAGGCCAAGAAACAGAAAATGGAAAATGCAGTAGTTAAGTGGTGACAAAAAGTGTTTCTTTACATTGAGAGGGGTTAAGAAAATAGGCCAAAAAGAACAGTAAAAATCTGAATGACTTGCCATTGGTAAGGGGACAGCAGGAGTATAAATTTAGCTCTTGCTTTGTTAAAAAGATATTTTTAAAAGTGAGGTGTCTTGGTGAATGCGGGGGTGCAAACTGAGAAACAATTAGAAGTTTGGGTTTTTGTTTTGGGTAATATATTTCCAAGACTATAAGCCCGTCCTGGAAAAGGTTATTTGATGTGTTGTCTGCCAAAGACATCAGCTAATGACTGCAATAAAGAAAACAGGCAGTGTCCACATTTGGAGAATTTTGTCTTCTTTTTACGTTATAGTCTGGCACCCTTCTAAAATCAGGGTGCCAAAGTTCCTCCTCCCTTCCCTTTGGCATGGAGAGCATCTTTGGCCTGATTTCCAAACAGAGATGGAGCAAGACAGCCCACTAACAAGAGGAAGAAGCATGCTGGCTATCAATTTTTGTCACTGAGCCAGGTAGCAGACTGTCAGAGGGCAGCAGGGTGGTGGGCATGTGTTGGTATTCAATTTGGTATGGCATAAATGCTGTTGGTTGCCAATCAATATTCTGATTTAAAATACCTATTTTTGATTTGGTGTTGGGGGAAGTAGTGGTTCTGAGTGAAGGTGGAGGACTACAACTGGGTGAGAATGGTTAATGAGTTATTGTGTGGTTCTTCCCTTTCCTGTTACAAAAGACTTTGCAAGGAGCATTTGGTTACAACTGCAGAATTTCCTAAAGGAGGATTTGGTTCTTTATTTATTGATCCTGCTATAATATCCTGCCTTACAACTTAATCCAGGATTTATCTTTAACCTAATAGCTTGTCGATAACTTTTGAAACATAAAGCATTTATATTTACATATTCACTTGCACGTTGGTCACATAAACTGGCAAGACAGGGCTTCTGTATCTTTCCATTCAACATGAATTTATTGCATACTTACCATTCTAGTTTCAATGTGGAAGAGTTAAAAAAAAAAAGTACAATGTATTCTAGAGAATTTATTTGTGAGTAGGCAATTTTGAGTCTAATAAGGGGAACAAGGTATAAGTCACATAGAACAGTTTATAATACTGTTTGATATACTGTATATATGTATATATATATTATTTAAGTGAAAACTTGAGTTTAAAAACTGTAAAAATTTAATTTTAAAAAAGATCCTACGTGGTCTGAAAAGGTTACTTGAAGAAGATTAGATTTTGACATGGGCTCAAGGGATGGTAAAGGATTTAGATAGAAGAGATGGGTTTTAAAAGGCCAGTGCTTAATAGGTACAGCCACTATGGAAGACAGTATGGAGGTTCCTCAAAAAACTAAGAATTGATCTACCATATGATCCAGCAATCCCTCTACTGAGTATTTACCCCAAGAACTTGAAAATCCATATCCAAAAAGATATTTGCATACTGTTGTTCATAGCAGCTCTATTTATAGTGGCTAGGACATGGAAGCAACTGAAGTGTCCTACGATAGATGATTGGCTAAAGAAGTTGTGGTACATATGTACAATGGAATATTACTCAGCCATAAGAAGAAATGAAATACTGCCATTTGCGACAACCTGGATGAACTTCGAGATAATCATGCTAAGTGAAATAAGCCAGAATGAAAAAGTTGAAAATCACATGATATCACTTATATGTGGGATATAACCTAAAAGTAACAAATGAACAGGACAGAGATTCAGGGACATGGACAATGGACTAGTTGTTATCAGAGGGTAGGGGGTGGAGGAGGAGGGAAGAGTTAGACAGGGTAAAGGGGGTCAAATATAGGGAGTTTGGGGGAGGTTGAAGTGGGTAAAGGGGATCAAATATATGGTAGTTGAAGGAAACTAAACTCTGGGTGGTAATCACACAATAGAATATATAAATGTCAAATTATAATGTATACCCACAAATTACATAATTGTATTAACCAATGTTACCCCAATAAACTTAAGAGGTGAATAAATAAAAGGCCAGTGCTTGATTTAACCTTTAGAAGAAAATATATTATGTACATTTATCATACATAATTCAGAATAAAACAATTCTAAAATTGTAAAGCATGGAATTTGTATATATGATAAAATTAAAACTGTTTATTCCAGATATTATGGTTGGAAATTTTGAATTCTGGGTAAGTCCATTATAGTTGAAGTGTCTTCTCTTGCTCTTTTTGCTAGCGTTTTAAATATCTACTTACTTCATCTATTACATCATCCAGCAACTAGGGACCATGAGATTGCTAGCTTAGATGTAAGAAGGAGTAAGAGGGCAATAAGGAGAGTTTGTTTTTATTTATTTGAGCAGGAAGGTATTGATTAGAAAATAGTGAGAGGTAAATCCAATGGATTGGTGTGACTAGATTTACAATCTTGGAAAGCTAACAAGGTCAACATAATCTGATAGATTATAAGAAGCCATCGAAGGTTTTACAGTTTGGTGATAGATTTATAAAAGCAGTGGCTTCATTTATGATCCTTCTATACTAGTAGAAGGAATGAGACAAAGACAGAGGGGAGAGGTTGAGACTAAGTCATGAGTGAGAAAGATATTAAATATGTATATGTTCTTTGCTTCCTGATCCTTTTTGTAATTCAGTCAACTTCTAGGATTATTTCATCCACAAGTCAGTTGAGTTGTTTCTCCTTTCCTTCTCTCCCTCCTTCCGTCCCTTTGTTCTATATTTAGGATGTTCTACATAAAGGACAAGACCTTTGTCTTCAAAACACATTCATAAATAAAATAATTGAATTAATTAGCATTTCGTTTGGCTGTTAATAAAGGGAAACCTAACTAACAATGCTTAAACCATAAGAACATTTACTGTTTATTTAATAGGAACATTGGAAGTGAGCAGTTCTAGGTTTAATCACTGGCTCAGAGATGTCATCAAGGACCTACTGTCTTTCTCCCTTTCCATTTTGCTGTCCTCATTGAGTTGACTTTCAGTCTTCATGCATGTCATCTCATGGTTATAAGAAGCTGCCGCAGCCCTAAATATTATATCTTCACATCCATATCCCAAGAAGGAAGAGACAGGTACTAAAGACTAGTGACTTCCAAAACTCTGTCTTTTTATTTGGGAAGGTAAATCTTTTGGTTAACTTTCCCTTTGACAAAATCCGAACACATGTTAACTGTATAACAACCTGTGGCAAAGTGGAATAGCATTACCATGACTGGTTTAGATGAATCATGAGTCTTTACTTGGCACTGGGATAGATTGATAGCTCTAAGGTTACCTGAACTAATCAAAGTTTTATTGCTATGGAAGTGGGGTATGAGGTTTAAGTGATGGGTAGACAATGAACAATGTCTGCCATAATTATTAACTTGGAAAAAGCAGAAGAAACAATAAAGAATGGTAAATTAGTCTAACTCAAGTTTAGGCAGAAGTCTACAGGAAGTTTACAAATTCATCAAGTACAAGTATTGAGCTCTACTAGACGCCAGACACTTTTTTAGGTGCTGGGGATGTAGTGGTAAATTAAATAGTGTATGTATATGTGCATATGTGTGTGAATGAGTATATTGGAGGGACAATAAAGAAACAAACCAATATATATTAAATATGAAGTCAAATAGTAACGTGTACAATGAAGTAAGGGAAGGCAACAGATAGAAAATGATGGGCAGCATGCAATTTTAGACACAGTGTTCGGGGAAGTTGCCGCTGATAGGGTGCTGAACAAATGAGGGGGAAAGTATCTGGAGGAAGAGTGTTCCATGTAGAGGCAACAGCAAAAAGAAAGGCCCTGATGAGGAATATTTCGGCACATTTGAATAACACCAAGGAGGCCAGCAATGCTGAGCAGAATGAGCAAGCAGGAAAGTAGAGGACATGGTTGTTGACCAGGTAGCTGGAAGTCAGATCATGAAAGGGCTTGCAGATTATGGTAAGGAGTTTGTACTATATTTTATTTAAAGACATTGGAAGTTTTTGAGGAAAGCAGTAATATGATGGGGTTTGCAGCTTTAAAAAGGTAACTTCAGCTGTTCTTTGGAAAATAGGTTGTAGGAGGCAAGGATAAAAGCAGAGACACCACATAGGAGACTATTGCAGTGACCTAGGCAACAGATAATGCTGACTTAGACCAACATAGTAGTGGTAGAAGCGGTGAGAAATATTTGGATTTGGAATAGATCATGAAAGCAAACACAGATCCATTTCAAACACATTCTAATGAGTCAAAGAAGCTTTCCACAAAAGGATACATACTGTATAGTTCCATTTAGATGAAGTTCTAGAATGGGCAAAGCAATCAATGGTGGAAAAACTGAGAAGAGTATTTGTTTCTAAGAAACAGCCTATTTTTCAAAAACGGTGGTACCATGTAACATTTCCTTCAGTATTGTATGAGTTTCAGTTTCTTCATATCCCTGCCAACACTTGCTATGGTCAGTCTTTTGAATTTCAGCTATTGTAAAAGGTCTGTAGTGGTATTACATTATGGCTTTAATTTGCATTTTTATGTTGACCAGTAATGTTGAACATCTTTTTATGTGCTTATTTGCCATCCATATACCTTTTTTGGTGAAGTGTCTGTTGACATATTTTTTCCTATTAAAAAAAATTGGGTTCTTTGTTTTCTTACTATTGAATTTTGAGAGTTCTTTATATAGCCTGGATATATAAAAAATATTTTCTTTCTGCTGCTTGTCTTTTTATTTCTTAAGTGTCTTTTGCAGAAGTGCAATTTATCTATTTTTTTTTTTATAGATTGTACTTTCATTGTCATACTTAAGAAATCTATGCTCAACCCAAGGTTACAAAGATAGTCTCCTGTGTTTTCTTCTAAAAGTTTTATACATTTAGGTGTTACATTTAGGTCTATGATCCACTTTGAGTTAATTTTTGTATATGGTGCACGGTATAGATTAGTTGTTGCTGTTTTTTTTTTTTTTATGTAGAGGTATTTAAGTTTTCCAGCATCATTTGTCAAAAAAACTGTTTTTTTTTTTTTTTGGTAGAATTTTTATCCCTTTGCACCTTTGTCAGAAGTAAGTTGTCCACGTATGCGCATTTTTTTCTTCCAGATTTTCTCTTCTGCTTCATTGATTAATTTATTCATCCTTAAGTCAATACTATACTGTCTTGATTATTGTAGCTCTTTAGTAAGTCTTCAAATCAGTTAGTGTTAGTTTTCCAACTTTGTTCTTTTTCAGAGTTGTTTTGGTTATTCTAGGTCCCTTACATTTACATATGAATTTTAGAATTAACTTGTTCTTTTATTTAAAAATGAATAAATAAATACATACATACATACATGCATGCATGCATACATACATACATACATACATACATACATACAACTACTGAGATTTCGATTGGGATTGTATTGAATCTACAGATTAGTTTGGGAAAAATTGCTATCTTAACTACACTGAGTTTTCTAACCCAGAAATATACATATCTGTCAATGCATTTAGTTCTTTAACTTTCTCCTCATTGTTTTGTAGTTTTGAGTGGACAGGTCTTTCAGATCTTTTATAGGATATTTCTCTAAAATATTTATTTTTTTGTTGCTATTTTGAATGATATTATTTTTAAAATTTCAATTTTAATTGTTCATTGCTAGTGTATATAGAAATACAACAGATTTTGATGTATTAATCTTGTATACTGCAATGTCGCTAGACTGCCTTATTAGTTCTAGTAGCAACGGTGACTAGAACTGATGAGAATAAACATTATTGTCTCGTTCCTGATCTTAGGTGACAAACATTCAGACTTTCATCAATGAGTCTGATATTAGTTTTAGGTTTGTCATAGATATTTTTTATTGTGTTGAGAAAGTTCCCTTCTATTTCCAGTTTGCTGAGAATTGGATGTCAAATGCTTTTTCTGTGTCCTTTGAGATAACCACATACCTTTATGTTTTTAGTTTAACATGATGAATTACATTAATTGAATTATAAATTAAGATATTCTAAAAATATACTTCTGGAATATAATTTTTAATATTTTATTTAGGATTTTAAATCTCTATATGTTAGATAATTATGTTATTTTGCATTTTTTTCAGGTTTGGTAAAATGAAATGGGAAACATTCCTCTTTTTTTCTATGTTCTTTAGCATATGTTACGTATATGCTAAAGATATACAAGAACCACCTTGTGAAACCAGATGGGGCTATGACCTGATATCTTTGGGGGAATATTTTTTTACACATTAAAATTTTTTCCTCTTTGATTATTATCATACTAGGCTTATCACCTTTTCGTTAAAAATTTCGTAATATATAAATGCAGTTCCAGAAAATTGTCTGTTTAATAGAAATTTGAAAATTTTACTTGTGTTTGTATGCCCTTTCTTATTTCTTATGTTGTACATTTATATTTTTCTTACATTGATTAAATTTCTCAGAAATAAGTTTTATTGGTTTTAAAAATGAACCATTTTTAAACCTCTATTAATTTATTCTGTGAGCTGCTGCATTTTGTCTTTCCTTATATTTTCCTTAAATTTATTTTTTGGTAACTAACTATTACAGCTTCTTGAATAAAGTTTATTTAAGTAATTTTGTTGTTGTTGTTGGTTTAATATAAATACTTGGGGCTTCACAGTTTCTTCTGAGTACTTTTCTCCATAAGTTTTGATATGTAGTGTTCTAATTATTTCCTAAAGAATCTGTAACCACAATTTTATATTCTTTTGTGGCCCCAAAAATTTAATATAGTGTTTAATAATTCCAAATAGTTTACTTTTTGTTTGTTTTCCCTTTTGTTAATTGTACTGAGGTTAGTAAATATAGGCTGGACAATTTTTAGCTTTCGGATGTGTAGAGATTTTCTTGTTGACTAGGATGTGATACAATTTAAAGTTTATGGGATTCAAAGTGTGATATTTAATTCAAGCTTTCAATTATACTTTAATACATTAACCATGTTTTCTTTTGTTAACTAGATCTATTAAAGCCTCCTATTATGGTTGCAATTTTGGACTTTTTCTGTATTTCTAGAAGCTTTGACTTTATCTATTTTGATGTTATGTTATCTGGTGCATCATCATTCATGACTGTATTCTTAGTTAAATTTTCCCTTTTAGCCTAATGTTACCTTTCTTTTGGAAAAAAATTTTCCCATTAAATTCTTATTTTGTCTATTATTAACTTAGTGGGGGGAGGGGAGGGTGGGATGGGTGCCAGCTGAGCTTCAATTTTTTTCAGACATTTTTAGATGAGTCTGACCAGTGAGATCAGGTATGTCTTCTGCCATAGTGCCTTCTGGTATGTAGATGGCATTTTCCCTTGATTTCCAACAGTAATGTAAAATGTTTCCTTTTGTATTTGCTTGATTATTCCAATGGGAATTGGTAAGTGAGTAGTGCTTCGATTAACATCTTGCACTAGAAATTCCTGCCCCCGAGCTTGACTTCTTTTTGTGTAGCCCATCCTCCATATGGATCCTCAGGCCTCTTTCTCAAATGCAATTCTGATCCTAAAGCCTTTAATCATTTGATGTCCTTTTTTTCATACAGCATACTATTCCTGACTACTAAGCTTCACTGGCACTCCAGACACCCTGAACATAGTGCTTTGTTGATGCCTGACTTTTGTATAGGCTCTTCTCTCCTTCTAGAGTGTCTTTTGGCATTTTCCCCACCTTAAAAATCCAAGTCCTTATCTGATCTCAGAAGCTAAGCAGGGTTGGGCCTGGTTAGTACTTGGATGGGAGACTACCTAGGAAGATCAGTCCTTTTAACCATTTATCCTTGATCCAGTTTAAATGTATCTCTGGGATGAAACCTTTCCACTTCCCTCGGGCACAGTAAGTTTCTTCCTTTTCTCTGTTCTCTTATTATGTACTTTATACCTCTGCAGTAGTGGTTAAGAGAGAGGGTTCAGGGGATCATACTCTCCTTAAACTAGCTATGTGACCTTTGGGGAGTTAACCTGGCTAAATCCTCACTTCAGAAGGTTGTTGTGAGGATTAAATGTGATGACACATGTAAAGGGTTATACAGTGTCTGGTACATAGCAGATACTTGGTAAATATTAGCTTCATTATTATTCTGAATTTTAGTTTATCTGCTTATATTTCAATGTCCTTCACCGTCTATTAGTCTGTCCAAGGTAGAGGCTCTGTCTTATTCACCTTTGCATCCTCCAATGCCTGGTACAGCACCTTAAAAATCATCCGTTAAATAAATGATTACTTCCTACATACTACAATTCTGTGTTTGGGGGTGGCAATCTTTTATCACCTCAAACTCCCCCTCTCCCCTAATTACACCTCAGTGAATGTTCAAGTTTTGAATAAGCAAGAGTTCCCATTGGTTTAAAAAAAAATAGTGGCATATTTAAAAGATCTGTAGTTTTTCTGGAATTCAGCAGTTTGAATTTAGATTTCCTGTTCTCAAAACAGCTGGAAATGGTTTTTTTTTTTTCCATTTTAAACATGTAATTTATAACAAAATGTACAATTAAATACTTGGAAAATGCAACATGGCTTATTTAATTATTGGCATTATTAGATCTGGCACTTCATAGTTAAGCAACAGTATAGAGGACAGCTCTTTGATGAAAGGTGTACTTTGATACAAAACTATACATAAATACACGGTTCTTCCTATACAAAGAATACCACTAGAAATTTGATTTGACTAATTTTTAAAACAATGGTGATGGGTTAAGGATAAGCAGCCCATATTCTTTTATCTATATTAAAAATTAATGAAGATAATTAAAATAGAAAGAATAGCTGCTATGTACTGTATGCCTACGATGTGCTAGAGGTTGAACTAGTATTTTACATTTGTTAATTTTAGTTATCAACATAGCCCAGAAAGGCATATATTATTATTTGTGTTTAAAAGATAAGGAAACTCAAAGCAACAGTGATTCATTCTCTCACAATTCTAAAATCCAGAGCCTAGAATCAAGATGTCAGCAGGCCGCTTCTTTTTAGAGTCTTCGTGAGACCATTCATCCCTTGCCTCTTTCAGCTTTTGGTGGCTGTTGTGTTCTTTGGCTTGTGGTTGTATCACTCCAGCCTCTACCTTCATCTTCATATCACTTTCTTCTCTGTGTGTGTGGTGGCTAATTTCCATCTGTCCGTCTCTTCTAAGGAAACTTGTGATGGCATTTAGGGCCCACTTGGATAATCAGGATAATCTCCTCACTTTAAGATCCTTAATCATACCTGCAAAAACTTTACCAAGTAAGGTAACATTTATAGGTCCCAGGTATTAGGATGCAGACATATCTTAGGAGCCATGATCCATCCACCACAGCAGGATTAAGTAACTTGACAAGAATCCATAACTTACAAGTGGCAGTCGTGAAAACTGAATCTTGATCGACTTGACTTCAGTGTTTGTACTCGTTGCACTGTTTCACAAAGTAGGCATTTTCAGGATAGCTATCTTGTCAGGAAATGATGGTAACGGGGCAGAGTTCTGAAGTGGGGATTCATGGCAGCAGGATGGAAGACAGTGTGGTAATCTAACTTCTCTCAGCCTCAGTTTCTTCATTTAAAATGACGACTCTGCAGAACCAGTTGGGTGGCTGTGAATGTTTAGTGCAGGTGACTGCAGCACAGGAAGAGAGTCAGTTCCTCTGGGGAGATCCCTTGGGTCTCACATCAAGGGTCTCCATAAAAGAGCCTAGAGGCAGGAAGGCTGGGCACTCCCCTCGGTTTTGGCAGACAGGTAGTGTTCAGTGACCAGAAGAGCTGGGAGTCACCAGGGAAGCACTTATGACTGTGGTGGCTGGCGTGATTCTACAACATAGACTCTTTTTCTTGATGCTTTCATTTTTTTTTGTTTTGTTTTCTATGGAGAATAGTTGGCCCTAAGACCAGAAAGACTTCAAAGGCCTGAGAGAAAAATTCTTTCAGGGACGAAAACACTATGATTGTCTCCTAATGTCTGGTTTGGATTACAAATTAAGCCATTGACTATAAAATGGATTTTTTTTTTCTGTTGCAATTCAAGAAGGCTATACAGATCCTAAAAGGTTTCCTATGGCCTGATTGTCATCTTGCTTTGTCCAGTAGGCTGATATTATAAACGTTTACAATTTTATATTCTTTTTAATATTTTAAAGTAGCCAGTGTCACAAATGCTCGAAAAAGTAGTTTAAAAAAATCTACATTGTGAAGAAAAAAAAGTCAAATTACATTAAGTACCATGTAGATGGAAATAGTTAAAAGGAAATAACATAACTTTAAAAAGTTACTGCTAATGTTAGCTTTAAATATGGAAAGTTTAAAAATGCATGGAAAAAGGGCGCATACACTGTATACAAAATAATAGTGTCATAGAAATGTGCCCCTTCCTTTCCCTGACAGGAAAGAAAAGGTCACAATGAACTGAAAGTCTCTGTGAGGCATTGGGGGAGAAAAGTAGGAGGAAATTTTTCTTTTTGCTATATTGTCAAGTACTAATCATTTTGAATGAATCATTCCTATTCAGGATAATTTTATTGCTCAAACTTAAAGACATTTCAGAAAATTTGATATTGAACTTTTACCATCTGAAGGCTATATCAAAGAGCATAGGTAAAAACAAAAACTTGGGGACAATTTATAAGATTTTAGTATTGAAACATTTGCATAATAGTTAAAACCTTTGTATTATTCATAGACATATTTTTTCTAGCATTTGATTATGAAAGCTTTAAAACACAGAAAAATTGAAGGAATTGTATAGCAAACATCCATATACTCATCATTTTGATCTGGGGTTGACAAGTACAGTCTATGGGCTAAATTCATTTTTGTAAATAAAATTTTATTGGAACACAATTATTCCTGTTAGTTCCTGTACTGTTTCTGGCTGCCTTTGCATTACAGCAGCAGAGTTGAGTAGTTACAATGAAAAAGTTTTTCAACCTTTAGTTTAAGTGATACGATTGCTAAAATTGTTGCTGTATTTGTCTTATCACATATCTATCTATTAATCGATCCATTACAAACAGTGTTAACAGGAAAAAAACCAAAATAGTCATTTGGTGGTCAGATTTATTTCTCAAATAATCTTAAATTATTACTAAAATTTGCAAAAGAGAGAGGTAATTCAAAAAGGCAAAAAAAAGCAATTAACTTTGCTATTTGCATTATAATTAGGCCTATTCTCAGCTATCATGTAGATAAAATTAGTTAAAATGTCAAATGCAAAAATCATATTAGCTGAAGTTTTGAATTTTAGTTTATTTCTTCTTGAATCACACTAATTTGCTTAGGTTTTGATGTCTCCAAATCTAGTACTAGGTAGCTTTTATCAAGGCAGTACTTATATTCTGAGAGACAAACTTCCTTAATATAGTTGAATATAAATCAATTTTTCACTCTTTAATAGTATTTAACTATATATTGTTGGTTAGTTGTTAATGAAATTGTATATAGTTAGGATTGTTATTATTTGTGCATTAAAGTCCGCAAGAACTGTTCATTGAGTTTTTTCTATGCCTTAGACGAAGTTAGAATTCTAGGTAGTTTAGGGGATGTGAAAGTGAATCAAAGATTCTGCCCTCAATGAAAACACTAACTCGAAAAGATATCTCAATCCCCCATGTTCAAAGTAGCATCATTTACAATACCCAAGACATGGAAACAACCTAAAAGTCCATTGATGGAAGAATGTATAAAGAAGTAGTGGTGTGTGTGTGGGTGTGTGTGTGTGTGTGTGTGCGTGCACGCCTGTGTGCATTATCTATATTCACATATATTCATATACATATACATATGTGTCTGTGTGTGTGTATATATATATATATATAATATTATTTAGCCATAAAAATGAGGAAATGGATAGACATGGATGGACCTCGAAGACGTTATACTAAATGAAGTAAGTCAGATAGAGAAAGACAAATACTGTCTGATCTCGTTTATAGATAAAATGTAAACAAAACAAAACAAAACCCACCAAACTCATAGAAAAAGAGATCAGATTTGTAGTTACCGAGGGTAGGAGAATGTGAGGAGGGGGAGTTGGAGGAAAGCAGTCAAAAGGTACGAACCTCCAGTTATAAGATAAATGAGCAATAGGGATATGACATACAACATGATGACAATAGTTTACACTGCTGTGTGGTACATAAGGAAGTTAAAAGAGTACTTCCCGAGTTCTCATCACGATGAGAAAATTTTTTTCTTTTTATTGTATCCATAAGGTGATGGATGTTAACTAAAACTATTATGGTAATCATTTCACAATAAATGTAAATCAAAATATCATGATATACACCTTAAAATTATCCAGTGATGTATGCCAATTATTTCTCAATAAAGCTGTAAAGAACAGATTCTGTTCTCCAAGTAGATAGTCGAGTATGAGGGATCAAATATGGGCGCAATTACTGTAAGACACAGTGAAAAGTGCTTGATATAAGATTATAATAAGAGCTATGGAAGAACAGAGAAGGGCAAGATTTGCTATGTTTTTCTCCTATCGATGCGAGATACTAAAGGAAATGGCATTTGATTTGGATCTTTACAGACCAGTGACATTTGGAAATGTAGAGAAGGAAATGAAGGGCAGTCTTTAAAAAGGAAGGTTGGGAGAATGTATGAAACCACCTAACTAAATTGGGCTTTTCTGGTGGGATGTGCAAAGCTTGTAAAATTTAATTTCACTTGTGAAACCCATGTAGGGTTTTCATTATCATTGGCTCCTAAACTTGCAATCGAGGGATGATTTTTAGTAAAACAAACAGTAATCTTACGAAATTGTGGTTTGCTGGAGGGTAGTTGCTAACCATTCTCTTCCTGCTAACATAGTAGTCAGTTAGGCTCTTGGCAGGGATACAATTTAAATAATCCTTTCCTATGTAGTACACTGGCTTAAACGAGTTATACAATTCTCCCATAAAGACATTTTATGAATGTATCTTAAGGAAATAATAAGAAATGTGAACAGATATTTAAGTATGTTGATGATCATCATAGTATTAGTTATATAAAACATTGGAAAATATGTTCATGTTCAATCTAGAGTAATTGTTAAATAAATTACTACATGCCAGTGATATTCAGGTCCTGAAAATTAATTTTTGGATGAATTTTTAATGATACAGGAAGTAGTAATTGTCTAAAGTTTCAAGATAAAAACCATATACAAAAAGAGCAGTTTATAAAATTGTATATACAAACTGTGCCTAATTTTGGATCTACTACTTACTTTTAACAAAGGAATTTCCTCTGAGGAAATGAGCCAAAGTGATTTGGGAAATGGAAATACCATTTAACAAAATACCATAAATTTTTTTGGTAAGAATTTTGCCAAGATAATATATGCCTTACACTTAATAGGAAAGTTTATAAAAATATTTTTTGCCTGGGTTTTGGTTATATACTGACCTACCCTGTGTTATCTTCTTTCCTCACTCCAAGAACATGTAAATGCAGGAGAAAATATTGTAATAAAAACTTTAAATGCAATAGCCAAGCTAAAAATAAAGAAAGAGAATTTCCTGGGTGCCAAAACCAATGAGTGAATGTGAAGCCAGATGTGTAACTTCATAATCTCATGTCACAATGGCTCAAGAAGATACAGGTCTGGAAACAGACTGAAGGGGCTAGTAGCTGGGGATTTAATATTTATGTTCATTTGAGGACAGAAGGTATGGCCTTGGACTCTAGTAACATAGGAAGATCCCTGAGATCCCTCCACAGAGAATACCTAAAGGGCTGTACCTTTAATGAAATAAGTTTGTCTGCTCACCTAGGGAAGTGATCTCTGTGTTTGAGAAATCAGACTCAGTTTTGTGACTTGCGTAGGTGGAGTTCAAGTGTGTATTTACCCAAGTAGTCCCAGAATCTTTAATCTAAGGACGTAAAAAAGGTAACAACTCAATGAAATTTGTAGGAGCAAATCTCTCTGTAGCAACACTTCTTTAACAGGATAGATGGGATTTCCATAGGTACCCCCTTCCTCTCCTAAAAGAATCCTTATTAAAAATATGCTCACAGTGAAAAACACAAATTTATAAGGAAGAATTGCTCTATGAGGGAGAGTCAACAGACCGAAAAATAGAATTGGTAACCCACATACTTGAGCTCAACAAGCTGAAGGATACTATGAAAGTATTTTTACAATTAGAAAATAGACAATAGAGATAATAAAAACCACAATGAAAGGACAGTACAGTTTAGAGAAAGAACTTTTTGATTTGAATTGGTTCATTGGGGTAGTTTAAATATTTTAAAACTTTATGTTCTAGGTAACAACACAGATGATTTCATGATATTCAAAGATTATATTCTGAGCGGGCTTTCCCGGAGCTGAGATGGTTTATATTGTACCATCTATACTACTCTTCCCCCCTCCCCTACCCTTTCTTATCTTTATGTAACCAATGACATGAGAATGCAGGGAAGACTGGTCAATACTGAGAGTGAAATGTCCTGTTTTAAAAATAGGATGGTTGCTCCTCTGTCCTTGATCTCTTCAGCACTATTTTAAAACTAGTTTGACAAACAGAGACTCATGAACATGGACTATAGACCAGTGGTTACCAGAAGGGACGGGGTAGGAGGAGGGGGGAGGTAGACAGGGTAAAGGGGGTCAAATATGTGGTGACAGAAAGAAATCTAACTATGGCAGATGAATATACAGTGTAAACATATATATGCCTTATTATTAAAGTGTATAGCTGAAACCTATTGGATTTCGTTAACCAATGTCACCATTAAAAAAATTAATTAAAAATAAATAAATACATAAGGAAAACTAGTTTGATTAAATAGCCACAAAAGTGGTGTGATGTCTTCAAGTTACTTATTTAGTACAGCAATAACTTCAATCAAAATAGTTTATAAACTGAGCAGAAACTCTGGAGAGACAGAAAATTTGAGTTACGAAGTCCAGAGATGTAAATTGAGAGCTGGGGGGCCAAATCCAGCCTGCAGTGTTTTATTTGGCCATAGAGTATTAATAAAACAATTTTTGAATTAGCTGTTTGTTATTAAAACCTGGGAGATTTCACATAAATACACAAATTTCTGTCTTCACTTGAAAAGCTGGATTATCTGGCCATGTTGAGAATGGATACTTTCGGTTGGCAACAATGGAACTAAATAATGAGGGCCCCTTCTCCAGTTCTATCCAGGCCTTTCTATTCCCTATTGCGTCTCTAGCACTGGGACCAGTATCGGTGTTGTTTATTATCACCTTTGGAGTGTAAGTTTGTACAATTCAGATCGCCTGCCTTTTCTTGTTCGGTCCACAGGGATGCTGGGAGTCAAGACAAATACATGATTAAAAGCTGGGATAAAGCTGCTGCTGGGCTCAGGGCAGTGGCACGAGTATTACAATCTGACAACCTGACCCACCACTGAGTCCTCAAAGATTTAATGCATCATTCATTCATTTGTGACACAGTCATTGAGCAACTATGCTGTGCCAGGCACAGGGACCAAAAGATGCAGGGCTCACTTCAAGAAACTCAAAATTTTGTAGGGAAGATAGCACCATGGGGGATGGAGAGTGGGGAGGTCAGTGGTTGTCTCTATACTCTGGGCATGGTTGCCAGATTCAGCAACTAAATATATAGGACACCTATTATATTTGAGTTTCAGATAATGATGCAATATTTGGGATATATTTATACTAAAATTATTTATTGTTTTTCTGAAATTCAGATTTAACTGGGCATTCTTATTTTATCTGGTAACTCTAATTCTAGGGTATCTGAGTCTCTGTCCAGTCAGCAACTTGGCTGGTAACCTGAATTGTTTGCTCCCAGAAAGAGAAAACAAGAGGTGGCCTTTTTCTCTTAGATATTTCTGGTCAAGTCAAGCTCCTGAGTAATGTTTGGCCTACTTGATGAAATCCAAACATAGATGTTGGTCATCTTAGAATCGAATCATTATCTAGAAAATGGTAGTCAATAGATGGAGATCTGTTAATTCTAAGTATAAATTGTAAAGGATGCAGCATGAGAACTGGCAGTAGAACACATGAGACCATAACGAGTCTACTAATACTGGGCAAAATTGTTTGAGTCAAAGGTAAGGGTATATCTTCCATTCTGGAAGAGAAATAATTAAAGCTTAAACATGTTTACTAAAAGGGTTCTAAGGACTGGTAATATGCAGGGAATGTATTGGTGAAGTGATGGGTATGACGTCAAATTTAGAATCTAATATTTATTTGTTTTTGAGAGACATTACTTAACTTTACAAAATGTTATAGCTACCAAATAAAAGTAACAATCATAAAAATTCCCATTTCTTATTGAATGCTTACTAAGCTGGGGCAAGCATTTTACATGCCTTATTCCATATAATCCTTATAACCCCTTGCAGTAGGTTCCATTTTTCATGTCATAGAGATGAAGAAATTGCAGGTAGAAGGGACCAGCCCTCAGAGCAGGGAGGTCTTTCCAAGGTCACATCATAGTAAGTGTTGGGCTTGGTCTTGAACTCAGACTGAGTTGTCTTACTCTGCATTCTGCCTCTTACCTACTCAACTGTGTCGGCGATTTAGTCCCGTAGGTGGGAGGACTCACCAGTAAAGTTGCAGATGAAGTCTTTTGAGAGACTGAAGAGAGTGGGTGGGTATTTTTGATGCAGATAATATCTGTGGATTCCTTTGTGAAGAATTACTTGTCTTTTCAGAAGAAATTGGATAAGAGCACGTTGAGTATAATGAAGTTCCCTAAAAGATGCAGTTTTTAGACTCTCTTATCTAAAAGATCTGTACATTAATAAGCCTGTCTAACCTTTAATTCTTTAGCTTTTTAGATTTAAATAATTAAAAGTTTTATCATAAGAAAATAAACAACATTTATCACTTGCTAAGATGTTGTATTATTTCAGTTATGTCATTTTTCAATGGGCTTGCCCTCATTTTAAAGGTTCTTTTCTTGGGTGACACACTAGGGAATCTTTGACCTATTGGGTAAAGAAGTATTCTGCCAGGGAACTTTTTCTCCTTTTTCCTAGCGACATTGGTTCCCTGCACTTCTACCAGACTGATGCTTTATTAGGCTGAACTCAAAGGAATCTTTGAAGAACAAAGTGCACAAAATGAGTAACACATTTAGAAAACTTCAGGCATAGTTAATCTTCCAAGAACTAGCTCAATGTGAAACAAAACAAAGCAAAAAAAAAAAAAACAAACAGGCAAAAAATTTTTCTAAAACAATTATATTGGTCATTAATTTCACACACACACACACACACACACACACACACACACACATATACACACTTTGTTCATTTAGTCATCAACAGGTCCAGTCACTGTTTCAGGTGCTAGCATTTACCAATGAACAAAACTAGGGCTCTGCTCCTAAGGCAATTACACCGTAATTGAAGAAGACAGAAAAGAATAAGAAAAATTATACAGAGTGTTAAAGGTGATAAGTAGTATGTAGAGAAATAAAGCATAGGATGGGGAGAGGTTTGCTATTTTAAAAAAGGTGCTCGGGGAAGGCCCGAAGGAAATGAGGGAGTCGACCACGAGTACATCTAGGGAAAGGGTATTGCAGATGGAACAGCAAGTGCAAAATATGAGTACAGAATCTACGATGGTTAAAAAAAATGAAGGACTACAGAAGCGTTTATAATGAAAAGCAATGGACTCTTGTTTCACCTTGCGGTCCCACGGCTCAAAAGCAACTATCTTATTTCTTTTTAATTGTCTCTGTTTTTAAATTCTGTTGGTTACCTCCAGGTCTCTAATTAATATGCTCATATAACTCCATCTTGATTTATCAACTTGATGTTATCTATTAACCTCCAGCATCAGACGAGGCTTTAATTTATACCATCACACATTCCCTTCTGCTCCTCCCAATATTGATAGATATATATGATTATTCAGTCATGACATTGGTTTCTATCATCACAACTTTAATATATTTAAGACTCTATTTATGGTTCCATTGATTTGGGGGAAGAAAACTGGAAGTGCAGACAGATCCATGGGATTGAGCAGAGGTCAGAAGCCTGGATGCGGGCCCAAAGTTCAGAGTCTTCGAAGAGGCACACAGAATTCAATGCTGGTCAAAGCCTAGATCAGACTTCATGGACAAAGATGATGAAATGTACCACTGGCCAAAGTGCAAACAGGTTAATTGTACAAGTGGATGTGGGGCTGGTGTGGGAGATCTAGTCATAGGGAGACTGGAGTTTAAGGGCAATAATTCTGAACATCTGGAGAGACCGAAGCACTGGGTTCTCTTCCATGAACAAAAGGCAAAATTCTAGCTCTTTGCTGGTGTGCTGTGCCGCGCATTTGCTTATTTGATCTGAGATCCCATGTCTGTCTCCTCTACTCTGCTCTAAATCCCAGCAGGACTGCTCTTGTAGACTGCCTTTGCTAAGCTTCCTGGCTAAGTGGCTTTTGTCTACCTTTCACCAATGAGCCCAGGAGGGAGATTGGAAAACAAGAAAAAGAAAAGGAAAAGCCAGGATATTTTATCCCTCCTTTCTCTGCTTCGGGGCTAAATTGAGCTTCCAGTTTCTGCCCTGTCGCACTGGCTTCTGGGTTTTGATACTATGATGTAACAACTTCCTGCTGCTGCGAATCTCTGGGTTATCTCATTATCCTTTGTTTAGCCTCTCAACTTTTCCATCACCTTTATAACTGGTTTCCTGTATTTACTCATCTCCATGGAAACATTTAGCCGTGAGCTCCGTTTTCCTGAGAGAATGCTGATTAATACACTCTAAACACTGAAGACACTTTCCTGTTACTGAATTAAGTCCATTGACTCCTGACTAATAAATGAAAATGGCATTGAATTATAGAAATATTCCATATTATCATGACTAATTTTTAACTTTAATTTAATTTTCCTTCCTTTAGTGGCATCTTCCCCTATACATTATTACTATCTAGTATCTCTGAGACATTTTAGCAATAGCACTTCAGACAAGTTGCTGGATTTTTAAATTACTTTTGGTAGCTGTCATGCTGGATGGTGGATGTTAAATAATGATACATGCACAAAATGTTCCAGAACAAAATGATAACTTAGATGTAAATAGACCATTTGAGCATACAGCATCCACCAAGCTGTTTCTGGAGGCAAAACTGTATAACCATTGGCTAAAATATGAACCTTAAAATTACTAATGGTTACCAGCTAACTGGTGGATTAGCAACATACATCTTTTAGGAAGTTTCAGAGGCAGCCATGGGAATTAATAGGCTGGTAAGTTATGCTCACTGTAATTCTGGGCAATACAGTAGAATAAAAGATAAAAAGTATAGGGCCAGTAAGCATAAAGTAAATATAACCCATTGTGAAAAGGTACTTAGTACAGAACCTTACATGTAATAGACACTAAAAAAACAGGTATTGAATGTTGGAGAAATGTGCTTTTCGAAGAGGTAAATTTGTGAATGAGCATATGTAAACCAGTGAACAAAATATATTTAGACATTCAAAAAGCCTTTGACATAAAGTATTGAGATACCATTTTGCTCTATTCAAATTAGAAAAAAATTTTTTAATATCATGGTATTCAATACTGGAGAGAAAAATAGGCACCATGAGGGGAAATTTCTGGAAGGTAATTAGTCAATATATATCCTATGTCTTGAATGTGTCTGACTCAGAATTTTTACTGCTAGGAATTTATTTAATGGAAATAATCATGGATATATGCTTTGATTTACCATCATGGTTCATTACGGTCTAATTTATAACTGGAAGGGAAAAAAAACTACATTTCCATCAAAAAGGACTTGGCTAGGTAAAGTGAAATATATCTGTATAATGGTATAGTGGGCAGTAGTAAAAATGATGTGCAGAATAATGAATAGATAATAATGAATAGAATAATCATTTACTGATAAGTAAAAAGCAAATTATAAAGTAGTTTGATCCCATTCAACACTTATTCATAGTAAAGTAAGTCACCAAAATGTTATGAGAGTTAGATTAGGTGATTTTGTAAATAGGTGAATATAAATATATATTACAACACTTGCCTTGATTTCTATTTTTAAGAACTCAGCAACTGATTATTTTGAAATTGATAATTATGGAATAGAGGACATGTTTTATTTTGGTAGTGAACTTCTTTAGAGATTTAAGTACCAACAGTATTTGTTTACATTGTACTAGGAAACAAAGGGTATTTTAAAAAGTGACTCTATTGGGGCTGGATGTTATCTTGAGGATCAATGTCCCGGGGGCACCAGGGTATTGAGGAGAGGAGAATGAGCAGAACCTAAGTCAGTCCCTTCTCTTTGCCTGAAGGAGGAGTTGTCTTGAGGACAGATCATGTTTACTTGATAAGGCAGTGGTGGAGCAGGGTGGGTGGGGTAGGATTATAGGAGAATTGACCTCTGTCCTGGGTCAAGCCTTTCTTTTCCTGTACCACTGCTATAGTCAAAGCACAGCCTTCCCTTCCCTTTTCTTTGTCTGGATCCCTGTAAAAGCTAGAAATTGTTATAGGTGTTTGGACCACCATTGCCCTAGGGAGGCTGAGGACAGAGCTTCTCAGTGTTCTCAGCAACAGAGCCAAGAAGTTAGTAATTGTTGATTCCTACAGGAGCCCCACATGTGACAGCTATGCTAGGCTCCTGGCCAACATACTCCCGCAAAAGCCCGCCCTGACAAAGAGTATAGAAGAGGGCACCGATGTGGGCAGGGCTTCTCCACGATTCGAATGTCTCAAGGTGGCTGGGCCTGGCCAGTGGTCTACAACTTGGCCTAGAGCAAGTTGGCCCTTTTCTTAGTTCCATGAAGGCCTGGCAGAGCCTCTCTGGGATGAGCTGGCTTAGACCTTGGGGTTTTTGATGGGAAAGGAGATTGGCCACCATATGAATTTACTCATCGATTCTCACACCAATGGTGCCTGCAGCCCTGTCTTAGTCAGTTTACTCTGCTCTGACAAAATACTGCAAATTGGGTGTCTTAAACCAGCAGTCCCAAACTTTTTGGCATCAGGGACTGGTGCCCCTATGAAAATCTAATGCTTGATGATCTGGGGCGCAGCTGAAGTGGTGATGCTAGTCCTGGGGAGCGGCTGCAAATACAGATGAAGCTTCACTTGCTCGCCTGCCGCTCACCTCCTGCTATGTGGCCCAGTTTCTAACAGGACATGGACCAGTACCAGTCTGTGGTCTGGGGATTGAGGACCCCTGGTTTAAACAACAAACATGTATTTCCCACAGTCTGGAGGCAGGGAGATCCACAATCAAGGTGCTGGCAGGTCCGATGTATGGCGAGGGCCCACTTTCTGGTTTGCAGATGGCCATCTCCTTGTTGTGTCCTCGCATGGTAGAAGCAGAGGGAAGAGCAAAATCTCATGTCTCTTCTTATAAGGCACTAATCTCATTCACAGGCTCTACTCTCAGGACCTAATTACTTCCCAAAGGCTCCATCTCCTAATACCATCATACTGAGGGTTAGGATTTCAACATAGGAATTTTGGGGGGGGGGGGACACAAAAGTGTACTCCATAACAAGTCTTCAGCCAAGGCTGGGAGGCCAGGTTGCTTACCTGGATTCCTGCAGCTCTAGGAAAACTTTATGGCTCTGGGCTTCAAGAAGCTGCATCTGTGAGGGACTTGAGAGTGAAAAGGCAATCACCTTGAAAATAAGGTGGGTGGCAACCCAGCTGTGTGCTCTTGTCCTCTTTATGGTACCCACATATTTCATTGCCTGATGAGGAATGGTCTTCCCAACCTCCAGAAGCAGAAAAGGGACAACAAATAATAACAAGGTGAACATTTATCATGCATTTCCTATCTGAGCTGGAATTTGAACAGAAACAGCCCATTCTCTTTACCACTGTGCTACATAGCCTAGTCAGAGAGCCCCACCGGGTTCTGTACTTCCTCCAACCTACACACTTTTTCCTCTTTATTGGAATGAATTGCCATTTTGGACATAATCAACTTCTGAGGAACTCAGAAAAGCATGCATTCTAGCAGGCCTAGTCTGAGTGTCTGGTGCACATGCTTTCCCTCCAGATGTACCAGAAGGTCCTGTGGTTCTGAAGTGTTGGAGCCACTCCCAGCCACTGAGAATAGGCAAGAGATGTGGAGACTATGGGCTGCTGCTTTCAGGGCATCCCACACTTCTCTATCCTTGTGCTGGATCAGCTCCAGATGCCACACCTGGGGCTTCTGGATGTTAAAGGTACCTGTTCCCAGCCTGGATGCCAACATTTTTAAGGCTCTTGTTATTTATCACTAGATTTCTGAAAAGAAAAGTTCTATATTCTTTCCAGTAGTATATGAGAACATTTTTCTTACTAACTACTTCATTAGCATAGACATTATTTTAAAACTCTGACTTGAAAATATTTCATTATTTTGATTTGTAGTTCATTATTAATGAAGTTAAATATTTTTCATGTTCATTACTCAGTGAAATATCTACTTTTTGTGCATTAACTCTTTATATCCTTTGATATTTACAGTTTTAGTATTTTTCTTACTAATATGTAGTTCTTTATGTATTAAGAATATTGTCATTGCTGCAAATAGTTTTCCAATTTGTAATTTAATTTTGTTAATGATATTGTTTTGAAGTATAGAAATTTAAAAATTCAGTATAAACAAATCTGTCCATATTTTCCTTTATGTTTTTTCCCCACTGCTTTTATGTTTAGAAAGTTGTTCCTTATCTAGCATATGATAAAATTTGCCTATATTTTCTTTGATTTCTACATTTATCTTTGTAGTCCAGATAGGATTTATCTGTGTATGAGGTGAGGCTCTAAGCTAACTTGTTCCTAAATTGTTAATTTTTTGACTGTATTATACTTAATAATTCATTTATTTTGCATTGTTTGTGATGCCTTATTAAATATTATTTTTTTAGATATCAGCACATGTTTCTGGGTGATTTACTCTGTTTAATTGATCTGTGATGATTCCTGTGATAAAACCACATTGATTTGATTATGCCTGTTTTGTAATATATTTTTATGGCTAGGAGAGCAAGACTCTCTCTAAATACTTTTATCTTAAAAGTTTCACAGCCAAATTTACTATTGTTTTATATAAACTTAAATTTATTTGGTCAAAATAAAATATTTCCCATTGGGTTTTGATTGTAAGTTGGGGAAGAATTATCATCTTTAAAATAGCCAGGGATAGCATATATATTTTTTAAATCAAAAGAGTGCCGATGCCCTCTATTTTTAGCTTTAGTTTATCACTTAACTCAGTGCGAATTAATATTCCTGCCATAAAACTATGATGTATATAGATTAAGCCCTGTGCATCTGAATGTACGTTGAGTCAAACAACTTTCCCTGTGTCATGTTCTAGTTCATTAAGCAGCTTCCTAGCTCCCTGCTGACATTGGAATCCATGATAGAATATTATCTATTATTGAGTTCCACATATCTAACAGACACATTTATTCATTTAATCAAGCAATAATACTGACCATTCTGCGAGATAGAAAGATGAGAAGAGTCTCTGCATATAAATAATTTATTGTCAATACAGGATACAAGAAATTTGTAAATAACCATAAGGTAAAGCAGAAAGAGAAAAGTCCTGTAAGAGAAAAAGAAGGCCCACTGGAGTTCAGATTATTTCCAGTTGAGGATAGATAGTTTCATGGAGGAGGCCGTAGGTGAGTTAAACCTTAAGAGATCAATATTTAGGAAGCAAGAATTCAGGAAAGCACAAAGCTTGAGTGGATTCGATTAAAGCGAAGGAAGATGAGAAATAAACCTGAAAAGATGGCAATTTGACCACATAGGACAAAACTCTAAACAAAACCACCATGATTTTCCTTGACGTTTGCCACAAATACCTAATATTGCACAAACGTATTTGCCTTGGCCAGAGGTTCTCTGGAAGTCAACACAGAAAAATAAATCTATATCATTCTGGAGGAGACATTTCAAGAAGACCAGGCTCTCTATTTCTGTGTCAGGAGCCTCATCTAGATACTAGGCATATCATCCTGGCTATTTGGAAAGCAAATAAAAAAAGAGCAGATAAAAACTCTTGCCAAAGTCATCAAATAAAAGAAGAGATGAGGAATGTGTGAGTGTGTGTGTGTGTGTGTGTGTGTGTGTGTGTGTGTGTGAAGATAAGCTGCAATTATCTGTAATTTATCCATTAGCTTGGGATGGTTCAATTAGACGCAAGTTGAACTGCTATGGAGTGGCCTGGATAAAGGATGGAGACCAGGATCATTGACCAACCCAGGACGACCTTAATTAAATATCATATTGAAAAACAGTGGCGAATGGCAGTCAAGAATAGTGACTTTGCCCAGGTGGTTTCTGCTAACACAAGAAAAATTAAACTAGTCCAATCTGTAGGGCTATTTTAATCATTTTTATCCTTTTTAGGTTTTGAATTACTCTTAAGATCTCTGGGGTTGGTAGTTGCACTGGGCAGAAATTATGCAAAAATTTTGATGAACAAATCCATGATAAAAGTGTAGAAACTAGCTTAAACTTGGTTAGTAAGCTAGATCATGTACCTAAATGTTAATTAGAGATTTATCAGATCAGGTGAGTAGTGATAGAAAGAAAGTATCAGAAAGATAAGAAAGACTTTCCGGTTTCTGTGTGCACAACAATTACCCAGGGTTTCTAAAAACACAAATATATAAAACAATGCATTGTCTTCCATGTTGCTAAACAAAATGTTATCATGAGTGGCTGATAAAAGAGATTTTCACTTAATCATTCATCTCGTTTTCTTTTCCCCCAGAAACTACAGAAGAGAGTAATCCTTTTTATATGTAATTGTTATTTATTTTTGTCTTTACTTTTGCTTTGACTAGATGAAAAGTCATAGAATATTAAAACTAGATCATTTGATGTCATTTATTCATTTATTAATTAAATGAATATTTATTGAGTGCTGACAGTGTGCCCTGTGCTGGGTATATAGTGAAGATTCAGATGACCAAGAGGAGATTACAGTCCAGTACAGAGCACAGACTAAGAGCGAGTGAAAAGGTAAAACAATTACAAATTATGTTATGAAAGAGTCAAACAATGGGATGAAATAGAGATGTATGGGGGAAATTTTCTTCAGGAAAATCAGGAAGGGGATTGAGCCACAGCAAGATGAAGGGGCCTGCCTAGGCTCTTCAACAATCAGCAGCAGGGCCAGACCCCTGTCTCCTAACTCCTGGGATCTTTTGAGTATGCTTCAGTATTGTCTGTTTTGACATAGAATTTGCCTTTTCTGCTTTGGCAACTTGTATGGATACCTAATGTTTTCTTGGCTGGTTTCCAAAAGCTGATGGGAGGCTGAGTAGTGGGGAGAGGAGAGGTTTATTAGGTATGTGCTGCTACATGTTCCGAAAAGCTCACAGAGGAGGGACTTGGCAAACTGTCCTGGAGAAGACCTATAGTGTGTTGTAAGTTTTAGCAATAGAATATGAGTGTGGATGTGTAAAGGGTGTGTAGGGCCTCTTTTTTGCAAGCATTATCCTGGCTTTGAGAATTGAATAGAAATAATGCATGGTCATGGCTGCCTTCTCTCCCATCTCCATAGCCACTGCCTTGAGGGCCCGCTTCAACTGGTCCCCTTCTACCGGCTTAGGCAAGAATGCTTGTCAGCCTTTGGATTAAGCATTAGGTAAAATCATAGTGAATGAGGCCTAGCTCAAAGAAAGTACCATTATGAATAGAAGGATTGTACTAATAAAGAGAAATTTCATAGCTGGTAACATTTTGTACAATAAATCATATTTTAAACACAACAGGCTGAAGTGGTATTTTTCTAACAATGGGGGTTTCCTCTAATGAATATAATGACTTTTCAAATGATAATTTAAAAAACTGCAACAGCTGAGTCCTCCTGGGGTTTCCGGCCCAGACCTATGGCAGACAAGAGTTCAAGGACAAAGCAGTCAGGCAAAAATAAGTTTACTGGTTCCAGTTACCACCCCAGGAAGTCGGTAAGTCTGTCCTGATTTACCAGCAGAGAGTGGGCTACAGTGTCCTCTGTCCCAGATTGAATCTCTAGCACTCTGTAAAAAAAAAAATATTCTTATTTTCAGAGGACACAAGCACTATGTATATATTACTGTAATAGGAGAGTTTTTCCTGCCTGACTTTGGGGAGAATGACATGTGTGTGTCTGAAGCCTTTTATTTCTTAGTTCTCTCTGTCATCCTAATAGACACTTCCAGCTGGGCCTCAATATACCACAGTCTATAAACCATTAGACCACCTAGAATAATTCTTAAACCACAATACAGCATTTTATATTAGATAATCTATTATTTTAGATGACTTTTTAAGTACTTGAACAACTACAGGCATGGATCAAGTGAGATTTCAAAATAAGAAGCCACATCTTAACATGAAGCAGTATAAACACAAATCAAATTTTAAAAAAAACTTTGTATAATCAGTGGCAATCATTTTCTCAAGAAAGGTAATGGAAATACATGGGATAAAAATTTTCTGTTTCTTATCAAAAGGCCAAATATCATTGGTTTTCCAGGCTCTTGCTTGACCCAGTCCATTTTGTGGATGCAGAAGTTGAGGTCCAGAGACAGCTCACCCAACGTCTCAGGTTAGCGACAGAGACTTGCTGGGTGCCTGGAATTCTGTGGTGTCATAGGTACAGAATAAATAAAAATGATTGAGGCCCCCAGGATGGGAAAAAGTACGTCTTTCCTTCCCAATTCCTAATTGACTCCCTGCTTTAGAATTATACCTCCATCCACTTTGCCACAGTTGACGCTGTGTAAGACAGAGTACTCCCCCCACTCTATTGATGTTGGTCTTGGCCACATGACTTGTTTTGGCCAATGTAATGTTAGCATATGTGATATGACAAGAGTCTATAAATGAGCTTGGATGAGTTGGCTTGACTTCTTTGTCCTGTGATCCGACATGAGAACACATGTCTCATGTACCTCCTGGTTCCAGAATGAGGAAATGTGTAGAGGAAACCTGAACCCAACCTGCAGCCTACAGCCAAATTGCTCCCTGAATCAGAGCTGCCCTAGCTGATCAAGAAAAAATAAAGAGCTGTTGTTGGAGATATTGCGTGTGTGTGTATGTGTGTGGTACAGCATTACTAAAGCAATAGCTGATTAATACAGTAAACATCTGTGGATCAGGCTAAGATTTCAACTAGGGCAACCACAGTCTGGAATTCACTTATTTGTCTTATGTGTATTAAACTGTTCCTTTTGGCAAGTGTTGTCTTGGCTTTGAACATTGAATAGAATAATACGTGGTCATGGATGGAGGAGCAACGACAGTCCCGTAACATAACAGATCCCTAAAAGACAATGCACGAGGGTGACACTAGGGCCGCACGTCGTGCACTATGGCCACACAGCATGCCTGAGGGACTCAGAGAGTGGCATGGAGGCTGACATTTGCATTCACTCTTCAAGGATGAGTTGGATTTTGTCAGCAGAGGAGAGAAAGGCATTCCAGGGAGATGGAACAGTGCAGAGGTAGGGCCACTGGAATGTTCACAAAATAAAGAGCAGCTCACTGTGACAAGGGAATGAAGGGGAGTGGTAGGAAATAAGGTTAGAAAGTTAGACTGCAGCTAAGTTGGAAGGGCCCAGGACAAAGGAGTGTGGACTTTATTTAGTAGGTTTCATTTTGTGAACTTTTAAAGAAAACTCTGTTACTATTGATGCAATCAGAGTCATGGTTTAGAACAATGTTTCTTAAGGTGTGATCCCAGGACCAGCAACATTGGCATCATTTGCAAATTGTTAGAATGCAAATTCTTGGCCCAGATCAAGTAAACCAGAAACTCTGGGGTGGGCCCAGCAATCTACAGTTTAAAAAGCACTTCAGGTGATTCTAATGCATGCTAAAGTTTGAGATTCACTGATTAGGACAATCCTCTTTCAGCTGACAGAGGTTGGAGTGAGGGACTCATGCTGGGAAGAGTTTCTGAAGAGCTGCAGTGGATTCTGGAGGCTCCCCTCTTGAGGGATGAGAGATTCCTACCACTTTCCTGGCCCCAGAACAACTAGACAGAGGTGGTCAGAACATAGGCAGGGTAGGCATTCATTCATTCACTTTTTCATTCATTTGCTCAAAAAGACTTTTTTTGGCAATGACTATGAGCAGGCATTGAACTAGGTCCTGGAGGTAGACATCTAGAAAAAAGATGTTATTGCCCTGTAAGGAATTCACACCTAGTGGTAGCAGCCTTATTCTGGCTGGAGAAAGACTCCAAATCCTCACTAACTTCCTTCTCTTTTTATTTAGTGGTTAATCAACAAACTTTTAATTTCAAGATCTCTAATGATTAGGATGATGATATGGGCTATCACTGATAGAATCCTTACTGTGGGCCATACCCTGTCCTAAGAGCTTTGCAGATAATAAATCTTCATAACAGATCCATGAGCTTGGTCCTATGTATATTCACATTTCACTGATAAGTGAAACAAGACATAGAGGATAAACATCTGCCTAATTTTATACAAACCTGTAAATCTGTAAGTGTAGAAATGGGATTTGAACCCAGCCAGCCACTGTGCTGATGATGTCTTTCAACCCACTGCGCTAGCAGAATTCCTGGGGAGATTAGGTATAAGTTACATTGTGAGAGAATTCTAAAGATTGTATGGAAAACCCAGCTTAATTCTTTTCCCCACCTCCTGCTTGTAATTGTTCTGTGGAGCTAGTTCCCTTCTGCTCCCTAGGTATGTTTAGGGCAGGTCCCCTGACTTTTCTAGTCACCTGTGGATAATTTAAGGGTTTCCGGTTACTTGCTATTGGAAATGTGATGCCATTTCAGTAATAAAAGTATCCAGGAATAGTGGTTAGTCAAATCTCTACATTTCATTTAAAGTTCTTTCTGGCTCCTCCAGCCTGTTTCAGGCCTGGAAGATTTGGTTGCGGGTAGGGCATGGTTGGCTTCCTCTTGGAAGCAGATGTTTTCTAAAGTATTTGAGGGCAATAAAGGATAGAGAACAGAGTCAGATTGGCAGCCAGCATCCCTAAAGATGACATTACTCTCACCATGCTTGCACATGAAAGCATCTGTCTCTGATCATAGCCACCTTGATGGGGAACAGGAACATCCCAATCAATGCCCTGCTGGGAGTATGATCTGTTGCTAAGAGTCCCTGAAAATGATGCCAACCCAACAGGCATAATCCGAGGAATCAGAGGAAGAAGGGAATCAAGCTCAAAGACAGAAATGCTTTAAAAACCCTCCCCAGTCGCCATTCTCAAGGAGGTGGTGTATGTGTGTGCGCATGTGTGTGCGTGCAATTCTGCATTTGTCTCATGACCCCTGCTGACTTTAGTTTCTGAAGATGAACATGCATTAGAAAGAATTTAGTTGGGAAACACCTGGTTCTTTATCTTTTTCAAACATTTTTAAAGAATTTTCAGGTAGTTCCCCCAAATTTTCAAGCATTATGAGTCACGTAGTAAGTGCTCGATAAATATTCATTCAACTAACTAATTAACAGGAAGTTTGCTCAAAGGCAGAAAGAAAATAAGTTGGTTAGCGTTTGCGGGACTTGCTGTTACTCCTATACTCCTGCTACTTCTCTGTCCCTCACTCAACTCTCTCTGCTCTGCTAAGTCAACACCTGCTCATCTTTAAGGTCCGCTTGTGAATGATAGCTCCTATAATGAAGCCTTCCACTAAGTCCCTCTACAGAATGAAAAATTCCCTCTCTGGGCTCTCACTGGACTCACACATGCCACAGTCTACTTTACCAACCACACTATAATAGACTTGTTTGTTCGTTCACTGCACCTGTGTTGGGCTCTCCTGCCTCATTCATATCCACTCCCACAGTGCCTAGCCCAGTGTCTTCCTAGGGAGGGTTAGCAGATGGGTTTTGAGTGAATATATCCTACTATCCTTATCTCAAATACTAATTGTACACAATTTTCCCTCTAGTATACGCAGGGCTCTATTTCTGATAGATTTCCCAACTTTAAAGAGCCACATTTTTCGTTTGTGGGCCAGTTTAAGCTCACATTGGGCTATGCTTCCTGGCGCCTTGGCTGGGTGCCTGACAATACCCTCTGATGCTGCCACTTCTTTGGAGGGGCTGGGGCAGAATCAGAAACCTCAAGGGATTTGACATCACCAGTTATTAGGGACAGGGAAGTTCTCCTGATCCTTAATGTGAATGCTTTGAGTTGAGGAACTGACATGACTAAATAAAGGGCAACTCTGCAGCATAAAGAAAGGCTCGCTTGTGGGATCGCCAACACCCTCCGCCAGTACTTGTATCACTTTTCTCTAGAGTAGGTGCAATCTGCGCAAAGAAGACAGGCTATCGTTAGCCTGACCTGAGTGAGGCCTTTCAGAGAGCCTGGAGTTCTTCCATTTTTTGGAGACTCTGGAGATATTAAAAAATGGTGAGATGCCAAGTTTCTATGCCGAAGTGAATGCTTTTAACTCATAACATGCTAATGTAATTGTGCTGTTACCAAGGATTTCTTTTTAAAGATAATTACTTCATAGCATAGTAGTTAAGCAGAGGGACTCTGGAGCCCAGACAGCCTGAGTTCAAATCCTAGCCCAGCACTTAACACCTGTGTGATCTTATGAGCTGTGTGATCTGGGGTGTGTTATTTAGTCTTTCTGTGCCTCAGTTTCTAATCTGTGGAATGGGCATAGTAGTACCTTTTTATAGGATTTTTGTGAGGACTAAATACAATTCTTAGGTGAATACCTAGACTTTTAAAACAGTATGCATTTTATAAATGTCGGCCATTATTATTATTGCTCTTATTATTTTAATGCATCCCATCTGGTAAGAGGATACTAATTTAAAGTTTTATCTTGAATATTATTTTCTTCCACTCTTGTTAGGGTATCTCAGTGACTATATATAATTTCTTTTGTAGATCGTTTCAAAATTCTAAATCGGAGGCCCTTTATGAAGTGAGGCATGGCCAAGAAGGTCTCTTGGCACCTCTTATGAAATGAGATGCCTGTCCCTACTTCACTTAGAACCTTCCATTCGAGGGACAGGTCCCTTCCCATCCCTAGTGACACACACTCGGCCTCAGGACTAGGGCGGTAGCCGGGCTTCTGTAATAAGAGGTTAGTGACTCAGGGTGAGGTGGTGGGGTGACCCCCAACGAAAGGGTCAAACATACAGGTTGCCGGATTCAATTAATCAATTGTCTGGCTGACCACAGGGTGAAGCTCTTTAAATCTCAGATGCTGTTCTCTCCCTGGCTAAAGTTAAAAGTGGTTGTGTTTCCAGTTGGCATGAAACACGTTCCAAATTGCTAATAGGCTCCCTGGCACAATGCAAAGAGCCCTTGTGCCAGTACTTGCAGTACCCACAGAGGGCCATGCTCATCTTCTTTTCTAAATATAGTTGTGACTACCACCATGCAGCCTGCGAGTGGTGTGCAGTCACCACCTGCATGCCTTACAGGATTCAGATGTCACCTAACACCTTCTCGTTGCTCCCCTAGCAAGAGGCTGGTATATACGAAGAGTGGCGTGAAAGTGGCATGAAAGCTGAGCAAGCGGGAGCGAAGGCAGAGGCAGGATGTCCTGACGCCTGAGGTCACATGGAGCTGTGTGGTGACCTTGGCGCCTACCCAACAGTCAGAGCTCAAATGCTGGCAACCAAAGCCCTATGTTTAGATGCCTGCTCTGCCTCCAGCCAAATCTTGGCCGTGTTCCAGTGCCACCAATTATCTCTTACCTAGCAGCAGTGAGGTGGCAGTCACAACTCAGAGGCGTGGGGGCGGCCGTTCTGTGCTTCTGGGTCTGCGCTGCTGGAGAGCATTGCTGCAAAATCCCTGCCACTCTCCACCTAGCAGAAGGGGAAGTGGCACCTTGGGAGCTTAAAGGCATGACGCGCAAGTGAGAGGAAGGAGTTTATTTTGAGCTAAACATTCCGAATCATTCTGATGGCTCTGAGCAGACTTTACCAAAGCCTTCTGGGACACTGGTGTGCATCATTAGCTGCTAGCAAGTGTTTCATTACCTCTACCTAGAAGAGGTGGGATCAGGCATAAGATGCCCATTGATTTAATTATTTCTAGGGCAATTGTTTTCCTAACTTCTTTTCCTGCAGGAAGAAAATTACCCATGTCCGTAGCATGTTTGAGTGCCCTACATTTCCAATATTTTTTGCTTGGAGTGGGCGATGAGTACTACTTAGCACCTGGTTAGGAGAGAAGGGCGAGTGGAGGGGTAAACATGGTCAACCCCCTGGGCCTGCAGGAGGGGTGATTGGCCTTGAGGTCTTCAGAAATCTACCTGGGAAGGACAATATTGAACATTTTCATTCTGAATATTGAGAAGACCTCAGTAGAAAATGTTTGCTTTCCTCTAGTCCTTTCACTCTGTACACAATAAGGAGAAATTCTCTAAAAAAATGTTTTTCAAACTATGTTTCTTAAATCAAAGGAACCTTTTTTTTTTTTTTTCATGTGAAATTTTATGCTACACCCTAGTGTATAAAACTGGAACAAGTACAACTCCCCTCCCTGTAGATTACTAGGGGCGGCACCAACCCTTTTTCCCTGGGAACCTTAGAAGCAGCCCCGCAGATTTCCAGCATCCTTTGTTCAGATTTGTGAGGGGGGCTTTGGGAACCTATGGAAACAATTGGATGTTATCAGTGAGCCTTTGATGCAGAAGATATTTTATACTGCATGATTTGGGCACTGAGAGATGGGTACATGGAGACCCAAGTTTCCTCTCCTCATATGACTTGGTGCCGGCCAGTGTTTGGCAGAGATTTTTAATTTGTTGAATTATTTGACATTCAACAAATATGAATTGAACTATATGTTGCCAACATCTCTGATCTATATCATGGATTTTATTTTCCCAGGTGGGAAGATGAAATCAGGAAACAAGCAAGCAAATAAAAATGATTATTTCTGCCAGTGATAAGTGCTATGAAGCAAATAAAGGAGGTTAATAAGATAGAGAGAATGATTGGTCAGCTAGAGATGGGGGTAGGGATGGGGTTATAGTTCTTTAAACTGGGTGCTTGAGGAGGGCCTTCACAGGGAGTAACATTTAAACTGCGAGCTGGATGGTAAGATGATACCTAGCCAGGAGAAAACCTGGGGAAGAGTATTTCCAGCAATGGGAACGGCAAGACCATAGCTCATGAGAAAGGCATACAGTTTGCTTGTTTCAAGAGCAGAAAGCTGGCCAATGTGGCAGATACCTCAGTGACCAGAGAGAACAAGATTTGGGGCCTGATCAGATAGGCCAAACATGATATTTGGGTTTTATTTTAAGAGTAGTGAGACTGTAGTGAAGGATTTTAAGGATTTCTCCCACTCAAGTCTTATTCCCTTCTTCCAGTGTTTGAAACGCAATTCATACACAGAAGATGAGAAATGTTATCTTTATCTGTAAATAATGCTACTTTATCAACAACCAAAACCCATGAGTACTTCGAATTGAAAAAATAACTGGGCCTCAAGGTACCAAAAATACTATTATGCATTTAACAAATATAAATTTCTTTTTGTTATGCAGAGTCTATCCTAATAGCTGTGTGACCTTAGGCAACTCACTTAACCTCTTTGCCTAATTTTTCTCATATGTAAAAGAGGATGGTAATAGTATTTCCTTTATAATGTTTTGAGAATAAAATATTTACAAAATTCTTAGAACAGATGGTAAACATGACATATATTTGCCATTTTTATTATAGCACATGTGAAGTCCCAACTGATGGATATATTTGTTTATTTCACATGTATTTCTTGAATACCTACCAAGTGCTTAGGACTAGGTGTTGAGGATATAATTGTAAACAAAGCAGACTTAGTTTCTGCCTGGCACCTAGCTTCCTGCAAAAGGAGGTGTAGAACTGCTCTTACTCCATAAAAGGAGGCATGGAATTGCTGAGGAGAGACTCGCCACCTTGGCCAATGTGTGTGGAAATGGTGAGAAAAGGTGCAGGAGCACTGGGGGTCCAAACCAGGTCCTGTGCTCTGGAAATCCCTCTGGACTCTGCTGATAATGTTCAAACATGAAGAAAATTCTCTTAGAGGTAGTAGCATCGGTGGTGTGAGTGCTGGCACCTGTTGGGTCCTCAATCCCTGGTGCCATCTAGCAGCTAACATAGTATCATGAAACCCTAACCCTGAATCCTGAGCCTTAACCTTTTCTCCGCTCCAGTGCTTGCTCCCGGCTTCTGCTTGAATTGGCAGCCAAAACAAATTGGATGCATGTTTTCCTGACTTAGGTATGTCCATCAGGCAGGACCCAAGAAGACAGAATCAGACATGTCAGGCATGAAAGTTCAGTAAGCCGAGTTAGCCTCCCAAATAAGGGCAAGAGTTATTTTTAGGCTCCTATCAGCCTAAAGTCAAGCAAGTTATTGTTATTAAAAATATTGCACCAAATCTACCACTTGATTCATAGTGTTAGAGCAGGAAAGGTTAGAGAGCTCACCCAGGAAACAGCATCTTAGAAATCTTTATGAACTACAACAATTCTCACTGTGCTCCTCCTTTAAGAGGCTTCTGTGTTGCCTGTTGTTTTCCGGGTGACCTAGATACCTTAATGCGGAATCCTCTTGATGTGGCTCCTGCGCACACAGTGACTTCGTGTCTTCCTCATGTTCCCCATTGCACTGCACTGTACACCCAGGCCTCCCTCCCTGCCCCTCCTGCTACCCCCTACCCAGATTTATTTTCCCAGGGGCATCTCTGAATTTTAGAAGTCATTCGAGCATCACTTCCTACAGGAAGCCTTCCTTCCTCCTTCAGCACTGGATCAGCCACACTAGTCTGTGCTCTCTGGGCCACAGCACTCCCACACTCAAATGGGTAAGTTGTCTCCTGTGTGCACCTTTCAGTAGACCTGGGCCCTCTTAGAGAGGAGTTCTCGCCTTTTCATTTTTGTAGCTTCCCTGAGCTTAGTGAATAAATGAGTGAAATATTCTCATTTTTCCCTATAGTACCATTGAGAATCTCTGTAAGTACTTTCATATTTATCACTTCCTGTGTGTTCATTTGGAGGTCAAGGAAAAAAATACAGTCATTACACTTACATAAGGCCGTGGAACACTGAGAAACTGTCTTGTGGGATTTTTTTTCTGTGATATACCTTTCGTATATCAGATGATTGATTTTTCTCTGAGGCACATTGGGAAGAATATCTTATAATGACAGCTATTTAAGATGTCTACCAAGGTATTATATTTCTCTAATTTTTGGATTGGGACTTGAACCAGAAGTAAAATCAGAAATGCCTAATAATTAGGTAAGTGTAACAGTTATAATTTTAGCTACACATAACAGAAACCAATACAACACTGGCTTAAGTAGAGATTTAGTCCTCTTTCACATTAAAAAAAAAAAAAAAAACAGACTGGAAGTTGGCTGGCACCTTCCACTTTCTAGCAGTGAGAACTTGGGTAAGTTTATACCTTATAAACCCTTTAGATGTCTGTAAATTAAAAATAATGTTATCAAAGGGCTTCTGTGAGGATCTAATATCATGAATCTTGGCCCGGCACAGAGTAAACCTTCAAGAAATGTTAGAAAAAGTAATTATTTTATTATTACTGCTAGTTATTAGCTCTATTGTCCTCTTAGGTTTGCTGCATTTTAGTAGAATTAATGAACTTCCAGGGATTGGTATAATTTTTCAGACAGTAGCTGCAGGCATCCTTGTGCCATTGTTTACTGTAAACATTTATTTAAGCATTCTGAGAGGAACCCTGACACTAACATCATCTTCCTGTCCTCAAAGAATCCTGTAGAGATGGTGTTTCTTGTGGAGAAATAAGACTATTGCAGGAATTAGAATAGGGCCCAGCTGCCTTTGGGCCCTGATCCTACAGCCCAAATAAAGAGCTACTATTGGCATCCAGGGTGGTGGGTTATGTGATTCTAGAAGATGACACCCATCATTCTGTTTGAATTGAATTTAGCAATTAAAATAAGATGATCCAGTGTATCAGCATGCTTTTCATCCAGTATTCATCAGCATGCTTTTAGACAAAGTATTCACATATAGATTCACTTACTTTGTCTTAGTCTTAGCTCTCCAGAAAGAAGGGGTTATGTGCTATTTTTTTAAATTCGAGCATCACTTCCTACAGGATGGAGAGTCGAAGAAAGTGAGGTAGGAAGAGAGAGAGTGCCAATAAAAGAATATGTTACTGAGTTGGTTTCTGCTAATTATTTGATCCCATAGGACCATTATCACTGCTGCCCTGCAAAAAGCCAAATAAATTCTGTCTGAATAGTCCACTGGAGAGAAGAAAGGTAGAAGAATTTGTTTTTCGATTCCTGTCTCCCATCGGTCAAAGTTATACTCCATGAGGTGTTAACTCCCCCATACTTCCATGTTACACATGCACGGTAGGGTTTGCATAGCGCCTGGACCTATGTTGAAAGGGAAGCCCCAAGGCAAGAAGCAGGAACAATGGGGTACAGGGGAGGCATATCTTTGGCGCCTGTGTGAAGTTGCTCAGAGCACTGGTCTCTGCAGCAGCTCGAACAAGAGATAGGAGAGGTTGAGAGAAGGTGAAGTGACACTAAGAAGTATCTGATACATTTTCATTCAAGAAAGAGTTATCGCAGACCTGCTGTTTGCCCCGCGTGGTTATAAGAGAGAGCAGTGACTCAACAGTGACAACACGACCTCTACTCTTAGGAAACTCATTGTTTTGAGGTTGGGAGCTTAAAAGGAGATAATTACTTAACATAAGTTAAACTCAATAGTCATTAACTGTTAGTTTTACTTTGTGGGCAATACACTTGGTCTAGTTCCTAGAGATCTCTGTTGGTGACCTGATTGATCTCTACTGCTGTTTATTAGCACTCAGAATTTTTCAGTGTAATAAATAATAGACAAATAATTCTATCATTTTTTAAAAGAATAAGATGTGTCTATTATTTATTACACTGAAAAATTCTGAGTGCTAATAAACAGCAGTAGAGAGAGACTATTGAGACCACATATCCTGCTCCTCAGTAAACCTTCCTCTTTAGCTTAAACATTCATTGAGAATTCTTGTCCAAACCAGTCTACATATGTGGTCATAAACCCTCCAGTTCCACCATTCCTTCCAGTGCATTAGTTTCGTGTCTTCGCTGGAGGGGCTGAGTAGTAGGGGAGACAATCCTCTACTCATAATAAAACAATGTTAGAAACTGCCATGAAAACACAAGACAAGTGAAAAATGTCAAATCTTTTCTAAGACTTTCAGGGCTATAAATTTAGAAGTGCACAAAATTAAAAGGAATCATGCAAAAGAAAATCACGCTTTTTGGCTTAATCCTCTTTTGAATTCAGAACATTAACTAACAATACTTTGTGTGCAATGAATGTTATTCTACTACATACGATGGTTGAGGAATTCTTTTACATAATGCATTTTAAATTCAACATATTATATATGTATAATTTAGAGGCAGCCTGAAATGTTTTTAAGCAGCAGAAGTATACAAAACAAGTACATGTGGAAATAGTACTGGCAAAGTATCCTGTGTTTTAGCCCAGAGCCAAAGCATAGAAGTCTCGGGTTGTTAAGAAAACTTGGAAAATGCCATTTTGTATTTTAGGAATCATGTATTTTGGGGAGGGAGGGAGAGAGAATAATAACTTTCTCTTTGGATGAAAATACTCAACGATTTGCCGTCAATTATTACATTTACTATGAGAAGGGAACAGTGCCTAAGGTAGTCTGTTTTCCAAAGAGGGAAATCCAGCATGGAAACAAACTACTGCTGTTTCTTCACTCAATTCCTGCACAATGTTCCACTGAAGATATTCCCACGTAGAAGCTGCTGAGGTCATTTCTATTTCAAAAGGGTAGGCATTTGGTAGTATGAATGGCTTTTTCATCTTACTAAAATATACGGTAATTTGTGAGATGTTTTTCCATTTTAAAAACACAAGATTCTCCGTATCCCGATCCACATATCCCACCCCAAAGCAGGCTCCTTTGGGGGGAGGGGAGTCTGTGAATACCATCTGTAAGCAGGAAGCCAGAGGATGTGGAGTTCTGCTGTTGGTGGAGCCGATTGCAGTAACCATTCCACCATTACTTACAATCACAAATGTGCTCTTTCTCCTGGTTTTCTAACCTCATTGGAGGCTTTTCATTGACATCTCTAAGCACCTTTGGGACACAGCATATTGGAAATTGCAGGCAGGGAGTAAGAAGAATGCACTCAATTGCCTTTGTTTTTCAGAAACCCAGGTTTGTTCAGCATGAAACGGCAACTGTCTGTGTCCTAGGGAGATTTTTCCAATGGAATTTCACTGCTCTCATCTTCCGGGCCCTGGCTGCAACTCTGGTCCAGGAGGCCAACACAGACTCCAGACAGAAGCTACTGTTACAACAGTGTTAACCCCCTCAGGGAGAGTGGTAGGCTCTTCCAGGGTAGGCATCCCCTCCTCAGGGACGGGAGCCACATCCTTTTTTAGGTTTTTCCAGAGACCTTTCCCCCTTGTTTATCTATCTATCTATCTATCTATCTATCTATCTATCTATCTATCTATCTATTTATTTATTTCTAATGATCATGTCTGGATTTTGACTTCCTCCTTGTCAATGACAGGTAAGTAAATTCATAGTTATATGCATCTATTCCTGTGCTCAGCTTTAACTGATGGCTCCGGGCTCCCACAATGTCTTGGTAAAGCAGGTTGGTGGCAGTTTAGAGGGTAACAGAGGAATCGGTATTTTCTTCTGAGATTTTAGGCTGTTCTTGCATTTTGCCTTCTCCTGCTTGCTGAGGTTCTTCAAAAAACTGATGTGCTTGGCTTGGAGCTCACTATACCTCTCCAATTTCCACTGATGTGGGTTTGAATTTGAGAATCATGTATTGTTCCCCCAACTTCTCTGTGGAATTCCACTCCTTGTCTTTTGTATTCTCCATAGTCTAAAGAGATGATATTGATAGAAAAGGAAATTCTTCTAACTTTCTGGCTCAAGATTGCTCTTTTAGAAGTCTCCTCTTACATCCTGCCACCCAAAAGCAATCTCGATTTCATCATTCTTAAAATGATGTATACTTAATATTTACAATAAGATGTTTTATTCTAGGTAAATCAATTTTTAAGTCCTTAGAGTACAAAAAAGAAGACAGAAAGAATAGAACACCTGGACAGTTAAAACAGATCCCAAAAGGGAGTTGAATTTTAGGAGAGCTGGCTTTACGTGACGTGACCCTGTTCCCCTAGAACACCTTACAGAGTGATAAGAACCACTGACCCTCACATTTTTACTGATTGATTGAATCTTGCTGTAATAAGGGTGTGAATTCGGGTTTGAATTCAGAGTTTCTGCTGACATGGCAAAACTGGACTGGGGCCCCACTCTCTCTCCTGCTGTGGCCCAGACTCCCCCCAAGGGGATACATGCAGCAAAGTACATGGATTACAAAGCTTTCCAGACCTGGGTTCAAATTCTGGCTTCATCATTTTATAGCAATAGATCTTGGATGAGTCACTTAACCTCTTTCAAATTTCCTTATTTATACATGAGGATTGTTGGAGGCATTAAAAGAGGTAAGGACTTAACATAAGACCTGTTAAAATAAGCATCAGTAATCATTAGTTATTATTAACTTTATTTTGTGCTAAAAATAAAGAATGTATCTGTTAGTTCCTCTTTCCCAGGGATCTCCACCAGTGACGTGTTTATAAGCCAAGGATGAAAGGATGGGCACATGAATGAATTAGTTATAACAAGTTAAGTTCAGCTGTAACAACTGGAAAAACAACATTGGCTTCAACATAGTAGAAGTTAATTTCTCTTTTATTTTAAAGCTAGGATATTGGCTCTACACCACAAAATCCCCAGGAATTGGGTTCCATTTCCCAGGTCAGCTCATGGTACAAGATAGTGGCTGTAATTCCAGCCATCTGTTTTCCTTCCAGCCAACGGGAAGGAAGAAGGAGGTTGAGACAGGAAAAGGAGGATGCCAGCTGTTTCTTAAAGAATGTTTCTGGAAGATGCTGCATGAGTTAGTTTATATCTCATTGACCAAAAAGTCATCTCACTGCTTCACCTAATTGCAAGGATAAATGTAGTGTTTATTCTAGGTAGCCACATGTCCAGCTAAAGTCGCCATTACCATGGAAGAGGGAGAGAATGAACATTTGGGGGTAATTATCATTCTCAGGTACAGAGATCCCCTCTCGGGGGAAGTCAGAGGTGGTGGGGGAATGTGATGGAGCTTAATGGCACAGGAGAAAATAATTATTAAAAATATTTGGTGCTGCTAAATTAGGTTTGCCTTTGATCTTATGAAGAAAGTATTTAGAATTGCTGTTTGATAAGGTAGTCACTAGCTACATGTGACTATCAAGTACTGGAAATGTGACCAGTCCAAACTGAGATGTGTCATAATATACGTACTAGATTTTGAAGACAGTACAAAAAAGAATGTAAAATGTCATTGATTTTTAATAGTGCCTACATGTTAAAATGATATTTTACATGTATTGAATTAAATAAAATGTATTTAAGGTTAATTTCATCTGCTTTGTTTTTCTAAATTTAAAATTATATATGTAGCATGCATTATTTTTCTATTGGAAGCACTGATCTAGAATGTCCTAAATCTGATAAAGCCTGTGTCCTCAGAGAGGAGATACTGTATAGTACTGAAAGAGATTGTTACTGAATGACTAAATGAACGATGAATTCTCTAACTGGGATTCAGAGAGCAAGGTCTAGTACCAAACCTGAAGTGTTGTCCAAGGGAGATGGTTCTGTGTTCCTTTCCCTTGACAGACCTGTCCCCATGGGGATAGAACTTGATATCACTGCACCCTAAGAGCACCCACGTGACCTCCACCTCAGGCTGTGATTTTAGTTCCGTGAGCCACTCCACAATTCCATTTTCAGATTACCCTTAGTGTTTCTACGACTATTGTCACACAGTGAGACACTGACTAGTAAGCCAAGTGATCTGCTCCGGAGGAGTGACATTTCTGAACTTCAATTTGAAAGGTCGGAATGCTAATGATGAAATGTATTTGCCACCAGAGAGTCTTTATATCTTTATTTCTCCTCCTGTCAAACATCCCTCATTATCTAGGACAGTGGCTCTCAAGATATGAGCTGTGAAGCAGCCACATCAGTATTGCATGGGAGCTTGTCAGAAATGCAAATTCTCAGGCCTCACCCCAGACCTAATAAATCAAAAACTGGGGTGCCACCCAGAATTTGGTGTTTTTAGCAAGCCATTCAGATGATTCTGGTGTTAGCTAAAGTTTGAGAACCTTTAGTTTAAAGTGATAGTTTTCATGACAAATAGATCTTCATCCCAAGATGTAGTTTTTTTTTTTTAAAGGTACATCTTGTTTATTCTAATATATAATGAAAGGGAACATATGCAGAATTGTAAACTTTAGACTGTAAATAAATGTGATTATCACATTTCTTGCTGGTTTCTGAATAAAATTTGATAAGAAAAGAAGAACTTTGAAAAAAAAAATTGAAAAATATCAGAGGCTGGAGGCTGTTGCTTGGGGTATGAGTCTCCTTAGCTCATTTTTTCCAAATGTCACTGCTGAGACCCATCCCTTGGTTTCCTAGAATTCCTCCAGGAAAGTGCTCTGAGCCGGAGAGAGCTGATGGGTCCACGTTCCATGTGCTGGCTTTGTTGGTTGCCTAGTCTTCCTGTCTGCTTCCCATCTCAAGCCCCGTCTCCATCTCCAAGTGGTGACCTTTATTTTCCAAGACATCTGTTTTCACTTCTCTACTTTTAATCTTTGTAAGCAATTTCACCCTGTGAAGCCTTTCCACATTTCTAATCCCTTAATATATCTGTGCTTGACGCTACAGAAATCTGAACCCAGTTCTCCCAAGGCACAGATTCTACAGTTCTACTATTGAAATCTGATGCATGACAGGTTCAGCCCACAGCAATGGGGGGAACATGTAGTACCGTCCATCACTAAATTCTTGGGAGCATGCAAAGATGCCAGACAACCCCGACAACTGGCCAACCTCTTTGCTTGCTGAGCAGCTCAAATACACCCCAGGGCATTGACCTTCATCCTGGAAACTCTGAGTACTCTTGCATTTCTTGAACTGCTTATAGAAGTTCATGATTTCGACATGGCCCCTCCCATCATCAGATCTTTACCTTTAGGGTAGGGATTAGGTGGGATCAAGGTAAGGTATTACTGGGTCTAAGAGCAGATGATGACTTGCCCTTTCCAGCTCTTGCACAGATAGGCACCAACAATGTGTATAGATTTTGTAGTTTTATTAGGTACCTTCAGCTTTCATCATTTACAAACCATCTCCACCTCTCTAAAAGGGGAGCAAAGAGTTATTATCATGTTTTACAAATGAGATAGCAGATCATGAGATAGCAGATGGGAAGGTTGCCATCTTTTCCCAGGTAACTCAAACAAGAGGAGGCAAAGAGGGTGTATAGCCAGTTTTTATGTCAACTTGATTTTTAGTTTACCAACTCCTTCTTGCTCAGTGGATAAAATCTCACTAAACAAACCTCAAGGGACATCTCAGTGGCTTTGTTCAGTGAAGATTTTACATAATGAATACATTTATGGAAATCAGTTGTATTTAGTTTAAAGTGGTAATCACGTCCATTACCTTACCTAGTCTCTATAGTGAGCTTATGTGGATGTTTTTATTCTTCTTACTTCACAGGTGAAAAAAAGACTCAGACTCAAGGAGGATGAATAACTTGCTCAAGGTTGCACAGCTAATGAATGTCACCCAGTTTTCCCAATAGAACCTCTGTCTATTATGTTTCGCTAACTCCTCCCTATAATTTTAGCTATAAATTCTAAACTGAAAAGAAAGGAGATAAATACAGTAAGCCATTTTCATTTAGAAATACTAAGGCTTGGGGTTCTCCCAACTACATCCATGAACTCTGAAGCTCTAGGAGTGGGAGCAAATGCCCAAGTAATGCTTCTGATTGGTGGAGCCTGGGCAATGCTACATCAGGAGAAAGATGCACTGCAATTAGTTTCCTCTAAACGCCTCAATTCTTTCATAGGGTGTTTCCTTTTGATGGATGTTTTGGGTGGGCCTTTGGGAATGAGGTCATTGAGAGGTCTTGACCACTAGTTCTTTTACTTTATTCTTTATACACAATTTTCTCCCCATCTGAGGTTTGGCTTCCCTGGTTAGCAACAGTGACTGTAATTAAATTTCATCTGGTGAAACATTGACCTAGTTAAGATAATTTTAGATTCAGTTTTCATCTTCTAAGGGATATCTATCTCTTCTGTCTTACAAATTCTGTGTCACAGTTCTGAAAATAGACATCTGTTGCTTAACTGGTTCTTAAATATTCCCTGTAAAGGATTCCCATGTCGAAGGACTCTAGGACCCTCAATCTGCATCAGCATCATCTGGGAGCCCATTAGATATGCAGAAGCTCAGACTGTGCCTTGGGTGTACTGAATCAGAGTGCACATTCAACAAGGTGCCCCAGTGATTCATATGCGTCATTTGAGAAACACTGGTTAAGGACATCTTTCCTCCTTGTAGTACTTACTTGTTGGGTACCTACTCCATTTCTCGAGGAAGAGATTATTATTATTATTATTATTATTATTATTATTATTATTTTAAATCTAGTCCTCCCAACAATTCTTCAGGGAAAGGATTATTATTTCTAATCCATAAAAGAGGAAACTGGTTCTATGAGACTTAACTACTTGCCCAATTAGTATTTAGTTAATGACTGAGGAGGAGTTAAAACTAGGTGCATTAGATCCTTCTTGGAACATTTGCTTTAATATTTTTACTTCTTTCTCTTCCTCAAGCTTCTCTGCTCAAAGCAGTTTTTTTTCCCTTTCACAAGCTCTCCAAGTCCTTTTCAAGACAGCATGGTAAAGAAACAAACAATAGATAGAAAACCAAAAATTTAATATTAAATTTTTGTGAATAAAAATTCTATTAACAACATTAAAAATCTGGAACAAATATATATATTTTTATTTCTGTTTGTAATACATATGACAAAAACATTGATAAATCTAATATAGAAATAGTTTTTATAAATCAATAAAAATACTTTAGTAAAAAAGATTTAAAAAATAGACAAAGGACTAATTAACATGAAAAAGTTCAACCTCACTATAGTAATAAATATTTTAAAAAGAGATAGATTTTAATCCCTTAAAGTAGCAAAGGTTTAAAAGAAAAGATAAAATTTAATGTAGGTAGGATTGGGGGGGAAGTAGATCCTCAAATATTTCTGTTATTAAAAATGATATTTTAGAAGAATACTTAATGAAAAGAAATAATGCCTACCATATATTAGTAAGTACAGAAGGTATGTGGAAAATGCATATACAATTAAAATATTATTTTAAGTTGAAAAAGCTTCTATACTATGTGTAAAAAGAAATCTTGGAATAATAAACTTCAAAATGTTAGCAATGTTATCTTTGAGTAGGGAACAACAGCCTCACTCCCTTTAAAATTGAAGTTGCCTATTTTCAAAGAGGAATGAAGATCAAATTAATGTAACTTAAGCCTTAATTTCTCTGTAAAAAACTTAGTAGAAGAGGAAAACATCAAGTGGTAACTGGCTGACTTTTCTTTTAGGACCAATTTACTTCCAGTTGAAATTTCAGTTACTGGCTCATTATAATTAATAAGCAACTATGCCTGGAAGGATTGGGCTCCTCTGTTAATAAAACATGTAACAGTATTCTTAGTTTAAAATAAATAAATGAAATTAATCATTAGACAAATGTGTTTGAAAAGTATTAAACAATGTGTAGCTCAATTCTGAAAGATCACTGTGGAATAGTTTCTTTTACTGTCCAGCCAAGTTCTATAATACTCTGATATTTTCTCTGAGGTTTATCATTAATTTACAGTGCTTCTTTTGGTTTACATTTATTCATTCATCTAGTCATCAAAAATGAATTGACTACTTATCAGGCTAAGAAGAGTCAATTCCTGCCCTTGAAGAGGTAAACTCAAATAGGAGAAATTGATGGTTTCCTCATCAATATTTTAATATAAAAAATTTCCCACATACAGAAGAGTTGAAAGATTTTATGTATAACCTAAACTCCAAAATTGATATGTTGCTATATTAGCTTTGTCACATATCCATCCCTCGCTTATCTATCACTCCATTTTGTTTTTATTTTGCAGAATTTCAAAGTAAGTTGTAAATATTGTCACAATTTATCCCTAGATGCATTAGCATGAATATTATTAACTTGAGTTCAATGTTTCTTTATGGTTCTTTTAAATTTTATAAGTAAAATTGTCAAACAGTGAAACGCATAAGTCTTAAGTGTGTCATTGGATGAATTTTGACAAATGTATACATCAGTATAGTCTAAATTTTTATCAAGATATAGAATATTATCCTCACTCCAGAAATTTCTCTCCTGTTCCTTTCCAGTTAATCCCTGTCCACCTGCCCTTCCACCCAGAGGTAACTACTGGATTAGTTTTGCCTGTTTTAGAACTTCATATTTCATTCAAATGGAATGATACTGTGTGTTTTGTTAAATGTAAAGCTTCATTCACTTAACATAATATTTTTGAGATTCATCCATGAATTCTTTTTTATAGCTGAGAAGTGTTCTATTGTATGATTACAGTGTAGACTATTTATCCATTTTCCTATTGATAGCACCTAGTCTGCTTTCAGTTCGGGGACATTTAGTATAAAACTGCTATATATATTCTTTTCCTTTTGTGGACACAGGATTTCACTTGTCTTTGACAAATATTTAGGAGTGAAATTTCTGGGTAATAAGGTAAGGAATATATTGAATTTTAAAAGAGATTGCCAGACCTTTTCCAAAGTGACTGTGCTATTTAACACTCCTACCAACAAGAGTTCCAGTTGCTCTGTATCTTCATCAAAATTTAGTATCGTTAGTCTTTTTAATATTAGCCATTCTAAAGTTAAAATTTAGTATCTCATGGTTTTAGTATCTTGTTGTTTTACTTTGCATTTCCCTGCTGACTTAATGTGGAACACTTTTTCATGTGCTTATTGGCCCTTCATGTATCTTTCTAAAGCGTCCATTCAAAATCTTAACCCAATTAAAAATTTGGTTGTTTGTCTTTATTATTGAGATGTAGTATTTCTTCATCTATTCCAGTTATAAGCTTTTTTGTCAAATATGTTTTGTGGATATGAGAAATTGACTTTGAAGTAAAATGGAAATAAATTCAGGTAATACAAGAGGAGAGAATATTGCTTAGAAAGTCAGCTTTTCCTTGAAGCTTAGTTTTGCAGAAGTCACTGCTGAACTTTGCTTTTAACTAGTCAATTATTCTTTATTTCCCAACTTAGGTTGTTCTTATCTAATTTGAGAGATAAATAGATTTTATCTGACATCAAACACGCCATCAAACCTAGATTCCTTATTGCTCTGAAAACCCCCCGCCTCCAATTATTCATCCCTCTCCCTCCACTCCCCGCCCCAACCCTGGAAACTGCTACCTTTTTATAGTTTGTTTTTTATAATGAAAAAATGATTCTTGTACATGAGAGAGAAGTAGAAAAGAAATAACAAAAAAATTGAGGGTAGTATTTTGTACAATTCTCAGTTGTATCTTCAGTATCTAGAAGAGTGACTGGGGAAATAAACAGAGAAAACCTATTTGCATTTTAACATATTTCCTTCCATATATGTGATTTTATATATATATGATTACATATATAGTTATATATACAGTATCTTGTGTATAAAAGGACAAACCATTTATGCTAAAATTTATTAAATGTTTAATATGCTTTTCATATTCTACTAGCTACTTCATATCTACCATCTCTTAATCTTCACCACAAAAAATTGAGAAATTGAGATGAGCTCAAAATACTTGCTAACTTATTGTAGGGATTTATAACCTAATAACAATAATATTTAATAATGATCATTTGTAGTTTGCAAAAATTTTTTCACATGAATGATTATACTCTCAAAATAATCTTTTTAATTATGAATTATTAACTTTATTTCACTGTGAGTTTAAGTGATGTGTCCCAAAACCAAACCTAGTTTTAAGTTTTCTGACACCAAATCCTGTACCATTGTACTGTTAATTTATACTGAGCTTGTGGCAAAGCAGAATTTTTTTTTTTCCCACTAACCTTAATGTTTAACCTTATCCTAAACTAGTATAGTAGTTGAAATTCAGTAATGCGTATATTTTTCTTTCAATAAATGTTCAAAAATATTTTCTAAGCAGCTACAATTCTGCTGGGAGCTTTGTGTACATGGATGAATAAAATGTATTTTGGCTTTGCTTTTGTGGGGCCTACAATCTGTTCAATTCACACTTGTTCGATTGACTAGGTTGCGGTGGTAAAGATTTTTTGAGTTCCATTTTGCCATTAAGCTATCAGATGCACTTTTGCATCATTTGCAAATTCAGGAACCATATGTTATGTTCTCATGCACATCTTTGTATATCTGTGTTAAGTCCTTTATTTTCTTTCTTGATAGGTTTAAAGAAAAGGGCCAAAAATAGAGCTCTTTTTGGTAAGGTTGTTCAGCAAATTTTGTAGCTAACATTTATTTATCTTCTTCACAGAGATATCATGAAAGACTTTATTAAATGATTTCTGGAACTTAAAGTTCACTGTGTATCACTATTTCCTGATATCTAGTGAGTCATTCCAGGGACTATAGAGCCTGGACACGTTTAGTTCAGATCCTACCCCCAGGACACCTAGAGTTCAAATCCCGTCTCCGCCACTGATTAGCTGCATGATTTTGGACTTGTTGTCTGATAATTCTGTACCTCAGTTTCCAATGTTTATAAATACATTTATAAATCCAAAGCTTATTAGTAAATTTTAAATTGATAAATTTTAGTAAATCTGAAAGTCTAAACAATAAGCTTTTCTAGAAAAATATAAATTAACATAATTGTTGCAAGAAATATTAGAAAACTAAAGGTGATAAAAGAAATAGAAAAATTGTTAAAGTCTCCCTGTAAGAAAAATAAAACCTACTTAATTGCTTTACAACTGAATTTCATCTAACCTTTAAGAAAGAGTTAATTTCTATGTTAATCAAATTATTTCAGACTCTAGAAAACTGTGATTAATATAGTACAAAACACTTCTGTAGTTCAACTTATAAACACACATAAAAAATTCTAAATAAAACTTTAGCAAGTTCATTTGAAAAGTAAGAACAAAGTTGAGGATTCACACTATCTGATTTTAGACATACCGTAAAGTCACAGTAATCAAGATAGTGTGATAATGGTAAAGGAATAGTCTTATAGAACAATGAGATAGAATAGAGACTCCAGAAATAGACCTGAACACATATAAATCAATTGAATTTTGACAAAGGTGCAAAAAATAATTTAATGGAGCAATTGGAAGCCAAATGTGAAAACAAAAACAAAAGAGTAACAAAAATAACGATAACAATAAAACCTTTATCCTTACCTCACATCTATAAAAATACTAAATTGAAGTGGATTATAGACATACATGTAAAGAGCTAAAACTAAAAAACTTCTAGAAGAAAACACAGAAACATAGGAGAAATTCTTTTAATCTTGGGTTGAACAAAAACTTCTCAAATAGGACATAAAAAATATGAACCATAAAAGAAAAAAATTGATAAAATGGATTTTTTTCAGAATGTAAATCTTCTAGTCTTTGAAAGGCAATGTTAACTAAATGAAAAGCAGGGCATACACTTGGGATAAAAAACATGTTTGTGAAATATATATCTAATATAGGACCTGTATCCAGAATATATAAACAATTCTTACAGCTCAAGAAGTCAAATAACTTATTGACAATTTCAAATACTGGCAAAGATATAGAGCAGCTGGAGCTCTCAAACCATCCTGGTAGGAATGTAAAATAGTACAGAAGCTTTGGGAAACAGTTTGGTAGTTTTAAAGGCTTAAACATACATTTATCATATGGCCCAGCAATTTTACACCTAGGTATTTAATCAAGGGAATCAAAGCATTTGTTCACACAAAAGCCTATATCTAAAACCAATAAATGGGGAAAAAGATTGAAAGTCTATCTACCGATGAATGGATAAACAGACTGTGGCATACTCATACAATGGAATATTATTCCACAATAATAAAAAAAGAGAATAAACTGCTGATACATGCAACAACATGGATGAATTTTGAAAGCATGATGAAGAGGGATAAAATCATTCACAAAAGCCTACACACTGTATGACTTTATTTATAATAGGACATTCTGGAAAAGGTGAAATCAGACCAGTGGTTTTTAGGAATTTTGGGTAGGACAGAGGATTGACTGGAGAAGAGCATGCAGAAACATTTGGGTGTAATGGAAATGTTTATGTCTTGGTTATGGTCATGATTACATGACTGAATATATTGTTAAAACCCATCAAATTATATACTTTAGAAGGATCAATTTTACCATCTCTAAATTATACCTCAATAAACTGGACTCACAAAATGTAATAAGTCTAGTTTTGAAAGAATAATAGACTCTAACTAAGTATATTTTAGGAATGTTAGAAAGATTTGCCATTAGGAAATCTAACAATTTAATTCCCTATAGCAACAACTTACGCAAAAAATATGTGATTGCTAAATGTCAGAAAAGGTTTCAATACAATCAGTAGTCATTTCTAATTAAAACTTTAATTAAACTATTGAATGTATAAAAGGAACTCTTACAAAAATCTAGTTTAAAAACATACATAAGAAGATTCATAATGCAAAGCTAGGAACAACCCAAATGCCCATCAACAGGAGAATGGATAAATAATGTGTTTTATTCACATAATGTACTATTATATGGCATTGAAAGAATGACTCACAGCTACACATAAGAATATGGATGAGTTTTAGCAATAAAATTATGGAGTGAAAATGTAAGTCCCCAAAGGTTACCTTCAGCTTGATACTCTCTTTATAAAGTTAAAAATAACTAAAAGGACTTTTGTTTCTGGTCATCAGGGACTTACCCACTTACCTCAAACTGAACAAAATATTCCCTATTTTTAGACACTTAACAATAAGCATCACAAGACTCAGAGAAGGAAAATAAATCAAGTGACTCTATAATTGCCCTGGTTTTCTGCCTAGAGGCACATTCTGGATCACAGAGCAGGAGGAAGAATCTCAAGCATGGTGGACTCCCCCAGATGAAAAGATAGAGACTGAAGTTCAAGCAGTCTAACATGGCTAGAAATAGTCAGATGGAGTTCTGAAGAGGAGAGAATTATATAGAAAAATGACTCCAGAAATCTGCATGGGGGATTGAGTCTTTGCTGAATACAGAGACTTGAATATGTAGAGTAAAACCCTAGGAGGCATGGGCAAAGAGTGACTGGTGAGATCTGGTCTGGAAAAGTTCTAGAGCTTAAATAAGACTGGGATCATTGAGTCCCCACAGGCCAGAGTGGAGAGTTTTACATTTAGGGCGTTCAGTAGAGACTCCAGAATGCGGGGTAAAATCTAGAGCCCTTATCATGTTTAAAAACCCTCGGCGTGATTTAGCTTCTTATTTGCCCTCTATATCAGTCAGCTTTCTGGCAGGAAAATAGCATAAATAAAAATTAGTAATTTGATGAGTGTCTAACGAAGAGGCTATTTACAAGAGTGTGGGCAAGACTGGAGCAAACTAACAAAGGATAATGCAGTCCTGTGGGCATGATAACTCCAGGAATGAAGGACAAGTGGAGGGAGTGATCTCAGAGACGATAGAATAACTCCATGGAGAGGCAGTCTCACAGAAGTCAGGGCTGTGGGCAGGCGGTTGAAGCCAACCACAGCCCATGTTAGGCTGGAAGTTGGGGGAATAAATTCTTTGACTTCATTCTCCTTCCACCCTCTGCTTTCTTGCTAGTGCCTCTCCTTGGCTAAACCCAACCAGAAGCCAGAGGGCATGGGGGCCCATTGATATAGTCCATACAAACAAGCTTCTCTAGGGACAACGTATGTTGCAAGAGTGTGACAAATATATATGGAGGGCCCTTGTATGGTTTTTCTAAGTCACCTTTACCTCACATATTCTGTTTCGTTCTGTTTTCCCATGCCTGCCCCCTCACCTAGGCGATATCCACTCTTCACTCTATTCTCAGGTTGAATATCACTTACTTAAGGAAGAATCCTTCCTTGACTTATTCCAGTTTAAGTCAGATCTCTTTATCACATACTCTCACTGTACCATTTAGGTATCTTTTGATATTCATATTGAAATTACATCATTAATTGTACAATTATTTGTTTAAAAATAGCCTCTCTGATAGACTGAGACCATGAAATGTAGCTGGTCTTTTTTTCTTACAGTATCTCCAATTCCTAAGTACAGTGGCCTCCATAGTAGACGCCAAATAAATATTTGTTGAATAATTGAATATTTAATACCCACATTGCCCAGCCTTCAAATTTCTCCTTGTATGTCACCCAGCTTTTATTAGGTCTTATTAACTATATGTGTGACCTTGACACTTTAATGAGCTGATAATACTACAGAATATTTCACCCAATATTTTAGCCATGTCTATAATGTTTTAGGTATTGATCACTGCAAGGGATTCAGAAATGAATAACATTTGGTATTTCTCAAGAGTTCATAGTTTAATAGGGGAAACAGTAATGCAAACAAATAAATATCAAATAGTACTACAAAAGCTATTCTAGATGTCTAAATAAATTTGTCTCTGGAGCACAGAATAGAGAATAGAATATTCTGTCTCTGTTTCTAGGGTTGTGGCAAGTTTAACATTGGATATTTGAGCTGGACCTTGAAGGATGGATAAGGTTTGGCCAGGTAAAGGTCTTCCACACAGAGGGAATGGCAGAAACAAACAGGCTATATGACACATTGTCATGGGCTTACGTGATCTGTATACTTTCGACAGTTAGAGGTGTAAAATAATCAGCAGAACTTTGCAGGGGCTTTCAATGTCAGTGGTGATTCTATACAAACTACACAGTGAGGGACAATAACAAGGAGGCATTGGAAGGCAGAGGAGAAAGGAAACAAAGAAAAGGGTAAGTCGAACAACAGCCAGAAGTAGTAAGGGAAAATCAGGGACGACAAATGGTTTAACAGATATTCAAAGAATTCCTGATGAGTTACTGATTTTAAAAAACTCAAATCTACAAACTCTAGTCTGTGAGTTATTGCTTTAAAAAACCAAAGTCTACCTGGTCCTGGTGTCTGACTTGTGATCCGAAAATAAACCTGCCGTGCCCCAGGACAATTTGTACTCTTGCTCAGGCTCCTAAGTGGGGCATCGGGTCGTTTGGTTAGCATTGCACTGTGATACTTTTGAAATAACTTGTCCCCTTGATTGCCAACTTAATGATACACTAGCTTCCTTTAGGATTTTTGCCAACACTCTTCTCTAGATTGTTTCTGAAAGCTCTTTAGACAATTCATATTCTTGTCACATACTGATCCACATCATTTCAATGTCATCTTCTCATTGTCTCTATTTGTGCCAAATTCTGAAGCCAGTGATCATTTTTCTTAATTAATGTATCCCATTTACCCAAGGGTTATGTGTTGTTTATACTAGATACTGTGCCAAGTGCTGGAGATACATAGATGAATAAGATATTATCCTTGCCTTCAAGGAGCCTACTGTCTAGCAGAGTAGACAAATGCAAAACAGATCTTCATGTTACTAACAGATAAACCTTAATTGTTCCCACCACAAAAAAGAAATGATGATTACACAATGTGATGAATACTTGAAGCTCACCCTATAGTGCTAATCATGTTGCAAGACATAAATGTATCAAATCGACACACTGTAAACTTAAACTTATACAATATTATATGTCACCTATATCACAATAAAATATTAAAAAAGAAGAAAATTAATTACCAGCAAAAAGAAAAGAAAAGAAAAAACTATGTCAGCCTTTTCAGATATTTTGCTAGAGGGTTCAAAATGTTTCATCTTCTAAAAATCTCCCATAATGTTCCTCCCTAAGTAAATAGTTCTCCTTTTTAAAAAAATAATTTTGAGATCTGATACTTTTTTTCATGCTCAAAATTGTCAGAGTTCCCATGAGATCATTTTTCCTTATTTTTCTAAAGACTTCTGTGTGATAGGCAACATTTATCACCTTAAATGAACAAAATAGAAATTGAGAAATTTAGTTATTTCACTACATTTTTAAAAAGAATGGTATCTCTTTTCTCTTTTTGATTTTACACGGTGGGCAATTGTTAATATTCTAAGGATAATAATAATTACTTAAGAATAAAAGTGTCAGAAAAGTAAAGACAACTGAGAGATCTCTTTCCATAAGGATAGTGTCAACAAAACAAAACAGATTTTAATAAAAGTAGATGATAAGTGAAATGATAGTCACAGGGTCTTGTAGGAACACACATTGGAAGATCTCTGAGGCAGGCTGGGAGGAGATCATGGAAGGAATCTTGGGGAGATGACATCAGAGCTGGACTTCAAAAGAGGAATAATTAGCCAAGCAAAAGTGAACAGAGGGATGGCACTTCAGACAGAAGGACATGTATGAACACAGGGAGGGCTAGGGAATGACAAATGGGGGTGAAGTTGATGAGACAGACAGGGATTATGGAGGGCTGTGAATATCAGTGGTTTGCTTATTTTTGGTAGAGTTAGATTATGGGCAGCCATTGCAGGGTTTTGCAACCAGAGCTACATTTTAGACATCTTGTTGATTATGAGAAAGATGCATTTGAGTGACACAATATAGGGTGGGAAAGGCCAGTTAGAAGGCTACATAACAGTCCAAGTGAGAGGTGCTGAGTGGCAAGGAATTGGAGAAGAGGACATGGATTTTGAGACATACATACCGAGAAGGCAAAAGCAAGCAGGGACTAATTAAATATGAGAGTGAGGAAGAGAGATGTCCAACAAAGGGCTCATGCTCAGATATTAGTTTAATATCTGTAAATAAACTGGCTAATTACTTAGATTAAGGTGTTCCCACCTGAGGTTAGCTCTTGACATTGAAGCCTAACTCCATCACTTAATAGTTTTGAATCCTCCTTTAGTCATTCCCTTGCTGAGTATCGGTTTCTCCATCTGTAAGATGGAATAATGAGGAGTGGCTTCAGAAGATTTTAATGAGGTTTAAATGAAATAAAGATTGTGAAGGCATTTGTAAAGTCGAAAGGACTAACATTTCACATGTGAAATGTTATTGCTCAAATGCAGCGCCTGTGATCTTTACCAATCAAATCTTGCGTTTCAGCCTGTGGTTTGCAAAATAAGAATCTCTTCTAATATCAACCGTGGAGAAGATTAATTCCATAAATAGCATCAAAAAACATTAGATTTGAGGGTGGGGCATGATGGAAGCAAGATAAGAGAAAGTAGTACCTAATCACTTTTTATCCTGTTTTAAACAATAGTCTTCTGTTCTTCTTTTAAATATATAGCATTTGATTTAAAAGAAGCATTATATGGTAACAATATTGTAGCCAGTGAGTATGTCATAAAATATCTAAAAGGACCTAACAGTGCTGGACACATGGTTTGTTCTTAATAGTGTTAATTTTTTTCCTTCTGTCCTTTCCTCAGAAAGAAATACTTCTGTTTTAATCACTAATTGAGCTCCAAAACTCTGTAACGACAAAAGCTCAATAATGTATATAGGAAAGCAAGACCTAATGCTTTTTTTGCCCAACATTATCATTTTCTACTACAGGAGGTGTTTTTTTTATGACAGGAGAAGTGAGGGAATTTGAAATATTTTGTCTTTCTATTGGTGGTCTCAAATAATTGCCAATTTTAGCAAGTAACTTAAAAGTTTAACCATCGTTCACTTTTAAAAATTTAACACCTTGCTAATAAAGAGTAAACAAAGCTTGGAGAAAGTTAGTTTTCAAATGTGTTTTAAATTTGGCTTTAACACTGGCTGACATTCTAGAGGATTTACTACACTTCAGACAAAATATGAAAACCCTAGTGAAAACGGTTGACTTGATAGGATCTGGAAAATTGCTCGCCCTCTCCAGATTCCCTCAGATGGAGCTTTTCGCCACTTCGTAGGCATGTAACAGCTAAACAGAAATAGTTCTCTGATAGACACAAAACCCTAGCTTAGGCCAGATCCGGTTTCAATGTCCATGGTTAAGGGAGATAATACAGTATTGTAGCTTACAAAAGGGAATAGAGCATTTGAACATCTTATTGGAGAAAGTGGATATTAACAGTTATGTCCAGAGTTGGAGGTGGGGTGATGTGATCTGTTTGTGTATATATGGCGGGGGTAGGAGGAGTGGACAAGTTTAATTTTGCCACACAAAAAAAGAAATAGTGTGGTACCTTATAAACGAGATGTATGATTTCAGCTTGGATTCCTCCTGCTAAAGCTGCTTTGAAACTCCTCCAATAGCCACAGTTCATAGCTGAGTCCAGGAACGAGATTACAAAGCAGAAAAATACTTGTCTCTACACAAAATGAATAATGGTTACACCGAGAGCTACTGCATTTTAGAAGCTTTTGTGTTTGCAAGCAAAGAATAGAATGCAAAGTCACAATAGGTCAGAAAGCTAAGATATAACAAAATATGGGACTGAAACTAGAAGTGTGCATTGTGGCCTACGGAAGGTAATGACAACATGCACAAAGCATGAGACCCACTCAGCACAGATGAACCCAACGAGCTATGCCCATGAAGTCTCTTCTCCAGCTTCTTAGAGAGGAGGAACTGGAGATAGAGGAGAACGGAAATAAAGAGTATGCATTATATCAATTCTCTCTTACTGAATATCAGATTCAGTCATTGCCCAATACTTTTTCTTTCCCATAAGCCCCGAGTTAAAAGGAAAAATCTCCAGGTCACAAAAATTATACTGCCCGGAGAAAGTTGTACCAGCCAGGAGTCCCCTTGCAGTATTCCCTTCGGAGTTGCCTTTTTTTGTGCACACTGTTGCTTGGTCAAAGCACTTCGGTCCCTCTCCACAGAGCCATAAACTCAATACCATTTCTCGTATACATTCCTCCCATTTATTGAATAACCCATTCTTCCTCTCCCCTTATTAGAAATGCCCACATGTGTCATACAATACATTTTTATATGTAAGTAGGTCTGCTTATGAACTCTTTAATCTCACTGATCTGATTCCTTATTCATGCACCAATACCAATTTTTAAAAACACTCTATAAATTTTAAGCTGATAGGACTAGTATGTCCTCATTATTCTTTTTCAGAATATTCCTGCTCCTCATTTTGATTTTTCCTATGTTGATATTTTCTATGAACTTTAGTACATTGGGATTAGTTCCTTTTCCATCCCCTGCATAACCCATTCCTTCTCACATCTTTCATAATTTTTATATTAAATCCTTTAAAAAAGCCCTTCGGTTGTGATTTAAAAGTTTCTTCATAGGTTCTTTTTAACATACTTTCCTTCACCCCAATCCTTCCATGAATATGGAGAAACTGCAGCAACTCAGAGATGTAATTATCAACATTTGAGAATAATTTCTCCTTTACAGTTAGATTATTTCATTCTTTGTTCATTCATTTTGTGGCACTTAGATCTCTAATGTTCAAAATAGTCCAAGGGACTTTAAAAATAAATTTTAACATTTAAGATTCTCTCTCCTTCATCCTTTCTCCCCAATACTCAGCTAGGATTCCAGCTACAATCCTCCCCTTAACTCAATTTGCCCTCCTTGCAGTTACCCTACGTAACTGATCTTCTTTGGCTGTCCTGGCCGCTGGAGGCCTCTCCTGTCACCAAAGTCCTGACCCACATTAGCAAATGTGTATAACGGTCATACAACCCATTTGCCACTCAGCCAACCTTGTATGGTTACTTGTCTTTTTACCTCTACATCTTTCTTTCCAGTGGATTATTAGAGAGACAAAGTGATCATCCTTTGTTCCTTCTCCCCTCTCCTTCCTCACCTCAGTGGAGACACCTTATAAGTCTCAGATGGTGTCTTGCACTTTCTTTAACCACTTACTGTTGGTAACGACAATCGAGCCTTCGCACTTGGGCCTCGTTTGTGCTCTCACCAGGATGTTTTAAAAGTGGGGTAATGTAAAAAGTAAAAAAATTCAGGCACTGAAAATTACACTTGAAAATTCCTTCAGAGCAAACTGAATGGCTAATAACATTATCTACTCGGCAACACTTTTAATTTTCTTCTCTTGCTTTCTGAGATTATGTCCTTTGAAAAAAATAGTGGGCTGCTGGCGCTATCTCAGTTGTGGTCTCATTTACTCTCTCATTGGTTGAGCTCCACAGGTAGGTTCTTAGCATCTAAATCCCCTAAAGATTATACTCCAAATGCTTTCCATTTTCCTGGCCTTCCTAAGTCTCATTTCTTTCTTGAAGCTTCCACAGATATGCCACAGGGAGCCCTCCCCTGTCTGAATTTCTCTGGGTTTCTGCAGAGCCTCCCTTTGGTCTTGGTAGGTACCTGTGTGGGCTTGTCTTTTCCTGAGCAACTTGCACATGGGCTGTGGTCTCTAGAGGGGTTTGAAACCTGGTCCTACCATCTGCTAGCTGTGTGCTCTTGTGCAAGTTACTTAAACTCCCAAGGCCTCCTCAGTTTCCTCATCTGTAAAGTAGGAATAAGCATTATGGTTTCTACCTCATAGGATTCTCATAAATATTACATGAGCTAATATTTGTAAAGTGCTTAAAACAGTGCCAGATCCAAAGTAAGCACCGTGTGTGTGTGTTTTCAAATTATACTCCTTTACCTAATATTTGTGTTCCCATCCAACATGAGTAAAGAAGAAGGAATTAGTGTAAGAGCTTACTATTCACATGTGAATTGACTCCTCTCTGCTCTCAAAAACAGAAATCCCAGTCCTTCTAATTAAAAAGAGTATTTTCCAATCTCACTGACTCCTTGCATGAAGGTCTGTTACTAGGTTTCTCCTGTTACTGCTAATTGGGGTTAAAGTACTGACATTGTAATATTAATCATGTAAGGTTCAATTCTCAAATGGTCTCGTGATTGGATACTGAAAAAAAAAAGCAAGGTTGCAGAAAATGGCGACCTTGGACCCCTACAGGGTGTTTTTTCCCATGAGGTCATATCTCTGGTCATATGTTGGATGCATGTTATGAGAGACCTACTTGTGTAAGCCATGCAATCAACAGTCCCCTGCTTAGCAGCTCCTTAAAATGTTCCCTGGGTATTTCATGAATTTAAACTTTAAAAAATAATAATAATAAAGTTTGTAACACATCAGTAAGGTTAAAGTGCTATGACTTTTGAGTCCTTGTAACCCCTGGCATGGCTGGAAACACTACACAGATCAATAAACCCTTACCAGCAGATTTATTGTTAAGATGGGTAGGACGAAGCAATGTTTGGAGATTGCCAAACTACAGTGAGGGAAGACCTACAAATAATAAAACTCCCCACAATTCCTAATCCATGTCTTCATTGGTACAACTCCCAACTAAAACGTGCTTCCATACCAATTCCTCTCATCCCATAAAGAAGGGCAGTAAAAGCCAGGAAGGAAACAAGTGAGGGGTCTGACTGTGCTGAGTGAAATAAGTCAGATGGAGAAAGACAGATTCTGTGCGATATCTCTTACATGCAGAATCTACAATGGCCAAACTCATAGAAACAGGGAGTAAAATAGTGGTTACCAGTGGCTGGGGCTAGGGGCTAGGGGCAATGCGGAAAGGTCAAAGAGTATATGCTTCTGGGGTTCTAACATACAACATGTTTACTAATGTATCATATCTGGAAAGTTGCTAAGAGAGTAGATCTTAAATGTTTTCATGACAATAAGAAATGGAAATCATGTAACATGATGGAGGTGTTAGTTAATGCTTTGATGGTAGTCATTTTACAATACATAAGTGTATCAAATCAACACGTTTTACACCTTAAATTTACACAGTGTTATATATCAATGAGTTCTCAGTAAAGCTGAGAGGAAAAAAGAAGTGAGGGACTGGATCACCCAGTTAAAGATTTATTGAGTGTTGACTCCTCTTAAGAGAGAGCCCTGTTTTGCTGATCTTTTATTTTAAGAAGTTCAGAAAAAGTGGATTTTATGGCATCAGCACCAGGGGGCAGGAGAGGAAGCAGTATGAGTGGAAACAAGAGCAAACTCAAAAGAAGGATTATATGAGTAAATAACACGAATATGTGGTGCCAACACAGTTCTTGTCGCCTAGTAGGTAGGCTATCCATGTTAGTTCAATCTGAAAGTTTTAAAGTACTTTAAAAATGAGTTCTTAATTGCAGAAATCCATGTTCGTCGTAGAAGAATTAAAAAAACGGAAGCAAAATGGCAAATAATTTTTTAATTTCTCATAAGCTCACCATCCAAAAATAAGCACTGTCAACATTTGGTAGATTATATTCTATTTTCTACGCATGCACACCTTTCCTCCAAAATGAGATCACAATACATTCTTAATATTTTATGTTTCCGTAACTTTAATTGGTAATATCCACTTTTTAAACTCAAGATGAGATTATGAGTGGAGGAGAAAACTCTACCCAATGTTCTAAATTTGGTTCTGACCTAACCAATCTCTGGCAAGCAGCACAGCTTCTTTGAGTTTTAGATTCCTCACTTGTGAAATAAATACTTCAAAGCCGATGATACCTAAAGCACCTTCCACCTCTCTCATTCTAATTGTTGATGGGCAAGTAGCTAGTAAGCGTCAAACCCAAAGACTATGTCCTTTCAGCTAGTTTTGGTTGGGTTGAGGGGCTAGTGAACCAGCGATAGTTGGATTTTTCATTTCAAAACTCAAGCCCAAGTATTAAATATCTTCCCCAGTGATTCTCAGCGTGAATTTCTTCATGCTAATCGCTCTAGTTTAACAGTTACTTAAAAGACACATTGCATATTTTAATTGACTCCTGGATATCTAAGTTAATAGAGCAGGACTAGGATGTGGGTTTTATAAAAATAATTCATTCTCGACTTAGAAATGTAATTGTATGGTTATAACTGATGGTCTAAAAACTCCCCAAACTAAGCAAAATAACGAAACCTCAGTGAAAGTAATTGGCTCGGAGAGTCATGAAACTTACAGTGTGATATTTTAACATTTTGGTTTCCACATCACTGCCAAAGGACGTCAGAACCGAGTCGAGGGATTTGGATTGACCACAGGCTCTGTGGCTGACCCACCACGTGAGCGAAAAAGGCCATTTCATTTTTGGCTTTAGTTTTTCTCTTCTGGGGAGAAAAACTGAAGAATAGGTAGAAATACAAAGTGCCTTTTAATTAAATGGCACATCAGTATTTTATCGGGCTAGCATGCTTTATTAATATTTGTCAGGGAATGGTTAATTCCTGGCAGCCTTCGTCTACTGTTTGTTGCATTTGTGAATTCACCCTAACCAAAAAATATGCAGCTAGCTTCCGATTGCTCACACTAAGGTAGCGGAGAAAATGCGCAGATGCACCAAGCAATGAATAATATAAACATTTAAAATAATATATACATTTGGAACGAGCCACAGCTTTCTGTGTTCAGATTTAACTGTGCACAGACGCCTCAAGATGCAAAAGGCATCTCCTTCTCGGCAGCCGGCTGAGCTGGCGCCCTGCCTGGGTGAGGTCTGCGGCTTTCTTCCCAGGCCAGCATCCGCTACGTGCGGTATAGCGCTGCCTCTACGCCTCCTCGCCCGGGGCTTGCTCAGTCCCGCGGGCGGGGGCGTCCCCGAGCACCCCGCCCCAAGCCCTCTAAGTCTGGAACCACGGCGGTCACGTACTCCCGGCGAGGGCTCGCGCCCCAGCTGGGCTCTGGTTGGTCCAAGGGATTGGGTCACGTGGTCCGGACAGATAAGGGGCCTTTCCCGAGCCGCACCCGCAATCCGCCCGAGCTCCGGCCCAGCGGGGACAGCTGGGAGCGGCGTGCGAACTTGCGCAGGCAGCGAGTGTCGGCTTTCTCGGCCCGCCGCCCAGTCTCTGCCTAATGAGCTGCACCAGGTAGGTTCACTACAGACTTCCGGCCCAGGATAAGAGGGGTGCGCGCAGCCGCGGGGAAGTTGGGCTGCGTTTCCCTTCGGTCGTCTCTTCAAATGGAGACTCCACGGGAGGGCAAGTTGACTGACTGCTGAGTTGAATCTGGCATCCGGGAGGCCTCGGAGGTGTGGAGATTTGCTTTGTGCTTCTTAGGCGGAGCTGGTTTTGGTAATCTGCACCTTACATCAGACACTGTCTTAAGGAGGGTCAGCTTTAATTCTTATTCCATTATGAATTGCGGCTACAATCTCTTGGTCCCTCACAAATGTCCCAAGGAGCCTTAGCTTGTGGGAACAGCACTTTGGCATTGCTGGTTGGATAGTTTGAAATGGGGGGAGAACTACAGGATGATGATTCCTCCTCCTCCACTCTTCTTATCACGGTTTACCATAGCAGACTTGGTCTCAGAGTTTGAGCAAACGATTTTGAACTCTTGGCTAGGACTTAAAATTCCAGAAAAATTGCTAAATTCTAAAACTGTCTATAAGTGCTTAAAGTAAAAAACAAAACAAAACAAAACAGACCTCCTACAAAATTACTTTAAATAGCTTCTTCAGATATAACAGACTTATCTAAAAATCCTGCCTGTTAACTATTATGTTCATTGCCAAAACATTAGAAACCCCACAAATATAGCTTTAGCTTTTATTTATTTTGTTCTAAGTTTGTATGTATTCCAGAAAAATCCCAGGAATGATAAAGTCTCTGAATGTTCTTTTATATTCATTCTGTGATAATGACCATTCGCCTATGTGCTTAGAGCTGCTATGAAGAGTTACTAAGAAATGTCATGTACTGTATACACACACCACTTATCTGTAAGGCGAAGATAGGGAAAATTAGCCCATAAGCTTGGCAAAATGTACTGGGAGCTAAGGGCCAGGAAAAAAACCTTGATAGACACTTCTTAATTTAATATTGCTGAGCATAGTTACATTTAAATTTTAAAATAGTTTTATTCTTTCTTGTTATAAATATTCATTGCCAAAACATTAGAAAATACCAAAAAAATAGAAAGATAAAAATAGATCACCTATAATTCTGTCACTCAGAGATAATTAACTTTTCAGTTTACATCTGGTTAAGTTTTTCGATATTTCTAAGTTCATATATATAATTTTCAGGTAATCAACTTTTCCACTTAAACGTGGACTTGTCATGGATGTCTTTCTATAGGAAACATGTTATGTAAAGTTTTTCTTTACGTGCATGCATTGCTACCTTGCATTTCGGTTGGTTATATGTGAAAAATGAGGAAGAGCATGATAGTCAAAATGCAAAGATTACACCAGACTTCACTCTTTCTAGCCTTCTCTCAAAACTGTTTCATGAGAATTTTTATTGCTATTTTTTTCACGTGAGTTACCTTTTCAGAGACGTGTAATCAGTTTATCAGCAAAACCAACAAAGTAGCCAGAGGGAGCACAGGGTCTGGAACTGTGCTTCCAGAACTTATCTGGTCATTAGCATCACCTGGGAAGCTTTAAGAATATATGTACCTCTTTGTCCCCATCCCCAGAATTTTTGCCTCAGTGGCTCTAAGTCCCAGGAATAGGCTTGAAAGAGAAAGAAAACCAACTCCCTAAGCTATTGTGACCAGAAAGGTTTGAGAAGCACTGGTCTAGAACAGAATCAATGGTTTTTAGAGCTATATTAAAGATGATCTGATCCAACCCTTTATTTCTCAGATGAGGAAACTGAGACCCCTAAGTGTTTTAAGCAGTTAAGCAGTTAACCCATGGCTTTGTGACTATTAAAGAGTAGAACCAAACATATCTGATCATCTGAGAATGTTTTCTTTACTGCATTTGATAGCACCTCCCTGACACTGTGCCAGCTATACTTTAGCCAATACAAAAACAGTATGTATATACTTGGGACCTGGGGAAAAGCATTCCAGATGCAGGTGATAACAACCTCTCCTCTTCTTATATTCTCAGAATGATCCAGGTTTTAGATCCACGGCCTTTGACAAGTTCGGTCATGCCAGTGGATGTCGCCATGAGGCTCTGCTTGGCTCATTCGCCACCTCTGAAGAGTTTCCTGGGCCCTTATGATGACTTCCAACGAAGAAATTTTGTCAACAAATTAAAGCCTCTGAAACCTTGTCTCAATATAAAACAGGAAGCCAAATCACAGGACGACTGGAAGCGTTCACACAATCAAGCCAAGAAACGAGTCGTGTTTGCTGACTCCAAGGGTCTCTCTCTCACCGCCATCCATGTCTTCTCTGACGTCCCGGAAGAACCAGCGTGGGATCTGCAGTTTGATCTCTTGGACCTTAATGATCTGTCCTCTGGCTTAAAGCTCCATGAGGAGAAAAACTTGATTTTAGATTTCCCTCAGCCTTCGAGTGATTACTTAAGTTTTCGGAACCACTTTCAGAAGAACTTTGTGTGTCTGGAGAACTGCTCTCTGCAAGAGCGAACAGTGACTGGGACTGTGAAAGTGAAAAACGTGAGCTTCGAGAAGAAGGTTCAGGTCCGTATTACTTTTGATACATGGAAAAGCTACACCGATGTGGACTGTGTCTACATGAAAAATGTGTATGGTGGCTCAGATAGTGATACCTTCTCGTTTGCCATTGACTTACCCTCCGTTATTCCAACCGAGGAGAAAATTGAGTTCTGCATCTCTTACCATGCTAATGGGCAGGTCTTCTGGGACAACAACGATGGTCAGAATTATAGAATTGTCCATGTGCAATGGAAGCCTGATGGAGTACAGACACAGATGGCATCCCAGGACTGTGCATTCCACCGGGGGTCCCCCAAGGCTGAGTTAGAGTCAACAATCTTTGGCAGTCCAAGGCTGGCCAGTGGGCTCTTCCCAGAATGGCAGAGTTGGGGGAGAATGGAGAATTTGGCCTCCTATCGATGAATTAAGCAACCTAGTGACTGATCTTCACCTGTCATATTCCCCCATGTAATCTCCCAGGTCTATAGTGCTCAATATTAGGAAATCTTAGCTACTTTCGTTCAGTAGGTTTAGGTTTGAGCTTTTGGGACCTGGCTACAAAAAAAGAAAAAAAAAAGATAGCCACTTGAGAATTTAGTGTTGGGATCTATATCAATGATGCTGCCCAACTTTACTGTGGAGGATTAAGTAACAGCCTGGAAGCTCATTTTTATAAAAGTAATACTTTTTAAATGCCATTTCTCCTTCCCTCTCGATTGACTAGCTTTCATGGTGGGCAAAGAAAGGTCGAGGCAGGACCGTTGATGGTGATGGAAAGCTGTATTAATGGTATGAGGAATGTCTGAAAAAAGTTCACAAAGCTCTGTAGTTTGAGTCAGAGTAGGAGTGAGAGGTCTGATACTTAACCGTTGGTGAGAAAATGTAAGGTTATTTTGTGTTTTTAAGTTGGCTTTACAGTTCTCTCCTGGGGGAATAATACGTAAAGGGGAGGAAAAGATCTATGTATTCCTCTGGAGAAATACCAAACTTTAGGGGTGTTGGGTGATGCTGGGGAAAGGTGAGTTATAACTCTGGAAAATCAAAATTTTAAGTGAAGCCTTTCTGTTCAAACACGATTTATCAAAATACATGATTTGGGGAAATTTTAAGCAAATCTGACTTTGCAGTTGTAATGCTTTGTGAACAAAGCATCATGCTTGGTTTCCCGTAGAATGCTGCTAAACCAAAAAGCCATGCCATCATCAATGGCTAACAACTTGTAGGGACTCTTAAGTCATGTCAAAGATAGCTCTTTGCAAGTGCCTTGATTAAACCAGAATATTGTAGTTGCTTAACCCAAATATCTGAAGGGTCGTCTGATAACTCATGAGTGGCCTCATGAGAAGGCCCACCCGGTATGCTGACATTCCTCCTGCAGTACTATTGTATCTTAGAGAGTGTTGTCAGTGTACACAACTCACATCCTTCATATTGAAGGTGACTTATTTTTTTCATGACACTTTTTCGATGTGATGTTGGAAGTGAGGACTGACACTGATTCTCAATTCAAGAATCCAGTACCTTGCACATAAAAGTAGCAATCTATTTCTTGCCTCTATTTATCTTGTTTTAAGTCTTTCTACCAATTTCTTTGAAGTCAAAATATATATTTTTTAGAATGAATGTGAATTGTTTTGGATGTGTTGTAATATATTTGTTTTGAGGTATGCATAAATCCATCCTGATCTCAAGGACAGGAGTATTTGCCTCTATCATGTGCATGTCCATTGAGAGGTGTTCAGAGAATGCAGTTAATTTTAACACGTGTGATCTGCCAGGCTGGAAAAAGTACTATTAGAATAACTCTACTGTGACAGTATTTGAAGTTTGGCTGGCACCCACATTTTTCTACACTCAATATTTCACTCTCCTATAGCTATCTGTAGTGAATGTCTCATTGTAAGAATAAAAGTGTTTGATATAAGGTCTAAGTGTGTTTTCTTTGTCAAGTTAAATAACAAACCATGAACTGAGATTCTCCCATTTTGTTTAAGGACAACTGAGCAAGGCCAGTTTGGATCTGGAATTGGACTCACCTAAGGGCATTTACATGGTCACAGTCTTGTTGGTAACTTCCTGCCATGATGATCATTGGGGCTGGGGTTCAGGAGCAGTGACTTGAGCTGCTGCGACTGGCCCCCAGACTGTCCCCATCTGTGCTGACTGCTCAGCACACATACTCAGCTGGGTCAAGGTTATGGGGACGGGGCACTTAGCTTTAAAATAGGGGCAGAAATGGTGTGGGAAGAGCTGGAATGGCTTCTACCTCTTGAGCACCAGCACCTTACCGAAGAGGCAACGCTTGGAGCTGCTCAGAGGGCAGAGGGAGGGGCCAGTGGGGATCAGCCTCAGACCAAGGGGAGAGGCTCAGTTCCTTGGGGTGAGAGACACCGGGTCTTTGAACCTAAGCTGTAGTTTCAGCTCTTTCCTAAATTTCAGAAAGAGCTTCTGAATCTCAAGGGGAAATAAGTGATTGACCTACTAGAAAAGCCCAGTTATGAAGAGTAAGTCATCGTATAACATCCTCTTCATCAGAAGTCGTAAACTGCAGGCCTGCAGGCTATATCTGGCTGCAGATGTGTTTTGTTTGACACAGAGATTTTTTGTTCCTTTTTCCGTTTTTTTAAACAACATATTGCCAAGATTAAACAATCAGCAGACTTTATTTTATTTTTTGAGAAAAATTGCAAGATCTTTCTTCATGGTAGTATCTACCTGGAGCTGAGTAACAGGTGCCCCTTTAGATGAGGCACGCATCCCTTCATGGAGTGTCCTGCCTCATGTTGTCACAATTCCCACCCATTGCATCATTCTTTTAGACTATCTGCGTGACCGCTGTAGCTGTTGGAGTTCATTACTCTTGTTTTCTCTGGCTTTCTATTCATGCTGATGTTTGTGTGAAAAACGCCCTCTTCCCACAGGATAGAGAACAATAAACTTGGGTCCAACAGGGACCCTGAAGACCATGTGACTCCAATGCCTAACTTTATGAAAGAGGGGAAGTGACTTGTTCAAGGTCCCATGCTAGGTTGAATCCGGCTGGAAAGTGAATTCTGGGCTGGACGGTGACTTTTGTCTAGTGTTCTTCTGCTTCATACTTCTTCCCTGGTGACCCTCCTTTGCAGTTGTCCCCTTTCTTTTAAACAATATTAAAAATTTTTTCAATTACAGTTGACATATGATGTATTAGTTTCAGGTGCATGCCCCCTTAAAGAGAGAATTTTTCAGGCAGGCATCATGCTGGTCAGCTCTTGCTGGTTTCTTGTGCCAGCTTGACCTAGTGCTGGCTTGTCCCCAGGCAGCATGGGAATGACTGAGGGAGAGTTTGGTCAAAGAGCACGGTGTTCCTGAATGTTTCCTATGGAACGGGATCATCCATATTTCACATCCTGATACCTCACATAATAGAGAAGCAACAGGGCTTTTAAAATTGAATATGAGAGAATGGCTTGAATTTGGGGTGCATGATAGTTTCTTCCAAAAAAGTAAGGTCTAATTTAGTTAAAGGAAGGACTCTGTTATTTTCTAAATTTGTGGCTTCCCTTTCAGTTTATTCCCAAATTGAAAGTCTGAAAATCCCTAGTGTGCATCTTCATCAATGCGAGTCCAAAAGTTTTGTTCAAGTTTGGGTGGTCCTTCAATCCACAAAGAAAGAGTCTCTACTTCAGCTTTCGTTGCCAGGAGGTGCACAGGTTTTTAGTGAGTACTGGGAATTGCGGTCTGAATAAAGCCTCTTGTTAGTGGGCAGGGACCCCGAAAGCAGAGCGGTCTCTCATTTACAGTCTTGCTGACTCTTTGCCTCCTGACCCTTCCCTCTTTCTGCCAATGAGTGAATGCCCACCACTGTGTTTAAAGCAGCGGTCCCCAATCCCTGGGCCACAGACCGGTATTGGTCTGTGTCCGATTAGGAACCGGGCCACACAGCAGGAGGTGAGTAGCAGGTGAGCTAGCGAAGCTTCATCTGTGTTTGCAGCCACTCTCAAGCACTAGCATCGCTGCCTCAGACCTATCTCATATCACCGCACATTAGATTCTCATAGGAGCACTGGCTCCTCATGCCAAAAAGGTTGGGCACTGCTAGTTTTGATGATCCTTTTAGGGGTCCCTTTAGTGGTCCTCAACTCTGGCTTCGTATTGGAACAATCTGGGGAGCTTTAAAAACTACTGATGCCTGCCTCCCTGCCCCCTAAAAGTTCCCCAAATTCTGATTTAATTGGTCTGAGTTGTGGCACAGGCACTGGAAGTTTTTGAGAACTTCCCAGTTGTTTTCAACATGCATAAAAGTTGTGGACCTCTGCTCTGCTTGAAGCTGTGTCAAGTGTCTTCAACTGCTCCATTTCAGAAAGAGAGTTATATGTGGTTCAGAGGATTTCTCCACCCACTTCTCTTTTACGGATGGTGAAATAGAGGCCCAGAGTGGTTTAAACTCACTCAAGATTATAGAAATGGTACAGCCTGGCTCCCTGACTCTTTTTCCAGACACCCTCAGTCCTGCCCATATCATTTTCTGCTAGTGACCTGAACATAGACTTCTTAGTTTTACCAACCGAGTTTCTCTTTTTCTCTTCTTTGACCCTTTGTATATAAGGGTATGTTAATGAGGATGTCTTTCATTGCAAGTGATACGAGCTTAAATAATAAAGAAAATTTATGAGCTCACAATATGAGTCCCGAGGTAAGATAAGTTTTCAAAGTTGGTTAATTCAATGGTTTTAAACTCAGGTTATTTCCCTTTTTTTTTTTTTTTTTTGGTACTCCAATCCTTATTACTTTTAACTGTACTTTTGCTAACTCGCTTCCTAATTACAAGATGGCTGCCACAGCTTCCAGGCATCATATGCAGACCCAACACCACCCAGTAGAAGAAAAAGCCCAGCTCTTTCTTGTGTCACTTTTTAAGGGTGAATAACCTTTTCCCATGAGTTTGTCCCACCATCCACCAAAGACTCCCCCACCCTTGCCTATGTTTTACTGATCAGAATTAAGGTACATGCCTGTGTATGACTCAGTCTCTGGAAGGAGGATGAGACTTCATGATTGGCTCAGACAAGTCAAGATCCCCACTTTTCTCTCCCTTATCCCAACCAGGGGCTAGAGGAGATCCGACTTCTGAAAAGCAAAGTCATATGGAGGAGGGGATACTGGAACTTCATAATTTGCAAATATCTTGAGTGAGAACGGAGCTGAGTGAGAAAGGAGGTTCAGTTTTCTGCATAACCCCTCGCCAGAATATTGACTTCCGAATTCTTAAATCTCTACGCTTCAGTGGAATACAGAACATAAGTGAAAGCGAATGGCAGCTACTCCTACCCAACACAAATGAATCTCACGAACATAAAATTGAGCATAAAAAATAGGAAGCAGAAAATATGGTATGACTCATTTATGTAAGGTACAAAACAAATCCTTCTATGTCTACATCTAATAAGGGAAAGCAAGAGAGTAATAAGTAGAATTTTGCATAGTGATTACTTGTAGTGGAAAAGGACAAAGGGAATTGGGGAGGGGTACAAAGAAGGATTCAAAAATATTGCTAACATTTTCTTAAGCAAAAATTTCTTGTATATGCATGAAAATTTGTATATACATATTATATATATATATATATATACATGTATTTACAACAAAAAATTTAAACAGGTTTCGTTATTACCTATAAGCATAGTAAAACTTTCCCATTTGCATCCTATATGAAATGATTTCTTTTTCAATTTTTTTTTGGGGGGAGGGGGTAGGTGTGATCTCTCCCCTATATAATCATTAAGAATGATAAATTGTTTTGAAAGCATTGTTCTGCCAGCCTTTATGATGTAGTTTGTATTCATGACTTTGGACCATTTTTGTGTGTTTCTCCAACCTTCTTCGGTTGCGCCAAGCTGAGTAGAAGTTTCCTTTCTGTTCTCATTGCTGCTGCAAAAACAAAAAATAAAGCTAAATCCTTAGGTGTTTCTGTTACAGACTAGCTATTCTCTATGATCTTGGTGCTTGCATCTGGGATTCTAGGTGAGAGAAAGGGAGATCCTATTTTACATGGTAACCACCCTCCCTTAACATTCTAAATGGCACCCGTGGAGTGGAAAGCCCCTTGCTGGTATCACAACCCACATCTATAGGCCCCTACACCGCCCCGCCTTTCTGATTCCTGGCACAGTCTTCCAGCTCTTATTTATCTACACTAAAAATGTATCTAACTTAGGTAAAGAGAGGTACCCTCCCATCTTGGGATCAGTTCCAACTGCGTTATATCATCATCTAGTTTCAGCATTCTTGGAAAATAATGATCGGGTCACACCTATGCCAGAAACTTGCCATTATAGCAACAAAAAATAAAGATGCTACATATCACAAAAAGATACAGCCATAACAATAGCCAGAGGGGGCGCCTGGATGTTTGCTGGTACAGCTTCTCAAAGCCCCTTTGTCCTACTCATGCTCTGATAATGGATCTAGGTATTAACAGCTCACGACAGTATGAGTCCACTGAGTCAGAGGAGCTGATGAGTCACACACACCTACTCCCTCAAGAAGATAATTTGCTCCAGCCATTTAAAATGCTAACCAGATTCGAAGTAATTAAACACGACTGTAACCAGACACACAAAGACGCAAATGCCCAGTTATGTATGCTGTTAGATATGCAACCTTCAGAATTAATCTTTAGATGTACTGTAGTCAATAGTCTATAATCAGACCTAGGCTTCAGCCAGAATCTTTATTGTTGCTACCAAGGTCCCGGCTGACAACTTTAAAAAATAGAAACAAACACTCTAAGCAAACTCCTTGTAGCAAATAACAAATATTCCATGTACGCACTTAAGCTATTTTTATGACAACTGGTTATTATCATAAACTTGTTTTGGGGTCTTAGAGCTTTATAATGCAGGTGTATACTCGAAATGCCATTTGAGCTGTCATATGTTTATGAGGCTGCTGCTGGTGGATGCAGCCACTGGATGCCTTCTGCAATTTAAGATATAAAAGGAAGGTAGATTGTTTTATTTACTGAAGGTGGAGACGGCTATGAAATGCTTTTTTTTTCCTCCCCCAATTTTCACAGTCTGATCACTCATCAGAGATAGGTTTTATTTTTATACACACACGCTCACACGCACACACACATATTAGCTAAGGGGACTCAGAGATAAACTGGGTATTGGGGAGGGTAGAGAGGACAGAGTAGAAGATGGCAGCATTGTTTTACTTGGGACATGGGACAATGATGGTACCACACCGAAGCGGGGAACTTTGTCAAGTTTGCGAGAAGGACTTTATTTTTTTATGTACTGAGTTAGAGGTGACAGTGTAGCATCCACAATTATTCTATGATTAATTGGTGATGAAGATGAGTTTAGAGCTAGACATATAATTATAGGGAATGATGAAGTGGCTTATCTAAGGAATATTCTTACTTCTAACTCCTATCCACTTGTCCCTTTCTACCTTTTGGGGTTAATAAATGTACGACACCATCCTCGACTCCCCTTCTCTCAGCCCCTGCACGTTAGAGGGTCCTTCTCTGACTCTCCTCTAGCTGTATCCTTCCCCAAAGAGTGAGAAGTCCATGAGGCCTAGGGGATGCACCCCCTGGAACTCATGCACGCCCCCTCCCTAAACTATGCTCATGATACCCCTGCGCCTAGATCTACTTCCCCAACTGAGCCCACCTCCAAGGCCATGCCTGCCTCTGCTCCAAGTGTGTCCTCCTGAGGGTGGACAACACCGCCAGTGGCTGCACCCTTGGAAGATGGGGTGAAAGAGTTCACATGGACTGCACTTGGAATGGACGTGGGCTGGAGTATTTAATTCATAAGAGCGAGGTCCCCAGTTGAGCAGGATGAATTTGGGCAGAAAGAGAAGGAAACTGACTGGGCTGGGGCCTCTATTTGCATTCTTGCTCTGGGCCCTTGAATCTCATGAATCTCGGAAGCCTTTAACTCCACATACTCTTCCACATCTCAGCCCTTTAGCTCCTTGATTGTCAGAATCCTTCTTTTGATCTTTGTTCACTGCTCTTTTCATGCATGCCTGCTGTGGCGAGAATTCTCAGCTGGTACACTCTGTGATATTAGCATAATATCCCCTAGGTCCATCTACGTTGTCACAAATGTAAGATTTCATTCCTTTTTATGGCCAAGAAATATTCCATTGTGTCCATGTACCACATCTTTCTATCCAGCCATGTCTTTCCCACCTGCCTTTGCTCCCATGTCCTTCCTCACCCTGCTTCTTTGTTCTAGCTTCCCTCCAATGTGCCTCTCAAAAGGTGGAGTGGGGACACTATGTTGTCAGTTACAGGGCATAGAGGGAAGGTCATGAGGGTGCTGGACCAAGGCCAGCCTCTGTAGAGTTTTACAGCTTTGTTGTCCTGAGGTGATATTGTGAGAAAGTACAGATCTTTTTTTTTGAAGTAAAATGATAACCTTATTTTTTATATGAATCCGAGATGACAAAGATCCTGCATTAGAGATTTTCTATTGTCATAAGTGCATATAAGACTTAAGGTTAATTAGTAGTAGCAGCACATTCAGAAATTATTTTTTTCCCTTTAAAATTTTTTTCAATTACAGTTGACATTGAATATTATTTTTCATTAGTTTCAGGTATACAGCATAGTGATTAGACATTTGTATAATTTACAAAGCGATCAAGTGCTCTTTCCCCCAATAAGCCTAGTACCCACCTGGCATGATACAGAGTTATTACAATCTTGCTGACTATATTCCCTATGCTGTACTTCACATCCCCATGACTATTTTGTAGCTATCAATTTGTACCTTGTAACCTCTCCCCCTTATTCTTCTAGGCCCCCAAACCCTCTCCCATCTGGCAACCATCAGTTTGTTCTCTGTATCTGAGTCTGTTTTTGTTTTGTTTGTTTGTTAATTTTATTCCTTAGATTGCAATATAAATGAAATCAAATGATATTTGTCTTCCTCTGTCTGACTTATTTCACTTAGCATAGTATCCCCTAGGTCTATCTATGTTGTCACAAATGTAAGATTTCATTCCTTTTTATGGCCAAGAAATATTCCATTGTGTCCATGTACCACATCTTCCTATTCAGTCATCTATTGATGGATACTTAGGTTGCTTCCATATTTTGACAATTGTAACTAATGCTGCAATGAACATAGGGGAGCATAAATATTTTTATATTAGGGTTTTGGTTTTCTTCAGATAAATACCTAGAAGTGGAATTGTTGGGTCATAAGGTAGTTCTATTTTTAATTTTTTGAGGAACCTCTATACTGTTTTCCATAGGGGCTGTACCAGTTTGCAAGTCCACCAACAGTGAATGAAGGTTCCCTTTTCTCCACATCCTCGCCAACACTTGTTGTTTGTTGATTTATTAATTATAGCCATTTAGAGAAAGTGCATAACTTTGGTCTCTGAGTCCGTTGCAGACATGCAGTGTGTCCGGGAGAAGCTGGGTGGCTCCTAGAAGATGTCGGACCAGCCCAGCAGAGGAAATGATGGAGCTACTGACTGCACTATTAGAGTTGCTGCAACGGGGACTGAGGCACCTGGAAGACTTTAGCTCCTGGGAGTTATGACAACCTGTGGTCTTGAGGGAATTAGCATTTCATAACTCTTTATTTAAACATTGTATTAAAAAGTCGAAGACAACTTTTCTAGGTCTATTATGTAATGTGATCCAAGTACAGTCTGCCTAAATTGGACTTGGGAGAAATTTTGCCATAAAGAGGCGGAAAGTAACTGATCTCATTTTTCCTTTTGCTTTCCCTTCTCTCTTTGGCTGATGGTCCCTTACCTTTCATGTCAAAGCTTAAGTGCCGCCTCCGCAGAGTGGTCTTCTCTGACTACCTAATCTCAAATAGGTATTTCTAGATGGTGCTCCTCATTCTTATTTCATCAAATATTGTTGAGTGAAGTGCCTGGATCTCTCAATCCATGTCCTTATGAAACTTATATTTACTGAGAGTTTATTAATGTGCCATGCATCATGTTAAAAGTTTTACTTACATTTTCTTATATAATCCTTTGGAGTGCGTACTGTTCTCATTACCATTTTACATGTAAGGACGTGAGGCACAGAGAGATTAAGTAACCTGTCCAAAGATGCACAGTTAGTAAGGAGCAGAGCCAGAATTTGAACCCAAGAAGCCTGATTCCAGAGCATGGATGTTTCCTCTCGTAGTACCCTGTTCTTTTCCTTCATCCTGTGTTTCACAATTACATAATTATAATTTTGTTTATGATGGGATGTTGAGTGAGACCTTTTCTGTTGTCTTGGAATGGCTGCCAAGGCTCAAAGGTGACAAGAAAGGTACTAAGCACTCCATGTCTCTACAGAGAGCTCCCAACCAATTATTAATAATTGAAGAAGCAGAACTGGCTCTGATGCCATCAACACTGCCCCCATCCCAGGTCTGTGAGGAGAAGGCTGAACCGGAGCAAGGGATGGCGGGGAGGGGGTTGGGGGGTGGGGGGGGGAGGAGGTTCCTTAGAGTCAGCTCAGGGGAAGAGCAGAGCTCCTGTGAGAGCCGTTCTCCCTGGGGCAGGGAAAGGGGTGCTTTTCCCTCCTCCACTTCAAGAGAGAGCCGGAAGTGTGTTTGGGAACCACTAGTATCACTTTTCCTGGCTGGACATCTGCTTGGGCAGCAGTCCTGCTGTCTGTGCTGTGCCTATTTGTGTCCCAGGGGAATAAAAGACGTTGGTGAGAGAAGGCGGGCCTGCAAGAAAGGATGGCAATGGAGCAGGGTCTCTCCTATGGCTTGGCATGGCAGGAAACTTGAATTTCCCATGAATCAAAAGGACGCTGAGGAGGGTGTTGGGCCTGAGCTGACTTGCTGGCTTTCACCCAAGATGACCACCCTCAGGATGAGGGGGTCTCCAACCATAACTGTCTGTGAGGTGGGCTACAAGGCGTGGGGAGGAAGAACTCAAAGCCCCCAGTTGTGCCATGCCAAGCTGCTCCAGCAGCAAGTTTGGGCCACTCTGAGAGGGCAGAAGACTTTGGATCAGATACGAGATAGGAATTTACATTGGCCAGGACTAAATTTCGATAATTGAAAGTGACAGGAAGTAATGGAATCTGTCCTAGATATTTTAAAGAGAGCAAAGAGGGATGGACATAATTTGACACAGTACAGTTGAGAACAGTGTTTGTCAAAATTAAAACTATGTCATGTTTATTCCGTATTGATCTGGAACCTCTTGGGGAACTGGCACACGTATTTTAATTGTGTGTTCATGTAGGGACCGTCTCCTCTAACTAGACTGTAAGCTCTACTTAGGACCTGTCTGCCTTGTTTTCTGCTCTGTCCACAGTACCTAGTACAGAGCCTGGAAAAATAAGTGTTCATTGAAGTGAAAAGTAAAAGGCATCACTGCAGGCATTGCTAATGGGTTATTAATCCTTGCATCCTACATGTCTGACCAGACCCTCTAGATGCTCTGGAATCTTAGATGCCAAAGGGCTGTTAGTAACAGGATCTCAGAGCAGAGGTCGAGAACATGTGCATTTTAGTCACATAGACCTGTGTTCAAAATTCGGCACGCACACTCTCCATTCAGATCTCTGTCAAGTAACATAATATCAGAGCTCCCTTTCCTTCATATATAAAATGCCTCCATCATATCAACAACTCAGGATTGTTGTGGAATTTATACAAGATCATGCATGTAAAGCACTTAGGAACGGAGCAATTTTTTAATAGATAGTACCTCTGATATATGTGGCCTGAACTGTAGGCAATTTTTTTTTTTTAAGTAGCACAACCTGAAGCCTATAGTACTAAGGCTAAGGACTTGGCAGGTATGGGGGTGGGGTGCCCATGTTTCTGTGTATGGAACTGGTGATGGGGGCTTACAGAACCTTTAAAGTGTGTGATGTAGGAATCTGGTGAAGATTACATACCCTTTGGAAACCATGAAGTGAGAAGCAGTGTGAGGACTTGTACACTTAATAATGGGCCATGGGCAGGCTGGGGTCTTATTGTTTATTTATAGAAATGCCTTGGGGATTTAAAGAGGGGAGGGAAAGCAAAGAATGTGTTTCTGTGCAGGAGCGTGTGTGTGTGTGTGTGTGTGTGTGTGTGTGTGTGTGTGCATGTAAGAGAGAGAGAGAGAGACAGAGAGGGAGGGAGAGAGACAAGGAGGGAGAGAGACAGGGAAGGAGAGAGACAGGGAAGGAGGGGAGGAGAGGGAGAGGAAGAGAGAGAGGAGAGAGAGAGGGAGGGAGAGAGGAAGAGAGAGAGAGAGAGAGAGAGAGAGAGAGAGAGAGAGAGAGAGCGAGCGCGAGCGAGCGCAAGCCTTACAAGGTAAGCTCTTTCTGGGCTTCCCTTTACCACATACACTCTGATTTCTCCCATCTTCCCTTCTCCACTCCCGTATCTCCCAGCTGTCTTAGTACCACATCTTTGGCCAGTCCTGTCTGGGCACCCTGTCTGACCTTGAACTATCATTCAATCCTTCTGGGTATTGCCTTAGCCAGGGAGAGCAGAGTCCTGGCAGAGGCTGCACTGAAAATAATTCACTATGAAAGCTGGGCTTGTTCTCCTCAAAGGGTGAAGCAGGCTAAAAAGAAGGGATGAGTGAGTTCCTTCCTCCCCTCTCCCCTTACCTCCACTACCCTACAAGTCTACTCTTGGAAACTACCCTTCCCCTTCCCAGGATGACCTCTGTTCTTAATGAAATGGGAGAAACAGAACAGCAAGTCTTGTTTCCTTTCTAAATGAAAAGATGAACACACCGAGGTGCATTTTAAATGCTGTCTGTCTGGCTAGTGCGGGGAGGGCTGGGGGAGGGGAGGAGGCTGACTTGCATTTTCTTTGCCAGATATCTGGGAACCTAGCCCACTCGTACTTTCTCCTTGGAACTCGGAGGGCAATGTATTATGGTGGGAGGGATACCGAACCTTCTCCAAATAGAAACCTTGCCTTTCTTCGAGTCTTCTTCGTTTACAAGGTCAGTTGTGTTCACTGAATATGTTGGTTTTTAGAGGAATAGAAATCAGGCAGGAGCCACCAAGGAAGTTTTAGATAAGACCCCTGCTCAAAACCAGGGTCTCTGCCAGGACTGTTGGGAAAGAAAAGGAAGGCTTGAAATGTTGGGAACCATAAGGAGGTGAATGAGAGGAATAACCTTGAAAGGAGTGGCGTGCTTGGGAATGGCTTCTTTAGTAAAGATATGGAAGGATAGAATTTGGACAGAAAAGAGTGTTCTGGAAGGACACAAGAGCAAGACCAAAGGCAGGAAGTGGCAATGACTATGGGGTGCTGGGAAAGCAGAGGGATAAACGTGTTTGGCCTTACAAGCGAATGACTGGGATTGAAGAAAGTAGTCTTTTTTTCTCTAGCTAGTAAGGAGACAAACTGAAGTTTGTCTTTATCTGGAAGCTTTGCAATGAGAGCAGAGAGTTAGAAAGTTTGGCTAGGATGGCTCAGGGAGAAAGAGATGGAAATTGGAAGTTCAGTTGGAGGTCGTTGTAGTAGCCCAGGTTAAAAGGGACAAAAACCTAGATTTGGGTGGACAGTGGGCCTTATTAGCTGTGAGGGGAACAAGGCAGTGCCAATCCCTCTCTCTGAGTGATCTGCTTTTGTGGCCTCTGGGTGCAGAATGAGAAGAGGTTCTCGGCTGTGCTAGCATGACAATAGTTGTCCAGTTAATGAGATGTGGCTTGCTGCTTACATGAGTAACTTACACAACAGTGCTGGGCGCATAAATGCTCTTAGTACTTCCTAATTAAGTCGAAGGAAGGGTAAAACATCTGTGGCTGTTTGTTTCTAGTTGTTTGTTTTATAGTTGGTAGTGATGGCCAAGAACTGAAGGTCAGTGGGCATGAGTTTTATTTAGCTTAGTGAGTTTTTAATTTTTCATAGGAAATCCAATGCTCATAATTTCAATTGCCAGCTCTTTCACTGGACAGGAGTCATGTATTTATCAACCATTTTTTTTAAGAGCCTGTAATTGGATGATAATGACTTCTAAACAGTCAAAATAGTGAATGAAGGACTCACACTAAAGTTTATTATAAAGAGGCATCTTCCTTAAGGGCTTCCTAACTCAGAGCCTATTTACTATTACTTTGCACATAATGCTAATTAAATTAGCCCCTTGTTTCTAACCCACAGAACAGTGGAGGTTGGGAAGGGTTTGTGTATGGCAAAAGAGTGTGTGTGTTTGTGTATGTCAGGGGTGGTAGTGGCGGTAGTCATGCTGGCAACCGCGAAATGAAATAATCATCAGATAGGAAGGGACAAGATAAGACAATTTCAAAGACTCAGGAAGCATAGCAGCCTGGGACTAATGAGTATCCAAAAATCTGAAGAATCTGTGAAGGCATTTCTGCATGGCATAATCACCTAATTTCGCAGTGATAACTCTGAATTATTAAGAGAAGGTTAAGTTACATTTCAGATATTCTGTTTAAGGAAACTGGGAAGGACACAACACTTTTCAGAAAGATTTCCATCTTTATGAGGGATAATAAACTCAAAAGTTTTCAAGAGCCAGCAAGTAATATAAATTAGTGAAATGGACTAGGTGTATACAATTGAAGAAGTGGTGCATTCGAAGACACGGACATTCAATTCAAAAAATATTGTCAGTACCAATTAAAATACACATGCCAGCTGAATTAGCCAGCAGGCTGAGAATGTGAAATCCCTGCTCTAAGTGGTTAAATAGTTCCGGAAGGGTTTTGAAAGTCCTGAATGAGGAAGAGTTTGCTTTCTAGATGCATGTGAATGAGTCATTAGTCTACGTATATGTAAAATGCTTTTGTACTGTCCCCTAAGTTCAGGTGGTATGACTAGGGATGTTGACAAAATTAAGTGTGTTTATTAATATCGGCTGGTAGGCTCTCGTTGGCTGTGACTGCCTTTAAGAGTTTTTTCTTCAAATAATTAATGAGAAGCTTATAACTTTTGAGAGCTATAAAACTATCTGAATTGCAAGAACTCTAGAAGAGTTGCAGGAAAACATTTGGAAATAATGAGATCAAAGGGACTGAGACCAAAGTGAAACTGGACAGTGAAGACAGACCACTGAAAAAAAAAGTAAATGATTGAAAACAAGAATCAGATCAAAGTTGTTGTTAGACTATTCAATTAGAAATGCAGGATATAAATAATCAATTTGTAAGACTTGAGATGGAGTAACATGAGGTGGGAGGTTTAATTGCAGCCCCATTTACCAGGCCTGGTAACAGGTAGGAATCCAACACATTTCTGTTGAATAAAAACCTCTCACCCCACCTGTGCAAAGGTGGCTTTTAGCTTCAAAAGAAGGCAGATTCCCTATACTCTTTGCCTTCTTAATGCATCACAGGGATGGACTTCTGATAGAATTGGCTCATATTTGCCCCAAACTATTTTGTCATTAATTACATGTGTGAATCAAGAATGTGCTCAGTTGGACTTATTGTATTGTATCTGAAAACAAAATGAATTGCTTTTATGAAAAAGCAATATATGAATAAATATAACAATATATGATTAAATAAAATATGCCCACATTTTCTTAGTAACTACTAAAGGCTTCTAAAAAAGTGTGTTATGCTATATATAATTATTTTGTTGCCTTAAGGTAAAAATTATTTCCCATGGCTGTTAATTAAAAAAATGCCTTTGGGTGAGAGTAATGACATCGCCCTTGTTTTTCCTATACCCTTTCTCCTCAGCCCCAAGGAATATTCCACTGTAATATTATGGGCCCGAAATACCAGCAGATAATGTAAGGCAGGTGGTCCAAAGGTGAAAATCTATAGAAGTGGATTTCAGCTCTGCTCACATGTTGGAATCACCCCAGGAACTTTACAAATACAGATGCTCAGGCCTTTCTAACAGCGATTCTGAATTAGTTGGGTTGAGGCTCAGGCACCAGCATTTTTAAAGTTTTCAAAATGATTCTCATGGGCAGCCAGGGTTGGGAACCACTGCTCTACAGGAATCAGAGGAGGGCTGCAAAGGTTGTTAAGATGTTCTAAAGATAGGTGGTTAAAGTGCAAGACAGAAAGATGAAGAGCATCGAGAGAACCACTGTTTGTTCTTTCATGAAGACAGGGTCCAGAAAACAGGCAACTTCCTAATGTTCCAGTCTCTACTGCCTTTATTCTACTTCCCCTGGGAAAGAGAAAGCCCAAGCATGCTGAATACTAGAAGTAGCTAGAAAGTGTGAGGTTGGAGAAAGGCAACAGTATGTGCCAGGTTACTTATAACCTGCAGTCAGCAAGGCAGGACAGAGAGACCCCAAAGGACTGGGCTGACCCAGTGAAATGCCTCATTTGGTCTATTAGGGCCCAGTTGTGACTTCAGCTGCATTTAATCTGGTGTCACAACCATGACATTAATCTTATCTTTTATTCTAAGTCACCTCTAAACCTTTGTGTAATGAGTAGTGTTTGAATAAGTGCATAAAAAAAAAATCTGCATGTTGTTTGTATTGAGGAATTCCTCATGTTGGGGGTAGATCTGGCACCCCAGGTGGGGACTAGGCTCAGGGAGAGGCCAAGCCAAGACAGGTGCTATAGAGCCATAGTGAAAGGGGAAGGCTGAAGGCTTGGGAAGAGAAAACTTCAGCTTCTTAGGTCGATGAAGTGGCATTTACTGACCACAAATAAATACTAGAGGCACATTAACTGATTAAGCTGGATAGGAGTTTGCCAATCATCTGACTCAATTATCTCTATTTACAGGGCAGGAAAGTAAAGAGAAGGAGATTAAGACAGTGCAAAGCAAATACACCTGAGTTCATTACTCAGCGTCTCAATGTCATGATGCTACGAAGCTACCCAGGTGCTTTACCTGTGGCCATTCATACTTAAGCGAGAATTACTTTCAGCCACTCAGTTGTTTGTCTCTCAACTCTGTTTAGTTACTCAAGAGAATGGAATCTTGTGGGGTCGAGGAAGAATGGTGTAGGCAAACTTTAGTGAATTGCCCAGAGGAGCTACGGATCTTCAGAAAACTTCAGGAGGCCAGTAGCCACCTACAATGTGTGTGCAAGAGACCGCTAGCATCGGAATTTAACTAATATTTGTTGAGGACCTTTTGTGTACTAATAACTTATTTAATCTTCACATAATCTTCTAAAATAAAATTCAAATTATTCCCATTTTATAGTTGAGAATCCTGAAGTTGAGACAGGCAAGTCACTTTTCCAAGGTTACACAGCTTGTCGGTGTGTAGGACTGGGGAAAGCTCACCAACTCCAGTGCTGCTCCCACTGAGCTACAGTGTCTCTGGGCCACATCGTAAATTCCAAAGAGGTCTCCGGGCTGGGAAGTTGCGTTCTTCATGTATGGAGCTGCTCACTTGGGTTTTTAGTACTTTAATTTCAAATTCAGAAAGTCAGTTTGTTCACCTATTTCTTTAGTAGAGAGTGAGCCTTGTTAATATATAAAAGTCACAGTTCAACTTTTCTTTGGCCTCTCAGAGCTCAGCTAGTTGGTTTGGTTTTACTGTGTCCTGTTCTTAAGCAAAGGAAAAAGAAAAACAGAGTGCAATGAAAATAAACAACGAGTAAGAACTTGTTAATAATTGCAGTTTTGTTAAATTCTTCACATCTTTTTTTCTTCTCCAAATTCAAAATTCTTCAATTTTTCTGGGACTTTATACAATATAGTAGTGGCGGGAAAGGGGTTTGTTGCTGAATATGAGCAGAACTAACCCCTACTCCCACCATCTCTCTTCTCTACCTTTTTTTCTTTCCTTTTCTTGTTCTTCCTTCCTGTACAGGTGGAGCTGCTCTCTTGGTGGGTGATGAAAAGGGACTGGGGGTTTGAATGAATATTTTTATCTGTAACTTGAATGATGAAGTAGAGTTTCAAGTTGAGGATATTTCCTAGATGAGATGAGATGAGATGAGATGAGTGAGGGGGTCTAAACCCCAATCAGTCCTGCACCACGTTTTCAAGGCTCTTGATGTGCTGTTGTGGACCCTGCAGATAAATGAGAAACAAGAGACACAGGCCCTGCCCTCCAGGGCTTGTAATTTGCTCAGAGAGGCTGTCCTCATGGGCAGCCCTGAGAAGATGGGAACTAGAGGACAGCCTGGAGCAAGCTCTCTCAGCCTAGAAGGAGGGTGAGGAGGACTGTGAGGAAGGAAAAGTTCCATGGGGGCAGATCCAAGGCACTGGACTGATGGCAGTGCTAAACAGCTTGAAACTGGGGAGGCGAACTTGTTGAGGTTGGAGTGAGACAGACCAGTATTTAAGCCCAGGCTGTGTGAGCCTGGGTTGGCTCATTGTTCCTTTGAGTCCTCATCCATAAAATGGAGCTGCTATAGGTACCTGCCTTAGTAGGTAGTGAAAATTTATGGCATCTCACATGTAAAACACTTATCTCAGGACTTGGTCTTCAATAATCAATATTGGGCCAGACCTTGTCTAGCTGAGAAAAGTAGACCCTTCTGTTTTAATTATTGTATAAGGCTAGAAAGCAGAAGATTGAGCCGAAGTGCATATGAATAATTTCTCTTTAGAGGTCTCAGAGGGGAGATTGACAATCAGCACTGAAGAAATTCTTCCTCTAATTTCCTAAAATTTCTGTCTTCTTTTGGACAAACTAGCAAGCAAAACTCAAACACTTGAAAGGGCAACTATTACACGATCATTTCCTTTGTCCAGAGATGTTCTTCCTTTTGAAATTAATTATTTCAACCCAAATAATTGTGCTGGGCTGCTAGATATCTCTGTTTCAAACTGTATTTGCTTTGGGCAATCCAGAATTACAGGAGAATTGAAGGTCTCTTAGCAGATTCTTTGCTGTACTTGGAGAGTAGCAGAAACTTTTGCCAGTAGAACTCACAGTTACATTCATGATATGTTTTCACTGTCACTGGTCCCAAAAGCTGGACTTCTAATTGGTTTTCAAGTGAGTTTATTTTCACAAAGTCAATATGCATGTGATGAGATCTGATAAGGCCTTCCTACAGGAAAGAACAACATTCCAAAGTCTGACTCGCTTTTAGAAATCCTTGGGCTTAAATCAAAGTTGGAGGTATATTTACATTTGGGGGTAAAAAAGACCAACCAAAACTTGGTAAACAAGAAAATGAACATGAAATTGGACCCTAAGGAGAAGAATTGCAGCTTTGATAAATGGCAACCTAATTTGGGAAAGAGATGCCTTTATTTAAACAACATCATAGCCAAGTGGCCTGAGATGAAGGCTTTGTGATAGGTTCCCAAGCAGACCACATAAAGTAGGGCTTTGAATGGCAATGGATCCTTTCATTTACCCCTAAATCAATCCCTTATTAAAATGAATCTGGCCTCTGAAAAAGATTTTCCTACTGAAAAGAGAATTTTATTGCAAGAACTTGTCTAATCCGTTACATAATTCTGAATAATTTGCCGCTTTAGGTCAACATTACTGGTGTTTGAATAAACCTCGCAGTGCCTTAAACATAGAAGGGTTCAACCTAGTCTTATTCCTTTTTGATCTAGATTTTTGGAGAAGCCATGGTGTTATTGGAATGTGTTCCACATTTTCAATTTAAATATATGATTTATATTTTATGCTTTGGAGGTAACAGCATAACCTTGTAAAACTAACAGTCATTGGGATTATAAACAGCGATTTGTGCTCATTGTGGCTACAAAGTAGAAATGAGTTGAAATGGATAAACCCAAGGTATGCAGTTTTGGTAGGGTTCTTGTTTGTTATTTATTAATCAAGGGGAGGGTGGTTTCCTCTTTTGGGTTACAGCCCATTTTCCAACTTTTATTGGGTGAGGGATGGGCGGTAATGATTGAGAGCTGCAGATGATCATCTACCTGACATCTAACAATTTGTAAATGTTGACTACCTGTCAGGCACAAGGCTAGACATTAGAGTCTTACAAGTGGGTAGAACCAGGTACAGTCCAATAGAGATCCCAGAAAAAAATTAATGCATACACGGTCAGTTGATCTTTGGCAAATGCACCAAGACTATATAATGGAAAAGGATGGTCTCTTCAATAAATGGTATTGAAAAAACTAGATAGCCACATGCCAGAAAGTAAAATAATATAAAATTGGATCCATATCTTACACCATACACAAAATTTAACTCTAAGTGGATTAATATTTAAATATAAGACCAAAAATTATAAAACTCCTAGAAAAAAATGCAGGGAGAAAACTCCTTAATGTTGGTCTTAGCAACGATTTTTTGGATATGACATCAAAAATACAGACAACAAAAGTAAAAATAAACAAGTGGAACTGTGTCAAACTAGAAAGCTTCTGTATAGCAAAGGAAACAATCAACAAAATGACAAAGCAACCTACGAAATGGGAGAAAATATTGGCAAAACATTTATCTGATAAAGGGTTAATATCCTAAATATATAAGAAATTTATGCAACCCAATAGTAAAAAAACAAATAATCTAATTTAAAAAATAGTCCAAGGACCCGAATAGGCATTTTCCCAAAGAAGACATACAAATTGCCAACAGGTATATGAAAAGATGCTCAATACATTAATCATCGAGGAAATGCAAATTAAAACAATAAGGCAATATTATCTCATACCTGTCAGGATGGCTATTCATCAAAAAGATAAGACAACAATGGTTGGCAAGGATGTGGAGAAAAAGGAAACTTTGCATACTGCTAGTGGAAAAGTATAGTCATTATAGAAAGTAATAAGGAGTTTCCTCAGAACTTTAAAAATAGAACTACCATGTGATTCAGTAATTCCGTAAGGCTGGGGCATAACCTCTGGGAATGACCTGGTGGCTGGGGTAGGGTGAAATGTTTAGAGTGCAGAAATCTTCATTCTTGCGAGGAATGTGACAGTGCCCATGAAGTCAGAGAGAAGCCTTAATATAGAAAAGACAGATTACTTCTTCTTTTTTATCCCCCTTATGAATCTGACTAGACATTTTCAGCAGGCAAGCATCTGCTAATGATTGCCAATTCTGTAAATTTGGAGTTTGTGATTGTAGGTAGGAGAGATGCCCTTTATATCTGGAGCCAAAGTTCAGGTATTTGGATCCTTCTGTCTCTGTGGTTTTAGGTAAGTTGCATCGTAATCACCTGCAAGGGTTGTTGAAATTCATTGCTGGCCTTGTGCATGGAGTTTCTGACTGAGTAGGTCTGGGGTGGGGCCAGAGAATGTTCATTTCTAACAAGTTCCCTGGTGATGTTAAATCTGCTGGTCCAGGTACCGCACTCTGAGAACTGCTAATCTAGTTTCTCTAAGCCTCTGCTTTGTCATCAGTAAAATGGAGTTCATGACATTCCTAAATGCCAATCCTCTTGTAAGAATTAAGTGAGGTGATAGATGTAAAGTGCTTAGCACATTGTTATGTGTAGAACTCACTAAATTTTAGTGAGAATTCACTGTTTTTAACACAAATTGAAGCCCCCTTCTTTGATTGGTTTGCTAAGTCACCTCAAGATGTTTTAGAATCAGGAAGCTCAAGGGTAATTCTCAAAGGTAATTCTGGATGGGATGCAGAGAAATGCCACCTCCTGTTGGAGTTTTCGGAGAAGCAAATTATCCTCCTGAAACTAAGGGACACCTGCTGCTCTACTGAGATTGCATCTTCTAACTGTGCCAGCAGTTGGGCCCTAACTGAGGTCATTGGTAGAGGTGAGATTAGCAGGAGAGGAGAAGGACTGGGTCTCACCCTCAGGCTTATCAAGCAGGGAGCCCTGATTGTCATACGCAGGAGTTTGGGGACATCGCGCTGCCCAGGCCTACAGTTGGCAGCTTCTGCTACTCCGCGCAGGGCACTGCCTATCTGTTCAGAAAAACATTCTGTGGTCTATGCCCTTTCCCACACTCCCAGCTAAAGACAGCAATTGTCTGGGTGTTCAAGTGTTAAGCGTTGGGACCTTTCAGAAGCTACCGTATATGTTTGTCCTGTGTCTCCTCCAGTCTGGGCTGACCACAGAGAAACAGACTGTTTATAGGTTGGCTTTCCTAACTAAATATGACACCCTGGCATTGAGTCTTCTCATTAGCTTGGTTCTTGGGATTTCAACTTTAGAAGCAAGACAGTTTATGTCCATAAAAAATGCTTTGTCTCTGGGATTCTGTCCCCATCAGAGGACTGGGGATGAGGGGGGGACTCATTGGGAGCTGCTGGCTTGTTGCTAAGGCTTGTTGCTTGGAGCTTATCCAAATTCACATTTCCCAGGATGGTGAAGAATAGTTAATGATTGTTAAGTTCTGAAAATATATATGCTGATTTCATTCCAACACTACTTAAAAATGTTTGATTACCAAGAGGAGATTTCTGATTTTGTTTGGTTTTTGTGATAGTTGAACTTTGAGTGTAAAATTGGAGTCCTTTTTCCATGTGTGTTTGGTGAGAGCTTCCCCTTTCAAAGTAGTGAGCTCTTCTTGAGCACCTACTATGTGCAAAATAGCATGTGAGGGACAGTAAGAAAAAGGTAAGACTCTTCCAGTTTAATTGGAGAGGGATGTACAGGTGAAGAGGTTTTGATGTAAAGATACAGAGAAAGGTGCTCATCTTGGAGAGAGATGTAAAGACATCTTAATGACTATTTTCATATTTTAAAGTTTTTCTTTGCCAAAAACATGAATCTTTCCCCTTAACATGCTTACTTTCTCCTGCTATAGGGCCCAATTGCCTCTGAGTTACCTGCCCTCCCTGTACCTTCCTCTTGATTCCCCTAAATCCTCATTTGGCTGCTCATGCAGATTCACCATGTAAGACAATGAGAAAACTCATTTGTTTTCTTGCCTGTTTGTTCGTTATCTTTTCCTATCCAGTACTTCTTCCCGAACAGGTTTCTGTTGAATATTTATTCATTGTCTTTCCCACTAAGATGTATAATTCCTGTGGGTAGGAACCATATCAGAGTAGTTTGTCTTTGCTGCCAAATTAAAAAGGCCATGGGGTAATTGTATAGCGTATTGTTCACTAAATTCAAGTATACTAGGACTTAGGTATATACTTTGAAGCTAAACATTTCATTTAGTACAAATAAAAGCAGGGTCTGTTGTACAGTTTCACTCTGTGTGAAGTCAACTCATAACTCACCATCTTCTCCCCTATTTTATGAAATAATGCTGGGTAGAAATAGCTTTTTAAAAACCAGGCTTTTTAAAGTTTTTATCATACATCCAGAAATTGTGCTCCTAGGTATTTATCCAAATGAATTGAAAACTTATGTCTGCACAAAAACCTGCACACAAATGTTTATACAGTTTTACTCATAATTACCAAGAATTGGGAGCAACCAAGATGTCCTTTGATAAGTAAATTAATAAACTATGGTACATCTGTATAATGGAAAATTATTCGGGATTAAAAAGAAATGCACTATCAAGCCACAAAAAGACATGCAGGAAACTTAAATGCATATTGCTAAGTGAAAGAAGCCAGTACGAAAGAATACTTGTGTATAATTTCAACTACATGACTTTCTGGAAAAGGTAAATCTAGAGAGAATAAAAAGATCAGTGGCTGCCAGAAATTAGGGGGAGAAAGGGAGGGATGAAAAGGTAGAACACAGGAGATGTTTAGGTCAGTGCAACTATTTGGTATGATACTGTAATAGTGGATACATGACATTTGTCAAAGCCCATAGAACTGTACAGTGAACTCTACTGTAAACTATGGACTTTAATTAATAATCATGCATCAATATCGTATGACCAATTGTAACAAATGTACCATACCAATGCAAGATGTTAATAATAGGGGAAACTGTATGTGGCTGGGGAAGGGAGGGAGTGTATGGGAACTCTGTCCTTTTTGTTCAATTTTTTTCTGTAAACCTAAAACTGCTCTAAGACATCAAGTCTATTCATTTAAAAACCTGGCTTAATTAAATTAATCACAATTCATTCACTTACCCATTTTTTATTTTCGACAAACATTTAGTGAGCACCTAATATATGTCAATCGTGTTGGTCACACTGGCCACACATGTGAGGTCAAGTTGTGCTTGTTAGAGTGGGAGCTCTAGTGATATCATTTAAAGAAACTCAGTTCTCTAAAAGATTGAATAATGACAATTGTCAATGGAGCACCAAAGGGTGTTATGAGAAATGGTCCCAACTATTGAGGATGAAATCAAAGGCCATAAGTTCTTTCTATAATCCAGACTCTAAAGCATAATAATAATCCAGAGCTCAGGAACTTTTGTATATAAAAGTGTAAATGGAGAAACCCTCGGCTAATGTTAGGTGGTATTATTATTATCATTACAGTAATAATGATATTTAGGAAAACATTATGGAGCAGAACTCAGGCTTAAGAAACAATACATTTGTTCATTTTTTAAATAAAAAGAAAACAGCTTGAACATCCTCTCCCCACTCCTCAGGTAGAGGAGAAATTCAACATTAATTACTAGTGGGGCTTCCCCCATCCCTTTCATTAGACAATTTAAGATTCTTCGTTCTGGGAAAACAAAGGAGGGTTCTAAGTTCCCAGGCTGTAACTCACGATAGCTCCAATGCTACATCACTTTTTTCCCTGCTCCGGTGCTGGGGACTTCCACCATCTGCCCAAGACCGCTTCTTGGAGGGAACTTCCAGCTATGCTGGCCTTGCTCTCCCTTGCAAACCTTAAGGCTTCTGACCACAGGCCCGGCCACACTTTGAGGCTGCTGTGCTTAAAGTCCAGTCTCCAGAGGCACCTGGCAATCACCTCCCATCCAAACTTAAGCCTCTGTGGGACACTGGGTTGGAGCAGGGTACATTTCCCTGATTTTCAGACACTCTCCACTCCTATATGCACTGTTCTCTCCCTCCAGGGGCTCAGGCTCTGTTTGTTTTTCCTTTAAGAGTCTGCCAAGAGCATTTGAAATCTTCCTCCCTGTTGTCAGTTTGGTTCAAATAATCTCTTAAAAATTTTTTTATAAATAATAAAATATAGAAGTCTCTGCCACCATCGTGTATCAGCCTCATCTATATATTAACAGAGCCAGGCTTTAGAAAACAAAGGCCCCTAAACTCTCCTTTGGTGCAAGAAAACGTCAGATCTCCTGGAGTAAAGGGATATGGGTGATGGGGGGGGGTGCAATAGGGAAAAAATGCTTTTCTTTCTTTCCTAAAGAGCCTCATCATACATTTCTCAGTGGGGCTATCCGGCCACACTATAATTACTACTGGTAAGAAATTTAGCTATCTTTATTTTGAAAACGAAACCACTTTTTATAAGATAAGTATCAGTCTATGTCAGACCTCGGGCTCTGGGCCCTGGACCTTCACGAGAGGCCTCACCACAGGAGGCATCTATTGACAGTGGAGTCTCACCAATTTGGGGTTAATTCCAAAGTCAGCACAAAACGTTAGAAGTTTACACAGTCAAAAGTCCCCATGAGTCTGCATTAGGAAAGTTGCCCTTTGGAGAATTTTTACTTAGTTCATCATTGAGATCTTATTTTCTAGTATTTGGATATATCACTCTTTCTTTGGACAAACACCAGGTAAATTGGTTGGTTTGTATTTAGAGGCCACAGCATATGAAAAATACTTAGCTCTAAACACAACAATCACATTTAATGTCATTTGATGCTTCCATTGAGAGGTCTGAGGAGATCTAGTCTCCTGAGGGCAGCTAATCTCCCACCTTACATTCACCCAGGTATATGTGCTCACGGAGTGCAATGACAGGTGGGGTTAAAGGTACCACTTTAACTGTTTTCTCTCTCCTTCATTTTCTCTCCTCTCTCTGCCTCCATGTCCACGCTCCCAAATGCATTTAGTTGGCTTGAGATATGAAGGGACTTCACTTTACCATAAAAATACTTGCCAGGCCCTGGGCACAATGAACAAGGCTCACTCTGTCAGTCCACTTCCTGGTCTCTCTTATCTCTTGTGTTGGCACTCTTTGTAGGCTACCATCTTGGATTGTCCTTTGGTGGCTCTCGCAGTTTTTTTTTTATTCCTAAACTCTCTTGTATACCCTTCACTTAAGCTATATTAGGTTTGGTGATTAGTAATGCCTTTGGGGAACCTGACTTTGGCCCAGGACCTGTTTGGGGCCATGCTGTTTTGGGGCTGGTGATGATAGCTGGAAGGGCCCCACTCTAAAGTGATGTAACAGGAGATCTGTCTGTCCCAGCACCCTGGGCCTACTCTTGCCAGCCTCTTCCATATATCTCCTACAAGCTCCTGCCTCAGGAGGAGCGCTTCTCTGAGCACAATCTTTTAGGTCCTTTCTCAGTGATCTTCTCGGAGCCATAAGTAGCAAACGGAATGGTTTGTTGCTCATTGCTTCTTCTAGGCTAGGAACAATGGAAGGGGAGAGGGGAAGACATTGTGTCAAGACAGATAGAGTTAGACACTGTCTCTGTTTCTGTGTGACCCAGCACAAGTTACTTTGCCTCTCTGATTATCTCTTAAGACCCACTGTAAATGGAATTGCTCATCTACCTTGCATCTATGGAATTGCATTTATTTCCTTGGAGGTTATTGTGAGAAATAGAGTTATACAAAAGTGTGTAACATACATAGATGATCAACAACTGTTAGCTTTACTATTACCTCGTTCAGTGGGAGTAGAGATTGGCTAGGTACATTGTAGGACAGCTTCTACTTAGAATGGTAGAAGCAGTTTATCTCTTCTTTTGTGGAGAGAATCCTGTTTGCTTTAGACTGACATAAGGCACATACCTGGGATGAAGTTCCCATTCTGGCATTCAGCAAGACTTAGATAGTCTTTGGTTGCTCTCAGCTGCAATTTTTTCACTTATAAAGAGAGGGTAACAATATCTACCCCTTAGGATTATTGGGAGGGTAAGAAGTAAAGGATATAAGATGTTCAGTGCAGTGACTGGCTCAAATCTTATCACCTAATATTGAGTCCATGACTTTCTCCTCTCAGATCATAAGTTCTTTGTGGGCAGACACATGTCAGAGTCACTCCCAGCCCAGTGCTGGCATGGGGATGACCTCAGCAGCTAGTAATGGAAAAAGCAATTCTTCTTTCTCTGTTTCTCAGGAGACCTGGTTTGAAGGCTGTAACACTAAAGTTACATAGCGATTTAAAAAATAAACAACCCCAGCATAGGTTCCTACAGCATTAAATAGGACAAGTTTCGGATGGGTCGTGATGGAAAAAACACAAATCTCCAGTGTGTTATATAAAGGCAGGCTCATAAGATTTGGTTCACATAAGAAAAAAGCTCTGGAAAATTGTTCCACAGATTTCCAACTGAAGGCAAATACATTTGCAGTAAAACTATTACACATGATTTGCTCGACTTTTTATTTTATTTTATTTTTTAAAAAGAGTGTTTTAAACAAAAACACTGTGGCCATAGCATCCCTGTAAATGTTACTCTGAAACTCTGTTTCCCTTTTCTAATGATTGAGAGCTGGATTAGACCTATGGGGCCAAATAAGCCTTGATAAGACATTTGGATTTTCTCCCAAAATATGGGGAGAAGCCACTGGTGTTTTAAGCAGGAGGAGGCCACACTCTGATTTACGTATTTTAAAGCCCAGACTTTCTTTCACTTTTCCCCTGCTCCCCTCTGGCTGTTCTTCATCCTGGCTTTTGAGCTTTATCGCCTGTCAATTTCTCTTTCTACAGTATCCCCTCCCACTCCAGCCCACAGCAATTGTAACCCTCCTCTGAGCTCATAGCATTTGCTGGGATATTAATCACACTCTGCCCCATGACACGGCATGCTATTATTATCTTCTGCATATGTTAGTTAATTCATTAATTCAACAAGCATGTCCCGAACAGCTGTTAAGTGTCAGGCACAGTGCTAAGTGCTAGGGACACAGAGATAATTAGGACAAGTTCTCTATTCCCGAGTAGCCTGGAGTCTGGGAGTGGGGGAAGGGACAGCTATATAAACAAATCCCTGGAGACCTGTAGTAAACCCAGTGATAAGCATGGCAGGGTTTTTATAGGATCCAAGATAAGAGGTCCCTAACCAGTGGGTAAGGGCAATCTGGGGAGGGTCGGGGAGGGTTAGGAGAGACTTCCTGGATGAAAGGAGGTTGGGACTGATTCTTCAAGGCTGTCTAGAAGAGAAGGTGAAGGGATGGGGTGTCGAGCTCAGGGTAAACAAAGGCATAGGAGCAGAAACAAAATGATGAGTAATTGCAAGCAGTTCACTCTTGATGTAGTGGAAGGCTGAGAAGAGCGAGAGATAAGCCTAGAAAAAATAGAGCAAAACACAACACAAAACAAACAGCATGACATCCAGGATGCCTGTCTTCTGCTGGAAGGAATTCTTGTAGCTGAAAAGCCTTAGAGTGCTACGCAGGAGGCTAGAGGTGGTCTTTCTTAATTTCTTCACTGAAATACCACACTGGGACACCACAGTGAGCAAAACTCACAAGGTCTCTGCTCTCAAGGAGCCTGTGGAAGACTAGCTGGTGGCTAGGTCAATAACAAAGTATGATAAATACTAGGTGCTCTGAATAAATATTAGCCTCCAGGAAAGAGCCCTGACCTAGCCTCAGGGTCCAGGGAAGGCTTCCTGGAGGTTTTATCCCCTGGTCAGCTCTCCTGACAGTTGAGCTTCACGGGATTGAAGAGATAGGGAGTGAGATAGGGTTGTGTAGAGAGAGATCATGGTAGCCCACCTTTTCCCTGAGGCCCAGAAACCAAGCTGTAGGCCCAGGCTTGAACAAGGGCATGGAAAGTAGACTGAAGAAAGGCCTACAGAGAAATGCTGCCTGTTCTGTGGTCTTCCTGGCCATCTCCTGGAACATGGGCCTGTTTTGCAAATATAGCAAGTTAGGCCAAATATGTGGGGTTTGGCCCAGGCTCAGCCAACCCAGCTCCCTTAGCAAATAGTAAGGGATTTTTTTTTCCTCCTTTTTTTTCCTAAACTAAATCCTCTCTGGGTACATAATTTATAGAATTCCAGAGAACTGCAGTTTGGCTTTCTTCCCAAGAAAGAAAAACATTTCCTCAGATTTTCCACACACTCGCCCCCATCCTGCTGGCTGAATGCCAAGACTTCCCAACAAGGCCGTGGCAAGGCTGCCGCTGCTGCTCTGGAGAAAGGCAGGGCCCTGCCATCACCCCAGCCGCACTCTGGGCAGCAATTTCAGGGGTAGCTGCAGTAGTGGTGCAGGTGGGTCTTTTATACAGGAGTGGGAGGGTGGGAAATAGATGTGTCGTCCGGGGGGTGGGCAGCAAACTTCAGACAGCAGTGCTGCTAGGAACGACACTAGGACCAGCAGACCTGGGAACAGCTCATAAGTGGGTACAAAGCAACTTCTAATCTAATTTGAGTCTCCCAACGTGAGGAAGAGGGTAGGACACATGTAATTACTATTCCCACGTAACTGATGCATTGCTAAGAGAATGGAACAAGCAACTTGAAATTAGCCTGACCCAAGCCGGAATTCCATCTCTGTCATTGAGTGACTTTGGGTAAGTTGCAAAATCTCTTGTATCCTCATCTATCTGTTAGGGACACTGGTAGTACTTTCCCTAAGGAGTTATGTTGAGGGCTAAATGAGATCTAATATGTGATGAGCCCACACCATGCCTGCTCCTAGCAGATGTTCACTTCTTTCTATTTTAATGGCTGGAGAGGTTACCTGACTTGTGGGTGCTGTTGGGACTGCGGTTCAGATGCTTTGACTCCCAAAATGGCCCTTAATGTTGCCTCAGTCACCCATGTGCTGGCCCATCCCACAGCAGAGGCCGCAAGCTTTGTGAGGTTGCCTGTGTGTTCCTGGCTCAGAGATCTGGGCCGATAGCTGAGTAGTCCCTAAGTGCAGTAGGTTAGTCTTTAAGCCCAAATGCCTGACGTGCTCTTTGGGAGCAAAGAACTCTAGAAACTGCATGGCTGGGGAAACCTAAGCTTCAAAACATGAGCCCCAGTTTCCAATCTGTCTGTTTCCTCTTATAGTCAAGGGCGAGGATCCAAATCCTTCCTTCATTTATCATTGTCATTGCTGCTCAGAAAGGTCAGTGCACATTCCTCTCATTTGCGTCCAGCCACTTGGCTCTGAGCAGTGATTCTGACTTAGTGGCACTGAGCCTCGCAGGCCACAGGCACTGGGGAATGTTTGCAGAGGAGACATCAGGTCGTGCCCCCTACTGGGGGCTGGAGATCTATGTCATCACAGCATATGTAAAAACGACATTTCCAACTCTGGGCCAGATCAGTGGCTCCTGCGTTATTGACCCAGACAGTGTCCCCAGGGAAAATTCTACAGCTTTTACAACTGTTCCCTCTGCTATCTTCCCCTAGAACGCCCATGGCTGGCTGCTTCTCCTCATTTAATTCTCAGCCTAAATGTGACTTCCTTAGGAGCCTTGTCTAGCCATCCCATCAGAAGGGGCTCCACCTGCTCCACCCAAGGCACTGTTCATCTCAGCATCGTTCTTTATTTTTTCTTGGTACTCCTCACTGTTTGAAGTTATTTCTTTGTTTATTGTCGACTATGATGTAAGCTCCATGAGAGCAGGACCTAGGCTGTCTTGGTCACTGAGGCATCCCCAGTGCCTGGCATACAGTAGGAACTCGATAGTTACTTGTTTAATGGGTAACTGAAGCAAACTTAAGATCCTAGTGTCCAGTGTATTCATTTTGCAGAAGAGAAAACTGAGGCCTAGAAGAGTTAAGGTGCCCCATGTCACTTTGCTTGTGTAACACACTCTGCTGCCATGAGCTCTTCCCCTAGTAGCTTCTTCTTCCTCAATTCTCAAGGGTCTCTGGAACCACCATATGGTAATGGTTTGCCTTTCTGTTTAGGAAGAAGGACGATTTCCTGTTTCTAAAGAGTTATAGTACCAAAAATATTCAATGTGCATCCTATTAAGCTAAAGGACAGTTTTCTCACTTGGGCTGAAAATGGAAAACACATAGATGTGCATTTAAACATACAGAAGTACATGTTAAAACGGGCTAACGTGTAAGAAACAATTATATAAAATGATATCATCCTGCTGGTGTCAGCTATCCAGGAAAACACCATAACTGGGTTGTTTTTATTACTGTCAGAGGAGATATTTCTCCTCTAGACCTGAAGGAAGAATAAGGGGGCTCATAAAGAATCACTGTGGGGTAGCGGGCTGGATATCTTCCTCACAGAGCGATGTGAGATTAACTCTGAAGAGGCATATAAAGGGTCTAGCACAATACCTGCTCCATCAAGGACAGTTCTGTTATCATCTCTAAAGATGGATTGTTCTAGCTGAGGACTCACTTGTTTCCATGTTTCACTGACTCCCACCGGTTTCTCATATTTATCTCAGGAGATGACAGCAGATGACTCATACCAAGTAGCAAAAGGAGCCAGTGTGCTAGCTCTGGTAAAAGGCTCTGTAGAGTGGTAAGAGGCTAATGATAATTATAATAGCCACTATGTCGTTTATGTTACCTGCTCTCCCTCCCAGGCAATGTGCTAAGGGCTTAGGCGTATGCCTCATGTAATTGGATAAAATTGGAACTTTTTTGTCTTTGCTTAACATGTAAGGAAAGGACCACTCGATCCTATGAGGAAGGAAGTATTTTTATTTGTATTTTAAAAATGAAAAAAAAATAAAAGAAACTTGGAAAGGTCAAGTGTCTTGCCCAAGGTTATGTAGCTGGTAAAAGGACACAGCCAGAATTCTAGCTGTGGCACACGGTCTGAGTGCAAAAGCGACATAAAGTATACAAAGCGATACAGTGATATAGGAGGCTGGAAGTGATGGCTAAGGTAAATTCGAGGCGGTAGGGTTTTGATGACCGGCAGTTGCCCACATCGTCTCTGGCCCCTTGCTTTTGGTAATTGACCATAACACATGTATACTAAGAATCCACGAAGTGTATTATACATTAAGGGAAGTCGTTTTGAGAGAAGATATCTGGAGCAGCATAAATGACTGTCATAATCATGACCATCCAGTGAAATGAAGTTCTAAGTACCAAACATTCTGTGCCCTCAGCACACAATGGCCTTGCACCTAAAAACAGGAATTACATTTTATTTGTCTTTGATCAGAAGACAAAAATGTATGTCATAGCACCAGCTCAGACCTTGCCCATTGCCGGGCACAAAGTAGGCACTAGATTACAAGATACTCCATTTTTACCTTTATTTATCCCAATGCCTATCATAGTGCTTGGCTCAAAGTAGGTGCCTAATGTATATTAGCTATTTGCTATTTTTTGACTAGTAAACACTTATTACTTAATAAAAAACTAACATTTATTGAGGCTCCATACTAAGCATTCCAGGCACTATTACTTCTGACCCTTATACTCATCTAGAAAGGTAAGTATATTTAACACCACCACTTAATAATAGAATTTCCAGAGGTTACATACTTTGTCCAAGGACACAGAACTGTCAACTGGTAAGTGGCAGAGTCAGAAGTTGGAATGAATGGGTTTTCAGAATTGACCAAAGAAGATGAATGTCTGTCACTCTCCAAGTGATCTGCGGGCCACAGTTAGAAGCTTGGCATTCCTCAGAAATCTTATTTCTTAAAAAAATCCATACCTTCTGCTTTCTAGCATGCCCATGGTTAAATCAATCTAAATTAATATTTTAAACTGTTGACCAATTTCATTATTTACCTCACCCTTTCCCCCAAACTTTAGGTTATCTGATGCTTCAGAAAGATGTATAATATTTGTTTTGTGACTTCTCATTTTCCTGGCAGATTATATTGTGTCTCAGGGGTATACATGCTCCAGGTTGAGAAGGAAGCTGGACAAATCTGGTAAGCTTCCTAGAAGGAGTGAGTTGTGAACTGGAATTTAATTGACTGGCAAAGAGAAACCTGGGAACTAAATTTTACAGCTCTTCTTCCCCCATCCCCTATCCCTAAATCCTTTCTTACTTTGACTCTGGTAGAGCAGAGTGGAGACCCAATGCAGAGTTCAGAATATATAATAGGTCCAAAGTGGCAAATAAATTAGTGAGTGACTGGGTGGATGGGTGAAGTCTGGTCAGCGATGGGCATCAGCACCTCCTTGTAAAAGCCAATGGCCTGAGAGAAGCTAAGGGGGACTTTTAGATTCTAAAGGGGCTCCCTTGAGAAGGAAGATACAGCTGCCAAAGTCATGACAGCCTTACCACCTCTATGAATTCTTTCTAGATCTTAGGCTATTATTGATGCTGCTATGATCCCTAAATGTCAGTCAGCATCCTTTGCTACTAGCGCTGAATACTCATGATCAATTGGGAAGATAACTTAGAGGATCCTGGAGGTCTTCTCATCCATTCTTCCAATTTTACAGAAAAGGAAACTGAGGCATAGAGAGGGAAAAATGAATGACCCAAGTTTACATGGTTCAGTGGAACTGTTCATTGCCTGTTCAACAGCCATTTCCTGCTCCTTGTTTCTTTCTAGCAAAACCTCAGTTTTATTTGATATCAGGCAACCATGGTTTCAAAAAAGACCTTATCTACACTCCTCTGTCCCCAGAGAATGAATCTTGATTAGCTTGAGCTAATCTTAATAATTCTATTTTCTCTTCTAGTGACTGATTTGGGAATGGGTATGTGATATAACTCTAACCAATAAAACATGAAGGGAAGCCTGTTGATGGGGCCTTTTGTAAAAGTTTTCTTCCATCTTAAAGAGCAATGATAGTAAAGGCTACAATCGTAGTCTCTATGGCTTTGGAGTTTGTCGAGTGAGGACAGGATGCTTGGAGTCATTGCGATCAAGAACAGTTATGTGGAGGACAAATGCCAACACACTGTGGATGGCTAAGTGTAATGAAATACACTTAGGGAGCAACTAGTAGTGATTGGTAGAAGCTTCTAGAGATGGCCTCCCATGGATAATTTTGAGGGTTCAGTGGGAAAGATTACTGGGATTGATTAATACGTTTGTTTTAGTTGTTCAAAAAATGGATGCTCCTGGGACAAGAATTTGTTATCTGAGCTGTGGTTTCTCTTCCCTTAAAGGTTCAGAAAAAAGCCATCTTCTTGGTCTTTTCCATAATGTCTGGCACTCAAATGTGACAGCCTTCTTACAAGCTGGATGAACCTCCTACCACACTGCAGCCATCTGGGAAGGGAGTGGACAGTGGTGTGATTTCTCACATATCAGAAGCTCAAGGCCATCCATCATCCTGTGCCCAGACTGAAACAGGCCACCGAAGCAGGCCATCTGACCCTGTCTTGCATCAGAAAGATAATTCTTATCATCGTTCCACAAACTGAGCTTGTAAATATAGACAGGATTAGATTGTGATCAGTGCCCTGGACTTGCCAAGGCAATGAGGTTCTAGTGACAGCTCTTTCCCAGGCCAGGCATTGAATATATCTTCCCCACAGTGACAAGAACAGTGTCAGGGAGCACACTGGCAACATGATCCTTCCCAGTGACAAGGGGAGAAACCTCAACTGCTCCACTTCTCAGAGTCTATTCTTGAACCAGGCTCAGGCCCAGACTGAGAATAGAATCCCTGCGTCCTGAACAACTGCCCTATTTGTGGTCTCCAGATAGAACACCATGTGTCACGTACTGACAGGCAAGTGGGGAGCGTGGAGGAGGTAGCAGGACTCCCAGGAATCTCTTGAGAGAATTCTTTGTGTCAGGGAGGGTGTACCTTCTACTTGCCTCCTGGACTGTGGGAAAAGGAGGAATTAGCAGTGGTAGCAGGGAGCAAAGAGACCTCTAGATCCCAGGTGATCAGACAGATTATAAGCCCAGGATACATGTCAATGGTTGTTCACACAAGAACACTAACATAAAACATTGTCAACTAATGATTCCAGAGCAGCTCTTGCTGTCTCTGGCTTCTGGCATTATGCCCTCCCTGAGCAAGGCATGCTTGGGATTCCAAAGTGCGTCTTCAGCCTAATATGCAGCTGGGATGGTCAAGTGTTTAGAGCATTAGACTTAGACTCTGACAGGGTCTCCTCACGCCTATTTGAATCTTACTCATCGTGACAGTTTTAGTCAGCTGCCTGCCATTTCTCCCCTCTCTCCATATACCATGATTTTGTCTAGCTCTTCTGATTAGTGATTGAATTGTGATTAGTCAAAGTCATTCACTGTAATTTTATGCACCAGATACTTACATTTCCAGCATCCCTTACAGTGATGGCTGGTTATGTAGCTATTTTGGCCAGTGCAATCTAAGCAAAAGTCAGCTGAGCGACTTCTTGGAAAGATTTTGCATTTCAAATAACATAATCAGATATGGCTGGCACCACTCTACCTCCTCTTTTTGTCTTAAACATAGATAAAAGATCTAAAGCTGTGGCTGCTGTCTTGAGACACGTGGTACACAAAATTGAAAAGCTATGATGCTGAAGATCTGGATTAGAAAGAGGGAAACACACAGGGACTTTGATGCCATTGTTGAATAGCTGGAGACTGTCTACCCACAGGCTTTTTGTTACAGAGAAAAATAATTCTACTTTTTCAAAAGGTACTGCTTGCTGTGTTTTCTGCTATTTGCAGCTGAGAGCCTTCCTGACGCATTGCCTGCTTTTCCCTAAGCTCTGTACGTGTAGGGACTCTGTCAAACATACTTCCTTTTGATTCACCAGTGCCAAGAACCATGCCTAGAACACAGAAGGGACTTGATGCACAAATAAAACAAATTAATGAGTATCTCGGAGCTTCTCTAAAAGAGCTTTAGCCTTTGGGGGACATCTCTCTCCTGATCCCCAGATAATCCCCATGTTTCTGGCTCAGCAGAGGTGGGAGTTCCCTGAATAGGCAGATGGGTTCATGATACCTAAGCCACTGCAGAAACATGTCTGCTATATAATGTCTTTTAGCTCACAGTTTCATTACTGGGAAAAATAAGACATCGAATCACTCTATAAAAGCTGAAAAAAAAATTTATTTTCATCTTTTTCTAACAGTCTTGGTTAGGGGCGAGTGGACTAGTCTTATGTCAAACTCTGCTCATCAACAAATAGTGATCTAGCAGGAGAGAGACCAGGGAAAATCTCCCACTTGGTGATAGCCAAATCAGGGAATGTTGCTTGATATATTATCCAGACGGAAGAATAATATCTCCTGGAAAGTGAAGTAGTTCTTTAGTGAAGTGGGGAGAAAATATTTTAAGAGTCTCATTAACTATTGACGTAAGAAGAGATTGAACTAAAAAGAAAAAAAGCATCCTGGTTTATTGAATATAATTGGACTCTCGTAGATAATTCAAGCTATGTACGGGTGCAAAACAAAGTATGAATTAGCCTATAATCATCAGGATTTGATAAATATAACTGGAACCAGTAGTATCTTATTTTTCTAGTGTGGTATAGTAGAAGGAAGAATTTTTGGAGTTCACAAACCTAATTGGAATCCAGCTTTCAATGTTTACTAATTTTGGATCAGTTACTCTGTGCCAGTACTCTGTTTCTCTGAGCCCTGATTTCTTTCTTCATAATACTACCAACCTCAAAGCGTTGTTATGAAGATCTAAATAAAATCATACAGGCAAAATATCTGGTGCATATTATTACTACTGCTACTTCCAATACTACTACTACTACTACTACTACTACTACTACTACTACTACCACCATCACTGCTATTACCAGCATCACTACTAACTCCACTATCACTACCATTACTACCACTTACTACCACCACCGCCACCACCATCGTTAGTTATAATAGAAAAGACAAAGCAGACTTCCCTTCACTGTTAGTTCTCTTCTGTTTCCAATGGAGTGTTTTGTTTTTTATTTATTTTTATTTTTAAAAATTAAACAAAAAATTTTTTTAATTTAAGTATAGTTGGTATATAATCTTATATTGGTTATATTAATTTCAGGTGTACAGTATAGTGATTTAACATTTTTATGCTTTAACAATGTGATCACCCACTAATTCTAGTAATCATCTATCACCGTGCAAATTTATCACAATATTATTGACTATATTCCTCTTCTGCTTTTCAGCCATCCCCCACTCCCTCCCTTCTGGTAACCACCCCTTTGGTCTCTGTCTCCATGAGTCTGTTTTTGTTTTGTTTTGTTTTCCTATTTTTTTTTTTTTAGATTCTACATATAAGTGAACCCATATGGTATTTGTCTTCCTCTGCTTGAATTCCTTCACTTAGCATAACATCCTAGATCCATTTGTGTTATCACAAATGGCAAGATTTCATTTTTATTGCTGCATAATATTTCATTGTGAGCATATATGTATATGTTTATGTATACATATGTGTATATATTTATACATATATATCACATCTTTATTCATTCATCTATCAGTGGACACCTAGGTTGCTTCCATATAGATGGAGGTATTATAAATGAAGAAGACAAACCTACCTTTCAATGAACTTGGAGGGAAAAATCATAGAATCAAATTTCTTTTCCTTCTTGAAAACAAATCACCTGCCTTTTAGTTTTAGAAAGACCATCTGGCAGGTGAATTGGCCTCACTGCTTTTAGCCCAAGGAGACAGGAGAAATACTGTCTGCATGTTCTCCCTGCCTGGCTTTGGAGTAGTGCTTTGAATTTCATGGCTTTGCAGGAGGCACGCCACCTCCCTCTGCTGCCTTCCTGTTTACAGGGCTGTGAGTTTTGTTTCTGTCCTACAGGAAAAATTTATGATTTCCTCTCTAGTTTCCCTTCTCCTCTGAGTCCCTAAATGCATGAGGTAGCTCACTTCACACTCTGTAGATGCTGCACGGGTATCATTTAAAGTCTGCTCACATCCACTACTCGTGGTGAGTGTGAGGACAGCATTGTGGCCAATGTGGGACACTGTCCTTTGGGTCCTCTCTCTGCCAGCCAGAGGGGGCTTTCTCCACTGATGAGTACAATGATGATAAAAAAACAGTGCTTCAAGTTCATAAGGAATGCTTTGCCTTTCTTAAAAAATACTTTTTCCTTTTTAAAATTATGATACCCCTGCACGATGGAAAATACAGATAAGCAAAATGAGGAATATAAAACTACTTATAATCAGAATGTACCGGTATTCACAATGTGTATGCTTTCGGTCTTTTTCCTAAGCATATTGATACACTTTGTTTTCAAACTGAAATGTAATCACACTCCATACTATAGTTTTCAGTATATTTTTATTAATCAGTGAGAAATCACCAACAGCCTGTCACATCTTTCAATACTTGTTTTCAGCATTGTTTGTTTCCATGGCCTATAACATTCTGTTACGGAGGTATCACCACTTACTATTTATTATTACTGATTATTATTTAACCAGTTCCTTGTTTGGGGGGCATTTGGGCTGTTTGTAATTTTTTTTCGTTATTACTAACAATGCTGTGGTGATTAACAGCTTTTTCACTTATTCATGATTTTCTCCTCAGGGTCTCTGCCTAGCAGACAATGTGCTGGGAGGGATGTGTATATTTTAAAGGTCTTAAATTTTTATATCACCAAATGGCCTTTCCCAAAAGGCTTTGTCAGTCTGCAGTGTGTGTGGCAGCACCTCAGACTTTCAAGATGCTTTCTCGGCAGATCCTCGTGATAGCCCCGTGTGAGAGGCAGGACAGATATGATTATTCATATTTTAGAAGCTGAGAGAACTCAACTGAAAGAAGTATCCCTAGGTAAGCAAATGAAGTGAATTGCCATAAAGAGACTTGCATGCAATAAAACAATTAAATGCTGAGGGACAGTTAACAAAACAAAACAACTATGGTAGCTTTTGTAGTAATTAGATCTTGGGAACACTTTTCTGTTAAGTGTTTGGCAATAAAACCAATTAGTCAGCATATGGGAGAGAGCTTACCTTTCTGTTTTCTGTCCTCAGAGGAAGATACCAACTCATCCAAGAGTGGTTAAGCGACTTGGCCAAGGTCATACAGTGTATTAGTGGCCAAGTCAGAGCTGGAAGCCAGTTCTTTCGACTTCTGGCCCAGTGCTCTCTGTGACAATGTGCTTTTTCCCAAATAGCTCTCACCATTGACCAAGTCACTCAAACTTTTACAGTTTTCTAGATTAATAATGTGGGGATTTTGTTAAAATGCATGTTCTGATCCAGTTGGTCTGGGGTAGAGCCTGAGTTTCCACATTTCTACCAAGTCCCAGTTGATGCCTCTGGGTCCAGACCATTCTTTGGGTAGAAAGCAACTAGACAATGGCTCAAAGACAAAGTAAATAATCTAGATCAAGATAGGGCTTTTGGAAAATAGTACAGCATTTTAAATGCTAATAACTAGGAAGGGTATTCCAGGTTGTTATGAAAGTCTAAAAATAAAGGTCTTATCCTTCTTCTGACAGAAACACCATGACGTGAGACCAAGTCCACAGGCCAAAGGCAGGCCTAGGGCCCTAGTGGCGAAGTGATGTTCCAGACACACCCATCAACAGCACAATAAGCCTCTTCATTGAGGGGAAGCAACAGCAGGGCCAGTAGCAGCAAGGCGACCAGAATAAAAGCCACTTTGTTTAGCATTCCAGAGGCATTCCCAGTGTCTCCCAGAGTCCTCATTAAGTACCTGGAAAATTACCAAGGGTTTCTCAGATGAGATGAGAGCCTCCTTCCACTGCAATTTGCCAACCATATGACACTTGGATGACAAAAACCCTGCACTTGATGAGGAGAGAAGAGGAAATGGAGCCTGGGCACAGAAACAGAAGGCCCTTGACTTGTGAGATTTCTAAATCACAGGCGTGGCTTGCTCTCTTGCATGTAGAGATGAAAGATGTCAGCGTTGCTGGCAGTTTTGGGAACTGAGCTTTGGGATTGCAATAATGGTTTTCATGGAATAAGAAGTAGGTGAGGGAGGCCTGTTTGGTGCATGGAAGAGTAAAGGGACCAGGGCCAGGCTGGGCCAGGCACTGCGCCAGGGAAGGATTGAGTGCAGGCCGTTTCTTTAGATATGGAACCAGGAAGTGCTGGCATTAAAGCAAGAATAACAGAATCACAGGAAAGGATTAGAGGTTATAGGATCCTGGTATTTTAAAGTCATGTCCCCTGGAGCTATAAAGAAGTCATTTTCAGGGACTGCTATTTGCTGTGAGGTATAAGGAGATGTAGGGCTGGTCCTTCATCCCCATTTCAGCATCACTTGGTGTTAATTTTATACATTGGAATTCTGAACATGATTTATCTCTATAAAGGATTTTATATTTGAAACTCGTTCTTTTCAAACCTCTTCTTTTTACAGCTCAGAAAAGAAAGGTGACTTTTTGAGACTTACAGCTGGCTCCTGACATAACACTGGTGTTCACACCCTCCCATCCCAGGTGTGGTGGCACTCCGGTACTGTAGGTCAACAGGACTTGAAATACCAGGCTGGATTCTTTTCCCTTTGAGCAGCCCATTATTCCCATTATTTTGCTTCATTTCTTTAGTACCAACCTCACCAAAACCCAAAGTAGTGCCCAGATTTACAATATTCCATTTACACCGTGGTCTGGAAAGTGGACTGGCCTAGGCTATGGTGAACAAGGTGACCTGTGTTGTGTGATATGTGTGGGTTTCAGCCAGCCCCCAATAACTTTCCATCTAATTGGAATTCCCAACATGGGTTAAGCCAGAAGTTTTCAAATGAACTCAGGTCCCAGGGCATCTGTGGAACACCATGAATTATTGACTTACTTAATTCCATCATACAAATGAGAAGCAACTTTACCAGCAGAAAAGCTAGCTGTATTATAAGCATACAGTATAATACTGTAATTGCATACCCTGTGTTAGTCGTTAAGACTAGTCACATGTATTCTAGTTCTTCCAGACACATAATGAACATACACTTCTCCATTTCCTTTCATAGACTTGGCCAAATAACATGCTTTAATCAGAGAAATGTGAGTGGAAGCTGTTTAAGTCAATGTATGATTCTCCTCATTCCCCTCCCTGTGCTGCAGTCTTGTACAAATCCACACTGAGATGGAGCCTCTGCTTGCCAGAGTCCTGGGGTTGCTGTTATGAGCTGAGCTCCTCTCCAACCTACATCAAATGTGGTGTGAACAAAAAGTACATCTTTGTTGTTTAAGCCATTCATATTATGGAGTTTTGTCATCATAGCGAAACCTCTCCTATCCTGACTGACACAGACGCTTATCAAAAATAAACCAATAAGCCGTTAAATGGACAATTGCTGATTTGGTCATAACTTTTATGTTAATTTAGGAGTTTATCTCTAACTTTGGAGGTCTAGTACCAAATAGCCACATGATCGGAGAATTCATATTTGAAGAATTTAGAACTGTATGAGGAAAATGATACTAAATTGACAATAATTGCAGATGAGCTTATGAAAACTTACATTCATTAAAGTAGACCATAAAGATAGCACAAATGACAAAGTCATGATATATGAAATTTAATGATATTAAATACCAAAATCAATGATATTTAATGCATGTTAAATTAGTGTCAGTGGCATGTGAACCATTGATTTCCGTTTATCACATTTGTTCAAGAGGACCTCTTCAGGATTACTCTTCTTAACACTAAGATGTTTCTTTCTGAGTCTAGCCCTCTCTTTCAGACTCCATGCCTTTCTAATTTAATGACAAGAAGTGGTTGACATCCATCTCCCTTAGACGTGCCATGGTAACAGAGAACTCAAATAATTTGTATTTTTGAGATTGAAATTATTTTGTACAATCCATATTTAATTTCCCTCTCAAGCTCTCTGGTAGGTACATACTCCTCAGCTCTGCTCATGCTAATGTCATACCAGCTTTTATGTGGCTTTCAAGTAACTTGGTGCCAATTTTGGTTCCAATTTCACATAACTGTATAACTCTAAATAAACGACCCAGCCTCTAAGCCTAATTTCTTACTTGACAAAGAGAGATCTGATTGGCCAACTTGAGTCAGATGTTTACTCTCGATCCAATTAATTGTAGTTGGGAGAGAGTCACATAGCACATAGGGCTGCCTTTTCCTAGCTGTGAGGAATATAAAATCCCAAAGAGAAAGATAAAGTCCACTAAGGGCTTCTTTAGCACAGAGAAACTTCTATACTTAGCAGGAAATGTTCATGGTTACCAAAAAAACTTACAGAAGTAAACTACATATTCTTGAATCCCATGTGAGGATTGGAAGAGGTTATTGTTTCATTTTCTATTTGTTTATTTTATTGACTACTAGCATTACTAGTGAAAAGCAGCAGTGGATGCCAAAAGCATAAGAAAAATTTACTGGAGAACTTGAAATTCAGTAAAATTTTATCTATTGGTTTAATTTTTGTAAATTAGGAATTTTATCTATTGGTTTAATTTTTGTAAATTAGGAAAAGTTTTTTTAAAATATATTTTAGTGACCTAATACTTTAGGTTGGCTTGAGAATATCATAGAAGCATTGATTATAATAAGCAAGAACACTATCTTCCTAAGCCCCAAGTTGTCCTTAATGTAGAAATAAAGCAGAGCTTCTCATTCTTTTCTGTCCATTAGAATCATTAGGGGAACTTAAAACAATGTAATACTCTCACACACTCGCTAGAATAACTGCACAATAAAATTGATGATGCCAAGTGTGGGTGAAGATATGGAACAATTGAAACTCTCAAACAGTTCAGGTGGTATAAATTGGTATGATTCCTTTAGACAATTCTTTCACAGTATCTACTAAAGCTGAAGATAAGCATACTCAATGACACAACAATTCCATTCTTAAATATACACCAAAACGAAATGCATACATATGTTCACCAAAAGATATGTGTTAGAATGTACAGTATTTATAATATCCCCAGACTAGAAACTACCCAGATGTGATGTGTTGATGTGATAGATGCACCAACAGCACGATAGATCATAAACTGTGGTATATTCACACAACAAAATACTAGACTGCAGTGAGAATGAATAAACTATAACCATAGCAAACATTACGGATGAATCTTATAAGCATAATTCTGAGTAAAAGCAATTGGACATAAAAAAGAACATTTTATATATTTCAGTTATAGAAAGTAATCTATGTGCTGGAAATCAGAGTACTGATTACCTTTGGGGAGAGTTTTAGTGCTGGAGACCTGTTTCTTGGTCTGGGTTCATGGGTTTTTGTGAAAATTCATTAACATGTACATTTATAGTTTATTCACTTTTCAGTATGTGTTATACTTTGATAAAAATCTTTAAAAAGATTAGTGATTCCTAGACCTGACTCCAGATAAATTAAACCTTACTCTCTGGGTGTGGAGCCCAAGTATAATACTGTACAAAGCCCTCTAGGAGATTTTTATTTACAGTCAGGGGTGTGAACTACTGGTCAGTGGAATGAACCCTGGCCCAAGAACTGGGGCACCTGGATTTAGATTCTGGCCTTGGGTAAATCATTGCTTTGGGCCTTCATTACCAACTGATTTAGCAGGTGATTCTAAGGTTCTTTTCAACTCTATGCTCCTAGAGTATTAGCATGGCTCTGCTAATCCATTGGATTAGTTGATATAATAGGTCCTGAGGGGGGATATGATGAAAAACAGATTTGGAGTGGAGGTGTGTGCCAGAATTATGCTCCAGCTGTTTACTGGCCCTACACAGTTGTGTGTCTGAGGGTGGGAGGTGTCAGATGAGGGAATTGCAGAAGACATGGGAAGCTACCTTAGTGTCTTTCACAATTTTACTTGTAAGTAGAACTAAGTGGAAATTGATTTTGTTTTTTCAGTTTGACATCATCGTCCCTTTGAAATAGGCTATGAATAAGTCAGGAAATAAAATTTTGAAAAATACTATCACTTGATGAAATCCTGTAGGTCACCTGGTTCAATGGTTTGCAACCATTTAAAAATAAGCTCTCCCTCACTTTTTTTTTCAGATTAAATTTATGCAGAATCAAAATTTATACCCAAATAACAAAAATAAATAGCTTCCTAGGAAGTTAAAGTGTTCATTTTTTTGTGAACAATATTTTATTTTTTGAGAAGTTATATAAGAACAATTTATATAATTTCGCTATGTAATTTTTTAAGCTGGGCAAATTGACGCTCAAAGAAGAGACATGTCTCATCCTAAATCACACATTAATTAATGACAAAGCCAGAGCAATCCTAGTCTCCTGACTCAGTAATTCTTCTTTTCATTCACCAAGCATCTGCTGAGCACGTACAAGTAAGAGCCAAAAACTGTGCCAGGCTTGAGAGATCCAGTGGTGACCAGGTCACAGTGAGTATGGGTTTACTGGACCTTGATCTTGGCCTTGTCACTGGGGTCTAAACTGGAGTCCATCACCTTCGTCTCTGATAATTCCACGGTCAGACAGACTCTGGCTTTCCACAGCCACCCTTGGGATGGCTTCCATGGCACGTGGCACAACCGAACTCTGAAGAGGCTTTCCTCTCTGAAGATGCTTTGAGAGTGGTTCAAATCGAGCTGGCTGCAGGAGGTGTTAATGTGTGGAGTGGCACCACTTCAGTTTGCCCATCACTGAAGGGTGTTACGCAGGCTGGGAACCAATGCCAAGAAATGGCTGAGACTTGAAACGCTGGGCATCAGCTAACCCTCATGGGAGAACTCACATGGACATAGGCAAATGGCTCAGTGGATCTGGCACTGATTCCCTCCAAGCTGCTCATCTTTCTTTAGTTTAAATATTGAGATTCTGAGTAGGATTTTATTCTAATAAAGATTTCTGTGACTAAAACTGTTTGACAACCAAATTCTACTCAAACCTTTCCTGATGACCAGTGAGAATCAGTCTTATTATAATTATTATTTTGTTTCCATGGAAAGCAATTTCACAACCTTTCTAGATAATCTGTGTTAGAAGAGTCTGCCTTATATTAAAATTAAATTCCAATGTGGCAGTTTAATTTGAAATAGCTCTATAATCTTTTAAATGGAAAATGGGGACTAGCCGATGGCCAGACTAGGCCCTGGTCACAGGCAAAGCATATTTTCCATTGCATTAGCTTTCATGCCCCTTTCTGCTGTCCCGACATTGCTCCTTATCCTAGGATCCCACCTTATGCACCCTTTGTGATCCAGGCCCCTTCCTCTCGAGCTCCTCCCTGTTCCTGCCATATTGCAACTTACCAGTCACCTGCCTTATTGCTGCCAAATGTTGCTGGGAGATGTCATTCTCATTTCTGGAAAACCGTAACCACATCATTAGGTTGGGATATAAATATGATCACATCTCAATCTCTTTTTTACAGTTAGTTGCTCTAGCTCCTCTGCTTTTAGCATTAGAAAGTCAGATAGCCTCATTTGAAGTGTATCTCCTTCACAATTAGCCAAAAATTGCGAGTAGCTATCAATACCATTTCCAAACTAGGCCAAGACAGAACTGGAATGCTCTATCATTATAATAGTGTCACAGTTTTGATTATACCAGTCCACCTCTCAACTGTCCATGGATATTTGTCCAATGATGCAGGGAACTCTGAGTGATCACAGCGGGGCAGCACTCTCAGACTCAAGGTCATAGTTCTCAGTTCTCTTATGTGCTCAGCAGATGCTTCCAAAGCATGGTACTGGTCAGGGTGGCTGGAGTCCAAGGGACCCTGTGTCCTGTGGCCTCACCCTGTGATATGCCAACTGCCTTAGCCTTGTATTAAACCCAGGACATGAGCCCAATGCCCCCTTTTTATTGTGGCAATTGCTTCCTGGGGTTTTGATGTTCTTTGCTGCTAAGGGGGCCGTAGTCGGGGCTACTTACTTCTTTGTGTTCCTGTGGGAAGAGAGGTGTGGCTGTGGCCCCTTCCCGCCCAGCAGGCCTCCTTTGCAAATTGCTTCTCATCCTCTGCTGCCCCACTGCCTCAGGGCGCTACACACAAAGTGGAGGGAAGAGGGCAACCTTGGCTAGAACACAGGAAAAACTCCCTGTTTCTTTCTTTCCCAGAAAAAGGTCTCTCAAGTGATTTTTTTTTCTCGTAAATATAAAAGTCTGCTTCAAGGTGACTTGCTGTCTCTACTTCTGGACACAGAAGGGGCTGGCATTGCTTAATTCCACCTCACCAGCCACCGCTTTACAAATGCGCATTAACTCCAGCAGAGACTACAGGCCAGCAGTGACTCAATATGTCACACCCTGGGGCATTCATGTCCTAGTTAAACAACTTGCTATTTCTTAAACATACTCAGAGCTTTCTTGTTTTCAGGCCTGTGCTCTACCTCCTTCATTCTCTCTCTTGTAGAAATGCTTTCTCTTCAATCTTTACCTATAAATGCTGCCCATTCAGAAACCCATTCTTCCACTCGGCCTTTCCTGGATACCTAAATTCTCTTTTCGAGAGACCACTGCCTCTGCTTCTCTCTCTTTCTCACTGCACTTTTGTGGCCTCCCTGGTTTGTGAGTCAGTGACACAGCACAGTGCAGCTACTTGGTCTGAATCCTGGCTCTCTGTGTTTTGCCTATATGGTCTCAGGAAATGTACTTAACCTTCCCGAATCTTATCTGTAAAATGAAGATGATAATTGTTATTGCCTCATGAAGTTATCGTGAAGCTTGAGTTGGATAAATCATGCCTGGTACATAGAAAGTTAGCTATTCATTCAATAAATATTTATTGTGGGCCTGAGGATGTCATGGTAAACAGACCGAGTCCTTGACTTCATGGAGCTTCCATTTTATTGGGGAAGAAACACAATTAACAAACAAATAAATAATAACAACAGTAGCTATCACATGTTAAGCATTTTCTATGTGCTGGTCACTGCTGGAAGTATTTTCGTTATTCTCTTTTGTCCTCCAAAAACCTTCTGTGCTACATAACAATTGTCTGTTGACAGATAGGAAACTGCAACTCAGGGAGTTACTAATTTGCTCAAAATCACACAGCTAAAAAATGGTGAAGCCAGTGGGGGAACCCTGACAATAGGACTTTAAAGCATGCACTTAAGTGTTAGGAAAAAAAATTAAGCCAGGAATGGGGAAAGGCATGAGGGGGACAAGAGAGCATAGGAGGCAAAGGAGATTGGGAAAGAACTCTGAGAAAGTGACATGAGCTGGAGAAGGTCAGGACAAGCAGAGGGAAGGGCAAATACAGAGACTCTGAGGCAGGAATGAGCTAGACTTGTATGGACCAGCAAGAAGACCGGTCCAGTCTGACCTAGTGACTGAGGGGAGGAGGATGCAAGATGAGACTGAGAACCTGTTCATTTTAATTGTTTTAAATGCTATTAGTTTTCAGCCATTATAAATATAGGTCTTGTGTCTCCCATTAGCCCAAGAAGCAGGAACTGTGTTGTTCATGCTGGTATGTGACCACAGGGCCCAGCTCTAGACCTTATTAAATATTAGGCATTTAATATTTTTTTGTTATTGTTGAATTAGAAGTTGAGTCTAATTGAGAAAATCACAAGCTCTGCCAAAAAAGATTGCTGGCTTTGCATCTTGACCTGGCCTCTTACTAACATCTGTGGGCAGCGCTCGCTCTCTCTCTCTCTCTCTCTCTCTCTCTCTCTCTCTCTCTCTCTCTCAATCTGTTCCCTTATTTGTCAAATGCAGAGAGATCAGGTTTCCTTTACAGCATTTCGTTTTTCAGGATTAAGAGAGATAATGTGTACAAAACAGCCAGCGCATAGTAAATATTCAATAATGATTATTTCTTAACCTTTCCCCTTCTACTACTTTGATCTCTTAACCTTAAAATCATCCATCGATCACCCTACCCCTCCAAGAAATTTTTAATTCTCTAAATGCCTTAGAAAGCTGGCCTATCCCCTACCCTAGATAATGTCTTTGGGCAAAAATGACTTCTTCCTCTTGTCAAGACTCCATGGTAGCTTGAGGCATAACCCTGAATCAACATGTCTGGCCAATCCTTGCTCCAGGGGTTCTTTGTTGAGATCAACTTGACAATAAACTAAGATTTCAGAACTGTGCATTGCCTGGAAGCTCTCACAGGCAAGGCCTTACTCTTAGCTTACCAGTTCCGGCTAATTCAGGACCACGATTACATCTGTGGAACCCACCACTGAGAGCCAGGCTGCAGCCAGGACTGAAGTGTACAGTGCAATTGCCTTCTTCCTGCCAAATGGCCCCTTATCAGTGACTCTGTGGTCCCTCCAGGACACAGACAATTCTTACTTTAGCTCTTGGCCAGTTCCTGGATGATAACATTACCTGGGACACCCTCAGATGGGAGGCTACTCCTTTTACTGTTAGTCACTTCAGCACCCAAGGAACTGAGTCCTTCTCCTTCTCTTGCTTGTGACCTAAGAATTAAGACTTGACCTCTTATTCTTCTTTCTCCCTTAAACTTGTTTTGTGGTGAATCATCTGGAGCATATGACCCTTTCAGAGCTAAATCTGACTCCTCTGTGAGAAATTTCAGGGCATATGTAAAATGTAGGCAGGCAATTTACAGGAACACTCCAATGTCTCAGAGACCGGCTTGGCCAGGCTGTATGCATTCCACTCACGCCCAGTCTGGTCAGTGCATTTGCTCAGTGCCAGCTCTTGGTGAAACTGGTCCTTTCTGGCTGGCCAACGATTCTCACTCTTCTGTAGTTACTAGGATCCTTCTCCTGGATTCTACACCCACTGGGAAACCTGTAAGGTTTCTTCCACCTGGGCCCCAGAGCCTGGGGAAATTTATTATCAATGTCTAGCCTCTCACTTTAAACAGCTCCTCCAGAACATTTTTTTCCTTTTGTTTCTCCTTTACTTAAAGAGGAATTTATATTTACAAAACGACTCTCTATTTATTAGGATTATTGTTAAACTCAGCAAAAACAGGGAAGACCCAAATGTTCATTGAATCAGGCCATATGGCAATTGCTATAGAAACATTTGTGGGGTCGAATTAGGTTTTTGAAGAATACACAGGTTACATCCTGTTCAGAAATCCAACTCAGTCCTGAGTGTGTAGGTCTCACAAATAGGATGGTAGATCCTTTTTCACAGTCCTTTCAAATGGAGCAGGTGCTGACAGGCTGGGGGCAGAAAGAGGTAATGATCAAGGGAAGGCGGAAGCTGGGCTGCAGTTTGATAGAAGCTGCAACTTTATTCATCATCCACCAGATTAATTGTAGTAGAGTGAGCAGGACTTCCGATATTACATCTGTGGGTGAAGGGCTTTGGCAACTATCAAACTGACCAACACAGGCCAATACAAAATCCAGTTGCTTGGTAGGTTCTGGAGGTAGATACTGTGGCCCACTTAATTTTGTATCTCCAGTGCCTGGGCCTGGTACATAGTTAACACTCAATAAATGAATAAATCAAGATATGGGCTATATATAAACATGATAGGAATTTTAGAAGAGTGACATTGTTTTAGACTTTCTTAGGATCTTAAAGGATGAGACATGAGATAGCTGTGTAATATGTTACCAAGTAAGGAACGATCTAAAAAAACAACTTAGAGTGGGAAGCTGCCAGCATGCCTCTGAGAAATGGACACAGCTGGTCACCTTGATTCATGAAGAGTCATTCAAAGGGTATCTTTTAGTTAAGCAAATATAAGCAGACGCCTATCGGCCTGGGAGAAATGTGTATAAGGGACTTGTTTTCTTTTGTGGCTTAATGATAGCTGCTTCTCCCCTTGGTTTGCAGCACTCTAAAAAGGTTGGGTCAATTCTCATTATTCGAGGTCCAAGATTCTTCAGGTGGGAAAGGACAGGAGCATAAACTCATTTCGTAGAGTGTGGAACTGAGGGGAATCTGATGGAGGTGACCTGGGGTGGCCACCACCTTTGACTGACTGACAGAAAATCATTCTAAGGTGTCCAAAAGGGGACTTACTGCAAGAGAAAGGGGAGTCTGACTCTATGACTTGGGCTGAAGAGAGGACATGAAGATGGCTCTGGAAGCCATTAGAATCATGCTCTGGGGACATGGTTCAGCAGGTAAGTGTGATTATAGGAATTATAACCTGCAATATAGGGCAAGGGGATAACTCTGGGCAGACAAATACTTTAAAATGGTCTAGGGCAATTCTTCACTTGTGTAGGCAAAAGTGAACAGATTAGATTTTCTATTTGTTTCACTTGTACTTACACAGCCCTTGGAATTCTTGTACAGATTTTAGGGGAAGGTAGAGGGAAATACGACCCTAATAAGAACATATAGGACCTCCTGGGGGTTAATTGAAAAAAAAAAAAGTAGTGACTATATTTGTATTCTAAGCTAATGAAGTAGGTCATGCAAGTTACAGGTTGAGAAGCAAAGGAAGTTTGTCAGGTGGGAGGGACCAAATCAGCAAAGGTGTGGAGGGTGTGGAGATGCAAACAAGTCTGCTGTGTGTTTTGTGATGTGATGAGAAATCTTGTCCTCACAGTAAGAAGGGTCACGTTGTCTAGTGGCCATATACGAGCCAGTGTGGATAAATGAAATTGAATTATGAATGGGTTACTACAGTGACAGGGCAGAAGTATGCACATTATTGCCAGGAGGCCATGACTTTTGGAGAAGGTAAGCCCAATAAGTCATTCTGATGGTGACCTGAGGGATGGGTAGGAGGGACAAAAACCTGGAGCAGGAAGGCCTTTGGTCCAGGGGAAGGCTATCTGATGTCTTGAGAGCAGGAATTGTATTTTTTTCACCTCGGATCCTCAGAAAGTGTTCAATAAAGTTTTGTTGCATTGAATAACAGGTGTTCAATAAAGTTTTACTAGGTGTTCAATAAAGTTTTGTTGCATTGAATAACAGGAATGCTAGTACATGGTGGGAAGTAATCTTACTTCCTGATTGGACGAGCTCACCCACAGTGGAGAGAGTGATCTGCTTTACTCAGTCTACCAATTCAGATATGAATCTCACCCACAAACAACCTCACAGAAACAACAAGAATAATGTTTGACCAAATGTCAGGGCTACCAGAACACATACCAGAAACCTGTGGGAAAATTTCTCCTCGTGAAAAAATAGTCTCTTCCATGTACCAGGTCTGGACGTGAAGCCTGGCACCGCCTTCTCACAATTTGCCTGAAGAGGAAGCCAACCATGAGGATGCCAGAGTAGAAAAACATTAGGAAACATCTCCAAAGCCTGTCCCACCTCACCGAACGTGTTTTGTGAAGTATCACCATTCTTATCATTTATTCCAGCTTTGAGTCAGAGCTTTTGTCACTTGCACCTGTATCTTACCTGGTATAATCATAAAATAAGATTGGGGCTTGGCTTAAACTAAGTTAAGGATTTCTTTATTCCAGGACTTCTCAGTGCAACAGCATTTATTATGTGGATATGCATTACAAATACCCCAAAGTAGGATATGACATGCAGCATTTCCCAGACATGCGCAGCCACGCAAACCTTTGTAGAGAAGAACCCTGTGGGACTGATGTTCCATAGAAATGCTACTCTAGGCAGTGAGAATTTAGAGCAGGTAGATGATAGCCGTAGTGCTTAAACTCTACCCTTTCCTCCTTTAGCCACATTAAGAATTTCGTCTCCTGTAATTATAAAATTTAAGGAAACTCAGAAATAGCTCCCCAGAAAAAGATTGCAAGCCCTGACTTACTCTACCGATTTCTTAGTCTTCTTCCACTTCTCAAATTCTGTGGAGTTTGTATAATTTGGTATGTTTACCTTTGAGCATTGAACAAAATTTCCCTTCTTTTTTTTAGTCACTTGCCAACATCTGCAAATGAAGTTGAGAGATATATCTATATCTGTATCTATATCTATATCTGTATCTATATCTATATCTATATCTATATCTATATCTATATCTATATCTATATCTATATCTATATCTATCTACATATCTATATATCTATATAGACATAGATATATTACATTGCTCAACCATTCTTATTCTGGAATGAATTATTTAAAATAACCAACTGAGTAAATCTCTACTCAGTGGGTCACTGACTATCATTCAAGCTCTGACTACATTTTCTTTCTTTCTTTCTTTCTTTCTTTCTTTCTTTCTTTCTTTCTTTCTTTCTTTCTTTCTTTCTTTCTTTCTTTCTTTCTTTCTTTCTTTCTCTTACTCTCTTTCTTTCTTTTCCTTCCTTCCTTCCTTCCTTCCTTCCTTCCTTCCTTCCTTCCTTCCTTCCTTCCTTCTTTCCTTCCTTCCTTCCGCTCTCTCTGTCTCTCTGTCTCTCTGTCTCTCTCTTTCTTTTCCATCAAGGAAATGGCTTGAGACCACAAAGGGCGGTGTTACAATGTTTTCTCTGCAGTTAGTGATGTGGTAGACAAATGGCATAAAACAGAGGCATCTGTTTCTTCCCAGATGGGAAAAATTGCTTCTGTGGCTTTTCTTGATCTATGTTAAATTCATTATGATTTTCAGACTAAAACTACTTTGGCCTTAAAAAGCAAAAGGGAAAAAGAAGAGAAAAATATGTGGCAGATCTTTGTATTAAGTGACTGTCCCCTTTGAAGACATAAAGAAGTATGTAACCTCAGGCAGACTAATTATTCTCAGTTTCCTCCCCCACACCATGGGCTGCTAACCATGACCCTTGATGTGAACTAAGGATGTAGCGAACAACCAATCTCCTGTGAGGATGAGATAATACATCGCTGTTGTTTTCTGCCCTCAAGTCGTGCTGTGGTGGAGTCACCGCTGAGAACGACCTGGGCTCCAGGACTCTAGGGTGTCTTGTGGTAGGTGGTAATTATCATGAATTGGGGGTCACGGAGAAAAACATTTTTTTCTGTCACAGTCTTTCCTTTGTTAGAAGAAAGGTCTCATGCCTACCCAAAAGCCCAAACCTCAAAGTCCTCTCCTGGGAATTCCTCTTTAATCCTTAGAGGACCACATTGCTCAGTTTGAGTCTCATGTTGATCCAGATTGTCCAACTCAGAAGAAATCCCTTGCTTTTCTAACTGTTTACTGAGGCCAAAACAATATGGGAACTGCTTTAAAAAGCCCAGCGTGGGCCAGACGGGTGGACTTTCATTTCAGGGCAATGATTGTATGTTTTTTTCTGACCAGATAATTATTGGTAACAGGACAGAGAAGAAGCTTGATCATAAATCAACAAAGTGAAATTAAAAATTAACATGTTCCTGTTTGCTCAGCTGTAATCTTTGAATTAGTCAATATCCAGAGACTGTGCCGGTAACCTGTTTTGAGGGTGGCCACAGATTCTGCTTAGAGACCAGCCCAAGTCAACAGTTAAGGCTGAGACCAGTTGGACAAGACTGGGATTAAATACATCTGGGAGATGGATACTCACAAAGTTCTTGGAGATTTCTGGCAGGGGGCTGGCATTTGTGGTGCTGGGGAGTGGTGGGTTTGAGAGTCCTGATCTTTCCATGTGGCATTAATTCCATTTCCATTCTAAGGAGAGCCAAGGTCATCAGGAAACACCTTTTCCCTCTTATCTCTTCTGCCCCATTCTCTCTTCCTAGCCCAAAATGGCTGCCAGTCTGATGGAGGTGTATGGGCAGGAGGCAGGGAGATGGCTGGTCAGTGCTGGCGGGAGATAGAGGCGCAACTGTGAATCTGGGGATGACTCATCCCATTTCCTCTCTTCATCTTTGGGGCTGAAGATACCTGTGAAGAAGAGGATGATGATAGAAAATTTAATTATAGTTTAGTATTCTAAATATATCTGTTCCTAGCACGTAGTAAGCAATCAGTTCCTTTTTGGTGAATGAAGAAAAGGATGAATGAGTGGAGTTGGACTACAGAAGACTGGAAATCAGGAACAGGGATTTTAATTTATATGGGAGAGATAGAGAGATTTTGGAAAAATTTCCACTTATTAAGTTTAACCATTCATGTGTTGTTGAGGTTTTTTAAATAGCACGAGTGTACTACATTTGTAATTAGATGAATTAGTAACACAGAGAAATATTTATGGTACACTTAGTATATCTCACGAACCATCTAGACCCTGGGGATAGAGAGATGAGTAAGTAGTAGATGCTGCACTTAAGGGGCCCACAGTTCAACAAAGGAAGATCAGACAAGCACTCATTTAGCAAGGTAGAAAGGACTCAGGGTTTGCTGAAATATTACCTCCCCTGCTGCCCTGACTTCATTCTTTTAAGTTAAGATGAAAAAGTGCTTGGTGTCACTAAGTATAATTACTGTGCAGCATGGTTCCAAAGCATAGGGAGAGCCCTTCCTTCCTGAAGAGGCAGTGGTGAGGCTTTGTCCTGGCCTAGGAAACCCTGGCCTGGTTCTGTCCTCTAAGATGGCCTCTCTGCCAGCCTGTCTGGTTAAACTCAGCCCCTCCCCTGGCCTTACTAGCTTACTCTCAGTGACCCTCAGCCTTGAGGCTGCAAGGACAGAGTCCCAGGGGAAGAGAGGTGTGAGAGGGAGCTCCTAGCACAGAGGGAGAAGCAAGGCTCACTGATCAAACCCAGTGTTTGTGCTGGAAGGGCCTTAGGAACATCATTGTTAACACCCCTGTTTTATGAAAGATGAAACAGAGGCTCAGAGAGGGTAAAGGCTTGCTCAAGGTCACACAGTGAGTCAATGTCAGGCCTGGAGCTGGAACCTAGATTTCTGGAATCCCTAGGCTTGGGGGTCTGCCCTATTCCAGGACTCCCTTGCTTCTTACTGGGCTGGCTAATTTCCTCTTTCCCCTTCAATCATCATAGCAACCTCCAAATGTGTTTTCCTGGCCCTGAGCTTGGTCAGTGTTCCCAGGCTAAAGATTTTACCTCTGACTTGAAAACCCATATCCTAAAAGATATTTGCACACCGATGTTCATAGCAGCATTATTCACAGTGGCCGGGATATGGAAGCAACCGAAGTGTCCTACGATAGATGATTGGCTAAAGAAGCTGTGGTACATACATACAATGGAATATTACTCAGCCATAAGAAGAGATGAAATACTGCCATTTGCAACAACATAGATGGACCTCAAGATAATCATGCTAAACGAAATAAGCCAGACAGAAAAAGTTGAAAATCACATGATTATCACTTATATGTGGGATATAAACCTAAAAGCAACCGATGAATAGGACAAACAAACAGAGACTCATGGACATGGACAATAGATGGGTGGTTACCAGATGGGAGTGAGTAGGGGGAGGTAGATGGGGTAAAGGGGATCAAATATGTGGTGACAGAAAGGTATCTATGGGATGTGAACACACAGCATAAATATATATATGCCTTGCTGTTAAAGTATACAGCCAAAACTTATTGGATTTTGTTAACCAATTTCACCAATAAATAAATAAATTTATTAATTTTTTAAAAAATTATCTACAAAAAAAAAAAAAAGATTTTACCCCTGGAAGTCTAGGTAGGGGCTGGGGAGATTCAAGAGCAGCCTGTTCAGTGCTGAGCACGGGCCAGGTGGAATGCCTTTAACCACCTATAAGAGTCAAGCCAGTAAGGTCTGGAAGGTGGTTTCGAGGGGAAACCACACAGCGGTAACCTCATGTTTGGCAGGCTGGGGTCAGGCTAGCATGAATAGCCTTGGGAATAGGGTGGTGTAGTATGTATATGTGTTTGGGTGTGTGTAATTATATACACATCTGTGTTAGCATAAGTAGATGTGGATTAAGTATGTGTGTGTGCATGCAGCCATTAAAAAGAATTAGACCCATATGTACTGAGATGAAGGCGTGGCCTAAAAATAGTGTTAAAGATACAAGTTGCAGAAAAATCAAGTTTAGTAATGATCCCATTTTTAGATCTAAAAATCCTCGATGTTTATGTTAGTGTCAGCTCAGAAAAAGATACAGAAAGATACACTCTACATTACTAACATTTATTACATCGAGGGATTGAGATATTACTTTAAAGGATTCTCTGTAGTATTTGCCTTATTACATAAAGTCTGTTACCTTTGTAATTATAAAAATCTTGCATAATACAGAAAAGAAGATAGTGTGTGTCCTTATGTGTGCATGTAAATATGTTCATGTGCATACACATGTACGTATGTGTCTGAATGTTTAGGGTGTGGGAAAGCAAGCCTCAATTTTCTCTTTTGATGAAAATTCCAGATACTGGTCATGTCCCTCAACCCTTGTACTTTGGAAAGAACCCTCAAGGACGTGCACCTTACTTGAAAGTTTTGAAATAAGCAGCACCTGCATTGCAGGTGTGGGCCGTTTCAGGGCTCTCAGCTTAACCAAATGGCTTTGGATAACTTACAAATGGGAGAGGCTGGAGCAGAGGCTGCTACCTTGCAGCCAAGACCATTGGTGGTTTAGAGGCTTCTCTGGGGAAATCACATCCCTTTTTGCACAGTATTTGTGGGGCAACTCGGGTCTGCAAAGAGTCGTGTGCAATAGAAAATAGTTTTTCTGGGAGCACAGCTGCACAAAGGAGAAGGCTTAAAAATCTCAGCCTGTATTGGTCAAATGCCTTCTAAAGCGAGAATCATTTCTCTCTTTCTCCTGAGATCTAGGATTGCCTGGGCGCCAGAATTTATAGAGTTCAATTAAATGGTTACAGCTGGTTTCCGTAATGACCTAGAGTTTTAAATCCCTATCTAGAGCTACAAGAGTCCATTCCTCCTGACTGGAAGTTAGAATGTTGTGGGCAGGTTTACAGTGTGTGTATGTGTGTGCCCATACTTGCACAAACACATATGTAAGGAGAGGCAACCCTAGGAGACATATCAAGACTGATAGAGGGATGTGCTGGCTGTACCTGGCCACCGACCTCTGAGCCAGTGGGACCAACAGCTCCTCAAGGCAAGAGCCTTGTCATGCCCCTGTATCCTCCTCAATAATCAGCACAGGCCTGTCAGATAGCACATCCTCAATAAATACTTGTTGGATGAACAAAAAAACAAAAACAAAACACCTTGGTTGATCCTGCCAGTAGCATGTTTGTCTCAAAGATTAAGCCACGCATGTCTAAGTACTCATGGCTGCTACAATGAAACTGTGAATGGCTCATTAAATCAGTTATGTTTCCACTGGTTGCTCACTCGTGTCCTACTTAGATAACTGGTAATTCTAGAGCTACTACAAGCACCAACATCCCTTGTTGTGGGTACCCATGGCATGTATTTATCAGATCATAACCACTTGGTCCCTATCCAATAGAAGCCAGTTGTCCTAGTGAGCTGATGTCCTTCATGTCCTGAATGCCATTCCATCCCCTCTCCTCCCAAGCTGGTTGGTAGTAGCTTGAGGAGTTTCGAGAGGAAGAGGGACTTTCTGTGTCATTGGACTCTGTCCTTTGAATAGGTTTCTGGGGATGAGGCAGTTGGAGCCAGGCTGTTGGGAGCAGTAGGCAAAGGTGTTTTGATGTCTTCCTGATATTGTCTGTGCTCAGTGAAAGGGTGAGTTTGTCCTCCAAGAATTGGAGGTACGTTGGGTGGGAACTGTGGCTATTTTTTCCCTAGAAGCCAGCAAGAAGAGGAGGAGGAAAAGAGGAGGGCAAGAGGAGAGAGGAAGAGAAAGGGGAAGGGGAGGGTGGGGGTTGGTGGTAAGGATGATGAGACAGAGGAGAGGAGGGAGGGGAAATGAACATTCCCTTAGAAGGATTTACAAAAATCCAGGAGAGATGTTGACAAGCCATTTTCTAACCACCCCAGGGCATATATGTGAGGTTTAATGCAGACGGGTAGTAGCTGTGTGTGTCCTCAAGCCTGCACAAGGGGAAATGCAGGTTTCCTAGCTGGAAAGCCCTAGATCCAGGCCTCTTGATCTCTATCTCCATTAGCTTTGCCTAAACCTGGAGCTCTGGCATTTCTGCTTTCCTCTGAGCTTCTCCAATCTGCCCATCTTCTTAGTTCCAGCTGACTTTCTCTCTTTCAGCCTTCAAAATCGAGGCCTCCGTTTTTTTGTTTGTTTGTTTGTTTGTTTTGGGGGGGAGGGGCAAGGGGATATCTTACTGATTCTCTTTGTTTCCAGTTCCCCCTGTGTACCTCACCAGGACCTTGGCCACACCACTGTCCAAGAGCCTGCATCAGCTGCCTGTAGCAGGCAGGCTGGCCTCTTTCAATTCAAACACCTCACTCTGCTCTCCATCTCTTTTCAGCATCCTCCCACCTGGCCTCATCCTACTTACCGGCCAGGTTTCCTGCTCCTCTCCCATGGAAGCCCTCAGTTGGCGTCCCTGGTGAGCCCTGAACATACAGACTTCATCTCTGCCTCTGTACCTTGCTTTGCTGCAAGTTTTCCCTCCCTCCTGCATTAGTCTACAGCCCATTCATCTCTCAAGTCCTAGTTCAAGTCCTGTTCCCAGTAAGCCTCCTCAGTCATTTCAGCCTACACTGACACCCTGTTCCCCGATTCCCTGATTCCCTGGATATGCTGTTCAGAGCACCCACAGTTTTGCTTCTACTTGTTTTTGTTCCCAGCTACTTGCAGGCCCCTCGAGGACCATGCCTTTTACTTTCTTCTTTCTCTGTCCCAAACCAAGACTGGGATTATTAATGTATTAAAATGTGAAAAGTATGGCCAAAGAAGTTTGGAGGAGGAAGAGTGCTTGAATAGTCTAGGATCTTCCTCCAAGGTCTTCATTAGCCAAATGTCACTCTCTGTGGCTATGCTCACATGCATGGTCATGCTGGGTTTTGCCGACACTGTGGCCAACACTTGGATGTTCAGTTGTATGGAGTCATTTCTGTTTTCTCTGTCTCGCATGGACATAGCTCAAGTGTCTATTCAGAGTGAGTAAACTTCAGAGTGAAAACAGATTTGGGAGCCATCTCTCCTGCTTATTCTGTGGTGTAAGAATCCATTACTGAACTGCCAACCAATTTTAGGGACCAGAAGTTCTGTGCTTCTTAAGGCCATCCATTGAACCTCCAATACTTCTAAATGTGGAACCATGTACCCTTATTTGGGGTGCAAACCTGTCTATGATGGGCGAATCTGCTGTCGTCCTACCGCTGGCATTTGGAATTTTCCCCTATACTGCTCCATGATGTTGTGGTCTCGCTTTCCATAGGATAAAAGGTCAAGAAGTTGAATTTGAATGTGATTATCAGTAAGGTTCCTTACAATTTAGATTTCTGTTCCAATTGTGATACATATTTTTATTACCTTTGTAATGAGTCAGGAATCTCTGGTCACAGTGACAAAAACTCTACAGATGTCTTCACATGTCCATGTGTTTCTAGTAAGTATATCTATCAATCAAGTATTAATATATCTGATAGACGATCTTCTCATTTCACACAGCCATTCCACTCATCTTCCCCACTGACAAATCCCCGATGTGAGCTGCTCCAGGTGATGGATTTAAGATTGTGGTGGCACTCTGTGTTAGGGGTCCCAAGACCACCCCAAGATCCAGTGATTTGCTAGGAAGACTCATAGGACTCAGCATATGATTGTTACTCATGACTAAGATATATTACAGTGAAAACCTACAAAGTTACATCAGCAAAGAGAAATTGTGCATGGAGCAAAGTCCAGTGGAGTCACAGAGGACATGTTTAATTCTTCCAATGAGTTGTGATAAATATATGTGACATTATCTATCAGTGAAGCTCTTTAGAAACTCAGTGCCCAGACTTTTTATTGGGGGCTGGTCACATAGGCATTCTTTGCCTAGCACACAACAGAATTCCAGGCTCCCAAAAGGAAAGCAGGTCTTCAGTATAAACCATATTATTTGCATACATAGTTTCAGCTGCTCTCATAAGTTACAGTTAGCTACTTTTATAAGTACTGGAAATTGTGGGAACCCTCTCAAAATCCAAGTTCCCAGATGCCAGCCAAGGGCCAATCTTATCGATAGGATGTCCTAAAAATAGCAGTTTCAGGCCTGCAAAGTTAACTCTTTTCTGCATACTATCCATTCTTCTTTGACACGTGTTTTGTCAGCCTCCCCTGCAGCTATGAACAGCCACATGACTCAATTCTGGCCAGTAAATTGTAAGAGGAAAGTGTTTTGATAATATTCGGACCTGTGGTAGCCATCTTGTGACAAGTACAAGGACAAAACCCCCATACATCAAAAGTAGCATAGGTACTGGTGAAAGGAAACCAGGTTTTCTGTAATATCTTTAAGCCAATATACCATTCTGGGAACAAAATTTTTCCACACTTCTTTTCTATGAAATAATAAAATACCTTTATTTCTTTAGTAATTGTGAGTTGGATTAAATTGAGTGCAGGTTAAATGTATTCGTGGGTAATGTAACATATATTCTTCTCTGTTATGGGATGAATTGTGTCCCCCCACCCCCCACCCCAATTCATTGATCTCCTAACTTCCAGAGCCCTAGAATGTGCCTGTATTTGGAGATGGGGCCTTTAAAGAGCTGATTAAGTTAAGAATAGTCCATTAAGGTGGGCTCTAATCCAATACAATTGGTGTGTTTGTAAGAAGAGAAAATTTGGGCATGGACATGTATAGAGAGAAGATGACGTGAGGATACATTGAAAAGGAGGATGTTAGCAAACTGAAGAGAGAGGTCTCGAAGAAACCAAGCCTGCTGAGAGCTTGATCTTAGACTGTTAGCCTCCAGAACTATGAGAAAATAAATTTCTGTTAAGATACCCAGTCTGTGGCATTTTGTTATGAGAGCCCTAGCAAACTAATACACTTTACTCATGTGGACGTGCAAACTGTAACTGACAAAAGGAGGAACTTAGAAGTAGATCTGGTGGTCACACAATTCTCAGGCAAGAAAATGATCCACAGGTGACGGGAGATTAACAGAATGCCTTCAGAGGAGAGATGGCTACACTCATTCAATCTCATCTTCCAGAGACTAAAGTTTCGGTATAACTGTGCTAATTATAATGAGATAATAATGAGACATAATAGGTAAATGATTAAAAGAAGTAGGACATCTGGTGACTAGAGGTTGATGGACAAAGGAGAGGAGAGGGGAGGCCCCCATGGGGAGTTCCTGAAGAAGGAACAGAGGCAGAGAGAAGAGAAAGACCCTGTCCTGAGCTATAGATAAGCCAGATTCCTCTTTGTGTCACTAGGTCTTGGACGGACCACAGCAGGTTATGAGTTTTCTCCAGAGACAAGAGCTCTCAGGTCAGAATCAAGGGAAAGTTGTTACTGTTGTATGGCCTATGACTTATTTCCAGGGATTGTGGTCAAACTCATGTGTGATGCGTGGGTTATGTACTTCTAGTAAATATTCCTTTGGTCCTATTGATTTTGGGGCTTTTTGAGAATACTGTGTGGCCCAATTATGAGTGAGTCAAACCCAACTCAGGTTAATTTAAGCAAAAAAGAAGAAGAAGGAGGGGAAGGGGAAGAGGAAGGAAAGAGGAAAAGGGTGAGGAAAGAGAAGGGGAAGGGGAGGGAAAAAATGTATTGGCTTATGTAACTAGAAGATCCAGAGCTGCTGGTGGCTTCAGGTACACTGTATGAAGGGGCTCATCAGGGGCGTTTTTCTTTCTTTACCTCTCTGCTCACCTTGTCTCTCACCTTGTCTCTTCATTCCTCTGACTGGCTCTTCCTACCTGACTGTCAAGAAAGCTGTCAGTTACTCCTGCCAAAAGTTAATTCAATCAAGAGAAAGCAATCGGACAAACTTAATTCAAGAACATTCTACAAAACAACGGGCCTATATTTTAAAAAAATTGCCAATATTATGAAAGACAAAGAAAGGCTAAGGAGCTCTTCATATTAAATGAAATAAAGAGTCTCGTTTTCAATTGAAAACTAAATGCAATGTGCCAACCTGGGTCCTAAACTAGATCTTGGATGGGAAAAAAACTGTTATAAAGAAATGTACGGTATAGAATGATAATAGTATTGTTACCATGCTATACAATGTCAAAATTCCTGAATTTTTTTATATTGTTGTTATGCAGAACAATGTCCTTGTTCTTAAGAGATAAATGCAAAGTATATAGGGATAAAGGATCCGTATGTCTGCAACTTACTCTCAAATACAGTGATATTTATAAGAACAATAATAAAAATACTATAATATCACAGAATAGAACAGAATATGCAAAGAAGGGGAAGACAAAATGTTAATCTAGGTGAGGGGCATATTAAGTTCATTGTACTATTCTTGCTACTTTTCCATAAGTTTAAATATTTTTGAAAATTTACATTTAAAAATTAACAAAAATATGTTGATGGGCAAGCTCGATCTCTCAATGTCCATGTAGCAATCTTATGGAAGAGTCTAACTGATTAGCCTGGTTCACAGGCTCATTTCATTGAGATCAGGAACAGGCACTGTGATTGACAGCCTTACCAGGGACTTTATGAAATAGGGAGGGTTTCCAAGAATCCACGGGAAAGAGCATGCGAGAGTGTGCTGGACATACAGAAATGAAAACCAACACATCTGTGACAACCCTTTCTCAGTCTTCTCTCTTCTCACAGCTCCTCAGTCTTTCGGATCTTCTGCTGGTCTCCCAATGTCCACATGCAGCCTGGCTCCACCTTCCCGAGCCATTCCTCCCTCCAAATGGCCCCAGATAGAGACAAATCCCTCTCAACCAAGAGCTCCACATTTGGGACTTCTGGGGTTCCTCTCTCTTCTCATCATATTGATATGAAATCCATTCTTCTTGGTTCTACTTTCTCTTAGTTCATCGATGAAGAAATCTGTGTTCACGCACCAGTGATACCAAGGGCTGTACACATGTTATCTTACCCTCGGTTTATAGATTCACATTTTGACTGTGCCTTAATCCAGGCAGGATTTTCAAGTGCAAGAGCAGTCCAGGGAGGTAAGTAATTTTGAGTAGGTGGGCCTCTTGCTTCTTTTGCACCCCACTATGTTGGTGGCCTTTGCTTTTATCTCAGGCCAGGGTTTCTGACAGGGGGCTGACTGCTGTCCCTCTCAGTTGGAGGAAGCCAGGGCAGCCCAAAGGAACCAGGCCTACATCACTTCATTTTCCAACAGGCAATTTCGACAATTGATTTGTTCCTAAGCAGTAAAGCAGCGTTAGCAAAAAGTTTGCTGGAACTCAATCAGTGCAGTCTTGGCACGGATACTTCTGCATTCAGCCTTCTTGAGATCAAGGCAGGATTCAGGCAACCCATCTGCTGAAGGCAACACTAGTTCATTCATTCATTTTCCATGTATTTTTTTCACTTATTCATCAGTGAAAAGCTGAGTAGCATAGTGGTTAAGGTAGGGTCACCTGAACATTCTTGAAAGTCAGGCCGTGTTCTGTACAACTCCAGGGGGTGCTATTCACAGGGACCAGGTTAGGGGTATTGCGCTGGGATTGCATCGCCTGGTTTCAAATCTCCAGCCACCTCCACCTGTGTGAACTTGGACTAGATTCTTCATGTCTAAATTCTACATTCTTCATATTTAAGGGTTCGTAGACTATTTGTGGGATGCCATCTGGGTCTGGGGCTTTTCTGTATATGTTTTTTCTTCCTGGATATTTGAAAGACAAATACCAGACACAGTAAATTATTTCACTCATAAATATCTCAGGATATGCCTGGAATAGAAAAGAAGTAAAACCAAAAACCCCAGAAAACAAAAACAACCCACCCATATACAATGCCATTATCACATAAATATAATTAATCTCTAAAGGTCACTGATATCAAGTTTGTATTCAAATTTCTCTATCTCAATTCCTTTTTTTTTTTTTTCTTTGTATCCAAAATGTGTTTGTTAAGATGTTTTCCCATTCATCTTGTTGCAGGGGGCTTATAGGGCTGCTTCTGTCTGAGGGGGCATCCTTTTGTAAGCTTTTCCTCCTGTGGGCTGGTGCAGACAGTGGAGCAGCCAACACACAAAACCACTCTTTGTGAATAGCTACAGGTGTGATGGATAGCATCTAGGCATTTCACTCCCATCATGTAGGAATCTAGGCTCTGCATGAGGCACCTTTTCTGGAGAGGGATGAAGGGTTGGAGAGCCTTTGTGAGAGGTACGTTCTTGTAGGGAATTTATCACTGCCGGAAAGCTCAATTGCTTTTCATGGGTGGTTTTCAAATCAAAATCCTAAGTCCTCAAATAGTATTTGTTTAATATTCTACCTGACCTGTGGTATCTGATTGCAGATGCCTCAAACCCCCTTCCCACACACTATGGAAAATTCTGGTATCCTGTGCCTTTCTCTGGATAATACTCATGGTCACTTCTTGTTTCAATTTCCTCTTTTTCTAACGTCACAACATCCGCTTCTTAAGGCTACTAGCTTTTCTTCTTAAGTGCCCACCCACACATGGAACACAGCCCATATCCCTTATTTCCTCAAAATGCTACTTGCACGTAGCATTCAGGGGATTCAGAGGAAATTGGAAGCAGAGGTGGTATGGATGGAGAACTCGTTAAACTGTAGCACCACAGCACAAAAACCACATGCTGGTTCTTAAATGTCCCTCTATTACCCATCACTTGAGACTTCTCACTGGTCTTTCCTTTTCCCAGAATCCTGGCCTCTTGACATTTGCTGGGCCCCCTCGCCACTCCCATTGCAGTAATCTCTCCCAATTCCTGTGCTTCCTCGGCCCTTTTCTTGAGGTTGTTTATGGAGACCTCAACTTCTTACATTGTTAGGCCAGGAACCTAGTTCTCTTGGTCTAACTCCCCTGCTTCTGGACCACCTCTTACTACAATGCAAAGGGCCATCAGAGTGTCTTGTTAAAGTCAGAATTCCTCACTTCCCAACCCCTATTTCTATATCCTCTACGACCTCTAGCACTATACTAGTTTGGGTCAGCACAATTGTTCTCCTCGACTATCACAGTAGCCTTTTTCCTAGCCTATCTAACATTGTTCTTGGCCCTCTCCAACTCATACTTTATATTAAAGCCAGAGTGATTTTTCCAAGGCACTAATATATGATAGCCTTGCTGCCCTTTTAAAAATACACCAGTGGTGTTCCATTATGCTTCAGACAACATCCAAAATCCTCAACGTGCTCACAGGCTCTACCTGAGTCCATTCTTGCCCACGCCTCACCCTTACCTCATGCTGTCTCCATCCACTGGTTTTCCTTCAGTTACTCAAACACCTCCAGTTCTCCCTAGTGGCCAGACCTTGGTCATGCATTTTCCTCTACCAGCTCTGCTCTCCTCCCTTCTTTCATCTGGCTACATCCTACTCATCCATTGAGTGTCCTCTTAGAGAGAACTTTTCTGGCCTCTGCTTGCACCCTGCACTTTCCTCTTTCTTTGTAGTACCTATTACTCTTACAATCGTTTGTCTAATGTCTGCTGTCCTTGCTAGCGTGTGGGTCATGTAAAGGCAAGGACCACGACTGCCTTGTTCATTACTCCATCTTCAACTCCTGATGTAGTGTCTCACACAAATACTCAATGAATATTTATAAGCGCAATCGAACATCTAAGAGGATGCTACCGGTGCATGGACACAGGTAATAATGAAAAAAATCCCAGTAACTCAGAAGTGAAATCATGACTCTTTTAAGGAAATTAACAATGCTATATTACACTCACCTCCAGGTGCCAGGATTCTGACATTTCAAAGGGGGAAAAATCAGGCGGTGGTGGGGGGAAGGGGAAAGTGCATCTAAAACCCAGCTGGTGCTTACAGAAACACTGCTTTGCAATATTCTTTCTTCACCCAAGAGGGAATTTTTTTCAAGCTACATTTCTAGAATTATACAGTTGCATGTGTAATGCCTCAGCTCCTGCTGATAAAGTGATTTATGCAGAGAACTGGCTGCCTTCCAAGAGGAAGAGTGGGCTCCTGAGATGCCTCTGAAAAAGATGAAAGAATTTCCAAAATAGCAGCTTAATGTTATACCACATACAGAATTTTCAAATTCACAGCTGCTTAGATAACCATTTCCGGCTTCAAGCCATTCGACTTACTGTCTGTGGCTTCAAGCACCCAGAGCTTTATTTATCTCCTGGTTACCAAGGGGTTTCTCTGCATTTTCCAGCCCCCAGTCACTCCTTCCTGTTAAGTATTTTCAGTTGTGTGATACTAGCATTTGACTAAGTAGAAGCTTCATGGAGGTGGTACCACATCTGTGCTTTGTCCCTTTGATCCTGCAAATAGCTGAATCTTAATATGTATCGTTGAATAAATGAGTCCCCAATCAAAAAGTTGAACACCAGTCAAAAAAGCAATAGGAGATCACCTGTAGATATAAAAGACAATATTTATACCAACTTAAACCCTCATCTTAAATGTGCTCACTCATGCCCATAGTTTATACCCTCTCCCTATTCCAGTTACTATTGCTGCATAACAAACTACCCCAAAATGCAGTGGCTCAGAACAACAGCTGTTTTTATTTTGCTCATAGATTCTCTGGGTCAGAATTTTAGACAGGGCACAGAGGAGATACCTTGTCTCTGCTCCATGAGATCTGGACTTTAGCTGAAAAGACTCAAAGGCTGGGGTGACTTGACAGGTAGGGGTTGTAATACTCCGGAGGCTACCTTCACTCACTTGTCCGGAGCCTTGGCTGCTATGACTTGAAGACCAGGACTGCTAACCAGAGGACTACATATGCCTCTCCACGTGGCTTGGGCTTCCTCAAAGCATGGCAGTATCAGGGTAGCTGGATTTCTGACATGGCCATGAATATTAGAGTGAGCATGGACCTCAGAAGTTGCATCACTTTTTATAACTCAGCTCTAGAAGTCACAGTGTTACTTCCTGCCATACTCTATTGGTCAAAGCAGTCACGAGGCCACTGAAATTCAAGGGAAAGGAAAATCAACTCCGTCTCCTGATAGGGGTGTAGCAATGTTGAATTATAAGAGAGAGAATGTGGGACAGAAGTTATTTTTGCAGCCATCTTTGAAAAATACCATTTGGCATACTCCTTCAAGGCATCCAATTCCAGGCATCAGGTATTGAAAGAAGAATCTGAAGCCAAGGTAATTTCATGTTTATATGAATCTTTCTTGGAGTTTTTTTGTTTTTTTTTTCAAGAAGAGGTCCTTGCTTTTTATCTTCTTAATCATAATTGATTTTTGGCTTAAGAAATTATTATTTTAGATGCAAATAGACAGGCAAGATGGAACCAGCATATACCACCTACGTTATTTATCAAGACATTAATAAGTGTTTTTTGGGGAAAAGGACATAACATTTGAGAAAAGTTTTGTAAATAATTTTCCTCTTAGAAACTAATGTGCATTATTATAATCAAGACCGACACGTTCTACAATAAAGACAATTTTTAAAGTTTATTTAATTTTGGCACCTGTTAACTGGTCAACAAAATGTTAGAATTCTGTTCCCAGCTCCATACTGACCATCTCATGACCCTGAGTGAATTGCTTCCCTTTTTTGGGCCTCAACTTCTTTAATTTGGAAAACGAGAGAATAGAGAAGATTATCCCCTTTCCAGATCACTGACCCAAAGCAACAACAATATAGGATAATTAGAGCAACTGCTAAAGATCCATTTACTCTTAAATTGCTGGGACATCCTTGCCCCACTGATCTCATGGGATTATTGTGAGAATTGAGTATGACAGCGTGTGGCAAATGCTGGAAAGACATTATTTACTATTGTGTTACTATAACAGCTCAGAGGCAAGATCAAAGTCCAATGTGACTGGTCTGTAGAGCAACTGAATTGAGTGGGTGGACTATTAATGAAACTATTGATTACTTGGAGTTGAACTTGTAAATAGTCTATCAGGAAGAAAGTTTCAGACAAACAGTTTTGAAGTCATGGGATGGAGGTGAGGCTAACAGGTAGGGTGTTGAAATCAGTTGAGCAAACAGAAATTTCTGTAAAGCCCATCTGACATTGGCAGAATGGTCTCTTGATGAAAGGACTCATCAGAAGCCAATGGTTGTATCTACTCTCTGAGGTCCCCAAGAGACCCTCACCCATGCCCCCTCCTCTAATAGGCCATTTGGGTTTGGGGCCAGTGAGTGACATGTACCAAGTGGCCCAGGCTGAATGAGCCCATAAGCTGTGATAGCAGCCCTGATTATTAAGTGCTAGGCCCTGAACTAATTTTCTTCTAAGCTAGTTTCATTTAGTTCTACCAACAGCCCTCTGAATTGGGTCCTATTTTCATTCCCATTTTATAGGTAAGGACACTGAAGTTCAGGAAGGCACATACTTTGTCAGCATTCAAACCCAGTTTTTCTGACTCCACAGCCCATGTCCTAAACTCTACTGTAGGCCTTGGCCTCAGAGAACTTACACTGTTTCCTCCTCCACAGAAATAAAAATAATGCCTATTAAGCGTCCACAAGGGGGCAAACACCAAATACATGATCTTTAATAAGTCTTCAATAGTTCTGTGAGGTGGGTATTATCCCCATGTTGCTGTAGAGACCAGGGTCAGAGATGTTAACATGTAAAAGTCACACAGCAGGAAGTGGAAGATTTACACCTACTCTGCCTGACCCAAGAGTCCTCACTCATCATTGTCGCTGATCTACTCTCTTGGAAATTATCTTTCCCTTCTTGGGATTCTGCGGCTCTTTGATAATTCTTTCCTATAGCACACGGTACCACGGACACTGGGGGCCTCGTACACATGGATCCCATCTCTCTGCCAGGTGAAGAGCTTTGCCAGGGTGGGGTTGGGGTCTTATTTCATCTCTGTGTTTTCTGTGCCCACATGCCAGAGGAGCAGATAAGGCAGCCCAGAGCTGGACTCTAGAGAAACTTGGGTGTAGAGTCCTTGGGTAGTGTTGGGGGCTGAGACTAGCAGGAAGGATCCTGAGATCTTATAGGTGGAGGGTAGTGAACTGAAACAAAGGTCTCATTAGTGGAAAGTAGAGTGAAGATCTTAGTGCTTTGGGGATTAACTGCCTAGACAAGGATTCAGGGAGGACCAGGGAGGTTAGCGAGGGGACTAAGAGGTATAAGAGGCTCTGATAGCTGATGACAACCAATAATCAAGTCTCATACTTTACAGACACCCATCACTCCGACATTCTTGTTTGAATTACCCTTTCAGAGATATGAGAAAGATGACCGTGTTGCCTCCCAACCCCTGCCTTGTCACTCCCCCTCTCTGACCACACAGTTTCCTCAGTGCTGTGCAGTAGCTCGGTTAGAGGCATCAGGCACAGAGAGCAGAGGCAGAAGGGGAATCTCCATCCCCATCACGTGCCTCAACTCTGGGCCACCCGGCTCTGAGGTGCCAAACTCTTTCAAAGCTGTCGAGGGATAGTCATGAGGCAACCACATGACTTGCTGCAAGTTGACATGCCTGTCAGAGATCCAAAAATTTTTGAGAAGAGGAAGAGTGGCTTGATAAATGCCCAGCTGCCTGGGGATCCAGTGCAGAGCACTGCGTGTGCCTGCCAGGTGTGTGACAGTGTAGGACAGTTGGTCTCCTCCTCCCCCTGGGTTCCTCCAGCAGCTGTGCCCTGAGGGCGCTGGTTTGGATGGGTGCCTGTTTCTACTTAAGAGTGTTGGAATTTCTGAGGTTCTGCAAAGAGGCCTTGCTGGAATTGCAAGACAGAGGCCAAGTGGTCAGAGCCCTGTATCCATCACACCAAAGCAGCAGCTTCTTTCTTAGCTGATTTCTGTACTTGGCTGCAAGGCTTCTTCCTCCCCGTGCTGTCTAGGTCTCTGCAGCAAGGGGAGAAACGCTCTTTTAAACTCCCTTCCCTCTGCTGATGAGCCCATGTGTGTGTGCGTACAAATGTGCATGCATGCACACACACATGTACTTATGCATGCACACACACATGCATGCACGAGACTGGGGAGCGTCCTCTTAGCTGTTGACTGCACCTTCACAGCAATGTCTTAAAAGTTCAGACAATAGAAGGGCATGAAGAGGTGGGTACACAGCCTCTTCTCATTCTTCCTCTCATCCTCCTCCTTGCCTTTCTACTCTCCTCCACCTCCTCCCCTGCTCTTGGCTTCTACCCTGGCCCCTGGCCCATTTTAGCTCCATCCGTAGCTCACTCCCCTACACAGGGAAATCTTTAAGCCTTAGTAAGGGAAGGGAGATGTTGGGATGAGTCGCTCCACTCCGGGGTGTGGAGGAGGGAGGAAGATTGCCAAGGTGGTTGGGCCCCTGGGATCGCCTGCCTTTTCTTGCTTCCTAGCACACCCTGTGTACTGAAACTGAAAATCTGATGCGCAAAAGCAGACACTCTCCTGAGATGACTCCCAGAGCTCTGGGGGCCCTAACATCTTTCATCTGCTTTGTGATCTTGCATACAAAGCCTCTGGTGGTATGATTGTGTTTTTTCATTGGTGGTCTCTGCGTTCTGACCCAGCTTAGAAGGTTTCTCATTCTGTTGGCTGTGTCCTCCTTTGCAGCCAGGCTATAATATTGGCCATAGTTAAAGAGGCGAGAAGGAAGAAGGCTTTGAACAAATCAATCTTTAGTGGTGCAAAAATCACTTCACCATTGTCCCCAAGCATTTGAACATAGGAACTCAGAAAGAACAAAATGCCTGCTTTGGAAGGCAGAGCTTCCCGAGATCTGATCTCGGATCCGTCCTACAGTCCTGCCATGCCAAATAGGATTCTCAGTTGTGGACCTGGGCCTGGGGAACTCTCTACTTATCAAACACAGGCTTATATGTAGTGTGTGTCAAGGTGGGGTGGGGAGCGGCACCTTTCCTAAAGCCCTCTCTGTGCTCTTGGGTGGGTTAGGACCACCTCTCTGGCACAGAGAACAGCAGATTATCTTCTGCTACTGGTGAGTCCTTGAAAGTTGGGACTACTGGGGCATGGACCTACAGTAGAGGTCTGTGGCCTGTTAGGTAGGGGCCGCACAGCAGGAGGTGAGTGGTGGACAAACGAAGGAAAGCTTCACGTGTATTTGTAGCTGCTCCCATGCACTAGCATCACCGCCTCAGCTCTACCTCAGATCATCAGACATTAGATTCTCATAGGAGCACTGGTCCCCGGTGCCAGAAAGGTTGGGGAGCACTGCTCTAGATGGCTCTGGAGGAGATGCTTCAGTTGTCAAAGAATGCTGATTTGGGGTAGATGCTCCGGTTCTGACTCATTTCACCCAGAGAACAAAGCATGTCTTTCCAGCTTTCCAGGGAATGGAGCAGTGCAGTGGCTGGATCCACATGGTATGGCACTGGGAGGTGAGGTCCTTGGAGCTGAAGCTCGGTGACTTCCAGGGGTCGGGCTTTGCTTACAGGGGGTGACACCCTGGAGGTGTCACACAGAAGCAGCTCTGCCCTGCACATCGATTCTGTGTGTCCACATTATCCTCAAGGACATGCCCTGCCTGGTTGGGAGAAGGTGTGGTGGCCTCACCAACACCAGGAAAGAGTTTGGTGAGAAAACGCCAGACAGCAGCATTTCCAGGCTGGTTACCAGCTGCGCTGCCTTTATGCCTAGACTCCTGCTCCCTGGTGAGCCCTGGAGAAAATGCTGCTGTATCCTGGGGCCTCCTGTCCCGACCTTCTGGGTAGGTCTTAGGCTTTTCTGCATGTGACTCTGCCAGTTCACCTGATGCTTGGTAGGTGATGTAAACACTCCCAGTGATTTTTGGAAGCTGTTCCAGTTTGTCTGCACTGATATTCTCATTGGCCGGAACAATTTTGGGGTCCACGAGTCATATCAGGTTTAGTTCACTGCAGAGAATGGCCTGGTTGTGCAACCACATTTAAGGCCAAAGGCTACCTAAGAAATCTGCAAGACCGCAGAGCTAACGCAGGTGGTGCTGCTTTGCATCAGGAAAAGCCCAGCGCCTCCACCCCCAAACCTTCGATCCATTTGTGACACTTGTATCTCTGTACTAACTGGGTGACAAATGCTCCCAGTTACTCCCTGTGGTCACTAGTGCCCCAGCCCAAGGTAAAGTGGGACAGGAGCGAAGCCATTACTGCACACCTTGGCTCTGCCAGCTCTCCGGAGCCCAGATTGGAACCGCAGGAATGACTGCATTTAATAGTTGACCAGGGGTGATCAAGTGGCAAGAACATGGCTCAGGAGTTTCACAGACCTGGCTTGAGTCGCAGTGCTGCCGCTTATCAGCTAGTGAGGTAGCACTGGGCCCCAGGGGGTTTGCTTCCAGTGACCTCAGGGTCCTTCCCCTCGAGGAAGCTCTAGGATTCTGCTCTGAAAACGGGAACTGGCCTATTTTCCCTGGGTGTACTGAGTGTTGTCCAAAGAAAATAAACCCTAGTTACTAATTACCTGACCTACATTTCTTGTGATTGCACTGGCAGGGGGCAGATCTAAGATTTCTGAGAAGAAATGGGAAAGGAGGGCATAGGAAGTCCTCAGAGGTGACCTCTAAGAATCACACTGGGCAGAATCCTGAAGTTTTGGTTGATGCTATTCTCCAGATAAAGCTATATTTTGGAAGAGCCCCTTAGTCTTTAAACACAAGGAAGTATGTCCTATTTTTTATGGTTATAAATATGAGTTTATTATATATCATTATATATAATACTTAATATATAATATATAAAATATAACATAGTATAATTATATATGATATATAATATGTAAAATGATAATTATATGTAAAATATATAACATGTATATGTACAATCAAACATCACAGAAATTATGATTTAGAAAGTGAGAATCTAGAATCCTGTTGCTACCTCCTCCCTGCTGCCTGCAGTTGCCAGGAAAACACTGTTAATAGTTTACTTTATATTCCTGTGGGTATTTTCTGTGTAGGAACAAACAAATCTATCTTTTTTATGGAAATGGGATCACACTAAACATGCTGCTCTGAAGGTTGCTTTGCATACTTAACCATGTATTTTGGACATCTGTCCATGTCAGCACATGGCCATCTATTTCATGCATTTCAACAAGAAGTCTTCATGCATTGGGAAAACTAGAAGAGGGAGGAAAGCATGAAGTCTACGAGTTTGTTTTCTTTGATTTTCAATATCATTTCTGCTGTATTTAGGAAGAAAAAAATCTAAAATTAGTTTTCATGTACTTCAGATACAAATTTTTAAAAAAATCACAGGTGTGATAGTTGGGTTGTTGTGGGAAATCAGTGAATAAATGGAAAAGACTCACTGCCATCTTGACCGTTCCTTATTATTATGCCCATCTTGTCTTCATTAAACTGTCTGAACAAGTGGAAAACTGTGGTAGGCAGAATAGTGGCCCCAAATATGTCCATGTCTTAATCCTGGGAACCTGTGAATACGTTACCTTACATGGCAAGAGGGATTTTGCAGATGCGATTAAATTAAGGATCTCGAAATGGGCAGATTATCCTGGATTATCTAGATGAGCCTGGTGTAATCACAGGGGCTCTTATAAATGCAAGAGGGAGGAAGGCAGAGTGAAATTAGATGCTGCAGCCCTGACTTTGAAGATTAAGGAAATGGATCATGAGCCAAGAAATATGGGCAGCATCTAGAAGCTAGAAAAGGCAAGGAAGCAGATTCTCCGGTAGAGCCTCCATAAGGAATGCAGCCGATCTGATGCCTTGATTTTAGTTTAGTAAGATCCATTTCACACTTGTGACCTCCATAACTATAAGATAACAAATTAGTATTCTTTTAAGCCTCTTAAGTTTGTGGTCATTTGTCACAGTAGCAATAAACAGTACACCGTCATTCATATGTCTTGCTTGCATACTGAGATGCTATTTGGTCTCCTTGGATCCAAACACAGTGTCTAAAATTATGACACATCTATGGCTCCAGATGTATAGGAGCTAACCCAGTATTCCATATAACGTGGCCCTTGGGTAAGCCAGATTCAGCTTGTGGAAGTCATTTGAGGTTATCAAAATCAAAAAGAAAAATGACGGAGGAGAGCCTATTGGCCTCCAGGAGGATATGCATAGGCCATGAAGGTCCACAGACCCAAGGTTTAGAAGGCTACCAGAGAGGTAGATGGACTTGACATTTTCATCCCATTTAATGGTTGCATCACAGAGTATCTGTGAGGTCATTTGCCCACGGTCACAGAATGGGCTAGGACCTGAGCAAGGCTGAGATAAGTCTCTTACCCTTGGTTCCGTGATGGCTCCTCTATTCCTTAAAGGGAACATCAGGTTTTGGGCACCACCAAGGGGCAGCAGGAGAGGGAGGGTGGGCCCAGATTTTTTCCATCCAGCCAGGTTTGTGACCCTCTTGCCCCTCACCCACCTCAGTGGGCAGTCTGCCATGTTCCCTGCTCAGGGAGGGGGGATGGTACCCAATCCTGGTTCCCTGTGGTTCCAGGAGCTAAGCCAAGCAGCCTCCCTAGCTAGTCAGGACTTGTGTTTGGTTTGAATTTCCCAATGCTTTCCAGAGGAGAGATTGGTGGCTGTGTCTTTAGCTGTGACGTGCACAGAGAGTTTCCCAACTTTTCTTTTGACCACTGGAACCTCGGAAGTGACAGTCGAAAGAGAAAAGTAGGTCACTTGCTAAAAAGTGAGGGATTCTTTTCTAGGTCTCTGGAAATTTCTGTCTTGGACCTGGAAAATGATTATAGATCCTCAGCACCTCAGAGGTCAAGGCTGATGGGCCCATGTGTAAACAAGGGCAGTTGTGTAACTCTCCCTTTTACTCTGGGCACTGATGAGCTGGGATCCTGTTGGGGATTGTTCATGCTCTCCAAGTAGCCTGATTCAGCAGTAAAAGCTTGAGACACAAGCCACATTGTCTAGGCATCTCCCGTCCAGGCATCGATCGACATTATTGCTAGGGTGAGGTGCCTGTGCCCATCAGGCTGCTCCCGTCAGGGTTCTAGAAGATGGGAGAAAACACACGTGGCTAAATGGAGATCAGACCATCTGCTATGCCCTATAACTCGCAAGCACAGGCTCCTTTGTAAAATCGGTTTGGAGAATACTGTTAGCTGTCACCACACTCTTCTTTAACCCTCTTCTTAGGCACAGAGCTGGACTACATTTTTCAGATTCCCTTACAGTTAGGTGTGGTCAGGTGTGGTAGACCTGTAGGTGTGCCTCCAGACCCCCCTTCAAGGAAGGTTTTGCTGCCCAAGGGCAGCAGGAAGTGCAGTCAGTAGACAGTTTCTGGCTGTCAGCTCCTTCAGGATTGTCCTCGGTTGCAAAAAGCTGCCCCACCCAGTGTCACACCCTTCCAGGTATGACTGCCTTCCATCTGACTGCCTGAGGCAGGACAGAGAAGGCTGGCTGTTTTGACCAAATAGAGGAAGACCGACAGGCAATATTTGCTCCACTGGGTTGGCCATTGCTCTGTCAGAACTGTGGTACAGCTTGACTTCTCCCTCGCCAGATTCTGTTTCCTCTGTCTTTCTTTCCACAGATAATGATTCCTAATAAATTTCATGTACCGTCAAACTTTATGTCAGCCTCTACTCCCTGAGAATCCAATCTGCGACTCTGCGACTGAATTCTCTCCAATGTAGTGTGAGCAGAAGCAGTATGTACTGTTTTCAAGCCTGGCCGGTGAAAACCTTCTGGGTAATTCATCATTCTTTCTCCTTCAGCCTGCTGGATACAGATGACAGTGATGCCCTAGGGGATGGAGGACCCATAAGATGGAAGGAGCTCAGGTATCATGATGGGGAGAGCTGCCCTGCTGAATGAACATCCTACCAGAACTGTTAAGTGAGTTAGAAATGAACTTCTATTATACAAAGCCACTGAGTTTGGGGCATCTATTTTTTACTTCAGTTTAGTCTTTGCTGACTTATCTCCCTTCTGCACTTACTTCTCTAGAGACAAATGGAAGAGCTAGAGAATAGTGGGTCTTTGCGGGAATGGCCATTGACCAGGGGGAACCAGTGCTCATGTGCTCACTATGCCTAGACTCAAGCAGAGATTCCTAGAGACCTAGAGAGAAGAACAAGGTCTGGGGGAGCTTCTCTGTGCATAGATGTATACTTCAGTGAAACATGGCTTGATGCTACCAGTCAAAAAGCAGCTGCCTTCCCTTGAGGGCAGCAGTAAGAGAGGGGAGGGAGAGCAAGTTCTCATTCTAACACTCCCTGAGTGGAGAGGTGAATCAAGGGCCTTTTATTGTGGGTCAAGGTTGGTATATAGGAAGAAGAGAATGATTCCTCCAACAAATGGAGTCATTCAGTTGTTTCAGCAATTCATAGATAGCTAGCTAGGTGGGTAGATAGATGATAGGTGGATAGGTAAGCAGGTAGGTGACATACTGAAGTCTTGACAGCCAGAGTGCAAGCAGGTTTGTGTGAGTTAGGACAATAGGCTACTAATTAACCATGAAACTAATTACCCATGTAGTCTCTTGTCTACTCCACTGATTTGATGAGTGTTTCACCTGCCCAGTCAAATCAACAAGTCAGGTAGGAATTTATCTGAATTCACTGACCTAGTACTGTGATAGGTGCTAGGTGGGGAGATAGGAAATGCCTCTGTTCTCAAGCTGTTGATATGTACGCATTGAACCACACACAAGACTGAAAATACTAAATGCCACCTGAGAAAAGAAGACAGGTGAATGGGTGTGAAAAAGAGGGAGCTTTGCCTTACAGCTAGTTTTTTGTTTTTTGTTTTGTCTGGAGGTGGGTGGTGATAATTTGGGGCAAGGTTAGGCTGGGGAGATAAAATTCTGGTCTAGGGAGGTTGTGGAGGGCAGGGAACCTGAGCTGGATTGGGATAGAGCTGAGGAAGGAGTTGGGTCATTGATGAGAAGCAAGGGGTACCCTTTTAGAGGCACTATGCTAAGCGGGGTGGGGACTGAGCAGAGTGTGTTCTGGAGACTTTTGGAAGCTGGTATTGGGGAATGTGCAAAACAAGAGTGGGAAACATGCTAGGCTTTGGACTTGGAAGGTGGTAAGAAAAGCACCAGATATATCTTAAACAACTTGATAGATAGCCAGCACATGATAAGAACAGAATTGTATAGATTATCTGTTGGGACCTTAGTATAAATGGGGGAAGAGTAAGTCTACAGTCAAGGAGGCTGATTAGCTATGAAGGATTGAGCATATAAACCAAAGAAGAAAGTAGGAATGGAGTAGGAAGAAGGGTCAAATCTGAGAAGCAACGTAAATATGAAGCTTGCTGACATGAGTTGAAGAGAACGAAAAGTCAGAGTGTGACCAGTGTTTACAAGCCAGGCAAATCAGGAGAGTAAGATTGCCAATGACAGAAATAAGCAAGTAAGGAAGGCATGGTGAATCTTATAAGGAGAGGTGGTCTATATACACATGGTAACACAGCACAGGATTGTGCACCTTGAGAAACCCTATCGAAATAATTCTATATTTTTCCTATTGTAGTTTGTGTGTTTGTGTACACATAGAAAAAGTCTAATCAGGCTGCAGAAAAACCTGGCAACTTAACCCAGTGGTGACAAATGCTCCTATTATATGCATACCCATGTGTTTCAGAATCTTAATATCTAGATGGCACGTAATATCTAGATGGCATGAATATCTAGATGTAATATCTAGATGGCACGAAAATGTTGAATTGTGTAATTGTCATGAAAATCCTGAAAATATTTTCTTGATATGGTACACATTTTAATGCTTCATAAAATAAGTATTCAGAATCATATCTGCTTCTTATGTTTGTAAAGAATAAGCAAGTGATATATGGAGCCGAAGATCAGCCTCCAGTTTAAATAGGCACTCAATAAACAAGTGTTAAATTAACAAAATAATAAATATCGGTGCAGATAATTTATGGAGAACAATGCCCTTAAAAGTTTTATACATTGGATGGGGTACAAAGAACGAAGGGGCATGCTTGCACAGGCTCTGCTGAAATGGAAGAGGCCATTTACTACTATAAACTTTTATAACTTTTGAACAACATATATCTATAAAAATCTTAAAATATAAATGTCCAAGATTGAAATGAAGAGAAATCATCAGTTAAGAAATAGAGAAGAAATGGAAAGCTAAAAGTAGTAAGCAGGATTAAGGACTCATGAGAGTGATGAACCCTCTAAATGGATTTTAATACCCATGAGTTCAACAGACACACCTTAGGCCTATTCAAGGTGAGAAGCCCAAACTGATCTCATTTCATTAAGCCTACCATTTAAAAGGATTGCTATGTCTATGAAAAGAGGATAGAAAAGCGCTGCTCATAAGACTCAACCTGTGCCACTGGACGTGAGGGGGTCCAAATTCACACAAGTAGAAAAAGAACCCTACTCCAAGAAATTAACATAAAAATTGGTGTGGGAAACTTATAGGACCTCGGTTGAGAACAACATGAAACTATTCTGGTAGGGCACTTACAGTATTCAGGATACAAAATTATATAAATAAAAAGAAAAACACAAAGTTGCAAATACATAAGAAAAATCACTACAAGAGCCAGTAGATGAACATACCAAGAACTACTGCTTCAGGAACTGAAGAGAGTCGAACAACCTAAAAGAACTGTCAAACAATATGCCGAAAATTATTAAAGAAATAAAACCATATGAAAGGACAGTATGAAGAAAGAGCCGTGGACTTGAAAATGAGACTTTCTAGAAATAAAAAATACAGCCATTGAACTTGAAAAAAAAAAAAACACCTCATTGAGTTGGTTGAACAACAAATTAGACATACAGAGAGATGGAATGGTCAAATGAGATGGTCCAACATATATTTAACAGGAGAGATTAGAGGAAAGAGGGAAGAGCAATATTCAAAGAGAAAAATGGCTAAAGAATTTTCTAGGCTTGAAAAATATGAATTCAAGAACCATAACAAATCTTAAGTGAAATAATAAAATGTGCAATATACACATTGTCTTTGATGTTCTGCAGTTTTATGAGAAAAGAAATATCTTAAAGTCGCCAGAGAAAAAGAGATGATCTGCTGAGGAATGACAATTACACTGACAGTTAACTTCATATCAACAATGAAATCTAAAGATAGTGGGATAAATATATTAACAGTCCTAAAGGTAGCCATTAACATAGTAATGCATGTTTAATGAATCTTTTGTGAATAAAGGTTAAATCATCTTTAGACAAATGAAAAAGAATTTACTACTGACAAACCCTCTTCAAAAGAGCTTCTAATAGATATAATTTAGGAGCAAGAAAACTGATCCCAGAGGTAGGTGTGAAGGACAACAGAAGGGGAAATGGTATGCAAAGAAACTGAATATGTGGTTAAATCTAAACAAACATTAACTACATAAAACAATGTTTTATGGACTACATTAAAATTTGAAAATACTTATTATTAAAGAAAAAATGCCATACACTAGATCTTTGTAATTCATGAGCTATAATAATAATAATAATTGTACTGATATCAAATACAATGTTTATTATGAGTCTGGCATAAATATAAGTACTGATTTATATGCATATACATATGTTAAGTGTTTATATGTTTTATGTATAAGTCTGTATACATCATGTACACATAAAATGTATACTTATTTAACTAAAATGTTACATATATTTATTTGATATATACATAAGTATACATATATACACTTACATATACATACACCTAGGCTTATTTAACGACTCTATGAGCTGTGTATTATTATTTTATTTTACAGATGGGTAAATTGAGGTGAGGAGATGTTAGTCATTTATTCAAAATCATATAGTCATTGGAAGATCTGGGATTCATACAGAAGTTATGTTTCTTCTGTTAACAGAAGATCAATATCCAGACTAAAGAAATAACTCCTAAAAACCAATGAGGAAAAAAATAACAGAAAAATTTGGCAAAGAATATTAAACTGGCCACTCACAGAAGAAATGTGAATGGCCTGTAAATGTACAAAAAGGTGCTCAACATCATTAACAATTATGGAAATATAAATTAAAAAACACTGGTCAGATTAACAAAAAAGTTCAGCTAAAACCCTATGTTGAGGAGAATGTGGAGGAAAGACGACTCTTACAATGTGAGAGAAAATAATGCTGGAACTACCACTTTGAAGAGTAAAATGACGATGTGCATTGTGATTCAGCCATTCCACATCCGGGCTGTAACCTAGGCGGCCTCGTGCATGCACGTTCCGCACGGGCAAGGGAGCTCATCACAGCCTGGTCCACACTAAACGTTAGTCTGGGAGGATGGACCAACAAATGTGGTGTATTCATTTAATAGAATTCTATTCTGCCATTAAAATTAGTGAATTATATGTATAATTAGGGATACATCGAGAAAAGACTATTGAGTGTGAAAAGTGTAAAGATAGGTAGAGTATGATATTAGGTATACAGTTATAACAATATATATTAGTGTTTACAGAGAGACAAACCAACTTCAGTTTAATGAGGGAAAAGAGAGTATATTGGGATTGGAGAAGTGCACAAAAAGGGGCTCCAACTCCATCTGTAATTTTTCGTTCAAAAAGAAAATGTGGCAGAATGTTAATATTTGTTATATCTAAGAGTGGGAACGTGGTTTTATTGTTAATCTCTGAAAATTTCCCCTAGATTTGAAATATTTCATTACAAATAAATTTTATTTTTGAATTATAAAATTGCATCTTGTTACACATCTGTAATATAGTATTAAAAACCCTTGCCTAATGAGAAATCTATAAGGATAAATTCTAAAGCACTTTCTAGAACAAGAAATATTCGAATACAATTTTAATGCCTCAGAAGTACTTTGTGTTCTTCAATATGTGGTTGCACCCAATGTTTGATAGATAGTCAATAACCTCCAGAGGGCTTCAGAAACAGTGGTTGTAAGATGGTGTCATAGTAGCACCATGATTCCTCTTGCACCCCATATTGCTTACTCTACACCAGAAACCGCGTAAGTGGTTTACACATACTCATTTCACGCTCCTTACAACCCTCTATATGAGAGAGGTAGATCATTTCCACTTTACAAATTATTTTCACTTGATAAGTGAGGCACAGGGAGATTAAGTAACTTGCCCAAGGAAACAAAGCTAGTGAATAGTAAACCCAAAACCAGGCGGTCTGGCTTCAAAGCCCCCCATTCGTGACCACCACACTGGACTAAAGGCTGTGTGGCCATCTGGGTGAATGGATCTGGTGTGCCGCCCTGTGAATACCAATCCTAGACTTTCTTCCATCCAGCTACTTCTCTTCTTCCATTAGTCCTATCACCCATTACATTCTTACAATCTTTCTTAAGCACAGGAAATGTGGGCAAGGAAAAAAGGCCCAACTGACAGTTTTAGGGAGAAATACTTAAGATCTGAAGTTGTCTATCTGTGGCCAATGCAATATACTTAGTTCATTTCTGGATGGTCTCCAGACATTGGATATACATTGTTTCATATTGAAAATAATGCTGAATAGGTTGGTTATACTTGGTGTCAATAACAACACACAACTTTTGAAGCTATAAGTATTAGCAATTTTCCTAAGCACTAGTTTAAGAGAGTGTAATGAAGAGGCCAGCTTGCATATTAAGGTATTTTAAATTTATGGTTTTAATTAAATGCCTTATGTTCAGAAAATAAACTGAAACCCGACTGATTGTATAGCTTTAATATTTGAAAAATTTTATCCAGAAATTAACAATTTAATACAATACAGATTTGTACAAAAAACAGGGACTGTTAAAAACTCCTGATCATACAGACAAAAATATGATTAAGCAAAGATTAAAAAAGGACAGGACATTTTGTAAATACTGATAAATACTTTGTAATGCTTTAATTTACTGTGGCAATACAAAAATCAAGAATTCATTAACAGGTTATATAAAAAAAGCAACTACATGAATTTTCTAGCTGTTTAAATCAATGAAATATAACAGTAGTGTTTTTTTTAAAAAAATGAGGTATTATTACACTGTAAACCAAAAACAGAGCATAAATAAATAAAGGCAATGTGCTTAAGTGATAGATGATTATAAATTTCAACTTAATAACAGACAACAAAAATTTTCCAGTTATTTATGGACTTTGTCATTTAAAAATCTGGCTTGCTTGGTACTTTTAAAAGCGACATAACTATCGATATACAAGCACATCATTAAACATGCAGACCAAGCCAATACAATTTTTCCATCTCTACCAAATAAAAACTTTACATTTTATTTAAAACACTTAAATCTGGTTTCTTATACATGATTCTTTTGTGCTTATTAGTTAGTAGTAACCTACATTAAACATCTTACTTTCTAGTTCAAGCAGTGTAAGAGAGAAGCAGTTTTATTTGCATACTGATTAAAAACAGAGCAAACAAAATGAAACCAACATGATTTTAACTCTCTTAGGCGTTCCAAGATTTTTAAGAAGAAAATCCTTTAAATAGTATATCCAAATAGAAAAGCAGAGCCACTTCTGTCTCAAAGATGATAGTAAATCAAGTAGGAACTCTTTTTCCTTAAAGATTCACAGGCTGGCTTCAGAACTGCAGGAAAACAAGCTCATTAGTTCCTTCACCCTGAAAGAATTCTGCTGGTTGGGTGCAGGAAGCATAGCAATGAGAAAATAGTGTAGCTCAGAAAAAATTGCGGGAAAGTATTATTTGCATGTGAACCATATGCTGGTACTAAATGCTGGCTTCATTATTATTGCAAATATATCTTCAGAATTTTCTGAAGGAAAACAATCAAAGTACAATAGAGAAGTCTTGATTTGGAAATATTTCTAACATGCTAATAAAACTGCTTCATTTGCTGTAAATTAAACAGAAAACCATTTACTGTCTGACTTAAAATGCAGTTTCTTTTTACATGCTACTTTATTAGAAACTCCAAAAAGAGTACTTTTGAATTTACTATATTCAGAATCCAGTGAAAAGCAAACATTTTGATCAAAATGTTGAACTTGATTTTTACACCAAGCTATGTCATTTTGACACAAAAGTTATTATTGTTTTCACTTTTGTCAAATATCTTATCCTAACCTTTTCTAAAAATTAGTGTTTCAGTACAATTGGTGATCAAAAAATATTAGAAATAAGCCTTGTACATCAATCAAAGTATATATAAAAACAGTTCTTTTGTGCTTGTAATTGACTTAGTTTATCAATGATTAGTTATCTGATTCCCCTTCTAATATCGCGACCCTTAAGAAGAAATGATCATTTTACAAATATTAGAGTACTCAAAATAACTAGTTTACTGCCAATGTGCATGCAGACTAACAATACTTAAAAGAATATAACCTTGAATCCAATTAGTTTGAAAATAGTTACACTCTTGTACAATCATCTTTATTGATTTGTAAAACTGTATACACATCTAAAACCCTGAATTTACTTTGTAAAAATAAATCTTTAGCAATAAATGGCACTATCAAAATCCCATTATTCTCAAGCTATTATGTAGATATTTACATGCTTTTCAGCAACAGTTGAAAATCTTAGAGGACCAAAGCCAGTATAACAAAAAAAAAAAAAAAAAGAAAAAAAGAAAAAAAAACAACCTGTAAACTGCATTTGCAATTATAGTGTTGTTTACCTTTATATGAAAATATGGCTACATGCCTTACATTAATGATAATGTAGCTATCTGTGTTGCTACCCTGCGCTAGCAGCACATAATGTCACCACGTTCCACTATGTCATCACTGCATTCTTTACTACACATTGCTTTCCCCGTGGAATACCTGTGACAAACTACTCATGGAGAATGATGAAGTGCTATTAAAAAGAGGGACTGAACCCACACCCGTCTCTGCCATCCGGTCTTTTCCCCACTCAAGCTATGTCTGTGTTTTTAGAAAATCATATGCCTCCACTAAACGTACTTCATATTTGATTTTTAAAAATCAGTATTTTAAAGTTGGTGAGCTTTGTCAAGATGTTTTGAGACAAAAACATGAAAAGGTTAAAGGCACAAGAAGAGGGAAGTGAATGCTACATATAAAATATATTTCAAGTCTTCTAGGTTACTCAAGTCCAAAACCTTCTGAATTCGAAATTCCAATGATCAATTTCTGTTTCAGGTCCTTTTTGCTCTTGTAGGGGGGAAGGCAAAGTTGATTGAAGCAGGTATGGGCCACAGGCAACCTAGGGGAAACACTTTTTTAAGATACTAAGCCTTAAAACACACACAGAATGTCTGCTAATCAACTTTCAAAGTATCAGGACATACACATTAAATCTAGTTTACTGTCCCCCCCTCATTCTTTGAACAAATACTTATGAAGTATCTACTATGTATGTGTCAGGCACCCTTCTAGACACGGGGCTGGGTTTATAGACAAGACAGCCAATGTCTCTGCTCTCATTAAATTTTCATTATGGAGGCATTATTTTTGGAGTCAGACAAATCTGAATTTGAATGTTGTCTCCCTCACTTACGAGCTGTGGGACCTTGTTCAAGTTGCTTGATGTCTCCAAATCTGTTTCCAAATTACCATGATAAGGGTAAACTAGCCAACTGGGTTGTTGAAAAGATTAAAAGAGCTATCTACATAAAACATGTAGCAGAATAGCAGATAATATGACTGTTGTTATTACTTCAGTCTTGATTGTCAAAAAATAATAAAGAGAACATTTCTGAGACACTTGCAACAGTCATCCTCTGAATCTTTTTGATAAGTTCCCCCAACCCTCTACATGATGACACTGTTATCTTTAAGATTTCTATAGATTGCTTAGACCCTTTCCTCAGTCTTTATGAACCCCGCACCATCAGAATAGCTGTCGGTGGTAGCGGTGGGAAAGGAAAGGATAAATTCCAGTACAAAAATGAACAAATACATAAGTATATGAAGTATATCTACTTCATAAGGCATATGGGTGTATTAGAACATATGGGGCAGGGGCAAAAATGATTATAATCAAAGTAGTGTCTACTCAAATAAGCTTTAGAAATTACAAGGTGATTGGGAAAAGAAGTAGATCAGCATTAATCCATCAACATTATTAGAAAATAATTTAAACCCATCATCATCATCATTTTCATATGCAAACAGCACTAGATAAAAAAAAGAGGATTAGTACCAGAGGTACATTTCTAGTACTGGAGGACTTCTAGTACTAATAGCCAAAAAACCTGCCTTAGCATTTTTGATAAAAAATACCTTTAAATAAAAATGCAGGTAAGACAATATACTACTAAAAACAGGGCAGACTCTAAAAAAAAACTACAAAACAGTTGACTTAGCAAAGCAAAAAGTTCATGGAAAGGATTGTCAGTTAGTACTGGTATAAAAGTTAATAGAGGACCTTAATCCACAGTCTCTCTCATTTCAAGGCCACATTTACTTGCAAGATTTTTCATGAAGATGACTTCGGATCGAAAGAAGCCTGTAATTCTAAACATATTATTAGTAACAAAACTTATAGATTTAAAAAAAATCCCAATCTGGAAATTTACCAATTAGTAGAAGTTTCATTCTTTGAGATTTTAAAGTTCAAATCAGCCATTCCTCCTACAGGTACTCTGTCACTTCCTGTAGTAAAATGTAGCAACTTCTTTTGAAGATCAAGAGGAAATCCAAGCACAACATCCCAAAAGTATCTAGAGAACACCAAAGGAAATTTATATAAAATGCCCTGATGAAAATCCTGCAGCTCAAAGTAAATAATGTAAGCTCTAAGGAAAAAATCTTCCCTAAACATATATAATACCCTTACTTTTAAGGAAGAAAAGTTTCTATATATTAATTAGATTTTCGAGTAACATTATTATAAAAATAACATTTTTATAAAATTTTCAAAGTAGCCTAACAGTGGATAAGACAAAAGCCATTTTTATCTTATATAAGTTTTCTTATTTTTTCAACACAGTGCTATTAAACCAAAAGAACCAAAGTCTTTTAAGAAAGTAAAATCTCTACTTTTGTAGAAACTTATTTATATCACTTCCAAGGGGGTTGCTAAGTGATTTCATATTTCATATTCTCACATTACTTTCTAGAAATAAAATAAGGCAGTATGGAACTCTACAATATTTCAGCTGATTTAACTTGATTCAGAGATTGTTAAGTTAGACAAATAAGCGAATCACATTCTCTTTCATTCTCTTCTGCAACCTCAGTACCAGAAGTATAAAGAGCCCACCTTATAGTCAAGTCAGTTTTCGCATAGCCATCATACTGAGTACTTCTTTGCAGTGCATGCATATCCAGTTCAGGACTTCCACAGACCAGAATTTCAACTTCTTCCGGACGAAGCAGCTACCAGTAATTATTTATCAAAAATGATAAAAAGTGATGATTGAAAAAAAAGTGAAACTGGAACTATTTCCACTGATTCTAGCTACCAAAACCATTATTTCTCATAGTAAATCAAACCATTTTGTTTAAGAAAAATCGCCACTTCTATTTTCATACTGGGGTAAGATATTTTTGCTTCCCAAAGTTTATAAATCTTGTCAAACTATCAGGTTCCCCCTTTTGCAAATGTAGCAGTTTGTCAGAAAAACAAGCAGGTGACTAAGCATGAATCCAAAATACAACTCTTCCCCAAAACCCAGCTCGAAACTCTTGGTTACTCCAGCATCTGCTGATCTGCCTGCCTCCTTCCAGTATCCCTTCTAATAACACACAGGATGTGTGCACTGTAGAGTTTGGGTTAGTCTGTCTTGGGTCGTTTACTGGTTTATTCACCTACATAGATTGTCTCCCACCCAAAGAGATTAAAACTGAAAAACAGAAACCATGTTACGCCATTTAATTCTTATTTTTCCTCCCTCCATCTCCACAACTACCAGTGCGTCACAAACAAAACTCAATTAGAGCGCAATGCAGCGCTCCGTGTTCAAAGGTACTTTCAACAACAAAATGTGACAAAGGTCACTCTAAAACAAGCTCTCTCCTATGAAAAATAATTCAAATGAAAGACCTTGCCCTAAATCTTCATAAAATTGAGGTGGAGATATATTTGGTGTATGACAGTGCATGCCCTGGGTAGCTGAGGCAAAGAGCACACGTTCTTGGAAAAACTGCTTTTATCTTATGATGTGTTCAACATGGTATTTTAAAAAGTAGTTGACCCATATTAACATGGCTAAGAAAAATCAAACCAGAGTTCATCCTGACTCGGGAGACAGACTACTTCCTGTGGGTAAAAGGCAACTCAGAATTGCTGAGGGACCCTTGAAGCAGTTATGAGTATGTTCTTTAGTCAATAAGGAGTTGTGGCTTTTGCCCTGGAGCTTATGTGTTAGCTCTGTTTTCTGTGCTTTGTCCTTCAGTATTAAGACCTTGAACCCATGGGCTCTCTTCATCTGCTCTGCACGGGGAAACTTTTTAAAGCCCTAAAAGACATAGTATAAGACATAACACAAGGGGAGAAAAATGGAGTTGACTAGTTTTTTTTCCATTTAGAGAGCTAAGGCTGAAATGGGAGAACTATTTTTATTTCTAACTCTACCTTTAAAAAATAGAAAACATTTTCTATTTTAAAAGCTTATCTACTAAAATATTGAAGGAATTATTTGTCATATTACAAAACCTAACTGAAAGCATAATGTAAAGTTTTAAACTCACCATAAGGGCATTTGAAGCACAGACACTATGAAATCCATAATAAAATGCAGCAAACTGCTTATAGATGGATTTGTTGAGAAGAAAGTCAATATAAAGCTGTACATATTCTGAAAAAACAATTTTACATCTCTTACATTGTAAAAGTAAATGGTATACACTAATGCATTTTAAGTAAAAAATGGTGTCTAACTTACCTTTCCTATTTTGATTGGTAACTGGAATTTTATCGCCACCTGGCTTTAAATTATAGGACTTAATTATTCCAAATTCTTCTTGAAAAACCTGATGGGAGATTCCAACACAAGGTATTAATTGATATGGCTGATATCATAACAGGCTTCAATGTAGAGGTTTGTGAAATTTTAAAAGAATATTTTCCCCTCCCTTTTAAATACACGAACTACAGAAAGACTAAGCTCTTGTGATATTTGTATTAATAACAATGTGTCATGAAAGCATTATGAAGTAAATATGGCTTTAACTTAATCTTTTGTTATGAATACAGCTTAATACTTTACCAATGTTCACAAAACTTGTGTGGCCATTTAGGTCATACTCAGACCTTTTGGAGCTATGTGGATTACTATAATAGTCAGCTCCCAATTATTGTTAGGGGAGTGGGAATGGGAATTTTGGTCCGCTACATTAGTTTCTGCCCCTAACTTCTTATATTGAAGCTACAGAAGAGGCTTATTTTTAGAAGTGTAAAGCTCTGAGGAAGTAATAGTCAAGGGAATATGCCGGTTGCCTAGCAAAGTAGGAAGGAAGTACTCTTACTGTTGGTGAATTTCTTGAAGCACTTTTGTGACTGCTCATTTACATGTGTCTGCTTCACTGTCTCTATTTTACCAGGTTAAGATAGGAGATGGTATGCATTGATTAATCCTGTTCATTTTTTCTAATAATGGGTGTTTAATAAGAAATGGCATTTTTCATATATGAAACATGTGGTTAACAGGAAGCTATTCGTGTTAACAGTACCTGGAATGTTGAAAAGAAATCTTCTTCAACATTGCCTTCATATGCCAGGAGTTCACTTAATCCATGGGCCAACTCCTGTAAAAAGAAATCTATTATCTGTGTTTTTAAACCAAACAGTATTACCTAAAAGATTAGCAGATCTACTATAGCTCACTTACACATGGGATAGAGCAGACACTCTTTCAGATTTTAAAATAAAGATAATATTTGAGATGTATTTTCCAGGACTTGAAATGCTTGTTAATGATTTTTACTATCTACCCTTTCATTGGAAAAGGTCATATAGGAGGAAAAAATCTAGTTCCAGCCAAAGAGGCATAACTCTGGGGTCTATTCTTGTGCAACAAGCTAAGAGCATAGTTTCCATCATAACATACTGCTATCTGCAACATTACTATTTATAAATTTGTAATAGTTCTCACTCTCAATTTATGTTCTTAAAAAATCTACCATTTCAGGATACATCTTTTAAATATGAAAACACAGAGTTCATGCATGTTAATTGAGCTCTATATTTCAGTTACAGTGCTTTCCTCTCCTAAGAGGCGGAGAACTCTGGAAAAAATGTTCTCCTGTATTACGGTATAATTCGTGTTATCCATGAGCAAAGATTTACAAATAGAAAAATAACCAAATATTTAAAAAACTTTTCAGGTTTTATGAAAAATTAGTTTTATTTTAAATTATTAAAAAGATAAATTTATGGTTAAATTAATCTTATATACTGTCATACAGAATAGATTTTCCATTCCATTAAAATCAGAAAATTTTATATAAATATAGATGGGCACAGATTTGATATGATTGTTATCATTTGTTTCAATTAATAAAAATTATGGGTGCTGAAAATGATCATTGGAAGATTTGTGATTTTTATTAAGAACTCAAGGGACTACTAGGTGACTCCAAAGGAAAGAATTTACCATCTTCTTTCCAAGGTTAAATTTTTAATGACAAAATACAAGGTAAATAGGTCATGATGTTATATACTCCAATCTGCTTTTTCAGGACTGTAGGCCTTTTATTTCCAGTCTTTCTATTTCAAACTCCAATTTTTGATGAGAATTATCTTCATACTGTCAACCTTAGACTCTTAACTATAATATGCTATCTCTAAAATAATTACCTATAGTTAAACTTTTTTTTTAACTGTGTTAACCTGTAATTAAAGAGTATGTGAAGAAACAGGGTAGTGTTTTTACAGTTTGAAACTCTGGTCTTATTCATAAAGCATATTTGAGAGTGACTTAAACAGAAGGAAAAGAGATATTCCAGTTGCTGATTCAAGGTTATACTTGCCTCTCTACTTTCAACTAAACCCTGAAGTGTAATTTTCATGACTGTTGAGAAAATTTCTTCTTATTGTTGCTGGACAATTCTGATGCTTTGTTACAGATCGCCTCTCAGAGAAGGAGTAGAGTATTCATTAACATGATTACAGAAAACTATTGTATTTATTTACAACATATTGAATGCTCTATTGTCGAATATTTTGCTTACTCTCTTTTGGTCCTATACTCACAGATACTGTCTTTAAATTAAGAAATATATCCACTTTCTCTTTGCTTTCTTGTTTACTCTTCTTGAAAATAGTGTAAAAATATAAATAGTAAAGAATTGAATTAAAAAGCAGTTAAAAAACTTTTTTAGGATATATTTTTACCATATACTAAAGGGAAATTAGTGCCAATTTTGATACTATTAATAAATGAATAATCTATTTACAAAGTGTTTTTTAAAAATTACCCACATTCTACTACTCTAACGTAGCAGCAGTTTTCCTGTTTCCTTTCAATCTTTATTGATGCACGCATAGAAACTTAGTTTTTTCAACAGTTGATCTCATATGTACAATCTGGATTCATCATTAAAGAGCTAATATAATATGAAATCGGTTCGATCAGCTCCACAATATAAAATACCATATTGGCATAGTCAGTCATAAAATATCCATTATTAACTTCGAAAAAGCTGGATCTAAATGAGTCAAATTCAAATATCTTTAATCATAAAATTAAACAATTTATTGAAAAAATATAATAAAATTTATTGGTAAAAATTTTGGTAAAAACTAAGGGTGACAAAAATATAAAATGAGAAGATAACTCAGAGATGAGTCTACCTCCTTTATTTCACAGGTAAGAAAATTAAGTGAATCATTCAGGGCCATAGCTAGTATGTTGCAGATACAAAACTAGTAAAGGCCTTTCTTTCAGTTTCTCAGTCAGAGCCTGCTCTATTAACTTTTGCAAATTGTCATCCTATTTTCCTATCGGGGCTTATAAAATTTGTGCTCTTAATCTGAAAGAACCCAAACGAACTTCAAAAGTGTGTCTGATATCAATACCCTGGGGAATATGAAGAGTGGAAAGGTTTCTCAGCGTTCACAGGAAGGCGCCAACCATACATCAAAATCATTTGACCATTAAAACAGAGATATTTAGATACTTAATGAGCAATAGATAATGTCCACATCTAGGTATTTGCTAAAATATTACCAGGAATTCTCTGCTGACCAATAGTTATCAAAACTCAGCTGAGAAAATATAACATTGTCCGGAAGATGCATGTAATATACATATATCTACTAAGTTTTAACCTTGACTTAAATTTGATGATCAGACATCTAATTTTTGAAATGAGGAATGTCCTAAAAGGCAGTCCTGTGATATTTATGTTGTATTGATCTTGGAGCTGTTGTTACAGACACTGTTAATGATTTTGCACAGTTATCTTAATAAGGATCCATACAAGTAATCACGTACTAAGGGCTTTCTTATGCCATATAATACCCCCCAATATATGTTTTATTATCCTATTGATCACATAAGGAAACTGGAACTCAGAAAGGTTAAACTTATTCGAGTTCACAGAGCTAATCAGTGGCTGAGGCCAGATTAAAATCTCTGCTTTTCTACTTCAAAGCCTGTTCTACTATGCTATTAGAGCTGAGTAGTGCTGCAGAGTGGGTGATATATCTATATGAAAAAAAGGAGAAAGTTAGATAAAAAAGGAGATGTGTTACAAAAGTAGAGAGAAACCATATTTTAAAATATTAGCATCAGGAGAAGGCAGACTGTACAGGTAGAAGATATTAACATTAAGGAATAAGATGCTAGTAACTTTATACTTACAGGCATAATTTGACATAAGTCCTCAGTGGTAATGCTGCAGATGCCTACTGGTGTATTTTGATCACTAGGAACGATGGGAGGGCTCAACAATTTCTTGTAACAGCAGGGGGGGAAACGAATATCCAAGGTAATGCTGTTATAAACAGCTAGTCCCATAAGCTATGCATACTAAATGTTAAGCATTAACATAAAATCCATGACAACAAATGAGTTTTGAATTATGCATCAGTCTATTTTTTGCATACTTCTTTCAGATCTAACACTGACTTTCTAATTAATCTCACAGACTTCCTTTCCTTTCATTTATTTCCCTTTTATTTTACATAATATAATTCCTTGATTACCAAAAGTCGTGTAAAAAGGAAGGGTTCAGTTGATAGTATTTAATAAGTTCCTTAAAAAAGTTTAAGATCAACAAGTAGCAGTTTCAAAAATTTCTATAATTTCACATATAAAAATACTTTCTAAATTTAAACAAAGATGATGATTTTATAAATAGCAGCAATTTATTCCATAGGATTCACCGTAGAACACATGACTGATTTTGGTAATCATTTTAATTATTTTAAAATTAAATACAGACTATGTAAAGAAAAGAGAGCTGAACTGAATAAAAATGGATACACACACACACACACAGACATAGGCACTGTTGATAAGCTAACAGGACAATTGCTCTCTTACAGTAATACTTGAAAGGCCTTTATTGGAGTTTACTCAAAAGTGTTAAAGTTAAAAAGTTACAGATATTATACATACAAACTTTGCACAGTTGTATTTTATCAAGAGGGGTTTTAGATCAAATTTCATAATATTTTCACTGTCAAATAAAGATTATTATATTAAGTTATTAAGGAAGTCATTAATTTTATAGGCACAATAGAAAATCCAAACATTTGGGCTGGACAAATTACTGCAAACAATTTTTAAGAATTGGAAAACAGCCAGTATTTCAATTTGCTACGACAGACTGAAAATTAATAATTTAGGGGATATGCTATTTTATAGGTAACCATATCAACAGAGACTGAACAGTATATTTAAGGGATACATACTGACAAGAAGCTCTAATATACTTATATAACTGTGATAATAGCACTGATGACAGTAACCATAATACTACTGTAATTTCACTTATGAGCATCTACAATAGTGACAAGTTCTAAGCACTTTCTATTAATTTTTCTTAAAAATTATAACCGAAGGCAGGTTTTTAATAGATGAGGAAGCAGTAGGCTCATAGGATTTGCTACAAGAAACTTTCATACACAGAGTACAATGTTTCATTTCACACTAAATTAACTTGCTCTGGTCAAAGCAGGAATGGGGATGAGGGAATTCTTCTGGAGTCACTGAGGCATCATGTGGTGCACAGCGCAGAATTTGAAAACTCTGCGCTACGTGATCACAATCTACTATCCCCTCATATTTTTCCTATATATTATCATGCTTTTGGGGCATCGATCTTATTTTCTACAGTTTTTTTCTTTTTTATGAGGTAAATACATATTAACAATGAGATGTTTTAGATTTACAGCAGGTCCTTAAATAAAGTCTTAAAGTCTGAGAACTTACTGTAATCATTTAATTTGAAATATGCAACATATGTAAATATGCTTAATATGCTCTTTTACGTAATGACTGAATAGAAATTAATGTCTATTGCAACAGAAAGCAATTAGCAAATTCATTATTTTATGTATAACATAATCCTAAAAATGTGACAGCTAAGTAAGATTTAATACTTCAATACCAATATCAGAAAGTCAAAATATCACTCAAATCTAAGCCGTGATAAGAATGTGAAGTATGACATACATATATTATGAAATCCAAACAGCTCATAGTGTAGTGAGATGTATCAATGATTCAGATTTTCAATGAAGTTAAAACATTCAACAAATGATTACCATAAATAATACAATAAAAACAGAAGTCTAAGAATTGTTAAGCATTCTATATTATGCAATTTGGCATTATGGTCCCTTAGACATGAAAATATACATGAAATTTTAAGTTGTTTATTATCTCAATGTGTAGTTTTCTCCCTATAACCTTTTATTTCATCCAGTCTCCCATTTTTCATATACGTTCCTCAAGATTTAATCCAACAAATGGAACAAAGATACATATTCAAAGCCCTCCATAAGATGGGCTCTTAACTTTCCTTTGATGGTATCATAATTCCCAGCGTGCCCTCTGCGTCAACCAGATGGACCTACGCATTGCACTATAACAGGTCCAGCTCAGCGCAGTCTTTTTTTCTAGTCATTCTCCCACTCTTTCTACAGCCCTGTGTTAATCAGAAATGAATGGCTCAATTTTCAAATCTCTCTACTTCCTATGGGAAGACTACACTGAATCTTTTCCTTCTTAGAACTCCTTACCTCAATGTCAAATGGTCATTTGCCTCTGAGAACAGACTACCTTGTATTGGTAGTTGTCTGCTCATCTAAATGGTTAGCTTTTTAAAGGTGGATATTTTTTCCCTCTTTTAACCTATGTATCTTCAGTGCTTGCTCATTTATTTACTTTTTCCTCCCTTCTTCCACAGACAATCATACTTCTTAGAATTAAAAAAGCTAATATAGAAGGTATCTGTCCAATCTTCTACCCAATGCAGGAATGCCCTCTCCAGTACACCTGCTAGAAATCCGAGGATGGCACAGAGATTAATTTTAAAAATACTATAAAATAATGCCATATGCTTTAAATATTTCAATTCCATTAATTTTTAAATTTTTATGAATATCTTGGGATTCAAGGGGCATTTTGAAGACCTAGATTTAATTTCCACAATTTTAGTTTAGCAAACTGAGTGAAATAAATACAAAGAACAGGAAGATAGTTCATTATGAATGGAAAAGATACTTAAAAAAAAAAGTCTTGATTTTCTGATGAATTAGATAATATTTGAAATAGAAAATAAGCATTTTTATTTTGAGATAAGGTTCTCAGAGAAAAATATAAAAAATTCAGTCACTCCTTTCAATTAATTAAATCTGCTACCATTACACAACTGTGATATCACAAATAATAAAGATTATTGAAAATCTATTAGTAAATTTAGCAAGAATGTTTGAAAAAAATGCTTACTGAGAACCGTTTTCCAAAATTCAGATAAAGTTTAAAAAAATCTCTAATCTACTAGCACCTCCTAGTGGAAAGTTTAAAGGATACAATTCCAACCAATCGGAATTCAGAATAGTTATCACATTTAAAGCTGCTAAACCAATGGCAGTGTGAATCCTTGTGATATGTAAACATGCCTAAAAAAAAAGAAACAATTTCATTAATATGATTGATTTAAAAATCAGAGTGGTAAAAATATACGTGATAGTTCCTCTGTTAGAAGCAAAATAATAACAGTTCTGTTACACACCATCTTTCATGTTAAAATATATCAACTGTATGTAAAGAGAGCATGGATTTTAATGTTCATTAGTATCCTGAACAAAGGGTAGAAACATGGGGTAAAAACAGGGAAACTAAATGAATTAGCTGTTTTCTTTTATAAAAACTATAGTTTTATAATTTACAAATTATGATCAAAATTAATCTTGAGGATTATCTGGAGATTTCAATTTATCCATGTCATCTCTATTTACCAGTACCAGAAAAATTTTATACACACACACACACACACACACACACACACACACACACACACAAAATAAAGAAAAATAAGAAAAACACTTACAACTCTCCTCTGAAGAAAAACACTTAACAGATACTAAGGATTATATAGGAGTTTTCTTTAAATAAAACCAAATTTAAATTTCCAAGGTTTATTTTTATCTAAAAATATTAATGAGTTCTTATTCATTAAAATGGCTCATAATTTAACAAAAGAGGATTCAAATATTAGTGTAGAACAAACTATAGTTTTGCTTTTTAATTTCAAATGTTCTTTTTTTCAATCCATGCATTTGGATTATCCAGAAAATATGTGGATGCTCCCTTGCAAATGTACAGTCTCTATACATTTTGTGTAAGATTCCTAATAAGATAATGAACATTTCAATCATCCTTTTGGTCAAACAAGTTTTAAAATGTAAATAGCAGTCCTTAAAAAATTATTCAAGATTTATGATTGACAAAAATTTGCAAAACCATAGGGTAGCTTAAAAATAAGAGCAACTACTTGAAGCTAACAATTATGAAAAAAATACTGCTTATAAAAATTAAATACTCACCATAATCTGGATGAAAAATTTGGCGAATTAGAAGAAGGAACCATTCCTTAGTCAAACCACCCATATCCAAACCAGCTTCCCCTACAAATGTAACTTTCAATTTCTTTTTCAAGTCTGCTCTTTTCCGGGTTAACTATTTGAAGAAATTATAAAGTAGAGAAGAACAAAGGGCGTTAAAAAGGAAATTAACTTTTAAATTCTGGGAAATGTGTTAGGCAGTCTATATCTTATTTACAATGTCACAAAACTCCATCCATCCACCCATCCATGCACCCATCCAATAAATCTACCAGACACTGTGTGAACTAGAAATTATTATGTTGTATAGATATAAACATAATTAGAGAGGTCAGATACCTTGCCCAAGGTTACTGCCTCTCTGTGTTATTGCCTCCAAGATTTTAATTTAGCAGATTACAATATAAAATAGCTCATTTTCTTTTCTTTAACTTGCCTTCAACATTGAACTTTAAAAAAATTACACAATAAAATCAACCATTACCTAAATATAGCTGAAGAGTTGTACATGCATGAAGCTCAATAATACATGTACATACAATTAAAGTACATCTGACCCTAAGTAGACCCAATATACCCTGTAGATCAGACCCCTAATTTTATAGATGAGTAATCTGAGGCTTGGCAAAGTGAAGATGACTCATAACAAAACCAATTAGTAACAAAGAGGGGTCTAGAATCTAGTTTATATATTCATAAAGTTACTCATGTAAGTTCTATATAAAATCCTTTTGCTGAGGAATTAAACCATTAAAAAACATAAAAGTGAACATAAGCCTTAACTGTGAATACAACTGTTTTTAATTATATCAAAACATAAGGAAGCACACTTACTGACATACAGAAATAAAAGACAGCTTATAAAGATTTTAGAATTGTAGAAATTATTTAAAGCTCTAATCAATTAATACCATTTGGAATAAATGATTTATACCTCATCAAGAGAATCGCTAACCAGATGTGTCCTCCTTACTTTCATATTTAGAAATAGCATATTCATATCAGGTCTCTGTCTTCGAGATACTTTATCCACCAGACTTTGCTAATTAAAATAGAAAGCACATATTTTCACATAAACTATAATTTCCTTTAAAACATTTAAACACTTTAGTAAAAAAATCAGTGATATTCTTTTCTATGCCATCTCTCATATAAATAATTTCATAAACTCAATTATACAATTTTGATTTATGAAAGTGCCTTTTATTACTTCATTTTAGAACAATGGTAACCAAAGGAGGACCAAAAATAATTTACCTTCTATAGTAAAGAACGTTGCATTATAGTTTCCATGTATGTCATCTCTTAAATAGCAAGGTTTTCTATTTAATAACTACATATAGTGGGAATTATTGAAACAAAGTATATTCTGATGATGATAAACTTGCTTATGCTTTTTTAGATACTGAATTTACTCTAAAAGCACAGTTAGTCTACTTTTATATGAAGTAGTTTGTCAATATCAGAAATAACAACATTCATATCCTTTGTCCCAATAATTCCACTTCTAGGAATTTTATACAGTGAGATGTTCATCACAGCATTACCTATGAAAATGAAACTAGTGGGGTGGCTCCATAGTGTAGTGGTTAGCACATCTGCTTTACATGCCCCAGGTGGAGCCACAGACTATACCCTGGGTGCACCAGGCCCCGGTGCACACTACGAGCACGTGGGAGGGGACACCCCACCTTCGGAGATCCAGTTCTTAAGGGGAAAAGGCAACATCCATAGGTCGGAGGTTGAGGGGTGGAGGGATGGGAGGGGGGCGGGAATTAAAGAGGGGGAAAAAAAATTAAACTAGAAATATCCTAAACATGTTTCTATCTAATGCAATATAATACAACTATCAAAAATGAGGGTCATAAAAACTATGTACATAACATAAAAAATGTTTAAGAAGAAGGAACAACTGAAAAAAACAGAGAACAAAACTGCACTCTGTTGCCTTTTAAAGATAATATAGATAAAAAATAATTAAAAGAACATTTACCAAAATGCTAACAATAGTTATGTTTGGGTGAGGAAAATATGAATGATTTAAAAACATCTGTTTTTCAAGTTTTTTTCCCCCAAAATATAAGCAATGAGTATGTAAAAACTAACACATGAAAAAATATAATGAATATATAATATCATTTATCATGTAAAGTCTACATGCTTGCATATTTATCTAAATTTGTTCGGACTACGTCATCTTTGGTAGCAAAGAAAACTAATTGTGCAGATTAAAGACTAACATTTCAGGCACTTTATATACATGTGGCAATTTGCTTAAGTTGCTTTATATAAAAATATAAAATTTTAATATCCCAAATTTATATAATAAGGCTACTTTTGTGATTTTGTAGATTACTATAATAAAACACTAATTCAGAGCCCTTTTCATCTCTCTAATATCCAATTCCAAAGGCTTCCAATAGTTTTTTCTTCTCAGGGTCCTCCCTTTCATGCTCAAAAAGATCTACCTTTCTGGGATAGTATTCTGTGTCGTGGAGCTGTTTTCCTATCCTTTACCATTTTTTGTTCCTAATTTAGTTCCTGGGAAGCTGTCACACTGGAATTATTCAACACAAAAATTTATACTAGGATGCTAACGGAAGACAAGGCTTAGTGGCTAGCCCTCTCATTAGGGATTCATATTTAATAGAAAGTACCTCAAATGAAAGAAATAACCCAACAATGGCAGAATTTTAGACATAGTCTAATGAAGTTATTTTAGATTGGAGAATCTTTTTTGCAACTTCACATTATACTGTATAAGCTCTCGCTCACATTAACTACCTGTAAGTCTGTCCTTGTGTCAAAATAGTTATTGGTCATTAATTCCAAGTTATATTGCAGTTTACAAATCAAAATGTTAGGAAACACTTGTAAGAACTGATAATGCTAATTGATTCTTCAATCTCCACTCATTTGTGTCTATGCTCTGTGGAAGACTTAGCCTGTGAGACAATCTACAGTTGCCACTCCCCTTCTTTAAATTTGAAGAAAAGTTCCATAAAAGAAGATATTTGATATCTTAAAGTATGAGTGACACAGAAGAAAACTTCTCAGAGGAGCTCAGATAAACTTCTAGCTCTTTAGATTTTTTTTTTTTTTTTTTTTACAAATATTAAAAATCATAGCCTGAGGCAAAAAAAAAAGTAGTAATAAGGCACATGAAATCGCATAACTGTAACTAATAAAAAAAAAAGTAAAAAAGACTGCTATAGAGACTAATCTTTGAGCCAATATCTACCCAAGATTAAGCAATAATTCTGGTGTTTAAATATACCTGTTTTAATGTACTTTTCAGGGGGTTAGTGTGGCTATGGAACTCCCTTGTTACACATAGGCAATAAAATTTCTTCTCATATTCCCATATTCAGTGTAAGCTGACTCTGGGAAGACACCAGTCACTCAGATCATTTTGTCTCACTCCGTGATAGAAAAAATACCTTCTGGGAAGTAAATTACTGAAGAACAAACAATTCTTATTTTTATGCTATTTTGAAGTGTTATAATTTATGCATTAGGATTCTTTTTATATTCTTGGACAAGACATGAAAATAATTTCTTTTTACTCTATGAGTCTCTTTATTTTAAGAACACTACAGCCAACCTTCCCTCTAATTTTTAAAGTTGTGAGTAATCACGTAACAAAATCAGATACTCAGATTATATGAGCATTTAAATGTATAGTCTAGAGCTCTAATTTATAAAAAAGCTCACTTAATTTGATATCTATTAGATAAAGTACATAATTTCATTGTGCTGTGCTGAAATACAAGTGGTAGGGAACGGTAAGGACAGGCCCAGGGATAAACTGCATCTTGCTCTATAATTTTGCCTAAAGCCAGCCTGACTGCTACCAGGTTCTATGGGCCTCCATGCATTTTGGTTGCCTGAGAATCAATAAAATATTTTTCACCTTTGGACATATTTCCCAGTTTTTCAAGATTATACTTTTTGTTATGTCTTCTAATTTTGTAGTTGTTCTATTTGATTTTCATGAAACCTGGAAAACATTTCAGTGGTTTGAGTGGTTTGCTTATAAGGATGAACACTCCTTCCCCTTACTGCAGTGTAGAAAGGGTGAGCAATGTTGTGCTAGTTATCCTAGAGCTGTGATATGGCATTTACTAAATGATGTCCAACATGTTCCCAGAACTTTGGATCCATGGGAGGCATTTAATCTTCCTGCTATATTTACAACATAATAAAAAGTTGATGAGAGTTATCTTTTTCCTGTATCATAAACAGATTTAAACACTTTTGGAGGGAATGTAATATGAATTTTAACATTTCCTATTGTGCTACAACAATTCATAAGACATTAAATTATTTACTATATTGATTCTAGTCAGCATAAATATGTTTAAGTAGCTGGCTTACCCTTGCGATGCTTATCATCTGTTGTTCTGAATCTCTCTGAATGATGATTTTTTTTGCAGCTATAGAAATAACAAATGGGTACTGGCAGAAGGAAAACCTGTTCAACAAATAAAAACAGAAAAAGTAAAATGGGGTAATTTAAGCAAAATTATACTAAGGGAATCTAAGGTACCCCATCTAACAATATAAAACATTACTTCTATATTGTGTTTTACCATTTACAAAAGCTCTTACATGCATCATTTCTTTTACTCCCCACAGCCCTGTGAAGTACTAATCAATATTAGATGTGCAGTGCCTTTAGATGTTCTGAAATATATGTAAATAAATCACTTATATTATTTATACAAATAATTTCCATTTATGTATAGTCACCTGTATATCACTTGTGAAAAATATGGCCAATAACAGAACTAGGAGGCAGAAGTGTTGATGAGGGAAGATTAAGACAGAAAGCTCAAGTATAGAAATCAACATAAGAATCCATTTATATGGATAGTTCTGATGATTAAGCTTCAGAAATGAGGAAATCTAGCAATAACTATCACAGTAAAAAAGCAAAGTAATATATTTAAGACCAATAAAATAAAAACCACAAAAAAGTATGGCTGTTACCACTGTCCTTAATGGTGTAATAATATGAAATGATATGTATTTGTAAAGATACAACATTATGATCAAAGGTTATAAAAATATCTTCTTTCCTGGGTCAGAGCTCATTCTGTGTTACATAAAAAAGCCACAAACTACACAGAGAGAAGTACATTGGCAGCAATGACACTTCAGGAGTTAGACTTCTATCAGAAGTGGCTGTGATGAATCCAACAGTTATAGTTGGAATCCATCTGAGCATAGTCAAGTAAAGCATCTGTGACCACTGGGTGCCATGAAGGCAGAATGAGGAAAAAGGAGGTCGTGCTAGTGTGAAATGAAAATGAAATAGCTTTCCCCTTGGATCAAAACTGTTAAAATACACAAACACGCGTGCGCGCGCGCGCGCACAAACACACACACACACACACACACAGAGTTGTTCAGTACTAATGTATAATAATTTTGAATCACTAAGTGCTAAGTAAAAATTTAGAAATGAAAAGAAGTATAATGAGCTTAGGATAAGTGCAATGAACTTAATAGGATAAAGATTGGTTATTATGTACTTTAAAAGTGTATCTCAACCTTTCTTTAGTCATGGCATATAGAAAAATGATACTATGTGTATGACACACTCAATATATGAGGCTGCTCATGGCCAAAGGTGACTTTCCCTAGGGCTCCAGGTTCCCTTCTAGGTCCAGATTGGCTTCCCAAGGGCTGAAGGGATCATAGGATCAGAACTCTGTAACTCATTCTTGGTACACCAGTGCTATGGCACCATGGTTACAGGTGCTCTGTATTAAGAGATGTCACTGAACTATGCACAGTAATTCTTGGAGTTGTTTTGTTGTTTTGTCTAAACATTATAATTATATTAAAGTGGGAGAAAAAAGTGTCTATGTATAATAAACTTTCCCAAGAAAATATACATAGACAGAACAAGGTCCTCAGAAGTGGAATTCTTCAATTCTGAGGGTTTGGATATGGACTGATATGTTCAGAAGGCAATTCTTTATTTTAGGCCAATTCTGGTAGAAAGGATCTCAGAAGCTTGAACCAATTTATGAACTAATCTGGGGTTTTGAGGCTACTTATATCTACATCATATCTCTTAGTCAGTCTCCTTTAGAATAAAGGTACTCTCCAGGATATCTCATGGTCTGGGAATAAATTATGTTTGGGATAGTCTTGCTGGTTTAATCTAAATTGTAGGTGTGGAGATAAGGTATAGCGTATTAAAGAATTTGGTCAGGTGTTTTGAAAATCTATTATACTACTATTATAATAAATCATTTTTGGTGAAGTTCTTTCTCTTTAACATCCATTCTTTTAAATACCATATGTAAAGGTCAACTACTTTTTCTACAGAGTAAGAGACAAAAGGAGTGAATGTATGTGTGTATGTGTACATATGTGTGATCACTGTGTTAAATCAGGCACTGGCAAACTATGGCCCATGGGACAAATATGGCCTGCCACCTGTGTTTGTAAATAAAGTTTTTTGGGATGTAGGACCACTCATTCATTTACATATTGTCTAAGGCTGTTTTTGTGCTACAATAGAGCAGAGGTTGTATAGCCCAAGGAGCCAAAAATATTTACTATTTAGTACTTTATAGAGAAAAATTTTGTTGACCCCTGTGCTGGACAACAGCATATAGAACAAGAAGTTAATAAGAAACGGCATATTAAGATAGAACCTTTCCTTTCTTAAAAAGATGCTATTAATCAAACCCAAACCAAATTAACGTGTATAAATTCAAAATGTAACAGAAAAAGAAAATGCTTTAAGACATACAATGATATTTCAAGTCTAACAATCTAAACTATGTAAGTTTATATGTAAAAGTATGCGTATATTTAAATTTATATATAAACTTCAAGTCCACTCATTATTTTGAATAGTATTTCATTTATGTGAATAATCAAATGAGCTTCTGATAGTACCTGTGAGAGTTTCCAAAGCTCTGCCAGGTGTGGTATTCTTCCATGAGATCAATGTGATCCAATGTAGAGTTATAGAAATCAGTATAAGGAATAAGGGGAGGGTGAGCCAAACTGTTTGCAGTATCTGTAAAGATAAATTCTAACATAATGATCTCTTCCAACATGTGCAAGATTCACTCTAACAGTAAGAACATTTTAATGTCCACCAGGTAGCCTTTATCTAGAAATTCCTATTTTAAGCAACTGTAGCTCCAAATGGAAAAGTTTTACAATTGTGGTCACAGTGCAGCATCAATTTGTTTTTTCAAAAAAAACTTGTGATGGTGATTACAACGGTACAGTAAAGGGAGTATGCAGATGGCGTCTACTCATACTATTCCCACATCAGTGTGTTTTCTCCTTGGGGTCCTTGTGGAAATCATGGAAGTTCTTATTTTCTTAGGAATCACTACTGAGCAGGACATGTGCAGTTCAGCCATAACACAGAATACTGCCCACATAAAGCGTTTTCATGGTTATTAATTTAACTGTGAACTCCATTATCAAAACAGAAGATAAAATAAATTACAACTCTACTTCTAAGGAATATTTTAAATGTAAGAATGCCTCTACAGTACTTTGAGATACTTATGGAAATATTTAACAAAAGAGAAGTAAAGATGATAGAATAAAACCTACTAAGTAGAGCCAACACTTTAGATGCTGATGGGATCCACCAGGAACACTTTGTTATAGGTGGAAATTCTTCAGGCTTTGCAGGAAACAGGCGTAAAGAAATAAATTGCAGCAATCTTTCTACCAATTGTTTGAACCTCTTCTGGGATAATCTGGTAAAGATTTTGAAATAATTCCAATCAAAATTCAAATTTTCTATTTTGGTAATATGTTTGTTAGATATTAAAATGCATTCTATATGCATAAACTTTTAGAACATTTTCCAAAATTCTATTTCTTAAATTGCCAAACATTTAAAAAGATAGAAAATCTTATTGGAATATTGTTTCTTAATTGAATAAGAAATAATAAAATTACTATAAAGTTTGTTATTAAACATTTCATTTTTAAGGCTTTCAACATTCAGTCAATCTTATTATTCATAGACACAGTATTTGCAAATTCACCTACTTGCTCTTTAATTTAATTGTAACCCCCAAATCAACAATTGCAGTGCTTTCACGGTCATTTGTGGACATGGAAAGAGTGGCAAAAAATTTGAGTTGCCTGATGTGCACATTCCCAGCTGAGGTCTAAAAAGGCAACACTCTCTTGTTGTAGCTGTCATATTGTAAACTAGTGGCCTTTATGCAGTCTTTATAGTGTCATGTTTTTCATATTTTTGTGCATTTTGTTAGTGATTTTTCCGTTTTAAAATGGCCCCCAAATATGTTAAAGTTCTGTATAGTCTTCCTAAGTACAAGAAGGATGTCCTATGCCCTACGGAAGATATGCTTCTGTTAGATAAAATTTGTCCAGATATGAGTTATAGTGCTATTGGCTATAGGTTCAATGTTTATAAATTAACAATTTATATTAAATAAATGTCTTTAAATAGAAATACAGATAAAGCAAGGTTATGTATTGATTGGTTGATGAAAATGTGACCTAAAGCTCACAGTAGCCTAACCTGTATTTTCTGTAGGAGCAATAAATAGTTTAGTATTCACTAATTCAGTGTGTGCAGAAATTTTACAGAATATAACTATTATGAATAATGAGAATAGACTGTATTTAAAATTAAAATTAATTTTGAAGATATTGTGCCTCTAACTTTTACCAATCATGGAGAAAAGTAATACAACTATAGTTCTATGAAAAAAGTATGGTACTTTTATAAATTAAAATTGATGACTAACCTGTTTTACAATGATGTTTTTAGGGAAAGAAATTTTTAGGGAAAGAAAGTAAATAATAGTGAAATTTATTGACATACAGATAGGAAATAAAAATACACAAATTAAAACAGCAATGACTGAGCAAATCCAGCCACCATCTTTGAGATACATGAAAAACCAATGATAGGAAGGTGCTGTATAAAAAGCAAAAGCAGTGGATAGGAATCTCAACAATAGCTTGCGTAAGCAAAATGGTTACTTACATTAAAAAGGCTTTTAATTATCCTCTATGTAGTACTAAAGCATATAATTACCTTTCGAAGCACTGTGAAGTATAAGTATCATTTCTAAACTTAAAATTATAAATTTATAAAGTTCTTAATATCATAGAATTATTTACTTTTTAAACCAGTGAACTAGGAAATGATGGTCAGCTTCCACTAAGGTAGCTATCTGTCGAAGCAAGTGAGCATAGATGACATATGTAGACGTGTTATTAAACTGCGGATTCTGAAAAAGATATTAAAGATAACTGTTAAAATTTTGTTAACATGTAAAAGGAAAGACACTAAGCTTAATGAGCTATGTGATAAATTCAGGAAACTAAATTTGAGATTACGAAATACGAAGTGAAATCCTTTAAAACAATAATCTAATTACTGAATTAATAGAGACTTAGATTCCGCTATTGTATAATGGAAACAGCATGTCATAGGCTTTGGAATTAAGGCAGACCTGGTTTTGCATACGTAGAACTTACTGCTGACTAATGTATAGCACTCACCTAAAAAGGTGAGCTTCATGTTGTCATTTCTAGCTTTTACTATCTCTACATATATATTTTCTTTTTTTTCTAGTTTTGCCTTTCTCCTCCTCCATATTTCCCCCCTTTATATCTCTCAACTACTTCTTGTCTATTTTTCCCTTTCCTTCTCACTTTTCTTTTTCCTCTCTTTCCTTTCCTCTATCCATACCCTGCATATTTCTTTTTGTTGGACCACAGTATGAACTAAATACTAAGTTGTATTTAGTATAATTTTTTCTTTAAATGAGATAATATACACAAACACCTTTTGTAAATTATAAACAATGACACAAATGTAGTAATGTTAGCTATGGCCATCAAATAATTCTTTCTTAAATAATAATAAAAATTAAAAATCACTTTTTATTTGTCAGGACCTTAACTTATTTTTCATATATTTGAATCTGTATCTCTCAAAAAGAAAAAGCTCATCTTTGCTTTAGCAACTATAAACAACCACTTTGATTTTTCCATTAGAATTCTAACTTAAGTATTTATTGAGGATACACAGAGAAGTCGTAAACCTACTATCTGGGAAATAAAAGAAAGTTTTAGAGCCTGTTAATACCAGTTAAATGAAAGAAGGATGATTGGAGGAGGAGGTACTTCCATTTTGTTTGTTCCTGTATACTAACTATAGCAGGAAGACAAGAAGTAGTTCAAATTTTAATCCTGGAGATAATTTAGCTTCCCATTATTTATTTGTGATAGCTTTAATTCTCAGGTTATGATTAATCTAAAAAGTATCAATAATGTTGCTCAAAATAATTCTTAATATTTGATATAACTTCATTTACACATGCATTGATTGAGCTCTAAATTAGACAGCTTCAGCTAAATTTTTTCTTTCTTACCTGTAAAAGTATAAAATATGCTCTGAGATCATCTTTTGATCGTGGGCTGAAAAAGAAGCATAATCAATTAGAGATGTTTAGTCTTACAGTATCTAATAAAAAATGATCGGTAAATGTTTGTGAGAATTGAGTTGATAAAACCCAGAAACTTCATTTAAGTTAGCATGTATTGTTATTGAGACAGTAAATATCCACAATATGTTGAGACTATAGGTTCCTCTGTGTTTACACTATGCTGGTTCTGAAGATACCTGAAAACTGAATTAGGCTGTAACATTTTATGAAGTAAATATGACCAACTCTGCAAACAGTTCAGAGTCTGAAAAATAACTAACAATTTTAGAATACTTATGTTTTTGTTTTAATAAAGGATGACTGATATCTCAAAAATATTTATGCATTGAAAAAAATATACTTGTGTTTATAGTTCTGTTTCTGAAGTGCAAATTGAGCCACACTTTAAATATACAGTATATTTCTAATTAAAAGAATCATATTTTGAATACCTGTGAAAAGTAACTAATTTTTGTTTTTTCCATGTTAATCTGGATTTTCACATTATCAAATTTGACCAAAGTTTTGTTATTCCAAAAGTTGATGATTGTTTCTTTCTCTCCCTCTCAAGATCTGCTGAACACTCACAAAAACCTATAAGTAATTTCTTGAATTAAAAATGTTCACCTATATAACCAGATGCAATTCATGATCCTCGATTGGATACTGGATTAAAAAACAAAACCCATACATTAAATAACACTCTGGAGACAACTTGGGAAATTTAAATGTAGACTGCATTTTAGAGAGTATTATTAAATGAATATTAAATTTGTTTGGTGTGATATGGTATTACGGTTATGCAGAAAAATGTTAGCAGGAAATACATCTGAAGTAATTAAGGGTGAAATGTCTTCCATTTACTTAAAAAAATTACACACACATGCAGAGGATGAGAAAGCAAAAGCAAATGGGCAAACGTTAATCACTGGTGAAGGGTGAATAAATTTTCATTTTTTAACATTTCAGCTAAATGTTGGGAAAAAAATGGTTTACCTCCAAGTATTTTTTTTTAATATCCTTTAAGAAAATAAAATGACCAAATAATTATTTACTTTTTTGGAATCATTAACAAAATAAATATGAAAACATAAATCATTGCCTAGATATACTGGATGACCTTTACAAATGTAAAGCCACATAATCTGAAATATAAATATGTGACATGCAGATTTTGATTTGAAATAAATATGTATACACATGTATATATAAAAATTTTAATCAGTACTATATCTTTGTGGAAGAATAATTGCAATTTAACAATGATTTATTGGGGCTCAAATTAAATCTAAACTATTTTTGTCTATAATCTACATAATTGTCAGACCATTTTTTTCAACAGGACTACTGTTTTGTTTTATAAATTATATTTGGAAATATTTTAAAATGTTCAAGCAATTCTTAAATATTAAAGTCCTGCTTTTTTCCATTTTTTAGCTGTACCATTACAATTTCCAATTTTCTATCTTATGCACTAGTATTTCAGTACAGTATACAGTTCTTGGTATAGAAATTATGGTTAAGATCACAGGTTCTTTTGCCACACTGCCTGGGTTCTAGTCCTGACTTAGACATTTACTGGAATATCTACAGGCATTTGAGAAAACTAATTTAGAGACACTAAGTCTCCATTTACTAAGTCTCTAAATTAGTTTTCTCAAATGTAAAAGGCAAATAATCATATTACCTATTTCATAGGATTATAGTTACAGATTTAATGAGAAATACATGTAAAATTGATAAAAAGGTGCCTAGCCCATAATAGTCAATAGACTAGACCTTGTTATGATAAATTCAAAATACAACAAAATTTTTCAATAAAGACCACATGCTCCTTTGATACATAAGTCAAATCAAATTATTTTAATTTCCCTTGGGCACACTTTTGAAGAGCAGAGGTTAGAAAGCTTTGTGGGTTTATCTTGTAAAGGGAACTGAGATCCTAGTAGTTACAGACCACTCAACTTTCTCATTCTCTTAAGTCTCTTTACACCAAATTTTTCTCTTTATTTTTAATGAAGTATTATGTGTTCAACCAGAAATATAAAATCAAAAGAAAATGCAAATTTATTATTGGAATGATAAATTGGGAAAAATATTTTTTAAGTTAAAAATCACATGAAAATATACATTACGATTTCAATTGTTTTAAAAAGATGATTAGATACATCAAAATTACAACTAAATTACAGAACTACCATCATTGAGAACTGCCTGAAGTTTAGCTGAACAGAAGTCATATAACTAAGGATATACAGAAGAAGCCACATTGAGACTGTATGTCAACTATAATTAAGTAAAAATTTATTAAAAAAATACGACTAGACAAAAACTGCAAAATGTTAACTTTTTTAATACTATTATGGCTTCTTAAAATTTTCTATACTCTGAATTTCTTTTAAAATCAGAACAATGTTGTTAAAATATATAGGGTATGTTCAACATTATATTTAAGAATTCTAGTTCGATAATATTTTTAAATTGGGCTTAACATAAACATTTGAATTATAATTTAATGATACTGATTTGGCCTTACTAGAAGCTATTATTTAAATTACAATGCTAATATACTTTTTAATATATAATTTAAATCATATCTACTTTTAAAAGTACATTTTTGTGTGTCCTACATATTCACGGTTCAAAACATTATCAGTTACATTGCCTATCGTTCCTTATATGATTCAATATTTAGTTCCAAGAAAAAAAATTTCAGTAGCTAAATTTATACTTTCTTTTATTAGAAACAAACAAACAAACAAAAAACACTTGCTCTGGCTATCAGGAAGTCCAAGGCTAAATTTAATGCCCATATTATTTCATCTTAGGTTACTGACGTAACTACCCATGCTATATTTGTATAGCACATATATCTGTACACAACAAATTTTATGTACAATTTTAAAGGATTCAGAGAGCCTCTGAAGCCCATCAATGGATCCCCCCTGATGTCACAAATCTCAAGTTAAAAAGCTTTGTTAGAAATGGTTAGTAACTTCTTTCTCATCTGTTTTTATTACAACAACTAAAGTCTATTCTGAGAGTAAAATACATACATATATATTAAAGATATATGGGAAGTGTAAATTAACCATTTATATCAACTAACTATATATTAGTTACAATTACCCTTTCCATTCTCGTAACAGGCTGTTAATGATTCCCTTTAATACTGTCTTCTGAATGTCTTGAGGCTGTAGGCAAAAGAAAATCATAAGTTAATTAGGATTAGCTACTCAGATGACTTTTAAAATATTGTTTATCCCTTCACCTATTGAAGACATCTGGGTCACTTTCAATTTGTGGCAGTTTTGAGTAAGGCTGCTATGAAATTTGTGTACCGGCTTTTGTGTGGACATGTTTTCAGATCATTTGGGTAGGACTGCTGGCTCATACTGCAAACTTGTGTTTAACTTTGTAAGAAAATAAAAATACAACTTTTCAAAATTTTATGGGATATAGCAAAAGCAGTACTTAAAAGGAAGAATAGCAGCGAATGACTATACTAGACAAAAAAGAAAGATCTCAAATCAATAGTTTAAGCTTTCAACTTAGGAAATTAAAACAAAATAGCAAATAAAATCCAAAGTAAGCAGAGGAAAAAATATAATAAAAGAGCAGAAATCAACAAAATTGAAAAGAGGGAATTAACAGAGAAAATCAATGAAACCAAATGCTGGTTTTTAGAAAAGATCAATTAAGTTGATAAACCTCTAGCCAGGTTAACCAACAAAGGAAGAGAAAAAACACTAATTACTAATATCAAAAATGAAAGGGGGATCATGAGTACTGATCCCATGGTCATCAAAAGGATAACAAAGAACTATTATGAACAGCTCTATGCCCACAATTTGAAAACCTAGATAAAATGGACTAATACTTGGGGAGATACACTCTCCCAAAACTCACACAAATAGATAATTTGAATAGGCTTATATCTATTAAAGAAACTGAATCTATAATAATAGCCTACCAAAGCACATGCACCAACCAGGCCTAGAAGATTTTACTGGTGAATTCTACTGAAAATTTAAGAAAGGATGGATACTAATTCTTTACAATTTCTTCCAAAAAATAGAAGCAGAGAGAATTTCCTAACTCATTCTGAGGTCAGCATTATCCTAATACCAAACCAAGGATATTACAAGAAAAAGAAATTACAGATGGATATCTTTCCTGAACACAAATGTAAAAATCTTCAATAAAGTAATAACAAATCGAATCCAACAATTTATAAAAAGAATTGTATACCATGACCAAGTGGAATTTATTCCAGGTATGCAAAGCTGGCTCAACATTTGAAAATCAATTAATGTAATTCTTCATATCAACAGGCTAAAGAAGAAAAACCATATGATCATATCAACAGATACAAAAGCATTTGACAAAATCTAACACCCATTCAAGACAAAACAAACAAACAAACAAACAAACAAACAAACAAACAAAAACATCTCAACCTAGGAAGAGGGGAATTTCTTCAACTTGATAATGAACATCCACAAAAAACACACAGCCAACATCATTTTAATGATGAAAAACTAGATGTTCCAGGTTCATCTTCTACTTTTCCCTGTCTCAGTCTTGGCATTAGCCATTTCTTTAGGGAGCTCCGATTCCTTTTTAGTGAGGTATGGCATTTAGTAACTATGTGTGCTAAAGTGTTCATTACTACTGAATGTTATTGCTTGGAGGCCCTTTCAGTGAACAGGGTTAGGAAACACACACACACACACACACACACGCGCGCGCACGCGCATCCATATCTATTAAAATCTGAGTTCATTATGATGCCTTAATACTAAAAAGTAAGAAAAATTGAAGATTTGTTTACAGATTTTAAAAAAATCTTTAGAGTGAAAATGTTTAATGTACTATGTATATAAGTTACTTGGCTTAGTTTTTTTTTTTTTTCTTTTTAAAAATGTTATTAGTTTCAAGTATAATTGACTTAGTTTTTTTTTAAATTATGGTTATGGTATTCATTCGAAATATAGGTAGGTTGTTTTCTTCTGTTTCTATTATAAGAGAGTTCTTCCAGCACATTGTAGATTTTTAATTCTTTAGTGTCTATAAAACATTAACATCATTCCAAGTCAGAAGTCAGAGATGTGTCCTAGGAGTGGAACTTTTGAGGCTCAGTGTATGCATGTGCTTAGTGTTAGTAATAATACCAGGTAGTTTTGCAGAGTAGTTGTGCTGGCTTATACTTACTTAATCAAGCTCTGGAAGGTTTAACAGCTCCATAGTATTACAATTCTTGGTAAGGTACTTAAATTTATTTTTACTAATTTTGAATGGATATGTAATGCTATCTCCATTTCTCTGATGACAAATATTATTAAGTACCCTTTCATATATTTAATGGTGAAGTACTGAAATTAGGAATAAGCAAAGACGTCTGCTATTATTTACTTTATTCAAAACTGTACAAGAGATTTTAGCCGGTGAAATAAGACAAATATAACTATATATATATATACATACATACCTAACATACATACGTAAAAGGATTAGATAGAAAACTCTCACTTATTCATAAATGACATGATTGTCTATACGGAAAATCCAAATAAATCTGATGTGCTATTAGAATGAATGAATTTAGCAAGGTAAATAAAGATAAAATATATGAAAGTATTTCCATATATTAATAACAATTAGAAAATGAAATTATGATAACATAAAAAAAATGAAGTGCCTAAAAACAAGTGTAACAAGACATGTGTCAGATCTTTACCCAGAAAACTACAAAGCATGACCAAGAGAATTAAAGATCTAAGTAATTGGAGGGATAGTCCATGCTCATGGATTGAAAGGGTGTCAATTCTTCACAAACTGACCTATAGCATAGTTCCTGTATCAGGAGCATCTACATATCCTGGGAACTTGCTGGAAACAGTAATTCTTGTGCACTACCCCAGGCCTAGTGAATCTGAGACTGTATTTTAAGAAGCCCTTCCTGTGATTTTGATACATGCTAAAGTTTGAGAACCACTCAGTAGATTCAGTGCAATGTCAATACAATCAAATAATTTAACTTCCTTTTGCTGAGAAAGTGAAGCATAATTTTACTTTAGCAAGCCTTCCTAAACAAGAACTGGACATAAATGTATTTTCTGCTTAATTCTCATTTAGTTAAAAAAATAAAAGCAATCTAACTTTCTTAGAATTCCAACTAAATTTACTATAAAATTATATCAGGGTTTTTAATATAATTGTTACAAAATGATTTTTATAGTATTTGTGTGATTTTTACAATATCTGTGTAGCTGCTTTTGAAATACAGAAGAGACAAAGAATTATACTATCTGCATTTGTTCATAAATAGTACTTACAGTATTAAGTAAGGCATCATATACAGCATTCACAAATTTAGCATTAATCCCAGAATCTTCAATGGTATTAAATGAGGTGGTGGCATCTTTCTGCAAATTCAGTTAAAGAATTAAGTGTATATGATATTTTAAGGACTGTTTTTAGTAATATTTGAACCGTATCTGTTCCTTCATAATTTCTAATATTTTTCAGTATGATGATAAAAAAAAAGAACTTTTGGAGAAAAATTGCTAAAAATAAAAATAAATGCAGAAGAATTACCTTAATAACATTCTTTCGAAAACTGAAAAACTAGAGTCAGACATTAACATTTAGTACAAATAAAAATAATCTTAAGATATCACTTCAATATTTATTTCTGATACATATAATTTCAGAAGTTAATACATATATATTTTTAAACAGTTGCTTAAGTCAATGTTGGGTAAAAGAAAAAGAGGTAAATTTGTATCTTTTTAATGAAAATTTAAAACTAAAAGTGAAAAATGGGTTTTATGTATTATTACCTTAAATGCAGCATTTAGTTCTGGGAAAGAATCAAATGTTGTTAGATAAAAATCATATACTGCTTTCCAATCTCCTGATGACTTAACTTTTTCTACATCTTCCCTAAAATGAAAACATACATTAAGTATAATAGAAAGCAATATTATTCCAATAAAATAGCATTACTTCTTTACAAATAAATGTCACCGAATATGCGATTTGAAATACTGAAGCCGAATACAGAAATATGTTTTGATTAATGTAAATATAGTTTATAGATTTATAATTCTTAATTAGATTAAAATATTAATCCAGCTTCAACTTTCCTATTTATTTGCTTTTTTTTAAAAGTTCATTCTTGATATGCTCCTTACAATTAACACTCTCTTTCAGTTTACAGCCAAACTTGAGATTTTGTTTACATTCTCTGCCTCTACTTTCTCATTATCCCTTAGTCCTTCAAATATTTGGATTCTTGTTTAGTAGTGACATAGCTTTTATAGTTCATATGTCACATAGTAGATTAAAAAAAGGAAATATTCTATTATCACCACCTTTATCGCCTACTTTGCCTGTTTCAATTCATATTAATTTTTTTTTTTTTTTTTTTTTTTTTTTGCTGCAACATTACCTGTTATTTATACATTTGTTTTCACCTTCAATTTGAGACATCTAGTCTTTTGTGTGTTCACTCTTGGCCAATTCCTCATGACCCACAAGTGCAATATCTCACACAAAAATATTTAAATTATGTAAAGTACTGACATGCAGATGACTACATGTCTACATATAATTGTGAGCTGAAACTTACTGAAAGTCTTTCATAGTTTTGGGCTGGATAGGAAGGACAGGTTCTGGAAGAAGTGGGGCTTTCATTTCAGATGATAATGCATCTGTAGAGACACGCTGTTTTTGTCTAACATCAAGACAAACTGGTGGTAGGTCTCTCACTGTGAAGTATAAAAAAACATTGAGTGTGATTAATCATAACATTTTTCCAAGTTATAAAAGTCTAGGCTCATTCAAAATGAACAGAAAACAAATGAATTATTTTGTATTGTGAAGGGTGCTTATGGGACTTTTCCCCTCATGCCCAACTTCACCCACAACTGATATTAGGCTGTATCTTACATTTAAAGTTACCTATATATGTAATATAGAATTTCTTTCCCCTGCTCTTTCCCCAAAAGTTGTCTTTCAGAAAATATTTCAGTTAAGATTCAATATTATTAATGTTTATTATCTCTTTGAATATATGCGAATCATTTATTTGCATTCTCAGAAATTCTTTATTGGAGTTTTAGTACTTTCTTATCAATTTGAATGAAATTTTTATGTATTTTTGTCATAAATATTTGCCAGTTCATTGTCTTTTTATTGTATTTTATAACCTTTTCATTGTAAAATAAAATGAACACACAAAAATCTCATAAAACAAATGCATGGCTTAATGAATTATAAGGCAAACACCTTTGAAACCACTAACTAGAGTGTCACCAGCCTCTGATGCTCTGACTACCCATATGTTAGACTCTACCTATTTCAATTTTAGTCAGTTTCCTCAAATTCTTTTTATCATTCATTTCTTTTTAAATTTTAAACTTTTCCTTTTTCATCTTCTGATTTTCTCAAGGCAAAATGATATGTTTGTTACTTTTGTTTCTATTAAATTTTTTTTACGTATTTCTAATTCCTTTATAGTCACCTCATTTGTTTTTACAATTCTGATTTGTTCTTCCAAGTGTCATTTCATTTTCTTAATGAATTTCAGCTCATCTTGAGATAGGATTTCATCTATTTTTGTGGGTACATGTTTCTGATGTGCTTTCATTATTTGAGTAGCAGTTATTCTTTTTTATTACAATGAAATTTTGTAACTGAAAATTACAAAATTATAAAATTTGATTGTTTCTTTTCTATTGTCAATATTATTTGAAATGAATTTTCCCAAACTTTAGAAGGCGCACCTCCCTTTTTTTTTTGTTTTTATGTGAGACTCAGATATATGATAGCTTGTTTTCTGAGATTTATTCAGGTATCCTCTTTCCTTAATCTTACTGTCCCAGTGCTGCTCCAATTAATCAAATTTAATCTTAATATGGGCCCCTGACCAGGAAGGGAGCCCTAGTCAGTCAGTTTTGAGAATTCACAGGGGCTCTCTATTCAGTTCAGATCTGATCACAGGCCTTCTGCATTAATCTGTGTTTAGAAAGACACCTCCCAGTTTCAACCTTTGTTCTCAGACTGGCCACCTGAGCTCTCCAATGAGTACCTGTTGCTTATTTTGAAGCTCTCCAGTTCTCAGCTCCATCAACAGCCTGGATGCTCCCTTCTGCTTACACCTGCCCAGAGGCTAACACCATGGAGAACTTAAGGTTTGGGGGATTTTTCCTGCTTATCGTTTTAGACTATTTATATTTGGGCTTAAGTCTGTCGTTTTATTTGTTGTTTCTATTTGTTTTCTCATTTTTCCTGCCTTCCTCTGGGTTCCTTGAACATTTTTTAGAATTCTATTTTGATTTATCTGCAGTGTTTCTGAAAAGTTGTTCCAAATGTTACATTACACGCATAACTTATCATAGTCTTACCAGTTGAAGTCATGTCCCCTTTTATATCTCTTTACCCTTCTCTGCTTATAGTTATCTTAAGTATTTTCTTAGAACAGTACCAGTGTTATGTTGTTTCCGTCAACTATAATTTAGAAAACACAAAATAGGAAAGTTTATTGTATTTATCTATTTTTTGATTATCATGTTTTTTTCTTTTTTGATGTTTCAAGTTTCCTTTTATTTCCTTTCTGTTTAGAGAACCTCCTAATGCATTCTTCTCCAGTACAGTAGGTCTACTAGTAACGAATTCTCTAGAGATTAGTTTTTTTCATCTGAGAATGTCTTGATTTCCTCTCCATGTCTGAAAAATATTTTTGTCAGGTATAGGATTCTGGGTTGGCAGTTCTTTCAGCCAGTTCCTTCTGGCCTTCATGGTTACTGATGATAAATCTGCTATTATTTGAATGGCTTTTCCCTTACATAGGTTAGGTATCATGTTTCTCTGGCTGCTGTTCAACATTTTTTTTTTTCATCTTTAGTTTTCAGAGATTTAATTATGGTATGTCCTGATGTGGATTTCTTTGGTTTTATCCTGTATGGAGTTTGCTCAGTGTCTTGAGCCTATAGGTTTATGTCTCTTGGACAAATGTAGGAAGTTTTCAGTCATTTCTTTTGAGTATTTTTTCAGCCTACCTTCTTTTTCTTCACCTTCTAAGACTCCAATGAAAAGAATGTAACATCTTTTGTTATAGTTCCACAGGTTTCTGAATGGTTCATTTTTTTCTACTGCTCAGATAGGGTAATTTCTATTGTTTTAAATTCCAGCTCATTAATTCCCATCCTATCCATTCTGTTGTTGAGCCCATTCACTAAGCATTTTACTTTGGTTATATTTTCTTAAGTATTAATACTTCCAAACCAATAGATTAGTATTTTATAGATTGTGAATTGTACAATAATGGAATGTACATATATAGAATTTCAATTTCCTCTCAAGTAATCAGGAGATATTCTCAACAAAGCAAACACAGCTATGTCAACCAGCACAGCAGCAACATAACTATAAGGTCTTCCGTCCTTTCTTATCCATTCTCCCAATCAAGCAGCTATCCTTGAGCCTATCACTGACTTCAGTAGACTAAGATTTATTTCATTAGTGTTAGGGTATATTTTAAAGTAAACTTTCACATTAGAAGATACTACAGAGATGTCAATTTTTTATACTCGACATCAGTGGTTTTCAAAATTTTGTATTAGAATTTCCTGGAGAGCTTGTTAAAATGCAAGTTATTAGGCCCTCTCAAAAGTTTGTGATTCAGTAGATCTGGGGTGGGGCCCCTCAATTTGCATTTCTAACATGTTCCCAGATGCTGCTGATGCTGCTAATCTGGGGATCATACTAAGAAATACTGTTCATCGGTTTTAGGAGAGAGCAATGATGCCAACAATAGAAAACATTACTGAATTTCTTTAATTCAGTTCTAAAATTGATTTTTATTACCTTTTATTAAATATGGAAATACTCAATTCCTAGTAATGTGTACTGTAAGCACAAATTGGACAGAGGTTCTATTTATTAGCAAGTAAAATTAGATATCTCAACAAATGACTTATGAATTATGTTCGGAAATCTTTATTAATGGGAAAGAAACAGACGATAGTCTCCTCTTTCCAACATCAGTCTTGTTACTATTATCTTTTGAGGTTCCTCTACAGTTTCTCTTCCTCTTCACCAGGCTTACCCTTTCCTATCTCTTCCCACACACCCTTCCCAACCTGGCTATAAACACCCACTATTAGATACAGATTCATTCAAATATAAATTAACTTATTCACTCACAGAGCATATACCCACATTTTTATACCCACTCATTTTTATTAATACCATGCTGAGGTAGGATAAAAGTGAAATGTAATTAGGAAGAGAACTAGATTTCAGCGAAGTCTGAGTCTGACGATATTCTTATATGAGAAAAATAGTAATGCCAAGGCCAAGAGGTTTATAGGATGAGGTTAGAACCAGAGACCCAGATGGGATTTATTTTTAGTTCAGACGGTAACTTGGAATGAAGAGTAACGCAAAATGTTAACGTACTATGTTAATGGAACTTGAGTTAGAAAGAAAGGCAGAATCCTTTGCTCACATTAGTGAATGAAAGCCAAACTACAGGATGTGACATTCTGGTATTAAGAAAGGAAGAATAACAGCTCACAGCTGCTGCCATGTTCCTGAATATCAAGGCATTGTTTCTAGACAGGCTTTCAGCCTGTTCTCACAGATGGTTATTAAAATCTAATTCAAAAGAGAAAATCAATAACTGTGGTGATGAGAGATTAATTAAATCTCAAACTGATATTATAAATATAACAGGCTAATTTTTGTTCTATCATATGCAGCTTTTTCTGCAATATAGAATATTTTAATACACTGAAAAAAAGCCAAAAAATATTTATCAGTGAAAACCTGTCATTTAGGTTTCATTCAGCCAATACTTGGGAACACTCTGTGCTAAAATAAGCAGCAATCATTTCCCCTTTCTTTTAATAAAGTGTTGCCAATTTTAGCCGGTTGCTTAGAAACATTAGGGAAAACACTTGAAGCCACTGCAAGAAGAGTAAGAGTTATGGTACTGGCTGGCAGTATATTTTAAAAAATGTAAAGATCATAATACGACTATGTATAAGGGTGAGATTATTAGGCAAATTTTGCTAGCTCATTATTTTTAAGATGCTATCACAGGCTGACTGGTTGAAAACTAGTAATATGTAGATTTCCGTAACTGTAGCCACAAAAATAACGAAGACTGACATTTTAAATTGGCCACATGATTAGGAGACTGATGAATGTTCCTGGCCAGCCAGCAGGGATAACACAGCATCAGTGGTAAACGAGTCTCTCTGTAGGTTGGGTGTTCAGTATGAGGAATCTAGGCCTCTCTTTCTTATCCCACTCCTGCAGGAGAGGAAATGCTGATATAAAAGGTTTGTTGCTGGTGATGCACTGGTGCAAAATGCTATACCTTAAATTTCATCTCAAATAATTTGTAGTTAAATAAGTAATAAATAATGGGAAAGGACCAGCCATGGAAGTAAGGGACTAGGTCCTACTGCTGCTACTAACTTTCATAACCTTAGACAAGTCATCGAAACTCCGTAGGCCTCAGTTTTGACATTATAAAATGAGAGAGATGGCTAACTCAGTCAATTGTTCCCAAGGTTCCAGAGAATTTAAAGGGTCCCTTCCGGGAATGGTGCTGTGTGGATTTGTTTACTCAGAGCAACAGAGTTTTTCTCTGCTTAATGTGGTGACGCTCTAAGAAAAATTTTGTTTTTCAAAAAGCGTTTTACTATAAAGACAAAAAATAATAAAATTAGGTTTGAAAACCACTGGTTTAATAATTTCTAACTTTCTATCATCTCTACAACTGATTTTAGCTACAACTTCCTGCCCTACAACAGGGTATAAGAAAAAGTTCTGAAGAGTCCAAGACCTGATTCTCTTTCTGAAAGTGCATTTTACTTCTATATGATGTGATGGTTTTAAAATATGTCCATAAATTCTTTGATATTCGTCTCATCAAAAGATGGAGTCTAATTCTTCTCCTTTTGAATGTGGGCCAGACATAGTAGCTTCCTGTTAAAAAAAAAAAGGTAGCAGAAGTGATGCTACATGACGAGGTTACAAAGGGCAATAAAATTTCTTATTGGCTGTTTCTTTTCCGATGCTTGCTCTTCCAATCACCATGATGTGAGGAAGCCAAGCAGCCAATGAAAAGGCTAGGTGTGTTTCAGCTAAAGCCCAACTAACGTCCAAGCCTATACCAGCATGTGAGTGCATAAGCGTTTCAAGCAATTTCCACATGGAAGACAGAAACCAAAACAAATAGACAAATGTAACTTGAAAGAATGAGAAATCATGCAAGGAAAAAAAAAGTATCACTAATTTATTCAGAAATATAAAAGATAGGACAACCAGGAAATAAGAGGGTGCTCTAAAAAAGAAATATTCAGAGGGAAAAAATTCTTATTAATTAAAAGCATAATAGCAGAAATAAAATACTAGAAGGGTTTTGAAGAAACTCTTTAAAAAATGGAGCAAAAGGATAAGAAATGGAAAATAGAAGCGAAAAAAAAAAAAACTAGAAGTTCGGAAAGTCTGGCTTTTGAATAATAAGAGATCCAGAAGGAAAAAGTGGAAAAGTAGATGGGAAGAAATCATGAATACAAAATTTCTAGAAAATTCCTATCAAATACATAGCACAGGAATGAAAATAGACCCATACCAAGGTATAGCACTGTGCAATTTCAGAACCCCAAGACAAAGAGCTAGTTCTGCAAGCTTCTAGAAAGCGAGGCGAGAGAGAGAGAGAGAGAGAGAATTATATATTATATAAAGGACCAGGATCATAATGGCCTAAGATGAGAAATGTACTCTGCACAAACTAGAACAGAGTAGCCTAAGAGTAATTCAGATGTCTGTTATCACGAAGATACTACCATTGTACTCATCTTTTTAAACTGAACATAGAATGATTAGGTGAGCCCAGATTGTTATCTTTACTTTGGCTTGTCTAGAAAGTGGGCAACGAAGTCCCTGCTTTCCATTTTTAGCTCTGCTATCTGAATTAGCTGAGGATAACTCAGTTCACTTTACTGCTTTAACCTAGGAGAGGCCATATTTTTGCCAGATTTCTGATACATAGTTCAAATGACAGCTCTGTTAGATGTCCCAATAGTTGTCCTTTGATTCCCAGGACTCACTCATGACCTTGCCCACTGACTTCCCTGGAGTACGCAGTCTTGGGGAAACTGGAGCCTGATTTGATTCAGAGACTCTGTTCAGATTATCATCTCCTGGGAATCTTCACCTAACAGTGACAACATCGTACCTCATTCATCCAGGTTTGTGCATGCTATTCACGTTTTCAAAACTGAGCAGTATTTGTTCATGGAAGTGTACAAAGTAACAAAACTATTTTTTTAGTAAGTTAAATTTATTGGGGTGACATTGGTTAGTAACATAAGTTTCAAGTGTACAATTCTGTAATACATAATCTCTATATTGGATTGTGTGCTCATTACCCAAAGTTTCCTTCTGTCACCATATATTTGACCCCTTTTACCCTCTTCATCCTTCCCCCACCCATTCTCCTTCTGGTAAAAAAAAAACAAACAAACAAACAAACAAAAAAAACCTATTTTTTAAAAATCAAGGGAATAGTTACCTCTGGACAGAAAGGCAGGGCAGTGATATTGGGGTGGGCTTACTGGAGCTGGCAATGCTCTTTTTCTTACTTTGAGTGGTAAATTCCTGAGTTTTCATTTTATTATTATTGTTAAAACCATATACAAATGTTGTTTTCATTCTTCCATATGTGTGTCATGTTTCAAATTTTTAAAAATTTGTATATCCAGTTACTCATGGGTTAAGACTAATGGAAAATCCTGCCCCATTTCAACTCCTTCCCCCACAACCTAGCTGCTCAGCTCACATTTACTGAATTTCATAAGGCATGGAACTGAGTACTTTTAAATGCTATTTTTCATTTATCCTTACAATCTTATGAGGTAGCTTCTTATCTTATTTTACAGATGGGAAAACAAGCACAGAGAGGTTAAATAACTCTTCCAGAATCACACAGCTGGGAAGTTACAGAGCCAGATTCAAACTTGCCCGTGTAAATTACAAAGCCCATGTTATTTCCACTATTGAATAATGTGAAACCTTCTACCACGTAGAAAAACAAAACTGAATCCTAAATTTACATGGAAGTAGGAGCTAGTACATTATGAAATGTTAAAACTTAACAAAGATCAAACGAAATCAATATGTTGAAAAATTAACCCTTTAAATCCTAAAACTTCATGTAAAAGATATTTTATAACTCATAATGCCCCATTTCCTTATTCTATAAATGAGTAATTGAAGGGCTCATGAGAGCTAGTTTATTCTCTAAGGTCACAGTGACAGTACTGGTAGTAGTTAATGCAAAGACTCAGTTCTTATTTACTGTGTGTGTACCGGGCAGGTAATAAAAGAGCTACATTTTGAAGGATCCCTCTGTCAGTTTAGTACTTTGGCACTGCTTTTGATTACTTCAGTAGTGGCAAGCAACTGAAACAGGGAGAGTGCAAAGTGAATGAGTCATAACAGGTGGTGTTTACATCATTGTCTATAGGATGACTTTTCTGAATATTTGGAAATAAATAATCAAGGTGGGAGAGAGAAAGGAAGAAGGAAGGGGGTAAACTCTGACTCATAAGCCATTAGCCTTCAGAACCAAATAAAGCAGTTATATTCATTGGTTTTTAGAGATGTATTTTTTACTAAGCTAAATAGTGTGTGTGTTTGTAAAACTGAAACAAAAGCATAAATAAAATGTTCTTGTATGGGTCTAGTTAGAAAAACATTCAAAAGTCCTTTTCACAGAAGATTATTTCTAATGGAATAGATACCTTACATTGGGCATATCTTAGATAATTTATTATACCCCCTTGAGATCAGTTTGACATTTCAATAGGGCAAACTGGCCAGAAACCCAGAAAAAATCCCTCCCATACATTTCCTAAGCCAGTAAATCATTTACTGCAAAAAGACTCCATATACCATGGGCACTGGTTCCTGGAGATACACCGACGAACTAGAAACTCAAGATTATAAATGCATTTGCTCTCAGACCCAACAATCCCACTTTTAGGAATATACCATACATACCTGCATATGAACAAAATGACATATGTATGGAGTTATTCATTGTGGCATTGTTTACAACAGCAAAGGACTGAACACAACTCATTTCTTTTAATAGTATCTTATTAAATAAGTTAGTTATAGTATACCAATCAATGGAATATGGTTGTAAAAAAAGAATAAGGAAGTTCCTTACATATTGATAACATAGTCAGGACACAGTAACTAAAAAAACAAGGTGCTCGACAATGTATATTTACCTTTTCTTCTAAAAAGAGGTAGAAAATTAGAGTATATTTGTTTTCATTTGCATAAAGAAACACAGGAGAGAATACAAAAGACAATAGGTAAGAGGTGAAAATGAGACATCTGAAACATACTTATTTTTATAATTTTGATTTTTGAAACACATTAATGCATTACTTATTCAAAAAAATAACTTTAATATAAAAAAATAAAAAAGATGGCCCTTTCCCTCTCCAAAATAAAAGCTTAAGGAGCTTACACATCAGTGAAGAGACAGGTAAGTAAACAAATACATGCAGCAAGATACTGAAAGTTCGTGATAGATACATCTCTCCCACAGGCATAGTTAAAAGCCAAGTGCAAAGCACTCACTCAGACCTAGGGAAGGATCTTGGAGATTTAGTCCAAAAATCAGTTCATCCTGCAAGGAAACCTGGAAATGGGATTGTTTGAGGCCTTGGAGATAGTTTTAAGGTAGACATCCTTAAGTGGCTACTGGAAGTCTTTTTCTCTCCCCAGATGGCAAGTCCTGTGCTGGGTTTCTGATAGCTTGTTTCCCTGTCTGTCTCTCAAGTTGCTCTTGGAGAGACTGCGAAAACTCTGTGGCACCTCACCTGTGAGTCCATTACAGGACCCCACACACAGATCCAATCACTGCTGGAGGTAAAGACCACTGTGTTCTCCCCTTGGTTATTTCAGACTACAAAGATCATGGGATGCTTCTTTCCAGGGTGTGTAAAATGACACCATTCATTATGTCACAGTGGGGCTCTTCTAGAGTGAACTCACGAAATGGGCTGACCTAGAAGAGGAACAGGGCCCCTGAGGTAAAATATCAGAGTTCATGTCTACCCTTTTCTGAATTACCGGGTCTGCAAACAAATTTTAAAGGTTTGGGGAGAAATTGCTTCGTTTCTTTTCAAGATGTTCTGTGCTGTTTAAAGATGTTTAATAAGTCTGAAAGGAGTATAATCACTTTAGAAAGGAGGCTACAAAAGAGTAAGAGAGAATGTAGTGCTAGCCCCCTCTGCCATTACTTATTATGTATATTGTTTCTTTGAAGATGTATCATCTCTAGCAGCTGTTATAGTAGGTAAAACTCCTACACTTCTCTGATCTTGAAAAGGACAGCCAACTCTACAGGCAAACCGAGTCACATGGTCCACAGGGAGGAAAGGCATCCCTCAGCTGTTAGGTAAGCCCACGCTGGGCTTTTGCAGCTTCTCTAATACCACTCGAAGATCAGATGGAGAGACAAGCTGTTAGAGAATACCCAGCATAGGTCCTGCTACCAGAGAAGAGGGAGTAAATGTACTAACTGCCAGGAATGATGCATCATTGAGGAAACAATTTAACTGGCAAGTAACAGAGGTTTCCCAAAAGATCAAAGAATTATAAATGTGCTGACATTTCGAAGACTTAATCTAACTTGCCATTCAATAAAAGAATTCTTCCTGCAGCAGCCCTGCCAGAAACTCCACGTCACACCTGAATTCAGGTTGCATGCAGACAGAACAGCGAGAAGCCAGCACTAGGAGTTTCGATAAGATAAAGGAAGTCTAAGAAGTCTAGTCCTCTAAAGTGCTGTGTACAAATACTCCAACTTCAGGTTGGGGATGAGTCCAGAATCCACAAACTGGCACAGAGGAGAGGGAAACAGACAAGTGGTGGGAGCTCATAAGTAGACCAAAGTCAGAGTCAATATATCAACCCAAGGAGGCAGGCAGGTTGTGGGCATACATGCTGGCAAGCTGGATTCAGAGATCATGATATTAGTATAGACAGGATAGATTATAGGACTTGGTGTGGAATCAATGGTCTGTTGTGGGCTGAACTATGTCCACCAAAAAGTTCTGCTGAGGTACAAAACACCAGGACCTGTGAATGTGGCCTTAACGGGAAATAGGGTCTTTGTAGACATAATCAATTTAAGATAAAGTCAAACTAGATTAGGGCGGGTCCTAATGCAGTGACTGGTGTCCTTATAAGGAGAGAGAAATTTGGACACAAAAAGACCTACAGGGGAGAATGCCCTGTAGTGAGGCGTCTTAAAGCCAAGGAACAGCACAGGCTGCTGGCAACTACCAGAATATAGGAGAGAGGCGTGGAATAGATTCTCCCTCAAAACCTTCAAAAGAAACCAGTCCTGCCAATACTTGGATTTTGGACTTCTGGCTTCCGGAACTATGAGAGAATAAATTTCTGTTGCTTGAGCAACGAAGTTGCTATTGAATTCAAGGCAAGAAGTGTTTCCTACTTCCATTTCCTTCTCTTCCCTCTGTTTCATAGTCTGAGCAAGAAGTGCCCTTCTCTCCTTGCTGGAGCCAACATCTCAGCCCCTGTGTGCGTATTCTTCCTTAATCCCATCCTCACACCACTTATTGATTCTATCTCTTCATTTTATTTCTATGTTCCTACTGCAACTTTAGTTTCCCCCTCTATTATTTTTCTCTTAACCATAATACTCTGAGAATCCACTGTTCTATTTTTTCTATCAGTTCAAGATATTCTAAAGGCAAGTATACATTGCTCCGACATCCTCAAAACTAATTTGCCTTTAACTTCTTACAATATGAATTCTCCTACTAAACTATCCTACTAAACTGTTCTTGTAAGTCACTAATGAACACATTAACCAACAAATCCTTGTCTTTGTCTCAGTGCTTACTCGTCTTGTCCTCTCTTGCCCTGACACTATTAACCAGACCTTCTTTAAAAATTTTTATTTTTCCTTGATTTCCAAGTCATAGAACCACCTGATTCTAACTCCTTCAGGTCTCACTTCTTTTCTTTCACCCATACACCATTTAAAGAAGGCGTTATTCAAAACTACTTTTCGTTCTCCTCCCTTTTCTGTCTCTGCCATTCACTAGATCTATAAATTAACTCGGGACCAGTCACGTAAAACTCTTTGTGGCTTATGTTTCCTAACCTCAAAAATGGGAAAATAATTTCTACCTCAGGTTCATTTTCTTTATTTCTATAATGCTATCACACAATTATAGATTTGTTTGTTTTGTTGTGGGTTGGGGGATTGTGACATATGATGACTGGTGCTTCCCTGGGGTAAGACTGAAGTGATGGAATAAGTGTGTGTTTATGTATGTGTAAGTAATGGAAGAAAGAAGTTATCAGAAACAAAGTTGACAAATGAGATAATGTAAATATTAAGTTCTGTTCTGGTGTGAGGAACATTTAAACCTTTGCAGGTTTGTTTTGTCTTGTTACAGAGCAAGGGGTACCTAAAATTATGCGAGTAGTATATGTTTCCTGTGATAAAACAATGTAGAGTTGTATACAGAAATAGAACATATTAATAATATACACCCAATCCTACTTTCCTGAAGAAATCATTAATAGATTGGTGGGCATCCTTCCACATCTCCTATATGCTCAAAGAAATAAAAAAGATTTGCTTACACTTAAAAAATTGGAGTCATAGCCTACCTATTAATGTGTAACTTGTGTTTTTCATTTCACAATATATATTAGACATTTCTCCTAGACACTTTATATACATATCACATTTTTCTTAATAGAGGCATAGTATATACAATATGGATTACCATAATTTAGTTAACCAATTCATTACATTGCCTTAAATACCTCTATTTTAAATGATGCACATTCTTTCCATATGTCTTTGTATCTATGTTATACTATTTCCTTAGAATAAGTTCCTAGAAATGGAATTACTGGGTCAGTGAGTACACGGACACTTAAAAATATAATTATATGTCAATAATGTGCCATCCAGAAAGGCTGTATCAATTCCCAAGACCCATAAAAGTACCAATTTTCACACTCTTTAGACAACACTACAGATATAAATTCTTTCATTCTCTGCAACTGATCGGACAATGTTAACTCCTTGTTTTAATTTGTACTTCTTTAAATACTAGTGAGATCGAGCGTCTTTTCACATGTGTATTAACTGTTAATATTTCCTTTTCCGATTGGTCTGTTCATACCCTTTACTTTTTTATTCTACTTAAATGTTAATTTAATGGATTTATTAATGATCTTATGAGTCAAGGATACATTTTTCACTGAGATGTACTTTATGACTTTTTAAAATTCCTATAGAAATTGTCAATTTTCTTATGTATTCAAACTTACAAATTTTTTGTTTTTTGGTTTGGGGCACTGTTGTCATTCCAAGAATTTTATTATAAAAATTATCTCCTGAGTTTTCTTCTAGTACTTTTATAGTTTTTATTATTTACTTATTTATTTAGGCAAGGCAACCCTTGGTTGACCTTATAGATTGCAAGGACCTTGTCAGCTTACAATCCCTTATTTTTTATTTTTCATGCCTATAGTACCTGGTCTTTCTAGGTGGTCTCCCATCCAAGTACTAACCAAGCTTGACCCTGCTTAGCTTCCACAATCAGACGGGTTCGGACTTGTTCAGGGTGGCATGGCCGTAGATTATAGCTTTTTAAAAAATCTAAAGTTATTATTTTCAACAGGTTAGCCAGTTGACCTAATTCAATTTTTTGAATAATTTAATACCATTTGTATTCAATATTTTTTGACTAATCTATTGGCTGTCTTGGTGGCAATGCTACCATTAATTCCTCTTTATATAATATATGGTGCCATGAGAAATGAGCTCCCTCATTTTTTTTTTCTTGCATCCTCTCAGGCATTTATTCCTATAGACCAAATACAGCATCATATTCTTACGTTTCTCCAAAAAAACTGTTGAAAATTTTATTAAATGTAGAGAGGAAGTTGGATATACCTGACATCTCTAATATTTATGTTAAGTTTTTCCATTCAAACCATCTTTTAGTCTTTTGATTAAGTTTTATCATTTTCTTCATATAAATTCTGCTCATTTTCTTTTAGGTTTATTTCTAAATATTTAATATATTTTCTATCAAATCTTCTAATTAATTACTGTTCAAATAAAGGAAACCTAGTAAATCTTCTTATATTTGCATTATGTTTGGCTCCCTAAACAAACTTTCTTATTATTCATAAGCTTCGTATTTCATCTTCTTACTCTAGGTAAAATTCACCAAAAGGTAATGATTTTGCTTCTTCCCATAAATACTTATACAGCCTATTTCTTTTTCTTATTGTTTAAATTAACAGACCTACCAGAACAATGCTGGATAATTAAGTCTACTTTTTTAATAGTGTGAAAGTATACTTTCAGTCAAGATATACAGACTATGTGCTTTTTTTTTTTTTTTTTCTTTACCATTCTTGATGTTAGGGAAAACAAGATGTGTAGGTGAACCTCTGTTTTCAGTGGCTTCTTTCTTCTGGCTAACAGTTGAAATAAAACTGCTGAAAGTGGAAATTTGGCCTTTGGATCCTCTGTCCAAACCCTAAAAATAGAAAAGTTAACATTGCAGCATAATTCCCGCTAGTTATATTTAAATTATTTTACTGCAGAAATCATAAACATTTATAATAGAGATTTTAATTTGTGATAGATATATGGCAGATAAAACATGCATATAACTTTGACTTACCTTTTCTAGGACCAAACTGTTTTAGGTATAAAATGATAAGTCATATCATCGAACTGCTTATAAATTAATAAAGTTTGGAAATGGAGATAATAAGAGTAGCTTCCTCACAGGGTTAGTGTGGGTTTTAATTGAGATAATGTGTATAAAATAATTAACACAGCTCCTTGTACAAAGTACATGTTCTATCCATGTTAACTGTTATTTTAACTCTGTATTTAGATACAGAGTTTTTCTGACTTCTGCAAACATTTCCAATAGTTAACATGAATATGATACTTCGCAGGTTGATTCACTGAAGGTTTTATTCTCTTTTGATGCAACTGTGAAAGTTCAGGTAAAAAGATGAACCCTTCAGAGTTCACTTCTTTCTAAGCACTGTGGTTCTCCTTTGTATGGACCAGGATTTTAAAAAAATAGTGCCGAGCACTTAGGGATCCTTAGTTGCAGAAAACAGAGCAGCAGTCTTCCCATTGCATATAATCTATTTATTAACACACTTTCCACAAATTAACGATAAAATTCATGAGGTGTAATTAATCTGTTTTTATAATTATATATAAAATCACATTATATTACCAGTGTGGTATTCAGCTGCATAGTTACCTTAGGGCTTATTCTCAGCTTTCAGCTCTTTCCAGCTTACACCATGCTACAACTTCCAAATGCGTAATAGAATACAGTAATTTACTTCTTAATGTTCACTTCTTTAAATGAGAATTTCTTTTTCATCTCCTCTTTCCTCATTCATCAGCCTGATTTCAATCTTCCTTTTTAGAATGAGTTTATATACCTACCACGTAGCAAAAACATTTCTCCTCACCAAACATTTAGCCTCCCACATTACCCATTCTCTTACAGACAGATGGAGCCATCTGGTTAAAAAGTAATTCTAACAGGCCACAAGTAGAAATGACTTTTGTGAACCAGGAAGTACTAATGCATTTAAGGTGTTAAGGTGGGCAAATCTCCAGCTCCTCTCTTCCTCCACCGAGACAACCATGGGTGTTACAAATTGAGCTGTTAGAGCATTCATTAGCTTGGGTCCCTGAGCCACTCTGACCAACATTAAATTATACCATTATCAATAAATAAACTTTTACAGTTTTTCAACACTGAAACTTGGGGCTACTTTGTAAATGCAGCATAAGCTAGTCTATCATAACTTCTCTGCAAAGTTTTCTCTGGTAATCACCATTTCCACAAAAAATCATTCTTATTTATGCTTGTAATTTAAATTATTCCACTGAAATTTTACTTGTTCTCCCAATGGTCCTTCATATTGGACTAGAAATTCCTTATTCATCATAGAGCTTGGCATCCACTGAATTTTATGCATAGATCCTGCACTTTTGAGTAAACTTATTAAATTTTTCTTTTAAAAAGACTAGTAAAGTTAACTTGTTTTTGCTCATTTCTTGTTTTAGGCCCAGTGAACTGAGTTAATATTTCTGTGTTGGAATTAGCCTACACTACCTAGACTATAAAAGTTAAACATATTGCCTAACTAAAATAAAGTAATCTCCTAATAGATTTTAGTTATCAAACTCACATTTCAGAATCACAGACAAGATGTAGAGTCTCGTACAAAAACTACAGCACAAAGGATGCTCAATAAATTATTTCTGTGCTAACAACATACTCCAAGTCATTTATTGAGTATTTGCTAAATGCCTAGTACTCTGATAGGTGCCTTAATACAACATTCTGTGACAAATTTAATTGCACCCTATTTTAAGAATGAGGAAATTGAAGTACCATGCCCAAGTCCACAGAGCTGGTAAGTGGGAATTCCAACTCTAGTCTGAATGACCCTGAAATCTGTACTCTTTTGAACAACTAAATCTCAAAGTCCCTTACTATAGTAACTATTAAGCATTAAAGGTTTATTATGTGATAGTAGGTATGTTATACATATCTACCTGTTTTCACAGCAACCCTTTGTGGCTGATATTCTCTCTTCTACTTTTATAGATACATACTGAATGAAATTTAATAGCTTCAGGAGCAACTCGCCTAACTAGAGGAAATTAACATAAGCAGAAAAATGAAGTGTACTTCAGGGAAACCTCTGATGTCCTAGCAATCTAGGAAAGACTCGATATTTTATTTTCCTCCCCCTTCTTCTAGTCCTTCTTAATAAAAGGAGGTCCCAAAGAGCATTGCTTAGTTCACTTGTGGAATCTTCAAATAATAAAAAAAAACAACAAGTAACTGATTCAATCAACAAAGCCATTTAACAACCAGTTCTAATTTCTAGTAAATTTATAATGTAGATTCCCAAGGACAGAGAAAATTGGAGAAAGTGATAAATGAAACAGTAAGATGCAGCACTTTTCTATGAAACAGTCTTAGTAAATAACATAATTTGCGTAATCTTGGTAAAGGAATAAATAAAATCAAATAGGAAAATAAAATAGAAATAAACTACACATTTGAATAAGCAAGTCATTCCTTGCCATAAATATCAGGATACTTAAGTAAGAATTTTATTGACTCTTGGGGCTAAGTTTGCTTATTTGTATGTTTTACTCTATCAGAACATCTTAAATTATAGTGAGAACAAATGTCAAATTTGATGCACTATATATTCGATTTACACATAATGATTAACAAAAGTAACTGATTTGTAAAATGAGGTCAATGAATGGCCCCTCAGTATAGAGCTTTGTTTAACTCAGCTATAAATATCTATAACTTAATATATCAAGAGCCTTTTTTCATTGGTAAATGTCACGATGTTATCTAAGACTGAGCAATAACAGGATTTAGGGAACAATGTAGTTGGAATATAGAATCAGAAACAACAAATGACCCAATGAGATAAGACCGGAAAGGCAGGCAGGGACCATACCACGAAGCCTTCATGCTACAGCAAGGGCCCTCAACTAGAACTGGGACACACAGCAGGAGGTGAGCAGTGAACCAGCAAAGCTTTGTCTTTATTTGCAGCCGCTGCCCAGCGTTAGCATCACTGCCTCAGCACCACCTCAGATCATCAGGCGTTAGACTCTCATAGGAGTGTGAACTCAAGTGTGAACCGCACATGTGAATCTAATGCCTAATGATCTGAGATGGAGCTGAGGCGGTGATGCTAGCATTGGGAAGCAGCTGCAAATACAAGTTAACATTAGCAGAGAGGTCTGACAGCACAGAGGCTATAATAAATCAATTGCTTGCAGACTCATATCAAAACCCTATCAGTGAGTGGCCAGGAACAATTAAGCTGAATCTGGTGGCAGGCTTTATAGTGGCAATTGAGTTGATTTACTTCAATTGTACAGCTGTATCTGGTGACATCTGATTCTGCATTGTGATGAGTTGTATAATTATTTCATTATATATTATAATGTAATAATAATAGAAATAAAGTATATAATAAATGTAATGTGTTTGAATCTATCTGAAACTATCCCTCTCTGCCCTGCCCAGTCCGTGGAAAAATTTTCTTCCATGAAACCGGTCTCTGGTGCCAAAAACATTGGGGACTGCTGCTACAGAGTATAGATTTTATCTTGGAAGGGGAGAGAGAAAAATCACTGATGACTTATAAGCAGGGAGTGACATGATCTTATCTGTACCTTAGAAAAATCACTCTGGCAGCAGTATAGGAATAGACTGAAGTAGAGTAATATAAGAAGCTAACCCTGGGCTATTGGAGGACATGAGGTCTGAAGTGGGACAGTAAAAATAGGGAATGAAAAAGAATGGCGGCCTGGGCCAAAGCAATGGCAAAATGGTTACAGCTAGTTCAGGTCTGAATGTGAAACATAATGAAAATCAGAAACCCCTTACGTTACAAATGCATGAAATGAACAAACTAAAATGCCTTATTTCAAATTTCAGGAGAACAGACATATTCTAACATCTCATCATAAAGAAGAGAGTATATGATTTAAGAATATATGAAAACTTGAAGCCTAGACTGGTTTATATAAATATGTGATTTGTGAGTGATTAAAAGAGGAACTAATGCTCACCAGGCAAAAGCATGCTTCTCATACCAAAATAATGATTTTCTTTTCTAATCGATAAGGGTTATCATTATGCTGCTGTTATGCAGCAATTATTATGCAAAACTAATATAAGGCCAGAACCATGGGAAATGTTGGCATATAATATGAGCTAACAAAGAGATTAAGAATGAATGGACAAAGAAATGAGATATCCAAGAAGGTGATGTGCTAAAACTAAGGATAAAAAAGTCCACAATATTAAATGATGAAAGAGTAGATAGGTCTAAAATGTGCCAGTGAGAATCAGCAACTGTGAAATCATGGGGACAGTGGAGGCAACAGATTCAGGAGAATGGTGGTGGTAGAAACTATTATGAAATGGACTGATGAATGGGAACTTAGAAAATGAAAGCCATGAGCAGAGATTGCTGTGTCCAGAAGCTTCACAGAAGTGGAGAAAGGCCAGTGGCTGGAAGGGGACAAAGGTTTGAGGGAGGGTACACTGAGCATATTATCTTGGCTGCCAAATCCAGTGCTCACTTCCACGGTCCCCACAGCATTACTGCTATTCTTTGTACAGGAATGGCCATGACTGGAGCAAAGATAGGCACTCAACTTATGGGCGGCCATCTGTAGGCTGCGTGGCTAATAGGTGGCCTGATATCAAACACATTGATGCTTCCCAGCATGTCATTCAGAGGAGGTCTTTCCAGATTTTAGATGGAGGAATAAGGAAAAGAGTGACTAACCAAAAGTGAGAGAAGAGCAGATGCACAAGCAGCCAGTTTTTGTTCTTATTTGCTTTCTGGTTCTGGTTCTAATCTACATGCATCATTTCAGTAAATTCTCCTTTTCCAAAAGGAGGCAAAAATGGCCTGATTTTCTGTTCCTTGTAATCGAAATAGCTCAAACAACATGAAATAAGATCCTTGATCTAGTCAGTCTCTTGTTTGTAAGATGACTGTGCTCTTGATACTTTATACTTGAGATGGCATGAAATTACTCAAGGACAATTTCATAGGTTGACAGTGCACTACAGATTCATGAAAAAAAAAATGCCAAAAGAGCAGTTACCCTATACTAGCTTCTACAAGAAAAATCTTACACATAACCTAATACTTTAATGAGGAAAAATGGGGCAGCATGCTGTACAATGGTAAACTGATTAAAAATTAGAGAGTCAAATCAAGAAGCTGTTGGGTATTAATATGCCATCAAACTTCAGAGTAAATTAACGGTCAGAGAACATTACAAGTCTTCTAAGAATTGGATCTACCACAGTTATTACATCTGGTTTCCTGTGAGTTTTGACAGTGCTATCTATGAGTCCCACAGAAGAAGAACACCAAAGATGAAGTCCTGGAATGTGGCCAGACTACAAACAGTGGGCTGGATGTGCTGAAGGACAGATAGTAGCAGATACCCAACCAGCTGTTATGGACTGAAGATAAGTACAAACAGGGAACATAGAGGGGAAAAAAACACTTTAAGAATTCATTGAGGGAAAAAACGCAAAATATTTAAATCTGGTATAATAAATAGTAGACCTGATTCTCTAGGTAGAGGCTAACCACGAGTTTAATAAACAGCGGAAAAATTTTACGTAGTAATTACATAACTAAGCAAAGATATTTCACAAGTACCTAACATGGATCTCAGTGGTCTTTTTGATTATATAAGCACATAGATTATATGTAAGATTATAATATAAAATTATTGCAAAAAATTTAGACAAATACTTATTGAGTACCTGTTCTGCTCCTATTAACATCATGAAATCCTGTCAATCTTATTTAAAATTTTATTTTAATACAACTAAATACCTGTTTTCAACCTTCACTGAGGAACAGACTACATTGGAGTTAAAGTTCTGATTTCTTTACCATATTTTTCTATCAGATGCCAATAGAAAGACATTCATGGTTTTCCATGATAGTTTTTGTATTGAACACCAAGTTCCATTATATCCAAAATTCTGGTAAAACTTACTTTGCTCATCTTCTATCCCCAGAAACTGCCTTAAAAGATAAAACATTTTTGTTCACATTCTTAAACAATCTGTGATAAAAGAATAATTGCTGGCTGTTTTATCATGAAACACTTTTAAAAGCCATAATATCTTAATATGTTTGAGTCCCTGAGTTAAAATATTTTAAATTGAACTTCTATGTTTACAAAATTCATTATTCACAACATTTTAAACTAATTTTGCAAACAAAGTTAAATGCTTGCATTTTAAACTATGTCAAGTGAAAATCAATGTCGCATTCTAGCTATCTATTTAGATAGGTCAGACTGGCAGAAGTTTTATTTACTGAAGAGACAGCATACGACAAATGCATAGTTTGATGGACTGGCCTTTGGTTAGGTTGGCTGTGAATGCAGGTGATTCAGTCACCAGGGTATATTCAATTATATTCAGCATCTTATATTTAAGAAGAGATGTATATAATGTATTTTAGAAAATGCTCTCTTCAAGAAATGAGTGGACATTCTAAAACATCCAGTAACACTTGGTTAGTTGGAAAATTCACTTACATAGAATAGCTGTCATTGATAATGCCAAATAAAGAGGATTAATAGTAACAGTACAAAGGAAATTCAACATGCATACATTGGGGTAGTTATTCTTAAACTTTCTGGTCTCGGGACTTCTTGACACTATTAAAGATTGTTGTGTGCACGTACTAATTCTTTTAAAATAACAATAAACCCATTTATGGAAAAATAACTATTTTCCCAAACAAGAAAGTGAGAAGAATGACACTGTTTTACATTTTGCAAATCTATTTTTTAATATCTGGATTCTTGTACCTGCTTCTGCATTCAGTTTTTTGCAGTATCATGTCTCATGAAGCCTTTAGAAAATTACACTGTAAACTCATAAAAGAATATCGGGAACAAGACAAGACAAATAACACCTTGGTATCACTGTAACAGTAGTTTTGACATCATAGTCCTCCAAAAGGATGTGAAAGACCACACTTTGAGAATGGCCACAATAGGGATAAATGGTAATTAGAACTAAGAGTGAATTTAAGAAATCTTGGGAGAACGAGAAGATACTATTTACATAGGCAGTCTAATACGGCCATTTGCCACATGTGGCTAGCAAGCATTTCAAACATGCTAGTCCAAACTGAGATATCTAGTAGATGTAAAGTATACGATTTTCAAAGACTTAGTATGGTAAAGAAGTAAAATATCTCATTAAGTATGTACATTGATTAAATGTTGAAATGGTAATAAGTTTCTGGATATGTAGCATTAAAGCAAAATATTAGAATTAATTTTACTTTACTTTTATTCCTTTTAATGTGGCTATTAGAAAATTTTAAATTACATATGCAGTTCACATTATATTCCAACTGGACAGAGCTGATCTAGATAGATTTTCCTAAAATAGATCCAACCCAACATACAATCTTAGGAAAAAAAAAGAACAGAATTATAATTCTGATTCATAGTTTCCCTGCATCATTTTAGAAGAAGGGATTTGTGGAAAGGTAACAAATTTAAATACAGTAAAAATACTCTATAGGTGAAGAATAAAAGATGCTTGAATGAAAAAAAAACTGAGTTTCTTGCTTTGATAATTTCTGATATGTATGTAGGGACAGTGGCAATTTGAACACTTTTGGCCACATCTGAAATTTGTTTTTCAAATCCAAAGATGAATATTTTGGTAATAGATTGAGCACTTCAGTCTCAATGAGTTCAGAGACTACCTATGATGCATAGAAAAACTACTTTATAAAAGAGTGAGTGGCTTCCTGAGATACTGAGCAAAGGTTATTGTGTCAAAATATTGGTGGGAAAAAAATCCCTTTATGTGTTTTAAGTTAAAATAAAAGGCATCTAAGATACTCTGCTTTACACTCTTAAAAATTATTATGTGTATGCATTATATTTTTAAACAAACTGATCTAAACTACCAGTTATGGCCACATCAGATAGGAGGCCTCAAACTTTTGAGAGTCTACAAAGGAAACTATTTTAGGCCCTGTTACTGAGAAAAGATATTTTGTTTTTCTTTCTTGCATGTTTTTTCACAGTTCCCTTGTAGGATGCTGGGTTATAAAATCAGAAGTGTTAACTTTGTTCTACATTCTTCTATTATGATGTGAAAAGTTAGCCACTTTCAAGGTGAGAACTTCCCTCCCAAACTAAACACCAGCCCAATGGAACTGCTTTCTTTAGGTGGTATAAACCACATCTTTCAAAGGAGACTAGGAAAAAAGATGTGGATTATAAAATAAAATCGTGACACCAAAAAAAATCAAAATATAATCAATCTTACACATAGAAGATTAACACGACTTAATATAAAAGAAATGTTGGTCCTGGAGCTCAGAAATTTCAGGACTTATTGGGAAGGCAAGATGGCATAAGAGATTTTATTCATTTAATTTACAACACAGGAAAAAAAGAAATTGCTTCAGTAGGTTATTATGCAGTAAAATACTACCTTTAAAATGTACACTTTGCTGCAGTTACAATTCCTCAACCAATTTCTTGTTCTTTAATAAGAACATCTGGATCAAAACCAAGTAAATTTGAAATACGGCTTTCTTTTATGACTTGGCTTAAACTTCAGACTGACTATTCAATTCAACTGAATTAGTAAAATTTCAGTAATTTCTATTTTCAAGGGGCATATTGATTTATTACAATCATTCCCCGAAAAATGTTTTTTGACCGCATACGAAGTGTCACCAAGTTACAAATATCGACTTAGGAACAACTAGTTATTCATATAAAGCTTAGGAGTCTAACATTTTTGCAGCAAGAAGGGATCCTTTACCCATAGACTAAACTATACTAGGAAAAGAAAACCAGGAGAAAAAGAAGGGAAATATATGTATATATGTATTTTTATGTATGGTATATTTTGCCTAAAACACCTTAGCCACTGTAGCTTTCATTCTTTGCCATCTCACCTCTTGCTGAGAACATAATGGATGAAGGGCACAAGATTTTCTATAAGATTGTTCCAAACACCTAGATAGTCAGGGTTTATGTAAGTTCACACACGCATATGTTTATTTGCAATGATGGTGGCTGGATTGTCTTTTTATGTAAATATTTTTCTCGGAAAGAATTCATCTGGAAACTAAAATCTTTTCTCTTTACCAATCTTTCTCTTTCATTCCTGTTATCTAGCCAGGTTCCACATCATGTGTATTCTTCCATCCCTTTCACCTTATCACCTAGTCACCACCCTGGTGGATGCACTGACCATCTCAGGGATGAACTTCAAAGCTCCTTCCTTTGCACCCTTCCATCTCCTTCCTCTGGTCTAACTACCTCTAATCACCACCAATTGTTTCATTATGTTGTTCCTCTATTTCAGAAACTCCAATGGCTTCCCACTAATCACAGAAAAAAATGTCCAAATTTCTTTGCCTAGTAATCTGGCTCCAGCCCCCATGTAATCTTACTCACCTCCCACACATTCCCCAGCATGCTTCCATTGGGCTTGCTTTATTACTCCCTAATTCTTCCTTTCGAGCCTTGTTCATGTTGTTTTCCCCACTGGATTGCTTTTCCCACTTTCTTTTGCCCATCCAAGTCCTATCATCCTTCAATGGCCAGCCAGCTTAAATAATACCTTTACTTCAAGGCCTTTCTACACAGTTCTGCACACATTGATTTCTTTTCTCTGATCTCCTAGAGTGCACATTGTTTCTATGGCTCATTGTACCCTTTACACACTGCTTTGCTTTGTGATGTCTTCATATGTTAGCCCTGCCTACACTGAGGCAGGAACCTTTTCAAAACAAACAAACAAAAAACCTTGTCTCTATGTTTTCTGTAACATCTAGCCCAAAGCTAAACATAATAGATGTTCAATAACTGGTAGTTACATTTTGGCACAGCAGCTCCACAAGCTCATTTGTACACACCTGACATAATGTATACAAACTTCATTCTTGTTATTGACTTCCTATCAGATCCTCTCCACATACCTTATGCTTTCCCTCAAATTCTTCCCCTCACCTTCTACCTACTTGACAAGTCCCCTGTCCTTCACTGTGGGCAAACCTCCCACCAAGGCCTTCCCCATCTACTGGTGAACTCAGTAATCACTCCAGGTCTCTTGACTTGTTTTCCCCCTGAGATACCAAGCACATACTTTCTTGACTCAGGCTTTTCACTCCTATAACTCAGAATTCCAGCTCTAGAATGTCTAACAAATACACGAGCATGCGTGCGCGCGCGCGCGCACACACACACACACACACACTCAAGAAGTTCCTCATCTTCCCTGTGGCTCTTCTAACTCTTGCTGAAAAATCTGAGAAAAAGTCTTTTTCCCTTCTGTCATGATTCAGAACATGAGTGCTAATGACAAACCTGTCCATTCACAAAGCCAAAAATTCTGAATGTCATTTAAAAAGTCATAAAAAAAAAAAAATATGCTACTAACCCAGAAAGACCTTGGAAGGCACCAGAAATTGCCTTCAATATCTCAAGTTTTCTATTCCTCCTATCCTCTTCTAATTTAACTTATGTCTTTTCAAGGCTTAAGTCAGGATTAAAAAAAAGAAGAAAAGAAACTTCTTGAACTATCTTCTTCTGTTTGACTAGTAGAACAAGTCCGTAACCCTTTATTCACACTTCCAAAATCCTACATACTCTTAAAGCTGAAAAGTTTTTGTAACTCATTTGATGATAAAACATGGCCCTGACCTAACTTTGACAATCCAAACTGATCTGAAATGATATTAAGCTACTTATAGTCTGACTTCATTTCATTTAGCGTGAACACACATTCACTTCACTGACTTGATTACAGGGGAACTGGCCAAGGTCCCACTGTGGATATTACATATATATACTGAATTACCTTTCTAAAATCTGAAAAACTGAATTCCAATGTCTCAAGAGTTTCAGATAACAGTCTGTAGACCTGTGTCCACAATGTATTAATATCTCCAAGTTTGTATTCCAAACCTTCCATTTTTCAGTTACACTGAGATAAATGTTTTTGGGAGGGTGCTTACTTGAGGACCTAAATCCATTCATAGAACTGTTTTTGTAAGCATATGCATTCATTGAACTCTTCAAACACTAGCTTATTTGCAAGTTAAGAACTTCCTAGATCAGCTCTGAAAGCCTAGGGTACCAACAGAAGGAACTGGTTCTGCTAGCAGATGGGTAACAAATTCCTTCAAAGCACTTCCCTGAGTAATTCGTAAACGTAATTCCAATTTACCAATCGTAGCTACATTTTTAAATATGTCATTTTATTACTGTCCACACGTAGCTGTACCGATTTAACACGACGAACTTGCTCTAACAATTTCCAGTTATCACATTCCTTAGTTTTGAAAAACCTACAGATTGAAAACATTATTTCCAATACTTTTTTAAAGACGAGTTATTTTAGTAAGTTCTTAGTCACTTAAGAGGGAGGTTTTAAGAAATGAATTGCAAGTAAGAATTAAAAAAATGTATCACGCTCTCTAAACTTTTACTGTTTTGTCACTCACAGCTGCATGACAACTGACGTACCAAAGAAATGTACCAAAGAAAACTCTTGAAAAGTATTTAAACATTATGTCAAATAAAAATCACAAAAATCAGAGGTGACTTTTTTGTGTGTGCTCCAAAGTAACCAGAGTCATATCCACCAGTAAAAATAGGGAAGGGGGGCCTGTACCATTACATCATCTGGCAATATGTAGTTTGAAGCCTGAGAGTGCTCTCCAAATAATCCTTTAAAAAAATCCCTGTCAAGCTTAGATAACTTGAGTTAAAATAAAAAGGTTTAAAAAGCCTCCCCACCTTACGTCACATGTCTGAACCATATGAAAAAATAAAACCATCACTGAGGCATCTACCTCCCACTACCCTGACAGCAACTGGAAGGTCACAATTAAGTGGAAATTCGCCGCACAGCCCGTTCGGTCTTAAGAGGGAAGGGAAAGAAAAGCGAAGAAAAGGGTATAATCTTGGCGCCCCAAAGGTAGGCGGGCAGCTTAGTGGAAAACCCAGTCCCGCCTGCCTGACACCTTACCCCTATCCAACAGATAATGTCGACTCCAAATGCTGGTCATTTCCTTAGAGAAAGTGGGGCCCCCCAAACCCAGAAAATAACCGAAAACAGCCGGCGGACCCGGCCACCCCATTTCCCGAGGGTGGAAGGTGCAGCTGGCGAAGTGTTCGCGGCTGTCCACGAGGCATAATTCTTTCATTTCGGCCGCAGGAAGGACGGTCAGGGCGCATCTCCCCGGGCGGCCCGTGGGGTCCCCAGAGGACGCCGGCCCCAGGGCACCCCTCGCCCTCCCCCCGATGGCCGCCGTCGGGGCGCCCGCGGCCCCCGCCCGGCACCTACCGCAGTGGCGCCGGCGCCCGCCAACCCGATCGGCGGCAGCTTCTCGCGCTCCGGCTCCCTCCCTTTCCTCTCCTCGGGCGCGGCCGCCGCCACCGCCGGCGGCGCGGCGGGCGACGGCACCCGACCCGCCTCACTCATGTCCGGCCGGGCGGCGGGATGGCGAGGCGGCGGCGGCGGCGGCCGGGCTGCGGCTGGGGCTGGCGCTGCTGCGGCCGCGAGAGGGCTCTGGGCCGCCGTCTCCGCCGCCGCCGCGCCGCCCCCGCCGCGCCCCGGGCCCGCGCGCGAGCCCGGAGGCCCCGCCCCGCGCCGCCCCCGCGCCCGCCGCGCTCGCCCGGCCCTCGCCGCGGCCGCCCCCACCCGCGCGCCTCGGCCCCGACCCCGGCCCCGCCGCTGGCCCCGCCGGTCGTGGGTCTGCGGCGCCCGCCCAGCCACCCGCGCCGACGCGAGGGCCCGCGGAGGAGGCGCCGCCGCCGACCGCGGCCGCCATGTTTGAGGGTCCTGCGCCGGGGGTCCGGACTCGGGGGCGAAGGGCGAGGCCGAGGGGCGCCTGCAGGGCGGGGCGAGCGTGGCCGCCACCCCCGCGACCGCTGGGCTTGGGGCGCCGGGACCCGCTGGATCTGGGCTGGGGGTCGTTTCCTCCGCAGCGCCCGCCCGTCTGTGGCGGGCCCGTCCCCCGTCCCTTGTCCCAGGATGCCGGCGGGAGGATGCCTCCCGCCGGCGCATCCTCGGGAGACAGCCTTTCCTTTCTTAGTCGACGGGCCTTTCTAGGTGCCCCGAGGGCCCCCACCTTCAAAGGAAAAGCTGGGGTTGTGGGGGGCGGCGGGGAGTGAGACGACGTGGGCTCCACCTTCCCCTCCGGCCAGGCCACACTTTCCATTCCTGTTCCTGTCCTCCCCACTTTGCCAAATCCGCCTCTCGCCGTTCCCACGCGCCTACATCTCGCTCTCTCCCTGCCTGGTTTTGCTGCCTCCCATCCCTTGTTCCTTTCCTTTTATAAGTTACAGATGGACAGACCCAAACTCTGCTGCATAATCCTTAATGTCAGATCATTAATATGGATAAGAATTTTGAAACCGGAGGAAAGTTTTTAATCGTGATATTAAGACAACTCCCTCCGCCCCCCCCCCGCACCCCGCCACCACCACCACCTCTACCGCAAAGCCGCCAAGACAATTTCGTATCGCCCCCTCTTTTTCCTTTTACTCAGTCTACTGGACCGGCGGAGACACCTGCTGATCTAAGAAGGGAAAGAGTAAGGGAATGCGCCGTATCTCCTATTAAAAACGGACTTTCTAGACATTGAAATCTTCAGATTTTTAGTTTGTGGCTTTGTTATTTCACTCGAGGCTAGGTGAATTTTCAGATCAAGGATACCTAGATCCAAATATGAGAACCAAAAAAGAAAAAAAAAAACCCATCTGAAACAAATTCAAGTATGATGTTCAGATTATCTGTTGTTTTACATAATTCAGTTATTAGCATAACTAAGTAGTTACAGTACATCATAGGATAAGGTTGCATGTTTTTCAAACCCAAAATCTGTAACAAGCAGATCTGAAGCAAACAATGTAATGAATGTAATAATACTCAAGATTACCTCCTAAATTATAAATTCTGATTTCAGGCTTTCTAGTTTTAATATAGTTACTGTCATCACGCATTTAAATGTTAATTAGCAAAAGGTCTGGAGTAAGTGCCATACAGTCAGCATTTCAGTGCTAATTATTTAGCCTTGGAGGGAAATGAGGTATTCAGATATTAACTTTAAAGCGTTCTCTTCCTTCCCGTTTTTCTTGACTTCTTTTTCAGGATTTTCTTTCCATCTTAATCCTCTGAAGTACTCGTCCTATATAAAGGAACATACAATTATTTCGTACTTTTAGCAGGTCAGTATGCTGATCTTTTGGTACAGCAAATACGTTCTATAAACGGAAGCCTTTGTTTTACCTACAATTCAAGATATTCTGTACTGCCAGGCTAGGTTGATAGAATAAATATGGGGGGGGGGCGGTGTGTGGAGTATCATCTTTCCTATTTTCAACTAGATTTAGTAATTTGTGATAGAAATGCTTGGATGAGAAACCACTTGAATTACATGCCTTATGCTTTCTCTTCATGCGTGAGACTAAATAAAAGTGTCTGTACATGACTAGTACAAAATGCTTAAATATTGGCAAAACAAAGCAAGTCAGAAATATAAACTTCTGCTACTGCATCAGAATAGATAATTCATTTCTAAACAAATCCACTAATCACTTGCGAGTTATGTAATAAAAATGTAAGTAATTCATTGATGAACTTTCTTCTATTTCCTATTAAATATATTGTTCTCAGTGTACCACCCTATTCCTCTTTTATGCACAGTCACTGCAGGATGGGTTTTGGGAAGGGAGACTGCTGGAAAGCTGCAGAGTGGTGGCTCCAAGGGAACTAGTAGGCTTGAGAGACACATTTCCAACTGCCACCAACGTGCTTCTGGGAGCCCAGATGGGAGAGAAAGGGTTGTGGAGCAAAGACAGAGAGTTCTGTACAAAGGTGTAGAGAAGATACTTCTCAGCTATGCCAAGTATCAGCAAGAAGTGTAACAGTAATGGCATCCAAGCATAAACTCTAGCCTAGGAAAAACTGGGAGTGAAGCAAGAGAACCATTTCACCTTCATAAGTCCAGATGGAAAACCTGGGCTCATTAATTATACCTATAGGGAACTGGAGTTTGCAGGGAGGTGGATGGGAAGGTTAGAGAACTGGTTATTTTCATGGAAGAAGAAAAGGAAGGACCAAATTACAAGGTAATGGAAGGTTTAAATTATATATGGCATTATATTATACACAATAACACTAATCTAGTGAAGTAAGTTTTCACAGGTTATTAAGAGTGGTTTATAACTAATACCTTAATTATAGAAGGAATAGCTATAATATAGTGAATTCATTTTTGAAAGAAAACATTTTCACATTTCAGTTAAGTGTCCTAAAATAGTAAGTTTGGGGAAATAAACTTATTTAGCTATGTCGACATTGTTAAAAACATTGTTAGAACTCCTACTTATGTTTAATGACTGGTTTATTAAAATTACTATTAAAATATCTTTATTACATTAACAATGTCATTACAGAAAAAGAAAATATGGATTAGCAAAGTGAAAGTAAACTCTGGATCCTACCCAATGTCAGATAATTACTAAGACCTTGGTTCATATCTTTATAAAATCATCCATTCATCCATATCTATCTATCTATCTACGCGCGCGCGTGCACACACACACACACACACACACACACACACAAATGTTTCTTGATTTGTTTTTATAAAGAGAACACTGACCTGCTATTTGAATCTGCAACTCATTCTTTAGAATACCTGCAGTAGTGTGGAAAATGTATCTTTAGAGGATGATTTTTTTTTAATTGCACAATATTATGTAGAGCTAAGACTGCAGAATAGATGATCATCAAGCTTTAGTTTTTGAATCAGACATTTCTTGAATCTGTTCTTTCTCCCTGGATTCCCTTGGCTATTGACCTAGTGAAGATTCTCAAATCTATAACCCATATTATTTACATAGCTTGCCAACTGGTCTTGCTTTTGGTGTTTGACCTGCTCCCGTTGCTACTGGAATGACCTTTTTAAAATACATAACTTCTTGTCAGTCTTTTGCTTAAAAATATTTCAATGATCTATCAAAGCAAAACTCTGAAACTCCTAGTATAGCAATCACTTGAATTCTTTACAAAAAAATATTTTTTCTAAAATCCTAATTAGAATCAGTTCTTTCTGCTACCAGAGCATGTTGTGCATACTTAAATTTGTACACCTACTACATTACATCTTAGTTATTTGTTAACCTGATTGGTCATGACACAGAGAGAGAGGAAGGGCCATTTCTAATTACTCCTTGAATCCACATGTATAGCACACTATCTGGCATGTGCTGTTGAGGAGGCACTCGGTAAGCTCAGAATAAATAAGATGTTTACTTGATGTGGCTTGTAAGGGCCTCTGAAAACAGTTTCCAAGAGTAATTGCAAAAATGCTACAAGTACTGGGCTGTAATCATTCAGGTGATTGGTCTGGTTTTTGCTACCTTTGTCATGCCCAAAACGAGACTATAATGTGTGGATATGGTGCTACAATCATGTAACTGTGAGTCTTGCAAGCATGAGGATAAATGTCAAAACACTTATAAAAGTGTAGTGAAAAGATAATGAAAAATGGGACATTCCCGAAATTGTGGAACTGATTATATACAGTAATACTAATCTAGTGACATAATACTAACACCAGCTTGGACTGCCTATATCTAGTTTTGTTATTTTGTGAGATAGGTTCCTATCTTATTTAAATTCATGTTTTTTCTGTCATTTGCAGCTAACCCCCCCCCCCAAAAACACACACATACGTTCACCCCCACACACATACACACATTTACAAACGTGAAAACTAGTAAATTGGTTGAATTTCTACTGGTTTAACCTGTTATTTCAGTAGTAAAGATACAACCCCAATTGAGTAAAATGTGCCATCTTAATTCTTAATTCTAAGATTAGTAGCTCAGAAACAAAGTTTGTAAAAGCATGAACTTATTCAGAGTTAGAAAAGATGTCTCTTTATTTCAACTCAAGGCTTTTGAGAGAGTAAAATTAGGAGCTGTGAAAATTCGCTTTTAATTCTGGTTCTTCTAATTTTTAACTATGTGGCCCTGACAAAACCACTCTGTCCTTGAGATAGTTCCTTATCCTTGTATGGATGTTGTGAAACAAAATGGGAAAACATAAAAAAATCCTTTGTGAATTATGAAGCATTTTAATAAATCTAACGAGCACTTACTAGGTACCAGACTGCACTAAGCACTTGCCATTCTTCTCAGGAACCTACTTTCAATATTGGTGTAGAGTAGTCCCTACTCTATACCAATATCCTCATTTTACAGGTGGGGAAATTAAGGGATCATGTCTAGTAAACTGTACAGATTCATCTATTTACTCCCTACAAAGCACAGAATAGTTGCTCCAAAATGTTTATAACAGGAATAGATGTGCATTTTATTCCTTTTGAGATTCTGTAATTGTATACCATTTTGGATGTTGTAAGCTCATAGATTTGGTCACAAAGTACTGCTACTTATTGAAGGCCTACCCAGCACTTCCTTATTGCTTGACATCCTGATGGAACATTTTCTACTAGAGATACAGAAATAATCATCCTTGATTAAAGTGATAATACAAGTTAATAACCTGTGGTTAATAATTTCTGTTGCCTCCAGAGGTTTTTGAAGACAGATGTGGAAGATCCCCAGCCTTTAGCAACCTCCTGGCACATAGGGTCGACAAATATTGAATGGATGAATGTTAAATGCTTCACAGGGACTCTGTTTTGGGGAATTTGCAAAAAGTAATATGTGACAATCATGTTTTGATCAGGAGAGAGAGCAACAGAAGTCATTCTGGAAATATTTTAGTAAATCTTGTGTTATTGAAAATATCAGATATTGGAGTTTATTTTTAAAGGGCAGACAAACAAGAAATTGGGATTCCCAGTATCACTATTTAGGCAGAGGCATTAGCACTAATGGGATGAACTCCTATGGTGAATCTCTCAAAACAAAGAAGGTGCATAAAACCTTCCTGGGGCGACTCTTTCTATCATATTTTTATTCATAAGGTGGAAGTTAAGAAGTTCCATGACTAGCTTTATAAACATATCTTTTATGATTATACCTCTTTTGGAAAACCTGTTTCTAAGGACAAATCTGGATTCTTAGTCATGGGACTATTATGTTGTTAGATTCTTTTGTCTGTTGCTGCCGATGAGACTCTAGTCTGTAAGCCCAGAAAATGCAGGATGAATGTCATTGATCTCAGCTATCGCCCATTGTAGATACTGTGTCACTGAAAGTTTTAATTTTAGAAGGCTTTCCTGAACATCTTTCTCTGGTTCATAATAATAATTCAGTCACCGATTAACCAACATTATTGATCACTTACTATATATACAGTAGGTAACAGATTGAACTGGGTGCTTAGGACACAAGAATTATAAAAGTATCCCCAAGAAGTTTACAGTGTAGTGAAATGGTTTTCAAACTTTCATGTGCAGCAGACTCCATTGGTAGCTTATTGAAATGGAGGCTTTCAGACTTCACTCAGAGATTAGAGCTGTCAAGTTACAAAATCACCAGATGGGGATGTGGGAAGGGTAGGCCTTCATATTGTGTTCTGTGAGAATGGTACTCTCTGGAATATGAGTGTACCACCTGTGTGACCGTAGAGTCTGGGAAGTATAGTGGGCATTGTGGTGTCTTCCCAATATCTATTTCCCCTTTTGTTGAATACACACCCCCTATCCCCACTGAATGTTCTGGGGAGACCATGTTCATATACTTGGCCCAAAATTCCACTTTTAGGAATTCTAAATGCAGAAAATATTTTATACAGTGAGATGTTCATCACAGCATTACCCTTGGGGAAACTTTAGAAATAACTTAAATATGTATCTATCTAGTGGAATGTAATACAACTATCAAAAATGAGGGCAAATAACTTCCTCATCAGACTGTGTCTAAAATTCTACCATTGTTGGGCTATTTCTTTGGTTTGAAGCACTTTTCTATTAAATATGAATTCCTGATTAGAGGTGTAGCCATGAAACCTTGTTTTCCAATAGCATCCTAGTATAAATTTTTGTGTTGAATATTTCCAGTGTGACAGCTTCCCAGGAGCTAGATTAGGAACAGAAGATAGGAAAGGGTAGGGAAACAGCTCCACGACACAGAATACTATCCCAGAAAGGAGATCTTTTTGAGCATGAAAGGGAGGACCCTGAGAAGAAAAAACTATTGGAAGCTTTGGAATTGGATATTAGAGAGTTGGAAAGGGCTCTGAATTAGTGTTTTATTATAGTAATCTACAAAATCATGAAAGTAGCCTTATTATATAAATTTGGGATATTAAAATTTTATATTTTTATATAAAGCTACTAAAGCAAATTGCTACATGTTTTTAAAGTGTCTGAAACAATCTTCAGTCCTTCTAGCACATTGCTAAGATTGCACTTTTAGCTTAAAAAAAAATTTTTTTTTTAAATTACAGTTGACATTTGATATTGTATTAGTTTCAGGTATACAGCATAATGGTTAGACATTCATATAACTTACGAAGTGATCCCCCTGACAAGTCTAGTACCCACCTGATATCATACATAGTCATTACAATATTATGGACTATAGTCCATTGCTGTACCTTACATTTTTGTGACTATTTCGTAACTGCCAATTTGTACTCCTTAATCCCTTTACCTTTTTCACCCAGCCCCTCAAGCCCCCTCCTATCTGGCAACTATCAGTTTGTTCTCTGTATCTGTGAATTTGTTTCTGTTTTGTTTGCTTATGTTGTTTCTTAGATTCCACATATAAGGAAAATCATATGGTATTTGTCTTCTCTCTGACTTATTTCGCTTAGCATAATACCCTCTAGGTCCATACATGTTGTTGCAAATGGTAAAATTTTATAATTTTTTTTTTGTAGCTGAGTAATATTTCATTGTATATATGTCCCACCTCTTCTTTATCCATGCATCCATTGATAGATACCCAGGTTGCCTCCATATCTTGGCTATTGTACATAATTCTGCAATGAGCGTAGAGGTGCATATATCTATTCTAGTGTTTTGGATTTCTCCAGATACATAAGAGTTTCTGGGTCATATGGTAGTTCTACTTTTAATATTTTGAGGAAAATCTGTACAGTTTTCCATAGTGGCTGCACCAATTTGTCTCACCAATAGAACACCAGGGTTCCCTTTTCTCCAATTCCTCCCCAACACTTGTTGTTTGTTGACTTATTAATGATAGCCATTCTGATAGGTGTAAGGTGATACCTAATTGTGGTTTTAATTTGCATTTCTCTGAAAATTAGTGATGTTGAGCATCTTTTCACATGTCTATTGGCCATCTGTATGTTCTCTTTGGAGAAATATCTATTCAGGTCCTTGCTCATTTTTTAATCAGATTGTGTGTGTGTGTGTGTGTGTGTGTGTGTGTGTGTGTGTGTGTTGAATTGTATGAGCTGGATATTATCCCCTTACCAGATGTGTCACTGGTGAATTATCTTCTCTCATTCACTAGGTTTCCTTTTCATTTTGTTGATGTTTTCCTTTATTTGATATAGTCCCCCTAGTTGATTTTTTTCTTTTGTTTCCCTTGCACAAGGGAAGACATTCAAAAAAATATTACTAAGAGTGATTTCAAGGAGTTTACTGCCTATCTTTTTATCTAGAAGTTTATGGTTTTGGTTCTAACATTTAAGCCTTTTATCCATTTTGAGTTTATTCTGGTATGAAGGGTAAGAAAATGGTCTAATTTAATTTTTTTGCATGTATCTGCCCAGTTTTCCCAACATCGAAGAGACTGTCTCTACGCCATTGTATATTATTGCTTCCTTTGTCATAGATTAATTGACCATATAGGCGTGGGTTTATTTCTGGGTTCTCTGTTCGGTCCAGGAATCCTCATTTTAAACAAGCAACTCCATGTGCGTCTGAAATAGGTGGCAATAGGCCTAGTCTAACATGTTTGGATAGATAACATTTGGGGGAAGTAGAGGTGTTTTGCCTCATAAATTAGTTTGGAAAACGCCTAAGGAAAATAAGTAGGTTAGTTTTTTAAAAGTTTAATTAAATCATGTTGCATTTTGAAGCTTTGAGTCATTTTTTCATGATACATCTGCCAAAGATAAATGCTCTTGAAACTTAAAATCATACATTTCTTTTTTATTATCATGAGAAATGATTTCATTGCAACCACAATGACCATTGTTATGCCTCTTACATGCTGAAGTGGAGAAAATGGATTTTAAGTAATCACTTCTTAGTGAAAGTTGAACTGTCACCTCAAATGGTCAATAGATCAGAAAATTTAAAGAAAACTAAAAATTTCTGTGTTCTTCAATTCCATAAAAGTAAAAATGTTGCATAAAATTGTGTTATTTTGCCCTTTCAGATATCTGCTTCAATCTATAATTCTGTTGATGAAATAGTGAAATACTAAAATTTAATGAATGGCAGATAAAAATGGCCAAAATAAAATTGTATTGTTTATTAACCCATATCTCAGAGGATCAGTCATAGAAACATTTCAGTAAATGACAACTTATTATTCTTTTTACTTGAAGGTGCTCATTGTATCTGTGATAAACCTTTTACTTTCCTAAAAAGAATGTTTTCTCAGGAAAGAAAATGAAGGAAAAGGTACCAAACCAATCTTTAAAAAGTTTCTGTAAAATTCCAACATGCACTTTTAAAAGACATCCATTTGATTAAATAAAGTAATCTTATATGATTCTAAAAACTTGATCTGTGGCATTGTGTCTGAAATCTTCCTGTATGGCAACAGAAGTCTATAAAAGACTGATTGCTTGAGGTAGGAATTCCATTAGTCAGTAGGGTAGGCAGAATTTATTTATTTATTTCTTTTTTTAAAATGCCAGTTTATTTATTATTTTTTTCATACTATATATACATAATTTTTTAAAACATTTTTTTTTTTTTTATTTTCCCCTTCCCCTTCCCGCCTCCCTCTGGTAACCACTAGTCCATTATCCATGTTCATGCATTTCTGTTTGTCCTGTTCATTTGTCGCTTTTAGCTTTATATCCCACATATGTGATATCATGTGATTTTCAACCTTTTCTGTTTGGCTTATTTCACTTAGCATGGTTGTTTCAAGGTTGTTGCAAATGGCAGTATTTCATCTCTTCTTATGGCTAATATTCCATCGTATTTATGTACCACAGCTTCTTTAGCCAGTCATCTATTGTAGGACACTTCGGTTGCTCCCATGTCCTGGACACTGTGAATAATGCTGCTATGAACATCAGTGTGCAAATATCTTTTTGAATATGAGTTTTCAAGTCTTTGGAGGTAATACCCAGTAGAGGAATTGCTGGGTCATACGGTAGGGCAATTCTTAGTTTTTTGAGGAACCTCCATACTGTTTTCCATAATGGCCGTACCAATTTGCAGTCCCATCAGCAGTGTATGAGAGTTCCTATTTCTCCACATCCTCTTCAACATTTGTTATTACTTGTCCTGTTGATTATAGCCATTCTAACAGGTGTGAGATGGTATCTCATTGTGGTTTTGCATTTCCCTAATAGCTAGCAATGGTGAGCATCTTTTCATATATTTGTTGGCTATTTGTATGTCCTCTAGGGAGAAGTGGTCCTCTGCCCATTTTTTGATTGGATTGTTTGTTTTTGTGTTATTATTGAGTCATATGAGTTCTTTGTATATTTTGGATATTAGGCCCTTATTGGAGGTGTTGCTTGCAAGTATATTTCCCCATTTGGATGATTGTGTCTTTACTTTGTCGACAGTTTCTTTTGCTGAGCAGAAACTTTTTAGTTTGATGTAATCCCATTCATTTATTTTTGCTGTTACTTCCCTTGCCTTTGAGGTCAAATTCATAAAATCCTCTTTAAGCCCAAGGTCCATGATGTTAGTTCCTATGTTTTCTTCTATGCATTTTATTGTTTCGGGTTTTATATTCTGGTCCTTAATCCATTTTGGGTTAATTTTGGTGTGTGGTGATAGACAACAGTCTAGTTTCATTCTTTTGCAGGTGGCTTTCCAGTTTTCCCAGCACTACTTATTGAAGAGACTTTTCTTTCTCCACTGTATATTTTTGGCATTTTTTTCAAAAATTATTTGACCACATAAATATGGGTTTATTTCTGGACTCTTGATTCTGTTCCACTGGTCTGTGTGTCTATTTTTCTGCCAGTGCCATGTCGTTTTGATTACTGTTGCTTTGTAGTATAATTTGAAGTTGTGCAGAGTGATGCCTCCAGCCTCATTCTTTTTTCTCAGGATGGCTTTGGCAATTCGGGGTCTTTTGTGCTTCCATACAAATCTGATGATTTTTTTGTTCTATTTCTTTAAAAAATGCCGATGAGATTTTGATGGGGATTGCATTAAATCTGTATAATGCTTTAGGTAATAAGGTCATTTTAACTATGTTGCTTCTTCCAATCCAAGAACATGGAATATCTTTCCATTTCTTTATTTCTTCTTCAGTTTCTTTTAATAGGTTCTTATAGTTTTCATTATGTAGGTCCGTCACATGTTTCATTAGATTTATTCCTAGGTGTTTTATTTTAGTTGTTGCAATTGCAAAAGGAATTATTTTTTTCTACTTTTTCTGACACTTCGTTATTAGAGTATAGAAACACTATGGATTTTTGAACATTGATTTTGTATCCAGAAACTTTACTGTATTTGCTTATTGTTTCTAGTAGTATTCTTGTGGAGTCTTTAGGGTTTTCTATACAGAGAATCACATCCTCTTCAAATAGTGACAGTTTGACTTCTTTGTTTCCTATTTGGATGGCTTTTATATCTTTCTCTCACCTAATTTAGGCAGAATTTCTGAAATGGTCCCTAAAGATGTCTCACCCTAATACCCAGCCCCTATGAATGTGATGAGAGCTCACTCTGTGAGTTTGTTATGTGGCACAGCTGACCTTCAGCTAGGGTGATTATCCAGGTGGATCTTGTCTAGTCACGTGGGCCCTAAAAAATGGAGTGCTTTCTCTGGCTGGCAGCAGAAGTCGGGGAGATTCACAGGGTGAGAACTTCAAATGCCATTGCTGGTTTTGACAGTGGAGGAGGCCATGAGAAGGAAATGTGAATGGCCTTAGGAGCTGAGGGAGGGTCCCTGGTGACTGCCAGCCAGGAAACAGACCTCAGCCCTACAACTGCAAGGAACTTGATTCTGCCAACAGCTTGAATAAGCTCATATGTAGGTTCAGCCAGAATTTCCAGGTGCTTCTATTCCACAGGTTAACAGTGCGAAACCATAGACTATTTCAAACTTTAAAAAGCCTACATTAAGTCGTATATTTGTTATCAAATACTGCTACACAGTTTTACTTGATCCTGAGAACCATCAAGTTTCTGCTTTCAGCCCCACTAGAACTTAAGTCCCACTCGAGCAGGTACACTGTCTCTTTTGTTCAGCATTACCCCCAATACTAAGAACAGACCTGATACCCGGTAGGCACTTAATAAACATTTATTGAAAAAAATAAATAGTTTGGGTTAGAATTATTTCAAGTCAGTCTTATAACAACGATTAGTTAACTGTTGCCAATTATTTATGTTTTGAATTTAATAGAGATAATAATAAACTTATTTATATGTATAAATGCAGCTAGATAGGCCAAATCATTCAGAGCATATGTTCCTTGGGCAAAGGAAGTAATAAAAGGGACATTAGCTATTAGTTTAAAAAAAAATTTAAAATTTTTTTTTTCACACCCCACCGCTAAAAATACAGATGAGGAAACTAGTTAGGTTAAATAAGTAGAGGCACACGTTGTTTTATTGTGCTTTGTTTTATTGTGTTTCACAGGTTTTGCATTTTTTACAAATTGAAGGCAATACCCTCCACCAGCAAAAAAGATTACAACTCACTTTTTTGTGATACTACTTTATTATGGTGGGCTGGAACCCAACTTACAACATCTCTAAGGTGTGCCTATATGTAACTGTTACCTAAATTGTGGCACTAGCTGTAAATGTTTATGACAGGAAATTTTTTAATCAGAGAAGAATCTATCCAGGTTGAAAACTGATAAGTGCTACTGCTAAATCAGCTATGTGAAGAGAAAGTGGAAACAAACTAAAAAAAGCAGGCTTCGAATTCACAGTTATTGGAACACAAACTCAATTCCACTCAGTTTAATTAAACAAAATTTACTGAACACCTGCTATATGTCAGATATTAATAGATACTCTTTGGATGATGAGGATGAACAAACATGCCTTGGCTCTGCAGGAGTTCCCGCCTAGGAGGGGAGCAAAGGCATGCACCCACGTCAATCTAACATGAAGTGGAATATGAACCTGGTAGAGAGTTTGCTTGTAGCTGGGAGGGCAGGGAGATGTTTCATGGAGGAGGTATCTCTAAGTGGAGTTTTGTCAAATGTTGATTTACATTTCACAGAAGAGATGTCTCATCAGAAATCTTGAATTCTTGTTCCATCAATGGCCTGAAATCTAAATGGAAAGAAAACCAGCTGTAGAATTTCTATGCCTCAGAAACAGATATGCAGAAACTTTTTAGATGGAAATTTGCACTTGATTTGCTTGTATTCTCTCAGCACTCACCCCACAAATGTTTATTCTCTTGTCCCTCAGTATTTTCTTAAATGCCAGGATGCTTCACCCTGGGATTAATGTGCAGGGTCAAGCATTTTAAAATGTGAAAATACACAGCGCTAACACTGAGATAGCTGCTTCATGTCTGAGGGGGAATAAGGAGCATCTCATTCCATTTGTGGTTCAGTGGTTTCTTCCCTCCAGGCCCAGGAATTAACCTATAGGCTCCTTGGTACTCTGGAACTCAGTCTCTTTTTCAAGTGTTCTTTTTACATTTGTGGAAGTTTCTCTCAAATACAGAATTGATTAAAAGGCATGGCAAAAACATATAAAGAACATCTAAGATACTTTTTTTTAAAGCTACTTATTCAGCAGGAGCTGCATGAGTGGTTTGGTAATCTTGGTTACATTGCCCTCTAGTGGTGAAATGAGGGTAGAAAGTGCAATAAACATTTCTTTTCCGGTAGCCTTACTCAACATTCATTGAGCATCTATTGGGTGCTTAGCATTGAGGTAGGCTCTGAGATGTTAAGGCATAGTTCCTACTCTTGTTGATTTCTTGATCTACCAGCAGAGGTGTTTAACCACAGCACAGTGGAAAAAGGAACTACAGCAGAAGTACGTGCAAAGATCTGTGAGTACACAGAGGAGAAAGTCAACAGTTCTTCCTAAGTGAGTCTGCAAGGGCTTTTCAAACACATTACACCTGATGAGCACTTTGGACCATGCATAGGAGTTTTCCAGGGGTATGTGTGTATGTGATTTTTGCCTCACGAGTGAGGGGGTAGCCTGAGTAAAGGAAGCTAGTTTTTTATTAAAGTGTACACATATTCAGGTGACAGATAAGTGCCTTTCATGTGAGATGCAGACGTGCTTAGCCTGATGTTATAATCTTGCTTCACCATATATATCCACAAAACACTTTAGGAGCTTACTATAGGTTGTGTATTAGAAAGTTAGGGAAAAACTAATCAAATAGGCATTTACGTCATAGTCAAAATTTTGCTGCACCTTGATAATATATAATATTATCTATAATGTAATTTATGTAATAATATAGAAATGATTGTTTCTTAATAATAATCAGATTACTGTTATAACATACACTATGGTTCTTATCTTCTCTTTCCTAGATGTATAATGCTGATTTTATTCTATCTTTTTTAAGATTCCTATACTCCTTAATTTATGGGGGAAAAAATCAGAGCTTGAAAAATACACTTCGCAGACTCCAGTGGATTCGCCTACTCACTTGGTGAGTAAATATCTTTTCCTTTGCTGTGCAGACAGCACTTTCCTGGCATCTGGGCATCCAGTCCACATTTGTGCAGAGTCCTGAGCCATTCCCAGCTCAGTCCCCATTGTGCTGCATGCCTGGGCAATTTCTCCTGGTGTCCTCCCATCCCTGCCTTTTTCAGGTCTGTGGAATGGGGCAGAAGTGGAGGTGTAAACAGGGTAATTGCCTGTGACCCAAGCTTCTTTCCTTTTGCAAAAGCAGCATCCTGTAAAGAAGCAAACCTGGGTTCTGGAGGCAGACAGATGGGGATCAAATCCTGGCTCTGCCAATTACTGGCTGTGTGATACTGGCAAGTGTCTTGGTCTCTCTAAGCTCCAGTTTTCTCATCAGTAAAATGGAGATATTAATATCCATCTCAGGATTTCTAGAGAGATTAATAAGATTATATAAAATGTGCCTGACCCAGAGAAAGTGACCAGTAAATATCTATTCCCTTCCAACTCCCTCATTTATTGTAACAAGCATCAGCTTTTCCAAACTTCCACTTAAGTATCAGTACAATAGAACATTTTTATGTATATTCCATTTTGCAAAACTACCTAACAACCAGAAAGGGACTTACTCTCAATCTCACGTGTCTCATCTCATGGCTTCTCACTGAATCCTGTGACGGAGGACATTTTAACATCTCTTCTCATCATTTACTGGTAAATAAAATGCTGTGATTAAAACACTCAATCGCCGCCCTTCAGAAGCCCACAGTCAGGTGGGAGGAGGCAGATGAGTAAACCAGCCACAGTTCTGCTTACTAGGAGCTATGCTGTAGGTGGAGGGGGCTAGAGGAGTGTGGAGGGAGGGCAGTTCATTCAAGCTGGTCTTTGGGGTGAAGTGGGTGGGTAAACTGAATTAGGAAGGATAAGTAAGTTTCTTTTGTGGAAAATGAGAGGAAATATGCATGGGAGTTCGGGCAGGGGAAGTGGGAAGGTGAGGGAGAGGGAGAGTGGAGGAGACTTTTCCAGAAAGAAGAAACATTATTGAGGCTTGAAGACAGTCCATATCTGTGATCAAATGAATCTTGCAGGTCATTATATTTTGGTCATTTATTTATGTGTATGGTGGGAGAAATGGTGAGAAATGAATGGGTTTTGTAGCCCAGGTAACTGAAGCTTCTTAGAAGAACTATTACCACTATCTTAAATAACTTAGCCATGTTCTAGTTAAAGCTGAATCAAAATTATTAGTTAATTCAATAGTATCTCTAATCCTGATCAGTGTCGCAATAATTTTTCATGGAGTCATGGTACTAATGCTATTTCATACGAACAGATGTTCCTGTGATGTATATTTCCTTGAAGAAATTCATACATTTTCTAGACTACAAAAACTGTCTTAAAAAGTGGGAAAGTTTCTTAGCTAACAATATGACTTATTTATTCATCCTGTCTTTGCCCATTCCATCCACGCAACCCAGCTACTCAGCAGATGTACTCATCTTGAATTCATTCCTGCCTTTGCTTAGCTGAAAAGGAAGCTCTCAAAAATCAGACTGCCTCATAGAATGACGAGGTCGCAGAGCACATGCAGCAGCATGACAAGCAGGCTTCCGGGCCACGGTGCTGATGGAGGTGTGCTGCATGATAGATGGCGGACTTTTTTCTCTCTCTGACTTGAGCGAGCATGACTTCATTTCTCTAGCCTCCATTCCTGGCATGAACAACCAAACGTTTGTATTTTTAGAGTCCCTTTTTTGGGGGTGAACGTTTGGTGTGTAGAACTTTTCCTCCAAAGATAATTTAAGCACTAAAAAAGTACCAAATTATTTCAAATCATGGCAAGTTTCAAAATATGAGTGGGTGACTTAGGAAGGATCTATTCTCAAGAAATAACAATGGTGTCAGTACGATCAAGGAGACTTGGAAAAGAATTTACATACTATGCACACGCACACAGACACACACACACTGTCACACATACCCCTTTAGTTCATAGAAATTGAAATTGATTTAACACATTGAGATTATGTTACTTGGGTTTCTTTTAAATGCCAAGGAAAAAATTTACTCTGGCCTTAGAGACAAACATTTCTAACCCACAGAAAAGAGGGCCGAGAGTTTGGGCTTACCAAATGTTGTAGCAGAATTACTATTGCAAATGCAACCCATCCCCAGTCCACTACCCGCTTCTCTGTCCTTCAGCTTTCCTACATGGAACACCAAAATCAATAAGGCAATTAAGGTAGAGATTCAGGGTATATAGCAGTCATTTTGAGTGGTTTCAGAATATACATTTTCAAGGGCAAAATGAAACACCCCAGACGAAGTAACTGCACATTTGCGCAAGTAATTGCTCATATTTGCTTACATTCCTCATTCTTTTTAATTTCTCTTCCTACCTCCTTGGTAACAGGTAAAGAGCAGACTTGAAGTGACTGCTCTATTTCTAAGTGTTTCACAGAGTCCAAAGCAAAACAAGAACTCAGTAGTTCATGCGCTTACATGAGGGAAGTTAACCTACTGATCCATTCTGGTTTAACTTGAGGAATTTTCATTTCTAAAAGGCAGGAGAAAGTATGTTATCTTTTAAAATTCGAGAATTTGCATCTCTTTGGCCTTGATTCCTAACATATGTAATAGTAAAATAAAAATTATCCATAACCTCACAGCATGATCATCACTAACACACATCACACGTATGTCCTTTATTTATGTATAACGTGTGTGTGTTCTATGTGTATGTAAGACATATGCCAACTTACCCTCATTGGGGTTGTGGGGGCATGAAGAGGCAGTCACCAGGTCAAGGCTGCAAATTTTCCAAGGTGCTACATGTCTGGGCATGTGGCTGGGGTCGAGCATCCCTGGATGTTCCCCATCCAAAAGTTCCTGCGGCTTTGCAGTAGGATCGAGAAGCAGCAAGTGGGAGCACGCTGGAACTAGAGAGAGCTGCCTTTCCCTCCGCCATTGTCCCTCCAGCTATAAGGCTTAACACTGTGCTTGCCACAAAGGAAGAATGCTTATAGGGTCCATCTACATTATCAAAGTGCAGGTAATAAAGAGTGTATTTGGGACTGAGCGGCAATAAATTGAAAACTGGCCAACCACCCAGGCAGAGGGAAGGGAGGAAACGTGCCTGGACAGCCACTTCTAATGATTTGAGGAGGGTCAACTTCAAACAGAAGCAGCCCCCCATACTTCGGTTTTCCAGAGTGGAGTGAGTGAGTCCTTGTGAGCTCTCAGCCCCTTGTCACCTGTCTTGGGAAGTTCAATTTGACTGAAGTGTCTCTCTCCTCTAACTCCCATTTGTTCAACTCCTTACCAAGCATTCAAAAACTTTCAACAAGACCAAAAATGAACAAAAAAATGACTCTGCAGTGGTTGTGTTCTGAGGGGCTCAGGCGGGAGCCCCTTTCCCTCATAGGGTTGATCAGGCACCACTCTAGTCACAGTGGAGACCCTCAGAGCCACTTGGCCATCCTTCGCCTCCTGGTCAGTTGTTTATCAAGTTCCCCCAGCTGCTCTTTCCCGGCTTCCCTACTTTTGCATTTCCCTTCACTCTCTGGACAGGTGACGTGGGCACCTATTTTATCAAGATTTCAGACCCCCTGATTTGAGCTCCTTAGATCTCTCTTTCCTCTGCCTCAAATGTTCTTTTTCTTTATATCTCTGAGGAACAAAAATACTTTTTACAGAGCCTGCCACAGCCCTGCTGAGTGGACAGGATCTTGCCCTCTGCCTGTAGTTGATCATAACCTGACTCAAAGCCAGACCATTCATTTGCTAGGACTGGCCAGTCCACATCTCCCTTTGAAAGATCAAATAAGCACAACGATTGCAACTTATGCCTCTATACAGACTTGGACCACCAACTGCCGTGGAGTTAGGGTTGGGAATGGAAGCCTAGGCCATGCGCTGGGGAAGCGGAGCAGGAGGAGGAGACAAAGCAAGTAAGCAGAGACCAGAAAAAGACCGTGACCACAAAGTGCACAACGTAGAGGGAATGGTTCCAAGTCACTCTAGTCCCTATGAGGCTGTACCTCCAAACTTGGGGCCTGGAAAATTCCCCTGAATCCTGTCAATAATCCCCGGTTTTTACTCATGCTAATTTTAATGGGTGTCTGTTTCATGTTAACTTTCCATTTTGCCTCTTTCTAGGCCAAGGTTTCTTAGCCTTGCCACTACTGATATTCTAGGCAAGGTAATTTGTTGTTGGGGGAGGGGCGGAGGCAGGCAGGTTGTCAGGTGTTTTGTAGTTTATTTGGCAGCATCTCTGGCCTCTCCCCACTAGATGCCGGTAGTACCCCCTGTCATGACAATGAGAAATGTCTACAGACAGTGCTAAATGTCCCCCGAGGGGTGAAATCACCCCCAGTTGCAAATGCCTGTTCTAGGCCAGTCTCCGCTTAGGCTCTCAATGCTGATATTTCTCTTCTGTCTTAAGACATGCCACATCCGTGCCTTTCCTTTGACTTATAAACTTTCTCCAGTATCCCCTATCTTTCCGTGGCCTACTTTTTCTCCGCAGGTACTCACCTCCTTGCCTCCTTCCCTTTAAGTTTGAACTGGACTTGCTGCCCTTAGCTTACAATCCTTAACCTCAACCAGTCTGATTTCCCCTGTAGGAACCTCTAAGATTTAAACTATTTTCCCAAAGGTTACCAATGGCCTCATTCTATATTAAATGCAATGTACTCATGGGGCTTTACCTTTCTCCCGTCTCTGCCATTCCTGTCTATTCACCTTCGCTCTTAGATTAAACTGAAACGGGGATGGCAGAGAAGCAAACACTTTGACATCTACACTCTGAAAATTTATAGCTTCTTGGTATAGCAAAACGTATCCACAAAACAATAGGACAAGCACCAAAGAAAAATTTAATAAAATTCTAAATTGAATATAATTGAAGATCAAATAAAAGAAAAATGAGAGGACAAGTTAACAAATATTACTTAAGCAATTATGACATGCTCAGCCCCATTTTTGATGTTATACGGAATAGAGAAAAAAACGTTTGCTTTTAAGAAGTTTAAATTCTAATTAAAAATCCAATGATTATACATATGAAAGAATGATTGAAAAGATAGCATATAATGGATTCATATTTCAATGTATAGATAGATATTGCACAAAGTTGAGAGAGGGCTAGCATCAGATTACCTCGTGTGTATATGCTGTTTTGACCATTCTTAGAGGACAGCCACATAAGAATGACCATTTACTGAGTGTGTACAATGCCTGCTCTGTATAGAGAATGTGACATTATTTGCTTTATTCTACATAGGTTGAATATTGAAAGAGACTTTTCCTGAGGTATTGGGCTTTTAGGTAAGGTTTCTAAATCTGAGAACGATAAGTGTTCAGTAGACTCACATTTTTAATTGGAGTCATTAGACACATCCTGCAAGACTGAGAGGGTGCCAAACAGATCTGTCATCTCTCGCTGCTATTACCCATCTATAGCCTTTGTAAAGAGAAGCCTGGAAGAGAGAAATGATTGAAAATAGCATTGAGGCAGAAGAGTTACTGACTTCTTGACCTAGTGGTAAGTTCTGTGCTCCACCTTCCCCTAAGCTAGATGAAATGGGATCCAAAAATGATTAGGATGCTGCAACAAGAGAAGAATGGCACCTCTTTCCTCAGCTGGCTGCTGGCTCTGCTGCAGACACTGAGCTGCTTTTTGCTTGCAGATTCTGAAGCCTAGAGCTGGGCTCGAGCTGCCCACAATGGCAGGGGAGGAGAGAGTGTGTGGAGGCGACAGCTGCATGCCTGGTATTGATATGGCAAGGATAGACAAGATTTTCCTGGACCAATTTGATGTTGAGGAAGATAACTGGGCTCAACCCATCTTATTGGGCCCCCTCTAAAAAGGTCTTCTTCCAAGAGGAGGCTATGTGGCGTGCACTGCTGGGTGCAGGATCAAGAGGTCGGCTGAAGAACGCAATGCCTCGTTTAGGGAACTGTGCAGCGCAAAGGTCTTTGAGGGGCCTCCAAAGAATCCACACATCTGCACCCCGCAAAAGAGCCAGGCTTTAGGCTTCTGTTATGATAGAGGGCATCAATAGCTAAGAGAGCACCGGCTAAGAAGAAAGACTTGGCCACTTTTCTTTCTCCCTCCTCCTGCCCTGACTCTGAAAGACCCAGCAACAGGCAAATGAGGAGTGGAAGAACAAGAAAGAATGAAGGATAGACGACAGCAGGTCCTTGGTCCCTGAGTCATGACTCAAACCTGAGTTGTTGAGGAGGGGGAAGAGTGGGAGCAGGAGAAGCTTTTAATTACAGTTGACATTCAATATTATATTAGTTTCGGGTGTACAGCATAGTGGTTAAACATTTGTATAATTTAAGAAGTGATCCCCCTGATAAGTCTTCGTACCCACCTGGCACCATATATATTTATTACAATATTATTGATTATAGTCCCTAAGCTGTGCTTTATATCCCTTTGACTGTTTCGTAATTGCTAATTTGTGCTTCTTGATCCCCAAGGGAAGCTTTAGGTTTGTATTTGTACTGGACTAGACTTTTTAGAATTTGGAAGTGAGATTTGGTCTAATAATCCAAAGTTTCCAGAAACCTATTGTTCAAGGACCAGGAAGAGGGAGTTGATATAACATAGTAGAAGGCAGGAGCTAAAGGAAAATAAAACAATTTCTGTTTATCTCTCAGTATGTTCAGGTTGTTAACAAATTGTGTGAAAGCACAAAGCCCTGCGAAGTATGATTATTTTCTAATAACACTGAAGTTTAGTTACCTCCCTAAGGTCATATGGCTGGAGAGTGGAAGTCTCAGAGCTGAATCTTAGAACCTGTGATTCATGCCCAGTGCCATCTCACCATACCCCGGCCACTCACTTGAAACAAAGCAGGGTTTGAGGTTGGCATTTTTAAAAAAGATAGAATTTCAAAGAGAGTACAGGTGAGGGCACTGCAGGCAGGTATGCGTGTGAAATCTTGGCACTCTGGCTCAAGATGGACTTGAATGAGAAAAGTCTGTGCTTGGAAGTAAGGTCGGTTAAGGTGGAGCTAGAAAGTTGACATCTGGGAAAGGGCCCTGGAATGATGGCTGTAGAAGGAGTCTGAGCGAGCAAGTGAGATGATGAAAGTCATGAAGATCACTTTAGTGGAGGTAAAAGAAGACAACACAAATGAGATCTTCTGAGTAGCCAGGGTGTCAGAGAATTAGAATTAGAACGATGAGAATGATGATAGTGGCAACAGAAATTGGCAGGACAGGATGAAAGATTTGATGGAATAAAGGAGAGGCTTAAATAGCAGGTTACTAAAGCAACGAAGCTGTTTGGGGCTGTCCTTAATCTGTTGAAGTAAAGAGCTTGAAGGGCGGCCTGTCAGTCATGGCCTCTATTAAGAATTGGGGACTGCCTGGGAAGGAAGATTGGTCTAATCTCTTTTAGCCTTCCTTCTGTTCTTTTGCTTGAATGGCGATGCAGTTGAATGCAAATACATGTGGTTTTAGGCAATTCATAGGGGTGTTACCCAGGAAAGCTGGCTGGCTGCCAAGTCACAGCACAGGATGACATTCACTGGAGTGAACTGAACACAGTGAAGGGGCTGGCTTTAACCTTGTTGGTAGATAAGATTTTCCTCCCCCTTACCCCTTCCCTGGGGCATGGCACGTAGCCAGCTCTTCTTTGCAGTCAGGAATGCACTAAGCAAGGGTAACAGAAAGGGGTCTTTTGTCTTTCCAGAGCTTCCGCCACCAGCAGAGACTGGGAACTCTGTGGCTCCATCTTGTGTGTGTGTGGGGGGGGGGGCGGGGTGGTGGTGGTGGAGGGGAATGATATAACAGAACTGCAGATGGATTGGAATGATTGACAACGCAGACGAAGAGCCGAAGAGGGAAAAGATGAGATCAGGGAGTGAGGAGCAGAGGTGTTTGAAAGACAAGAGGTGGTAGGGAACAAGAAGCACTAGGAAAAGGGGGAGAGGGGTTCTTCAAGGCCCTGGGAGAGGGGTGACAGTGTGGGTGGCCCTGGGAGTTGAGAACAAAGGCTGGGCGGGGGCAGAGCTCTGAGCAGGGTAGATGCTGTTGGGATGGCAGCAGATGGTTTGAGCAGGAAGTTACTGTTCCAGTGTGTGAGACCGATCGCAGTAAGACTGAGTCTCTGTAACGGCTGGAAACGGGTTCCATCCGCACATGAGTGAAGCTCTGCTTCTCAGGAGGAGCTCGTAGTAGGCAAAGCCACAGAAATGACAATGTAAGTGAGCACCAATGTATCGATTTACAGTGAGGAAGACATCTGTGGACAGAACAGAGTGTTCATGTCAGCAGATCAGTAGGCTCTCTCCCTGCAGCCAAATGACAAGGGAAGGCAGTTATGGCCAGAAGGCTGTAGATGAGCCCACAACCAGAACAAAGGTAGTTTGCTACGTAAAATTCGCGACAGGGTGCAGCTGACAGAGACTGCTTAGATGACCCCAGCAACCAGCAACTTCAGATACTTTATTTTTCCCCTTTTTATCATAGAGGCCACTGTTGCTCAAAGTCTGGTCTGAAAATACTTGTATCCTAATTCACTGAGGAATTTAAATATTCAGGTCCCCAGGTGTCATCCCAGACTTACCAGAATCAAAATCTCAGGGGTGGGGCCATGGAATCTGCATTTTAAGTAAATGCTCCATACGATCTGTGCCGTCTAAATGTGGTTTTAGGCTGACTATTCACTTTCATTTTGGTCTTCCTTTAAGTGAAGTACATTCAGTTGATTAGTTTTGCCTAATTCAACTCACTTATTTTTGCCCAATTCAACTCATGGATGTCTAGGAAGCCAACTGCTCACTCCTCCTCCCCTCTGGGTTCTAATCCATTAAACAATCCATTTAAGAAGTCAAATGGGGATCTAAGTGTTGGTTTTATCTAGTAATTTCTGGTCAGGCTTCGGCTGACAAATGGGCTGGGCCTTCCAGCTCTTTATTAGCACTTAGACTTGGGAGCTCTTATAGGCCTGAAAGTGGAGAACGGCAGGGAGCCCTGACAAGGAGAGTCAGGGTGCGCTCAGCTACAGAACCAGAGGACTGGGGGAGAGAGGCCGAGCTATGCCGGTAGATAGGTGAGACCCGCGGAGTCTCTCCTCACTAGGGCTGGTGCTGACAGAAAAGTTCTCCTCTAGAATCACATTGGAATTCTGCTTCCCTGGGCTACTCTAAATGGGACGCCACCTACCTTCTCCATGAATTTGGGACCTCATCTATCCATCCTGGTTTTTAGCTTAGCTCTTGCCTCCAGCTTAGTTTCTCCCATTTTCTTCAGTGAGGACTTTTGCTTCTTGTCTGTCTCTAAGGAAATTTACCCAGGCTCCTACCCCTCAGCCAGCTCTCCAGGCAGATCACCAATAATGGGGGAAGTTGGGGAGGAAGTCAAGTGCAGGCTAGACCTCATTCTCAGTCACCAATTCTTATACTTCCTCTGAAATGGCCTTGCCAATGGGAAAGAGTTAAGAGTGATTCTTGATTGAAGGGAAGGGGTCCTACTTGCTAGATTCTCTTAAAAGCTGTCCGTGCTTTAACACAGTATCGATGGTGAGCCTAGAGGAAGTCAGAGATGGTTTCACAGAGGATCTGTCTCTTCACAGTGGAGAAGGAGCAGAGCGGCCCAGTGTGTTTGTGCAGATTATATGGCAGCCATGGGAACTTACTGGTCAGAAGGGAAAAAGGGTGCAGGGTGCCTTAAACAGAGGCCATTTGGGGGGAGCTACATGGACTTGAATACAGCTAGAGCAAGGGGACAAGTGGTGTTAGAGAAGCCACATTCTGATGGACCTGCCATTAGGCCAAGCCAAAAGTTTGAACTTTACCCCACAGTCAGTAGTCTCCAAAGTGGGCTCTGTCTGCTCCTCCCTGGGGATGTGCAAGGCAGCTACTAGGGTATGAAAAGAAAATCTAGACATAATTATACTCATTAAAAATAATATATTGAGGTATTTTGTAGTATATTTTTAATCTAAATAATTAGAAAGAAAATGTTTCTAAATTATAATGTATGGCTTAACCTTGACCAATGTGTCACAAAGTGGCTGTCCAATGTGTCACATATAGAGCAGGAAGTATATTGATTGAAGAGTGGGAATGGGAGCTTTGTAATTCGGAGTATGTCGTTAGTGCCTTGTGTCTTTGTTTCTTTTCAGCATATAGAATATGTTTAAATTTATATTGCTTGGTTAAATTGGACTTAGAAGTTGTATTTTGACTAAACCGACTTTATAAAATGGACATATGACTTAATTAAGAGCGTTTTGCGAAGAAACTACAGGTTACTAAGAAGATCTTCGCAAACAGGCTGAGATATAGAAAGACAGCTTATAGCAAGTGGCTTTTACCCATATGAAAAGATGACCAGCCTAACTCACAGTAATGAATGCAAATTAAAACAACACGGCGATATTATTTCCCACATTTCTTACCTATCAGATTTCCAAAAATTCAAGTTCGACTCGATATTCTATTGGTAAGACTGGGGAAATTAGATTGCAGGGGGGACTGCAAAAATGGAACTGCTCTTTTGGAGAGGATTTGGTACTAGTTAGCAAAATCACCGAAGTCTGAAATATTTTGTCAAACCCGATAGCAAAAAAGCTTTCGAAGATTACTGGGGTCATATCAAAAGGCTGCAAGACTCGATTTAAACAGGCTCCCACTGGCCGAAGATGGGACAAATCAAGCATTAAGAAGACTAACAAGTGCAATGGATTAAAACATCAAATATATTTAAATGCATCAGTTCATAATGATACAAATAATCTTTGTTTACCTTTGGAGGATGATAGGCAAACAATCATTATTTTGAAAACTCACAGAGAAAACACATTAGGCATTTATCTTTTCTTTCTATATAATTTTTACCTCATAGAAAAGAAATAGTTGAAGTTAAGAAGTATTAACTTTATAGAAGTATTTAATTTACTAAATGAAGAAGGCATGATAGAATTAGAATATAACTCTGAAAAAAGATTACCTTTATACATGTATTCCAGCTAATAAATGAAGAATGATAGAATTAAACTAAGACTATATCCCTAATGAATTAATGGATTTTTGCAGTGATTATCCAGGGCTGCTAGCATCACAGAATGTACTCCTGATAGAATTACACAACATCTATGAAGTAGTTTTGCAAAAATAAAAATAAAAGTAAAAATAAAAAAAAAATAATTGAACCTAAATTTGATCAAATCTCTACATACAATTATCAATTCATGGGAAATACAAGAGACTGAGGAATAAATGACATCTGATCCTTAAGGAAAATCCAGTTAGTGGTAAACTCTACAGCAGGGTTCCCCAACCCCCCAGCTGCAGACCTATACCCATCTATTGCCTGTTAGGAACCAGGCCTCACAGCAGGAGGTGAGTGGTGGGCCAGCAAGCAAAGCTGCATCTGTGTTTGCAGCTGTTCCCCAGAGCTAGCATCACTGCTTCAGCTCCACCTCAGATCATCAGGCGTTAGATGCTCATAGAAGCACCAGTCCCTGGTGCCCAAATGGTTGGGGACTCCTGCCATAGAGGACAATTGACTCTATTTGTTTAACATATAAATTGTAGGGAGGGAGGTGGGGTGGAGAGAAGGTGGGAGGAAGAGAGCACACATGTGCAAGCTATAAATTGAAAGAGACTTAAGACACATATAACCAGTCACAATGTATGGCCCTTATATTTCTGATGCGAATAAACACAAAAAAACAAGAGGTTTGAAATGATCCCAAAAGTTTGAGGCCAGATTGTATATTCATGATATTAAGGAGTTATTATTATGTTTTCATTTAAGGTAATGAAATTGTATTGTATGTGTATGTGTGTATATATATATATACGTACACACACACACATACATACATACACATACATATACTGAAATAATTATAGATAAAATAATATGATGCCTGGGATTCATTTCAGAATAATTCAGGGTCAGGGAGGTCACTGTTAAAAGTGGGTAGGAATATAGATGAGATGAGATTAGCTGTGAGTTGTTAATTGTTGATACTGAGTGAAGGGTAAATCAAGGCTCATTATGCAATCCTCTCTATCTTTGTATATGATTGAATTTTTCTATAACAAAAATAGATTTTTAGAAATAAAACAGACTGAAGATAATACTAATAATGCAAATATGAAAAACAAGAAAATAGAGCTGACACATTACTCCTTGTGTGAGCCTTTTGTCAGCCTTCCACTGAGATGAAAACAGTGATAGTCTAATTAGAGCTGACATAAAGTTTTGGGAAATCTGTTACCAAGATTATTTGAAATATAAACGTTTAAAGATGAACCTCGATCTAACCACATATTGTGTCTTAAGACATTAGCCACTGTTCAAAGATCAAAGCCACTGTTTCCTATATTTTGTCTGGATTTTAAATTGTTTGACTTATAAAACAGGTAAAATATATGAAAGAGTGGCTTTCAGATGTTGGACGATAGGCAGAATAGAACAATGATCCTCAAAAGAAGGGAAATGATGTGAGCCCTACAATTATGGTGGCTTATTGCTTAGAGACAGTTTCTAGGCCCAAGCACAGGGAGGGCAATCCCAAACAGCTTGGCAGGCACTCTGTGTTCAGGAGACAGTTGAGAATTCAGAGAGGCCAAGATAGCTAGAAGCCACAGGGCAAAGTGTAGGAGAGGAGAAGTGTCACAGAGACAGAGTGCTACAAATCTGCAGAGGGGTCATCTGGCTCTTCAACTGAAAGAAACTACAGGTTACTAAGTAATAAACTGATTGGCACATGTGTGTAAGGAAGCTACTTGAGGCCACCAGAAAGGAGTAGGGAAAACAACTCTTGGACATCCCATAGGGCTTGAAACCAGAGCAAAAAATCTCTTAAAACATGGGCATCAGGTAGAGAGTTCAGAAGAATATTGTGTCAGTAATGGAGCAAAATTGTCCTAGACCTGGTACTACTGACAGTTTGGGCTAAATAATTCTTTGTTGTGAGGGGCTGTCCTGTGCATTATAGGAAGTTTAGCAGCATTCTTAGCCTCTACCTGCTAGAAGCTAGTAGTACTCTCATTCTTCTAGTTGTGACAACTAAAAGTGTCTCCATACATTTACAAGTGTCCCCTTTCCCTTAGGGTCAAAATTGTTCCTGGTTGAGATTAGTTTCTGAGATCAAAGGCTGCTCTGGTCCTGCCTAATGAGGCTTAAAAGCAAGTTACTTTTAAAAGGGTTAAACTGTTCCAAGGTACTCCACTGAATTCCAGAATGAAGTTTAGGGACATTGAAAAGAATACAAACAATCTAGCCTGCCATATATAAAATTCACCATGTCTAGCATCTAACCAAAAAATTCCAGACATGCAAAGAAATAGGAGACAATGAAGAGGAAAACCAGTTAGAAACACACTCAGAAATAATACAGATGATAGAACTAAGAGAGAAGGATGTTGAAATAACTATGATTAATATATTCCATATGTTCAAATATGTACAGGGAAACATGAGAAGTTTTAGGGGAGATGTAGAATATATAAAAAAGACCCATACTGAACTTCTAGAGATGGAAAATATAATGTCTAAGATGAAAAATACACCAAATGGGATTAACAGTAGATTAGATATTTCAGAAGAAAAAAAATTAGTGAACTTGAAAACAGCATGAAAATTATTCCATTAAAATACTGAAGAGTACTGAAGAGTTACTTTATATTTTAAGCAACTCTAAGTGGCTGAATATATACATAATTAGAGTTTTAAAAGGAAAAGGAGGGGCAAAATTTTGAATAAACAATAGCTGAAAATTTTCCAAATTTGATGCAAGCTATATATCTACAGATTCAAGGATCTCAATGAACTACAAGCAGATGAAAGTTGAAGAATACTACACCAAAGCACATTTGAATCAAATCAATTAAAAAGAACTAGAGTAAAAATACAAATTACATACAGAGGAACAAAGATAAGAATGACAGCAGACTTCTTGTTGGAAGCAATGCAAGTAAAAAAAGAAAAAAGAAAAAAGATGGTGGGACGACATCTTAAAAAGAAAACTGTCAACTTAGAATTCTGTACATACCCAGCAAGAATATCTTTCAAAAATGAAAGCAACAAAAAGATTTTCTCAAGCACATAAAAGCTGATAAAATTCACCACTGGCAGGCCAGCACTACAAGAAATTTCAAGGACATCTTTAAGGTAGTAGGAAAATGAAACCACATAGAAATCTGGATCTATACAAAAGAATGAAGAATGCTGGAAATGATAAGTATGTCAGCTGATACAAAAGACTTCCTTATTTTAAAAGGACCAGGATATTATTTTAGTGAGAGTAAATTTTTTTCCTAAAATCAATAAATAACATAGCATTATTTTATTTCACCTTTATCTCATCCTTTAAACATTTGTTTTTATATATGTTTTATTATGTATCACTATATTAGGGCAGTGTGCATGTATAGTATTAATTAAATAATAAAATATATCACAAATATTATATATTATTGATGAGTTGCATGCTCATTTATTTTTTCAGAGAAGGATTGAATAATATTAAAATTTTTGAAATGACTGCTATGGCTTATAAAGCCCAATTGGAGTATTTTGAATAGTGATATAGTGTTTTATAATTTGTTTTGGCTCTTAGAAAAATCACTAGGGTTGGCAAAATGGACAATTACTTGAAGCAATGAGGACCCTGGAATGAGATTAAATTGCCAAATGTGAGCTCTCAAAATGTGAGGTTGTTCAGAGGACCTTAAGCCAGCTATATAATATGCGTTTTTGGTGCCCGAATTATAACAAAATATTTTATGGATTCAGAAACTGAGGCCTACTGAGATGAAGATTTTTACCTGAAATCACGCAGCAGTTAACTGGATTGTATTTGGCAGGCATTCAGTTTATGAACTGGAGTGTGAGGGTACCGACACACACAAATTTCAAGTTACGGGATTACGAGTAGTTGTGACATCCTCAGGGCTCCTTGTCAGCTGTGCAGAAGTTTGTTCACTAGATGGCAACCTAGACAACAGCACCAACAGCTCCCATGGTTTCTCCAGTTTTGATTATCCATTTAAGGCAACCTAATGTTATTCACTCTTTGTTATCATAAAGAAATTTTCTAAAAACTTACTCGGCTGTGACAGAATTAAGTAAACCTGATATTCAGGGATTGAGAATAAACAGAAAGAAAAAAACTATGAACACATTTAGGAAGGATTGCTGATTTGTCTACTACATTAGTATCCCTTCCCCCAATAAATTAAACTGCTTAACATTCCGATGTACTCACCAGAAGTCATAGAAGGTTCCAGTTTCTCCATTTAGCACAGTTACAGCTGCTTACCTTGAACTAATCTGCTTACCACTAAGGGAGTCATTCAGGTCAGTTCTACCTCATAAACATCTAATAAGTCTCTAGTTTCCTCACCATCTCTACTGCTGCTTCCCTGGTCCAAGTCTTGCCACGTTCTACTGGGCTCTTACAGTAGCCTTCTAATTTAATTTCCTGCTTTCGCTCTCAGCTCATTTCAAATTCGTTTTCCACACTATAGTTGGAGAAGTCTTTTGAACACACGAATCTGGTTGTGTTATTCCCTGCTTAAAATGCTTACTGGGAATTTGTGGATTATTCACCACTCTTTTGAAAAACATAGAGAGTTCTTAGATAAATTAATGTCACCATTGATTTATCAACTAGTATTAATTGGAATGAAACTGAATTAGAAGCATGGGATTCCTCCTTCTACTTCACAGACACAAGCATTCAACAATAGGGAAGAGTGGTGCAGAGAGAGAGAGGAAAGGAGAGGGAGAGAGAACCTAACACAGGAGCGACTTCCCAGGGTTGTCAGATTCACCTAATATTCCTTCTTTTCCCTCCTTCTACAGAGATAATGTTTCCAATAACGTAAGACGGCTAGGAGCACTTATATTGGAGATGTGAATTTGATAGTGGCAAGGGACTGAATTTGAAAGAACTGTTTCCGGAAAGGAAGAAAATATAGAGGGTTACAGAGAATTCTGGAATAAACTTCCCTCCTCATGGAAAGATAATCAGGCAAAAAGACCAAAAGACATTTCCTAAGGACTGTAAATTTATATCAAGTAAAAGGCACATACATCCAGAGTGTTATGTAGGAAGTACCCTCTAAGTCATGAGTGAAGAAAAGGATTTTGATGGTAATTAGCCAAACGGTAAAAAGAAACAAGGAAAAACTACACACTCTGTTTATGGACAAATGCCAGGAGTCAAAATAACTCTCCTTTTTTTAAGGATGAGTAAACTTAAAATAACAAAAGAGATCAAAGATGAGAAGATAAAATATCAAAATGCAAAAGGAGCTAACCTAATGATGGACGGAAAAGTACTTGGATAAAATATGTCTAAAGGAAGTGAAAATATAAGCACAAGACAAAAAAAAATAATAAGAAGAATCAACACTAAAGAATTAACACTGTAGGAAATAAAATCTATTCAGTAGACTCTAGAGAACCAGTGTCAAAACTCTTCCAGGATACAGAGGAAAAGGACTTAAAGAAGAATATGATAAAGAAAATGTTGGATATGGAAGATAGAGAAGAAAGATCTAAAAATACACAAAAAAATGTCTAGAACTAGTGGAACTGAAGAAACAATTTCAAACATGTGACCTTAAACCTAAAAAAGATTGGAGTTTGAAAATGAAAGTGATTCATAGTGGTACAAAGGGAAATGTTTTTGTAAAGTGACCCAGACCTTTATAAGTCTTGGTGAATACTTTTTTATTGAAATTTTTATTGAGATATTATAAATTCACATATAGTTATGATGAAACAGAGAGAGAGCCCATGTAGTCTTTACCTAGATTTTCCTTATGGTAATATTTTGCAAAATTGTAGCATAAAATCATAACCAGTGTATTGACTCTCAGATTAATTAGAATCTGTAGGTAGTGCATTTATTAGAGGTAGTTCTAAAATAAAAATTTTAAAAAGAGGTTAAAAGAAGCATGCAGATTTTATATAAATTTCTGTTCTCCTTGTAACTGAGTTTAGTACCCACAGCTCCCCATTCTATGAATAGCATCACCAGCTGATGTGCTAGCCGTCTCCCCACAAAGCTTACTGAGAAATGTCATTTCAGCAGAACTGACACTCCCACCTTCCCATCCCCTTTCCCCCAACAAAGAGAGATTTAAGGTAGAGGAGGGAGATTAGAAGGTTTACTTTTAGGAGTGTCCAGAGTTTGTAAAGGTGGGGGTACTAGATTATTTCCTCTTCTCAAAGGCAAAGAAGAGAAGCCCAAAATAGGATTATTTGTAAAGTTTGAGATTTTTTTTCTTTCTATATGAAAGGGAGACTAATATCTTATTCTCCAGTTGAAAGTCGAAATAACTACAGTGACTGCTGAGCTGCCCCACAGTGAAGAAAGAGCCAAACAGGGAGGGAGCAAGAGGCTTCATTTGGGAGGCCTTTCCTTGAGTTGCCAAGAATTCAGAATAAATATCCATTCAGTCCCAGCTTTGGGGTGGAAGACTAGGTGAGGCTGTGAGCTATAGTTTGCTAGAGATTGCATAGCATGAGTCAAAGAGGAACATACATTAGAAGAATGTCACATGGGTTCCATCTGGGGCCTGGGGAAGATGCATTTGAATCCACAAGGGCTCGCTTGTGCTAGTGGAGGCTCTTGGAATTGAAACTTATTAGTGGGCAGCCACCCACACCCACGAAGTCTGTAGATAATGAGCTGGCTCAGCCATCATGACAAGCAATAGTCAACTGCCTTGTCATAAATGCTTGGCCTTTGCTCACAAAGAGAATAAAATTTCAGCTAACAAATCAAAAGTCTCTAACTTCCCTTGCACCATCACATCAGAGAAAGTCTATTTCCCTTTACCAGCTGAAGGACAGTCACATGAATGAGGAAGAGGACAAGAGAGCATAACATGCATTTCGCTGCTCCCCCCTTAGTCCTTCACTCTCATGGACTCTTTCTCATGGAGCTACTGCAAACACAACTCTCGCCTGTGATTGGAAGAGGGGGAAAGATTAATATTTTGACTGGTGGACTTCAGCAATCTAACACAGGGATCCCCAACTCCCGGGCTAGAGACTGGTACCAGTCTGTGGCCTGTAAGGACCCGGCTGCACAGCAGGAGGTGAGCAGCTGGCAAGCCAGCAAAGCTTCAGCTGCATTTGCAGCCATTCCCCAGCACTAGCATCACCACCTCAGATCATTAGCCATTAGGTTCTTATAGGAGCACCGGTCCCTGGTGCCAAAAAGTTTGGGGACCAGCGATCTATAAGATCAGACTGATGTATTATAAATGGTTTATTCAGTTCAACTGATAACAATTATTTAAATAATAAAACTATTCCAAGTTTATACCCACAATGAGTCAATATGCCTCAGTCAAAATGGTTAGAGTCATTGTAATAACAATGTGGACTTCAAGAGAAAATGTTAAATGGTTAAAAAAAAAAAAAAGAGAGAGATACTTTTGATCAAGTGTAGTTTGCTCGCTGAGGATATAAACATGGGCCCTTATGAACCAAATGTTGTTCAGTAAAGATTTACAATAAAAATATGAAAGAATAAAGGAGAAATGTACAAAACCACTGTCAATGTGCAGTCTTTAATATATAATGAAACAACTAGAACTTGGTGAATTTACTTGCCCAGTCCCATAGTAAGAGCATTGCTGAGTCAAACCTAGAACCCAGATCTACTGGCTCTACTGGTCTGTGTTCCTTGCACTTCAACAAACTGACTCCCTGACATGTATACATGTACACAAATCTACAAAAGAAAACATGTCCATATGTCTAAAACTAACACTTAGAGGATTTGTTGTAGTTGTTGTTGTTAATTGTATATATAGGATGGATCTCAAAAACTGTGAGAGAGAAAGTTTCTTGTGACTGTTTAGGGGAATTGTTGTTTCTATAGGCAACATTACTTTGGAAGACTGAAATAATTTAATAATATTTGGCTTTCACGAGTAAGTTTTCATTCCTCAAAGCAAGAGCAAATACATAGCCAAGCAGCAAACAAAGATGATAAAGACAATCTTATTGAAAGTGCCTGGCATATGGCAACTGCATGCTCCCTTCCTTTCTAAATAACTAAGGTCATAAATAAAACTCGAAAGGGAAAACTCATTTACTCTAATCTCCAGATTTTTGGAATAACTAGTCTGGCAATCTGCTACAGGCCAGGTGCTGATAGACACACTGTCTCTTCTGCTGTATTCTGAAAATGCCAAAAGAACAAACAGCTCTGAGTGTAACAAAAAATGTTCATGTTTGAACAAAGTTTTCTCTTTGTAGCTGTCTTTACCTAGATAGAATTAGCAATTGGAGATCCTATAAAAATTATATAAACTTCAATAAAAGGAAGGAAGGAAGGAAGAAAGAAAGGAAGGAAGAAAGGAAGGAAGGAAGGGAGAAAAATGTGAAAAAAGAATCTCATTTAGTATATAAGACCCTGGAACATATCAGAAATGATCATTGAAAGCTTATAAATAGCATGAAGTGGGATGAAATATGAATCATATAGTCACCTCGTTATTTTATTGATAATCATAGATTAAATCATAGTTCTTTGGCCTTTATTTGGAGTTTTACTTCCTGGAAAAGAACACAGGAGAAATTATGACACTCATGCTTTAACAGAAAGGAAGAATTCTCCAACCTAAGTTTTGTCTTTTATCCTACCATTACACCTATAACCTATGAGTCAGGTTTCTCTTTATGTTACCAGAATGGTGGTAGAGTAGGGATTGAATTTGCTGAGCGTGGGGAAGATTTAGTGCTACTAGCTATAAAATTATATTAACATCTGGTTCTTGTTCAGTGTTCATGACTTAATCTTAGTAGTGAAGTTAATAATCTTACAGAGCAGCAAAACATCCTTGTCCCTCATGGGTCTGAAAACTTCCTGTCTGTAGATGTGTATAAATTCAACACTTTGATTGAACACTTCCTTAGTCTACTTTTTCTGTTACAATATTACCATATACACTGATATATGCCATGTAGCTAACTGCCAATGTTCCACTACTCCACCACATGGCCTTGATGGTGCACTCATTGATTGTCCTATAAAGTATTATTAACAAGGAAACAAAATTAGATGACACTAAATGTATTATAAGCACAAGTAGATTGCCATGTCGAATACTTAGAACGACTGAACTCAAATATATAAACTATATCTGTCTGTCTGTCTGTTTATTGTTACCAGTGACCTAAATATATTTATATTGTCTAGAAATTTATAAGAACAAAGCATTGAATCCTAGTTAAGTTTTAAATACCTATGATTCAAGATGCATGAATTGCATGCTGCCTTATCAGTAGTTATTAGATGAGAAGCCTTGTCCTGAAATATGATGTGGTGGTTCTGATTCCCATCAAGAGGGCTAACTTTAGTAGCTGTTTCTAAAAATACCCTGTACTTGAGCTGCATAAGTCTGTCTCTGTTATCTTACAAGGAGCAAAAGAGGTGAGGGGTGTGACTCAAATGCTCAGGAATAAGAGAGCATGGTGACTTCTTAGAAACGAAAAGTTGAAATCCTTTGAGTCAACAGGGAAGATGCCACAATTCTGTGCATGCACACACACGCAAATCTATATCTAGAGATATGATTCACAGCCACGAAGAATAGAACTTTTATATTCACACCTTATAAAATGCCCCCATTTCCCAGTTCTTCATGGATTAATATGAGAGAATAGGTGCTTTTGTTTCTCGTGATACTGTAAATTGTGCAAACATTATTCCCCATGGCCTCTAATAAGTAGCAGAATCCCAAGGTTTTGTCCAAAGTATGTCTGAAAAGACTTTGCTAAATCATCATATCTTGAATGCAATGGTGATGTTTTACCTAATGATATTCCTTTCTACACTGAAGTTATTGATGTTATCGTTCCTAAGGTAACTTGTCTATGTCCCAAAGGTGATAATTGCACATGAACCTTTGTGGCCCGATTTATTCTGAGTCTATTTGGAATCTCTATGGAGTAAATTCAACCACAGAGAGGCTGAAAAGGTCGTACCCAGGACACTGAAATTGGTCAGATCACAGTCAGATAAAGATTTAGGGCCAGTGAAGGAGTTCAGAATTCACTGTAGGACTGACTAAAAGAAAACATGGAAAAGCCTGCCCAGGATCTTTTGGCCAAGGACCAATCAAGCAGTGACTCATGTGTACTTCCATGGAATGTTTGGATTACTTTATATCTCAGGTAGCCTTGTGGTTTCTACCACACTGTCTCAGTCCCCAGCATACATCATCATGAACATCATGGGATTATCTTGCAAAGGAAAAATATAAATTAAAGATAGGAATAAGGGCACTTAATGAAGGTCTAAATAATGGAATCATGAGTAATCAGAATGGAACGAGTTATTTCTCATGATTAGGAACATACTGGCAATGGACATCTGTAGTCAAGCTTCTAAGTTTACAGGAGATATTAAATTGCTTGAGAGAATGAAATGTTAATCAACAAAGATAATCATAGAGAACTCTCAAGCAAATTAGCAGCTGAGTATCAGTGAGGGCAGATATAAAGTAGTGTGTGAGGAAATCAAATTTTGCTTATGAAGATGGATTTGGAACTGTCACATATACTCAGAGGAGCCCTAAAGTCACCTTGACCCAGTGAATAGCTTTTCTCAAAGGCTTGTTGGACATATTCAGTGAAACCAGTGAAAGCAAACCAAAAGAATATAATCTTACCTGGATTCAAAACTCTGGTTCACTGATATCTATAAAAAAGGAAACGTAAGGTCACTGCAACTTGAAAATCTCAGCAGAAGTGAAATAGTTCCAGAGAAAGTAATGGAATGATCCAGCAGATGGGGAAATGTCTACAGCTGAACAGTATGAAAAATAAGTATACTTTAATCAGGAAATATAAAGACTAAATGGAAATATCATCTTAGTCTGTGAAACCATCAGAAACATAAATGTATAGTGACTTGTTTCCTAATTCCTGAAACACCAGATCCGAAGATACTACTTGAAATACTAACTAGTAGCAACAACATTGACAATGACCATGATGGCAGCAAATAATTTTGTGCTTGTTAAAGAGTTCATGCTCAGGGAATGGTTATTGAATGAAATGGATCACCTATTTTGTTGTTGTTGCCGTCTAATGTCTGAGAAGCTAAGCTTCCAGGACCTCCTTCAGGGACAAAGGAAGATTTCTCTGGGCCTCTGGACCGCTTTTGTCATTGAGCCAGAATTCCTGGTTTCATCATAAACAGTGCATTAGGCAGCCTTGTACAGCAGCCCAAGACATCCTAGTCCTCTCATCTATTTAATGATGTGAGATGGGGTAAACTTCATCTTGGAAACGGAGGCCTTTCAGCCTAGTTATCATAGTTTGGGGGCCCCGGGAAGCAGACCCTGAGATGGGAATTGACAGGCAGATTTTCTAGAAATCAACCCCCTGTGTAGAAGAGACAGAAAGGAAGCAGGACTGAGCCAAGGGAGAAACTGAGCTGTGATGCAGTCTTAACAGATACCTCAGCCAACCACACAGCAAGTTATGAAGATGGAATGAAACTTCAGAGGTGTTGTGGGCTGGGCCTTTATCCTGCTGAGTTAGTCATTAGGTGTAGGATCCCTGGGGAAGGAGAGGTGGTTTCAGTCAGGTAGTTTCTTTCAGCTGAGGCAATCCCCAAAGGGGGCAAAGGCTGAGGGTGAATTCTGGTGGCAGTCCCAGCAGCAGGGAGTAAATTGTCCTTCATTCCCAAAGAGGAATCTTGGCAGTGCATCCCAGCATCCTCCGTGGCTGCCCTCATCTTGATCTCTGGTTCCCATTCCGGATTTACATGGCTGGATGGCAAGATGCTGTGCAGGCTCTGCTTAGTGAAAGACCATGGTTTACTTGCCAAGTATAAGACTAGACCTTGGGGAAAACGAGGACCTGACAGATTTGTCATCAGTGGTCCCAGCTTCCCTTCCTGGACTTGTTCTTTGCCAATATCTCTTCCTCTCCCTGCTCCTCCCTTCCTTGCCAGGTGCTCTTCTGCTCATCTCCCTTTCCTCTACTACACCTACCTTCCCTATGGAAATGATTTGATAAATCCATTCACCCAAAACTGTCTGACAGAGACTGGTTACATTTCAATGTAAAATACAGTTTTGGGACCCAAAGAGTGATGCCTTCTGGTATTTCAGGCTGTCTTGGGTGAGCAGAGGCATTGTCTGGTGAGGAGACGGGGGAATGGACACCTTCCTGAGCTGTAGGAATGAAATGGTTTTGGGAATCATCGATCCCTGAAAGTTAAGTGTGGTCCTGAAGAGATCCCACAACATTGTGTGGATGGAGCCAGCAAGAGAGAGACGAACAAGCATTTCATGGAGGCTTTGCCTGCTGTGCACGATTGACAACTGCTGATAAAAGCAAGAACTGGCTCCCTCAGTGTGGGAACTGCTGCTGCCTAGCAACTGGGCTAAAGAAGCAAAGCAGAGGTTTTTCTACTCTGAACTAAAATTCATCCCTTGTCAATTCTGATGAGTTTGTTAAAGTAAATCCAAGTAGAGAACTGGAGAAGGTAGATCTCTATTAAAATGATGATGGCGAAGGTAATTTGCACAGGACTAGAGATAGTTCTGCAGCCCTCTTTCCCGTCTGTGATCACCCGTTCTAGCAGCCAGCACTGCACTTTTTAGTAGTAAGAACTTTTGATACCTTAGAAGAGGTCTTTAAAAAGGGAAAATTTAAGAAGATTTTATTGCTTTCTCGTAACCCTTTGTTGTTTAAGGAAAGGATTTTGTGTGCTCTAATAGGCTGTAAAACCTATATCTTTACAGTACCATCTGATCCTATTTTACTATTTGGGGGATCTTCTCTCTCTTTCAATAGTCTATACCTTACACCATCAATAAGTTCGACATTGTATTTTGAAAAATCTCAAGGTAACTGCATTTTAAGTATCAGTGGCTTGCTTTCTAGATGGACCACATGGGAAATTAGTGAGTTTTTAAAGTAGTAGATTTGAAAAAAATTTTAGCTGAATTCACTTTCCATTCTACTTTTTATTATACCTCTTTATTTTCAATATAATTCTTCTGTATAATCAGTAATATTTTCTTGCATTCCACGGGAATGTAAACCTTATGAAAACAGAGTTTTTTGCTTGTTTTGCTCAATGGTATATTCTTGTACCAAGAATACAGTTAGGGAATCAATAAATATGTATAGCATGAAATTAATATTTTCTACCACCATCTAAGGGCTCAAAATTCTCAAGCTGTTTTTTAGCTTCTCGCGGTATCTTACCTAAGCTCTCACCGAAATGTAACTGTCTTTGCCCTGATATCTCTCTTTTTACTGATAATGATTTCACTTGTAATCCTTTTGGTTTAGAACATTGGAAAGAATTGGCTAGGAGTCATGGTTCCCAGGATTAGTCAAGAATCAGCTAGTAATTTGCTGGGGGAACCTAGGGATAGTCACTTAAATTTTTCCGGTCTCCATTGGTTTATCTGTAAAAGGTGGTATAATGATGCCTTTATCTTGCAAAACTTTGGATCAGATCTAATCACTTCATAGTTTAATGATTTAAAGCAAGAACTCTGGGTCTAGACTCAAATCCTAACTTTTTACTTTCTAATTAATTGTATAAATTAAGGCAAGATATTTAACCTTTTTATGCTTTAGTTCCTTCATATGTCAATAGACATATTTATTGTACTCCTCTCATTATTATATAGATAAAAATAGTCATTACGCACAAAACACTTAAAATAGTGCCTGCCACATATGAAGTACTCACAATAAATGTTAGATATTATTAGTAAGCGTAAAACACATTTGGAAAAATGCGAATTGCTGTATAAATGTAAGGTAATTAGATTTCCATTTTAACAGCTTGTCAAAGGCTTAAGCTAAAATGAATGTCTAATGCTGAAATTTTAGGCCCCATGATAAGCTAGGGAGTGAATGATTTGGCATCTCTCAAACTATACCTCACAGTTGACCATGTATTCTGTCTATTCCCAAGGCCCATCTGAGCTGTTTATGTAACTGGTAAATTTACTCCCAGTGACTTTGCCTTTCCGAGTTCTGTCATCATCTACCTATATGACATTGGATAAGTCAGTTAACTAATTTGATTCTTAGTTTCCTCATTTATAAAATGGGAATGATCACAGCTTATTGCCCTTTTCAGAGGGTCAGTAAGAGGCCAAATTAAGAAATCCACTATTCATATATGAAGTAGTATTATTCTTTTGTTTATTCTCTCTGACATTTTGATAGACTTTAACTATCCTGCTCTACAAAAATAGTGGGCTGTTGGATGCTGTGCAACTCTAGGTGTGGCCTCTTAGAGGCTCAAATATTTTTTCTTTTTCTATTCAGACTCCTCCATTATGCAAAGTTGAAAACAGATCCTAAAAGCTTTCCAAATAACTAAGGCCCAAATTCAAATGGTCTGTAGGGGCAGTGGTGGCGAAGGAGGGCTTCTTGACTATAATCCTACAGGATTACAGGGCCCGTCTCAGTGTTTGCAAATGGCCAAGTTGGTCTAACTGGCTTAGTTTCCCAAATTTAATATATAAACCCCTTAATGGATTAAGCATTTATAATCTTGTTATGTTTCATGAATATGAATATTATAGAGTTGGAAAATTGGATGTAGAATATGCAAGAGATCCAGAAAATGTTTTCATTTTTTTTTTGTTTTTGGTTCAGATCCTTCTGCTTTGGGGTTATGTTGGAATAACAGGTATTAGAGTATCCCTCTGGTGGTAAACAGTCATAAAACTGGAAAAAATATACTAAGCAATTATTGTCAGACATTGGAAAACAGGCAATGAATGAAAAGAATGATCCCTGAGAGAAACCCTTGTGGTAAGCTTTACATTTTTGCAGTTTTCTGCTTGGGGCTGTTTTCCCAACCGTGGTATGGAGAGTCAAATAAAAGCAGAGCACAGCAGTCCTGGTGAGCCGAAGAACCATAAATCAGAATTCGGGGGTTCTGAAGTGGCTGGAATCTGCAAAGCTGGACATTAGAGAGGAGAAGAGGCCCGATTCTTATCATCTGCTTAGTTTTCTCTGTATCTATTTCTAATGCCTCCCACTTGCTCCAGCAGCCTCTTAATACAATTTCCCACACCATGAAACATATGAGATAGTCTCCTATTGGTTTCATTTTTAAAAATTATCTCCTGGAGCTTCTGTTTATTTGCAACTCCTCCTCTTAGAATGCTGCACTCACTGTTGCCAGTCTTGGGTTTCTATTTACCATCGTCCAGAGAATTCCTCTCATCTCTCTGTGTGTTAGATCCCAGAAAATTTCAAATATCATATAATCTTCCTTCATTTACTATGCTGTTTTGATGGTGTTTTGATGGTGGCTTTCTAAGAAAGAATGAATCATAAGCAAAGTAATTTTATTTAGGTTGCACCTATCTAAAAACTTTATTCTATATCCTTGCTTATTGCTTAGCAGGATACAGAAATTTAGGTTGGAAACCATTTTCAACTAGACTTTTGCAGATATTTCTCGACTGTATTCTAGTCTTCAGTATTGCTATTTTGAAGCCCCAAACTATTCTAATTCTCGATCTTGTTGATATTCTTTGAAAGCTTTCTTTAGCTCTCTCTTTTTTTCCCCAATATCTATTTTTTTAAAAATCAGCTTTATTAAAGTATAATTTAAGCTCAATGAAATGCAAAATTAAAACTGTGTGCTTTGATGTTTTATTGCATATGTACACCCATGACCCAATCACTGTAGTTGAATCATATCCATCAGTTTGGATACATCAGTTTGGAACATGCAAATTTTTTTGCACCCTTGTGAAATCTCTCATTCCTGTCCCTTTTCGTTAACCAACTTCCTTGACCTGTCCCCAGGAAACCACTAATCCGCTTTCTATCAGTATAGATTATTTTCTAGAATTTTATGTAAACGGACTCAAATAGCATGCACTCTTTTTTTCCCCCTTGGTTTTCTCGCAGTATAATTATTTAGAGTCACCCATGTTCTTACATGTATCAGAATTTCATTCCTTTTATTACTGAAGTGTTTCATTATGCACAACTAGTTCTAAAATTTATATGAAAATGCAAATGAGCTAGAATAGTCAGGGTTTATTTTAGATAAATGCAAAGTTGGAGGACTTATACTACTTGATTTTAAGACTTAACTTACAAAGCTACTGTATTTGAGGAAGCATGGTATTGACATAAATATTTTGATCTATGGATTAGGATCAAGATTCTAGAAGCAGACCCACACATATAATAATTTTCAACAAAGGTGAAGAAAAAGTAGTCTTTTCAACAAATGGTGCTGAACTATTGAAATAGTTATATGGATAGAAATGAACCTCCACTGTTACTTTATACCATACACATTTATTTAAAATGAATCATATATCTAAACATAAAAGCTAAAACTATAAATTTTTAAGAGACGATGCAGGAGGCCAGTTTTGTTGGTGCAGACAAAGATTTCTTAAACAGGACATAAAAATGACAAACCATAAAATTAAAAAAATAATACGTTGGATTTGATCCAAATTTTTAAAAATTGCCCTTTGACAGATTCCATTAAGAAAATAAAAGTGCAAGCCACAGACTTGGAGAGAAAGTTCATAATACATACATCTAACAAAAGATTGTATCTAGAATATATGAAGAACTCTTACAGGTCAATAATAAGAAAACAAAATTAGCAAGAGATTTGGATACTTCACAAAAGAAGATATACAAGAAAGCTAATAAGCACATGAAAACATGCTCAACATTTTCGATCAGGAGGGAGATGCAAATGACAACTACAGTGAGATCCTCTTACGGTCCCACTAGAATGACTAATTAAGAAGACTGACAACAGCAGGTGCTGGTGAGGATCTAGAGCAGCTGGAATTCCCATACATCACTGGTGGGAATGTAAAATGACACAACCTTTTTGGGAAACACTTTGGCAGTTTCTTATAAAGCTATTCTTACACTTATTAACAATTCCTCTCCTAGGTAATTTACCCATGAAAACTGAAAGCATATATCCATAGACTTGCATATATCTTTTTTTTAACAGCTTTTATTCAAAATACTCAAAAGCTGGAAATAATTCAAATGTTCATCAAAAGATAAATGGAGAAACAAATCATGGTGTATCCATATCATAGACTCCTTTTCAACAGCAATAAAAAAAAAAAAAGCATTGATACATGCAAAAGCATGGACGAATCTCAAAAACTTAAGCTGAGCTGATGAAGCCAGGCACAAAAGAGTCTATCCTGTATATCCCATTCATATGAAATTCTAGAACAGACATAATTAATCTCAATTGATAGAAAACAGACCAGTGGTTGTCTGGGGACCAGGGAAGGGGTTGATGACTGCAGAGAGGTATAATGGAATTTTGGGGATGATGAAAATGTTCCTTATCTGTCTTGACTGGTATGGTTCCACAATGTGTACATTTGTCAAATTTCATTGAACTGCACCTTAATATGGGTATAGTTTATGTTATGTAAATTATACCTCAGTAAAGGTAATTTGAACAGTGGCATGAGCACCATATTATGGGTTGCTGTCACACAGGATTTCTACTCTTAGGCACATCCTATAGTACTCATGTCAGCCAGAAATCTAGGCAAAGGTAAAGGGGTAGCAAAAGAAAAAAACTGAAGTCTGTAGTCTCTCAATCCTTATTAGTTTAAAAATACAATGGTATGTTTTATAATTTTTGCAAAGTAGTAAATAGCCATTGAATGGTTATAAGAAAGTTCATTCAAGTGAATGAGAAAACTCATTCTAGAAATAGAAAATCTGGCATCGTATCCTGCCATGTACCATCACACAAAGGCAGTAAATACATAGATATTCAATTCTCTAAAAATTACAAGACATCTAAAGGCACTCAGTACTAAAACTCTGCTAAACAGAGTTGACTCTTTGATGATTCACCAGGCTGCCATCCCCTGGGCCTCATTTATAAACATTGTGCTGGCAAAGAATTGAGAGATTAATATCAGAGATTAACAGATTTCCTGTTTATAGAATGTGAGATACAAGGGAATTTAATGCAGTAGTGTTCTAAAAGGGGCCTGTTAGAAATATTGGAGTAAGTCTCATGGAGGAGATTTCAGGAATGGTGGAGGCTAGGGAGGTAGGCCCAGTTTTCATCATCCTCGTTACTATATCATGAGAGGCAAGATTTTCTTCCTCCTGTCTACAGAGGATGCCAACAGCTATTTTATCAAATGAAAAACAAGTTGAAGTAAACTATCTACATTTTCCTGGAAATACCCCATTATTTAAAGAGGTCTTTGCTTTTACTTAGTTACCACTCAAAATCTGAAGCCTTATAAGGCAAATCAACCAATTTAAATACATGGCCCTAATTATTTGAACCCTGATTAGAATAAACAAAATGTAAAAACAAAAATTATAAGACAAATAAGGAAATGTGGATACTAATTGCATATTGAATGATATTAAGAAACTATTATTAAAAACGTTTAAGTGTAATGATAGAATTTGGGTTTTGTTTTAAAAAAGGGCATATATATATATATATATATATATATATATATATATATATACTGATATATTTATGGATGAAATGATAAAATGTCTGACATTTGCCACTATATAATATGGGTGAAGAGAGATAAACTTTGACCTTACTTAATATCCGATTCATAAAGGAAAATTGCTCATGGAGTGAATTATTATGGATGAATCTGTTTACTTTAGTGTGACACTCTGGGTAATAGTTTTGGAGCTTCCGCTTTAAGTGTTTGAAATATATTCTTAACCAAAGCCACAGAACAGGATCAGAAATCCCCATAGCTTTTTACTCTTTAGTTTGGGAATTGTCTTATGCCCTGTTCCCTTTACCTTCTGCCCACGACTTTCATAGCCATCTTACTCGGCTTTCTACCTGGTTCCCTCTCTTTCCCTGGTGTTGACTCCAGGTGGGGGATCTGGTTATGCCCTGGCAATTCCTCGGCATGCTGTTTCCAGGATGGACTCCTTTATGTCCACACGTATCACGACCGCAGCCGAGTGGCACCAGGTCTCCCAACCTTGCCAAGTCTCATGGTTATAACATTTTGAAAGGAGCTCCCAAAGACCCTCTCTCATTGAAGATATAGAAAAGAGTCTGGTATTATAATACAGTTTTCACAGCCAGTCATTGGAATTGAAAAAAAAAAGTGAAATTATGGGTACATTACAATTTTATCAAAGAATCAGATGAGCAATTGTACTGATCCCACAGAAAAAAGTCCTAGAAAATGCTAATTAAATTCACTTTCTAGTTACATTTTGAATTTCTTCAGAATGCTATAAATTGTTGTTCTTTAAACCACAGTGTAAGTAATGTGGTATGTTCCAAACTGTGGATCATGTTCCTTTAATGAGTTGTGTAATTAATTTAATGGGCAACAAAAGTCTTTTTTAACAGAATAGATTAGAATAAAAGGGAATAGAATGAAAATATTAAAGTGAACTTTACATAGTAAGAGTTAATATTTTTTTGTAGAACTGCTAGTTTCGTGTGTGCGTGTGTGTGCTGTGTCACAATGTAAAACTAATTTCTTATTGTAGTCTTTACTATAAATGCTTGAAAACCTCTTGGTTATGAATTTGTATATTTAATAATCAAATAACAAAAAGATTCAAGAGGAAAAATCAAGATAACTTTAAATAAAAAATTATTTTTAATCAAATCCCCAATATGGCCACCTGAATCAGAGAACTAAAGCTAAACCATACCATCCAGGCAGAAATTAGAAATAACCTGGCAGAAAGAACAGGCTACTAGGTGTCACCTGATTTGTTGTTCTTTTTGTATGGTTTTGCTTACTATGTTTTTCTGTTGATTTTAAAGGCTCTGTGTAAATTTGTTACTTGGCAACTGCCATTTTGAGACTGGAATTTGTCTGTCTCTAGATGCAACTTGTATAATATCAGCTGATCGTAGGAGGATGAGTAAGGCTGTGAGGCTTTGCAGTTGGTCCACTGAGGATCCAAATGAAGAATTCTATCCACCCCCGCCCCCACCCCCAAACACACACAGTTTAGGTTAGGGCAAGAACAAGGTAAGATGACATTAGTCACTCAACCACAGACAAGCTGCAACAGGCAAGCAGTGCTCCTATAGGGTTGGCTATATGCCAAGGTCATATTTGGCCAAAGAATGTGTGCCCTTTGAAATCCCAGCAGGCACACAACTATAAATTCTCAGCTGATGAAAGGTTCATCTATTCCAGCAGCCTTAGGGTAGAGAAAACAATTACTCCCTTGCCAGATTTTTCTTTTACATAAAACTTTAAATAAGAACTACAAGCTCTCATGATGCCTCGCACCTGGAAAATTTTAATTCATATCCTCTAAAACTTTGTGGAACTAAAAGCCTCTCAGTGTTGTTTGAGAGTCACTGCAGACTAGATTTGCATTTTTCCATCCCAGAAGGAATAAGTCCTATTAAAATAAAGAGCAAAACTAATAAGGGCTGACTCCCCAAAGGGAAAGGCACTTCGATAGGGCATAATTAACACAAAGACTTAATCTCAGGATGATATGATCATTTGGAAAATGAAATGTTCAAATTCTGACTGGCATGGTCAGGAAGAAATAAGTCCTAAAGTCTTAAAAGGGGACAGAGGTGGGGGACACAATTGGATGGAAAGGAATGTAAAATGTATTTATCAGGTGGTTTCATAATGTGGTCTAATTGTGGTCTAATTGGTGGTGTATCTCTGGGCACAAAAGAAGCCAGGCCTACTATATTGAAAGCAGAATGGAGGGGAGCATGGCATGGCTTTTCGAGCAGTCACCAGTGACTCATCTGTAGACACAGCTGGGGCCCCAAGCAGCAGGGAGAGAGTGCAGTCAGAGTGAGCACTCTGAGTTCTCAGGACCACAGAGATCCACAGCTCCAACTCAACTCTGACGCAAACCAGGACATTGCCAAGTTGTCCTTTCCCAGAGAACAGAGTCTGCCCAGGTTCATGTTCTTGCTTCATTGCAAATTTCAAATGAGGTGACAAGAGTGGTGCCTGTAACATTACCTGGTAGAGAGGCATTTATCCTCTCCCCCTCCCAGACCTTGTTCTTTTTTTCACCTCTTTCTGCTTCTGTTTCACAGTGTAGGAGCCTGGTGAAGGAGTGAGACCCACCTGTGTTCAAATTTAGCCTCCCTAACATGCTTGTCAGGTGGCAAATCACTGACCTTCTCTAAGCCTCAGTTTCCTTAGCAATAAAAAGGAGAGATAATAACCTTATAGCCTAACCTTATAGGGCTGTATGAGGATTGAAATAGTGTACATGAAATGCTTTGCAAACATTCAACGCTCAAGGTCAGGGTTTCTCAATTCAGTACTTTTGACATTTTGGCCAGATAATTTTTTGTTGTGGGGGGCTGTCTTGTGCATTTTAGATTGTTTAGCAGCATCCCTGGTCTCTAAGTTCAGTTCCCAGTCTTATTGACTATATAGTCATACATTTTTTGGCTATTATCAATGCTATACTATTTTGTGTTCTCTTTTTCCTAAATGTGTTTTATTGCAAAAGTAATAAATAATTGACTTAAAGAAATTAAAATATAAGGCATAAAGAAAAAGTGTGTCATTTACCAGAATTAACTGCCATCAACAATTTTTATCTATTCAGATAATTTCTATGAGATATAATTGCACAAGAATTATATTTTGGGGATTCTTTTGTTTTCAGAGATAGAAACAAAAGCAAACTGACTCAAGCAAAAAGCAAGACTTAATTGGCTCAGACACCCCAAGTTTTGGAAGGACAAAAGTAGAATTGGCCTTGGAAATGATTGAAACCAAGGCTAGAGCATCTTCATGAATCACTCTTTTTATATCTCATCTCAATGTCTCTCTGCATTGTTGGCTTCATTTGTCTACCTTGGTTCTCCATGAGTCAGGAGATATAATCATCAGCAGCTCCCAGCTCTGAGCCTTACCACTTATAACCAGAGAGGAAAAGGACATTGTCCTTCTGGCTTGAAAAATCCCAGGGAATGTTTCTGATTGGTTCAATCTATTGATTAATCACTAGCAAGGGGTGTGAGCTACCATGAGAAGCTCAGCTGGAGTAACATGATCAACCCATTACTGGGGAAAGTGTTAGCAGAAAAAGTAGGGAAAAGGATGCCGGACAGCCAAGAACAGTAGGCATTTATCACACTTTTATTTTTTAATCCAAGTAAGTTCATAATATGCATATTGTTCTCCAATTTATTTTAATCAGTAAATTACATATTATGAACTTCTTTCCATAACGATATATATTGTGATCATTTAAACAGTCTACATGCAATAGAACAGAAATACGAAACTTTATTTTTTTCTCCAACCACTTCTTTCAACCATATTTCATGGAATCTCCCTTTCTGATCCTTAATGCTATCTTGGGCAGATCTCATAGCTTTCTGGTCACTTTTTATTATTAAAATGTTCTGTCCTGTCTAGAGTAGTTTAAAACTAAACCTCACATCCAATTTCATGTTCATTCTCTTCCTCAAACTTGCCATTGCAGGGCAGACTTCAGTGAGGGGGTTTGGAGTAGAGAAGGGTGTGGCTTACCTTTTCACTTTTTCTTTACTCCCTCTTTTGTGGTTGAGGTGAGAAGGAGGGAAAATAAGAGAGACCGAATTATGTTTTCCTAAAGGTCATATGTTGAAGCCCTCTACCCCAGTACCTCAGAATGTGATTGTTTTAAAAAGATAGGATCTTGAAAGAGGTGATTAAGTGAAAATGACCCCATTGGGGTGGGCCCTAATCCAAACTGACTGGTGTCCTTATAAAAAGAGGAAATTTGGACGCACAAAGAGACACTAGGGGTTCAGGTGAACAGAGGAACAACCATGTAAATCAAGTGCCGCTTCAGAGAAAATCAACCCCACCCAGGACAGTTCATCCCACAGTCTCTTGTTCCTGGAGGGTCTCTCTCCTGGTGATCAAGCCTCTTGGGTAGGTTATCCAGCAAGATGTCTGGAGTCCAGTGACATTCCAAGGATCATTTCACTCTCGGGAGGCTAACATATCCTTGTCGCACACACGGTGAGCAGGGACACTGCTCCAGGACTATGGTCTCTTTGCCCTGCTGTCTCCCTTTATTCATTCCCTGAGCAAATAGACACAGAGGACAAATGAGCAGTTGTACTGAATAAGCAGGTATCCAAGCAGGGAATAAAACGTGAGGACCTCCTTCTTGCTTATACCTCTAATCTCCGTGTGTTTCCTCTTATTTAATTCTTTTGAAGGACAGTCTCCTCATGAGGAAAGAAAGGGAAACCACAGTACTCTCTACAAGGCTGACATCTCAAGACTGAAAATTCTCCTTGAACTTCGTTTCTAAAAGTTTGCATATATATGTACAGATTAGAGGGAATTATGTATTGACACCTGGATAACTGAGCCAACCTGTTTCTTTCCTGTCCTGGAGAGGTACCTGGCCCCCAGTTGCTCTAGGCTCCCTTTAGAAAGTGGGTTACTTATCACCTGAAGTTCCAGTCAATTCTAGAACAGCTTGTACACAAGTCAGTTTACTTAAAATCTATTTTAATGACTTGCATAGTGCAAAAACATTATAATTTGTTTAGTTTAGTCCTCTGCTGATAAACATTTGGTATGGTCTAGGTTCTTGTTATTGCTTCAATGAACACGTTCTCACTATTTTGGGGGAACATGTGAGTATGTGTGTGTGTGTGTTTGCATATATTTTGTGGTCTAAATTCCTAGATTTAAAACTGTTGGGTCAAAATAGATTAGCATAATTTTAAAAAGTTACTCTGTACATTATCATAAAGTGAACTTTTACTTTTTACATTACCATAGAGTAAAATTGACTTTTATATTTTGGTGTGCAGGTCTATGAATTTTAACACATGTATATACATTCACGTAGTCGCCACTATAATCAGGGTACAGAACAGTTTGTCTGTCACCCCAAAAAACTTTCTCAGGGTATCTTTTTATATTTGCCCTCTTCCTGCTACCCATTACCCCTGACAACCACTGATCTGTTCTGGCAAATTTTTAATGGTAATAATCTTCTATTTGTTCAATTTGATTGACAAAGTAATGATACTCTGTCAATAATAGGTTCAAGACATTAGGTGCTAAGTCTGCTAACAACTAATCTTGTTTCCATGTAATTAACCTTAATGAAAAGATGAACTATTTAAAAATTCTTTTCAAAAACATTTAAGTAGAATAGTTTTCAAAATACTCCAAGCCTTAAGAAAGGTAAGCCTTATCAGGATAGCCTATTCTATCATTACATGTAATTCCTTGTGATTTTAAAAACAATTATGAATTAAATCATATAACAGACTAATTTGTAAGTACAGTTTAGAGATAATAAAACGGACTCCCTTATATTTGTTCTCCCGCTGAAAATCTAGAATATTATAGTAATGTGATGCCCTGTGTTTTCATCCCTGATGGCATACCCCTTCCTAGAATTCAAAATTCTTTGAATATTGTGTAATATTTATTTGGGAGGAGGGTAGATTTGTTTCTCCTTATATTAAAAACTGAATTCTATGGTAGAATCAGGGCTCCCAAGATGTTCACATTCTAACCCCTGGGACTTGTGACAGAAGGGACTTTGCAGATGCGATTAAATTAAGGGCCTGAGATGGGGAGATTATCTTGAACTATCTAGGACAGTGATCCCCAACCTTTTTGGCACTAAGGACTGGTGCTCCTGTGAGAATCTAATGCCTGATGATCTGAGGTGGAGCTGAGGCGGTGGTGCTAGTGCTGAGGAGCCGCTGCAAATACAGACGAAGCTTCGCTTTTTTTCTTGCCATTCACCTCCTGCTGTGCAGCTCTGGTTCCTAACAGGCCATGTACTAGTACTGGTCCATGGCCTGGAGGTTGGGGACCTCTGATCTAGAGAGTTTCCAATGTGATCACAAAGGCCCTTAGAAGAAGAAGGCAGGAAGGTCAGTATCAGGAAAGGAGATGTAATGATGGAAGCAGAGGTTGGAATCATGCAAAGAAGGGCCATGAACCAAAAAATGTAGGCAGGTTCTAGAAGCTGGAAAAGACCTATAAGGTCATAAGTTTACATTGTTTTAATCCACCAAATTTGTGGTAATTTGTCACAGCTGCAATAGGAAAGTAATAAACTTTTTTAAAAAGATTTGTTGAATACTTTAAATGCAACCTGATATTTAAACATTTTTATTTTAATATGATTTCTAACTTTCACAAATGTCAAGAGAATAGTGTAAGAAACATCTGTGTTCTTTGTACACAGATTCACTGATTGTTAATATTTTGCTTCATTCGCTTTATCATTTGCTCTTACTCTCTCTGTTTTTTAAACTATTTGGAGCACCTAGCTGAAATTATGATCCTCTATCTATAAATTCTTTAGCGTGCATTTCCTATGAGCAATGACTTCTCTTACATGTGTTTGTCCACATGACCACATTACAATAGTCAAAATCATGCACTATAATAATTTTGACGTAATACTATAACTTCGGATTCATATTTAAATGGCTCCAGTGGTCCCAGTAATGTTTTTATAGTTATTAGTTTTCCTGCTTGAGGATCCAGTCCAGAAGCTTGCCTTGCAGTTGGTTGTCATGTCTCTTAGTCTCCTGTAATCTGGAACACTTTCGTCATCTTCTTGCATGTTTTTGACAATTGTGAAGTTATTTTATAGGATATTTTTCGATTTTGCTTTTTCCGAATTGTCCTCATGATTTGATTCTGGTTACGCATTTTTCGGCAGAAACACCAGAGATGTGATATTGTGTTCTACTCTGTGCATCACATCACCAAGTCAGTCTGTCCCGCGACTGGCGATGTTGGCCCTCTGTACAGTGACCATTTCCCCATGCTGTGCCGTTCATAAGTAATTTGCAGGGAGTTGCTTTGAGATCACCTTCTCAACCGCATGAACCTCAGTGTTGATTGCAGTCTCCCCTATTTCCATTTTTTAACTCCCTTCTTCAAACATTGAGACACCTGGCTTTCATCGTCTAGTATGGCATTTAACCTATTTGAAATGGTAGTTTGTGTCATTGTTTTCCCATGACTTATAACGCAGTGTGGTATTTTAACCTATTTGAAATAATCTTTTTTGTCATCATTTTTCCATCACTTGCAACTCAGTGTCATAAGTCATTCACGGTCTTTACGAATAGAGATAATTTTTATTCAGATAATCACAAAATTTTGATCAAATCATATTTTAAGTTTCTTTTATTTTGCCCAAATTTTTGCTTTTGTATAATTTTATTTTAATTTTTATTTTGTGATTTTTTTTGGGGGGTAGTGCGATGAATAGGAGACGACTTATTGGAATGTATATAAATGGTTTATAATTTAGATAATAAAATAAACCACTCTTTAAGAATTTCCACTGACCTACAGGCATTTATCATCTGTCAGGTCCCAGGGATGGTGGCATAGCTATGATTATTCAAGTTCCAGAGAATATCACAAAGGTAACCAAAACAAGTAAGCCACTTGTGTAGTAATTTTTTTGTTTCATTTTGTTTTGTTTTTTTGTTCCCCACACAAGGACACTTTTGACCTCAGTGGGAAACTTGAGTTGCTGACAGACTTCTGATCAATTTTAGTGATGTCTTAGTGACTCTTAGTGATTTCTGTCTCAGGAAGCTGGCTGGCTGGCACTTCCGTCTAACTCAGGTTCAGGCAGGGCCAGGCTTGGGCAGACTGAGTTTTCTACCAGATCATCTAATCCGATTGGTAGCTTTCCATTTCCAGAAGATGATAACTTTCAAATTCAAATACTACTATTTGGTATTCTAGCCTAATCAAGGACAGAAGGGTAAGGGAAGAGAGTGATCATGCTAAAATTAGACCAATGAAGAATCTCTCAGCTATGGGAAGAATTGTTAAGATTAGAGCATTCTGTGGAAGACAGGAGAGCCAAGGTGCAGTATTATTAACGCATTAGGGACCCAAGAGACATCAGAAAGGGTTCGTGAAGGTACCTGACGTGTTTTTCCTGGGAAGAGCAGAGTAGCTATGCACATGGGCGTGGCATCAGACAGACTTTGCTTTGAGTTCTGGTTTATTGAATGATTCTGTTTATTGAATGACTTTCAACAATTTATTTATTGAATGACTCTGGCTAAGTTACTTACTGTTTTTAAGGTTTAGTTTTTTTCTCTATAAAACAGGGATAATCAAGGTGCTTATATTACATGTTTGTTGTGAGGGTTTATTAATATGTGTGTGAGGCTCTGTTTATGTCAGCTGGCTGTGAGATTACAGAGTCTATGCAATAAAGAGTTTAATTTGTCAATGCTTAGTTTTGACAAGGGAAAGGCTCAAAAGTTATTGTTTTGGAATTGGCAAACATATTTAAAACAACAGGATCGATCATATCTTGCAGTCACGTAGTGAGGAAGAATATGTGAACTCTCTAGTGCTATGATGGTACAGCTGAAGAAAATTTGTCACCCTGGCATGGTACAATGCACTTACCATAATGTTATACATTGTGAGGACCTATCTCAGAACACAGTGAACAATACTTACTATGGCATAATTACGTGCACATGAATCATAGGTCTTTTATTTATTTTTAATTTTTTTTGCAATTGTTAGTAGAACTACTGTATCTCCAAAATGTATTGATGTGGAGAAATGTTTAGGAAAAAAATTTTAAAAGAAAAAAAGGAGGTGTCTGCTGGCCAGCTCCCTTACCATCAGTAATTAGGAGGTGCATAAATTCAGGGAAGAGCCTTTGCCTCACGCCCACTGTACTGCAGCCTGTGGACTGTAAGCCTTTAGACCTGGTGTCTGTCCGGTACTCTAGATCCAGGCACTGTTCTCGCTTTTGGCCATGGTGCTCAGGTTTGCTCTCAGCTTAGTCCCTGAGCTTGGCCTCTGGCACATGTCCTTCACACTGACTTCTCTGGTGTCTACAAGTGACATCCACCATTGGGCCCCGAAGCCTCATCCTCCATGTTCTAGGGTATCAGACATGCTCATAGGATTTGCGGGATGTCTGCCTCCCCCAGGAGACACCATCCAGGGAGGGTGAAGATGGGTAGGGGAAAACTTTTGAATCAACAGGTCACTTCGAGTCTTGTCCTGAATGGCTCCAGACCACCAGACAGAGGAATGGTCACACTCTGAGACTAGAATCTAGGACCCAGGAACTTAACTCAATATGCCTCCCTTGGCTGGCTGCCTGCTACCTGGATTTTAACTTCCTAGCCAAATCAGTGAGTTATCGAAAACGGATTCAGCTCTAGCTGGCTTCTGAGTAACAGGCATTATCATCTACACTTGGCAAAAATGGAAGCGTGAAATGTGAGTCATTTGTTTTATTTCCACTTCCTAGTGGAAAGAGACAGTTTCTCATCCCGTGTGAATTGAGTCATTCAGGAAGAAACCCCATCCCAGAGAATGGTTCAGACAGAGATCGTGGCTGCTCCTAATTAGGCACAGGCTGACTCAGGAGGCAGGGGCCTGATGTGGCAGACGAGCGGCAGTGCAGCTGTTCTTGGCCGTCACAGCAGGCTGGCCTCTTACTCAGAGCGACTTCTGGCATCTGAGCAAATGATCGCAATTATAATTACTACCTATTTAAGCACAGTACAACCAGTTTTGGGTGTTATATCCACCTAACCCCAACACACATGCTGTCTTCTGAGGAGGTGGCTTCTGGCCGCTGGAGGGCATTTTCTTTGCTGAACTCTGGAGATGCTGCCGGTGAGCAAACCTGGACGCAGACTCCGAAGCAGAGCTGAGTTGCTCGCCATGATGGGGGTGGAGGTGGGACAGAAAAACTAAAATCCCGGGGAGAAAACACAGGAAGAGGAGACACAAGACAGCAAGATCCAGAACTGCTTCAGCGGAGGATAGAGAAGATTCCAGGTTGCAGATCAGATACTTCCTAAGAGAATTTGTTATTTCCCTGGGGTGTGAACAGTGTGGGTGTAACAGTGGAAACCAAACTCTTTTCTCCATCTCCTATACCGAATCTTGGTCAACACCTATGTTACTCATGAATGCTTTTGGTACAGATTGTCTATTTATTGGAAAGAAGAGAGATACTGGGTCCTGCATCAAAGTTAGCAGGAGACGAGAAAAGAGACTGCTTTCAGGGACAGTGACATCTGAGTTAATTGTATAATTACAGTATTTGCCTGTTCCTCCCCGCCTGATCTATGAGCTGCATGAGGATAGGAATTGTGCCTCTTGTCAGCATGTCCTTAGTGCCTAGCACACTGTTGGCACACAACAGGTGTTCACATATTTGTTAAATGAATATACAAGGGACTGCACTCAATGTCTCCATACAACTTCTGACTCCCAGTTGAAACTGAAGTCTAAAAAACAATGTTTCTTTGTCCCTCGGCCCAAGGTCCACATGGTGCATTGGAAGGCTGATGGTTTGGAGGACGGTGGGTCTAGCAGCAGCAGATTTTAGGACAACGATTTTAAAAGATACTCTTCAGTCCTAATAAGGTGTTGCTGTTGGCTGACAACAGCGCTGGAACATCATATGCCGGGAAAAATACAGGCCCTCAAGACACCCACTTCATTTGCAGCGGAGGAGGCCACACTAATTTCCATAAGTATTAAAGTCACTATGGGATTTTACATGCTGGTTTATAAGAAAAAAATAATAATAAAGCACTGCTAGAAGAATCGTGTATGTTCTTTCCCTGTTTACCCTCTGGGAACTTCCTTTGTCAAGAGGAATTGAAATCCCAGCTGTACTCAGTGGTGACATGCAGGAAGAAATAGAAAGTATATGTGGTGACAAACACCGTCAATTTTTTTCCTTTAGGCTAAAATGAAACTTATTAAATTGAGAAGAAAACTCTATAGGCTACAATGTGTCTCTAAAAGAGAATGATACTTTGAATCAGAAGATGGGGGTTGAAGGCCCAGCTCAACCACTTACCAGCCCTGTGAGCTTGGAGAAGTAAACTGGATGAATGGCTGGAGCTTCAGTTTACTCATCTGTGAGACAGGAATGTTACTATGATGTGTGTATGTGACATTTCGATGAAATAGTTTTGATGTAACTGCTTTGGCTTAGCCATTTTCATGTGGCTTAAAAATATAACAAATACTTTACACTTTTAAATTTTTTTTTTCAGTTTTAAAGCAATATGTATATGAGAATCCCTATTTTATTCATATGTCCCTCTCTAAACCGGGCCCAACACGGAAAATTTAGAGTTGAAGATGAATTAAAAGCCAGTGATATGTACTACAAATAAAATTTGATAATTAAGGGGAAAAATATTTTTTTCTGGAAAAAAATCACTATTACAAAAAAAAAAAAACAGTCGCAGCAACTTTAATATATCTGAATAGTGACATAATTTATATCAGGGGAAGTGTTTTGTTTAGGGAAATACATCGAAGGCTTCCTTGGGTGTGGGCTTGGTCTGAAAAGAGGGTTTAGAAGAGAGAGAGAGAAAGACAGAGACAGAGAAAAAGAAGACTGAATTGCACTGCAAGATAAGTTAAGGAAATTGTGGAGTTTAGGAGAGAGATGGCAAATGGTGAAAAAGAAAAGTGAAAGGAGAGAAGGGAGAGACCCCAGACGGGGGCAAGCTAAGTCCTAAGGACGAGGTCCCTGTGCCGAGAGAAGAACAATACAGTCTGGGAGTGCTCCAAGTCTCTTTTAATAACTGATTTCGATTTTGCTTAAGTTCTAAACTTCAGAAAGCAATCACAAAGTGTAATTTTAACTGTATAAAACTAGCAATACCTGAGAGGTGAGAAGATGAAAAAAAAAACAAAGAACAATAAAAAAACATTCCTAATTTACGATAATTCTTCACAGTTGCAGTTTTGCCCACTACATGTCTAGGTATGGCTTTTGTTTTGTTTATCTTTATGTGGGACTCGATGTGCTTCATAATTCTGAACTCTTATGTCTTTCCTTAATTCCGAAAAATTCTGAGACTTTATCTTTTTCAAATTCCCTCTTCGAGGTCCTCTTCTTTCCTGCTTTTTCCTCAGGAACTCCTGTGTGATAATGTTGAACTTTATCTGAGATCTCTGTTCCTGGAAAGCAGAGATAAGTAAGGCACCCCTCCCCCCAATTATTTTGAGTTCTGGAAACAGCCATCCTCAAAGGACACCCTGCTCTGTATCCTCTGAAATGAAATCTGTCTTCCTCCTTCCTCATGACATCCGTAAAACTGTCTTATTTACCTGCCTCCGGAAAACCCCAGGTCCTCTTCCTTTTCATGACACATTCCACATCAGTTAACATCCACCTATTGCAATCACCTGTTTAAAAATTATCTCTTTAATTTTCTGATTCACTTTGGTTTTGATATGTTAAATACATGTAGGATTATTCTACTTGCTTGTTTCTCCATATTTCTACTTCTAGTCTGTAATTTCCACCTCTTTTTCTCTCTGTGCTGCATTGTAAGTAAGTTATTCAAATCTATCCTCCAGTTCACTAATTCTCTATTCAGTGTCTAATCTGATATTTAAACAGGTTTTCATTTCTAAAAGTTCTATGTTTTCTCTTTCTCTGCCTATTTTTTTTTTTACATCCTATTGTGTTCATTCATTATGATGTCTTTAATTATTTTAAGCATACTTTTATTTTAGTCTCATAAATGGCTCTACTCTCTCCAGACCTTTAAAATGCTGCTTCTCCTGTTTGTTACATCTGCCAATTCTCTCTCATGGTAGATTATTTCCTTATATATTTTGTAATGTTATTACTGTGAAGTTATCTTAGTAGTTTTGTGTGTGTGTGTGTGTGTGTGTGTGTAGGGGGGTGGCATTGAGACTGGAGGTAGTGGTGATTTCTACGTGCTCTGAATTGCAGAAGTATTCCTAAAGAACTATTTTGTGTTTGCTTCCTCTCCTGTCTTACTAGTTTCACAAATCCTAGGCCAATTTTCTAAATTAAATTTATTAGGATGACATTGGTTAATAAAATTATATAGGGTTCAAGTGTACGATTCTATACTACGTCATATGTATATTTCACCGTATGTTTACCACTTAAAGTTAAATCTCCTTCTGTCACCATAATTTGACCCCCTTTACCCTTTTCTACCTCCCCTACCCTCTTTCCCTCTAGTAACCATTAAACTGTTGACTCTTAGACCAATTTTAATGTTATCGCTTTAGTTTCCTGCAATTGAGGATAGTGTAAAATTAGGCCTTAGCACCTTACATGGTATGGGCTTTTATTTCTCATGACTTAGGTAAAATTTTTTCCGCCCAGGGCGCTGGTTCCCTTTAAGATCTTTCTCAGCTACTGGATATTCGTTTTTCTAGCCTTATTTCATGAGTGAGATAGTTTTTCAAAATTCTCAGCCATTCCTTTTTAGTCAGAGGCATGGTTTCAGTTCCCCTTTCTTGTGACCTTCCTACACACATAGTTCTTAAAAATTATCCCTTGATATAAACAAATGAAACTCAAATCTGTTACTGCTGTAAGGTTTAATTTGCCATTAGTCTTCCAGGGATCCCTGCAATGTCCATGCCTCTCCTGTTCTAATATAGGATTGTATCATGCAGCTAGGCCTTGCTTTCCAGCCTTGATTTCCCTTATAAAGTTCACTTCTATTTGTTTAGGGAGACGTTGATGCCCCATAGTCAGTAATGACAAGAGCAGTTTGCAAATTTCCAAGAACAATAGAGAAAAAAACCTTCATATAGGGAGGAAATTTAGAACCGTACAATTAAAGTCCCAGGAGCTTCCCCTTTCTTTTGCTAGTCACGGTTGCCGCCACCATGCTGACTTAGGGGGCTGCTGCTATCATCTGTGCATCTCTGCGGGACACATGTGGACACACACCTTTCACTTAAAACAGGGGAGGAAGAAAAAGTCCAGGCATAAAATGGGGCTAGAAATGAGGTTTTTACAAGAATGTATGCTAATGAGTCCTTGCTATGGGAAGAAACTAAGTTTGTCTCTAAGATTTCCAACAGCCAATCCAAAGAGGAAAACATAATTGGTTACCTACTTCACAATGACTAAGAGATAAACACAAAATTGCTCAACTGAAGCTTAACATGCCAATAAGTAAGGAGAATTAATGTGAGGGGTAAGTTGAAAGAGATACTTTGATATGTGTCCTAGTCAACTAACTCAAGCTGCTATAACAAAATACCATAGACTGGGTGGCTTTAATCATAGACATTTACTTCTCACAATCCTGGAGGTTGAAAGTTCAAGATCAAGGTGCTGACGGGTTCAGTTCTTGGTGAGGGCTTTCTTCCTGGCTTGCAGACAACTGCCTCCTCCATGTGTCTTCACATGATAGGGAGAGGAAACTCTGGTGTCTCTTCCTGTTGTTAGAAGGGCAGTAATCCCATCATGAGGGCTTCACCCTCTTTACCTTATCTAAACCTAATTATCACCCGAAGACTCCACCGCCACCATCACATTGGGTGTTAGGGCTTCAACATGCAAAATTGTCGGAGGTACAAACATTCAGTCCGTATAGCAATGTGCCACTTGGAGTGGAGAGTATGAGACCTCAGAGTTCATGCTTGAGGAAAAATAAATACATTATTAACCTGCCTTTTTGTAGAGTGAGTCTTAACAGATAATTTGTTTTATCGAGTGGAGTTTGTAGCTTTGGGGTCAGAGCTAAAGAGAGACTAAAAGCTACCCTGGTGATCTTTCCCCACCTTTCCCCCATATTCCCCTCAGCCTTTCCTCTAAATGAACGTAGAATTTACAGTGGCCCCAAGTTTGTTTTAGCCTGTGTGCAGAATCCACGTTTCCATCCAGGCCTGTTTCAAAGTAAATTTATCCTGGCGCAGGCACTTCCCTGTGTTTCCAGTGAATCTGTTGATTATGTCCATATCTTCTTTTCTCCTAGGTTTCATCACTCCTTACTTTCTATTTCTGGGTCTCTCAAGCCTTTCAGGGGGCTACACATGGGGCTGAAAAAGCAATAACTCCTTGCAGGAGTGGGACAGCACCATGAGAGTCCCATAAATCAAGGGGGCACAACTGTCGGTGATGGATGATACATTTATGGGAGTTCTAGCCCAAGACAGGATTCGCCAGTCAAAGTCTGGGCACTCTCCCTTTCACTCTGCTGTTGTTGTTGTTGTTGTTGTTTGTTGTTTGTTGTTTGTTGTTGTTGTTGTTATATGTTCTTCAAGAGTGTCCTCACCTAATCTGATTTTAATTCAGGATGGCATGAAGAACTCTTAGACCTGGGATCATGAAATCTGGGTTGTAAGGAACTATGTGACGTTGAGTAATACATGTACTTTCCCTCTCCAGGCTTTGCTTTCACATCTGAAAACAGAAGATACAAAATAGGATAGTAGATTTAAATTTTCTAAAACGCTATCTTCCACAGAAACGTTAAAAGGCAACCTAATAGATGAAAAGAGAGTTGCTCTATCCAAGTGGATTGTGGTGATAGTGGGTGCTTTCCCCTGTCCTGTACTCCCCATGGAAACCCTGGATCACCCCTATAGCATTGCTCCATCTTTAAAACGGTAAGGTGAGAAAACCACTGGTGTAGACAAGAGGTCAGCAAACTTTTCTGTATAAAGAGCTATATAGTATATATTTTTGGTTTTGAGTACAATATCATTTTTATTCTAATCACTCAACTCTGCCATTATAGCATTAAAATTGTCATAGACGATACTTAAACAAATGGACGTGACTGGATTTGGCTCACAGGTCATAATTTTGTGTGGTTGACAAAGTCCCCGGATGATTTTTGAGGTTGTTCCAAGTATATGTATAAACATCAGAAGACTCAACTCGGATATGTGCATTCACAGGTCATAATTTTGTGTGGTTGACAAAGTCCCCGGATGATTTTTGAGGTTGTTCCAAGTATATGTATAAACATCAGAAGACTCAACTCGGATATGTGCATTTTGGTTTATCAAAGGAGAAAACTACATGCATTCAACTAGTCAGTTTTCAGAGGTCCTCGGTACATCTTCTCCCCATTCTATTTGTTTCTCCATTGAAGCTGCCAGTTTAATGAGCCTGGGAACTGACCATCTCCAGTGGGATTTCTTCCTGAGGCTTCCAGCAGAGGGCAAAAGGAGACTTTTTATCCACCTGTTTTCTCTTATAAAATTCAAGCTAGCCTGGATTTGGGTCTAAACTTTCAGGTAATGCATAACAAAGAAATGGCATACATGATAGAATTAGTAAATAATAACATTAAAACACTTATAATGACTGTATTCCATATGTTCAAGAAATTAGAGGAAATACTGAACATTAGTAGAGAAATAGAAGATATAAAAGATGTCCAAATTAAACTTTTAGACATGAAAATTTTAGTGTCTTAGGTGAAAAATGCACTGGGTGGTAGTAATGGCAGATTAGACATAGATTAGTGGACCTGAAGGCACAGCAATAGAAATACCCAAAATGTGACATAGTGAGAGATAGACTCATAAAAATGAGCAGAAAGAGTGAAGTAGGGGGCAAAATCAAGCAGCCAAATGTTTGTGTGATTGTAGTCTCCGAAGAAAGGAAGATAGGAAAAGCATTCGAAGAAAAAATGCCCCCCAAATTTCCCAATTCGATGAAACTATGAAACCTTAGATCCAAAAAATTTGGCAAATCCCAAGTGCAATATATGTGAAGAAAATTATACCCAATGTGTATTAAATCGAATTGCTTAAAACCAGGGATAAGGGGAAAAAAAGCTTAAAAGCAATCAGAGGGGGAAAAAAAAAAGACACAGCACTTACAGACAAACAAAGATAAGGATGAAAATACATTTCTGTTGGAAAAATGCATGCAATAAAACAGTGGAATGATATTTTCAAGGACTGAAGGATAAAACTTTAAAAGCAGAATTCTTTGCAAAAATACCTTCCGAAAATGAAGGCAAAATAACAACTTTTCAAATACACAGAAGCTGAAAGAATCCATTACCAGCATACTATAACCCCAATACTATAAGAAATGTTCAGAGTAGTCCTATAGGCAGAAGGGAAATTATATCAGATGGAAATCTAAATCTGCAAAAAGGAGTGAAAATTACTAAAAATAATTATTATTTGAAATCTTTAAAACATCTGTTTAAAGCAAAAATATAACAGTGTATTACAGGGTTTATAAGATATGTAGAAGTAAAATGTAAGACAATAACACGAAGACTAGGAGAGGAAAATGTATGTAACGTCGTCAAGTTCTTAGACTATATGAAATGGTAAAATATCACTTGAAGATAGATTTAAATATGTCTACTATAAACCCTAAAGAAAAAAAAACTAAAAACACAACAAAGAGTTATACCTAATAATTCAAGAAAGGAGTTCTCAAATAATAGTTCTCAAATATACAAAAAAGCAAAAGAAGATAGGAAAAGAAGAAAAAGGTACAAAAAACACATAGGACAAAGAGAAAACAAATTGCTTATGATGAAATAGAGAGAAACTCCAGGTGGCACTGAGCTCCTAGATCCAGTCCTACCTGAGATCACACATATGCTGCCTCCCCCAATTATCTAAGGTCATTAAATTTTCCCTTTTGCTAAGGATAGTTTGAATTTTGTTTCTACCCCTCGCATGTGAAAGAATCTGACCAATATAGGGTGAAATGTATTTTGGCAAGAGTGTAAAAAGGGTACATGTAATTTGAAATAGTACAGTTAATATATGTACTGTACTTTTTTGGTAATATAAAATACAGAAAGTAGAACTAAAAAAAACTTGGCTAATAGGGATACACATAATAGAGCATAGGGGGTAAAACAAACCATAACTTTTTTCTGAAACAATATTAATAATTATAGTTTCTAAGCACCTAGACATGCCAAATACTTTTCAAACATTATATCTCTTCAATCCTTAAAACCGTAGGAGGGTAGTAGTAGTTGGTTAAGATCTTGAGAGGGTCAAATAAATACCACCTGTCTCCTTCACCTTCATTCTGAGAAACCTGAGAAATAAGACAAGAAGAAGATGGAAGCAAATATCACTTTTCTTACTGAAAAAGACTAAGTCAGATAGTTTAGTTCAACAAAACCATCCTCCCCTGAACTCATCTAGTCACCTGAAGACTGACGGAAGCAGAGCCCTCAGCATGGAAGCTGTCCACGAAAGATGTGCAGTGCAGAGAAGTGCACCCCTAAGAAGGAAAATGGAAAATCTGAACCTCGAGCACTCCATTTATGCTTATGAAATTTATCCATTAGATAAGTCGCTTCATCTTGTCTGAAGAGTGGGGAAGTGTTTCTCAAACATAGTTCAATTTTATAGATGAAGAAAATGAGGCTCAGAAATGTTAAGTAATTTGGCCAAGATCGCCTATTTAATAAGTTGTAGAAACAGGGATCAACGTATAGTTGACCACCAAGTCCATCTTCCACTACACTCTGCATCTTGTTCCACTTTAAAATGTGTGTGTGTGACCCCATGGCCATGCCATTCTGAGCATGCTGGTCTCGGCTGATCTCAGAAGCTAAGCAGAGTCCGGCCTGGTTAGTACTTGGATGGGAGACCACCTAGGAAGACCAGGTGCTATAGGCGTTAAAAATAAAAAAAATAAAGGATTATAAACTCACAAGGCTCTTGCAATCTGTGAGGTCAACCAAGGGTTGCCTTGCCTATAAAAGTAAATAAATGAAATTTTAAAAAAATGTGTATGTGCGTGCAATTCTACTAGGAATTTTACAATATAGCACCGTGCACAAAAATATATCTAGCAGGATATTTGCTGCAGCATATTTTTAGTGGAAAAAATTAATAGCATCCCAAATGTTTTTCAGCACAGAAATCATTAAATGAATTATGACATATCCATGGAGTAAAACAGAAAAACATTTATTAAAAAAACAAGCGGTATTATCTATTAAAAGGCGGAGGGGGAGGGGGCGGAATCTAAGATATGTTGAAAGTAAAAAAAGCACGTAACAGGACAACTTGTGTAGTGAGTTCTTGTTTGGGTAAATTTCAAAAGTAGAACATTTCTAGAACATTTCTGTAGAAATATATAAAAAAAATTTAATAAGGGTTAACACAAGGTGGTGGCAGGAAAAGTGGTCAGGGCACATTGGCTTTCCGTGTTAAATATGTCTATGAATTTTTTTCTTTTTACTTTTTCTGAGAAATTTTACATATCATAAAATTCATGCATATACAGTGTATAATTCAGTTTGTGTATATTCACAAGGTTGTGAAACCATTAATTCATTAATTCCAAAACATTTTATCACCCCCAAAGAGTGACTCCATACCCATTAGTACTCCCCATTCCGTTAGAGCCATAATCCTGGCAACTGCTGACATACTTTTCATCTCTGAGGATTTTCATATTCTAGACATTTTATGTAAATAAAATCAAACAATGGCCTTTTGTATCTTTTTTCACTTATAATGTTTTCGAGTTTCATTCATGTTGTAGTATCAGTGTTTTATTCCTTTTTATAGCTGAATAATATTTTATTGTATGTTTATGTGCCACTTATTATGCATGCATTAGAGATGAAAGTTTGGATTATTTCCATTCTTGGTCTATTATAAATGACACTACTGCGAAAATTTGAGCACAAGGTTTTGTGTGGACATATGTTTTCAGTTCTCTTGGGTATATATCTAAGGATGCAATTGCTGGGTCATATGATAACTCCACGTTGGACTCTTTGAGGAACTGCCAAACTTTTCCAAAGCAGGCGAATGATGTTACAGCCTCTTTTTTTGAAGGATCATATTGTTGGGCACAGAATTCTTGGGTGACAGTCTTTTTCAGCACTTTGAAAATGTCATGCCACTGCCCTTTGAGCTCCATGATTGTTACCAAGGATTTTTTATATGTGTTGAGTCACTTTCCTCTTGCTCCTTTCAGGATTCTCTTGGTCTTTGTTCAACATTTTATGATGTGTCTAGGTGGAGCTCTCTTTGAGTGTATCCTATTTATATTTTATTTTCTTGGATATATAGATTAAAATTTTTCATTGAATTTAGGAAGTTTGGGCTATTTTTCTTTCAAATATTCTTTTTGCCCCTTTCTTTCTCTCCTCTCCTGGAACTTTCATTTACACATGTTGGTATGCTCGATGATGTCACACAGGTCTCCTAGGCTCTTGGGTTTTTTCCCCCTTCATCTGTTACTCAGACGAGATCATCCCAATAGTCCTATTTTCACATTCGCTAATTCTTCTGACAGCTCGAAGCTCTTATTAAGCCTCTCTAACAAAGTTTTCATTTCAGTTATTGTATTTTTCAATGCCAGAATATCTAAGTATTGCTTTTTAATAATCTCTATATCTTCATGGATATTCTCTGTCTTTAATGATATTTGGGGAGAACTCCTTCTCATGCTTTCCTCTAGAACTTTAAATATGATTTCCTTTAAATTTTAAAACATATTCTAAATAGTTAATTTAAATTCTCTTTTGGTTCCAACATCAGGGCCTATTTAGCAACAGTTTATGTTGAATGCTTTTTTTCCCCCTGTTAATGGGCCAAACTTAATTTTTTGGGGGTGTCTGGGGATTTTTCTGTCTAAAACTGGACATTTTAAATAATATGAGGTGGCAACTCTTGAAATCATATTTCCCTCTTTCTCAGGGTTTGTCGTTGTAGTTATTTGTTACTGTTGCTGTTTGTTTAGTAAGTAACTCTCCTGAGCTAATTCTGTAAAGTCTGTGTTTTGTGTCATCTTAACCTAATGAAGTCTCCCCTTGGTTTGCTAATGATTAAACAAATTTTTTAAGTGGCTGGAACAAATAACTCTCCCATCTTTTGCCAGTGGGGTCTGTGTGTGGTGTGAAGAACACTTTTAAAGCTCAGGCAGGCAGTCTACAACTCTGCCTTAGTCTTCAATTCCCATTTATGCAGAGCCTCAAGATGAGCTAGTGGAGAAAGCTCAGGGCGTGGCCTTCTCAGCTTTTTCCTGGGCATCTACACAGCCCTGGCCTGCATGCAGCTTTATGTGTGTACATGGCTTTCTTACTTCCCAAGGAGGAGCTGGAGCTTTTCAAAAGCCCCCTTATGGACTTCTCATTCTCCACCTTTTCCTTTTACATTTTTTGATCAGCTTCTTGTTAGCTCTTAACTGCTATTACTGCCTCGGGCAACTGTGACTTATTCTTTTTAAAAAACTGTCCCAGGGAAAAGGCCGTTTTTGAAACAAGAGAGGTATGAGTCATATCAAATTAAGGCAAGGTTTGCAATTTGACCTAGACAAGTTAAATATTGATAGCTCTCTAAGAAAGGTGTTTTGGGGAGCTCCAAACCCATTCTACCCGGTTCTCCAGGAGTTGCCACCCTGCTTTTTGTCACTGTGTTTGGGTGGGCGGGGGGGGGGGGGGGGCTCTTTCTCTTCAAGACCTTTATGAAAGTTGGCAGAAAGAGATAGGAATAGGACAAATTAAAACACAACAATCTTACTCTTCCTACTAAGATTCAGCCATTTATCTTGAGTAAACACTCCTTGGATTTTTGCCAGTTTTTGGTTATTTCTAGAGTTTCAGAAATGTTAATTTTGACAATTGTTGCTGGGTTTCTTGTTGCTTTTATGGAGGAGCAAATTTTTAGAAGTTCTTGCTCTATGATTCCTGGAGAAAATAGTCCATCCTCTGTAATGTTTAGAACTTTTAAAAATCTATCAGCATGTATAAATTTTAAAATAAAAACAATAATAATATAAAATAAAATAAATGTTGGCTAAGTTTTAGAACTTTGTATAAACATTGTTTCTCATTCTACATAACTTTAGGAGTAAATAGCAAACTAATCCCTGGAAAGAGCTGTACATCTGTGTGTCCCAAACACAGGATTTCAAGGTAAAATACAGAATACTCAGAATTGAATGTCGGATAAACACAAATAGTATTAGTACAAGTATGTCCCAAATATTAAATGGGATATAATTATATTAAAATATCATTGGTCATTTTTCTATAATTCAAATATAACTGAGAATTCTGATTTTGTTTGTTTTGCCAAATCTTGCAACCCTACTAACAATACAAGATCTGGAACTGCAGGGAACAGGAGAATCTTCCCCACTTCTGTCATAGGCTTCTGGGAAGGTTCTCAGAGTTGTCAGCTGAAGCCATGGTGGAGGTAAGAGAGCCACTGACTGCACACTGGCCTGGGGGCAGGTAAGGTCCTGTGTGGGGAAGGGGAGGAACAAGGTGAGCCAGAGAGAGGGGCGTGGGGGGAAAATGATCTGGGAAGATTTCACTTTATATTTAAAAATTTTCCATGATACGCAGGCTAAATACAAGTATGTATTTCTTTAAAGTATTTTTAAAAATTAAAGTTAAATTTTTTTGTTTAAAGTTTGTATTGAAGTATAACATGCATAAAAGTGCATAAATCATTACATACAGCTTAATAAGTTCACGTGAATAATTTCTTGAGTTTATATCAATTAAAACTATGTTAATTTTTAAACCATGTTCAAGACGGAGCATCTAGACTTTGAAAGCCTTTTTTTTCTCCCTTTCTAGAATCTTCACTTCCTCTTAGAGACCTAGTTACCTCCCCAGCCCCCAGGATTTTGCTCACTTAAATCACTAAAGTATTTTTTTTTCTGGACCATTATATATCAACTGTCAAATGCTGGTTTGAATCATGATCTATCCTGATATGGATATGCCCTGTCTCCTCAACTTTACTGTGAGCTCCTTGTTGTAGGAACCAAGTGTGTTATCTTTACACCCACTCCCTAGCTTTGTGCTCAATGGTTCAATCAGCTTTGAATGATAATGGTGATGACTGGCATTGATGGATACCATATGGAATTAGCTCCTTGGGTGGCCCTTGGAGCGTCCAAGCTTGATTCTGGTTGAGGCAAAAAGAGAGAATTCTTCCCGAGTTCTTTTAGCGCTAGGATTGTTCTCTATTTTCAAGCCATGGGTTTGAGCTGCCCATAAAATACTTCCTACATTGTTTCCAATGCAATCTCCCCCAGCCTCAGATGGGAAGATTGTTTCTGATGAAGTGATAGGCAATTTCCAAACACTTGAGGCTTATTTAGAAAGCTTTGTATACAAAGAACTGAAAGCTGCCAACCGGTTGAAGCCCATATAGTGATGGTTTGAAATCTTGTTTGGTTAAAAGAAAAAATAAAAAGTACTATTGCCTTTAAAACAACCAGAAAATCAATCCAAAATTCAATTTGAAATGATTCCAATTGATTTTCTCACCACATCATCCCAGTTCCTTTGGAAGATAAACAGCCTTAATAAAAATGCACTAAGAAATTTTCGTCTCGAACTTTTCAAGAGGATTCTTCAGTTTTATTTCCATACAAATTTACCAAGTTTTATTCTATTCTATTCTTTTATTCTCAGATCCTTCATTCATATTGGTATAAAGACTGCTAGGAATTGAGTTATCTCCATGCCTCTCAGGTATTTTGCATTTTTAATTGAGACCAGATTTACCCCAACCCTGACTGCATAAAATATCTTCCCAGTTTAGAATTGGGGAAACTTGGGGATGGGCTGTTTTCAGCACAGCAATCCAGAGGTTATTTTGCTGTTGTTCATTATCTATTATATGTCCCCTCGACAGGAGCAATTTTCTTTCTCAGAACTCCTTACTGGACATATCTTTCTAATCAGGCTTTTTCCATAAATCAAGAGCCTTTGCTTCTAGTAACAAAGAAGAAAATTTTCCACTTTCTGTTGTTGGTTAAACCCCTCAACTCCAGTTGAACCCATATATCTTTTCAATAGAAAAAATAACACAAGTCGTATTTGTTTGAATCTTTTCAGGAGCAACAAAACTTTCTGCATATTCTGACAACCTCTGGAGTCAGGCTGCCTGGATCCAAGTACATCTCTTGGATGTACTTGGAACTTGTGGTAAATTACTTGTGCCTTGTGGTAAATTACTTAATCTCTTTTGTTTCCTCCTCTATAAAATGGGGATTATAAAAGAACCAATTTCATAGAGGTGTGGTGAGGATTAAAAGAAATATTGAAAGAAAAACACAGCACACTACATGACACACAACTCAGTGAAACCTCAAGAAATGGTAGCTACTATTTTTGCTCTATTTGGCTTCTTGTTTAAATCCATGCAGTTTTTGGAAATAAAAAAAGTTCAAAGAAATTCCATAGTTGAAGAGAACCAGCACCAAATCTTTGAAACCTCTGTTCTCAGAAATACTCATATTTCTGTTAAAGCCTCACTGTTTTACCGAACGATTGTAGTTGTTTCTTCTCACTTGTATCCCACAAATAAGACCCTTGTCCATTTCTTGAAACCAAATATAACAAAAACCCCTCCAGCAGAAAGTTAGGAAGAGAATGTGAAAGGGAATGAGACCAAAATCAACTAAACAACTTTTGTTCTTTTCCAAATATTTCTGGCAACTCAAGACTAGTGTTAATATTCGTTAAATTGAGTGTATTCAGAGAGATCTGGGGAAATGCTTGTTTTCACACTGAGTTGAAATTTTCAGCTCTGTAGGACGTATACACATTAAACACTCTGACATTAGGGTGAGCTGTTGGTACTCTCCAAAGATTAGCCTGCATGTTAAAAAAAAAAAGCCAAGGGCTTATTATAAAAGTCTTTTTTATCTGCATAGGCAAGATATGCTCTGGGGGTGGATAGAAATACTCTGATTCAGGGGGCAGGAAAAAGTCTTTGTAGGACCACAAAAGTTAAACATACCAACTAATGTCACTAACGATAACTAATAAGCACCTCTGGAAAATTACTCCAAAGGTTGCCCTGACAACACATACATGACAGGGCTTATGTCACATGGCCCAGCAAGTGTGTGAAATCTGTCAAGTAATGGGGCAGTCATCCCAGATGAAGAAACCAGTGGTAGCCTGAAGCTTTTACATATATGTGTTTCTTAGGCAATGAGCAATGTTGTCCATTTTGACTATAATGAGATTACTGCATCCTTCATTTTGCAAAACAACAACAACAAAAAACAAACAAACAAACAAACAAAAAACCCTACTTTTCCAGGAATGGTCAAGATTAAATCTGGTGAATTTTCTCTTTGGATACTTCACTCTTCGCTTGCTATCTTAAAAAATTTTGAGAAATCGATGCAGTTGTTGGTTGTGACACATGAAATGTTCTGGATTTATTATTAGAAGGTAAATCAAAATATATAATAAATGGTCTAATTCACAATTGTGCAGTGAACAACATATGCTACTGTATGATGACCCTGGGTGATGTATCTGTTAGCGGTTTTGAGAGAACTGAGTATGTGTAACTCAGCCCCTTCCTCCTATTTATTTATTTGGAATCTGCCTTTCTGCAGTGAGAGCCTCTATGGTGTAAATTATACAAGAAACTCCTCCCTCCCCTGGATGCCCGTAGATTTCTAGCTCTACCTGTGATCGAGTGGGTGAGTTTAATTCTGAAATACAGTATGAGAAAGCCTTCTGTTGCCACAGAGCTAAACCTCATTCTCCAAACATCTTGCTCCTTTGGGCCTTTATCTGTATGATTCTTGAGTCTTTTTCTCAATTTATTCTGAATTTATGCAGAGAAAAAGAGAGTAATGTTTACTGACCCTTTAAAGCCCCAAACTGCATCATTTATTGAGCAACTACTATATAGAGGTTCTTTGAACATATTTCATTTGATCCTCCCTCTCCCCGTGTTTGGCCTTGGTATTATTCCCTTTTTACAGAAGAATTGAGGTCAGAGACAATCGGTGAGTGTCAGTGAGGGCTAGAACCAGGACTTAAGTCCACAGCCTTCAGATTCCAAAGCTCATCCTCTTTCTGCTCTGTGGTGGTTTCCAAATAATTTTTAGTGGCAGCACTTTTTTTTCCCCTAAAAATGGAATATTTTCAAGGCAAATATGTGAAACAGAAAAAGAGTTGGGATGCTCTGCCTGTCATTTGGGTGTGTGTAGGGGGTGGGGGCAGGAAGGGGATGCTGAGAGCTCCACTTACCTCATTCTCCCAGTCTCCGTTCTCTGTGGTCACCCCTAGGCGTGTCTAGTGTGGCTTTTCAGAGCAGTTTGTAAGCAACTGCCTGTCTGGATCTTCGCTAGGAAATTGCTCAAATGTGGGGCTGATGACGGGTGGCTGACAGTTCTCAGTCCCAGGGACAGCTACAGGGAGCTGCTTGCTGAGAAGGAGTCATTCTCAGGAACCAAACCAAGCCCTGCCTCATGTGCTCTTCGCCTGGGGCTGCCTTGGTTGTGGCCAGCCAGGCTGGGAGGACAGACCTGTGAGGACAGCTCAGCTCTCTTTAAACTGCCCTTCGGGCCAGGCTGGACCAATCCTTCCCTGAGGTGGGGAGTGCGGAAGGGTTGAAGGGAAAAAGCAGATGAGGAAGGAAGGCCACAGCCTCAGGGAGCCTCCTGCCTCAGCTGCACATGAATGGGACATGTGTCTGATGGGAAGGGGAAAAAAACAAGGAAGAAAACTGGTCACGGGTATGATTCTTTCCTTTTGTGTGAGTGGAAGTTTTAATTTAGGAATCCTGCAGACACGCCTGATTGTGGAAAGATTTGGCCATATAGAAAGATTTCCTACTGTTGTCTTGGCTGGAGAGGATATTTGTAAGTTTGCACTAATTGTCAGACATTAGTCATGAGGATGTTGTAGCGGATGAAGTCAGCATCACGACCCTACATGAGGGCAGAGCCGGCTTCAGTCACAAGATGTTTCTGTGAATGTTTTTTTCCTTCATTTCCTTTCAGAGGAGAGTAATTTCGGAGCCTTTCTAGCAACCGAGTCTTTGTTCAGTAACTAAGAAACATCACTGCATTTAAGCCTCTAATAATTACTCATATGACTCTCATCTTAGACAGGTTTTGCATTTCTTGTTTTAATTTAAGCAGAGACTGCTTCCATTCTAGAAGTCCTCTGTGATTTTAATTTACATTTTGATGGATTCTGCATGCACAAGCTCGATGTTTTTTTATGTTTTTAATTTTTCAATTATAGTTGACATACAATATTATATTATTTTCAGGTGTACAACATAGTGACGAGACATTTATATAACTTAGGAAGTAATCACCCTGATAAGTCTAGTACCCATCCTGACACCATATGTAGTTATTATAATATTATCGATATATTCCCTATGCTGTACTTTACATCCCTGTTACTGTTTTTATAACTGGAAATTTATACTTCTTAATCCTTTCACCTTTTTTACCCATCTCCCCAACCTCAGATGTTATTTTTCACTATGAGTGGATAAATGGTGTGCTCTGAAAATCAACAGAGGACTCACCTGTCCCCTTCAGAAATATGGAAGAAAAACTCAAGGATTTGTTTCAGTAATAATCTTGAGAGGCGATTGATCCAGTTATTAGTAATGTGTAATGAATTGCCCCCAAATTCAGTGGTTTAAAACAATCGTTTAATTTTGCTTATGATTCCGTGAATCAGATTTGGAAGCAGTTCTCATTGAGGTCTCTCAAGCCATCGCTGTCAGATCTTGGCTGGGGCTGCAGTCATCCAAAGGGTTGGCTGAGCTGGGTGTCCAGGGTGGCTCATGGCTCATGCACATGGCCAGCAGTTGGTGCTGGCTGTTGACTGAGAACTTAGTTGAACCTCACCAGAGGCCTACATGTGGCTTCTCCTATGTGGTAGTCCCCTGTAGCTGGACTTCTTACACAGTGGCAAAGATAGGCTTCCCCAGAATGAACGTCCTAAGGGGACCAGTCAGAAGCAGCGTGTCTTTTTCTGACTTACCCTCAGACGTTATGCTGCATCACTTTCACTGCATTCTGTTGATAACAACTGAGTCACTAAGATAGGCCCAGATTCAAGGGGAAGGGACGTAGACACTACATCTTAATGAGAAGGAATTTTCATTTGCTATACACATCCTCCAGAATGATGAGCACCAAAGAGAATTAGACTACTCCTCCCTCTCATAGATTGTCTAGCTAATTAAGTACTGAATTTTTCCTATCTTTTCTCTTCTTTGTCCCTATACTGAGGAAAAAAATTTTATCCAGTTTTCCTTTTTTATCTTTAAGTTCTCAGTTCACAGGAGAGAAACAAATGTATCTCTGCAGTTTATTCATTTATTCTTTCATTTGACAAATGTATTAGGGTTTTGGCACTGTACCAGAAGCTAGGACTGCAAATGGTTGCCCATCCTCAAGAGACTCATGATGTGGCAAAGTAAGAGAGAGAGAGAGAGAGAGAGAGAGAGAGAGCGAGAGAGAGCGAGAGCGCCGTGTGCTTTTGGTGATTCTATAGCTGTTTGTATGCAACTTGCAATAATAACAACTATACCCATGGTAAGGTCTTACAATGGTATAGAATTGGAAGGCCACAGTTATTCTGAGATTGGAGGAAGAAGGAAGGAGAGGCAGGATTTAAAGAGCCTGTCATTGGGGCCTGTCATTCCAGCAGTGTCAGGGCCTGGACCTCAAAGCCGCCTGGCTCAGAATCAGGTATCTGGGCTGGAGGAAGAGAAATGTAGGAAGAGATTCATTCTGGAAATGTTAACTTTCTGCTCCCTGCCTAGAACTCTACCTGGAAGGGAATAGATGTGGATAGACACTATTCGACAAGGAAAGCAAGACTCAAAATCTGATGAAATGATAAATGATTTAAATTATACAATAATCTGACTTCTCCATGTCTGGTTCCTCTTCTCATTGTTAGTAAACTGTCAACAACTCTAAGTAATTAGTGAAATGTTCAAAGTCAGTGTTGTTCAAGCTACAGAGTGGGCATGTCTCTTTTCATTTAATTATCTATTCAGTAAGTATTGATTACCCACCATGTGCTAGGAACATGCTGACCATTAGGGATGAATTGGTGAACATGACATATCATATCAACCTTGTTTTCGGAACGTAGTTCTGTTTTGGTCACATGTGCCAACCTCGCTTAAAGGGAGTCGGTTGATATTCAATCTAAAACCAACAGAAGTGGTCATTTCTGGAACGTCAAACCCTCGCATGGTGAGAATTATACCTGGTGAGTCCTGGGATGCTGGTGCTAATGCTGGGACCACCAAGACTTTCCGGTCTCATGGGATTCACTGTGCACTCCGTTTGTGCAGCACATTGCCAGGTTAAAATGTTGACTTTGAATAAGAGTGCAAAGATCAGAAGGCTCAGTGGTGCACCAACACTAATATTTCTCCCAGGGGTCATGAGGAAAATCAATTGGCCATTAGCAGAATACTGATAAAGACAAGCGTTCTTCTTGAAACAAAAGTTAACTGGGACTATCCATGATGGAAAACACATCCCATTATATTTTCTAAAAGCGAAAAATCTCAGAGAACAAAGAAATTCTCAATGTTATAATCCCCTTTGTTCTTCTGATTAAAATATGATTCTCCCTCCTTTTGTAAGAAGCGTATCTTAATCTATTTTCAGATACATATTTTACATTGTTTGCTGTGACTCACCTTGTTTTAAAAAAATGTATATTCAAGTCTCTTTTCAAATATGTGTTTACAGGTAAGTAAAAGAGCCTCACTCTGCTGTAGATTTTAAAATAATTTCTGGAAAGGTGGAGTGGGCAGGGGAAACAGGTGTATACTCATGTATAAAAAGAAAATGTAAAACTGACGTTTCAAGAACTGAGGTGTAAGGGTTCCTGGCTTCTGCTGGTGGTCAACTCCTTCATTTCTTCCTCTATGCAGCTCTATGCATTTTGTAATGGCAAAAGCCATATTTCAAAATTTCTGCGTCTATGGCATTTGGCAAATTGTAACCTCTTGGACCTCAGGCTTCTAAGCATGTGCCCACAGAGACTGTAGAATCAGAGATAATGGTAGGAAAATTGGGGATATTGGCATATGCTGGTTATTTCTTGCAGCCTTCTAGAAAGGGATAATATAAGGGGCAAGTTTAGATGAAAGTGCAGAATGGGAAAGAAAATAGAGTCTTGCAATATAGACTTTTCCTGTTTATAACCTGCAATCTAAGTTGACTTAAAGTCCTATAATTTTGAGACTTTCAAGGTTAGAAATCCCAATTTTGTACAAAACTGATGCAAACAAACAAAAAAAGGTAGAAAAGAAAGGTATTTAGTAGGAGGTAAGACTTATAGGATTGGGATAAAAGCAAATCTGATTCCCCACTTAATTTCCTTAGTATTTCTCATCAAACATTCTTCATAAGACAAGAGGCACTGTCTGGCTTAGATGTGCCTGGAAAGGCTGGGATTCCAGGTGGTGCCTCCTCTACTTGAATGGTGTATCAGTTGCCTCAGGTGGAGGCCATTAAACTTTGGGCTTGAGAGTGAGCACAGCATAGAGAAGCTTGGAGGAGGCAGGGACTGTGGAACTCACAGACCTCATTCATGTAAGGTTGTTGGCCATTATGGGTCCCTAGAATCAACCAGAAGTGAATTCCAAACCTAACTGACAGAAGTCTGGGACTATTGAAGCCCAAAAGTAGTACTGAAGCCATAGAATTTATACCTGCGGAAAGTGGGCTGCTAAATCCAACAGCCTCTAGGAGGGCATCTGCTCCACTACTCACCTCAGAGGTGGCCATGGAGGCCAGGAGGCAGGGGAGGTCTTCCAGGAGAGTAGAACCTGGGAGAGCCAAATTGGCTGGGTCATGGGACAATACTTGCTATTCCTGTCCTGCAGGAAATAATATGTGCTATGGACCAATAACAATAGTCACTTTTCTGAATCGGAGATTTTATTGGATTTATCTTATTTCTTCTTGATGAGGCTTTAAGTTATTTTCACTCATGGAGGGACTATGTATATTTTGTATATTTGGTGAAAGCACAAACATCTTTTGAACACGTGATGAACCTGTGTGTGTACAGATATTGGAAAGCCAAAGAAGTGGACTGTGGAAGACAATGTTGGGTAGTTTTCAGCCCAGTGACGTTTTTCCCTTTTTTTTCCTTCCCAGCAGAGCCATTGTTTTGTTTGAAAGTGACTCAGACAAGGGAACTCTTCCTAATTTTAAGGATAAATACTGTTGTTTTGTGAGAAGTATGGTAAATTCATTCCCTTTGCCATTGGTGAGTTTTATCAATGGGCCTGAATGTCATTCTGGCTGATGAGAAGTGGCTTTCTGAGGATGGTTTCTAGGGAGAGAGAGAGAGGGAGAGGGCAAGGGAGAGAGAGCGCACGTGTGCGGGAGAGAGAGGGAAGACACATCTTATTTTAGTGCAGCGCTTTGTTATTTGTGGATATGACTCCTGGAATGGCCTAAGACTCCTTGCATCTATGGATGCTCTCCCGTGGGTAGTCCAATACAAGAAGAACCCAGGTCCTTGTTGATGTCATTGAACCAAGTTAACTCATCTCCAAACTTCTTGTGATGGAAAATAATGTTTTCCTAATGTTTAAACCAGTTGATTGAGGCTTATAATTATTTGCATTATAATTCCCATGGAGCATAAACAAGGAAAACTACAGGTATTAATGGAAATTATATTCAATATCTGTATCTGATAAGGAAAGGTCTGACAGAAGAGACTTGTGGATAAATTACCATTGGCTTGCTTGGTAAAAAAATAGATGAATGGTGTTGTCTTCCAGAAATCATGATACACATTTATTATCCGTGGAGTCACTGAACATGGTTTGCTGAAATAAGCAATATGCAGTCTGATTAGATTTTTGGAAGAGTCGCTTTTGAGGAGAGCTGTGCCATGTTTTTTCTTTCAGAAACTCTATTCTGAACAAGGATAGGAGGTAGGTCATTTGTCATTCTTCCTCCTTGATAAGAAGGAAGCAATCCTGTGTCTTCATTTGAGCTGAGCAGTATAATAATCTAGTAAAACTTCCAACTTCACAAGAGCGATTTCCATCTGCTGCAAAGTTCCAGACAGCTTGCTGAATCAGACCGTTCACCATCATGATCCACCTGTTATCAGGAGAACAAACAGCTCCTTCTACTAGGTCCCCAGTACTGATTTCCAACCTACTTTCCATGAGTTAAAATAAGATTTAAAAGACAAAGTTGGGGATCCTACTCAGCAATGAGAATGAAGTACAACCACATGCAACAGCATGAGTCTCACTAATGAGAAAAAAGCCAGACATAAAACAGAACATGCTGTATGATTTCTTAAAGTACAAAAACAGGCAAAACTAATCTTGGTGTCAGAAGTCAGGAGAGTGGTTACCTTGAGAGTGGTTACGTGATGATATACTGCTGGCAGGGGGAGGTATGGAGGAGCCTTCTGGGTGGCTAGGGATGCTCTGATTCTTGAGCTGCGTGTTGGTGACACAGATGTGTGTATTTTCTGGAAAAAAAATATATCGGGTCCCATGTAAAACATGGGTGAGACAGGTGGCAGTTTCTAGAAAAATAAATGTGGTATCAGGTAGATAATCCCATAGATCTTTACTGTAACCATTAACCTATTTCCAAAGTAAAATGGGATTTCTGTACAGAAAAACTAAGAATATAGAATCCAAGTTTCATTCAAATAATGTTACATCTCTGCACATATTTTTCATTGTTTTCAGCAACTTGGTTGGGGAGGTTAGCACAGGCTAGGTGCAGCTGATTTTCTTTTTGGTGTTTGTGCCAGAAGGATGCTCGTTCTTCTGGACTCCCAAGGATTAGAGGCTCTCCTCCATGTCGAAGACGGGGACAGAGCAGAGGTGATGTGTGATTCCTCATACCGTGAATGAAGATGGCAACAAACAAAGCCCTGGGTATTCATTCAGCCAGCGTTTCTGAAGCATCTTCTAAGCACCAAGCACTCTACAGGCAATAAGGGCATGAACATTCAAGACTTAGTTTCTTCCTCTGGTTTTCTCTTAGTCTAACCAGAAGCTGTTTGAATTCAACCCATTCACACAAACCCGTGTTTTTGTTTTTTATTAAGTTAATGGAGTATAACAAACATATTTTAAACAAATATGCAGACTTTGCAACATGTTATTATAACATAAGTAATATTATACATTGTAATAAACATAACTTTTTTAAAATGGAAATTTTTATTGAGATAATTGTAGATGCAGAGACCATAACACACCGTGCCTAATTTCCCCCAATGGAAACCTTTAGCAATATCATAGCATTAAATCACATCAGGGATATTGACATTGATACAATCTACCTCTTATTCAGGACAACCCCTCTTTTAAGAAAATTTTCTTTTCTTAGAATTAGCTACAAATTGTTTCCAAAGTCTCTGTCATCCCCTTTGCATGTTAAAAGCTGCACATGTAGGGACGTGTGTAAGTGGACCTGGAGTCAGACAGACTTGACTTTGAATTCTGGCTCCCCGCTTGCTCACAACGTATTCACTCTTTGTAAACCTGTTTCCTCATCTGTAAAGTGAGAATAATACTGGAACCCACAGCCAAGGTGGCTGTGACGATGAAGCGAGATGAGTCGGTGAGGTTGTGAAGATTTACACGTGTAGCTCCCTGCACTCAGCCTGGCACACAGAACGTGCTCCGTCAACATTTAGCTATCACGAAATCTCAGTGTTGCTATAGCTCCACATCTCTCCGAAGGCCCTGGTATCCTTCCTTCTTGTTTGTATCTATGCTCTGTGCTTGTTACATTAGGTGCTCCTTAAAGCAGGGCCGCAAATTCACCGTGCATTAGAATTATGTGTTTGGTAAAACAGTTTCCTGGGGCCCGCCTCAGAAGGTCTGAGGTGGGCTTGAAAATTTGTATTTCTAACAAGTTTCCAGGTGATGCTGATGTTCCTGGCCTGGACCATACTTTGAGAACCACAGGTCAATTAGAGCAATGCTTCTGAAGCTTGGCTCCATTTCAGAATCAGCAGGTAGCCCCAGCAGAGATAATTAACTCAGAGTCTCAGGGGACTGGACCCCAGGATGTGGGACTGACCCTTGAACAACATGGGTTTGAACTGTACCAGTTGACTTATACTTAGATTTTAAAAACCTGCATTTAAGTGGACCTATACAGTTCCCACCGTGTCATTCAAGCATCACCAGTATTTCAACTCTTCAGATGAATCCATATGCATACAGAGTTTATAACCACCATATTATGTCAACCAAGACAAACGAAAAAATTCAGGGGCAGAGTAAGGGGCTTGGAGTATGATCCAAAATTCCTGTATGTCAGGCAGTCGTGACCAGGGCTGACTGCCAAATAGCAAAAGAAGCTCTGTGTATTTATGAGGGGGCATTCTCAGGTGTTGAAAGCACGGGAATTGTTCAATTAGGTGCGTGCTGGGCACGTGCAGCTGTGAGGAAAACACCAGTGAAGAAGCTTCTGCGTAATTGGGAAGCTCCTGGGCCGACTGCAGTTGCCACTGAATATCAGTTAAGACAGAGCTCTGGCTGGGCTCCATGCGCTCATTATGAACTCTGCAAAAGCAGGGACAGTTCGAGCACAGAAACCAAAAAGAGTGCCTTAAAGCCCCATGAAATTCTCTGCACAAGCCTGCTTTCCTAGGACTGTCTGAAAACGGAGAAGTTTTGTTGCTTGGTAAGTGTTTTTTTGTTTTCCTTTTCTGTTGTTGTTTCCAAATGTATTCCTTTGATGAAAATTTAACTCTAGTTGGTTAAGGATAGCCTGTGTTTACGGAGCACTTATATTTTTTGAGATACTTTTCATGCATTATTTAACCCTTCTAAAACCCCACGAGTTAGGTACTCTTATTATTGCAGTTTCATAGGAAATGGAAGCACAAAGTGGGTAAGTAACATGCCCAAGGTCACATATTCACCAAGTAGCAAAACTAAGATTCATATACAGGTTCTGGGTCCAGGAGCTTTCACTACACCAGCTGTGCTCACAGCAGTGTGGTCTGGGGACCCTGGAAGGGTTTACAGACCTGTAAGGGGTGTTCTAGAGATTAAAACTATTTTATAGTACGATTAAGATGTTATCCCATTTCACTCTCATTTTCACAGAGGAATTTTCCAGAGAATATCTGATGTGTGATGAAATCATTGCTCTGTATGTGTACTTTTCCTGTGTTTTTAATTTTTTTCAGTTTTAATTTCTATATAAATTTCGATATAAACATCAAAAGATATAACCCATGTAAACGAAAGCTCTTTGGCGTTCTCAATGCTTTTAAGAGTTGTGATGGGTTCCCGAGAGCAACAAGCTGGAGAACTGGCGCTACCTCTGAGGTGCACGGTGTTGCCCTCGTGAAGTCCCAGCCTGGAGGCACGCAGGGTATCATCCAGCCCAGCTCCATCATCTCACAGAGTAGGAAACTGAGATTTAGATTTCATGTGGTTTACAAAGTGGTCACGTGAGCCGCAATACCAGAACGAGTCCTGGGCCAGCTTTTATGCATTTTGTTTCCGTTAAAAGATTAACTGAGATGTGTTAAAATTTTTAAGTGTTTATTTGAGCAAAAATCGATTCAAATAGGGCAACATCCAATCTAGCAGACTGAAAGAAGCTCTGAGGAGCTGTTTAAAATGGAACGCTTTTGTAGGTAGAAGGGAGCAGGAATGAGGAAGTTACAGGGCAAAAAAAGCAGATGGCAGGGATCTAGCAGATTATTCAGCTCCTGCTGAACAGGTGATCCCTGATTGACTGGTTTAAGATTGAATTTCTGGGAGAGCCAAAACTGCAATGAGTTAACTTGGTTTGGTGACATGGGACTTGGCAAATGCAACTCCATTTGGGGCCTGTTGCCGTGTTTTTAACAATTCCCACTGATGCGTTTGAGACCAGGAGACAGGTGTGCCTAGATTACTAGCAGATGCGGGAATCCTCTTCTGCGTTCTGTGGCACAGTCTTACGTAGAAGGCTGATCCCCTCGTGGTTTTGGAATCCCGCCATCATGTTCATGGCGCTCACATGAATCTCTCTTTTTAAGGAACGGTTCTTTTCGCAGAACATTTCAAAGCGAATAAACATACATCAATCAGTGTGGAGTAGCAATCAGTTCCCTATTCGTGCAAGCCGGTGACCCAGAGGCCCCCGGTGCCCCGTGAAAGTAGCCCAGGGACAGGGACGCCGCATGGGAGGCCTGGCCTCCCATTACACGCTGTAAACAGCCTTTCAGACTTTCTCTTTCTCTGAGAGGCCGCTGGAATGATGTTTCTCATTCTTTCCAAAGTACAAGAGGCCAGCAAAGTTAAAGCAGGAATGAAAAAAACTTCAGTGTTCAGAGGTGGAGGTTCTTACCTCAGCTAGGGTTAATGAGAAATAATATGGGGCACCCTCAGATTGTAAACACCTCATTCTTGCACAGCCCACCGCATCCTCAGTCTTCACCCTCAAGGTCCACCTGTTTCCTCACGACTTGCCCCTAAAAGGCAACAGAAGTATTACAGGCCGATGGCACCCCCTGGAGGCCAGTGTGGGGAACTATGTGGCCAGTCCTGGCAACCACCTCAGCCTTCTCCCCACTTTCCAGGGGCTACCAACCGGGTCAGATTTCCTGACTATCCTCTCTCTTCCCTCTCTTCCCCACCGCTCCCCCACATATATGTGTGGACCCAGACGCATGCATACCCCTCTTTAATCCCTAGATAATCTCAACTCTTAACCAGTAATTGCGAGGGGTGGGGGCGGCGGTGGGGGGAGTGGGAATCCATCTCCCTCTTTATTCCATTGTGTTGCCCAAGATGAATTCTCGCCACATCTGACAAGGCTCAGATGAGTGTTAGTGAAATTACTAATGGAAAGAAGTGGTATTGGCTTTGACGTAAAGTTGAGCGCAGACAAGATAATCCCTCAAGGCTTGACCTGGGTGCCAGGATCCCAGGCAAAGTGAACAACCATCTTGGTGCATGGGATTGAGAGACTTCCTTCGCCATGGGACTGTAAGCGCTAAACTTGGTACGGTTCTAGGAAAACACAGTCGGTCACCCTTCTGCTGGGACTCAGTGGCAATCTGGGCTTTCTCCTCCATTCGATCAGGAGAAGCAGATAAGCTCTGAGAGAGGAAACAAAGGAAAATAAGCACCTCTTACCACCTACGGGGGGACACTGACTTTCACAGACGTTTAGGAAGGTGTGTACAGTACACTGAGTTAGATTTAATGCTGGCATCGATTGTTTTTGAATCTCTCATAGTAAAATTCCTTAAATAACAAAACATCCGGATATTCCCCCAAACAGTCATTTTTATTTATGTACATTTCGTGTAATTTCTTATTACTCTAAATAGCTCATGCATCTCATGAAAGCTAAAAGGTAACGACTACCTTTTTAAAACTGAGATATAATTGACATATTAACATTAGTTTCAGGTGTACAACATAATGATTTGATTTGGTATATATTGTGAAATGATCACCACAATAAGTCTAGTTAACATCCATCACCACACAGTCACAAATGGTTTTCTTGTGATGAGAACTTTTAAGATTTACTCTCTTAGCAACTATCAAACATACAATACAGTATTAACTATAGTTACCATGCTACACATTATATCCCCAGGACTTTTAACGTTATGATTGGAAGTTTGTACCTTTTGACCACCATCACCCATTTTGCACACACATCTCCCTTTCTGGCAACCACCAATCTGTTCTCTGTATTTACGTATTTTTTTTATTCCATATATTCATGAGATCACGTGATATTTGTCTTTCTCTGTCAGACTTATTTAACTTAGTAAAATGCCCGCAAGGTCCATCCATGTTGTCCCCAAATGTCAAGATTTCCTTTTTTATGGCTGAATAATATTCCTGCACACACACACACGTGTGTATGTGTGTAACATTTTCTTCATCCATCGATGGACATTTATGTTGCTTCCATATCTTGGCTACTGTAAATAATGTGACAATGAACATAAGGTGCATATATTTTTTTGAGTTAGTGTTTTCATTTTTAGATAAATACCTAGAAGTAGAAATGCTAGATTATATGGTAGTTCAATTTTTAATTTTCTGAGGAAGCTCCATACTGTTTTCCATAGGAGTTGTACCAATTTACATCGCCACCAATAGTGCGCAAGGGTTCCCTTTTCTCCACATCCTTGCCAACATTTATTTCTTATCCTTTTAATAATAGCCATTCTATCAGGTGTGAGGTAATAGCACCTTCTGGTTTGGGTTTGCATTTCTCTGATGATTAGTGATATTGAGCACTTTTTCATATATCTATTGGCCATCTGTATGTATTCTTTAGAAAAGTGTCCACTCAGATCCTCTGCCCATTTTTCAAATGTTTGATAATTTCCTTTGCTGTGCAGACATTTTAGTTTGGTATAGCCCTATTGTTTATTTTTGCTTTTGTTGCTTTTGGTGTTAAACCCAAAAAATTATCCCCAAGACTGAAGTCAGTGAGCTTATCCTATGCTTTCTTCTAGGAGTTTAGTGTTTTCAGGTCTTACATTCAAGTCTTTAATCCACTTCGAGATAATTTTTGTGGATGGCGTAAGATAGTTGTTCAGTGTCCTTCTGTTGCTTGTGGCTGTCCAGTTTTCTCAAAATCACTTATTGAAAAGACTGCCCTTTCCCCATTGTATATTATTGACTTATAAATATATATTCTTAAATATACAATCCCCATTGTATATTCAGTGTATATTTTTTGTCATTAATTAACTGACCATATGTACATGGGTTTACTTCTGGGTTCTTTATTCTGTTCCATTGATCTGTGTGTCTGTTTTTATTACTATAGCTTTGCAATAAGGTTTGGGAAGTGTGATGCCTCCAGCTTTGTTCTTTTCCTTAAGATTGGGCTTATTTGCAGTCTTTTTTGGTTCCATATAAATTTTAGGATGGTTTATTTTATTCCTGTGGAAAAAAAATAATGTCATTGGAATTTTGATAGGGATTGATTTGAATCTCTACATTGCTTTGGATTAATGGCTACTTTTAATGAGTGCTTTCATGTACTCCTCATAATAACACTGCCTTTTTATTGTACCCAATTGATGGAAAAGGAGCTGTTGTAGGCAGATAATTTGCCCAAAGCAAACGGCAGAGAGACATTTGCACCCAGGTCTCTCTGACCACAAAGCCTGTGCTCTTAACCTCATATTTCATTTGTTTTGCTCATGTTCTCTTATCAAAACAACACATTGCTCGAAATTTTATAAGCATCCGCCCCCACTCCTATCCCTAAAATTTGTCTGTAGTCTAAAATTCATCCCTCTCCAATTTCTTTTCTCTGGCTTAGAATTTCATTCTCTGATAAAGTGCAAATGTCTTGTAAATTTCTCAGTCTGCCAGGAGATTTCAGACTTAAACTGCAGTCACACCTTGAACTGATCCTTATGGGGAACCAATGTAGAGAAGCCACAAGTGTCATCTGGCCCTGATGGGGCAGGGATGTGACTTCCTGAGAAAGATTCCAAATGCCATATAGGGCCGTGTTAGCTACGGCATTTAGAGAAAACTATAGATTTTATCCTTTCTGAGTTCACTTTTTATCCCTTTGTGTTTATGTACTTCCTGATTCCTTACATAAATTCAAACAACACAGAACAGAATGAAGCTGAAAGTGAAAGTTTCTTCTTCCACACCTCAAATCATATGCCTCATTTAATATTTCTGTAAATATTCTTCTTAAAATAAAATTCAATCACATCCTTTTCTACTTAGACTTAAGAATTTATTTTTTAAAGAACTTTTTTATCCACATCGGATGAGATCACATTAAGCTGTCATCTCAAGAAAATACAGGAGAAGACAACAGATTTCTCTTTTTTAAATAAAGATGACAGGTATAAAATAATCAGATTGCGTGGGAAATTGCTTTGGCTATTAGCATTTTATTTCTATTAGCTTCTGGGAGTTAAATTAGCAGATTGCATTTTTCATAGCTCTGAATAAGGATCAAGTACACCTACGTGCCTCCATTAAGAAGTCATCGGGTATCTTTCTAGCTGGCTATTGCCAGATTATGCACTGACCTCTCCAGGAGTCTGTTGACGCAGGAAGGAAAAAAACAAAGACGCAGAAGTCATAGATTACATAACTTGACTTGTAAGAATTGAGGCTCCCCAAACCCAGAACCATGAGGTCTGGGTGATATGAACAAACATGCTCCTTCCTTACCTTCTGGCCCAAGAGGTAGAAACCCCTAAATTTTAGGGTCCTTTGACCTGCTGATTTCTCTCTGTATTATGGGCCTCAAGTTTCAGGAGTACATCCATGAAGAAAAGGGAGTCAGCCCATGTGCCCTTGGGATCTCATGTTCCTTTTGTGTTGCTGGGCATTGATTCTGCAGTAAAGCAAAAGGAAAGTTAAAAAGAAATAGTAACCAGAGAATACAGTGGAGTACATATTTTTGCAGAGCTTTTCCTAAGCTATGATCTCTTATACTTTTGTAGTTTTGTTCAGTTTTTCTAACTAGTTTAAACTATTTAGTGGTTAAACAGTTGTGACCTTTCAATTGCTAAACATATAATGTGACGGTGCATTTTTCCTTGTTCGTTACTCTGTGTTCTTCTTTAGCTCCTATTTTTTGAACAGATGAACTTTATTCCAATATCAAAGTTTCACCTAAAACTCCCCATTTTTTTGTTACTTGAAGCTTCATCAGTTGAGAACTTGGAGCTTATCAGGCTTTTCTACACTCATGTGGGAGACCTTGTGGGTTTGCAACTCATTTGCCATGAGAACCAATGATGTGGAAGGGGCCAACCCTGATTCCGGGCCTACCACATGGATACGGAGAATTTCAGATTCCTTGGCACCCAGTTAGTTTCATGTAAGGACACAGAGTGGAAGGAGATGTGGAAGATAGATTTTGTTAAAATGACATTTCCTTTTTGAAAAATAGATTTCATATTCATAAAAAATATATGCATTGAGCACTCGCTGTGTAACAGGTACTCTTCTAAGCACAGGGGACACGTCAGTGAGAAAAGACAAAGTTCTTGACCGTGTGAAGTTTACTTCCTGGTGGGGAGAAATGGATAATAAACAAGTGAATATATTACCTACGCTGTTGGAGTTTTAAAGTTAGGAACAATGTGCTTTTGCCACAAGTTTAGAAAATGCAGAAGAGCAGAAAGCAAGAAACGAGGTTACCTTTCCAAGCTCCCTCTACCACCTTTCTCACAGGTAACCACTATTACAGTTTACTGTGTATTCTTCCAGATTTTTATTTGGCTTTTACAAATATATATTCATTTATTGTGTGTGTGGAGGATGATCATAAAATAGATATTGTGCTTCAAATTCCTTTTTTTTTTCCCAAGTGGGCTGTTGGATGTTTGGCTCAGGGGCTCAGAAGAGTGATGGAGTCTGGGAAATCAATGTGCAGGTCCTCTGACAGGTGTATGGTCATTGAAGCTGAAGGCCTAGGTGAGATCACACAGGGAAGAGTACGGGGTGAGAAGAGAACCCAGGGCTGAGTCGGGAAGACTGTCCACAGTTAAAGACCCAGCGGAAGAAGGAGGCATTTGCTTGACCCTGAGAGTAAATGCCTCCTTATATTTTGTGGCCTAGACATTTCCCTCGCTTCCACCTAGTGGAAGAGAGCAAGAACGAGGATCAGGAGAGAGTTGATCATGAAAGGCAAGAGAAGAGAACTTCTTCAACAAAGAAGCAATGGTCATCATTTTCAAAGTCTGCTAAGAGAACAAATAAATCAGGCACTGAGGGAAGGTTTGGATGTATCTGTGTGCCTAGGCGGTGTGTCCTGTGGGAGTCAGACAGGAGGATGTGTTGGCCTTATGCCATTTTATAGACGCCCCCGTGCCCTTCTCTTTCTTCACTATTCCAGACTGAGCAGTCCTGAGTGTTACATCTCTCCTCCTGGAGCCTCACATGTTGGTCATCTTATCCTTTCTGAGAGGTGCTCTTCGTTTAATGTGTCACAAACCCCAACCTCTGTTGAATATGCTTGATAGAGATGAGTAGCTGAGAAGTCTGTAGGATGTGCAGGCCCCTGCTTTTCAGAATAATGAGTACCAGGAAGATCTTTTTGCATGTAGGACCCAGAACAGTGCCTGGTGCACAGAAAGTACACAACTGTTGCTTAATAGAAACCATGGTTAAAAGATAGGCTCTGGAACCTGACAGACCTTGGTTCAAAAAGTCACTACCTATGCGACTTCAGGCAAATTACTTAACCTGTCTGAGCCAGTTTCCTCATTTGCAAAATGAGGACCATAACGAAACCTCATACGGTTATTTTAAGGGCTAAATGAGATAATACATGTAAGGGGTTTAGCGCAGTGCCTAGCAAATATTAAACATTTAATCATAGCACTTTCTGCAGCTGTTGTTATTATTTTTATTAGATTTTTGTTGTTGTTGTATTCTTCTAGTTTTCCCAGAAAGCACTTGGATTCCAGATTGGCAGTCAAATTTGTCCTCAGTCTGAGTGAGGGAGGCACTTAAGTCTAACCTGACATCTTCCTTCTTTAGACAATTTTCTCTGTGCTCCTTAATAGCCTGTACACATTCGTATCACTGCTCTGAGCATACAGCATTATAATTCACTTGTCCATGTGTCAGCTTCACTGGACAATGAAATCCTTGAAGGACCTGGTACCAACAATATTTAGCACATAGTAGGAGCTAAAAAAAAAAGGGGGGGAGAGGGTTATTAAAGGCATAAAGGAATGATAGCTCATGACTAATTCAGGTCGAAAATAGAGCAACCATGCAGACACACCCCTAAATTCTTGCTCGAAGCAAGGATACAAATGGAGGCCACATACTATGTACCTAAATATTTTAGAGTTATGTATAAAGTCACACCCACAGACATCCTCTGTTCTTACCCAGTGCCCTTGATCCTGATCCTGGAGGACAGAGGAATGGCATTCTTCCCCTGGGCAGCCCTGCTCCCTGCGACCTCGAGTGGTTTCGTGGACCTGCTGGGGTGAGGTAGGGAGAGAGCAGGGAGCAGGTGGAAGCTGGGCCATGGTGCCGGCACCCAGGTTATTTGGATCCACTGAAACCCATGTGAACCCAGAATGGAGACTGACTTGTCAAGATCCCCAGGGAGCCAAGGCCTCCCAAAACTATCCCACCTGAGCGGAGGTGAGGGAGAGCACAGCTATCTTTCTGCCCAGACACCAACTTGAGGTGATCTGGGGTATGTGACTTTAACCAAGGAGCACCCCCTTCTGTCATTTCCCAGGGCAGAGACCACAAACCTCCACTTTTCTTCCTCCCAACATCTTGTCATCTGAGCACCCCAGTCAGAGGACATGTTCCTCCCTCCAAAACCTCGTTCGTTCAGTTGGTCATTGAACTTTCGAAAGTTTCTCAAAAAGAAAACAAATGTGTTGTAGAGCTTGTGATCTGCAGACCCTTCTAAGAGGCTGAACCCCCACCCTCACCTCAGTGCAAGGACAGTGGTGGTCATGTGGCCATTTCTCCATTGAGAACAGTATCTGTGAGTTCACAGTACAGAAAAGTCATTGCTCATACTATTCCGTCAGGTTTTTATTTTTCTTGAGCGCTACCAAGGGCCAGGCCCGGTGCAAAAGGCAGGGACATAGTGCTAAATGACACAGACCAGTGGGTGTTCAGGGAGTTTGCAGCCTGGCTGCGAAGACAGATGCTATGCAAGCCACTGCAATCGAGATAAGTGTTACAAGAAGGGAGGTCCAGGGTGTAATAGCCAAAGCAGGGACCAGATTGGGGAAGCGCCTCGCCCAGGGTCACACAGCTAGTGAGTAGCTGAAGTAGGAATGATGCTGGACCTCGTTGGTCTGACTCCTGGATCCCTGCCCGTTTCCCCATCACCACCACTGTCAACCCAGAGCTCCGGGGCTGCCTCAGATGGAAACCCCCAGCGGCAGCTCCCAGACATTTTTCAGTGAACACATTTTTAAGAACCAGAAAGGGACAGTGTCCTTGGGCCATTTACATCTCACTTCAATAGCACCTCGGGTGGGCTTGAGATGTATTACTGACACAGCCTGAGCAAGATGAAGGCCAGCGGCTGGGCCTCTCAGCCCCAGGTGCAGGGCCTGCAGAGGGAGAAGGTGTTGCTACTGGGCTGATGAGAAACAGACTCATCTTTGACAGTAGGTCAATGTGCCTGACACTTGGTGGCCTTATGAGGGACCTGCAGTAGGAATATCAGCTAGGAACCACTTAGAAAGAATTCTGGTGAGATGGCAGCATGTGGGAAGAGAAAACCCTCATAGTAAGAGGCTGTGGGCTGCACCCCTGGAATGGAAGGGGAGCATCACCAGGAACAGCCCGCTGAAATAGAGGAGCATCCCTGCAAGATGAGGGACAGCTGAAGGGTCCGAGAGAGGAGCCACCAAAGAAACCAGAGGGACTACAGAGAGAGAAGGACCTGCAAGTATCGGTCAGGTCCAGGTTATGGGGAGCCACTTATACCTGCTCAAACCAGGTACAAGAGAGGAAGAGAAACTGCCCCCCTCTTTTTTTGGAAGAAGGTTACCCTTTACCAGGTCCTAATCAGGAGCAGGGAAGAAGTATGATCTTGCACTGAATGTGGAAGCATTGACTAATATCCCGAACTGGACATTCTCATTTCTGAAATGAGACTGTGTTTTGTGCTGAGAAAGTTCCAGGACTGCTGACATTTTTGTCCGGTGGAAGGGGACTGTGAGAAACACAAGTTAAACAGGCAGGTATTTTAATTACATCTCGTGGGTTCTGCTAGTATAGTGTCCCATTTACATTGGGGGTCTCATTTTTCCATTGAGGAGAGACTGTAATTTACCCACCTTTCAGGTAATCGGGGGTGGAACCCGAACTGGAATCGGGGCTGCATCGCTGCAGTACCTGTGACAGGACAGGGCTGTGGGGAAGGGGCAGCCGGGACCAGCTCCGGGGAGGCAGGAGAGCAGGCAGCTCCTGAAGAAGGTGCCCCAGGCTGAGCTGAAGGCTGGGCCTCCAGGGAAGGGCAGGGCTGCAGGGGGCCCTGGGTGGGGCTGCTGGAGAAGGCTTTTCAGGATCCTTTCTCCCACCTGCTCCAAACAGCCCACCTCCCTCCTCCTGCTCCAGGTTTCCTAAGGAAGGGGTGGGGGTTGGACCAGGCTGCTTCTCTCCAGCTCCACGGTTTCTTCCCACTCTGTCGAGCTGAATTCCCCACCTCCATCTAGAGCTTCACCCGTGACCTAAAAAACTTAAGTTACACTGAACTTAGGCACATTGCGGCTGGGGTAGGGGAGGATTTGTGCCAAGGAACCCACCTTTCTCCGCGGCCTCCTGTGTTCATCTTGAGTACCAGCGACAATGGTCTGGGACCTTCCGTTTTTCCTTAGCTGGACCACTGCTCTGGGCTTTTAACCTGTTCCTGTTTTTATGATAGACCCTACCCTGCCCCCTTTAAAATCTATTCTTCACAAAGCTCCCAGAGTGAAAAGTTAAAAATATAAACAAGATTATGTTAATATCCTGATTAAAATTCTCCTGTCGTGCTCAGAACACAAGCTGGTAAAGAGAGCTGAAAGTGTCTTCGTGACCCCATCCCTGCCTTCTCTCCGAATCCTCTCCTGTCACTCTGTCATTCGCCCTGGCCACACTGGCTGGCTGGTGTTTTTCAGGTGGCTGGGCACCAAGGAGCTCTAATTACTTTTTCTCAGGAATACTTTTTCCACGCTCTTTGCCTGGCTAGCTCTAGCTTCTCTTTCATGCATCCATTTAAATGTCATTTTCTCAGAAAAGTCTGTACCTCCCGTTTTCTTACAATTTTCTTCAGAACACTTACCATTCTTTCTTTACTTATTTATGGTGTTTAATGTCGAGTCTGTCCCCATTCTGAAAGCTCCAGTAAAATAAGGGTAGAATCTGGTTGGCTCACCACCACCTGTATCCCCAGCGCCTAGCACAGCGCCTGGTATACAGTGGTGCTCAAAACAATGTGTCGACCACAGGAATGACATACATGCTGTGTCATCTTAGGTGCACACAGGCTTCCAAGTGTTCATCCTCTATCCTGGAGGGGCCAGGAGGTCTGAGCACAACCTTCCATCTCTCTCAGACCTGGAGAGCCAGTGGCCCTGAGCACAGAATCACTCTTGTTAAGAGAAAGATCTGTGTTAAAGACCCAAATGCATCTCTGGTGATTCCAAGTTGTTTACATTCACTTTCACCTCATTAAAACTGGACTAAGAATGCCTCTCTCATAGTTCTGATTATTAAATGGGTGTGAGAGAGGGAAGACACTTGTAAAATGCTTGCTTTGTGCTAAACCCTGTGCTAGGTCCTTTCTGTATTAGCACATTCAGCGGGAATGAGTTTTGTGAGCTACCATTAGACTAGCTCTAAGTAAGCAAGATTTGAATCATTTGACTATTTCAGCTCATAGCAAGTCGAAGTACGTTGATTGTCCATTTGGTTATGGTGGCAATCGTGGCGCCCCAAATCCCATGGCAGAGATATGGGTGTCACGCAGGATTCTATGTGGCTTCCAGCACAATACTGTCTGCAAACTCCCCAGACATTTAAAAAGCAGAGTCTGGCTTCCCAGCTTCTCTGGCCTAGCTGGAGTATAAGACCTTTGCAATCTAGTGGAAAGACCAGAAATGAGCCTGTGTTGACAGAACACTCTTAAGGACTGGGTGAACTGGACCCTACTTTCCTCAAGTGCAAGTGTGGCAGAGATTAATAAGCAGGTCACAAAGCTTTTCCCTTTCCTTGGGGCTTGACTATGTCCTCCATTCCCGGAGGCCTTACCCTCAGGTAGGTAAGGCCAGTGAGTTCTGGCCAGTGATGTGATAAAATGTGTGTTACATTTTTGTGTTACATTTTTTAGCAGTTTTCATGCATAATCCTCCTTGTTCTTTCCCATTTTGCAACATCCTTGAGGAGGCTGAAGCTAAAAGATGGAAGGAATGGAACATTACTAAGAGGATGGTACTTTCCATCCCTGGGGCTTCTACCCACCTCCATGGCATCACTAAGACAAAGTTTCAGGCATCAAAGTAACAGTAAGGCAGAGATATGAATCACTGCAACCTTCCTGACTTGAAAGTCTTACTTTAGCCTAACTAGAATTCCGGAGGCAAGGATACACAAAGGTATTAAAACAGCTGTTATCTAACTGGATGAAGAAAGCAGCCTTTCAATTCACTTGGGCCTTTCTTTGATACTCAATTACAATCAAAAGATTATTTGGATTTGATTAACAATTGTTAAACAATTTAGAAATTGTTCTAAAGTGTACGTGTGTACTTCAACTATTTGAGGAGCAGTCTGCCATCTTAAAGCTAAATAGCTCACGAATCTTTAGGGAATGTTTACAATTTCAAATATTCAACAAATTTCAATAAAATTTACTAGGGTAGTACTTAATGGATACTTTTAAACAGGTCAAAATCTATTACTACTATTAAGGATGACAGACAATAAATTATGCAATCAAATTGTTTTAATAACAAAGATACTAATTTTTAACATGGTCATATATATACTTGGCTAAGTCCGGATTTTAAAAAACAAAAGTATCTAGCCCAACGGTACGACCATACAGCTTTGTACAGAACATTCCATAGATCAACAGAAAATACATTTGAGCACAAAAATAAAAAATATTTAAAGAGAATCTCTAAGCAGCATTTTATTTCTGCAAAAACAGACAGATATCTTGTACTGATTAAATATCTACAAGTGCTTTTCCTTTACAAAAATACATATATTCTTAATAGACTAAGTCATTAACAATGACCTGGTAATCTTTCACTTCAATTTGAATGATTTATAAGCTAAATCTTACAACCACAAAAAGGTTTTTATTTGTATTAAGATGTTACCACTTTTGACCAAAAAAAAAAAAAAAACCCAAAAAGCTTATATTTTATATTTTAAAGGAAAATTAGCAACGTAACTGTACAGTATATTCCATGACACTGGTATTTAGCGCGAGGGCTACTCTATCAGAAACTGGTGCTTGCAGTTGTGTTGCCAGATGCAGGAACGCAGCGGAACACTGGTGCTCCCCTCACGGGCTCTTGTCGTGGACCACAGCTTCATAAGGACACTTAGGCCCCATCCCCATTCTAAAAAATACAGCAGAAGAAAACTGACCCTAAACAATATTAGGCTGATCCCATTACATTTCTAATGTGTACAACTCCTGTTCCACTGGACTGATGTGAAGTCTATGGATAGATAATCTGTTTAGTATATGTTGCCCAGAAATATTTAATCTTCATTTGTACTAGATTAGCTTCCCATTCCACAAAATTCTGAAAGACGAAAGAAAACTAGACCCAGTATTTAACAGATCAGCTTCGCTTGTTTTTAGATTTAAGGATAATGAAAATTAAAAAGCATTTCTGAACAATGTCTCTGTGGAGTACTAGAAAAGGGGGCATAACAGGTACACAGACACATTTTAATAAGCATTTAAAAGAAATTAATTTCAACAGAAAAGGAAGTGCTCAAGCATTTTGTTTGAAAATATAGTAAGAGCAGCAAGTAAACACACTATTTGTGAAAACTACACTAAGAATAGAACCACTTTTAAGTTATTGGAAAAATGCCATTGTAGGGAAAATTATGAAAACTATATTTAAGTACATTTTAATGAACTTTCAAGTTGATGTTTTTCTACCAAAATACTTACTGAAATATATATGTCAAATAAATCCATAATTTGTTGGTTATTTTGTGCTTTCAAAGGGTTTTGGAGTCTTTAGTATATTTAACATTTTTCGTTCTTCATAAGCCAGACCTGGCAGACATTATGTTCCTTACTGTAGGGATATATATACACATACATACATACATATATATATATATTGATAATAGCATTTCATGTTTTTGTTTCTAATTCAGAAAATTAAAGTTATGGCAAACTCATTCGTTTTTGCAATTCCCCTACAACCAACATCTTAATGTGTAATGCTCAGCCTGCTGGAAAATTCCTTATGATAAACCACAGTATGTACCAGAGTGAATCCATTTTAAGCCTGTCCAAGGAGGTTTACTTAGTGGCCTGTCAGAAAGACTTCGTAATGTGAGCTTTACCTCTGAGATGGCACACAGCATGAGCTCCCAAAGAGAACAGTATAAGGAGAGTACTAAACTTGATGGATATGCTCTTGATCTGAGATGTTTGCCAAATGTGGCTGTATGGTTAAATTCTAATAACAATAAAGCAATCACTGAGAAACAAGACAAGGAGCTATTTAAAAAAAAAAATAGGCCTTTATGAAAATTTTACTCTTGAATACAGAAAAAGCATTTACATATGTGAGTCTAACAGAATGTACTATTTGCTTTACAAGCATGTCAGAACTTTTTACCAAAGTTTCTCTTTGAGATAATTTCTCATATTACTAAGAACCCAGGTACCAAATAAGCTTAATTTTTGTCTGTATTGCCTCCATGGAATAAAAAGCTTCTCAAATTAAAATTTGAAATCTCAATTTCAACCTTGTTTTCAAAGTATGGATTTCTCCCACTTTTTATCCAGAGGAAGGCTATTTGTTGTATTTATAGCTTTCTCACCTTTGAGGATTTCCTAAGATCTGTCAAATGGTGCTGGAAAAACAAGGGACATATTTGAAAGAAAGTGTGCTCTGATTATTGCAAGAAATAGCTGTACTTGATAGATCTCACCATGAAAATTCAGTTTAAAAACTTTCTTTGGTGACATTTTAGCAATTACTTAAGGTTATTGCCTAACATAAAATTAAACAGCAATCTAAAAATTGCCCACCTCCAAACTGTTAAAACTGTCTCTCCAACATGGTTATTAATTAGCAGTAAAATATCTTTGGTGATGTGTATTTTCTTAGGAAAATCTTTTAAAAAGAGATTAACTTATGAGCGCCTATTTAGATATGAAATTATAAGAGACAGGTACAGATAACTCAAAATTTATGCAGCAAATCTAAAACAGAAATGCACATTGCAATGAGGCACTTTCTCTTAAATATTTCAATAAAGCTAAACAGTTTATAATATTATATAACATCTTTTTTTCTCTTAATCATTTAAATTTAGATTACATTAGAGTATATAATATAGTTGAGCAAACTCATTACATTTATAAAATGTGGCATATTAGTATGGGACAGATTTTCAATGAATAAAGAAATAATATATTTAAAGTTGATAAAGGACATTACCCAAGGTGCCTTGCACCCCAGATTGAATGAGCTATTACCTCATCAATGAGCCTTTTTTTTGTACTTCTCAAAAGTATTTTGTTAATCTAAAGAAAGGGCTATATTCTGAATTTAATTGATGTGACTACTTCAGTTAAAGTGATGTCTATAAACCACAGGCTTTTGTATCCAAGATTCCTTGACTCTTGCAGGTATGTCTAAGGCTGAGAAAACATTACAAAATATTTTGTGGAAGTAAAGTTCTTTCAGTTTGTTACTTAAGGAACAACAGATTAAAAAAAAACTTAGTTTTATTCTCCAATTTTGCAAATTCAGGTGATTATTCCTATAAGTCATTTATACAAAGAGTTTATTTTACTAGCACCCTAAGTTTATAAAACTAGCCATAAAAGTGGTCTGTAAATTTTTTCTATACCTAGTTTCTTGCAACTTCCACAACCTGACTTAGGGAATAATTGGAGATTTAGTGTATTTCTAGATATGAAAGTAGTCCCATACTTAGAAAATCATAGTTGAATATATCAAAAAAGGTCAGTTGAAGAAGTCTGTGGTTCCAATAGTAATACTGTATTACTCAGGACCATCATAAAATTTGTACCTTCTCCCAAATGACAACTGATGTTCTTCTTTAAGGTTTTCACATATTTTGGCACATATTCCATTACATTTCAGTAAAAATGATAATGTACTAAAACTATTCTAAATTCCATAATTGCTTCCTGTATATTTCCTTGGAAAATCGTGAAATTACATATGATGAAGCAACAGGCCAAATTTATAGAGATCATGTACATACAACTCATGTAAGGTTGTTAATTTTGGCTGGAAAATCAAAAACATCCAGGTCTCATTTGTGGTTTTTAAAATGCACTCTCAATGCCCTTTGCATTAAGTCTATTAAAATTAACTTCCATATGTAAAACACTACTCACTGACCTACATGTAAAAAATTTATAATTTTAAAATTTCTTAGGGATGTCAGTGAATTGGATTTCACAGCATAACAAAATAATTTCTGTAACTAAAGAGTAAATTCAGTTTTTGGTTGAATGTAATGGTCTGTTCCAAAAATTTTTAGAGTTAACAAAAAACTGTCTTTTAAATTCTGCTTGTGAGCCCTTCCTGGCACAAACACAATCTAACAATGAAATTAAAGTATTGTCATAACCCTTTTCACAAAAGTCAAAACAAATACAGCAGAAAATTTTAATATAAACTTTTGGATTTGAAACAAAGATATATGTAAAAGAATTATATTTCAGCCTTTTATAATGTGAAATGCATCAAGATTCAGCTGTATTTTGTATGTTTCTTAGAGTTGTACAATGTTTTATTTGTAAGAAGCATTTTGAGATTCAGAAGGCATTTATTTGTGATACATTTTACCGGAAAATGTAGCACATCTACCATGTATTCAGTACAAAAACTATGTGTAACACACAGATTGTGCTCATGTCAGATTTCTAAAACAAATATTTTTACTAACTTTCAAGACTTTTTCTTAAGTTTCAGAGGTTAACTTGTTTCAAAGCAATTAGTAAAATAATTTCCAAAGAACTTTTTTGAAAATTATAAAATTTAAAATGAAGTTCTTCATATAATTTAACAAGACTTTCTCTGACTTATAAACTAATCTCAAAATGAACGGAAGACTTAACAAAACTCCAAAATCAAGGACATTATCATAGCTCTGACCTTAATGAACTTATGTATAAAACAGTAATCCTATTTTCCTTGATTGCTATGGGATCTAAAATGAAATGTCCTCAATCCATTAATTTTGGTTAGCATATTTATCTACTACACTGTATTTCTTCTATTTTATGTAAATGGTTTGGAAATGTGATAAGTAACTAACAGTTTTAATCTACAGTTGCTTTGAGACTTTTGAAATCCATAAAACAGCTAATGTTATCTGCTCTAAAGATTCTAATATTTAAAATCATCATAACCTTCTGCATGCCATAATGTCACACACCTAAGGCCAACTTAAAAAGAGAAACAAAAGTACTCATTGAACGTGAGCAACAATGATGCATCCATAAAATGGGTTACACAATGACATTTCATGAAGCAGCACCCGCTTGTCATAAGGCATTATGAAAGATTAACCTTACTTACACATTAACTTTGTTAGAAGTAAATGTGATCAGCTGCCAACATTTCGAATGGTTGTGACTCTAACTTCAGTCCTCTAGCAGAAGTCACATACATTTTCAATCTGGAGGGCTAACGTGTCCTCCTTGTGCAATTGGTAGACTACACTGAAAGATGACTTAAAATGCCTACAATGTGCTCTAAATGTTGAATACATGGAATTCTTCCCCCAAAGGACTTGTACTATTTTTTTTGCACACAAAAAGCTTACTGAGAACAGGACAGTGGCTCAAAAACCACTTTTCTAAATATATTTCTCATACAAAATAATTTTGAGATAATTATTAGTTTCTTGTGCAATATTCTATTTAAACAAGAATTAATAAAATAGTATGTGAAAACTGTAACACCACAAAGATTGAGCCATATTACTAGTGTAATCAAACATTAGAACAATCTTGGAACAGGCAAGCAAAATATGCAGAAGGCTGAATCATGGCTGCACACCTAACTGATTTCAACCAGCACTTATATTGTACACTGTGAGACAGCACAAATAACTTATGCAGATGGTTCAGTAGCAGAATGGCACTTGGTTTGCTCTTAATAGAAACAACATAAATGCAACTGACAATTTAGAGACAGACAATGGCCTTATTTGCATGCTGAAAATCTGGTTGTGTCCCTCTAGTCCACACACTGTTCGCTGTGCAATCTGTTGATGAGTAAACAAATAGTGCAGGATTCATCTCAGTGGGATCTAGGCCCCTTGGTCTAACCGAAATCAATTCTTGGTCGATACTGCAATACCATGGGATATGACTATAAAATAAAAACAGATGATGAATAAGGCTGTGTTTATATAAAAACAATACAGATTATATACAGAAGATTTTAGGAATGCAGGGTTATAATTTCCAATATTTGCTGGTACTAGTGATTATAACAGTAAGATGACATTAAAACTTGCTATATATTTTAATGAAATTTAGTGAGGTAACATAAATTCAGCTGTACAACATAATAATTCAGCATCTGTACACCCTACTGTGTGCTTACTATTCAAAGTCTAATTTTCTCTTAATTCACCTTCCTCCAAAGCCCCTTTCCCTTTTGGTAACCACTATTCCGTTGACTGTATGATGATAGAGCTGCTGTCTGTGAGAGCCCACTGAGTCACAAAGGAACAAAGACACCTCCCGCGATGAATCTATGAAATTGGGGTAGTTCTCATAGATTGTATTTTTTTAAGTCAGTTTAATACTTCCTTGTTAGCATTTAAAAAAAAATGTTGAAAAACAAGTAACTAATTTGTTACACAAAACATTTAGGTTTACTCCCTCCTTTCAACAGTTAGTCGATACTACTATATATTTGGATTTGATTTCCATATAATTGAATAGTTCAGACTGTCCTTTATGTTGTTCTCTGCAGAAAAGGCACCAAAGGTCAACATGCAGTACTAAAGAGGAAAAAGTTTCCTGTGGATAAATGCCATATGCCACACTGCTACTTCTGCGTCTGGTTTTACCCTCTTTTTTACCGTGTCAAATAGAACCTAAAGTCAAGATGTGGAGAGCCAATGGTTTTCCTTTTCTTAAACCTGCAGATTCCCCCTTTTAAAATGAATTTTTGAGGAGCTACTTTCATGAAACCAAGAAAGGCTGAAATAACCACTGTTTTCCCTTCATCTCAGTGTGAGTGTATGCAAATATCCAGCACAGATAACTGTGTTTTTCTTTCATGTATGTGAAGGGGATAGACTGAGATTCCGTAATCTGGAAAATGACGGTTTCTGTACTGATCATAGCTGTTACATACTGAGAAGATCCAGTGTTGGAGGCTCTTACCATTCAGCTCAGGATAGGACTGGAGGATGGGAAGGAGTACTCCTACGTCTCATTCTTCCCGGCTGAATTAGTTAGGTGATGTTACTGCCCAGTTTTCTAAGGGCTGGAGTAAAAGTCGCAGTCTTTCAGGGTTTCTTTGTTTTAAATTGATTTTGGTCTAAATTTCGTTTGCTTGTTTTTATTTTACGCTTTATTCTGCTCCCTCTGAATCAGGGTATCTGGGAGTGGGGCACAGAAATCTGCATTTTATAAAACTCCCACCCAGATTTGGAGACTGCTTCTTTGACATCCAACCCTCACCTTGCCCATTCTACCCAACCCACATCTTGCCCATCATGATCATAATCCTCCTAGCTTTGCTTTCCATTCTCAAGTCTGTTGAATGTGTACCCTTTCTGCAAATATTTGTCACTCGTTCTAGAATCCATTAATATAGAGTAAAATCTATCAGTTTTACTAGGATTATGGTAGAGAGGGAAGTAAAATGACTTGGTTGAAGTGGTTGGGATTTTCTCAATTTTTGGCTAAAATTGTTTTGTTTTCCCCTCCAAGTAATTGTGTTCTATGACAACACATGAAGTTTAATAATTTAGTTAATGTGTTATGATAATAGAAGGTAAGATAAAATTTAAGTTCTATTCATGTTTCTGTTTTTCTATAAGGAAATAAGGCATATCACTCCTTAGTGTTAAGTGACTGAATGAATGGACCTACATTTCATAGAGTTGTTAGTCCTCAGCCTCATCATATACTAAAATAAAGAATACTTTCAAAGTGTGTATTTCAAATGTGATGTCAGAAAGTGATAAAATTAACTTGGAGGTACTATTTTTCTTAAAGTGTATTCTTTATCATAAAAGTAACTTGGCTTTACTGTAGATGTGGAACATACAGAAAAGCATCAAGAAAAAAGGAACATCATTTAAATGCTACCATCCTATGACGACCACCATAATCATTTTATTGTATATCCTTTTAGCTTTTTGTCTATGTGTCTATGTGCTTAATTTTTTTAAAACGTGGGATCATACACGTATTGTTTGGTGAATAATTTTGCCCATTTAAAAATTCTATAATTCTATAATTTTTCCCATTTAAAAATTCTATAATGTAGAAATAAATTTATAGGGTCCTATGTGATCATTATTAAAGGCTGTGTATAATGCCTTTATAAAAATGAACGATAAGTTATCAGTAAATCTTTTTGCTATTGTTTTATTTTTTTATATTTTGCTATTATAAATTAATCTTGACCCAATGACCTACTGTCTAGTCCCTCTCTCCACTTTACCCTCTACCCTCAGGTTGGTTCCGAGAAGTGGAACTAACTGCTGAATCAAACAGCATACACATTTTAAAAGGCTTTCTGATAAATAGTTTCAGGCAAGAAAGTGGACTTAAAGTTCTAGTTTTACCCTTTCAAAAGAAATGAGTGTTCATTATTCAACAGCCTCATCAGTAATGAGTACTATCCTTTCCTCCCTCTTAATTTGGCAATTTAATAAGCATAAAATAGTATTTTATTTCTTTTTCATTTCTTCTAAACTATTTTTGTATGTTTATTAGCCGGTTTTATTTCCTTTTTCTGTGACTTGCCTAATCATGTCTTTTGTTCATTCTTTCTATGGAAAGTTAAACTCTGTCTTATTGATTTGTATGAATTCTATATGTATTAAGGGCATCAAACCTTTCTGTCATATATTTCTTTAGTTACAGTACATTTGCCATGTACTTTTCAGTATTAATAGTCAGCTATCTTTTTTTCCTTTTACATGTACAATGAGAAAGGCCATCCCCACTCAGATTTGTTACTTAACTATATTTTCTTCTTTGTCTTTGATGGTATCATTTTTAATATTTACTAATTTAAGCCATGAGAGTCACATGATGTGCGATATCGATTGAATCCTGCCGCCCCCACCAATAGTTCCAGTACAATTTATTGAAAACACACCCCACTAGATAACACCCCACCCCCAACATGAGTTCACTGATTACCCCTGACAACTGCCAGCGACTAGCTTTGCTCCAGCCCCACTAGCCTCCCTGCAACCCTCAACCAACCAGACAGGTCCACTCCTACGGATCTTGGCCCTGTGCTCCCTCGGCCTGGAGTGCCCTACCCCAGATATACACGTGGCTATATCTCTTCTTTTTGATCAAAAATCACCACCTCAAAGAGGTCTTCCCTTGGCATTCTTATCTAAAACATTATTTTTTACTTCTAACACTGTAAAGTTTATTCGTTTATTTTTTTGTCTGCTACCATCATTAGAGTGTAGCTCCGTAAGAGAAAAGGTTTTTCGTTTTCACTTCTGTGTCTTCAGGGCCTAAGAAAGTGCCCAGTTAAGTGCTTGATAGGTATTTGTTATATGAATCTTTTTTCCTCCACTAATTTGAAATATTCTTTTTATAGATTCATACATACTACAGTCTGTTCCTGAGATATTCTTTTTATTCATATGTCTAAGTTAGTGTTCTATTTTAATTAAGCTTTAAAACACATTTTAGTTCGTGGCAGCACACATACCCCCTTCATTACCCATTTGAAAAATGTGGCTGACCAGGAGTGCCGGGTTCTATTTGGTGATAAATTTTAGAATGACCCTGTCAAGTTAAACAAGAAACTGATAAACGTGTGTTTAGAATCTCATTAAATTTCATAAATTCATTATGGGGAAAATTGACATCTCTAATTATTTCATATACTTAAATTTCCTGTGCATGAAGTGATATTTTCGTTATATATGGGAACATCTTTGTTCTTAGGAAATATATGCCAAAGTATTTAGTGGCTTACTGTCATGATACTTGCAACTTATTTCCAAAAGGTTCCACAAAGAAACAATAGATATAAAGAGAATAAGATAAGGAGAAAGGAAAAAGAGAAGGAGAGAAGAAGGGGGCAGAAATGTAGCAAAATATTAATTTGTAAATCTATATAAAAGTATAGGATATTCCTTTGTACTTCAACTTTTTGTGTTGAAAATTTTCAAAACGAGAAGCTGATAGGAAAATTTTACTTAATATTAAGTTTTATCAAATATCTTTTCAGCATCTAAGGATTTCAATTTGACTTTGTGTATGTTTATATATATATGTCTCCAACATATAATTTCTCTCTCCAATATGAAGCCATTCTTGCATTTCTGATAAAAGTACCATTTTGTCTAGCTTTCTTCTTTTAGTATATTTAGTATATTACTTATCATCTATATATATTCAAAATGAAATTTGATATGTTTCCTAATTGGGGGTTTTCTGTCAGTTCTTGCTATCATGATTAGCTACTTTTATAAAATGAATTTGAAAGAATTTATTTTTTTTCAATGATTTAAAACAATTTAGAATGGGAATGATCTATTCCTTAAAAATTTGAGAGACTGTGACCATAAAACTATTTAGGTATCCTTTGAGGAAATAATTCTTGAATAATTTTTTTTATGTCTTTCATTACTCACTGATTTAAGTTTCTCTCTTCTTGGGTAAATTTTGGTCCACTGGTATTTTCCTAGAAAACTTCCCATGTCAGGAAATTTTCACGAAATTTAAAAATTTAATAGTATAAAGCTATACACACAATGTTTGTTTATAATAAAAAAAAATGATAATTTTCCTTGAAATATTCTAGCTGAATTTTGGCTAATGGTGCAACCTATTAATTACAACTTTCTGACATGAGTATACTCCATAATGAAGGGTTTAAGAAAGAAAGGGCAATTTGTGTGGATTATTGAAAATCTGGTTTTACTCCAGTTATTCTCCAATGTTTTACGTCAGAGTTAAGAACATCTTTATTTCTAAGGAAATAAATAAGCCTTGATGCCAAGAGTAAAAGCAAAAAGCATGTAGGTCTGAGTTATAGCTAAAGGCAGGGGCTTCATTACAATTCATCATCCCCAAGTCATCTGTGAAGCTAAAACATCTATACACTTAAGATATATACAGATTTCATCCATTCAGTTACATTATTTTACTGACCCCTCACCTTAACTGCATAATGTTAGGAGAAGGATGATTTTTTTCCTCCTGAATGATTTTCTCTTGGCCTTTATAGAAGTTAAATTGCCTACCCTATTGCTAAAAAAAAAAAAAACAGTACTTAACCAGTGTATATTAAAAAGCATGCATTTTAATGATAGTGTGTGGATTTCAATATCATAGTGCTGATAATAAAAATTGAGAGAAATTCTATATGAATTGCTAACGTTTTTGATTAGTGATTTAAAGTGGTTCTTTTAATAATAAACACAGATTCATTTGTCCCTATCCTAAAACATCAGAAGCAAGATTACTAGTTAAGTTCATTAAATAATAATTACAACTCTCCTTTCTTAGCAAATAAGACTAATTGCTAGAATAAAAGAACAATGGGGATTTTTAAGAAATGCTATGATTAATCCTTAGATTAAGGTTGATCATAAGTCATCTCTGTACTCAACAGTAATTCCTATATACTACCCATAGTCTCTTCTGTTTCCCAAATTTTTAAATCATATGACTATTAAACTTTCCTCAGATTCACAATGAAGTTTTCTCAATGAATTATGAAATCAGTTATTATTTCTGTATTAAAAGAGATAACCAAAGTACTCAGGGCAGGGCCTAGGAAGCAAGCTCACAATTACATGTAGCTATTGCTGTTGGTTTCACCTCGTCTGGTGTTTTATCTTTCACTTGTGGATGAATGATTGATTTTAAAAAATAACACTTGCACAAAGAAGTGTTAAATATGAAGCAGAGATTTTTCAAGGGCTGAAAAACTGGTAATTATTAAAAATTCCTGATTCAAAAATAATTACTTTAACATTTATAATTTCATTTTTAGTTTAGTAAAGTTAGATGTTTTAAAAGAACTAAAATAATGGAAAACTTTGAGGACATAATTTGAAAAGATGAAGATCTGTAGTTTAAATAAGTATTAGTTTTGCAAAGTTACATGTCTTAGGAACTTGACTTTGGGATGAAAGCAATCCTCATGTGGAAGCATCAGGAGGGTCATATGTACAGTCGTGAGTGCCTCTTACCTGATACAAAGGGCCATCCTGAGAGCAGACTTGCGAAGCTGAGCAGTTCAGACACCGAAACTGCGGAGGAGATGAACTCATCAGATAAGAGGCATCCACAACTGGATACATATTTCAAAGTGATTATTTAAAATATTTTAACGTCAAACATGAGTCAACATGATTAATTTTACGTAAACACTTTCTAAAATATGGTAGTTGCGTTTTAAAAAAATTAAGAACTTAGTGACTGGTAAAATTTAGCTTGAAATAATTTTAGTATCTAAATAGGGGTTTTGTTAATCTGCAAATATTTTATCAAAATAGTGGCCTATTTCCATCTTCTCATCAAATACTAATAATTCCTGGGGAAACCCTCACCTCTTCAAACTGAGAGGGGCAGCCTCTTTCTTCCATCACTTCCTGCGATGAATCTCTTCTAGATCTCTTCTTTAGCTAACTCCTGAAAGTAACACTGTTTAAGGATCTCAGGGCTCTGAGAGGGGCATGAAACTTGCTTCAACCTCTGAGGAATCCGTTAGCTGTTTTAGATTATATTCTTTCAGTTGCTCAAGTTAGATTCCTTAGTCTTCATGTCTATTTTAATAGCATCAGTGTGAGCTCCTTGAGTCTATATCTTATTCATATTTTCAGTCTTAATAGCAGAACTGGCACACAGCAGCCACTCAAAAAATATTTATGAGTATATCAATGAATGAACATATTTCAAAACTATTGAGTAGGTTCATTTGCAAACTCACTCTTAACAGTTTAACCATTCATATTGAAAAATCATTCCTAACTCTTGATTTCTCAATATATGTTAAACATAATTATGCATATGTGAATTCAACACTGCGTGCCTCTGCAAAATGGAAAAAAAATTACAGGAAAATATGTGAGGTATAAATTAACTAAAATAAATCTAATATCCAGAACAGCTTTTTAAAAGATATGCTTTGAAATAATACTTAAGTAAGCAATGATTAAAACAAATATGTTGGCAACTTTTTAAATAAAAGCTGAGAAATTTCCCATTTCCTCAAAGAAGTCTTTTTCTAGAAGTTTAGTGCTTGAATTTTTGTACAGGGCTCATCAAACACCGTTAAGACATACCCAGCACTGCTATCCTTGGCAACCTTCCCCTTTCTCTCTGAAGAGTCTCCAAGCTCTGCCTTTCAGACTTTGCCTAACTATTCAAGTCCCAAATAGCATTTAATAACAGTACAGAGTTAAGGTGGAAAGAGGCAATTTCATAAAGTGATTTCTCCCTTCATTCATCTCTTTGGTATCAGTCAAGATAGATGTTTTCTTTTCCTGAAACTGCTTGATAATTAAAGCAGACCTGGTGACACAACTTTAGATACGGGCTGGCAGGGGTTGCTGGAAGATAAAACCAACCGGATCATCTGGGAAAGAGGGGCTGTACTGAGAGTGGGCACTCAACATACCCAAAGAAAGGTGAGCAGGAAAACCATGAGCTCATGATGAAGGCTGAGGCTGAACAGAAAGAAATATTAACAGTAAGCTCTTGGATGAGAGTAAGTGGAGAGAATTAGAATAATAAAAGCTAACATACATAAGCTATCAATAAAATAACTATGTCAGGCACTCTGCTAAGTACTTTAATATTTAAAAAAAATTCTTACTAAAAATTTTCAAGATAAGTATAGGTACCCAAATTTCAAGGATCAAAAAACTGAGGCAAAATTAGGAAGCAGGACACAACTGGGAGGAAATAGCTGCAATACATATAACAAAAGATTAGTATCCAGAATACATAAAGAGCAGCTGGAAGTCAGTAAGAAAGACAAACATCACATGAGAAAAAAAGGCAGGCAATGGATATGAAAAGAAATTTCACAGAAGAAATACAAAACTGATAATGTGCAGTGTTGGTGAGGACGTCAGAAAATGTACACTCATACCTTACTGGCATGATTATAAAATGCTAAAACCTTTATATCAGAGGACAATTTGTCAGTACCTATCAAAATTTAAAACATGCATACTGTGTTATAAATACACATTTGGAACCTAGCCAATGAATATTCTTGCACGTGTGCAAAAAACTATATGTATTAGAATTGTATTGCACTGTCTGTAATGTCAAAAAAATTGAAAAATAAATGCCCACCAAAGGGAAGTATTAATCGAATTATGGTACAGCCACACAAACTTTACTGATTCCCCATTAGACATATTAAAAATGAGAAAAAATGTTGCAGAATAATACATGATTCCATTTGTTTCAAAAAATGTGATGAACACTGATAATATAAACAGGGTTCATGTATTAGATTTGTGGTTAGTCTACACAACTAAGCTCCTTCCACACTGAGATCTAATTCTGTTTAATTCTGTACCCCGAATTTAGGGATGTGGAAGCCACAAGGCAAGCCAGTGGTCGTGGATCACGTCTTCTAAAATCCTATTACTCAAAGTGTGGTCCACAGGTCAGATGCAATGGCATCCCCTGGGAGCATGTTAAAAATGCAGAGCCAGAGGAGAGAAAGAACAATCAGGGGGATTGTTTCATCAACTATATAAATGTCTATCCAATGTACTGTATAGTTGAAACTAATATAAAATTTTTTTTAAAATGGGGAATCCTGGGTCCCACCCCACCCCAGACCTACTGAGTCAGGATCTGTATTTTACCAAGATCCCCAGGTTATTTATTCATATTAAAGTTTGAGAACCACATTAATAAGCCAATCTTGAGGATGACAGTCTTGAGTTTAACAATCTGGAGGCAGCAATATTGTTATGAACTAAAACATTTCTGAGAGCTAAGTCTGACCACATATTTGATTCCTAAAGATAAAAATCTTTCAAAAGTGTGTCACAATGAAGATAAGGATCCAGAAAGAGCAGGGACCATAGCGAATAGGCTGAGCCTGAAGTGGAACTGCCTCAGGCTAAAGGAAATGAGTGGTACAGATGTGTTTGGTACAGGGAGCCCTATCCCTGCTCTTAAGAAATGGAGGCAGAATCGATTTCCCAGAGATTATTCCTAAGAGTCTACAAACATAAGGCAAAGAGGTGATCTGATACAGTGGCTTTGCATGAGGCAAAAGACCCAGATGGGCAGAGGTGGCATCCAACATGCAAAGGGAAGAAAAAAACACAGACTTTGCTTAGAGACCCAGAAGAACGTAGAACATGAGGAGACGGCCCACAACACTTAACAGAATAAAAAGCTGCAAAGGTGCCGATTCCAGCCAAAGCAACCTAGAAATTTAATCCAATGCCAATCAGTCCTAGTCTCAAACTCATTTGAAAAAATATATGGGTTAAGCCAACCAACACAATTTTGGAAAGAGCAAGAAATAGCTTTTCCCTAACAGACATTAACACACATCACTGAGCAAACTAGAAGGCCCAATTATTTGTCTTATAAGTTAGTTTGGACTTTATTTAAATTTATCCCAAAGAAAATGGACAATTGGGTTTTATATAGTGGTGATATGTTATCAAATTTTTATAAAAGCTACATAACGTGTAATGCTGGAGTAGAGATAAGACTCACTCAGAATAACAAAATACAATGTCCATGAACGTGTGTGTGTGTGTGTACACAGAGATACATATGCATAGCTAATGGTGACATCTCAAAACAATGAGGTATAGATTATTCAGCAAATTGTATTCCTGGCAAAAAACAAAAAACAAAAACAAAAAACAAAGTTAGAGTCTTAGCCTTGTCGTAGGTATGTGCATGTAAATAAATCCCAGGTGTATTAAAATGTTTAATATAAAAATGTACTAGAAGCAAGCAAAAGAACCACAAGGTAGATATTAGTTTAGGAAATAAGCTGATCCTAGCCCTAGGCACAGCCAGTTAGCAATGCTAGGAGGTAGAGTGATGTGTGCTTTTCAGACATCCTGGCATCTTGCTGGAAATGGAAAGCAGAGATGGGAAGGTATGTGACTGCAACAAATGCTAGTACAGGCCTAATCAGGAAATGATTGTTTTATTGCTAATTTGTCCATTCACTCCAATTGTCAGAATTCATCAATTACTATTTTAACTCATAATTGGAACAAGTGCAGAAATTTAAAGTTTGCTTAAAACAATTGGGAAATTGAGGTTCAAATAAAATGATCTTTAGGATATATTTTGCATAACTATTACCTTATAAGAGACAAGAGTTTTCATTCAATTTAGTCATCAAATATTTATTATCTGCACTAGGCACTGCTCTTGGTGCTGAAACTCAGCAGAGAACAGATATAATCCCTGCCCTCAGATTACATTTCAATTGGGGTACAAACAATAAACAAGAGGCACAGTACATCAGATTACAGTATGAAATGCTATGGAAAACAGTCGGAGTGAGAGAGGGTGATGTAGAAGCAAAATTGTTTGAGCAACGGGGGTAAAGGGAGCAAGTTAGGTGGATACTTGGTAAGGCCAGAGTAAGCCTGTTGGGTTAGAGGAAACACAGCCAGTGAGGCCAGAGGGAGAGAGGAAAGGGTAAGTAAGGTCAGAGAGGTGTCTGGGGAAAATTGTGTGGGGTCTGTATCTATAGGTGCCTGGAAGGGCTTTAACTTTTATCTAAATGATATTAGGTGTTACTAGAGAGCTTAAAGTGGAGAACTGACATGTTCTAACTTGTTTTAAGATCACTCTGGCTGCTATGCTGGATGGGGGTGGGCAGGCGGCAGGAGTAGAAGCATCGAGCACAGGTAGGAGACTCAGAGACATTCTGGAGAACAGTGACAGTGGCCTCAATCAGAGGTAGAAGTAGAGGTGGTAAGACATAACAGGATTCTAATTATAGTATTTTGTATAGTATATAGTGCATGTATAGTATAGATGTCACTGAATGCTAAGGACAGATAAAAGAAAAACTTATCAGGACTGACTTCACAGATTTTGGTCTGAGGAACCGAAAAAATGGAACTACTAATCTTGGAACTACTGAGATTGTGAAGACTGGGTGAGAAACAGGTTGGAGAAGGGGAACAAACAAAATCCATGTTTGTTATGCTAAAAAAAATGAAATAGGCTAATAGATTACTGTTGCACTAACTATAAAATGTGGTAATTTTTCTATTGTTTAGTTTTTACCTGAATGAAAAATCATATGACACAACCAATTTTCAAACCAACTTTTATTAAAACATGCCTCAAACTAAGGAATTTAAACTATTAAAGACCGTATAATCAGAAACATAACTGTAGTAAAGACTAACCTAGCTGAAGGTCTATTAATAACAATTTCTATGAATTCTCTCTTTAATGTTTTGACATTAAAATAACTGGCCATGCGGGTAACCTTTGGGGAGGGATCTGATCTTGTGAAGGACAAGCAAGAGCTAGCAGAGGTCTTGCAGATGACTACATCTCTTCAACCTTCAGGCAAACCTATTCATAATGATTTCAAGTACATACTAAAATGCCCAAAGAACTATCAAAGAACACAAATTATATCACTACGATGTTAATATTATGTGTAATATCACAATACTAGACCCCAACAGTGCTGGGTAACAGAGAATTGACAATCTCCATACCTGGAATCTGAAACATTTTGGTTGGAAGGATTAAATGTGGGTGATATACGCACAATCATTTAAAAAAATAGAAAGTGTCATAAAAAGGTAAATAGTAACTTACCAAATACAAAGACAATTAAGTCATTTTAAAAAAGCCCTAGGGAGGTTTAATGAGTTCTTCAAGGGAACATAACTAGTTGGTGACTAGTACTGGAACATAATTTTTTCTTCCTGTTCATGAGAATTCAGCCTCATGAGTAAGGCTTCATCCAAGTGGAATTCAAGTAGGAAAAAAACTAAGAAACTAGGCGCTTTGTCTATTGTTAGATCAAGACACTTCCTCTGAAAAATAGCCAATATCCTACCCACTGAATGGCACACCCAAAAAAAGATTTTGAGGTTTGTTTCATAACATTTCCATAGATGTTTACATGCACTATAAGTCCCCTAATACCACACAATCTTAATGTTCAAAATGACCCTTCCAGTCAATATAATTCATGTAATCATATTATGAAGAGAATTTCTGAAAGCGTTACTAATATATTCCTTACTGCTATATATATCAGCCTTATAATCCCTAGCCCCTGAAATTTCCCCGCTATCAATGTTACATGTAACTCATATACGATATATTTGAACCTTCTAATTAAGTCTAATCAAAGATACAGTTCAAAATATAAAATTCTCCTTTTGGGTTTTCTGAAATTTCTTAAGAGAAATTTTTTAGATTTTCTCCTTTTAATCATTTTTCCTATATTGCCTAGGGCCTAAGGCAAAAATAATTTGGCATCAGAAACCACTGTAAACTTACTCGACCCTTCAGTCCAATTTTATACTTTTAAAGTAAACTTGTTTAGTTTTTACCTGAATGAAAAATGGTATGACACAACCAACTTACCTGAAAAAAAAAATTATTTAGATTCTACTCTATCTGTCCCTTCTACTGTAACCAAAAAATGTCTTAACCATTAAATGTACTATAGGACAGAAGTTAGTCTCTCCAACCCCATTTCATAAAGTTAAAAAGTTCTTATATTTTATTGGCATTTAAAAAAAAACTGTGAATGCCATCTTCTCTGTCTGGAGGTTAGTAGAGCTCTGAATATATTTAGATGGAGTTTTAACTCACCTTAAATATAACAAAACCACATTTAACACAGACCTTGGTCTCGTACTTGTGATCAATTATCATGGAGTAGCTTGGAGAAACAATAAGAGGACCAGTTTCTTCTCTTTCCCAAGCTAGTTCTTTTAGTTCTAAGTAATACTGTTAAATCTGAATAACATATAACTAAATATACACGTAAGTAAATATAAAAGCAATTTACGTTTTCGCCTCTTAGTCGCCATCTTGTCATGTAGATGAATTCCATAGTATGATCCTTCCCCATAATTTCACCATTGCACAGCACATCCAACTTTAAAAAGAATAGTTACAGACCCATTAATGTAAGTAATTTTGAATTCATAAGTTTTTTTTTAAATTTCAAGAAAGATTCACATAGTTATAAAAAAATAGAACTGTTCATTAAAAACAGTATTTTTATTAAAATCACTGGTCTCTCTTATGTGTAGTAATTCAGATATAAGTACCATGAAGCACTGTTTATCTTGTCCCACACACCTGTTGTATCTCAAGTTCATACACATAATTTTGAAATGCAATGTATACTTTCTTAGTCCGTATCTGTGCAGCCTGAGAGTTTAGACATTTCTGAGATTGCCTCTTATCGAATGAGAAGAAACTATGGAAACTTCACAGTTCCTCACAGCACTTTTTGCCTTATGGATTCATCTCTCAGAATCCTTTCACCTTTCCAAGATTTGAAGGAGTTACTTTTCTCTCATTAACTTGTATTTGAAGAGGGTAAATGAATGAATGTGAATATGTGATTTATGAAGCTTTTGAGGCATATGAGAATATCTGTTAATTGCCTATAGCTAAGGTGACAGCACAATTAGGACCATACCACCAGCCTATGTCTCCCAGGGCTCTCTGGCCTCTCTGCTTGGTTGGTAACTTCCATTATTACAGGACCATCTTGTCACCTTGCATGGAACTTCAAAAAAGGGTTGTACTTATCAATGCTCACTTCTGCTCTAGAGTTGCAGGAACCAAACCACCCCCAAATCCTTACGAAGGCCACAGGAGCTGTGGCTATGATTTAGTAATTCAACAAAGTATAATCAAATGTTTATCATGTATCCCTATGAATATTTTGGTTCTCTAGCTATTAATAGCAAATTGATAGGATTTAATTTAAAGGGTGGAAAGAGGGAAGAATAGGTTTTAAAGAATTCTGTGTTTGGCTAGACAGAGACTGGAGTTTTGAACTCTAAATCTAAAATAAGTATAATTCTAATTGTATTCGACAAATTATTAGCTAAATTATATTGATTTTTCTGATGATTTATGGTGATGTACATGGATCTCAAAATGTTTTTCAGACACTTTATTTTTAAAGGAACAAAGGTAATTCCATTTTCTTCATCCTGCCCAAAAAATATCATAAGCAAAGATAAAGGGACTTACTCAGGATGCAATTCCTAATCAAGCACACTGCTTCTATTGTTATTTAAAAACTAAACTATCCTGTCACAATCAGCAACTGTTAACAGACTCTTTGGCTGTCAGGCATTTCATTAAATCATCCCTCTGCTTGTTGGGGACGAGTAAATACACTAAAAATTATAGAAAAAGTTCTTTGCATTGGAACAGATAAGGAGCTGTCAGTGGATTGAATCTCTTCTCCTATCTTTTCCTATAGAGAAATATAACATGGCAGCATTAAGACTATACGAGAGTAAAAGTTCTCTAAACTCTAGCAACTTCGTGAAATGCAGAAAATAATGAGTCGTGCTTAAAAGTAAGAAAATAAAATTGCATGTGATATCCTGTAAGGGAATAAAGCACAAAACCAAATCTTAAAAACAATTGTATTTTCTATTTTTACTGTTGTATCTATAAACTCTTACTATCCTTTACTTTTACCAAGTACCTAGAGCTTTAACTTGCACAATTTTTTTCCTAATATAAAAGCTGATATTTAGGAAGTTTATATTTGTAATACCAACCATAATAAGAATTTTTAATCCATAATTAGTCATTTGAGAGAATTTTTTAAACTAAGTTCAGGATCAAAGGCTTCCTCAAAATAGACTTAATACCTATCAATGTCTATGTTCAAATCCTATTTCATTTCTGCTATGAAGAAGATTGTTCATAGTGGCATTACTGTACATAGCCTGAAAAACTAATGGTGCCATTTTTGTTAGGAAAATAGTCTCGGTTTTAGTTTGTTTTTTTGAACGCTATTATCAGAACCCAAAGGCAAGGAAGAGTACTTAATACAAGCTGTACTAGGTAATAGTGCTTTTTGAGCAGGTGAGAAACAGACATGTTTCCTCATCATGTCATAGCCACACCCCTAGGATCATAAATGTTCTCTAAACACTGAACACATTATAAGCTATACTGTGAAGAAACATCAGGGTAATTTCTCTCTCCTGTAACGAAATTGGTAAATGCAATACTAAAACAAAAACTAGGTTTTACCCAGTGCTAAACATTACTTTTGCATATCATAGACTTAAAGGAACATTACTTGTAAAAATCCCTTTTGAAAAAAAAAAGTTTTACATTCTAAAAAAGTCTTTAAAGAATTAAAAATGGACTGTGAAGGTCTCAGAAACACACACAAAAAGACATACCCAAAAACATGTTGGCATAAAAAAGAATCCATTTAATTGAAATATTTATTTTGAGGATGTTATTTAAATATATCCTCTAATTATAAAACATTAAATGCATTAGTATCATGTTTTAGTCATGATAGTAAATTTAAAATACAGATTACATAAACAGAATATTACATTCTAAAAATTAGATTAACATGAAAATAACCTAAGTTCCACAAATTTTAATTCAAATGTGTTTTCAGTTAATTTTTACTCATTTTGTTAGAATTTTACTTCATATCAGAATTATCAAAATGATCAAGGTTAGTTTATTAACTTACCTCATAAGAACTTGGAAGTTTTAATTTTAAACTTAGAAATTTTTTAATAGTTCCCACAGTTACACGTGTAGAACATCGAATGAATTTCTTCATTAAACCCTAAAGGAAATAAAGATTACTAATTAAAATGTTCTACCTTGTTTATAAACCATAGGTGTCACTTTCACTGTCATTTTCACTATTTTCAAAATGTATTCTGAAAATGTTTCAATTTACTGCTCTTTAGTACTTGTGAGTAAAAATGTTCCTAATTCTTAGATACACAACATTCTTCAAGAGTTTACTATCATGTGTACTAGGGAACGCCTGGCAAATAGACAATTTGCATACCTCTAGACAATCTTTAGCAGTTATCAATACTAAAAAACAAAAAAGCAATTCGATCTTTTAAAGATATAAGGTATTAATTGCCTCTAATTATATGTATAGGAAATTAGGTCAACAATCTGGAAATGTTCTTAAATTACATCAAAAGTAGAACTATCTAGTCAGTATGCATTTCTCAGCAAATATATTTCCAGCAAAATATATTTCCTAGCAAAGAGCAAAAGAAATGGATCTACGTATGATACTTGGTCACAATTCAGATGGTAAAGTATCTATTAAAAAAAAAAAAAGGAAGTTAAAAATTACCTCTAAAGCAAAACATACTCTACCCATTTCAAACTGGAAGACTGACATTCTAAACAGCGTGAAAACAAAGGGATAAATATACACGTAGATCTTCTCTCTGTTATTTGTTCACATCTCAACCATACAAAGGTTTCCTGTCTATTTTCTTGCTCCAACAGCTAGCACATTTTATAGGTCCCAGTTAAGTTAGAGAATAATGTGAGGGTACTGGAAGACCCTCTAAATGTATTCTCATCTGCAGAGAAATCTCAGGTTGTTGAAAGAACCTGCGGAAATGACCATGAAAAAAATCTTTCAGAAATTAATAATTATAGAGATGTCAGAAGAGTTGAGATGTTAGAAGCTAGGCAAAAACTTGTTTCTGAAATTTATAATTAAATAAAGTTTGACATCAATCTCTAACAAAATTCCAACCTGGAATTTAATATGTGTTAAGTACTTAGAAAATAAAAATATAACAATTATGCATTCTCTCTCTGTAGAAACACTTTATAATTATACCAAATTATCTTTGTTGTTTCCTAGCTAGGTACACCTGGGAGGTGCTCTACAGATCTCTGAAAAGTAACTGACACATTTTAAGAGGGGCGATGACAATTAAGAGTGTTCAGTAGAGGATAAGGATGGTGGGGAGAGCCTAAAAGAAATGACCCTAAGAGCTGTGCTTCTTCTCTACCATTTCATTTCATAACACATGGAAAAAGGGAAATGTGTACTACACGAAACAGGTTAATGAGACACTGCTGCCTGGGGTGGTGGATTTGTGGCCCAGGCCTTGCCAAGCTGCCAGGGGGATCAATATTTCAGGAACATCTGTGTATTTGAAAAAATTTGATATGGAAAAAGATTTGTTATCTTTCCTTTTCATGACACAATTCCTTTGCGTTCTAAGCCGTTCCTTCCAACTCAGGCCAGAAGAGGCATAGTTCAAATAAGTCTCCTTTCTGCTCTAATTTGATTATCCTAGATTACTCTTCATCTCTTTGTTCTAGAAGAGTTAAAATACTAGAACTGAAATTAGATAGTGGTCCATATGGCAAGTTAAATGGGGTTCCAGTTCTAGGATACAATTCAACAAATTCTAGTTCTTATGATTATGAATATTTATTTTTTAAACCCAACACCACTACAATGTCTTTTTCTCTCATCTTCAGAATAGTTTGGTTAGTATCTCCAGTTAAAGCAACTGTTAAGCTTGACTATGACTTTTTAAAGACAAATATAATTCAGATATAGAGTCACTATTTTAGGTGTACAATTCAGTAGTTTTTAGTAGCTTCATGAGGTTGTGAAACCACTTTAATTGTAGGACAGTTTCATCTCCCCACAGAGACACTCCATACCCAATAGTAGTCACTACTCATTCTTCCCCCTCCCCGGCCCCTGACAACCATTGACTGACTTTCTCTTTGGATCTGCCTGTTCTGGGCATTTCATATAAATGGAATCACATATGTGGCTTCTTTCACCAAGCACATTTTCAAGGTTCATTCATGCTGTACACATAGCATGTATCAGTATTTCATTCTAGTTTATAGCTGAATAATAATCTAATGGGTAGATGTATTATAGTTTGTTTATGCACTCATCAGTTGATGGACATTTGGGTTGTCTTCACTTTTTGGCTATTATGGACAATGCTGTCACGAACATTCATATACACAATTTTATGTGAACATATGTTTTCAGTTCTCTTGGGTATATATTTAGGAGTGGAATTGTTTAACTTCTTCAGGAACTGCCAAACTGTTTTTCACACTGTCTGCACCACCTTTTCACCAGTAATGTATGAGGGTTTGTTTCTCTACATTCTACCCAACATTTACTGTTTTCCTTAAAAAAAAAAAAAAAATATTATAGCCATCCTAGAGGTATGAGGTGTTATGATTTTGATTTGCATAGCACTAATGACTAATGGGGTTTAGCATCTTCTCATGTGCTTACTGGCCATTCCTACATCTCCTTTGGAGAAATGCCTATTTAAATTATTTGCCCCTTCAAAAAAATGGGTTATCTTTTTGTTGTTGATTTTATATTCTGGATACTAAAGGCTTATCAGATATGTGAGTTGCAAATATTTTCTCCCATTCTGTAGGTTGTCTTTTCACTTTGATAATGTTCTTTCATGTAAAAAAGCTTTTAATTTTGATGAAGTCTAATTTATATATATTTTAATGCTTATGCTGATGGTGTCATTTCTAAGAATCTACTTGCCAAATCCAAAACAATGAAAATTTATTCCTATGTTTTCTTCTTAGAGTTTTAATAGTTTTAGCTGTTACATTTGATCCATTTCGAGTTACTTTTATACAGCATGAGGTAGAAATCCAACTTCATTTTTTACACGTGTTCCAGCATCATTTATTGAATGGTGCTATGCTTTCTCCTTGGATTATCTTGGCTCCCATGTCGAAAATAAATTCACAGATGTATGGGTTTATTTCTGACACAATTCTACTTCACCGATTTATATGTCTACTTTTATGCCAATATACAGTGTCTTGATTACTGTAGCTTTGACACAAGTTTTTAAATGGGGACTTTGAGTCCTCCAACTTCATTGTTCATTCTCAAGATTGTTTTGACTATTTTAAGGTCTCCTGGATTTCTATTAGACTTTGGAGATAAGCCTGTCAATTTCTGGCAAAAAAAAATACACACACACACACACACACATATAGGGTTATGGTTTTCTTTGAATCTGAAGAGCAATTTGGACAGGTTTGCCATCTAATATTAACTTTTCCAATCCATGACTTTGGATATCTCATTTATCTGGGCCTTCTTAATTTCTTTCAATATTTTGTAGTTTTCAGTGTATAAATATTATACTTTTTAAAAATATATTCTTAAGTATTTTAAGTATTATAAACAAAATTACTTATTTCATTTTTGGGTGGTCATTCCAAGTTTATTCCTAATTCTTGCATCCTGCAACCTTGCTAAGTTTATTAGCTATAATAGTTCTTCTGTGGATTCCTAAGGATTTTCTAGATACAAAATTATGTCATCTACAAATAAAGATAATTTTACCTTTTTTTCCAGTCTGGATGCTTTTAATTTCTTTTTCTTGTCTAACTGCTCCAGCTAGCACCTCCAGTACAATGTTGAATAGAAGTGGTGAGAGCAGACATCCTTTTCTTGTTCCTGATCTTAGGAAAGCTTTATCTTTTACTATTATGACAGCTGTGGGTTTTTTCGTAGCTGCCTTTATCAGATTGAGGAAGTTCTACTCATTGTTTTGTAACCAAAAAAAAAAAGTTAGATTTGTTAAATGCTTTCTATTTATCTACTGAGATGACCATGTGGTCTTTCACATCCCCCCTCCCTTTCTTTTATTAATATGGCCTATCACCATTGACCTAATTTTTATATGTTGGTTATGGTATATAATCCTTTCCCGCTGAATTCAGCTTGTTGGTAATTTTTGAGGATTTCTGAATCTATAGTTTTCCTGTTATGAAAAACACTATTGCAATTTTTATTGCAGTAAAAAAAAAAACATAAAATTTGCTACCTTAACCATTTCTGAGTGTACAGTTCATTAGCGTCATGTCTATTCACATGTTGTGAAACAGACATTCAGAATATTTTCATTGTGACAAACTAAAACTCTATGCTGATTAAATAACTATTTTTCCCCCTTCGTCCAGTCCCTGGTAACCACCATTCAACTTTGTTTCTATGAATTTGGCTATATACCTCAAATGGAATCACATAGTAGTTCTTTTTGTGACTGGCTTATTTCAATGAGCGTAATGTCTAAGTTCATCCACATTGTAGGATACGACAAGATTTCCTTCCTTTTTAAGGCTGAGTAATAATCCATTAGATATATCACATTTTGTTTATCCATTTATCCGTTGATGGACATTTGGAGTGCTTCCACTTCTTGGCTATTGTACATAGTGCAGCTATGAACATGGGTGTCTAAATACTCTTCAAGACTCTGCTTTCAATTCTTTTGTAGATATAACCGGAAATGAGATTGTGGAGTCATAAAGTAGTTCTGTTTTTAACTTTTGAAGGAATAGCCATACTGTTTTCCTTTCTGATTGCACTTTGTACAATTTTACCAATAGTGCACAGGGTTCTAATGCCTCTACATTCTCACCAATACTTGCTATTTTCTGTTTTGTTTTTGATAGCAGCCATCTTAATGAATGTGAAGTCATATGTTATTGTGGTTTCAATTTGCATTTCTCTGATTAGTGATGTTGAACATCTTTTCACGTTTGTTTGTTGGCCATTTTGTATATTTGGAGAAACACCTACTTAATTCCTTTACTCTGTTTTTAATTGAATTATTTGATTTTTTTTGTTGTTGAATTACAGAGTCCTTTATAGATTCTGGATATTAATCCCTCATCAGATATAATTTGCAAATATTTTCTCCCGTTCTCTAGGATGCCTTTTCATTCTGTTGATTGTGTGGTTCGATTCATGAAAGTTCTTTTATTGTGATGTCTTTGGTATCAGGGTAATATAGGCATCGCAGAATGAACTGGGAAGCATTCCCTCTTAACATTGTTAAGAGTTTATAAAAAGGTTGGTGTTACTTCTTCCTTAAACATTTGGGCTTTCCTTTGTAGGAACTTTTTAAATTATTAACTTTATCTCTTTACTTGTAATAGTCTATTCAGATTTTCTATTCTAGTCAGTTATGGTAGTTTGTCTTTCTAAGAATTTTCCATTTTATCTAGGTTATCTATTTCTTTGGCATACAATTGTTCATGACATTCCCTTATAATCTTTTCTGTTTTTGTAAGGTTCCTAGAAATAGCTCCTCTTTCATTTCTGGTTTTAGTAAGTTGAGTCCTCTTTTTCTTTGTCTAACTGGCTAGCAAAAGAATCACCAATTTTGTTGATTTTCACAAAGAACAGGTTTTTGGTTTCATTAACTTTCTTGCTCTTCTATTCTCTATTTCATTTTCTCCAATCTAATCTTAAATTCCTTTTTTCTACTTGCTTTTAGTATTTTTTTTTTTTTTAGTTTAAGGTACATTAGGTTATTAATTTGATATTTTTAGTTTGTTTTAAGGTAGATGTTTATAAATTTCTCTCTAAATACTGCATCCCATAATTTTGGTACTATGTGCTTTCATTTTCATTCATCTCAAAGTATTTTCTAATTTCCCTTGTGATTTTTTCTTTGACATACTGCTTATTTAGAAATGTGTTGCTTAATTTCCAGGTTTGTAAATTTCACCAAGTTTCCTGTTACTGATTTCTAATTTTATTCCATTGTGGTTGGATAATATACTTTGTATGATTTCAGTCCTTTTAAATGTACTGAAACTTGTTCTGTGTCCTAAGATATGGTCTATCTTGAAAAATGTTCCACATGCACTTGAGAGAAATGTGTTTTCTGCTGTTGGGTAGAACATTCTATAGATGTCTGGTAGGTCTAGTTAGTTTTAGTGCTGTTCAAATTTTCTATTTCCTTATGGACCTTTTTGTCTAGTTTTATTTTGAAAGTATAATAAATTGTCTATTTCTTCAAGTCTGTGAGATTTTGCTTCCATATTTTGGCTCTGTTAGGAGCATTTATGTTTATAACGTATTTTCTTGATGGATTAACACTTTTGTCATTTAAAAATTTTCCTTTGTTTCTGATCATTTTTGTCTGAAAGCGTCTTTGATATTACTATACCTACTCCTGCTCTTTTGATCACTGCGTGCATGGTGTTTCTTTTTTCAATCTCCTACTTTTAATCTATTTGCATCTTTAAATCTAAGGTATGTCTCTTGTTGGATCATTTATTTGTATCCATTCTGACAATCTACACCTCAAACTGAAGAGTTTAATCCATTTCCATTTAATTACTAATAGGGTAAGATTTATATCTACTATTTCGCTATTTGTATTCTACATATCTTAGGTCTTATTCCTCTGTTTCTCGATTACTGCTTTATTTTGTCAGAGATATTTTCTAATAAATCATTATATTGTCCTATTTTAAAAAATTTTATTATAGTTTCAAGTATATAGTACATTGGTTAGACATCTATGCAGTTTATGAAGCAATCCTCCTGACTGCTCATTCTCTCCTCTGGCTCTCCACCTAGCCATTACATTACTTCTGACTGCATTCCCTATGAGGTGCTCCCCATCCCCATGTCCATCTATCTACCAACTACTAATTTGTACTTCTTTAACCTTTCACCCCTTTCTCCCAGACCCCCAAACCCCCTTCCCTCTGGACATCACTAGATTGTCCTCTATATTTGTGAGTCCTTTTTAAATTAGTTTATTCTTTTCCTTAGATTCTGCTATATAGCCCTATTATTTCTTTTCCTATATCTTTTCAAGTCGCTCTTTTGTGATTTCCCTAAGGATTGCAATTAACATCTAAATTTATAACAATCTAGTTCAGATTAATACTATCTTAATTTTAATAGTAAACAAAAACTTCCTCCTATATAGCTCTGTTCTGCCACCTCCCTCAGAAAAAAAGTTACAAATACATTTATTTTGTCTTTTATATCTACCTTTACTAGCGCTTTTTACTTGTTAATGTGGATTTGAGTTATGGCCTACTGTCCTTTCATTTAGACCTGAAGAATGTCCTTCTTATTTTTTGCAGAGAAGGTCTCATAGTGATACAGTGTTAGTTTTTGTTTATCTGAGATTATATTTTCTTTCCCCCTTTTAAAGATACAGATTTTTGATGGACACAGAATACTTGGTTGAGTTTTTTTTTTCTTTCAGTACTCTGTGTATGTCATCCTACTCCCATCTGGCTTCTAGCTTCTGATGAGAAATCAGCTGCTGCTAATATTGGCGATCCTTTGTAGGTGATGAGTCACTTTTTTGTTTTCAAGATTTTGTCTTTCAATTGTTTGGTTTGATGTCTTGCTATGAATTTGAGTTTATCATACCTGAAGTTTGTTAAGCTTTTCGATGGTTAATGTTTTTGGTCAAATTTGGGGAGTTTTAGCCCATTCTTCAATTATACTTTCTGCCTCTTTCTCCTCCTCTTGAGATTTCCATTATGTGTAGGTTGGTAAGCCTGATGATGTCCTATAGGTCTTGAAGATCTGTCCGTTTTTCTTCATTCCTTCTCTTTCTGTTACTCAAATCTGCTGAGCCTCTCTAGTGCATTTTTTATTTTAGTTGTTACACTTTTCAACTCCAGAATATTTAAAATGTCTCTTTATTAATATGTTCTATTTGGAGAGATTGTTCTTCTTTCATTTAGATGTTCAGACATGATTTTAGTTCTTTGTATATATTTAAAATGCATGATTTAAAATCTGTATCTAGTAAGTCCAATGTCTGGATTTCTTCAGAGACAGTCCTATTGACTACTTGTTTATGGGCTATGCTTTCTTGTTTCTATTTGCATCAAATTTTTTGTTGTTGTTGAAAACTGAACATTTAAAATAATGTGGTAACTTTTGAAAATCAGATTCCCGCTGGCCTTTCATGGTCTGTTGTGGTAGCTATTTCTTGTTTCTCTTTGTTTAATGACTTACCCTAACTAATTGTGTCAACTTTGTATTCTTTATAGTATGTGGTCACTTAAGTTTTTACCTACTGATTGGCTAATGATTGAACAGAGATTTCCTCATACACTTGGAACCAATAAGTCTCCTATTCTTTGCTGAGAGACTCAGTATGTGTTTTGGGGAATACCTCTATCATTAAATCGGGTTGTTGACAACTCTTTAGTTTTCATGTCCTGCTTGTGCAAAACCTCAAGGTCAGTCAGAGGTGAGAGCTCTGTGCCTATTCATGTCTTTCCTACATAGCCCTGTGTATGAGGTTGCCCTCTACACTCCCAGGAATATATCAGCTTTTCAAAGCCTCTATAGACTTTGATATCTATAGACATCTCATTCTGCAGCTTTTCCATTTAAGCTCTTTAGTTGTGTCTATTGTTTGCCCCAAATGTTATTACCTCAGGCAGTCATGAAGTTAAAAACATTTGTCTGTAATTGGTTTTGACAAATGTTCCTCCCCACACTCCCTACCTGCCTAAAGAGAAAGCTTTTCACTAGATAAGCTCCAAATCGGGTCTAATATAAACTGCCTTGTAAATTGGGTATTTCAGGAACTACAACAGGCCATATAATGAAAATTTGGCAATTAGGCTTTGAAAGAACTCCACCTCTGTTCTGTCCTTTTGGTACAGAGAGCTACACTGGGAATGTGGGCTGTTTTTCAAGGTTACTGCAGAGTGGGGAATGGGACTAAGGCAAGTTAAAATGCCAGAAAGTCAGCCTTTGGCGGGGGGGGGGCGGGGAGATAAATGCTCCATAGGTTTCTGTAAGCCTTTGGTTAATTATTAGAATTCTGAAAAAGTTGATTTTGGAAATTGTTGCCAATTCCCCCCCCCCCCCCATTTCTTTTATGGAGAAGCAGTGCCTGGTATCTTCAAAAACACAATAAATTCTCATTTAATAAATAACAAATTAAGCCCTAATCAAATGAGAAATGCAAGTCCTATAGAATTTCAGAGAAGGTATTCACTAGGGTGGAAAAAGTCATCACAAAAGCAGAGGTCTCTGGGTCTTAACAGAACCATAGGCCAGTGGTGAGAAGAGGGAAGAACATGCCAAAAAGAAAAAGATTGTTCAAAGTCTGAGAGGGTTTTAAATAATCTAAATACAAGCCTTTCCATATTCTGGATGCAAGTACCTTGTCAGATACTAATGCCCATATATATAGATATATATGGTGGTACACATGCAATAATCATTTGTCTTGAGAGGAGGGTTAAATGATGGGTATAATGAGAGAGAAACTTAGGAGCTAGTTGGTGATTGCTAATATAAGGAGTTAAGACATTATTCTATAGGCTAGAAAGTCACAAACTATGGCTACAGCTCACAATCATATCTAGATGTCCATCTATTTGTTTAAGTAAATTTTACTGGAACACAAACATGCCAGCTCACATTCACTATGATCTATGGCCACTTTAGGGCTACATTGAATAAGCTGAGCAGTTGTAGCAGAGGCTAAATGGCCCACAGAGCCTATAACATTTACTGTCTGATCCTGATATTGGCTTTGACTCTGGCCCTCACCCTCTGCCTTGCAGGCATTCAGGCTGTGGCCTCAGTCTTGGATTAAAAAAAGAAAAAAAAGTACAGAGACTACTTTTAAAATCTAGATGTGAGCAGCATTAGAAAGTTTGCAGGACTTACGACAGATTGAAGAGAAAGAGTAAAAAGTCAAAGATGACTCCAAGATTTTGAACTTGTATGATGGGTTGTAACATAGTAGTGATACCTGAAATTGCATGTTTGCAGTAAAGTACAGGTTGTAAACATGTGAAGTTTCAGGTGTTAGAGATATAATACTTCAAATGGGGAGAAATGGTAGAATTGGAAATGGGGGCTTAAAAGCCACACACACACACAAAAAAATGGAAGTGACCTCTAGGATGAAGAAAGAATAGAGTGAAGGACTAAGTATTTCAATATACTCACGTATATCAAGTAGAAAAGAGGAAGAAATGGAGACAGTAGGGACAGCCAGAGAGAAAAAGTGAGAATCAGGGTGGGATAGCAGAAGTCATACAAGTTATGAAAGTTGTTTTAAGAATGGAAAAATGTCTATAAAGGAAAGAATAAATGGATAAAGGTTCGACTGTAATGATGAAGTGTCAAAGATGTCGAAAAGAAGAGAATATCAAGGAGTAGTTAATTTTCAGATGAATTTCTAAAATTCAATACTTTATAATTTTCAAACTAGAAATTCTGCAGAGAAGTAGACTTTACATTTATAGTCAGCTTTTCTATTACTTTTCACTACAAGATAATAACTCATGTATTAGCTAAAGGATGATCACAACCTCTAAGAAGCTCCCAAAAGAAGATTACAGAAATGATTGGTAATAAGAGAAAAATATAAGGTTATTAAAAACCCTGATGAAAAGACAAAAAAGAATGGGTGCTCTACCAGAGCATAAAAAAGAGAAGCCTGGGAAGACATAGGTACGGTGGCCACTGCTCTAGGGATTGCTGCACTTTATTATATGCTGTGTCCAACCAACTCCGATTAACTAAATCAATTATCTTATTACAACTGTTTAAGACCTCATCGAAGTCCGTTGAGTTAAAAAATTGTTTTAAGTTCCTAATAGGAAAACGCCATTAAATGTATTGTAAAAATTCAACCCACTGGCTTACAGATTACCAAAAAGAAGTAAAAGAGACACTAAATATAGGCATTTGAATAAAATATGGAATACAAAGAGAGAAACAGTATTCTCAGTGGCTGACACTGGCTAGGACAACGTGACGAAAACTGAAAGAGGTAAAGTAGTGAACATTTATAATGAAAACAAAAGTTGCTTGCAATAAAAAAAAGACATATTTAACACCATTTAAAGACCAAAGAAAATAAGGGTGTTTTACACTCTCTAGTATAGATCCTTTACAAAAAGGTTCAGTTAGAGAAAAACAGGATTAGAAATGGAGATTCTATAGAAAAATCTGGAAGCCTTCAAGGACTTCATGACATCTAATTTTATTTCATAACCAATTATATCAGCCATGACATGAATAGTTTGAATTGCAAATAAAACCACAGAAGTAGAGGACAAAATGATCTGAATTGGATATCACACTTGGAAATACAAAGGCTATGAACTCCCAACAAAGGTATAAAAGGAGGTGGAGGAAAAATAGAGATGTGATTCTTTGCAGTAGCCACTAGGTGGTGGCATTGGCCCAGGACGGTTCAGTTATGGGGGTTGAAAATCTGGTGCCTGGAGTAAGCAATTGCTTGGCCATTTCTAGGTATGGGACTGTCAGAGAATGGCATTCTACTTGATTATGTTAATAAATTTTGAAAGCAAACGTTTTGAAACATTAGGAAAATTCATCAACAAATTATCAAAAGTTTACTATAAAATATACAGCTGTACTTGTGCACTCACCTTTACTACATTGTCCCCTGATTGTCCATTATTTCGTAAACAATCTAGACATATAGCAATTTGTGGATCACTTCTGTGATAGTCTTTATCATCCTGATTTTCATCACCTTCTTCATCTACTTTAGGTTTGTCAACTTTTGAAGAATCATCTGTACGATTTAAACAAAACTAGATATAACTCAAAGTTTATATTGAAGTTAAGTAACAGTAATAAACTATCGAAACAAATATCAACTTTGAAAAATTTCAACAGTTTTTGATAAAGAATAACTGCAAATTTTAGTGTCTTTAAAATGTTCCACCCAATAATATTTTTTAAAAACCATCTGTGACTTATTAACATAGCCTAAGATGTTTTGGCTCACTGGGACAGCCAATGAAAGATTCAGGACCAGCTACACAAAAATAATTGCAATTAATGATTAGATTATTTATAAGGTAGACAGGATATAAAAATACTTCCAAATTCTCTATATATTCAAACTAAAAACCAAGTACTCTTTTCAAATTATAAAATATTCTCTTTAGGTTCACAAAACTCCAAATATTATTCATAAAATCATCTAGTGAAAGATGAGTAGAATGAATTAGCTTTAATATATACATATCTATATAACATGTTAAAACTCCATTAAAGAAATCTGAATAATATATATCTAAATGTATTTAACCTATTATTAAATACTTGCAGCCTACATATAATGCAACTGTATTTGTTGATTTATTCATTTATTGAGTGCCTTTAACTGTTAGACATGCTCGTGCTAGGCTTGCGGGAACAATATTAAAACTAGAGTGTTATCATTCTTACCCTAATAGTAGTCAGGTTAGAGGAGATACAGGCAAGTAAAGGAAACAGATGGAGAAGTGGGATACGGCCTTTGATGGAAGAAGTAAAATAGACTATGTGGGTATATATGAGAGGTAATAAACCCAAACTATGGGGTGAAGCAGATTCAGGAAAAATTTCCAGATAAAATATCTCCAAATTAAAGCTTGAAAGAATTAGCCAGCCAAGCATTCCAATATAGAAAAGCCCAGGAAAAAAAAGACAGGTTAGCTCCTCTACAATGACTGTTGTATCATAAAAACCAGATGGGTTCTCTTTCTTCTGTATTCTACACATTTATATAGAACCCACATAAACAGGAGCTGCCTTTTATGAACCCAACTCCCAAATTCTCCACTCAAACTAAAGACCAGATATTATAAAATACTTTAAGAAGTGAGAAGTAATGGGAAAAGGGAGATAAAGTAGGCTATAATCCTTCACAAGTCTTAAGAGTCAGGGACTAAACCTACCATATAGCTTCTGATGATGATCCCCTGGGCTCCTGTCCTCTTGAAAAGGTAGTCAAAAATTGGAACATTTAGTCAACTTTTATGTTATCTATTTTTATTATAGCACTACTGTGTAAATTGTAATTTACACTTAGATAAAACAAGCCTTTAGTTAAGTCATTTTTTGTCAGGATTGGATTCTTTGCCCATTTTGTTGTTTTAGGTCAAAAATAATCCCTTATTATCTTATTCCAGTCATTCAAAACTATTCTCAAATCTCCCCACTATAGGAAGCCGCCCTGCACAGTTAAGTTGAACTAGTAAGACTATGATCCCCAATTTACAGATGAAAAGAGAAAGAGCATTTTCTCACCCATCTGAATGAGGTAAGCCTGACAAACTTATGATTTTTTGGGAAAACCAGGGGCAGGAGAGTGAGCTCACAAGCAAGCCTATAAAAACACACAAATATATCTGAAATATTTCAGTGGTATATAGGTATTTCGCCCATCTCAAAATCTCATATTAACCAGAGAAAAGGATAATACCTTCCTTATAATTTCAGGTGAACTGTATACTTACAAAGGGCCTTTTTTTTTCTGTTCAGTAAGGTTTACTACTTTGCTGAGATGATTAAAAATTTACTGATTGCTGGGTCTCCTGGGACCCAGAAGAGAAATCTGGACACTTAGCACTGGTGATGGGAAAAATTCCCATAATTACCTAGAAATATTTTCCAAATATAAAAATTTGTATCACCTGAGCTCTACTTATGAAAACTTCATTCCAAGATCCCCTTGCTATGCTCTCAGCCACACCCCATTCCCTCTCCTATGCAAACAAACATACAAAACAAAACCCCTCGCTGTTTAGTTGGCTATTTCTTACTTCAGTTTCCTTTAGCTCTCTAGGAAATATTGCTATAATTAGTAGCTGGTTTTCTGTTTTATCTCCTTTTTCTCTTCCCAAAGCCCAATTTCCTCTATTTCCAATCACCTTCAATGGAGTGACTCCAGATTTACATACATTTATATAAAATCTTAAGATTTTATATAAAGGTTCATAATATAAATAAAAGAGTACATGAATTTTGTACAGGAGAAATTTGAGCATGAACAGAGATATTAGTTCACCAAAGCTAGCAAAAGCTGAGCAATCTGAGATACCATCAGATAGATGTAAGAAAAAGTCACCTTGTCCATTTTCTTGAGGTTTATTTTTCTTCCAAAATTCAGATTCACGCTCGAGTTCTTCTAATTTAAAAGAAAAAAAAGTATGAAAATAATAGAAACAATCATGAAATGTTTAATAGAAATGTTAATTTCATGAAACACAGAAATATCCAAGGAGCAACTTACGTTCTCGTAGTCCAGGGACCAGTTTAAATATGATTTCCTCTAATGTATTATCCAACCTTCCAAAGGGGAAAAGAGAATATGCTAACAGTGAAGACATCAAAATCCAATATAAAAGCAGTTTGAGATCTTTATCTGACATGTATTACAAAATGGAGAACATGCATAGTTTCAGCACATCTATACCAAACTCCTCTGCACACAGAGCACACTGTTTCTAGCCTTTCCTACAATGGTAGATAGATTACAAATATGGTCCTATCTCCAGCTCTCCCTCTATCTACACCCTCTGAACATGACTTTCTTCTCATCCAAGAATACAGGCTAGCCTTAAAAAGTGCTTAGGCCAACAGAATGTGTCACAAGTTATACTGCTTAGTTCTGAGCATAAGCCTTAAGAGTTATCACAAGCTTTTGTGCACTCTTTCTTAGAACCCTGCCAACTTTGAGAACTCCTCTGGAAAATGAGACACAATCCACAGGAGAGCCAAGCTGCCCTGCTGAGGCCACCTCAGACAGGTTCACTCACAGCCCAGCCCCAACACGATAACCCAGTTGAGATCAGAGGAGCATCCTATTCAACCGGCAGCTAACTGCAGTCACGAGTGACCCCAGCAAGACCAGAAGAAGCACCTAGATCTGTGAACCATGCATATTGTGAGGAATAAGAAATGCCTTTCTTGTTTTAAGCATGAATTTCGGGGTGGTAGGTTATGCACAAATAGCTGACACACCCACTCTCAAAATCTCTACTGCAACTCTGGCTCTCTCCTGCAAAGGAAATAATCTCTGTTCCTTTCTTCTGAGAAATTTAGACCATTTAGTCATTGTATCTGCCTAGATAAAAATGTAAATATTTATCTTGGTATTCTTTTTGTTTTCTTCTCCTGCTATATGAGAGTGTAACTCTTTTCATGGCTTTCATTTCTTCAATCTCATTACATTTCTATCTCCTTCATTCTGCTCAGCAGCATTACACTTGACTACAAACACGTATAGTTTCCTCATGTTAAAAAACTCTTATTTAACCTATCTTTTCAAGCTCAATCTTTTCTTTCACTTGGAAAATCTTTGAAAGCATAATCAACATTATTTCTGTCATATACTCTGTTTGCTTCTTTTACTCTACTGAACTCTCTAAGTCATCCATAACTTTCTGGATCATAACTGAATAGGTTTAAAAAATGTTTTAGAATTTTAAAATATCACTTTTCTCCAATATCACTCTGCAGCAGGTGACAGTGCTGTCTAACACTACCTCCTTTAAAATTTCCTATCCTGCTTTTCTTTTTTCTACTTTGTCCTAAATATTTTTCTGTTTCCAACTACCTCTAAATCTGAATATTCTCCATTGCCCTGCACTTTTTGACCTTTTCTGTAGGCTATCTTCTCTGAGGATCTCATCCACTTTTGTGATGTCACATAGGCAGATAACTTATATACATTACATACACACACATTACACCCCTCTTCTGAGTTCAAGTTTCATATTTTCAACAGATGCTGAATATCTCAAGCAACTCCTTGACTTCATCTTTGTCAGCACTATCTGATTCATCCTCTAACAAAATACTGAATACCTGTCTTTTTAAAAATTAAATTTAGAAAAAACATATTCTCAAACAGGCTTAAAATGCAAGAATATCTTAACACCCACTTCTCTCCCCCAGCTCTCTCTCCACACATTTACTCACCAAACTCCACTAACAGCTCCTTCTCAATATTTCCCCCACCTACTCTTTCCACACTTTGCATCCTTCCATTTCCTCAGTTACCACCTTAGAGAACAGCATAGAGCTATTTCCCTTTAATCTGACATGCTCATAATGAATCTTTAAGCACTAATTTCATCATTATTTGTCTGTTCAAGAACTCACTACTTCTCACGACCTGGCTTCAAGTGTTTTTATATAACTTGAGTCCAACCTACAGACCATAACTGGTGCTATACTCTTATTATTTCTCTTCACTAGCCAACCAGCTTAGTCAATTATCCCTAAGAATGCTTTGTCTTTCCCAGTCTGTTTCTCTCCCTCATGCTCTGTAACTCTCTTTCTACTTTCCCACCAAACCAATGTTATTTTATTCTTCAAGACTTACTACCTTATTCAGTTTCCCTCGATTATAGTAGTAGCACTTAAAAGCATTTCTTGTTTTTTTTTTAATCAAGGTAATACATGTATATAATTTAAAAATCAAACTTCTCTATAAAACTTACATTAAAATACATTCCCATGCCCTACCCTCCCTATTCCTACTACCCCAGCCCAGAGTCAACCACTTTCAAATTCAATCTGTTTCTTCTCTTACTTGTGTGTGTGTGTGTGTGTGTATGAAAAAAAAAGCCATGTTTTTGCAGTCTAGATTTTTCTGACTTCCTTTTATGGAATATAAAGTTTTAGTTCTGTTATCATCTTGCCACTCTTTTCTTTCCAACATATACTTTTTCCCTACTCTAATCTTCTTGATATAGTATTATCATTTCTTTTGTTTAATAACCAGTTTACATGGTTATAATTATTCACAGTGTACTACGACTATAGATATCTCATTCAGCTTTTTTCTTTCTCTAGAATTAGTAATCACTTTCTTCATTTTCTATGTAGTTATTCTCTAATTCTCTAAAAGAATTTCTTCTATGTACAAATGGATCAGAAATGAATCAGTTTTATTTGTTCCTCTGAGACATTCCTCACTAATTTGATGTCCTCCCTGTCCTCCAAATCCAGTTTATTAGGACTGATTTACTCCACGGTCAGTCATTAAAGCTACATCCTTACATGTACCTTTGGTTCCCTTTGTTCCTCTCTCACTTGCTCAATATGATCTGGTACAACCACGGCCCTAGTTTAATCCAACTGTTAGCTCTGCACTTTCACCCATGGCTGGAAAAGAACACAACCACACCCCTCCAAATTCATAACTACAATCCAAACGTGTCTTTAAGGTTGCCAGGAAGTATACCACACTTCCACAGTGCACTTATTTTCTTACTTTCCTGGTCAAAACACTTTCTCTCCTCAAACCCCTACACTCCCTTTCTTCATTCTTACTTTCATCTGATAAACATTTTATCCTTGGTGAAAAATTTCCAGACTCTGACCGTACCTACAACATGCACCCCAGTATACTCTGCCTTCCCGCCTGTTGATACAGATGACCCGTTAATGCTTTTATATAAAGCCTATCTCTTCTCACACACTATTAGATTCTATCCCCTCTTACTTACTCACTCACAGACGTGGCTTCAGCAATCCCCCCTCCACGCCTCTCTCCATTATTAATGCTGTTCTCTCTGTTGGATCATTTCCTTCAAACATGCCATATTTCTCCCACATCAAAACAAAACAGAAGTCTTCTTGACTGGACTTCCCTAACAGCTATCACCCCATTTCTTTGTTCCCATTTGTGGCAAAACTTAAAAGAGTTGTCTATACTCAGTATTACAAATTCTTTTCCCTTTCTTTGTCTTGAAACAATCCAGTTAGGTTTTCCCCTAACAACTCTCCTGAAAGTGCTCTTGTCAAAATCGATAAAAGGTTGCTAAATCCAACCTTCAGTGCTCAGTCTTCACCTAGCTTGACCCTTATACAACATTTAACACAGATGATCACTGCTTCTTCTTTGATACACTTTCTTCCAAGCCACACACTCCCAGACTTTCCTGCTACTTCACTGTACCTTTTCAGTTTCCTTTGCTGGTTGGTTATTCCTCCTCTCCTGATCTCTCACTGTTAGAATGCTCCAGGGCCCAATCTTTGGTCCTCTTCTCTCTCTTTACTCACTCAAGTGACCTCAGCCCATCTCACAGCTTTAAATATGTTCTATATGCTGAAGACTACCAAATATTTATTCCCAGCTCAGCCCTCTCCCCTTGAATCACAGTCTTGTATATCCACCTGCCAACTTTCTTCTCTGAAATGATTAACAGATTCATCACATCCAAAACCAAACTCCCAAGCTACCTCTCCCCCAAACTGCTCTATTCTTAGTCTTCCCTATCTCAGTTAATGACAACTCCATTCCTCCAGCTGCTTAGGTCAGAAAGCTTAGAGTCATGCTCTACTCTTTTCTCACATTTTATATACAATCCATCAGCAAATCTTGCTGGATCTTTCTTCAAACTATATCCAGGTTATACCTATCTCTTGCTCCTTTTACTGCTACCTTCTCTTACCTAGACCACTGATTACCTTCTGTTCTCCTTGCTTCTGCCCGTGCCTTGCTATGTGCAGTGTATTCTCAACATGGTCACCAAAATGATCCTTTTAAAACAAAGCCAGGTCAATAAGAGAAAGCCTTTGGTAAAGATCCTCCCCTGCCACCTCCTATTTAAGGGTAAGGGTGATGATGTATGTAATGTACCCTCAAATGGTTCAGAAAAAAAAAAGCCAACATGCAAGCAATAAGATAAAGCAATGAGATAAAATGTTAACAACAGGCTAATCTGGGTAAAAAGAATAGGAAGTGTTCCTTTTATTTTTCTGACTTTTTGGAGTTTTTATTTCCAAATAAAAAATTTTAAAATATATACTTTAGCCATGGGATTAGATTTGATGAAATAATGACTGGATTCCAACAGTCAAAAACAAAAGTTAAGATAATTTGTTACAATATAGCATTTAATAGGTAATAATTACCGTTATAGTTTTTGATAAATACATCAGGAAAAGATTTGACAGGAAAAGTTTGCTTTGTTCTTCTCTGAATTATTTAAATCTGGGTTTCTTGCCCTCAGCACTACTGACATTTGGGGCCGAACCTTGGGGACAGCAGGGCTGTCCTGTGACTATTCAACAGTATCCCTAGCCTCTATCTACTAGATGCCAGCAGCACCCACCCAGTCTTGATAATAAAAAGTGCCTCCAGATCTTACAAAACGTACTCTGGGGGGTAAAATCAACAGTGGCTGAGAAGTACTGATATAAATCCAACCAGCATCAGCCTTGTTCAGGACTATGGACAACAGCAGACTAATGGTTCTCCATGTCAGCACATATCAGAAGTATCTGGAGGTCTTGCTAATTAAGGTGGGCTCCACTCTCAGAGTTTCCTTTTCAGCAGATCTGAGAACTGTCATTTCTAACTAATTGTCTGGAGACCACACTTTGAAAACCACTGGACTGCACACATACCTGTAGATAAATTACTCCAACTATAGGCAACTACATTTCCACCAAATGAGACCTTCAAATCCAGATTTATAAAATGATGGCAAACACCATACAGAAATGTTATATAAGGTTATCTAGAGAATATCTAGTTCTGTTTTTAGATGTGTACTTCCCTAGGACCCCACAGTTGGTCTGTGATAGAGCTCTGGTAGGAACAGTGGGAAGAAAACAGGTTTAGTGAGGACACCCAACTTAAAGCTGGGAAGCAACATTTGAGTTTGCTGAGACATTAGGCAAAGTCATGGTAAATTTCAATTTCCTAATCTGGAAAAAAGGGTTTGGATTAGAATCTTACGGATTATTTCCACCCTTAAAAATATGATTAGACTTAAGTAAATGGTAGTCATTTTTAAAAACTGTATAAGTTTTACATAAATGCTTATGTACTCTTTTTTAAATATGTGATAAAAAAAATTAATAGTACCAGGATTAGTCACCCTCGCTATCAGGTCTGCTTTTCTCCCACTATCATGTGGTTCAACGAAGTAGTGTACTGTGTAAAATATTAAAATACTGAAAATAACTACAACTAAAGGAACTGTGAGAACCTGAGATATTTAACATGCATAGCCTTATTTTTTCCATTCCTCTTAATAACCTAAAATAAAAGTCATAAAACCTAAATTAACTGAGTCAAAGTGCAAACAAATATTATGATGCATAATAAAAAGTAAGCATTTATGTAATTTATTCAAGTTAAATAAGCGATAAAATTCATTTACTTACCTCAACATTTCTAATGGATTTGTCTCATGAACTTGGTTGCCACACCTTGGACAATCATTGCTATCTTCAAAGTGCTGGACAATACAAGTCTTACAGACTAAGAAGAAAGAAAATGTTAGGTTAAAATGCATCATTTGAACTTAAACTGAATATAATTAGAAGTAGTCCTTAAAAATTACCTACAGGTAGAATACCATTCTACCATTCTTTAATCAAACTTTATAAAATCTTTAACACACAAAAAAAAATCCCAATTGAAACAAAGCTTACAGCCACAATATAAAAAGTTTTTACCATTTTGCTTATTGTTTTTCTTAAAAATATTCACAAACCAAATAACTTATTCATACTACTATAAAAAAAAGCTAGTTCATTTACATGAAACAACAGATTTTTCTTATTTAACAAAGTAGGACCTAAAAAGGTAAAAATTGGTAAGTCTGCCTTTACTTCTTTTGCTAGAAATTTACTTGAATGCAAAATAAATAATTCTTTTAAAAATCTGAGTTTTCAACATGTTTGGATTACTTTTTATTGGCAGGGTACTCCTGGGACAAACCAGGAGTTACAACGGAACTTCCAGCCCTTGCAAGAAGAGTCCGTTCTTCCAGGCCCCATGATTTCATAGGACATAAAGCGTGGTAGTGGCATCGAGCTGGTAGAAAGGCAACAGAGGTAAATTGGACAAATGACAGAAACTGACAATGGAAATTAAGATTTTAAATAAAGATTCTAAACAAATAGAAATAAGGTTTGTGAATTTTTTGGCCACAAGCTTATATAGCCTACATTTCTTCCAAATACTAATCTATGACTCTCTCTTACCTTTTCCCTAAGCTTGTTACCTACTATGCCAACTGTCTTGCCCCCAAACCTTAGACATATTTACAGCGCCTGAACTATAAAAACTTTTCAATCCAATTCCCTATGCCAATAATCGCCCATCCATTTTATTACCCTATATAATCTAAAAATAAAGATCAGCTACCCCAACTCCCTTTTACAATTCCATTACGAACTACTTTTTCCCCCTCCTCATGCTTCACACTAACTAAAAGAAGAATAAAAGTTTAAACTATCGCGCAAGAGTAAACAAACACGAGGGATTCCTTTCACTGAGATTAGGTCTGAAAATTCAAGCATATTACATATACTGGTCACAGCAACAATGGTCAGGGAAGAATAAGAGTTCTACTAGGTATCTAATATTAAAATCATTAAAACATATAAATGATATCTTGGTATTTTCTTTCATTGATTCAATAGATGTTTACTGAACAGATCTGGACTGTTCAATATGGTAGCTACTAGCCACATGTAGCTACTGAGCACTCGAAATGTTGCCAGTTCAAGTTGAGATGTGCTGTAAGTGTAAAATACAGCAGATTTCAAAGGTTTAGTATGAAAACATAATCTCAATTTTTTTTCTTTAATTACATGTTGAAGTGAGAATATATTAGACGTATTGGATTAAATATTAAAATTATTTTCATTTTTTAAAATGTGGCAACTATTTTATTTCTATGGAACAGTGCTATTCTAGAGGGAGAAAGCCCCACTGGGAGGTGAATTTGTATTTCACAACACTTGAGACACTATGTTATTCTACTTTTGCAGAGAAAAGGTTCCTACAGGCCAGGTAACCTGTCTACTCTGATGAATGGCAGCACAGAGACTTGAATCTAGGTTTTCATTACAGAAAACCTAAATTCTGATATGTTATACAGAAATACCATTCCCCTAAAATATCTTTGGCATCTCTACTAAATCTGACCACCACATAAACAAGACAGATAAGCCATCCCATAGGGCATAGGAATTTACCTTATTACATTAAGTATTACATTAAAGGAATTAAAAACATTTTTTCCCAAAGGCTAAGGCCAAAAAATGGTTATTTTTTTTTTCAGATAGTTTTAGAAAGAAAATTTTATGATGCTGAAATATAATATTTTACTCTAACTTTCATTTTTGTTCAGATGATTGGTGCGGGTTGTCACCACTGCTATCATAATCATTAACACTAACAAGGTTTATGTACCAGGCACCACCTTTAATGCTTCAACATACAGTTAATTCAACACGATTTAATAATTTAATCCTCATTACAATCCTATTAGGTAATAGTAGGCCTCATACAGATGGAGGAAATAAGTAGAGAACTTCAGCAATTTGCCAAAAATCATGGGATAAGTGGTGAAAGCCAGGATTTGAATCAAGAGCCCATTTTCCTAACCAATGCATGCTTATAGGATACACTGTCTTCTAATTTTATTTCTATAGGTCTACAATATATAGACAAAAATGTTTTACCCCTTAATTTGGAAGCCTTAAATATGTCTAATTGTAGCATTAGATCTCTTTTTCAACTGAATATCTTGCACAAAATAGCCCTTTTAAGTAGTTTTATTCCTTAAAAAACAAAACAAACAAACAAAAAAAACCTCTAGTAAGTGTATCTCCCACATGCTTTTAAAAGCTGCTAAATAAAATACAACTTCATACAAATTAGAACCTGAGAAAAATATATGCCAAAAGTTCAGTGAAACTAAAAAAAGTAAATGAGGATTTGCTTTAACTTAGATGCTTCAAAAACCCATCACTACAAAATCCTTGATTCTCAGTTTATAATTTGGTTTATACCAGCTATAAAACACAGTTTTAAAATATCTTAAAGATTTAATGCCTAGCTCTCTAATGGCTCAACTGCTGTATTGGTTAACTCAACTGGTCCAAGATCAAAAGGTCCCAGTCTGGGTTAAGACTACATGGAGACTAATTAGGATCTTCATTCTCACTACAGACAGATGTTTTGTAGCCACAGAAACACCTGGGTCAGAAAGGGAATTAGACTCACCAACGATATCCCCAGTTAGAAAAACACTTAAATAGCAACAAGTGCTAACATATGCTTAGTACTAACCAAATATTAAGCTCTGGGCTCAGGGCTTTGTATGGATTGTAGTATGGACATTACCATCCCCCTTTGGTAAATGAGGAACACAGTATTGGAGAGCTTGGGCAGGCTGCTCAGGGCTGCCCACAGATGTCCAGCTGTGTAGCAGAGATGGCATCCATCGCCAGGCTGTGCAGCCCCAGGTCTAAAATCCAAACCACTGTGCAAGGCATCATAAAGTCAATAACATTTGGTTCCTGGCATCAAGAGTTCATATTTTTAACTGATTTTTACATTTAGCCCACCGCAAACATCATGAAACTTTCTGCCTAAAGCTTACTAAGTAAAATCCTTCCTTTCATCATTTCTTAAATTTGAACTAGGTTGCTGCACAAATTAATGGAGTTGTATCATCTAAAGCAGTGGTTCTCAAATTGAGATAGGCTCCACAACTGCCAGAGAATTTTTTCAAAGAACAGATTCATGGACCCCATCCCAAACCAGTTAAATCAGAATCTCTGAGAGATGAGCACCAGGATTTCAACTTTGTAAAACTCTCCAATGAGGTGATAAAAGATAATGGGAAATCCTGGCCAAAGGAGGCCAGAACTGGCCACAAAGTCCTTACTGGCCACTACTTCTCTTAAATAGCCCCATCCTAGGATGTGGCCCTCTGCCAAATCATAATCACAAGTCACTCTATTATCCACCATTAGAAAACCACTGTCACAGGACAAAACATAATCAAAAGAATATGGGATCAATGTACCCTCTCTCTATAATGCAGATTTACATGACAACCCAAGGTAATACTGCAGTTGTTCTGGATAAAAGACAATCTTGAATAAGACTTGCCTGGATCTGAACCCCAGTTCTGCCATTAGGCACATTACGTACTCTGTGCTTCTATGTACAAAGGAAATAACAAGGGTACTCATCTCACAGGGTTCTTGTGAGAACTAAATGAGATAATATATGTACAATGTGTAAATGAGTGGTAATTTGTAAACATTCAGTAAATGTGAGTTATAACTATAAATTAGATCACTAGATGAGCACAAAATTATTAGCTAACAAGGAGAATATGAGTAATCAAATATTGAATGGCATCAGACTATGATCAGTGTATGCACCTACCTTAAATAACAGATGATCTTGCTAACGGAACTTGAAATGTCTATTGGTGTTAATCCTCTGCAGCTATGTCCACTCTAGAGATGGTCTTGCAACTCAAGTATGATATTTTCAAACACACTGCTTTACCTGAATGAGAACTGCCTATCTTTGCTCTAAGGTGGAGGGTCCCAGTTTGACTAACATTTCTCCATTACATACTCCTTCCTTAGCTTTTTCTGTTAAATTCCAGCACAGTCCCACTGGTCTAGGAAACACCCTATTCCCTTCTTGATCACTTTCCATAGACCTACTCTGAAGCACTATTACATGTTGATTTCATAGTTTAACTAATAAAGGGCTATCCTACTTTCTTATTTTCATGTTCGCAAGGGGGAAACAGTTCTTCACAACAGGTACAAGGACCATGTGTTGTTGCTGTCTTTGATGTATGGTCCACCCACATCTATGTAGCAGAGAGTGCTAGCTTCCCAACTCTGATGATACAAAGTAATCTACGCGAATTTCTTGGGCACTAATTTGGCTATCACTGATAAACGATAATAGTCTTTCTGCTTGTGTCCTTTTTGGTGCCATTCATTAGCAATCTTCTGTTTATTAAAAGTGATCAAATGCTGACTTCATTTGTTAAAGTTATCCTAATGTGTTAGTTTGATCTGTCAACATAGAAGCATATTTTTTTCCTCCTTCCTTAAGCACATCACTATCTTTATATGTCCTTCTTGATTAACACTCATTTGATACAGTTTGCCTTTGAAAACTTTATATCTGCTAAAAGTTTATAAGTAAACTGTGGTCATCTGCAAAGAGAATAAGCATTAGTTTCCTGATTTTGATACATATTCTTACATGTGAAACTGATGATTTTTTTTCAAGGTTTCCAGAATGTGCTTCCATGAGGGAGTATCTCCTGGTTTTACTTTTACAAGGAAGTAATGGACACTTTTTCTCTTATGTTATAAATGGCACATTTATTTCAAAGGCCTACATGAGCTGTAATTTCATGAAAAACACTAAGGATGGCATTACTTTCTGCTAAGAATGCTTTATTCTAATTGCTTTGCCATAACAGAAGAACAGGCAGCAAGACAGAACTTGTTGAAAAGGGTCAGGACAGAGTCTTGCGATTTAAGCATGGCAGGGGGATCTTAGTTCAAGCAAGTCAGACCAAAAGGCCAGGAAGGCTGGACTTCTACAGACCAGCTTATGGAGTCAAAAGTGACTCCAAAGTCAGGGTAGAGTTTGGTAGCTCAGCGAGTGCAGCAATGCACTCATTCCCCTCCTGAACGATATAAATTCCATGATCAGTCAGAATAATCACTTCCTCACACATGACCTTGATAGTTCTGCTCTTCTCTACTTCAACTTTTCTATTTCTCTCTTCTTTGATTATACTAATGCTGGCTAAATCCAACATTCACTGCTTCTGCAAGATTGTAACTGAACATTGTGGAAGAAAATTATGCACCATGCTGATTGGTCTCTCACTTTAAATTCATGACTAGGTGGTCCTTCATTTGCCAGGTGGTCAAACTCAATGCTCCAAGTCCATTATGCTTTTCGTCAATACTTCATGCCTTCTCCTCTCTCCTAAAATCCCCCAACATATCCTCCCCCAACCTCACTCTCTACTGATGACCTCACTTTCTATTTCACTGAAAACAAAGGAAAAAAAAACTGTAACAAAGAGAATTCACTAGTTTTAGCCAATCTCTGTTCTGTGCACTAGATCCCCTCCCAATGACCTAAGAACACTGCTCCATTATTCTTCGCTTTCACCTATGTTAGTCTTTTGCTGTCCACTGAAGACTCCTATTAACAGTCAAACATATTCGTATAAAAAGAACTTTATAAACAAAACCAAAACATCTATTGACCCTACTTCCTTTGTTAGCTATCATTCCATTGCAGAGCTACCTATACTCTCTCTCTCCAATTCCCCTCTTCTCATTCTTTTTTTCACCCTTTCTTTACCGTCATCAAGATGAAATAATTAGAGTACAATAATCGAAACTAGAAAATTAGAAAATTTCCATCTTCTCACACCTGTCCAGACTTCCACTCCATTGAAACTGTTGGCACGATCGCCCACACTCTCGTGTTGCTAACTCAAGTGGTCTATTCTCAGTTGCATCTTATTCAACACAGTTGACTCAGTTAATCCCTTTTTTCCTACCTCAATGACTCCTCCTTCTCAGCACCCCTGAGCTCAGTCCTTGGGCCCTTTCTCTACCTACCCTCACTCCGTTGGTGCTCTCATGGTTTAAATATGATCGATATGCTCATAATCTTCAAACTCATAGAACCAACTCCCAATTGGACATCTCCATTTGGATGTCTCATAGTTTACATTTAATTTCCAAAACTGGCCTCCTGATCTTCTACCCTCAGCCTTTCTTGTATGATTTGATGACGCCTTTATCCCTCAAGTTTCTCAGGCCAAAAACCTTAAAGATATTCTGTAAGACTGACTTGACTCCTTTTTCTTTTATGAACCCCACACAGTTCATTAGCAAATTTGGCTCTGCCTTCAAAATATAACCAGAACATGACTACTTTTAGCACTATCACCACCTTGGTGCAAACCACCACCACTCCTGCCTGGATAATTGCAACAGCTTCTTTACAGGTCTATTTTCAACAGTAGTCTGAAGGATGCTTGCAAACATAAATCGGATGTCATTCCTCTACTCAAAATCCTGCCTGAAATGGGCCATTTCTCTCACAGTAAAAGTCAAAATCCTTAAAATGGCCCTATGAGAACTACGCACCATGCCTGTGGTCAATGTCCATCCCCATCACCTCTCTCAACTCTCCTTCACTCCTTGCTGTCCAGCCACACTGGTCTCCTGACCATTTCTCAGGCACACGCCTGCCTGAGAGCCTTTGCTCTTGCTATTCCCTCTACTTGAAATACTCTCCCCTCAGATATGTGATTGGTTAACTACACGACCTCCTTAAATCTGTTCAAATGTCACCTTCTTTAATGAGGCCTACCCTGAACAGTGGCTTATTTTAAATTGTAACACTCTTCCACTGACTTCCAGATTCCCCTTACTGAACTTGACTGTCCCTTTTTTTGTAGCATATTTCACCAATATATACTATGATTTACTTATTGCCTACTGTGTTGCGTAATGTATCCCAGGTGCCCAGAATAGTTTCTGTAAGAGGAAGGTGCTCAGTAAATAGCTGAAATAAATGAGGACACAAGAGTTAGGAATAGTAAAGGAAGCAAAAATTCTAGGGCCTACAAATGTACTCACGTAGTCAAGTCAGAAATGAACCTACACTTTCAAATAAAGCAAGCGAAGAAATTCTGAGTTTACCAGTAATTTTTTTGACAACTGAAATGAGCTAATGCAATATAAGCTAAAATCTACTTTACTTTTCTAAAATACATCATTTTCTATTAACTGAGTAAAAAAAAAGTCAGTGGTTGAGCCTTCTGAGGGAATGTAATTTTTCAGTGGTTTTAAAATTTTTGATACGATATATTAGTCTTTGTAAAAGCCAGTATTTTATGAAGCATCGGTAGTTATGAAAAGTCCTCAAAGTGGAAGTCTTCAAATTGAAATGGAAATTATCTTTTGTCTTTTCTACAGGTTAGACTGTACTTGTTCTTAATGTTTACATGTAACCTTTTTTGCTAAACTCTTAAAACATACCTGTACACTGACCATGATTTCTAACTCTAAATACTTAGGTACTTTAGGTACATTTTCTCAATCCATCATTGGTATCGGTTCCAACTCATTGTGTTCTAGATATAATTTATTCTCAGAAGCCAATGAGAAAATCAATTTCGTTTTCTTATTAGTTATTTTCTAGTTTTCTGTTAGTGTCCACTACGAGGCTTTAAAACTGTTTAAATATTCTTTACTATCTAATGCATTTTCAAAAGCTAAAAGAACCATACATCTCATGTAATTCTTCTTTAACATTATTACTAATAATAGATAATACCTAGGTAAAGACTTATAATTATTTTTTCTCATTTAAAAAGAATCATCACACTGAACACTGTAATCACTTTCACAAATGAGTGACTATAGTTTCTGTCAAAATACTGTTTGAAACATGTAACATAAGTATAGTGACCTCATTTCTATTACAACTCTAAAATGTTATATTTGCACCCTAAGACTTTAAATATAACTTCTATTTAGGTCTTTGATTTTTTTCCTTAAAAAAAAAGATGAAGTTATTTAAACAAACAAACAAAAAGTCAACTCATTTCTTCCCCGCCTCCGGCAACCACCAATCTGTTATCTATATCTATCGGCTTGGGCTAAAAACTTTTTTTAGATGCCACCTATGAGACAGATCATACATTATTTGTCTTTCTCTAACTTATTTCATTTAGTATAATGTCCATCCATGTTGTCATAAATGGTAAGATTTCTTATGAGTGAATAGTCCATTTACATATTATAATATTTTACATAATATTTTATCTATTCATCCAGAGATGGACACTTAGGTTGTTTCCCTATCTTGGCTATTGTAAATAATGCTACAATGAACATGGGGGTTCGTATATCATTTCAAGCTAGTGTTTTTGTTTCCTTCAGATAAATAACCAGAAGCAGAATTGCTGGATCATACAATAATTCAATTTTTAATATTCTGAGGAACCTCCATACTATTTTCCATAGTAGTGGTACCAATTTACATTCCTACCAACAGTGCATAAGAGTTCCCTTTTCTCCACATCCTCACCAACACTTGTTAATTACTTTTGATGAAAGCTATTCTAACAGGTATGAGGTGATATTGCATTATGGTTTTGATTTGCATTTCCCTAATGACTGGTGATGCTGAGCAATTTTCAATGTACCTGGTTGGCCATCTGTGTCCTCTCTGGAAAAATGTCTATTCAGATCCACTTTTCATTTTTTTAATCAGATTTTTTTTTTTTTTTGCTGTTTAAGTTGTATGAGTTCTTTATATATTTTGAATAGTAGCCCCTTATCAGACACGTGTGTGTGTGTGTGTGTGTGTGTGTAATTCACAATTATTTTCACATTAAGTTGGTTTTTCTTTTTGTTGATAGTTTCTCATACTGTGCAGAAGAAACTTTTTAGTCAGATATAGTCCTACTTGTTTATTTTTGCTTTTGTTGCTTTTGCTTTTGTGTTAAATACAAATAAAATCATTGCCAAGACCTATGTCAAGATGCTTCTCACCTGTGTTTTTTTCCTAGGAGTTTAATGGTTTCAGGTATCATGTTCAAGTTTTTAATCTATTTTTAGTTAATTTTTGTGTGTGGTGTAAGACAGTGGTCCAGTTTTCCCAACACCATTATTGAAGAAACCGTCTTTTATCCATTTTATATTCTTGCCTTTGTCATAAATTAACTGTACATGTGTGTTTTTTTCTGGGTTCTCACAGTTCTGTTCCATTGTCTATATGTCTGTCTGTATAAGAATACCATACTGTTTTAATTACTATAGCACTGTAATAGTTTGAAATCAGAGAGCACGATACCTCCAGCTTTGTTCTTTTTTCTCAAGATTGCTCTGGTGATTTGGGGTCTTTTGTGATTCCAAAAAAATGTTAGAATTGTTTGTTCTATTTCTGTAAAAATGCCACTGGGATTTGATGCAGACTGCTTTGGGTAGTATGGACATGTTAACTATTAATTCTTCCAATCAATGAGCATGAAATATCTTTCCATTTATTTGTGACCTCTTCAATTTTTTCATTAATGTCTTCTGGTTTTCAATATACAGTTCTTTCACTTCAGTTAAATTTATTCCTAGCTATTTTATTCTTTTTGATGAATTGTATATGGAATTGTTTTCTTCATTTCTATTTCTGATAGTTTGGTGTTAGTATATAGAAATGCAACAGATTATTGTGTATTGTACTGACTGTGTAACTTTACTGAATTTATTTATTCTAATGGTTTTTGGATGAAACCGAAAACTTTTAATAGGTGTTTAATTTTTATTCTTAAAACAAGTCTTGACTCTAAAAGTCAAATTTTATAAAGATTATTAGAAAGTTCAGTTTATATCTTTTCTTCATTATAGTGGCTATTTATTCAGAATCAATGATAAATTCAGATACTGATTTGGTACATAATGACAAGTATACAATCATGAAAAAAATAATCAGAAGAGGCTTATTATACATACATTTTAAATTCACATGTTGTTAAAGAAATTTTAGAAAATATAGCAAGCAGAAGAAAAAATAAAATTAGGGAAATGACAATTTATTATGAAGATATGCCTGACTCAGTTATCCAGGATTCAGAACCCAGCTCTAGCAGTTATTAGCTGTGTTACTTAACATTTCATCTTATCTCTGTGAAAAACCCTAGAGTGAGAATCTGAAATATTCTGTCCTCAAACCTCCTCTGAGCTTGCTCCTTCCTATTATTTTGGTCTCTGCTCAAATAGTAAGTCCCAAGAAAGAACTTCCTGTTTTATTTTTCCTCCTAGCATTTGTTACACACAGCATCTGAAATTATATTGTTTATTTGCATATTTTATCTCTCTCCTATTAGAACAATTTCTAGGAGGACACAGACTATGCCTGTCTTCTTTACTGCTGTGTTCCCACCGATGAGAATAAAGACTAGCAGAATGTAGGTGCTAGTAAACATATGTTAAATGATTAAGTAATACCATCTAACTAGAAAGGTCCTTGGGAAGATTAGATAAGCCCAAGACCCCGGATACGACAACCATTCAATAAAAGCTATTATTTAATCTTTTAATAGCATTTAATTACTTTGTGGTTAAAAGTACAAACTGCTTACTTCAAGAGATGCTTGTATTATAAATGTCTGACCCAGAGCAATGCTTCTCAAACTTTAGTGCACCACAGAATCACCTGAAGTGCTTGTTATTACACAGATTTCTGGCCTTCTCCCCAGAGATTCTTACTCAGTAGGTCTACAGTAATGCTCACAAATTTGTACTTCTAACAAGTTCCTAGGTGATGCTACTGGTGGATACTGCTAGTTTGGAGGCTGCACTTTGAACAGCAAGTATATGCAAAGTTAGATTTTTACACTGAGTATCAATGTATCAAAAGTTCTCTATACCTTAAATACTTGTGTATTTACAATACTTGTTCAAAAACAATACATAGTTGGTAGTACTTAAACTTTACCATCTTATGATTAAGTTATTCCTTCTTTCTTACATATTAGCACATAAAGTCACCAAATCCCTTAACTGTTAAAACTATATTTAATTATCAATTAACCCTTCTTAGCAAGAGTTAAGAACTAAGTATAACAATGTGTTTTTCCAAAGAATTCATTCTTAGTTAATGAATTAATGCCGTAATCTGAAAGGGAAAAAGGAAAACTTTCCTGTCTCGTACCACAGAATTCTATGTCTATTACCTTCTCTTTTTTCTGAGGAAAGAATCATTAGATTCTTAAAGGGAACATAAACCACAAAAGAGGTAAGAACCAATGCACTGTATTCTTCACATTTTAATTGCTGGAACAAAGCTCTTTTGTTCTTAAATGAAAAATCTTTCATTTTAAGTCAACAACCTACACAGCCACCAGCAAATACATTCTAAGCAACCTTAAAAAGTTTCTCAGAACACTGGTTCAAGAGTTAGAGCATCCCTTAATCTAGAGCCACCAATCTCTAATCCCCAAACCAATGTCTCTCCCTCTCTCCATACGTAAGACCCACAAGACTCCCACCTATATTTTGGAATACAGGTTTTCAAAACTCCTAATTCCTAACCAACACTGCCTGCATGCCTTTCTGGCTACCTATACTACATTTCAATCTTTGAAAGGAAATAAAATAATTGACTGATTGGCTTATTTATTCATTTAAGCATGTAAGTACCAGGTACTAAGGATACACTTAACCCAAATCTATCTGTGCTAGCAGGTGTTGGCATATCTTGGAGGATATGAGTTTTGATGGATGGGTAACTGCTAGCCAGCCATACAAGAGAAGTACATTCTAAGCAGAGCAAGCTGCTGAACCAAGTATCTGCATGTTTGTGTGTGTTAGGTAGTGGGATATAAATCAGTCACACCTAAGTAGCTCTAATTTATCCTGAAAGTGGTAGGATATCTTTAGGAAATTTTAGATCAGCTGAAGAGTGAGTCGTGAAGGCAGTAAGCAGCTGTTTAAATCACCACCACTATGACACAGGTTAGGAGTGGGGTGAAGTGACTCTGGTAAGAAGTAATGAGAGCCTGAGCAAGAACAGTCACTGGGAGATAGGAATGAAGGGGCAGATTTGAGAGAGATTCGGGAGAGAGACCAGACCAGTCAGTGAGGGTAAAAAGTCGAGTATAGAGCACAGTTCTTGTTTTTACAACTGAACACTGTATTTCCATTCATTCATTTTTAGATATGCTGAGTTCTAGGCAGCTTTAGGACATCTTAGTGGATATCCAGTAGGATTCTAAAACTAAGAAAGAGCTATGCCAGTAGGATCTTAAAAGTTCAGAAGGACTATACCAGAAATAAAAAATTTGGGAGGTATCGGTATAGAGAGTTGACATCTCAGAGTAGATGAGTTCAGACAGAAAAGAAAGAGATGTAAATACATGTGTAGAAATTTTTTGGTTTATGAGAAATTTTGCTCGATAGAGTTTTAGGTTCCAAATTTACCTTTTTTAAGACTTACCCCAGTGGCTAGCAAAGTACCAGAGACCTAATTATTTATTTTAAATAATTAAATAATTATTTGTGTGAATGTTTATTTCCTTCGGTTTGTTGCATTACATTATTAAAATTATCTCAGACTTGTAACCATAGTTAATGTAGATTTAGTCCCTCCGGCATTAAGTGATCACTGAAAGCTAAAAACTCATTTGTTTTAAATTTTTACCTCATTTAAAAATTTTATGTTATCGAATGTCCTTGGCCTGCTGAAGGGAAGTGCTGCTAGGAGGTGATGTGTAAGCCTTCTTAAAGATTGGGCTTTTACTAGCCTTTCCCCACACCACAACTCCTTGCCAGGATCCTGAGGCATTGTCTACCTAGTCTGCTCTGCTATCGCATCTCTGCTTCCCGCTTCCTTCAAACTGGCTTGGTCCTTTCTCCTCAGGCCTTCGGTCCGTGGCTTTCAGAAAACACTTTAGTTTCCTCTCTAGCATTCCATTCTGCTGTAATATCCTGACACATACTTATTTTATCATTCTGTTTCATTATTTTCACCACACTTATTAGCATCTAATTTTATTTTATACATTTCTTAACTTGATTACTGTTTCTTCTCTTGACCAGAAAGTCCAGAATGGCAGATTCCATGCTGGTTTTACTCACCAATAATAAAGCTCCATTTATATATTTCGAACTTGAAAAAAACACCAAAAATCTTTATATTTCTTATTAGTTTTCATAAGAATCATTCTTTACTTATATTTATTGTATAATCATAAAATTCTAGTCAGTACACGAAGTTATCTTAAGATATTATCTTCATGTGACTAAGTCAAGACTGAAAATATTATGGGATACCACAATGTCACTTAACACTTCTTACTTTCCTCCTGTCCCATTTGGCCATCTTTTCTATTCCATACTGATCCCAAATCACGATATCACTATATCTGTCCCACATTATACATAAGGAAACCAGGTAACATCAAAGACCCAACCAATGACTAAGGAACACTGCTTTGTGGTGCTATTTATTTTATCAATACAAATAAGAGGATATTTTGCACGTAGTATAGTTTTTACCTTATTAAAAGCCCTAATATAACTATAAACAACAACAACAAAAATACACTGAAATCCAAGGACTGGAAAATGCATAAAGTTTAGCTCTACTGAATCCTCAGGTCGCCTCAGACACTGGGTTGAGTACCTGACTCTATCATTTACTCTGTTCTGTGTTCTCTATTGATAAAAGGCCACATTTGTGATTTAACATTGTCTTTTAATCACACTTCTGGCATGTTCATTCTGTCAATAAAGGGCTTGATGACTGTCAAGGGATTTCTTAGGCCAGAATGACCTATATAGACTGTCACCTTTAGACCTTAAACTGCTGTTGCAAATATAAACATAATCCTTCCTTATAAACTGATTGTTTATACTTCTAGAATCTTTGTTTTTCCTCCAAAAAAAGTTGACATTTAAATTAGGATTTCACGATGCCCCACATTCAAATATAGAAACAGTGCACAAATGTTAAGCAGCAAAACAAAACAGACCGGCCATGTGTACCTACCATACTTGGTATGGTGGCAAACATATAAGATAAAGTCCCCATTCTGTCCACTCTTCCTCCACAATACGTCCACAATCCACTCACTCTTCCCCACCTCCATCTCACACCTCATTACCCTGGGTGAAGGCCCTATTCAGCTGACCTGCAGCAATAGCCTTCTAATGTGCTCTTCCTCAAACCTGCCAAGGGCATTTCTACCTCAAGGCCTCATACTTGATTTTCCCTCCGCCTAGAATGTTATTCTCATATATTCAGAGCTCAATCCCTTCAGGTTTCTGTTCAAACGTCATCATATCAGAGCCCAACCCTGACACTATATATAACCCATCTCTACTATTTACAGGTCTTCTTTGTTCCTCTTTATGCATTCATCATTAACATGGCACATATTATTAGTTTCCCCTAAAACTTCTTGAGAGCATAGATTTTTCTACTATCTTGTTCACTGCTATATCCTTTGTGCCTAGAATGGTGCATGACATACAACAGGTGTATATACATACCAGCTCACCTGAAGAGGTTTTCCAAAGTACACATGCCCAGACCTCTCCAGGTAGAGTTCTGGGCCATATATAAGTTTAAACAGCTTCCTAGGTAATTCCATTTTTTTTTTTAATTGTGGAAAATACATATAACATAAAATTTGTCATTTGGACCATTTCCAGGTGATTCTATTTTGCCCCCCTATTTAAAACAAGTGGTAAAATATTATATCAGTTCAGCAGAGGGAGTATAGATGAAAGGGAGGATTTTTTTTTTTTAAAGGCACCACTTTATCTCAGAAATAGCATGGGCTTTGAAGTTGAATACAGGCCCACCACTCATTAGCTGTGGAACTGGGCAAGTTACTTAATTCTTAGTTTCCATACCCCAAAAATTAAGATTATCTCTATATCCTCTTTCCCTCCCCACATTCACCCCAATTGCTCCAAAGTTACTGTAAAGCTAAAATAAAAGCAAGTACATATATAAAGTACCTACTTTTGTACACATAATAACGTAGAACTTACTGGAATTATTTTCAATGAAATAGAAAAATAAATTGGTATTGGCAGAAAAAAAAAGAAATCTTGGCATAAGTGGCTCTAAAAATTTCTCTTCCTCTACTGATTGAACAGGTGAGGGGAAAAAAAAAACTTGTTAGGAGTTCCACAGATATGGTCATATTCTAACAGACTTGAGTGTTTCAGAATCACATGGAGAGCTTGTTAAACACAGATTACTGGGCTCACTCCCAGAGTTTCTGATTTGGTGGATCCAGGGTCGGGCCTGATAATTTGCATTTCTAGCACGTTCCTGGGTGATGCTGAGGCTGCTGGTTATTAGTCAAAGTATACAAAGTTTTGTCTGCATGAGATGAGTAAGTCCTAGAGGTCTACTGTAGAGCACAGTACCGAGAGTTAACCATACTGCACTGTACAGTTAAAATTCTCTAAGAGGATAGATTTAATGTTGTGTTCTTATCACAAAAATAATAAGAAAGGGAGAAAACTTTTGGAGGTGATGAATAGGTTTATGGCATAAATGTGATGACAGTTTCAAGGGTGTATACTTATCTCTAAAGTTATCAAACTGTATATAATAAATATGTACAGCTTTTTGTATGTCAACCATACCTCAATAAAGTGGTTTAAAAAACCAACAATGAATTAAATTATGCATATTTTAATAAAACTTCTGAGATTAATTCCTTCAGTATAATGTTTTAATAAAAAAACCTGTTTACTTTTTAAAAATACCATAACCAATAATATGTTTATGATATTTAGAACATTTTAAAATCAGAGAAAAGTCAACTATTACAATTTAAAAAGTACAGGAATAATTTCATGCCACTGGCATTCCAATGACAAATAAGTTAAATCCTGAAAATATATTTAAAGTTAATTCTTAGAATACTCATTGTTTCAAAAGCTAAAATCTAGGTAAAACAAAAAAAAATTTAAAAAGCAAATGTAAGACAACTCCTGATGGACATATGATGTAAAAGGTTACTTACAGGTGTGGAGGCATTCCGTCACTGTAGTCGGCTTGATCAGATACCCTTTACAGATATAGCAGGTGATGTAAGGATTGAAATCTTTCACCAAGTGTTTCCTTTGGGTAGCCATTCGTAGTTAGCTAGGACCGGCTTTAGCAGTTCAAGCAAAGAAGGGTTTTAAGTGGATGAAAGTCTGATCCCCGGAGCTGGTATGGAGTTCCCAACTGGAGATCCTGAGGCATGAGAACTAACATCCAGATCTATCATGAGATCACTGGTCATCACTCCTTTCGGTGCTTCTGCTTTCCCATATCTGTTTCAATAAAAAGATGAGAGAAAAAAGTGTCATATTCCTCATAATGTATTAATATCATTATATCAGCAGCAAGTGTTATATATGTTCCAAATTGGATGAACAGAAGAACATTTCCCTCACTGCAACATTAACAGTAAACCTGCTACAATTTAACTCAAAATAATGACAAACTCATCCCATCCTGGAGCCTCAACGTTCACCTGTATGCAAATGGCATCCAAGGCTATAAACTCCAGTTTTGATATCTATCTCTTCAGTAATGGATCTTAACCATCTGCTTGACTGCTCTAGTAGGAGTTCCTGCCAATACAAGTTATAGGGTTCAAAACTGGTCATTACTGTCCCTATCAAAATGCTCTCTCTTTCCATTTCGTATCCCACACTCAGTAGTCAAATCATGCTGCTGTCCTTTTTCAATCCATACACAGCCACACTACTAGTATATATTACCTACCTTTAGTCCATCTTATATTGCTACCAGGTTAGCAAAAGATGTCAAAGAATGATAATGTCAGTGTTTCATCTTTACAAAGAGAAAAACTTGAATTTCTTAGCTTGTCATATAAGACCCTCCACAGGCTGACCTTAACATACCCCTCAACATTCGGGCAAACTAAAAGGTTCACTCACTCTCTTCCAGCGCATTCCCACAGGCTCTATGCCCTCTATGCCCTATATCCAACAAGCCCTTCCTCTCCTCTGTCTAGATCCTACTCATCCTTCAAAACCCTCCTCCAGGGCTATCCTCATTGTAATCCCTCCATGGTTTTTAACGCTTACTTCTCTCCTGTTACATTTTCCTTTAATGTATTTTGATTTTCAGTTACATATTTTTTATCTCCTCTACTAGGCCGCAACAATATGTGATAGAAACCCATCACATTTAGTAAGTGTATGAGCTGGGCAATGTTACTTACCCTCTCTTAGCAGCTTTTTTTTTTTTTTTTTTTTTTTTTTTTTTTTTTTTTTTTTTTTTTACTGTAGAATGAAAATAAAAGTGCTATTCTCCTAGAGTGGTGAAGATTAAATAAGACAATATACATAGAGGTGACACACAGTAAAAACTGAATGTCATTAACTTTTTTCCAGAAACGTTAAGCAGAGCTGGCTTATACTTAAGGTTACTTAAAAGTTTTAAAAGGTTTCTTGTAACACGTCCTCTTAGAAAACGCGACATGAAATAGGTGATTTCCTAAGTTAATTCTAAAACCAGAAACTTTTCTTTCTTAGCTGTTCACTCATAGGTAGGTATAAATAAAGCAACCGGAAAGGCAAAAGGCATCATTCCATCCACACATTGCCACTGAGAATGTTCTCGTAACAGGTTCTGCACGTTATCCTATCCACTTGGGAAATCGTGTAGAGGGTGTAGCAGAAAGAGAGCATAATTAACAAACAGGGGTCTAGGGATCTGGGTTTTTCTGTCCTTAGCTCTCTATGACCTTCAGCAAGACATTTCGTATCCCCGCTTGGGTCTCAACTTCTTCCTCTATACACTGTGATTAACGGCCCTGACTTTCCCACAGGTTTGCCTGGAAGCTCCAAGAGAAAGTCCCCGAAAGAGGAAACGCAAGGTCCTGACCTGGGGTGGTATTAAGATCATGAGCATAGAGCCCTGTCACCAAAACAGAAAGGACACAAGCACGGGCAGTGACTGGGCACGGGCGGCAGGGAACTTTTCGGAGTCCTCCGGCGGCGGGACCCGGCGGGAGCGCCCTGGGCGGCCCAAGCGCACGCCCGCCCGCAGGTGCGCGGGCCCGGGCCCCGCGGACGCGCCGTTCAGGTCGGGCGGGGGCGGCACTGGGGAGGGCGCACCGCCTCCCGCCGGGCCTGCAGCCCGCCGCCCTCTCCCCCACGGCGGAGCCGCGCCACCGACTCCCCCAAACCCCAGCAGACCACTCCGCCCACGCCCCGGGGACTCCCCCGGTTCCCAACACGGCAGGTGCCTGGAGGTGTCGCTCCTGCTCCTGGCGCAAACTTGGGCAGGGAGCACGGGGGCGACCGGGGTCCCGGCCCCTCGGCCACTCGCAAGCTCGCCGGGTACCTACCCCGCGGCGGCCGCCGCCGCTCCTCGCCCGCTGGAGCGCCGGCCTCGCAGGGAAGGAAAGTGAAAGAGAAACAGCGCTCGCCGAGGCCTGGACGGTCCCGGCGCCCCGTCCGCCCTCCCCCTGCAGGCGGGAGCGCGCCGGCTCCGCGGGGCCACTCGGCTAGGGCCCGATAGGGCGCGGCGGGCCTCAGGGCCCACGGCCGGTGCCGCCTCCAAGGGCAACTCCACCCCCTTGCAACCGCCGGCGCCGCTGGCCGGCCACGCCCCCGGCCACGCCCGCAGGCCACGCCCGCCAGCCCGCGCTCCTCGCACTCGCAGGTGCCGCGGCTGCCCCTCCCGCTGCGTCCCCTCGGCTCCAGCGCCACACGTAGCTTTGGCCAAATTTTATCTCGGTTTTTCGCTCCACCACCAGCCCCTTACGGTTGTTTTCATTTTAACAATGCCTGGTATATTACTCCAGGCGGGTTTAAGGACAACGGTCAGTGCTGAGAATGAGGCATCCTGCGAAATTGTTGACTGAGCTGCTTCTTCCCCACGCCTGTCCCACCTGGCCGCGGCGGGAATGGCGGGTGTGGGGAGGAGGAATGAGACAGCTTTTGATTTGTACCTTATTTAAAAATCACTAACGAACTTGTTACTGTGGGGTGGATCCAGAGTGCACAATTGTTGACAGCTGTAAGCAAGCAGCTCGGTAAGGGTGGGAGTTTTTAGTGAAAAAGTAAATAGTTATGACTCTTTGCAAGGGTCAAAACAAAAACAAAAACAAAAAAACCAGTGGACTTTGAGATCTACAAAAAAACATTCACTGTAAAAAGTGTATTCAAAAGCATGCATTAAAGAATTCCTCAAAGTCATTCAATCCTATTCTGCATTCCACAAATTTATTATTTCTACTACCACTATTTTGCTAAACATAAATTAGACCTGGTTCTTTGCTTCTCAGAAAACTGCAATCCAGTAATCCTAGGGCAACAGGTAAATCAGTGTGGTCTCCACTGATCAAGCAAAAGTTTAACATCCCAAAGAGAATCAGTAAAGAGCAGCTTTCAATCTTGTGTAGTATTTATTAGAAAGAAGAAAAGGTGTTAAAATTACAACATCTTCGTTTCCATAGAAGTGAGAACAGTGATGGCTAGGGAGTTGACAGCAGTGGAGGGGAAGGGGAAATTAATGAAAAGCACTTTATCTCCAATTTACAGGAGTCATCTTCCTTATTACGAGTGATAGATTATGAAGATGGCTCTAGTGGCAAACCAATGAACACAATGACCACTAGTCCAGCAGCCATACAGGGGTTCAAAGATCCATTTCAAATTTAAAATACGCCAAGAAGTAGACCAGGACAGCTTTTTAAAATATCTTATTTATATATAATTAAACTTATGTACAGCAGACATAACATTTAAAAATTACTATTTTTAGTATCATAGCAGGAGCAATACATGTTCTGAAACAGCTTTCAATGACTGTATTTTAAGGCAAAGGTAAACATGACAATTTCCAAGTTGGGTCAACTTCAATAAGTCATAACAATCACAACGAGCATGGAAAACAAATCAGGTCAAGTGGCTTTATAAGTGAAGTGTTAACTCTTCAGATCTTCATCTCAGAGACAAAACAAAGCAATACATGAAGGCCCCTATTTCTAGTTATTTAAAATATATTGTAATATATATGTTACCATATATACTACAATACATACAATATGATTTGGTATTATCCTATTTTGCATATGAACCTATTTAAATATATTTTTAAAGAATAACACTTAATGAAGTCCAGAGGGCTTAAATGTGACTAGTGATCAGCACTGTAAGTGGGGTTAATTAGCATTCCTTGAGGAAATAGCTTGAGGATGGATATTATAAGGACTTATAGTAACAATGGAGGGAGGATGAGGTCACGATTATGCTATAGAGCAGTACCTGAAGTGATGTGGAGGAGCGCTGCCATAAGCGAAAGTGCAAATGGTGGACTTGGAGGTAGGGGACAGAATTACAACCTTTGTAAGGAAATCTGTGCTTTGTATCTTTAGAGGCAGCACGGTTTGTAAAAAAAATGTTCAGTGGTTTCTCCTTGCCCCTCTTCAGCAACTGCCCTACCCCTCCCATTCCAAGAAAAAGAAATGAACACACAAAAAACAAAACAAAAAAAAACTCAAACATCTGTCTGGTTAAGAAAATAATAACAACAGAAAAACAGCAAGAGAGAAAGTTACAAAGGGGCAAGTTTCCAGACCTATGTGTAGGTTCTAAGCATTTAAACAGAAGACTTTCAGCTGCTATGTTGCCTCTCCTCCCCTTGGACCGCTTTCCACTGACTCACCCATTGACTCGGAAGCCTCAGTATGTGGGTGGGGGGGTTCTGCTACCAAATCTCAAGTACCAGTGGGGCTGTCAGATAAACAAAGGCATGGAAGCAACTGGATATACACGCCCAGGAAAAAGATTAAAAAAAATCATAGCTGGGAGTTCCCTTATCACTAATCTACTTCAGCTTTCTCATTTTACAGATGTAGAAATCAATATCCTGAGAAGTGGCAAATTCATAATTATTTCGGTCAAGCCAAGCCCAAAACAAAAGTGCCAGATCCCTATTATTTACACCTCTCAAGAGAACTTCGCAAGTCCAAGAATTTAAGGGAAGGCTGGTACAAAATAAATTAAAGAAAATGAACAATGAGAGAGAAGAATGGACAAAGAGAGGGAGGGAAATAATTGCCTAGGTGGTATTTAGGAGTGAAGTGGCCACTGGTGATTTCCTATCGAAGAAGTGTAATCCTCAAGTGATAACTTTTCACTTGATCATTGATCTGGATTCATCCAGGGAACCACAAATAGCTTTTGATAACCCTCAGAACCATCTGGAGCTATCTGCATACTTAACATGTTTTCATTCATTTATATTTTATGTATGGATTTTTATTTCAGTTAAGGCAGGGCAATGGATGGGTAATTCTATACTAAAAAGTTCACATTCTTTCCTTGTCTAATAAATATAACAGTGAACTCTTGTTTAATGGCATAACATTTTAAAAATAGGGTTATATCTTTCCATTTACCTGAAATATTAAATAAGATGACTTTTTCATTATGGTAAATTATTTTATATACGTAAGTACACTATTTAATCTTCTAACATGGAATATCTCTAACATAAAACTACCCTCTGTAATCTAAAAGTCCTCCTACAGAGATTTTAGAATACATAAAAGTCTCCTATTGGGTCCAAATGTATTTATTTTATGGCCATGGATATTACAGCTCAAAATCTATGATTGCCTAAAACTAGTGATGGAGGAATGGGAAGGGAACAGAGAACTGAAGGACTTCCAATCACCCTTGACCGGTTCTTTTTCTCTCAATGCACCCTTCCTCTGCAATCAATAATTCTCAAGGACTCTCTCTGCTAAATGTCTCTTGAATCCTTCCACTTAACTGACCCTGGTTCCGATTACTATCATCTCTACCCTCCATTACTTCAATGAACTTTCTTACGCAGTCTCCCTACAGCTCTTCTCCACCAAACCTTTCTCCACAGCACAGCCAGAGGACTCTAACTACAAATTTGATCATGCTGCTCTCTAGCTTTAAAAAATCCTTGTTCTTAGGATAAAGCCAAATACTTAACAAGCCCATCACAGAACCGTCACTTCTACAGCCTCTCCCTCAAACTCCATGCTGCAGCCATAATGAACCTTTTTACCCTCTAGTTAAGAGAGAAGGCTCTTCTTTCAAAGTACCCTGTCCCACTTCCCTCACCTTTCCCCACCCTTGCTAAAGCTGGCCAACTCTTACTTATCCTTTAGGTATCAGATGATCTCAAAGGCCACCTTTGAAACAATTATAGAGCAATACATCAAATTTAATAAAATGTTAAATGAAACACGATCAAATGACATAACTCCAGTTGAAACCTGGAGTACCATGGGTGGTCAAGAAATTAGTCCTACATGCTTAAGACTCTGCCAGTTACAAAGACAGCTAGGTAAAATAGTAGAAGCCATGGCTATGAAAAATGAGAAATCCAGAAAAAAAAAAAAAGAGAAATTAAGTCTATATACTAAAAGCGAGTACAGATAAATAGCTTTAAGTGTAGGCTGGATTATGCTACTGTGCAACTAGCTAAATTAATATTTTAAAGTGCTTTAAATACATTATGCTAAAGACACAGACTGACGATTTTTTTTTCTCCTTTAAGAGGCAGAAAAGCTAGCCGCATTTTCTTTACTGTGATTTCAACAGTTGGCTCAAGCAAGTTCCATTTTTACTGAAAAAACAGACTTACTAAAATAGGTACAGACTATAAGGAAAAACTGGATTTACTCCAATCATCAGGGCTATGACATTTTAAAATATCATTATGGAACCACAACTGTTCTTTTGGGAGGCCAGATTAAATCTTTGAAGATCATAAGTGGACAAATAACTTAAATGCAGAAACTAAGAATATTCAATTAAATCTGAATGCAAATGATTCCAAGTTAGGAGTGATTTTAGAAAAGTCAGAAAAAAGTCCCAGCAAAAAAAGGTATGAAATTCAATTGGGGCAAATGCATATCAGAAACTTAGTAACATAAATATTCAAATACCAGAGGAGACTAGGCACATGAATTTTAAAAAGTCCTGATTTTACATTAACTGTGGTGTAGAAAAAAAGACACTAGACTCAGAGTCAAGAAAAAAATGATTTTTAGTCAGGGCAAGTCACTTAACTTCCTTAGCCTTCATTTTCTTCCTATAAAAATTTAGATTAATATTACCATCTTAATCACTGGTCTACAGGGAAGATTTTCTTTATACACTTGTGTTATTATAATGACTGCATAGAAGATGAAATGAGATAATAAAAGTGTTTTTTAAATTGTAAAGAAATGTAAAAATATTACAAGTAGTAATTCTGTGGACCACCACCAGTTGAATAGTACCTAGTAATCCCATAATACCTAGCAGAGGTCTTGATACTTCAATATATCCAAAAAAATCTTTGTAGAATGAACAAGACATTCCAACCATGGCAATGGATCTACGATACAGCATAAAATAAGGCATGCAATGGTCAGAAAGTACTCTTTCCTCTGCACTCAATATTCATCACATCCAATTCTTAAAATCAAGATGGAGAAATCTAAGTTCACTAAACAATTCGAAGTTGTACAAAGAAAACCAATCCCCCTCCCCCAATTTTTAATAATTTGGATTAGTTCAACAATGCAGAGTGCCGTGTTAAATCTTTATTCGCTCCCCTCAAATGAAAGAGTAGCAGAAATGTTTTCCATTAAAATGCCAATTCTCCAGGCAGGATTGTAATTGAGCCCTTATGAACCATCTCTTGAACTATTGGTTCCCAGCTCACCAGGATTTGTAGACTTCTTAAATCCATAAGGTAGGTAAAAGGCCAGGGAAGCACAGGAGGATTTGGTTATGAGTTAGCACTTTAGCGGAGTATTAACTCTAACATGTTGCTGGCAGGGTGGCTGGGGGGCCCACAGGAGGAAAGAGTATCTGAAAGAGGATGGCAAACCACCAAAGATGACTTTCTCTCTTATACTTCACAAGTTCATCTTGGATCAAAAACAAAAACAAAAAAATCTCAAAAAAAAAAAAAAAAAAGCAAATTAGTGTCTTCATACTGTCTTCAACTATTCAAAGACTTAATGACTAAGATACTGGTTGATTTTTGTATAGGTTTGCAGAAAAGCTAAGAGAAAACTGGCCTAAATTAAAGCAAGGGACTTTAGCTATTATATAAAACAGACATTCTTAATTCTTGACCTTCAAAGTGAGAAACCATACAATAGTCTCAGAAGTTGTAATAACTTGTCCTTGATATTTCAAGAAGAAACAATATTTGTCTTCAATGGTTTCTTCAATTTCATTGTTGAAAGAGGTTATCTGGAAAGAGGTTGACTGGAAAAGCCGCTGATGGTTATCAAATCTTACTTTCATAATGTCTTTATGAGAAGCTGAAATAAGCAGCAGTATCAAAACATCTTAGGTTAGATGATAATGACAATACAAGAATTTACAGAAAAGTAGTTAAGAGAACATAAGCTCCATGAGGGCAAGACTTTTATCATTACTGCTTTGTCCCTTGAATCAGGCCTAAAATATAATAGGCTCTCATTAAATATTTGCTGAATGAATAAAAAAACAAATAAATAAAATCTGACTTTGTAGTCAAGACTGCTCACATTCAAATTCTGGCACAATCTCTTACTGGCTATGTGTCATAGGGCAAAGAACTATTCTGTATCTGTTTTCTTATCACTTAAATGTATATAACAAAAGCATATATCTCATAGGAATTTTTAAGAAGGTTATATAAAATAATACAGGTAATGCACTTAGTACATAGTAAGCAAACAAATGCTTGCTGAATTAATTTTAAGAGTTTCATATCTGTATACGCTTTCCTGCTATTTGGACAAAACAACAATGAAAAATTGGGATATAATTTAGGGCCTAATGACAAACAAATGCCTTAGTACAATATATTTACTTTTAGGATGTCCATGGAGGCAACAGTCACCTAACTTTCCTGCCAGGTGCCTTTTCTCCTCCAAGAATTTTAAAATAAGGTTTCTCCCTAGTGGTAAATGAGTAAAATATGAAAATCATGGCTTAAATTGCCCACTCAAGATGAAATCAAGAAATAGTGTGTACACAAACGTCTAAAGAGTTTTATGAACACTCAAAGCTCTGAGTGTCTTAGGGAGGCAAGACTGAAATATGATATATTTAGGAAACTAAAACTTAATTATATTCTACCATCTGGAATAACTTTGTGTAAATAGAATAAGAATGATGATCAAGAAGCACACAAAAGGAAAGTACAAAGTGCAAGATGTGGGCAGTGTGTAGGCAACACTGTCTTGGACAGGGAGACACTGAACTTGGTAAACTCTGAACTAGTCACCAGAGAGGTATGCTTAATCCTACCCAGGAATGGTCATGAGACCTGAATTATCATCCTTCATCTTTGGCTCTGACGCCAATGACCACAAAGTCACTTTCTGAGTATTTGTGTTCTCTTGGACCAAAACACTGGGAGCAAATACCCGAACTTCCAAGTTAATATTTTGTGACTATTCCATTGTAAATTTTAAGATTTCCTTTTTAATATTAATTGACTAATATCAAGGCATCACACTGTATTCTTCAGAGAAAGATGTGCTATTTTAGAGCTGAGGACATTTTAAAAAGTTGATCAACTTACCCTAGACCAAGTCGAGTAGTGAGTCAAGGACAAGGCTAGACATTTTCCTGTTTCTGTAAAGCATATTTCCTTCAACTAAAAAAATTATAGATAAGCCAGTCATAAAAGGACAAATATTACATGATCCCACTTATATGAGGTACCTAGAATAGTTGAATTCATAAAGCCAGAAAGTAGAACGGTGGCTCCAGAGACTGTGGGGAGCAGGGAACAGAGAGTAATTTTATAAAGAATACGAAATTTCAGTTTGTGAAGATGGAAAAATCCTGGTGATAGATGGTGGTGATGATTGTACAACAATAAAAATATACTTAATGCCACTGAACTACACACATAAAATGGTTAAATGATAAGGTTTCTGTAATGCGTATCTTATTAAAAAATTATGGGGGAAAAAACTTCCTTTTTAAAAAAAGTAAAAGAAAATCCTCAACAAACAGTAAGACTCTTGGCAAGTCACTTCATGAACCTTAATCTGCTCATCTATAAAATCTCTTTAGACTTGGAAAACATGACCCCTAAGAGGCCTTGATGAAGTTCTTCAATCATATGGCTGTACCATTTTGAAGCATTACCTAAAGACAGGGATCAGCAAATTTTACCTTTAATGGGTTATATGGTAAAATTTTAGGCTTTGTGGACTGTATGGTTTCTATTCCAACTATTCAACTCTGCTCATATAGGGCAAAAGTTTCCAAAATCAATATGTAAACGATGGATGTGGCTGTGTTCCAATAAAACTTTATTTAAGAAACAGGCAGTGAACCAGATTTGGCCCCTGGGCTATAGTTTGCCAATTCCTGACCTAGAGAATATCTCTGTGAACATGTATTGATCACAGCAATTAAGTATTATTATGTGTTAAATATGGCACAGATTTGTTCTAAATGCCTGTTATGGGTTGAACTGACATGTTATTGAAGGCCTAACCCCCAGTACCTGTAAATGTAACTTTATTTGGAAATAAGGTCTTTGACAATACAATCAAGTTACAATGAGGTCATACTAGGGTAGCTGGGCTCTTAATGCAACAGGACTAGTGTGCTTACAGGAACAGGAGAGAGACAGGGAGAATGCCAGATGAAGACACAGACACACGGAGCGAAGATGGCCATATGATGACACAGGCAGAGGCTGAAGCAGCGGCACCAGAACTGCACGTTGTGGGGTAGGGGGTGGAAGGGAATAAATGCAACTTATACTGCACTTAATTCTAGATATTCTTTTGGATCAGTTCAAAGGGATCTGATGTAGACTGATACACTATCTGGCATAGAAGTAATTTGTGCTACATATAGCTGAATAGTTTACAGAAATTACTTGATATATATACATAAACATATACCTATATGTGCACATACACATAGTACATTTTAAAGTGCACACTAAGAATTAGAGAGGTATTTCTTCTAACAATACAGTCCCACTCACTTTTAACTGATTATCTCTTCTGTTTTATAAGACACAAATAAATATCTTCTTCGAGACTAACTGACAACTGTTGATTTCAGTAAATGCACAGCATTATATTTGGAGGGCTATACTGGAACTATTAGCATGCATAAAACTTGACCCTTGAAACCATTTAAATTGCACATAAGAATGCTCCATACCACACATGGAAACATCTATAATATTCAGAATCAAAATATAGACAAGTAGCACTTAGGAAGTAAAACTTACTGTGATAAACAAAAATGTAAAGTGTTTTTAATGATATCTTTTGTAGATGCTCTTCCTTCAGGTAGTATAATACTCATGCTGTACAAATTTTTCATATAATTGTTAGAAGTGAAGTGCAACTTATTCATATCTGTAATTTACAAAGACAAGCTTAGTAAAAATTCAAACTTCTTACTAGATGAATTAAACTTACTTTCAGCTAAAAATCAGTTAAAAGAAAGAAAAGCTTCAAGGAAAGTATGAAAAGAATTCCTACTTTTATAGACAGAGCTGCCTTCCATTTTCTTATCCGCCCCAAGTATAAACACAACAAACAGAATTAGCATGCATGAGTTATCTAAGTTAGGCACTACAATTCTTGTACAGATATTCACAGTTGTTTTCCGTTTTGATTTATTCAGATTCAATTCTCTATCTCACCCCTGTCAGCACAGCTGCCTCTGGGTACAAAATACAAAATATTAACTAAGAAACAAAAAGGCAAGCAAACAAACTTCCAGTTACTTTTGGACCAATAATTCGCTTCCTCTGACCAGCATAAGAGTTCTCTGTGGCTATTTAGGGACACTCCTAATTACTTTGACCAAACAATTTCTGAATGACTATCGAGCATGATCATTCCTAAAATCTCTGAAATGGAGATGCAGTGAAAACAGAATGGCTTAACTTGACAGTCACCTTGTATGCTTTCCTGTTCCTTCCTACAGAGGCTGGAAATCATGGTGACACCTCTCAATTCCTGTCTTCAACCCCATCCAAGCAAAAGGTAACTCCACAAAGCCTCCTCAAGCTTCACCCCATGAAGCTTTCAACAAATAAAAACTTATCCTGCATATCAAAGTCAGCTTTCTAAAGCAAAGCTGCCACTACTTCTCTCTCTTGCCTAATAACAGATGTAAGGAGCTCTGCCAAGTACCCAGCACTGTGCTAAGCACTTTATGTGATTACTATTACTTTTATTCCTTACAGCAACCCTGTGAGGTAAAAAAAATCATTGTTTTCATTTTAGAAATGAGGAAACCGTGGCACAGAGAGTTTGCATGACAACCAGGGTCATGGCTCAGGATAACTGGGGGAAGGGGACCCATCAAAGCAGCTCCAGGACCTTCCTTGTGCTGCAGGACAATCTTCCAGACCACTTTGCTGTGCAGCAGCATTACGCCTCTGGGCCCGGAACCAGACAAGCTTTGTCACCTTATCTCCACTCTTTCCAGCACAGAACCTCCACTCCGCAAGTGGACCAGGCTCCTTACTGTCCTGCAAACACAAGGTGAATGTCAACCTCTAGCCTTTGTTTACACTGCTCCCCATGAAGGGAATGCTCTTCCTTCTTATCCTCCTTCTCTTCACCATCCATTAAAGCCAACTGCAATTCTACGACTTCCCAAACTGTTCTTTCTTTCAGCCTTTTCACTTCGTTTGAGTTGCTTTTCTCCTGGAGATTCACGCACCTGATATCTAACTAGTTCAGTATTAATATTGTTTTATGTTTGTGTAATCTATTAAGTCAAATGGTAAATGACCTGAAGGCAGAGACAGAGACGGCCCAGCACAGGTCTGTGAACTTAGCAGATGTTCAATAAATCCTGACTGAATTTATAATACCCTCTATAGCAATACAGTAAATAAAATTAATGCAGCATACTGCTATGAAATCACATTCTAAGACATCATCTCAAGACTTTTTGGGTAAAATTAAAGGTGCACATAACTTCCAGAGTATTCTTCAACCTAACGACCAATTCCCCCTGTTAATATAGTCAACTAGGCAGGCACTTCTGTGTTTGGATATAGCAAGTCAGTCTATGCATATGTGCGTGCATAAACAACCAGGGACTGACATTCGAGCAATGTTCAAATACAGCACTGGAAATATAAGAAGGGATCCAAGTTTGTTGAAATCAAAATGATGTTTTGAAAAAGCTGATAAGATGAGAAATGAAAATAAAATGTACTCAGTTTCCATTCCTTTTTGCTTTGGATCATTTATTTAACAAACATTTCCTAAAACCTACATGTTAAACACTGTTTTGGGCACTGTGAAGGATGTTGATGTAGTCCTCCTAAGTGTGTGTGTGTGTGTGTGTGTGTGTGTGTGTGTGTGTGTAGCAACTCACCCATCAAAGAATTTTTCAATGTCAGAATGAGATATTCTTCTATACTAGAATGACAGAATAGGTGAAACTTGCTCTCCTACTTACTACTATCACCAGAATTCATCGACAGGTTATAAAGATATACAGAGATCTGAATCAAAATCTGAAACATTTCTGATTTTCAGTGACTTCTTTTTTTTTAAAGGAGAGAATGAGAGAGAACAAACAGCAGAAAGCAGGTAAGGGCTAACTGGTACCAGGTATCTCACACTCAAGGCACTGAAACAGCCTCTGCTCCATAGGGGCTTGGCCCCCAGCCATGGCCAAGCTCCTGAATACCCTAATAGTGGCCTGCAAAAGCGCAGGTCCTGCTGGCCTAATGCTTCTGTAGCGACTATGGAACCTCTGTGAGGCAATCATCTCTTACTAGGCTAAGCCAATTATACAGTTTGAAACTAGAAATCTTCAGGTGGCATCCTAACAAAGAAAACCTATCTACTTGTTTACGTGTCTAACTAGGAGATTTCCAGGTTAGCTTTTAGAGGTAACGTTTTCATAGTGTGGCTCTATTAAACACCCTCTGTAGCACACACATTACTCAGAGAGAAAGAATAAAATCCCTACTCATTCCACATAGTTCCATGAACCTGTAAACATGTGCTGTGACCAAGAAAGGGATCACAAGAGCCACAGCACTTTCTGTTAGAGAAGGGGGCTCTAGCAGGAGGTGGATTCTTTGCAATAAGGGGAAGAGTGCCTAGCATCCCTCAGCAGGGAAGTTGGGAGCAGCCTTCTGGAAAAAAGGGAAGCTAACAAAGAGTACTGGGACACATGAAGTTGTGAATTATTCATAACCAGAAATTTCCCAGCTTTACGCAAGTCTAATACTATCATTAGCTATCTATCTAAATGCCAGAAAAGGCAACAAAAGATAAGAATGGTACAGACCAAAACAAACAAACACCAAACAATAACAAAACTTTCATTTTAACAAGTTTAACAATCTTCCGGATTCTGCTAGTGAACTGGTATGTGCACATCAGCTCCACACCCACTTGTTCTCCAGTGCTTATTAGCAGCAGCTAAACTAGGATGACTATACAATTTTATATCAACAGCGTCTTAGTTCAGGCTGCTACAACAAAATTCCATAAACTGGGAGGCTTATAAACAACAGAAATTTATTTCTTACAGTTCTGGAGGCTGGAAGTTGGAGACCAGGGTGCCGGCTCAGCTGGGTTCTAATGAGAGCCCTCGTCCAGGTTGCAGACAGCAGACTACTGCTGTATCCACACATGGCCAAGGACAGAGAAGAGGAAGCAAGGTCTCTCCTGATTCTCAGGGCACTAATCCCTTTTGTGAGGACTCCACCCTCATGACTTTATCTAATCCTAATTACCTCCTAATACCATCATATTAGACAGAAGGATTTCAGTATGTGAACTTGGGGGAACAGACATTCAGCTCATTACAGTAAGTGTCCTCTGATGTCTGATGCATCCTCTAAGACTTCCACAGAGAGATGCCCTTGCTTGTAAAATTCTCTTCTATAAGGAAGATCCCATCCATTCTTAATAAAATAAAGAGGAAAGGTAAAAGTCAGTTAAGTAAATGAAACTATGTCAGGAAAAAAAGGATTACTGATAAAAAGGTAAATAGATTAAACAAGATCACTAAGAAATACAAAATACCATATACATTTGGAATTTTTATGAATGTAGTGGTCACAAACTGCAGATGGCCAGAGTGGTAATAACAATCTGTCTAGAAATGGCTTTAAAAGGGAAAAAGAAAATTATTTGACCAAAAGCCACTGAAATATGCCACTGACAGGAAGCCCATAATTTCTGCAGAGAAAAAAAAAGAAAAAGAAAAAAAAAGCTGAATATTTATTTTTATTTTTTGATAAGGAGAGCTCAAATTGCCTAACTTCCCTTGACGACAATAAAGTTCAGTCTGACTAATGGAGAACACTGGTAGATACATATACATCCTTCACTGAGGTTGTCACTATTTCCCCTGATTCCAGGTATCAGGAGCTAAAGCCAGATCCCTGAAAGGTCAAGATTTCTAGGGAAACGCAAAAACAAGAGTGAGTGAGGGGAATACAGCATTCTTCATTATCGTGATTCCTGAGAATCAAGTAGCCAGGGTGAGCTGGCTCTTCTTCCCCATCCTGCCTACCAGAACTCATGGGCACTTCAAAACATCAGGCTCTTCTGTGTTAACGAGGCATATTTTTTGTCCTAATACAGGAAGAGCCAGACATGTTTTAAATCTTCCAGATCAGCCTACAGGCTCCTATACCTTTGCTACTTCAACTGTAATCCACAGACCATCAGCATCAAGATCACCAGGGAGCTTGTTAGGAATGCAGAATCTGGGGCCCCAGGTGATTCCTACACAATTAAAATTTCAGAAGCACTGTGAAAGTACTAAAAATATTTCTTACTCCTGGGATTAGCTATTTCTCTCCCCAGATACTAGGGATCAGTACAGTTAGACCAATCTAACAATCTGAACATTAAAATGAATGATGAAATGGATTATAAACACTGATTTGAAAGAAAAGAATCCATGAGTCCATATTTCTAATAAGGAAATAAACAAATGGGTAAAATGAAAGCTCTTCTTTACAATAGAATGCCAACATATGTAAGGAATGAATGAGTTAGAAACTCACCATTTTGCAACCACCATTGTTATAACAGATTCAGGGAAGAATCTTCAAAGATCCTAAAACCATTAGGTAAAAGTTTGTTGGGGAGTACAATAGTTACATAGTTTTACAGTATCACTCAACAGATTATTTCTGAATTACAAAGGGAAAAAGGTACCTTTATGGTGAAGAAATCTGTTGGACACCACCTAAACCAAGTGACCAGCTGACATCATGTACCTGCTGAGGTGAAAAACTTAGACTAGGATCTCACCTATGTAATAGTTCTGCTCAAAATGCAAAACCTGACTCTAATCATGAGGAAATATAAAATAAGCCCACATCGAGGGACATTTTACAAAATAAATGGTCTGTACTTTTCAAAAATGTTAATGTCATAAAAGAAAAACTGTGAAAGATTAAAGAGGCTTGATAACTAAATGCGATGTGTGATCCTGGACTGTTTCCTGGATTGAGACTTCCTTCCTGTTGTTACATGTATATTACTGTTATAAAGAACATCATTCAGATCAGTCTGACATTAAGTAATACTACTGTAGCAATGTTACATTTCCTGAATATAGTAATTGTATCTCCTTTTTAGGTGATACAAACTGAAGTATTTAGAGGTGAAGGGTCATATCTGCAACTTATTTTCAAATAGTTCTGTGAGAATTTTAACTCTATCTATCTATCTATCTATCTATCTATCTATCTATCTATCTATCTATCTATATATATAGAGAGAGAAAATGTGGCAAAATGTTAAAAAAAAAAGTAATCTAAGTTAAAGATATGTGGATGTTCACTGAACTATTTCAGCAACTTTTCCATAGATTTTGAATTTATCAAAATAAGAAGTTCGAAATAGAAACAGCAAATAATCAACAAGTAATGCAATCACAAATGCCCCCCAATCCCACAACCTTCTAGTAGAATACAGAATACTCTCACTAACTGTACCCTCTCCTCACCCAAAGTGGTCTCGAATTTGAATACAAGCAAATAAAAGGCTGAAAAATTTCTCTTTAAAAGATTTTTTTTTAATGAAAAAGCAATTTATAAGCTAAAAGCCTCTTCGCTGAAAATGCACCTTCTGATTCCTTCTATAATATACCATGACATGTTACCGTCACAGAAAATAGAGCGGTGAAGCAGCCAGAGACCCTGTTCTGATGGAACTTATATTCTAATAGGACACAGACAACAAACAAATAAACAATGTCAGGTCATCATTGAATGCTATAAAGAAAAACAAAGCTGAGAGGAACTGCAGGGGAGTGCTATTTAACATAGGATGGTCAGAGAAAGACTGTAGTCAGGTGACATTGAGCAGAGACATCTGAATGTGGTGAAGGACTCAACTGTGCAGGTCACTGGGGAAAGAGTATACTATGTAGAGGGCACAGCATGTGCAAAGGCACAGAGGCGGGATGCTGCTGAGGCTAGAGCAGAGAGAATAAGGAGAGGGTAGGAGATGAGGTCAGAGGTCATGTAGTCCCTCACTGTCCATTATCAAGACTTTCTTGTTTGCTCTGATAAGCTGATTGCTTCCTCTCAGCTTTTCTACCTGTCCAAAGTGTGGCTTGCTCTGGACAGCCAACTATGCAGTCCCATAACGAAGGCACCATTGAGGAGAAACAGCCCAGTTTGCTCTGCTCAGTGTGCAAGGCTCTGTGCAGGCTTACCCTTTCTCCTAATTCCATTTTAGGTGCTTTCTTCTGTATACTAGGAAACACACTCTGCCTAACTTCTTTCTCCCTTCCACTCTCTTTTAACCCTCAAAGTCTCAAAAATATTCTTGTTGGTTTAGGAGGTTAAAAATTATAGATAAGCCTTATCATAGTTGATAGCTTAAGAGTTATCATGACAACATCCAGTGCTAGTTTTCACAGAAATCATCATCTATTTCTGGATGTTAAGCTTTGATGGGGATTGAAGCACTATAAAACATTAGTACCATGAACATAAAAATGTCTTTGAAAACACCCAGAAAGTGCTTCAGAAAACAACTGGACCCACCTCTCCATTGTCCTTTAATCAAACCCACATTTCCTCAAGTTCTGCCATTGAGCTCCTTGAAGGCCAGGTCATCCTGTTTAGTCTTTTATTCCTAGTAACAAGTACAGAGCCTGGCATACAGTAGTTCTTCAATAACCACTTGTAGATAAAGATTAAAAAGCTAATTTCTTAAAGCTGATGAGAGTTGCCTAATGTTAATGTACTGTGCTTTTATCCTTATTAATTGCAAATATACCGTAAATGATTCAGATGCAGTCTGATGCAAGGCATGCTGCTTGGCACATAGTAGGAACTTACTAGGTATTAGATGGATGGAGGGACGGTTAGATGGATGACCCACTGAGTATTAGACAGGAGTTGTATGTGTTGGCCTGTGAAACTCATCATTTAGAATATTTATAACATTGTTTCTAGAGGAAAAAATATACCTTGATCTTAGTTCATAATAATTAGTTTATAAATGAACTTTGAGGTACAACTGTCACTTGTAATATTAACATCTGGGACTACGGATAGGCTTTTCTCATAGACTACACATGAGGGGTTTAGAGTGACATAACTGGTTTGGGGAGGAGTGGCAGATCTTTGCTCCATGAGCTGAGTCAAGTGTATAGAGATTAAAGTTTGCTAATAATCTGGAAACTCAGAAAAAAGGAAATTAATTCAATAATATGCTTTCCAACTATTTGGGAGCAACTATGCTCAAGAATGAATGGCATGGAGAATCAAAGAAATGAGATTTTTGCCAAATTTCGCGACTCTAGTGACAGGTAGATATATATAATCAATGCTTTAAAAATCATTATATTTATAGATCAAATCTCATTGTACTGAAAGGACTAGGATGCTAAACCTATATGACATGTAATTTGATTTACATATAAATTTTTAAAAAGTGTATATAGATAAAATTATAAATTTACTAATTACATATATATGTGTGTATATATATGTATATATGTAATTATGTTTCTTAAACTTGGGGACCTCACAGTATCAATTCTAAAAGTACTCATTTTCAGAAAAAGCAACTGAAACAGTAAAGGGGGAAGAAATTTGAGAAAATGGGCAGAGCAAGAATGAATTGGAAGTGGGGGAACTCTGGCTATGTAAAACTAATTGGTTTTATCCTCTGAGCTATTCCTCTCAGCATGTTCGGGGTTTCCATGCTCATCACCTTCCAAGACTCTTGAGAACCAAAGGCTTGTATGGATAGAAATGGCTCTACCATTTCCTATCAATTTATTTCCCATTTTGGTAGTCTCCAAACAGGCTAATCAAAACAAACAAACAAACAAAATGCTGTAGAATAGTGGTCCCCAACCTTTTTGGTGCCAGGGACAGGTGCTCCTATGAGAATCTAATGCCTGATGATCTGAGGTGGAGCTGAGGCAGTGTTGCTAGTGGCTAAGGGACAGCTGCAAATACAGATGAAGCTGATCTAGCTTGCTTGCTACTCACCTCCTGCTGTGCAGCCCCATTCCCAACAGGCCACAGACCCGTACCAGTCTGTGCGGCACGGGGGCGGAGGGTGGGGGTGCGGTGTTGGGGACCCCTGTTGTAGAGAATAGAGGAATTTGATACAGATGACTAATAAGAGAACTTAAAAGATATGCTATGTATGTCTCTATGATTCTTACGGTTTGGCAAAGCCCTTGATTAAAAATCTAACCACATTCCGCATTCGCAGCATTTGAAATCATCTGTCCATTGTCAAGTTCTAAATCTGTTCTCTGGTTTGTGATGGAGTACAAGTTGACATGCAGTGATTCAGTCACCCCTGAAATATTTTGTTGAGGGCCTACCATGTACGAGGTACTGTGCAGCTGCCTCGAACATAATGGTGAATTGAACAGACATGACTCTGTCCCCATGCAGTTTACATTCTAGAAGAATTGAATATTAATTACCTATCAAGTAAATATTAGTTAAGAGTTTTTAAAATAGTTGAGAGCAAACTTCTAATAAAAAGGGGAGGGACTAACATATGAAATTTTTCATGACATCCTTAGGATCACACAGCTTTACTAATTCAAGTGACTTTAAGCGTCATGAGTTCAACCTATTATCCAATCCCGGGATCCTATCTAAGATGTCCCTAACAAATCATTCCCTTCCCCACTGCAAGTCTCTCAGAAGATTTTATGAGTAGAGAATGGACAGAAATGTATACAAATTAAACACTGTATTCATAATTCTAAAAAAATATTTATAAAAGAATATTCAAAAACATGTTCTCTAAATTTTATCATCCTTATTTGTAGTTCTGGTTGCATGAAATAGAACATTTTTATAATTTTTGATATCACGCTCTACAAACTCAATCAACTACAATAAACAACAATTAGCTGTACAGTCACATTACAAAAACTGTATAAAAGTGTTACATTAGCTTACACTGACATAACACACATTTCAGAAATGTGGGTCTTGCTGAAATCATTAGGTTCACAATTAAGCCCAACTTAAAATAATCAGGTTTAAAACTTTTAACTACCTATATCTGCTTCTGTTCTCCACAGAATGCCTATATTAAAAGAACAAAAGATCTATAAAATATACTTCAATTTTGAAATTACAATAGAAAGCAAAGTTGTTAGAGGAAGTAGAGAACAGTAAGAAAGGAAATTTCCATTAGTAGGTAGTTGTTTTTTGGGGATACTGTATTCAAAAAGTTAAAAATGTAACTCATATACAAATATAAACTGACCATGTGTCAAAAATTTACTAAAATCATTAAGAAAAAAACAGCAGGATGATCAGGATGGTCAGTGGAATACAGGGAAGACTGAAGTATACATAGTCAATGAAAGACAGAATACTGAAATAAGATTGCTAATCCATATATAAAACTGGTTAACATATCCTATAAGTCAACAAAAACTCTAAACTTTGGGGGTCATCTTCTCTATTAGATAGAAATAACTTGCAAGTTATCAATCTACGATTTACTTCGAACTGCAAAGAATCTGGGTCCTAATCAATAGTAAACAGTAAATTAAATAAAGGTACATTTCCCTAGAGAATTATGTGATCCTTGGCTGGGTATGTCTGCCAATGTTCCAGTATAACACTGAAAGGACATGCAGGTATCTTAGTGCCTTATTACCAAAGATTAGGTAATTTTCCTTAACACTAATATGCAATAAAACCTCGGCTATACAAAATCCTCCTGCATGGATTAGTCTTGATAATATATTGCTCCAGATACTTGAATTAGCCCTTAAAATGCTTCATAACATGGGGTACACTGGTGGTTGAACATTCCCCCAACCAAGGCTGCAAAATCATTGTTTGCTTGCTTGCCTGATTTTTATCACATCTAGCCTCTATTCTTAATTATCTGAAAATTTGCTGCCCACCCTGTGTTCCTTCTAGTCATCCCCATCAACACATCTTGTTACTGTTTTCTTTCTTTGAAATACCCCCTTGTATGAATATTTATCATGTGGCCCTTTAACCCAAAAGTATCTAACTCCTTCAACACAAACACAAGTTCAGAGTCATATTTCGATAATACATCGTACTATATAGCATAAATGGTTAATCCCTCTGCCCATCCACCCCTTGTTCCAATATTGAGGTACATTAAAAATGTTCATTATTTAATATCAATCTGTTAACCACCTCTATTAACTGAAAACCAAATAAGTAACAAGAAGGAACTTTATAAAGACTTCTAAGGAGTCAATATAGTAAAAACTTTTGGCTCTAAATTACATTACAGTTACAGTAGCTCTCATTTAGAGCCTTATTAGTTAATGATAACAATGGCTATGATACAATGTGCTAAATAATGTGCTAAGGGCATTACAAATTTTATCCTATTTAATTCTCACAACAATCCTGTGAATGAGTTCATATTTTTGGCTCCACTTCACAGAGAAGTAAATTAACTTGCCCAAAATCATAATGGTGGTAGGATTCAAATCTAGGTTATTTAGCATTGGGCCCCATAAGTTCAACCACTGTGCTACATTAAAGGAGAAGAAGAATTATAAAAACAGATATAATAATAAGAACAACAACAACAATAATAATGGCACTTGTTATGGCACTTTTTATATGCAGGCACTATTCTAAGCAATGAAAATATAAAAACTTAATTATTTCTCACAATAACCCTGTGGGTTAAGAATGATTACTATTCCCAATTTACAGAAGAAATTGAGGCAAAGGCTGGTTAAGTACTTGTTCAAGGTCATAATGCTAAGAAGATGTAAGGCTGAGATACAACCTGGACAGTCTGGCTCTCAAGTCCTGGACCTTCCTTCAAGCCACACTGCTTCTTGTAACAATTTTCAAAGTGCAGCATAAACAAACAGTCTTAACTCTTCAGAATCTCTGAGGTTGTAAATCACCACATTAAAGCACAGAACCATAACTAAGATGTTCATTACTATAATAAAAAGTCATCAAGAACAGATTAAGGGGTTTTCATTCGGCCTTGTTAAGAAGGCAAAAAAGTAACACACTTAAGCAAAATTTCATCCAAGATAAGTTTCTAAAAAAATGTTTTGCTGGAAACCTAACTCAATACAGAACAAATGAGGTGTTACAGTAGCTTTTTAAAATTCTTCTATAGAAATTGTTTTTGTTCTTGAAGCTCTGGGGTTTCTCAGAATCCCTCAGGGGCCGTGGGTGGTTGAGGGAGGAGGGAGAAGATAGGACCCCACTTCCCCACTCCACTTTCAAACAAGTAGCTCTGTTTATATTTTTTTACATATTGGGTTTCCCCATAAACTTTCACTTTGATGGGACCAAGGCTCCCATGAGAACTTGGTCTGAGTGGGCAGCCCTTCTCCACTTTATGAAGCCTCCCCCAACACTTCCCCTGCACTCCAGTTGTACTTCACAGCATTTCTCTTGCTTCTTGAATCTGAGGCCCTAATCATTTTCCCATTTGACCTTACCTTTCCATTCTCCTCGGTCAACAATAAACATGACCACAGCTAACGCTTGTCAAGCTCCTTCTACACAGCAGAGGCTCTAGGTTGAATGTTGTTACATCAATTACTTCACAGAACGCGCTCAACCACTTATGAATTAGTTCCTACAACTGGCCCTATTTTAATGAAGAGGAAACTGAGGCTTAATTAGCCCACTGTCCAATGACCTTTAAGTAAAGGAAATAGGACGAAAAACAAGATGGCTCATTCCTAAGGCCCCCAATTCTTAACCTGTATGCTGTTCTGCCTCTCAGTTCATGTCATTCCACGTTCAAATTTCCACTGAGACTCTATTTCAGATTCAATCTCTTAAAAACAGAAACAAAACAAAACCACCTTTCCTTCTGGGACAGCTCTTTACCGCAGCACCTCAGCACTGACATATGCAACTCACAGTTTTCAATACAGTATCATCCACATAATGTGAATGTTTGTGAAATCTTGTGTTCTTTCAGACGTATATGTATGCTTAAACTGTTTCTCAAAAAGAGGGCCTGTGTCCCCTGCTCTTTATACAGCCTCACTCTCCTCACTAGATTACTTAGGTAGATGTTCCGTAACCAGTGTTAAGAGCCCCAAGCAATAGTCAGGACACCTAAGTTCTAGTCCAGTTTTGGGCAATGCCTTGTAGAAGACTCCGTCATTGTCTTCCATCCCCCTCCTGTGTCCGCAAGGATCACTTCTACATGTGAACACCTGTGGCTTTTCCTCTGGCTCTGGGAGAAGCCTGGGCCCACTCACGGTCAGGTGGGGATGCAGGGCAGTTAATGCCTCCAGGAAGTAGTCCTCAGTCAAGGATGGATGGGAAAGTAGTCCAGTGTCCTTGTCCTCTGGGTAGGAGAATTCTAAAATATGTGGACTATTTCCCTTGAGTTCCCCCAATGTACTGAGCTCTGGGTGTCCTCAGCAGTAATTCTCTTGAAAATGCACTTTTATTGACTTCCTTCTCTTCCCTATCCTACTTGCCCACTTCCCTGCTGACATTTCTGGGGAGAACCTCTCAAATAAACCACTTACTCTCAAATCCTTGTTTTGGATCTGTTTCTGAGGAAACCACACAGAGATTTCCTCCTCTTTTTTACCCCAATTCTTCCATTAATCCAGAGGACTGGACAGAGGATCTCTACGGCTCTAACATCCTATGCTTTCAATCAAATAAAGCATATTTCAATATTCAACTAAAGCTGACAATGGAGGTTACTTCTAACTGTATCTGCCCAGATCTCCCCAGATCCCCACTTCAGAGGCACTCTTACAGCACTTGCTGGGAGTACTGTTGGCCTCTGCAAGGATGGCCTCAGCTGCAGAGTTCCTTTCTGCCAAAGGACATACACCCTTTTCCAAGGTGACCAACGTGCAATGACTGAGGGATGCTGGGGCCCGGCCATCTTGGCCCAAGTCAAGATAACTCTCAAGGAGCCGTCCTAGCTCCATGGGACCAACCAAAGGTTGTTGCTGGGCCTACACTCCACTCAACTTTTCCTTCGGCCTCTTGCTTCCTTCCCATCCTTTGAAGATGACTCCCTGGTAAACATCCTGAGCACTAAACTCCACCTCAGAGTCTGCTTCCCAGGGAACCCAACCTGTAACAATTACATTTAAAAGTTCGTTTATTATGTCATGAAAACTGTAGATTGGAACTTTGCCTGTGGAAGCAGGGCTGTTCCTTTTAATGAAGACCAGAAAGTGGTAAGATGAGGAAAAAAGGTTAAGTTTTCAATAAAATGGGAATGAGGCAGATGTAAACTAGCTATGTATGAGATGCAGTTTCAGTTTCTGAACAAAAAACAAGAAATACATAAAAGGTCAGCATAGAGAGTGAAACTGAAAGCTGAGAGCTCAGATGAGGCAGTCCCAGAGGGCGATGAGAGAGAGACCTCTCACAGAGAAGGAAATCAAGAATGCCTTCCGAGGAGGAGCAGCAGATTAAACACACCAAACACACCAGTCAAAAATCATGGGGTAGAAATAATCCACCTGAAAGAGGGCTCTTCATTTCAAGAGACTACGTCCAATACATAAGAGGGATTATGCCATTGTGTCACAAAGACAAATGCCATCCTGGGAATTCCCGCTAATTAAGCTCAGGGTTGGGTCATGCTACTGAAGAGGCCAGGGAGATTTTCATGGTGCTCTCATTAGGCAAGGCCTGTACTGAGAACTCTCCCAACAATACTGAAAGATGCCTCTCCAACCCACACCTGCCCGCTGGAGGGAAAGCCAGTGACGCTGCTCTGCCAGTGGCTGTGCCCAACTGGTGGCGTCTGGTCATCTCCTCTCCTGGGCTGTGACTTCCTGGAGAGTAAGGAGTTGCTAGGGTAAGGACGGTAAGTGCAATTCAAAATAAGGTGGTTAGGAAAGACATCACTGAGAAGGTGACATCTGGGCAAAGATCAAAAAGAGATAAGGCGTTAGTCTTGTGGTTAACTGAAAGAAGGGTGGCTATGCAGAGAGAAACGAAAGTGCCGTGGGCAGGAACGATGCTGATGCCCAAAGAACAGCAGAGAGGAACAGCTGGGAGGCCAGTGTGACTGAAAACTGAGAGCGCTGAGGTCAGGGAGACGAGGGCCGGGTCACGTAGGGCTTTCTAGACCACTGTAAGGACTGTGGCATCCACTTGGAAAAGATGGGAAGCCACGAGAACATAACTAGGTAGAGTGATACGATCTGATGCTTCTATTCCCCTTCTCTAGATTGACTTTTTCCCACAGAATTTCTCATCACCTGACAAATTACACGTTCTATATTTATTGACTGTCTCAACCCATTGAAATATGATCTCCAAGACGGCAAACACTTTGTGTTTGTTCTGCTCACTGGATGGATGGATGGATGGATGGATGGATGGATGGATGGATGGATGGAACATCTTGAGGGGAACCTGAAAAATTCTTTTCTGAATGGCAATAGGAATCCAGACAAAGAGAAAAATGTTTTTACTTCCTCGGAAGGTCTGTGCTTACATCAGTGTGGTGAAGCCTAAACAAAGAATACTTATGATCCCTTTTAGGCACCTAGGCAAGGCTCTAAAACCAAAAATGTCTCTCATTTTAAAATCTGGATGCCTTGATGCAGGGGAAAATCACAGAGGCATCAGCAGTTTGGGAGGTTTTACATTTTCAGGATTCATTCATTCATTCAACACAAATTGAACAAGTATCTACAAGATGCTCAATAGGATTTCATAGCTACTGCTTTTCTAGGTGCTACAGGCTGGCCATTCTCAAGGCAGGAGGGAAGAAGTGTGTGAGGGGGGATAGCTGTTACAAACTATTCTAGTGCCTTCTTTATTGGGATGGATAAGCCTCTTTGAAAAATCACTGAGCTAAGTGGTTCTCAGGGCTATCTCCCGGGTGCATCTTACTTAGCCCATCGGCAACGTCTGTCACAAGCAGTCACTCTCTCTTCCTTGATATGCTTTCCTCACTTGCCTTCTAGGACACAACCCTCTCCGTTTGCCACTTACCCTGTTGCCTGATCATTCTCAGTGTGTTTTGCTATTTCCTTCTTCCTCCCTGACCTCTTAAAGTTAAGTGCCAAATGATTCAAGGCTTTGTCCTCTTCTCAACTCATTCTATTGGTGAACTCATTCAGTCCTATGGCTTTAATACCATCTCTGTGCTTTCAACATCCAGCTCTCTCTCTTTACCTCCAGACTCACATCCAATTGCTTACTCTGTGTATTAGTTTTCTATGACTGCTGTAAAAAATTACCATAAGTTTAGTGGCTTAAGACAACATAAAGTTATTTTCTTATAGTCCTATAGGTGAGATATGGGTCTCACTGGGCTAAAATCAGATGTTGCAGGGCTGTGTTCCTTTCCTGAGATTGTAAGGGGAGGATCTGTTTCTTTGCCATGTCTAGCTTCTAGAGGACACCTACATTCATTGGCCCATGGCCCCCTTCCTCTATCTTCAAAGCCAGCAACATTGCATCTCTCTGATCATTCTAGAGTCACGTCTCCCTATGACCACCACAGGAAAGGTTCTCCACTTTTTAGGATTCATGTGATTAGGTTGGGTGCACCCAAACAATCTAAGATACTCCTTCCACCTCGAGATATTTTACTTAACCACATTTTCAAAGTCCCTTTTGCTACCTAAGGTGACATATTCTGGTGATCAGGATGTGAACATCTATTATTCTGCCTACTATACTCTGCTTCTCCAAATGGATTATTAATAGACATCTCATCCTTGGAATGTCCAAACTCCAATTTTGCCCTCCACTCAGGTCTCCTCCACTCACAGCTCTCCAGACCTGAGTTGATGATAACTTTGTCTTCCCACTTACCTACAGAAATGGAATCATCTTTGACTTCTCTCTCTCATGTACTACTTCTAAGCCACAAGTATATAGACTTGATCTTCAAGATACATCTAGAATGTGACCAGTTATCACCTCCACTACCACTACGCCATCACCACCTTGCATCAGGATTCCTGCTATCACTTCCTAATGGTATCCCAGCTTCTCCCCTACAGTCCTACTTTCAGAGCAGCCAGTAGGATTCTTTTAAAAATTAAGTCAAATTATATTGCTTTTCCGATCAAAATGCTATGACGAATCCCTAGCTCACTTGGAATAAAAGCCAAAGCCCTTTATGTCTCCACCCTCCACCAGAGTCCTTTCTGACCTCATCTCCTAACACTCATCCCCTTGCTCTCTCCACTCCAGCCACAATGGCCATGTGCTCTCTCTCCAACACTCACTTTAGAACTTAGCTCTCCTTGTTCTCTCTGCCTGGAACACTCTATCCCTGACATCCTCAACTAATTTCTCGTCCCCTGGATTAGTTTCCTCTTGCTGCCATGAGCAATTACTACAGATTTAGTGGTTTGAAGCCACACCCATTTAATCTCTCATAGTTCTGCAGGTCAGAAGACTAGATACAGTGTGGCTAAATTGGGGCACAGCTCAGAGTCTCAGCAGGGCTGCATTCCTTTTTGGAGGCGCTGGGGATAAATCTGCTTCCAGGCTTATTCAGATTGTTGGTTGAATTCATTTTTTTTTTTTTTTTTTTTTTTTTTGCAGCTACAGGACTGAAGCCCTGTTTCCTTGCTGGCTTTCGGTCAGAGGCTGGTCTTTGCTCCACAAGGCTGCCTTCCTTCCTTCTCATGCTGTCCACGTTGCCTCCTCCAGCATTTCTGGGTTGAGCCTCTCACACATTTTGAACTACTACAACTTCAGCCACATCTTTCTGACTCAAACCACTAGTCTGCTTTTAAGGGATCATTGATTAGATTGGGCCACATGATTAATCCAGGATTATCTCTATGTACTAAGGTCTGTAACTTCAGGTAAAGCTGGAAAGTCCTTTTTGCTAAGGAACTTAATTAATTGACATTGTTGTTTGTCTTCCCCTGCTAGAAAATAACTCCTTTACATCGAGGATCTTTGTTTTGTCCTCTGATAATCCACGGACTCCTTAGCAAGGCACTTAGTGTGCATTTCTTGAATGAACAAAGAAATTTACCTTATCCTAGAACATTCTCTAACCCTAGTTCCACAGATCGTTTTTTTTTAACAGTTTAAAAACAATGATTCTTAATTAATGATGAGAAATATAGCTAAATATTAAGGAACTGATCCCTTAATAATGCCCCATAGCTAAGGTCAAGAGAATCTGACTAGCTCAGTTCTCATTAATAAAGACAAACAGCTATTCTTGTTGAAAAAAGTTTATTATTTCTATAAAAATAAGAACGCTTTATTTTTATGCAGGTATGCAAGCAAAACCAATTGAGTTTTTGAGTCAGTCTGGTTTCAAAATGTACACACACAAATAAATGGAATAAAATCATCATAAAAGCTTTGTTAAATCTCTACAAATTCTCGTGGAGTGGAAAATGAACCATACTGCTTTGAGAGAGTACCAGGAGAAAAGACTGAGGTTTGTTGAAGTTTAAGACTTAAGATTGCCATCGATCAGTTTAGGGTTGAAGAGAGGATGACAAGGCTATAAAGTAAAAAATAATAATAAAAGAAATTTGGAACCAAAAGCATTTCAGAATCAAATCCAAACTGTATAGAGGAGGAAGCTGAGGCTCAGAGAGGGTAAGTGACTTGTTTAACCTCACACAGCTAGTCAAATGATATGACATATATTATACAGATATATATCATTACAGAATAAAGAAAGTAAAAACTAAATTTCTGTTATTTCTACAGCATTTAAAATGTTAATTTAACAAGCTGATTCTATGCTTCCAAGGGCTGAATGCTGTATGGATCCCACAGACAAGGAGACTCTGCCTACCAGCACTGTACCTGGCCCAACTAGGTCAAGACATCTCAATTCAGGTGGAATGTTCTAGGCAGGGGACAGTCCCTGAGGAGCATGGAATGGCCACAGACTTTGCAACCTCACAGCGATTTGAGGAGGATCCCTTAGGACATCGCTGCACTGACTACAGGTGTATGATGCAACACATCAAGAAATCAAAGGGCTTAGGGATAAAACGTAATAATGTCTAACTAGATTACCTATATGCCAACAGAAGGATCTTGACAAAATCTGTAAGTATTTATAGATATGGACTTGCTGCCAGCAGAAAAGCAAAAATGAAGGAAAGCATATTTTAAGGGAAGAATAAATAAGACATATTCTGAATGGGGTTCTCACACAAATGCAAAAGACAGCAGGAACTCATGAGAAATAGTTTCCAAATTTACCAAATCATCACCTTCTGCTTTCTGAATACCTACAATAGGAATGCAAAAGAGCACAATAACTCAGGTCTATATTTAAAACAAGAGACAAGAGCTTGTTTGTTTAGTATTTAAGACCATCTTTCATTTACTTTTGAACACTTGGCATTAAAAAAAAATGAAGAAATTGGTTTATTATGGCAGTACGCACAGTGATTTACTCAATGAGTGAGCATCAATGTTATGCAGAAGGAGAAAAGGAGAAAATAAGTCTATTTTTGGAGTCACCAATCAACTTTCCTCACCATGGTTACTGGCTGTGTTTCATAACTTTCCAGAATCACAGATGATTCAAAATGACCTTGGTAATAATTTAGACCAAATCTCATATTTTATACATGGAGAAACTAAAACTTAAAGAGGTGGGAAAGATTGGCTGACAACACAGTCCTTTAATGACACACCATGACAGAACTCAAGTCCCCTTACTCCTAAGGAAAAAGCATTACCTAAGAAAAAAGATACCTCTTAATTTCTCTCTGAGTTTTATTCATTCGTCAACTATATGAAATTGTTTTGGCAGTTAAAATCTCCATATGTTTCTACATGATTGGGAAAAACCTTTTGAAAATTACATTTTTTTATTCATAGCTTCATTAAACTTGGAAATATAGATGTGTTCAATACTGGCTAATAGGTTTTTTTCAGGTTTTAACCTGTTTCCCACTAGACAAGGAGGCCTGTGTGAAAGAGAACAGATAAGCCATGTGCATCGTGCAGGACTCTATGAAGTTTGTAATCTCAGACATTTAAATTCTTGCTCTTTGATCTCTTTAACTTTCTTCCATTTTCATGTAGGTATGTATGTATGTATACACACATATATACACATATACATATATATGTATATTTGGAAAGATGTTACTAACTTGGATATTTGGTAGAGAGAGATCAAATTTAAAATTAAGGCAACGGTTTTTCATGTCATATACTACTAGGTGGAATTCATTTTAAAATGATCCTTATCTAGTAAGAACCGATTCTCAACACTTTACAGAGAAATCTTGTACTGATTTGTCCTGTATTTACTATATGTGTCCACTACGTGCCAGGCACGGTCTTATGAACTGGGATACCAAAAGATCGCATCCTTGCCCTTGCTGAGTTCACAGTATAGTAGACAGGTATGAACAGGTACTTGCCTCGGTGTTGTAAGTGCAATAATAGTGGCTGGTTAATGGAAATGGGGATAGAAAGCAAGGAGATGAGCAAATACCATGCAGGTAATGAGAGAATGTCTAGAAAGAGGAGAAAATTATCAACGGGGTTTCTTAAGGAAAGAGAAGGATCTTTCCAGGCAAATAAGGTAAGAGATGCATTTCAGATGGAGGACCCAGGACAAGCAAAAGTAGAGACACAACGTGGAATCGCTTAGTCAGGGAACTGGCAGAATGCAAGGCTCCACCTCCTCCCCACCTGAATCCCTGCAGCCAATGCTGGTGGTCTCACTTCACACCCACTGCTACCTGCTTCAGGAGACGGTCACTGCTGCCCGGCAATCATACCTCATGTCCCTCGTGCTATCTACTCTCCCATTCTCCTGAACCACTATATCAGGGCTTTACCTTTCTTTTGAGCCTCCAATATTTTCTCCCCAGTCCTCAACTTCAGCTAAGAAATGAATAAACAGGGAGGTAATAGGTGACGAAGTAGAGAAAAGGTAGGGCCAGGTCGGAAGGTTCTACATGACACTCTGGAAAGTTTGGACTTATCCTCAGGCAGAGATTTACCTGCACCAGAGAAGACTCTGGCAGAAGGACTATAAGGGGCAAGACTGGAGAAGAGCGAAGTCCAGGGAGGAAGTTCATGTAAATAAGAATTAACTGAAGCTAACCGCCATGAGATAGACAAGATCATGTTAAGAAAATAAAATCGAAGGCCTATTTTATGACTGAATGGTGACGAGGTAGAGGAGAGGATTCCAAATATTTATAGATAAACATATACATAGGGATAATAAGAAGTAAATTTATAGACTTCTCTGGAAAGCCATAAAGCATCGAAGTTTATAATATAATGTTCCTATGATCTCTTACTCAAAGGATGTAGAAAAAGGAAGGACCTCTTTCTTGAATAAAGAGACACCAGATATCAACTTTGTATTTTCTCATCACTTCAAATATCCTTCCTATATCAGATGACATCTGGGTTTTAACGAAAGGGCCTTTTCTTCCTCCTTTCATGTGTGCCCTCTGATAGACGCCTCCACCTCACCTCCGGGAACTTACCAATCTAAGAGGATCCCTTCTCCATGGACCTTATCCATAAAGCAGGTGTATCCATATCATAGAGGCTCTATAAGATGCTTCCCAGATTACTACAAAATCCATATATGAAGAGCTTTACCTGAGTCACGGCAAAAGTGTACAGAGCTCGTGACAGTGGTTCTCAATCCTATTTGCACATTAGTATCATTTGGGGAGTTAATACACACACACACACACACACACACACACACACACACACACACCTATCACATCTGGGCCTCACCTTAGCCCCCAGATGACAGTATAGAGCAACCATGGTTGAGAAGCATTAGCCAGAATCTTGTTTTTCTAACTGTGGCCTATGCACCAGCAGCAGCCTCTAGAAGCTTATTAGAAATGCAGACTCTCAGGTCCCACCTGAGATCAAGCGAATTTGCAATGTGATGCCATCCCCAGTGATTTGTTGAGAAGCACTGGACTGGAAGAGTCTGGCACTAAGTGGGGAAGTTCTAAATAAGACTCATTGATGAGATGACTCAATCCCTCACCTTAAAGATCACTTTGGTTCAGCTGTATAAATATATTAGGTATAAGGTAATCCCTCAGAAACCAGCCAGAACAGTTCCCTATACACTGGACGGAATGCTAGAGGTGAGTTCTATCACTGTATGCAGCAAGGCATGGGCTTGATGTGAAACAGTTACAAAGAGATCACTGATATACCTCATTCACAAAAGTGGCTGACCCTAGGGAGGCAGGGAATGGAACTGGGGAAAAGTATAAAGGAAACTTTATGTCTGTAAATATTGAGATTTTTAAAAATCTTAAGTTAGATAAAATTTTTTTAAGGTAGTTTTTCCCTGAGGACTAAAATGTCTCCCTCATTCCCACAACAGACATTTCTTCTTTTAGGTATACAAAATCTCTTTAGTCAAAGGCCGATGTAATGAGACCGCTAACTTTGAGAAATTATAGACTTCTTGTATTCCTTCATCTCTTGCTGGCTAATCACCTTTCTAAGAATTCCCTCGCAGAAAATGAAAGAACTATGAAAACTGTTGGTGATCCCAGGCACAGAATGGAAATGCTGCTGTTGGTGAACCTCTGGTAGACCACAGCTGGGAGTGTCAGGGGCAAAACCCAGGGGAGATAAAAGAACTTGAGGACAATCTGAAAGTGATTTAGCCCCAAGAGGCAACGCTGAAGGTAAAGAAATAACAAAATGTTAGTTTCAAATTTACTTCGACTTGAGCTTTAAAATTACTCCATTAGAAATTCAAGACAAGGTCATCAATTAAAGTAGTTTCTGCCAAAAAAAAAAAAGGAAACATATATGGCTCTCTGTACGGCCATTCTCATTATTCACAATCATCCAAATGACCTCTCCCATATCTCTCCCTTTCTCTCCTCCTACTCTTCTGACCCAGAATAGATCACATTCATTCAGAATAGAAATACAGAGAAGATCTGACTTGAAGCAGAAACAGTGAGAGAGGATAGGAAAAATTTATGAAGCACAGGTGTTTAAACTACTTCGCCAGGAGTCAGCCCTACCTATACATCAGAAACAGCTGAGGTTCTTTTAAAAATGATCCGTTTCCTGGGGCTCACTAAAGCCAAATGAGTGAGAATCCTGGGATGAAGAGAGTCATCTGAACTTCTTAAAAGCTCTCTGAAATGATTCTGAGACAGAGTAGGGCTGGAATCACAGTTGTGAAGGAGTTTAACTTCAAAACATTTCTTACCTTCTAATATGCATATATATTTACAGCTCTAGATCCATGCAAATCATCCTCTAATCCATCTATTAGTACTGCATTACTTTTTTTCCCTACTAATTTTATTTTTATCAACACAACCATGCAAATTTTTAAAAACTCAGTACTACCAGGCTTAAAATGAAAACAGAGCAGTAACCTGTCGCCTCTCCTCTCACTCTCAAACCCCCTTGCCAAAGGCAAGGAACTTTAAAAACATATAGCTAGCTCTTTGTATATTACATATTCCTAAATAACACGTATACTTATATTTCTTGATATGTTACTTTTCAGCTTTAATTTAGTAATTCATATAATTACTGATGTCCTCTTATGCCCTAGCTTATCCTCTTCCAGTTTTCTAATATGTCACCATTTTGTCCCAGCCTCTCTTGTAATCATGTATGGTCAAAGTTGATATTCAGTCTGTCTTAGTACCATTGTATCAATTGTTATTAAAATATATCCATACTGCCTGGTCAGTGGATGCTACTCAAGCTGACTTCGAACCTGCCTACAGACCTCTTACCACCATTTCCCATAATCTTGCAAACGAAGGGCTAAATGATGGAGCAGGGAGCTTCCAGAGCTCTCCCACAGCAAGCCTATGTTCTCACTGATCAGTATCTGGGCTACCACTCGTTAAACATTTGGAATATCGTCCTTATTGTCCCTATGTGTGACCATGTGATTAAACTTTTGCCACTGGAATATGAAAGTGATGTGTGCCACTTACAGGCTTGGGCCTTAAACCTTTGCTCCTCATTGTTCTATCCTCTTCTCATGAACTGGAACCTGGATATTCTGCCACCAGATTTTGATCAAGCAGACCAGGACAATGTCTTAGAGGATGGCAGAGTAGCACAATGGAAGAAATCTGGGTTCCTGAACAGCTGCAAGGAGCAGAGACATCAACTCACTTGAAATACTCATCCTTGAACTGTCATGAAATAAAAATAAATGTCTTTGTTCTTTAAGTAAAACAATCTTGTGGAGTCTCTATTACGGCAGCTTAGTCTTATACCCTAGTACACCAGTGACTTATATCATTATGACCTATGCAAATATTAATATCTGCTGAGCCAATTTCACTGTGTGTCTTTCCTTGTGCTATTTATTTGTCTGGACTTTATAACTGACCCTTTTAAAATTTACTGGAAAGCCCCTCAGAAGAATCTTCTACACTTGGTCAAATGTATCAGATCGTCTACCCATTTTTTGTTTTCACTTGGAAACTCCCGCAGTGATCTTCCCCATTTTTTGATCTGGACTGGCTTCTCCCTAGGCCTACTGCATTGCTGTCATCTTAAAATTTCTCTTCACTGTCATCTTAGACTTTTCTTTTGCTTTTCTCCTGTGTTTGACTCCCTGTTTCCAGAATCCCACATATTCTTCTTTCTTGGTTTATGCCCACTTAACAGTCTGTACTGGAAATTCTGGATCCAAAATAATTTCCCTCAGAATTCTGCAATAATTAATCCATTGTCTGGCTTTCAGGGCTGCTGTTAAGAAATTAGGTGCCATTCCAATTCCCAATCTTTGTGTATATGATCTCAGGTCCCTCCCTACCCCACCATAGGATCTAGAATATTCCCATTTTCCTTAGTATCTTGAAGTTTTACAGTGATGTTTTATGCATTGGTTGTGTGAATCTTTTTTCATTCATTCTCCTATTTTGTGAAACCTTTTAATCTATAAATGTATGTACTCTATTCTGTGAAAATTCTTTTATTACTTCTCGGGTAATCACCTCTCCCTTTTCTCTGTAGTTTCTTTCTAGAACTCTTATTAGTATGATTTAATGCCTGCTGAACTGATCCTCTAATTCTGTTTCTTCTCTCCTTTTTCTATCTTTCTGCTTCCATTTCTACTTTATCTTCTGGTCGTTCCAATGATCCTTTTTGCCATCTTAATTTTAATTTCCAATATCTTTATCTTATTATTACATTTTTATAGTCCCATCTTATTACATTAATTATATGTGGGTTGGTTTTGATTATTTTCATTTTTCTTCTCCTTGCATTTCTGTTTCCTCCATGATGTTTTCTCATTTGTTCTAGTTTCTGTCTTTTTATTTTTAATGTTCTAAATGTCTCATATTCGTGGACTATCTAGTTGTATTTAAGAGTAAGGCATTAAAAAGCTGATTGCAAGTTCCGTGTTTGTGGAGCAGAGGAAGTAGGGTGGTTGACTAGTGGATTCACTGTAGAAGGAATGGGTAGTATGTCAGTGTTGGCATTGAAGAACCTCAAATGTCAGTATCTGTAGGCCTTTTTTCTAGGGCTTTTCATTTTTTCCAGAGAAGAGTCTTTCAATATTCTGCCTGAGTTGGTAATTACCTGGTTATTCTGGGATTCAGGGGGGTGAAACGAGCATAGGGTCTCACTGTTTGGCAGGCATAATTTCATTAAATTCCTGTTTTCAGTTGAGCATTTCACCCTTCCCCTCTTTTTTGCCTGGTATCTCTAAATCCAGAACAGTTCATTTACTTCAATCTCGCCAGAGAAAAAATGTCTAGTCTCTAGAAAGAACTTCATCTTACCATATGGGATGAGGGAAGTGAACTGAGGGTCTGGTCTGGCTCCTTTTATTGACTTCAGTCAATTCCTTATCACTAGCACCTTCTTCCCCCTCCCCCTCCCCATGCCCCCACCTTCAAAGGCTCTAATTCCAGAGCCTTTCTGGGATTCTGGAGGATAAATTGGCTGTTTCTTCCTAGGATCTATTCCCAACTTCCTTTAAGGGCACTAAAATATCAAATTCTCCACTATACTAAGTTATAGTTGCTACAGGTCTGTTTGCATTTCATCCTCCAAAAATTGGCTGGTATTGGCTGGTATTTCCTGGCTGCTCTTGACCCCTCTAAGGTTTACCATCTCAACAGTGTGTTTCGGGAAGGGCTGGCAGTAAGCGCATGTTCAGTCCACCAAATGCTCACCTAAAACCCCAATATCTAAATCTTACGACACAGAAACTGTCCCAAAAGATGAGCCTTTATCGAGTTTTTAAACATTCATAATTTTTCTCTTTTTATAGACATGCCTGATTAGCTGAGATACTTTTCCAATTATTTTAATGTTTACGATCATTTTCTTTTTTAATCATAAAAAAAAAAAACTTATTCAAGAGAATCCTTTTCTGGACACTATGAAAGACTTTTGATTTGTCGATGCATTAATTTAGTCCCAAAAGATGATAGAATTTAGAACACTGCATTATAATTAAACAAAGAAAATACAAACTTTCATTCACCAAAGCTGTTTTCTTTGACTTTTTGCCACTTCAAATCTAGCCTATGGTGGCCTGAGCAGAAAGGTATTTGCCTTGATAATGATCAAGTCCTTTCCAAGAAGACCTTTGACTGCTGCACAAAGTCAGCATCAGTACTGGAATCATAGCTGTTTTTCCTCTAAAGACAGGCAAAAGAGGGATAATAAGAACTTTTTTTTTTAATTAAGCATGAGGACTTTTCTCACATCTAAAGGATCACTTTTTCACTCCTTTCCAAAGACAGAAATCTGAAGACTCCTAACCCGTAGATTTTGATCTATAAGGCTAAAAACCTAAGACTTGTCCTACAGTCACAGAAATAAGAAATAACTAGTCAAAATAAGGAAAAACCTACATTACACCTTTAATCTAATTCCACTCAGAAGGCGCACATATTCTGGACCATCAATACTTGTTATTGCCTCCTGCTACTACTCTTCACTTCCCTGAACAGAAAACCAAGCATCTAACAAAGAAAAATGATTCCTCTGGGGGAAAAAATTAAATTGTTATATTTCTTTAGCTGGGTAGTAGTTACAGGGATGTTCACTTTTTAATAATTCTTTGAACTGTACATTTACATTTCAAAAGTTATATGTGTTGTATTTTATAATTAAAAAAAACTTAACAGTTAAAAGAGAAATAAATTAAAAAAGCAGAATTTCATTTGCCATGAAACAGTGCTTTAACCCCACTTAGCCAGAATTATTACACACATTGACATGGATAAAGGGAGAAAAGTCATCATCATTTCCTTTATGTGCCTAAACCAGAATCCCATCAAATTACATTAGTCATCTTAGTTGCTTTATTTGGAACCCTTTATTAAAAGAAAAGCACTTAAACTTCATAGTTTACCTTGCATCCCTTATGATAATACTGATACCTTTGCATAATACCATTTATTTGCAAAGAGTTTTCACAACAAATACCTGGAAAATAAAGCTGATACTGTTTTTTTCCCCATGCTGCAGATGAGGAAACTGAGGTACTTAATAGTTAAGAGTTGCTGATAGTGACAGAATCAGGACTAATTCCAAGTGTCATGTCTCCAATTAAGGGCTCCTTAAACATTTTATGATGAGAAAAGACTTTTCACTTTTCCAAAGTTCTGAATTCAAAAACATGATATCAAAACTGATGGTCTCTGCTATGACAGCTGTGTTTCCTGAGACTCCTAGGAAGGAAGGAAAAGACCCAATGGGTATGACTGTGAAACTGATTAACGTTGGACGATGGACGATGGACGCATGCTCAAACCACTCTGAGTCATTACACAAACTACTAGTTAACATAAAAAAGGCACCTGCTGCCTCAGAAGTTTAACTCAAATGCAAACAAAGATTTAAGTGTTCGATAACCTTATGTTCAAGGGGAACAAGTGCCACTTTCTGACTAAGTTTCTTTTCCAAAGGAGGGATATTCTGGATCCACTCATCTTCTTGCCCTAAACCAAATTCTTCCCCACAGAGGTGGAGTAATTTAGTTGGTTGGTGTGTAACAGCCACACATCTGTTTCTCAGTTCTCAAGTGGGAGGAGTTTGTCTATCAAAGATATCAGACATGAGAGATTTAGTCTCTTTTTCTTTCTCTCTACCTGAACAATGAAAGACAGAAACCTGGGTATTTCTGCTCCGTGGCCTCAAACTTTCCACACAGTAGGTTGTTCTAAAAGGTACAGAGGTTGCCCAAGATTATTTCGGGCTTCATACCAAGCTATGTCTTCTGATCTAGACTTCATCAATAATGAAATTACTATTTTGTCTATCTACTGATTCTCACATTTTTTTTGATTGGTGGGGAAGAACTGGTGTTTTCCACAGTTCTTCCTTAAAGATGCCATTACTTGACTTTTAATTAGAAGTCAGAGCACATGGACTCAATTCCACAGGTCTCCTCAGTGGATTTCTGTGCCCACAAACACTGGTGTTCTAAGAGCAGTGGCGAGCTGTATGGTGAGAACCTTTCTAAGATTTTGTTCAATGGATACTTGAATTACTTTTTCTGCCTTAGAGGGCAATACTGAACTGAGATTTCGGGATTCTGGTTCTTTCCAGAGCCAGCTCTGCCACATGTCTGAGATCTGGGCAAGTCACAATCATTCTAGAAAGTCTTTAGAAGATTTTAGCTTCCTCATCTTTTAAATGAAGAAATAACTTCCCTCTCGTTAAGGTACTTTCCAACTTTATAAACTAAAAGCTCAGAAAGGCTTTAATAAATATATTCCAGAATTTTTAAAACAGACACTGGCATTGATATAGAAACCTTAGTTAGCCTCACGGTTCCTTCTACTTCATGCCTGTGTCACTTCGCCATCCTCAAGTTTAGCCACACTTTGAATTCACATCATCACTCATACCCGACCCCTCTACAATAAGATGCTCTGAAAGCTCCTCATACCCTCTGCCACTAGACCCAGAAGCACCCCTCCATACTGCCATTTCTCCCTTTCCCTCATGCTTGCTGAACCAGCTGCCATGCATTCGGAGCTCACATCTCCCGCTCGCTCTCCCAGCCCCTCGACACTCACGTTCCTTCCTGAGGACCCATATGGAGTTGGCAGTTTCAGGGATACTCACACCATCTCCATTTCCAGCTTCCTGAGCACTGTTGGAGAAAGTAATAAATGCGGAGAAGATCTGTTCTATCACAAGGCGAAGGCCTTTTAGCAACTTGTCAGGTGCTCGTCCTCTGTTGACTCCCTGTCACACTCAGATCCACAACTACCCTGAACCCTTTCCACCTTTATCTACCTTCCGACTTTATCCCTCATTCCCAAATTACTTGCAGCCACAAAAGGGCACCAACCCATTTCAAAAGCAGCCATCCTCCCTCCCGGCTTCCAACTTTCCTCTGTAATCTCGGTTTCTCTTTGCCTTCATTTAACCTCTTTTTCCCTCCATGTTACATCTGTTTTTCTATGAAAAACTACACCTGTGTCATTTCATTTATTATTCAAATAATTTATTATTCAACAAGAGACTTTCTTTTAGAAAAAAATGGGCATCATTTGTCCAACTATTTATTCGAATATTACCCCATAACTAAACTGGGGTTACAGTTTTGGACCGAGACAGCCCCCGGCAATCCGGATGTATGGTCACCCTACCTTGCTTCTATCCCTCCTACTTGTGGAGGGCCTGGTACACTAATCACCCTCCCACTCCCTCTCTTGATCTTCAGTTCTGTCCTTTCCTCTGACAGCCACAGCATTCTTAGGCCTTTCTTATGGTTTTGTTTTTAAGACAGTTTCACTGAAATGCTCATCACCTCAAGTCATTGTCCTCTTAGATGTTCACAGTCCAATCATAGCTCACACTAACTCTCTCCATTTCCTGCCCGTCCGGACACTCCCCAGGTACCTGACTAACTCCTGTCTCCAATGCCCACTGACCCTGATCCTCAAAGGCAACTGACACCGGTCTCATTGATAAATCTAATGAAATTTTCCTAGTTTTCAATCTCAACCCTTCTACCCTATCAGCCTCCTCCAAATTCTTTCTCACTTTTTAAAAATCTGATCTTTTCCTTGATGTCCTCCTGCTTCTTTCTTCTCAGGATTCTACCAGCCTCTATCTGTCTCTCCTTTGAAGTGCACAAATATTCGTTTTCCAAGCCTTGCCCTGGCCTTTTACTTCTCTCCCACACTCTGAACCCTTCTCACAGCTTCACTAATCCCCCTTTATAAGGATGACCCCACATCTTCCTTTATTTTGAATGGCTCTCATCCATCTGGATTGTCCATAGGCACAAAAACATCAACATACCCAAATCCAAACTTAGAATTACTTCCGTTAATTATAAATATTTGCTGACTGCACACTACTTGCAGGTGCCTTTACTAATGGCCCTTCTTGACTATTTCAATTCCTGCCATTACCATCCAAAGTCACTCAGCTTCAGTCTTTGCCTTCTCCCTCAACTCCCTCATCCAATTAGTCAACAAGTCCAGTTGCGTTTACTTCTACAGTGCCACACCTAACCCACCAGCCCCCATCCTAATTTAGGTTCTCATTGTTTCTCTTCTGGTGACTATTTTAATAGCTTCCTTACTGGGACTACCCATGGCTCCCTGACACAGATTAATTTTCTTAAAGCAGAGCTTTAATCACATCATTTCCCCACTTAAAATATATTTGATAGTTAGCTACTGCTTACTAAACAGGCTCTTTTGCCCAGCACTCAAGCTCTTCACAATATGGTCCTAACCTTGCCGTGCAGCCTTCTGTCCCACTATCCTGACTCCAGGTTCCTCCCCACCCCCCAGCTTAAGCACATTCCCCTCCATTCCTGGATATGCTTATACAGCCTTTCCTTCAAGTTTTAGTACAGGCTGGTTCCTACATCTCTGCCAGCTAATGTCCTACCAATTCCTTAAGGCTTTGCTCAAGATTCCTTAATTAAGTCTTCTCTGATTTTCCCTTCTCTGAAATCAAAAAGCATTTTCTTTTTGCCTGTATTCCATGGAATACAGCCTTTGGTTTCCTGTCATACACTCCCTACACGACTCTTAAGCCTTTCAAGAAAGGGTGCTAGTGTCTGATTAACCTATTTCCCCTTCTACTGCCTTGTATATGGTAAGCGGAGATGTTGAAATATTCAAATTAACTTTGCATACATTGTATGGCATATAAAATAATGAAAATGCACTTAATATCATCAAAGTTAATTATGCTAAATTCTTAGGAAGGCCTAGAAACTAACCATTTTTGCAGTTTCTCTTGTTAGATCAATAAGAATCACTTTATTTAAACTGAAATTGCCAGACAATTGTGCATTCTTTGTTGGTTCCTTAAACTACAGAGATGGACAAAACCTTAGAGATCATTTAATTCCCCTCCTCTCATCCCAACCACCAATTCTCCAGTTGAGAAAACTGAAGCTTTGAGATAAAACTGTTCCCATGGTCACATAAATCAGAAGTTATAATTATAGCTGTTACCATTTATTAAGGACTATTGTACACCAGGCACTTTATATTTGTTATCTCAGTCTCACAACAACCCATCATAGTTAAGTGGTGTTACCTCCCCCCTCCCCCTGCCCTTTATAGATAAGAGAACACTCAAAAGTTAGGTAACTTGCTAAAAGACTCAGCCCTGTTTGTCAGCCCCGATTCTATCTGGCTGTAAAGTCTAGGCTTTTCTAATTGGACACTGTGGCAGAGGCAAGACCTATCAGGTATCTCTCCTGTTTCTCCAGTGAATAATTATGTTAACTAAGCAAGCATGCAAACTTATAAGTTGTAAGCCATTTTATTTGAAATCCTGAAGGCATGAAAACTAAATAGTAGTTTCATTACTACAAAAGTTCTAAGGTTAATCACTGCCAATATTCTGACTTTCTTGTCAGAAAATTTCAACCTGCAAGAAATATGTTTTCCTGCATTTTCGATTCTTAAGTATATTTTCAACTTAAAATATATTTGTCCAAGCACATTCAACAAGTATTTGTTGAGCCCCTAGATGCCTAAGGCACATGGGAGCGTACAAATTTGAATAAGATAAAGTTCTACTCTCTGAGAATTCACAAACAAGAGGCAGACAATCAACTAATGGTAGGAACTGCTCCTCCCCTGCCTACAGGAGCTCTTGCTAATTCAGAGACTTCCAACAAGTTAGGACCCTTGTTTCTCATCCTCACACTGCATCCTGGCCAAGTCATCTCACTGTACCTTAGTTTCCTCAGTAAAGGGACTGGTAAAATGGAATGAACTGTGCCAAGAAATCTCAAGGTCTTTTTTAGCTTTTCATTTCTATTATCTCTGAATTCACTCTCGAGATTACATTTCTGAAAGTGATCACAGCTACTGCTATGGAAAGAGAAGTACTGGATGGATGCCCATTTTTCTTTAGCAGTGATTCTAAAGGTACTGAATTCTAAAATACCACTACAAGATTAAAGATTACTGGTATGTTTCCAAAGTTTATTATTTATAATACAAAGTCTTTCCTCTTAAAAGCTAGTAAGAAGCATGACATTCAAATTGTTCTTCCATTATGTCATTGGCTTATTATTATAGCTTTAATTCTTTACAATGCATTTAATGTGTTTAAAATATAATGCTAAGTAATTTCTATACTCTTCTGTGGAGTTATCGACATTAACAAAGCAGAGTTCAGGCCTCTGCACAGATATAAATCTTGTACTCATTTAATTTAATTTAATTTAATTTAATTTAATTTAATTTAATTTAATTTAATTAATACTTCGTAGTAAATGCTACCTACTAGGGACCTTCACAAACTGCAACTCAGTTTGAGGTTGGTGAACAGGCAATGGGGAGAGAAGACTATAGAAATATCAGTATTTTAAATGAGTAGAAATATAAAGTACTATGTATGGAAACTTGACTTTGCTGATTCCATTTCAATATCCTGCACCTTTTTTTTTCAATGAGCACAGATAATATTTTTAATCTTCCACTGACTGATAAGGTAACACACTTTCTCTTAACCAGCCTCCACATGCCTTATCTTTCTTCATACTCGTCATCTTAGGATATGATGTCCAAAACCATCTTGTGCTGTAAGTTAATAGCACAGTGGAGGAAACCAATCAAGAACTGGAAGAAAAAATTAGGATGGTACCATCTTAGTGCCTTGCCCACAAAAGGCACTGAATTTCAACTGTCAAAGATATTCCTATCATGAAAACAGGAAAATGGAATTGATTCATTCACTAGTCAACAAATATCGAGTACCTAATATATGCCAGGCATAGTTCTAGGTGCTGAAGTTAGAGCATTGAACAAAACAGGCAAAAATCCCTGCCATAGTGGAGCTTACATTCTGATGCAAAAAGACAAGACTTAAAGAACACCTAAATAAAATCATTTCAGATAGCGATGAACTGCTATGAAGAAAATGAAACAGGACTAGGGAGGGGGTGGTTCTTGGAGTGAGGGGTAAAGAGCTAGTTAAGATGATCAAGAGGGCCTTGCTGAGCAGTCTTAAGTGATGAGAAAACTATTCTTAATCCTACACGTGTGGTGGGGTGGGAATGAGTTTACTTAGTCTTTCAGGGTGGTCACAGTGATCAAAAGTACTGTACTAATGGCAAACTAGGTTCCTATTAGTATTGAGCTTAAAAAAAATTTTTTTTAAAAAAAAAAAAACCCTAAATCTTCAAATAGGACTTCTCTACTTTGGAACCACTTATGTTGCTTTTAAGATCCACTAACTTTTTAAGTTTTCGCTAATTACTTTGGCAACACTTAAGTAGAGCCAATTACTAGAAGGATTCTTTCAGAGCCCAATACCTTGACACTATCCAAATTCTGAATGAGACAGGACCCAGCCCTGCAGCGAATCAGCGCTCCTCCACCGACTCATTAATGCAGCCAGGTGGAATCTTGTAACCATTCCAAGAACATGAAACAAGCCTCAGGAAATCTAGGGAGATTGACATGTCCGAAGTTCCCCTAAATTGTGGAAGGGGAGAAAAAAATAAACCGCCACCCTTTTGCATTAACTCTTCTCCGCCTCTCCAGGCGTCATCGCTGCAGAAGCGCCGCTGTCCCTGGGTCAGAGGCACGCGGCGAATACGCGCGCGTGTGTACCCCGCATGAATCATCGGTGCCGGGTCCGCGGGGCGATGATTCATTCACCACTCTTGAGCTCACGGCCACACGTTCCGGGCGTACTATGACGGCCGCACACGCAGCTTCCTTAATATTAAACAAATGTTTCAAAGTACAAACGCCTGGAGCCAGAAACGTGTAGACCCAGGCCAGGCGGCGGGAAGGAGAGGCACGTTTCGGACGCCGCCGGAGTGTTCCCGGGCCCGGGAGGGGAGCAGCGGGCACGTCCGTCCGCCCCTCGGCACCCCACCCCCACCTCGCCCCCGGCATGCGCGCGGGCGGCGCCCGCAGGGGGCGCGGAGGGCGCACAGGTGGGTCCCCGCCCGGCCCTGCCCACGGCCCCTCCCGCCACTCGGGGCAGACCGACGCTCCCTCCCCAAGGCGCCTCCCGCTCGCCCCTTTCCTTTCCGTGACATCTTATATAATAACCCGAGCGAATCAAAACGGAAGCGACGCGCGCTGCCGGGGCCCGTCCGCCGGCCGGGGCCAGATGCTCGCGCCCCCAGCCCACGGCCCGCGAACTAGGCGCCGGGACGCGCGGCTCCCGGGCGCGGGCAGGGCCCGAGCGCCGACTCGATTCGTCCCTCCTCGGAGAAGGCTCTGCTGGGGCCGGTCCCCGTCAGGAAGCCGCGAGCGTCACCAACTGCGTCAGCTTCTTCAAACACATTTCATGGTCTCCCTCTGGCCAGGGAGCCGGCTGCTCCTGCGGCGGGGCCGCGGCCGCGGCTGGAAGGAGCCCCTCCGGGGAGGAGAAAGTTCCTCGGGGCCCTCCCTCGCCCGCACCGCGCCCGGCCCCGCCGCCCGCCCGCCCGCCCCTCTCCGCGCGGCGCCCGCCCGGCAGCGCAGCCCGCCGGCCCGCACCAATGTCAGCATGGGCAACTTGTGACCCCCGGGCGCCGCGCCGTCCCCTCCCGCCCGCCAGGCTCGCTAGGCGCCCAGGGCCTCCCCCGGCCCAGCGGAAAACAGCGACGCCAGAAACTTCCCCGGGCCGCGCCGCGCGGGGAAGCCGCCTGGATCCGCGCGCATCGCCCTTACCTTGCTCTCGAGAGGCCACGATCCAGGCGGGCGGCGCGGGGCGCGTGGTGCGCGAGCGCGCGCGCGTGGGGCGGTAGGTGAGGGAGCCCGCGCCGGCGGGGGCGGGGCGGGGCGGCGAGGGTGCGAGCGGCGCGGGGCTGGGGGCTGGGCCGGCCCGGCGGGCGGGCGAGCGGGCGGGCGCGAGGAGAGCGGAGCCGGCGGCGGCGGCGGGCGCGAGGCGAGCGCGCCGAGGGGGCGGAGGAGTTGCCGTGGGTTTGTTTACGCATTGCTGCCCGGCTCCGGGCACAGCCCGCACTCCCTGATTGGACACAAACTGGGGCACAGCCTCTCGCCGCCGCCCGCCCGGCCTCCTCGAACAGCCGCCGCGCAGCTCCCGGAGCGCCCTGCGCTGCATGGCCCGCGGCGGCTCCCGGGCCTGGAGGGGACGATCCGTGGCGGCTGCCAGAGATGGCCGTGGAGCCACACGCTAGCCCAGAGCTCGCAATCGCCCACCTGTAGTGGCCTGACCTTGGCAAGGAGACATTCGAAACTTCGGAGGCTGGAGACTTCGTATCATCCAGACGCGAAGCGGCACATTTTCCCCCACCCCCATCCCCAAGCAGAGGAAGCTTGCCCTTGAGTGGATGGATAGAAGAGCAGCTCAGATGTTACTATGCCCCTTTGGCAGTGGTCAAACCAAAGCTTCCTGTATAAGCTGTCCGAGGGAGCTCACGGTTCCTTCCCCTGCCTCCAGCTTCTGTGCTTGTAATCTGTCCCCAGCGCAGCAAAGTTGCCATCCCAAAAGTGACCTTGCCACATGATGCTCAAGATCCTCTGATGACTCCTCATGTCCTCCCCAATTCCTGATTCTCAGAGCTCTCCATGGCTGGGCCTCCACCTTTCAGTCTCCTCTCTACTGCCCAATCATCACCTCTATTACGCTCCTCTAAAGGCAACACCACTGATGCCTTTGTCCTTTCACAATTGATTTTGATCCTGCTCTGTTCTCTGTGGAGAAACCGGAAAACCCCATAGCTCCCTCCACCTGTCATACACTCATAGACTCAGTTTGTCTACAATTTCCTACCATCTCTGTGCAGCTTCTTGGATCCCCCTGTGCAGAATCTCCCCTTGTGGCTGGCCTCAGTCTGGCTGGAGGATCAGTGGTGTGCCTACTCTGTGTCTGCGGATTCATTAAGAACAGGAGCCTAGTTTTAACAGGGCTCTGGAGTTGAGAGAGATGAACACTGTAAGAATAAAATAGTCTCTGAGTGTCTGTAGCTCTGCTGGAAAAACGCAGGAGTCTCTATCAAGAGGATCTCCTGATAGACAGTTCACAAACCTCATCTTGCAAAAAGCAAACACCTCTAAAAACTGAGAGTGCCATCCATTTCTTCAGTGTCTGTGTCTTCTCCCCACCATACCTAGCTATGTGCCCTCTGCACTCATAATGGGCACTTAATAACCCTGGAAGGAATAAAACTCAGATGTTCTTTAAGCTAAGGCTCAAGATGATCAAAGTCAATATAGTAAATCATGAAGGAATAGACATGTGTGGCCATGAACCCAGTCATTTTACAGATAATTCCTAAGCTAAAAGTCCTTCAACTCTGACAGCTGGTGTCACTCTCCAATCAAACACTGGAGAAGTGAACCATGACCCTTCTTGACTCTTGGTATGGCTAGATTTCTTTCTCTCTAGATGTACTGCTTCCAGTCCCACAGGGAGAGTTGTCTTTGAACTCTGAAGGTGAATCAAAATGAAAGTAAAATCTTTCCCAGATTATTCAATAGTGATAAGTTAATGCAGTGACTTAGTTACAAAGGTGTTGAAAGAACTGGATGTGCAACCAGGGGAAGGTGAGGCAATTAACTGAGTTTAGCAACTGCTGGATGCATCTCTTCCCCTAGGGATGGGGACAAGGGGAAGAGGCCGCCAAAACCATGAAGGGCTTGCCCAGTGGGATCTGGAGCCATGAAAGAAGTGCAACTACTACTGAAGATGCTTCCCAAAGCAGACAGTGGGAGAAATCCCCTGGCTTCTTCCTTCCTTCAACCCTCCAGGGCCACCCAATGGTAGCAAGGAGGTGAAGTCGGTGGACAAGATGACAGAGGGCAGGGGTCAGAACTCCTACAATACTGATCAGAGCAGGAAAAAGAGATTTGAGAGCATAGTGGCAAGTAACTAGCACTCTGGACTTGGGTGCTACCCATGGTTACCTCTAGGACTCCTCCTCTGGGTCAGATTCTGCAGGGGCAACACAAGCTTTTTCTTTCCGAGCCCCAGAACTCCTTTCTTCTCTCTTTTCCTTCTCTGCCTTTTGCTTCCATTTCTCTTTTTATCCTCCTCTCTCCCATGATTCCCTTTCCTTTTTCTCTCTTACGTTTCTATCTCTGGCTCTCATTTTTCTCTTTGTTTTTCCATATACCTTCTCCTGACTTCTGTTTTCCCCCACCAAGTCTCTAATCACCTCTGCTTGTCCTACTCATTTCTGGGCGGAATGGTAGCCTTCTTCAGCATGACAGAGATGAGAGGTTCCTATGGTAAGTAATGGGATTAGGAACTATTATATTGTTGACCATCTAGACACTGCTAAATATTTTGCATTTTATCTCATTTAATCTTCAACTCACACCTACTAGCTGGGCACCACTGAATATAACTTCAGTGGCTTTAATGTTGCCCATCACAGAGAAGATTTTGCTAGTGTAGGTCACCCACAACACTACTGACAATTCTCTTACCTTTCCCCATCTATAAGTTTCCCACCTTTTCTTCATCCTATCCTATATCTTTCCCTTCATTAGCACATGTATTTGTCCCAAATCCAAATCCCCTACAGTCTAATATATCTCCACTCTAAATCTCCAAAGATTGAGAATGCTTACATGGAGGAGATGGCATTTCAGCTGACTTTTGAAAATGAGTATAATTTCAATAAATTAAGATTGAGGAAGGGCATTCTTAATAATATCCAACTTGACTGAAACACGAGATGGCTAGGAAATAAGACTAGATTTTAGAAATTTGTCTTTAGATCCCAGTTCTCTAAAACAGACTACTCAGAACACAGATTAATCCTAACTCTGTTAAGTAAAGATGGAGTTCATACAATTAGAATCATAACATTTTAAAGCCAGAGAGAAATCTAGACATTGTCTGGCCCAACATTTCCATTTTTAACTGAGGGAACAAAGGCCTAAAAGACTTAGGTAACTGGAGTATCATGGTAGTTAAACATGAGACTAGAATTTGACCATCTGTTTAAATACCTGCTTTGAAAAATGTTAGGCTTAATGAGCTTGGACTTATTTGTGTTTAAGTTTTATCATTTGTAAAATAGGAAAATGACAGAACCTACCTCACTGGGTTGTTGTAAGACTTGAATGGTAAGTAATGGGATTAGGAACTATTATATTATATTGTTTTACAGGTAAAACATGTATCACAGTGTCTGGCATATAGTCAGTCTTCAATAAATATAGGTGGACATTACCAAGATTTCCCATGGCTACACAGCTGGTAAATACCAGAGCCGAAAATGGTCTTCTGAAATCTGTTAAGCCATAACCTTCATTACTAAAAGTTATGTCTTAGGGTACTTGTTGAATACCATCTGTGAAAATATGGTGCTTGTCTGGTCTGCTGTCTTAAGAACGTCTCAGTTATTCCTTTAGCTCCCATCTTCTACATTTCCTACTCCCTGCTCTGCCACCAACCTCAGGAATCTTGCTCTACATCAGTACAGCATACTGGAAGTCCTGGAAGAGGAAGGGGACATAAAAAATTAGCAATGGACATGTATTTCATAGTCGACCATATAGTTTACAAGTTCTGATGTAGTCAAATGTTACTAATTTAAATTTCAATGAACCAAAAATTATTGAATTAAGGGTGTTCAAATTGACATTCCTTAGCCTACAGAAGGTCAAACCTACCAGCTAAAATTTTGGTAGATCCTTAGGAGAACTTTTTTAGAACCAAGAAAAAGCCTTCCTCTAATCAAGTGTTCAATCCTTCAATAAAATTGTGATGGAAAAGAATCTTTGTCTTTTCATCTTTCCTTTCTGAGTCCCTGGTCTCACTTTTCAAAACTCCCCAACACCATGAACTTCATGTAGCCTATTCTCTGGACTATAAGCCTCTTGAGGCAATGAATCACAATTTACTTACCTTTTTATCAGTATCTGCAGCAGAACAGGCACCCACATATTTTTGAACTGACTGACTTGAGCAATGTCACACATACCGAAAGGATCCTTTTCTCTTCCCCCTTCAAATCTTTTGTCTCCTCAGTTGACTGTCCTTAGCTAGTTGTCAGCCTATTAAACTAATCCACCAGAAAGCATGACAGTAGCTGACTGAAATAAATGTGCATTTTACAATATAAACTAAATTCAATGGAATTTATTTTAATGGTATAAATCCAGGCAGTATTTTAAGAGGGTCAGGAAGACATTTTAGGAGCAGCTGGTCTGTCCTAACACCTTCACATCACACCACACAAACTGAAGCTTATCTCTCCTATAAATAAAGGTTATTTGACTTTCATTGTTACACATTTTACTTTAGATTTCGTAGATTAATTTGTAGATGATCTTTATTCTACATATGGCTGTATTAATTGTCCTGCCTAAATCATTTCTTAAAAAGTACAGTTTTCTTTAATTGTAAAATAGTCAGTTATTGTCCCAGTTTTCTCTTTTCTTTCAAGCCATACTAATGTCCCAATACTTAAATCATGCTTTAATCCTTGAAATCTTCCTTCTATTTCCTCTATATCATTTACATGCTTTCTCTAGGAAGCTAAAAAGCATCCAAAGGGTTAATTCTAGATCTACTTCTCATTTTATAGAAGAGGAAACTGAGACACAGGGATGTCAATGGCAGAATCTCAATTTCCTAAAAGACTCATCCCGCGATCTGTCCACCTAAAGGTGGACTCTCTATTGCCAATTGTCCTCCTGACATCCCTATTTCTGCCCATCACCACCATCCTTTGGTCCCTATAGGGTTAAAATGGGGGATCTTTGACTCTTCCTTCTCTTTGGGCCTCCTCTTCCCCATAGGGTGTCTCTCTGACCTGTATTTCTTATCTGAACTGGCCCATGGTTCAGAGCATTTTCTCTTTGTAACTGTGCTACTACAGTAGGTTGCTAATGGTTTCATTGTTTCTCTCCAACCTCTTCTCCTTATAGCAGAACCATCTTAATATAAGTCAAATTGTTTATAGTTATAATAAAAAGGTGTCATCTACTATATAAAATAAAATTCAGCATGTACTGAGATCAATAAAATGCAAGTTTATTACTGTCAAGCCTTTCCAATTTTGAAACATATACCAGTAACTAGCTGTATGACCTTGGGCAAGTTATTTAACTTCTATGAACTGCAGATTCCTCAGTCTGTTCATTGGTGTTATTTGTAGTATATATGTCTAACTATAACATTGTTTTAGAATTAGATAGGATAATAAATGAAAAGTGATTGATAATAATGGTTGTAGTAGCTGTCATTTGTTGAGGTTTTACTAAGAATCAGGCATTATTTTAAGCTCTTTAAATGAATTATGTCATATCAACCCTATAACATAGATTCCATTGTTATTTCTGGATGAGAAAACCTGAGATCCAAAGGAGTTTAAAAACTTTCCTAAGGTCAACAAGCCAAAAAGTGGCTAAACCAAGATTCAAAACTAGGCAGTTAAACGTGGGCAAACCTGTATACCACAGACTGGTACATAGAAACCACTTACTAGTTGGTAGTTATTTTATTGTTTTTGTTTATTATCAGTGTTATCACCTTAAAAAAGAACCTTTTCTCTGCTTTTATTCCAGATTTCTTTCAAAGGTTGAAGCTTACCATCATTTTAGGAAGAGATAGATAATTCATGATAATCTAATTTCCTGGTTACCACTTGTTTCTGCTTCCCAAAGAGATGCTGAAAGGATGGTTCAGGGTTCTTGCACTGCTGGGGTCCTGTATTCACTCGGTCCTCTCCATCTCATTCTGCCTTCCAATATTTTTGGTTAAATGGAATTACATAGGCAATCTATGACCCAGAAATAGTTTATAAAAACAGGCCAAAGTTTTGTTCTCTGACTGTGCTTACAGTTCCTTTAGGGCTTTCTTGGATATGGGACCAGAACATTCTGTGTCTAGCTTTGTTTGTTTTCTGCCTCAGAAATTTCTGTCTCCGAAGACAATTTAAGAAAGAGAATTTCCCCAGTGGTTTCCCAGAAAATAATTCTTTTGGTCTCTACCATAGTATTTCCTTAAGGCACCTTTTGCCCCATGGTCATCAAATGGTCTGATTTAACCATCGTATTCATTTTGATGATGCTAAAAACAAATAAAACACCACATTACTAGTTTCCTTCTAGGTGTTCCATAAATTAGTCTTTGGCCTACTGAATTTTTGCATTGTACTTGACATGCTAGGCCTTCCCCACTCCTTTGCTTTTCTCAAGTGTCTTTTGCCTCCTGAGCATCTGGTTGTTCATATTTGAACATCTCGTCTTTTTGATTCATCATGGCCCAAAACTTGACCTTGGCCTTCCAATAATGAGATTTTCATAGATCCTAGAATCATAAAATGTTAAAGCCAGAAGGACAGTTGTAGATAACAGAGATCAGTTGATTCCTTTTACAATAAGAAACCGAGACGCAGAGAAGCCAAATGTCGGATGCAGAGCTACACAGGCTATGATGGAGGGGAACAAAAACCAGATCCAATACACCTGCTCCCTTTGTTTCTTGTGAGTTAGATTATGATCCCTGGAAATAATAATATAAGGAATTTACAAATGTCTTCTCTGAAAATGTTTAATGTTTTCACATCAATGATTTTCCTAATACATTTCCAGGAGACTCAGTGGAACAGGAAATCTGTGATTGCAAAAATACCACCATAAGACATAAATTACAGAACTGGGACTGTGTCCCTTAATGATCATCTTTCTTTTCTAGTGGTACTTTTTACATTGCACACAAAAAATTCTCAACAGTGACAATAATAATGATAATGATTATGATGATGATGATGGTTAATGGTGACCAGTCTCATATTTCTCTGCTCTCAGTCCTTTTCTACTATTTTGTTCTGTATTGTCCAAGCTATTTCTGGAGTTCAAACCTTCTGGAAGCCTGACTCTTTTAGTTTAGAGTTCTTCATGAGGGTGATGGGTGAATATGTGGTAGCTGCCTTTCTCAGTGATAACAGTAATAACTTCAAATGGTTAGAAATCTACCCTCAAGCACATGCGCACATTCTGAAATTTTTATAAACTTGAGGAAGTGTGTTTTTAAAATAATACCAGCTGCTGCATAAAAGAAGCATTGTTTGGTCAGGTAGTTTGAAAAATACCGGATGAAACAGAGTTAAACAGTTTAGGGTTGATTTGTTTTTACTAGAATTCACAGGATCTTTAAAACACTAATGCGAATCTTGAATTTCTAAGGAAGGGGTGAAATATGTAGAATTTCCCAAAACATATTTGACCATCAAACCATTTATTCCCTGTCCATCTTTCTCATGGGACTGGAGTAACATGGAATAAACTCTGGGATATGTTAAAAATCCTTTGGGTTTCAATTAGAACAACTCCTTCTGTTCTAAAACTGTTTCAAATGTTAAGATAGCTTTCCCTAGGGTTCATTTTCTCAAATAAATGACTTAGCCTGTGCATCTTCTCATTATTTATCATTTCAGGACCTAGCTGCTGTTATTTCTCAGCCTGAATTTCTCCAGACAGAGGAATCATAGGTGGTTTAATCTCGTTATGTGAGCTGCTCAATTCCTATAATTTTATTAACTGTCCTGTTTGAATCTACACAGTTCTCAAGGTACAGGGTCAAAAGTTAATGATAAGTATAATAATGACACCTAGCATTTTTTTGTGTGCGTACAGTGGGCCAGATATTGTGCTAACAGCTTTACATGTAACATTCCCACGTAATTGTCACCATAACCCTATAAAGTTGATATTACTACTTCCAGTTCACACATTAGGACACTGCAGTGAGCTTAAGTAACTGCCCCAAAAGGTACCATTTAAGGCTGAGAAGCTAGGATTTGAAACTGATTGTGTTCAATTCTTAAGAATTATGGGGCACTGCCCTTCCAGCATTAGTTCTGTTTTTTAATGTAAGTGCTGCCGCCCCAACCAGAATCCTTTAAGAGCAAAAGCCACATGAGCCAGACCTGAGTACAATCTTCTGTGCTTGACACAGCACCTAGCCAATATTCCTTTGAAAAAAAAAAAAAAAAAAACAAATTAAACAACTTGCTCAGCCGCTCGGCTAGTCAACGAAGGGCCCAAGATTTGAAACCCACACAGCACATATCACTCCTCTTGTATCTCTCACCAGGACCATGCTAAGTGCTCCAAGTGAGCACTCCGTCTCCTTCCAGCCACATTCACTAGGCTTCTGAGCATCTCAAACAAGGGGTTTTGTCTCCCACCCTGCCAACCAATACTTTCATTCTGCCCTCTCCTAAACAGACAGCGGTTCTAGACTTAATGAACTAATTCTATCTGTAATGGCTAAAATTCCGGTCAGTAAGCAAGAAAACATTTTTGTTGTCGTGTGCTAATTTTGATCGTGGTGTTTGGATGATGTTCTCAACCTAAGCACTTCTCATTTGGAAGCTCTTCCAGATGTTGAAATCGTTCACTGTGAACTAAAAACCGCTGCAACCTCCGGAGGGGGTGCCAGGCGGTGGTCGAGGTGCGCCCCCCACAGGCGGGACAGCACCGTTAGCCCCACTTTGTCCCGCGCGCCGCAAGTCAACGTTGGAAGCGCTAGCTTGAGAGCAACTGAAATCCTCGCGGGCTGCTGGGCAGTGGCTGGCGGGACACCACCTGGCAAAGGCTTTAGCAACCGTGTCTCTCTCACCGTGACCCTGTCCTCTGCGGCAGTCAGGCCCCAGAGCTGCCCCCAAATCTTGGCCAGTTGGAGCTGGTTTTTCTCACGTGCAATTTCCTCCATACTTCATCACATCAGATTTGAATGGCAGCGCTGAGAACCTCCACAATAAGTCCAGGACATCTCCGTACCCAGGCTCTACAGTGGAGCGAAGCCCCGTCCCCGCGAGAAAATGAGCTGGCTGGTTGAATGGCCAGAGTACAAGCCTGTTGAGTACACTGCTGCCTCAGTCTTGGCCCAGCCCACATGCGCAGACCCCCCGGTTATGAAAGGAGCTTCTGTCCTAAATTTAACGAAAAAGATGGGCATTTGAGAGAAGGAGCCAGAATGGTTTGTATGAGGTTGAAAATGGTAGACCTAGAAATCCTGCAGGTCGAACAGGGCTAGTTGGCCGAGGGCTTTTGGGGCACTGGGGTCCCAATCATGCTGCAGATCCCATCTTAACCAGGTGGAAAAAGGATAATAAAGGAAATAAAGTTATCCATCCTGTTTCTGGGAGAAACATTCTGCAATTTGTAGCCATCAAACGGAAGGACTGTGGAGAATGGGCCATCCCAGGGGGCATGGTGGGTCCGGGAGAGAAGATTAGTGCCACATTGAAGAGAGAATTTCGTGAGGAAGCCATGAACTCCTTACAGAAATCCAGAGCAGAAATGCAGGAGTTGGAGAAACAACTGCACATGCTATTCAGTCAGGAACATTTTGTGGTCTATAAAGGCTACGTATTTGATCCCAGGAACACAGATAATGGATGGACAGAGACAGAGGCTGTGAACTACCATGATGAAACAGGGGAGGTAATGGATCATCTTCCTCTGGAAGCTGGCGATGATGCCAAGAAAGTAAAATGATTGGACATTAATGATAAACTCGAGCTTTATGCCAGCCACTCCCAATTTATTCAACTTGTGGCTGAGAAACGAGGTGCCCACTGGAGTGAGGATGTGTACCCCACTTCCCTGGATAGTGGTTTGGAGTCTCATGTAAACTAAAGGCCTTCAAATGAATGTGGATGGATGAGCAAAGAGCTCAGAACTCCCACTGAACAGGACAGATAGGGTCACTTCTTTTGATGATTATTTCTAAACTCTTCACAGTTTAAAGGGTTTGTGTTAGGGAATAATATTAGACAAATATGGGGGATGGAATTACAACCTTTTTAGCTTTCCAACTGAGAGAAGAAGAATATAGTCACCTGTCGTATATGTTGTATACATGGTTTTAACCAAATTATGCATGCAACTAATGCTCTTTGAAGAACTGTGGGTAAGAGAAAGAAAGACAGCTTCTTACCAACCACGACCTCTGCTTTTCAGCCAGCTTGCAATGGTTGTTTCTTTCTCTGTTGTGTTAAATTGTGGTTTAATCTAATGTATAATCTGACTTTTTGGATAACATTTGTTTTTCAATTTTAGCTTTACGTGATCTTTTATTTGTTACTTTCAAGTATGGAAGCACTCTGTTTATTCTTGTTTTTGAACCTTCTGTTTTAGGGGAAAAGTTCCATCTTTATTTTACTCTATAAGAATCAAGTACTCATGAACCAGGAAAAAAAAAAAAAAAACAACGCAGTGATAAAATGAGCTAAATATCCAGCCCTCTGGTTTTCAGAACTATTTCTGTCTGAACAGAATGGACTAAGCTCAATACATATATTTCCTCTCAGAGACTTATCTCAGAAGGCCTTAAAAATGCAAAATCCGTTCATGAGGAAGTCTTTATGAGGAGAATTATGCAGTCCGCCTAATAAACAACAAGTCACACCTACCTTTTCTTAATAAAAACAACAACAATAACAAAGAAGGAGAGGAAGAGGGTGTGTGGGAGAGGGGAAGGAGGGAAAAGAAGCAGGGAGGGACAAGGGGAAGAAGGGGAGGGAGAGGGAAAGAGAGAAGGTGTTTATAGTCAGTTTGCAATCACAGAAATGACGCCCCGACAATCAAGAATGAGAGGATTCCAATAGCAACAAATAGGCCAGAAATACATTTCTTTCCTTTCTTATCACCTAAAACAAGCCAGTTAGCCTTTTTTTTTGTATGTAATACGATGTATAGAAAATTAACAGACCACTGTAATGAGCCTTTTATGGCCAGGGGCAGAAAACACTATTGCAGGCATTCACAACCTCATAAGAAAACACTTCAGTAATAAGAGCTATAGCTAATACTTACATTCCACTTACTATGTGCATACACTCTTTTAAATGCTTTTGTATAGTGACTTATTTATGTCTAGGGGTCACCCTATGAGGAGGGTACTCTTATGTCACATGTTCAGCTTTCTGGGGAGCACACCTTGAGAGGGAGATTAGTATTGCAAGATGTTTCTTAGGGGGCTGGTCTTGGGATCAACTTTTGGGGACATGTGGGGAAAGAAGCAGGATTACCGAGACTTTGAGGCTGAAGCACAATGCAGCCCTCAGCCAAACCCCATATGAAGATCCTTCCAGCTGTCCTGAATTGGAGTGAGGGATTCAAGGCATTTACACATCTTGTTGATCAGTCATTGCACATAAATTGCTCCTGGAAGGAGGTTTGACCATTTTCCCAGCCAAGGCAATCCACAAAGAGGGCTGACTGATGAAGGCCACCTTCTGCTAAAACTCCCAGGATCTGAGAAAGGAAATATGAGAAAGGAGAGGGGCAGGCATTACAGGGTCTACCACATATCGTTACCTCTACTTTACAGGTGGTATAACTGAGGTGCAGAGAGGTTACAGAACTTGAACCAAGTTTTATGACCAGTAAGTGGAGATGGGATTAGAGCAAAGGCCGTAGGGGTCCACAGTCCATCCCACAGTCCATCACAGGCCACTTTACCATAGTTTCTCCAATAGCTACCCTCCTGTTAGGTCTCCCAGGGTTACCGAAAGAAGAGAAAAGGAGAAAGCAAAAGACGAAGAAAGAGAAATACAGCAAAGAAAGAAGAAGAAAGAAAGGAGAAGGAAGGAAGGAAGGAAGGAATGAAGGAGGAAGGAAGGAAGCAAAGAAAGAAGAAAGAAATAAAGAACGAAGTAAAGACGCAAGACCCAGCACTAAATCCCCATCATAACACAGCCAAGCACCCGCCAAAGCACTCTAGAAAAGAAAAGAAAGAAAGAAGAAAGAAAGAAAAGAAATTACCATTACATCTCTTTCCACATGCACATTTGGTCAGAGCTCCCTTTTCTGAACCTGAGGGACACATGCATGTTTTCATTTGTTTTTCTCTTGAAACCTGTTACATTTATACAGGTGATGACAAAGGTAAAAAGGTTCACCTATGGAAGCCCATCATTGTTCACATGCAGGAGTAAATTTAATACATTGCTTTTCTTTGTGAATTCTATTAAGTGCTTGTTTTTAGGATAGAGCCATTTGTCCTACCTATTAGTCTCTTCTTAGTAACTTTTCCAGGTGAGATATGTTTGCTGTCTTTATTTGAATAATTGAGACACCTGGTTGGCCTAACATATTGTGAAAGTTCCTAAATTTACATCATTATTTTTTTTCCCGAAATGTAAGCTCCTAAAAATACACACACACACGTGCGCATACACACACACACACACACACACACACACACACACATCATTGCAAAAACCTGAAATAATGAAGGTTTAATGTCTCAAATTTAATATATCCAAAACAGAATTCTTGATCTTTTTCCAATGAAAACTATTCTTCTATCACTCTTCCCTGGTAATTGGCACCAAAATCCACCCAAATTGTACAAGAAAACAAGGAATTATCCCAGATTCTTTGCTTTGCCTCACCTCCCATATCTGACCTATCTATAAAAATTTAGTCAACTCTACCTCCAACTAAATATATATTGAATCATTCACTGCTTTCCACCTCCACTGACCACTTTAATCAAGCCACCATCCCTCCTTCTCTAGAGTATTGCTATTGCTGGCTGACAAGGCCTCCTTCCTCCTATTATTGTTCCCCTGCAGGTCATTTTCCACACAAAAATGAAATGACATTTTAAAGAATATCAGTCACATTAAACTATGCAATGGTTTCCTTTTTTATATAAAATAAAACACAAATGCCTTACTCAGGCCCATCTGCTCTGGATGATGCCTATACTCTAGTCTGACTGGTTCACATTCCACCCTGAGCTAGTCTAGTTTTTCTCCTCCTGCAATACTTCATATCTGTTTCTGCCCCAGGGTCTTTACTTTACTTTTTCTGCGTAGAATGTCCCAGCTCCTTAAGACAATCAGGTCTCATTTAAATAACAGTTCTTTGAAGACAGTTTTGCTGACCACCAAATCTAAAATAGCCACTCAATTCATTTCTACTCCCTTACTGTTTTATTTTCTACGTAATTTTTAGCACGAGCTAGAATTACCCTGTATATTTTTGTCTACTTATGAGATCGTCTAGGGATTTTTTTGTCTTAACTGCTATACCCCCAGTATCTAGAATAGTGTCTGAGCATGTCAACAAACTGTTTGCTGCTGTTAACAGTCTTCTATATACTCTTCTCTTTTTTTAAAAAAAAAAAATTATAAATGTGATCGTATCACCCTTGACCTAAATCTTATTTTAAAAACTTTTATCTTGAAATAATTTTAGGCTTACAAAAAAGTTGCAAAATAGTACACAGAATTCTGTATAATCCTTCACTCAGCTTCCACAAATGCTGAGAACTTATTTACATACTACAATTATTTCAATTATTGAAACCTTAAAATTAATATTGATTGAATACTGTTTATATTAACTAACTGCAGATCTTCTTAAAAATTTACTAGTCATCCCACTAAAGTCTTTATTCTATTCTAGAATTCAGGGATTCCACATTTCATTTAATTGTCGTGTCTCCTTCATTTCTTCTAATCTAAGAAAAATCTCTTGATTTTTTTTTTTTTTGGCTTTCATGACCTTGACACTTTTCAAGGTACTGGCCAGTTTTTTACTAGAATGTCTGTATTTTACTCATTTTTACATCCCCAGTGTCTAGCACAGTGCCTGACCCACAGTCGGTACTCCGTAAATGTTGGCCAAAAAGAACTGATGAGATATCAGGTTTGCTTACTCAACCTTGCAGTTTACCTACAAGTAGTTCTCATGCTTCTAGCGTAAGTCTAAATGTATGTGTTTGTATTGGTGCAACTTTCTGCCACTTTCTATGTCTGGCAATGGCTGGGCAGTTTTTCACTTCAATGAATCATTTCAGTTGCTCTCAGCATGCTGTTAAACATTCTTCTTTTTTATCAGGCTCTTTATCAAATGGCATGACAAACTGTTAAAATTAAAATTATGGGAAATTACAAAGTAATGAGGTGGTGAGGTCCACTTCATGACTTGCTTAAAGGTTAGTATACACTGACCCTGTGTACTTCCCTCTCCCTTCTGTCTAGTAATACCAGTAACAAGTACATTTACTCTGTGCTAGGCACTGTGTATGCATTATTGTTAATGCTTTCCTATCAGGACCTAATGAAATATTTGAAGTCAGCCTTTTATTAAGCCGAGAAAAATCATTTTGTGTTACTTCAAACTAGCAGCTTTGTGAGAGCAGAGGCTATACTTTCCTTCTTTTTCAACATGTACTATAGCTACTATGTGTTTAATAAGATCCTGAATGAAATATAAAAGCTAAAAAACATGTTTCTCTTTATCATTAAATAATTTAGAGTGAAGTAAGGAGTCAAATGCAAATTAAAGCCATTTTATTCAGCTCTGATGAATTTGACAATGCTGAAGTTTACACATGGCAGTATACTTTCTAGGTGAGAAAATTTTTGCCTTTTGGGAGTTCTTGAAAGCTTTTGATGCTCTACACTTTAAAAAAGGAAGATTATCAAGACTTTCTTCATACTTTTATGTTACATGAATGGTAAAATCAAATTCCAGTGCACTAAGTTTTGCTCCTGGATCTGTCACTAACTAGCTATAGTAACTTGGACGAGTTGTTTACCAATCCAAATTTCCTGTAGCTTGTAATTCTGTAAGTGTTAAATTGACAGATATGTGAAATAATTTTACATATACATTACTGGAGAGAGTATATAGACTTAAACATTTATAAATATTACATATTTATAAAAAACAACTTTTTCAAAACAGGAATAAGGGTTTACATATGAGAGAAGCCTGAATCCTGCTATGACTATTATTTCTTTAAGAATAGTTTGAGAAAATTGATGTATTAGCTATCTATTTCTACTTAGCAATATTACCTCAAATATATGGCTTAAAACAACACACATTTTTTGTGCCACAGTTTCTGTGGATCAGGAATTTGAGCACAGCTTAGCTGCTTTATGGAATCAACAGGCTACAATCACAGTGTCAATGAGAGCTATCGGAGGCTTGACTATGGAAGATCTGCTTCCATTCTCATGTTGTTGTTGGCAGTATTCGATTCATTTCAGGTTGTTGCACTGAGGGTCTCAGTTTCTTGGCTATTAACCAGAAGCTGCTCTCAGTTGCTTGCCACTTGGTCCTCTTCATTGACCAGCTTACAACATGACAGCTTGCTTCTCCAAAGCCAACAGAAGAGTGTTTCCTAACAAAATGGGTTGCAATGTAATGTAACGTAGTCATGTACATATATTCATGTATATCCCATCACAGTTGCTAGATTCCATTGGTTAGAAGCAAGTCATGGGGCCCACCAATACTCGAGGGGAGGGAATCACATAAAACATGAACATCAGGAAGCTGAGATCATGGGGACCACCCTGGAGTCTATCTGCCGTAACTGGAAAATTACAAAATACATGTGAACAGATTAGTAGGGTGAAATTCTAGGAGCCACCCCACCGCCCAAACATGCTCACATATAAACCTTGCAACAAGGGAAGCAACCTGCCTCTCTCTTATTCTCCTTTTCAGAAAATACTGCTATTCGTAGCTCAGTCCTCAAACTTAGGAGATATCTTTGACTTTCGCTCTCTCTAGCCAGCTTATCCCCCAATCCAATCCACCAAGAAGATGCTAAACATGCCTCTTGTCTCCATTTCCACTGTTTCTCCACCATTCCCAGTTACTATTGTCTTCCCCCAAAACACTGTTTGACTGCACCTCTCAACTGGGCTTTGGGATTCCACTCTGGAACCTCCTTTACAATCTACTCGTCATACAGCAGCCAGAGTATCTTTTCTTAAAACAGAAATCAAATCATATTATTTCCTGCTTAAAATTTTCCATTGGCTTCTTATTGAATGTGAGTTCCAAACTCTCTTCATCTAACCTATAGGACCCTACATAAACTGACCTCTGTTTCTCTAATCTCATCTGCTTTATTACATTTCTCTTTATATACAACTGTACTGTTTAATTTGTTATAATGACACATATTTTAGATTTCCTAGTCTAAAAATAATTTAAAGTAAATAAAGTTAGCATTATTAAATAATCTGACAAAAAATACCATATCACTTGAAAAGGGTAATGTAAGTTTTAATATAGCTAAGCCCTTGAGATTAATTTTTTTTTGAATGAAAGAAAATTTATTCAGCAATTATAATTTTATGGGTAATCTATTGTATCATATATCAGATATTTTGATTCAAGTGAGATATCGTAAATTAGATGAACTTTTGAAATAATATAAAATCCCAACTTAAATGACTAACATACATTTAAACTAAGTAACAGAACTGGTTTATCTACAAAGTAGTGGGTTTTATTATTTGGAGGGGGGCAGGCAAAATTTATTATACGTGTGGCTTATTTGTTGAGCTTAATCAAAATTTAAAGTTTTAAAAGCATATCTATGATAAAATCTAAAAGTAGGATTACAGATTTATACAAGTTAATTTTCTCACATTTATAATTAGTTAAAACCAGGAAAACTCACTTTCTAATGATCTGGATCCGACTTATTAATTTGTCATTTATCACAGACTACCAAGCAACCTAGGTATGTTCTCCCATATGAGATACAATGGGAGGACACAGACTTTAGAGCAAGATTGACTGGAATTCAATCTGAATTCTGCAGCTCAGTAGCTGAATGACTTGTTCAGTATATTCAAACTTTCTGAGCCTCAGTTCCCTCATAAGTAAACAGGGATAACCAACCTCTCAGAGTTATTTTAAGAATGAAATGAGGCAACTTACTCATTGGTACATTGTAGGTACTCGGTATGTTATCTTCTCTTTTTTCATCACTGCTTGGCCGGCTAATCGATCCAAAGTACCATAAGTTGATCTATTTTGTATTTCTATTCCCATTATGTTAGACCTGGGATCAACTTGGGCAGAAGAAAAAATAAATGAAAAAACTATCGTAAAGGCAGAATCATCAAGATTTTTCTGACACAGAAGAATGAGACAGAAGCCACACAAGTCTAAGATTTCAGTTGGAAGCAATAAGTTATATAAGAATGCTGAAGAAATTTGTGTTTATTTTGGATTGGTAAATCATGGACAATGACAGGGGACTTCTTGGTAAATGATATTATTTACTTATTGAATAAATACACCTCTGTTTAGCTCCCCTGCATTTTGAACACAATGAATATTAATTTGAAATAGGAAATCTGTGTAGCTGTTCAGGGTACTTTAGAAAATTAATTGTCAAGTCTTGAATGTAATGCAAATTCATTATTTACATTTCTCACCAGAAGTGGTTGTTTTATCAGACGAGTAGTCTTTCATTATTATTTCATTTCCAGAGCAACAGGGCCTTTTGATTTTTTTTTTTCCAGATTACTTTTGGGAGGAAAAAATACTGCAGTTACTTGCAATTTAATAAAGAAAATTCTTTTATGGCTTCTCACTTTGGGGTACTGTTAGATTGTGTTGGCATGGTATAGAGAGAATCTTATATTTATAAGTTCTACAAACTCTTGGTGGCTTTAACATTGCCATAGAGTCTAAATTATCTATGATGGAGAGGTACTGTTTCATTATCTTAGCCTGATTTGGTTAATACCCTACCAAAACAAACTCAATGAAAACTTGCACCTTCTTTTCTAACCTGAAAGCAATGCCTTTTCCTTGTTTAACCATGGTGCGAGATAATAGAAAATAGATATTGGTTTCTGCCTCTCATTCTTGGCACAAAACTACTAAAAAACACTTGTAATTTCCTAAGTAATAAGAGCACTAGGAGCATATTTTGTTCTGATGAGGTGACTCCAGGATGGCCCTTGGAGTGGGGCTAGTCACCAGAAAAAAAAACAAGCTATGATTAGAAGCTTAGAATTTTCAGGCTCCCCGCCTCTGCCTCTTCCAAAGAGGGGAAGGGGCTAGAAATGGAGTTATTAATTGATTATGGCTATATGAGGAAGCCTTCATAAAATCTCAACAGTATGGAGTTCAAAGAAGCTTCCAGGTGGGTGAGCACATCCATGTACTGGGAAAGTGATGCACCTCGAATTCCTGTTGATTTCTGTATATTGGTTTTATATCCTGTCAACATGTTTAAATTTCTTAAACTTCTAATATGTTTTAGATCCTCTTGGATTTTTCTATATTGCACAGTCATATCATCTGTGAATGATGATTTTTAAATTTTTTTCTTTCTAATTGTTTCATATATTATTTTCTTATCTAATTGCACTGACTAGGACTTCCAGAATGTTATTATATAGAAACAGTCATAGCTGACATTCTAATCTTGTTCTTAACTTTAAAGGAAAAATTCTTCATTTTAACATTTAATATAACTATGACATTAAATGTGTATTTTTGAAGATAATCATTATAAGGTTCAAGTTTTCTTCTGTTCATATTTGCTAAGAGTTTTACTAGAAATCACTCCTGAATTTTATTGACTATTTTTTCATCTATTACGACAATTTTAAACATTTTCCCTGTATTCTGTTAATAGCATAATTTATGTGATGAATTCCATGCATTCTTGGGATAAACCAAGTTGTCCATGAGATTGTGTGTGCATGCATGTGTGTGGGTGGGTGTGTGAAAATACAAAAATCACAAATTTGAAATAACTATCTGTGAGGAGTAAGATTAGTGGGAGGGCATGATGGAGACTATATATATATATATATATATATATATATATATATTTGTGTACAATTCTAGTTTTTGGAAAAGATGTGTTACTTTGACAATTGAAAAGTCTTGATAGGAAAGCAGTAGCAAGATTGAGGATTGGGGTGGGGGCCTAATCTGAAATGCTGGGATAGTCAGGAGGTCCATCAAGACTCCTATTTGCATGGAGGACTCCATTCCCTGGGATAAATGGTGAAGGGACTTTGAAGCTTATAGTCATATTCTGAGATATTTGGGTTATATAGCTCAACAGAAAGAAGGTAAAGAGTTGTCCAACCTCTGGGATCATTATGCCTACAGAAAAGCAAAGCAGTTACTGTGAGGAGAAAAACTATATGAGTGCACAACACACAGATGGTGGTGACTCTTAAGTTGTCTCTCCCGCTTCCATCCCACTCTGCAGAGATTTTACCGAGTTTCTCTCCTGAGGGGGCTAAGTTAAAAAGACGGACCATCTTAAGAGCTTAAAAATAACTGTAATTGACCACTCTCTGGGTAAAAAATATTATCCCAGCTTCTAGAACTTATTTGGTGATGTTAATAAGGGTAGTAAAGCCCTGTGCCCAAGGCACAAGAAAATATGGACACAATGTTGGGGTGCAATGGGGTTCCAGGCGTGCATTAGAAGAAGCAGTGCAGAATGACAACAGTCAAAGAACCCACCTGAAGAGCATACACTGGGAAGTATAGAGTGTCAAATATGACCTCCTGAAATGGATGGACACAAACACCCTTGCACTTACTACCCAAGCGTCATAGATGCCAAGGCAGGTATAGCTTAGGGAAACAAGGGCTGCAGAAAGAGGGTAATGGGGAACCTTAAGGCAAAAATGGTCACTTTCAATAATGCAGCTGTGGTAGCAGGAGTTCTTGCCACCCTCCCTCATACTCCCAAAGCACTTTGTTAGTGCCAGTTGGAGTTGCTCATGTCAGCTTGTATCTCCCCCGTTCGACCTGACTCCTGGGAATTGTCTAGTTATTTTTTTTTATATTGTCTTTCATATTTGTATCCTCATAGCACTTATTCCAGAGTGTTCAACACACATTCATTGGATTGAACAATTAAGCTGAGCTGCCATTTTGTAATAAGGAAGGAAGCTACAGAATTGGACCAAATTATGATAGCCAGAGACTTAACCCAAAGAAAGATTTATACAAATTGTAGCCATTCTTGAATCAGGACCAGATATAGAAATAAGGAGTTTGAGGTAATACAGATTATTTCTTTAAAAAGTTAGTCTTTAGGTACCCAAGAAAAGAAATATACTTTGTCCCGAGTGGTGATCAGAATAGCTACAGACACTAGCTGTTTGTGAACTGCTACATAACAATGACAACATGGTTGAATTCAGAATCTAGAGGGGGGAAAGTAAGAAAAACCATTAAGGTGTTTAATTTTAAAAAGGAAATAAGACTAAATTACTAAATTGAAATAAATAAATATAGTTCATTTTAAAATGATATAAATGCTTTAAAAATACTTTATTGAGAAATGAATGTCACCAATTTTACAAATTAGGTATTGAAGGAAAAGTCACATGCTGTTCACTAGAGCAGTAAACAAAAATCACTGGAGGTAAAAGGGTTTCATGGGGCATGGGAAACATTCTACAAATGACAGAAACAGGAAAGCATACAACTTCTGTCAGATCAAATTTGTCTCAGAAGTTAGGCAGAAATTTGAGGCTCGTAGAACAAGGGTACCATTTTAATATGAACCATCTCTGAATGAGGATACTATGGAATGAGTCACTTGAACTGCAGGATCAAGGCATACTGAATTAAACATAAACTATTTGGGGAAATTGTTCTGTAATGCTCCAGGAAACCTTGAGGGGTTACATATATCTATAAAGAAGGGAACATATATGGTTAATATTGACTATTAGCCTTTCACTAGATTGTACACCACAGACCATCCTAATATTGAGATTTTGTGAAGCTGAGGGTGTTTAGTCAAGGGAAGACAGTTGCCTTTGAGATAGAAAACATATAAAGCTAAGTAGGTGCCTTTGGAGGGCATTAGCACACAGAAAAATGCTATTCAACATCTTTATGAATGACCCGGAAAAGCAAAACTTCCATATTTTCAAATAACACTAAGCTCCTCTGAGAAATAAAATACAGGATGTTCTTCAATCATGCAATGTGGGTCACCATAAATACTGTCATAAACACCGCCCGGGAGCCTCAGTGTAGGAAAGGGTGAGATAAGACACATGGATAAAAAATAATCCAGTTTATAATTAAAAGATGTTGGGTTTATACTGTAAAGGGGTTGCTCCCTTCTGGTAAGTTATGATCAACAAAGAAGACGTACAAGTTGAGTTATTCTAGACCAGCGCTTCTCAAACATGTTGGTCCTAGGACCAAAAAATTAAAATTTATTGAGGACTCCAAAGAGCCTTTTATTAGTTCATTTTAAAATTACAAGAAACCCATTACATGTCAATATGAATAAAATAATTTTTATTAACTACATTTTCCAAGTTAAAAATTTAGCAAGAAGAATAGAATTTTAAAAATATCTTTGCAAATCTCTTTAATGAATGACTTAGGGGGAAAAAATGGATGATTATATTTTCCTCTGCATTTAAACTATTGCATTGCAATTTTGATTAAAATAGATGAAGAAAATCTGGCCCCACATAGATATGTAGTTGAAAAAAGGAATATATTTTCATAGACTTCTGAGACAATTGTAGATATTCTTCTTTGCGACTATGCTAAACCTCACCAAGTGGTGTTTTTAGAGGTTTCAATGTGGAAACTAAAACCACATTAAGTATCTTTTTATGCTCTGTTATATTAAGATCTATTGGTTAACCTTGCAGTTTGATTTTTTTTTTAAACTTAAACCCATGCATAATTTGTGTAACAGTGAATTATTCATTTGGATATTATTGACTAACTGAGTTCTATAGATCTTCCAAATGTTGATGTTTCATTCTACGATATTAAAAAAAAGTGTGTGTGTTAATATCACTATATATTTCATCAGAGAAATCCTTAGACATTGAGAAGCTATCCAATTTGCAGTGAAGGATACACATTCTCCGAAATTCTAAATTTTTCTTGGAAATGCAGATTTCATCATTGGCAACAAATACTGTCAGTTTTATTTCTTTGAAGCCACAGGCTCACAAAGTATTTCACTAAAAAATTAAATATCTGCTTCTCTAAACACATGATTCTTCTGTAGCTGAAATATCTTTCCATATAAAAAAGATTTTTTTTTGAGATTGCTAACTATAATTACTGAGGATCGTAGGAACTACTTATCAAAGAAAACTAAAATAATTAGCATCTTATTTTGAAAAGAGGAGAGGTTTGTCTAAAGTTTAATAAATCGTAATGTCATTTGATTAGTATTTATCAAGCACCTGTAGAATTCTCTGTGTCACATAAAGAAGTACATATCTAGGTTCCTGCTCTTAGAAGAACTAGTGTGTACTAAGCAATGCGGGATACCTAACTGCAATAAGAGAAATGAGAATTGAATTAAATGGAGATACAAGACAATACTATCATAATTGCCACAAGGCAACATGTGACCCAAAGCTAAATAAATGGTACAAATGGTCAAGACTTTGTAGTCTTGGGTGTTTCTTACCAGTCTTAGACCTAAACTGTATCTCACTATCCTACCACCAACATGCTACCCATGAAGCCCCACTCTCTCAGTCCTGCCACCAGTGAGATCTCAGTCTAACAGGATAGAAGGAGCTTTTTCCTGACTGCTGTGGTGGGGTAATTATGAAGCTCTTGACTGGTGTTTATTCCCACTGTTTTCCTTGGTGCTCCTAGCCTCTAGGGTGTTTGCAAGGCTGCATCTGCAAACTCAGAAGCTGCTTGAGGTGACACTCTTCCTTGCAATTGTGAAAGCCTGAACTTTTGAATTGAGAGAATTATGTCGAGTGGCATGAGTGATGCTATAGATTGAATGTTTGTGTGTCCCCCAAATTTATATGTAGAAACCTAATCTTCGATATTTGGATAATATTTGGAGATGGAGCTTGGAAGCAGTGGAATCCTCATGAAGGGAATTAGGACCCTTATAAAAGATATTCCAGACAACTCCTTTAGTAGAGTTCTGTTCTGCCATGTAAGGACACAGCAAAAAAAAAAAAAAAAAAATGTTAGTCTATGAACCAGAAAGTGGGCTGTCACAGACACTATATCTGCTGGTACCTTGATCTCTCAGCCTCCAGAACTATAAACATTAAATGTGTATTTTTTAAGCCACCCAGCCTATCGTATCTGTTATAGCAGCCCAAATGGACTAAGACAAGCAGGGAAAAGACGAAGCCAAAGCAGGTGAGAGGGAGTGATTCCTGAAGATAAGAATGGGGCTGACGTGTGAGGAAGAGCCAGAGAGGAGGTGAGACCTCAGTGGGGCTGGATGTGGCAGCACCTCAGGAGACTTCCTTGTGCTTTTAATCGACTAACATGTAGCTACCACTCTGTGCCAGGCACTGTGTAGAGAGAGCCCTAGCAATGAGGGCATAGTTCTGCACTGAGGACCTTCTTGAACTGTTTCTAAATTCTATTATTTAAGTTTCTCACTACACATAACTTTATTATAACTAGCTAGAAAGCTCCCTTTTAATACCCTGTGTACCTCTCAGTGCCTATCCCATGTTCTCCACCTAGATGGCAAACCCCATATTGCTTTCTGTCATTATATATTGTTTTATAAAAGAATGTGGCTAGGAAAATAATTTTCCTTCTATTCTTCTGAGTTCTAGCTGAGACCCTTGTAATAAAAGACAGATTAATAAGAGAAAAACAAACAGAAGTGTGTACCTTGGGTATACATGAGGGATACTTTAAGAAAAATGACTAACTCCCTGAAGTGGCTTAGAATTCAGACTTAAATACCATTTTAATAAGGAATGCGAAGGAGGAATGTAGGTATCTTAGGGGAGAATAAATTATTTTTAGGAAAGATAAATGGACCCTTAAGAGAAATAGATGGGAGGTATAATAGGTTATGACAAAGTTTGTCTGGATGTGGTGTCTGCTTCTAGCTCCCTTCCTGAGATGAGTCATGCTTCCCTGGTCAATGAAACTCCTGGGGAGAGAATTTATGACAATTGAGTTCCTTTTGGAGGATTTATCTTTAGGCAGATAAAGGGAGTTCAGAGGAAGCCTCTCCCCCCAGTTGGCTATTTTTCAAGTGGCTACAGCTCAAACTAATCAATATAATCAATATAATCAAAATGACATATTTAGGGTTAGTGTGTCCTGAACTTCGAGTCTTATTTTGGGGAGACAAACTCTGCTACCCTTCAATAGGGTTTTTTGAATCTTTTAAAAAATGGTTTGTTATTATAAAATAAATACATGTTTATCATAGAAAATCTACAAAAATACAGAAAGACATAAAAAAGAAAATAAACCATAATGGTAATCTCCTAACCCAGAGATAATAACCATTTGCTTTGAGTATATACCCTTGTAGTATTTTTTTCTGTATTGTGTGGGTGTATTTGTGTGGGTATACGTAAAAGTGTATATGTGTATTTATGTTACATATTTACAGGTCGGTTAAGAAATAATTGAACAAATTACAACATTCATTATTCTGTGCAACTTCTCCTTGTAGGCACATGTCAAAAACGCTGTTTGTGCAGGCACATGTCAAAAACGCGTTTGTGCCACTTTTCTTCATAGCTTTAAGAAAATAAAGAAACAAATCCAATCACTTTGTCGATGGCGATACGGTAGGATAAATAAGACTGTATAACTGATGAGTGCAGTGCGGCATGAGGGCCGCAAATTAAACACTTGCATGGGTAGAGAATTACCGTTAAGAGTTACTCTACAAATAGGTTTTGATTACATGTTCATATATAATTTAGTTACTAAATATTTCATTTTTGTAAGTATCCATTTCTTTTTGAATAATTTTGTATTTTAAAAATTAAGATCTATCATATGTACAATTTATGCCATGCTCTTTTCACTTGCCATTATATTGTGACTGTTTTCCTGTGCCACTAAATGTTGTATGAAAAGCATTATCTCCCTGTCCCTGGAAAGGACAGCCCTGATTACCACATGACCCTGCTCGCCTCTCAACCCTTTTAATCATAGCCGACTGGACCAGAGGTAGGCATCTGACACAAGGAGGGAACGCCATAGGTCCAACTATAATAATTAGTTAGTTTCTCTCAAGAATTTAGTCTGAGGGACACAAGCTGTGATGAACATCTTGTTCATAAATTTTTTGTGTATATGTATGATTATTTCTTTAGGGCACATTCTTAGAAGGTCAATTACCTAGTCAAAAGACAATTTGCATTGTTAAATATCTTGATAGATATTGCCAAGTTACCTTCCAGGAAAGCTGTAAGCACATCTTCATGCATTGTAAAATGCCTTTCTGACGTCCCCTTTCAATTTGCATTAGGATAGAAATGTTAATTTATCTTAGAGGTCACTGTTAACATGGTTCCTATTAAAAGATCTAATGAAAGTCCACATAAGGGGCTTAGTAAGACTGCATGTTTTCCTGTATTGATCTATGTACATTAGAAAAAAAAAATTAATAGAGTCCAAGTTGCTTGCAAGTTAAGCTTCATGGGATCTGGGTTGGGCGGGGAATCTATGGCACTAGGAAGAAAGAAATGGAGTATAAAGATGCCCTAGCAAGGAGGCAGACAGGTTTGGATGGATATGTTGGGAGAGTAAGGAGTCAGTGGCCATCAGCTTTCCATGAGTTTACTCTTTGCCTCTCTACCAGAGTTGGAAGTGCCGAAGGGCAGACTGTTCCCCTTGCAACATGTAGCACAGTGGGGACACTTAGCAAAGATTTTTTTTTTTTCACTTTGTAGCTGAGGTGAAGAAATGGTGAGATATTCAAGAGGGAAGAGTATTCTTCTGGTGACCTGGTCTGAGGCCTGAGCAGCATTACTCATGGCTGCTGTGGAATGGTGGCAAAGGTTTTCTGAATGCTGGAACAAGGATCTGGAAACTATAGCCCATAGTCAGTGAGAGAAGAATGGTTTTTGTATTTTTAAATAGTTAAAACAATAAAAGAAAGCTGTTGTAAAATATGTGAAAGTTTTATGACATTCAAATTTCAGTCTCCATAAATAAAGTAATTGGGGAGTTGAGTAGTTGTGACAGAGACCGTATGGCCCACAAAACCTAAAATATTTGCTATCTGACCATCTACAGAAAAAGTTTGCCTGTGAGAGAAGAATCACTTCCATTTCTTGAGCACTTACTGTTTGCCAGTACTATAGGTATAATTTTATATGCATTTCCTCATTTAATTTTCACAACTCTTGCTATCATTGGAAGATAAATGGAAGCATACTTTAAATTTTGAGTTTATTTGAGTAAAAAACTATTCAAAACGGGGAACATCCAATCTGACAGACAGAAAGGAGCCTGGAGGAGCTGTACAAAATGAAGACTTTTATAGGTAGAAGAGAGCAGAAATAAGGAAGTTATATTGGACAAAAAAGTGGGTCATTATTGCAAAGTTACTTTCCTTTAGGAGATGGCAAGAGTCTATCATACAATTTACCTAACTTAATTATGTCTTCAGCTCTTAGAGCTGAAGACATAATTAAGTCTTGGTTTGATGGGGCTTAGCATAAGCAACTCCATTTTGAGCCTGTAGCCTTATTTTTAACACTATAAGATAGTGAATGTATTATTTATCTACATTTTACATCTAGGAAAACTGAGGTATAAAGAAATTAAGTTTTCCATACCTAGTTAAAAAAAAAATGTAAGTTTCAAAGCCAGGTATTTGGCCAAAGAATCTGGACGTTTAATTGTGTAATCTGAAGAGTAGTCAATGGCCGTCTTTCTATAATGTTTAATAGGCTTTTCAATCTTCTCTGAACATTGTATCATACTGAACCCGCACCTGAAATGAAACAGGAAAGAACATGGAAAATGCCTGGTATATCCCCTGTCACTGAGCAGGTATTCAACACATATTAGCTAATATTATTAGGAAAATATAATATGATGATTAATAATGAAGTATCCAAATGACTTATTTTGTCCCTGATAAGCTGTAATTAGTTCACTTAGCCTTAGGTCAAATTCTCATTGCTTATTTTATATATACACATCACACTGAAACACAGAAACACATAAATATATATGATATTATATATACATATACAAATATATGTATTTTATATGTATATATACAAATATATGTATATATACATATACAAATATATGTATATATGCACTTGCACTTACCTATATCATATATATGATATATGTATATTTTATATTATATATATTATATATATATGCTTACATATATCATATATATGTATATGATATATGTATCTTCAAGTGTTCTATTTCAAAGGCTTTATCTTGAGACAAATTTTTTCCCACCATTTCCACCTCTCACACTCCAAAGTGGTACTCTCTTCTCTCTCCTTTCAGGGTATCTGTTCCTTTTGATTTCTATTGTGGCTCTAATTTCTTTCAGCTGTTGCTGCAACTCCCTTCTCCCTCCTCCCATCACCAGTTCCTTGATCCATCTCGTTTCCAATTTCTCTGTAAAACTCAAAAGGCTTTCCGATTCAGGAAAAAGAAGGGTTTCAGTATCATGAGTTCTGACTTGCTCATGCTACAGTAAGTGGAACAATATAATAACATCATTAAGTTTTTGACAGTTAGTTGCCTTTTATGAATCATCTAGCTTTTTGAACTCTATTTTCTGTTAATCAGAAATTCTTAAAGATGAAAGAGAGTTTATAAGTCATTTAAGTCAACCTTGTGACCTTGTGACTAGTGCATCCTTGCCAGTTAGGTACCCATGTTCATTTGGATACCCTCAGTGACTAGAGGCTAACCACGTCTCAAAGTAATCTATTCCCTTGTGAGAATCTTGATTGTTAGAAAGTCCTTCCTTATGCTGAACTGAGTTTGCTACCCTGTTATATCTATTCAGCAATGTCAGGAGTCAAGTAAAAGAAATAGCTCTTTCCTTTGTGGGCTAGTCATTTACACATTTACAGATACTTGTCATGCCTCCCAAGACCTCCTTTCCACCCTTTGGCATTAATGTTGGTTTCCAGTCCCCACTGCAATCTAGATGGTCATCCTTGGGATGTGTTCATTTGTTATCATGATCTTTTAAATCACCTATAGCAATAATGAACAGAAGATCCCTGATATGGTCTGCCCAGCACTAAATATGGTGGATTTGCACTATCAGCATGGCCTTGCAGGTTGGTATGAAAAGTAAGGCAAAATCTAAAGAGATATCTAGAATCAATTGTACATCTTATTACTCATGGCAAGAGTTGTGTGATTCAAAAGTAACAACAATACATGAAAAAATATGAGTGTTTAGAGTAAGAAGGAAAAAAAAAACACTTATTTCTTTTAAGAGCCAAAGAAATGCAAACTCTAGCTAAATCCAATTAGAGTAGGAATTACAGACATCTGTGAGAAGAATAAAATCTAGGTAATGTAGAAAACTTGAGTCCAAGGAAATGGGTTACTTGATCTCTCTTCTTCCCTTTTTTGTACCCCATAAACACTTTGAAATGATGAAGTTATTTCCATATAAACTAACTAGGTTCAAAGTATTCCATCAAGCTTTGTAAAGAAGAAAATGCAGACGGCGCCGCCCCCGCCCCTGCCAAAATCTCTGATCATTTTGTAATCTCATGCAGAGAAGGTCATTCCCCATTTTATAGGAGAATGTAATCCCTAAAATTGTGCAGTATAATAAAATGGTTAACCTAAGGGTTAAACACATTCCAACCTTGAAAAATTTTAGAATTATATAACATGTTTTAAGAAAATCAAAGTCAGGATATTAATATGTTTATATCAAGAAATTGATACACATTTAGTATTCTGTATATTTAAAGTAGTATTTAGAATTTTTTTTTGAGGGGTAACCTTATTACTCCAATTTAAAATGTGTAATTGAGGATGTGGCTAAACTTAAGATTTTAAGTGAAAATCTTACTAAGTGTATATACAGCAGTAGAACGTTTAAGAGAGTTGAGTCATCATGTTTATAAATACAATCTTTTGTTTTTATAATAATTACTTGAGTATTTGATATATTTTATATTCAGATAAGTCAGACATTAAAGAGATTTAAAAAAAATATAATAGGCTACATTAAATTCAAAAACATAGTTTAAATGTTTTAAGTTTTTAAGTTTATAAGTTTAGGGCCAAGTATTATTAAAAGCCCTTTAAAAATTATTGTTAATTTTACTAAAGTTGAATGATAGGTTTTATAAGTTTAACTTAAAAGCTAAAGAACTGGATTTAAAATATATATCATAAAGCTTTATATATCAAAATTTAAAACCAAAATCAATCCCCTAATAGTCTTTTCGAAAGTCACTTCCGGGGCAACAACAACAAAAACAAAAACTTCACATTGAACAATGATCTCCCTGATCCTGTCACAGCTCCTAGGCTGGGTTAGGAAATTCAGGCCAGGCTGAAAAATTCTTTTTTATATTGAACTTACAAGCAATAAATTGGTCCCTAATTTTTCTCTTTTTGAATTTTTCACACAAACTACTGTCAATTTAAGGTTACCTACTCCTGAACTTGTGCAGTTGACACTTTGGGCATGAACACAAGACTTGGCATTTATTGCTATCAATTACTATCTTCTTGGCTTAGGACTATTATCCTTTTTCCAATAAGATTCAATGTTGGCAGACTGAGCACTTTTCATCTCTCTCACCAACCTAGTCTCCTATACTAACTCTTCTTCCCCTGATACTCTGGCTATGGGTAAATGCTCAGTCCCCTCCACAATTCAAATCCTCCTTGAGAACATAGTCCCTTAGACTTTAGCTGTTACTGCTCTCCCCTTTTCTGACTTCCTGTAGCAAGTAATCATTTTGCCCCTTAATTAAATGATAGCATGCTTTGACGTAACTTTCTCTTCCAAGTTCTTAGTTCCTGAAGGGCAAGGGCTTTGACTTATTTGTTCTTCAACTGCTAGCACGAGGCTAGTGGCTGATCAACAGGCATTTGTTGCATGAAAGAATTTTCTTAGAAGCATCATTGCACACAATTGACATTGCCACTTGTGTGCAGATACCTCCTTAACCATGTAAATATAACTGACTTCTCAAACTCTCGCTAAGTCATCTCTAGTTATAGTAGTAGCGGTAGTTAACATTTATTTCACACCTAATGTACATGCCAGGCACTGTTGTAAGAGCTTTACTTGCACTAACTCATTTATTCTATACAACATTTCTATGACAGAGATACTATTACTATTTCCATTTAGTTAAGGAATGGATGAGTAACATGCCCAAGGTCACACAGATAGTAAGTGACAGAACACACTGGGATGTGATTGTTAATCAATTGACTTCAGCATCTGCAGGTCACAAGATGCCCAGAGAGAAACTTAAACGTGTCGACCTTAAAGGAATAGCCAGATCGTTCTCCAGCAAAATGGGTTTATTCAGGAACTACAAAGAATTGCAAATTGGGACACGCAATCTAACGGAGAACCATGTGCAAGTCCTGAGAAACAAAAGAGAGGAAACTCTTTTACAGAAGAGGAGCGGGGATTGCTATTACAAACAAACAGTTCTTCCCGTTGGGCTCTGTGATTGACGTAGGGCATGAAAGCTCCTCCTCTTGCTCCCGGAATGAATTTTACATTTGGTTACTGTTTATTAATTTTTACAAGTACATGTTATATGGGACCTTTTTATTAGAAAAGACTTACAGTATCTTTGTGTCCCTGTGATCTTCAGTCTGGAGCATTTATATTTCAAGGGCAATGAGAAGATTTTTCAAGGGGTAGTTGAATATAGATATTTGAAGAGAATCTATTTTCTGATCCTTAACATCTATATTATTATTAAACTTGACCTTTTTTATTTAATTTAATCTGTCTGAGAAGTGGCTCATTTTCCCACTTTACAAAAAGAAGATGCAGTCCTTGTTTACCTAAAATCATATTTTGGTGCCTTGCTCCAAGGTGTAAAACCTCCTGGGCACCCAGCCAAAAGGAAGACTTAACTATGAGGGCAGCATGAAGCCCAGAACAGCCAATGTTGGGGGGAGCATTTCTGTGTAAGCATTTCTGGTTAATTGCCTAAAGATAGAAATTTAAGATGATTATCCATAATCTCAAACTAGTTAATGATAGAGATGGGAGAGAAGCTAGGTATCAAATCACGGAAGTAAACTTCAAACTAGGGATTTATAGGGAAAAGATAAGCTTTTGTAGAAAGAACTGGAGAGGAAATTTCAGCCAGAAGAGTGGTACAGGGGATATCTGGAGGCAGAAATGAGTAAGCCCTATGTTAGAGACCTATAGATTTGTTAGTGTAGGTCTGATGTTGGGAAGAATGGGAAATAGATTAGTTCAGGGAGTGTCAAGGGATTTAGAATTTGCCTTTGAATAGACATAAAGCTGCAGTAAATTCCTAAACAGAAGAATCCCAAATGCTTTAGCAGAAGAACTGGGCGGTGTAGAGATCTTAAAAGATGATGTTCAGAGGACTGTTGCAATAATTTAGGGGTGATGTAAAAGTGTCTTGACTTTATCGAGGCTACAGAACTGGAAAAGAAAGAGAAGTCTGCATGAAGATGTAGAGAAAAAATCAACAGGAGTAAGTACTGAAGAAAGAACAAAAACGGCACCTGCATTCTGAACTGGGTGACTTAAGAGCATGGTGGCACTGTGCTGACTTTGATAAGGTACTGGTTGAGAGGGAAGAATATTCATTTATCATTTTATTCATTCATTCACTTTTAAATCCATTTGACAAGTATTTATTGGGCAAACACTATGCGCTGATCACTGTACTGTGGGTGAATAAAGCAGATTTTGTTTCCCATCTTCATGGAGTTTGGTCAGGGAATAAAAAAAGATAATAAGTAACACACATAGACAAGTTGCAGCTAAGCACTATCAAGGAAAAAATAGTGAGAAGCAACAAAATAACAAGGGAGAGGTGCTTCTACATAGAACAAGTGGTGAGGTGACACCTTTCATTTAGGTGATACATAAGATGAGACTGAAGGATGAGCCTAATTTCTTATTTTCTGTCCTAAGAAGAAAAAGAGAGAGAAATAACATTTGTTGAGCACCGAAGAAGACCAGGAAGTTATAACATGCTTATGAATTTCCGTTTTACAGAAGAGAAAAACTGAGGCTCAGGAGACTAAACAACCTGACTAAAGCCACACAGGATTTAATGCCATGAGCTCAAAGCATGTGCTCGTATCAAGACCTATGAGTACTCCTAAGGAGAATGAATCATCAAAGAAAATAATCTTCTGCAGAGAACTTGAAATTAATACTGGAAGGACTATAGCAAACATTATAAAGAAAGAGGGCATGTAGCTGTTTTCAGATGAGTTCAGGCATCTGTATTGAACAAGTGCTAGACACCGAAGGAGATTGGGATTGTAATTTCTGACAGAGCCACTGTCAGAAACCTCTGAGAAAGCACGGGGAACACATTAGAAATGAGTAAAATAAAATAGAGGTGGGGGAGTATCTCACGGAAATAATAGATCTATAGAATTGACATTGATATCCTAGCAAAATTTGGGGCAAGCACAGCAGCAGACAGGTTAAGAACCCAAGTTCTAGCATCAGACAGACCTTAAAGGAACAGATCTCGGTTCATCTACTTTCTAGCTGTGAGCAGATGACTTAAACTCTCTGAGCCTCAGTTTCTTCGTCTGCAAATAGGAGTTGATAATGACCACTTTGTAAGGCTATGATGATGATGTGATGAAAAGATGTATGTAAGGCATTCAGTATAGTGCATGATAGATGAAAAGCATTCAATAAACTATAAATATTACAGTTACAGTTTCTCAAATATATGAATAATCAGATGACTGGTGAGCACTTGGAAAAGGAAATGATGGTAGTCAATCAGTTATTCATTCTACAAATATTTGTTGAGTGTCTACTAGGAATCTTTCCTGGAAAGAAAAGAGAAGATACAAAAAAGAATTGTGATTTATATTCTATGTGAAAAAGAAAGATCTGGCTTATTCATTAACTATCTCAAGTTTCCATTACTGGTTACGCTGTATACAGTTCTTTCTGCTTGAACTGGCAGGGAGGCTGTAATTCTGCATTTTTGTGTGTGGCATTGCAATCTATCTGTTGCCATGGAGAGATAAAGCGAAAAGAGGCAAACTCTGGCTTCAATACAAACAGTGTCAAAGAACAAATATAAAAAAAATAATGAAAACAAATGGAAAAAGCAAAATGGCTTTCTGCTTGAATGTGTATATGACAGCATGAAATCTCTTTTGTTGTGAAGTAAAATAGGAAGTAGAATCAATACCCCATATTTTAAATACTGGTTTAAATTCACATTTTTAAATGCACTAAACTAGCCATGAAGATATCACAAGCAAAATGGAGAATATATTAATTATAAATTATTTCTGTACTTTATTTTCCTGGATGGTTAGAGCAAATTTTATAGCCAACTTTTTACTCTGGGAAACTAGAGCCTGGGTTGTTCGAATTGCAAAAGTGATGTAAGGATGTGTGCTTCCTTTTCATTTAGATTTGCAGAAAACAATTTAAGAACTTTTAGTTATGTCATTTAATTTCACATTCCCTTGTTCCTGTAGAAAGGCATAGTCCAAGGGATAGCATCGGAGACAAAGAGGCCATCAGTGTTTATTAGGCATCTACCATGTTTTATACAGTTTCAGTACGTTATTTCATTTAACTCACACAAGCCCAAGAGGCTCACATTAGATGAAGCAGCTAAGGTTCAGAGAAGCTGTGTGATTTGCCCAAGTTCTCACTGCTAGTGAGATGCAGGTTAAGGATGTGTAACTTGAATTTTCTGACTCTAAGCTCAGGCTCTGTCTACTTTATGATGCTACTTCTTATCAGACAATGTAGTTTAGAGGCCAGAACACAGGCTGGGAAGCAGGAGACTTGGTTTGTGTTCCTGACATTAGAAGCTATGGGATAGTGGAGAAAATTATCTTACTTTTCTGGGGTGATTTTCTTATTTGTAAAAAGAAAAGAGAAGGGCAAGAATGCCAGGGGTCACCCTCCAATCCCACCCACAATCCTGGAACCTATGGTGGATTTGCCATGGATTTACCATTTTGCTAATAAAGCTTGAGCTTCAGAGGCCCTCACTTGTATGCATGGCTCCCGAGAGTGCTGGTTGTTGCTGAGAGCTATACGATGTTCTAGGTAGAGGGGAAAAGCTGGGTTGCCATCAGGAAGCATTTCGATGTAATAATTTCTGGTAAACCGCCTGCAGAGATCTCAGAAGAAAGGCCTAAATTACTATGATTCCAAGAATTTCAAGTCCAAATAAATATTTGCTTATCTACCTAATTTATGTTTACATTTTTTTACCTTTTTTTTTTTTTTTCAAAAGAAAACCTCATATATTGTATAAGAGTCTGGATGGGTGTCTGAGTATGGTCCTGTGGGGCAGATGGAAAGAGAGAAAAAAGGAGGGAAGCTAAGGTAGGTAGGGAGATTCAGAAGTCCCCAAGCTACCAGGCACTATGAGGCTGCTGGCCTGCTTTATACATCACAGTCCTGTCTCACCCTTCCTCAGACACGTGACTACTTTGGACAGCTGCTATTCCAGCTTAGAGGTACCCTGAGATGTCACCTATGTTCAAAGAGCATGAGCTCAGATCCTCCGTGAGCAGAAGACTTCAATTAAAAACACCTTGTAAGAGGCTACGAATCCCCATTCACAAGCTCTACTTGTGGAAAGTGACAGTGGCAAAGAAAGGCCCGTAGGCAAAGGACTCTGGAAAGGAAGGAACGCCTTTGAGAACCAGAGTTTCAGTCACCTTGCAAACCTCTAAAGAACCAGTGGATGACAAAGATCCCCGTCAGCCTGCTCTGCCACCTGCCCAACCTATATTTGCCAAGACATCTTTTTTGTTTCCTTTGCCATTCCTACATCCTGCGGTTCCCATTTCACAGTGGGGAAAAAAATCACAAGAAAGTGTGGGCAACAAATTCTCAGACTGCATCTATATAAGAATCAAAGCAATAATCTGCATAATTCAGGACAAAAAACTTTCTTTTGCATCTAGCTTGTTCATAACATTTTAGACATTTTTCTCTTTGAAATGGCCTAATGATTGATCCCAATTTCTAGGTCACATTAAAAAGCAAGAAATCACCTCAGAGTTCCTTTCTCAAGTGGTGCAGTTATAAGAGGTAGACTGGCTGAAATGGAATGAATCTTTTAAGGTGTGTCGCCTGGTTTCTCAGAAACCTACCAAGATCTTAAGCAGACTAGAGCTTGCAAAATTTAAATGCAGGACCTGTGTCTGTCCCCTTTCTCCTACCGACCATCCTGACCACCTCCCCCACCTCTTCCCTAACATCTAGTTCCAATGGTCTTGAACCTCTGGAGGCTCAGCTTCTCCTTCAGTGGAGGCCTAGAAGCTTGGGAAGGGCTGAAACGAGGTTCCATGAGTCCCCAAGTCATGTTCTGCGTATCTCTCTAGAGACAAGTGCTGTTCAGTAGAACTCCGTGATGAGCTGGAAGCGTTCCTCGGTTGTGCTGTCCAATTTACTAGTCTAGTCACTGGTGATATCTGGCAACCAACCACTTGAGATATGGCTAATGTGTCTGAGGAGCTGAATTTTTAATGTTATGCGATTTTAATTAATTTGAATTGAAATAAGTCAATGTGGCTAATAGCTACCACATTGGACAGCTCAACTCTAGATCCTCATATTGCCTATGTCCCGCACCTGTGGATCAGTTTATGTTCTTGGTTTTCAGAACCAAAGTCATCAGAGGTGCATTAATCCACTGGGAATGAGAAAGAACTGGTGGTATTAGACGTTGCATAAACATCTGAAATGAGTTACTTTACCTTTGCTCTGTAATTGAGAAGGAAACCCACATTTCAGTGTCCACCAGGTGCCAAGGATCAAAAATATGTGTGTGTGACAAAAATATCCTGCCACCTTCTGCCTTCTTAGGCCCCTGACAATGGCGGTTAGGCTGATAGGAGTGAAGGTTCGGGATGCTAGATTGACGAAACAAGAAGAGTAGAGAAGAGGTACACCATATTACCTGTGAAAGACCTAGAGTGTGGGATGGTGAACTGTGAAGTTGTCTGAGAGGCAGGTCAAGGGCATTAGCCTGGGAGGCAGGAGTGTTGGGGAGAGATAGAGATGAGAGACTGGGGCATCTGCCATCCATTATGGGACTTTGGGGGCTTAACATGGGTAAAGAGTTTTTAAGACTTTTTTCTATTACAAGCTGCAATAATAATTACCACAGCAAACACTTTCTGGATTATATCCTAGGCACTGTTCTTTACATCCTGTATTACATTTAATCCTGAGCCTCTCGGCCTCAACTGTAGGAGGAACTGAGCTCCCAGGGGTTCAAGACCATTGGAATTGGATGTTTACTGCAGAGATGGGGGTGGTGGTGGGTCAGGATGGTAGGAAGGAGAAAGGGGACTTGCACAGGCCCTGCGTTTAAATTCTGCCAACAGCAGGTACCTATGATTATCCCTATTTTATAAATTCTGAAATAATAAATGACTTAACCAAAGTCATGTTACAAGGATTCAAAGAAAAGTCTCTTGACTTCATGTTCTTTCAATTATACTGCTGTATTTTGCCTCCATACCTATATCTATAGATCTCTCTTAGCTTTTGAAAAGTCATGTTTTTCAAAGTAAATTTTTTTTTTTTACCTAAATTTTGAATGAGCAAGAAGATATTGAGGAGGTCTGACAGGAAGGAGACAGGCCACAAGTTTATGACTCTGTCTTCTGTAGCTGGCAGTCTCTTCCATGTTAATTATGAGGGATGAGTCCCAAAGGGAGCAAAGCAAAATGAAGATGGTTTGCAGAAAATGAGATTTGTGAGCAGAGGCCAAAGGAATTGGAGTCATAGATTTTAAGCAGATTTCTCAACTCTTCCTACTTAAAAATGACTTGGAAAGCTTTTAAAATACAGTTGCCCAGGGACTAAGCCAAGGTTCCCAATCAGTAGGTCTGGGAAGTGTCCCCTGAGCCCGGACTGGGGGACAAGGATGAGAAAAGGGACAGGTGTGTGTGTGAGTGCAATGGGTTACATTCCCACAGTAGCCCCTTAGCAAAGCAGGTGTAGCTTGATGGGCACTGAAGACTGAAGGCCTTGTTTCAAATTCTGGTTCTTGTCTTTATAATTATGTAACTTTAACAATGTCAATTGGTTTTCCAAAACTTTAATTTTATTTTCTGAAAAAATGGGGGCATTTTTGTTACTTTACAACTACCCACTGTATGGAATTGTTTTTGAAGATTTTAAAAAATGATTGCCAAATTAAGCTGGCATATAGCATATGCTCAATGGCTTTCAATAAATATGATTTAAGAATAGGCTAAGGAGATTTGGAATGAAACTGTCTGTCAGGAGTAGAAATATGCCACCGGGAGAAATAATAAATTTCACTCTGGAGATTTTAAATAATTTGCAATTTTCCTAGCATTGAGTACTGCCTTAACTTTAGAGTTTCCTTATAATTAAAGAAATTGGCTATGGCATGATTTTCCAACTAAGAAAAAAAATCAATTTTAAGACATACCTTTCATTTTTAAAGGAATTTTCATCAACAGCACACTTTTATCAATGAGTAATTATATTTCTTAATTGCACAAATGTCCATCAAACATAATTCCTTTCAAATGCTACAAAGCATCAAGCATTTCCTGAAAAGTCTGTTATCTGTTAAATGGCTGCCATGGAAATTCTTTTAAAGGCTGAGTAGAAACCAGACCTGCATAAAGTGCTTTAGAAGGATCAACAGAAGAGCTAATTAATTCTCTTCAAAGACATTAAAATCATTTAGAGTTATGATTGTAGCATCGAAGGAAACAAATGACTGTCATTTTAACAAATAAGTACTCCCCTTGCAAGCAAAGAGTAAAGTTATAGGGTGCTGATCTCCCAACTTTTATAACAGAAATACCAAAATATATACAAATGGGTACATAAATTCTTGGGTTTCACTACCTGAAGAAAAAGGATTCTTAATACTATTTCCTCAAGAAAAAGGATTCCTAATATAGAGTGTTTGTCCTGCTCTTTCAAAATGTAGTTAGCCAATGCCCAACGGTGACCACTCAGAAATTCCCCAGTTTAATCCTGATTTTTTATAAAAAACAGAAGGGACTCTTGTACAAAAGGGAAGTTTAATTTAACAGACCCTGAGTGTGCTTGCCCAGGATTCCCAGGAACACATCTTAGGGCCAGTACAGGTGCCAGTCAACTCCAGGCGATAGAGCCCCAGTTAATGACATCTGCCTACTTTTCTCTATGCCAAGAGGGGAAAGCTGATTCTGTCTCTTGATAAGCCTGCTCAACTGCCTCAGTTTCCCTTGTGTGCTTAAGAAAAGTTCATCAGTAGAGACTGAGATTGGCCTTCTATATGGGCCTCCATCGGAGACATTTACACCAAATGCTAGTGATGGGCTCCATGGTAACAGTGGATGCTTTATTTTACAGTCTGTATTCCGTGTTTGGTATTGCTACATACTTCTGCCAGCATCAAGTCAAGTTCTATTTCATTAACTGACTTTGGGAGGGTTAATTAACCTCTCTAAGCCCAGGTTTCCTTATCTATAAAATGATAGTGATAAAAGCAATTTAATGTAAGGATTAAATTAGATGATGCGTTTATGGCACCCAACACTTAATAGGCTGAACTTAGGTCAGAAATACAAATTTAAAAAAATAATAATTCTTCTTGCTCTGGCCCACTGATAGTCAATAGTTTGGTAACCAATGTATTACAAAAAGTTAGAATGTAGCATAGAAAAACCTGTATTTCTAGAAACTGATTGAACTGTACCAACACCACAATAATCAATTTCTTAGAAAAGTAGGTTATAAAATTGTATGTATTTCTCATGCTTATAAAAACACATACATATATGCATACATATACATATTAATGGGAAAAGTCTTGGAGAATATGCAATCAGAGATTTTCAATGATTCTTTGTTTGCGTGATTAGATTTCATATTTTTGCATAGATTTTCTAATTTTTCTTCAATAAATATGCATTACTTATGAAATTAAAATTTATTTCTAAAACTATTTTGTAGTATTTAATGACATTGTTCATTTAAAAGATACCTTTATCCCAGTTCCTTCTTTCACATTAGAACAGTGGCACCCCTAGTGCCCTAGAAACCATCCTCCCTACATGGTAGCATGGGAGTGGCAGGTGCCCAGGCCTGTGTCCCAAGGTCCTGGATCTGAGAGACAAGGAAGAGAGGACTTAGTGAAGAATCAAGGAAGAGTGCCTCTTTACTGTCCTGCTAATGGAGGGTCAAGAAGCAAAGCAAAGGAAAAGTTCTGAATAGCATCAGGCAGGAAAAGGGGAGGCTAAGTGAAGAAATGGTCTTCCAGGCAGGAAATCTATGTGGAAGCAATGTTTATAAAGTGTGCGAGGGCAGCCAACCAAGTCTGTTACTCCTACGTTTCTTCCTGTATCTCTGCCTACTTACTCTGTCCCAACAGGATGGCCCCATCCCATACATCTCCATGCCACTTCACACCTCCAGATCTCCACATGTACCCACACACACAGAGACATGCACACACAGAGACATGCACACACACACACACACACACACACACACACACACTTGTGCATGCATATCCATGTTGTTCAAACCCACCAAGGCATGAGACCCTCCTCCTGGCCAGGTTGGATTATGTGAGAGATCTTCCTGAGGAAATCAAGTGGCAGCGTGGAGATGGAAGGAAAAGCGTTGTTGCCAATACTGAATTAGCCAATACTGGCGATTCTAAACAATATCAGGGATAAAATACTCCCTGCCAGGGAGAGCTGCTCCACCTCCACATTCTGCCCCACCCCACTCACCCCAAAGGATCCTCTGGCCTGGAGAATTAGCAAAGGAAACTGCCACCTCTGAGTTCTCACCCCAAATGGACCGCTGCCGGTTGGAGTGGAGAGAGGAAACTGTACCTCTTCTGCCAGGAGGCCATCCCATTAGAGCTCCTTGGGTCGATCATCACTTCCCCCCAGAGATTCTGAATAAGAAGGAAGGTAATTCATGAGCAGACTCGACTTCCATTTCTTGATACGATTCACAGTGACGCATGGTCTAGACTGGGTGTGTAGGTGTGTCAACCATTTAGGCAAGGGGAAGGAAAGGGTATCTGAAACACAATAATCTCTTTTTTGATCAGAACATTTCTACCACAGTTTTCCCTGTATTTCCTGTCTGTGGCTGCCTCCCAGAAGTCTGGAGTTCCCCAGGTTCTCAGCAACATTCTCCCTCATGGTACCTGCACCATGGTTACACCCTGCGGTGATGCTCAGTCACTGGGCCTCAGTGGGGAAAATAAAAGGGGAAGCTACAGGCAGAACAAATAAACTAGGCCAGGAGGGTGAGGGGTCGAGGCCCTGAAAACACTTAAATCAGGGGTCACAAACACAGATATGGGAATTGAATGAAGTTAGCTGGAGTCAGGGGAAAAGTCTTTCCTACCTGTATACAAGATCTCAGTTCAGCTTTCCTCTTCCCACTTTTGGTGGAAATATAGCTACACATAAATATTTCTTATATCTGGGTTAGAAAAAACAAAACACTTGGTTCTGTGTCGAGGAGACAATTGGGAAGGTAGGGACAGTATAGACAGAAGCAGTCTTGTCCCTTGCGAAGAAGGTGGCCACTGCACTCTGGCCACTGCGGGAATGAGGGTGAATTGAAGCCGGGGCTCCTGATTTGACAAGAGAACCTGGAAGTCTGAACTGTTACGTGAGCTTTTTTAATATTTGAATGTTAGTTTAATTACAGACAAGTACAACAACAGCACTAAAGGACCAAAGGAAATACAGCAGATGTGGCCCTGAGGTCACTGTTTTTGATGTCTGCATCAAATAAAGCTTCCTCTTTTTTTTCCCCTAGAGACTTAAGATAATAATTTCCCATGGAGGCTGGGCCTTCCTAGAGTGAGTGCTGACATTTCTTGTTTCTCCTTTCTCTCTTGCTGGTGCTGGTCATATCTCACAGCTGCTCTTGTTAGATAACCACCCCATGCAGTCCCCAGGTGGTCAGTCCCTGGAGATTATTCCAAGGTTACAGATGGTTGTGCCTTTTTCTGCATCACTTCTACTCCTCCCTGGGTTGAAAACCCTTCTTGTCCTCAAGACCATGGTCGGACAGCTCCAGAATGTCTATTTAGAAGGGATTTAGTGTTGCCCATTTGGTTCAATGAAAGGTGGGTCTTGAAACTGCCTTTGCATAGCACATTATGTTAAGATTGGAAAAAGGCTGTAAATTGTCCTTATCAAATTTTGAGGACACAGCTGCCTGAAACCATCATAATGTCTCCATAACCCCGGTGAAAACATTCTTAGAATAAGATTAGATACAACTGGTCACACAAAGACATCAATACATGAGAAGTTTTGATTATAGTACCTTGCTCAGGAATAGTCGCATTCTGGCAAATTTTTAAGCCAAAACGATTAACTATTATTAGTGAAATGGTGATTAGGCACCCTCTGTTTAAATCTTTTTAGGATTAAGTACAAAGACCTGAGATCGCTTACAAAGCCCAGTTTGATCTGGCCTCTTCTTGTCTCACTGACCTTATCCCCCACAAGCAGTCCTTTTCCCCATACTGACTGTTCCGCCCCCCACCCCCCACCACCACCACCTTGAGTATGTTACACTCTCTCTGGCATGTGTTATTTGGCTGACTTCTATCCATCTTTCAGGCCACTGGAGATGTCACGTCTTCAGAAAGCCCTCTATGCTCTTCTCCCCTTTCACTCCCCCAAGAATGGGCTCAGCATCCTTCCTGTGTACACTTCCTACTCATACGATTTAACTGTATTTAGATCATGCTGTTGCAGGTGGATTCTTTAGGAAGCAGATGCAGAATCGTAGTTAGGAGTGGAAAAGATTGGGGAGTGACATCTGTGAAAAGACAAGGGGAGCGTATTGGTTCCTTAGAGAAGCCACAACTCATAACCACAAACTTGGCAGCTTATAACAACAGTGCTAGAGGCCAGAAGTCCAAAATCAAGGTGTTACAGGGCTGCATTTCTTCTGAAGGCGCTAGGGTAGAATCTACTCTTTTCTTCTTCCAGCCGCTAGGGGCTCCAGACATCCTTGGCCGTGGCTGCGTAACTCCAGTCTCTGCCTCCATGTTCACACAGCCTTCTCTGTGTCTCTCTCCTCCGTCTATGTCCCATATCAGGGTACACTTAGGGCCCATCTAGATTATCCAAAATGGTCCTATCTTAAGATCCTGAACTTTTTCACATCATGAAAGACTTTTTTTTTTTTTTTCAAATAAGATAATGTTCACAGATTCTAGGAATTTGGTGGTGGACCTATATATCTGGGGGCCACCATTCATCCCATTAGAGGAAGAATACAACCCTATTGCCATGGGTGAGCCAAGTTTTGTGATAGACTCTTGTCAGCCCTTGTCTTGGAGAAGAACCAATACTAAACCACTTATTGAGGGTGTTCTTGCTCCTCTCTCCAGCACGTTCTCAATGGCATTGGTAAATAGTGTATCCTACAAGCCCACTTCCCTGAGCCTTTTCATTTCTTTCCCCATGTCTGCCATGGCAATCAGGTATTTCAACCTTTCTGCATGGCCCATCATTTTCTCCAGGGTCTAGGAGCGACCCTAATAGCAAGTTTGTATTCTTTCTTGGATGTTTCCCATATCTTAAGAGAGTGATCAAAGTCAAAAACAAAATGAAACAAAACTCCCCCTTCCAGACTTATGTTCTAGTCCTCTTGATCAAACACCCCGATGTTATGTTGCAGCTCCTTTGAGGTTATGGCCTCTTTCTTCCTTTACCAGGGCCAGCAAATACTGGCTGGGTTATACTGTGACTTAATCCTGATTAGAGGCCTGATGTCCAGGAGAGGAAGAGTGAACCACCTGCAAGCTCAGAAGGTTCAGAGAAGCCTAGGGAATATTCACTCAAATGTTTCAACCCTATGTCTTATGATCCTGAGTTTTTCCAACTGGGGCCTGCCTTTGGCATCACAGCCCTGCTTTGGTTGAGCATTCAATTGTCTTTGAAGTTCAGTAACTCTATTAAATCCTGTACTTCATCCTCAGCTTTTTGTCCACATACAGTAAGAGGGCTTCTTTGGAGAGACTCTTCTTTCATACTTAGTTTCAATTATTAATTGTTTTCAACTTTTTACTATACTTCTATAGGGCATCAGTGCAACTTCATGGTAATCATCCAATTCCATTATCTTTATACTTATAAATCTCAATGTACATTTCAAATGCTTGAATCAGTGTATTCCCCTCTGCCTACATGCCACTCCAGCTCACCATTGGTGAGACTGTCAACTATTGGACTACTATCTCATGCTAAGGATTAATTGCACACCACCTACCACCAGGGGCGGGAGTTCTCATGCTAGGCAGTGAGTGATCCACTCCCCAAACCTTTGCTTCGCGCTTACTTTCTCAGATCACTTTTGGTACTAACTGTTGCAAATTGAGTTCTCTGGGAAACAGATGCTGAAGTGGAGTTAGAAGTGCCAAATGTTTATTGGGAAGTAGTACCTGTGAGCCGAAAAAGGGGCAAATCAGGATTGTATAGAGACAGCCATTCAACCAGGATAAAGATGTGACAAAGTCTCTGATAATCCAACAAGAGTTCTGGACCCCGGATTGCCTATTAAACATTCTGAAGTCGAGTAGAAATTGGAGGCCTTTGTGCCATTGCCTTGCTCAGACATTGGCTGGGGAGTGAGGTTTCCCAGATCAAATATGGGATGCTTAGTTAAATTTGCATTGCAGACAAGCAAATTTTTAAGGTATAAGTATGTCCCATGCAATATTTGGAACATACTTATACTAAAAAATGCTCATGATTTATCTGAAATGCAAATTTAAATGGGCGTCTTATGTTTTTCTTTGCTAAATCTGGCAACTCCAGCTTGGGGTTATCCCAAGAAGTGCACACTTTTAGCTACCACTGCTTTGCACCTCGATTGTCTGGGAGCCACTCTGAAAGCAGAAGTGGACCTGAGGGTGCTGAGTGCTGAAGGCTGTCAGTTAACAGCACTCCTCCCAGCTGGGCAGCAAGGCCTTTCTTGAAGGGAGAACCGAGTAGATTTCTGCACTTGCCATAGTTATTTTCAGTTTAATTTTGTCTCCCTTGCTAGACATGAGTCCAGTGAAGGTGAGAAAACTTGTTTATTTTGTGTCCTTAGTGCCTAACACAGTGCTTGGCTCATGGTTGATGCTCAATTATTACTTGTTGAACTGCACTTAAGTTTTAGGGATTTGAGGGTATTTAGGGAGGACAGAAAGAAGTGTTTGTTTTCTGTCTTCAGAATTACATATACTCTGAGATCTGCTGATCCTCATGGCTTTCAATGGTGTATGTGCATTAAGCAAAGGTAACAGGTAGAAGATCAGCTTTAAGCTGTAGAGCCTGTTCATAGCCACCAAATTCTACATCAGAGTTAATTATTTGTGGAGTCAATTAAATGCTTCCTAGGTAAGTGAAGAAGGTTCTAATTGAGGAATTTCGAGAGAGATCTTGTAGATGAAGGTTGGTATTTGGTGCTAATGTGTCCCATCTGTTATCTCTATATGTGTCTCCCACAGAGGGCCCAAACTCAACAGACCCTGAACAGAATTTAGTACCTTTCTTTCCAGTACTGACTCTTCCACCAAATTGCTTTTATTATAGAAGCCAGAAATCCCAGCCCCACCCAACTCCATATGCAGTTTCCAACCATTGGGTAAGTTCTGCAGATTCCACCTCGTTTTCTCCCTGAAAGCCATCTTTGCATCTCCATCTGCACAGCTACTCTTGTTCATCTCTTACCAGAATAAAAGTATTCCAGTTGGCCTCTCTGCCTTTGGTATTATGCTCTGCCCAATCCATCTTCCACACTATTGTCAGGCATTTAGCTTTAAGACTTTAAAATAAATCACATCCAGTCAAATCAATTGAATCAGGTTGTTTTTTTCATCGACTCTCTGAATGGCTTCCCTCTTTTCAGGATCATGTCCAACTCCATCTATTACTCTGCTCGCCAGAAAGGTTTCTTACTTTGCTTTTATGTGTGCAATCTGATGATGTCTCACTCTTACTTTACATACTTTATTGACTTCCCATTGCCAACAGAATAAAGTCCAGCCCTCTCTGTGTGGATTATATGGCTCTATGTGGGATAGACCTGCTTTCATTCATACCACAATCCCCACCCCCATATACCTGCTGTAGCATACAATCTCATGAACACAACATGCTCTATCACGTTTACCAGCCTTTGCTCAAACTGGTCCCCTTGCCTGAAGTTCCTCTTAGTCTGTTCTTTCTGTTGTCTAGATCAGCACTTCTCAAAGTTTTACGTGATATCAATCACTTGGGGATCATATTAAAACTAAGATGCTGATTCATTTGGTCTAAAGTGGGGCCTAAGACTTTGTATTTTTAATAGGTGATGCTGATACTGCTGGTCCAGGGATCACACTCGGAATAGCAAAGGCCTAGACCACACTTGTCTTTCAAATGTCAATGAAGGGTTATCATCTCCCTGAAACCTTCCCTGAACCTTGTAGGAATAACTGACACTTTTTTTTCTTTCTTTCCTTACCTATAGCTCCCCATGACTTTTATCAAAACACTGGTGACATTTTTACGTGATGTGCATCTTCTTCTAGACTATAGGCTCTTTTAGGGCAGGAACCATGTCTTACTCATCCTTAGGTTGCCAGCCCTCAGCACAAGGCCTATAGTCAGCAGTCAGTAAAAGTTTGTTGAATTAATAAATGTAGAGCCATCCTCAGAAAAGTGAAAAGTGTATTTACATTTAGGATTCTCTTCTCAACTTTCCGATGATAGACTTGAGTATACTAAAATAGAACTCCTTGTCTGCAAATACCCAACGCAAAGTTGCTTTCTCAAACTGACTCAGGTAGATAAGATGGGAATATTAAAAACCCACAGGGCCCAGAGGTGCCAGAGATTTCATACACGGGGGCTTGACCTTTCCTTAGGAGGTGCCACTGGTTGACTTGGCCTGAATTGCCTTCTGTGCAACTTTTCTTTCTGCTGGTCTCTGCTTCTTTGTGTGCTGGTCTTTAATCTGCTATAGCAGACAGGCCTGTTCTAAGTTGTCGGGCTCTAGGCCCTCATCGGACTCCTTTTAACTTCACTGTAAAGAAAAGCCTTGTGCTTATGCATGTGACCATGACAGAGTGTGAGTATGGGGAGATGGAACTGAGTGATGAGAAATAGTGTGTATGTGTGCACATGTGTGTACCTGTGTGTGTGCAAGTGCCAATGCATGTGTGTGTGGTGCAGGGGGTTTGCAGCAAGATCTGCTAACAGAAAAAAGGAGGTGAAAATTTTGTTACTGTAACAGGAATAGCTAGCTACTCTAGTCAACTAAGTTACCTGCAGTTCAGAAAAACTGTCATCAACATAGAATGGGAAGGGAGGGAGACAGGCAGGCAGAAAGAGCGCATGCAGGGAGGTTACAGTCATCTCCTCCCTTCTACCTCCCACTAGTGGCAAGTGCTGGTGCAGTCTGTTTGGAGTATCTTCGGAGTGTGCAAGTTTCCGTGCCTGGCAGTATCCTTTCAGTGAGGGCACTTCATCACACATGTGCAGCGTTCACCAGCAGCACTGTAGAAGCCCTATAGTAAGCAGCAAGGTATGACTTGAATACTTACTAGCTTTGTTTTTCTCATCTATAAAATACAACTAATAATAATACCCACCTCACAGAGTTATTGTAGAATTATATATGCAAATATTTATTATATATGTAAAAATTATATATGCTATCATTTATTGCACTAAAAGCTAACATGTGCGACAGGGACCACGGTTCTGGTTTAGAGGTCCTGAGACGTGAAGTAATTTGCCTTAGGTCACACAGCTTGCAGATTACAGAGTGGGATTTTAAACAGTCTGATGTCTGGCCTATGCTCTTTTCACTAAAGCCATAAAGATATGTCTCTTCGTGCTGGGGTTAAATGTCTCTCTACTTGTCACAGGCTGTTACTGCACAGGAGCACAGTTTGACCACAACTCCCCGGGACTCACTGCGAGGGAGGAAAGAGCTACAGTGACAGTCATTTGCCAACAACCATGCACAGCAATGCTATTATTACAATTAAATCGTTGCCTCTAAAAAAAAACAAAACAAAACAAAACAAAAAAAACTGCAAATGAAGTAAAACTCCTGGAAGTACACACTTTAAATACTAGAGATGGTTTACCTAAAAGAAATGCTTCTCCATGAAAAGAAAATAATCTAGCAACATTTCACATTTAAATAACGAATTATTTCCTTTGTAGTTGTTCTGTTGCCAGTTTTAAAGCCCTGAGACAATTCCCTCCCCATGTCACTATCTTATAAGACCAATCGCTTGACTGGCTCAGGAAATACAAATTAACTAATACTGGCCAAAGCAAAATATACCTTCAAGGATGAACTGGTTGCTAAAAAGAAACAACATGATGCATACTTAAATGAATGAGGAAAATTTGGGGTTTATCCACTAGTTTATATTAGCCTCTTCAGGGCTTTCCTCAGGTGCACGTAATTTACACAGAAGTAATAGGCCATTTTTATTGATTTCAGTCACTATCTATGTCTGTCAAGGATCTTCGAAGTAGAACAGCAGCATAGCTAGTCCGCTTTGGCTAATAACTCTAACATATTCTTATTCTTATAACTAAACTTTGAGGCAAACGCAAATTCAAAAAAACCCATCCAGAAACACAAGATAAAGGCAGAAAAAAAAAAACAGAAATATTCCTTCTTTCTTGAATACTATTTTATGATTACTTTTGCTTATTTTATATTTTTCCATATTTTAAAACCACTTGTTTGTATTATTATCTTAATCTCAGCTATAAAGAAAAAAAATAGTGAAAATGATCATATACACACAGGACACATACATCTTTTCTAAATTTCTTTAGCCACTCTGAAATTGTTTCTGGAACGATGTAAGTTGAGTAGTTTGTCAGTGTGACTGTCGACTGAACAGGCTCTCAAATGCTCAAAGAAGGAACGAGAGCAGCTGCCACATCCTGGGCACACACACTGCCCGGTAGAGGCCAGGGAAGATCTTCATAATGCTTCGACTCAGTTGGTCCTAACAGCAGCCCTACCAGGTAGGGCTTTTTGTTATGCCCATTTTATAGGTGAGGAAATCGAGGCTAACGTTATTGTATCTAAGGTCATCCAACTAGTAAATGGGGAGCTCAGATTGCAATCCATGCAACAATTAAACAATAGTTAACACTTATTAAGCCTTTATAATCTTCCAGGAACTCTTCTAGATGCTTCACATGTGTTACCTTATTTAAGTATTAACTCATTAAGGATGTTGCTTTATTAAAATTGCCTTTACTGGGTCAGTTTTCTGCACAGAGATGTGGAAGAGGCCATGAGTGATGCAGGGGGTCAGACCAAGGGATCTCCAAGGTCATTTCCAAGTGGAAAATCAATATGTCTGGGAGGAGCAGGGGCTTAAAGGTCTAGGAAGGCCAGTCAATACTAGGTTAGTACAGAAACTTCCTTGGCTGCTGAAGGATGTCATTGACCCTTGTCAAGGTTAAAGGCCAGTACATACCAATGCGGGTTATATTTACACAGTGCGCTAAAATTAGCTGGCATGCTCTCCTGGCAACCAGCAGAATATAAGCCTCCCAATTTATCTAACAATGCTAATTTTGGCAAAACTGAAATGGTCCTTCTGCTGTTCTCAGTGGATAGGCATTCAACAACAATAACATCCTTTTCCTTCCTCTTCCTTTTCTCTACATTTTAGGAAATTTTAAATATAAATTCAAGCTAACTTTGGTTCAGACTGAATACACACAAACATGGAAACCTAATAAGGGTCCTCTAAGCAGTAGAGTTTAGGGATTCTTCTGGGGTAGAAGTAGAACAAAAATGAAACATAACATGTTATTATGCACTGTTTTCCATTAACACTGAAAGAGCAGGGAGCTTAGAAGGGTACTGATTGGAGCGATGGCATTGTAAGCGTAACTAGAACATTCGGGGGTGGGATGAATGAAGGTCTTGAACTCCGTGGTGAAAGCCACACAGGGTGGAAGCAGACCTAGATCCACCCTGGGCTGCAATTGTGAATGTTTCCCCCTCTTTGAAGTACCTGCAGTCCGTCTTGAAGAAGAGTGAAACTGATTGGGCTCAGCATGAAAGGGTGATGTGATCAATTTGTGATGTTCCCCCAAGGAGTAATATTAGGACATGTGGTGGGTATTTGCGATACGTCCAACAGTGATTGGGAGAGAAAGTAATGAGAAAAATCCAGCCTGGAGTGTTAAATAGACCTACGTTAAAACTCTATGGTGTCCCTGGGTACCCTGCAAAGGTACCAGAGAGTTGACTTAAAGGGTACCATGGTCTGAATATTTGTGTTCCCCTGAAGTTCATAGCTTAAAATCCTGTTATGATACTGGAGGCGGGCCTTTGGAAAGTGTTTAGGTGATGAGGGTGGAGTATGCAGTCATCACCACCATCCCTCTCCACAATTCTTTTCACTTCATAAAATCGAATATAGTTTTTCTTTTACTACAAGATTAGTGCTGATATGACTGATATGTTGGAAATTAGGTCCTTCATATTGTTTTACATTATATGTGGTGGGAAGAATAATGGGCTCATACTTTCTGTTTCTAGACCTTAAGTAGAATCTTACATTGTATGATTGTGTTTGCTTTACTTTGCTCTGTTTGTCTTTGTGTTAGTGCCATGCTGTTTTGATTACTTTAACGTATGAATACATGGTAATGTAAGTTCTCCAACTTGCTCTATCTTTTTCCTTTTTGTTAAGTATCTAGTGAATTGCTACTCAGTTCAAATGACAGATATATATGCATGTGTAAACATATACATTCACAAATGGTGTCCTGAGCCCCTACTCACAAGATTGTTGAAATGATTCTGTGAGTTCATGTAGGTTAGGATATTTTGCAGGAACTTGGTCTATATTGATTTCCATACCTCATTTTCTTACCTCTGATTAAAATAACTGACATCCAAAGACAAAAGAGGAAATCCTCTTCACTCAAGGGCTGGATTTCTGAGAGCTACAGGGACAGAAGAAGAGCAACAAGGACAGGAAAGTTGTATTAACTGTGAAAGGGAATCAGCCCTCCAGAAATTTTCCACATCAGGTACAATCAGAAGAGAGGTCAGTTTCAAAGCTCATTCCTATTAGTTCACATGCTTGGGTGTAATGAAATTATTTGCAGTCAGAACACGTGAGCTTAAATCCCAGCTCTTCCACTTACAATGTGACCTTGGATAAATTATCTCAGCTTGTTTAGTCAGTTTTGTTATTTATATGTTTGGATATTCTTATTTTCTTTGCGTATATCATAGGATCATTTTAATATAAATATATATGACAGAGACAAAGAAGAGAAACATAGCTTCAGAGAGAATGTGTGTAATGTAGGTAGGATTCAGAGCTATAGTCAAAATTGTCAGTGGTTAAGGGGCAGAAGAGGAGCTCACGGCGGGAAACCAAGACTCAAGACTGGCCACAAAATTGGGTCAGCATGGCAGGGCTTAGGAGGAGGTATAGCCCCATGGTCATGTGGTGGGAAACAGGGTACACAGGGATAACCATCCATTAATATTCCCCAAAATGATATGGTGCTGGGGGAAGAGACAGTGATGCAATAGGAAGAGCCAAGGGCTAGGTAAGATGAGAAGGAGGAGGGTGAGTATTTTTTCACTTCACCAGGAGGAAGGAATCAGCAGTTAGGGGCAGATGAACCAGGATGGTAGAATTGCTCTTGAGCAGATCGGAGAGTTCCCACTCAATGTTTTCTCATTTTATCAATGTAGTATGAGATAAGTCATCAGCTGAATGTAGGAGTAGAAGAGTATTAGGAAGGGAAGAACGTTGTGGTGACTAACTTTTACATATATATATATATTTTACATATATATGTGCGTGTGTATATGTATATATATATACACATATATATGTGTGTGTATATATATATGTATACACATATATATGTATATATATGTATATATATATATATATATATATATATATATATATTCTCCAAGGCTGGGGAAAGGGCAAGACTTTATCATTTTAAAATGGAAAAGTGCAGCTGTCTCTCTGGTTTCTCTCACTTTCTTCCTACAACCCTTCTTTACCTTCGCACTCTGTTCAGCACCTATTCCCCTCTCTTAGTTAATGCCACTCTTCCTCAAAGCAATCTAGCCTCTCCGCCACTTCTCATTAACTGAAAATCGCTGCCTCAAATTTTAACAGGATTTATTTTTAGTAACAGACAATACATTTTGGGAATTAACAGAATTTTTTGCAATTTCATTTTATCTTCTTTGTTGGTTTAGTATAATTGTTTTGTTATTTTAGTGATTGTTTTAGGGTTTATAGAATCATCTTTAACTTATCAGAACGTATATTCAAGTGATATTATCTCACATAGATATAAGAACCTTATATAATGTACTTTCGTTTCTCCATTCTCGGACTTTATGATATAGTTGTCATACATTTTACATACATGCATAAACATGCAAACTTTATAAATCTCATACCAGATTGTTATACTTTTTGTTTAAAGAATTTTCTGTTAAAAGAGATTTAAATCATAAAAAAAAAAAATCTTACATATTTACCCATGTAGTTACTTCTGAAGCTCTCCTTTGTGTACATCCATAGCTCCATCTGGTATAATTTTCCATAATTTTTCTTGTAGTGTGGGTGTGGTGGTAATGAATTCTTTCAGCTTTTCTATTTCTAAAAAAGCTTTTATATCAACTTTGTTTTTGGAAGAAATTTTCTGTGGGTATAGAATTCTAGTTCAAACATTTTGGGTTTTTTTTTCAGTAATGTAAAGATGTTGCTCACTGTCTTCTCGCTCACATTGTTTCTGATGAGAAATCTGCTGTTATTCTTTTCTTTGTCCCCTGATTTTCCTGCATTGCTGAACATTTGATTACTTAAAATATATGTATATATTTCTCATGCTTAGGATTATTTGACCTTCGTGGATGTATGGGTTTACAGTTTTCATCAAATTTGGAAAATTTTTGTCATTATTTCTTCAAATACTTTTCTGTCCCTCCCCTCCTTGGGGACTCCAATTACACTTATATTAAGCTATTTGAAGTGTCCCACATCTACTGTATAATTGTTAGCACTCTGGACTCTGAAGTGCCCCATGGCTCAATGATGTTCTGTTCATTTTTTAAAATTCTCTTTCTGCTCTGTTTTATTTTAAATACTTTCTATTGTTCTGTCTTCAAATTCACTAAAATTTTCTTCTTCAACATCTGATCTGCTATTAATCCCATCCAATGCATTTTTCATCTCACATATTACAGTTTTCATCTCTAAAAGTTGAATCTGAGTCTTATAAAAAAAATCTTCTATGTCTCTACTTAACCTTTTGAACATATGGAATACAGTTATAATAGCTGTTTTAACACCATGTCTGTTAATTCTAATACCTATGAGAATCCTAGGTTGATTTTAATTTATTGTTTTTGCTCCTCATTATGAATTGTATTTTCCTGCTGCTTTTCATGCTTGGCAGTTTTTATTGGACAACAGACACTGTGAATTTTACTTTGTTAGGGTATTAGATATTTTTGTATTCCCTTAAATACTCTTGAGCTTTTTTTCCTCCTAGAACCCAGGTAAGTTATTTAGAAATACTTCGATTCTTTTCGGTATTGATTTTAAGATTTGTTGGGCAGGACTGGAGTAATGCTCAGAAAATGACTAATTTTTCCCCACTACAGAAGTAAGACCCTTCTATGTACTTTATCCAATGTCCCATGCATTATGAAGTTTTCCAGTCTGTCTTGTGGGAATGGGTACTATTTCCTAGCTGTATGTGATTGTTTGGCACTATTGCCTCTAATCCTTTTGGGGTGTTTCTTTCCTCAGCTTCATATAGTTGCTTCACCTACATACACTGATCATTACTCAGCTGAATACTCAGTGAGGACTCTCTTGAGATTTTCAGAATGTTCTCTGCACATTGCTTTCTCCCTCCTAGTATTTTGTCCTGCAAACTCGAACTGCTTTAATCTTCAGACCCTCCGTCCCAGCCCTCAACTCAGGGCATCTATCACACTGTACTTATATTTTCATCACCCCTGAACTGCAGTCTGTGAAGTATCTCAAGTCAGTAAGCTGAGACAATCATAGTGCTCATCTTGTTTGTTTCCCCGCTCTCAAGGATCTTTTCCTACCTGATGTTCAGTGTCTTGAAAACTTATTTCACATGTTTTGTCTAGTTTTTGTGTTATGCGGGAGAGTAAATCTTGTCCCTGTTACTCTGTCTTGGCTAGAATCACAAGTGTCAATCTAACGTTAAAATTGTTCCAAGACATGACTATCATGGAGTCTACGTGGCTATGAATTATTTCAGGTAAGGGTCTGAAGGAGCTCTTGGAAGCATCATTTGGGGGAGGCAATAAATTATGGTTCCAAAGCTCCTCCCAGAGAACTTAGTCTCCCTACATAAGCCATCACTCTGTCGTGCTCATTCTGAGCTGGGCTTGGATAAAAGTGGTGCCCCAGCAGAGCTGCTGCTTTATTTAGAAATGGAAAATTATTGTAGATTTGCAGAGATACACTACCACCCACTTTGAGTATTTAAAGGGAATGATAAGATTCAAAGACGATCAGCTGACTTCGATCAGCAAAAATCCAAGTCGTCTCTGATGTATTGAACTATAATTGTTGGAAATTCTTAGGCTTCTGAGCCAAAAAGAGATTTATATTCAATGTAAATAAGAATTTGTCTGTGATTCTGCAGTTTTGTTTCCCAACCTGGCGCCTTCTGCAAAAATAGAAATGTCAGTGCCTGGCGGTGGTTGAGCATGCCAACTGATATTGTGACCCGAAGGACCAAGAAGGCACTGGCTCCACAGCCAGCTGGCAGGCTGCCATTGCCAGTAGGAAAATCATTCCTGTGTGATAAGACAGCGACAAATGCTTTCCCTGTGGCTATGATTAAAGCAGGCTCTGCATTATAACAACAGTGCTTCGAGCTTTGCATAGCAGTCATTTTTGCTAAATATTCATATGCTTATTTTTACTCTCCTTGGCCTTGTCTAAAACCAGGGGGTTTAGAATTTCAGGCACAAACTATTTCCATTTTGGGGAAGAAAAATTAGCAAACAAAAGAAAAGAGGAATTGAGAACTGGATGGGGAAAAGAAAAGGTAGAGGATTCTATAATCGGTCTCTAGAAGAACCTGTATTTCTTCTGTATGCATGGTAGAAGGCAGTTGCTAATTGTCTAGGCCATGTATCAGCGTAAGCTCCAGTCTCAAGGGGTTGTATTTTTCCAACCAGCGTTAATAAATGAATGATCTATTAAAATGGCACAATGTGCTCTGGGGCAGAGACTAAAGGTTGTCTTTGTAACCATAGCATCTAAGCAGTGTTCCTGGCACATAGAAAGAACGCAAATGCATGTTTTTGGATTAGTCAATAAATGATAAAAAGACAGGAGGAAGAGAGAAAGGGAAAAAGAGGGAGAAAGGGGAGGAAGTAGGGAAGGAAGGAAGGAAGGAAGGAGGGAGGGAAGGAAGGAAGGAAGGAAGGAAGGAAGGAAGGAAGGAAGGAAGGAAGGAAGGAAGGAAGGGTTTGAGAATAGACAGCTGGGCTGGCCACCCCACTTCCCAGGATCAGTGCACCTGGCTGCTAAGAAGCAGTGTTATTCGTCTTCTTCAAGTGTTTGTCACATCCTTTTTGGGGCTATAAAACCTCAGGCCCTTATGGTGAGCCCCTCCACAATTTGTTAGTCCTTTGTAACTTACAAAGCATCTCAAAGGTTTCCAGGTGCCGCTGAGTATGAGGAACACTTGCTTTTTGCCTTGGGAAGGATCATTACCCTCTCAGTTGACCTGATTCCTGTTACCTCTAGGCTTTTTGGGGGATGGTACATATAAGTATGACAGGGAGAGAGAGAGATGCTGGAAGACAGCTTCCCTGTGAGTCCTCTGGAAGCCCACCTGTCAGCATCTTTTGGCTTCCACACCCCTTCCACACTCACACGGAGCTCTGTTCCTGCTCTGTCAACATAAGAGTTCATGGGCTTAAGGCTTCAAGGGTTGAAATGGATAGTGTAAGTTTATGGCACCCTGATATTATGAAATGGGAACACAAGCCCTTAATCTCTCTTCAAATTGCCCCCAATGAAATCAATGGGGGGGGGGGGGGGAATCTCTCTAGGTTTTTCCTATGTGTGATAAACTAAGGACTAGCCTGAGAATCAAGAGGTTTGGTCCCCGTCTTATCTCTGCCTCCAACAAGCTGTGTAAATGCGGGTAAGTCTCTCTTCTCCAGGCCCCAGTTCTCTTACCCAGGAAATGGGAAAGTGGTGCTACAGGGTCTCTAGAATTCTTCCTTGCTGTGGCTTTTCTGTATTCTAGGGCCTGATCACCCCAACCTGCCCGGTGATGCTGATACCCTGGAACTTGCTGCTCCAAGAAGAACTTGAGATGGAGGGCACTCTGAGTAACCACTGTCCTCAAGCAGCCCCTGTTTGTTTTTGCCAAGCTTAGCACTTTGAAGAGAAAGGATAATCTGATGGCTGTCAAGGCATGAGAACTAAGAAATGGACTACTCAGCCCTAGAGCCACAATCCTATGAGACCATGAGGGTGCTTCCTGTCCTGCCTCTGCCAGTCCTCCTCTCTGTAGACACTAATACCTCCACTGTGCAGATCAGCTTTTGCTAGTCCTCGAGCCAAGGCAGGGATTATCCTGGTGTAGATAGAAATCTGGCGTGACTCTTGGATGATGGTTAAAAACAATGATGTACCTGATTGAATCCACATCCACAAACTCAGGAGTGCCAGAAATATGCCATTTCCATATTTTCTTAAAAATAATAAATCTATCTTAGATTTCTCATCTGGCCAAACTAATAGGAAATCCGATTTAACTATTACTAAGTCTTCATCCTGATTGCCATTGGGTAAAATATTCCTGGGTCTTCCAGTGGCAGAGTATTAGCATAACCTCTTTGCTAATTGATTGAATGGTTATTGCTAAGGCCTTCTTTGTCCCAGTGCAAATGGTCCTTCACAACTGGCATCTCTGTTGCCAACCACAGCCATCTATGACGAGATTTACCGCCAGTGTACCAAGGTCCAGCCTCCCTAGGGCACTATGCAATCATTCCCCCTAATACTTGCCACCTCCTGGGATGCTGCCAGAGAGCAGAGCAAGGGTCCCCACTGTTCATGGGTCCTGAACACCTCAACTCTCTTCTCTGTCTGGAAGAAAAATCTCTTTTCTCTTGTTTTCAAGTCATTCCTTACTCTCTCTTCCCCTCTCAGGAACATTTTTTCAATGATTTAAGTACTGAAAACTAAGAGAGAGACTTTAAGCAATTTCTGCTTTAGGCTTTTAGCAAAAAAGTTTAGATGCTAGGAAATAGTATATGCTCAGCTATTATGACAAGAGACCCGAATGAACAGCAGCCTGGAGGAAAATGGTCAAGGTGGCTGAGCTTATCTCTTCCATGTGGTCTTGTAGGGATGTAGGTGCCTTCTAGTTTATCTTTCCACTAGTCCCCATGGTATTGTCCTCCTCTGCATGGCCAAAGCTAGATCACCTCTGTATCTGTGACCCAGCCCACAAAAAGGAGAAAGAGAGGAAACCAGGACCTGTAACTTGTGTTTTAAAAAAAAATATGTCTAGAAATTCTCTTGTCACTCTTACTCCAACAATTGACTAAACTAATTCACAAAACCACACCTGGCCTCAAAGTAATACAGTACTGAGGGAATTCTAATACAAAAAAGAAGGAGAAGATATCTATTCAGGACAATTAGAGCTACCTGCTTAAAATAGAAAGGAAAACATAAGGAAAAATCATAAATGAACATTTAAACAAATTATCTTGTTATTAACATCAACAACATTATCATTCCCTTCTCATTATTGAGGACCAGTTATATGCCTGTCACTGTGTCAGGTTTTCATGTATTATTTCTAGTCCTTTACAATAATTCTGCAAGGAAATTATAGCCTTTGTGTCATCCAGGGTTCTGTGGTGGCTTTTTTCTGTGTACCTTTAGAGAAGCAAAATTACTTCTCTGTATGATTTGGGATGAGGGTTGGCCACAAGACAAGTGAAGTAGCCGCCATTTCTGCATTAGGCACAGTGGCAGCTCCCGCACATTGTCACTATTCTGCTGGGTCCCGTTGTCGGCATAGGACAGCACTCCAGCTCCCAGCTCCTCCATCTCCTGCTAGGTTTTCTCCGTTAGCTTCTCTGAGGCTTGGTCCAGGTGCATGTGCAGCTCCATGATGAAGGACACAGGCTTTTCTCACAAGTCACTCATGTCATCAAGGTCGCAGTAATTTGCCCTTTATATTTCTGTTTGTCCTCATGGTTTCCTTTGGCTTCTCTGATTCCACTTTTCCTTGGTCTTTCTCCCACTTCTCTGTAAGTCCATATATGCCTCTTTTCAGGCTTTCTTCTCTCTGCCTTTTCTAAGTAGAAGTTTCTCAGTTCTCTGCCCAGGTGAATTTATCCATTTGTGTTTTCAAATGCCATCTATGTGTTCATGACCCCTCGATTTATGTATCCAGCCCAGACAACTCGTTAGGGCTCTAGTCTCTTAGGTCCAGTTTCCTCCTTGACATCTGCACATAAATGATTTATAAGTATCTCAACTTGACATTTCCCAAACTAGACTATTTTCTTTTCTCTGAAACCTATTTTTCTGCCATAGTTTTCCACCTGAGTAGACAGCATTCTTCCTGTGGTTCAAGTCAAACACAAGGTTCCACCCATTACTCTCCCTATCTTTACCCCTTACAACTCATAGTTCAGCAAGTACTCTCTCTAATGTCTAGTCATAGCCATACAGCTGGTTCCAAGGTTTCAGAGATTTTTTTAGGCTTCCTACTCCCTGGTTCCACTACAAGAACAGTATGGCAAGATCTGACTTAAGGTAGGCAGGTGTCGAACACTTGGGCATGGTATAGTCATGGACATAGCCTGGGTTAGCTCCCAAAGTGCTTTTTGAATTTCTAACCAAGGCACAGAGAAGTTCGACAGGTCTAAAGATTCTTAATGCATTATTATCATTTTTGATGATAAAACTACATTATTTATATCTTTTTTATTAACTAAACATACCCACATACATATATACTTTGTATTACCATAAATAATATACATTTCTTCTGTGAGGAGAAGGAGGTGCTTTGCTTTATTCACAGGCATAAAACCTGGAAATCAAGAATAAGAAAATATTACATATTTACAGCACCAAAGCAAGCAAACAAAAGTATAGTATAAATCTTTAAACAATGTAGTAAATCAAATATTTATTGAATGCCCATTTCATACTAGGCACTCTGCTAAGTGCTGTGAAGGAGCTCATTGATGAATAAGACATGGCTCCTGTGTTTTCACACAATAGTTAAGAAAACAAAGAGCAATAAGTGAACAGTTAAGTAATAAGAAGGAATTAAGTATGGAGACTTTGTTTATACAAAGCAATACAGAGAAATTATATATTAGGATAGCTTCTAAACAATGCTTTGTAATTATAAGCATAAGGACTGAGCAATGTACAAAGATTCTTCTACTGTTTTCAGTTCAGTTGAGTATATATCTCATTAAACATCAGTATCACTGCTGTTCATTTCCATGGTAACTGGGAAGTCTAGAGGAATAATCATATTAATACTTATCAAGGTAATTAGAATGATAGATGCTGAGGCTAACTATGTTTCAGTTACAAGAAACACTCTTTGCTAGTATTTTCTCATTTAAACCTCACAACAAGCCTATGAGATAGTGGCTATTCCTCAGGCTCAGAGAGGGCAAATGGTCTCACACAGTATAAGTGCTTAGAGATGGGATTTGAACCCAGGTCTGTTTGACTATGACTCATTCTTCAAAGTCAGGCAGAAGACTTGCCTCATCCCTTAGCATCTCCTTCTGAGAAGAAAGAATGAAGGAAGACTTAAGTTGAGTTATATAGGGGAGCAGGTTGGCTGGGGGTGGAGGAAGCAGCATAAATTCTCTCAGGTACATTCCACCAACTTAAGGGGAGAATGAAGAATTAACAAGGGTGTATTTTTATACAGGTTCCTAGAAAGTCAAGTTCTCATCTAACAATACTTCTGAATATGGGGCTGGTGTGTATTGTATAAAGTAGAAAAAGAAAGAAATGTTGAGAGTTGTTCTTCCTGACTCTTGATAGAAGAGTATAAGAGTGGTCTAAATTTTAAAGATGAATCCACACATTTAAGAAATAATCCAGAAAACTGAACACTGGTTTTTAAAAAACTGAGCAAAACTCTTCCATGGGAATCCATTATCTTTCCAGCAGGATGTCTTAGGAGCCCTCGGGAGCAGTGTCTTACTCCATTCCAGCTGACTCGTACAAGCTTGTGAGAGCTGAGCATTAAATGTGCAAAAACTTCTCAAGCAGCTTCATATCATGGTGGTTGGGAGTATTTTTACACTATGGAAATTTGTAAATGCTCTAAATCCCTCAGAGAGCTGGTTGTTAAGTATTTAAAAACACACCACTGCCTAGAAGCAACTATTTAATTAGCACCTCTTCACCTACCCTAGGGATCCTGGTAGAACTAATGTGGTGAAAACTGGAAGTAGAGTAGATGTGGGAAGGAAGGTGGGGAATGTAGAAACAGAGGTAGGGCAAGTGGTAAACATGCTACAGATTGTGATTTCCGCATCTGGCTGCGTGTGAGAATTACCTGGGGAGCTTTTAAAACATAAAGATTTCTAGATCCAATGAAGTGCCTAGCACATTTGACATTTGGAGCAGATAAACATTCTCCTCTTCTATATTAAAATTATTTTAATAGTAATTATGCAATATCAATAATAACTAATTATAAGATATATAAAAGTCATGTTTATGTAATATATATGTATGATATACATTATAAACATATAATAAAACAATAAATAATATATGTACTCTTATTTTGACTCGTTTTTATTTTATAGTTAATTAAAAAGAAAGAACAACCTTAAATTTTAAAATATCATTTTTTTAAAATATAGTGGTTCATGTATGGAATAAAATTTACCCATGCCAAAAGAAAATGTTGTATTTCCTAATTTAGATTCTATTTCACCATTTTAAATTTGAAATAAATAAAAACTAGGTGATTACATAGAATGGCAAATTTGAAGTAACTCAAACTCTGTTTCTTTGTCTTGATTAAGACTATTACTACGTGTTAGTCTACTTTATTTAGAATGCAGGAAAATGTAAGACTACTGGTATGGAAAACACAAATTGAAACCCATGCAAGCCTCAGACTCCAAGTGCTAAAAAACTTTCTCTGGAAATGAAAATGTGTCAGTGAAACCATGTATTGGGGGCTGACTGTATTACTGGTGGTTCTCCAAATTAACTTGCTGGTAGAATATGGTGTTTATTAAAAGATCAGTATGAAAAATGTGTAGCTTGAAGCTTGAGTATATATGGCTTAAACTCAACAAGTGCTTAGACCAAAGAAAGATTTTGAAGTATTTATCACTAACATTGTTTGAAACTGTCACCACATGGTGATAATAAAAAGCAGGCTTTTAGTTGGTTCTATTATCGCTTTAAATTCTCCAAAGACAAGGCACCCACTTACTGCCTGCACCTGGGTGTACTCTCTCCATCACCCAGCCCTCAGCACATCACTGTCTAGATCCTACCTCAAACCAAAATACTCAGAATCTTTTGCCAGATTGGGCCCCAGAAGTCTATATTTGTAAAAAGCTCTCCCATGTGACTCTAATGGCCAGCCAGGTTTTGGAAACTCTGATATGGGAACAACAAAGACAGAAATACCTCTGACTTAAAATCAAGGGAGGAGACTGGAACATCCGAGGAGCTGTGCAAGTCTCCAAATCTGAAAATCCCATCCCCATTCCACTGGCTGGCAGAGGGACTTCATGGAGAACAATCATTGCAAAAGAACCTCCAAGGGCAACTGTGGAGAGTTCTTCTGCTGTGTCATGGAAGACTTGAGCACACAGATATTTACATGTTAAAATAAGAAAACATACACTTCTATTTAATGGTATGTCGAGAAGTCTTTTTTTCTTTTTCTGCTGTCTTTCTGTATAAATATATTAATTAACTGTTCTCCCTCTTTATTGATCTATCTACTCCTTCCCTAACCATCTCAAAAAAGTCTATCCTCAAAAAATTCAGAATTTTTTTTTTTTAAACGTGTTAGACATTACTCTTCTGCTCACATACCTTCAGGAGGCTTTTCACCTCAGAGTAAAAGCCAAGATCTGACCATAGTTACGAAGCCTTATATGATGTGTCCCCCTCCATCTCATCGCCACTGCCTCTTCTAATTGCATCTCCTCACCAACTCCTTTCCGGCTAGATTGGCCTCTTGCTGTTCCATCTCAGGGCCTTTGCACTGGCTGTTCCCTCTGCCTGGAGCACTCTTCCCGCAGGAATCCACATGGCTCCCTCTCTCACATCCTTCAGTTCTACATTCAAATCTCTTACCCAATATAAAAGAACTTTAATTTTTCTTCATTGCACCAAACATCATGTGACATACCATATATTTTACTTGTTTATTTATTTTCTATCTCCTCTACTGTATTTTTTAGGACAAAATGTTTAACTTTTATGTTCAGTGCTGTATCTCCAGGTCTTAGACTCGGCCTTAAGCATAATTGGCTTAATAAATATCTGTTGAATGAACGAATGAATCAAAATGCACATGATCAAAAATTAATTAATAATAGACTTACAAAAATCTCATTTGCCCCAACTCTTCTTACTTAGTCACACCTCCAAAGGTAACTACTTGGAACTTTTTAAGCTATTTCTGTTAGTTTACCTCCTAGGACTCTAAATAACTGCTGTATTTACATTATTGTCCCCCTGCTATGATAGAGCTCGATTTGATTCTCTTGCATTCTGCTCCCTTCATCTATGTATTTATGTGCCACAATATAGTTACTATTACTATCTTTAGTTCCTTCTTCACCTATGTATCTATTACCATGTAATTACTATAATTATTTATAGTTCTTTTGTTGATTATTTTTATAATTTAGTTATATTCTACCATGTTTCTATTTAGTTATTTGATATAGTATCTTTTGTCTCCTTAGCTTCTAATATATTAGCCCCTTACCCTTCCCTTCCACTCTCCTCCTTGCCCTCTGTACAATGTTTATTGTCTTTCCTAAGGCATTAGTTTCATCACCATAACATGACCTGAATTTCATGTCTCATAAATGAAATCTTCAAAAAAAATCTTTAGGAGAGTATAGCCGGTTTTAATGAACAGTTCACTTCCTTCTCCCTAGTCTTTGTTTTAAATTTGGACAAAAACAGTGCCCAGCAAGGCTGAGATTTTGCTAGGAGCATGGGAGGACAGGTGACTCCTTAGGAACCCAGCCATTGCAGCCTTCAGGATGGATACACAAGGCTTGGGGGCTGTCCTCAGCTGCACATGCTCTGTCACCTGATTCGCCACAGCAGCCCAGAGATGGGGATACACCCCTTGAAGGAGGATTCAGGTTAACCAGGTTCTCATTACTGATGTGCCAATATGAGACAGAGCTGTTAAGAGAAAAGTGACACACATATTGGCAAGGCTGTTTTCTGTCTCATCATTGACTAATCAATCCCCTTTTGACCAATATATATTTAAAATTTTCTCTTAATTCTCATTTCACTCAAGCCACTTTTTGTATAAGCCATTCTCTCTAAGTAAGTTAGCCCATCTCTATATTAAAATAATTCGCTGAGAACCTTCTTATCTTCCTCATTCTCAAATTTATAACCAGTCACATTAGGATTGCCACATCAGGTAATAATATCATGTCTATTATTTATTGATTAAAGGCCTCCTGGGAATTCAGTATCTCATAAATATAATAAACTGAGCATCGTATTTCTGTAGTAAGCATATTTCTGAAATAGATGGAGGCATTTCTGCAACAGCCAGAAGACTGGTTGGATGTCTGACTAGGTTCAACCTAGGCCTGAATATGTTTATAGCTGCCATGATCTAATGATTTACTACCATATGGTCTACCAGCTTTTAAGCAGAACTGAACAAAGAGTAGTAAAGTTAATCTACTACACACAGGGTTTAGGGTTGCTTTTGAGTTCTTTACCATTGTATAGAACTATATAATAGTGTAGCTTATGATATAGTAAAGTGGAAGAAAAGGAAGAATTAGATAAACCAATGTAAAGTAAAAAAATTAAATACATTCATTCACTTATTGAACATTTATTTAACAGTTATTGAGCATCTACTATTTGCCATGATCCATACCAAATCCTGCAGACACGACAAAGGGTGAACAAGGCAGATTATATATCTGACCTCATGGAGCTAACAATTCAGAAGAAACGATAAAATTAAACAGTAATTATACAAATAATTAAGTAATTATAACCATGAAAAGTGCTATGAAAGAGAAGGGCAGGGTGCAGTGAAAACATAAAACAGCAAGGACTGGTCTAAGCTGGGATAGGTGGGGGTGGGCTGAAGAAGACTTTCGCAAGGAAGTGCTGTATAAGTATAGGCCTGAAGAGTGTTTCATGTAGAGGGAACAGCATGTGCAAAGACTCACAAGTAGGCAAGAGCATAGCATATTGAGAGAACTACAAGGCCAGAATTGATAAAGGGTATCCATCAAGAGACTTAGATAAACAAGATGCGTACTAGGAAGCAAATCACAGCATTCCAGGCTCATAACAATTATACTACCTACTAGATGGAGAAGTTATTGCTTAGTTCATGTCTGTAGAATTTTGTTACCTTTTTCACAAGGAAAAAGTCAATATTCTAGTCCAGCAGTCTCCAACTATTTTTACACCAGGGACCGGTGCTCCTATGAAAATCTAATACCCGATGCTCTGAGGTGGAGCTGAGGCAGCGATGCTAGCACTGGGGACCAGCTGCAAATACAGATGCAGCTTTGCTCACTCTCCTGCCATTCACTTCCTGCCGTGTGGCCTGGTTCCTAAAAGGCCACTGAGTGCTATTGGTCCATAGCCCAGGGATTGGAGACCCCTGTTCTAGTCCATGGGATAGTAAAGCTTTTAGGTAAGCTGATAATACTGATAGCTAGAACTTTATCTCATCCATCTCATACAATTTTAATAACTGAAATATATAGTTCTCCTGAAAACCAGAGCGCCTATAGTTTTTTTTGATGGATGAATGTCAATTGGAGAATTAGTTCACCCTTGTGAAGAAGTGCTTTCTTTCCCTCTCTGTCTCTGTCCTTTGGAGTTCTTCCCAATTATCAGGACCATCCTTACAGTTCAAGTCTGCCTTAGAAGGGTGTGAGTCATTTGTGAAAGTCTTGCTGAAAGATTAAAAAATCAAAGGAAACAAAGCTAGGATTCTCAAACCACTAGTGGTTTCATTGGATTTTCTTTCTGTTTGTGTTTCTTTGTTCAGTTAAAAAGTATCACCCCAAATTCACTTTGTTTTCCAATCCACCCATATCTTCCTTGCTCCAATTCTTTCTGTGTCAAATCTCTTTATACTGACCTATGCATTATTTCCAGTTTCAAATTTTCATTGCTCTTATCCTTACATAAGAATAGGTAGGGGTTCGTTTTATGCAATTGTGTCTAGTTTTATCTATATTTACATTCTTCAGGTATGTATAATTATGTGCAAATACAAAGCCGTTTATAGGTAGGTGTCCACTTATGTATCAGCAAATTAACATGTGTGTAAGTGTCTTGTGGTCATAACACTATAAGGCTTCATTGTCCAATACAGGTAGCCACTATCCACATTTGCCTATTTAAATGAAATAAAATTAACTAAAATTAAAAATTAAATACCTCCACTGAATTAGCCACATTGTAGGTACTCAAGAGTTACATGAGGCTAGCGGTTACCATACTGAACAGAGTAGATATGACCATTTTCATTATTACCCATATTCCACTGGATAGTACTGCTGTAAGAGTTTTTTGTCGGTTTGTTTTTGGTTTTATTTTTGCCCTCGAGATGCACTTTAGATTCCTTAATATGGCTTACAAGATGCAGACCTGGCTCCTCCTGACCTCTTTCTTCATATTTCAGCATACCTCCCCTCAAACACCATTCTCCAGTCATGCTGAACTTCTTTCAGTTCCTTGAATATTCTTCCCTCTCCTTACCAGTTTTCCAAAATACTCTTTCCTCTCACTAGGATACCCTTTCCTTCCTTCTTATCACCTATCTCCTGTTCTTAGCTCAAATGTCACTACCTCGAGAAGTCCTTCCTGATTGGGAGGCTCTGCAACGACACCTTATTCTTGCCCTATATTAAAAGTAATGCTTTAAAAAAAAAACAAACTATTGCTTATTCAATGGCATCTAATCCCCATCTAGAGTGTATGAGGCCAGGGGTGTATGACTGTGTCCATACTATTTAACGTCTGCAGCACCAGACAAGTAGCTAGCTCTTAGTGAATGTGTGGGAGTATATTAAACTGCATCTATAACCACAACATATGTTGGGGCAACTCAGTATTCAAGCGACACTGACACCAAGATGCAACCAGTGTGTATGGGAAGCAGAAGTAAGCAGTGAGAGTCAGGAAGGGGAAACTAAGAAGATGGAGAATCAGAATGACAGAGGAAGAAGAGGATGCCCCAGGAAGCAGAGCAGAGATTCATGGCAGTCACTCCTGATATGTTTCCTTAACATACATTGAGGAAGAATATTACCCGCCCATAAAAAAATAAAGTCTTGCCATTTGCAATGACATGGATAAACCTAGAGGACATTATGCCTAGTGAAATAAGCCAGACAGAGAAAGACACATACCATATGATTTCACTTATATGTGGAATCTAAAAAACAAAATAAATGAACAAAGCAGAAACAAACTCATAGATACAGAGAACGAATTGATGGTTGCCAGATGGAAGGTGGGTTGGGTGGATGGGTAAAAAATAGGAAAGAACTAAGTATAAACTTCCAGTTATAAAAGAGTCATGGGGATGTAAAGCACGGCATAGGGGATATAGTTACTAATATCGTCGTAACTATGTATGGTGTCAGATGGGTACTAGACTTATCAGAGTGATCACGTCCTAAGTTATATAAATGCCTAATTGCTATGATCTACACCTGAAATGAATATAATATTCTATGTCATCTGTAATTGAAATTTTTTTAAAAAAATTTTTTTTAAAAAAATTTTTTAAGTTAAAAGAAAAAAGGCATCCGGTGGGGAGGCAGCAGGAGCTGGGAGTCAGGGTCTCGGTCACAGACCTGCACACGCAGCAGATCCGCGTAACCTGGTAAAGGCATGACCCGCGAAGCGCTGCCCAGAGCCAGGCTACAGTTTGGTAATGTGGCACACACAGAAATTTTAATTTTTACACTCCACTCTCACAGAAACATTTAAGCAGATCCAAACACGTGGCCTTTAGAAATTCGTTAAAATCTCCTGTCCTCGTCTATCTATATCACCCATAAATTCCTTGGCATTTCTCTCTTTCTTATGCCCTGTCTCTGCTGCCCTGGGCCCTTGGTCCCCTCTCTTCTCTGTCCATGTTATAGTTCTATACAGGCTCCAGATAAGTCATGCCTCACCAGTCCCACAAAGCACCCTGAGGATTGAGGGATGTGTTTCATATTAGTTGCTTTTCTCGTGAGAGTCAGATTCCTCCCCCTCCCTTTTTTTTCCCATAGAAAGTGAGAGAGGAACAAAGAGCTAGTGAGCAAAGGAGGAGAAGGGATGCTGTGAACTCTCGAACATTAATAATTTTTATCCCATAACATGTAAATTTAAGTGTACAAAAAACTATGGAGTTCATCTATAGGATGGCTTTAGTTCCAATGTCCTTTAAAAAATTGAGCTGAAATGTTCTCGTAAGGTATTAAGGGGATAGTTTAAGAAAACAGTACATAAAAACATTTTTCTTGTACTCCCTGTGCCCTGACAGGATAGAGTAAATAATGAAGGCTTTTAAAATTGGTTCCCTTCTAGGGTGTAGTCCAGTCCATGTAAAATGGATGAGATAGCACTTTAGATCAATAAATTAAAGGGAATGGCAGTCCCTCGTATCATGCTTGGCACACAGTAGGGCTCAATGAGAGAATTCAATGAAAGGAAGAATCCAGAGCAGTGGTTTGCAGCCCTGGATGTACATTGGAAGCATGTGGGGCACTTGAAAAAATATCGTTCTCTGGTTCCTGCCCCCAGAAATTCTGATGTAATTGGTCTCAGGTATGGCCTGAGCACTGGCATTTTAAAAAGTTCACCAGGTGTTTCTATTTCACAGCCAAGGTTCAGAAACACACCCTGCTCTAGAGGGAAATGATGAGTCCTTCTCTCATATTTCCCTTCAGATCTTTACAAGGACGCCATATCATCATGACTCAGCCATGGGTTTGGAAGGTCTAAAGCTAATCAGTTTGGGATAAACATTTTATTATTAAATTTTTCTGTTAGATGTTTACAAAGTGGTGAGAGAGAGAGAGAGAGAGAGAGAGAGAGAGAGAGAGAGAGAGAGAAATTTTTTCTGAGTCTTTTGAAGTTACGTCTTTAGCAGGGTTCCCAAGGTTAGAAATTTTGGAGCATTCCCTCAAGTAACAAGTATAGTTTCATATCTAAATCCAAAGTAAAATTGGCAGTAATTATTAGCACAAATCAGCAAGCAAAATGTAACAACCAATAGAGAAAAGCTGGTCTGATAGTCCTCAGTGGTACTATTATTTTCATATATTCACTAGGTTCAAGATTAGTTTATTAATTCTGTATCAGGTTAAGGGGATGGAGGCAGCTGGTAATCATTTCTTCATTTATATTTTCATGCAACAGCCATCTGCTGAATGTCTTCTATGTGCCAAGGCCTGATTAGGGTTGGGAATACAATGGTGAATAAAATTACAGAACCCCTTTCTTCAATGCAGTGGGAAACGGAGACTAGTGAATGAGCACTTGCACTAAGTGTGGGTGCGCAGTGATGGGGAACTATGTGAGAGCACATAGTTGGGACGTCCAGCCCAGACATGATTAACAGGTTGAGGACTTATGATACCTCCTGGAAACAATTACTTTGGGGAAAGTAACAGCCATGGAATATACTATTTGGATTTTTCTTTAAGAAAGAATTTCCTGTTCAGCTACTGAGAGTGCAGTTATCTGATAGCATCCAGCTGTTAGTGCCGTCAGGATTTGCCCTAGCTTTCAAGCTGAGGCCATGCTTTTCCAGGCAGGCTGAACAGCATTATTTATGTGCATAGAATGGAGTGAAGAGTAGTAGGAAAAGGAGAAGAAAGAGGTAAGAAGGGGATTGTGGTGCAAATCATAAAGGGTCTTGAAGGCCATCGTGGGAATACTGGCTCCTACTCAAAGTAATATGGGGTGGGAGGAAGGTGTTAACTGGGCAGCCATACAAATTGATTTATGTCTGATAATATCCTATACCCTGACTTTACTCCAGCCCACTTCCTTGAGGCAATGACACCCAGCCCTCCAGGGCTTGGCATCTAGCAAAGCAGTATACCTTCTGGATGACTCTTAGTCTGACAGCTGTGGATAGCCTCTCTGCAGTGAGATTTCCAAAGAAGTTGAAGATTTCATCTCCGACTTCAAGAGCGTTATACTGTCATGAATGAAACTAAGTACATTCTTGTGTCCCAAATTGTAAAGGTCATCAAGCATCAAGTCCAGGAAGTATGGTAAAGGGAAAAGTCCAGTCTTTCTAGTGTGACGGGTAAAATCACTGGTTTTTATCCTGGGAAAGGAAACCAACACTTTTACTTGACTTTAAGCTACGATTGCCTTCCTTGACTTTCCCCGTCTGGTGATCAGTGAGCTTGGCACGTAGGTGGCCTTGGAAAAATCCTGGTTGATGTACAATCTCGTTAGGATCATGGATGTCTATTTCCCATTTTCTACCTTCTTTAGATTTCCAAGTTGAGCTGATCCTAGAGATAAAGTTTCAGGCAAAAAGGGAACTACTCAGAAAAAAAAACAAACTGATTGCTCCCTGAAAAATGATTTTTCCATTTAGAGATAAGGAAGATTTTATGTGTTTTCCCCAATGCATGTTTTTCCTAGGATTGCATTCCTTGGGCTGAGCCTAAAGCCTTCTTGAGAAGACCCATGACCCAGTAGTTTCCTGTTCAGCTTCAAGCCCCACACCAGTCCTGGATGTCCTTACAAACTCATTTTTAATAGATTTCTTGGCAACAAAACAACTCTTTTCAATACCACCTGGTCCCAAGGAATGCCAAGGTCCCAAGGAAAATTGCTATGATGAGAACAGTGACAGTAATGCGCCATTACTAGAAAAATGGTCAAAACTGACAATTTACAAATATTAATGGTGAATAAACATATAAAAGTATTTAGTATCACTAATAATCAAAGAAGAGAAAGGAAAAGGGATGTAAGCTAGATAAAATCAACAAAATTGCAAACAAACAAAATGGCTCATAATAGGCGACTGGTTAAATTTAGAGGCAGTGGCATAACTTGAAAAATTCTGTTTATAAGAATTTTTTTCTAGTGACAAAAAAACAGTCACAGGACACAAAACTCTATATGTAAATATGTTCTTAACTTTAAAAAAAAACGTATTTACAAAGAGAAGAAAAATTTAAATAAGTATTTGTTTTGGGGTGGTATAATTCTAGATAATTTTACTTAAAATTTCATCCAAATATTCTTTGTAGTTTGCAATTTTCCAAAATAAATAGTCATAAAAATCAAATAAAAATCAAATAAAAAATAAATAAAAGGGATATTAAAATTATACCACTGAACATCTTGTACTGTAACTTCTACAAAAAAATGAAGTTTAAAAAAATTCTTTTAGCAAGTCATCTAATATTGATGTTGGCTTTTTCTTGCAAGAGTATAATGTGATGGCAATAAAGAGTTTTTCATAACTTGTGATTTAAATAGTTAGATAGTCTCTCTCAGTCAATCTCAGGATCAGTTCTATAGCTTAATCAATATTGTCTCTCTGGCTAGAAGAGTCTAGATACAGTCGCCATTCCTTAATTAGTGCAAGTTGGCACATTTAAAAGACACAAATCAGCTCTTTTCTCAACCCTTGACCATTTTCAGTGCAAATAAAAAAAAGAGAGAGAGAGAAAACTGAACAATCATTGCATTTAGACGGTAGAAGAGAAGGGAAGGAAGAAGAAGGTGGGGAGACAGCGTGCATTCTGGCAAGACCTGGGAGTGGGAGAAGGGCCGCGAGGGGCGCTGCTGCTGACTAAGCTCTTCCTCTATGTTGGGCTCATTCCTAGAGGAATGGTTCCATTTGTTCCTTTGGAAACCTGTAAGGGACATGTTATTTTCTCCACTTCACAGAGGAGGGCACTGACACTTAACGAAATAACTTGCCCAAGATTATACATGCTAGGAGACAATGGAGTTGGAATTGAAACTACCTTCGTAACTCATCCGGAAAATATGTGCACATGTGTGTGTTTGTGTGTGGACACTTGATGAACATATCTTTGTCAATGATGGAGTTTTTCCCATCTAGTCACCTTGGAGAGGTGAAGTGACTTGTCCGTGGCTCCGGAGACAGCACTAGAACACAAATGACCTAATTATCATTCTATGTAAATGTATTGTAATTTAAACTTAAACTGGTCAGACAAAGGCTTTGAAATAAAGTATGGGCTTTAGGTGCTAGTGGCCATTACAGATGAAAAGAGAGTCGTGAAAAGCAAGAGAAAGTATGGAAGATGATGCCACGAGGAGCTGGTTCAGGGGAGAACTTTGGCATATGCTGATCAGCGTCAACACTCGCCTCTGAGTCCCGGAGGACCCAGGATGCCCATCCTCCCCAGATCTAGGAGTGATTCTTAAAGGGCAGATTAGATGGTATAACCGTCTCAGGATGAGGAGAGCTGAGCAAAAGCCTTCAGCTTTTGGAGATATGTAGGAGCAAGTGGAATTGGGAAGAAAAATTCAGATTCAGCGAACCAGAAAGAAAAAGATCTGGGCTAGGAAAGGTTGAACTTTAAAACTTCTTTAGTCCTAACCCAGGCTTCTGTGAGATAAGTTGTAGTCACTTCTCCAAATCAATGACCTGACTGTGATGCTGCTAGAGGTCAACTTGTAGGAAGGGAGACAGAAAATAAAATAAATAAAATTAAAATAAAATAAAATGAAATGAAAAATAAAATAAAATAAAATAAAATAAAATAATAAAATAAAATAAAATAAAATAAAATAATAAAATAAAATAAAACAGGGCTGCAGCTCCAGGATCATGGTCTCACAGGGGTCATTGGAGTCTTTTTTCTTTCTATCTTTTTACTGTTTGTCACAAGACTTGGAGCTCTCTTTCATGTGAAAGCACTCTGGCAGCCAGTGATAGAAGCATCACAGAGAACACTGTCCAGGGAAGCTATTCAATGAGGATAAGAATCAGTATATTTTAATCTAAGGTGATCTAGTGAGTAACTGTCTTCTTCAATTTTACGGGTCTATGAGTCCTTAGAGGGCAAGACCCATGTTTATTCTTCAGGTGAGAAGAATACCCTAAACTTTTTCAAAAAATTATTTTTGATTTTTTTAAAATAATGTTTATTGTAAAACATTAAAACAACAGAAGGGTACATAGATATAAAAGTGAATGTTCTCATTTATAGCCCCTTTCACTCACTTCCACCTTAGGAGGTAACAATGGGTGAAACTAGAGTGTATGTTGCAAGATTTCTTGCCATATTTTCACAGCCCTCCCCCACTGCCACACACTAAAGTACATACGTGCACACACACACACACACAGTTCTGTTAGGGTATGGCTCTTTTTTTTTTTTTTTTTTTTTTTTTACAAAAAAGAGAGAGTATATTCTATATTCCATCTGCAATTTATAACTTAATATGCCACGCACGAGTTTGTATGTGCATCAGTCACAATCCTGTTAGCTGATCACTCATAAACAGGAGCGACACTGCTTTCCCTCCTTTATCTTATAAGTTTGCCATGAGTATTAATCATGCATTAGAAGGCACTTAAGAATTTTTTTAGAAAAATTATACCCAAGGTTTTGAGATGGTCGCTGATGTATTATTTTATAGGGAGACATTATATGGATTAGATGGTGAGTTCTGAAGAGAGTAAGAACAAGGAAGTAATTTCTCGTTTTCCCACTCTGAATGGGACACTTTGTGATCTGCATTTTATAAAAACATGAAAGTGAGGTCAGGCTTGGCAGGGAAATTGCTGGCTACAAGCTTTTAGGACAATTAAGAAACAGCAGGATCATTCTGGCATGAGCTTCAACCAGTTGGCAGAAAAATGCCTCTTCTGCTCCCACGGTGACTGGCAATTCCAAGTAAGTGGCCAAAATTGCCTTTCATGTCTGCTGGTAACTTCTTTGTTAAAGTTTTTTGAGTCTTGTTGAATTCTTTTTGATAATGGGGTATCTCCTCTATTAGGGCAAATCTGACATCTATAAGGATTATTTCAATTCTAACAGGACAAAAATTCACTCGTTGGCAGAGTTAGGAATCCTTGCAGCCTTGCTCAAACCTAGAAAAAAACACTTTTCCAAAAAGTTTTCTTCTTTAAGGCTTTGTTACCATATGCAAAGGCTATGTTTTATATTTTTAGTGACATACTAATAGGTATTTTGAAATATTAAACATAGATCGCAGACCTCTGCTATTGTCTTTGGTGAAGTCCAAGGACTTGGAACCCTAGGTAGGACATTATTAACTTAAAATGTCCGTACTCACTTAAATTATAAGCTGTCAATAAATATCATTTTTCTTCAAAATTCAATTTATAGTTCTCTCTGAAGCTGTATTGCTCCTCCCATCCCCAATGCCCCTCCAGGAGAGCACCAATAATTAATTACCTGTGGCTCGCTGCTGAAAGCCTGAAGCTGAGAGCCGTGCCACGCAATGGCGGCATTGGAGCTTCGATGGCTGTCCAAAGCCAAATTCTACCACATGTTTGCTTAGAGCTTCCATAAAGTGGAGGGGATGGTGACATCTACCTTATAAGGTTGTTGAGAACATTAAAGAATCCATTTAATAAAGCATCTCGAACACTGTCTTTATCATAAAGTGTTAGTTATTACTGGATTCTTTATATTTAAGGACACTCCCTTTAACTTTCCTTATTGAAATGAGATCAGTAGCTATTTATGCTACTAAGAGAGGAAAAACTCCTCATCTCATTCCCTTTGTCATAACAGAAATAAGTCCAGCCACACTCCCTCTCCCATGCATTAGGTCAGGTGAGGGCCGGGCTGCCTGGCTTGACTACTAATGATTTGTACCATGAAGAAGTTTCTTAACCTTTCTGAGCTTCAGTTTCCTCATTTGTGTAAAGTGAATAACTGTTCTCTCTGGTTACAGGGCTGCTGTGAAGACCAAGACAGGGTGGATGACGTACTTACAGCTAGCGAGCACTCAATCTATTTAACTACTAAGTTGACTCTAGTTCAGCAAATTCAAGGCCATCCACTGAGCATGTACTGTGTCCACTCTATCTCATTTAAAAATAACCCTACAAGAAATACCCATTATCGTCACTTAACTAGCAAGTAGACTAAGGCTTTGGAAGGTTTAATGATGAGTAGCAGTTCTCAGCATCAGAAGGTGATAGAGCTGAAATGTGAACCCAGGTCATGTGCCATGAATATCTGGGCAACCTAAGGATTCTCAGTGTCAATTGATAAACAGGGTAGAAGAATTGTTAGTCCCCGCCTTCTGCTTGCTATCAGAAACTGTTTAAGTTATTTTTTTTTTTTTTTTATGACTGACCCCTACATAAATTTACAACCTGTTTTTAACAGTTCGACAATATAACAATTTTTCCATACTCATACTCCTGGGTTATTTCCCCTCAGAGTTTCATAGGCTTTCTAGAATGGCTAAATGATTCTCTGAAACTTTTCAACCAGGAGAGTTTTTCCTTTTCCATTGATTCTAAAACAGTGAGTTGATTCCTCTCCTTCCTGGAAGCCTTTTTAAGTCATTACAAACAGCATTTATCTTTACAGTTCTCAAGTGACCTTCAGTGCAAACATTTCTTTCTTCTTCCTGGGATGGGTTCTGACACCCTTCTCACGGAACACAAAGGCCCCCACTCAACTGATTTATCCCGCTGAGACTTTGGAAAGGGTCTCTTCTTCTCCGACCACGTTTTAATTTGAACTGTGGAGGAAAATATTTAGCAATACTTCTCATTTCCTGGTTTTCCTTGAGGTTGTTTTTTTTTTAGAGTCAGTTATTCTAACATTTGCTTGCAAAACTTTATTATTCTAGTCAAAAGTATGGCTTTATATCTTTTAGCCAATTATTTCTTATCTTTGGCTATTTCTGCTCTTTTTTTATTCAAATAAGCCAGCATCTGTTCCCAGGGTTTGGTGCCAAGGTGTCACCCAGCTCCAAGACACTAATCTTTGATCTTTTTTCTTTTGCCTCTTTTTGGTACCACACATTAGTTATCATCCCAAAGTCTCTCACAGTCTCATGATTCTCTGTGCAAACTTATGTAGGAGTTTAAAAAACACACATACACAAAAACTTTAAAAGGAGAGCTATGAAGCTTATTCATATTAAATGCCGAATTAAGGTAACTAAACGCTATGTGCTTTTCTCTGAATTTGCTCTCTTCTGCCTAGATATTGTGTGCCTTAATGGAGAGAGAACTGCCAATTTAGCACAAAGCAGAGGGCTTTTCAGTATTAGGTCCTCCCATGCCATGGTCCCTGATAAGTTACCCAGGTAGCTTTTTATGTCATGGGCATAATGGTTGAGGCCACCTCCACAGGTCAAAATTAATGTCAGGAGAAAGGCACAGGGTGATATCTTCCTTACTAAGGGTGATCTCTGATATTTGCAGTTACTTTTCTTTAGCTTCTTACTGTAAACAGGTCCCCATTTAAACAGAGCTAACAATGGTTTTGCAGTTTCACACTGACATAGAATTTTTGTCCAACTTTGAAGAAAATCTTTTATTTACGCATGATGATTTTTCTGAATTCCAAGTCATTGTTATAAGAATTTTCAAAGTGAGAGTGATGCATTTCATATAAGATGGAATAAACAAACAGTTTTGAAAAGTGCTGAAAAGAATTTTTCAATCACTTGATTATTCAATCAACAAGCATTTATTTAATGCCTACTCTGCGTCAGATACTACATTACACCCCAGTAATACCACGGCAGGAAAAATAGACACAGGCTTTGTCTTCCTGGAGTTTAGAGCCCAGCTGATAGCTCCTACTAACGTAGTAGCAGTTTGAATGTGAGTTGTGGCTTTTCTAAGTCAGATGGAAAGCTTACCTCTTGCCTTAGAGCCATGTAAAAAGGGCATTTCCCAGGGAAGTCCCGTGGGAAAAATTCTGTGAATTCTCAGGAAGACTTTATAAACCTGAGCATTTTCCTAAGAAGTTGGACCTTTTTACCCAGAGCCATGAACCTGAATAAATTAATCATTTCTATGGTGTGGAGAGCAGTGACTAGTTTAAAATAAGGGTTGACAAACGACCGCCTATGGGCCAAATCCAGTTCACTACTTGTCTTTGAATGGCCTGTGAACTAAGAATAGCTTTTACATTTTAAATGCTTAAAAAAAAAAACAAAAGAATAAAAATATATCATGACACATAACTATATGAAATTCAGTTTTCAATGTCCATAAAGTTTTATTGGAATCATGCTAAACAAAATAAGCCAGACAGAAAAAAGTTGAAAATCACATGATATCACTTATATGTGGGATATAAACCTAAAAGCAACAAATGAGCAGGACAAACAAACAGAGACTCGTGGACTATAGACTAGTGGTTACTAGTGGGGTGGGGGAGGAGGGGGAAGGTAGATGAGGTAAAGGGGGTCAAATATAAGGTTTAGGGGCAGGGTAAAGTGGGTAAAGGGGATCAAATATATGGTAGCTGAAGGAAACTGAACTTTGGATGGTAAACACAGAATAGAATATACAGATGTCAAATTATAATGTACACCTGAAAATTATCTAATTGTATTAACCAATGTTACCCCAGTAAACTTAATTAAAAAAGAAAGAAAAAAAAAATTTTATTGGCACACAGCTGTGCCCATTTGTTTATGTGTTGTCTGTGGCTACTTTTGGGTTACAATGGCAGAGTTGGAGAGCGCAACGAAGTGTTCAGTCTGCAAAGCCTTAAGTATTTATTATCTGGCCCCTTAAAGAAAATATTTCCAGACTCTGGTCTAGAATATTTTCTGGTGTAGTCATTTGCTGAGAGACACACTAACCCCAAACAGCCCTTTTCCCTGTCTGGTATGAAAAACAGGGGAAAACATAGGAAGAGACAGAGAATGGCATATTTATAAGCAGGCTTGAATTTTCTTAAGCCACAAACTTGGGTGTACAAGAAATATAACATTTTCCATAATGCAATTTAATGTGTCTAATATCAACATGCAATCTTAATCATGTCTACGAAGCCTCTGTGTTTTCTGTCTTTTCATCTTAGAGTTCCGTTAATTCTGATTTTCTCTCCTGTCTTCCTTCTCCCCTGGTGTGGGGAACCTCCATGGCATTCTGGAAAGCCTGCCTCTCCTGGGATGTTTCCCACCTCTGGTTACTGACATTCCAGAAGTGTTCAGGCCCCCACTTGGTCTTGCTGTTTTCTGCTTCAATGTCCTTTACCAATCGGTCAGATACCCCCAGGACTGATCAATGCTGCCCTACTCCTGAATCTTTCTCCTGTGGCTTGCACTGCCCTGCATGTAGCCTCTGGGGCCACTGGAGGCCATTAGAACACATCAGCTTTCTCTGGCCTTAGCACCCCAGGATGCTGGAATGGAAACCACGTGTATATGACAGTGTCCTTGCACTGAATAATGGTATCCTTCCTCTTCACACAGTCAGCTTCTTGGATAAACACGCGCCCAAGCCTGATATTGCTCCTTTGGCAGTGGTGTCTGGAGTTGGAAGAACAGGATGTCTTCTCGTCAGGGCCACAATCTGAGGCAGGCAGAGTGGAGGAGGAGTGGGCTTCTGCCTGATAGTCTTTTCAGAATGAGCTTATTTGTTTTTTCCCAGTTCTGTGCATGTTCCAGCCAGCTCAAGTCAGACCTATTGGCTCTGTTTGATTCAGCAACTTTAGGCTCTGGTTAGGCCAGATGGAAAATCAGTCCTGGAAAAACGAAAATGTGAAAAACCAAGGCAGAGAAGGTCATTCACCCTCTCATAAATCTAAACACACTAAGTCCATTGAAGGACTTGCCAGGAAAATGCTATTTTCAGTTTTCTCTGTAGGTTCAATTTATCTTTACTGCTAAATAGTCAAGTTGAATTAGATCCAGAACCAGATACAATTCGACTCTTTTTCCTTGAAGGAAGTTACCTCCTTCTCTGTCAGGAACCTGGCTACCCTGTCCTCAGGACTGGCTCTTCCCAAGTGCGGAATCACAGCAGATCTTCCCTTTAGATACCCAAACTGAGTGCCACTTGTTTCCCTTTCCCAGATGAATGAGTAATTGCCTCTTTTCTGCTGCATCTCACCCGAATTGAGAAACAGTTACTCAACTGCGCATTACTTCACTGGGTTTTGCTTTTTGAGGATGGCAACTTTTCTGTATCTTAAGATCTACTTTGGCCTGAAGCATAGCCTCATCTATTATCCTGACCATTCAAGTTTATAACAGAATGGAGTAGGAGGAAGGACATACCTGTCCAGGCAATTTAGATTGCCAAATTGACCCCAATGTCAATGAGATGTTGGAATAGGTTCAGGAACGCCCATACTTCCACAATATTAGCACAGTTCTACGTAAAGATAAAATATACAGTGTTTTGAAGCATACCCCAGTGTTTTACTGGCAAGAATCACAGTTCCTGCCCTATAAAGATAGGTGCAGAGTAGAGGAGAGATGTGTAGGTATATTTTCCACCCGAATGGCAAAGTAGAAATTGATTTCTAATCTTCCATATAGAAACCACTTATTTCCCCACATTGGTTGCATAAAAAAAGGACAAGTGTTCTGAGGCAAATCCCTTCAGGACGGAGTGAGAGAAACCTCTCCTTCGAACCCGAACCCCGTGTAGTAGTCTTACTATATAATCACAAGTCTTTGATATGCCTGCCTTTAAGCAGTGGTGCTTTGTTCCCCTCCTGGTGAGTGTGAGCTGAACTCAGCGACTCATTTCTAATGAAGAGAAAATGGCAAGTGTGACCTTGTCTTACAAAGACTTCAACATAAAAGGTACTATGGCTTCCTCCTTGCTCTCTCGGATAACTCACTGTTCAAGAAGCTAGCTGTCGCCACCCTGAGCAAGCCCAATCCCGTCTGATCTTGGAAGCTAAGCAGGGTCGGGCCTGGTTAGTACTTGGATGGGAGAACAGCTAGAAACACCAGGTGCTGTGGGCGTAAAAAAATTTAAAAAATAAATAAATAAAGGATTGTAAGCTGATAGTCCTTGTAATCTGTGAGGTCAACCAAGGGTTGCCTTGCCTGAATGAATGAATGAATGAAAGAAGCCAGCTGTTGTGTTAAGAGAACACATAAACAATCCAATGGAGAAGCCCACATAGTGAGGAACTAAAGTTGCCTGCCAACAACCAATGAGAAGCTGTGGCTTCTTGCCAAGAGCCATGTGAGTGAGCCACACTGCAAACAGATTCTTCAGCCTCAGTTAAGTCTTCAGAGGACACAGCCCTGGTCAACATCTTTACTGCAAGAGCTAAGATTCACAAATTAGGGATCCACAGAAACTGAGATAATATTTGTTGTTTTAAGCCACTAAGTTTTAGAGGAATTCATTACGCAGCAATAGATAATTAATGAAGTTTACCTTGGATAATATTTCATTTATGGTAAAAATTGTATTACAGATGTTATTTATGATATATACATTTATGTTTAATAATCGTAAAGAACAATCAACTTTCAAAAGGAATAGGGCTGATAAAATACATTACCATATGAGTTTGTAGCTGAGCTGCCCCATACATGGCCAGATAAGGCAAAGGAATTTGACCATGTTCCTAAATAATTTAGATACACTCAAATGCTCTTCCATTTAGATCACTTGAGTGGACGAAAAGAGGAAGTAGGGCCCAAGTTGGTCAATTCCACTTTATTACAATAGGAGGTTTAAGAGGGATAGTGTGATGGATTTACAATAAACTTGCAAATTCTTCGATATCCTTCCCATTGAGAACAAGGATTCTCTGCCCCCTCCTGCGGAATTGGGGCTAAATATAGCAACTTGGTTATAAACAGTAGATAGCTCAGTCAATGGCCCTGACTGAAGTCTCAGCCAACAGCCAGTATCAACTATCAGACACAAGAGTAATGTTACTTCTCAATGATTTCTGCCTCCAACCATCAAGTCACTTCCAACTGTCAAGTCCCACCCTGCCCCAGCTTGAATCTCCTAGTTTGAGGCCCCAAATATCACTGAGCAGAGATGAGGTACACCCACTGTGCCCCGTCCAAATTCTTATCCTACAGAGTCCATGAGCATAATAAAATGACTGTTTTATGCCACTAAGGTTTGGTATGGTTTGTTACGTAGCAGTAGTAACCAGAACAGACAGTCAGAAACAGTTTTTCCTCATCTTTCTTATTAGTTGAAAATAATCCAATTCAGAGACAAGAACTAATTAGCCAACTGACTTTAAGCAATGGACTTTAAAAGACTTAACTTCAGGGCAAATTGTAGGATCAGTAGAAGGGCAGCAACGTAAGGGACCAAGTGGAGAGACACTAAATGATTTTCATTCTGTTGTAGAAAACTGCAATTTGCTGCTTTCTGAAACATTAAAAAACTCATTAGGCAGTAGGTATAGAGATAGAAACAGTGAGCATAAACTTCACCTTTGAGTCTTTCCCCAACTTTAAAAAAAATTGCAATTGCGAAAAATTTCAAAAATATCAAAAACAAAAAATAAAGAGACATATTTATATTTACCAATTCCAAGGTTAACATTTTTTGAAGTATTTGCTACATATCTATTTTTATAAAAAATATTAGCTGTTAGACACTTTTAAAGCTCCCCATTCCCACTTGATTTCAATCTATCTCATCCCCAGAGGTAACCACTATCCTGAAGCTGGTGTTTCTCTCTTGCTTTTGCCTTTTAATTATTTTAAGAATAAATAGTTCCAAAAGTTATAATTGCATTTTTGAGAGCTAATTTTAATGATGTTGTCATTAATAAATAAATTGATTTGATTAAGACACTACAGATGAATGTTTGCTCTCTCGCTTAATAATGGATTAAAAATCTTAGGATACATGCTCTCCATCTAGTGGTAAAAACAGGATAACCATAGGTCCACATATATCTGATGTAGAGGAATGAACACCTATAATTGGTGTCTATGCACAGGACACTCTTCTTGCCTCTGTGAGAAATACAAAGATGAACAAAACACAGACTCTGCCCCTCAGGGTGCTCACAATCCATAGTTTACCGTATGCTCAACAACCACATGAGGAATATGAAGGCTCAGAGAAGCCAAGGAACTTGATCGAGGTCATACAACATACAACAGTGATCCAAACTCTTACAGATCTGACTTCAAAGCCTATTCTCTCAAATGCAAATCTTGATAGGACTTTAAAATTTTGTTTTTATACTAAAATGCATACAGATTTATTATAAAGCAAAATGCAAATTTTGATGAACTGTAAGCCTCCAAGAGAAGAGTTTTCAAATAAATTTTGCCTATTTCTTTGGTGTCCCCACAACCTCAAATCTAGGAATTTCTGCCTTTAGGGGCCCATAGGAGGAAAACTTTGAGAAGCTCTGCCTGGGAATGGCATTCTAGCAAAGAGTAGGAGATGGTTCAGAGAGGGAGTGGGGCGCTTGAGGATTACTAACAGTGGCAACATTAAAAACCGCTAACACCTAGATTAACTAGACACTAACCAATTAGAACAGGGCACTGATTGATCAGACCAGACATTGAATGTAGCAACCAGCTTAGCCATGACTATGCTTACTATCTTCTTCTTTAAAAAAATAAGGGAAAGGGATTGAAAGAAGGGCAAAGTTTTAATAAACTACCACCGAAGTTCCTTTAACATGTTCCAAATCCATTCTTCCTCTTCTATTTCCCTGCCTCCATTAGTCTTCCAAATTAGAAACCTTGATATTATCCTTCACTTAATTTCTCCCTTGGATAAGAATCTAGTCTTAATTTCTGCTACTTATCTCATTGGTCCCCTGGTCCCATTCTGAGGGATAAAGAGAAAACAAGGGGTGCGGAGGGCAAAAAGCCCAGAAAATACAAGGGAAAGGAACCTTCTAGATGAAAGAACGAGTTAGAATGAGTATGGGAATGGTTTGTGCAAAGAGGGTGGTAATCACATAGTGGATGAGGGAGAGAGCACAAGAAGGTAAAGTCAGAGAGATAATCAGAGGTCAGGCTACACAGGGCATAGAAGACCTGGTGTGTGGCTTGTGTTTTATTCTTGGTACAGTTGGGAGCTGTTGGAGGAATTGGGGTAGTAGGGGAGAGGCACATAACAAAATATGATTTGCATTTTCCAACAATTATTCAGACTGTGACAATGAATTCCAGGATGGTAAGACTAGAAACAAGGAGCTTTACAATTGTAGAAGAATGAGATGGTGGTAACTTGGACAGGAATGGTAGAGGATGTGGAGATAAGAGAACAGACTTGGCATATGATCTGAAGGTAAAGTCTGTGGGCAGTCATCTGATATTATCTAGTCCAAGTCCTTCACATTGCAGATGAAGAAACTGGAGTTCAGAGAAATAATGTCAAGTTGCCATCTATAAATGGCAGAGCCATTTTGACATGGGCTCAGGATTTCCAGTCTAGAACGCTTCGTACCACACTACAGTTGGCCCTCTGTATCCATCCACAGAATCAACCAACCATAGACCAAAAATATTTGAAAATAAATTCTGTTGCTGATGTTTATGATGTAGTTAGGCCTATGAAGAACACGTACAGGCTTTTTTTTCCTCATCATTATTCCCTAAACAATACAATATAATGACCATTTGCATTATATTAGGTATTACAATTAATCTAGAGCTAATTTAAAGCATATGGGAGGATGTTCATAGGTTACATGCAAACAGTATCCCATTTTTTGGAAAAGACTTGAGCATTCCTGAACTTGGGTATTCATGAGAGGTCCTAGAAACAGTCCCCTGTGGATACAGAGGGATGATTGCAGTTTATATATCTTTTTATGTATGTGTGTATCTTTATCTCTCTCACCAGATTATAAGTATCCTGAAAGCAGAGAAAGTCCCTTAAACTTGAATGATTAATTCAGCTTCTATTTTGCAAAGGCTATAAGCAAGCCACACGGTAGATAAAATGTTATATATAAGACATAGTCCTACACTGCCAGGATCACTCAATCCAAGGCACATAGAAGAAACTCCTTGACACATCTTAAACTAAAATGAAGTTGAAAACATACAAAGTTACCAATCTACATAAAGTGAAATCCCATTGAGATTCAGACTCCCAGAGAACTTAACTTACTTGAGTTAAGAGAAGGGAAAATACTAGAGGAACCCACATTAGCTCCTTATGGAAGATAACAGCCCTTACATGAGCAGTTCCAACTGGCCCTAAATTGAAAATTTTTTTGCATAATTTCTTCCCCTACTCTAAACTCAGGGAAGAGCCTTACATGAGCTTAGTGGAGGGTTCACACACTCTTCTTAAAACTTGGCAACGAAGACTTTGTTGGAATGAGTGGATGAATGCCAAATAATCCTGGGGAAACTCTTTTCCTTTCACTTCTGCCTTTAGAATGGTGAAACAGCATTGGCTGAGCCTTCATCTTAGGAGGTGTTTTTATCCAGAGAGACATGTAGGGCCAAGAGGAACCCAGGGACAAGCAAATCAAGGGGTTGATGTCTCATGATTAGTTCTGGCTTTGGCTTCAGACCAAAATAAAAAAAAAAAAAAAGAGGGAGAGACTTTGTGTTTATATGTTGTTTGATCTAATTCACTAAGATAAGGAAGCAAAGTGGGATTAGGGACATCACCAGGAATAAATCATAACCAGGGATGAGTCATAACTAAAACAAATATTCATTTAATTTACTCATATATTGTATTATCTCATTCAGGAGTCTGGGCTTGACAGATAAAAATAACTGGAGGGATGTGCAGGTTCAGCCCAGGTAAGGAAACCCTTCCCATCTGGTGTAGTTGGCAGAATCAAAAGCAGACATCTGAAAAACCTCTAATAAAATATACCTCTTGGTTTCAGAGAGAATGCCAAATACCTGTGTCTATCATTAATCATGAAATCATTGAAAAGTAGCTTTGAATAGTCCAGGTACTAATAACAAGTGAATTTAAGGTCACTCCCTATACCTTATGTCCATCCTTTCTCTAGGTATGTGCAGTGTTGGGTAAAGCCCTCCTTAGGACTGATCTGTTTTCTGTGCTCTTAGCTTCTCATTCTGTATCCTTCTTCCTTCCTCTCTGGCTTCTGGTGCCTTCTTTCTGCAATTAGGGTTTCTGGAGCATCTTGACCACGTTTGTCCACCAAGCAATGTCTAGTGTTCCTAAATTATTCCTTTATTCTCCATTGATTCCATAAATCTTCCCAGTTTCTCAGAACACGGATTTCATGCATCTGTTTAGAGGAAAACAATGAGATTGAACTTATTCACGCTATCAGGTGGATGATTTAATGTGATAACTTGTTCATTCTTCAAATGGATAGATCTTAAGAGTAGAATGTTGGGGGACAAGGGGCCACATTCTCGTACTTCTAGCATTATCACATTATCATATACTCGCCTTTTTTCATTGCCCGAATCACAATGTTCAATTATGTATTTTATAATTGACTGATTAATTTCTTTCTTTCAATTAGATGATAAGTTTTGTGAGGATAAGGTCCATGTCTATTCACATTTCTCAGCCTAAAACACCATGACCGACCTAAAGGAGGAGACTAATAAATACGTGTGTGAATGAAGTGAGTTTCCAAAGACAGGTGAGACATATCTGCTCCAAGGATGGCGGGGGGTGGGGGGGAGGTGGCGTTGGAGAAAGAAAGGAAAGAAAAGAAAAAATGGTGACGCAGTCTCAAGAAATAGGAAAGATTCATGTAGAGAGCTGATGTTTTATTTAAAAATACAACACTGAACAAAATTCTTTAAAGTAGAAAGAGAGAGGGAAAACACTGAGGATGACAGGTTTAAAGAAAGCAAGTCCCAATTAGTTAATACCCTTGGCTTAGAGGACATCACTCCTCAGATTAGAAAGTGAATGAATACTATTGTTTCCTCCCTCAGTCCCCTCTGCCCTGATGAGATGAAGGATTTAGAAAACAGCAGTCGGTTTGAGCCCTGTGTTTTCGGCTCTCCCCCTTACATCTGTGCCTCCTCACCTTACTCATTCCCACCCCCACCCCACCCAGACCCTCTCCATCTAACCACTTCATGATCTTTCTTCTCTGGCTTTCTCTGCGATGAGACAGAGGAATTGAATTGTTAGATGAAAAAATTGCCAGTTTTGCACAAGGCTCAGCCTGCACTATAGAAGTGTCCTTGCTCTGCCTAGGTTTTATGAAAATGAGATAAAATAAGTAAAAGAGCTGGGTGCCTAGTGGGCACTCAAAACATGCAAATTTTTTTCCTCCTTCCTTCTTGGTTCATAAAATGTTTGTGAACCACAGCTGTCCAGCAAGAATTCTTATTTATCTTCTGGCCTAAAAGGGAAGCTAAAATGTTTGTAATTAGTTAAGCTGGAAAGCAGTGAGCTGTAGCTAGAAAAGTATGTATCAGACAAGGAGCTAAGAAATTCTATGTGGCAAAAGCCTGTAATTCCCTAGATAGAGGATTTCTTAAAGAGGGTGATTTATCTTTAAAGCATCATTCAGGTGCCTTTTTTATATTCCTACTGTTGCTATGGAAATCACCCCTGTAAGAATGCATGTGAATGTAGAATGTATTGCCAGATGCATGAATGGAGGGTGCGAGCAAGTGGCAGGCATGTTGACACTTGTCCATCTTCAGCTATGGACCAGAAAAAGAACTAGAATGTGGTCGAAGAAGATGGATGGAGTGCTGTGGAGTAGAAAGCAACACAGATATCTCAGTGCCTGATAAACACCATGACTTTCAAGAATCTCCAAGTCTCCACTCTACTACTTATGACCATTATGTCTGTTGGCTCAGCATTCCCATTATTAGCATCTCTTTTCATTGTCAGTACCATCCTGGGTTAGTGGATAAATCAAATAGTCACATCATCACTATAGAATATAATTTTACCCATATAATAGAAGAAGCATTGCCGAAGTGATCCTGTTAGATCTATGACCGATTATATTTTATGCACAGGCTTAAGTCATTTATAAAGCTATTTTCTGGGTAGGAACCATCTCTTCCTTTCTCTGTATGTCTATCACTTCTATCACAGCTTCAATTAAGCAGCTGTGCCTCCACCTCCCTCCCCTTCAAAAAGAAACAAGTTGTCTGTTACCATTTCACAAGAAAAGGATAAAAGTTGTGTTCAATTGTGGATATTAGGAGTCAGCTAGGCTCACTCACCAATAAAGCAACTAGACCTTACATGTTAGCCTTCCAGATTACATCTTTCAAAGTTGTGCTGCAAGGAAAAAATTAATTACTGACTATCATGAATGCTTTGCAGGTGCATCATTCATGGTTTCTAGATGTGAGCGACTTGAGTATAAAAGGGCACTGGGAACATTACAGAATTCTTGGAGGAAGGCTGAAGAACTAGAGTTAGAAAATGAGCAGGCTCAAACTGAAACATGACAGACAGTCCTCAGCCAAGATCAATGCCAAGAAGTTGTCCAACATGGACAATGCTGCTCCGCTGCTGAGCATTGGACCCCACTGGAGGCACCAAGGCCATGGCTGCCCCTAAAAACGGGATGTTCTTGCTGTCTTCACTGTCACCACCGGAATGGTTAATTCATGATCCCTTCTTTTTTGCCTTATTAGCTTCTGATTCTAAATCCTAGACGTATGCATATGATGGGCCATGCCTAGATTGGGTGCTTAGGTTCTACCTGTAATTGAGGTTGGAAGAGTGAATATCAGCCCTTTTCGGCTTCTACAGGAAGAGGTGAATACTGTCTCCCACCAATTTCGCAAACATAGGAAGGAAATTCGGATGCTTTGCAACCAAAATAATGTCTGCCACAAGGGGAGATGATGCATCTTAAATCTGAGAACGTCAAGGCCTCTCTATATAATCTTCAGAAATAAGATCCCTAAAAGTCTTTTGAAATCAAAGTTAAATGTTCCAAAATGAAGCCTTAAACCATGGTTTCCTAAAATTTTCAAAAAAGAGGAGATGATTCTCAATTGTCCAAGAGTTTGGCTCTAATGCTAACAGAGGAAAAGGGAAAAAGGAAGAAAGAATGCTGATTAAAATTCTTGGGGACAGGGAAAGTTTAGAGTTCTGGATAGAAGAGGTAGCTCAGTCGCCAATTTTTCACCATGATCTGTCATACCCACAAGAAACCATGTGTATGTGTGGGGGGTAGGGGGACGGGGCGGGGATAATAGAAGTATGGGAAGGTATCGAGGCAGAAAACACAGAATTTCACCCACAGAGAGGAGGTAAGGATGTGACTGGCAACTGTTGACAGGAAGGCCATGGTGAGCTTTAGGCCATAAGGAGTGGTGTTCTCAACAAGTCTTGAACACTTGGGTGCCACATATAGCAAGTTGTGATTCACAACTTGAGGAAAGAGGACAAATGGATGATTTGAGGCAAAAAATACGCAGGAAGGGTCATCTAATTGTGGGACAGGCCAGCTGTCAGGATGAGACAATTTGCCAATGTGTCATTTTGGCTGCAAGTGATACAAACCCAGCACTAATTAGCTCAGGCAAAAGAGAACTTATTGGAAGGAGAAAGGGTTGCCATGTATAACTGCCAACAGGAGGGGGATGGGGCAGTTGGGCCCCAAGGATCAAATTTCCCCAGAACTCTCTACCTCTGTCTTTTATCTCTGCCTCTTTCTAAAGAGAGAAGGCAATACTGCCTTGAATTGCAGACCAGAACAAAATTTCCCACGAGGCTAAGGTCTTGTTCTGTAGGTTCCACTTCCAGAGGAGAGGCGACCCCCTTAGTTCTAATTCTATAGAAATACCAAGGTCAGGGATCCCAATTTAAGTTTCTGACCACTTTGAAGGATAGTACTAGTAGTGGGCAAACTGCTAACATTTTTACCTACCCTAGGGTGATTGATTGTGGATAGCAAGGTGGTCCTGATTGAAATATCTTGGGTTCATTACCCCTGGATCTGTCAGGTATGCGAGAAACAGGGCCATGTAACACAGACATGACTGCTGGGGTCCTATCCCTGTGAGTCAGAGCCGTTCTCAGAGAAGGGAGGATCACTGCAATCTCCAGCTGGTGTGTGTTACATCAAAGAATCTGGTTGGGAATTTGGGCACAGAGTGTTTTTCTGAGAGGAAACAGGTAGGTAGCCTCAATATTTAATATTTTGTCATGCTGTTCCTGATAATAAGGTTGCTGACTCGGGAGAAAAATGTCACCGTGGGTATCTCACGGCTAGGACAATGCCTTCTTCACCTTTGCATACCTCACAGAGCCCTTGTGGGTGCTCCGTGATGGTGGGGTTGAAGAGAGCTTGTCACAACCTTAATCCAAGAAAGTACTGACAAGGAGCACTCCTTTAGTCTGAGACAGGCAATAGCCCATTGTGCATTCCTTAGAAAGGGGAGGAGCTATGGCCTAGGGGGATCTGGAACAGGGGTAACATGTACCAGCCCCTCAGAGCAAGAGAAGCATGATTGTAATGATGCTTAAGTGAGTCAGGTTCTCATTCCACACCCAACTATATTATCCCAAGTTTCCACACCTCTGTCTCTGATATTGCAGTTGTCTGATTGGTTTACAAGGGCTGGCTTAAACTGGCCAAACATAAGTGAATTTATCTTTCCTGCCTACTGTTCACTCCTAATGTACCTATGGCCACATTTGAAAAGTAAAAAAGCAGTGACTAGATCATCCATATTTAGGTTTCAAGCACTGCTCTGAGAGGTTATTGACAAAATGAACTTCGTCACACAGTTGTTTTGATATCTCACAAACAGAGCCACAATTTGTAGTTTGGAAAAAAGTCAGGATGCATCTACCCGATCGATGCCATCCGATGTCAGCTACATCTCCCAGCCTGGCCTGGCTTTGCTGGAACCAAACCTCTGCGATAACACTGACCACATTCCACTTGTAGCTCTTAGTGTTAGTAGAATTTTCACAATGACTTTCTAAACAAAATTGGGTAATACCGAAACTCCTGAAAACCGTGGTTGAGTTTATCCTCCACTGCTTATGGGAGTTGAGACTGGCATATGCTTCCTAAGTTACATGTGCTTTTTATATGAGGCGATGTTTTCGGGACCCAATTACACTTTCTCTACAACTCTTTCTATATAATGAGTCCATGTCTAACAGCATTCTCCCACAGAAAAATAAAGTTAAATAGTAGATTCAACTGTCATTTGTTACTTAAACATGCCTCATGTTCATCCTTTTCTTTTTCTAATTTACTCAAGTTTCTGACTTTTTGACACATTCTTATTTTAAAAAATTAAAGCTCTGTCCTTCTAGGGATATATGTCAACATGTCAACTGCCTTGCCACATTCTTTGCTAATGCCAACGTCATCGGCATTTTAAAAGCTGAAGCAAGGAATTGCATTTGAAGTGAGTGCCACTTGAGCAATAACTGCAGAGAGCCAGAACCTTCTGGTGAAGAAAATGAACGCAGAACTCTCGTGGACAGCATTTAAGCCCCCTTTACAGTTCCAATATTCTTCACCGTTCCCCAGCCTCCATGGCCAATTGAAACAAAGGTGGTGTCATGTTCCCTGGCACAAAGCTGCCTGCCACCATGCCTTTAGTACAAACAAATACTGAGGCTTTACAATTCCTTTCACCACCCCGAAAAAGCATCATCTTAGAATCACTTCCCAGTTGCCAATTTCCCCTGTGTGGGTAAGAAAAAAAACAGATTGCATACAAGAGTCTAAACATCATGCTTCCCCATTAGCTTCCTGGCGTGCCCATTCAGTTCCATTCAGGCTTAGTGGTTTCCGGTTTAGAAACCAAATATGTTGACCACCTCATAGTCTGTATTTTTGTATTTATTTTTTAACTAGAGATAATCAATAAATTCAGTGTGTAGGTTCGTGAATGTAAGTGCAGTCCATATATTTGTCTTTGTTAGGGATTTCTCTTCCATGTTCATAATAATGGTTAAAGTTAGGAAGCTATTTGTATTGGACATTTTTACATCGGAAGAAGCACAGAAATGTCTCTCAGAGCCCCACATTTCAGAACAGTTAGAGGCGGCATGTAGAAAAGTAGCCAAGAAGCGATTTCATTTCCATGGCAGCCAGGATCCAGACGCCAAAGCTTTATAGATTAAAATCAATGCCTGAATTGCATTCAGAAAGCCTGAATTGCCTGTCAGACTTCAGGACCAGCAGCGCAATGTGATAAATGAGGTGAAGAGCCTCATCCAGGCAAAGGCAGTGCTGCCGCATTAGCTAGCACTTCTGTGTCTTTTTCAAAGCAAGTACCAAATGGAATGAATTACTGGGAAACAGCAAATGAATGTCAAGAATTTGAGATGCAGGGGTTATAATTTACTAATTACTGGGAAAAGATGAACACAAAGTCAATGTATGAGAGAATGTGGTAGGGGGAAGGGTGGAGCAGTGGAGACAAAGAGAGTGAACGGCACACGCGGAAGGCTCCTATTTTCTGTCTCGGTAAAAAGAGATGGGTTTTAGAGGCATAGATACTCAGTTTGAACCCCAGTTTGATCATTTCCAGTCTGTGTCATAAACTGCAAAGAGCATTAAATAAGATAAATATATAAACATCTAGTCTAGCACCTGGCACACAGTAGGCAGTCAATAAATGTTATGCCTCCCTCTTATTCCTTTCTTATTTAGTGCAGAAATCAGCAATAAGACATAACTGATATTGTCCCGTGATTCAGTGCTAGGGAATGAGCCTCACTGACTCCATAGGAGGTCATCAAAATTTAAAGACAGTAAAGCAAGGATGGAAAGATGGAGTATTGAGAAATTCTCAGAGAAGGCTTCACAAGACCAGGTTCACTATAAAATTTCATGAATAATATAACTTTTGATGCTGTCATCTGCCTATTGGTGCAAATCTGTCCAATGGCAAAATAATTTCATTTTCCAGTGTCCTGGCCTCTATTCAGTGACACTAATACGTTCTCTGATCCCAGAGGGAGCTGGGCACGGCATTCCATCGCCCAGGTGCTCCTAACAGCTTCCAGCAGCTAAGATAGGGATTCCTTGGGGTCTCCTCTCTGCCACAAGGGATAGGAAGAATGTTGTTTGGAGGGGAACCACAGAGTAGTTGAGCAAGACCTGGGATGGAAGCCAAGGGATGGAGATGCTTGTCCTGGCTCACCCATCAGCCGGTTGTAGAAAATGTCAGGCTCAGAACAGAGCATCATTCCCCAAACTATTTTTGCTAGTTTGTTAGAAGACTATAATCAAAAGAGCTTATTTTCTCTCAATATCTACTGCTCCCTGCTTGGTAATATTACCCTTGATTTTAGCTGTGAGTATGGCTGCTCAAAATAGAGACCACATTTCCTAGTCATTCTTGCATCTTTGCCATCTGGTAAAGTTCTGGCCAGTGAAATGAAAGCATAGGTAGTGTGCAACTTCTTGGAAGTGTCATTGGAAAGGAGAACGTGTATGTCCTTCTCCTGCCCTTTCTTCTTCCTGCTGGTTCTTATGTGTTTGTGATGGCTGAAACAGGAGCAGCCGTCTTGACCTTGATGTGAAAGTCACATGCTGAGGAGGGCAGAACAACATAATTGTAGAAACCTAGTTCTCTGACCTTGCTGACCCTGGACTATCTACATTTCTTTTAGGTGTAAAGAAAAAAGGTCACTGTTGTTTTGGATTTTCTGTTTCTAAGAATCGAACCTAATCTTAACTAATAAAGGTGATATAGATATCACCTTATGCACATAGTTCTGGGAATTCTGTGCATTATAGACACTTTTTAAAGTTTCCAATCCACTCTAGCACATTACAGCCTCTAAGAGGCCTTCTATAAGGAATGGCCACATCTCTTATGAACCTTTTTCATGAGGTTAGCATTCCATGACCCTTACAACTCAGGGTGTCGTCCAGTAGCATCAGCGTCACCGCGGAGCTGTTAGAAATGCAGAATCTCAGGCCACCCTGGACCTATTGAGAATCTGCATTTTAAATAAGATTCCCAGGTAATTTATCTGCATGTTAAAGTCTAAGAAGAACTGCTACTGGTTACAAATTCGAAAACAGTGTCCTGTGGACCTAGATTCTGCAACAAAAGAAGCAACATACTGTGTGTGTGGGGGGGAGGGGGTATCTGGAGCCCCAAGAGCAAAGGAGCAAGCATGGGTGATTCCCACAACCAAACTGGTCCCAAGCTTCGCAGGCCTGAGACTGCCACCATCAACTCCACGGATCCTCCTTAGAGTGGCCCCCTGGTGCTGTACACTTTTGTGGTCTACTACTACTTTCTTTCGCAAGTTACACCTGGATTTACAGGAGAGGCAAGAAATGGTCTCCAGGGGACCCAGTACTACTTGCTAGGGTCTACAGAAATAGCTGGGGGACAAAGTATCTGTCAGTCATTTTTAATGACCTACAGGATCACTCATGGACACTTAGTCTAGCCAGTCAAAACAACAGTTTAATTAGGTTATACTGCTTGAGAAAAGTAACCAACTGGATAAATCTCATTTACCTTCTGCTTTACAATTTATCTGGTAGTATGTTAAAGTCTATATGGGCCGTGGTAAGGATATTGTTCTCTAGAGCCAGACTCCTGGGGTTTGGTTCCAGGCTCACCACATGCTAGCTGCATGACTTTAGTCAAGTTACTTAACCTTAACTTCTCCAAGCCTCAGTTTCCTCATCTGTAACATGAGGATAAAAATGGCATCTATCTCCCAGGTTTATTGTGAGGATTACATAAGGAATAAATGTGAAGCACTTAGACTTGGTCCTGGAAAGTACTACAAAAGTAATAAAAATTACACACACACACACACACACACACAATAAGTTATCATTATATTATAATTTGGGAGATCCGAAAAATCTAAAATCTAAAAATGTGGGAAACGTTATAAATATTACATAAGTTAACATAGTTTTTTCAGCCCCATTTCTCTTATGTGTATGATTGTCAGTATGATTAAAGCAGAAGAGATGATTTGAGCAAGCACACATTTAATAAATGTCTGAGTATCAAGTGGGAGGTCCAGGCTAGGTCCTGTGGGGAATGCAGGGATATAACAGATGAGGTTCCTGCTCTGTGATTCAATAGAAGAGAAAGACATTTGCACAAATATCTTCATTAAAAGACAAAGGTTGAGCTCTGATTTTATCTGAATTATTACCATGTTCTCATTGACTTATCTGGTCTTGATGACCACTAAGCTAATAGGCTGGATAGATTGTAATGTAAGCAGGGCTGGCTTCCTCTGCATGCAGTTGCTCAGGGCTTCATGCCTAAAAGGGCCCTGCACTCAGTTGAATGCTCTACTGTCATTGTTCTGGGAAAACAGAAAAGCAAAAAAAGAAGGAAAAGAAGGAAAAGGTCCTGTGCCAAAAATTACATATACACTTATACATTATATCTATTGATACTCAAAACAAGCTTATGAATGGCAGCATCAATCATTGCCATTTTACAAATCAGTGAGTGGAGCTTCAAAGATATTAAGAAAATTGCTAAGTTCTCATACCTGATAAGTGAAAGATTGGGATTTGAACTCAGGTTTGGCCAATGCCAGAGTCTTTGCTTTTTCTATTATACTAGACTGACTGCAAAGAACAACAAACACTTCACAGAGAAGATGATATTTCAACAGGGCCTTGAAAGGTGAGTTAAGTCTTCAACCAGAGTTGGGAATTGGAGGAAAGGACGTGTGGTGAGGTAAAGAACCATCCTGGCCCTATGCAGAGGTGGAGAGCCTGGCAAGAAAGGAGACCAGGGTCAGCAGACCAGATTCTAAAAGAATTTTGAGACATAAAGATGGGAAAGTTGACAGGGGTGACATGGTGGAGGATTTTGAGTAAGAGATTAAGGAGCTTGGACTTCATTTCACAGACCGGTGTTAACAACTCAAATGTCTCAAGGGGTCTCGAAGAAGAGGAAGGAGTGTCTGTATGGGACAGGGCTCCAGAGGGTAGAGCATGAGATAAGAGGGAATGCTGAGGGTACCATGTAGTGAGCAAGCACACAGATTAAAGGCATTCAAAATCAAACAGAACAGTTTACAAGTCTATAGTGAGCCTGGCCCTCCAATGGCTCATTTGGGAATTCTGTTACACAGTGGTATCCCACTGAAAAGGGGCTGCAAAGCTGGAAGCCAGGAGACCAACTAGGAGGCCGTGATGAAGGACAGAACTAAGACATTGGAAGTGGAGCAGAATCTGATATTTCAATAAGAAATTTAAGACTTCTCCTATAGATTGCCTAACAGAGGGATTTTAAAAGCCATGTCACTTCCTTAATTATCATTTGCAGTGGGGGGGTCGGGGAAGACGCATTAACTAAGCATTATCTATAGGTTTGCTTTTGAAGCTTCTGTTATTCAAATGGATGGAAATACTTTCTGTAATTCTTGTGATTTAACTGCATGCAGCCTCACAGCCTGCAAGGGTTGGGGGCGGGGGAGAGGAAAGAGGATGGTTAAATAAAAACAGTTCTATTTTTGGCACGCTTTAATGACAATTTCGTCTTCGAAATATTTTTTGTGCAATGCTTTTTCTGTTCGGTGTCATTGAAAGTGTTTCTAATTTCAAAAGGAGATTGTGGCACAGGATGTTAATCAATGAATTCTGGCATGCTTTTCTGTGAATGTGGCTCATTATTTATATTTACCACTGACAGAGATGAGTTCTTAAGCCCAGGCAATATTATCATTCATGCCTGGTTAATAAAGGAAAAAAACAAATGCTGTAGGAAATTTATCCTGATATTGGAGGGAGGAAAAGGACCTATTTTAGGTCTCCGGGATATTTCATTGTCCCCAAGATCCTCCCCATGAGTCAAAAGACAGAAATTTGAGGCAGAGAAGATAGAATAGCATAGTCCTCTGGACTAAAAAATAAATTTTGGCTGAAATGCTGGATAATCTTATTTATGTATTCCTTGCTTGAGGGTTTCTGCAATGCTTTCTGTTATGTATGCATGGGATGCAGCAGGCAATGCCAGCGTCTTTGTTCCTCCGAATTCCAGTCCTTGGACACTGCCAGGATTTAGGGTGGGGTCAGCCCGGGGCCATTTTAGCCCCAATGAAGGTCTGTTTTATTAAAGGCATGCTTGTCCCTTGCCTGTTTACTGCTGCCTTATACAACACTTTCTTTATCTCTTTTTGGAGCTGCCCCAAAGAAAGCAGGGAGACTTGCTGTTGCTGGGATTCTAGTTTCTATCTCCAGTCTTGTCTTATGAGGTTTACAGGCTCGGAATGGGGAAGAGCCAGAGCACAGCATTTGGGATTAAATTCCATGTAGTCCTATTTAAAATGACAATAATGACGATAATGATGATGATGATGCTTTGGATCTGCCCTGTGGAGTCATTTCTCCCACATTGTTTTGATAAGGAATTCTGCTTTGTCATTCACACCCTCCCCTCATCCCTCTCCCTCCCAGCCCCCACACACCATACATTCTTGATGACAAGACCTATGGGAGAGCTGATCTGACTGGAGAAGTGAAGACTGTAAATTGGAGGGTTACTTTTATTCTGGGAAAACTAGCTGATAACTCGGGAATGTGAGATCTGATTTTATCTGAATTATTACCTTGTTCTCACTGACTTATCTGGTCTTGATAGTCACTAAGCTAATAGGCTGAGTCAACTGTAAACAGGGCTGGCTTCCTAAGCATGTGACCTCTGCAGTTGCTCAGGGCTTCATGCTTAAAAGTGCCCTGCCCTCAGTTGAATGCTCTGCTATCATCCCCTTGAAATTTCTTAATACTTTTTAAACAAAGGGGTACTGGGCCCCACAAAATAGGTAGTCACTCCTGATTATAGGACTGGATCTTCGAGTACACCCGAGTAAGACAACCAGTTGTGGAGAGAGTTCCTTTTAGCCTCCCCAGTGGTATTCCAATTTTCAAGAGATTAAAGGAAGCATATGACACAATGACAAGTGTGAATACTTGCAAAATCCTGAGGTCTGTTCACAGTGGAGAGTAGTGGGCTCATTGCTTCAGGGAAAGGCAAAACGTGTAGCCTTGAAACTTCCCCAGTAGAGCTAGAATGTTCAAAGAAGAGGGTGATTGGCAGTGGCAGATGCAGCTGTGAGGTGAAGGAGGGAAAGTATAAAGAGGCTTTTGAATATGCCCTTGAAGATGTAATTGGAGACTTAAAGAAGCTGTAGAAGAGATGTGTAAAAGCTGACTGGAATTGAGAGGAGAATTCCAAATGTGGAATTATAGATAGCAAGAAAGAGAACACATTTGGGAGAATTTATAGAGTAGATAAGAGTTGGTGAGGGCTGAAGATCTGCAGATGGGTGGCCTACACTCATCTGAAAGTCACTGAGAAGGCAGCGAGGGCACAGAGAAGGTGTGATGAGATGGGAGAAAGAGAACACAGCCTGGAAAACTGAGGTTGCAAAGGGGAAGGAAAAAAGGGAATGTATATTGCAGAGAATCCAGCATCTTCACCACCTCCACCACCCCAGTTGGTAAGATCCTGAGCAGTAAGCGAGTAAAGTGGAAGGAAGGCGTAAAGCAATGCTGCTGAAGTCTGTTTTGGGTGCATCTGCATCAGAACCACTTTCTGGTGCTTGTTACTAATGTACCTTCTGGGTTCCCCACCACCACCACCCCTGCGCGCGCACGCACGCACACACACACACACACACACACACACACACATACACACTATCGAGTTTCTCAGGGTCCTGAGGCCGAGAGGGCAGGAATCAACATTTTGTACTAGGGTTCCCAGGTAGTCCTGATGGTACCAAACATTTGAAAACTAGGAGGAGGGAAGAATACAGCTATGTGGGCAGCTAAGCTAGTTTTTGCAAGCTGGACTATATGGTACAATGGTGCAGAGATTGGATTAGAAAGGGAGGACTGTGGGCACAAGTAGCCCAGAACCCCAAAAGTGGATGCCCACCTGAAATGACTGTGATGCACATCTGCCACAGAGGCAGATTCCTGCCAGCAAAGTCACCAGAGAGGCCTCCTGCTAGTCAAGTCCCCACCACTCTTTGCCTCGCTGGGAATAATTGTCTCCTGTACTCCCCAGGGAGGATAAAGAATTTCCAGTGAAGACTACATTCCTGAAAGCTGTACTTCAGTCTATCTTGTTTTTGCTTAGAGGTAGTCAGTCTAAGAAGGGTCTAAAACACTCCAGCCCAGTGAGAGGGGTTCTTAGTATAAAAGGAATGGCTAAGTGAGCTGGGTTTGTAGAGCATGCCCAGCATGTCGTCTGGTCACTTCTTCCTTCTCCAGCCCTGTCCTTTGTTCAAACTCTCTCCCTCAAATCTCCAGGAAACTCTGGGTCTTAGCTTAGGCAAAATTCCTTATTGTTCTGAGTCTTGCCTTTCGGTCCCAGATAAACTTAATCTCTCCTTAGGCCACAGATTCTGCCAGCCAAATAAACTGACAGGATTTATGTTTACTTCTTACATTCAGCCACTTATTCAATTTCCCTAGCTGCCAGCTTCCTCTCCTCTTTAAAATTTCCTTGCAAAACCTTGTTGATTAATCCCTGATTGATGTCTCACTAATCTACTGATGATTCCTTTCAGACAGACTAGTTTTGCCTCTTAGTTGTCTGATCCCAAAAGAACTTCTCAAGGTACCAACAATCTCACAGTTCCTGAATGTTTTGACAGCTGTCTCTCCCAACCTTTAATATGCAGATGGATCATCTGGGAATACACATTTGTATTTAGGGGTCTGGGGTGGTACCTGAGATTCTGCTTTTCTAACAAACTCCCAGGTGATGCTGATGCTGTTGGTCCAAGGACCACACCCTGTGTAGCGAAGTTTATAGGATGAGTAGTTTGTAATTCTCTTCTGTCCTGCTCTATCTGTTCCAATTTCTTTATAGTCTCATTTTTCTACTCTAAACAAAGGACTAGAAAAAAATAATCTACCTTCAGTTATTATATGTGGATATACATATATATGTATATATATGTGTGTGTATATATATATATATATATATTGCTTCTAGTTGAATTGATCTCTCCAAACTGGCTTCGCGTAGTGAAGATCTGGGGTGGGGCACTGGCATCCCACACATAGATTTCTATTGTTTCCTTTGCATTATTTTCTCAGGACTCTCTTGAAAATGTCTTGTGCACAAGGCATACTACATTGTATGGAGAGAACGGTGAGCTATAGAAAGCCGATAAGCAGCCTTCCTCCAACACTGGACAGCATGGCAGAAGAAGTTCCCAAAAGTCAGCCTCAGAGAGGCCCTGGGCCATTTGCTGAGTTGATCTCACACACTCTGATCGGCACAGCTCTTTCACCCAAGTCCCCTCTATTCTTGCATTAGCAATTGATGAGTAAAAAGGAGCTAATTGCTAGAACCACTGATTTTGAAAAAAATTATACTTTTCCATTTGTATGTAAGATTTGAAAACATTTATTACTTTTATTATTTACATTTTAAATGCGGATTTTTTTATTTTTACCCTAGATGAGTGGATTGAGTGAATCAGCTTTCTAAACATAAAGTTTTAGAATTGTAACAAATGTTTCATGATGGTAATATTTGAGGATGGGGAAAACAATTATTATTAAACATAAATCCTGGGTCTTTCCTGTCGGTAAAACCTTCTACTTATTCCTCAGATTCCCCCTTCAAACCACTGCTCAATTTCCCTACATTTCATAGTCAAACTCTCAGAACGATCTATACTTATTCAGAGGCATCTTCATCCCCACTTTCTCGAGTGTCTGAAATGGCTCTGTTTTCACAGTTTTACTGAACTTGCACTTACAGGGTCATAAGCCATCTCTTAGTCACTAGGTCTAATGGTTCCTCAGTTTCAGTTTGCTTTCCCTCTCTGAGCATATGATGCTATTAACCTTACCCTCTTTTCCTTTGGCTTCCTGACTGTTTAGGTATGCTGATTCACTGACCTATCTGAGCTCATCTAAATAGTATTCGCTCTCTACTCTTCCCCCCTCACCCCAAGCGCACATGCCAACACAGGGACCTATGCCCAGCACTGTTTTTTGTCTGCCCCTCTCTCCCTCGAAGAGGTCATCTATTCACATGGCTTTAACTATTTGCACTAGGTGACCACTCATGAAACCTAGAACCTCTAGTGCTAATCTCTTTTTGCAGCTCTAGACCCCCACATTTAATTGCTTGTTCCACTCTTCCACTATTACCTCCAAATTCTTCCTTCTACCCAATTTCTCTCTTTCTGTGTATCAAATATGACTTTGCAATCGTGAACTCGAGAGGTCAAGAAATATTACATCTATTTTTTTAAAACAAGAAACATTCTAACTCTAGAATCTCATTCCCCCAAGCTGGCAGGAAATTTAGTCTCATTTGTTATAGGGTCTAATCTCTGCCCTTCAAAGGTGATGCCAGATCCCTCCTAGGTTCTTAAGCAGTGCTCAAGCATTAAGGAAGCTTCAAGTGACTACCAATGCTCTTTATCCCAACTCACGCAGTCCCTTAACATCTAGTCACTCAGTTACTTCCATTTCACACTTAAGGAATTTTTTTTTTAATTTATTAAAAAGATATTTTTAGCTCTTCCTCTTAACCTTCTCCTTTCTTCTTCAGAATAATTCTATCCTAAAGGCATTTCATGGAGCAGAGCAAGGTTGGATTTTGTGCGGGGGAGGCGGAAGTGGAGAAGTCAGCCTGCCCCAGAGCAAGAAGTCAGAGGCCAAAGAAAGTAGACAAGGGCATCCACAAAGGAGGGAGCCCAATACGCTGGCTGTCATGAAACGTCAAGATTTTAAGCGGCTTAAGGAAGGTGTTCACATGAGAGGCAAACCTAGGGTGTCTGAACCCAAACGCCGTTAGGAAGAAGAAAACTGGAGTGACCCTGTGGTGTTGGATTGGAATTAGAGACATTGGTGTGAGTTCATGATTTTATGTACATACCAATGAAGACTTCCTAGCTCTGTCCACCAAAAGGGCCTGGGAGTAATGCAGGAAAGAGGCATGAGAACCACACGAATTGACTAAATATTAAACCAGGTGTGTGTTCAGAACCTGCTATGTGCTTGTAGACCTGGGAACCTGGCTCATCAGACATAGGGCCAGACCACAGAGAATCTACAGAACAAAGAGTCCTGCCGAGATTGCTAACAACCATCTGCCCATATTTTTAAAGCTACATACCCACATTGTGAAAGGAAAACAGAAGAACAAGGACTTTAAGCTATGCCCTACACAAGTTAAAAATAAATCCAACCATTCATTCTATTCTTTACTCCCAATAATCAGTAATTTTCATAGAAACTAGGAAACCCAATTCCTCAAAAACTCAGATTCTCGTTCTCTAAATTTGAGAGAAGACCACGTCTCTGTCTGTAGAGCGTTATTCCTTCTCTAGTAAACTTTCCTGTGTCTTTAACTCTGGCTCACTCTTGAATTCTCTCCTGCATGGAGCCAAGCATCCTCTCTCAGTGGGTGTAGGGACTTGAATCCCCACTCAGGGGGATATGCCCCATCCTATGTCAGGAGCAACAACATCCCAATAGCACTGGGCAACTATAGTGCCTAGATCTTGGTTTCTAAATACCATTCTCTACTAAAACAAACCAGAGCGACCAGCAAACTAGCAATATAAGGGAACTTCTTCGACAGTATAAAAGGAATCTACAAAAAAAATAAATAAATAAAACCTACAGATAACATTATACTTAATAAGGAAAGACTAAATACCTTTCTTATAAGATCAGGAACAAGGCAAGAATCTCTACTCTCACTACTTCTATTCAACATTTGTATTATATATAAATATATATTTTTTTCTGTACATTATGATGTTTTGACATCTTAAAAAACTGGTTCTGGCTGGGAGAGACTGCCCCTCCTGGGGCTAGCCAATTCTTAGAGATAACAAAGGGCTCCGTTAGAAACATGTCTTTGATATGCAAACTAACAATTTCAGAGCCAACCCTCTCCTATCTGGCCTGTGCACCCAGGAGACAAAATTCCTTTGCTTTAATCATCCCAGGGTGAGGTACCAGGCAACTAGAGACCACCCCTGTAGCCCAAATTGCTGATATTATACAAACTAACCAATCTTAAACTGTTCACCCTGCCCTGCCTCCTCTTTCCTGCAGAAACCCCCATAAAAGCTCTAGCCTCCGCTTTCTCCTCCCTCCTGCTTCCTGCCTTCTGACCATCTGAGGCTTCCCCACGTGGCGCTGCATGGTGTGCTGTGCCTTCTGTTTCTAGAGGCTGTAAGTATAATAAACTTTTGTTTTTCTGAGCCTCTCCTGTGTTTCCTCTTGTGGCTGGCTACATCTGACTGCCCATCACATAAAAGAACCAGAACATATTGTACTGTAAGTTCTAGCCAGTGCCATCAAGGAGGAAAAAGAAATAAATGGCATCTAGATTAAAAAATGAAGAAATAAATATTCACAGATGACACGATTGTCTGTATACAATGGCCTTTCCATAAAAAGGCTTTTAGAAGTAATGAGAGTTTTGCAAGGTTGCCTGAACAATTTTGAAATTGAAATTCCCAAAGCAAAACCGTTTATAATACCATCAAAAAGATAGAATACTTAGGGATAAATACTACAAGAGATGTGCAAGGTATGTACTGAAAACTATGAAACACTGCTGGAAAAAAATTTAAGAGGGCCAAAATAATAAGATCATAAATCAGATCATGAATTCGATATTGTTCAGATGTCAATTCCTTCCAAATTTGTTTATAGCTTCAATGTAATCCAATTGAAATCACAGCTGACTTTTATTTTTATAGAAATTAACAAGATGATTCTAAAATTCATAGGGAAATGCCAAAAACCTAAGATTGTTAAACCACCTTGAAGAAAAAGAATAAAGTTGGAGGACTTACATTACTTGACCTCGAGACTTATTTTAAGGTTATAGGAATCAAGATAGTGTGTATTGACATAAAGATTGACACATTAATCAATGAACAAAACAGAAAATACAGAAATAGACTTCTACATCTATTGTAATTGATGTTTCACAAAGGTGCAACAATGTAAAAACAATTGGATATTTGCATGCAAAAAATGTTTTAAAATAAAAAACACAAAAATGTCAAAAAGAACATTTCAATCTATAGCTTGTATTATATATAAAAATTAACTAAAAATGAATTATAGACATAAATATGAAAACCTAAAACTATACAACTTAAAGTAAAAAAAAGGAGAAAATCTTCATGACCTCAGTTTAGACTAAGATTTCTTAGTTACAACACCAAAAGCACAATCCACAAAAAAACATGATGATACATTGGACTTTATCGAAATTAAGAACTGTTCTTTGAATAATATTGATAAGGTAATGAAAAGAGAATTCACAGACTAAGAAAAATATTTTCATATTATATATCTGATGAATGACTTCTTTCCAGAATTTACAAAGAAGTTTTAGATTTCAATCCAAAAGTCCACCAGTAGGTGAATGGATAAACAAATCATGATATATCCATGCAATGAAATACTACTCAGCAATAAAAAGGAATGAACTATGAATATAAAAACATAGATGGATATCAATATAATTATGCTGATTGGAAAAAGCCAGCCAAAAAAGAGTGCCTACTGTATGCTTCTAATTATGTGCATCTCTATAAAATAGAAATGAATTAATAGGGACTGAAAGCAGATCATCAGTTGACTCAGAATGGGGCTGGAGGGTGGAGAGAGGTAGAGGTAAAAAGTGATTATAGAGGAGCATGAGGACAACTTGGAGGATAATAGATAAGTTTATTCACTTTATTACCGTGATGGTTTCAAGGATGTATACATATGTCAAAACATCGAATTGTTCACTTTAATACAGTTAATTATATCTCAGTAAAGCTGTTAAAATACTTTTAAAATATTTTTTGTGTGAAATATTTTGAAAATTCGGGCAAACATGAAGGGTAATATAAAAAACATCTGTGTACCCACCACTAAATTTTGACAGATTTTAACATAATTCCTTTAAAATTTTTTTGAAAGAAATAAATCATTACAGATGCAGTAGAAGATTCTATGACCTCTTCCTAATTCAATTTCCCTCCCATCCCTTCCTCGTAAGTGTAACCAGTATCCAGAGTTTAGTCATCGTGAAGCCCATGCTGCCTTCACCCTTTTACTTTGTATGTATGCCTGTAAATAATACGTAATATACTTTGGCATGATCTGCATATTGGAAATCCTTATATGAATCGTAATTTCCTCAGGTTCATTCATTTAGCCATCTACTTTGTGAATATACGTCATGTATTTAAACATTTTCCTCTTGGGTTTTAAGCTATTTCCAAATTTTTCACTCTTACAAACAATGTTGCCCTCTGACATTCTTGTACCTATCACCTTGGACCTATGAGTGGCAGCTTTTCTAGGGGATTTCTGGGGATCTTTAGTTTTACTAGATGTAGCCAAACTGCTCTCTCAAATGGGTTATATTCACACAGCAATTAGCATTCATGTTATTCCTTAACCTTACCCACACTTGGTTCCATCACACTTTTATATGTGAGGCATGGGTATCTTCCACTCTTCTGGATGGACTCCACTTCTGATTTCTCCAGGTACATCTGGGAATCATCCTCTCCAAAGCTAGCCATCTTCCCGGAGTGTGGCCACTAAGTCAAACTGGGTGCACACTTCTCATGGAACCCTTGTCCTAGTTTCTTGGAATCCACCTCTGCTGCCCTCTCTTCCCCTGACCTTGAAGGAACTCCTTTCTCTGCTATCATTGCTCATCGTTCTAGGATACCCAACATCATGAGTATGTGCGTTTTGGCTTTATTAAAGACCAGGAGAACTGATAGCTCTTCAGGCAAAAATCCGTGAAACAAAGAAGTGTGAAAAGCCTGCTTACTTTGTGGGATTAGTGGGGGTTGGAGGTGGCAAGGACAGTTAGGAAAAATCCAAAGAGCGAAACTCAAATTGATATCCCCAAAACTATCCTACGCATGTGAATGGTACCATTCTTGTTGTCATTGAGACTCAAACCCTACGTAATGTACTGATACCCATTCATTATAGTTTTCACACCCAGCCATCATGTTCTGTCAATTCTTTATTAAAAATCTCTTTCATAGTCTACATCTATCTTACAGTTAGCTCCTGGCTCCCATCTCCTTCTTTCCTAATCCGCTCCGCCCACCCCTAATCCTTTCTGCAAATGAGCACCAAGGTAATTTTCTTAGAAGAATGTTTCTTAAACATTTCAGTGTTCTGCTTATAGGCCATTCAAGGTTCCCTATTGCCTGTAAGACAAGGTTCATGTTACTTAACCTGGCAGTCAAGGCCCTTTTCGATCTAGTTCTACCTAGACATAACTCCATTTCCTTTCTATATAATGAACCCTCTGCTCCCGCCACGCTCATCTCCTTCCTCTTCCAAATAGCTCTGTCACTTTCAGCTGCTTGTCCTCCTTGATCGACACTTCTCTTCTTCGTGGCTTTGCCCCAGGCCTTTCTATTCTGCCAGGCCACCACTATCTTTTCCCTTTTGGAACTCAGGCCGTTTATTATATCCATGCCAAACATTTGGGCAGTCCAATCCAGCTTGCTTTATGAAAGTTTTATTTTGTTATTTAACTTTTCACATGTGCATTTATGTTATTCTCTCCATTAACAGAATTGCTTTCCTACATATGCTGCAGACTTTAATCTCTTCAGCTGCTCAAACCGAACAGCTAATTGTGTTCAAATAATTTTGGAAAAGCCTACATACCATGCCCCTCTCGAAAGAAGATTTACATTGTACATTAGCAGTAGTAAAAGACCTTAAAAGTCCTGTACCAATGAAACTGCTTAATTTCTGCTTAATTTCTTTATGTTATGATTCTTAATTATCGAGAAAAGCTTTTTTGTCTCGTAACAATTTAAATATTTCTCAGAGTATAGTGCCCCTCAGAGGAGCCTTTGGGAAGCATGGAATTAGATTATAAACTCCTTACCTATCATTGTAATTCTACCATGGCACCTAGCCCAGTGCCCCAGCACTTAGGTCCTTGGGAATTATTTGAGAATTTGGTGAATAATGTTTTACTCACTTACTGTTACAGAACTCTTTTAAGAGTTTCTTTCTGTGCAGTCTTGAGAATGCTATAAAACAAATAAGCCTACTTCCATTTCTTATTAAATTTGTTGGCAGTAGACTCTGAAACTAATGGGATTTCTGAGTCCTCTGTGTTTCTGTGCCTGCCTAAGAAAGATAGTCTGTGCTCCTCCATAGGGGGGGCATAACAAGTTCAGAAAATTTTCCACCTCCGGTACACCAGATCCAAGCTTCGCTCATTGTTGTTTAAATGTCTGCCTTATCATTTTATTTCACTTAGAGAAATGAGTCAGAGAGAAGCTCAGGAGCTGTCTGTACTCTCGCAAAGGAACTGACCCAGAACTTCTACACAGATGAGTCCTATTTTGAGGTCTAATTTTTTTTACATGTGTGGGTTTGGATGTACTTTCACCAGCATGTTGGACAGAAAAGCTAATGATTTGAATCTGAATCTAAGATAGCAAAAGAAAAGTAACTACAATTATTTTAATAGCCAAAGTTATGGTAGAGTTACTAGTAATTTGAAGCCAAAGTTTGATTTTGGGATTCAAAAGTAATAGGAGATTTTAGAGAGGATTGACAATAAGTAAGCAATTTTTTTTTTTTTTTAGCTAGGACTTTTTTCTTAAATTGCTTTTAATAGGTAATATAAATGTAAATAACATGTACTATATATTATAGTATACATATTATTACATTATATAATATATATTACATTTATCCTATATGTGTGTATATATATATTACAAAAATTCAGATATAGCAAAAAGCTAACTCGTTTCCATCTCTGTTTCCCACTCAGCCAGCCATCTCCAGGGGCACCTCTTTTTAAAATATGCTTTTCAAAACTTCTAGAGCTAGTCTATGAATATATAAGTGTATATGTATGCAATCTCAAATGTTCTTGACCTTGCCTCTTCCACTTAACACATATTAGAGATGCGTCCTTTTCAGCACGTAGAGAGCTGCCTCTTTCTAACCGTTCAGCGTTCTCGCTCTTTGGGAGCACCATCATTTATTTTACTTCCGTATTGATGGATATGCAGTTTATTTCAAATCTTTTGCTATGATAAGTGATGCTATAGTGAATAGTCTTATATATATGTCCTTTCACAAATGTGTGAATAAAATCTTGTAATTAATTCTTAGATTTTGAAATTTTGGGACCAAGAGGCAAGTACACATTTTTAATTTTAATGGATCCTGCTTATTTGCTCTCCTTAGCAGTCATGTCAATTTAGAATTCCACTGCCAACGTATGATAGTGCTATTTTCTAATACCTTTGTTTACACAGCATATTATCCAATTTTTTTTTTAGACTTTTCCCAATATTATAGGTGAAAAACATGGTCACAATCTGGATTTCTCACAGAAGTTAAATAAAGTGAAGCATTTTTGTAGGTGAAAAACCTGTAATATTTCCTTTTCTATGAAGTGTTCATATTATTTGTTCATGTTCCTTTGGAATATTGTCTCATTATTGATTCATGAGAACCCTTTATATACTGTCTGTTGTATGTATTGAAATAATTGACTTTGATGCCAGAGCTAGTTCCTGAAAGAGATATTAGATCATATCTTTTCCAATGTGTCATTCTCTTCGACCCTGACTTTTTCTAGATAAGTTACAGACTACTTCAGAGAAGATTGGTTTCCTTCCTTCTTCTTCAAGCTTTATACAATTTTCCCCACCAAAACAAGACCACACTTACATATCAGTACATTCTGTATATTTCTAAACTTAGCCAGTGATTTAATAGATTTTTTTTGGAAGCAGTGTACTCTCATGACTTGTTTACATTCTAGCAGAAGTAGGCTGCTTCTCTGCCATGGCTGGTGAGATTTATTTATGATGGAAAGAACAGCCTTCCCATTCCTTTTAAATCAGAGGTTACGAATTGACCAGCAAAGGGCCAAATGAAGCCACAACGTGTTTTACTTGGCCAACACGGTATTTAAAAAAAGTTTGAATTAGTTACCCACATTAAAGACAGTGGGTAATTTTACAGGAATATCTAGATTTCTGATTTCTCTTGAAAAAGCACAAGATCTGGGAACACTGCGTTTCCACATGCCAACAATTGACTGGAGCTCGTGGGTATCTGCTTCTTTCATAGACCATTGTGCTTTTGTATTCTTGAACCAAGCCTGCTTCACTATTTATGTCACCTGCCCAGCTCCTGGAGGTGTTTACCTTGTAACCTCTGATTGTTTGTTCCCAGAGTTTTTCCTCCCCTCAATCAGAAGGGAAAAAATCCCTCTCAAGTGTTTTCTCTCCCTCAGCCTCAGGTCTTTTTTACTTCCCCACCCTAGATCTTCCCTTCTTTGAAAAACTATTTCCCCAAATCCCATGGAGAATTTACTTGCACTTCGCATCAAGCCCTCATGTTTCCCCTTTCAGCATTTCTCTTAGCAATGCAGTCTGTTTCCTAGGATGCCTTCCAAAAGAATTTGGGAAGATAAAAGACTGCTCTACTAGGGCATGCGTTTTTTAAAACACAGTTAAACAGACTTTAACAAAGTTTTGAGAAAGATGAATAATAGCATATTTCTGAGGCTTCCTTTGGGTACTAACGGATGCTTTAAAACAAAATATTTTCTAGAACGGTGTATATTGACCCAGGATTGGTTGGCTCCTCTCCACCCCTACGGCTTTTCATGGTTCTAGTTCTTGTCAGCTTCCACCTGAACTACTGCCTCAACTTCATAACTAGCCTCCCTGCTGCCAGTCTCTACAATTCAGTTCTTCAGACATAATTTCCTAAAGCGTGAATTTGTTTCATCGACCCCCACCTCTCTTAAAAACCTCCAATCTCTCCTGTTGCCTAAATGTGTCATTGTCAACAAGGCTCCTGAGGTCCTATATAATTGGGCCTTAGGACTTCATTTCAACTAACTCATTTACCTCACAACCCAGTTACATCAGACTCTTTGCTAGTTCCTAAGCGCTCTTTGCTGGTCCCCAATGATGATGCAAATGATGCTCCTTTTCATTGAAAAAGCCTTTTCTTGCTCTTTTATATTGAATGTTCCTATTCATACTTCAAGATCCAAGGCAATATCGCTTCCTCTGTGAGGTCTTCCGTTTTCTCCTGCTTGGTCTTACCCTCTTTTTTATTTCTATAATACTTGTTACAATTATCTAAGGTTCTTTTCCCCTCATTAGACTGTGAGCTCTTCTAAGGTATGAAACGCATCTTATTTATCTTTATGTTTCCCAGACCAAACACAGTATTTGATGTATAGTGGGCATTCATTGAATGTTTGGTGAAGGAAAGAAGGAATCATTAACACTTTAACTTGTGTTAATTAGCCAGTATGTCATTTGGTACCTTCTAGAAAATATGTCATCCTCCCTTTGTAGCCAGTGGTACCTTCCTAATGGTCAAATCCATTAAGTCACTATTTTTAATGGTTTTCAGTGACCTCAAAGATAAAATTTTACATAATTCCTCCATATGGTCTATGCTGTGCTTCATGAACTGAGTCCTTGCTTACTAGTCTAGCTTTAGCTATTGTCAACCTCCCTGAAAGAACTCTGCTCTTTAGATCTGAGGCTCAGCATTTGCTCTTCACTCTGCCTAGAAGGTCTCCCACACCCCTTGCTTCTTCTTCATGCCTGGCCACGCAGGACAGAATGGAGAAGGCTTCCCTGACTTCGCCTGCTTTGGACTGGGTTAGGTGCCCTCCCTGCTGCCCCATGTACCCCCACAGCACTTATATTGTGATCTCTGTCTCTTCAGCTGTCCCAGCCCTACCCTCACTCTGAGATCTTCTCTAACAAGAACTGTCTTTTTCCAATGGTGGGAATATAGTCTCTAGCACACATTAGATACTTAATAAATGTCTGAGGAATAAAAAAAAAGTATGCTAAAGGGTAAGTAATCTGATGTATATAATTCACAAGACTATGAGGATGTTTAACCCTCTTATTTGCATTTAAAGAAATGTTTTTTTAATTAATATTTGTCAGAGGGTGAGAGAGGCGGAGGCAGACAGGCAAAAAAAGTTAAATCATTTCTTCTATTAAAATAAATAAAAAAAATAAAAGAGAGTAAAAAATAATATGCAAAAAATAAATAATAAAATTACTAATGCAAAAAAACCCCATAAAATAATATTTGTAATAGTCAGCATAGTCAGAAAAATAGAAACCACGCTAGGTATTTCCAACAGAGGAGATTTAACAAAGGGAATTGTTAGAAGCCTGGAAGAGCAAAATGGAAAGTTGAGTTACTGTTAATTGCAGGAAGAAGCTGAGGTAAACCAGTTACCTCCCTAGGGATACTTGTGCTAACAGATAAGCATTCAATAGCAAGTAATGTGGACGCACTCTGCCTTTGCTGTATTTTTAGACATCAAAGTGATATTAATAACAGTGAGTGTTGATAGAATGTATATGGGGAGCTCCAGACCAAAGAGCTGGAGACATCATTTAATCTGGGGTAGTGGTACCCAAAGTGTGCCCTGCAGACTAGCAATATCAGAATTACCTAAAAACATTTAGATTATTCCCGTCCCAAACCTACTGAATCAGAATTAAGTGGTGGAGGACAGAGATGAGAAGAAGGAATCTATATTTTTAAAAAACTCTCCTGGTGACTTTTATGCATACTAAAGTTTGGGAAGCCCTTCTAAGAAGGTCTGCATGGCCTAGATAAGGAAATAACATTTACTCTGAGACTGGAAAAATGAGTATGAGTAGGTAAGATGCAAGAGGGATGGGGGAAAAATATTATCCCAGGACAAAATAACAGTATGTACCAAGATCTAGAAGTCCAAAAAAGCCAGATTTAGCAGAAACCTGTAAATAGTATGTGGGAAGCAGAAAGGTTAGTGATGAAGAATTGAAGAAGAAACAAAGAAATTAGAAGGGGGTAGAATTGGCCTCTATAAATTAGGATAAAAATAAGGTGAGGTTGAAATAATAAGATTAACTTTAAGTGACAAATCTTACACAAATGTTACAGTAGCCTGGTTGTAAAAGCAACTTTATCATTTATAGAGGATGGAAATCAGTGAAGCTTCTTTAAAGAAAATGAGGACCCAAATTAAGCCCTAGTGAACATTTGCTGTTGTCTGAGAGGAAATGCCAACCAACCTCACTCCTATTCCCCCCACCCCTCCAGAAGGAGAAATGCTGAATCTAAATAATTTAGTCCAGTCTAAAGTTCTCTCTGGCTTTTCAAGGGAGCATCTGTTAATAAGTGGCCTTGCTCCTTTTCCCATGCTGTCTGGTGCCTAGGTGGAAAGTCTGTTCTGCACAAAGATGGGGTTCAGTTGACTTGTCAGTGAGAAAACAGGTCTCAATGAGAATTCCAGCCACATCATCCCTGAGATAGTATATGTGCCTGATTTAATAGATGCATGATTATTAGAGCTGATATGCCTGCAGTTCATACTGGGAAATGAAATGGAACTGTGACCAGAAGGATCCACACCTATCCATGATAATTGGATTTTTTTTTTCTTAAAGATTGAATGGTAATGGACATCTCTGACTGTCTAGTGGTGATACTTCAGACCAAAAAAATAAAATAAAATAAAATAGACATAGGATCTTGCATGGGAGGAAGAATGAATCCAGTAATGAAACCTCTCCCTAAATAAAGATGAGGTTTTTCTAGGGGTGATGGGTAAAGATTTAGACAAGATCTAAGGAAGAAAATGCTTGGATAGGGCTAAAACCTGAGGACAAGTTAGCTAAGTCAGCAGTGGGAGGGAACCAGAGAGACCACCTTATCCTAGAGAAAGACTTGTCTTCAGGTACCTCCCTTAAAATTGTGAGACCTGTACTAAATGGAGGGGTCAATGTCAGAATGGAATTATAATAAAGGAGGGGATCCTTAGCTGTAATTCTCTTCTGAAACGTACTCACTGTTCGGTACATTTGTATGTTTATGTCTGCAAAGCCTGGTGTGGAGACTGAAAAGGCATTGCCCACCTATTTCCTCACTGGATCCAGAGGAGAGAGTGCATAGTTTTACATCGCTTTACCCAATGGATTCTGACAGAAAGTTTTGAATAAACCATACGATGGAAAAGAAATTCCTGGCAGAGCTAGTAGAAGTTGCACTCCAGAGTGGGCAAACTCAAGGAAAGTGTAAAACCAAACCTTTCTTACCAAATTCTAAGCTACTTCGGAAAGACAATAGGGAGGCTGGACATTCTGGTAACAACTGATTGCCTTGTCTCTAAGAAAAAGACTCATGATACCAAGACCAACGCAGATCACATAATCCCAGAGCCTTGGGGCTTGTGTTAGCACCTCACATTTCCTCTTAGGCGCCTACTGGCTAGCCAAGTGGTCAGCACTTGTAGCTGAGCTCTCTGTGTGCCCAGGGCAGGAAAGCATCTTAGACTCTGTAAAGGTACAGAAGGAGAAGACTTAGGTACTGTGGGAAACCTGTCACAGGCCTGGTGGTTTGTGGCTGTTTTGTTTTTAATTGTGACTTTCCCTGGGGCAGTCCCCTTGGTAGATTCCAGAATCCGCTCATTTTTTTTATTGCTTCCCCCCTCCCCCACCAAGGGCAGATTCTCTACCCCCAAATGGAGTTGTCAGGACATTCCATTAACTTTAAATTTCAGATAAACAATGAATAATTTTTTAGTATAAGTGAGTCCCAAATATTGCAAAGATTTTAAATTTAACAAAGCATCCCGTACTTTTGTTTGCTAAACCCTACCTGCAAGGGACTCTCTAAGGCAACAGATAGATATCTGATTCCTGTGAGAGTTGGTTTTGGTTCTTTCTTCTACTTTGAGATTGCCCAGTGATCACTAATTGTATTACATATGAACACTTTCCGCATGGTGTTTAAGAAAATGGGAGAGAAATAAGTGATTATTTCTCAAGTCTATTAGCACATTTTTTTGTTCTTACCTCATATGGCAGCAGTTCAGTAAGGAAATTTAAAAAAGAAAGATAGGATTGAAACTCCCCTAGCCTTAACTCTACAGTATTGAGATGTAAACTAAAAGTAAACAAGGAGGGTACAGATGGTACCAAGGTGATATGATCTGAAACTGTCAAAAGAAGATTGTTTTACAACCACCTATCACCACAAATCCCTTTGTTGGTTAGTTGTGAGTGGGCTTTTTATAGCACTAGTACTGTACTTTCATTTTGAGAAAGCAAACTTGCCCTTAGCCAAAGTGAGAATTAGATACATTACTTCCCTCACATCAGATTATTAATAACTGAAACTCTCCGCCTGGAGATTTTTGAAACTTCGATGAGTAAAAAGCTGGAGAAACAGTTACTTAAGTGCTGCAAGCAATTTTCTACCTTATAGGAAGTGGAGATTTCAATAATCCTTTCATAGTAGAATCTCCCTTTATTAGAACCACTAGCCAGAATCTTTATTTACGCAAAAGTAAAGCAAGTATCTACCTACTGCTTTTTGTTGAAAAGTGTAAAGTTACTGTTAACCTGAATGTTGTTTAGACTGGAAGTTCATTGTTCTGCCTGGAACTACAAATTGTTGTGTTTGCCCAAATCAGAGCTGCTTCTCTGCATACTCTTTTGTTCTGAGAACTGCTTACAGAAGCTGAGGATCTGGGTAGAGAAAACAGAAAAATAAATCTCATGCTGGGGGAATCGGACGGAGTTTGGGTCAGCTCAGCCCATACTGGGCCATTGCTGTCCCAAGCACACTGTTATTTAAGACCGAATTATACAGAATGTACTGATAATGGACTCAGTTAATGATGTAATTGTCAAGTTGAGCCATGTAGGGCAAGGCCACCCCCTAGTGGTGGGGGTTGGGGCTGCTCCTTAAGGAAGGAGAAATTCCCACTGTCATTCCAGGGACAGTTACATCAGGATTAGGGTTAAATCTCAAATGGGCGGTTTACACACACAAGAGGTTTTCTCTTTCTAAAAGGAAGTATAGAAAAAAGCAATCAGAGCTGTTAGGGTCGCTCCTTGGTTCCTAAGGATTCAGGCTTCCTTCTATTTTTCTGTTTAATTGGCCTTAATTAACAGCTTTTGTTCTCAGAGTCACAGGATGGCTACTGGAATTTACATCTACATTGCATCCTGGAAGGAGGAAAAATAGTGTGAGTATACATGTTTTAGGGTGAGGTCTCCCAGCTGATTCTCCTTTAAACAGCCTTTCTGAAGTCCCCCTAACACTTCCAAAGCTGGCTGAGGGGGTTGAGAAATAGTCTTTTACCTGGGCACTTTGCCACCTTACCTAAATGGGGACTTTATGACTAAGGAGGTGGGAGAATGAATACTGGGGGCAGTAGTAGTCTCTGCTCCCTGGGAAGCAGCCTGAACCCAAAGGGACAGAGAAATCCTTTCTCTCCAAAAACCATTTGGCGGTTGGGCCTGAATTTTCTGGTGGTGGATATGAGCTGGACTAGCCACATGGAGCCAAGGCCAGGTACCAAGAACACTGAGAATGGTTCTGTGAGATGTGCTTCAGGAATCTGCCTCTGCTAACAGTTGAGGTTACTCTCAAGGCTGAAATTTCCTTCCATTATCCTTAAACTTGCCTTGAAGTTTCGTTACTCTTCTGTGAGGTGGGAGGTATTCATAGCTGGAACTGAGTGGTGGTAGTAGGAAGGCTGTCTCCTTTCCCAAAACTGGAAGGGTGGCATCTGTCACCTGGCAGACATTGGCTGCTCAGAGCTGCCAGAGGCCATCGGAGCCCCCTGAGATATTTGGTTGAGGCAGTGGCTTGTGGCTTGGCTGCTTGAGCAGCGGCCCTCTGGAGAAAAACATGAGCGGGTTAGATATATTCCTAAACTCACTTTAGAATGACCACTCTAGTTCACCCTGGACTGAAGGTTTTCCAGGCCCACAAGACTTTCAGAGCTAAAACCAGGAAAGTTCTGGGTAAAGTGGAAAGAATTGATCACCTTATTAACAGATGTAAGAAAGCATCTTGAAGAAAACTTCAGAATTTGCCTGGGTACACTTGGGAGCCCAAGGCTAAGTGCCTGCAATGTGGAACTGGGAGCTCAGAGTCACTGGGGGTTGTTTGTTTGTTTGTTTGTTTTCTTTAACAGATATTATTTCTTAGAGCAATTTTAGGTTCACAGTGAAATTGAAAGGAAGGTACAGAGATTTCCCATATACCTTCTCCTCCAACTCATGCATAGCCTTCCCCATTACTAAGATCCCACCAGAAGGAATATTTGTTACAGATGATGAACCTATACTGACACATAATCACTCAAAGTCCATAGTTTACTGTTAACTTGGTGCTGTATATTCCATGATTCGGGCAAATGCATAATCATATAATGTCACATAAAATAGTGTCACTGCCCTAAAAATCCTCTGTGCTGACTGACTCTCCCCAACCCCTGGAAATCACTGATCTCTTTTAACTGTATTCATAGTTTTGCCTTTTCCAGAATGTCATGTAGTTGGAATCATATGGTAGGTAGCCTTTAATGATGCCCGAGTTTTATAATTCCACAAACTCTATCCCTTTGTATAATTTACCCTTTTGTACATTGTTTCTGCACTAGAGCATAGAAGAAGAAAAATTAAACAGGTCAAAGCCAATATGGCATAAATGAATAAATCAATGAAAGAATAAATGGAGTACAAATCCCATATAGACCTTCCAGAATAACATATACAGACCTTCCAGAATCCAACCTGTGCTTTTCCTTCAACCTCATCACTATACCTGTTACACCTTGCTAGGTCACCTCTCCTTCTCTGTCATGTCCTGAATGCATCACGTTATTTGCAATGCCTTTTCTTGGAATTCCTTTCCCTCCTTTATGCGCCTGGTGAACGCCAACACTTCCATCAAGTCACAAGCTTAGGATTCATCTGTGTGGTGCCTTCCCTGGCCCTCCAAAGGCAAAGTGGAGGACTCCCTCCCTCTAGCCACCTGTGCCCTCTCTCACATCCCTACCACACTGAGTCCCACTGGCAATTGGGTATAGGTCTGCCTCTCCCACAGGTTACTGCCTCTCCTACTGGTTAATAAGCTCCCTGAGACTAGGAAGCCCTTATCATGTAGCAAAACTCCAAACGCATGACACACAAAATAGATGCTTTATTAATGTTGGTTTAAAGAGTCGATCAATGTGCGTGCATATATTTACTATGTTTATATTTACTGTATTTTTCTTTTTAGGATATTGGAATATTGAATGCAATTCTCAGTTATAACCACTCTCTTCAGATTTTTTTTGTTAAAATATCTAAGTGGTTTAACTTGAGACTTTCTACATACACACACACAAAAGGATTCATTGAAAACACTGCCGCTGTGAATAACTAAAATTTATAAGCATAAAAAAAGAATTCATTAGCAATATTATTATTGAGAATAACTAAATCTAAAGCATGAGATGAACTATGCCATGCTTCCCTAATAGTTAACTTAAGAAGACATGTACAACAAACTTTGAATATTTTATAGTGTATTTAGATAAAAACTTGTGGTTGCTTCTCTTTCTGGAATTAGAAAAGTTTTGGCTGAAGCATTAGATAAAACTTCTACCTTGGAAAAGTAGGGGAGCCCATGCGTGGCTCATTAGGGAACAGTCTCAAGTGAACAGGGAAGGAGATTCTGAGATGGAAATGAGCCTGTAGAGCATCTTGGAGGGAATACTTCTGGAGTCAACATCTCTGGAAGGGAGGTTAAGGAAATAGGATTGGGCAGGGTGACAGGTTAAGCCTCAGTACAGACACCTCAGAAGACTTAGCTGACTTTGTGGGGAGTTCTAAAGACAAGATAACTCTAGAGCTGTCCTGAATTGGGGTGAAAGGGTTAGACCTTTGTATCCCTGCATCGTTCAGTCACTGCGCCAGGCTGTCCTGGGAAGGGGTGTGACTGAGCGAGGCAGCTCAGCCAGGGCAACTCCAGAGAGGACTGACACTTGAGGACAGTGTGAGGGTAGCTGGGGAATAAGTCCCGCTCATATCTCTGATGGCAGTCTGGGGAGCTCATCATAGCATCCACAAAGTGAGCACAACAGTCTCTTCCAAGCATATACCTCCATACAGATCCCATTTGAAGCCTCTTTCATTATCCTGGCTTTAAACCAATCACTGGCTTGACCTATGAGCCACACCAATTGTCTCCACGAGCAATTCATCTATGCTTAGGGATTAAGCACATTCTTCAATCCCTAACTCTTCTAGCTGTTCCTGCTGGCTACTGCACAGATTGAGGCAGTCCAAAATCACCAACATCTCAAAAAGTTTTGCAAAATTTCTGCTGCCACCTTAACCAAAGGAAAGCTTCTCTTCATCTGTGCCAGGTCTTCATCAAGCTCGCTATCAATGAGGGATTTGTCTCTGTTTGAGCTGTCTCTGGCTGTGGTGGGACAGGATGCCTCCAGGGTAAATAGCCTCTTTTAGGTTGAATTTCGGTTCAGCATTATTGAACATCTACTCCTTCAGTAGTGGAAACCATACTTGATTTTTCTGTTTAACCACTTCATGCCCACTGTATGGTTACCCTGGAAACAGCCTGGCCCTATTGAGAAACAGCTGTACAAATTCAGTGTGTGCTTGTTGGGTCTCTTGTGGGAGATGTTGAGCTAAATCTTCATGTTCCAGAGGATGGTACTAGAACCCCAATTTCTTTCTATGGAGACAATAATAATGCCTGGTATTTATTACAAGGCACTTTACACATAATAATTTACTTAATTTTTACAACTATCTTATGCAGAAATGCCATTATTTTTTCATGATTTACATATAACAAGACCAAGGCACAGACAGTTGAAGACACTTGCCCAAGGTCACATGAAGTAAAAATGGTAGAACTAGTACTGAACCCCAGACAGTCTGACTGCAGGGTTCAGGCTCTTAATAACTATATCATACTGTTTGTCAAGGTCCAGGGTTTCTTAAAACTCAGGGTTCCAGGGAGTGAGCCCTTGTCAGCAAGGAATATTTGCTTGGAACCTGTCATACTCAGGAACTACTCAGGAACTACCTTTACAAGCCAGAAAAATTAATTAAGTGTGAGTGAATTCAGGGAGGGGGATTCTCCGTAAAAATTGAAGCTGGTATATAACATGTGTGGACTTTGGTATTTTTAGCATGGGACAACTTATGAGGACCTGGTGTGAATATGTATTGTGATTTTATGAAGCAATAAGGTAGTAAAACATATTTAGATTTGGAGAGATAGCCACCAGTACTTGTGGGTGTGGTGGGGTGGGGCAATAAGAGGGGAATTGTCCCCTACTAACTTAGAACCTCCTTGTGTCTCTCCCTGCCAAGATGCGCAGACATGTAGCTACACTCACCACCCTTACCACTTCTGTTTGCACAGGAAGCCTAACTGCTTCAGAGAGTCTCCAAGTTATAAGATGGCTTCTTCTTTATTAAACAGCCTGCTGAGAATCAGGGACAACTTATAAGCCTGATCTAAATGTTAGATGAATGGCTCCTTCATCTTCAGGTGTGACAATTTGATGGACTTTCTCCATACCATATTACCTGGTAAATGAGGCTGGAAGGAAGTTTGGTGCCACACTTCTTTGACAGGAATACTAACCTGTCATGTCGGCTCCAGCATTAGGAAACAAATAGCTACAATGAGGCCATCAACCAAGCTTAGCAAGTCCTGCACAGTGATGAAATGTGCTTGCTTGCAACAGGCAGGGTCTGGAGGTGATTTGGGCCTGACAGCCTGTCCTCCAAGCTGCATTTTTCATGTGTCAGAAAAATGAACACCATGTCCACTGCACATGGTTTTAGCAATTAGACCTTTATTAATACCGCAGAGCAGCTGGAACTAGAAATAGTCTCAAGTGCTCACATTCTTTCAACATACAAATTTCCAGAGTGGTGGCAGCTGCTGAAGCCAGGTTTATTTATCTTGGGCCAAAATTCTCATACTCTTGACCCCATGTTTTGGGCCTGGACTTTGTGGCTCTGACAAAATATTTCTGCAACGCTGCACTTTGGGAAATCAAACCCTCCTCATTAGAGTGTCTTCTTCCCAGGTTCCTTGTCCCCTCCATTATCACTGGTTTGGGATTTAGAAAGGAACTTCCCTTCCTGTATTTGGGGTTTTGTTGTGATTCGTAACTCTCCTACTGCTGTCTACCCTCCCCCTCGAGGTTTCTCCCTGTATACTGGTGCTGGCCTGGACTTCACATAAAGACTAAAATTGGTCTAATGTAACTGCCTACCCTGTGAGAACCCCTCTGTGCCTTCTGCCTCAATTTCTCCTAGGCATGCCCTCCCTAAGTTGTGGAGTGACTGATTTCCATTATAGGACGACTCTGGGTAATTGTAAATTCTTCCTTGTATTCAAGTTAGATCTACTCCTTCATCTGGCCTATCAGTCCTAATCCAATTTATGTTCACGGCACTGAATGAAACATTTATTTCTAGACGGACATACCTGTTGAGCGTCCTGGTCAATCCAGACCATTCATTTTCCCATATTGCTCTAGAAAAAGAGGGGAGGGGTTTGTAAAATTAACTGGTTCTTCTCCTTATCAAAGGCTGAAGGACAATTTATCCTTCAGGAATGAGGTCCAGTGTCATCTCCTCCAGAATGTCTCCATTTAATTCATTTGTTTTTTTTTTCACTTTTATGAATTCCTCTCATGCTAAGTACTGTTTTGAATTAAATTGCGTCCCCACCCAAAGAAAGATATGTTGGAGTCTTAACCCCTAGTACCTTTGATCATGGCTTTCTTTGGCGATTGTCTCTACAGAGGTAATCAAGTTGAAATGAAGGTTTAGAGGGAGCCCTAATCCAATATGACTGATGTTCTTATTAAAAGGGGACATTTAGGGGAAATGATGTGAAGAGACACAAGGCGAGAGGCCTGGAACAGATCTTTTCCTCACAGACCTCTGAAAGAACCAACCTTGCCTTCACTTTGATTTTAGCCTTTTAGTCACCACGACTGTGAGATGATATATTTCTGTTGTCTAAGCTATCCAGTTTGCAGTACTTTGTATGTCAGTTCTAGGAAGCTAATATAGGTATACCATGAGGCATTTTGTTTTCTACATTTTTTCCTTTAAAAGTTTTTAAATCAGAAAAGTATAAAGAATAAAAAAAGAAAGAAAGAAAACAATGATCTACAGTCTCCCTTCTCAAAAAACTCAGCTCCTGATATTAAATACATATATGTACATATTTATGCAAAATCTGCTTCTTGGAGGTAGGGTATAAACCTTGAGCCAAGAGCAGTGGGAATGTGGTATGGGCAGTGGTGGCAGAATCCCCTGGATCTGATTTAGGTCCCAGAAGAAGAACTGGAAACAAAGGAGGAATTATCAAACAACTAGGCCAGAAACTCTAATGAAAAGATAAAAAATTTTGAAATTATTGACTTAAGAATGTAGTCTCAAAATATATGAACCACAAATGACAAAAATCACAAAAAAAATCTAGAAATCCACTATCATAGTGAGATATTTTAACACAATGCTCAATAATAGCTCAAGCAAAGAAAATAATTAGGAAACATCCAAAAGAGTTCAACAAACAGTTAATAACTTGAACACAGCATTTCCCGTATGTAACAAATAGAGAATATACAATGAACTTATTTTTGAATGACCACATACTTGGTCACAAAGCAAGTATCTAAAAGCAACAAATGAATTAATATCATACAAACCACATTCCCTTTCAAAATGCTATTAAACTGGAAGCAAATTACAAAAATGTAACTAACAAAAAGGAACCTGTTTGGAAATTATAAAAACACTTCTGAATTATTAATGGATCAAAATAGAAATCATAATAGAAATTCAAAAATATCTAATGCTGAATAATGAGGGGGAAACTGCATATCAAAACTGTGAGATGTCGTTGAAGCAGTACTTCAGAGAGAAAATAATAGATACACACATATGTACAAATACATACATCTGAAAAGAAGAAAGTTTGAATAGTAATGAGTACATCTACTATAAGAAGTTAGAAAAAAATTACAGTGTGAGCTCAAGAAGAGACAAAGGAAAAAATATATAGATATGAGCAAATATTAATGAAATAGAAAACAAACAACTGAGATGGCCACCAAAGGTAAAAGATCAGAATAAAATGAAAGATGGTAAAATGAACCATAGTGGGAAACAGAAAGAAGACATAACAAGTATAGATATAACATAAATTTACAAAGTCATGAGAGAACTATGTATGACTTTATTGTAATAACATTGAAATTTTAAATAAAATGGAAACACTTCTAGAAAATACAGCTCAAAAATAGGCATATGGCCTTTTAAATATTAAATACATAATTTAAAATCTATCCACAAAAATGTTGAAACTTCAAAGAGTTTTACAGGTAAGTTATCCCCAACTTTCAAGGAAAATAGAATTCTTATTTTATGTGGTAAGTTCCAGAAAAGAGAAAAAAGAAGAAAACTTTAAAACTCATATGATATTAACATAACCTTAACAACAAAAACTGAAAAAGACATTACAGAAAGAAAATACAGATGAATTTCATTTATATACAAATACATAAAATTTTGAAATCAAACATTAGCAAACTGAATCTAGTAGTGTCAAAAATAACATATTATAACCAAGTTGTGTTACTTGAGAAATGCAAGCTTAACAACAAAAAACCTTTTAATGTAATTTGCTACACACGGTAAAGAAGAAAAATCATGTGATCACCTCAAAAAATATAGAAAATGCATTTGATAAAATTCAATAACCATTCTTAAACAAAATCTCTTTGCATACCGGGAATGAAAAGAATAACTCAATAGTTTATCTACTATTAATCTACAGTGAAAGTTATACTTGACGCGTCTTTAAAATAATTCTACTTAAGTTCAGGAACAAGGAAAGGATGACTCTAAATAAAGTCCTTAATCAACATTGTTTTGTAAGTCCTATCCAATAAGGCAATGACAAGAAGTAATAAAGATTCAAAATAAAAAAATAAAAATATTTATTTGTAGATGCTATGATTATCTATTTTCAAAAATCTAATAGAATAAACAAGCATTATAAGAAATAAGGAAATTAACAAATTGTCTAATTTAAAACTGATTCTTATTTTATTTTTTTCCCCCTCTTTAATCCCCCCACCCACTTCCACCTCTGACCTATGGATGTTGCCATTTCCCCTTAAGAACTAGATCTCTGAATGCAGGGCATCTCCTCCCACACGCTCATAGCATTCACCCGGGGTCAGGCTCACTGGGGGTATGGTCTGTGGCTCCACCTGGGGTGCGAACCCAAGACCTTCTTTGTGTAAAACAGATGTGCTAACTAACCACTACACTGTGGAGCCATCCCTAAAACTGATTTTTAAAAAATGGTTCCTGAAACCCTCATACACTGCTGGTGGGACTATAAATTGATACAGCCATTATGGAAAACAGTATGGTGGTTCCTCAAAACATTAAGAATTGATCTACCATATGATCCAGTAGTCCCTCTACTGGGTATGTACCCCAAAGACTTGAAAAACCATGTCTGAAAAGATATTGCACATCGATGTTCATAGCAGCATTATTCATGGTGCCCAGGACATGGAAGCAACTGAAATGTCCTATGTTGGATGATTGGCTAAAGAAGCTGTGGTATATATATATACAATGGAATATTACTCAGCCATAAGAAGAGATGAAATACTGCCATTTACAACAACATGGATGGACCTCGAGATAATTGTGCTAAGCAAAATAAGCCAGACAGAAAAAGTTGAAAATCATATGATACCACTTATATCTGGGATATAAACCTAAAAGCAGCAAATGAACAGGACAAACAGAGACTCATGGACATGAACTATAGACTAGTGGTTACCAGAGAGTAGGGGTAGGGAGAGGGGGGAGATAGACAGGATAAAGGGGGTCAAATATGGTGACAGAAAGAAATCTAACGATGGGAGATGAACAAGCAGTGTAAATATATATATACCTTACTGTTAAAGTGTACAGCTGAAACTTATTGGATTTCATTAACCAATGTTATCATAAAAATAAATTAATTAATTAATTTAAAAACAATAAAGATAACTATCCATAGAGAAAAAAACAATGGTTCCTGAGCACTTGCAACAAAATTGTTAGAAAATATAATTTTAAAATATATTCTATTTACAGTTGTAACAAGCAATATAAAAGCATCATAATACATCTAATAAAAATATGTAAAATCTTTACAGGAAAAAGTATAAATATATATTAAATAATATAAATGCACCATTTTTCAAGAAGGCCTAAGTAGAGAGATCTGTCACATTTCTGGTTGGGAAGACCCAAAAATGTACAAACAGCAAACTTTTTCCAAATTATTCTATTTAGATGCACACTATCAATCCCAACAGTGTTTCGTTTTGTTTTGTTTTGTTTTAATAGAAATTAGGTAGCAAGTAGCTAATCTTAAAATATCGAAAGAGTAAGAACAAATGAAAGTCAAAACAAATTTCAGTCTATAGTCAACAATACTGTATTGTGTACTTAAAGTTTGCTAAGAGTAAATCTTTACTGTTTTCAACACACACACAAATGGTGACTACGTGTGGTAATAATGTGCTATCATTATTGTGGTAATCATTTCACATTATATACATATATCAAATCATCGTGTTGTATAACTTAAACTTAAAAATGTTATTTGTCAGTTATATCTCAATAAAGCTGGAAAATATACAAAATTGAGGACAAAGAATGAGAGGAATCACTGCACCAACTACTAAATGTAGTTCTTAGCTCTAATAATGTTAAAATAATGTACCATGGAGGACTAGACCAACATGGACTAATGGACCAACAGAATGGTACAGAGAGTCGAGGAGACTGACCCACTCATATATGGGAATTTGTATTTTACAGAAATGGCACTTCTAACACTGGGAAAGGCTGGACTATCCTTATAAGGTACTGAAACATTTAACTTTCTATTTGGAAAAAGATAAAATTAGATCTCTATTTCACCATATAAGCAAAAGTAAATTCCAGATGGACAAAAATTTAAATGTGAAGAGCAAAAATTTAGAATTTTTGGAAAACAATATGGGAGAATATCTTGGATGTAGAGTTATGAACAGATATTTTTTATTAAAATGAACAGATTTACTAAATAAAGAACAAATACCCACAAACCTTAAAAAGATTTACAATTTGACTACATTAAATTTTAAAAGTTTTTCATAACAGAGGATAACATAAACAAAATTAAAAGGCTAGATAAAGTTTGGGAGAAGATATTTGCAATTCAAATAATAATTTCAAAATAAATACGGAACAGTTACAAATGTATATGAAAAGGATAAACTAATTTTTTTAAAAAAGACACAAAGGATTAAAACTCGCTCTCTCTTTCTCTGTTTTTAGCTGGTCTTACCTTTTTGTTGTTATGAATGCTCTAAAGTAAATACGAGAAAATGTTAATCTGTATGGCTGACATATGGCTGTCTGTTTGATTTTCTGTACCTTTCTATGTTTCTATGTGTTTGAAATATTCCTTAATTTTAAGAATTAAAATATAGAAATATTTTTTAAAAGCTGAGAACCAGAATTCAAGTATTTTCTGTCTGAATCTTCTTCAATACAATTCGATATGATAAGCCCCTGTGCACATTCCATGGGAGAGGTATGGGAAATTAGTTGTCAGAGAGATGTGGTCCCAAATTCAAGGACTATATGTCCTAAAGGGGAGGAAGGTAACAATTATTGCTTATCCTTTTTCGGTTTTTGTTTGGTACCTGCCACCAAGGAAAACAAGCTGCAGTTTTTCATTTGAGCTAAATATAAATGTGACAAGAAAAAAATCCATGTGAAGGGCTTCCCCCAGGGCCACGTGCTTGGCTGTCATACCTTCTGATGGCAGTCACAAGTTCTTTCTGACTGCCAAGATGTCGTTAGGCAGTGGTGCCTGTCTTTGTGCACATGGCATGACCGGAGCCACTAGGACTCCAGGCCATTTTACAGACTGCAGGTAGCAGGGTTCTTTTGCAGAGGTCATGTTCTCCCAGGACAACCCTGGATAATTGGTTTATTAGGATAGAAGAGTGAAAAACAGGAGCTCACTATGAAGAAAGTGGTTGCCAAGGGCTGGGGTGGGAGAGGATGAATCAATGGACCACAGAGGGTTGTTAGTGTGCTGAAACTACTCTGTGTGATACTACAATGGTGGATAAATGTCATTCATTATGCATTTATTCAAACCCACAGAATGTGCACCCCAAGAGTGAACTCTAAAGTAAACTATGGTCAATTATGATGTGTCAATGTAGATTCATCAATTATAACAAATGTACCACTCTGGTGGGGGTATGTTAATAATAGGGGAGTCTATGCATGTGTGTGGCAGGGGCATATGGGAAATTTCTGCACCTTCCTCTCAACCTAATATTACTTTAAAAAATAAAGTGCTTTATTAAAAAAGGAGCTCAGAGCCTAGTGGGGAAGACAAACATGAAAATCAAGACATATAGTTCATAAAAGAGGTAGAAACAATATGCTGAAAGAATATGGGGGCAGGAGAAGAAATGAGGTTGCATAAGGTTTCTTAGAACCAATAAAATTTCAGATCAGCCTTATTTTTGGTCAGTGAGTATGTGTCATTTAAACCTTTAGCTGAAGGGTAATATGGTATCATCCCAAGTTGCTATTGACAGAGGATACTTTATGGAGCTGATACAGAAATCCAACAAGTAGATTTCAACCATTACTCCCCTCCTCTCCCCTCCCCATCCACCCCTAGGTTTACAGCAAACCAGAGAATGTGATTCATCATAGACAATACAGTCACCAGGGTAACTGCAAACATAGAATTTAGTGAGTTAGAGGGGTGGAAAGGAAGAAAAAGAGAGAGAAAGATAGGAGACAAAGAATGAGTTCTAGCAATAGCAAGTAAGATGTAAGAATTACCAATGTTTTATAATAAAGGTCTGAATCAAGAAGTAGTTTTCCCAGATGAGACCAGGCTACTTGGGACAATAGCAAATGTATCACCAAAAAAAAAAAAAAAAAAAATCTGGAGACCTTCTCACTTTTAGGTAAACATAAATTACAGATTGAAAGCAGAATGTGTGTCCCCCAGAGTTAGCTATATGATTCTGTAGTAGGCTAAATGAGGGCCTGCAAATATATCCACACCTAATCTCCAGAATCTGTGAACGTCGCCTTATATGGCAAAAGAAACTGCCAGTGTGTGATTAAATTAAGGCTCTTGCGATAGGGAGATCATCTTGGATTATCCAGCTGAGTTCTTAGTGCAATCACCAGTGTCCTTATAAAGGGGAGGCAGAGGGGTATTTGACGTGGAAGATGGACACTGTGACCACTGAAGCCAGATGCTATGTAGCTGGCTTAGACAATGGAGGAAGGGGCTGCTAGCCAAGAAATGTGAAGAACTCAGTTCTAAAAGCTGGAAAAGGAAAGAAACTGGATTCTTCTCTAGAGCCTCCAAAAGGAGCCCAGCTCTGCCAACATCTTGATTTTGACCCAGTAAAACTGATTTTGGGGTTCTGACCCACCAAATTTGTTGTAATTTGTCACAGCGGTCATAGGAAATGAATACTTATTTCTTTAGCTATCTTGATTCAAAAAAAAAAAAAGACTTCTAAGCATTTTGATATAGAGAAGTCGATATTCATTGGATGACAAGAGTCAAGATTCTGGCCCTAAAGAAAGTGAGAGCAAGGGGAGTGATATTCTGGGGTAGATTTTCATGTACGTGGTTAACCAGGAGTGCTCTGGGGGAACACCACTGTACAGGGGTGAGGAAAGCAGGCCTGGCAGAGGGTAAAATTGTACTTTGATGCAGTAGCACGGAGGTCCCAGCCAACCCTCCAGGTAACTCCAGAGATGAGGCAGCCCTGCTGAGATGTCTTGCATTGAGCAAGGAAGGCAATCCTTTGTCCCCCACACTGACCAGTCATCAGATGCAGGCTATTTCCAGGGAAGGGGTTATAATCTTGAGTGAGGCAACAATGTTTATCAAAGGGCAGTCCCTGGGGAGGGACTCAGCTATAAGCCATCAGCAGGCTCTACTCTTGGCAGCCGGGAGGGCATGTGCCTGGGTCCTGAGGCAGGAGTCCAAGCAGCACACACAATATTTGCTCCATGGGAGCAGCTCCCAACACAATTTTATCTGGTTAAGTTCCTGATTACAAATATGTAAGGGAAAGTCTCTTATCGAGCCTGCTCTTGGGCCATTCCTTCAGAGGCACAGTCCAAGTCCTGAGTCTGTATGATTCTTTCAGAAGCCTGCTGAAAGCACCTCAGGGCCACCTTGGGCAAAGAGACTGACATAACTATAAGTGGTTTGGTCTTGGACTGAGTTTTGAAATATTTGGAAAGCCTTCTGAGAAAGCCTCTGCATAAATACCGTAGCCCCTTGTACCATTGGTCAGGATTGTTTTGGCCTGGCTTTCTGGGACTTGCACTGTGCCTTGGCTGATAAATGAAGCCACGTGGAAAACATAGGGAGCCCAGAGGCAGATCTTGTCTCCGCCATCATGCCACACCAGGCACCAGCCGACTCTGGCTTCACGCTCCAACACCAAGGCTCTAGCGCAAAGCAGAGCTGAAGTTAGTTTCCAGTTACTCCGCACTCTGGAGAGCTCCACTGTCAGAAGAACAGCTTTAAACAAGCCACAGGCCTTTGGGTCCCGCCTTTTGTTGTTCTAAATTCTGCTTAAAGGTCTAAGTACTGCATTGAACATAATTTAGTGGTGCTTTCGTGACTTGGAACCATCCAGGGGCTCAGAGGCATGACTGAACTGACGGTGGTATCTGAAGGTCTAGGGCTTTGTCTTTCTTCTGACACCTATTAACGGCGTGACTTTGGGCAAGGCACTGCTCTCTGATTCTGTTGTCCTCCCTTGTAGAATAGAGTTGCATAAAATTATCTCTAAGATTCTAACTTGTGTTCATGCTCAAGGAATCTGTAGTTCTCTTATGGGCAAGGAGGTTGCAAAGAATGACATGCATTTGTACAGATGCTGGCACATCTTAAAATCTGCTTTGTTGGGAACAAATTCCTGCCATCAGATTTCTTTCAAATGGATGAATATATGAATATATCATGCTTATTTGCATTGGCTGCTTGTCCTCAAAATCAGCAGCTTGATATTCACTTGTATCACTAAAATAGACCCCTTTCATCAGCCTGTGAATTTTCCAAGGGCTTGCACATGAGTGGCCATTATACATTTTTTAAATTCACAGGATTATTTTAGAAGTTTAGTAGAATGGTAGAATAGAAAGCCTGCTAACTTATTTGTCAGAATGTTTGCATTGCAGTCCATGCCAACTACTCACCTTGTGACATTGGCAAGCCATTTAATCCCATTGAGCTGCTGATAGGCATGTCGGTCAAGGTCAATCCTGCCTACCTCACGCGGAAACTGCAAATATCAAATGAAATGGAACTCATAAGAGAACTCTGGAACATATAAGGCTTTTCCAAATGAAAGCAATTATTATTATTTTAACACCTTCAAAGCCACACATGGGAATCTATTCTGTCAGTTGCATTTGCTCGGGAAAAGCCTTTCCTTTTAAAAGCAAAGATTTCTAGTCAGTGTTGTCAGAATATAAACAGAGTAAGTACAAAGATTTATTTTGCCAGCTTCTGAGGTTCCCAAGAGAATGATTCCCAGCAGTAAAAGTTGCTCAAACAGTTTGTGAGGTCACCTGCTCTTAGCAACCACGATTGATAGAGAAGAAACTAGCCCAGAATCTACCAGAGGGTTGATGCTCACACCAGGAGCTACAAAGGCAAGGGGCAATCGCTCCTGCAACCTGAGGCCTCTGAGCTCAGCTTCCACACTAGAATAAACAGTTCTGTTAACTCTTTCAGAGCACACATTAGTCAGGAGTCTCTTCTGGGTACAAGGACCACTGCAAATGTGAATCAGTCACAATATAAAATAAAATCACAATCCTTAACAATTTTTTATTTCTACTGTTCAAACCTTATTCATTACGGATTGTAGCAAACTCACAGAACACCTCACTTATTCTATTCCCCTAATTTTATAGAAAACCTTGCAAATGAAAGACACCCCCACAAAATGATATCACTGCCATTAATGCAGCATGCTTCTACTTCTAGAATAAAAAAATTTCAATTCCACTGCTCAGATTATTGAGAAAACAGCATAGCAAGCCAATTGAAAGCTGACTTCCTATTTTCGCTGCTAGCTTAAAAGAATCTAGATAAAGCAACAGTAAAGGAAATTCAAACTGTGCCAAGATTAGAATGACTTACAAAAGCTCTGCTTTTATTTGCTTATTTACTAAGTCTTCATTTTGCTCTTTGCACTTTTGGGAAATGCCGATGCCCCGTGTTGGTGTCTGAGTAGGAACAGGTATGGCAGGTCTGGAGGGGCCAGGCTGACAGCCAGGCTAAATCAGAATAGATTGGCAGGTGGTTTCCTCTCACACAGAGAAAGGAAAATATAGGGGGATGGGCCTGTTGTTATAGAAACCCGAATCTTCCTGGGCACACACAGGTAGGGGCAATAGGTCTTTAGAAATCATAGGACTTGAAACAGTGTCGTAGGATTCAGTGCAGGCTGACAGGCAGATCCACACACAGTGCAGCTGAGCATGACAGCCCTCTTCTGCTCAGCGTTGAATCCCTGTCTTTTCTTCCTTCAGCAGATGTTGGCCGGGAGGTGCACCTTGCTCTCTTTAGCAAGGCAGAGCTTTGCAGGTGCTTGTGATTACAGAGCCAGCAAGGGTTAGGTCTTCTGGGAGGTTCTTAATGGTCCTGATGTCAGTTACTTGTGGGATCCCATTTCTCTTCAGTCGATTAACTAGTTTCATGTAATATAAGGTAAAACATGGATCCACTTGAGTTGCCTTCCTCTGTCCTACTCTAAATTTTACTCTCTCTCTCTCTCTCTCTCTCTTTCTCTCTCTCTCTCTCCCTTTCCCCCTCTCTCAGAGTAACACAAATACCTATAATAACCCAGATAAACACTTTAACATAGACACATAGATACAGACTCACAAACCCACCCTCATCAGCCCTCCCATAAAGACACTCACATTTCTGAGGTTGAGAAGGCTTATACTTCAAAAAATAGAGCTTAGCTGTGTTTGTAAAGATTACAGCTGTCAAAGGGATGTTCATTTTAGAGTAGGGTGGTTTCCAAGCTCATAGGAATTTGTGTTTGTAATGAAACTGCTTTTTCTAAAATAGCTGGGCTGCGTTGGTTATGGTTGTTTGTTTTTTTAAACTTCCCTGAGATTTGTCATGATGCATGATTTCAAAATAACCCTGCCAGCAAACCCAAGGTTAACGCTTGCTCACTCGCTAGTTTTTCCAGAATGTAAGTAAAATGTGTAGCACAACAGACAGGAATAAGCCTGTCTAGGGTAGCCATCCTTAAGGTGAACCCCTACCTGCTCTGTACCCCTGGACCAAGAATCTTGACCTCTGTTGTCAGAAAGATTCTTGCCACCCAGACACCTCAAGTTAGAAATAACAATAGAGTTCTTTAACCCATGACTTTATAAAGACAGAAAAAGGCCAACTGAGAATAATTGACTCCAAGTATGAAATGAGAATTATGTACAGTTGGTTACACAGCTAACCCTAACACATTTCTTTCCCACAAGCCATGAATAATATCATAGTTCTGAAATTAATTTTCACATCCTTTTTACTGAAGACTTGTCTATAGCTGAATGTCTCTATCCAATCCTGTTCAGATCTTTTTTCCTTTCGCTGTCCCAGTTTTCCTATATTTGCTGTGTCCCTTACCATTTAAGTTTTGAACCTGGTTATGTTGATGGAGGAGAGTGACTGCTGTGTATTCACGTAAATCCTTCTCTTTCTCCTGGGCACAGAGGAAAACTCATTTCCTGACCTCGGGAGCAGTGGGAACCATTCACTGAGCCTTGGCCAGTGGAATGTGGACAGAGGTGATAAGCGTCACTTCTATGACCGCATGGAGCACAGCACCTCTTAGCTTCCCTGCTTTGCCCCCATATAATGACCAACTGATCGTGATACAGATGAGAAATAAACCTTTACTGCTTTACTCCAGTGAGATTTGAGGATAGTTTGCTAGAACACTCAAAACAGACTCATTCCTAGATCTAGCTTTGAAGAATCCCTGGTTTCTCTGTCTACTAGAGCTCAAAATTCAGACTTTGAGTAATTTTCTTATTGATTGCATATATAGCCAGAGTCACTCTCATTGGTACAATGCTTATTGTCTGGTGTCCCCACAATGGCTTCTCTGTATTCAATCCTGAGGTTCTTTCTTGTTCTATTCTTTGACGCCCTGAGTTGCATTGCATGGGAGGAATTTGAAGTAGTTTATAGCATTTTGGTTATACAATTTGAAAAAGTGTTCCCCATTTTTCAAAATTCATTCTCCTCTGCTTCTGCCTGGGTAGCAATATAAAACCGTCTCAAACTTACCAATTTCCACCTTGGTGTGTGAGCCACATAAAGTTGTAAGTGAGCATGTAAGACATCAACTTTCCTGGATCTCCCTTGTTTGAAGATACGTTTTACGCCTGAAAGACCTTCTCTGTTCATCTTCAACATCTATGGAGCATCAAGACAAGTTCTGAATAGTGAGGCAGTCATCAGCTATCCACAAACTGAGATCTCTCCTGGACACAGTAGATTCAGGAATAGTTCATTTATTTTCAAGAACTAAAGAGAAAGAACAATATAGATTAGTGGGAAGAATAGAAGATTAGATTATTGATCTGCATCGTATTCTAGACTCTTCCTCTATAACTTGCTGAAGTGACATTGAATGAACTGAAACTTCACTTTGCTTCTATTTCTGTTTTTTCATCTATTGTATGTTGGTAATATTACTTTCTGTGGTTAACCTGATAGGGTTCTTTAGTCATTACAGTACAGAAAAGATATTCTATGTAGAAACATGGGAAAATTACATTTGGGAAAATGTAAGGAATTATTTAAAGAAAACTCACTTATAGTCCAGTAGTTATGCATTAGGGACTGACTAGACCTCTGCCACAAAGGTTGGTCTTTGAAAATGAATGTCATTTTCTTGGGGTTCATTTAACAGTTTTCCCACTTTAACACACACACAAAAGTGTGACACGATGCTTTATGAGTGGGATACGTATTGTCAACATTCTGGCTAACTTGCCAGATTAGAGGTCTTGCCTAGTTCCAATGTCTACTCAACAGTATTGAGTTAAGTTTGCCTGTGTTGAAAACTATCAAAACCATAATTAGAGAACTCCACATCTGGGACTTTGTCCTGTGAGAATATAGATGTGGAAAATGTAACATATTAGAAACTATTCAATATTTGGAATAGCAAAAAATTAGAAACACCTAGATTTGCACTGCAATGGGGATTGGTTAAATCAACTATGGACCAATCATGTACTACCAAAATAAGTATCTACGAATACCAGAACTCTGATATACTAATACAGAACTTTCTGCAAGAAATTTCATTAAACTAAAAGAGCAAATTGCAGAACAGTGTATAAAATTTGATATCTTTTTGTCAAAAAATTTTTAATGTATTTGCTTGTATAGGTACACAATATCTCTGGAAGAATACCAAAATATTGGTATTATTGTTTGCCTCTGGAGAAGAAAATGAATTGGCTAGAAAATAGACTGTAGAGGGGCCATTTGTGTTTTTAAAATTTAAAACTATATAACTATATTAACTCTTCAAAACAAAGTAAAATAAAATCAAAAACAAAATCAGATCTAGTTTGTTTGTTTATTGTTTTTTTTTAGTTGTAAAATATGTATAACATGACATTTGCCATTTTAACCATTTTTAAGTGTGTAGTTCAGTCACATCAAATACATCCAAATTGTTGTGGAACCATTACTACCATCTGTCTCGAAAAATTTAGAAACACCCAGATTTGCACCACAAGGGGCATTGGTTAAACCAACTGTGGACCCTCCATGCACTAGTGTGTCTGCTATCTGGTCATTTGTCATGTTGGGCAATGCCCAAGCCAGTGCTAACAGTAATAAAGCCGACCCCTATGTCTAAATCTCTGTCGGTTCCAAATTTGGAAGCGGGGTACAGAGATGATTTCTCATGACCTGCTTAACCCCCAACAATTTTCATTAAATTGTTAAACTATGACTTTGGTTATCACCTGCTCCTGTAGAATTTCTCCCATTTATTTCAGAGAATCACCTACGCGGTGTCCAATGTCTCATATCTAACAACAATATTTCCTTATTACCATGTCCCTACCATTACTACCCACAGTCCTGAGGGATTTCTGCTCCTTGGCCCATGTGGTTTGTATGCTTTCATTACTCTGGCCTCAAGAAGGGGCTCTGCTCTGCTCTTCTTCACTGCGACCCAAACATGTCCCAGACCTGTTCTTTTTTTTCCTATAAACTTGCTTAGGTTGAACTTGACTCAAGGTTCAGAGAAGCACAGGAAAAGAATTTAGAGCGAATATAAGATATGGTTGCTCTGAATCTGTTGGCCAACACATGGCCTATGGCCTTACAATTGTTTAAATGGGCCTAAAGTTTAAACAATTTGGGGAGCCCTCTTTAACATAAAGAATACAAAATTAAGACAAAATTTAGCATGAAAATAAATATTCATTTAGGCTGAGAAATCACAATGAATTACAAGTTTTAAAATACTGACAAATTCTACAATCATCACAAAATAAAGAAAGATAATATAATATTTTACTAGTTAGCTGCCTAACACATCTTTATAATAGTTTCGTCCTACATTTTGGTTGTGTGGTCTTTGTGTTTCCACTCTATATAACACTTTTGTACTACTTTCTACAGTGAGAATAGGAGGATAACTCAGACCATTTCTCTTGATAGCTTAATCAAAATTTTTAAAAATTAGTTTTGAAACATTTATTTTAGCTTCACAATTAATTATTGGAATAGTTAAAGTAAATTCACTTTAAACTTGATAGTTATATACTTTGGACTAACCAGAACTGTGACAATAGAGCTAGCTGTTCTTTGAAAATGGAACTCATTTTGAGGGATTGACTTGGCAGTTTCCACAACCCGGTACATGTATGGTGGTATGACTTATGACCCGAGAGTGGGGTCCATATCATAGCTTATTCAGGTAGATTTTCAGACTGGAGTTCTTGGTCACTTAGTGCTATGGTCCAAGTCTCTGCCCAGTACTTCTTCGTTCAAATTTTCTGATGTTGAAATATGTCATGGATATGATTAAGCAATCCCACTTCTAGAATTTATCCTACAGGTAGATTCACTCTATATCCAATCTATCAGGAATTCTTGTAGGTTTTTTCTCAAAATTATTCCCCAAATTTAACACCTCTTACCAGTTCCATTGTTCCTCTCTATTTCAAGCTATCATCATTCCCCTCATGAACTACTGCAACAGTCTGTGGTGCTTTGCTACGGTTGGCTTTATTCTTACTTCCCTGTGATCCATGGCCCCATCCCCCAGTATCCAGAATGATCTTTCTAAAGCACAACTCAGCAGCTGCCACTCTCTGAAGCTTAAGACTTCAAATGGTTTAGATCGCACTGAAAATAATACATAGCTCCTTCAGGGTCCCCACAATCTGTCTCTGCCATTTCTCTGGCCTCACCACCTCCAGTCCTCCCCTGGCTCATTATGTTTTAGCTACACTCACTTTCTTTCTGCCACTGAAACATGCTCAGCTTATTCCTAGTGGGGCCTTTGCCTTTGCTGTTCCTCCTGCTTAGAATGTACTTTCCCAGTTCTGCGAGCAGCCTATGTCCTCATCCTGGGGCCTCAGGTTCAATAGCACCTCTCACAAGACCTCTCCCATCACTTTATCTCACATACTACCCTCCCTCCAGGATTTTACCTTTTACACTTCCTTATGGCATTTTTTAGTACCAGGAAATATACAGTTTATGTATTTTCATAAAATTTTCTGTCTTTACTAGAACATTGGCCCTCAAACTGAGAAGAACATATCTCCAGAGGTATATAAACTTTTCTAAGGGTGTGAGGGTATAACCAGTTAGTTTTAAGGGAGTCTTTTTCCAGAGACTTAATTTCCGTATGAATATTTGACCTGCAGAGGAGACATTATGCCAGTTCTCCTTTCCCTATTCCCCTATCACCATTGTGCTTCTCTTTTTTACATGCCACTCATCCATCCTGAATCTTACAACAGGTATAAGAAAGTCTGGGCCTTGGAAACTAACAGCACTTGAAAATAATGGTTTAGTGCAAGTAAATGGCTTTAATGACAGAGTTTAAAAAATCATTTCCCAAGTATTACGATTTCTAATGCTTTGCTTTCAGCAAAATTGAAAGAGGGGCAAATAATCTTTTCATAGATCACTAAAAATTATTTTAACATGGATCTCTATGTAATTTTCTAAATATAACTTAAAAGAAAAATGTATAAAATTATATACATTATATATTATGTAATTATGTAATATATTAATTATAAGAATTTTAAGAACTTAGAATCTAAGAATGCACATATAAATATAAGAATATAACTTAGAATATAATTGAGTTACACTGAGAAAACAAAATTCTTTCCATTTCCACCTAATAGTTATATGCAAAACAAGTATATTAATGTTTATGTTCATAAAAATAAAAATGAGAAACAAAATTGATGTTGGATCCTATCTCATTCTAGCAATAACTAATATTCATCCATGAATATACTGAACTAACTGAAAGAAAACTGTCCTATCTATCTTATTAAGAAGAGACTATTTGATAAAATTTTCTTTTAATATTTATCATAATGTTATGTACTTAGTATAAAAACAGTTATGTTGTTTTAATCAACCATGTATTAATATCTATTGTAATGTTAACTGAATCCAGATGAAAATTGCAATCTACAAAAGTACATTTGCTCAAGGTAAATATCATTAAAAACCTTTCAAATAGAAAAACGTGTTCATTAGGAATTCTATGGAAGAAATGAAATGGAAATATAAGTCAAAGGAAAAAGAAATGAATTAAAATTTGTGACTATTAGAGATGAACTTGTTTATACATTTTAAAAATGGATAATGGATGAAGTGTTACTAGAAATTTTATAGACACTTCCATCTCAATAGAAACAGAAAACCTTTATTAGATATACTTCTAGTGTGCAATTATCAGACATTCAACACACATGTGTTTAGAACCTCCGACTGTAAGCAACCAAGGATTGCCTGTCTATCAGCTTCACGGCATATACTTCAGTGCTAGCCACACAGTTAGTGCTGAAATTCATTAGATCAAAAAAACAAAACAAAACAAAACAAAAAACCTGCGTCTCGGATTGCAGGCAGAAAGTCTCCTTTAAAGCAGAGAGGGATTCTTTCTAAGAAAACTAAATGGAAAGCCCTACTTTTATGGCCCACTCTCCTCATAAAGAAGAGAAAGATTAACGTTCTCTTCTTTGCATATGGCATGGTTTTACGGAATCAAAATAAAAAAGGCTTTAATACACAATGATTATCCATCTAATTACCATAGATATAAGACTTACATCAGCTTCCTAAAGAAATTTTAACTGGTTTATAGCCCCGTACCATTCAGTCACCTAGCAGTACAGCATGTACCTTATTTACCTTGGAGGGGTCCCTTTTGACAAAGCCATCCTGACGGAGCTTCATAACATGACTTGCATTGTTTATCCCACTTTAAAGCTGTTCTCACTGAATTATGCTGTGGTGTTATGCCATCAGTCCACTTTGCAGAATGTTATAAGAAACAGCCCCCATGAAATTCATTAATTCATTGGTATATCTATTGTAAGAATATTACTAAAAGTGTAATTCACTGTTTTACACAGCATCTTCTTTATAAGGAGGCCAAGGTAGAAATTCTTTTCAATTTTTTAAATCAGGAATGGTAATATTTCTCCTGAGCATCTTGCTGAGTTTTAATCTTCTGGGTCCTCTAATTACCATGACTGAGCAAGTTTTCCTGCTCAGTGCTGACTGCTAGGAATTTAGAGTTGAGTTATGGTCCATTGTTAGCAAGTATCCTGAATTCAGGGCAAACAGTTTTGTGGGTGGATGTGTGCGCTCACTTTACTACTAGTCTCATTTTCTTCTCTATGCTCTTTTTTTTTTCTCTCTCCATTTTTTTCATATACCATATTAATCAGGACCCTAAGTTGAGAGTGGCCGTAGATTCAATTTAATTAAGAAAAAAGTGAATGTTATTTCTACTAAATAAAACAAAACAAAACAAAACAGAAATCCAAGATTTAGTACAGGCTCATCAATGACTGGATCTACGAATACAAAAATTCTCATTACCACTTAGTCTCTTTACATTCATCCTTCAGCTTTGCTCTCTTCTCTGTTGCCTGCTTTCTCAGGCTCCTGCCTCCCCACCTGAGGGCTCTGAGCAGCATCACGCTTATGTCATCCTACAGATAGCAGCACCAGAGAAAGAAGACCTTCTCCTTTCCCATAATTCCTGGAGCTGAGTCTCCAAGGGTGACTTGGCCAAGCCACTGAGATGAAGCAGACGGAATTCTAAGATTGGCCAGATGTGGGTTACACACCCTCTAAAACTTGTGATGAGATGGTACCAGTTCCATTTCAGAGATAGTTTCTCCCTCAAAATGGGGAAGAATAAGGGTAAAATGGAGATGGGCAGGCGAAACCAAAAATCAACTGTATCAATTTATATCAAATTTTATTTTTTAAACTGAAGCATGCACACATTCACAAGACCCTTACATCCTTCTTGGAACAAAGTAGGGTAATAATAAATGGGAAATCAAATTGCAATTTTTCAGTGCCTTTCTGAGCATGAATTCAGAGCAAGAGGAATTTGGTGTATGACTCAAATATTTTATGGCTCCAGGCTCTAAAAGCCTGACTTATCTGTCTGCACAATCAGGAATAGACACAGATATGGGTCAGCACTAGAGACTCATTGCAGGTGTTTTCTTCCTGGTCTCTCCTTTTCTAGAGCTACCATTGCCCAACCATCTTGAACCTTCTTGGTTATGGTAATACTATTCACTCCATGCAGCTTTAGACAAGTCAATGGAGACAGAATTCCCCAGCCTTCCTGCTTCAGGCTAAGAAGCCAATCTGTCATTTACCTGTCTGTATATATCTCATCTCATCCATCATGGACTGCCTTTATAGTGTACCTCCCAGAGATTGGGGAGATGCTGAACCTATTAAATATTTACAAGGTGAGGTGGCGGGAGGGGAGGTTGGGCAAAGATTTCCTCTTTTCACAGAATGTTGTGTGGGCGGGGTGTGGTCAGGGGGATAGGTAGCATGCCCTTAGTTGCGGGAAGAGTCAGCCTTTGTTGTCAGATGGTTCACAGCCTCAGGTGGGGAGTGGCAGAGATAAATTTAAAAATTACACTGGGTTGTATACTGTACTCTTTTAATATAAGAAAGTATAACTAAAGCAGTTTCTCTAGAAATCATGCAGAAGGCAGTGTATTTCTCAGGGAGGAACACTTCCTTGGACTCCTACGGAAGGATACTATTTGAGTTGACATTAGCACTTGTAATTCTTTGTTATGATTATATTGGCTGAACCTCCAATGTCACCTGCCTCCTATTCTCTGCATACATACCCCCTCCCCCAGAAGGAAGAGAAGCCAGGGATAATGGGCATCCATCATTGTCAAGTAATGCCAGGACGCTTCATAATTACCCAGAATACGGAGAGGACAAACACTCTTTCAGTTCAATAAGGCCAGAACTGTTATTTGTTTCACAAGAAACAGGACTCAGGTTTTGTTCAGAGAAGGAATAGGAACTTCTCACACAGGCTGCACTGATGTGGGTATTATCAGGAGAAAGCTAATTCTTTGGCTCACAAACAGCATTTGATTTTAGATGATTCAGGCAGAAATTAGGGGCAGCCTGAAATGGAATCTTGCCTTCCTTCCTCGCACCTTCGCTTGTGCTTATTCTGCTGTATCCCCCTCCCCCCTTATCTGTGGGACCGGAACTCATGCTCTTCCAGGCTCCATCTTCCATGCTGGAAGAATAGACAGAACTGGCTGGACAAAGAGTTGGGAAAGAAGGGAGTATTTACAGGAGAGGCCCTGGATGTCCGCAAGAGGTGAGGACTTGCTTTTACGTGATGCAGGGAAATTAGGACAGGGGGCAAAGCTAGAAGGATGACATCTGAATAATCCTCCTCTTCACCTCCACCTTGGCTCCCTGCTTGTTGAGGTCCAGATCTTTGAGGCAATTTACAGAACCTTTTTTTTTTTTTTTAAAGTGCATGGCTTTTTCAATGTCCAATATGTATTTGTTATAGAAAAGTAGGACATCTAGTGATAATCAGCAGCTTCCTCTCTCTCTGTAGGCCACCAGAAAGCCAAGATTGTCTATCGAGACATCAACTCTACTTCTGACAGTTTCTACTTCCAAATAGTTCCCCTAGATTCATGCAATGTAAGGGAGAAGAGGAAAGACCGGCCAGATAAAATAGCAGCTAATCTACCTATCTGGTCCCCACAGTGAATTGAAACTTCCTGAAGTAAAAGTTTATTCTTATTTGTCCTTCTCCTTCTCCCAACCACCCCCATCAAAGTACCTAGACTCAATGTCTTGTCCAGACTAAAACCTTAATATATGATTATTAATATTTTTGCCAAAATAAAGAAAATGATAAATACTTATTGAACATAGGCTCCCAGTTTGCACTATGGTAACAGTGTTAGAGGAGACGGGACTAGGATTGTAGGTGAGAAACACTGCCCTTAAGGAGTTAAAAAAAATGTATAACAAAAATGACAAATCACATAGACACGAAAAGAAAGCTAACAATTCATGTCTTTACAATGAGAAAAATTTAGGTTAAATGCATTCCCAAGGGCACATTGCTGGCAAGTGATGGGATCCGCATTCTAGCCCTAGGACATCAAAGCATTTAGCCAGTGAAGGCAGAGGAAAGGTATTCTGTGCCATTCATCAAACTCCAGGCTCCAGGAAAAAGGTTTCTGAAAAATTAGTGTCAAACCCTGGACTAGGATCTGGGCCTCTAACTTTTGGCTCAAATTATTGTGAGGTCTGGAAATTATTTCCAAAATAAAGTTTGCTTTTTCTTACTGAAAGCTAACTCTTTCTCAGATCTTAATGTGGTTAACAGGTTCTGACGCTGTTATTACTTCTAGACAATCTTTTTGAATATCTCTAAGTCAACAGCTCAATTGTCTCCAGAATCATGAACTAGGGACAGGGGAGGCTTCACACCTTGTTTAGATCTTTTAGAAAGATGACAGCTTAAAATAAACTCTCCCTTTCTTGTGATCCAGTGCTTTACCATTTTTTTTCTTACTGGCGATCCTAAGGAACCCAAAAGTTTGGCTTCTTGTGCACCCTGTGGCAGCGAAGGCCATTAAAACCAGAAGCACAAGTAACTAAAACCCAAGACTCCATTTTTTTAGGACGATGTCTCACAGAGACTTCTGCACTTTGTAGCAGACTTTCTGAGAAGTTTGTCAACCCTGCCCACACCTCCTCCTCAAGAAAAGGAAAATAAATGAGCAGAGAGAAGCTAAGAGACCCTGTGCCTGGACAGCTGGCAAGGGCTGGCTGCCCTGATTCCTGGTGGCTCTCCAGCCCCTGCAGCCAGTCCCCATGGGACCCGTTTGCCTGCCTGCACTTGGGTTCCAGGACATGCTCTTGTGTCTTTTCAAAAAATCCACATTTTACTCTTATGATCATTTTAACGGTCCTGGACAAAGACACTCTTGTTCGCTACTTATCCATTTGCCACTGGACTCCTTTAATACATTCTGTGAGTTTTAGTTGACACCTTTGCCTTGTCTCTCTAGTTTTTCAGGTTTACTCACCTGTTTGAAGTAGTTTTTGAGTTTGCTTTTCATTTGATCAGGACAATATACCCACAATGGAATACAAGAGTAGGCCAAAGAATAATTCAGGGATATTTGAGATAGGAAAAGATTATCTTGGTTTATAAATCTGAGTGCTATCTCTAGTCACAAATTGTGAAGGGAATTTCCAAATCGCTAAAAAAAATTTATTTGTTTCTTTTATTTATACAACATCAGCACAATTCTATCATCTTAACTCTTAAAAATCTGAGCTGGGAAAACTATGCAGACTAATTCAACTCTAATTTTACAGATGAGGAAACTGAGTCTCAGAGAGGTTAAATGTCCCATTAGGCTGCTTAGCCCAGAAAAAGTTAGTTGAGGCTAGAATCACTACCCTTGGCCTTGACAACAGTGGGAAACTGATATTTCCACATTTCTTCTGTTGATAGGAATTTTCCTAATTGCCTGGGGCAAGGCCCTCTATCTCTGAAGCTAGTCCTCAGGGACAGAAGGGGTCTTGTCATTGCAGCAACTCATCCTGTGTGTAAAGGGATGTTGTGAAGTATTGCTTGAGGTTATTTTCCCGCTCCTGACTTTGCTTTATAAGGCAGTGATAAAGCACTACTGAGATGTTAATAAGTTCTCTCAGCTGCTCAGAACTGACTTTTTACCTGTTATCATTCACTACCACCACCACCATGTGCAAGAGAGGCTACCCTGTGGTCCCCCTGAGGAGGAGAGATATGAGGGGGACTAGCATCTGAAAGGAGGTTGCCTTTGGGGAAATCCATCATTTTCAAAAAGAGGCCACCCTTCTCTCAAGGTGAAGGCCACAAATAGTCTCTTCCTAAAGGAATGGAAGCGAGGCCCATGAGAACTGTCTTGTAAACTCTGGTGGGCAGACTGCCATTTTGACCTCTAGCTGAATGTTTGCTTGGCCTCTTGACCTCCTTCCTGACTCACAACAGTGGTACATTCTGATTGGTCATTATGGAGCTGCTCTGATTGGTCAGCAAAGATGTAAATAAGGATATAGCTGCACAGCTCCCATTGAACTGGGGCAAGTCTCAGCTCATTGGTTGAAACATGATACCAGGAACTCCTTTATAGGGGTTGACTCAGACTGCAGGAACACAGTGTAGGAGGTTGGCAGGTCAGTGGCTTTTCTTTAACATGCAGAGTGCGTGAGAGGCCTCTGTTGGCAATGGCTGCTAGACTCTAGTTATAAATTCGTGCCCAGTTAACCATGAGGAGTACTTTTTGGCAGCTATACCCCTTTTCTAGGTCCACAGAAGGCGCTGTCATTTTCCAAGCACTCTTCATGGGCTTTGCTCGGTGCTAAGTATTTCATATGCTACAGTGGTTTAGTGGGCTGTAGGTTGGTAGGCGAAGAAAAAATAGAGTCAAACCCACTATGTACTGCTATTATATGCCTGATTTACTTAGCCAAGGATCCAGAAACTCAGAAGCTGATAGCTCTATAGGGTAGGAGCAGATGCAGTTTATGTAGGTAGAACTCCATAGTCCCTAAGAAGGGACTGCAAGTTCTGGTGACAGCCCATACACAGCAAAGTCTTAACAGATCTGAGAAGCTCACTGCTTGCTCCAGCACTTCCTTTCTATACCTAGGATCACATTACTATTCTGAAAAAACTAGCACTTATATCTATATGCTTATTTTTAAGGACATGTTTACAAATAATGGGTTCTCCTGGTTCTTACACTAAACTTACAGGCAGGCCACATTCTCATCCATGGGGAAGAAACAGTGTAATACTGTGATTTATAAGAAATAGTTGGCTTTCATCCCTGTTCCTGGCACAGAGCTCCTAAAATCTTTAAGCGATAAGAGTGATAAAGATGTCTTGATATTTATAACAAACCCCTTTCAAACATACCTGAGTTTATGTTAATAAGATGATTTTTTGGAAAGCACCTAAAGATGGGGGCTGGTTGCTAGGGAACCAACCTTGTGATTAGAAGGTTGGAACTTTCAGCCCCACCCACCTGACAACCAGACTGGGAAGCGGAACTGGAGGTCCAATCAATCACCAGTGGCCAATGATTTAATCAGTTATGCCTATGTAATGAAGCCTCCATGAAGAACCAAAAGGACAGAGTTTAAAGAGATTCAGAGTTAGTGACTATGTGGAGATGCAGGAAGGTGGTGTGTTCAGAGAGAGCATAGAAGCTCCATACTCCCTTCCCACATACCTTACTCTATACATCTCTTCCATCTGGCCGTTCCTGAGTAATATCTTTTAATAATAAACTGGTAATCTAGCAAGTAAAATGTTTCTCTGAGTTTTGTGAGCCTCTTTTGCAAAGTAAACAAACTCAAGAAGCTAGTTTTGAAATCTCCCGTCTACAACCTGTTGGTCAGAAGCACAGGTAACAACCTGGCAGGAAGGTGGGAGGCAGTTTTGTAGAATTGAGCCCTTAACCTGTGGGATCTAGCACAATCTCCATGTAGACAGTGTCGGAATTGAGTTAATTGTTTGGCAGTGTTGAAAAACACACATACTGATCAGAGTCCATGCCCGAGTGTCCCTGATCATTACCTCACCTCCAGCTCTCTATTCCCCCACATGTGTATCATGCATGGAGGCCCATTATCCCAAACAGACATCACCTCAGCTGAGCTCACCACAAACCTGTAAAATAGAACAGAACTGAAGCTCAAGATATTACATAAGTTGCCCAAAGTCAACACAGCTAGTAAGTGGCCAAGCCAAATTTTGAGTACTGGTCTGTCTGACTCCTAGCCAGGACTCATACTGTCTTTTTCAGGAGTCATAGAGTCTTTCCCTCATCTCCATTTGTTAACCAGGGCCGGGTGTAGGGAGTGAATTAGAGAATATTGCATCCTAGAAATGCGGTAAGCTCCAGTTCCCAAAGTTCTGTGAGCCTTCTCGATGTAGCCATTGAGGGTCCTCAAAAGCTGGCCCCTTAAACCAAATAGTCAGGGAGAGACTAGCTTTGGACTACCTTGGAGTCCTTCCCAGAGCATCCTGAGCTTTAAGTAACAAAGGCTTATCAGCTCAGACTCCTGACTTCATAATCAGAGCCTCCAATTTTTAAAGTCCCTTATATTCCTGGCACTATACTGAGCACATAGACCTTATTTAATCTTTACAATACCTTTGCAATGGATGCTATTGTTAAGTTTATTTTGTAGTTAGGGAAACTGAAATGTTATTTAAGCTAGTAAAGTTTGGGGTGGTTTATTATACAGCAAGAGCTAACTGATACAGTGTTTCTCCAAACCTGAAAACTTGTGCTTTTTCTCCTCACTCTATTGAACTTATAACCGTAAACTGAAGACTGTTGAAGAAGAACTTCAAGTGTCAGGTAAAAAGTTGGGTTAGGTGACTTCCAGATCACTCTCTTTGAAGATTCTTAACCCTCCAGAGCTTCAGTTTCTTCAACTATAAAACCTAAATAGGGCTTCTTCTGGGTCCTGCTATTAATCTGACAAAATGATTTTCCTCAATAATGAGGATCAAAAACGCTTCGCATTCAGTTGGGCTGGAGAGAGTACACATCCACTGTCTTGTTCTGGGGAGCATGTCCAGGAACCTCTCCTGTTCTCTGCTGCAACATAGTCCGAAGGGCCTTGGTCAACTTGACATTCAACAGACTATCCCCCAGGCCCGCTCTACAGATCAATAAGCAGAAAGTGGTAAGGAGTTTGAAATCTGTTATAAAATATATATATGTGCCAGAGAGAGGGAGCTAAACCCTGTGAGGATTCAGATACTCTCCACAGCAGTCAAGTTTTTGGGTCCAAGGGTCGAATCATGCTGAGACATCCCCTCTAAGTTAAAGGAGATATTGTATGTTTTGCCTTTCTCTCCACTAATGACAGGCACAGCACTGAGTGGTTTTTTTTTTTTTTTTTTGTATCCTGGAGGCAACATGTACCCCACTTGAAAATTCTCCTCCAACACATGTATTGAGTGATTCAGAAGGCTGCCAGTTTTGAGTGGGGCGTAGAGCGGGAGCGTCTCAGTAGATTCAGGCTGTAATGCAAGTGTTCTGCCCTTTGGGCCCTATGACACATCAGACTCAGTAGTGCTAGAGATAACTATAGTAAATATCAATGCTGAGCGGAGTCTCTGTCAAGGCCCAATAGGAGAGTCACAGCACAGGTCCTAGGGGTGTCTGTAGTAGAGAACTAATTACCATTTGAAAAGCAGCATCTGGTTTAGTACTGCACCCTTGTAGAGGCTGAGTGCCTGGGCATAAAATTACTAAACATGAGGTGAGTATTATTAGATCCACCAAGTCACAAGGTCAGGCAATCCATCATATGATGGAAATAGTACATTCGGACTTGGATCCAAGCAGACTCCAAAGGTACAAGTAAAGTTTACATAAACAGATAAACAGATAAACAGATAACATAGACTTTCATGTCACCTTTCTAGGTTGTTCCAATGCCTTGTCCTCAGCTCTCACCTATGGACTCATGGGGAGCTGTCTGCAACTAACTAATAGAGGAGGGAGAAACTCCAGCCTGGTTCATGGATGGACGCTAAGTGAACAAATACAGGTATCGCATTTCAGAACCACTGTATAGAGAGGTAGCTCTAAAGGACGGTGCTGAAGATGTCCTCCCAGTCATCTGGGCTTCTGGCAGTGCAGCTGGTCATTCACTTTCGATAAAGAAATAAATAACTTGAGGTACAGATATGGACAGAGAAGTGGAAAATGGTATGGTTGCATGGTCAGGATCCTAGAAGAAAGATTAGCAGACCACAAAAATGGCAGTCTGGGAAAGAGGCATTTGGAAATGGGGACGCTATGACTGTCACTTTGATGAGGAGGTACTGAGCAAACAGCCAGGATAAGTTGTCCTATGAATGTTAACCAGCTTCTCCTCTCAGCCAACCCAGCACTTGGACAATGGGCCTATGAGTGACCATTATGGCAGGGATGGGGACTCAAATGGGCCTTAGATCATAAATGGCCTAAGATGTAAATGGGTCTGAGATCAAGTCTCTCATCAAGGCTCTTCCAGCGACTGCCACTCATGAATGCCCATCCTTACAGCTGCAGATATTGACACTGAACACTTGATATGGGACTATGTCGTGAGGAAACAAGCTAGCCACATAGGAGCATGGATTATTGATTATATAATTACTGGATCACTAGAAGGGATTACATCGAATCCTTTCCATTCTGGATAGAGCAATGATTCGCCCTTCCCAGAACACCTACTCCCTTTGGGTACAGGTTTGCCCTCCCTGCCTGCAGTGCCTTTTCTTGCACCACATCCGAAGTCTTAAGAAATGCCTAGTTTGTTGACATATTACCACATAACATTGTCTCAGATCAACAAATCTATTTTACAGTGAAGAGGAGGTAACATGTGGCATATAATTATGAAACTCATTTGTCTTATTACATACCAAATCACTTAGAATAGGCCAGCATGACAGAGTGATGGAATGGTCAATTAAACATTTAGCTATGGCATCATCCAGGAAACACGCCCTCCAGAATTAGAGTGCTATCCTTCAGGATGCAGTATGTGCACTGAACCAGTAGCTGATATATGGTGTTGTGTCCCCTGGTAACTAGGAATCAATAAGGAGGAAGTAGGATTGACCCTTTTCACCATTATTCCCAAGGACTCGTTAGTGAAGTTTGTGCTTCCTATTCTTGCAATCTTAGTGTTAGATTATAAATCTTTTTTTTTTTTTTTTCATTAGCATTAAGGAAAGGATGTTTTCACAGGGGACTTGGTAAGAGTTCCATGTAAGTGAAACTGCTATTAGCATCTAGTCATTTTTGGCTTCTTAAGTCAATGTGCCAAAAGACAAGAACAGAAATTACCATATTAACTCATTTCCTTGGCTGTGATGAGGATCTGGGGTTGCTGTTGTATAGCCAGGGCAGGAGGCAGCACACATTGATCAGAGGTGTTTCTTTGTGCTTCCATCCCCAGTCATAAGCATAAATGGGAAGCGGCAGGAATCATGACCTAACAAGGAAGAAATAACTACAAGTTCCAGTCCCTCGGATGAAGCTCTGGGTCACCCTATTAGGCAATCATCCTATACCTACTGAGGTGCAGCCAAGGGTGAGATATATAGACAGGATGTTGAGAAAGAAAAATGATAAATACGGATGATAGCCTAGGACCAGTTGCAGCAGCAGAGACTGGCTTGTTCTATTCAGTCCTCCTGAATGAAATACTTAATAGGCCTTGAGACTGGTCACTACTTGTCAAGTTCTCTGATTACTGGATTTAACATAGGTCACAAATGGATCTAAGCAGTGTAAAGAGTGGACTGTATTGGGTCCAGATGTTTGCCTTGCCCACATCATCTCGATCCACCTTTTTTACTTAGTCATTGCTGGAGCAACCTGCAGACCTAACCTGAAACACTATGCTCTTCCACTGTATTAGTTTCCTAGGACTGCTGTTAGAAATTACCACACGCTTGGTGGCTCGAAACAACATAAAATTTTTCAATTACATTTTTGGAGGCCAGAAACCTGAACTAAGTCTTACAGAGCAAAATCAAGGTGGTGGCAGGGTCATGATCCCTCTGAAAACTCAAAGGGAGAATCTGTTTCCTTGTTTTTCCATCTCTAGAGCTGTATTCTTTGCACTCCTTAGCTCATGGATCTTTCCTTCATCTTTAGAGCCACCGGCACATCACCTTCTCTCTTCGAATCTGCTTTCATCATATGGCCTTCTTCTTCAGTTTACAGTCAACTCTCCCTCTTATAAGGATACTTGTGCCCACCGAGATGATCCAGGATAATCTCATGACTCAAGATCCTTAATTTAGTCATATCATCAAAGTCTCATTTTGCCATACAAGGTGACATTTGCAAATTCCAGAAGTTAGGAGTTGGATCTCTTTAGGGACCATTATTTTACCGACCACAGCCACCATCATATGGAATGCCTAAGGGAATCAGCACAGAAATTCTAGTGTACACACAAATCTGGAAGTTCAAGGAAATTAATGCCCCAGGGAGCAACCTTTGCCCAGTGGGAACTAAAAGTGGCCATTTCTCTACACAATGTCTCAGACAGATGGACCTAGCTCTTCAGAGTATCTCCAGCAGGGTTGAAGCCCAGATACCTACAATGGTAACCAGCCCAATAGTGCAGCCAATTTTACAATTTCAAAAGCCATCTCTATTCTAATTACTCTCGAGTATATCTCCAGCCTGGACTACGCCCCTGGACTCCTAACTACTGTCTATACTACTTTCTCAACACATCTTCTAGTTGTCTAATAGACACCTCAAGCTCAGCATATTTTAAAACAACAAATGAATCCTGATTCCTCCTCCCCCAAAATGTGTCTCTCTCAGGTCTTCCTACTTCGCTGTATTCCCCTACTTAATCAGAGAAAAACTTTGGTGTCATGCTCATCTCTTCTTTTTTTCTCACACTCTGCCACTTTTCCATCAGAAAATCTTGGTTGCTTCTACCTTCAAAACATATTCATTCTGATCACCTTTTATCATTTCTACTTCTGCCAAGCTACGAACAATTCTCACCTGTATTACAACAATAGTTTTTTAACTGGTCATCCTGCTTCCACCTTGGCCTCCTTGAAAACTATGCTAGCCATAGCTGCCAGAAGATCAAAAATTGCCACTCCTCTGCTCAAGCTCACCTGTGGTTCCTCATCTCATTCAGAATTATCCACCAAAGTACTTACCGCCTATCATCCACGAAGTTCTACGTGATCTATCCCTTACTCTCTCTCTCTCTGCCTTTCTCACTCTACTACAGCTACACTGCCTCTTTGCTATTCCTTAATGTGCTAAGCATACTTCTGCCTCAGGTACTTTTCACATGCTGTTCCCTTTGCCTGGAAAACACTTCCTGCTGACATGCCATGGCTTCCTCTCCCTTTAGACCTCTGCACAGCTGTTACCTTATCGGTGAAGATTTTTTTGATCATTATCTATAACATAGCAACTTCTAACCTTGTTTTAGTTTTCTTCACGGCACTCATCGCTGTGCATTCTACATATTTACTTGTTTATATGTTTATTATTTATCTCCTCGCACTGTAGAATTTTATCTCCTTCATGAGGTACTCCATGAGATTAAGGTCTTAGTTTTCTTTACTGGCCTAGAACAAAACCTGGCACACTGTTAATAATCAATGTATGAATGTTAGGTATTCCCAGGTATTATTATTAAATCTTATCATTATCATTGGGTAACATGTTTGGTATTATTATACTCCCCATCTGTAGAGAGGAAGACATCTAAGGTGGCACAGGATGAGAACTCAGGTCTTTTAACTAAATTCAGTGATCCCCCTGACACCCTGAGGAAGCTTGGCTGCTGTGGTTGAGGCAGGAGCTCCACATTAAGTGGGAAAATTCAGAGCTAGATTTTCCCAGATCTCGTGGGTCCCAGCTTTCACTGTTAGAAGCCGGAAACTGCAGGTTTCTGTGGTTTGGCTATGACTGTGCCTCCTGCACAGGAAGTCAGTTAACCATGGCAGTACTCAGAAAACAAACCGACACAACATATTTCTTCCCAGATTTGTCTTGGAGCAGTTTAATTCTATTACCAGTGATGAGTACACAAAGGAAAGGGTGAACTCTTACCATCTGTTTTCAGGTGCTCTTGTCACTCCATTCAGATAGCAGAAATTCTGAAAATCAGTGTTCCTGGCGAAGTCCAGTGGACACCAAGGGGATCTAACATAGTTTAGTGGAGAATTTTGGTTCTACTTATTATTTGTTCTCTAAAAAGCAATTACTTGAAAAATTATAACTGTGCACATGAAAATAAAGGCTTGAGAAGTTTGGCTCAGTTTCTCAATGTTTTAAGACTCTTTTTGTTTGTTTGTTTTGTTTTGTTTTGCAAAAACAGACCTGTTTTGTTTTGGGTTTATACTAAAAATTATTAAAAATAAGTATTTCGGCTATCTATTGTTGCATAACAGGCCCCCCCTCAAATGTCATGATTTAAAAGAAGAATTTATCCTGTGAGTAGGGTAGACAGATCCCTTGCTTGCTTCTTCTGAGCTCACTCATGCAGCTGTACTTAGCTGGAGACTCAGTTGCACTTATGACAGTTGTCAGAAAAATTTTCCTATAAAGGGTCAGATATTAAATATTTTAGGCTGTGATGGTCATATGCAAATGCTGAAGTTTCAGTGGTCCAGGATAATCCCACTCATATGTCTGACAGCTGTTGGTTGTTGTCTGAGGCACCTTGGTTCCTCTCAACAAGGAACCTCTAGGAGGCTGGACCAGCTTCCATTCATGGGATTCTCAGGGCTACATTCCAAGTGGAGGAAAGCAGGAGCTGCAAAGACTCTTGAGGTCTAGACTCCAGTTCTTACACAGCATTAACACTGTTATATTCTTTTAGTCAGAATAAGTCTCACCAAACTTAGGGTGAGACAGACGTTCATGCAGCAGTTCCTTGGAAGCTCCTTTCCCCCTATTTTGTAACTTTCTGAATAGAAGATTCATCTCCAGCTCCATGTCTTCTATTCTTGAACTATCCTTTCACCTCTGCTGCTACCAAGGGCAGGCAGCATATGAAACACCCTCTTATTGTTGGGTATTTGCACTGGATAGACAACCTTCTCAAGTGGAATAACAGCAAAATGGCTCAAGCCCAGCTCCCTGCAATGTACTGTGCCCAGGTGTCCCATGGGAAATTCAAACTAATTGCCAGGCCCAGTGGTAGGCATGCAGCTGCTCTAAGTGGTGGGTCATCTCTGCACCCTCCACATATCTCCCTTTCTCTGTGATGCAGAGGCAGAAGAGCGATCTGCTATGAATATCCAACCAGAGAAAGGAGATGCCTGTCTCTTTTTCATGCTGAAAGCCCCAGTCTCCATACTTAATTTTCTTGGCATCTCTGCTTCACTTGGCTTGGGTGAGAAGCTGCCCACTCAATCTCATCCAGGAAACTGCAGTAGTAGGCGTGGCTGATGATACTTCCTTAGATTTACATTCTGTTTCCAGTCTTTTCTTATATAGGACAATGTCCTTAACAGGGGTGGCACCATCTTGTAGGGGCATTTTGGATATATGTGGAGCTGTTATGGTTGTCACAGTGAATGGGAGATGGCGCCGACACCTGTGGGCACAGCCAGGGATTCCAGACTTCCAGCAATGCACAGGACAATTCCAAACCAAGAAGGCCTGTCTCATATTTCACATGTCTCTCCACTGCTCTTCAAGACATTTTATGATGGTTTAAGCTTAGAACCTAATTCTATTGTATATGAAAAATACGCAGTATTTTTGTATGGTTTTAAGAGACAAATAGATACTGAATTTTCCAGAAACATAACGACCATGTAAATCAAGGGAAGACTATACAGTACTTGTTTTTTTAGAAACTTTACCATGAACTGTTGACCATTTTGGACAATCACGCCATTGATGACAAGGTCATTTGGGCTGTTTAAGTTGTCAATATATTGATCTGCATTTTATCTGTTTCATGAATAGGTCTGTATATGCAAACAAATCTACTTATTTACCCTTTATGTTAATATGTCAAATATAAAGTGTCAGTGATATTCAACTTTATATTGCCTTACATTTTTTTAAAAATCTAAACTTATTCATTATAAGGCCCAAACAATCAATGATTTCATTATGCCTTCAACCGATTAAAACACATATTATTTTAATTATAAATTACCTACCCTTTATTTATAGCCTTTCTATCAAGTTATGGCATTATATTAGTTTAGGGCTTGACAAATCAGTTCTTACCATGATGGTCTCTATAACATTCTGAGATTTACTGAACAGGACCAGGGGAGAGTAAATAGGCTCCCTATCTGGGACATTTGTTACTACTGAGGCTCAGAGCCAATTTTCTCTCTGTAGCTAGACTCTTAGGCGGCGAGTCTGCCCATGAGACAGGTATTTATTTGAAAACAGATTGTAAGGTCAGCAGACCTGTGTTTGAATCCCAGATCTCCTTCCTAGCTATGTGAACAAACTGTTTTAACCCATCGGGCTTACAATTGTTTTCATTTGTAAACTAGTGAAAATAATTGTATCTGCATTAAAGGGTTACTGTGAAATTTAAATGAGTAGTTAAATATTTACCCCAGGGTGTGGCATATGGTGAATTCTCAATAAATGGTAATAAGCAGGTTGGGTTGAAGGAAAAATCTCATTACAGTTGAGAATCTGTCCTAGGTGGAAAGTTTTACACCTTACATAGCCTTTCTGAAAGACTTTAAAAACCTTTTTAAATCAGTTTCATGAGCCATGATTTTAAGGGTTTGGCTTTCCTGCCTTCCTGACTTGGACTTCCCTGAAAAAAAACCACAAAAGGGAAAAACGGAGCTGTACTCCCGACATTCTGCATTATAGCCCGTCTCCCCTTCCTCTCACTGCAGCTGTATTCTGCTGAGATTGGTGCTGTCCATTTTAAAGATTTTCTACAGGTTCTAGAAGGAGTCAGTAAAAATGAATTTCCTAAAATGCCAGCAAGGAATGTTTGATTAAACAAAGCTCTTTAATTAGACAAGTTATTCCCCCATAGGTTGGTTGAAACATTTTCAGCCAGCCTTTTGCTCAAGGAGAGCCTTGGAAAGATACTTCTCAGGTGGGGTTAAATCTCAGGCAAATGAAATTATCTTTTCTCCTTCACTCAAAGCAACAAGCAATTACAATGTTCTAAACGTTCCTGGCTTTAGCCACAGAAAGAAAAGAAAGGAATTCTTAACATTTCAGAACTCCGATGTGGCAATTTCTTTGAACATTCTTTTAAAAGGAGGTTGGGTCTTTGTTTTTTTGTTTTAAATCTTTCAATAGTTTCATTGTTGTACCTGAGCTTTTATTATCCAGTGATTTATTCTAGTTATCTAAGTGTTTCTAAGGGAAATGGTGGTTTTCCCTCCAGTAAAGGCACAGCAAAGTGATCACAACAGAGACATGAGTATAAATTGCCGTGGGATAGAAAATCGACTGAGTTGTAAAACCGAAGCTGCCTTTTATAAACTGGGGTCTGGCTGCATCACTCTGTCTCCTCTTGATCTTAGATGTCTGGACATAAGGTGGGCCAGTGTTTGTGACAGTTCTGAGTTTCCTGACCACTGTGCAGAGTGCAAGCATTGCCTGGCTACCATGATCTCAGCCCTGACTGAAACCTGTTACCATATTTGGGCATCTTTAATGCTCATTCCATCAATAGAAAATGTATCATAGTAGCAGTGGCAGCAGCCACAGCCAGAGTAAAAGGCAGGAGTAAGGAAGGGAGGGAGACCAAGAGAGGAAGAGAGAAGGGCAGACAGCCAATGACTGAGAGAAATATGTTGAGCCCCATGAAAAGACAACAGAGACAAGACCTAAAACAGAGACAGAATCAGACAGACCGGAGAGGAGAAAGAGGAATAGGGAGGGGAGATAAAAGAAGACCCCAAATTAATATCTATCCATCCATCCATCCATCCATCTTGTGTGTGTGTGTGTGTTCAACCCACTCACACACCAAAAAAACCTGCCGGTCATTGACCTAGTGGGGTCTGCATTCTATGTTCCCACAGAGTTTGGAGGCGTTTATTTGGTTTGGATGTGGAACATAAGGTACTAGTGAGCTCACCTACGCCAACTCCCCTTTAAGTAAAAGGGTCTCACCTTAGTGTACCTGACAAAGGATCAGGAATAAAAAGCTCTCTTGTCTTGGAAAACTATTCATTCAGCATTTCTAACTAATTCATGGTCTAATAACACTTGACAGAATAAACTCTAGATTAGCACTTACTAGCTTTAGATTTTCCTTTAATATAAACTCAGATTGTGTTTCCTTGAAGTATGTCATTTAGAAACCAAGGTGCCCAGCCCAGAGACAAACCTTTCTCCTCATTAGCTTCTTGGCCCCATTTCTCCACACAGACCCAAACTCTGCTGGAAACGATGAGATGTGTTTAAGGACTGAGTGCTCTAGTTCCTTCATTTTGCAAGGAGTTTCATTTCACCTGTGAGGAGCTCTAAACTGCATCCTTGCTCTCTTGCCTAAAAACATGGTAGATATGAGTTGAAAAGTAACTGGTTTTCTTTCTGTCTTTATTTTCATATCTGGCAAGAAGGGGCTTAATTTTCTGGCATAAATTCCTTTCCTGGATCCGTGCCCATAGTCGTGGAAGAGTTTAAGCTATCGACCCTCTAAAGTTTGATTGATTTGTCATTTTCCGATGCTGGAATGGGTTTGTTAGGGGAGATTTATGAACACATTACCCTAACTGGCAAGAGCCTTGAGTGCTTGAGGATTTCCTGAAGAGACACTCCAAGAACCTTCTGTGGCTTTTTGTTTTTCCTTAGGATGTGGTGTGATTTTCATGGTCTATTTGTTATAATGCTTCCCTGATGTAAAATACTCATACAGATTAAATAACCTCTCCCTGAAATATTTTGAATCTTTCAATTCTGAAAGTCTGAGCTTAAGCTCCCTGCTTTAAAGACACTGTGGGCAAATTATCCACTGGAAGAGGCAGCAAGTTCCTATTGGGACTAAACAGTACTTTTTACTTATGTATACACATTCTTAGCATGTCTGAGTACACAGATTTGGTCTTTAGATATTTTGATGCTATGTTTTTAACTGCACAAAAATTAATTACTGGTAGAACTTTTTGTTGAATTATGTTTTTTATCCATCTTTGTCCCATTTAGTGCTTTTGCTTTATTTTGTCTGGTAGTAATATCGCTTTGCCTCTTCTGCAGATTTGGTAGCATTTACATGGTGTTTCTTTGGCCATCCTTTTATTTGCAACCTCTCCACATCATTCTGGTATAAGTGTCTCTTATAAACAGCATAGAACTGGGTTTATATTGTTTTACCCTACATAAAAATTTCTATCTGTCTTTTAAAGAAGACATTTAACTCAGTCATATTTATTGATTTGGACGTATTCCTGCTACTTTATTTCATATTTATACCCACTCATTTATTATGTTTGGCAAACATTTTCTCTACTTTCTTGTTGCTTCTCAGATATAGAGTTCTTATAAATTGCATTTGAGTTGTGGTTGTAACCATGGTGATGTTGATGAATAAAGGAAATGTACCTTTTGATACCATGCCCATAAGAAAGAATACTACTTGTCTTGAAGTCAATGATGTTTGAACTCAGTAAATCTTCCTGACGATGACTGCTGTAGGGGTCATGCTTAGTTGTGATGGGATTTAACTACAATGACGGTGCTCTGGACTTGGGGGTCGGCCTCAGGTTTGAATTCACATCCCCATCACACACACATATGCACTATGTGACTGTGGATATTTAATTAACCTCTGTACCCGCTAATTTCCTCATCTGTTAAAATCCCGGGGTGATTGAGGGAATTAACTGGAGCAATATAGGAAAGCACTTTCCACAATGCTAAGCTTATTTCAGAGTCTAAATAATGTCCACATAAAAATAAAACTCCATCTCTCTTGGTTTGTGGTGCGTTTCCTTTTTAGAGCTGGGGTCTGGTTGGTATGCAGGAAAAGGAGAAGGCATGTGAGCTATGTCATCTGCTTGTCATCGCAAGAGGAGTCAAGTGGCAGGGGCACGGATTGGAGCACATCCGGAACACTGGGGTGGGCCTGGGAATTCCACAGCGAAGACTCCGAGATAAGGAAGCGCCAAGGGTGGGGGCTGATGCATGGCTGGGCTTTTGCTCAACAGGGCCAGGTTCTTATGGGAAGAGAGATGAGAATGGAGTGTGTCTTCTAGAGCCACCAAATAAGGAAAGACATCGTCTCTCCCCACTTCACAAGTGTAGGTTTCAGCAACCAGAGCAACTTACCCCACACCACCTTTGTACCCCCTAAATATGGTTTTGAAAGGGACCTAGGAAACCCTTACACAAACAAATCAAAGATTCCTTTTATTTTTTTTTGATAAAATAATTAGAGGTTAGAGATTTCTAACCTCTCACTTTTTCCTCTTTTCCTTTTTTGCCATACATAATCTACCTAGAAAAGAGGACAGCTGTCCTTTGAAGTCAAGAGTTCCTTTAAACATCACAAAGCTCCCATGACCCCCACCCCCTCCCATGCCCTGCCCAGTGTGATTTGTCTAGGTTGGTGGTTCTGATTTGTTACTAACCCAAACTGACTCCCGAGGGAGCACTTGGGTTGTGCCTCCAGAGGTCATTTCCTTGCCAAACATTCCTTTTCAGTGAGAATACATTTTTCATCCCCTGGTAAACAATCCCCAGCCCGCACAAAGCAGAGAAGGATGCCTGTCCCTCTTCACGCTCTCCTCTTAGTCCTGAGCGGATTCCAACCCTAGAGGCGTCAGTCTGCTCTATAAATTCCTTTGTGAAACCTGAGAGCCTCGGCTCCCAAGGAGAGCAGAGACCTTGGAGGGGTTACAGTTTCCCTCCACCCCACAAGATCTGCTTGTGTTGGCAGCAGAAGAGTATGTCTTTCCAAATAGCCTCTTCTATTTCTTTGTGAATTCAGTTCAGAAAGCACTACCAGGCTTCTTCCAAGTGGGAGAGGTAAGATCGCCAGCATTGCAGGTCTACACAGGAAAGCGATGACTTATCTTGGGGACTTTTCTAGTTAAAACCGTCTGAACCTCCTTTTTCAGTCACTATTAAGAGAGCCATGGCTCTACTTACCAGGCAACAGGGGAGGTGGAGGCCGGGGTCTGCCTGAGCTTTTCTTTGCCTTTAGTTTCAATTACTACTTTTTTTTTTTTTAAGTGCGGTGTGTGTGCGTGCGAGAGAGACAGAGACAGGAGAGACAGAAAGAAAGAGACAGAGAGAGAAAGGAGGGAAGAAGGGAGGAAGAGGAAATACAGTGAATGAAAGAGGAGAAAGAGAAAGAGGAAGGAAAGAAAGCTGTATCTGGCTGGCCCACAGTCTGTCACACACCTGGAATTCCCACCGCTGCCCTGACAGTCTCCTCCATTAACCCCGCAGGGCATTTTTGTTTTATTCTAGCCATTTCTTAATATATGTTTCTTCAACCCCAGAATTTGGAAATAAGATAATAAGTCATCAATTGGTAGGATCTTAGAAAACTCATCTTTTGAAGACAATATCTTGTTTTGGTGACATTAAAGGAGATAAAATGAAAAAAGTCAGCTGTTGCCTTGCCGTAAGACTTTCAATTTCCCCCATTTGCACGTGGGGTCTCTTGGGTCTTGTGACCTCAGAGTTTTAAGAGATGTTCAGGTTCACCCCTGAATCAGTGGGGTGCCTGAACCCATGTGTGCTGACAGATACCTACATTTTTATACTCTCATCAGAAACACCTTGCCACTTCCAGCTTGATCGTGGCGGGTGGTGAGAAAGCAGGTCACGAGTAAGCCATTCTGGCTGAGTGACTCTCCTTTCCCCAACCTTCTGCCCAGCTGGCAGCACCAAAAGTGGATGCAGCTGAGAGAGCACTGCCGGCAGGAGCCTCGTTCTGTGGCATTCCCACGGCTCCGGAGGGAGGAGCTCTGAAAAGCACTGACTGGCAGGCAGGGCGCTGTGTCTGCAGACACGCCGGCTCCCTGGCTTCCATCCCGCCTTTTCTTCTTCTTTTTCCTTCCTTCCTTCCTTCCTTCCTTCCTTCCTTCCTTCCTTCCTTCCTTCCTTCCTTTCCTCCTCTTCCTCCTCCTCCTCCTCCTTCTTCTTCTTCTTCTTCTTTTTAATTAAACATGTGTTTATTGAGTGCCTACTACATGCCAAGGTCTGCTCTAAGTGCTTGGCATACATCAATGAGAGAAACAGAGAAACAAACATCCCTTGCTTCAAGGAATTTAAGGTTTAGGGTACCTATTTTACTAAAAGTTTTTATTTATTTAAAAATTTTGAAACATTGAAAAAATCGAAATAGTACAATGAGTACCTGTATACTCTTCACCTTGATTTAATTGTTAATATTTTACAGTTGTGCTTTTTTCTCAACTTTTTTCTCTCTCTTTACACACTCACACATACACACACTCACACATACACACGTGTATATATATTGCCAAACCATTTGAAAGCAGATATTTTGATACCTCACCCCTAAATAATATAGACTACATCTCCTAAGAATAAGGACATTCTCCTACATTACCTCAAAACTTTTATTACATATAAGGAAGCTATCATTAATAGTGTCTAAAATACAGTCTATATTCAAGTTTCTTTAATTGTTCAAAAAGTGTGTCTTATGGCTTTAGCTTTTTAAATTACAGGGTCCAACCAAAGTTCATGTATTTTGTTTGATTGTTATATCTCCTTAGTTTCTTTTAACTAGAACAATCCCCCACTTCTTTTTTGTTTGGCATTTCAAGTCATTGACATTTTTGAAGAGCCCAGGTTGTTGTCATATTGAATATCCAACATTCTGGATTTCTCTGAACGTTGTCTCATGATTGGATTCAGGTTCAGCATTTTAAGAGTAAGAATGTTACGTAACTGATGGTGGACTCCTCATTGCAACACTTCAGGAAACGCATGTCAAGTTGTTACATGGGAACGGGCTAAATAAAATTTGTTGAATGAATAAATTATATATATGATGTATGTATTTTTTCCTATAGACAGTAAGGCAGAGACTTTAGTAATCAAAATCCTGAGACCATGATAAAAATGGCTTAATTGTTTACTATAACTTCAAGAATATATACACACACACACACACCCCTAAATACATATTTGTGTAAAGCTAAACCCCAGGAGGATATTCTCAGTTCTGGATGGTAACTAGAATCAGCTGGAAACTTTTTAAAACTGATACCTAGCACTTCTCTTCGTAAGTTTGGTCATTTGTGAAGTGGTTGCCTGCCAGGTCTCCATTGTAAAGGCGCTTTTTGCCCCTTAGTATTCAACATGTAATCTCTGTGTGATCCTATAGTACTATGATCCTTTCCTGACACAAAATGATAAAATGCTTTTAGTGTTCATTGATGATCTTTGCTTGAATCAATTATTTCATTGGGGGTTGTAAAATAGTGAACTTCCTAATTTTATCCTTTTCTCTATATTAGCTGGCATTCTTCTATAAAGAAGAGCTTTTCCTTTTCCTTTTCATTCTCTATTTACTTATTTATATATTTTTATTGATTGATTGATTGGTTGATTGATTATCACTGTGAACTCGATAGATTATTTGTTTCATTTATGAGTTATCATCATTCTTGTTAACACTGAAGACATCTCAAATCTGGATAGCAGGAGCCCCTTGCAGCTTCTCCTTTGGGCAAGTCCCCATTACTATGAGTACTTGCTTTTTGGCAGGGGATAGCCTAAATTCATCTTGTACCTTCCCTGTCCCAGACATGGAATTAGCTATTTCTCCAAGGAATCGGAACCTATTCATATAAACCTCTGTAAAGGAGAAGAGAGATAGAAAACATGAAATAATAGCTATATGGGTATTTACTTTGAAGGAAATGGAGCAGTAGATATCAGTTATCACATCTTTGTAAAGAAAAATACTAAGATATTTTAATCTGCTCTGGAAACAGGGAGACCTAGATTTGTATCCTTACTCTTCATGTGATTTGGGAAAAGCTGCCTTACTTCTTCAGGTGTCACTAATACCAATGTGTTTAGTAGGGGGATGGGCTAGACAATATTGAAGCCCTTTCTCAGTTCCAAAATTTGATGTCCTGAAGAGCTTAACAATATCTAGTTATAAGAACATTTTCGAGCTGGTAGAAAGGGCTAGTTGCTGTAAGATTTTAATGGCAGAAACTTCATCTTTTAGATTTTGCTCACTTTATCTAGCAAGACTCATTGTAAAATGTGTTCAATAGATGTTTTTGAAGGTGACAGTCTTTCCTGAAGCTAGAATGAGACAAACAGACTAAATTACCAAGCTTTTAGTAAACTATAAGAACAACACGGCAGCTAGATTTTAAGCATCGAGATGTTTACAAAAGAAAGTTTTAGTCTTTAAAGTAAGAAGGTCCTGCTTGCCTGAACCTGGAACGGAATGAATGACCACTCAGGTTTTTACTGGCCCTAAATTTCTCTGCTTCTTGAAGAACCCATACTGAAGATGTCTTTCAGTCTTTTTCTTTTATTAGGAAATGCCAAACTGCATCAAGACTTTTTTTCCCAATACTCCTTACTTGAAGTCAGAAATTGCATTTTAAAAATAATTCTCCCCTGCTTTAATAAATTGGCTAAAAAGGGTAAATGGATTTTTTTTCTATGTTTGCAGTCACAGAAGCACTTATCTCTCACCCCAAGTGGATGTCCTATGTAATTGGATGTGAAGTAATTCCAAAGTTGCATCAAAATCTTTTCATAGCGTTACCATGACAATCGGACTTCTTAAAAAAAAAAAAATGCTGTAATGCAAACTCTCCATCATCCCACTGTCCATTCAGTGAAATTTCATCTTGTAAAGTAAGTTCAGCTTTTCAGAAAGTTCAGGGGCAGGAGAGCGAATTATTATGCATTTACATTAGCTGATTTTCCCGCATACCCATTCTTCTCACAGTTGTAATAGCCAGTCCACTCGTCCTTATCACAGTCTCAGAGAGCCAATTGTTAAAGGCTCTGCCTTACTAAGACTATAAGAATTAGTGCAGGGGCCTAAAAAAGAATCCATTGTTTGAGGAAATAAGAATTTTAATATAAAGTCACTGACAGCCCTGCCTGACCTTTTATTGCTACCTCTTCTACACAGATTCCAGCAAAGGCAAGAATTCGGGCGGAGATTCTTAGAAGGGGAAGAAAAGAAAAAGAAGCTTTCAAAATCTCTAAGGTCTGGGGAAGTTTGGAAAAGCATATTCAAAATTACCATTGCTTTGATTTGGTTTGGGTCTCAAGTTGTTCTCGACAGTTCTATTCGTGTTAACAGAAGATGTGAGATTTTCATATTTATCAAATGGGAGCCTTACAAATGGTTGAAATGCACTGGGCTGGTGAAAGCTTTATGGACCATTTTCTTTTTTAGAAGCTTTTGGAGAATCAGCTTTGCTGTAAGCGTGTGATGCTTGTCATTAATGCTTACTTCTACCTTTTGATTAAGTGGTTTTGGGACCTCGACAAAACTTGAGGGTCCCAGAAGTCATCCCGTTCAAAACTGTCCTTGAGTAACTTAAGGGTTTGAGAATCTGAGAGGTGAGGGGACTTGCTCAACTAGATACAGGGCAGAACTGGGATTAAAAAAAAAAAAAGCCTGGTTTCCTCATACCTGTCCTATCCTCTTCAGTCTCCACAGACTCATGCATACACTGCCTTCCCGGACTGTCCTCGGCTTTGGTTAGAAATTGTCATTGGAAGGAGAATTTGAGATATGTGGTTGGCTAGAAAAGAATGTAAGACGCCTACCAGGCATCAGCTAAATATTTAGCCCCACTATGTGGCAGGCACTATTCTCAGCCTATAGCAAGTGCTAGGACTCTGTCAGATCTCGGGTCGGGCCATATATGGAAGGTCCTGTCATCGGAAGACTGGAAAATTAGCTGAAATCTGCTGCTGGAATGTAGTTTTCTTTATCTCGAAGTGAACTTTTTATGCTGGACACTGTCCGAGGGCCTAAATTAACAGAAGGCTGTCTTCACTGAGTTTACAGAACACCCCGTGTGGCTATGTGTGACTACTGGCTGACACAGGTTCATGTGTGGCAGAATTTGAGTTGAGACACATTATTTACTGTAACAAGGCACGTGCTGCAAGGTCTGGGGGCCAAGACCTATAGCCTTTGCCAGCCTCTAACGTCAGAGGCTGCAGATATCTGCAAAAAAGAAGCTTGTACTGTGCTGCTTACGGTCGTTTGTGTGTGCATCTTCTCTCCAGAGCCCTGGGAAGAAGAGACCTTTAATCCCTGATGCTGTACTTTAAGAAGATGAAAGCAGATACCACAAACTTACTCAAAATATCTCAGTACTTTTGGTTTTTCGACTACAGATGATGCCATTCTTGGTTGGTGGGGGAAGGGAAACAACCTTGAACATTGTTTGTTTCACTTTTATGACCTCCCTCTGGCACTTTTGCCTGTGTAACTGAGCCATGGCTTGGCCCTAAGGATACTTGGATTCCTAGTCAGGCAAAGTCAGCTACTTCTCCGAGCCAAGGAAGGTGAGTAGCAGCTGGGCCTGGGAAGGCTATTAAGGGGGATGGCAAAATGAGCAATTACAAGCGCAACGGTGGAACAAGGTGTCTTCCACATCAGAATCTGGCTTGAAGCCTTGGAGTCCTTCCTTTTAGTATAACGATGGGTGTTCTAAGGACAAAGAGTGTTAATACCAGTAACATTTTATGTGCTACAAAATGCCTTTGATTGTAGTAAATAAAAGTGACCATTTTGAAAAATAGCCTATACATACACAGATGAAGGAGTGGTTAAATAGGCAAATATATACCCACACATGGAAATAAATCCATGAAGTTGTTTAAAATAACAAGGCACGTTTGTTTCTGCTGGTAGAAGATAATCCTTAAGACGTATTATTGAATGAAAAAAAATTCAAGTAACAGATCAACAGCAAGATTGCAATTAAGCAACGTTCTGTGTTATTTTAGTTAACAGTAATAAATTTATATGTTATTTATATAGTTAAGAAAATATAATGAAAAAAATAAAATGTCTGAGTAGGAGTACTTTAAAATTTGGAAAAAAGAAATTGTCCTGGGGGCTGAGACATGACACGTGAACACAGAAGGCATCTGGGCACATCTTCCAAACCCTGAGTGACAGCAATAAATGCTTTAGGCCTTGCTCCTCTGCCCCTCAGTTTCTCCAGCTGTAAAAAGGGTTATAATTCTGGTCCCACTAAAATACATAAATCCTACAAGGATGAGGGAAAGGCTCATGATGTCACTCTGGTAGCTCAGGGACCATTTCCCTACTCATCCTGGTCATAGATTGTTGACACCAGTAATGCCTAGGTGCTCAATAATTGTAGAAGAAGCTTAGAGCATTGTTGTCTTAATTCATCTTTATGAGAAAAGGTTATGTCTAGTTGAGGCTGTGATAAAGCCAAATATACAAATTTCAGAATTAAGTGAACTTTGATAGGAAAGAAACTCCTTAAAAACAAGTGACAGAGAACTCTCCTCTAGTTAAGTAGTTTTGTTCTCAATTTTGATGAATAAGAATTATTTGAAAATATAATTTTTTATTATGTGCTGTTAGGGAGCTAAATGTATCTAGGATCTTTTTCTAAAGAGCAAATCCTTTTGTGTTTTATAATGACAGGCTGGATCAAGGGAAAAGGGGGAGTGGAGAGGCCTGGCAGTGATTTTGCTGGCCCTGAAGATATTTGAGGATCTGCCCAACTCACTCCTTTCTTTAAGTTCAGCTCATCCCATCAACGCTTCCTCGACATTTTTTTCGAGACTTCCTGGAGCCTCCTGTATAGAACTGGCCAGGGGTAATTAAGTGACTAGAGGAAGGAATGGGCATGGTGAGCCATTCTACTCACTTTCACTTACATTCTTTGAGGTGATTTAAGCACTGAAGAGCCTTCTAACCATTTTTGGTTGGGCGCTGAGTGGGTCTATGTATGAACTGCCCTAGATAATGCACTCCGGGCTCAATAATTCTCTGCTTCTATTGGATGGAATCGAAACTCTTAAGCCTAACATCCATCATCTAGGTGTGTTGCTTGATGTTTCTGTGCCTCAGTATCCTCTCTGCAAAATGAAAGCATTAGTCTTGCTCAGACTTTGAGAACACTAACAGCTCTGGGGTTCCATATTCAAGAGCCTTTAACAACCTATGACCCCTCCCCAAAGATATTTCCTGATCTTCCCCTTGGTTTGGGTCTGGCTTGAGAAAAATATCATAAGAAATGGTAGGAAAAGCTTAACTGGCCACTTCTTACTTAAAGAAAACAATGAACATGGTACTAGCTATCTCCACCTCAAAGAAAACACCAGGAAATTTACTCTAAGTAAAATCCCTTTTAGGATAGAACATTAGGAGACCAGACAGATACAGGAGTTACTGGGAGGGTCCCTCTTTGCCAGTGTTTGGTTTGGGGAGCGAAAGTCTTGTTCTGAAAGTTCCTGGGAAACCATCCATGGGCTGACCAGTCTAAGGGGGGCCAAAGAGAATGGCAGTTATGTCTGTAGAGTGGTAAGTCTGAGAAAATGATAGGCACAGAAAGGTTAATAGAACATCCTAATTAATGCTCCCTCATTGATTCTTCCTTTCTCTCGCTCTTCCCACCTTTTACTGAAAAAAAAAAAAGGGAGGAGGGTAAATCACTTTGAAGGTAACCACAGTTTCTCCTTAAACTACAAAGAAACCTAAATATTTTTACATAATTTAACATCTCAGAGCCGGGAAACCAGAAACAGAGATCTTTTTCACCCCTCCCCAAAGCAAAGCTCTTTGCTTCACTGGCAATGTATTTCAAACCTTGATGTATCAGAACCACCTGAGTGCTGTGAAAATTATGGATTCCTAAGGCTCACAGTTAATTGATTCAGAATGCCCTGAAGTGGGACCCAGGGATCTGCATTTTTGACAAGCTCCCATAGGTAAGCCTTTTACCCATAGCATCTGAGAACTTTGGCTCTCTGACCTAATCAAGGTCATACCATTGCCAAAAACTGGTCTCATATAGTCTCTCTTGGGACCATTTGGATCCTTTTTGAATAAAAGTTGCTCCAGTAAGTATGCTGTTTTAGAAGACAGCAAATATGTCATATGCTAATTATGGCCAATGACACCATAAAACAAAAGTGCATTACTGAGTGCTTTCAGTTTCTTATAATGATGGTAAGATGGCATGTCATGGGGCCTTTTTAGCCCCAGACATCACTGCAGAGAATTCCAAACAGATATAGACAAGGGCCATGTGGACTCCTATCCTTTCCTCTCAGGCTGTTTACCCATGGGAATAGGGTGTCCTGAAGCAACACTTCCCCTAAGTGAAGTGTTGATAAGTCTGGTTATCTGAAAGATATTATTGGGAGTGTGATACTCAGGGTATTTACATTTTCTTGATAGTGTTAGTCATATGAAAGCTGACAAAGAAGGTAAAAGAGCAGCGTTGTGGTGCAATATCAACAGGCAGCTGTCCCCTGGCTTCCCGATAAATAGGATGACTTGCATTGCTGAGCGGTGTGGTCACTGCCAGAGGAATGGCCCTCTCACATTTCTTCTTGATTCACATATTCAGTGGGGTTACTTGTCATCCCCTCCCTCTTCTGCTTCCCAGACACTGAGTCTGGGATGAAAATTCACCTGCCTCTGCGTTGGCCACTGGTGGGGGTTGGGATGTTACTTGGGTTCCCAGGTTGGAAGATTATCTCACCCAGCCCTAGCTATATAAGCTGACCCGTGTGGAGGAGCTTAGCAGGGCCAACTCAAGCGATTTCATTCCACAGGAGAAAAACATACAGGCGAACTTCAGGCCAACATGATGATGCTGAAAGTACAAGAGCTGGTATGTGAGACACATTATTTTTATGCAATGAAAACTGGTTCTGTCTTGGTTTTTATTGAAAATTGAAACATCCTTTTCTTTCAGGCATAATGCACAGGTACTCTGCTGAAAATGTCATATATGGAAAATGGTAGGTTTATGTGATGAAATTAGGGAAATTGGAAAAATGGAGCTGGCAGGAATGAATTTTCTACATATTTCCTATTTATTATCTTCTCCTTTGGTTTTATTACTAGAGTGTAGAATCACATGTAATTATAAAAATGCTTTAGGGAAGAAGTTCTATTGCAAGAACATATGCCTGAAAACTTTACAAGTCAAGGCCAAGAGTCATCAAAAGTACGTAAAATAGAAGAATTTTAAATAATCAGAGGGGGTTGTGGTTTTCCTAGGAGAAATGTAACTAAGCAGATTAAAAGTAGATTTAAACATATCAATCTAATCTAAACCTTGATTTAACTAAGACAGCAGGACAAGCACCTGAAAGTCATTCCTGGAACATGGGAGCAACGCGTCGCAGCCTGAGATCTGACAGTGCGCTGCATGGAGGTGGCTGTCACCAGGGAAAAAGGACCAGAAACCTCCTGCAGCATCCGCTGCAGAGAAAGAGCCCAGGACAGGCCCCCATACTTCTGACCCTGCCGTCTTCTTCCCTTATAGGTCACAGGGAAGAAGAATGGCAGTGGAGACACCGGGGAGTTCCTTCCTGAGGATTTCACAGATGGAGAGTATGAAGCTGCTGTTACTTTGGAGAAGCAAGAGGACCTGAAAACACTTCCAGCCCACCATGTGAGCCTTGGGGAACAACAGTGGAGAATTGAGAAACAACGAGAGGCAGAGGTAAGAGCCTTCCATGAAATCCACCAGTGGGAGGTTGGGGATGGGGTAGGGGATAGAGGTGCCAAGCAGGAAAAAGGAAAGAAACAAAATGCCCCCACTTTGAAGATGTTTCTTTACCAAATTTGAACATATAAAGAGGCAACTTCTATGGGACAGGTTATGGGAAATAATTCTTTGGCGAGACTGTGGCCTCTGGATTCTGAATCAATGATTGAATGTTCTATGGCCATGCTCCAACTGAAAGACTTGGAAAGAAAAATATGTCCAGCATATTGTCATATGCCACCTAGTTAATCTATTTTTTCTCAAAAATGTGTTTTGTGCTCCGTGGATCATTGTTTGAATATGTCTGCTATCTGTGTTGACAAGATCTGTGCTGCTGGGTGAATTTTCATGACTTACTAACTGCAGATAAAACGTGCATTGGTTAGCTGTAGTCCCAAAACAGTCTGTTTAATGGACTCTGCTTAGTGGACCACCTGAAAGAGATCGGTATTGATATTTCAAAGTGTAACACTTATTAATAGATTCTTTGGGGGTAAAAAAAATTCTTGAGTATGATAAGAAAAATAACTACAAAAATCTTGGCTTTGTTTGTGGCAGTAATTATGAAATCATCAGAGACTAGGTCCTATCTCCAATTAGTCAGAAGCCGATGCTACATGTAAGAGAAGTGAAGATGAAAGCAATTAGCTGAAAAATCAGACCCCTCAAATACTTGAATAAGAAATCACTGAATCAAAAACAAAAATTTAATTAAAAAATTATTTTTGCTCAAACTGTTCACATACTTATCTCAGATCTTAAAGATTTTGTTTAGACATGGCCAGAATGCTTTTCAGTAGAACTCACCATATACTGAAATATGGATTTCTTGTTCAGCTCAAGAAGAAAAAACTAGAACAAAGATCAAAGCTTGAAAATTTAGAAGACCTTGAAATTATCATTCAACTGAAGAAAAAGAAAAAATACAGGAAAACTAAAGTTCCAGTCGTGAAGGACCCTGAACCTGAAATCATCGTAAGGGCTACTTGGTTTCATAGTATCGCATGTCTGACGTGTCTGCTACAGGGGAATAAATATCTGTGGAGGGTTTGATTGAATGTTGGAACACTCATGGTAACTTTCACACTATTTTTGGCTTTAGACAGAACCTGTAGATGCGCCTCGCTTTCTGAAGGCTGCCCTGGAGAATAAACTGCCAGTAGTAGAAAAATTCTTGTCAGACAAGAACAACCCAGATGTCTGTGATGAGGTAAGCCTTATACAAAGCACTGCAAAATCCAGCTCATTAATTTTGTGTTTCTTATGCTTTACTGCAGCCTTGCTAATTATGGTGCCAAAAATCAATCCACCTGAAACAGTTTCCCCAGCTGTTGCCACATATGCCAGCAGTGTAATAGGATAGGATAGGGTACAAAAAAAAAAAAAAAAAAGCTGGATTAGTGCTATGAATTGAATCATTTTTTGCACTCTCATATACTTTTGGCTGATTTTTCAGTTTGTCTTTAACTTCTTACATCCTTGGGATAGACTTTTAATAAGGTAAGGCCAACAAGTCACCCCTACAGAAATATATTATTAGCATTATCTCTGATTGGATACAAAACATCAGCTCTAGGTAGGGAATCTAGAGAATGGAGTTCAAGTGCCCGCTCTATCACTACTTTACCACTTGATTTTTAGAAGGTAATTTTTATTTTCTGGACCTGACTTCCTTATCTATAAATAGAAGGCATTGGAGTGAAATGGCGCCTAAAGTTGTTCCAGCTTTAATAGTCTATTCATCCATTCACACGAAACCAATTTGCCAGAAATCACTAATCCTTTTTGTATTCTTTCCCCCATGAATGAAACAGGGAATTATTTCTGAAGTTGAACTAAAAATGAGTTTCCCATTTTCTTAAAAATGAATTGAATATTTTTTGATATTTAACCCAGAGACAGTCCCAGGTGGAAGAAAACTGTCTGATCTGCATGCAAATACTACACAAACAATGAAGGCAAAAAATACAAGAAAGGAAAAGTCAGCATTGAACCTCAAGTTCACATCCCTCAATGTAGATCTCTGGGCACTTAGAAATGTACATTGCAGGAAGCTCAAATCTCAGTTGCAGGATGAGTATTCTAATTGTGCAATTTTAGTGAATTTGACATTTCTAATTCATAAAGAAGCATCCAATTTTCTATCAATGGGGTCATCAGAGCATCCAGATTCATACTTCCTAGAAAGGATTTATGCACATTTTTAGGTTTCTCTCTCTCTCTCTCCTTTTAATATCTATTCTAACAGTATAAACGGACAGCTCTTCACAGAGCATGCCTAGAAGGACATTTGGCAATTGTGGAGAAGTTAATGGAAGCTGGAGCCCAGATCGAATTCCGTGATATGGTAAATATATTTCTTTGCTTGAAAATAAGCCAAAATGAGTAGACTATATGAAGCTTGAGGAAACCTACAATGAAACACGGGGCTGACTGGATTGAAAATTGATCTGAGAGAACTAGGCAAAAGCTTATTTCCCCATACAAAAAAAAGTTGGGAGATGGGACTAGGTCATGTGGAAAGTATTTTCTATACATACTGAAAAGGAGAGGAGTGTTCCAGGGAAAAGAAGGAAGTGAATGCTGTTGAACAGAATTCAATATCCTCATCAGAGTTGGGTCATTATCAAGTCAGTAGCATTACTGAGAAGTAATACAGTCGACACTTGCCTTTCAATGTCCCTGTCCTTCCATTATACACACCCATCTGCCTGTGGCCCCTTGGTTGGCAGCAGTGAATCAGAATTCTCTAGCTGCACACCTTATATGATAGATGCCGATTGCCATCGATGAAATTTGAGGCTAGACTGAATACTAAATGAATTGCATCTATGGAAAGCAGCTGCTATTCAGACCCCAATAATTCAACCACTCTGATTTCTACAAAGACCAGTATATAGCATATTTTACGAACTGAAATTGAGCTAGAGAAATGCCTTATTTAAATGCAGCTCAATTTGACTTTACAGCAAAGTAGAAAAGGAATATCGAAAGAGCCCAAAGGATTTGGCCAGAATTGAACCCAAAAGACAAACACACAGAAAAACAATTAAAGAAACAAAAATAAAGTTTGCATGGAAAAACACTAAAAATCATGAGTGTGGGACTTGGAAGGCCAGGGATGTACCAAATGGATCAGTGAAGAGGGCATCTTCTGAGTAAGAGCAGTTTGCAGGGACTACAAATGATAACAATCGTGGTAAGAGGCTGCGCTAGCACCAGAGACAGCAGACAACCAGCAAGAGATGAGGAAGAAACAACAAGGACACAGAGAGCAGGGTCGGATCCAGGTTAAAATCTTTTGGAAGGAACTATTTTATTTTGCCAGAATTTTAAAATACGTTTGTCTCGAAATTTTAAATATATGTATTTGGTGAAAGTGGTTAAAGTTCCAGGCAGATGTGGGTTTGAATATCTATTCTGCCACTTACTTACTAGCTCTTTCATTGGGCAAGAAACTTGAGTATTTTGAAAGGGGCCTTGTTTTTCTCATCTATAAAATGAGCACAGCAACATCTACCTTATAATGTTGCTGGGAGGATCGACACATCTAGAGTAGCAACAAGCTGGTATGGAAAAATTCTCAATAAAATTGTTGTTCTTATTTTTTTAAATTAGATTTATTAAGAGTCTTCTAATGATGCACACATATGCACACAGATATACACATGTGAGTGCATATACTCACATTCACACACATATTTTAGCTAAAACATTTGGCAAAGAGCCTTCAACTAAAATGCCTGGAAGTGGCCATCTAGCAAGGACAACCATTGTTGCCACCAATGCCCTAGCAAACCTGATGTTCTGGGCCTTAGAAACCAAATATTAATTCCTCGGAACAGATTCTTCTTTATATTAAGTCATGTCCTTGTACCTTCCGGGTATAGCTTGAATCCACAGCCATCCACTGGGCAAGCCGAGGAGGAAACCTGGATGTCTTAAAATTGTTGCTGAATAAAGGAGCAAAAATCAGTGCCCGGGATAAGGTATTCCTTCTCTTCCGGCCCTGCCCTCACCCTCCGCTTTCTCCCTTTCCCTCCTTGACTTCCCCTCCTTCTTTGCCCGCTCTTTCTACTCCTCACCTCTTTCTCCTCTCCCCACCCCCACTCCCAAAACCCTCACCACTTGGATCAGCTGAGAGCTCATGCTATGTGGGGCACCACAGGGGCCACTTCTCCCCTCCCACACGCCTTGGGGTTTGGGACAGTTCCTGTCCTCAATGCCCAGCAAATCAGCAGCATTCCTCAATCTCTCAGTTGCTCAGCACAGCGCTGCATGTGGCGGTGAGGACTGGCCACTACGAGTGCGCAGAGCATCTCATCGCCTGTGAGGCGGACCTCAACGCCAAAGACCGGGTGAGCAGCCCCGCAGAGCTGGCTTCACTCCTTTTGTTTGGTATCACTCGCCCAGCCAGGTACCCCAACAGGATCCCCTTCCTGACCTCGGGCCCACCTTTAGCCTGTTCACTCTGCTTCTCTAGGAAGGAGACACCCCCCTGCATGATGCTGTGAGACTGAATCGTTACAAGATGATAAGACTCCTGATTATGTATGGCGCCGACCTCAATGTCAAGAACTGTGTAAGTGCTCCACTTATAGGCTTTCACATTCACAAACGCCTATCTCACAAACTTGAAATTGGTCCCACAATGGTAGTATCTCAGGGGTCTTCTGATGGTTGAAATGCTCCTATCCATTCTATCATGACACTGCTAAATTTGGCAAGGACTCAGGTCACCTGGTCAGGGATGGGGGAAGCCATAGTGAGTGCTATGACTGTGTCTAGTAATTATTTTTAAGAATTTGGTATTAAAAATAAAAGATGGTCAATTCGCTCACTTTCATGAACACGAGTTCAATCTACCTTGGCCATTCCTAGCTGAGCAAAGCCTGGAGTGGTCAGAAATACAGACACCCACCATTCCTGAAGTGATTTAAAATTCTGCAATGGTCAAAGCAGCTAAGAGCCAATGAACACAAATTAATGTCTAATCCGGGTAATTCTGAATAACCCTCGCCTCCTTACAACAGCATGACAGGCTACCACTTTCTTCCAGTGGTAGCTGTGCTTTTGCCTATATTTTTGAGATAATTTCCATCTATTCTCCACTTTGCTTTATCTGCACATTCCTCAAAATAATTTCCTATATTTAGGTCCTGAAAATGCTTGTATAAGTCCCTTCTACAAGTACGTATTAATTTAGCTTCATCTGTAATCAAGGAACGTAACCAACTTCTCATGGTCCCAATTCCCAAACACCATCTAATATAAGCTTTAAAAATATCACCCAGAGGAATGGGTGTAAATTACTGAAGAAATAACTTGAAAGCTTTTGGAGAATCGCTTTAAAAAAAGAAGGAAAAGAAACTCCCAGTGATCATATGTGAATCATTTCTTCTCTTTATTGTGCTACTATAAGACTGAGAGGAATATTTTATCACTAAAAAAAAACCAAACAAACCCCAAACTGCCTTGGTAACAAGAATAAAAGAATAAATGCAAGAAATAGAGACTGGTTGAGGTGGGAAAATGTTAACAGTAAGGGTCTCTCGTCCTTGATATTGGGATTGGTCCTATCTAATAACTTGGATAAAGTACTAGAAAAAAGAGTATTTTCAATGAAATCTCCAGAGCTTCAGAAAATATGATCTTTTTCTCTGGCATTGAGATACTACCAGCAGAGATAAATAGCATACAGATTTGGGGAGACTGTAAGTAGCCAGAAAATCAGGAGATAGATTTCAATAGAAAGCAGGGAAAGGAGTTTATGGAAGAATAGTCAGAGATATACACATAAGGCTCAAGGCTCTGAATACGAATTAGCCCCAGGCAGAAGGGTTAATGTCATTGACCCAATGGATCGATATTCCACCAAAACACCCATAAACTTTGGACACCCTCCTGAAAGGGATTGGAGACAACACAGTGTTATTCTATTGTTGTCCAAAACTCTGTCTTCACGTCTGCTGATCAGCGTTTCTCAAGGAAGACTATAGAAGTTCCAGAGTGAAGGTTACAGGGCCACTAACTCAATATGCACAGGGTCCAGGCAGATCATATAAGTGACTTAAGTGGGTGCCTGTCACTTTTACTGCTCCAGGGGTTTGTGCATGTCACTTTTAAGAGGTGGAGGCTCTTCCCCAATCTACTCCATCGTTGCTCTAAGGAACCACGAGTATCATGCCGCCAACTCTTCTAAATTTTTCAGAGACCACAAACTCAGTTGGGAAATCTCTTAATTTCCAACTGTTAACAATTCATTCCAACTTTAAAGAAATCTAAGCTCTGTTTGGTCCAAAACAGCTCTCTACACTGATTTGTGTCTAAAAACTGCCAGTTTGCAATCTCTGGGTTAGAGAGAGACTTCTGAATTAATAGAGATAGAAAAATTTAGGACTTCTCTTATTTAAAGACAAGAATCGAGAGGAGACATAATCTTAATTTTTGCAAATATCTTGAGACATGTTCATAAAGGAAACAAATTTTGTTCTTGAAAATTATTCACATATCATCGACATCACCTCCAAGAAAAATAATTTATGGGATAACCCTATGGAGCAGTAAGAGTACTGAGAAGTACCTGAGTACTTAAGCCAAGGTGTTGAAACAATTTGGTTACCACCAGTTTTTATTAAACAAGGAATCATTTTCCAAATAGATAGGAACTGTTTTTTTTACTAAAAGGTCAAGACTACCACCTCACACCATTCTGCAGAATGCTGGTGATATACAGAAGCATTTTTTGAACATCAAAATGACTTGGTGTGCTCTTGCCATTTTGTGTTTAGGGACTAGGGATTTTTATCAATACCTGAAATACTTACATAGGGGGAAAAATGCTAAACTGAAAAGCATTCCCATGAGAAACAGTGAAGGACTGGTTTGAATATAAACTGTAAATCACTCATAGAGGAAAACATGAAATACTTCAATACCGTACACCTATCCCTCACCTCACTAAACATACACAGAGAGAGGATGTGAATTTATAGATGCCTCCCATCTGGAAGTAAAATTTTCTCATCTATTTTGATTAGGCTGGAAAGACCCCGATGGATCTGGTGTTACACTGGCAGAATGGAACCAAAGCAATATTTGACAGCCTCAAAGAGAACGCCTACAAAACCTCTCGCATAGCTGCATTCTAAGAGAAACGGCGGCAAATTCATCATCCGCTCTTCACCGGCACTTGGAAGGCAGGGCCCAAGGAAGAGCAACTGGTTATATAAAACCAAGTTTCTCTTTATCAACTTGTCAAGCCGCACCTACCTGTTGAAGTTTTGAAACAGCACGGGAATATTGGTATTGAAATGTCTCTTAGCGAAACTTTTTTTTTTTTTTTGGTATTTATTCCTGTGTATTTATTTATTTTTAAATGTACTCGATACCACTGATACTCAGATTCTTTATGATCATCCCTTTGGTGAGCAAAGCTTAATTCACATGTAACACTTCCTGTTGATAGTTCTCCAACCGAGGTAATGAGCAGTGCTCTCAGCGCCTACTTTTGTGTCACCTCACTCATGTAGGATATTTCAAGCTGTTTCTAGAAGACAAAGGTGATGATTACAGCCCTCTTTTCTCCTGAATTTTTATTCCTGAAGTTTGAGACATCTGAAAGCATGCAGTGACAGAAAAGGATGCAGTAGAATGAAAGAGATTGCCCTTCTGTGAGGAGGACAATAAAGTCAGATATTTCTTGCTGGGCCTGGTATTTCTTACCAAGTCATGCACTGTTCCAAGGTGAAGTGAATGTGGTGAACGTAAGCAGAGCGAGTGGAAGGAGTGGGCAAGGAGTGGGCAACTGAGCCATGCAGAATGGAATTTTTTCAAAAAAGATGAAGGCAACCGCAAATTGTAAATGTGTAAATGTATATGATGTCATATGTATATTTTATATTCATAATAAAAGCAAACGAATTCTAAACCTCTTTCTAAACACTTCTATAAGTACAGTGGGACAGAACCATGTGGAAAAGGCCATTTAGATGGAGTTTTTCTCAGTCTTCCAAGTTTTTCAGATTAGGACTGTCCTGTAGAACAGCATTTCTCAGTATTTAATATGTATACAGATCACCTGAGGATCTTGTTACACTGCCGATTCTGGTTCTGCTGTCTAGGGTAGGACCTCGAATTCTCCATTGCTAATGAGCCCCCAGGTAATGCAGAGTTAGTGGTAAGCCACAACTACACCTTAGCAGCAAAGCTGTGAAAACCATAAAGATACCAAGGAATACAAGTTCTTTTGACCCCAATGATGGGGGAAAGAGACCCCTGGTGGGAAGAATTATTACTGCAAATTAAACAAGTGCTCCAGAAGAACTATGGGCCTCCACTAATGGAGGTTTAACAATTATTGAGGACAGCAGCTGATAGTGTCCAAGTCCTCTTATGAGAAAACATACATGATCAATGATTTCTAACCTCCTAGGGTTTTGTTGCCAGGTGCTGGACCAGGTGTCAAGCCCTGTGATGAGAAAACCAGATTGTCCCTGCCTTGACTCCCTGGAATAGATGAATATTAAAGAAATCATCACACAAATATATAGTAAATATCTGTTAAGTACAACGAAGTAAAAAATACAGAGTGCTGTGAGAGGCTAAGATGTGGAGGCACATCATTTGATTGGGGAGAGTATTTCAACAGACTTAAGGTGGTGGCTTTTCAGGGGACTCTGAAGGGCAACCTGGGGTTATTCAAACACAGAATATTCCAGGCAGTAGAAAAAATGCAGGAAAGGGCAAGGCTATGGGGAAAGTTGGGCACCTTAGGAAGTGTATGAAGGCCACCGTGGAACACTAGCTCTAGTACCCCTCCCCCAAAACCCACTCCAGAAAGGATCATACACAGCCCCTTAGCTGTGCTTCTAACCCTCAGAAGGGGGTACAGGCACAGTCTCAAACCAGGTTTTCAGATAGCTGGCTATGGATACATATAGTTGTGAAAATGGTTTGAAACATTTTTGAACCTATCTAGTTTCCTAAAAATCCACAGAGCCCACCTCACAGGGACATCAGGGGCTTCCATTATCTCCCTGCCTCCCAACCCCCTTTACCACCCCTTTGCCTTCCCTCTGGGGTCCTGGCTCTAACCTCTTAGATCTTTAAGGCTCAGGGTCCTTCCATTTCTTCCAGGTAAAGCACCTACAACACAGGCAACGTTTCTCTTGCTAGTACTGATGTCTCCCATGGCACGAGTTAGCCATTTTATTATCATGTGACACACTTTCTCTTTATGATGTCATCCTCAAGTCACCCTCCCCAAAAGAGCTGGGTGGGTTAAAGAGAGAAGAGAGTAAGGGGGTTAAACACTTTTGTGTTGCCGTATGTAAAAATTTGCACTGCTTCAGAGGTAGAGGACATGAGAGATAACATCGAATAAGTCTCATAGTTCAAGGCCAACTATTACCTAGAATAAAGGAAAAACACACTTCAGGCAAAAATTTCAAGTTTCTGTCACACAGGCAGCCAACTTTTATAAGCTCATCTTCCCACCTGAGCCAGCTTTTTGCCCACAATCTGTCTCATGTTTTCTCAGTAAAGGGAACATGCCATTGGCCTCTTGAGACTCTGGGAAGTTGTTTTTGACATTCTCTTTGCCTCACTCCTCTTTCAATTAACCACGAAGCCTTTTTACGGAACATGTTGCTCTGTAATCCACCCACCTCCTCCCATCCCAGAGGCCACTCCCCCAGTTCATAGCACCAGAGAATCTCAAAGGGCCCCAGCTGGGCTCCTAGCCTCTGGTTTACTTCCTTCCAGTCTGTTTTTCAAGTTGCAGCCAGGGTGATTTTTCTAAAATGTCAACACTGGTCTACTCATTCTCCTCTTAAGTCTCCAGTGCCTTCCCATTTCCCTCAGGATAAAATGAAAACTCCTTAATGTTTTCTAAAACCCTTAAACTCTGACTGCTGTTAACTGTTATCTATTTCTCATTACCTTCCTAGCTAGTCTAAATTTCAACTCTATTGAATTTCCAGTTCCTTAAAAAATCCAGGCACTTGCTTGTTTCCACATACTGCGTCAACTCCCTGAAGGGTCTTCTTTCCTCCCCACTCCATTGCATAATTTCTGATCCTTCCCCTTCAGGTTAACTGTTATTTCCTCTAGGAAGCCATCCTTGACCCTTACTTTGACTGTTATTCCCCTCAAGTGTGTTCCTGTCATACTTAATTTCTCCATGTCATAACATCTATCATACTGCCTTTACTCCCCAAATGAAAAAATTTCCTCTCTCCTTGAACAAGGGATAGATAGGTACACCAGTCTGGTAAAAGGGACTGGGGTGGAAACTAGTGGCATTTGGCATGTTGGATGTTTTTAAAATATAGTTTCTTAAAAGTTTAGGATGTTAAACCTCTCTGGAATACACACTGTAAATGTATTTTCTTAGTTGTACTTTTCTAGGTTATTTTTATGGAGAAAATTAATCAAGCTTTTTATGTTTTCTGGCTTTGATGGCCACGTTTAAGTCTTTTCTAATCCAAGCTTATTAAAAAATACCTATTTTTCTCTAGTATTTTTGAAATTTTTTAAAAATTATATCTTTAATCCACCTGGATATACTATGTGTATTAGGTATGAAATAGGAATTAATTTGTTTCCTTAAATGATAGAATGATAGCTGATACTTAGTTACGTTCTATGACAGGTCCTGGTCAGGGCCTGTTAATCTACTTACCTCTTGCAATAATGCCATGGGTAGGGAGAATAGATGAAGTGAGGCACAGAGTGGTTATGTAATTTGCCCAAGGTCACAGGGGCTACTAGCAAGTTGGGATTTTAATGCAGCTGGTAACTAGGCTTCGGTCTTTGTACTTAACAGATATGCTGCACTGCCTCTCCACACAGGTAACCAGTGGCTTCAGCACCACTTACTGAATAATCCATAACTTCTTCTTATAACTGGAGTGGACTCCCAACTCTACCTTCATCTGTAAGAATTTCTGTACCCATTCTACATTGTTTTATTACTACAGTTCTGTTGTACTCTGTAATACTGAAGAAGCGGTACAAGTCCCTCACATTGTTCTTCTAAGAAATTTCTTAGCTATTCTCATATTTATTCTTTCAAAATACCAAGTCTAAAAACCAAGCATATACACAAGCTATATGTGTACACACACATATACACACACACACACACACAATTTTTTGTTTAATTCATAGATCAAGTTAGGGGAGAATGTGATATATAATGTCTCTTCATCCAAGAAAATAAAAAGTCTCCCTCCATGTATTCCAGCCTTCTTTAACTTCCCTTATTATTTTCATTTAAGAGCTTCCTTCATTATTTCCTACACATTTCTTGTTAAATTATGTCTCTGTGAATAGAGTCATCCTTTAAAATATTTTATAACACGTTTTTGTTAATTAAGACTATTGACTTTTGTGTATTTATTTTATAACTGATAACCCTGCTGAACTTTTATTAAAGGTATGGTCATCTTGTTGCAACTGCGTCAGCAGTGAGTGGTTCATGTTCTAACAAAAGTACACATTAAAAGGAAACCCGCTGGCTGCTGCTATTCACTGGTGACCAGCCATTGTACCCTGCTATTTTGAACAATGGAATAAGCACTATTCATAAAAAGAAAGCAGGCACAACTGCAAATACATAACTAATGTGCATAAACAAAGAAGCACCTGTATTTCTTTCTAATCTTTTCCCAGTTGCTTCTCTTATATTTTAAGAAGAGTCACATCTGCAATAAATTTACTTCCTTTCTAATATAAGATGAAAGTCCTTAATATATATCTGGTGCAAATGACGCTAATATGTATATTAATAGATACTTAAAATACATATTGATATATATTGGATTTTAAATTTACATATATATACACACATACATACAGTCTGCTGGCTAAAAAAGGAGATTTAGGTAGAGTATCAAAAAAAATTGAACATACATCTCCTAAGCATCTGAGTTTAAAACATATATACGTACAGTCAGGTGCCAATCTTTTAAAGAAAGGTCAAAGCCTGTTCTCGGGAGTATGGATGCAATGACAGGAGATCCACAGCTGTCTTTCTTGAGTTCGTCTCTATAAAGAACTTAAGGCTCTAGTGAAGCAATCCAAGTGCAGAATTTCTACTGGATCTCTCCCAAATTTTAGTTAATCTGCTCACACCTACTCTGACAGCAGTTCTTTTTAATGATTCATCCTTTTCAAACCTTTAAAGGATTCAACTTCTGTTTTCCTGGGAATTCTTTTTTTTGCCTCTCACAGTTCAACATAATTTTTAATTAACTTATATAATTTTACAATGCTAAATATGACATAAACAGACGTGTGTAAACACACACCTAACTTTTGGTGAGTCCAAGAGGGGGATAGGCAGAAGCAAGCTTAAGGAAGCGGCAGATCCCTGGTATGTGGGTGCAGCAGCAGTAGCCATCAGTCTGACGGAGGGAATGAAGCAGGCTAATCCACCAAATTGCTCAAGGGGAAGTCAGCCGAAAATTAGCCATTATGGTAAATATTTACTATATGTATACACACACACGTATATATGTATATGTGTGTGTGTGTGTGTGTGTGTGTGTGAAATAGTCTTCTACCTGTATTTTGTCAAGGGTGTTTATTGTTGCTGAATTTTTAAATCAGCAGTGGATTTTAAATTTTATCAAATGTCTTGTTAGTACCTATTATGAAAACTCTCATTTTTCTCATTTGACCTATTAATATGATATAGTATATTAAAAAGAACTGAAATATCCTTACATTCCAAGAATAAATCTCACCTGATCATGGTGTATTGTTTTAGTGTTTTCTCCTTAACAGTATTTTATTCAAGTATCTTTATTTGATTGGTATAAGAGATTATACCAATCTCATTTATAAATATATTATCTTTTCTCTCAGTATTCTTTTTCTCATTTTATATCAATATAGCAAAAATGCAAATATTTGCAAAAAAGGATACTTCTATTTGATATAATGATCCTGTTCTTTAAAAAATTACTTCCAAAGTTAGTTGAGTCCAATGCTTTGATATTCTAAACATAACTATTAAGGAAAATCAATATTAGGTTTTCAGGGGCTTCCAACTCAAAGGAGAGAATCCTATGTCAACGACATGATAGTGGTGAGAAGCAGCAACGGAAGAGGCCAAGTGTGTTGTATGCGCACTTTTCTGCCCCTTGTACAAACTTTATAGCAAGTCCTTTTAGAAAGAATTTTGACTTGATGAATATAATGAAAGAGGCTTAAATCAAAAATAAATTAACTAAAAGCCAGTCCCTTAATATAAGTTTTAAGTCCTAAAATAATCACTTTTTGAGCAGTCAGTTTAAAAAATAATGTGTATCAAGTAGAAAAGCATGAGTTTTTAAAAAAACGAGAGATATTTTTAAAGTCTCCTGAAATAGTAAAACATCTTCTAATTATACCTGCCATCTCATCACTTACAAAAAGAATATAAACTAGACTCTATTTTTCCCTTAAAATATATCTAAATTCATTAAACTGAGTCTTTTTCTTTAAATGCTTCACCTGGTTTTGTTTGTTATTTTAATGACTTAACTATAAAATCAAGCCATTTTTATAGACTACTGATTTCTAGCTCCATGTGAAAACAGTAAATCATATAAAGGTTTTATTTCTGTTGTGGCTGATAGATTATTAAAGGGAAGAAGGGACTGTTGAAATAGACTGTGAGTTCTTTTCAGTCCTCACACTTGGCCTTTTTGCAAGCTGGAAGAGAATCATCGTCTCCTTCTGATGGCCGAGGTTTCTTCACCGTGGAAATAATTCCAAAAGCAGTTTTCCTAGTTTCTATAAAACAAACAAGGAAATCATAAGGTTTGAAGTTAAGACATGACTTAAGAGGTCGTTTAACAAGTATCATCATGTTGCTTTGACTTACAGCACTAATAAATGATAAAACAATAATGAACTGCTGAGTGCTGATGACATTTACTGTATTATCCCCCAACATACACACAACATATCCAAACATCAGTATATTAACATTTAATTCATCCCTAAGGGCAGGTTATCTCTAATGGTTTGCCCACGGCATCTTATATAGCCAGACTCCATGTCACAGACCTCAGTGTAGCAGATGCTTTAGGTATGGGAGAAAGACAGATGAATCATGACATCAACTACGATAGTCAGTTGTACTGTTCCCATGTGGTGTGTGCTCATTTCATTTTACAGCAAGTACCGTATCTGCCTTCCTTACCAGATCATCAATGTACCTCTGAAGAATCAAATGTATTGAATTGCTAACATCCAGCAATGCCTGGTTTATGTAACCAGTATTCAATAAATACTTGTTAAATGAAGAAAATCAAACTCATATTTACTGATTTCATAAATTGGTGACAATGGACAAAGAATAAAATTATTAGCTGTTTATATCAGATTGGCAGCAGAGTTCAACTTTAATTTAGCAAAATTCTGCTAAAAATATATACTAATGGGCCAGGCACTGTGTTACCTAAGGAAGGTATAGAGATGGCTAACACAGTGCTTCTTCCTATAACACACTGGGATAAGTGCATTATGGGCAAATATAATAGAAGTACCCACAAGAATTAACTCTGCCTGGATGAATCAAGGGAAGTATCATAAAAGGTGACACTAGGAATAGGGAGGAAGAAAAAATAATGGATAAGTTTTCCTTTGCAAAGGCACGGAGAAAGAGGTAAGAATAGGTTAGGGGACTATATGTCTGATGTAAAGGAGGAGTATCAAAAAATGAAGGTGAAATGATGCTGGAAGGGTAGCTCGGAAGGACCACAGTGCCACAGAAAGAGATCCCAACTTAGTTCTTAGGAAAGAGAGGGACTAGGGAGAAGTAGCGAGAGATCCATTAGCTATGAAGGAGGTAGAATCAAAAGAACTCAATGAATATAAATTTTAAAAAATTATTTATTTCGAGTAATAAAAGTCAGTTTTAGAGTTAAGCATTACATCTTTTCATTTGTCAAGATTAACTTAACAAGTCTACCACATCTTTGTCAGTTATTTAAAAGTATTTCAATTTATAAAAGGAACAAAAGCTCTCTAGGTTATTCAAATGCCAATATAATTAGAGAACCTCAAAATAAATAGGAATTTCCAATGATCTGCATTTCACCAAATAAAAAATCTTGCATTTAGAGATGTTTACTTGTATCACTATGGTTCTGAGTAAAGTCTAAAAATCAATTGAATAAAAAAATATAAAAATTAAATTGTGAAAAACCAACACTTTATAACACAACAAAATGTAGTAGTTTGAAATTTGTTTATTTCTACCTCATAAATGTCTTATTTTTTATCATTAGAACATTTACTTCTTAATCTATTATAAATAAGACTTTTATAGTTATCAGATAAAGTAACCTTATTAGTGTAAATCTTTTAGAAAGAAATTTATTTTTTGTAATAGCAAGAAGTTACATTTGTGTAGGGCTTTATTTGACAAGGTGTTTTCACATATAGTATTTCCTTCATTCATCCTGCCAAGGAAAATCTAAAGACTACGAGTGCACTATATTTTTTGTTCACGAGGAATTAGAATTAAGGCAGGGGTCCCCAACAGGTCTATCTTGGTCCAATGGCTAATTGAGGACACCAACCTCAACAATCATAGGCCGAAGCCTCTGGCCTTGAACCCCTTTCTTCTGTCTTTTCCCCACAATCTTCTTAGAAATACTATTCGCTGGTTTCTGAACCTCACAGGATGCATCTAATTTGATTCCCTGTGGTAAGCCTTCCTAAGTTAAAAGCCAACTACTACATGGCCCTAGTCTTCTGTCTTCCAGGTATCCAATCCTGCTCTGCTTTCAACAATTCCTCTCATGAGAAGGTTTCCAGACCCTCTAAGAATCTATTACCTGTCTTCTGGCAATGCTCCAGTGCATTGCTGTCCTTAAATGTAGCACTACAGATAATACAGATGTCAGCTGGGATCATGAGTGCAGAGGACAGACAATAAGACTTTGAATCCCCTTCGTTCAGAATCTTTTCTTTCTTCTAATGTACCTAAGGCTGAATTAGCAAGCTCAAAAATATACCACACGACTCATATTGATCCCAGTGTCAACTAAAACTAAGGTGACTATAATTTATCCACTAGATGTGTGGTTAATTCTGCAGGGACAGCAGGTACAAATGAGGACTGTCCTGGGCACACTAGGGGAATCATAATGCTACCTAAAGTCCACAAGTCTTGTAGTTTGGCATCTATAAAAACCTAGCTTTATGCATATGTTGTGTGTGTGTGTGTGTGTGTGTGTGTGTGTGTGTGTGTGTGTGTGTGTGTGTGTATCCTATATTGAAGAGTTGATTTTTTTGAAGTCAAATGCAAAAGTTCATATATTTCCCTATTATATATTTTTAAGTTTCCCTTTCTTGTTTTAGTCTACTTTAGAACACGAATTGTTATCCTAAAGCTTGATGATTTCTTACAATAATTTAAAATAGACAAAAATCATTGCAGAACTACCAAAGTGTGGATCAACTATTCTCTAATTTTGGTAAAATCCTGATTAATTTGGTCATTCCCAGAGCTTATGTGATGGGAGTCTAGACTATATAACACAATAATCCCAAACCAAATATTTTGGAACCAAAAGTAAAATCATTTAATTCAGGCTAAGTTAATATAGTAACCAATTCTCTAGAGTGAAGGTAAGATCTTTAAAATTCAGACACAATGCATAAGACTTCAATAACCTAACTAGCATTTGTATGCCAAATAACTTTGTCTACATGTAGCAACCTATTCTGAAGTATAAAATTCCTCTGGGTGATATCAAGTAAATTGCTTCTTAACCACTACGACTAGTGCTAAGAATTTCAAAGAGAATGAAGATAAAATAGCAGATCAAAAGTTTAAATTTTTAAAAATAAAAAATTATTTTCATTCTCTAAAGTCTAGGCATACCAAATATTTCTAATTTAATTTTTATCACCTAATGAATAAGAAATCCAACAGTGTCTAGTAGTGGAATTAATGTGAACAGGCAGATATATATAAATGAAATGTGAGAAAAAAAATGTATAGTTTGCACATACTTGAACATGTAAACAAAAAATAAGAATTACAAGCTATATTAAATGTGAAAAAGTTATAATTTGAGTTTGTTAGTTGGGTTTTTAAAACGTATTTGCTGTTTTTGTGTTAACATTTCAGTTGTCTAAAGCGCTGACTTTCAGGAGGGAAAGTATGCCCCATGAGGAAGAGAGAGAAGACAAGGAGGGCTGAAGCCGATCTGGATGTGGGCAGGGACACACGCGCACAGCTTGAAAGAGCACACTCAGTACTCATTTCTGTGATACAAACTATATTCTTTCTATTAACTACAGAAAGTAAAGCCTGAAGTGAAGGGTAAAAAAGCATTGATGGATATGGGTAAACAGGATGAGAAAAGATGACCCTAAAAGAACTCTGCGGGGCAGGGTAGTAAGAGTAGATATGGCTCAACTGTCTGATATTAATGATTGGCTCCTAATATGACCATTCAGTGCTGTTATTGGAAGAACTTGCTCACCTCCATGGAGAAGGGCTGCTCGGCAGTTCGTGGACACAGCAGCCTTGGCATCACTTTCAGACAGCCCAAACAGCAACCCTCTGGGGGGATCATCAAGGATTTCAACGAGAGTCAGCCGAGGACATGAAACTGCCACAAACATAACTGACAATGCCAGCTCACCTGGCCACATCGAGAGAGAAAGCTTAATTCTATAGCAGTTCTTAGCCCAACGAACAAGCATTGGAGAAGAGGGTCATTTCACTGTAAGCTTTTATAATAGAGTTCCTCTTTCTCATTCTCCTTTTTCTATCTCACCCTTACTCGAGAAAACAAAAGGATGAACCTCTCTACAACCCAATGTAATCTGTTTTTGAAGTTATTAATTGGTAAACTTACAGTAAAAGGTTTGAAAAATATCTTGTTAAAGTATAGTATCATCTCAAATTACAAGATTCCTAAAAGAAAAATTCAGTAACTTCTTACTCAGAAAAGGATACAAGTTTGCCACATCATATGGGCCTCTTATTTCTAAAGGCTAAAATGAACAACAAATAGACATGAGAGAAGATACCTGTAACATTTCAATGACTTAAGTTGCAGTAAATTAATAGGATGTTTAAGTATCCACAAGTAACGAAGTCCTTAAAATCTGAGTCCTTATAATTTTGATGGTTTTCTTAAATTTTCGAAAATATAAAAGAACCATAAAAAGCATTCTGTAATAGTATAAAGAAAAAACTATGCAAACAAAACTTGAAGCCCAAAAGGAATAGGGATAAATTTTACCCTTCAGCAATTACAATGAACAAAATAAAAATATGCCATAAATGTCCTTTATAGTACCATTTTCATTTCTTCCCTAGAAACTTTTCAAGGTTTTATAACTTGAAAAGTGAAATCAAAGTACGGCGTATCAGACTTACCCTTTCTGCAGCACTAGATAGAATTACATTCTACAAAATAGAAAGCAATCAGTATTAATGTTAGATAAACGCAAAAAAAAAAAAATCAGTCTTCTAATACAAATAACTGGTAATCACATTTTAACATTTAAGGCACTATAAATACCAACTCCTTTTAAAGATAAGGTAAATAATTAAAGTGAAAGAATAAAAGACTTCATGTCAAAATAAGGCAGCTTATAATAAGTAGGTCTCCTTCATAGATCTTAGAAAAGATGAATTAGTTCTAAAAACTAGTTGAAAAGGTCATATAACCTTAATTCAAATCACTGATGACAATTACTATCTAGACCATTCTTTTCACAGTGGGTAAGCGCAAATTCCTTATTGAAAGATAAAAGCTTTCAACACTTCTTCCCCCGCCTCACATAATTCTTCCCTCCGACATCTGTCTTCACCTTAAAACTTGCAGAGCTCACTGAAATGGGAGAATTTGTTCCTGTGCCTTGGGAACTTTCTGCTTTAAGGAAAAGGAATCGGTTTGATAATCCAGTCTACGAATAATAATAAACTGCTAGATTTAAAAAAACATCCTAAAATTATGGAACCGTACCTTTCCTTTGCAGACCTGCATCAAATTGAGAGCATTGGAAATTGTGTACCTTCTCATTGTGGAATCTTTGATCGCAGGGCTGTAGACAAGTTCAAAGCCCACACCTCGGTCAATTGCCTTCATAGGAAATAAAGAAAATAAACTGTCAAGGATAGATTCACACTGTCCTATTCTATTTTCACCAAAGTTCCCTCTCACCTTCCTCACCCCTTGCATGTCGAACTACAGCAGTAAACAAAGGTGGATTTACGCCCAAATGGCACCATCCACAGGAGAAGATCTGTGGCTCTATTTAAGCAACAGAGTTTATCTTAGCTGTGGGGAAGCTGACTTTATATAAACAGGGATCATGAGGAGGCTATGGAGAGCAAAATCCCAGTGGGGTGGCAGAAGGGCTGTTATTCAATGAACTATCAAAAGGAAAAAAGAAATAGGCTCCCTATACTTAGGGTTAACCATCTGCAAAATAATAAACCAAGTGATTTAACCCAAGAATGAAGAAACAAATAAATGAAGAGCTGAAAAATGCTCAAAGAATAGGGGTGGGAAGGCTTCTCAGGTAAGTAATTTATTGCATATATATTGAATGAAGGAATATAAATAGCCACAGTTGAGTGCTATGCGCCAGGAGCTATGCTAAGAGTCTTTAGGGCTATATTTAATCCTTACGATACCTTTATAAGGCATTATGGCAGAGATTTTTAATTGCTCTCATCACCAGTTCTCAAACTCTTTACTAATGCAGCCCGATTTTAAGTGGATTCATAGGTGCCCACCAAAAAAGAGGGAAGTCTGGGCCTTTAACGATTTTGCCCAGCTCACCATACAAGCTTGACCTTTTACATGAGAAAAAAGAAATGTCTTTCTTATTTAAGGCATTCTTAATAAGTAGGCAGCCATAGGTAAGAAAACAGCCTGCATGAGGTGGAAATGAAACTAAAATCCACCAGTACACTATTCAGCTTCCCTGATGAGCGGCTCAATATCTTCAGCCATTCACAACAGATGTTTTAAGGCAACTCTGCATGGGAATGATAAGCAAAAGCTGACATGGTTCCTCTCTTCTAAAGAGCTTACAATTTAGTAGAAGAGACCATCAAATAATCACACAAAAATACAAAACTTCAATCGTGGTAAGTGCTACCAAGGAAAAGTTTGGGAGTGGGTGAGGAGGAATGAAACAGTTAAACAGCAGAGGGAGGAAGGAGTATGTGGAAAGGTTCTAGGGTTGGAGGGAGCATGGTAGCATGTAGAGAACGTAGGGAGCGGCATAGGCTTGGAAAGAGAGAATGACGGGGAGCCCTGTGGCAGGACTGGAGGCTAAAGAGATGGCAAGGGCAACCCTGCAGGTCTTCAGAACTGGTGACAGGATTAATCTTCTAACAGTAACAGGAAGCATCTAAGGATTTCAGCATGGGGATAATAAGATTCACACTGGCTGTCACTTGACTACAGGAGTCTTTTGAATGAACAAAGGAAGGTAAACAGGCACAGACCAGATAGTATAGTCCAAGTCCCTGCTTGGCAAATGAGTTGCTATTACCCAGAGGACGAGCAGGGACTGGTCCAGCCATGACTGCTGGAGGTCTACTCCTGAGAGTATACAGAGAATAGAAAAATCTGTCTTTGTCTAGAACTGGCAGCCCACCTTGCTTTATTTCAGATGTATGGCAGGGTCTTCTACTTTTCCTTCCTGAACACAGGTTTCCTTTCTTCCACCCCGCAAGCTTCCCTTTCCTTTTCTTCCTGTCTGGAGGCTCCCTGATTTCATTTTGGATATCCCTATATATCTGATATTAGTTTAGTTAGAATTTACATGCTATGTTCCATACTGTAACCTTCTCCTCTGCCCTTTTCTGACAACTTGTCCCCGCCTCTAATTCTTGTGTTATTATTTCTGGGGATGATGTGTGTTATGAAACTTTTTGTGCCATAGTTAAATGTACACCTCATTCTCCCTGCACAGCTTGCACACTTCTCGAAAGCTGGTATCATACTTCTTTGTAACACACAACTGTCTTTTATACAAAAGTATTTAATATATATTCTGAGAGAACTTATAGTAGCCTATGGAAAAGAGGTCATGCGATAATGTTGTTCACTATGAATTATCCATCATAAAAGAAACCAGGATGAACTCTGCAAAGTAAAATTCATACAAACCAAGCATCTCCTTTAGTCCTATATTCAACTATCTTCCTAGCTATTTCTTTTACCAAAACTATTAATTAGCCAAAGAGGATGACATATTTTTCTCTTCCTCATCCTTCTAGTTGCTGAACTAAAATACAGGCAGTAGGATAGAGAAGAGGGGAAATAAAAGATGTGGATGACACATAGAACTAAGTAACCGTGTCCCAAAGTTTCTTAATTGAATCTGAAATTGTATTCCCTGCCCACCCCCCTACCCCATCCCCGCCCACATTGGGGACTAGATCAAAATAAACTTTTTTTTTTTGAAGCGGGGGAAGGAACATAATTATAAAGTTAATCATTTTTTAAGAAAAAGTTCTGATTTTGATCTTAGTACATTAATCAAGTCCACTTTAAAATTGCTAAGAAAATTTAAGACAGAGAAATTAAAGACAATATGCTACTAAAGGTTGTGAACGTTTCTTTCATAACATCTTATTTTAAATTTTTAGATAGATAAAAATATTGACTCATTACCTGGGCTCCTGCTTAAGACCATTTTAATGTTAATTGCCTTAAGCTCATCAAAGGACTGTCTGTAGCAGCGTTTTCATAAAGAATAACAGTGCCTGCCTGATTGGCTTTTATTTGCATCTCTAACTGAAGGTTCTGGAATAGGCACATGATTTCTTTACTAATGAGAAATAACAGTCATACTGTTGCAACAAACCAAGGGCAGGTGTGTAACACTTGAATCAAGAGATATTAGGGATAAATTCTAAGAACTAAGTCAAGCTTAAGAAAAAAGGAGAAAGAAAACTGGTAGTTATTACTAAGACAATATAAAAATTCTCTATTTTCATAAAAATGAGTTCTTTATTGAATTCAAAGGATGACACCCTTGGTGTATCATCCTTTAAGACAGGTAATTTGTCACGTGATTTGCAAATAAAATAACATAAGCAATAAAGTCTTACCTGCATCTCTGCTCCCACCTGCCATATCCCTGCCTCCCATAATCGCTTTTATTAATATCTTATGTCTTCTTCCAGAGTTGTTTCATATAAACATAAGTAAATACAAAGACATATTATTTTTCTTCTTTTTTACTCAAAAGGTAGCCTGCTATTTCTTGTTCTGACTGGAAGGGTTTCCCATGTCAGCTCATAACTTCCATGTTCTGTTTTATACCTGCACACTATTCCACTGTAATGAACAAAGCCTCTACTGACAAACTTTGGGTTGTTTCAAAATATCTGCAGAATAAACACTAAAGTAAGATTACTGGGTATTATGGATGGAATTGTGTCCCTGCATAAAAGGTATACTGAAGTCCTAACTCAAGTACCTCAGAATATAACCTTATTTGAAAATAAGATTATTATAAATGTCATTAGTTAAGATGAGGTCATACTGGAATAGGGTGGGCACCTAAACCAATGACTAATGTCCTTATAAGATGATGGCCATGTGAAAACACAGAGACAGTGAGAATACATTTTGAAGATAAAAGCATAGCTGCAAGCCAAGGACCACAAAAGACTGCCAGCAAACCATCAAAAGCTACAAAGAGGCAAAGGAGGATTCCCTTACAGGTTTCAGAGGGAGTATGACCCTGCTAACATCTTGATTTCAGACTTCTAGCCTCTAGAACTGTGAGACAATAAATTTCTGTTTAATTAAGTCACCCAGTTTGTGGTGTTGTACTCCGTTATGGCAGCCCCAAGAAGCTAATACACTAGGTCAGAGGGTAAAGCATTTGTAATTTTGATAGTTGTTGCCAAATTATCCACTCCCCCGTAGAGATTGTACCATCGGCGTATGACAATGCCTGCTTTCCCACAGTATTACAACAGAGTGTATCTTCAAACTCAGTGTTTGTGCCAATCGGGTGGTTTTACTGTGAATTTCTCTTACAATGAATTTAATTATCTTTTCATATTTATAAAGGTCATTTGTATTTCCTGTGGATAGTTTTTTAGATTGTTAATCTTTTTTTTTTTAAAGGTCAATTTTTATGAGCTCTTTATCTATTAAGGAGATTATTAGCTTTTTGTCTGTGATATGAGAGAAAATATTTCCACCAGTCTGTCATCAAACTTTTAACTTTGTTTCTGGTGTTTTCTTTTCTCTCTCTCTCTCTCTCTTTTTTTTTTTTTTTTGCCACAAGGAAGCTTTTGATGCTGGCAAGTTTGCTGGCAACTGGTCTAATAAAGTACTTAACACATTTAGGTTCACAATAGGTATGATGAAAAATAAAGTTTATAGAGCGTTCATACTCAATCAAATATATATGGCATGACTCCTAGAACAACTTCACTGCTTCAGACACTACTTACTGGACATCTCTCAGTGGGGACTGATTGGACCATGAAGATAGAAATGGATTAGGGTTAAAGGAAGTGCTGAGGGGAAAATGGCAGAGAGTGTAAACGTACCATCACTAAAATAATTCAATAAACTTGAAATTATTATTGAATGGCAATAGCACTAAAAAAAAATTAAAGGGAAAGTAAAGGTGTGTGCTGCTAAAACAAATTCTCAAAACTTGTATTCATAAAGACTACATTTTAAATATATTATTCTGTGCTTAACAAAAAGCTCATCCGTTAAGTAATTATAAATAGCATTTCCCAGCAGGAGATGCCAGCAGATTTAGAATCAAAGCTTGAGTATAAATCCCAAGTCAACCTTTGATAAAAAAACGGATATGTGTGAATCACAAACTATCCCAGTCTCAATCAATTCCATTACCTGCACAATGGAGATAACCCACCCTAAAGCTGCAGGGCTAGAGCAGATGTGAATGTGCTAAATTATAATTGCTAAATAATTAGAAGTCATTTGATTATCCAAGAAGAGGAGGTGAATTCAATTTTTTAGAAACCCAACTATTACATGGTTAAGTCGTGATTCCTATACAAGTTACTCAGACTATACAGAAGAGGTTTTGTAGGAGACGTTAGAAGGAATTACAAAATTGAAATTAACGCTGTTCCAAGTATGTGAATATAAAGGGACAAGAGTCATAAAATACACAAATGAAGTACTCTGATATGATTTAGCTCCAGTCCTTCTTCATAATGTCAATCATCTAAACTGATAATTCTCACATGGCTTCTAGACTCCAGGTAAAAGACTAATCAATTCCCTATCTTAACTTTCCCGCTTCTTGCCACCATAAAAGAAAAGAGTACAAACCCTATCCAAATTAAGATCTGTACTGTTTCTTCTTGTGCCCAATGAAGTGATCCCTAGAAAGCCAACCTACCAATTTTTTATGGCCAAAAACAAGTTTATCCTTAAGGCCAAAGGAGCAGGCAAGGATCAAGACTTAAGACTGAATTGTTAACCCCATTCACTATATGTTCTGTCCATTTCACGAATATATTCTCATAGAGTAACGAAAACATGCAGCTCCATATCCAGATTAGATACTACCAGATACAAACAATACATACATACCTATACAACTGTTATTTACAACTATTATGAACAAGCAGCTGGATACCTTTTATTGCACGTTTCCGGCTTCCTCTCTTAAATGAGAACTAGGTGAATAAATAAGAACTTTTCTGCTTCCTGACCAATTCATACTGCAGCCTACTTCTACATTAGATGAAGACTAAAAATAATCTTAGTGCAGCCTTTCTCTCCACTCCACCATCTAGTTTTTATTAAACAACATATGTAAAATGTTCACACCAGATTTTAAAAAAAGCAGACACTGTTTTAAATACTACACATCCCTCTCACTTGTCAAATTTTTACTTTTCAGAATTCTTAAATTGAAAAATGTGGGAATTAAGCCAAACATATCCATCAAACAACAGCAGCTTTCTCAAACTTGCAGATGGAATCGGGGGTGGGCTGTCCCAGTGCTGCTGTCTCCAGTGCCTTCCTCCTCCTCATGCCCCCCTGGTGCCCCACTTCCCTCACTGCATGTACTCCCTGCTGAATGCCAACAATCAGCTAATGACTAACGACAAGCAGCATTTGGCCAGGTTCCCCAAGCTGTACTCTAATATGCTAAGTTAGATATATACTCACTACTCACTCAACTGAGAAATTTTAGGGAGGACCCAATATAAACAAGATATTGGGGTAATTTTAAAAGGGCCATGACACAGCTGGTGCTCTCTAGAAGCTCGCAGTCTGGACTGAACAGTAGGGCATGTTCATAAGAAACCAAGGGAAAAGCCTCACCAAAACAGTCACTGGGAAGCTTCCCACTGAGGTGGGACATGAAGAATTACGTGCATGGCTGTCCATTCCATGAACTCGGCCTGAGCATCACATGCTGCTATCTCCTCCCAGCCAAGGGTATGGTATCAACTGTGGGCTTACTCTGGCAAATCCATCCAGAAAGTAGCCTTCTTGATCATTAAGGTGAAAAGGAAAGTAAAAAGTTCTAAGTTAAAAAGCAATTTACAGAGCTGCTGCATTGCCTAACTGCAGGGAGTTCCATTTATACAGAAACTAGACTGAGGTTGGCAAAAACCCCGGGCAAACTTCTAGAGCGAGAGATTGCTACCTCTGGAGAGGAACAGTATGTGAGGCTAACAAGGCTGCCGCAACCTTGGGTACCGTATTAGTTTGTGCCTTTTATCATAGGTAGCTGGGGCACATCAGAGAGCTCGTGTGACAGAGACTCAACTGGAACTGTCCCAACCCTGCAAGTGAGGAGCTGAGTGGCTTCTCCTTGCTAGTCTTCATTTTACCATATTTGATAAGTGAGCTGTTAAACAACACGGATCTCCAACTCTAAAATGTGATGATTTTTTTTAGTGTTTACTTATTTATTTATAAGTATTGGCAAGAATATAGAAAAATAATATTGGAGCTCAAGCAATATTGTTATATGTTCAGAAGTCCTCTCAATATTTATCGGAAAAGAGCTGTTTTATAGTTTTCCCTTTAAATATGTAACTTTAGAATTTTGAATACTTTTCGAGTACAGTTTTAGTAGCATATTTTTAGGGGTAGAACATAAGCCAACTAAAATTTTTCCACACTGGATTTAATTTTTCCACACCATATAGATCAATTTTTTTCCTGTCGCCCACCCCTCATTCTTGGCATCGAGCCAATTCCTTAGCAGCAGAGACAGGAAAACAGAAAATGAGGAGGTTGTGATTCTACGGAGAAGAGAATAGGTGAGTTATCTACCTTGAGAAAATATATAAATTTTAAATTTTCCATTCTGACAGGACTGGGTATCTAATCTGGACTGTTTATTAAACTCTTTCTGTCTTTCCATAGTTTTTGAGAATGGGAGTCTGCGATTAGAAGCCACTCTTCTGAAATAGCATCCTACTCCTCTTTCAAGGATCTGGCTGCTAATGTAAATAGTTGACAGCTATGCTGACCTTATCAATACCCATGTGAAAGAATACCACATTTATAATGGAATAAGATTTATAAGATAGATGGAAAATGAAGGGTAAGGAAAACAAGAGAAACTATGCAGAAAGGTAATGAGAAAAATTCTACAGCACAGGGAAGAACAAAAAATATTTCCTGACTGCACGGCCACCCTCTTGGGTTATCAAAAAGTAACCTGGGCTTTTGTGTCAACCAGAATGCTTCGGTGCAGATTTTAATTTGGCACGAACCATGCCTATTGTACTTTCCATGCCCTGCTCCCTCCTGCCCTCCCCCAACCCCATCCCCCCACCAGCTCAGGGATGCCTTGGAACCTCCGACATTGTTTTCACTTGCTCTTCTTCTTGACTGCTCTGTCCCCTTAATGTTCAATGTTCAGGCTATAAGTCTCCATCATTGTTAGCTATCCTTTCAAGACATATCCTTCATACATTTTTGTTCCTAAGGCCTTTAAAAAACATCTTAAGAGTTCAGAGTGCTATCGCACATCTTCATAATTTACTAAATATTTTTTATTTTAAGCTTTCTTTCCCCCTTCGGTCAGCTTACGAAAACAAAATACCCTTTTTAAAACTGCTTCCTATTTATCACCTAGCTTTTATTTTTTCCCCTCCAAGAACACTGGTTTCTTCTGCCCCTTGTCCAGTTCGATAATCTAAGTTTCTACAGATTCAAGCATAGAATAGAAAGTATAACACTTACCACGTTAATAGGGGGTCTTTTGAAGTAAAATGGCAGTTTCTCTGTTACAGTTATGCAAACTAAATCCACATCTAAATGTGTACAAGCAACCTGTCAGGAAGAAAAAACAGGTAAAACCAAAAGGAAAATTGGCACATGTTAAGAACAGGAAATAAAGTCATACTCAATATAGAGAAATATAAATATTGTTCACTCCAAAGGTGTTATGACGGTTCTGTGTTAAAATATATCTGACCTTTTCCAAAGTCAGTGATTAGCCACTCCTTCGTGGTTGGTTTGAATGGTTTAACTGCAATCTAGCTCAAGCACAGCGATATGTCCATAGACCCTCTCAAAAGACATGGCCTAGAAACCCTAACTTAATGTCTGCTGCATAAGGACAAGTTGTTAAGAGAGGCTCAGTTTGTGGAAGGTTATAGACTGTTCCAAAAGGAATGTATGCATGGTCCACTTTTTCCAAAAGTTATTTATTTTTGTGCTAGGAATTGTCCCAGGCCTGTGGCTCCTATCAGTCTATTGAGTAGCTGAAGAAATATTAACATGACACTATCAATGGTATTTTGTTCAAATACTAATAGAAACAATCTACATAAATGGTCAAAGCAGAGCTGTTATAAATCAAATAATAATGAATGCATTTTTCAGCTTTTAATTTCCCTTTCCTTTGTTCTAATTTTCGCTATCTCTTGTTGATTAATAGTTTGCATTTACTTCCAAAAGAGATTTGAAACTGCTTACAAAAAAAATGCATACAAGATAAAATAAACATATAAGGAAATCAGGATAAAAGAAAAACCAGGGAAGGAAAATAAATTTGGGAAAAGCTTACTAGCATAAGGGTACAGGCCAAAAGAAACTACTAGAAGATGCAAATCTGTCTTTGGTTTTGCCATTATTTGATTTATAACAATAAAAAGATTTAGCTCTTTTGTACCATATTAAAAATAAGACATACTGACAATGCTGGTATATACAGAATTGAATTGATGAACAAATTCAAACTGCCAGGTGACTATGATGGCAAACTAACATCAGTGGCATGGACCAAGGGAAAGGATGGAGTAAGGCAGAGGGGTATAGAGGGGGTAGTAAAAAGGATTTCTTCAGAATGCCCATTTCGGTTTCTCCTACCCCACCCCAAGGTTTTAGGAAGCGAGCAGTGATCATGGGCTGCCTGGCTTTAAGACAGTCCTAGTAACTTAGTAAGCCTGGGAAGTAATGCTGTTTTGGCAAAAACACTTGGTTCATAAAGAATCTGCACCATCTCAACTGCTACAGCTGTCCAACTCATAAAAGAGTCATTGAAAATTTGATAAGAATGGATGAAGAAAAGCTCTGAATAGTAGATAATGCCAGTTCAGGGCTTATGTACACCATTTTTTAACTATCAGAATGGCAAAGATAAGAAAGTTCAGGAATATACTGACACAAGAATGAATAAACAGGCACTCACAGGGTCTTTAAATCAGTATGAAGTCTTAAGTATTTTAGCAATAGGTATCCTATAGATTCTAGAAATATATTGCATAACTACGTACTCTATAAATGCTCAAGGATATTAGTAGAATGATAGTCACTGCAACACCAATCACGAAAGCCTAGATGCAATTAAATATCCGTCAATTTTACTCAAATAAATTATGGTCCCTTTAAACAATGGGATAAACATATTGACTAGTAAAGGAGGATGAGGTACATCTTTGACATTAGGGAACCCTCTCCAAGATATATTGTTACGTGAAAAAAGCACAGTAGTACAGAAGAAAAAAGGAGGGAGGGAGGGGGAAATGAAGGAAGGAAGGATGAGGTAAATAACACTTCTGAAAAGATACACAAAAACTGTTAGCAGCAGTTGCCTCTGGAGAAAAGGGAGTTTTGAGTGGAAGGAAGGTGTACTTTCCAGTGCATACCCACTAGTGTTGCTTAACGTTAATATCATGAACATAAATTACTTTTCATTAAAAGAAGCTGATTCATTTTTTAAAAGCCTTCATTTTTTAAAAACAGTCTTCCCCAGACTAAAGCTAAATTAGGTTACTGTTTCCCCTCTCCTAGTAGCTAAATAAAAAATATCTTGTGTTGGTTTAGATACATGCATTATAATAAAACTTCCAGTAACAAAGGACAGATCCACTTGGTTCCCTCTGACACCTCAAATTTAAAATGTCTCAAACTGAATTTTGTTATTTCGCTTCCTATTCATCCGAATAGTCAATTGATATGTTTAGATAACTATAAGAGCTGATGTTCACGTTATGAAATACCTTCTACATCATTAAAAATGATGAAATTATGTCCAAATAATACTTATGATTAAGAATCTTATACTGGTTTTGACAGGATGCATATGAATTCATATCAGTTGTTCTTAATCTTTTTTTTTTGGCCAAGATCTCTTATCAGGATTTAAGGAAAGTGTATTCTCAAAAATGCACACATACAATCACAAATTTATTTCTGCTTTTATAAGACAAGGGGAACAGGAGGGTAGGAGTTCATAGTCATCCCCGAATACTCTTCATGGATTCCAGGTTAATAAATCTTGGTATTTTATAAATATTATGCAAGGGAAAGTCAGGCTCACCCTGGGAAAAGAGAGATGCCCATAAACAATGTTCCTCAACTGAAAGTGGGTAAAATAAACTCCTCTGAAGAATTCATTTAAAATGGAGAATACCAGGTCCCACTCCCAGTGATAAACTCCAAAGTAGGGCCTAATCATCCGCATTTTAATATCTCCAAGAATTCTGAAGCTGGGGGAGCCAGAAGCACTGTCTTGAAAGATACCCCCTTTCCTCAAAATGGCAAAGATAAGAAAGTTTAAGTACTCTGCAACAATACTTTTCAAAGGGCATGGATTTTGGAAGCAAGAAGAAAATATAACTTCTGTTTCCATTTATTTTTTATTAAAATTTGTAATGTTTTGTATGTGAATATTATTTTATAAAGCACAATGCTACATGAAACATGCAAACAATTTATAATACAGGGATACAGGCTCAATAAATTTTCAAATTTACAGGGTACACAATCAAAGTAGTTTGGAGGTCACTGGACTAAATTATTTGAATTTACTTCATTTTGCCCATAGTCTCTTTAATCTTAAATGGGAATAACTCAGAAGCTCCTGAACTCTCTGTAACTCTCTGCCACATTCCATCCTGCCCCCATCCCAAGAAAACCTGCCAATGGACTCTCCTCACAATCTTTCATCTTTGTCTTATTTCTTGGGGCAGCTATGCAGAGGAAAGGTTTATCTACGAAACACCTTCCAGATACTCCTAGTGGAAAATAATGTCATTTCCTCTAGAAACAATGCTATTTAAGGTGGTCAGATTTTATACTACTAATTGTTAATATATGCGTGTGTATGCTTTTATGACTCATCTTAGAGATCTTAATTTTAGAATATCATGTTTATAGGACTATCAACTCTCAAACCAACCAAAAAAAAAATCAATTATAGAATGCAACCTCTTAAACAACAAACTGCTTGCATTTGACCTAATTCCAGATCATGATATACTGACAAAAGTTCTATTTAAATTGATTTTCTGCAGAAAACAGGGAGAGCACTAACTTTAACTGAGTCTTAAAGAATGGGTAAGATTTGGACAGATAAGAGGAAGAAGTTCCAATTTTAAAAATTGTTTTCATATAACTTTTTGAATATATCTGTATAATTTCAAACAAATACTTTGTGCATTATTTATAGCTTTCTTACATCTTCCAGAATACTTCTCACTGTCCCACTCAACACCGAGCACGTACTCATGCTTTTAATTCATTTTTTTGAATAGTCTTGAGAAAACAATATGATAAACAACTAAGATAAAATTGCTGTGTGAAATTAAAATGTATTCTAAAACCCAAAAGTCTAAGCTCTACTACATACTACCTGAGATTTAGAGCAAATCATGTAGCCTGAGTCCCAGTTTTCTCCTCCACAGAGTGGGGATAGTAACATATATGTGTCCTGATTAACCCACAGGATTGTTGAAGGTAAAAAACATGTACAAGTCTTTGGAAGGTTATAACGTTCCTTGCAGCTATGATGTTACTTTTTAAGGGTTCTATTTGTTTCCCTGATCACTTGTAAACGGCTATGGAAATATAAGTTATATGCTCTCCTAAATCAATTTTGAAAAAATGTAGTACAACAAAAATTGGGTACTACCAACTTTTATTGCGCAACATCACTGAGTTGTTATTTAATAAAAAAACTAAGTCACTGTTTAACGAATTTGGAAACACCCAAGGTCCTCCTTATACTGTACACCATGGTTCCATCTTTGAATCAGAATCTGCTGTGGAACTTGAAACATATACCTAAACTCAATCCCAAACCTACTGGATCAGAATCTCCAGTGGTTGGGGCTGAACGCCCTGATACTAAGAGTTCACAGGAGTTTCTCATGACTAAGAACCACTCGCTTCTATTCATTTCTTTATCTGAAACGAAACTGAAAATCACTAAAATAAATACTTTATGAAAGGAGTCAACCCTTCCCCCCAAAAAGTTATTAATAGATAAGTGGTGCTGTTTCTCTGCAATACCTAAATAATTAAGAATTGATAGTATGCCTTGGAAACTAATTTTACCACACATCAGCATCCTTAACCAACAGCTCCATCTACTGGACAAACAGGCAAAACTTTCCGATAATTTTAGAACAGATTTTGCTTAAAAATAAACTATGCTGTAAAATTAAAACATTAAAGGTGTGCAAAATACCTTTGGTAGATATACTTTTTGCAGATGGATACTTTTTTGAACCTATATAAAGGCAACATTCAGAACTTTTTAAATGTATCCATAGCTCATATTCCTGAAAAATCTGTATTAGACTGATTTTTTTTTCCTTTTCTATAATCATTTAAAATGCCCGGTGTGTTCTCAAGTTGACAAAAATGAGCATACCTGTTAAACAACTTTCCTCCTTGAAAAATCACAGAAATGGCAATATTAAAAGTACAAAAGGAATTAAATTCATACAGGCTCTAAGATCAGGAAGGGAGATAGCATAGCAAACGGTTAATTTTGGAGAATTTCTAGAAGACTAATGGTGGACATGATCATGCTGGCTTATGGGCCACACCTCAGAGCATGCAAAGGAGATGGAACAGAGGTGGGAGCTTTTATGCCACAGTAGAATTGTGTACCTTTCTTTCCTAACGGGCAGCAGTAAACAGTAAGAAGGGCAGAAATTGAAGTGATTTTAGAATTAGAAAGAGAAGGACCAATATTTACTCATAGAAGTTTCCAATGAATGAAGAGATAAAGAAACATAAGAAAAGTTGATGGACTCTTCCAATCTGAGAGCCCATCAAATATCTAGCAGGATGAATAAAACAAAACACATGCCACCCCTGTGAAATTCCAGAACTGTAAATGAAAAACTCTAAAATATTTCAGATAGAGCAAACAGATTACCTACAGAAGCATAATAATCAGATTTCATTTATAAAAAATAAATAAATAAAAACAAACAAACAAACAAAACACTATTTCCTTTTACTTAATCTGTTACTTACATGAAAAAGTTTTTCTGTCTTTGGAAAAACGGCGACAATATCATACAGCCGGACCCTGGAAGACGTTGCTCTCTAGTAATATAAAAAGAATGCTTCAGACGGTGACAAAAACAATACACATAGAATTCTGCCTCATGGTCTGGCCGTACTCTTAATTTGCCACTGATATTTTTGCTTTTCTTTGTATATTAGCAGAAAAGACCTTCTAAGCATATGAAAATTTAGATACCAACATCTATCTCACCAGTCATTGTTACACTTTAACTCTATACCAAACACTGCATTTGAGATACAAAATGAAATTAGATAGCCCTTGTGTTTACAAGCTAGTAAAGGAGCTTGCCAGACATTTACTGAGAATGTGCTGTGTGTGGGACACTCAAGATACAAAAACATTTAAGGCATATGTCTGTTCTTCATGGAATTCACCATTTTGTTGTGAGACAAGAAATACACATGACTAAGTGTGATGCAATTAGGTTCACAATGAAAACATAGTTATATACAAATTAAACTATTATATGTGCAGGAAAATACCTGAAGAGTCCAAGGACAGAAAGAGAAAAATATCAGTTAAAGATAAAGAGTTATTTTTTTAAGAGATCACTTCAAATTTATATTTTATGTGCATGTATGTGAAAAAACTGGAAAAACATACATTCAAATGTATAATCTCTAAATAATGAGACATGTCATATTTCTTTTTTTGTTTGCTGGCATCTTCTAAATTTTTACGACCTCTTATTTTGTAAAAAGAAAAGGCATATTAAACTTAGAAAAGGAAAGAGATTTAAAAGAAGCAGCAGGTGCTGTGCTTTAACAAGAGGGCCCCACTAGGGGGCCCGTGCTGAGAGAGGGCAGGCTCCAGGTCTTAGAGGAAGCCAGGATCCAAGATTCTCTGACCTCTGCTTGCCTACTCCCACTTGGGAAGGGGACAAAAAGGGGACACCAGGATGTTCATGATAACAAGAGTAAATAGAATTCTGTAATCATTAACAGTCAGCTTCATTTATATCTACCTGGGCCTAGAGAACCAGAATGCTGCCTTGCAGATGTATAAAATACCAAAGTTGGCTTTTCAGAATTTCTTGAGCAATAATTGTTATAAAGGAAGCTAGCCTTTCATTGTTAACTCCTGTTCTATGATCACGCAGTCCATTCTAACTAAAGATAAAAAAGATCACCCCAGGTATCTTACTTCCTCTCTCCCCTACTAGATCCTTCTCATCCTCAATAGGCACAGTCGAGTCTCTTCCAACTAACAAAATCTATACAGCAGGTTGTCATCCACCAATCACATGCTTCATTTCCCTATAAAGTCAAATTTCTCAAGTACAATCAGCAGCGCACACTGCATTTTCTCGCATTCCTATTGCCATAAAAATGATTTTTGCTATGGTAACCAATGGCTTCCCTGTCAATAGATCCAACAGATATTTTTTAGCCTTTCTCCTGCTTGACTACTCACTCAGGCACATTGATACTGATGATCCTTCCTTTTCTCACTTCCCTCGTTTTCCTCCTACTTCTTAGACAATCCCTCCTCAGCCTCCAATCCTCGCTCATCCTCCTCTACTTTATCATTAAATACTGAAGTTTCTCGGGACTCTGTCCTAGGCCTCTTCCCACATCACTCTTGGATCAGGGAGTCTCATCCATTCCCACGATTTAAATTACTCTCTATAGGGCAACCACTTCCAAGTCAGTATCTTTAACTGAAATCGCTCTTCTGAGGGCCATACCTTTTCAACTGCCATTTGATAGGTTCCACTGGGAACTGTACAATAACCCACCACGTCCCTAACATGATGTTCTCAAAGCTGCTTCTCTTTGTATGTCCCATCTCAAGAAATGGTACTACCATCTATCTACGTGGCTGCTCAGGCTGTGATAGAAAGTCATCACCCTATATCTAATCAACCATCAAAGCTAATCCTCCAACCTGCATGCCTCTCAAATCCCCTCCTTAATCTGCTTTGATCCAGACTTTATAATGTAGACCTCCCTTGGTTAGCTCTTCAAGGGCTTCTACCTGTTCATCCAGACCATCCTTCTTAATCTCATCCCTCATTAGCAACTAAGCTCAGCCCTCTTGGTGGTATTTCATTTCCTAGAACACACCGTGTTTTCCTTGGCTTCAGGATCTTTGCATAATATACCCTGTGGGAACACTCCTTCCCCAATTCAGTATTTATATAACACTTACTGGCCCCTCTGCTACATACTCCCAGAGCACCCTTTCTTTATTTACTACTTTCGCCTTTTTAAACATTCCTCACATTTTTAAAGGACTGTGTCTGTATTACTCACAGCAGTATCCCCAGCTCCCATCTTATATATGGTTCATGTGAGTTCAATGAATAATAGTTCCCAAAAGATTCTTTAACTGTGGTATGCCTATACATGTGCCATGAATAGAAGAGACTGTTATACTATGTGAATTCTGAAGACAGGGAGAGCAGGCCAGTGTTACTCACTGAGGGGGAGTACTGTAAGAATGAGGTGAGTTGAAAAATGACACTGATCAACTTCAACCAATGCAATTTATAAGGCCGAAAAGAAAGAAAGATAATTAACTTACCAAAACATTGCAGTGAGATGGATCCGAAACAATAATTGTTAGTCTAGTTAAAATTTTTATTGGTCTTGATTTTCCCTATAATTAAAAAGAAGCAATCAAAAAAAAAGCACAAAATACAAATGATTGTGTTTCCTCTTTACGAGTGCAAGTATTTATTAAAAGTTAGCAACAATAACAGATAGTAAAAATGAGTAAAACCTAGTTGTCATTGTTGAAGAATTTATAATACAGTGAGAGAAAAAACATGTATGTATGCTAAAATATATAATGAGGTGATTTAAAGGTTATAGGACTTCAGTAAAGAAGAGCATCAAAGAACTACAAAATGGATAGTAAGAAAATGTTTCATGGAAGAGCTGAGTCTTGATGGAAAGGTAAGACTGGTAGACAGAGGAAGGGGCAGTACAGACTAGAGAGCCACATATTACTGGGCGTTCTGCAGTCAATGAGTAGATATGCTTCTTAAACAACAAAACACCTACCTGTACGATTGGCAAAGTTGTAAAGAGTTCAGAAACAGCTACTGGTTTTTCAATTTCCTACAACGAACAATAAACAGTCACCCTAGATTGTACATGTTAACGGAATGAAGCATAATGGAAAACTTAATAAGGGGTTTACAGAAAAGATCATAAAAAAAAAGAAACACTGACTCAGCTTTTTTCAAAAAAGGGACGAAGGCTGAAAAGCAGAGAAGCAGCTGTGAACATCAATGGATAAGAGAGACAAAAATAGTTTTTAGACTGAAACAATCTGTAAGGTATAGTTGGTGGCCTAAAAGAAACAGATATATTTACTAGTATGTTTATGAAGGAAATCATTAGTTAAGGAGTCCATGAGAGTTAAAAAAAAAAAAAAAAGGAACATTGTTGAGTCAATAACAATGCAATTTTTAAGTTTTGAAAGCAACTGAATTAACATCAAATAACTTTAAGAATCTTCACACCATGCTCTAGTACTTCACAAAAAAAAAAACCTGTCATTTGCACAAATATGCACCTACTAAATGGTTACATAAATAAGAATAGTGCACAGTGCATTTAAAAAGAAATGCAAAGAAATACGCTCATCTGTAGCATCCATATTACCAATGTAAACATAAATAATTATAAAAACTGGTTATTATTAACTTCAGAAATTTTACCTGTTTCTTATCCTTAAATTCAACAACGTGATTGATGGCAACAACTGAATAGCCAACTGAAATGAAAAAGTGAACATTCTTGTTAAATGCAACAACCTCTCTTTCCTGTACATATAAGTTCATCCCAATTCTTGATGTCAAGAATAGGAGGAAGTTTGCACAGTGATATGGGTATGGGATCTGGTGTCAGACACCTGCTTTCAAATCTAAGCATTACCACTTATAAGTTTCAGGTTCATCTGTCAAAATGTTGATAATAACAGAACTTATCATACGCCTGCTATCATACTTAAATGAGATAATACATGGAGGGTGGTTAAGACAGTGCCTGGCACAAAGTTAAGGCTATGTTTGACCGCTGTGATATATTATTAGCTTGATCTTAAACACCCTTAACTCTGTGTTTCTCCTTTCCAACCACCATTCTTTTTTATGTTCCTTTTTTCATTTTCAATCCATCGACATTATATGTTTTCATCATCACTTTTATTCTCACTCATTTTATTTTGCTTCTTACCTTTTCTACTTCCTTTGGAAGCTCTTTTCCTAAGGAGAAATGGAGTAATGACTCCTTCACACTACTACTGTCCACTTCCTCTTTTGAGCTGCCCACCATCAAGACTGGGAACTCTTTGAAGCCAGGGCATTGCTTTATCAGCCTCAACACAAAGCACTGTTTTGGACATTAGGACTACTAAAAACGTCTAAATCATGAATCCTATCTTTAAGTTATTTAAACATCAATGGGAGTGACAGGATACCAAAATATAACACATGTTAATGTCAAAGTGGTCCTCCTTCTCATCAATTTGTCCAACTTCCTTCTTTCTTTCCTCTCTCAAATATTTATTGAGTATCCATTACTTGACAGGCCTTACCCTAGGTGTTGAGAATACAAAGAAATCAGAAGATAAAAGAGAAATTTGCCCGTACAGTACTTTGGGCTTCACCTTTCACTCACTCAGTCAAATCAATCCTTCCCCCCCTCCCCCACTACCACCATTCTTCTTTACTATACTACCAAGTCTTCTCTAAGCTTTCCTGTTTTACTCACTTGGGATACCCTTTTGGCCACTAAACAACATCCCCACCGTCCTTCAGAAAAGTCAACTAGAATCATATTCTCCGCAAACTTTTCATAGACTACACTCATCTGGCATCTTAGGAATACTTTCCCATTCAATCTTTGGTGTACTTTTTATTTATGTAGCATATTTCTGAAACTTATCATTAGTTTATTATATCACATAACTAAGAACCAAGATCTGTGTTCTTTAGTCTTTTAAAACTTCCACTCACCAAATAGCAGTCCTTTACCTTTGACTTATAAGGTGGAGTGGCTTTCTATCATGTCATGACTTTCATTTAATTTTCAGAGAAAAAGACTGGGTAACAATGCATATACACTTTAATGTATATGCTCCTTCCGAGAGTATTTAAATTGGGCAATGGAAAGAGTCATTTCTCTACTGATAACTTCATAAAGGCGACAAAAAGAAATGGTGTGATCCACTTTGCCTAGGAGTGTCTTTATCTAGCACCATCTCTGAAAAGCATCAGTACCAGCTCTCACAGAGCTGAGAACTGAGAAATGATCTTTCTGCAGAAACCTCTTTATTTTTAAACTTTTCTATCCCCATGTCTAAGGAAGAAGACAGCGGTAATGATTAATTCCACTAATTAAAATGGGTTCTTATCTCTAAGGGCTTTCGCTTCCCTTGGATTCAAATATGATTGCCATTCTAGCATTTTGTCCATGCTGCTTCCTTCCCCTGGTCCTAGTACATCCTCCCCCACCCACCTTCCCTCTAAATATTATTCCAACACTCGCACCCCACGTACCTGCCCCCTTCTCTGAGTCCCCAGTACTGCCGGTCTGTGAACCAGCTTTCCACATTTGCTCTGACACTGTCGTGAGACGCAGAAAAGGGGTGCTATTTATTAAAAGTACTGGTGCAGGGGACTACGCTTGGAAGCCCTGCCTTCCGTCATCAATCAGCTGTAGGGACTTAAGCAAATCCCTCATCTTTTCAGGGCCTCCGTTTCTTCAATTTACAGGAAAGAAGGAGCCAGACTGGGTAATAGCTCCCTGTGCCTTCAAGTTTCCCGCGCTCGGTGTACAAGCAAAACCGCGTTGGGCATCTGCTTCCAGGGACATCCCAGAGACCCGAACGAGGCCCGGCATTGCCAGGTCCCTCCCAAACGTGGCCTGACGGTCTGAGGGGGCAGCGAGGCTGGGCAGGCATCGCAGCCCGCGAAGCCGGGGCGACTCACGGTGAGCAGCGTTTTCCACCAGCCCTCGCAACGCCTTCAAGTCCGAACTCGCTCTCAGGTCCAAATCTGCAAACACCGCCATGCTGAAGTTACAGGACCATCCGCACGGTAGTATGCGCAGCCTCTGGGCCGGTTCCTGAAGCATGCTGGGAGTTGTAGTTTGCTTGAGTAGTCGGTCTCTCCCCTCCGCGAAGTATTTACTTTAAGGTTCCCTAGCACTTGCCTTATTTTCAAGTAGCAGCAAAAATTAGTGTATTGAAACAAACAGCCTCACTTCAATCCTTTTTTTGTCTACTTCTGAATGAGAATGTTTGGTTTCCCCCAGAGGCATTCAAATCTCCCACCATTCCTGCTATAAAAGTATCGAAGATGATTCTTTCAAAATGAATCTATATAGCATTTATTTAGCACCTACCATTAACCACTTTTTCTAAAGGATGGAAATGCTTTTTAAAAGTCATAAAGAACCCATGTTTCTTGCCTTCCCCTACAGTCCATTCTGTCGTTTAAAATGGGCTTATTGGGAAGAGGGGGAATCTGCCCTGAAGACCTCGAAAGAGAAAGGAGGACTGTCCAAGAACAGCAGTGTCATTTTGCCCAAGCAGAATTGGTAGTGACGAAGCATGCTGCTCGCTATCACACTTCGCATCTTCAACCACAATATGGCAAAGCAGGACTCTCCTTAGGGTGGGCATTTAGCTCCAACACTGGTTTAGCCAAAGACAATTTTGATAAAGAAAATGCAAAATTGAAATATTTTACAGTTTTCTAGCTGAGACATGTACCAGGTGGTGTCATTAAAAGTTCACTGTCACCAATCCAATGCCAACAAGAGTTCCAATCTGGGTACAGCAGAGAAACTTTACTCAGATAAACAGTTTGCATGCAAAGAAACACAGCCTCTGGAAGAAAACAAAAGTGGGGAAATGGGAGCCCCCCTTATAGGAAGTGCCCACCCTGGTCACTGACTAGTATATAATTATGCAAATGAGGAATCCAAATTTCCACAGTTTATTGGTCCTAATAGCATGGTTCTGATTGGTCAGAATTGTGCATTCCTACAGATGTATAGCTCTGATTGGTCAGTAAAATGCAAATGAAGATAATGCAAGTTTCAGTTCATTGGTACAATACCAGAGACTCCTTTACAAGAGTTGAATCAAATGACAGGAAAACATGCAGGAGGCTTGGCAACTCAGTTTGAGGTTTTTCCCTGAAATGAAATGTGCATAAGAGACATCCGTAAACAATGGCTGCTAGATTCTGATTATGAATTTGGTCCCAGTTAACCACAAGGAGTCCTTTTTGACAGGTATATTCCTTCTCAGGGTCAATAATGGTAGGTATACTGCACATTTAGTGTTTTTACATAAATGAACTCTTGAAGATCGATAAATCAATTCTTTGACAATATAAAATTGTGTAACTATAGTTTATATCAGTGCTTCTCAAACTGTGAGGAAGAGCCAGTTTTTCTCTGCCTCAGTTCTTTCTGGACTAGTATGTGGTCCCTTGTTTGTTACCAGTTGGCAGCTGAGGCATCAAAGACTAATGTGACAACATTTGAGCTGCTTCTATACTTGGCTGAATGAGAAGAGTCCACTGATTGGGGGCTTGGATATCCAGATAATGCTGAAGTACTGTAAAAATTTCCAAACATTCTCAATTTCTGTATTTACTTATCACAAACAGTACACAGATAGTCTCTGGACTTTAGACTACACCTTAATTAGTACTCCTTTACATGATTTCTTTGTTAGCCTCAGAAGAGAATTTTAAGAAAAGTCGGTTTTGTGTTGTAGCATGCAATTTTCCTTTTGGTTAAATTTTATAAAGACGTATTTTGCTTTTTACAATATTTGATAATAGTAAAAGTAGAAGAAATTTTTTACTTCTGCAAATAGAACAAAGTCATACAAAGCAAATCCTTTGCTTTTCATCAGAAAATCCCACCAGGTCCCTGTCATCTGGCAGCTTAAAGCTGAGGTGGACAGGCAAGAAAGCAATATACATGATTTGCACAGGTGTGTCGAGAGAATCTGGTACGGTCTCCCCTCCCAGACTGAGAAAGAAGTTTAAGAGATTTGGAGAGGATAAAGAATGATTTCCTTGAGGATGTAATGCTAGAATTACATTTTGATGCATGAAATCGAAGAGTAATAAGATGCAAAGATCTGGGGTGTATCCAGAACTGGCACAAAGTAGGTGGTATTCCGTCGAAAGTTTTCAGATTTAATAATTAAACTCGTGACCTCTTGTTCATCTTCACATCCACATCAACAAAACTGTAGCGCTGTTGGATATATTCAATTATCTAAACACATGGCAAAAAATTCACTGAACTGTGCATGTGGTGCACTTGCATAATATATTAACAACTTAAACAGAAATCCCTCTCTTGTTCCCAATGATAAAGCACTTATATATAGGTGCTCCTGGGCAGATTAAAACAAGACACTCTTCCTCCACGGAGACTTGCATTTGCCCATATTCACCAAATGCCTAGTAAGTTTGTGTAATAAACCACCTGCCCAATTTTTCCCAGAGGCCCTGATAAAGCATACGAGGAGTTAATTGCTAAGCCTAGAACTCTAATGGGATTCCATTGGATGTCACCAATCCAGGAAGCATCTCTGAATAATTCCTCCCTCATCTTCTTGTCTTCCTCCAGAAACTCCCATAACTGACCTAATATCATGAGAATCTGTCTGTATTCTGAGCTGGGGTATTTTATTCCTGCTTGCGATGTTATGTTTTTTCTTAAAGTGCAACTAATATGAAAGTTAAAAAAAAATTTTGTTGCTATGTGTCTATCAAAGGTTTGAAAATGAAAGACAGATGGAGAAGGTTTGTATTATAAAAATCAGCATTGTGAAAATAAAGAGTATTCCTACCTCTTTAAGATGCAATACATGTTGTGACGAAAGAATAAACTTACAAAGTCCTTATGAAAGAGATCAAAAGAAGATCTATGACTGGAATATGGAAAATATGTGTGTTGATAAACTTAATGAATGGAAAAGAAGGACTGAAATTTCAATAGGGTTGGCTTTTTAATGCAAGTAATATCAGTAATTATATTAAGTCAGGGTTCTCCAGAGAACCAAGAATATATATATATCTCATATACGTGGTTATATACGATATACACATGTATATGATACGTATAATACATATGTGTCTATGTATATCTATTGAGAGAGAGAGAGGCAGAGAGAGACAGAGAGAAGTTGATTTTTAAAAAGGAGTTGGCTCACATAATTATAGAGGCTGACAAGTTCCATGATCTGCACTTCCCAAGCTGTGGACCTATGAGAGCTGCTGGTCTAGTTTCAGTCAGAAGGCAGGCAGGTTCAAGATGCAGGAAGAGCTGGTATTTCAATTTAAATATACTGACAGGAAAAAGCCATTGTCCCAGCTTGAAGGCAATCAGGCAAGAGGAATCCTGCCTTATTTAAAGAAAGGTCAAGCCCTTTTGTTCTAGTCAAACCTGATAGATGAAGCCCATCTATATTTGGGGAGGTTAACCTGCTTTACTCAGTCTACTGATTCAAATGCCAGTGTTATCAAAAGAAACCTCATATACACACCTCGAATAATGTTTGACCAAATATCTGGTCACCCCATGACAGTCAAGTTGTCAGGTAAAATTAACCGTCAAAGTGATGCTGCTTTGAATCTGTTGCATTTTAAGTGGGGGCGGGGGGAAGAGATTGCTCAGGAGACTAAAACTCTTTATTGAAGATAAGCTTACAATGAATATTCGTTGAGAGAAAAAATAGGTCCTAAACAGAAACTAGCATTTGCAAATGTAGTAACTATAAATGTTATTGCTTAGTACTTTGGGGATATAGCTTAAAACTTGCAGGATAAACTACATAAAAAACTAAATTATTTCTGGTATTTTCTATTGGAGCTGATAAGCAAGTAGATACATAAAAGCTATTTGCGTTGAGAATTTTGACTTGATTAAATATCTTTTGGAAATGGTGCCCCCATATAAGCACACCATTAGGAAATGGCTTATTGTTGTGTACGGAGAAGAATTTTGAGAATTTTAAAGTAGACTTGTCAGAATCGGTAACCCTGACTAATAGCAATTCCTGCAGGGGTCAGTGTTAACATCAAACTTATGCAACGTTAAGAGGGTGTGATGAGATTTTGCCAAGACATGGAATTTTAGCCATTTTTTTTTTTTTGTACAGTTGACTAGAAACTACTTTGAGGTCTAACTTTTTAAAACTATACAAAATAATAGCCAGAGTAATTAACCATGCCCCTATACAGTTCATGCTCCAAATAACTACCAGATGTAGTGGATGCTGAGGAAGTTTTGGACTGTTGAAAGTTACTCATTTATTAAGGTTTCCATGGAAGTTCTCTTTTTGGAATTTGTATTCACCAATAGATTCCCCACTAGGGGGTGTGCATGTACCATTCATATTTCAAATGGCTAGTATGAAAATTTGAGTCATTAAAAAAATAAACAAGTGTTCTTGGATCTGTTATCTGATTTTTTAGTTATCTTTTTTTAATAAAAAAAATTTAAAGGTCATATTTATTTTGTAAAGAGAATTAAAATGTTCTAAATGGAAGGACCCAAAGGAAAAAAGTACTTTTTTTATAGTCAGCATTAAAAGATAATATAAATGAAAGTAGCATAATTAAAGGATCCGTATATATATATATATATTAAAACAAAACTCACAATTCACTTTTAAGTTGAGTAATTATTTTGAATCATGAATGACTCTTGGTTATAGGCTTTATTCTACATTAGATTTTTTTTTTTGACAAATGTTTATTGAACCCCTAGTATGTAGCAGGAATAAAAAAAATCTTCACCTTTGGGGAGTTCACAGTCTTAACAGAGAAAACAATCTCTGTAAACATAAAGCCTAACGCAATACTAAGTGCTATAGTAAAGATCTGAAAAGAAAAAAAAGCTTTAAGAACCTAGAAAGGATGAGATTAGCTATGATGAGAATTGTCAATGAGAAAGAGATATTCCTGTTTCCTAGACTAACTGCTTTTAACCCAAATGAGCTTCCCCAATATTTCTGCTGACAGATTTCAGTCCTTGTTGCTAAGATGTGTGTTCTGTCTCTATGCTTCTGTTTTATAGCCTGACTGGCAGCCACAAGGTAGTGTCTGGATATTTATATACAATAATCTTAGCACTACAACTGTCTAAGCATTCTGGTTTTCCTAATCTCTTATCCAATTCTGAGGGCAAGGGTCACCCAAACAATTAGTTTAGTTGAGTGAGGCAGGGGCTATAAAAGTGAGCTGCTGAAAAACTTTGGAAGTCAGCTGTCCTGTCATTAGAAATTACTAGAACCCCAGTCGGCATGACCTTAATATGCTCAACTGACTAGTGAGTTGCTAACGAATCCTATGGCATAGAAAGCTTTATTTTACCTGTTACTTAAATAAATCTAGATTGTCAAAGTATGCTAGTTTATGGGAAAATAAACTCTCCTAAGCTTATGTCCTATGGGTGGATATGTGTGGTTCTGCATAGATATGATTAAGCATATGCAGTTAAATGAGCTAGATGAGTACCTGGAGGGAAGAAGAGCTTATAAAAAGACATAATTCCTATTGCAGGACTCCGCTGCTCTTCTGAACTCCCCCAGAGCAGTTTGGAGAGTGGGAGGTTGACACTTGGGAGATGGCATTGCAGAGCTGTAGTCTCAGGTGCCCTCATTGACAATTTAATGAGAATGTCGTTATACGCAATGAGAGTCTCGGACAAGGTTCAGTATTTTTAAAGCAGCAGAGTTATTTTTCAAATGAAATAAATAAAAGGGATTAAAACCCAAAGATATAATTTGCTTTAGAAGCCAACATTTTTCATATTATCTCCAGTATAAGTGCCAAAGAGTAAGCAGGGGGGTGTGTATGTGTGAAGGAAGCAACAGCTTGATACGGAGTTTTAAACACCATTAAATCAAGGGCAAAACAAATAACGAATTTAGATGAATGTTTAGGTATTTTACGAATATTTTGTGAAGCTGTATCTTTAGCTTTCCTTTGTGAGAAAATTATGGAAAAGTCCACATGAGATTTTAGCATTTTTATGAAGATAAGATTATTTGTTAGTCAAGGTTGGAGGGAAACTGAAAGAATTCCAGATTGTTCTGCTAGGCCTTTGGAATAATACAATGATAGATGAAATTTAAACGCAATATAAGCAAGGTAACCCTGCAGAAACTGAGATTTTCAAGAACTACGTTTATGCATTGTGACAGCTTATAAATTGAAAACCAAGAACTCCTAGGAAATATACGGAGCCATCACCAGAGATAATATAATAGAGGTGACTGCTTTATAAAAAGGGGAGTTTGGATCTGATGCTATATTGAAATGAAAGAGGAAATAAATTCGAAAGCATTTTCCTGCTTATTTGGAGAGTTTACATGTCCTACAATTAGAAAAAAGCAAGAACAAAATCAGAAGCTGCTATGAAATAAAAGTGGGTTGGGTAAAGGCTAGTAAGAGTGTAGGTACAAATTATATTAGCTGTAGATTCAAATAAAGATAAAACTATTGTTTTTCAAATTTTTGTATAATGTGAGAGCCAAGACAATGTAAGCTGACTTGATTAGAGTACTCAAGGAAAAAAAAAGAGAAAAATCTCAAGTATCTTGTGAAATTAACTACCTCAAGTAATTTTTAAGGGGCTTGAGACAGTTCTAAACCTTAAAATCAAAAGCTGAGTCATTTCAGTATGAGCTTAAGACAAGTCATTAAACCTCTCTGAGTCTCTATTTCCCTCGCTGTATTGAAGGATCAACGAATGGTTTCTTAAAGACCTTCCAGCTACAAACTAGTTTTCTTTTGACTGAAATTAAGTTTAAAACTAACATAAGTTAGGCTGAAGAAATTTTCTCATCCACCTTTGTACTTTTAAGCAGTATTGCTTTGTGGCCTACATACTCCTCCTCCTCTGACTCAATGTATTGATTTGCTTATCCCAGGCAGAGGAGAGCCCCTGGCATTTTCATAATAATGAGAACTGTGAACATTAGTTACCATTTAGGGATTTATATTTTTTCCTACTCAAAATTTTTTTGAATGTGTAAAGGGAAGAATATGGAATATAGTAATAAAAAAACCCTGCTTTTGAAACTTATTACTTCTCAGCTGATAGCAAGAGCAACTTTGTTTCCTTATCTAGAAAAATAGGGTAATACCACCTTGAAGAATGAGAGTATTAGTACTCAGATCAATAAATTTTGAGGTTTCCGCTCTTTTCTTTTTATTTATAATCTGCTAAGGCCTAACTAAAAAAAGAACAGATTCGATTATTTGTAGTTTTAAACTAATCACTGCTGGCTTCCAATAAAACCTTTAAAAATGAAGCGAAATAAGTCTCACAAATAATAAAACTCGGCCACTCTGACAGAGTTTGAATAACAAGGGGATTCTAGGGAGTAGGCATTAAATCACCGTACACCTCCAGGATTCTTCTGCAGAACATTGTAACTGGTCATTTCTTCGCTTGTATGCAAAACTTCCATAATGCCATGGGAAAATTATCCCTCGTTTCAATATGTTAGGCTTTGAAGTCTGAGTATAAAAGCAGCCAGGGTCTATTTCCAGAGCGGAGAGGCCTGTTTCTAGACGCCTGGAGGGTTAGTCAGAATGGGTTTAAGTTCCCTGGAGACCCCCTTCCCTTCAGCTCCCTGCTTCTTCTTGATGCCAGGACCTGAAGGCATCCCTCCCTCTCCCTGTTTTTCTTTCTTCTTCTGAGTTCCCCTCCCCCTACACCCCATTCGGGTGCTTTTCCATCTTTGCTTTCTCCCTTAAGTGTTCAGATAGGAAACGGAAGTATCTATTTGTTTCTTGCTGTAGCGCTCGAAAAGGCTTTTTTTTTTTAATTAAGGAAAATAACTCCTCTCCAGGTTCCTCATTTTGCAATGAGTCCGAACGTCCGCCAGCTCCCCAGTCCTCCCCCACCGAATCCGTCGTTTACTACAGTGAGGAGGTTCGGGTCTGTGGGAGGGAGTCTGAGCCTCTTGCTGTAAAGAAAGCCCTGCGAGCGAGCCGGCTCGGGATCCCGGGAGGCGCGTGGGGCGCCGTCCCCCGCCCTGTGGGGAGGCGGCGGCCCCTGTCCAACCGGGGGATCCCGTCCCGGGAGCCCGAGGGGCGCGGGCGGCGGCGGTGGCGGCGGGGACGCGGCGCGGTTGCCGCAGGGGAGCGGCGGCGGCGGCGGCGGGCGCGAGGGGCGGGGCGCCCGGCGCCCTCCGCAACTTCAGCCGCTGCCGCCCCGGCGCTCTCGGACGAGCCGCGCGGCGGCTGCGGGGTGTGCGCTGCCGGGCGGCCAGCCGAGCCCCGTCCGTCAGCGCGCGACCCCGCGCGTCCCGGCGTCCGTCGGGTGCCTGAGGCAACTCCTGCAGGGATTCCCCGCCCCGCTGCGCTCCGGCGTCGTCCGCAGCGGCTGGGGGCGCGGGACGCGCGGGGCCGCCAGGCCTTGCCGGGCGCCCCCCAGCGGCCGGCGCGGGCCCCATGGCTGGGCCGGGCGGAGCGGAACCGGCGAGGTGAAGCCCCTGGGCCGGCAGCCGGAACGCGTGGCGGGGGCGCCGGCTCCATGGGCAGCAGCGCACAGCGGCGCGATGATGGACGTTAACAGCAGCGGCCGCCCGGACCTCTACGGGCACCTGCGCTCTTTCCTCCTGCCAGAGGTGGGGCGCGAGCTGCCGGACCTGAGCCCCGACGGCGCCGGCCTGGTCGCGGGCTCCTGGGCTCCGCACCTGCTGCGCGGGGTCCCCGAGGTGACCGCCAGCCCTGTGCCCACCTGGGACGCGCCCCCGGACAATGCCTCCGGCTGCGGGGAGCAGATCAACTACGGTAGAGTCGAGAAAGTTGTGATCGGCTCCATCCTGACGCTCATCACGCTGCTGACGATCGCCGGCAACTGCCTGGTGGTGATCTCGGTGTGCTTCGTCAAGAAGCTCCGCCAGCCCTCCAACTACTTGATCGTGTCCCTGGCGCTGGCCGACCTCTCGGTGGCTGTGGCGGTCATGCCCTTCGTCAGCGTCACTGACCTTATCGGGGGCAAGTGGATCTTTGGCCACTTTTTCTGCAACGTCTTCATCGCCATGGACGTCATGTGCTGCACGGCCTCGATCATGACCCTGTGCGTGATTAGTATCGACAGGTAAGGGCCAGGCCGTCCCGTCCCGGGGTCCGGCTGGGGATGTGCTTGCTGGTAGCTCAACCCCGTGCGCTCGCCTTTCCTGGGAGGATAAGCCAGACTTAACGGCGGGATGGAGGGCTGCGCTTAAAACATCAGCCCCCACAAAATCAACCGTACACCAACCAATTTCAGTTACCCCAAAGCTTATATGCACCTTTAAAAGAAGAGCCCGAAATGATCTGGTTTTCTGTAGTGAGGGTTTTAAGACTAAAGTTAAGAGTATTTCAAGCATTAGCAGTTCCGCCAGGGGGTCCCTTGTCTTGGTTTTCAAGAGGAAGGAATTCGATCCTCTCTGAGCTTGACAAACCCTTGCTGTGAGCCTGAAAGAGTCAATTCTTACTTTAAGAATCAGTGAGAGAAAAGCCGCCTTGCTTTCCTGATTCTTAAGAAGTACTCGCGAGGCCAGTGAAAACACCTAGGATGGTCGCAGAATTGGGGGTCTACATGTCTTAATATTGCACCCCTATAATTGCTGAATCTGAGTCCCATTCTTTTGGAAGTCTGGTTTTAGTGTTTTGGCAACGCTGTTTGCATCCTGCAGGCTTTCCTGTCTGAATGGTTGGTTCTAGCCTTTCATCATATCCCTTGGGAATCTTATTTTAAGCGCCCCTCCCCCCCCCCGCCCCCCCGCACACACACATATGCTGGAGTAATTGAAACAGAGGCTGATGGTCTGTCAGGGGTACTGGGGTAAAAATTCCTGCCTTGGATATCAGATTGGACTAGGAGGTCCCCAGGGTTTCTTCACATTCTGTGATTACAAGATTCTGCAGTGGAGCTGATCCTTAGTCCTGGAAATGTTGTGCAATTGACAACTTGGAGTATGGTCCCAGTGCCTTTTTTTTTGGCCACAGAACAACTCTGCTCCTCTTGAAATTGAAATATTAAACCTTAATATCCATACTCAGAATTTGGCTGGTATTTTAAAACCAGAACAGGACTGACATCCTGTTGTGTCTAATGATACAGAGAAATGATTTCTTATTTTCTTTGTGGACCTACAGAACCTTTAAATGTGTAGATCTTTCAGCATAGGAGAAATAATCGATGCCTCCACACTTAAAATGATAGTGTCTCAGAGGTGGTCTAGCGCAAAACTGAGATTTTCCTCCTTTTCCTTCTTGTAAACACTGCTATTTGTGGTTTGTTGATATTTAACATGTTCTATTTTGCTGCTTTATGAGGGTTTATAATTACTAAATAAAGGGAATGATCAGAAAGGGAATATTTTCAAGGAAAAAATACATCGTAACTATGTTTAAAGATCTAGATTATTTTTAAAGACCTGATCCTGCCATTTTATATATTATGTGAGGAGCTTCTGACAGCGAGCAAGGAATTATTTTTAATAGTAGAACACGAACTGCACATGTGAGAATATTAGCTCTAAACTTGACAGCTGAAGTTCTGAATTACTGTAGTTACGAATGACAAAAACATATGCATTTACAGTCTGGCTGTGGCAACAAGAAACTAGGAGAGCACACTCAATATACATAATAAGTATAAACATGAATTATAAGCGCAAAAATCCCACTGCTCAGCCAACCAAGAACGGTCCTTCTTGCATGAATGGAGTCCTTTTAAATGGAACTTAGCGTAGTAAAATAAATAACAATTTATGCTGCAAATACTGCATTTATATCTTTTCATTTCATAATTAATAAGTGATAAATAAACAACACAGTGTGATAACTCATGGTGACCTAAGACATCCAGTGCTTCTGTTCTACTGGGCATACTCAGATTTGGCTGGGACCACCCTGAGATTCTTGAGCTAAAGGCTTTCTTCACTCAGTATGCATGTGTGACTTACCAGCAGTAGGAATGTTGTGAATACAGAGAAGAGGATAATTCTTCTTCACAAGAGCTTCTAATTTCTTCATCGACTATATCCTCATGATGTCACAGATTGTGGAATATAGGGTTATAGAATTTGTCTCTTCATTTCCTGTAAGAATTGTCCCATTGATGAATTCTGCTTAAAAATTGTTTTAGAAGATGAACATGTCATTTTGTTAGATAAAAGGAATTGATAACACTGGAAGACACATACTGCTTTTCTTCCAAGAACACACAGAACTGAAAATGAGGCAGAAGAAAATGCATTTGACATTTAAGGTGAATTATTTCTGAAAAGACTTTACTTCATTTGCATTGTGGAATATGACCAACAATATAAAAATATGCTAAGAAAATATATAAAAAAATAGAATCTTCATTTGTTCATTCCCTCTTGAGGACCTAACCAATATAGATTGTACTGTGCTTCGTGCAGCATAATCAAAGATGAATAATATTTCTGCTTTTGAGCTCATACTGTATTGTGAGAGTTTGGATTTCTTTTGGGCATTTAACCTTTGGTTAATGGAAACTTTGATTTTTCTTAGCTACTCCCCACCAAACAAGATGCTTTTCTGGCCTTTTCCAGGGCAATTTTGTGGCATTTTTCTTTACAGGCTTCAACTCTCCCATATCCACCCTTTTCAGATGACTCATGATCATTGAACAAATTAGCAGCCATTGGATGGGAACTCCCTTATCTTTTCACCACCAAACAATCTTTCCTGCATCTGGACCCTTTTAATTTCTTTCTGGTTGAAAAGCAAGACGACATTGTGTCCCAGCAAAGACCAAATGACCTGTACTTCACACCTTATCCCCTCTACCTTCTTGAGAACTTTGTTTCTCCCTTGATCCCTCATTTCTTGTCGTCATTGTTTCCTCTTATCTGGATCAAGCTTGCTCTCCTATTTTAAGAACCCCTTTGGCCTCACTTCTACCTCCAGTTACTGTTCCACTTCACACTTAAGCTGCTCAAAGAACTATGTCTACAACTTCTACATACTTACTCCTCAGATCCTCAGATAGATGAGTTTGACACTCATCAGGTCCACTGCAGTATTTTAACTGGCCCTTCTGGTTTCTCTTCTGTCCAATCCTTTTTTATTGCCTATGAAGAACCTAGAAGGATCTATTTTTTAAAAATTTGTTTTTAAGTGAGAGAACATTCACTCGTAATGAAATGTACAGATATTAAATGTACAATTTGGTATATTTTGACAAATACACACACACACACACACACACACACACACACACACACACACACCCCTACCCACCCACCCATATAACCAAAACTCCAATCAAGATATAGAATATTTTGCCATTCCAGAAATTTCCTTTATGCCCCTTTCAGGATGATCTTTTAAAAATAGAAATCAAATTACCTTTTACATATGGTTCAAAAACATGCAAAAACCGTTTTATGTATTATTTAGGTGAGCTTACATAAGGAGTAAAAGTATAAAATAGTGCAGAGGAATGGTGAACACTGAAATCCGGAGAGTAGTTATTTTTGGTGCGATGGGTGGAGATTTAATCATGGAGTAGCACACAATGAATTGTATTGGTAATGTACTATTTCTTAATCTTAGTGGTTTATAGTCTTGTTATTCTTTGTATAACTTTTGTATATCTGAAACATTTTATAACTTTGTTTTGGAAATACATAAAGAAAAGTGTACTATACCATACTTTAGTGTTCATAAGTAAACAAATTGATAAAATCTGCAACTAGATCGAGAAATTGAACGTTGCTAGCCACCCAGAAGTCTCTTCCTGCCCCTTCCCAGTTTCTGATATTCCCAAAGATAACCATTGTCGTGACCGTTAGCATCATAAATTAGTTCTGCTTGGTCCGAACCTTATATAAATGGAATAGTATATTATGTACTCTTAAATCTTTTGCTCAATATAATGTTTGTGTGATTCATTCATAGTTTTTACTCTGTCAATATTTTATTCAATCTTTTTTTTTTTGTTGAGTAGTATTCCATTTAATTTGTTTATCAATTCACCTGTAGATAGACATTTGAATTGTTTCTGGTTTCAATATATTACTAATAGTGATTCTGCCAGCATTTATTTGTACAGGTTATTTGGGTGGACATATTTTCATTTCTTTTGGGGAAATAAAATACTGGATAATAAGGTACCTACTGCATTTTAATTTTATTTGTCCCCTCATACCATTTGTGTTATCACTGTCATGCATTTTAATCTATGTATTTTAAAAACCTATTAGATATTATTTTCATTTTGTTATTTTAAACAATCAGCATTCACTCTTATTCACATGTTGACCTTTTCCATTGCTCTTTATTTTTTCCTACCTTACCATGCTCTCGTCTGGGATCATTTTCTTGTGCGCACTTAGACTTTCATTAGCATTTTTTAAAAGCGAGTGCTGGTGACAAATCTCAGTTTTTACTTGTCTGAAAATGTCTTAATTTTACCATCATTTTTGAATGATATTTTCCGAGGTTGGAATTTTATATTTGAGGAGTTTTCAGCACTTTAAAAACATTATTCCACTGTCTTCAGGCTTCTGTCACTTCTGTTGAAAAATTAGACATTAACCAACATCATTATTACTCCTTTGAAGATAATATGTCTTTTTTCCTCTGGTTGCTTTGAGGGTTTTCTCTTTGTCTTTAGTTTTTATCAGCTTTCCTGTTAGGTCCCTAGGTCTGGCTTTATTGATTATTTTTTGCTATTTTTTTGCTGTCAGTCCTGCTCGAGTTCTTAGTAATTTTTGATCTGTGTATTGATATCTCTCATCAGTTTGCTATTATCTCTTTAAATACTTTTACTGTCCTATTCTTTCTCTCCTGTCTTCAAACTTATATTATTTAGACCTTTTTATTCTATTACACGTCTCTTACCCTCTTTTCTTTATTTTTTAGTTTGAGTCTTTGTGCTTCAGTCTTGAAGAAATTTTGACCTGCCTTCCAGTTTGCTAACCATCTCTTTTGATGTGTTTGTTGCTCAGCCTTATCTACTGAGTTCTTAATTTCACAATCCTAGAAATTTCATTTGTTTTTTTAAAAAAATCTTTTTGCATTTGATCCTTTATATTGAGTCTAATTCTTCTAATTTTCTGGCAACATTCTCTGTTTTTTTACCTAATTTCTCCATATTATCATATTTTTGGATATATTAATCATAGTTAAACTCTTTTTCTATTAACTCCAGTATCTGAATCACTCGTGGTTTTTTTGTGTGTGTAATCTGTTTTTTGCCCTTACCCCTCTGGGTTTTGAGTCTGTGTCTTGGCATGCCTAGTGAATTTTGATTGTATACCCAACATTTTGTATGAAAAATTATAGATGTTATAGATAATATTATTTTCTCCCAGAGAAAATAGCTACTAGGCAGGCATTTTGGGGAACTGATTATTGTAATCCAATTAGGGACTGAGCTGATTGTACGTTATGTTTTAATTTTGATAAAGCTCTGTCTGCCGCTGGCTGTTTCCTCTTTCTATGGTGTAGCCTTCTTGGGCGTTCTTGGTGACTTTTCCCTCTGGTTAGTTCAGAACTCTTCATTATTTTATCAGCTGTGATACTGTCAAAGCTCCCACTGAAAGCTTTGTGGGAGCTTTCTCCTGCACAACTTCAGAATTTAGCAATTCTAGGGAATACCAGACAGCCGTTGGGCTTAGTTTTCTGCTCTTTTCTTCTAAATGGGATTTTGGCTACTCATCTCTCTAATTTTTATCTTTTATTCTCAAGAGGCTACCAAAATTTCTTCTTGAATTTTTGACTCTTAATAGCAGTCTTGCTGAGGCAATTTGCCTGGATCCTCAGCCCTTTATTCCTCACCTAGTTTTGGAAAATATCCCAAGGAAAAGAGTGGCTGCAGAATTTTGGGTCACTTACTGTTTGGTTCTGTCTTCTCCAGAATTTTGTCTCCTAAACACCTGGTTGTCTCAACAACTCTGTGATGCCTTTAAGCAGGTGTGTGTGAATTTGTAGTTGTGCCTTATTCAGCTTTTCTAGTTGTTTTCATCAGAAGCATTGGCCTGAAGCATCAAGCAAGAAGTGCGTATCTGCCTCAAATATTTTAAATATGTACAAATATAGAAATATAATCATGTAAATTTCCTGCTTAAAACCCTTTATTAGCTTTTCATTTCACTTGGAAGAAAATTCAAACTCTTTAGCACATCTTCAAGTTCCCTGATTTGTTCCTGTCTTACTCCCAAATAACATTTCTTACCATATTCTATCTTGCTTTCCATAGTGTAGTCGTAGTGACCTCTTCATCATGCCATATTCTTTCCTACATCAGGCCCATTCCACACAAACCTACCAACTAATATATTTGCAAAACTATGATTTCATGTCTGAGGTTCTATTCTCTAATGTATTTTTTTTTTTAATCACAAATTAGAAAGCTCACAAGTATTTAACCCTCTAGAATGGCAACAATCAAAATGTCTTAAAGTACCAACTATTGACAAGGATGTAGAGCAAAGGGAATTTTTCATATATTATTAGTGGAATTGTGAATTGGTAAACCACTTTGAAAATAGTTTGCATTATTGTGTAATGTTGAAGATACATATAACCTATGATTCTGTTATTGTACCATGAGGTATGTATCAGAGAGACTCTCTTCACCAAAAGTCTAAAACAAGAATATTTATGATATCTAGACACTTGAAACCCCCAAACTTGAAATAATGCATATGCGTATCAATAGAACGGATAAATATATGATGGTCCATTCACACAATAGAATGCTATTCAGTAGTGGTTATCAAACCTGAGGATGCATCAGGACTATCCAGAGAGATCATTAAAACACACATTATTGTATGTCTCCCCAAGAGTTTCTGATTTAGCAAGTCTGAGGTAGACCCCAATAATTTGCATTTCAAACAAATCCTTGAATGATTCTGATGCTCCTGGTTTGGGGACCTTACTTTGAGAACTGTTGCTATAAAGCAATGAAAATTGAAAACAATAGCTAAAATGATTCTCACAAAGTAATTTTAACCATTTTTTATTATAAAAAATTGAAACATTTAAAAGTCAAGAATATAGTGTAAGAGCCTGGTATTCATAACCTAGTTTCAACAGTGATTAATTTATGGGCAATCTACTCAATGGATAATTTGCAACTCCTTCATCTTCATACTATTTTAAATCAAATTTCAAATGTCATGTCATTTACCCATAAATATTTTCAGGTCACAAATATAATGCTGAACAGAAACAAAGAATACAAAAGAACACATAATGCGATTCTATTCATATAAAAATTTGAAGCAGATAAACAGTGTTGTTTAGAGACATAATAGAGACAATATTATTAAAGAAAAGGAAGGAAATGCATATCAAGAGAATGAGGATAGTGGTTACTACTAGGTGGGAAGGAGAGGATTGTGATCAGAGAGGCATGCTTTTGAGGTGATATAATATTTTACCTTTTGACTGTAGTGGTAGTTGGATGAGTGTTCACTTTTTAAATTACTGTTGAGGTAGCCATGCATATTTTAGGTATTTTTCTTGCATTTGTATTTTATTTTATAATAAAAGGGACAAAAGTATTTGATGACATCTTGTGAGTTGTATTTGGATTTACATCAGATTTATGATTAATCTAAGCAGAGGCAGTTACTGTTTTAATGCTATCAGCAACTATTAGATATAGCTTCATGTGTGAGGACAGGGGTCATCTTTGGGTTCTCCATGGTTATAGGAACTCATCTGGCTTATTTGCAAAAGCTATAATCTTTAGTTCTGACTGATGTCTGGCTGAAACCTTGCTTCCTCGCCAGGTACTATGACTCATTTGCTTCGATGATCTCGGTTCTGCTTTTGGCTTTAATACTGCTGTGATCAGCAGTGCGGGGTACATTCTGGCTTCTCTGGATTGCCTTTCTCTTTTTGAAGGAAGTCATCCTTATTCATCTCTAAAATTAATTTTAAGTTCGTAGATACTCTTTAAGAGTTGATAAAATCTTCTTCTAGCTTTGTGATAGAAAGGTGAGAGGGAGTAGAAAAAACAGGTCTTCTGCTCTGTCCTTTCATGAGGTAACACTTCCCACAAACTACTTTTGTTTCTTCTTATGTTCATTAGCAGGAAGTAACACCTCAGGGCAGCTAAGAGATGTTTAGTGCTTTATTGTTCACTGAGCCAGACACAGAAATCTCCTTTGATCCTCTTTACAGCATAATAATGAGGTAGACAGTATTATCCCTTTTTGATGTAGGAGAAGCTAGAATGGGGAAGTGACTTGTCCAAGGACACAGTTTATATCAATGGAAACTGTGTTCAAAGTCTATTCAAGTGGCATGTATTTATGTATCCATATTTAAGGAAAATAGTAAAACTTTAGATATGCACCACAATGTAGGAGATAAATCCCGACTTGAGTCTTAAAAGAATTGTTGAATTAGGTGATGAAAAGGCAGGAGAGTTTCCAGGGGAACAGTAGGTGCCAAGAGCATGCAGTCAGCAAATCAGTCTGTGAGTGAAATTGTAGACAGGGAGCAGGAAGGCATTCCAAGTGAGGGAATAGCAAAGGAAAAGCCCAAGTCCATTAGACTTTTTACTTCTTGTGGCAACTGCTGCTGCTTACCTTTCCTAACCTTTCATCTTATAGGAATTCTTGTTTTTACCTAGGAGCATGGCAGCCCAGAACAAGGACTACATTTTCTTGTCTCCCTTGCAGCTAGGTCTGGCCTTGTTATTAAATTTTGACCCAAGCGTTGATGGTAGAAGTATTGTGTTTTGGCGTCTTGGAAATTTCCTTCAAGGCAGTTGGTGTGTGACCTCTTCCTCTTCTTTTGGCTGTTCCTGCATCTTGTTAGCCTGGGATGTGAGTATGGTGGCTAGAGCTCTGGTCATCCTCTTGGTCAAGATGGACAACCAGGGCTACGCTTGAGAAGGAGGGTCAGTGTGCTGGCTATACTCAATCATTTATAATAGATTGAGTTCAGCTGCCTGTGATAGACTGTCTGTTCATCAATTAGTAAGAAGTCAGGATTCCAGCAACTCTGTAGAATCTACGTTCTCTTGCTTCATACGCTTCAATGGACTAATAAATCCCCCCGACCTTCGCCCCGCTCTTGAGATAAGATCCTACATCTTTGATTGACTTAAAAGATTGTATACTCTTACTGTACCTATTTTACTAGATGGAGGGTTGGCAAACTTTTTTCTGTGAAAGGGCTAGATAGTAAATATTTTAGGTTTCCGTGGCATATGGTATCTGTTGCAACTACTTAACTCTACCATTGCAGCATGGAAGCAGCCTAGACAATATGGAAATATATGGCCATCACTGTGCTCTAATAAAACTTTATGAATACTGACATTTGAATTTCATATAACTTTTACATGCAATTAAATATCATTTTTTTCTAGCTATTTGAAAATGTAAAAACTGTTGTTAGCTGGGGGCAGTACAAAAACATTCAGGGATTAGATTTGATCTGCTGGAGTTTGCTGACTTCTGCCCACAATCCAATCCACTCCACTCCACTCCAATTCTCTATCTATCTATGTACCAATGATCTATCTCCATTCCCCTGCAAACAACTCCTCCTCCCTTGCCCCCACCAAAATTTTTTTTTTTTCTGATAACTCTGGTCTTCTTTCGGTTCCTTAACATTTTGATGTTCAGAGCCTTCACAAGTCTTTTTATTGCTTAAGTCTCCTACCCCCCAACACACTTTTCTACCTCCTTGGCTGATTAATTTTTATTACTCTTCAGACAGGTCCTTGATTAGATATTATTATCTGATGGAAGTATTCCTAGAATCTCCAGACTGTCTTAAACAGTTTTATAACTCCCTCCATTCACCTCCAGTGTTGATCCAGGGAATCCCAGATGCTAGTCCATCTGTTAGCTTTTGGGTTAGAGTTAAGGTGAGGTCATTATAGGATATCAAGATCTACTCCTTAACAGGTTTAAGATAGGATCTGCGCATTGGGCCCTAATAGAGAAGCCAGGGTGTGTGTGTGTGTGTGTGTGTGAGAGAGAGAGAGAGAGAGAGAGAGAGAGAGAGAGAGAGAGAGAAGAGAAGAGAAGAAGGGGGAGGGAGAGGGGGAGAGGAGGGAGTGGAGGAGGGAGGTTGCATATAGAGGAGATGGTAGAGGTGAGATTTATTTAATAAGCAAATTCTTGTTTTTTCTACTGGATATATAAGTACTGTGGGAATACAAAAGTGAATAAAGATACAGCCTCATCTTCACGAGGTTATCTTGTCGATCATAAATTAAGATTATTTTAATACATCAGAAAATTTGGCTCTTTAAAAAGTAGGGTTATACATATTACTTTGCAGTCAATCCCTGTGTCATACAATCTTTCTTGAAGGAGTTTATGAGTCATTTTAGCTTCTGGTTGTAAACATTTGTGTCGTTTGAGTGCTTCCATCAATTAAAACCCAGATACTCTGTGGTCTGTTTTTGAACAACCTTGCTCGAAGAATTCTTGTTAAGGACTGCTGCAAAATGATGGCTCCTAGTCAGACCTAAGTGCTAACTCTTCTGATATTCCATGTTGAAGTATAGTATGTCAGCCTCTGGAAGCTGAGCAGCTGTGGGTCTTTGGAGAAACGTCTCTAGTGCATCTCTTTAGGGAGCTGTATTTTTGCCCACAGAGCTGGTTTGCATTCTTATTTTCACCATGGCCTCTGTTCTGATTCAGCATTTCAATATTTTCCACTCTTTTAAAGAGATATACCTGGACAACTTTCTTCCTTCCCAGTGCTTTTGTTTGTTTGTTTGTTTTTAAATCTAGAACATCAGGCAGAACAATCTACCCAAAGGAGTCTATCAATATTTATGGTTCAGCTGCTTGAGTATTTTAGAATTTTATTTTAGGGAAATGTGTATTTTCTGTATGTTTGATTTGAAAAAGTCTCTTATAATCTCAATAAACGTCTTTGAAAGTTCTTCTATTTTGATAAATAGATTGCCTTGCAGTTTCATACCTGATCGTTTTCTGGATACTACAGACCCCTACTGCTTGGCTTCTTTTCCAGGTCACAAAGGTGATTGTCCTTTACTAGCAATTCTTAAGATATCAAAATAATCTATTCTTCTTTTGGGAGTCATAGGGAATTCATCTATTCACTTCTTCAACATTTATTGATTATTTAATCTTCACTGGTTACTGTTTCATTTCCTTAACAAGGCAAATGAAGTCTTTGCTCTCTCGAATTTTCTAGTAAGAAGAAATAGGCAAGAAACAGATAAATTAAAACACACACATACACACCACACACACTAATTTATTAGTAATACGTGCCACAAGGAGAATTAAAATGGAGTGATGTATTAGAGTGGGTGATCATGGAAGGCCTTTCTGAGGAGGTGACGTATACATCGAAATATAAATGAAATGATGGAGCTGACTCTGTGAGGATCAGTAGGAAAGACATTTCAGGGAAAGGCAGCAGCTCATGTAAATGCCCTGGGCCAATGTGATTGGAGTAAAGGGATCTAAGGAAAGCCTGGAAGGAGATGAGAGTAGAGCAGGGGTCACAATTTGTTTTCTGATTTGGGCTAGGTAAAGAGTTTGGGTTTTATTTGAAGTGCAGTAGAGCCGTTGGAGAATTTGAAGTTTGGGATGACATGATCTAATTTATTGTTTTAATAGTTCTTTGTGGTTACTTTGTGGAGGATTAAATGGAAAAGGGTGAGAGTGGAAGCTGGGAGACCAAACAGAAGGCTTGTGCAGTAATCCAGATAAGAGATAATTGGGAGTAGTGAAGATGGAGAAAAGTGGAGAGGTTCAAGGTAGGCCTTTGAGGTGCATTGGCAAGACTAACTGATGGACTGGATGTGGGGAGTGAAGGACAGAGAAAAATAAAGGATGACTCCTGTGCTTTTGGCTCAAGCAACTCAGTAGATGGTAATGCTGTTTACTGAACTGGGGAGCAGTAGAACTGATAGTAAAATCAAGAGTTCACGTTTGAGTGGTCCATTTGATGTCAGTAGACATTTGGATGTAAGAGTCTAGAATTTCAGAGAGAAGTCAAGACTAGAGATACAATTTTAGGTGTCATCATAAATGATATTCAAAGCCATAGGGTGGGAGATAAGAGATAGGAAGAGGGGTCTGGGTACCAAGCCTTAGGGAAATAAAATATTTAGAAATCAAGAGAAAGGAGGAGCTAGACTAGCAAAATTTAAAAAGGGATGGTCAATGAAGTATGAGGAACACCTGGGGAGTGTACTATCATGGAAATTAAGGGAAATATATATTTTTTAAATTTATTAAATTTTTTGGGATGGCATTGGTTAATACAATGATATCGATTTCAAGTGTATAATTCTCTAATATCTCATCTGTGTATTTCATTGTGTGTTCACTGCCTAAAGTCAGATCTTCTTCTGTCATCATATATTTGACCCTCTTTACCTCCTACTTCTCCCTCACCTTCTTTTCCCTCTGGTAACTGCTGTACTGTTTTCTGTGTATGAGTTTTTGTTTGTTTGTCTTGTTCATTTGTTGTTTTCTGTTTCTGTCCCACATATGCGTGAAATATGGTTCTCAACTTTTTTCTCTAATTTCATTTAGCATGATATTCTCAAGATCCATCCATGTTGTTGCAAACAGCAGTATTTCATTTTTTCTTATGGCTAATATTCCATTGTATATATGTTCTACATCTTTTTTATCTAGTCAAAGGTGTCAGGAAACCTAGATTCCAGCCCTGTACCTGTTGCATTGTACCCTAATGATAATTATTTATGTACATGTCTTAAACTCCATTAGAAAGGACGAGAACTTTGACTTCATTTTTCACTTCTACATCCTAGCTCTAAAGTTCCTGGCACACAGTAGGTACTTAATCATATTAGCTGAGTGAATGGATGGATGAATTAATGAATATCCTACTAGAGTAGAAACACTTTAGACTTAATACCATGTCTGATTCACCTTCTCCAGGCTCATGTACACTAGTCAGGAAGAAAAAATATTCTTGAGTGATTAAATGAGTCTGATAAACTGGGAAGAGTAGGATCTTTCTTTGATATCCTTCCCTGGACTTGCCATTGGCTGCACCCAACCAGAAGTCAGAGAATACATCAGTTTCCCAGGGAAAAGAATGAAGCAGAAAAGGATAGATAGTAGACCTGGAGATGTGAACTAGTACAAGTCTCTTCCACTCTCCGATTCTGTTTGGCTGGTAATTTGGGGGGATACCTTGACCTCGCTTGACCTCTGGCATGCCAAACCTGGAACTTCTGGGCCACTGGGAATGGGTATAAACCAATATACACACCAAGGTTAGCCTCTTTCCTATCACTGTACAAAATATTTCAAAGTGCTGGTATTATGCCCCTAGGCGAAACGCCAATGTCTAAATATGTTATTTGATTTTCATCTTTAAAGTAAGATACATGATCTACTAAGAACAAACTATATTTTCCATTCCCTTATCTGTGAAACATGAGAATTTAGACACCAGCTCTGAAATAAGATACATGTAAGTTTGACTTCAGGTTGAGACCCTGGGTAACCTGATTAAACTCTCTAAAATGGGGATAATAGAACCTACTGCATGGGACTGTTGGGAAGAGTCCATGAGATAGATGGTCAGCCTGTAGCACAGGATCTGACTGATACAGAGTACATTTAATCAATCCTTCACTGGACATTTATCTATCAAAACTTTCTTGGGGGTCATTAATGACTTTTATCTGAGTTACCTTCTTTTCCCTTCATTCTGACTCTGAAGGGCTCCTTCACATGACTTACTGGGGTTCCCAAAACGCCAACCTTCAATCAGGAGTTTTTACTGAAGCTACACATTAAATGAATTTGTTTGAAGAGTTAGCACCATAGACAAGATGAATTTAATAGCTTTCAGTGAAAAAATTGTTCATTTTGAAAGTGAAGACTTTACACATTGAAAATAAAATCAAATTTAAATAAAATAAAAATCAATCATCACACAATGCCATTTGAAAAATACAATTTAGAAAAAGGGAACTTGGATTCTTATCAAAAGGCTTAATTTTGGCTGCTGGTTTTTCTTTTTTTTTTTTTATGACTACGTAATCCTTTTTAAAAAAATTTGGGGACTTTGCTGTTATCTATAGATACAGTTCCTGTAGGGTCACCTTGCACTGACTGTGTCCCTTAAGTGGAAGTCACTGCTCCTCTCAAGGTGGCCCTTGCTGCATACATGACTCCTTCCTGTAACTTCCTCTTTCCCTCTTCCCTTTCTTTTCTATTCATGTAATTATTCCTTTTCCTTTTCTCATAAATAGGCTTTGCCTTCACCTCCTAATCAGAGCACTATTTGAGTTTCTGCCTGAATCAGTGCTTCCAGAATAGCTATTCTTTTGGATCTCAAATAAACATTGTTGCCTCTCACTTTCGCCTTTCATTTTTTAGGTTAACAGCTGTAAGACATCATTTCACTCTCTTGGTGCCTCAGTTTCCACATTGTGAAGTTGAGTATTTTGGTGGTTAAATAAAAAAAGGCACATACAAATGGGCTTTTTTTTTTTCCTGTAAATTACAGAGATTATTGCTTTAACTGCAGTATTAGGGTGTTACACTTGTCCTTTTAACCAACAGGCTTGGCAGGACTGTTCTGTGGGGCCTATGTGAACCTTTTGATCATGTGTCATACTAGTTCAGATGCTTGGGATCTTCTTCCAGTATCTGTAGTTCTTATGATTCTAAAGAGATAATTCAGAAATGTTCTCAGGAACCACATTTCCTATAGCACATATCCCCATCTTGTGGACTAGGTTCTGGCAGCCTCCAGGTTCTCACTCCAAGCAGTAGTAATGATGTGAGTATACATTCAACTCCTCTTCCCATCAAAACTTCTCCCCAACACCTCCTTCAATGTGTTGAGGTGCTTCCTCCCTCCTTTGCCTACCCCAGCCCCTAATACAATATAAACAAAATCTGCAAGTTGTCACTGTCTTAAGCTTCCCTGGAACAACTTAAACGATCTGTATTATTTAATTGTGCAGAACAGTATATTTCCTTTCAGCCTTATTTGTCTCATCGTATTAGCCTAGAGCCTTCCCTTCCAGACCTGTGTCATTGTGAGCAAAAGAATGACTTTTCCCCCCTGAGATAAATTCTGTACTTTCCCAGGATGCAGAAGCATTCTTTTTTGTTTTTTTTTTAAAAAAAAGCAGATTTTTCATCCTGATAAATGTAGATTTGGTTATGATTAATAAAATTCAAATTTACTTAAGAGCATTTAAGCCATCATAGTAGCTTTTTGTCAGTCTGTATTTTTTCCAATCAACTGATAGTGAAAGTACGGTTGCTACTAAGTGTGGGTTTGAAAAATGTTTTGACATTTAGAAGGGGTCCTCATTTTTGAAGGATGAGAGTCTTTAGAATATATCTGTTAGCTTGGGAGATGCTGCCTGAAATTCACCCGTCTTCAGAACTAGTGGGGAGCTAGCTGGTGCCAGTCTGAATGAGATCCTTGGCCCAGGGTCCAGGATCATGTTTCAGGTTTATGCATTAAGGAATAGGGCTGAACTAAAGCTAGCGTTTAGGGCAAAAGTGAGCTCGGGAACTCTCTTGAGAATAGTTGGGCATGGATAGAATCCCCGAAGTAGAAACCAGAATCAGCTTAAGCCTTCATGGGTCAATTTCGGGTTGTAACTCTGAATTATCTACAGATCAATGGATATATGGGAGAAATTAAGGAGGAATGGGGTACACTGTTCAAATACAAGGTCCCAAACCCAGAAAATTTTTATTGACTTTTGGTTCCTAGCCCATGGCATTTCTGCTTGCCATAGTAGATAAAGAGGCAGAATTAGTGATAAGGGAATAGGAGAGAGATTCTGGGAAGGGGTGCAGATGAATGCAATTGTTCATTCCCAGATGGTTCCACAGCATGATGGTTGTAGAAACATTTCCACAATGGTATTTATTTCATCTGTTTAATAGCCTCAATGAGATATTATTTACATACCATAAAATTTACTGTAAATATACAGAGCAGTGATTTTGAGTGAATTTATAGAATTGTGTATCTGTCACTTCTATCCAGTTCTGGAATATTTCCAGTGCCACCCAAAATTTCGTGTCTTTTTGTCTATAGCTATTCCCATCCTCTAGTCCCAGGCAACTACTCATTTGCTTTCTGTCTCTGTAGATTTGGTTCTTTTGAAAATTTTATATAAATAGAATCATATAATGTTCTTTTGTGTCTCGCTTTCACTTGGCATAGTTTTGAGGTTCATCCATACTATGGTATGTATCAGTGGCTCATTTATTTTTTATGTTTTACTTTTTACTGAATAGTATTCTATTGTATGGATATTCCATGTTTTTTATTAGTTGAAGGACATTTGGAATGTTTCCACATTTTTGGCTATTATGAAAATTCTGTTATAAATATTTATATGCAAATCTTTGTGTGGACATTGCTTTTATTTCTCTTGGGTAGATAACTATAAGCATATGCTTAACTTTCTATGATGCTGATTGTTTTCCAAAGTGGTTATACATTCCAAAAAGCAGGTCATAAAAAGTTATTTTTGGTAATAGTTTTTATCTTGGGCAAGTCTGCACATTTAAATTCTTTAAGGGAGATGTAAAATGTTTTTTATGATCCATAGGGTCTTGATTGCCTTCAACTCAAAATAACTTACATGCCAAAGCTGCACATCTTGGGGACGCCTCTTCTGAACCCCTTCAGCCTCACCTTTGAAATGTCCTGAGAAGTTTCACATTCCAGAAGATGGATTGATAGATTGTTCTATATCTCATTAAACAAGTTTCAGTCTTGAGCATATGTCAGTTCATTAAACAATTGCATCTCATTTCAGGAGGTGGTGATGCAGGTGAGCTCCCAAAGTTAGGCCTAATTCTGATAACTCTGATAACTCTGTCTATTGAACCAAACCAAACTCAAACCAGTTTTAATATAAAATATTTTCCCAGTTCACATAATTATGAAAAGCATTTGGGTTAGTTTCTTGTATATTTTTGAGAATTTTTATATAAGCATTTAAGCCAATTAAATAGAGTTCTTTTATACATTCGCAATACTACGCAGAGGTAGAAAATACCACATAACACACAGTGAATCTATAGACAGGTGCAAACAGAGACCTCCTAGCCTTTCTTTTAAACTTACCAGTAAGTTAAGTTTATATACTCAGATGATTGAGGCTTTTCCTTGTCAATATTTGTGGAGAAGGCACAATCTTATGGAAGCTTTGGGTTAGATTTTGGTCAAGAGAGTTTCTATAGCCATCTGTATTTTTTAAACCTCCTTTTTGTTTTCTTCAGTCTTAGAAATTGGTGATGGTAAAGGTACTTAGGCTCTAAAGTCCTAGAGCTGCATTTGATGGTTTGTAACATAAGGACAGTTGCTCTCAGTTACCAAAGAATTGGGTTGTAACTTAAGTGATACCATAGGTTGATCTACCGGTCCAACTGCATTATTCCTTATTTGCTTCTTCCCCTCTGGGCACATAGTTTTATTTTAGTTTCAGGAGGGAGGCTTAAAAAAATTCCTATCAGGCTTTGAGTCTCAGCTTCCAATTTGGTCAAATTTCTGTTCAGTTATTAAATCCTTTCTAATGTCTTGTTAGGTTTCAGTAAAGACAAATAGTAAATATTTGTCAGTATTAAACAATACCATGGAATCAAAAGGGTGCAAGGGTTATTAACTTCCAGAGTCATTCCCTCTGGTCGACAAAAATAAAACAAACAAAAACAGACAAACCTAACAACCTGCATGTTCCAGGCAGCCTGAGGCCAAACCAAGCCCTTAGAACATAGGCAATAGCTTTCCCTGGGAGAAAGAGGATCAATAACTGGTTGATCTGGATTTGGGAAGGAAGGGACAAAGTAAAATTTTGTTTCCCTCACTGGGCTCAGGAGGTAATCCATTTATAAAAACTTTTGAAGATCCTCCCTGGGTTTAACCCATTTCCTGTTTGCCCGGAGAACACTTGCGGGCAGCACTTGAGGCTGCAGCGTTTACCCCAAGATAACTAACATATTACAGTCCTAACCTTACCCACAAAGTGTGCCACGAAATATCTCACTTTATATTAGTATTTTTGCATCATCTAGTATGTCGATAGTCTTTGGAAACAAGCGACATCATGCTATTTATAGCATTCTGATTTTAGTAGTGGTATTTCCATTTACAAAATTCTCCATCACTGACAATGTTAAATCCTAGATATTCTGCTTTGTGTTGTTCCGTGCTTTGCAACTTACCATATGAAAAAAATTTATTAAATGCTGATCATTATATATATTTCTATTACATTAGAACTAAACTAGTTCTATTTAGAAATAACTCCCAAGAACAGTTTTTATGTTTTATTTTCACACAGAAAACCATTCAGATTCACTGAAGCTATTTTAGAAATTTTGAAGCCTAGTGGTGGCTAATGCATGCAAATTAAAAATAGGTATCTTATTCTGTTTATTTGATGGGGAAGTCATTGCTTTTAAGTGTCCTTTTAAATGATCCAGTTAATGAAATGTTCTTCATAATTGCCATTGTAATTTTAGGTTATAATTTCATTAAGGGCAGGAAGTAGTTTGGTAGGACCCTAGCCATAAATGGAGTTCAGCCCACATTTCTGTTTGGCCATATTTTGGAGCTTCTAAACCGATAGTTACCAATCCAAGTTCTAAGGACATAAAATTTTTAGGTTGTCTTTTAGTAAAAATTTGCCACTTTCCCCCTTTTCTTTTTCTTCCCAAGTGTGGGACAGTTATACTTCCAATGTCATGATTTTTTTAAAACAATATCTACAAAAGTCAGAAGACAAATAGGAAGGAATCTGAGTGGACTTAGATTTTCGTTCTAATTTCTTTCCTTCCATTATATTAAGGGACTCTTAATGGCTAACCATTATAACAATATGAGTGCTCTCTAGAAACATTTTTTCTTTCTTTTCAATTTAGAAGTTTTTCCAATTCGAAGGATCCATTGTCTGGCTTTGGTGAGTAGGATCTTAATAGTGACTCAAGCCAATAAGCCTTTTTATGGCTTAACTGTGGATGCAAGAGGCATCCCCAAAGGAAGGTGCAAAAAGATTCAACTCTCACAAGATAAAATCTCCCTTGAAAGTTTGACGCGGTCAAACTTAAAGACAGAGAGATACCAGTCACAAGCTCTAGGTAAAATCTTGTGCTTCTAACCTACTGGCAGCTGCTGATCCAATCAGAAGCGCCAGGTGAATTCCTATGTTTCTGTGCTGGATACAGTTGCCTGAAATCCCTAGTCTTTTTGACTAGCTACCAGGGTGCACCCTGGCAAGTGTACCCTCCATATGGTAGATGCCACAGAGAAAATATTCCTACTGGCCACAGAGGCCAAGCTCTCAGGACATATAACCAGACAAAAGTAGAGATACCAGACAGAGAAAAATAGAATTAAAATCTATGAGTACTCACACCAAATAACAAGGAGTGGCTAAGCCCAAGAAGGTAGTTACACAAATATTTTCTCCTGCTTATCTAAATTTAGAAAAAGAAAAAGAAAAGGACTTTTAACTACTCTGCTTCCATAGAACTCTGCAGGTAGCAGCCTGGGAGTCTAACTTGGCAAGAATTCTTAACTTTCTGGCTCATGTCAGGATCATTCAATTGCTGCAGCTTCAGAGTGAGCAGTGACTAGCCATTGAGGTGCCCTGCTCACAACACCAGCTGTGGCGGAGGAAGAAATTCCTTTATACTTCTAGGTTCTTTTAGCTGGTCTGATAATCAATCAGATCGACCTGAGACAGATTAACAAGAGAAAAGTATCCAAATTTATTATATATATACATATGGGAATCCCATATACTTAAGAGTCAGAGACCCCCTGAACATGAAAGATATAGAGGCAACGTTAAAATGAGGATATAAGATTCTGAGTTAAGGGTGAGGTAAGGCTTCAGAGGAAAGAAAGGTCATTTGCAGGATGATAAGAACAGATGTTCAGTAATTACAGAGAGGTCATGAAAAGTTATTTTTGGTGGTAATACTTATTATGGGCAAGGCCCCTAATATAAATACTTTAAGAGAGATATAAAAGTTTCTCAATTGCTTTCAGCTCAAAATAATTTTCTGCCAAATTTGCACATCTTGGAGAGGCCTGTTATGAACTCCTTTACAGTTTATCCAAGATCACCCAGCTCTCCTCCTCTGAGGATTAGTATTTCTCTATGTGACAGTCCAGGAAACCTTTAGTATTATATTGTGAACATACCCCCAAACCTGGAAGATGCCTCCAAGTTACCACAGCGTATGGCCCTAGAGAACTATATTACACTTGGTACTCTGTATTTTTAGAATAGTTTTTCATTTAGATTATCGTTATTTTTGGTATAATTCTAATGAAGTTTTTAATCCAGTTTCCAAGTTGTCAGATTAGAAGCAGAAAATAAGAACAGGGAGAAGAGTTGCTTACGGTAAGCGCATTAAAATGGCAGATCGTTGGAGCCAGAGCCTTACAGGGGAGGAGAAAAATAGTTTCCTTCTGTAAGATGAGTGGGTTGAACTGGTTAATCTCTGAGGGCCCTTCCAGCTCCAAAATTCAATATGTTTAAGATAAAAGCTATAAAAAGCTGCAGAAAAACATCTAAGAATGGAAAACCCTAGAAATCTGGACCTAGTGTGGGGTAAGTAATCCTAGAAAACTTAGTAGCTCCTGAGGGCATAACTGTATCATAGACAGTGCAATACTTGATGCTTTCGATGATGACATTGAGTCATCAAGAAAACACTGAATTTTGTTTCAGAATGCGAAAAGCGCACAAATTACTTTTGAAAGACTTCATTCAGATTTGCTCATCAAAATATTTGCTGCTTAAACATGTACTATTTGGAAAATTTACATAGTGGGACATCTTTCTTGATACATTCTTCATTGCCTTATGGGGCTTTTGCTCCTCAAAAAAATATTCAGATAGTTTTGAGAATACCTTGCATCTACATATTGCTTTAGACTAATTCAAAACATTTTTCCAGCTTAGTTTCCAGTTATTACTTTGATAAAATTTCTAGTTCTTACAGTGTACCTTTACTACTCAGCCTTCTCATAGTGTTTCTCACATGGTTTTATGGTGAGCGGTTAATGAGTCTGTTAGATTGACAACCTTTTATAGGCAAGGACTAGGTCTTCATTTTGGTGTCTTTTGAGCCTCAATACATGTGTGTTACATCAGTGAATCAGAGAATGAAAGAACTACAAATGAATAAAGTTCTTTTGTGGTCCTGCTTCTAAATTCTGTAGATTCGGCTTTGATAAGGGAATGCCTCTTGGTTACCTTTCTTTCCATTTCCATCACCACTACCCTATTTTTTCACTCAAATCCAGAACCACTACTGATAAATAAATCAGCACACACTGGTGGTAGAAAATTTAGAAAATATGTAAATGAATATGCCTAACCAGGAAGAAAAGATCACCTGAAGTCCTGTTGTCCAGAAATAACCTTCCGGTCTTTTTTCTTAGACATAATTTATATAACCCAGATGTCAGCTGCCATCCACCTTCTTCTCTGATCTTCCCCAGAAGAATCCACTTGCATAAAAGTGTTTAAAAGCAATTTATAGACTATTACAAATTTTCTTTGGTAATGGAGTTTTAGTTTTCACCTGTAATCTTCCTCTCTCCCTTTTGTGGACTTCCATCTTGCTAGCTCTTGCCTTCTTCCTCCTAGTTCCTTTGTAGACTTCTGATATCTTAAAGCTTTTATTATTTATTATTCAGAGGACATTTAAACCTTTGTGCTCATATCATTGTTCTCCTTAGAATATAGTGGTGGCAGAGATGGTAAAGGGAGGTAGTCATTATTTTCTCTTACATATAAATGTCTTTCAGATTTTTCCCCATTTTAAAAACTATGAGGAAATACAATATAAAAATTACAATTATAAACATTTTAAAGTACAGTTCAGTAGTGTTAAGTACATCAACATTGTTGTGCAACCAATCTCCAGAATTCTTTTAAACCTTGCAAAACTAAAATGCTGTACTCATGAAACAACTCCCCATTTCACTTTCCCGTCAGCCCCTGGTAACCAACATTCTATTTTCTGTGTCTATGAATTTGACCACTCTGGGTATCTCAAGTAAGTGGAGATCATACAACATTTTTATCTTTTTCCACTTAGCATAATGTCCTCGAGGTTCATCTATGTTGTAGGATGTGTCAGAATTTCCTTCCTTTTTAAGGCTGAATACTATTCCATTGTATAGATAGACCACATCTTGCTTTTCCATTCATCTTTTGATGGACTCCTGGTTGCTTCTACTTTTTGGCTATTGTGAATAATGCTTCAGTGAATACGGGAATATAAATATCTTCTTGAGACTCTGCTTTCTGTTCTTTTTGGGTATATATCTAGAAGTGGAATTGTAGGTCTTATGCTAATTCTGTTTTTAATTTTTTCAAGCGCCACCATACTGTTTTCTGCATCAGCTGTATCATTCTATATTACCACTGTGGATAAAATTCTATATCTTGCTATTTTTCACTAAAAATTATGTTGGGAGCAATTGCCGCACTAAGTCATTTTTCAAAATTATGACTTTTAATGACTTTTGGCATAATTGTCTACCACAATTTATTTAGTAATTTCCCTAGATCTTGCTATTAAATGTTTTTTTCTAGTTTTCGACTATTACGAGTATGATGAAAATACATTTTTATTGCTCTGATTGTTTTCTCAGGATAATTCCTAATAAGTAGAAATTATAAGAGTTTGTGTATTTTTAATGTATATGGCCCATATTGCCACTTTCTTCATAAAGATTTATGTGAATTTATATTCCTATACCAAGTGTGTGCGAGAGTATCTGTTTCATTGCATTCTCGCCAACATTGTATAGTATCATTATAAAAATTTTTTTTCGAACTTTGACAGTTTAAGAAACAAAATAGCATACCATTTTGGTTTGTATTTTTGATTAGAGGTGTCCAACTTTATATTGACTGGTTTTGTATTTCTTCTTTTGTGAACCGCCTTTTTTGTTCATCTTCATTTTACTAATTTAGAACTAACTTTGATTTCTTATTATAAGAATACTATGTTCAATTTGGGATGTATAAAAAGTATTAAAAAATGAAATTCTTAATTTTACCATTTAGAAATAAATACCATTGAAATGGTAAATATTAAAATAATCTTTTCTTTGTATCTCAATATCTGTAGTCCTTAAAAATTAACTAGTAAGAGCTTTTTATATTTGAAGAATAATATTATATATATATGTTGCAGGTGTATTTTTTGGTTTATCATTTTCTTTTTAATTTTTTATGATATTTTTAACATAGTCAAATTTATCTTCCTTTATTTCTTAGATTGGTTTTGTGCTTATGATGTCTTTGTTTATCTTTTGACAATTTAAATATTTGTAATTTATTTCAGTTATTTCTTTAGTTATTTTCATTGTGATAAGCTAGGGCACCCCCAGAGGCTCTGCCATATTTTTCAGCAGTCATTTTCTCTGAGCAATTTGGACTGTGGTTCCTCTTTTAATCTTATCCAGTCCACCTTTCATATTTAAGGGATTCCATATGGTTTTTGGTTTGTTGAAAGCACCCCTTCTTGCTTTCCAATACTGTTATAGATTTTTTAAAAACTCTCTTTACACATCAAGGAATTGGTGTATAGAAGTCGAGGCTGCAGTATACACTGACTGGTCTGTAATTCTGAGCTGATCTTATTTTTTTTTTTTAAGAATTTTTAAAAATAGTTTTTAATACAATTTAGTTTCTTTTCACTATAAGTGAATATATATAATATAATTAAATTTATTTTCATGATTTTTATATTAGTGAATATATATTTTTTAGGTAGATTGTTATACTGTTATATAAATTTCTTAACATCAAACTATGCTTGCATTTCTGGGATTAATTTCCACTGTGGTCATTATAAATGATTCTTTTCGTGTATTTTAAAATTTTATTTCTCAGTATTTTGTTGTGGTTTTCATATATCACATATCTAATTCATCACACCTAAAATTATTTGTTTAATGGCTAGACTGTAAGTACCTGGAAGACGGAAACCATATTTTTTCTTGTGTTTTGACATTGTGCCTGGTAGATAACAGGCCCTATATAATACCTCAGATAATTAAAGATGTAGGACTGGTCTGTAGTTAATTTTGGCAGTTTGTTCTTATCTGGAGCTAGTTTTTTTTAGAAATTAGAATTGTACTAGATGCGTAAAATGGATTGAGTGGATTAACATCTTTCTGTCTATATTAGAAAATCTGATCCTGGAGCCTTTTTTTCTTTTATCTTTCAGTTTCCTTCTTTATTGTTGGTCAATTTACACTGTCTACTTCTTTTGGGGGCAGTTTTGGAAATTTATATTTTCCCATAGACAGTTCAAGGCAGCTGAATTATAGACTCTACCTGAAATTAATATGACTCTGTGTGCTTTTTTAAAAAAATGAGTGTTTGCCCAGTGAATCTGTTTATCCTTCAACTTTCTATGATTTTAATAGATATATTTATTTTAAGCTATAGCTTATTGACTGTTTCTAAAAATAATTTGAGAGTCCTTATAAATAGATTATTCTTTTAATTGATTTTATAAATTTTTTTCTTTTTCTTTTCTTTCTTTCTTTCTTTTTTTTTTTTTTTAAATGAGGGATGTAAGTATTTTCTTGAGAAGCAGGGAGTGGCTACTACTGAAATGTTGGCCAGATGTCATTTTCAGTGACATTTTCTTGTACAACTCTGAACCGAACTTTCTGATTTTGAGTTTCTTTCCTTCAATCTGTTTTGCCTATTTCCATCCTGTTGATTTTCCCCAAACACTACTTTGATCACTCATCTCCCGTTGAAAGTCTCCCTATTGTCTTCAGAATAAACTTAAGACATATTAGGTAGCATTTAGAGTTTTCTACCCATAGGTGTATCTTCTGTTATCTTTCAAAAAACAAATTATTCGAGCTGAATTGATCTTTGTATTCCTCCTACCTTCCTCCCCAAACCTGTCTTGTAGTTTTTTATGTTTGAATTTTGTTTAAGCTTTTATTCACCTTTGGATATGCTTTTCCATATATACAAATGCTAGTGATTTTCCTTGGCTCAAATCTAACCAACTTCAGTGAGTCTTCCCTTATCACAGGATTGGGCTTTTGTTTCTGTGTAAGGGAAGGCAAAAAACAGGACGAGGAAGGGTCCCATGGTTAGATATGATTGTCTGCATTCTGATTCTTGGGATGGATGGTCCTTTCATAGCATTCACTGTTGTTTTTAAAGATAAATAAAAAAAAGAAAAAAGAAAAAGAAGAGGGCCATGCATGGAGCAATGCTGGTAATGTGTTATAAGCCAAGAATTATTACTGTTTTCATCTGGTACAGCTGTAGCCCCGCCCCCTCACATAAATAGATATCTCTTTCTATTTGTAGACTTTATTATCTTTACCATTAGTTATTGAAGTCTTAGAATCAAGGACTTAGTATTGTCTTATTACTAACCCCTACTGTACCCTACATGAAAATAAACTGGGATCGGAAGTCAAGATATTTGAATGTTTGTGTCATGGTTATGTTCCCAGTACTGAAACTTGAATGATAAACTTCTATGTCACTTAAGAAAAACATTTTTTTCTGTGGTTTTTGAGTTAAAGAATGGTTTCACATTGTGTTTCATTTCATCTTTTCAACAGAGTCATCATGGTTTCCAGGGTCATAGCTGCCCCTAACGATGAGAAGTTTCAGTTACTGATTTTTATGGTTCCTTTTCTCTTCAAAGTTCTTTAATTCCATGATCTCTATTTGTAAACTATAGTGAAAATGGATTCGGAGATTTCTCAGGTAAATACCAAAATAGCAGAGAAAACAGCTATGACTAGATATATTTCAAATTTGAAGGACGGAAACTCCTGTCAAATACTGGAATAATTTTCAGATTTGTGAGAAGTCGTTAGGAAAGATCAAAACTGGGAGGATTATCAAGCTTCAACTCACTGAAAATTATAATGGTATCATGAGTGAAAGAAGATTCTGGAAGGGAATATCACCAGTTAACTTTAAACATTCTTCTCTTTGAGCTCATTAGACAGAATAAATACAAAATGTACATCTTTATTCTAGGTACAATTTTAGGGCTTACAACACATTTTAATTTTGGCTGGCCTTATCTCATATTGTATTCCTCCCCACACCTTTCCTTCATTGCATGTGAACAAAATCATAGACACATACACTCAGACAACTAACTCATCTTTCTTGAGCATTTCCTGAATCTTCTACCCCTTAATTTTTCCTTGACATTTTTTATTTAATCTTTCTATTAAATTCTATTGAGTATTTAGTATGTGACTTAAATACTTATTATTTATATAACCTTCCTTTAAATTCTCAATTGAAATTCATCATCCCCCAATCTACCTCCTCTTTTAGGTATTAATGTATATAATACACGGAGACACGTACACACATGAACACTTTGAGTCACTTTCTATATATATTGCCTTATTCTTGATAGGCATATGTCTGTTTTCTCTGTACTTAAACCTTGTGGACAGATACTTGGTGGTCTTTCCCTTTGTGTTCTACCTAGGAACCATTATAGTTACTGGCCTATGGTAATTACTCACTAAATAGAATGGCTTCAAATTTTTTGACAACCCCCGAGCCCCGTAAGTGAAATATCATGTAGGAGTCAAATATGTAGAATAGACTAAGAGTGGTATTTTATTAGTATAAATCGATTAGTTCAAATTTGTGACATTTGATTATTATAAAGTCATCCAAATAAACAATGAGGCTAATTTAATAAACTGCCAATGAAATTTGTGTTTATGGAAGACAGTTCCAGTCACATTAGTCTAAGCATTCAATTTAATTTTCCCTTTCACTCTGTATCTATTTCTTTCCCCTTCTCATATGCTTTCTCATTCGCTTGCTCTCACTCTCATACATACATGCATGCATACATATATACATACATACATACATATATACATAGAAACATATTCTCTTTATATGGTTATCATGAAAATCTGGACTCACATAGATCAATAGATGCAAATGCAAGTATTTTTTTGTAGCTTGCTCTCCAATTTAACTGATACAGTAGCTCCAAAGAATAGAGAATGCTTGTTTCAAATTAACATCACAGCAAGTAGCAAGTGCATGTCGTTATTAATTGTTAAGTGTTCAGTTTAAAGAGTCAATTAATTCGTTCCTCAGCCATTTTAACTTGTCACCATTTGGCGGAAAATACTATATGAATATATCCTGTCACTTAATTGGGTAGAGCACACATATGTTGTAGAATTGTATTTGCTTGTACAATTTTATGTGAGTTAGATTTGTGCAGGTCTGAATTTAAAACGAAATAAACATGATCTGCAATCTATTAATCTGTTTCACATTCCCAAGAAGTTCAAATATATCCTCAAGGAAGCTTTATTGTGAGGGCTTCAGAAAAAAGGGTTAACCTTAACCAGGCAGCAGAAATTCATTTTTTTGTGAGTGTGGGGGGGAATTTCTTTTGTGTTAAATTTGATAGAGAACACAAATGAGTATGATGCTCTGTATTATAGTTTTTTAAATGACTTATGTATTTTAACAATGAAATTTGAATCAAATGTTTGCAGAAACCTGGAAGCACAGTTTAACTACCACATGACAAGGGTAAAAGGATGTTGACATCAGAAAGTCTCATTCACTGTGTCTAACCCTTTTCTTTTTCCAGATTGGAACTGTGATGATGTGTATGAAAGTTTCCAGCACAATACCTAGTGTGTGCACTTAATATTTATTTTCTCAAAGTAATGAATAAAATAAGAGAAAGAATGATAACTGTTAATATATATTGATATATATTGAATGTTTACTGTATGCCAGATGCTTGTTAAGTGATCATAATAAACCCAAGATTGTACTGTTATTATTCCCATTTTACAGTTAAGAAAACTGAGGCACAGAGATTAAGTAGCATGTTCAAAGTTGCTCAGGTTATACATGGCAGAGCATGGATTTGAATTCTGGCTCTGTGACCATTACACTATACCAGAAGATGCATTTAGCAAGTACAGTGCTTTCCTAGTGATTTATTTTTGTTGTTGAATATATCTGATCTTATGCAATCATGCAAGGCTGATCTTTCTATCTTATTTATCATTTTTATGGAGCTACAGTGATTCTTAATTGCATGTTAACCTTCAGCAGTATATTTGCCAGAAGCATTTCAAGGAGCAGTTCCTGTCTGGGCACTTGGATTTATAAAGTGAGTTTGATGTTCCCAGTGAGTCTTTCCACATGTTTTTTTTTCAGTTCAAGCAGATGTACTGATGTATATGGGGCATCCCTCCTGACACAGTTTTATTATGAGCAGAAAAGACAAAAATAGCATTGAAAACCAAAGTCCTTGGTTGTTTTTCCTAATTTACATTTCGATGATTGCTGATTTTGTAGCTTGGGAGGACTAGTTTTAAAGACCAAATAGGAAAAAAAAAATCACAAGAGTCAAAGCAAAGGCCCTGAGACTTTCTGGGTCTTTATGCTACATTTTTAAAAAGCTTTTTGCTGTGTAACCATATAAAGTATAACTTAGGAAGAAGGAATTGATATTTATTTAAAATGCTCATTATCTACTTCTGGTTTCAGTAGTCATTTAGCTGACAGATGTTCTGAGATACTTCAGAGAAAGGCCTCAGTCTCTGGAGGAGAAAGGCAAGTCAATGCATAATTATAATAGGGTATCATATTATTTCATAATGTTATGTATAAATACTATAAAGTCTCAATAATGGGAGTAAGTATCTGGGAGTATGGCATAGAAAGGAAAAACCTCACTGTGGAGGAGAGACTCGAGCAAGATCTTGAAGGATGAACAGGAGTTTGCTAGGGACTAGAAACAGGGACTAGAAGTGCAGACTTTCTGAATTCTGCACTTTAGCTTATTAATAAGTTTCCTTGCATTTTTCATTTTCTTTCCTTCTCTCTTTATCTTCACTTAATGTCAAAGAAGAAAAACAACTGAAATGACTAACTAGAATAAACTACTCTTCTTTTTTCCCTGTTATTTTTGATAAGGTCTTTAAAAAAGGTTAACTCGATTTCTGTTGTTTTACTTTAAACAAAGTGTAGCTAGAGCCAAATACATTTATATCACAATTAGCTAATATTTAGTAAAAGAATGTGCAAAGAGAGTTGAATTCCTGTTGAAGTAGAGATCTGGAACAATCATTCTTTCAGGCTTTGTCTGGATCCGACCTAATTCATGGTCTGCAAATGATTGGTTTTATCTGCTTTCGCAAGACGGGTGCAGTTATTTGTAGCGACATATACGCAGGTCTTCTCTGTAAGAACTTGAGATCTTCTCCATTGTAATGTGACTGTGATCATGGATTTTTCAGAAGAGCTGTACTTAAAATGTTCTGCTTTGTTGATCCCTTAAGAATATCAAGGCGTGATCTGTTTTGGGTTTGGAATATTGCTAATTTTAGACACTAAGTGACTAGCTTTAGTTATCAGGTCAAGTATCAGAGGTCTGTAGAATGATGGCAAAGCACCTCTATGGAGACATTCTCCTAAATTATCCAGGTAATTGCTGTAACCTCTGGCTGCCTTTGTGCAGTCCACCACTCAGCAGTCTTCATCTTTCCTGTTAGGACTCATTCCACTAGATGGTGCCAATATTTGCTGTTGCAGCTCCAGCCCAGAGTAATTTAATAATAAATGGTGATTTATTCAGTAAGTATTATTGAATACATATGAGCCAAACTCTATAGGGGTTCTGAGCAGTGGGTTCCAAAGATAACAAGGGTGTAGAGGCCCTACCCTTGGGACGATACATTCACCGTGTATACAAATAACAAGGAAGCAAGTGAACGAGGCCATAAGAGAGAGGCAATCTAATGAAATGGTTAAACATGCTGATGCTGCATCTAGAGTGCCTGGGTTGGCATCCCAGCTTGTCCACTACTAATTTACCTGCTAAATTACTTAAACTATATGTGCCTCAGCATCCTCTGTAAAATGTGAATAATAATAGTACCTCCCTCATAGGGCTGCTAGGGAATTACATGAGCTAAATATGTAAAGCACTTAGCTCTGCAGCTGATATAAGTGTTGGCTCCTCATTCCCCATAAGCATTGGCTTTTCATTCCCTACCCCCAGTTGCTGGCACGTAATCCCAATGAAGGCAGTGAGCTTCATCTGGATTATTTCCTGATGGATCCCAAGCTTGCCAGGCAAATAGTAGGCATTCCTCCTGAATAGATATGTTGAATAATAAGGATGGGTTTGAAAGTGGGCTTAGGTAAATCTAGTAAAGTGTAGAACTATGGGTCTAACAGGAACTCATAAGCTTCTAGTTTAATTAGTTGCTTCTAGATTTCTGTCTTGCTCTTTCTAAAGAGGTATCTTCATCATTAAAGAATGTCATTTTTAGACACTAAGTGACTAGCTTTAGTTATCAGGTCAAGTATCAGAGGTCTGTAGAATGATGGCAAAGCACCTCTATAAAGTCTTCTTGAGAAGATGGTTTTCCCCATGTATTCTACTGGAGGGGAAGGAGTGCTCCCAGGGTGACCTTTCACCTGCTGGGGACATCTTATGGTGGGGGGCCCTCCTGGTGATTGTTGTAGCCACTCCTCTCGCCTGCTTTTCCCCTGCTCTTTTTGTGTCTACATAGAATAGACATCTTGAAGGCAAATGTCAGGACTAGGAATAAGAAGAGCTTAATTTGTCAAATTGAGTACAGCTGTGTGTGAAACTGCAATTTGCATTTTAATGTCCTGCTTATTCCAGAAAAGTGGCATTTTACAGATTTTTTTGTATTATTCATGAAATTCAAGGCTTTGTAGTTTAAAAATAAAAGTTCAGGTAATGACCAAGAATAAGGGAAGTTAAACTGTCAGGTTTTCTCACTTTTTTCTGGTCTCTTTGCTCTTCCATCCATTTAAGCATGTCTTATGTACCCCGATATCAGGAGCAAACACATGTGGAAACGTTAACCTAAGCACCACATCTGGCTGCCTCATTAGCTTCCAGGTTCCCAGGAGAATGTGTGTGGTATAAAAAAAATCACCAACCTGCATGGAGAAACGGGAACAGCTATCTAGCAAGTATCACAAGTGTTTTCCTGTTGCTGGAATGGATGAACCATCCTTAGCCAGGTGGCATTTTGTTAATGCCCCATGGTGTTTATCCTGCTTGTGGGATGCGTGGGCGAATGCTAAGCAGAGATTAGGTATTAACTCATCTACCCTTCTAAATTATGTGTTTTTAATGAAAACACAGGTTGGTTCAGGTCAGAGGACAAACCTGGGCATAATGTGCTGAGGAAGTTTCTTCCCCGGAAATGTCTGGAATGAGAGTGCTTAAGATGGAACCCGGGTGGTGTGAAAGCACCTGGCGGAAAGGCTACATCCCTTTGGTCACAGGAATTTAGGTGAGAAAGCTCTCTGGCTGCTTAGCCAGCAGCTTTCTGGCTCTCCTGAGAAGCGGTGGCGGAGGGGTCGCAGGACTTGGCGGATTGGTGCGTTCCCTGCTCAGTCCTCATCATCAGGTGTTATGATGCAGTTTGAGGAGCAGTAAGAAATGTTTGGGAGTAAAATCAACAAGTTTTAAGAACTAAGTAAAGAATAAGAATGAGTCATAGTGTTATTTAACATATATCACAAAATGGATGCCGTAGGTGGATCGCTAGAAGTCCAGTTGCTAATTCTTGACTGAAGTGGCTGTTGCAACAAGGCATGACATTAGGATTGATGGGGAGAAAATGTAGGGATGCTGTTCACTTATTCAGATAATATTTATTTAGTGCCTATGTACGAGGTACTGAATCATGTACTATATGGAGAATGTGTGCGTGTGTGTGTGTCGGAGTGGGGTGGGGTGGGAGACAGACAGATGGGGGACATTACATAGGTAACAAAGGAATTTGCGTCTGGAATTTAAAAATCCCATAGATTCTACTTGGTTTTCACCAAGAAGACAGTGTTCCAAGTGTATGTCTCTGCCACTTTTTCAGTTTGATATTTAGGTCTGTCTGAGTGATCAAGCACCTTTGATATTTCTAATGCCTCCGAGTGATGTTTATGGGACAGATAAGGCTCTTGCTATAGTTCTCTGCATGTTTCATTCATATATTCATCCAACTAATATTTATTTAATGACCATCATAACAGCTCTTGTACTCGGATTTAGATTTAGTGCTGAACAAAGAAGAACATCATTCCTGCCCCGATGCACTTTACATTACTGAGGATTAAACAGATAAGCAGGTAACCATAGTCCAGGGCAGCTGTTGCTGTGATGAGGAGAGGCCCTAGGAACGCAGAGCAGAGGGCACTTAGTGAGACTGGAGAGTCTTTCTGGAGGAAGTGGCATCCACGCTGATATCTAATGATGAGTAGGACTTGGCCCAGAAAAGACTATGGGAATGTTCCAGGCAGAGAAGCAGCCTGTGCAATGGCCGGGAGCTTGCATCTTTCCCAGATTGTTAAGAGCATGAATGGCTGATGAGTGAACTGAGAAGTAATATAGAACTATATGTCCTAGTCTAATGATGCTGAGTCAGATGGTCAGTTATTACATGTTCTGAATCAAGGCAAGGACTATCAGGCTTGATCCTGACTAACCATTTTGGAGAGTGGGTTGGCTCCACAAAGGACCTAGTAGAAGAGGTGGTCAGGTCAGCACACGTTAATCTCCATTCTTTAAGCTTTGGCTTCCTTATACTCCTAATATTGGCTTAGTTGTGATCACTAATCCATTCATGATAATGCTAGGTGAATATTTTTATAAAACTAGACATTAATAGAATTTGTTCTTATGACTGCCTTTGAAGACAACCTATGTGCCAGGCAGGCACCGTACCAAAGTTTTTACAAACTTTCTTGTTTAAACTCTGACAGCCTCTTTAAAGGGAGGGGCTGTTATTGTCTCATGCAAATGAGTACCAGAGGCTCCGAGAGTTGAAGACACCAGCTCTCAGGCCTGGAGGCTGAGCACAGAACCCCAGTGCTTGAGCTTTAGAGAAAGAACAACGTGGAGATATTTAATATATGATACAGGGTTATTAATGGATCTTTTCAAAAGTCTTTGTGATGAATTTTAAGGTAATGAAAGAATTTTGGGGGTTAGATAGTTATGTCTCCTAAGGTAGTTGGCAACATGATTGGAGAGTTTTGTGTGTGGTGTGTTTTATGACAGATAATACATAAAATGCTATATTGTTTTGCTTCATCTACTTACTAGGATTTGTTTTTGTAAGAATGTAATTAATCTTCATCTTTCGTTGTGGAATTGTATTGTACCTGTCAAGAACTAAATTTTCTAGAAATCTTGCTTGAAGTTACAGAATGAAAATAATTATATAGTACCTTTCTCTTAAGGGTAGACCTAATTGGAAAAATTCATGATGAAGCACCATAGCTTAATGGCAAATGAGAAGAGACAATCAGAGAAAACTTAGGCAGAGATGAGTTAATGGGGGCTCCAAAATACAGCAGTAACGTCATGATTTTTGAAGCAGATGAGAAGGAGATGCAAACATGAACCATTCAAATAATGGGGTAAAGAAAATACTGAGTAAATTTTAACATCAAATTAAAATCTAGGCTATTTCTGATAGGATTATGGAGGGACTAGATATTTGAAAAAGCCCATCTAATGCAAACACTAAAAATGCCAGATCAAATTTGAACAATATATATATAATTTTAATTGCATGACTGATCTGACAAGAACGAGGAGCCCTCAGAGACCTAAATTTGTAGAGAAAGCACGCAGTCAGAGGTTAAAGCATTGTGGAAGCTGGTGGTCTCTCGGGAATGGCTGCTGATTTCTAGTTACCTAGAGCCTTGACTGTAGGCTGCATTCTGGAGGTAAGAAATAAACCCAGGGGTTTTACAAAGTGATGAGTGATAGTGAAAGTGCCACCCAAATCTAGGACCCTGGAAAGGGTCACCCATTGGGGTTGAGGGGCTTCCTAGGGAATTACCAGAGAAATTTGCCTGACACTGGGGATTGTGAAGTCTCTCTTGAGAATGTGTAACCATAAGCAGGCACTCTTGTGTTTGGGGTTGAGTTCATACTACTTCCGAGGCCCAGGAAAAACAAAAAAACAAACACACAAAATTCAAACTAGAATTTGGTGTAAAGTGATCCTAGATTGACAAAAATGGTTACAAACTATAGAGAAACACACACTTGATACTGGCCTAAGAATTCCCACAGTGAAGTTTCTAGTAAGCATGGGCTCACAACCACCAGATCATAAAACTCCTCAAGGAACCAGGCACTAGCAGAAACTACATACAGCCCAGTTGGATCTGCAGACCTCAGATAGAATGATCAAATACTGAACATGAGATACCCACCTTTACTGCATTTAAAGAAATAAACCATGGAATCAAAAGTAGGAGCAAGGAAAAAAATATTCAGAATGACCAGGCAGATTTGTAGGAAGGAGAAAAAAAGGCTCCAGGATGGGTGTTAGACAATGAACAAATGAACTCTTGGGAAGCCTTAGAAACATGGCACGGGGCAAGGGTTTACCTTGTTTTGGAGGATCTTGATTGAGTTTAGTTGGCCATTTAAGGGTACTGTGATAGCTTTTTCAGAGTGCCTTTCCTCTGGAAGGATCCAGGCCATCTCATTCTTTGAGATATAGGAGAAGTGCTGGGCCCTGATTCTTAAGACGCTAAATGCCCAAGGAAGTCAGGGATTCAAGAGGCTTTTTCTAGAGGTCTAGCTTCATTATTGTCATCATCATCATCATCATTGTCATTATTTCTGTTAACAATTATTAAGCATATACTGTACTTGTTCATTGTGCCGAGCACATAATATGGATTATTTAACCTTACTAAGATTTTACTTTATTAACTTTCATATATAAACCCTGTCATTAACCCCACGTTACAAATGAAGTAATGAAGTCTTAGATTAAGTGGCTCACTTAGGCTTTTGAGTTAGAAGTTGGGTGTGAACCTAGTCACCCTGACTTCTGAGATCACATTTCTGAAATTTGGTGCCTCTGAAAGCTGGCAGTGTGGTATCCTGAAGAGTCTAAGGCATTGGGCACCTTGTCTCTTGCCTGTGACTGTGGAATTGGAGATTCTGTGGATCCAGCTAGGGCAGCATCAGGGGACCTCTGCAGGACAAGGGAAGGAGCAGTCCTCCCTGTGTTTGTAATGTTCCATTGCTGACAGGAATCAGCCTCCCACTGGGGAAACAGAGCACAGCCAGAGGTCAGTGCCTGGTCCTGGAGTCCATCCTAATCCAACCCAGGCAGAGAAATGAGAGTGCCAAGGTCTGGAGCCAAAGAAGAAAGTGACCAGTACAAGAAGCAGGGCTGGGGTGTAATTCTTGAGTAAGGTGCAAATTGGGGCTTAACCGCTGCCTGCACTCATTGGAGCTACAGGTAGGCTTATGCCAGGAACATTATAATGGTCAAAAAACAGCAGAGACCAGGATTTTTTTTTTTTCATGTAGAAAATCTGACACATGAATATTTCTTTAAGTTGAGAGAGGAGGGACTTTCATTGTGACTTTCTGCTTATGAGAAAAATAAAAGAAGAGGTCCTGTTAAATTAACAAGACAAAATGTTTGAAGTAAGGACATTTGAGAGAGGATTATATTCTTTCTGGTAGAAATACACATAATATTTTCTAGAGGAAGTATTTTCTCAGATTCTTATATTCAGTCTAAAGATGAATTGTTTCATTATGTTGTCCGTATATTACTCTTCTGATGTCTTGTGAATTTTCTGTGGATTATGAAATCAGCTTTCTCATTGTTTTTAGAGGAAAATGTTTAAAGACTCTTTTCCTCTTTGAAAGATATATTTAAAAGTAAATCTCCAAAAGTCATGCCTCATTTCTTAGAGGTTTGGCTTAAATTTCTTATTCTTAATGTTCAGCTTTATAGTAAATATGTACTAATAGAGAGATGTCCAATATGTAATATGAACAGTGATGAGAAAAAAGCAAGTTGTAGAATATGTAGAGTATGATCTAATTTATATGAAATGATTGCATATTGACACATATGAATACAATATATGTAGAGAATATCTGGAAGAATGCACTGTTATCAGTGATTACTTCTAAAGTGGTTTTGGAGATCTAGGGTAGAAATGGGGAAGGAGACTTTCACTTTAAAATTTATAGCATTTTGTATTATTCGAAAATTTTGCTGTGGGTCATATATTACTTTCTAATATAAACAGTGAAAAGTGTTTCAAAATTTCAGATTTCATATGTAATAGAGATAAACCCTTATTTCTTGCAAGGAAGGTTTTTTTCGTATTTTCTTCCTCAAACCAATGCAGTTGTTAGGAGGGATAGGAAGTAGACATGTGGAATTCTATAATGTTATAGGTACTAGGCTTTGTCTTCCTCTTGATGGGACAAAACAAAACAAAACAACAGACCCCTTCTCACAGTCCCATCGGATTTTCCTTTTTAAAAGATTTACAAATGTAAGAAGTTGGTTTTGTCATTGTCAATGATGGTTGGCCTTCATACTGTATGTGGTCTGTTCCATTTCCCTGTGGTGTGGTGCCTCTCTCTGTAAGTTGACGCTCCCTTGGCTGCTACGTGTTTATTCATTTAATCATTTATCACACATTTACAGATCCCTTACCATGTGCCACATACTGAATTCCATACTTGAATTTTAAAAAGAAAAGTAATACGCCTTTAGAAGTGTAATTTTTTGAGTGAGATAGGTAGATAATGTGATGTGACAAGTGTAATTACATTGAGTTTTAACTTAGCCTGGATGTAGGGCTGGAGGATGAAGAATAACTGATGGGAATGGAAGCTAACCAGGATAAAGATTGGGGCGTGGGGCACCCTCAGGAGAGAGGCCTCTCTGTGGAGATAAAGTATGGAGGTGAAAGATAACACGGGATGTGTGGCAGGTATTTGTATCACTCACCGATATTTCCACCTGTCCTCCTTCTAGACATGTGATGAATTCATTTCTGCTGTTCTGTGATTAGTCAAGGCTATATGGAAGTGACAGATATTCTTTTTGGGTGGGAGCATTTTTCTGTAGATGTGGGGTCTCCAGAAAACTCTTCTTCTGCCATGGGGTTTGTGGTAGTGTTCCTCGACACAGAGATATACTGCTTAGCCATCACTAAGGAAGAGAGCTGGCCTGAAGCATTGCCTGGACTCATAGAAGTTGTGACATGAATGAAAAATAAACATTTGTTGTGATCTTGGAATTGTTTTTGATCAGAACTTAGCTTCTTTGAATCAATACAGTATGTGAGAAACAAAAAGCAGGTAGAGGGAGGGAGTGGCTTGCAGTGAGGTGGGAACAAAAAGTCGGGGTAGGTCATGGAGGGCCTGTTTGTATCTTGCTGTTTCCCAACTGGGATAAAACTCTGATCACTTCCCAGAATCACATCAGATGTTATTCTTAGCAGGTTTAGAAATGTAGAGTTTCATTTCATCATTCCTGATGAAGTTGGTTTCTCTTCCTCTGTTGGATATATGGGATAAATACATTATTAAAATTAATTTCACCTATTTCTTTTTACTTTTTTTTTTTTTTTACTAGAATCTTTAAATTACACATGTGGCTCAAATTATGTTTCTTTTGGAGAGTGCTGGTCTAAAACAAGTAATTGAAACAGATTCAAATAACAGGAGACAGTTAGCGAATAGAAAGCATCGTTCTTATAAATGAGGAAAAAATGAAATTAAAAAGCTGTCAGAGATTCTTGAAAAATCTGCTTTCTATAATCATGTCTCCACAGAGTCTCTTCTCCACAGAGCAGCCTGAGTGAGCATTATAAAACATGTCAGGCCCTGTCTCCCTGCTCAGCCGTCCAGGTCTTCTTAATTCACCTAGAGTAGAACCCAGAGCCTCATAATGGCCTGCCAGGGCCCCCAAGGTTTGATTCTTCACCACTTGGCAGATTTACTACTTAACGTCTTTCTTTATCCCTCATGCTGTGCTAGCCACTCTGACCCTTTTGCTGGTGTTTGAACATGGCCGTTGCTGCTCTTGCATGTCGGATTCACTTTCTCTGCATGCTCGTGTGCTCAGTCTCTCCACCTCTCTCGGGCCTCTGCTCAGATAGGCATCCTCTCAACCTGATATCTCACTTCGCCCTACTGCACCCTTCTCATTCTCTGTCCCTGTCCTCTTTTTAATTCACCTATGCAGCATGTTACACCGCCTGAAAAAAAACATTTGTTTCCTTGCCTTTATTACCACTGTGTATCCATTGCCTAGAACAGTAGTGGAACATAGTAGATCCTCAGTAAATATTTGTCAAACAAATGAATGAATGAAATAATTTTAAGTGAAGCAACCAAAAAAGGAGGAAAACAGTTTTGAAGGAAAAATACCAAGATGTTAATAATAAGATTATTTCTTGAGTGCTGAGAGTATGAATTATTTTATTTTATTTTATTTTATTTTATTTTATCATTTTATTTCATTTTATTTATTTTATTTTTACTACCTACCTAGGCACATCCCCTCTTCTTCCTTGTTAACAGAACCTTATTTTGTTCGGGTACTTTTTCATCTATACATGGTTATGTTTCACTATACCACTCATGGTTTTGTCATGTTTCTGTCTGTGAATAGGTATTTGATATATTTTTTTGCTGGTGAGCTGTGAACAGAGGGCTCCTGAGAAGGCCAGCTGGGAAAGATTTCATTGCTTAAAAGAGATGCTTATAAAGAAACAGTTTGTCAAAAGTTGTACTAGATTTGGTTTATGTGCAATGCTTGGAATGTCCATAGGGCTGCTGAGTCCAAACACTGAGGATGATGGTAGAGTAAAACGGAAAGAAACCTGGTCCCCGATGGTGCTCATGGGCTGACAGATGAACTATCTCAGAGCTGTCCTACTTTTTGACTTCATGGGTTGGGAGATAATAAATCATTCACATTGCTATGGCCATTTTGAACTAGGTTTTCTGAAAAATTTTCCAGCTTAATGTACCTAACTTGATACTATGGTCTAACAAAATTCAAGTGAAACAGCCTCCAAATTATAAACCTGTCAGACAAAAGTACAGTAACCATAATAAGAGATGCTATTATAGAATAGTATTTCCCCAAGGATTAGGCTAGGGACACAATTAGCACAAAATAAGTGTACAGTACTGAAGGGAAAAACAACTTGAAAAAAGAAGAAATATCTTGAATTACCAATATAATTATATAAACTTGAATTATAAATATAATACAGAAAAGTGGAAAAATAACTCCACTTTTCATGTAATCTATGCTAATTCAGACATAGTTGGAGTCCTGAGTTTAATTTTGCAGTCACATTATAAGATCACTGACAGATTCTCCTGAAAACAAGGAAGATGAATGGAACAGCTATTATTTTTGCTGCTCATAATTGCCTCATAATCTGATTTTCACTTTGGAAATGGTCACTACCCCTGTTCTTACTCCATGTATTTTCAGTGGAGTGGATGCCATCTACTCTGGGGTGTCACATAGAAAGGTCATTTTTTTCCTGGCCTGCATGATTGGTCTAGGGATGGGTATATGAACCAATCAGAGCCAATAAAATGCAGTAAGGATTTTTCTGGGTGTTCTGGGAGAGAGCACACACTTTTGAATCAGATTAAATCTTGCAAAATATTACTCTGGAGCTGTCGACACCCATATAGCTATACGTTGAACCTGAGAAGGAAGCCATTTAGATGAGTACAGAAATCATAGTTGGATGGAACCTAGATTCTAATGACATCGTTTGAGCCCCTCGATCAAGACATTCCTGAAGCATAACCTCAATTTTTATTCATAAGTGTTACAATTTTCTTTTTGCTTACTCTTGTTTGAGCTCAGGGTTCTGTCCTCTCCAATGGAAATGACCTAATTGAAGATGTAAAACTATTATAAATGTTGCAAGCATCTGAATAGTTGTCATTATGTTAGTATCTCTAAAGAATGACACCCATGGAAGGGAATCCATTAAAAGGCATACTTGTATTTGACATAATGTAGAACTTTTAAAGACATGGTGTTAGAGGAGGACATCAAGAGGATGGGACCACCAGTTGACCAGAGAGCTGGAACTGGGTAATTGGAGGCTCCCAACTCCCACCCCATCTCTAGAATTTGTGCTCTGCTTGCCTTCCCCACTCCCAGGAGCTGTCCCCAAGGACACAGCCTTGCGATAGTAATGTGATGATGAGACTATCCAGACTGGGTAGATGACTAAACCCAGTTAAAGCCCCCTGTGTGCATAACTGAACCCAGTTAAGGCCCCCTGTGTGTATAAATGAAGCTTCTATATAAACTTAAGATTCTGGAAGGTGGGTGCAGAAATCTACTCATCTTGCAGCAACCCAAGACAAGCCTCATAAGTAAGTTCCCTTGCTATTTAAACTTGCCACCTAAATATCTATAGTGGTCTGCATTTTTCTTTGCTCTCTCTCTCTCCACTAAGTATGGGTTGATTTCAGATTGCATGCAATAAGCTCCCAAGGAGGTTGCAAATTGGCACTATCCCACCAGTGTAACTGGTCACTTCAAGCAGCTGTGACTTCTCAGTCAATTCATGAGTTTATCCAAAAGCAGGGCATACTCTAAATGGGAATGTCTATATTGAATTAGAGTCAGGGCTTCTAAGTTTTTTCAACTACATTTTCAGTGGTTCTTCAATATAAATGGAAAACAGAGATTATACAAGAGCATATATATGGATGTGCTTTGTAAATGATTAAGTAGAAAAGTGTGTATTGGTTAAGAGGAGGCTCTGGAGTCAGGAAAACCCATTGTTGAAACCCAGTTTTGAGCTATATTAGCTGTGTGACACTGAGAGAATAAGTTAATCTCTGTGATCCTCAGTTTCCTCATTTGTAAAATGGGGGTACTACCTACCCTATAGGGTTATAAGGACTGATTCCAACTCTGCATTAAGCATTATCGCAGAGCCTGGCGTGCTGTATGCTCAGTAAATGTTAGCTAGTATTTTTCAAATGCTATGAAAACAAGAGGCAGACTTATTTTTGCTCTTGTTCTTTTAGCATAGTCATTCTGAGGATAAAAGGAAAAAAAATACGTGCCATATTTCATTAAGTTTACACAAAGCAGATTGGGTTTCTGGGTAAACACATGTATAAAAAAGGAATATAACTTTTTCCCCATAAAAGTAGAAAATTTTATCAGCTACAGTATTAATTCTGGAAAAGTTTTGCTTTGGAGTAAAGATATGTAAAAAGAAACGGAAAGTAAGAAGAGAAGACTAGAAACAAGCCTCTGGATTCAAGTTGTGGTGGTTTTTTTAATGGTTAATGTGCTAAAAGGGAAAGAAGAGGAGAAGAATAATTTCCAGCTCTTTTTGCATTTCCTGGAAGAGAAGGAAGATATCTAAGTTATTAAATACTATAATTAATAGCTCATATAGGGTACTCCTACTGAATATTTTTTCATACTAGTAGAGTAGTACCATTTTTAAGGAAAAATATTAAAAGGATATGAGAATAAAGGGATATTTTCTTTCTCTTTTCATTTCTTTCCTCTTTTAGTTTCTCATTTCAATATGTAAAGGGGATTTTCAATTTTATTCATTTTAGAGCATTAACTCTTGGTATTTGTTATTTTGCCAACTGTTTCTCCTGTTACTATTTTATTTTTGCTTTGATTTTTAGAATCTAATTTTTAAAATTCCTTTTCTAGGTTGGAATGTATCAGTTTCCTAAATCTAAAAATTCTTTTGTCCATTTGTTCTCATGGTTATTTTAAAGACTACGTTTGGGTACAGTTAGTTGTAAGGTCTAAATCTTATTATGTTTAAAACTTTAAACCAGAAAATGCATTTTGGTAAGTATATGCTGATTTATATTCTACTCTATTTCAGTGGAAATATATGAACATTTGCGATAGACCTAGATCAGTTAAGTGATTTAGTTCAGAAAGAAAACACATTGAAATTATGCATATATATGCATATAGAATCTGCATTTCAAGTTCAAATGTATTTGCTAGTTGATTGCTTTGGAGGAAGATTTATAGAAATGGGCAAATTAATTAACAGTTATCAACAGTAATGAATAGAATAGAAAAAGTGAGTAAATTTAATTCATAACTCTCCATATAGTTCATTTAAGAAAGGGAAATAGTGTTATCAGAGTATTAAATACAAAGACAAATGTTTGACTCAAAGCTAGAGTGCCATATTTTTATGTGCTTTTTAAAAACTTGAATATTGAATGTTTTAGACTGCTGTGCTCGATATTCTTAAAGTAGAAGTAAAGTAATCTTCCTTAAATTCAAATAGTATAGCAACTTGAGGTATGTTGAGGAAATTTGTCTTCTTTTCTCTTCTGCAAGGATGGCTCAAGAACAGCCCTCCCTCCCCCAACAATTGAAGGATTTTTGTGAACTTGGCCCTGGGTTCCTTGGAGTGTTCTTGGCTAATGGGAAGAAATACCAGTTCTGTGCATTGTGTCAGTGAGACCAGCTAGCCTTGGCCAACAATATCCTTCCTTTTCTTCAAAGACCAACCAAGGACAGGTAGCTACTACGTTTTAGAATCACCTCACCAAGGAAGGTGTTGGAGTTATTTTATTCTTTATTTGCCTGGCATGCCCATCTGAAGTGTGGATTTCTTTTTGTTCTTGATCGGTGTATGGGAGGGTAAGAATGTCGTGTATATTATTTGAATTTATTTATCCTATTATTTATTACCAGATAAATAAATGATGGCAAAACCCTGCAATGGAATGTTGTGCAGCTCTTTAAAAGCATGAGGGAGCTCTCGATGCACCAGTATTTAAATATCTCGAGGAAATATTGTTAAGTGAAAAAAAAGTGTGCAAAATAGTGTATCCAGTATGCTGTCTTATGTATAAGAAAGTGGGAGCTAAGAATATCTACTCTTATTTGCTTTCATTTGTACAAAGAAAAGCTGGCAGAGTACACACGAGTCTAATAAAGGTGATACCTATAGGAGGCAGGGGATGAGGAGGATGGAAACAGGATTTAAAGCAAGACTGGTTGGTACATACTGTATCATATTTAAAATTTTCAAGTATGTGGAGACATTAATTCAGTGAGGTAAATTCACATTAAAAAATTTAATAAAGGAAAGATCATTCTGGATTCATGAGGAGAATGGATTAGGAAAGAGAATAGATGTGGAGGGCCAATTTAGAAGCCGTCGCAGTAATCCATGGAGAGAGAATGACTCTAGAGTGGTGGCCATGGAGACAGAGGGAAGTGGATAGGTTTTAGAAACATTGAGGAAGTAAAATAGATAGGACTGAGTTAATAACTGGGAGAGGAATGATGATTGAGAAAGTAGAGTCAAGGATGACTCCCAAGTATCTAGATTATACCCTTAGATGGATTCACTAAATGGGGGAGATAGAAGGAGGCCTAGTCTGGGGAGATGATGATATGTTTGAACGTGTTGTGACCTGTAGAAAGTGTTTATTTAAAGTCTGTGGAATGAAGGGATGAATAAGATGCTTTAGGGAGGGTATCAAAGTAGAGATGTAAAGGAGGCAGTTGGGTTCGTGGGTCAAGAGCTTCATGAGGAAATTTGGGCTGTAGATTCAAATTTTGGGATCATCTGCCAATAGAAGATGTGAATGACTAAGAAATACAGCGTTAGAGGGAAAGTGGGGTTGAGACCCAGGCTTAGGGAATATAAAAAACACAAATGCCCCATAGTGGAGGATAAGGCAGCAAAGAATACCAGGCCAGAGTGGGCAGAGGGGTGGGAAAACTGGGAGAATGTGGCGATGTCAAACCCAGGAGAGATTTTCAAAGAAGAGGCAGTAAGTACAGACTGAGGGCTGCAGACCTAGTAAGTATGAGGATGGAGAAATGCCCACTGAATCTAGAGAAGTCATTAATGATGCCAGCAAGATCTGTCTCAGAAGCCTCTTGGGGTGGAAGGTGTATTGCAGTGGATTGAGGACCGCTTATACTTCAGGGAATAGCCCCACAGTCCCTCTGGCTTGAAAATTTTTGAGCTTCTTTAGCTCCTCCTTTTGTCCCTTTCTCTCATCTTTGCTAGACCACTTTCAAGTTCTATCTTTTCTGTTTCAACAGTATCTTCTGCTCCTGTCATCTTTTCTCCATTCGTACTGCCACTTCACCAATTCAGAAACAGAGAGACACAGGAGAGAAAAATATAATTTAGAAGCCAGGCTGTATAGGAGGGAAGAAACATAGGCCCAAAGTGAGTGTTCTTTAACTATGCCCTTGCAGGAAGAGGGTCTGGGTTCTGTTGAATAAGACTTGGGTAGGAAACTATTGCTTGGGATAGTGAGGATCTTCATCCTAAAGACACAGCCAATTTTAAGTTTTAAGGAAAAGCTGAGGTTCAAACACCTACTTTGGAAAGTAGAGATGAAAGGGCGTTGAGGTCATGACCAAAATGCAAATTTGTACTGCAACTTGCTCCCATCTCCAGCCTCTACTCTCTGTTCCTCTCCCCTGCTTTATGTTTCTCCATTGCACTTATAATTATCCTACCTACTTTCACACTTTGGATCATGAAATCAATTCAGTGCATTAAGAACAGCATTAAAAACATTTTTTTTAAATTTAAATTACTGTTCACATTCAATATTATTTTAGTTTTAGGTGTACAGCATAGTGGTTAGGCATTTATATAACTTAACACATTGGTCCCCCTGATAAGTCTTCTACCCGTCTGACATCATACATAGTTTACATTATTGGCTATATTCCTTATGCTGTACTTAATACCTTCGTGACTATTTTATAACTGTCAATTTGTGATTCTTAATCCCTTCAAGTTTTTCACCCAGACCCCTCCAACCCACCTACCTTGCAACCATCAGTTTGTTCTCTGTGTATATGAATTTGTTTCTGTTTTGGTTGCTTATTTATTTTGCTTTTTAGATTCCACATGTAAGTGATATCATATGGCATTTGTCTTTCTCTTACTTCACTTAGCATAATGCCCTGTAAAAGATCAACATTTAAAAAATCTGAAGTAGAATAGCATACAATAAAAGAGAGTGAATTGCAAATTATAATGGTAAGTATAATACTGTGAAACTTTTGTTTCAATTTCATATATATAAAAATATATGCATATCTATATATACCTATGTCTGTATGTACCATATATATGTACACACATATGTATGCCCCCATTTCTTCTTTACATACATAAATATAAGTGTTTGTACTGAGTGACTGTGGAAAATATGTTTCTTATTGTGAGAAATATTTATTCTTATTGTCAGAAAGGTTATAAAGTTCTGTTCTGTATTATGCATTTTTTAAAAATCTATGCCTTGATTAAGACTTAAAAACTGTGCTAATCTCATTTGCATTTGGGATAATACTGGGAGATAGAACTAATAGCTGAGATAATGTAAACATGATATGTGATGATTTTTTTAGCCAAACTAGAAGTAAACCATTCGGATGAAATATACAAAGTAAAAGTAAGGTTCTTACACAACAACTGTAAAACGTCTTTGTTATCGAATGAGGAAGGCTGCTGTGATGGCAGTACATGGGATAAAGAACTAGAACAGTCAGTCCTAAATACAAAGGCCTGGGTCGCCATACCTTCTTGAAAAAAAATCTGCGGATGGTAGCCCAGCATGTTTCAAAAGCTGCTCGGTGAGTCTGACAATCTGACAACTTCGGGAGCCAGTGATACGGGCTGGCGATTCCTGTGGATTTTACCTACCATGAAGGAGGAGGTCTCACAGAAGAGGTATTCTAAGTGTGCAAACCTGTTTTAAGCCCAACAGTCCAAACAGGACTGTATTTCAGAATAATTCTACCTAATTTATTTTACCCTTAAGTTAGTATTCTGTAGCAACAAAACTCAGAAGTCAGTTAATTAGAGAACCAGTATCTATAATTTCTATACAGTTAGAAGGGAAGACAGGCAGCAGAGTTAATTTGCTTTCTAATCCCTCTCTATATAGATTTATAACTTCCTAATCCTCTTTTTCTCCAAACCCCTACTTTAATGGAACTCCTGATGTGAGCTGCATACATTTCTCAATTATATAATACTTCGGTGCCTTTGTCTGAGATTTACTGTATTTTAACATTGTGTGCATTTTAAAGTTAAATTCTGAAGGCTTGATAAGCACCCCGCTTTCTAATTAACAGTGAGCCTAAAATGTTAGTATGACAAATATTAACCACGCATACTTAGGGAATATTCAGAATCAATCTAGGTTCCTTTTTTCTCTTTTCCTCAAAGATAGGTTTTATACTATACAAGATTTGGGAGCATGAATGTATAATTTGGACACTTTTCTGAATACTAGTATTACTTTATATAGTAATTATGAAATTTTAAATGCCAGTGAGCTTTGTTTCCTTTGTGTGAATTTACAAATGTAATAAAACACTTTTGAAAAGCTAATCAAATAAAACAATATATAAGATTTAATTATCAACTTTTTAAAGATTTTATGAACCAGATTGTCTCTATTGCCAAAATCATTTAAGTGACTCAGGAATCACAGAATCCTCTTAAATCTTTTATTTTGTTCTTAGAATTAAAATAGTGATTTTTAAAAATGTTTTACATACAGTTTTAAAAGCATAAAAATGTACAAATAAAAAATTTAAAACTACTCAAAGTTCTACAACTCAGATAAATTGCTATTAATACATTGGTAGATATTCTTCTAGACATTTCAGTACTCCCCCACCCACACATACTCATGCAAACACCTAGTTTTACATAAAAAGATTAATAAATGACACTTGTATTTTAGAGCTAGATATTGTTTTCTATCCACTTTTTTTGTCTTTATATCAATAAATAAATATGTACATCATAAGTTATATATATATTTTAACTAATCTCCTATTGATAAATATTAAGACTGGACTTCCCCCCCCCCATTATGTGTTTAGTTAATAACATCCTTGCACATTAATCATTTTATACCTATACAATTATATTCTTAAGACAAATTCCTAAAAGTCTGATTGCTCAGCCTAATGGTAAATGTTGGTGTATATTAATTACCAAACTGCCCTCCAGAACTGTTATTCCAGTTGGATCTCTCACCAGCAAAATGATAGAGTGCTTGTTTTTTTCACTTGCCTTGTACTGGATTTCTTAAACATAGACAAATGACAAAAAAATTCTGTCATTATTTTAAAATTTTCATCTCTGATTATTAGCGAAGTTATACATATTTCGATTATTAGTGAAGTTATACATATTTCCAAGTGCTTATTGAATATTCTTATTTTTTTTTTGTTTAATTGCTTCAGTATTTTTTTTGGAATAGTTGTCTGTTTATTGACCTAAAAGAGACCTTTGAATATTGGGTTATTGGGTCATTGTTATTTGGACTCCGGGTTTATCATTTGACTTTTAATTTTGCAAATAGTGATTTATAAATTAAACCTAATATTATTTATTTTTTGTTTTTGTTTGTAAAACTCATTAATATGTCATTGTATAGTTTCAGGCTTTTGTAATCATGGTTAAGAAAGACCTTTGTCTTTTCAGGATTGCTTGAATATGCATATTTCCTCATAGCTTTATTAGGGTTTAATTTTCTTAATGATACTTTTTGATCTATCTGGGATTTATTTGTTATTTTTTCACAGTAAACATTTTATCCCTACCTTTAACCCTATCTCAGGGCCTTTGCACTCTCTCTAGTTCTTAGCATGTTTTTTCTTTTTCTTTTTTTAATTTACTTTTAATGATAGTTGACATACAGATATTAGTTAGTTGTACAACATAATGAATCAACATTTACATACCTTACGAAGCGATTACCATAATAAGTCTAGTAACTGTCACCATACATCATTATTACGATATTATTGACCGTAATCCCTGTATACATTGCAACCATCAGTTTGTTCTCTGTATCTATTGAGTTTGTTTCTGTTTCATTTTTCGTGCATTGGTTTTTTTTTTTAGATTTCACATGTAAGTGAAACCATATGGTATTTGTCTTTCTCTCTGACTTATTTTACTAAACATAATACACTTTAGGTTTATTCATATGTCACAGATAGCATGATTTCATTCTTTTTTATGGGAGAATAATATTCCTTTGTGTCTGTGTATCACATATTATTATCAATTCATGTATTATTGGACACTCAAGTAGCTTTCTTATTGTGGCCATTGTAAACAATGTTGCAATGAATAGAGGGGTGTATATATCTTTTCAAATTATTGTTTTGTTTTCTTTGGATAAATACCCAGAAGTGAAATTCCTGGGTCATAACTGCAGTTTTATTTTTAATTTTTTAGAAATCTCCATACTGTCTCCCATAGTAGCTGCACTAATATACAATTCCACTAGCAGTGCAGGAGGGCTCTCTTTTCTCCACATCCTCGCCAACACTTGTCATTTGTTGTCTTTTTGATAATAGCCATTCTGACAATTAGGTAATATCTCATCGTGGTTTTCTTTGTGTGTCCCTGACAATTAGTGATTTTGAGCGTCTTTTCATGTATCTTTTGGCCATCTGTATGTCTTCTTTGGAGAAATGTCTCTTCAGGTTCTCTGCCCATTTTTTAATTGGATTGTTGGGGGCAGTTTTTTGATGTTGAGTTGTATGTGTTCTTTATATATTCTATATATTTTAGATATTAACCCATGATAACATTTGCAAATATCTTCTCCCATTTATTTGGTTGCATTTTTGTATTGTTGATGATTTCCCTTGCTGTCCAAAAACTTTTTAATTTGATGTAGTCCATTTGTTTATTCTTGCTTTTGTTGCCTTTGCCTAAGGAAACATAGCCAAAAAGATATTGCTAAGACTGACAACAAAGAGTTAATTTTACTGCCTATGTTTTCTTCTAGGAGTTTTATGGTTTCAGGTTTACATTTAAGTCTTTAACCTATTTTGAGTTTATTTTTGTATATGCTGGTAGGAAATGGTCTAGTTTTATTTTTTTGCATGTCTCTGTTCAGTTTCCCCAATGCCATTTATTGAAGAGACTGTCTTTTCCCCATTGTATATTCTTTCTTCCTTTTCCATAGATTGATTGACCATATGAGCGTGGGTTTATTTTTGGGCTTTCTGTTTTGTTCCATTGATCTATGTGTTTAATTTTGTGCCAGTAACAAACTGTTTTGATTACTATAGTTTGAAATCAAGGAATATGATACCTCCAACTTAGTTCTTCTTTCTCAAGATTGCTATGTCTTTTTGGGGCCTTTTATGGTTCCACACAAACTTTAGGATAATTTGCCTTAGTTCTGTGAAAAATGACATTGATATTTTAATGGAGATTGCATTGAATCTGTAGATTGCTTTGAATAGTGTGAACATTTTAATGATATTAATTTTTCCAAACTTATGAGCATAGTATATCCATTTTCATTTATTTGTGTCTTCATTTTCTTTTATCAATGTCATAGTTTTCAGAGTAGAAGTCTTTTATTTCCTTGGTTTAATTTATTCCTAGGTATATTTTTTTGATGTAATTATAAATGAGATTGTTTTCTTAATTTCTCTGATAGTTTGACATTTATTTTTAAATAAGGAGAAAGATTAGTTAGTTTTATTTTTACCCCAATTGCTAGCCAGTTGTTAGACTTCAAGAATATCCAGTCTTTGGATACTGATTTAAAATGACTCATTTTCTTATATTAAATTTACTTATATATTTGAATCTATTCCTGGGATCTATTCTATTGTATTGATCTGTCTGTTTCTGAATAATTATTAGAGATTTTATTTCAGTGGCTTTCTTCTCTTTATAGTATAAGTATCCCTTCATTTTTCTTCTTTTTCAGGTTTTCTATCTACTTTTGCAATATTTACTTGATGAACTTAAAAAGCATTTGGTCAGACTAACAAAAGCCTTCCTAGGGTTTTCAGCAGGAGTTGGATAATATTTTTAGATTGAGGGAAAATTGGTACTTTTATAATACCCAGTTTTCTTATTTAAAAAACAATTTTTTTCTCTATGGATTCAAGCATTTTCTTAGGTCTTTTAGTAGCAGTGTATGTTTGCTTCATATAGTCCTCGCCATTTTAATAGGCTTTTCTAGATATTTTAATTTTGAAATTTTTGCTGTGAATGGAATTATTTTCTTCTATAGTATTTTCCAATTGTTAATTGTTTTTAAACCATTGACTTTTGTTTATTTATTTTATTTCCAGACACTTTAATGAATACTCATATTTCTTTTCTCATTATCTCTTGGTTGATTTTAGCCTTCAGAAGTTTCACCAAGTGGTACCCAAGAGAATAAAGAAGTAACTATTAACTCACTCACTGTAGGATATGACTTGAGACCATCAGAGAATGGATTGTAAAATAGGAGAGTTTATGGAATATAATTCATACATCCAGGAAGGACCATATATGGGTCACCCCATGTCACTAAAATGTAATGTAATTTAGACTAAGTGTATTAGAATGAATAAGCATGCTGTTCTTGAGATTATTTACTATTCCAAGATGTCCTTGGTAATCAGTCTCTTAGGATTAATCTTTGTGAATTCTATGTTATTTATGTGAGCTGCAGAAAGGCTGGATTTAATTAAGCCCAAACATAAAGGTTCCTCTTTGAATAAGAAAAATATGAAAGATGGAAGGGAAAACTGGCTTCCTCAAGAATAGTCACCAGGTTGTGAATTCCAGGCTTGCTAATCTTCTTGTATAACCCTACTAATGAAATGTAACTTCTTTTCTTGTGAGTAATCAATCCTCTTTCAATCAAACACTTATTCCTACTACCCAGCATCCAGACCCCCTAGTTAAATAGGTGAAAAAGGTGAAAAATGGTGTGACATTGCCATCTGCTGGCTACCTGGGGAACTGTATGAACTAATCTCTTCCTGTTGGACCTCCAGCTTGGGCTGGTATCCTGGAAACCAGATCCCAGCTTGGAGAAAAGCAGTTTATGCGTAGCTACAGGCAAAGAGAGAAGATAATCAAAGTCCATGTCCTGGCAAAGGCTGCCTGGAGGAGCTGGGAAACAGGGAAGGAGCCAAAATCTGCATCCGCAGTAGTTGATGGACAGCAAGGACCAGGTCCAAAAGGAGATGTCTGCAAATGAGTTCCAGACTGTGAGAGAACTCCCGAACTAAAGCAAAGAAAGGGAAACTTTCTTTTCCCTTAATGGACCATCTGCATTCAGCCTTGGGTCAGGGACCAGCTTACATATTATCATTATGTAGCTGAGGAAACCATTCTTCAGGGGTTTCCTCAGCTACATATTATTATTTTTTTTTCTTTAAAATTTTTTTCATGGCTTAAAACTCAGATAATTTCAAATAATTCCACATAAAGCAAAGTCTACCTCACATTATCCTTTTCTTGTTCTTTCTTTTTCCTTTTCCCACTCTCTTTCCCTTTTCCTTCTTCCTTCCTGCCTCTCTCTTTTTCTTTTTTCCCTTCCTTTTCACCTCTTAATTCTTGGGTTCTTAGGAAAGCCTCCCTCTTTCTCATCATTCTATTTGGGATCCAGAACATAATCCTAATTATAGCTGATAAACCTAGCAATAGTGCTTGTGGGTCTCCTTTATCAAGGAAAAGGGAAAGCAGAGGTTGTAAAATGAACAGGTCCCACTAACATATGAATCCTCAGAAGGAATCAGGGGCCCAGGAGTCCCTCCCGTTTAATCCCATGTGCCTGCATTCAAGATTCTTGTCTGTTTTATTCACTGCCATATCACCAACATTTAAAACAGCACCTGGCATAGAGAAGGAGCTCTATTAATATTTGTTGAAGGAATGAATAAATATTCCCGACGAATAAGCAAATCAGGCTTATTTCTTTTTACTATATCTCAATTTTGCCTCGTGAGTGTTGCAGTGATGCTGATTTTCATTGAAAAAGCATAATTTTTGACTTTTTTGGGATAATTTAAGCATAACAGGATATTTCTAGCACAAAAATAATTATTTTCTAAATTTCAGCCTTCAAACTGACAGACTTTTAGAAACTAACCTGTTGGTTAGTTGGGGACTCTCTGTACTTTTTTCCTTTTCGTGTTTCAAGAGTTTATCTTTTATATACATAAATGAACTTAAAAAACAAGAAAATGACCAGCTTTTACCTATCTTAACTTCTCAAGTGCTCTTTGCAGCCTCTCCAAAATAGAAGCCAAGACCATTAACTACAGTGGAGAAAACATATTTGGAAATCTAAAAACGATAAGCACCTGGCAAATGTCTTACTGGATGTTTTCTCTGCTGAGTCTCTTTTGCATTATAAATCTTTGATAACAGAGACAGGGAAATATTCTCTGTGTAGAACTAAGTAAGCATAGAAAAAAATGTTCAGTTTACTTAATATTTTTCAGAACTTTGCCCTTTCTTGTGAGCCTTCTCAAGAGAGGAGAGATTGTTCCTCTGACATTATTCTTCTTGTGTGAGAACCTTCTGGGGGTAAAAGAATGATCACCTGCTACTTTCCGTTCCAAAACCCTAGGATTTCCTAAATATCTCACAAATGTCTGTGATCTTAAAGAAGTGCTTTCACTGCAGTGCAGAGGAGCAGTTAACATGAATTAAAAGCTGGCCTGCGTTAAGACAGCCCAGTGGATCAGTGGGCGTATAACATCAGAGTGTGGTAGACCTTAGTTAATTCCCGAGGATGTGCTGTGTCACAGCAGCCCACGTCAGGCTTCACATTATGTTACTGGCTGATTTCAGCAGCAGTGGTCATAGGAGGGCAGATATTTAATACTCAGTTCATTAACTACATGAAATATGGGAAGCTACAGGTATGAAAGGAGCGTGGATTAGCATTGCAGGCGCTCAGACTGAATCCCAGCACTTCCTCTAGCTAATTGTGCGACCAGGAATAAAATAGGTGACATCCCGTCCTTAGTTTGCCTTTCTGTAAAATGAGAGTAATGATGCCTGTTTAGAAGGACTGTTGCGAAGACCGGAGCTACCAGGTGTAAAGCCTCGCAACTAGCTGGTGATTTTTCCCAGTTGACGAGTTGTGATCACTGTAGTCACTTGATTTCTTTCCATTTCTCACCTAGGTACCTTGGGATCACAAGGCCGCTAACGTACCCTGTGAGGCAGAATGGGAAATGCATGGCGAAAATGATTCTCTCTGTCTGGCTCCTTTCTGCCTCCATCACTTTACCACCACTCTTTGGCTGGGCTCAGAATGTAAATGATGACAAGGTGTGCCTGATCAGCCAGGATTTTGGCTACACAATTTACTCTACCGCAGTGGCGTTTTATATCCCCATGTCCGTCATGCTTTTCATGTACTACCAGATTTACAAGGCTGCCAGGAAGAGCGCCGCCAAACACAAATTCCCTGGCTTTCCGCGCCTCCGGGAGCCAGGCAGCATCATCTCCCTGAACGGCATGGTGAAGCTCCAGAAGGAGGTGGAGGAGTGTGCCAACCTTTCGAGACTCCTCAAACACGAAAGGAAAAACATCTCCATCTTTAAGAGGGAACAGAAAGCAGCCACCACCTTGGGGATCATCGTCGGGGCCTTTACCGTGTGCTGGCTGCCATTTTTCCTCCTCTCAACAGCCAGACCCTTCATCTGTGGCACTGCCTGCAGCTGCATCCCACTATGGGTGGAGAGGACATTTCTGTGGCTAGGCTATGCAAACTCTCTCATTAACCCTTTTATATATGCCTTCTTTAACCGGGACCTGAGGACCACCTATCGCAGCCTGCTCCAGTGCCAGTACCGGAATATCAACCGGAAGCTCTCAGCTGCAGGCATGCATGAGGCCCTGAAGCTTGCCGAGAGGCCTGAGAGACCCGAGCTTGTGCTGTAAGGTCATTTATCACGATTTTTCTTTTATCCTCCCAGCCCTTTCATTGAATTTCTTGAAGTGTATTTCAGAAGGCTTCCTGAATCAGTATACAGCTTATTTTCTACTAAACATATCAGATTTGAATTCAGAATTCTATAGGTTCCAGTCCTCTACGCAACAGAATTCTGAAAGCCAAAGATAGGTAATTAGCTGATTTGGAAGACTGATTTGCTGGTGAACTACAGTTGATATGCCTGATGACAAAGAAGGTGATGTTTCCCATCCTTTCTCCATTTATAACATCTAAATTATGTCCTTCTATTTCCAATTATAACATTATAATTTTCATTGCTATTACTCTTACATCCCGTAAAACTTTTTTGATGACCTCATCCTCTACTGATAAATAAAGGAAGCACATTCACCGAGGCTGAAAGCTGCGGAGCTTGTAGAAAGTGCTGTCTGCCTTTGTTAGGAGTTGAGAACTGGTAGAAAGTTGTTGAGTTTGTCTAGGAGGCATTAGTGAGTTTCCAGGAAGCAATTGCAATAGGGTGGTGGGTTCTGAAAAAGGACTGTGAAGGGCCAGTGGTGATAAGGAAATAGACTCTTCCCATGTAACCCACATGTTGTAAAGAAGGAAGGAGACAGCAGAGCACTTAGAGCTGTCAGCAGGTCAAATGAAGATTTTGCTTTAAATTCGAGAAAGAGGACGCATCTTCGTGTTTGAAAGCTGAGGGGAAAGGCACTGGAATGAGAACATGGATGGTGTGGGTGAGAGAGAGCAGGCTAGTGCTGGATGTGTGAGAGCGGGAGGCATTCCTCTTCACTAGATCTGGCAGGAAGGAACAGACCAGCGAACCAGGGCCCGCTGAAGCTGAGAGGGACCTTCCCAGTCATCTTGTCCAGGCCCTTTATTTGACAGAAGTAACAGTGAGCTTGTGGCACTCCTAGGTCTAGATCCCACATCCTGTGAATCTTACCGCTATCTGCTTTTCATATATCAGACTCCTTTATGTGTAATAAAGGTGGCAAAGGACACCTCTGTGCTCCGAGCTCTCTCAGGGGAACGGCCTTGCTCAGGAAGGGTACCAAAGTGCCCTCATGGATTATAATAGACTGCAGAGGTTCCACATGTAGGTTACTCCCCCAAATGACTGAAACTTCTAGGAACTCATCCTATTCTCTAACATGACTAGAATGAAGCAGGTAGAAACATCCCCTAATCGGGATGTGGGAAACTAGAGATCATCATTTTTTGTCTTGAAGTTGTGAGACTACTGCTATGCTAGTTCTTGAACTTGGGTGTAGCTTCATAGGCATTGGATTTCACATCTATTATATATGCTCTTTTGTGCATATGAAACTTCTCACAATAAAAATGTTTAAAATTTTTTTAAAGAATATAATTTTTTGCTCTAGAATATGCACTGAGACCAACCTATATCTCCAGGGATATTTCCAGGACTATAAAATTATTATTGTTTGCACTAGTGTTTGCTCACCAGATTCTAAATTTCTTCAGGAAAGAAGTTATGTCTTAGATTTTTTATTTGCAGATTTAATACAGTGCCCGACACATAATAGGTGAGAAATAAAAGTAATAATGGCTAACAGTTATTGAACACCTCCTTTCACATGCTATATACCATTCTACCTGTAAAGTAGGTGTTTCTAGCATCCCCAATTTTCAGAAAAATAACCGAAGCTGAGGGACATAAAGTAACTTACCTTAGGCCACATAGTCCTTCAGTGGTAGATGTGGTATGCATCACCCCAGTGCAACACTATTTGTCAAATGATTTCATTCTGTAGTTGGCGAAGAGCTATTAAATGTTTTCGAGCTGGGAATTATAGCCATTAGCTCTCTAAGAAGACCATTAGAAAAACCTGTTAGTAGAAGTAAGTTAAATTTATTAAACTTACTGCTGTATGGGAAGACAACTTGACAGAGTCTTGGTAGTTTCTTAGACAAAGTAAGGAAAGGATATTCATAGAGCTTTAGGGCTTGTGCTGGGTGATGTGATGGTGGGGAACTGGTGAGGACTGGGCATAGTTTATGACAGGTGTACCAAAGTGAGGGCCTTAGAGCCAGTATTAATGAGCAAACTATTAGTCTTGATAAGTAAGCTATACTGGTTGGTGCGCAGTCTTATCTTTTGGAAGCATCTATTTCCTAGGACAAGTAGCTGGGTTGTTTGGCCTAATCCCAGAGTTGTTTAGCACAGGAACAGGAAAGCACGTTGGTTTCAGTTCTCAGGAGTCACATGCTGAAGGATGTGTTTGAAGAAAGTCTGGCAGCAGTGCGATGGGCAATTAAAACAGAAAGACTGGTGGCAGAGGGTCAGGTTAAGTAGCCACTGTAGAAAATGGGAAGGAACAAAGGAGATCCTGAACTAGAAAACACCACTGTGTGTGTACGCGTCTTACACAAAGAACTTGAGAATACTTTTGTTGATTTTTTTTTTAGCTAATAATTCGCACATAATGAAGATAGTTAACAAAATACAAATTTTTCAAATGTCACACAAGTAGAATCTAGTTTAAAATAATAACAACTCACATTTATTGAAGATTAACTCTCAGGCATTATGCTGAGATTCTGTGTGAATTATCTCACTTAATCCTGAAAACTTTATGAGAAGTTGGGTTTCTTCATTTCTCTTCTGAATATGACAAAACAAAGAGCTTGGGGAGGTCAAATAATTTTTCCAAAGTCATACATGGGGAGAGTGATAGAGCTGGATTTGAACCTGGGAAATTTGTGTTTAGAATTGCTTTTAACTTCGTGCTACTGTGGCTTTTGTAAAAGTTATCAGCTAACATAATGTCCAGGGGTATTTACCTCTGTATCTTTAGCTAATGTGGATACTTGGGTATTGTTTTCTAGTTAGTCTAAGACAGGGGTCAGCAAACTTTTAAACTGTGAAGGACCAGATAGTAAAATTTTAGGCTTTGATAGCCACAGGTCTCTATTGGAACTACTCATCTCTGCCTTTGTAGTGGGAAAGCAGTTATAGATACAAGTAATTAAATGAATATGGTGATATACCAATAAAACTTTATTTATAAAAACAGTTGGCTAGCTGGATTTTACCCTTAGGTCATAGTTTGCCATCCCTTGGTCTAAGAAAATGACTGTCCTCTCATTGCATCTTTGTTTGAATTTATAATTATTGATTTTGTTTACAGTTATAGAATATTAAAGTCATTTGGGATGATCAGCCTAATTAGCCATTAACTTGAAGAAATTTCTAATGAGAGAGTTGGAATAGGTGCTATTTAAAAAATTCTATACCAGTAAGCTTTCTAGTCAGTTTCAGTGTGGGAAGACTTTTTAAAATTCTGTTTATAACTGCCATGCATTGAGGAGGATACAGAAGTTATATGCTTCTTTCCTTCTTGGTGCATATATTTCTCTTGGGCAGGCTGTACACACACACACACACACACACACACACACACACACACACACGTGCACTCACCCCTTTTAAAATAAGGACAAAGGAAAGATGGAGACAATGATCAAAGGAAAGAAAAGTAACTCAGAGCTTACCCTAACCCTGGTCAAGGAAGACTTCTTGAAGGATATGGGCTCGAGTATGTCAGTGAAGGTGGTCAAAGCATTTATAACTACAGGAGAGTAGAAATGCCTTCCCTGGTAAAAGGGACATTTCATGTAGAACAGGGATCCCCAACCCCCGGGCCATGGACTGGATCGGTATGGGTCCGTGGCCTCTTAGGAGGTAAGTGGCAGGCAAGCAAGCTAAGCTTCGCCTGTATTTGCAGCTGCTCCCCAGCGCTTGCATCACCACTTCAGCTCCAACTCAGATCATCAGGTATTAGATTCTCACAAGAACACTGGTCCCTAGTGCCAAAAAGATTGGAGACCACCGATGAAGAGGCACCAGTGTAGGACCTTATGCAAAGGACAGTCTGGCTGAATCCCAGTGTTGGTGTGAAGGAAGATTTGGGAGATCACATGGAAAGGAAGAATGAAATTAAATTGTGTATGGTCTTCCTTTCCAGCCTCAAGAATTTGGGATTTTGATGTAGATAAGTGGTTTTCAATCATGGGTGATTGTGCCCCCAGGGGACATTTGACAATGTCTGGAGGCATATGTGGTGGTCACACCTGGAGGAGGGGAGGACCTACTGGCATCTAGTGGGTAGGGACTGGGGATGCTGCTACCCGTCCTGTGTTACACAGGCAGCCCCATGGCAAGGAGTTACTTGGCCCCAATTCCTGTGATGTTAAGGTTGAGAGACTCTAGTGTAGGCAGTAGTCATCCACTGAATCTCTGCAAACAGGAGATGGAATTAGTAAAGCGATAAAGACCGATTCAGTGGCACCATGTAGGGTGAATCAGAAAGTAGAGGCTGGAAGTAGAGTCTTTTCAACGCCTATTTTCTCCAGAAACATTCGAGGGCTACTGTATGTACAAGGCTTGGTGCCAGGCATGGCAGGGAATGGAAAGATGAATAACTGATAGTTCTTGCCTTAGGAATCTTATGGTCCAGTGGGCTGGGATGGCAGTAGATTTGGAGTGGTGATGGCTAGCAAAAGGCCACCAAAATACCCCATACACTCAGCACTCTGCACAGTTGCATTCAAGTAAACACCAGCTGGATAACTCATAACTCTACTGGAGTCTCAGGAAGAATGGACATGGTTTCCAATGCATAACTCACAGCAAACCTTCTTAGAACCCTTTGTTCCCCTACTCATATCTCTAGCACTTATATTTCTTGGGCCAGCCTAGGGACTGAGGGTTCCTTCCACTAATCTCTCTAGCCCCCTTTTACCCCTCTGGCTGCTTGAGTTCTCATCTCTTTTACTTTTGCCCCTCACTCTGCCTTCTTGGCTCTATTTTTTCTCCTACATAATAGTTTTCTTCCTTTCCTGTGTAGACAATCTACTAGCTTGTGTATTACTGCTTCCAGATACTTACCCACTTCTCATTTTTTTGGATCACCATAACAAGAGGCTCAGGCATCCAGCAGGCACTGGGAATCTTCCTGGGGATGAGGAATGAGTAGAGGGAAAAGGCCATGAATACTTCATTGATAATTTTAATTCACTCTTCTATAATCTTTGTCCCTTTTTCATAAGTATTCAAATACTAGTAATATAAAACTAAATGTGATAATGTGGTATAAGCAGGAATTTTTTTTTTGTCGACTTTATGGATTTTTTTTTTTTGAATTGCCATAAATTGCTTTTAAGTGTCAGGTTTTGACAACTTTTGTTCTTTGACACCATTATTGTGAACAATATTGAAAAGCAGTTTCTAAACTACCATATAAAAGACTTTCATTAAATTGTTTTGAAGTAGCTCTGCCTTTCCCTCTCCCTTCTTCTCTTTGGTGATGTATTGTATTTCTCTTCAAAGAACCTCTTATAACCTCTGTTGATTGCCGTGGTTAGTCACAGTGGAGTAACCTTGGGTTCCTGCTATGAATTCTGTTTTGCTGCTTCAGGGTTTGTGCTGAGGCTTTGGAGTTCAGGGTGATTCTACCTTTTTTGTTGTTGTTGTTTTAGGGTAACCAGTGATTAGAAAAATAAAATGAAATGGGTCTCAGTAGAAACTGGAAAAGAAGCATCAAGGTCCCTGAAACCCTGGGTATCTGTTGTAGGATGTTGCCTTAAAGACAGAAAAAAAAAGATTGCTATTTTGTGGATTCCCCACTCCCCACAGTAGTATTTTTCTCATCCTTAACTAGCTAGAATTCAGCACTTTATTTTTTGTTAGATCATCTATTAGTAATAATAATAGCTTTTTTGTTTTATGCTTTACAGTTGCCTACATTTTAACTTTGCAACATCTCTTTTAATTAGGAAAGAGAGGCAATTGACCTTTCTTGCTGTCTCTAATTTTTTTTTTTCCTTAGGAGATAGTAAATACACACAGCACAAAGTAAAATGAAGCAGTACAGATGGCTAAAAGAAAAAGAAGCCTCGGGAAAATGTCTTAGGAAGAAAATAGCCATGGTAGAAATCATGAAGGATGTGGGTCTTAAATAGAGAGTAGGATTTTAGCAAGAAGGGATGGCAGGGGTGGGAGTGGGGCTGGGGCTACTAAAAAGAGGTGAGGGTACAGACAAAGGTGCACAGGTATGGATGGAGGTAGATAAGGAACCTGGGACATGTTTTCAGCAGCATCTGAACCTGGGTAGATTGGGATCGTTAGAGAGGGCTGGGTGGGCAGTGTGGGTAGGGGGAGAGATAAAGCTTTTGAGCAGGAGTGAGACCAGGACTCCAGTATAAATAAGGGTTCACAATAAAGAAGAGAAGTGGGTTCGGAGACCAATGTAAAAGTGAGATCTTCTGTCAGGAGGGCCCACCCTAGGAGGGTGGTATCGAGACTAGGAGAGACCAAGGATGTCTGGACACTCGGAAGTTGGCTAGCACGTGGGTGGTGAGGAAAGGGACTTCTGAGGTGACCCTGGGGCTCGAGGCCTGGAGGGGTTCAGTAGCGTGCACGAGTTTCTAAGAGCTGTGATCAAAATGCAGTCCCTCCTCCATGCTGAGAAGAGGCCCCTGCTAGGAATAAGTGTGGAGCATCATTGCGGATACAGCCTATTTCCACTGCCTGCTTGCAGATGCCCAGGTGCCTGGAGCTGTGGGTCCGAGTTGAAACATGGCCTCACTCTTGTCCTGGGTCATCACCATGTGAGATGAGGGACAAAGTGAGAGGTGGTGTATTGTGGAGAAACTCATCCTGTCACTGGGAAACCCTGTTCGTGGAATCTTGGTAGCCAAGTGAGAAGGGCACTTTTAAATGGAATGGGGAAGCAGAGGCTAGGGGCGCAGTACCAGGCCCTGGAACGTCATAGACCTAGCTCTCAAGTTCAAGAACATAGTTTGGTAAATCAAGTCCTGTGAGGATACAGAGTTAGGGGAGTGTGGTTCTAGAGAGGAAGTGACTCCACACCAAGAAGAAAGAGACTTCCTCAGTAGCTGGTCATGACTTCTCCGTGACCCATTACACTTCTCTGAATCTGGGATGAAGGAAGTGAGAGTGGTGGGGTTTCTGGTCTCTGTGCTTACGGCTTATGAGAATGCCCCTCCTAGGTTTGAAGAGAAGAACACTTTTTTATTATTATTAGTAGTAGTCATCATTATTCTTTTCAGGTAGGGCAGGTGTAGTATTTTGCAAGGGTTTTTGCGAGTAGAGCCATTTTTGGCTATAGTTATATTATAAAAGTGAATTTCTAAGTTGGTTTTCTGGGGCTGATTTGCAAGTATATTAAGGCTGTGGCAATTTGTAAAAGTTATAAAATCTATGAAAAGAGCCACAGCACTTTTTCTTACCCTTTAGAGATGCTCATAACTTAGAATCCACAAATGATTCAAATTACTGAATGCTGTCAAATCCACCCACTACAAAACAAACACGTTTACGGTTCTGCTAAATTATTTTCTTGTCTTCTCTCTCTCTCTATAGACAAAACTCTGACTACTGTAGAAAAAAAAGTCATGATTCATGATCAAAAGCGAAATCGTGGAGACGAAAAAAACAAGGCAAGACAGAGGTGGAAACAGAACGAAATCATTTGCTGAGACTATGGAATGCGGCTTCTGTCCTTTCTTGGGATGGCTCAAACATGACAAGCAGGGTGATTTGTTGTACAAAGTATATTATGAGGGAGATGGTGACTACTCTTTTTTCCCTACGGATCAGTGCTGTTGTGCGAAAGAACATAGCTCTCAGTTTAAGACGGCCAGATCAGCTCAGCAGTAAGTGCGCGAGCAGAGCTGAGTTCCAGAAAGGAAACAGTTTCTGGTGCTTCACGTATGTCCGAGTCACACTCGTGGAAGCCGGTTCCAATGCACACTTCCCATGCTTCTGAGTCTAGGCATTGTGGTGAATATTCAGGAGTCATTTGTGAGACAGAATTAATTTTGTTGTAGGACCGAGGGGCGTTTTTCCAAGCTAACTGTGGTAAGCATAGTGTTGAATATGTTGCATGTCCGTGTTAGAAAACAGAATCCTGTCATCAGTTCATACAAATGATTTCCTAGAGCAGTGTCTGTTTCAAGCTTCTGTCAAACAGTTTGGCTTTTCTGCAGGGTCCCTGTGACTTTCCCACCAACGTACTTTCTTTGTTAACTCGCGTATTATGGTATAACTCAGGAACAGAAGATCTCAGGATGGAGAGAACCACGAAACCTGAATAAAGCTTTTTTTTTTTTTTTTTTTTTTTTTTGTGCTTATCCTTTTTCTGAGGGGTCCTGAGAGGTGAGGGGGGATTCTTTCTGTGAGGACTTTTACCAAGATGAAGGGCTAGTGCTACCTAACCACATCATACATTAATATGGTAGTTGGCACCGAACTTTTGACTCTTACTACACAGGGGTGCAATGGGCCCACAAGCTGGTCCATAACTGTGTGTTTTTTTGGGGGGGAGGAAGTAGGGTAATAATGAGGTTTCCATGAAAGGTTGTGATGGTTCTACAGGTGGAGCATCAATAGGTTAATTCTCACTGAGCAGCATTGTGTTAAACTGAATTGTGTGATTTGGAGGTCACCTGGGCCCACTACTGGTAAATGCTTCAGAATACCCTTCTGTTCCTTCGGAGGGACTTGTTTTTATGTTCTCTGTATCTACAAATGAAATGTGTGCCTGGCCAATTCTGTTGTCCTTCCATCTCCCTCCCCAAGGCAGTAGGCATTAAGGGCAAACAAAGAAACAGAAGAGGTCCCTTCATGGATAGTATTTTTATTTTTATTTTTTGTGGAACCATGTAATATTATGAGCTAATGAGACAGAAGGACAGTAGATCAGAAAAGAAGAGTACCTCTAAGGGGGGAAGAAATGAATGCGAACTTTTATTTGATAAAACAGAACTGAAAGAGAATATTATTTTCCTACCATAAATGTAGCTGTTCCTTCACAGGATAATGTGGAATTCCAGTGTGGATTATGGATTTCTTCCAACTTTCACTGACATCGCTTCTTACCAGATTCAGGGAAGGGTCTGCCTTCCCCGAAAGGGGAGGTGGGCCCTGTCCTTGCAGACAAAGCTTGTACAAATTCCTGAACTGCAGAGTTGCTAAAGTGACTGTATATACTTATATTCATAATTTAAATGATTAATTCTGGTCAGATAAATGTTGTTAAATTTGAAAATGTTTTATTACATTATACCAAATAAAGTTTATTTATAGCTGTAATAAAGTAACAAGTAATGATTTTTAATTGAAAGTCTGATGTCATAAATGTTATATGTAGAATAGCAGAGGGCAAGCTTTATATATTTGCTAAACCCTAAGATAGTTCTTTAATTAATTGCATTTCACTTTGAAGATTCATCTGTTTTGTAACTTTTTTTTTTTTAAAGAATGAGTGTTCATATCTTGATTTGATTAATGAGGGTTTATTGGGCTCCTACATTCAGCACTGTGTACATTGAAGGAACAAAAACAGGTAAAGCAAATTCTTACTTTTAAGGAGGTTGCCTTCAGGTAGAAGGGGGACATTTCTCAGATTTTCATCCTATAGTAAGTGCCATTAGCAGTTTGCAGAGAGTGACAGGTTTTTTTTCCTTTCCACAGGACAGGGCATTATGGTTAATCGGTTTGATTCAGGTTTTCAAATGTGTTTGTTTAATTTTTTTTACTAGAACCTTAATTATTCAAATTGGCTCTTTATCCCACCTGACTTGAATACCTAATTCTTGAACTCTGCTTCATTCTGGTTTCAGGGACTGGACACTGTACTCTGTGCTTTACATGTATGGCAGCCAAATGAAAAGGTAGAAATTGGCTGAGAAAAAGATCAAAGAGTTTATAATACTACTTTACATGTGGCATAAATTGTGCAAAGGTACAGCTTTTGTTTTAACTAGGAATTGGGAAAATCACTGAAATAAACATGTTACATATGTTTTATGACAGTTCAGCAAGAATGACTATTATGACTAATCTCTCTTCTCACTCTAGGGTATCAGCTGTCATTCTGGAAAGGCTGAGTATTGGGAGACCATGCTTGGGGAGTAAAGTACTTGTGAGAAATAACTTAATAACTGTTGCCTTAGTGTTTAGTTTTATTCTGTAAATATTAAGTGGGAGGCACTCATAGATTTCCTGGGCTTTCTGGAAACTCATAATTCGTAAAGTGTTTGCCCTGGTGTCATGTGCCTGAGGTGCCTGCATATGTTTTTGATTTTTATATTTTCATGCAATTTTATTAGATTCATTGATTGCATGTATGAGATCAACAATAAGGATAGAAAATCTAGGCAATTTTTCAAATAGTTTATGCTAATATAACAATTGTCTGAATTGCCATCTGGAAATGGTGGGAATTTTCCTTTCATCATTTCGGTTGTCAACTCAGTCCTCATTGGATATAACTGTTTACAAATCCTGCATTTTTATTATTTTATTTTAATTTATTTTATAATTTTTTATTTTATTTTATTTTGTTTTGTTTTGTTTTGTTTTATTTTATTTTATTTCTAGGTGAGGCAACCCTTAGTTGACCTCATAGATTGCAAGGACCTTTTCAGTTTACAATCCCTTATTTTTTACTCCAAATCCTGCATTTTGAAACTGTCCATGCACCTTCCTATCTCAGGACCTTTACATATGCTTTCCCATTCTGTCCGGAATATTCTTCCTGGTCTCAATTTTTTATTTACTATATATTTTCCTCATTGTTTGTTAATTCTTCACGAGCAGGGACCATGTCTGATTCCCTCACCAATATGCCCAGCACCTAGGACTATGCTTGGAGCATATATAGTAGGCAGATTAGAAATATCTTTTAATAAGAAGGGAAGGAGCAAAGGAAGAACTTGGAAAGGGAGAGAGGAAGGCCAGAATTGACTTGGCTTCTTTTCATAATTTTCAGGGGAGGATATTAAAGAGACCTGGAGTGATTGAGTGACACTTGTAATGAGTGGGAGAGAAGGAGCTGGAATTAAGCTCTCCTGTGCACACCTTAGGGCAGGCCCCTCCGCTCCACAGTGCTGCTGCTTTTGCGTGAGTGTCTCATATCGAGAGAGTGACCTTTTCTTAATTTTCTGCACTGGTGGAGCAGAGCGGTGTATGTGTTATGGCCCATATGTTGAAACTTGTTTATCTACAGCTAGCCAGATGGTCCCTAACAACACACAAAGAATCCATTTGGAAACTTTCATAGGGTCAGTATATTTTGAAAGCACTGGGAGTTATGCATATTGTGATGTCATTCCTTACTTGCTGTAAGCACTGTAAATCAAAAAAGGGAGACCTTGTTAGATATTACGTGTGAATCATGCAGGCCCTGAGCAACAACTCAGGGGATCCTGGATAATTTACAAAGTGAATAATCCACCTGTAAGAAAGTGAGGTATAACTATCCATGGAGAATTACAGAGCTAGAGAATTTCATAGATAATCTGGTATAACCCCCTATTATTTAGCAGATGAAAAGATGTTAAATTTAGAGCTGTGTTTTATTTAAAGGAGTGTGGTACAGAGCTGTACTTTGCAAACTATTTCTAGTGAAGAATTTTTTTTAATCTGTCACATAGCTAATATAGTTGAAGAATGTAGTAAAAGTGAATTACAAGAAAAATGAAAAAAAACAGTATAAATCCAGTTTTTTTTAAATTACATTCAATAGACATAAAATTACATTTCAGTAAATATGGTTAGGGCAAATATAATATGTAGACAAAGAAAATCACCAAAAGCTGACCATTGTCCTCCAAAAGTATGCCGTTAATTAGGGAAAACCTAGCAGTTCCCTGGCTGAGAAATGACTGTAGTATAATCATGACGTGCCGAACACTAAGTGTGCTGGCTGTTCCACAGCATGCTGTGATGCGTGTGATGTGAGCAGTGAGGGTGCGGATGGTAAGGAACAGCTCGTCTGAGGACTGTGCCTGGAGTAGTAATGGTGCAGAGTTCCCTGCAGCCCAGAACCAAAGCCTTTAAACAACTGAACTCCTCACCCTCCTTCCCACTCTGTGTTTCTGCTCTTTAGTTATCTACATTTAATTGAATCCAGAAAGCTGACCCAAAGGCACTGAAAGGTATTTAATTTTTAGAATGATTATATTAACCAAATTGTTCTTAAGAAAAGAGACTCAATTTTGACAACGTGTCAGAGTTTGAAGGCTAAAGGTTGTGATACTCTATCAACCACATCACCTTATATCTTAAACTCAGTATTTTCTAAACTTTACTCTGAATAAGACTTATCTAGAGAACTTGTTAAATGTGAAGATTCCTGGGCCCCATTTCCAAGGATTCTCATTCATTATTTCCTGGTGTACAGTGGATGGTTGAAAAGGGCTTTTAAACAGCCTACAAGACAATTCTGGTACAAGCTGACCTGGGTCCCAAGCGCTGAGAAATGCTGTTTCCAAACGTGCCAGCAAAGTGAATTATCTGGTGATTCTGTGCTACTAGTGTGGAAAGCATGATTAATATGAAATAATATCTAAAGCGTTTGTCTATGGTTGTAGAATCTTGTCAGAGAAACACGCAACATGCTCACGAATTCTTACATTTTCTTCAGTACTCAGTGTTTATTATTGGTACCGAAAATCCAAGCTTATGGAAGAATCCACAAATCACCTTGGATAGTTTTCGGCGATTTTTAAAGATATGTGATGCTTAGTTTCATGTGCATAGCTGGCTAATTTCTACATTACTGAGTAGCTGCTGGCATTAACTAATTAATATTGATGCTAGCACAGAGGTAACTGAGAATGAATGCATCATTTCTGTCACCATGGTCAAGCAGCTAATCTAATGTTTGTCAACAAAACAGAGTAATCTTTGTGAAATATGTGTTGAATATTAACCACTGAGAATGAAATGCTGACCTTGGCTAAGGTCCACATTTTCACCATTGTATGTGTGTGTATGTATAGGTTATGACAGTGATTAATAATAGCTCACAGTAATTGAGTGTTTATTGTTCATCAGCCATTTTGATAATCCTCACAACCCTAAAATATTGTTTTGTCATTTTATGGGTACTGAGGCTTATAGAGCTCAAGGACATTAACTTATAAGGAGAAAAACTGATCTCTCCAGCTGATGTGTACTTTTTGTTACATACTTCCATTCCACGAAATGCATCTCATTAGTTACTGACTGATTTTGTGGGCTGGAAATATGTATCTGAACTTTTGTTCTCCAAATACCTCCTCTTACACTGAATACTCCAAAGTGGTTGTTTTAAAGTCAAATCCCAGATAATTGTTACTAGAGCAAAGTTTGTAGTTCCTGCTTCCTAATCCTATTCTTGGATTCCTTCATGTCCAGGTACCTAGTATCTCAATGCTTTCTCTTGGTTATATATTTTTGTTGTAGCCTGCCTGTGGTGGTTAATTTTATGTGTTAATTTGACTGAATCATGGGGTGCCTAGATATTTGGCTAAACATTATTTCTAGGTATGTCTATGAGACTGTTATAAATGAAATTAGCATTTGAATCCATAGACTGTGTAAAGCAGATGGCCCTTCCCACTGTGGATGGGCTTCATCCAAACCACTGAGGGTCTGAATAGAACAAAAAGGTAGGGGGAGAATTCACTCTCTGCCTGACGGCTCAGATGGGACATTGGTCTCCTCTAGCCCTTGGACTAGGACCATCGGACCATGGTTCTCAGCTATTGCACTTGGACTGAACTACACCACTGGCTGTTCTGAGTCTCCAGCTTGCAGACGGCAGGTCATGAGACTTCGGAGCCTCTATAATCACGTAAGCAATTCTTTATAACCTCTTTATGCATATAAAACTTTATAATAGATAAACCAAAGGACATTGTTTTATGTGTGTGTGAAAATAATTATGATATATATATATATACATACATACATACATACATACATACATACATACATTAATAGTTTCTGTATAATATATAATAACCCATTGGTTCTATTTCTCTGGAGAACCCTAACTGATACACTGCCCTAACTGCTATTGCCATATAATGTGTACCTTTCTATATTTTCATTAAAACTTATCTGTCCTATGTCCCATTCTCTCATCTTTTGCTGTCTCTTAACTGTCAGCCAGTTAATCAAATACACTATTATTCAAGGCAAAGTCCTTTTCTTACGTAGTTACGTTGGGACAGGCCAACACCTTGGATCAATATCTGAACCTGAAAGCGTTGATAGAAATTTCAGACAGTGTGACAAGTTGGTGATGGCGACAGTAGATTAAATCATACCTTGTGTGCCTCCTTCATTGACCAGGATTCCGTGAATCCTATAGCTGTTTAGTTACTTACAGACCCCCCTTGGTGTTCCTGCAGCTGAGAGTACGTTGTTATCCAGATCTATCTACAGGACGTGGGCCAGGTCTCTGTCCTGACCACACTGGAGCAGATCACTGAGGGGCATCCCTAGCTTTTAAAATCAAACACGAATGAGGGTAATTAGGTAACAATTGAGATTTGTCGGGGAGATTTGGCCAGTTGCTCCTGATCCTGGTCTTTGTAGGAATCTTCCAGGAGACATTTTTGGCTGCTTTTCTGGCCTAAGAGAGCAATTCCAGTGAAGAATGTTTACTGTCATCATCGTTATTCCATCAACTTCCTCATCAATGGATCTGTATGAAATGTTAGAATATATTTTGGAAGTGAAGATAAAATTAACACCTGAAACTATTTCTGGGTGCATGAATCAAAGATTGCTTTTTGTACTGCTTATTCCCTTGGCTCTTAGACATTTAATTTAGCAAGCTTTTAAATACTGGCTTTTAACTTATCTCTAGAAAAAAAAATAGTTAATTAAATCAAGGGAAAATTTGGCCTAATTCCTCTTTATCCATTTGGATCATGAAAAGCACAGATTTTTTTTGGATGAAAACCATGCCTTAAATATTATAAAATGAATTATAGTGGGGCATGCAATTTTATGTCAATACTATCTAATATAGATTCACATAAAATGTTTTCATTTCCATTTCACCACAGCAAATATAAAAAAGGACACTAATTAATTTAGGTACCATTCGTTAGGACAGTTGAAAAAGACATACTTCCTTGAGCTACAGTTTTGGAATGATCTTGTTAGATAAGTTTGAGCTTCTGAAAGAATAAAACAGAGCTTTTAAATTTAATATTTCAAAACAATTGAAAAGGATGAAGTATAATAAACACCCATTCACATATTATGTTGTTTTGTCATTTATTTTATCTTTATTAATAAAAGAAAAAATTTAATACACAATTAAGAACTCCTTTTGTACCCTTTATTAAAGCTGTGTGACCTTGTGCAAATTCCCTAGCCTCTGTATTTCTGTGCATCAGTTGCTTCATCTGTAAAATGGGATAACACTGTCCAGTACATCATGGAGTTGTCGAGAGGACTAAATAAATAGAAATGTAAGAAACAGAACAGAGCCTGATGCACTGAAGTCCTCTGTCATTGCTCTATTCTTCCACCTCAATCCCGTTCCTTCTGCAGAGGCAGACACTTTCCTAAAGTTCCTGTACATCCTTCTAATCAATGTGTGTATGTTTTTAAATTTACTGCAGATAGTTGTCTTTTAAAATTTACCTCAGTGTGTAAGTTTTACATGTATTGTCATTGTGTGCATGCCATCCTCTTGCAACCTGCTTTTTTTTTGGTCTCAATTCTAGGTTTTTGAGATCCCTTCATATTGAGAAATAGAGCTCAAGTTCATTCATTTTAATTCCACTATAATATTTGGTTAGCTGAATATACTGTAACTTATTCATTTGTGTTTCCTCTCATGGACATTTAGTTTATGTCTGTTTTTTTTTTTTAAACTATAAAGAATGTTGCTGTGAGCATTTATAGACATGTCACCCTGTATATGTGAGTGAGAGTTTCTTCTATATGGTGCTTCCTAACCCTTTTCACTTGGGTCAGCCCGCCAGATGTCACTGTGCCTCTAAGCCAAGGCTGCCCTGAGGACTGAAGAGGGCAGTATCTTGTGGCATAACCATAATCCATTCACCCATATAATGCAGGTCTGTTAGGAAGCTCTGTTCAGAGTACTGATCTTTAAATTAGGGTATTTACCCTGTACCAATACCCCGCCACCACCATAAATACATAAACATGCACAGCTCCTGTCCCACATACGCACATGAGAACATTTATTTATATACATGCAAATGTGCATTTGTGTTTGTGCATATACACGCTAATACACACACACACATACACACATGCGCGCGCGCATATACACACACATATGGATTTTCCCAGAATGGGTGGTTAAAGTAATCAGCTTTCCAGACCTGAACTTGACCTGCCTGAGGGCCACATACAAGTTCCCACTTCCTCATTCACCATTTCCTTATCCCATTTTACAAAAGAAAAGTCTCTTACTCACTCTGGAACAGTTTAAATATTGTTCCCCAAAGGTACAAATCAAAACATTGGGGTCCAGATAGCCTCCTTTAATTGAGGGCCTATAAAATCTGCAATAGAGCTTCATGTCTTTCCTTGAACATATTTCTTGGGTGAAATTTAAAATCTAGGTCAAATATAGATGTCCTGCTAAATTTGAATTTCAGATAAATAAGTAATTTTGTATTATTTTAAATATAAATATGTTCTAAAGTAATATGTCTCAGTAGGTGCCATGGGAACCTACTTATATTTAAAAATTGTTTGTTATTTACTGAAATTCGAATTTAACTTAACTCACATGTCCTCTGTTGTATGTTGAGTGAGTGAGCATTTGCTAAATTTGGCCAACTTAGTGGAGTTAGAGATGGTTTTGTGACCCATGGAGGAATGATCTGGATTTAGATATATTATAGAGACAGAGGCCAGACACGTTTTGTTTAATGGCCACTCCCCTTCTTTCTCCTGATTGTCAAAAAACACATCGTGCCTGAGGTGGGACCTCCTGCGAGAGCAAAACACGTGAAAACATGAGGAGGCATGGTGTCTTATTTTATTGGGATAGTGAACACATGGCAAGCATTTCCATGTTTATTTCTTAGAGATCAATATTACATGTTTGAGTAAAAGAAACTTATGTTGGCAATAAGTTTTTATATTTTCTCGAATGTTTATTCACTTGTAGATGAAACATTTCCATTATCTGCAAAAAGGTGACTAGATATAATTTCACATACAGTCTTCATTTAGACTCACATTATTTACCTGCTCATTGTCATCCATCAACCAATTCTCACCTTATTTGTTCATGTACTTACTAGATTTAGATAACAGGTATATTTAGTGTTATTTATTATAAAAAATACATTTAATTATTAATATACTGTTGTGAGCTTTGCACTACTACCACCTCATTCCTTTTATTTTGTTGTTAACTTACGAGCCTTACTTTATTTTAGCAATAAACAATATATCTGGATTGATGAACTAAATGAACAAACCTTTCCCATTTCATTAAAAGATGAATTTCCAAAAAAATTTACATTTTTATGTTTATTAATTTTCAAAATTTTCAATATATTTAGTTTTTGACCAATAGTAATTTAGTAGTACTTAATATAATAGTAATTATTCACCAAGTGCTGCAGCATGGCCATTGACTAAATATTTTTCTTTGCGCTGACTTATTTTATTTACTTTGATATATTTTCAGAGAAAACTGTGTGTCATTACTATCAATACAAAATCACCCATATTATCTATATTTAAATTACTATTTAAAATAGTCATTTAGTGATAATTTTTTAAATAAAAAATTTTTTAACCCTCGGAGCCTTAAAGGTACAGGAAAAAACGTCTGGCCATTTATCATTACATATACATTTCTGTAACAGAAATTCTAAGGTGATTAATGAAGGACATTCAAACATAAAAATATATTACATTAAGGTAATCTTCATTGGTGACATAGAATGGAAATACAATTTTAAAAAGTAAAATTCCCAAATGTTAAACAAGAGTTGTTTGTGTATTTTTAAAAATAGTATTGGTTATCTGATGTTACTTTTGACTAGATATGACATCACAGTTTTATTTTTTAAATGTCTTTTTTAACATCTTTTGCAGCTTTTACATTTGTAATTGAAAAATTTACATGTCTATTTAAAAATTTGCAAGTGGCTGCATAGTTTTCCAAAATTATTTTATAGAGTAAATGTGGAAAATATGCAGATGCCCAACAACTCTGTGATATGCCCAAAGTGGGATTGCTGTGGAGGAGGATGTGTATATGCTTAACTAGATTTTGCCAAATTCTAAGTGGTTGCCCCATTTTACACTCTCATGAGCAGTGTATGAGAATATTCTCATATTTTCACATTTTCTCAAACACAGTATTGTCAGCTTTTAAGGTTTTGCCAGTCAGGGGTATAAAATGCTATCACATTGTGGTTTTAAGTTTGCATTTCCTTGCTTACTGGTGAGGTTGAATTTCTTGTCGTGTGTTGTTTAGCGATTTGTATTTCTTCTTTTGTGGATTGCCTTCTTATATCTATGCCCATTTGTCAGTTGTTAATGTACATATTCGTAATGGAGGGAACTAGTTTTTACAGCATGTTGACTGAATTAGCCAAAAATACTTCCTTTAACAAAGTATTCATATTTTTGATCTGTTACTAGAGGGTTTCCTCTATAGAAATGAACTGCCGATTTCCCTTCCCATGTAAAGCATCGAATCATATGGACACTTCTGGCTACATGATGACAATTATATATTTTTAAATGGGTCTTCATTCCTTATAAGGGCTCCTGGGTCACATAAAACTTAATATAAATGTATATATGCTTTTCTCTTGTTAATCTATTTTATATCAATTTACTTCCCAGGCTCAGCCAAAAGCTCATAAAAAGGCAGAGGTAAAAATTTGGCTCCTCTGCAGTAACATTTGGTTTTTATCATTCATCTGATGCCAGTCGTATCGTTTAGAAAGATTTTGTTTTTGTTGTTATTATTTGCATTTTAGAAAATCACAAAACTAAAGGTCTTAATATTTTTTGTCCATTTTAATTTCTTCTTTTATGAATTTAATGTCTCTGACCATTTTTTAAAATAATTGATTCATAAGAGCTCTTCATACAGTAGTAGTAGTAATTCTTCCTCTATTACTTGTGTTACTAGTTTTTCCTAAATCTTTCAAGAATTGTGTTATTTTGTTTTTGATTATGTTGTTAGGAAATATTTAATTTCTATGAAAATTCATTTTCTTCTATGGTTTCTGACTCTGGTGTCAAGAAAGATTTGTTCCACTCTATTACTATTAAAGGTGTTATATTTTTTCACTTTTTACACTTCTTAAAAAATTTAATCTAACTTGAATTTAACTTATGAAATTTAATTTTTTCCCTAAAGTGGCTAGTCGATTTCCACAAATTATTTAGCGAGTAACAAACCTTTCTCCTGTGATTTGAAATGCCACTTTTATCACAATAAATTTCCATAATATTTTAAGTCTGTTTCTGGAATTTTCTACACTGCCCCTTGGCAGTCTGTTTTTTTTTTCCCCCCTTAATACCATCTATATTTTTGCTGTTGTTATTAACCATTATCGTTAGATAAAGATGTTACTTTTTAAGAGGGAAAGTATGTGTCCCCTCTTTCATACCCCTTTCATAATTTTTGTTATGGTCTTACCAGATTAATTTTAAGATAAATTTGTTAAATTTGTTGGGATTTTGATTGGGATCACATGCAATTTATAGTCCATTTAAAGGAATTACATCTTTGTGATACCAGATCTTTTTGTTCAGAAACAAGGTATGTCTTTTAATTTATTCAATAAAATTATTTTGTATTTCTCAGCAGAATTTTATAATTTTCATTACTACATTCCTCTTTTTAGTTTTTTTCTATTTGGTTTTTTGGTTGTTATTATTGTAAATGTGGTAGTTTTCTCATTAGTTGTCATTGGTATGCAAAAAGACCAATTTCATTTATATATATATATATATATATTTTTTTTTTTTTTTTAACTAACTACCTTACCAATTCTCTTAATAGTCCCAAAAGTTTTTCAGGTTTTTTTCATGGGGTTCACAGGTTTAAAATCATATTAGCTCCACTTACTAAGAATTTTGTGTCCTCCCTTCAAGTATATATACGTCTTGTTTCATTTTCTTGATTAATTGTATTGTCTTAATGTTCAGAACAATGTTAAATAATTGTGATGATCTAAGATTTCCTTATCTTATTTCTGACTTTAATGGAAATAATTCCGTTATTTATCCACTAGGTGTAATACTGGCCTTTCATTTACAATATGTATTGTAATATGTACGTATCATACTATTCAGGCATTATCCATTTCAACCTTACATTACAGTTTTTTTAAAAAATCAGAAGTATTTGGAATTTAATGTTTTTAGCAGGTAAGAGAGTACATTATGTTAATTTATTTACTAATATCAAATTATCCTCAGAGTGTAGAATGAATTATACTTATTAGTGACCTACTATTCTTTTGCTGTCTTGTTCAATTCTATTTCCTAATATTTTATTAGAGTTTTTGGTCAATATTTATAAGCGAGATTGGTTAGTAGCTTTTTTTTTTTTTAGTAACATTTGGTAATAGTGTCATGTTGCTAATAACATATATTTATAGTATTTCTTTTTCTTTAAACCATTCCAGGGCTCAAAAGAGAAATTTATGACATATAGGTTTTAGAAATTTTCTCACAGAATGATTCTACCAGGTCTTTTTGATAGGTGTCTTTTTAAAACATTTTTTTTTCTTGCTTTGGTTCAAGTTAAGATAGATTTTTTCTCACTCTAATCTTATTAAAAATATTTACTCAGTGCTCTGTTAAAGACCTTATCTTTAGTTAATTTTATGCTTGTTCTTCCTTAAATATGTAGCATATTATATTTGGGGTTAAATGCTAATAAAGTAATTTATACTAATATTTTGATAAAGAATGCATTTTTCAAACAGCACAACAACAGCAAGTTTGTACAACAACAACAAAATACTTGGCTGAGTTGACTACACCTGAGGTAAATGTTAACTAAGGGCAGCTGCTCTAATTTACAGTTGAATTTTATTATATAAGAATTGTCCTAGGTATGCAGGGCTCAAAAAATCTTTTCCTCTTTTAGGAATTTTTTTAAAGCTTTTTTCCTATTTCCTTTTTTGGGATACATGAATATTTGTATCACAAAAATTTCCATTTTGTTTCCAAAGCCAAGAAGACAATCCAAACCAACCCTCTCTGGAAGAGTGTGTCTTCATGCAATAGCATGACCTCATGTGTGATTTCATAAAGATCTGACTGACTTCTGTGGCAGAACCTTAGTGGACTGGTGCTTAACAGAGGCTAAAAGACAGTGTAGAGAAAAGAGAAAGGAATAAGAGAGACTGGGGACAAGGCATGGCTTTCACTGAAACCTAGATCTGAACTGGCCACAACCAAAATCAAATAAACAGCAGACGGTTGCACTAATGATGTTAGTCACACTTTCCCTGCCTTCCTCTTGCAATCCAGGGCACAGCTTTCAAAGAAAGCTCATACTGTATCTAGGATTTCCTCACTCAAGATTATATTCATAATCTAACTTTAACATGAGACTGTGTGGTGAATGTCCTGTTGTATTTACTATTACTTATAATGATGAAAATGCAATTTTCTAAAGCTGAAATGGAATGCTTATGATATAGAAAGATGTATTGAAATTTAAATGACAGAAATATATAATTAGTATCAAATGCCTTTTTAAAAAAATAAATTTTAATTAGTTTCAAGTATACAGTACATTGGTTAAACATCTATGTAGTTAGTAAAATGGTTTCTCCAATTGCTTCCTCCCTCCCCTGACCCTCCACCTAGCCAATGTATTAATGCTAATTGCATTCCCTATGCCATACTCCCCATCCTCATGACCATTCATTGGCTTCTAATTTGTACTTTTTAACCCCTCACCTCATTGTCCCAGTCCCCCAAATGCCCTCCTCTCTGTCCTTCACCAAATGTCCACTGTATATGTGAGGCTGTTTTTGATTAGTTTGTTCTTTTTATTCCTTAAATTCCGCATATAAGTGAAATCATATAGTGTTTATCTTTCTCTGTCTGACTTAAATACCTTCTATGTCCATCAAAGCCATATCTTTTTCTATACCCTTCCTTTTCATATGTAGGGGTCGTGTTTTCTTATCCTTTTAGCCACTCCATCCCTTGATTGGAGCACTTAATTCTTTTCCCTTTAAGGTACTTATTGATAGGAATGTAGTTGTTACCATTCTTTATTCCTGTTTTTGATACGTGTTTTTTTCTTCTTAAAGAAGTCCCTCCAATATTTCCTGTAATAGTAGCTTGGTGGTGATAAATTCCTTTAGCTTATTTTTGTCTGGGAAGCTCTTTATCCTTCAACTCTAAATGATAAATTATTTTTCGCTAGATAAATTATTCTTAGTTGTACATCCTGTAATCAGCTGCCAGTCGTATGGGTGTTCCCTTATATGTAATTATTTGTTTTTCTCTTGCTGCTTTAAAATTTTTTTCTTTGTATTTAACCTTTGGCATTTTAATTATGATGTGTCTTGGTGTGGGCCTCTTTGGATCCCTGATTTTTGCAATCCTCTGTGCTTCCTGGGGTTTTGTTGCCATTTCCTTCACCAGTTTAGGGAAGTTTTCCATCATTATTTCTTCAAACAGCTGTTCAATGTCTTGATTTTCTTCATTTACACTGATCAGACAAATATTTGGAACCTTAATAGTGTCCCATATCCTCCTTAAATTATCTTTATAGTCTTGGCCTCTTTTTTCTTGCCATTCTGTTTGAGTGTCCTGATTGACTTTCCTGTCCTCTAGACAGGGCATGTGATCATCTTCTTTCTTGACTTTTTTAATTCCTTTCTTTATTTCATTTAATATACTTCTCATCTCAGATAATGTGTTCTTCATTTCAGACTGGTTCCCTCTTATAATCTCCATCTCTATTTTTATCTCTTTGTTGGAGTTCTCTACATTTCCCAAAAGTTTATTGAGCATATTTATAACTAGCATTTTGAACTCTGCATCTGTTAGATTACTTGACTCCATTATATCTGTATCTCTGTTCTGTTCTGTCATATGGTTTCTGCTTCTTTGTCTTCCCATTTTGGCTGCCTTTCTGTGTCTGTTTCTATGTACTAAGCAAAACTCCTAAGTTTCCTGGTCTTATTAGTGTGGATTTGTGAAATTGGTGTCCAGTGGCACAGTCCTGAGAGGGGTTCAGCTGCAGACCAAATTGAGCCCAAGCCTCTAGCCCTCCGGAGCCACCTGTTAAGATTCAGCAAGCAATCCACAGATGCTGTGCTTACAGTTGCCTCAAAAGGCCACATCAGAAACAGGCCAGCTGCCTCCAGTGTGAGAGTAGGCGCTGCTCAGCAAGGCACATCTGACTTGCTGAGGGTACTTCTGGATGTGATGTGGGTGGGGCTCCGAGCTGGGGGAGGCAAGGTTTAAGAGAATCCTCTGGGCGGAGTGATCTCTGTTACCCAGTTTGATGATGTCACAGCTATGGCGGCTCTGTGTCAGCTCTCTGGGAGTGGGAAGGGCTCAACAGGGAACAATGGATACCGCTGGCACTTCTGTACATAGCAAGTCTCACCTTGACTCTCACTCCGAGAATATCTCCCTGTAAGTCCCTCGTGCCTTCTGTGCGTGGCCGAATTGGGCACTGGTGCTCAGAGCAAGCAGGTTTGTTCACTGCAAAAATCTGCTCACAGACGCGGTCCCTTTAAGAGGTGGCTGTCGCCGCTGCATCCTCCATGACACTCAGCCTCTCGGCACCTGCAGCCCCGCGTCCTTGTCCCGTCCTGCCTTCTGCCATTGCAGGGTGATTTCTTGGATTTCCCCCTGTTGGCATGGCTTTTTCATCTAGATCTCAGGTGATTTTTCCTTGCTGCTCCTCCTTTTTTCCGTCACAACTTTGATTTGGTCGCCAGAGGGATGGACAGAGCCTCTATCATTTATGCCATTTTTTTCCTCCTCAGTATAAAAATACTTTTAAAAATATATTTTATCTAGGCATTTGGTTTAGGAATATAATCAGAAATAAGGTAAAGATTTATGTACAAATTAGTTTATCTCAACATTATTTGTGTAACCTTTAAAAAGACATCATCCAAAAGTGGTGATATGAGTAAAGAAATGCAGATTAATAACAAGAACAACCAAACATAATTCCAAAATAATTCAAGTTTTGTATTAGTTAGGGTCCTTTGATTACAAGCCACAAAAAACAACTGTGGCTAACTCAGGCAACAAAAGAAATTGTTGGAAGGTGTGGGTATATCATGGATGTGAATGAGAAGTTGAACATCTGGTTCTTGTAAAAGACAGGTCCAAGGCTACAGTGAGGATCCTACTTTTATGAAGAAATGAATAGTCATGATAGGTCCGCACTATCAGGATAAACCAGCCCAGTTTTCCATCTTTTTTTTTTTTTTTTTTTACTTTACTCAAGATACAAATACTTGGGAAGGAGATTCCAAATAGCCTTCTTTGGGCCCTGTGTCCACCATTTGGCCAGCACCTCAAGTAAGAGTTTTACCAAGACTTCAGAGAGTAGGCAGTGATGGCAAAGACTAGCCATCTCTGGGACAAAATAAGCTACGTTGCAGATTTCCCTCGCAGCTAGGTGGGGACTACGTGACTGAGTTTTGGACAATGAAATGGGGCAAAAATGATGTCCACCCAGGACCAGGTCTGGCTCATGAAAACTCCGGCAACATCCTCTACGCTCTCTCTGTTTCTTCATCTTCAGGCAGGAAATGGAAGGACTAGTCCAGGACCCACAGGCCCTGGGGGATGTTGGATCTACCAATGGAAGGTGCTAAGTTCTACATCATCACATGAAGGCTACCCACTGACACCCCATTGGACATGACATGAGTGAGGAAGAAACATTAATGATGTTAATTAAGCCACTGCGATTTGGGGGATTTTTTGTTTCAGCAGTTAGGCTGCCCTAATACTCAAGGATGAATGTTAAGCAGGCAGAAAACCTTGATTCCACTTCAGTTTCTGTACTTGCATTTTAAAAACGCTGTGAAGAGGTTACATAGACCACTGCAATACTTATTATCTAATTCCCTCACTCCCACATTCATCTCATCTTCCAAAATTCTCAGAAAATTCCTCTTCCAGGCCTGGCTCACAATCTCTTGTTCTGTGACTTCAGCTTCGCTGCTTTCCTTCCAAAATCTGCATCACAAAAGCTCAAGGAATCATCAGGTAAAATTGAACTCTTCTCTGAAAGTGGGAAGAGGTAGAAACTAAACAGCTGTCAGCCAGAGGGGAAAGTCTGGGAAAATTTATGCATTAATATTATAACATGGTAGTAAAAATGTCAAACAATAAGAAAATGGTTAAATTATGTCATACTTGTTACTGGTTATATGAATAAGATAGTCTGTATGCTCATGGAGCTAATAGTTTAAAGAGAATATTTTACAGCCATTAACAATACATGTTTTAGAAATATAGTTAATAATATTAAAAAAAGAAAATGGATGGCATCATTTTAAGTGAAAAACTCCAGGTAAGAAGCTCCATACATAGTAAAAATATCCCAACAAAAAATGTAGGTATGTCAGTCCTTGAATGTTGATGTAGATGTACACATACGTGTGTGTGTTCAAACTGTTAAAAGTGGTTGTCTCTGGATATTGACATCGCAGGTGATTTTTACTTTTTTTATACTTTTCTATATTTTCAAGATGTTTTATACTTTTCTATGTTTTTAAAATGGTAAGTACATTTTTAGTATTAAGTGAGATTTACAGATTATTCTTATTCCTCTCCTTATAGCTTTCTGCATTTTCCAAATGTCAATGAAATGTATAATTGGAAAAAAGCATCAATCAAATCACAATACTTGATATTATTGTGTACTGAGAGACTGTCTCCCGTAGTGGCTTCCTGATTTCACAGACTTTGGCTTCTAATAGCTCTGTAGACCTGAATGTGTGTGTGTGTGTGTGTGTGTGTTGTGTGGTCTGTCTGTGTCTATGTGTATAGAATATACATATTCCAGCTGGATTTTTATAACAGAGTAAGTTATTCCCAAAGCATAAACAATTTGCATATGCTTACTTTGACTCTGTCACCATGGATTCTAATGCAATTGCGCTTACCTGCCCTTCGAAATACAAGCACTAGAATTTTATCAGGTGGTTTTTAAGCAAGCAAATTCATATCCTTAAAATGTGGAGATGAAAAAATAACACTGAACAGTTCTGTTCAAATTTTTATAGTAAATTTGCTGCACTTTCATCAATACAGAAATCTAGAGATATTAAAATGCAATTTACGTTATACTTAAAGAAAATGAATTTTGCTTAATACAATACAAAGCCATAGAATGCTAACCCATGACATAAGTCTCTCCTTGAACTACCAGATACCACTGAGAGGAATGAGTGAATTATCGGAGGTGATTTTAATTTAGATTACTAAAACATTTCCATAGACATAGAAGTCTGAGTTGATTAAACTTTAAACTTATCTGATTAAAGCACTTGTTATATTATGGTCGAAGTTACAGGAAAGTACTTCAATTGATGGGATAATTATGAATAAATGGGGAAGGATATGACTTAGAAAATTTGTTTCAATTATTTAAGTGATTGCTATATGAAGAATATTAAGACACTGAAATTGTCTTGACATTGTATCAAATTGCCAGGCAGCAGCTTTGAAGATTAATAACTTCATGGTGCCTATGATGCTTAATTATTTTCTGAGACATTGTTCACTTAGTTTAAGAGATTAAAACATGAAGAAAAAATATGAATATTCAACTAAAAGAAATATTTGACCAATTGAATATTGTTGGCAATGTGTCTGTAGCTCGTTTCTCAGTTGTTTTTAGAGAAGTCCTCAGCAAAGATATTATTAGGTGTCCTAAATTGATCTTCCTCACTGAAATACTTATTTTGTTTGCACCTCTTAAAACCGTCTATTGTTGGCCTTCCTGATTAATGAGTGTGATTAGGACAGCTAAACATTTAAAACTCTGATCTCCGTAAGGATGTTTAACAGTGATTGCTATTTTCAACTCAAACTCAATCTGGGAGTTATGCTTCTTGCCCAAAAGCTAAGAAACGAAACCTTCCTTTATGCTGTAAAATGGATCGGAACAGGAACATAGGCTAAACATTGATAGGAGAGCTAGAGAGAGAGAGCATCTTTTGGGGGAAGAAACCCATTTAAAATATCTTCTGCATTTTCATGTGCTTATGTTAGCTGTGTTGCAAAACCTGTACGTGGATCTTGTTACAAGGTGGGATCAGTCATTCTAATAAAATTGTTGACATTTTTACAAAGGCATGTATTAAAGAACTCTTCCATTTATTGTGACAGGCAAATATCTACTCTGAGTGAACACCCACTGACTATAGATGTCAAGATTTTTGGAGTTCACAATAGAGAGGCCAGTTACAAAATTCTTTAACTCATGAGCAGTGCTGCCCTGGCCAATCTTGTCTGCTGTCCATTAGTGAAACAGTTCTCAATTCCCAATGATAGGCTGTTATTGAACAATTTGTAGGCTTACATTTCTAATTTCTCTTGCTATCATCTCTTCAAGCTTCATCCTTTTTTTTCAGATACCAGGAGGTAGTTAAGCTTTAAATCAATTGATAATGTCAGGCATGGCTATAAGTTGCTTCCACAGAGATTATAGAAAAGAAAATTCTCATGTTATTTAGATCTATGAGAGTATAAGATTGGCTGTCAGGTTTTTTAGGGCAGAAATAGGTTCGTTCCTTCCCTCCCTTCCTCCTCCCTCCCTTTCTTCCTGTCTTTCATCTTTCCGTCCTTCCTTTCCCTCTTCCTTCTTCTTTCCTTCTCTTCTTTCTTCCTTTTTTTTTTTTCCTTATTGCATATAGGATTTGAGAAAGTTTCTAAGCCTTCCTAAGTTATATGGCTATAAAGAAGAGAGGCATATTGGTTTTGTCTATTTTAGTATTTTATTTTTGCCATTACCTTAGAGGAGCAGAGGATGATTCATGCTCCTTTAGCCACTCTGCTCTTCTCTGATTAGGGTTCATGTGTCATAGTGAGGCCAGGATGACAGAAGTCTAAGTTGAGATTCTTACTATGACATCTTGTACAACTCACTTCTATTTGTTATCTACATAATAGGAATCATATCTGCCTCAGAGTGTTACTGAAGCATCAAAGATAATAATGACTATACATGTGCCTTGTGAAGTGTTATAATTTTTTCAAGGGTTGGTAGTATATATTCCACTGATACATTCGTAAAATAGAAATAAAAGAAGGTGCTGCATATCTTTCCTTCAGGGAAAGAGTGCTTCATTTTCTTACTTAGACATAAGTATAAACATTTGGTGATTAATAGAGTCTACCTAGATTTTTGTATGGCAAATCAATTAATACTTCATTGTTTTCTAAACTGGCACTGTAAAGGAAAATTTATAATGATAGTAAGTAGCATTTTTGTGCCCCTACTATATACTCAATGTTTAAAATGGGTTATTTTGTTTAAGTCCCAAAATAACCTCATCATTAAGATTCTGTTTTCTCCGCTTTTTTTCATGTGGGGTAACTGAGGCATAGAGAGATTTAATCACTGGTCCAAGATCTCATAAATGATAGAGGTAGATTTAAACCAACTTGAGACTCCATGCTCTAAACCACCAAACTTCCTCTGGAGATGTAATGTACTGGTTTGTAATCAAATGGCGCTAAATATTTACATCAAACTTATAGAGTTCCTGGTTAAATATGTCCTTATAAAAAATCTTTTACTCCTCTTAAAACTTATCAAAAGCAACAAAAAGAATGAAAAAAAATGGGAGGGGGAACCTTTCATATTCAATGAAACAATAAAATGGTCACACTCCAAACTGCAATCTATGACACATTTCTGTTCCAAACTGTATTCTGGACCCAAAGAGGGACTGGAGAGCAGAAACATACAGATTTCCCTCATATACCCCAAACCTAAAAACTCGTGCTATCATTCTTCAGAGTCATAGGATATTTGTGGCTCTGGCAGGACCCAGTTCACTGAGTGAGATGCCCTTGCGGAGACCTGGGTGAATAGTACTTAATGGCAGAGAAGGGCATCTCTAAAAGGGAAACTTCACTAACTAACACTGCATGGTGTCTAAATCCATCCGCAGGATGAAGGAGAGCACGGAAGTGGTGTTCACTTACAACATCATAGAAAGGACTTGATTGACAGCTGTTTTAAGCCTCAGAGACAAAGGGGAGACCCACTCCTGGGGCAAAGCGTTTGGTCTCCCACCTCTGAATTTGCCCTCAGGTGGATTTCAGCGGCTGTGCCCTCCCCGAGGCTTCTCAGCTCCTGGTCAGAATCAGCTGAGGTTTCTCAATCCCTAGTTCTGCAGCATGGAGAGAGCAAGTACTTGGGAAGGAGCAGAACAAGTCAGGGCTGTAATTTGAATGTTTGTTCAGCTTTTGGCTTTTCCATGTAGGTACTGGAAATGTGAGGAGGATGCATGTGGGTTGTGACAAATTATGTAAATGGAGCCACTTCAAAATAGAGTCAGAGCTGTCATCCCAGAGGAATTGCCTCGCACATCCTACTCCTAAAACTTCTGGAATGTTTAAACGGGACAAAATCACCTTTGGACTGGGCCAAAGCTATGCTGTATTCCAAACAACTGCAAATATAGCAAGAAAGCAGACGTTTGACTACTGGACTGAAAATTAAAGACATTCTTTAGAATCTAGCACTACCATGTATACCTAAAGAATAACTTAGCTTATTTGCACCTATAGAATTTCATTCCTTGACTTAACACCAATAGAAATTCCTCTTTTCTCTTCATCTAACTATTTTCTGTCCCTTTCTTATGAAAAAAAAAGCCTCACTTTAGTCCCTAATCAGAACATTACTTGGGTTTCTACCGGAATCATTGCTTCCTGAATGGCTATTATTTTGCATCTCAAATAAATGCTTGCTGCCTCTCAGTTTGGTTTTTTATTTTTAGGTTAACAAGGTAATCAGAGCTTAATTGATTGTCTGACTAGTGGCACAGATTGGGTCTAACATTCTGCAGTATTCAAACTCTAAGTTCCAATATTAGAATTTCCTATACACTTACTTTTGCCTCCTGCATAATTCTGAGAATGAGTCATCCCCTTTCTCTCTCTCCCAAGCATTCCTTTCGGTTACACATTTTTTGGTTCTAACTAATTTTGCCCCTTTTATCCCTGGGCTTATTATTTAACAACCGTCTTCATTACCATTTCAGTAGTTCACTGGGGAGGAGGAAATATTCCACTGTGATGCTGAACAAACAACAAGCAGAAGTATAATCTTCATAAATTTTACTCCTATGGAAAACTGAAAAATGATAGAGATGTGTCTGTTTTGCTGGGCGTGATGGATCCACGGTGGAGGCTGTACCTATTCCAATCTGTTTTGCTATTTATATGTGTTATCTGGAAGGAATGTTGGAGATGAGCACCCTTTCCAAGTAGATGAAGAGGTCCAAATGGCTGTTTCCTTTTATTCTAATTAAAACTGTCAGCATATATATCAAAGCTTGTGGTCCACCAGTAGGTGTGACAGGCTTGGTGACAGCCATAACCTGAATTTACATTGTGTAGTATCCAGAATACTCTGTCCCTCTCACATTTATTTCTTAGCTAATGGTTGGCTCCACTGGAATAGGAATCACTGTTTTATTTTAAAAGTAGAAAAAAAATATATCACAAAACACCCACAAAACATAGGAAGAGTTCAGATGAATAAGTCTGTATATTTTTAAAAAAATGACCGTGTGTTCTGTTAAAGGGAGATCAAAGGGTTCTGAGACTATAACACATCAAGCACAAAATGAGTAGTTTCAGTAGAATTTAGGAAAGTACTGCTAGAAAATTAAATCACTTTAGAAGCAACAAGAATAAAGTAACAATGTTGAAAACACAGCCAGAGATATGAGTGCTGGACAGGCTTGAGGAATCACAAAAACAAAATGGAAAATACAAAGATTAAAAAGTAAAAAAAGTGATCAAACTGGAAGACAGAAAGCATAATTTACATAAGTATTATTGATTTTCTGAAGAAAATAGAATAAATAGAATAGAAAAATATTCAAACATTTATGCATTCAAGGAATATTTATTGTATACCTATTTTGCAACTCTAGACACAGGGGAAAAAGTATTGAACAAAAATGAAAGACCACTTTCCTGAACTAAATAAAAACATGAAGTTGCAGGTAGGAAGATAGTATTTATTTTAGAAAGAAAAAAAAATATCGATATAGACTAATCGAAATTCCGACAAATTTAGGGCAAATTACTGAATTTAAAGAGTAAAAAATTCCAATTTTAAGAAAATGGAAACATTTTTTCTAGGACTACATAGTACTAAAATTAAATGAGATAATATTAGAAACCAGAATTCCACAAATATCTTAGGAGTCGTTTCCCTAAAAGTACAGATTATGCTGCAAGATATGATCCATGCACATAAGCACCAATGTTTGTGTATCATTACTCTTTTCAACTAAGAAACTGCTTGAAAGTAAATATTACTCGAAGTTAAAGGATCAAAAATGGAAATAATTCCCAATTTTTATATTTTGTTGCTATAGAACTATGTCAGATTTTAGATTGCAAGTCACAGCAGTAACATGAGAGAAACATTTTGAGAATTAAATATTACTATAATTAAAACTGTAATGTTCAGTATTACCTACATTTTATTTTGCTAAATGCTTAGCTGAGATTATATATTTCTGGTAGTTGGATTTTTTGAAACATGTTCTGCTTTTTGCATTTGAATTATCTGCCTACAGGCTTTTAATCTGCAATCTGTTTTAGATTTGAATGAGTTATTTTATCTTAAAACTCACTGAAAATTGTACAAGAGACTGGGAAATGGTTTCCTTTTATTTATGTTTTTTCTTTTGACTTCTCCACCCATCTTATAAAATAAAGATCTTATGTGAGAGAAAAATATGTCTGGCCTCAGTCTTCTTAATATCACCACATAATGCCTGAAGACAATGGAGTAGCTAGTGGAAAATTATAGAACAAGCATTTTCAATGATGTGGTCTCTGTGAGCCAATCATGAAAAATCTGCTCAGTGACAAAATTTAGTACATCGAGATGAATGGTGATGTCGTGGTGTGTGCAGTAGTGGTGGAACCCAGGGGTGTAGAGAACAAGCGAAAATGGGGAGTACGACTGTAGAACAGACTGTGTTATAAATCTTGACATTGCGAAATAATTTTATAACTAAAAAAAAGTAGACATTGAAAGAGGGATGATGAAAGAAAGTATAGCATTAATTTCCATGTCTTTCAAAGAAGTAAATAAATATTAACTAAACTTAAAATAGATAATTAATGAATTCTAAGCATAGTTTTAAAAAATAACTCCATGTCTTTTGTTTTGGGTACTTTTTATAAATGAAATCTTTTGTAAATGAATATTAATTTGAGATTTAGTGATTTTTTTCAGTTGCTTGTCGGAGCCTTCTTGGTAAATTAAAAAATGTAAATCTAAAGTGAAAAATGGAATCTTTCTTAAGATATAGACTTTGAAATGATCCCAGAATGTGAGTATTACACCTAGTCAAAATTTTCTTTGAAATTCGCGGGGAATACATGGTGGCGAAGGTCACTTTTGCGTAGTAAGTTCAACATAGCCAATTTAATTTCCAGCCTCAGAGGAGACCACTTTACTCAGAGTGTGTACAGTCGGTCCTTGAACACCGTCACTTCATTCAACGTCGTGTCATTTTGATGTTGATGAGAAAAGCAACCTGCTGCCCTGCCGGGACCGCCGTCTGTGTGGATTTTACACATTCTCCCCCATCGCCATGCGTTTCTGCCCACATCCCAAAGCTGTGCTCACTGTCCCGGTCTGGCTGTGGGCATGGGTGTGGCTGTGGGTGTGGGTACGCGTGGCGGTGGAAGGGCGTCCTGTCCTCAGCGGTTCCTGCCTGGTGGCCTGAGCTGCTGGGAGAGGCTCCGGCTACTGTAACCCTGACTTGGAATAAATGGGTTGGAAAACCTTTTTTTCTTAATCTTTTTATTTATTTATTTACTTCTTTCTTTATTTTTTATTTATTTTACTTATTTTTATTTATCTTAAATGTATGTGTAGCTCACATTTATTTCAATGTGTAATATTAGGAGTGTTTTGAGTCTTTATTTAGTTTGGTGATTTTTTTTTTTTGTGACCAGAAATATGCCCTAGGAATTTAACTCTTGCTTATATTAATTATCCTGTGGTGCAATGGGTTTCCTTATATGCCATTTGACTTAAAAGTTACAGAACCTATGGACATCTTTAAATGAGGACTTACTGTACTAAGTAAGGTAGTAAGTTTGTGTTTGGGACCATATTACACAAGAATACCTCTTTTTTAATACCAAAGCACATATTCAGAGCAGTGAGAGGCTTGCACTACAGGAACTAATGGAGGACATCATCAGGAGCACATGACTGTCGCTTGACCCGCAAACTGGATCGGGTCAAACAGAGGCTTCTCTCCCAGTCCTTGAAATATGCGCTGTGCCCACTATTTCCTCAGCTGGAGCCATTTCCAGAAACTGAGCCTTGAGAGGGTGAGGTGTTGTTGAGACCATCGGGACTGAATACCTGACTGAACACCTCTGAGGCCTCTATATAAACTTAAACTTCTGACAAGTGGGTGTGGAGGTCTTCGTGGCACCAAGACAAGCCTGGTAAGTTCTCTTCCTCATTAAACCTGCCACTTACCTATTTAGAGTGGCCTGCCTTTCTTTGGTCTCTTCTCGCCCTTATGTGGGGCAGGGAGGGAAAGTTTCAAACCAACAAGAGGTACACTTTCACTGAAAGTGAATGAGGGACAGCAGATGGAACAAACTCCCTTGCTTATGTGTGAGGGGAATGTAAGTAAAATCGTCTGCTCTATGTACATTTTCACTTTTCCTCTTTTATCTATATAAGTGTATGATTGTATATGTCTAAGTTAGATAGATGCTTAGGTAATTTGACTTCCTGAAATTATGGTATTAAAAATAGTAAATAGTGTAGGTCCTTTTTTCAAGTCTGTCATCCATTTTTCTCCCTTCCCTCCTACCTTTTTTCTTATTTTTCTATTATTTATATATTTGTATATCTCCCTATGCATCCTTCTATATATCCAACCACACATACATTTATGTGTGTGTCAAATATATATGTATGTATGTGTTTAGAGAGGTGTGTGTGCTTGCGTATCTGTGTCTATATATGGATAAATATATGTATATATTACATAAGATTTATATATAATATGTGCATATGTATTTACATATATATGTGTATACATGTGTATGTGCATAGATAGAGAGATTTATCTGATTTACCTGAATGATATCTACCATATGGTAACAGTGTTAATTTCTGGTCCATGGGATTGGGTACTTATTATTATTTCCCCCCCTCCCCCCACTATATAGTATTCCTAGAATTGTTTTGTGAGAATTATAATTTATAAAATAGTTATTCTTTCCTACTTTCTATACATAATTATGCAAAATTAACTCCTAACGCGTTATGCCATTGTATTTATAAGCAGACCTGCATAAACACTGAATTGGGAACTGGGAAAAGCTGATTAACCAGAGAAGCAGGTCTTGGTTTCTCTGCATTTTAGCTCCTTATCTATTAGTCACTTGGTTGCCTTCTCCTATGGAATACTCTCTTCCTAAAGATTCATCATTCTTTTTCCTCTTTGGGGTGTAGTGCTGGAGGCAACGTACTCCCACCAGGAAATATTTTTTTCCTGTTATCAGCTTTCTGTTCATTTCTTCTCTTTGTTCCCTTACTCTCCTCCTCTTTGCTTTTATGCTTCTCTCTGTTTCTTTACCTCTTGGTTCCCCCGCCTCCCACCCCCTACTTCTCCCTGCTCTTTCTGTAGGGCCCCGCTTTCCATGCTTTGGCTTCAATTTATTATTTCTCTTGTACTTTCTCTTCTATATTTTCCACTCATGCAATGGGGCCTTTTATTGCACTGGTAAGGAATGCTTGCCATTTTGCCCAGAAAGGACTGACATAGTGCGCTATGCCACCAGAGTTGGTCTCCTCAAAACCTTCCTCTGTTCCTGTTCTCAAGAATAATCGAAACCATCTTTAGTAGAAGCTACAGAGCACAAGATCAAGAAAGGAAGGCTGTGTGAGCTGGTCCAATGGCAAATGTCCTGGCCAGCAGGAATATGCCGTACATGCTTTTTCTTACGTGTGCCCTCTATGTGCAGGTGCATTTGCAAAGGTGTCCATTGACTTCTGCCCTCTCCATTTATGTGGGATCTGTCTAAAAGAGTACTTCTCCCATTACTTTTGAGAATTCCCAGGGATGTTCTCTCATGTGCTCTTGTAAACTCTCCGGTATCCTCTGTTCTGGTCTCTCATCAGTGTTTGCTGCCCAAGAAGCTCATTGAGGGAGAGACTGCTCTATGACCACTGCTGCCAGTACCTCTGTCCAAATAGTAGTGGCAAAAAAATTCTCTGGAGCACTGCCAAACATTCTATCACAGTGCAGACATTGCCCAGGAAAAAGAGGACCAAATTTGAGACCAACATCATGCTGTGTCCCTATTTTCCTAGTCTTTTCTCTTAGGCACCTATGAAAAAGACCAACTTCTTCAGTCTCCAGTAGAAATAAGCAAGCAGGCAAACAAATCATTCTCATGAAAATCAGCTCAGGGAGGCTACCTACCCATTCATTACATATGATCAGACATGCCTAAATCCTAGTTCAGGCTCTATTCCTGAAATTTCTTTAAGGCAGAATAAGTCAAATGCCATAGATTAGACACAAACTTTTCTGAAAATCAATTACAAGATTTGGGATTTGAATGATCTGGAACACATAGCTTATTTATCCCAATCCGACTATTTAAAAATGTTACAGCCACTAATGAATAATTGACAAAATAACAAAAAGATGTGCAATGAAGGCATTGGTTTATTTTAGTTACTTTTCCTCTTGCCAGTCTAAACATTTTTTTAAAGCATGAGCATAAATTAAAGGAAAATGGTCAGTTTTTGTCTGTCTAGAAATGTCATGGTTTCACCCTCATTATTGAAAAATATTTTTTTTAGATATGGCATTCTAGTTTGACTATGTCTTTCAGCACTTAGAAGATATTCTATAGTGGTAGGACCTCTATCATTGCTGCTGGAAATAATCTAATTATTAGTCACGTAGAGGTAATTATTCTCTTTCTCTTTATTATTTTAATATCTTCTCATTGTTTTGGAATCTGTACTTTGTTCATGTTATGTCAATGTGTGTCTATCCTGCTAGGCTTTTAGAATCTGATAATTGGTATATTTCATCTCTTCTGGAAAATTCTTAAACATTGTGTCTTAAAAATAGTGTTTCTCTCTTCTTGACCCTGCCCTCTTTTTTTGTGAATCTTGAATAGACATGTTTTAGATTTCATACTATCCTTCTTGCCTCTTTTCTACTTTTCCATGTTTTTATTCCTTTGTGCTGCCTCCTAATTGCTTCACATCTAACCTCTAGTCACTAATTCTCTTTTCAAGACATCTAATTTGGTATTCAACTTGAACATGAAGTTCTTACGTTCAATTATTTTAGGAGTCCTTTTTTCTATTAAAAAAAACTTTAAAAAAAGACGTCTTTAAGAAAATTAAAACAAAAACACAAACAAAACAAAACAAACAAAAAAACCACATACTGGGAGAAAACACTTGTAAAACATATCTGATAAAGGACCTGTACCCAAATATATAAAGAACACTTGAAAGTCAACAATAAGAAAACAAACAACCCAATTTAAAAATAAGAAAATATCTAAACAGGCACATCACCAAAGAAGGCATACAAATGGCAAATGGGCATAAGAAAAGATGTTCCACATTATATGTCATCAGGAAAATGCAAATTAAAATTAAATTTAGTTCATCTTTTCCTTAATAGTTATCGTTTTGTGTGTCTGGTTTATGAAGTCTTTCCTCACCTTTAAGCCATGAAGATATTCTCCTACATTATCTCCAAGGACCTTTAATTTTGGCCTTCGCATTTAGATCTACATTTCACCTAAAAATCATTTTCCTATATGGTGTGAGGGACGGGGTCGTGTTTCGTTTGTATATGGTTATTCAACGGTTCTGGGACCATGTATGATAAATAATATTCTTCCTCACTGCTCTGAACTGCTGTCTTTGTCAAATCAAATTTCCATAAATGTATGGGTCTGTGGGCTCTCTATTCTTCTATTGTCTTATATTTTTATCTTTTCATCAATACTACAGTCTAAGTTTTAAAAATAGACTTTATTTTTAAGAGCAGTTTTCAGTTCATAGCAAAATTGAGCGGAAGGTACAGAAGTTTCCCACAATCCCCCTGCGTAGCCTCTCCTACTACCAACATCTCCCCCTAGAATGGTACATTTGTTAAAGTTGATGAAGTAAAATTCATACATCATTATGAATTAAGGTCCATAGTTTACATTAGATGTCACTCTATGTGTCATACAGTTCTATGGGTTTTGAAAAATGCATATCTTCTCAAATGGCTGTAACATTTTGCATTCCCATCAGCAATGAGTGTGAGTCCCTATTGCTCAACATCCTCTCACTAGCATTTAGTGTTGTCAGTGTTCTGGATTTGGGCCATTTTAATAGATGTGTACTGGTATCTTGTTTTAATTTGCATTTCCCTGATGACGTATGATATGGAGCATCTTTTCATATGCTTATTTGTCATCTGTAAAACTTCTTTGGCAAGAATGTCTATAAAGGTCTTTGTTCTATTTTTCAATTGGTTTTTTTTTGTATTGTACACAAATTTAATATAGCTTTCTGCCTTCATAAATAATTCCCCTGACTTGTTTCTTATATAAACTTACCCCTCCTTTTAAAATAAATTGCTAGGTTTTGCTAATACTTTGTTTTGTATTTCTTGCATCTATGCTTCTGAATGAGGTTTGGCCTCTAACTTTCTTTTCTTGTAAAGTTTTTCTCATTTTATTTTTATCTATTTGTATATTTTGCTTTTTAAAATTAAATTTATTGGGGTGACATTTTGTTAAATTTTAATAATAAAGTTATTATGGCCTCATAAAATGAGTTGGATAATGTTCATTCTTTGTGTATTCTTTGGTAATAGTTTCCTGTGAGGTCAAGTTCTCTTGTAGGGCTATGACATATATATATTTTTTAAGTACAGATTTTTAATTAAGGACTTATTTTCAAATTGTTATAAACTATTCAGATGTATTACTTCTGTATTGTTTTTGAAAGATTTATTTTTCTAGGAATTTATCTAATTTATCTCTTTTTCTTGACTAACATCTCTAAGGTTGATAAGATTTATTAGCTTTTTTAAGCACACAGCGTTGACTTTGTTAATATTCTCTATTGTATGTATCATTTCTAGTTCATTAATTTCTTCTCTTTATGTCTTTCAGCTATAATTTATGAGGTTTTTATACTTTCCTGAGATGGATGTTTATGTCATTGATGTTCAATCTTTTCTAATACATGCTTTGAAGTTATGTTTGTCTCTAGTTGTGTTCCATGAGTTTTGATATGTCATTTTAAATACAATTTAAATAACTTCCAATTTGCACTTGATTTCTTTGATGAAAGATTAATTAAACATAGTATTTCTGAAGTTGCAAACACATGAGGATTCTTTATTCTTTGTGCTATTGATTTCCATGTGGAAAGAAATGTTTATGGAAATAGTATTAGATGATATTATCTTCCTCTCATGAAGACCTAAGTTTGCTTCTGCTAGGTAGATGGAGATAGGCATTCGAGATAAACTTTAAAGATCGGTGTGACTCAGAGCTGAGCTGGAGTCTCTGTGAGTGCCTGTTGATTTCTAGAAACTCCTATATCTTGGGTGTAGCTCCTCAGGTTCCTAGAACGAAGCCAGAAGTATTCACCAGTCTTCGTTTTTGGCAGCTAGGTCTTTCTGTTTAGCTTTTTAACACCATTTAGCTTCCACTAGTCAGTTATCCCCTGGAAAACCCACAGGAGAATGGCAGCCTTAAGCAACCTGAAACCTCCAGTTATCCTGGAATTTTAGCATCATAATCCTCACTATCCTGTGAGTTCTAGAGTGCCCTTAAGAAGATGTGTTTTACATTTTACCTTGCTTTTCTAATTGTCCCCATCGGAAAGTTCTGTCTGTGTTTCTTAGTCTCTAATTATTGAAACTACAAGTGTTACTTAGTTCTATTTCATATCTGTGTATTTTGATAGTAACTTGGTCTTGTCTTATACTTAAGAACTCTCTTTTATTTCTTTAAATATATTAAACATATTTTGTGTTCTGTATTTGAAAAAATTCCAATATCTGAAGTTTCGTGGATTCAATTCTATAGTTCTTTTTTTTTTTTCCCAGCTGTTGAATTTTTACTATTATGTCTTCTGACCTAATGAGTTTAGGGATTTTTTATTGTGTGCTCATTTGCCTAAGAACTTTATCTTGAATTCTTTGAGCGCTCTTCTGAAAATCTGTGAATACAGAAAGGGTTTTCTTTTGCTGCTGATGGACCCATGGGAGCATAACAAACCAGCAACCACTTTAAACTAAAATTTTAGTTTAGATTGACCTGGTCCACACAGATCATTAGCATTTTGGCCCCAAATTTGCCTGATCATGGGCTTGTGATTAGGAATTGTAAGGGGAACCTTTTGCCCAACTCTTTCTACTGCCAAAGCCAAGAAAGTGAGGTATACCTATGTCTCCCTCAAGGGTGAAACTCTTTGGTGGTGAGGGTTGGCAAGGCAGTTTCTAGCTTTAATTAGAATCCCAAATAGACCTCGTACCCTTTCCTGTTTTCCTGAGGCCTTTTAAATCCCAGGCTCTAGATCTCCTGAGCTTAATAATTGATTTGTACTTCCTTTTAAAAAAATTTAGATATAATAAACATATAACATGTATATGTTTTAGATGTACAACAGGTTGGTTTGGTACATTTATATATTGCAAAATGATTGCTACAGTAGTATTAGCTAACGTTATATATTTTTATCATGTTTATCATGTTACATATTCTTGTTTGTGCTGAGAACAGTTAAGATTTAGTTTCTTAGGAAATTCGAAGTTTATAATACACTTTTGTTGACTATAATCACTGTGTTATGCATTAGATTCCAGGACTTATTTATCTACTAGTTATCAGTTTGTATCCTTAACATCTCCGCAGTTTTCCCATCCTTTACCCCCAGCTCTTCGTAATCATCATTCTCCTCTCTGTTTACAAGTTCAGATTTTGATTGTACATAGAAGCAACATTGTATAGTATTTGTCCTTCTCCATCTGACTTGTTTCACTTAATGCCTTCAAGATCTATCGATGTTATCACAGATTTGTGCCTGCCTTTGACTCTTAAGTATTTCTTCATTCCCCACAAACTCAGCTATGAGTTAAGAAAGGTGTAAAAATATGTCATCTAGAATTTCAAGTTTTAGGGCTGTTCCAGGAGTAGTTTCTATAAAACTCTAGTCAGCCGTGTCACTGATACCGAAGTCTCCCGTTGTCATTCTAAACTTTGTGATTCTAAAGTGACTTTATTAATGGTTATTATGGTTGCATTTGTTACATACCACCCCTTCTCTATTTGCATTTGCCTAGATTTATATGAGTCTGAAAAGAGGGGGAATTCAGCCATTAATCTGGATGTTCGATATATTGCAGCTGGTCAAATGCTGAGATAATTGATTAGATTCTTCATTACTAAAATGTGTGATGTTGTTTAGATATATCAACAATTTCCATGTCCTGATTTTCAGCTATTGTATTAGGCATAAGAACAATTCATCTTTTTTGGTTTTGGCACATCTTGTCATTTCACCGATATTCTATGTTTTGTTTGAAAATACAAACCATCTTTAAAAGATAGGAGGCATCATTTTAGAAATAGAGGTTACTACTATAAGAATATAGTTAAGCTCTGGTGGCATGTAATTGTAATTATAATCATTCCTTTCTTGCCATATTCTCTTGAGAATGGGATTACATAGCAGAGGATATTAATATTAATAGTTACACTGATACATTACTAAAACTTTTATCTTAGAACATTAGGAAAACTTAGAATCCAAAAAGTAATTTAGGATTGTTAGGGAGTTTACTAACTGGGTGATTTGTGTTATAGTTTATTAATTCCATTTTATCTATAAGGATTCTCACTAGTAATCAGATGACTTAACTGACATATTAAGAAGTGTAATAAACTAGGAGAAAATAGAAGCAAACACATTAATTCTTAAGGATAAACCAAGTTTCTTCCGAGAATTTCATTCAGTTTTAAATAATGAGATGTACCAAGTTTATAGTGTGTGTGGGGGGGGGGGCGGGGCATTGCATTTATTGTTCCATTGGTCTAAAAGTTGATATAGAATTGAAACATATGTAGTAACATCCATCTGAGGTCAACAAAGCACAATGAGCACTAGAATAAATTTCTAAGCTCTCACTGGTTTTCACATATATCATCCTTCTTATATGAAAATGGCAGACAATAGTAATTCACCTTAAGAAGGAGGAGAGAATTTGGGGATTGATCAGGAAAGAAGATAAATTTGGTCTATCTGCCAGTTGAACTAGCCTAATACTTCATCTGATGACAATAAGAGAAGCAATAATTAAACAAGCATATGTTACTGTAGCGTTTTATTATTTACAAAGGGGTTTGTATTTACCTTATCTTATTGTGATCCTCCCAGGAGCTCCTTGAAGTTGACAAGAATTATGAATTTCTCCTTTTACAAATTAGGAAACCAAGCCTTAGAGAGACTGAATGACACAGCTGAGGCTGAACTCCAACTTTCCTGATTCTCAGTGGAGTACCCTGTCCCTACACCAGTGTAGTTATTTGGCAAGCGTCTTACTATTGCTGGAGGAGAATTTAAACAAAACAGAGGGAGGATCTTGGTCACATGCCCTTGACATGTTCCGTGGCACAATTTCCTGACATTCTCATGTTATGACTTTCCTGGGGATTCTCAAAATGTATCAAAACCTTTTACCAGGAAGTATTTGGTGAGCGCAATGAGTGGAGGGGCTGGAAAAGTGAGAGGAAGTAATGCTTTGGGAGTTTTTTCTTTTAGCTTTGGTTTGTTTATTTCTATTGTTATGAATCAAGTTAATCTTGTTTTCTTGTTTCTGAATGATGTGAAGCTCCCTGGAATATTTCTCCCATTTCTTGTCTCCTTTTGTTATTTTGCTCTTGGTCAACAGTGGATGGAGGTGGTTAATATACTGGAAGTAGTCATTTCACTCCTTCTTAGTGGCTGCTTAGACCTGGAGCTCCGTGAAGTGACAAATAGCATTTTTTGAAGGAACCTGAGCAAAGTAACATGAGTGTTTGACAGCTTATCTTTCACTTCTGGGAATACCTAAGCACTTCCATGAGTCATTTTTTAAGCTCCAGGTTGCAGGTCTATGTCCAAGAGGAGGTTAGCTTCCTGAAACATTCATTTAGGAATTGTCTATTAGAGAGATACAGAGTGGCAGCAGAAGACAGCGCCATGAGATCAAACTGTTGCTTTGGCATGTTTGAACCAAAAGTTTTTTGTTCTCTTTAAATTTTAGTCTTTTTTTTTTTTTTAAATAATGGGTGCTTCTGTTTTTCAGCTACTGTATCCAACCTATCACAAGCCCCTAGAGTCCATATTTTCAATAATGTATCTCCATTCCTCTGTCTGTGATCCCACTGCCATTGCCCTGGTTCGAGCTCATGTAGTTCTCAAGTATATCAGTCTATCAACTTGCTAACTGGGCTCTCTGCCTCCATCTTGGCCACCCTTCAACCTACCTTTTATAGTGCTGTCTAAGTAGAACTGTTATAAAATGAAGTTCTAATTATGGTACTCCTGATGTGGAGTCTTTCACTGTCTCCTTATACTTTTCAGAAGTTTAGCATGGAACCTCTCCTGCAGCTTCATGTTTCACTTAGGTATTCTTTGTCCAGCCAGACAGAATCACTTGCAGTTGTCTGTCCGAAGGTGCCATGATATTTGCTGCCTTTGACATTTGTATATTTGCTGTTGCATGTACCTGATGTTGCTATTCACCTAACAGGCTATTCTACATCCTCTTAACTCAGAGGAAGCGTGCTTTTCTCTAGGTAGCTTTCTCTGCTTCTTCCTTCCCGTAGGCTGGCTTAGGTGCCCCATGTCCATTTACCTTCCGTCTTCCCTTATCCCACAGCATATGTCAAATGGTACTTCAATCATCTGTGAACTTGTCTGTCTTTCCCTCTCAATTGTAGATTCTTGAAGGAAAAAAACTGTGTCTTGTTTGAGTTTGTATCTCCAGGAACTCTAATAGTTTTTTTTTTTTTTTCACATAACAGGCACTTAAAACATGCAAGAATTAGCAAAAAAAAAAAAAAAAAAAAAAAAAAAAAGACCCAGAGGATATTCCTGACAAATTACCTTAATTGCCCCTTGTCAGTGGTTATCCTACTACACACCCAGGTGCCAAATTGATATTCTAGAACTTTTAGATGGTCAAGGATGATGTGGCCTTGTGGGCCTGACTGCTGAATCAGCTCCTGTCCTGTTACACAGAGTGGCTGTCCACATATGTTTCGGGGGCAAGCAGGTTCCCGCTCCCTCCTGCTAGCTCTAAATGCCTGGAACAGTGCCATGAATGTAATATTTCTCCAGGAGAGTTGTCCCATAAAGATTTTGTCTTCAAATGTCAAATAACAGAAGTGTAAGTGGTCATAAAGGTGTTCACATCTATCTTTTAGAAAATTTAACTGGAGGCTCCTTTGTAAAAGTGATATTTCCTTAAGGCCTCACAGCTAACAGTGACATCTGGGCTAGAACCTCCCAAACTTGGCCTTCTATTTGGATGCTTCCTGTGATGACATTGTGCTGTCAGTTAATGCAGTCATTCTCAGGTCTGTGTGTGTGAGGATGGCCTAGTGTGTTTATGGCAATGTAAGTTCCTGGGCCCTACCCTCATTCTGAGTCAGTCGACTTATGCAGATTTGTTAATCTCCATTTTATGCCATCCCCTGGGGAGTTTTTATGCAGTTTAGAGATGAAAAGCTAAGCTCACTAATGATATTCCCTCCCAGGATTAGTTCCCTTCTCAGAGAGCTGTGTATCTGTTGTGTAACCTAGGTCTGTATTAGGCTTATATCAGATGGAACTATTTGAAGAGGAGTAAGGATATAACATGTTGCCTTGTGCTTTTTATGTAATGTTATTTATTTATTTATTTATTTTTAAAGAACAAAATTAATCTCTTGAACTTTACCATCTACTTAGAAACAGTAACCGCTATACCTAGGTGTTAAAGCAGAATAACAAATAGTGTACTTAAGGCTCACTCAGTTCTCCATACACCACAGGGTACCGCTCTCAAGTGCGGTTCTGAGACTTCCTGCAAGGCCACTCACAATTAGTCATGTCCCAGGGAACAGACGTCATCGCTTTCCAAGCCTCTGTGGTTTGGGCTGTTTTTAGCTTACCTCTGGGTTTTCTGGTATCTATAAATGCATCACAAAGGGAGTGGTATGTTACCACCCACCACATGATTTTTAACCTTCGCAATTTCTCAATATTGTCAAAAATGGTTCCTCTTTCCTTTGATTAGAGGATTTTTTTTTAAAAGGAGACTGGAATTTTTCTTCTAAATATATAAAACGTTCAAGTTAAGTGGAAAAGTCTTTTAAAAGTATTGTTTTTAGACTAGGGAGCTCTTTGGAGCTTCCCTGACTGGGGACACTGAGCATGCTCAGTCTCTAGTAAATATTTGTGGAGTGTAGTTTTCCTTACAGGGTCTGGTGATCATTAGGTTCATGACACCAAATAACGAATGAATTTATCATTCCAAGCTAAGGAGGATCTTATGAAATCTGATCCAAAATTTTACAAGTGAATAAATGAAGGCCGAGCATGAGATGGTAGAATAAGAGGGTATTGGGTACATAGGAATAGAGAGGACTCCAAATAGGAAGAAAGGAGGAGGGGTTATGTTTTAAAAGATGTTCGTGATTCTCTGATTAACCAACCTCACAGGCTTGCTTTCGTCAGTACTGCTGGCCCATAAGATAAAACACATCACTCAACAGGTTGGTTCTGAGATCCTCCAGGGTTTTAATCCAAGTGATCTTTTGATGGCTCTCTGAGCAATTAAATTTGATCTCTTTTTCACTTCATAAAAATGTGATGCAGGAAAGGGGAGGGCCCTTGATTTAGAAGGACAGCAACTCTGGCACATTTAAAACTCACTTCATTTTTTTTTTTGAAGGGTAGAGGTTGGGGTTTCAAGTAATAGTGGAATCATTTCTTGATAGAGAAAGGAAGCTTGTTTTAATTTATCCTGGGTGTTCAATTCAAATACATACACACACACACACACACACACACATATATATATATATATATATATATATATATATATATATATATATATATATACATGCTAAGCCCCGTGTCTCCAACCCGAGACTTAATTTTAGTTTCAGCTCTCCCATGAAACAGAATCTTAAACCATTCAATGAGGGATCACTTGATCAGCACTAGTTAGGTAATTTGCCTGATAGACCCCTGTCATCCCCTAAAGGAAAGTAACCTTGCAATAACCAACCCACTTTTTTGCCTAATATAACTTTCTGTTCTTGCTCCCTTCTGTCTATAAGTCTTTCATTTTTTACAGCTTCTCAGAGCTCCTTTCTGTCTGCTAGATTGGATGCTGCCTGGTTCCTGAATCATTGAATAAACCAAACCCAATAAGATCTTTAAAATTTGCTTAGTTGAATTTTGTTTTTAATAATATGTGTATTATATTATATATTATATGTATGTTGCATTTATGTACATATGTGTTAGAATATATATATCCTAACAATGTCTGTCCCTGAACTTGTGGATTTTGCCTGATTTTTTTGCCATTAGTGTTTCTTGTCATTTCAGCTGAGAACTTCCCACTCTAGATTTCAATCCAGTGTAAACTAGACTTTTTCACCCCTCAGTGACTGCAGGCAAGGACTGAGGGAAGGTGGACTGGACACCAACGGAGACTTAGATGAGGAGCTCTTATTAAGTATGCCAAAAGGATAATTTTGATATTCCAGCTTAATTATAAAATTTTCTCTCTTTATCAGAAGAACAGGAATTTCAATGACATTTTATAAACTTTACCTTTAAAGGTGATAGCAAAAAAAAAAAAATGCTTCGATGTTTACTAAATGTACACCATCCTTATGCTTTTTCATTTTTTCCCTCGCCTTCTTTATTTAAAATTAATTCCTTTTTTTTCTTTAACTTCTATTAGCATTTATTTGATGCTAAATGTACTCCCAGGCCATAAGTTTTTGTTTCTTCTGGCAAATCTTTTTCTTCTGTGCAACCGCCTCTTCTGGTTTAGGAACAATCTGCTCCTTTTCAGCGAGGATCGTCTCACTGTGGCACGGAGAGCCCTTGTCGAGGTTCATCTGCCCACGAGCTCTGTAAGTTCTGTGCCGCATCTGTGGAGCTTTGTTCACCTGGATGTGCTCAATAACCAGAGAGTGCACATCTAAAACTTTAAGTTCAGCCTTACTCTCTGCATTTTTAAGCATGGGCAGCAAAAACTCAGTACTCTTTTTAGGCTACCGACCCTTATCCATAACGGAAACACAGGGATGGGTCTAGGAATGAAAAACAGCTTCAGGACTGTGGCTCTCCATCCATCACTCTTCAGCTTTTTTTCTGTTTCTATAATAATCTTGGCCTCGTTCTTGTGGCGCCCTCACGTGGCAGAGGACACGGCCGCTGGGAGTTCTAGAATATTAACCATCAAGGGGAAAGAAAGAGTATTTTTCTCACTGTCTGCATACAGAATTCTAGATAATAATTCCAACTGGTCTAACTTGGCCAACTCCCCCAACTAGGACCTAAACTCCAAGAGAGCAAGGCATTTTTCACTTTTGCTCCCTGCCGAATTCCAAGATCATAGAAGAATGTGTGGGATAAAGCAGGTGCTCAATAAATAATTATTGGAGGGATGAATGAATCACCGCGACCAGGAGCAGGAACCTGACTGGAAAGTGCTCTGTAATCAGGTGGAATGGAGCAGGTGGTGTTAACCCACGCCTTCCACCCAAAATAAATAAACCAAGAGAGGAAGGGATGCTGGGCAGCTAAAATATTAGGTGTCCATCTTAGAGTCTAAACTCTTTTTTTTTTTCTTTCCATCAGAAGGAGTGATTTTTCATTTTAATCTTAAAAATTCCCTTCATGAGAGCATAGTTTGGTTGAAAGGGAATAAATATTTAGGTTGAAGTAAATTGTGAGTCTCTTCCAGATATGAGCATGGTGGACGAAATAGCATTTTTCTAGTTACCTAGTTTTTGTAGAAACAAAAGCATTAAATGTATAAAAGGACTGAAGAAAGGATACATAGGCGCACTTAGATCGTTTTACAAGTTGGTTAACAATATCACAACTGATTTTTAAAAATTCAAATATAAGAAGGAGTTATATGCAGTACATTTTCATAGATTAAAAGAATGAAATGTCCTTCACGAGCAGCTCAACACAAACTAAAAATCTTTAAAGTTGTTCATATTTTTTGACCAGCAAAATAAGGAATTTTTTCAGAAACCTCTACTAGGTAAATAATAAGAAATGTGCAAAAAATTATATAAAGTCAAAATTACAGTTACTTATAATAGAAAAACCCACAATGGTTAAAAACTAGGAATTAACCTGTGGTATGTTCATATATAATATATGACAAAAGTCATGTTTTGGGATACAACACAGGAAATTATTCACAGTATACTGTTAATTGAAAAAAACATGATTATAGATCATGATGTAGAACATGATTATGATTTTATAAAAAAATCCATCATTTTAACAGTGGGGTTCTTTTGACGTAAAGGATTAAAGTATTACTGGTGATTTTATTTTCTTCATTGTGCTTTTTTTGTGAATTTAAAATTTTTACAGTGAAAATGAATTTCTTTGACAACAACATTAAACATAAAAAAGACCTTAACATTTTTCGTTTGTAATTTCTCCAATCTTCTTTGTATATAGAGCTTAAACAGCTAACCAGCCTTATGAAGTTATATTTCACATTCTGAGATGTTTATAGAGACATTTAAAAATGCATGTATCCTATGGATCTCTTATCTTTTTGGCTGGAGGAATTTGGTCCTGCAGGTTTTGTTTCTGCAATAATTGCACATTTCTTCACTTTTTAAGTGATCTGCACTGCAAGTCCCTGCATGAAAAAAGTGTCTAGGAGTTATTGCAGGGGCCATCTCTGGATGTGAAACTTTAAAGGTAACAACTGTTGATTTGCTTTCTCTTATAAAATCTACGACCAATAGCATGCTAGCCGGCACTGTGCACAGCTCACCAATAGGATCTTTGGACAGAATTAGAACGATGTGGGAGGAATATAAGTGGTGATTTCAGGGGGACATTAATTAAAGGAATAGCAGAACAATGGTATGCAGGTGGGAAATGAGGAACATTTCTTGTTTTCATGCAGACTTAAGGAATGAAGAGAAAATAGAAGCAGAAGCAAATCCACTATATTACCTAGAAAAATGTGTTCCTAAATCTGTCATCAATGCACAGGATTGATTCCACAGGATGAAAAATATTTTCTTGTTTAATTTAATCCAGAAAAGCACTTGGTATTGCTTTTGATTCATTTTTCATTTTTTAATGTTTATTTCTTAAAGACTCCAAAACTTTTATTTCAATCAGTGTATATTATTGATGTTAATGGTTCCACATCTATTTAACAGAAAGTTGACAGAAAAATATGTTGTTTACCTTGCAGAGGAATCAAGCAGTCAGAAAAAAATAGTCTGTGAAGAAGTACTAGTTACTCAAGAATGGTTGTAGATTTGAACAAGTGAAAATTGCAGCAAAAATTTTTGTGAAGATTTCAATCATCTTAATTTTGTGAGGGCTTACCATAGTTTCAGCAAGAAAGCCCAAACTCAAAAGAAGATAGATTATTTAAAATAGCTTTCCTGTAGGTAACTTCCTTAAAAAAACAACAATATGGAAAGACTGTTTTGCTCAAAATAGTTAGAAAGTTGGAAAAATCTATATGTCTAGTAATGGGTCAATGGTTATATGATACTTTATTATACAGTCATTTGCTGTAATGTATGCAAATATCAAAGTGATGGTTATAAACACTGTGCAGTAGCATATAAATATTTATGCCCTAAAGTTAAAAATCAGAATATTAAATTTATATATGTATACATACACACACATGTAGAGAGATAGATATACACTCAGGTACATCTATATATAGCACATGAGGGAAGATTATTGGAAAGAAATAGTTCAGTATATACTCCATTTCATTATTTTTTCCTCATGTGTGCTTATAATATCAATTAGAATTCTTTTCAAAATTTCCATGCTATGGTTATATAAAAATAACTTTTAAGAAATCACTTATACTTATCCCTAAAACAAAAAAATTACTCTGAGTCAACTCCCTCTAAGAAACCTTCTGAAGTTAAGCTGACCTTATGTTGATTTTCTTATTTTGTAAAATATAACATAAAATATAAAGTTTGTTATATTTTTGCATTGGCATGGAACATATTGTTTCCTAAGAAATCTAAATTTCTTTTAATGCACAGACATTTCTTCTACGTGGGATTAGATGAGGTAATGCCTTTGGAAGTTATTTTTAAAATAAAAACATTGTCAAAATAAAAGTTAATATTACCATTTACATCTCTATTTTTCATGGCATAGACTTGGGAATACAATAAACACATGTTTAACAAGTGTTTATTAAATGGATGAGTGAACTCACAGAGACTAATGGCACCTGAGTTGAATGACACTTTTTCATGACTATGTAAGGATGAGGTAACTTTGAGAGTCACATTACAAAGTGATCTATAGGGGATAGAAGAATATCCTCCAATCCAAATTTATGTCTGGTTTTAACTGAGTTCAGAGGACTATCAAGGGAGGCTTGTATTGAAACAAGGACTCAGAAGGTAGTCAGAGGGCAGTGTGGAAGGGTGAGAGGTTAGATCTGCTCACCTAGTTAGGAGGGAAAGGACAGTGTGGGCTCTTGGGAATCTCAATATTAATTATTTTTATTTAGCAATACCTGGAAGAGCAAAGACCTTCTCCACAGGCTATGTCCACAAGGAAAGGCCAGAGTTGTCCATCATCGGAGGCCTCTCCCTGCTCACCAGCAAAGGTTGCAACCAAGATGGATCTCGGAGTCCTCAGTAAGATAAGAAAGGGTAGAGTTGAGGTAACTATCTGAATAAGTTGGATTTTAACTTTTGTTTGCTCATTTGTTTGTTTAAGGTAAAGAATCTTCCTGTCTTGATAGGATTCACTGGACTATTTGAAAACTGTTGGGTCAGCCTACGTTGAAGCTGGCCTATTTGAAAAACTTAGTTTAATGAGTAAAAGGATACTTCACCTTAAGCAACAAAACTAGAGTTTACAAAATTTAAACATTTATTATAGAAATGACCCTTCTTCCATAGGCGGAGGCCACATTTCCCCTTAGTAACCAAATTTGACTTCCTGTAGAAATTTCAGTTTATCCCAAGTTTCCTTGCCTAAGTCTTTCTGGGACTCCCTGGGAAATTCTCACATTACAGAGATCGGTTACAGTGGTTGTTGCCACCTCAGCCACATACCTGTGGCTCTGTCCTCTGTCACTTCATTTCCTGCTGACTCACCCTCAGCCTGCCTCTTTCCCAGCTCTCTTCATCTTGCAGCTGGATGTCCCTTGACTGTTTTTTGCCCAGATAGGCACAGTCACTTCTTTTAATCGCTCATAATTGCCTGCTAGATGGTCCAAGGCATTATGAAGCTTTGGAGGTTTCAAAAGGGAACAATAGCAGAAAAAGTGCAAAAAAGATTCCAAATATGGCAGCTTTCAAAGCCCCTCCATGAGGTCATCTATAAAGTGTTTCTCTTTCCCCAACTTCCCTTTCAGTGTGGCCCTCGGCCTGCTGTGTAACCACCTACAGTGCAGAGCCTTCTTGCACATCTTTCTTACCTGGTGTCTAGGCCCCCAAACCCCAAATGAGTTCAAACACCTACTTTTCTCTACACCTCTTCCAGAATGACTGGGAATATTCATTTTCTGAAGGAAAAAGGCCACCCGCAGGAATTAGGTTTTTCTCTGAAGGCTCTAGAATTAATCAGAACTCTGAAATTTAACAATATACATTTTCCTAATTCTGGGTGTTCAATTGTCCATGACACCAATTGTGAAATAAAGATCCCAAGCCTTGGATTGGCCACACAAGTTCCAGCCTGTTTCTTTTTACATTCTCTTGCTCCGTAAGGTGGAGACAGCATTGGGACTACACATAGACCTCCCTCTGCTGATGCCACATCTTCTATCCCATCTCTGCAACTCCTAGACACAAATTCTGACAGAGACACACATCACTCTGCCACATGTACTCATATTTATGAGTAGGACATTGTAAATTCACACTTAGGGAAGAAACATTTCTCTATTGACTATATAAACTATAGAAACATAGATCTGTTAAAAGATCTGCCCAATTTCCATTTCTAAACAGAACCCTTGGCTTCCATGGAACAGATTGCATCTGTGTTTGCATTTAGGTCTTCCCCAGGATGTGCGTGGGTATTGTATAACCATAGGACCCACTCAAGTGGCTTTTCACAGAACTAAAGAATAGTCATCCTTCAGGCAAATCCAAGCCATCACCGTTGAAGCTAGTGTCTGCTTACAAATTTTCCAGCTTGAAAATAAAACTTACTAAAGAAATTATGAAGAAAAACTAGCCCTACCAGATATTAAAATGCATAATAAAGTTAGAGTAATTAAATCAGTTTATAATCAAGGTAGAAATAGAAAAATCAATGAAACGGATTACAGAGTCTAGAAATAGACTTGCATATGTTTTGGAATTTGACATTCAGGTTGGTATTTGAAATAAGTAAGGCAAATTAGATAAGGTAATGAATTATGTTTGGACAACTGGAAATTTGGGAACAATATATAGCTAGATCCTTGCCTCATGTCTTACACCAAAATAAATTCCAAATGCTTAAAACGTTTGTACTTAAAGGATTAAGTAATAAAATGCTAGAAGAAATTATCAATAATTTAAAAAATAATTCTGTAGGGGGGAAGCTCTTGGGTTAAACCCAGAAGTTATAAAGCATAAGGTTAATAAAACGGGTTATGTTTTTGAAAATGTAATAACTTCAGTATTATAATAGTACTGTAAACAAAGTAAAAAAATCCAAAAAACAAAGTAGAAAAAATGTATATGTGATAATCATACAGTAATTTCATGCATATGTATATATTCTTTCAAATCAAGAAGAGTAAATGAACAATACAAAAGATGAGTACAGCATATGAATAAGTACTTCACAGAGAAAATGCGCTTTCTTGTGTGTATCTGTGTGTGGACAAATAGGGAGCACTTAGGATTTATGAGTGGGTATGTTAACAATTTTATTTATAATTGAAGAACTGTAAATTAAAACAATAAAAAACCATTTTCATCTGTTGGTGAATACTGGGTATTGGCAAGGATGTGGAAAAGCAAAGACTTTACTTTCAATTATTGTTGAGTGCAATCTGACTTCATCTATCAAAATGAACAATGTGTATACTTTTTAAGATATGCTTGCACAGATATACAAAGATATATGTACAAATAATTTAACTGCAGCATGGCTTGTAATAGACAACTAAAAGTCACGTATGGTCACTTATTAGAGGACTTATGAATCATGGTCTGCCCAAACAATATTCAGTTCTTAAAAGGAATGAGTTAGATCTGAGTGTACCGATATGAAAAAATGTCCAAATACATTAAGTTAAAAAAAGCTAGCAATGGAACAGTATGCTTTGTGTGATTTCCATTTGAATATTTTAAAAAGTATTATATATAGATTCAGTTACATATGTATAAATCATTTCTTGAAGGATATAAAGTAAATTGGAAAGTGTAGTTACCTGTGGTGGGGTCAGGTGATAGTGACCTTTTATCATGTACCATTCTGCATAATTGAAGATTTTATTCTAAATATATAATACTTTTACAATATATAACAAACTTAATCTTTGGAACCAGTCTCGCAGGAAGTCTAGGTATTTGTGTTTGCCTGGAGGTTGAGGAAGCCAGATGGGTTAAGGAACACATGTGATCACTCCAGAAAGAAGGACTTACCTCATGTCCCTTTAAGGAATATGGTATTACCAAGTACATTTTGTCAGCCCTGAGGTGAAATGGGAAAGTCTCTAAGGAACACAGTTCCCATCTTCCCTCTTTCCTCTTCTCTCCCACTCTCCCTCACCAGAGCTCTCCCATGCTGTGGTACAGGGCAGAAGGTGGTCCCTGGCACAGCTTTCCTGGCCCTATGGGGAGCCAGCTCCATCCTGGGTTTGGAACTAGCCTGTCCTTGTACCCCAGGTCTCACTTTCCTCTTGGAAAAAAAAAAAAGATAGTATAAGAGAGTAGCCATTATAACTGAGAAGACTGCTAAAACTTTCTCTGCAAGGCTCCAACATTAAGGTCCCGGAACAGTCAGAAGCATCCCATACCTGATTTCTATAAATGTGCTTGTGCATTAGAAAACATTAGAGTCACTTAATGGCAAGAGTTGGAGAATTGTTCAAAGAGAGTTAGGGAAACGAAAAATCTTTGACATAGCCTGCATCTGTTATCTCTATGGAAAGAAAATACTAAAGGGGCTCTGGAATTTGACAGTTTTTGAATATTTTTGTCTTTCTTCTTTCTTCTTTCTTCTCTGGGAAGCCAGACATAATCCTTTTAGCTGTTTTCATAACTGCCTAAAGAGGTGTCTGCTAAATATTCTTTCAGCTTTATTTTTCTCTTTTACACCCAAAGCAGCATTTAGGCTCCAGGCAATGCCGTGGAAATGATAGGATACTCATGAAAGGATAGAGGCTAAGGACCTGGAAAATTCCATTTTTTTTTTGGAAAGTTTCATTTTTGATAAGATACATCCTTAAGGAAGAGCAAGAAGGGAGTTTAGTTTGATTCTGAGCTCCACGGGGCATAGAAGGTAGCTGCCTCTTGCCTGCACATTTTCTCAGTCTAGGTCTTTGCTCTTGAGAATTCACTTTCCATAGTTGCAGAACTTATTTGAGGTGCACAGCTTCAAGTGGGTGGGAAAATGCTAGGTTGCGTAAGCCAGATGCTGCGTTGGGGGTGTGTATGTATGTGGGCTACGGACAAGAAAAACTGGGACCAATTATATTTCTTCTTTGGGCCACAAAAGGAGGCTCCCTGGTTCAGATGGCTTGTCTGGGAAGGAGGCGACTTAGTCTCTCAGTGATGTACCTACATGGTCACACTGTTGTGTGTGTGCATGGGAAACAGAAACAGATAGTGGAAAGAATAAGAGGTAGAGATACTATGAGAAAGAGAGATCTGAGCTTCATGTGAACTAATTCAGACAAATTTTTGCCATACATTCATTAGGTAAAAGCTTATATTTTATGCAACCTCTACATTAATCAGAGTATAAGCTATCTTCTGATAAAATTGTTTATATTTGTTTTAGAAATCAAGGAATATTCTCTAAATCACCTCATCGGTATAATATTATTGGTGATAAAGTGTTAGAGACAAAGGATTCAGAACATCTGCCTCCCACCTAGACTCCCTCCTGCTCTCTCTGGGAAGGTGTACCCATTTGAAACACACAAAGTAAATTGATGAAGATACATGTTTGACAGTTGGGCTTGAGATCCAAGCCCATAGAACTCTGGTAAAGTTAACTGGACTATATGAGCATAGTTTTTTTTTTCCCCTCCAGCTAATTATACCAAATTCATCGTATTGGCCAGCTGCAGGGGAATGGAACTATAGCAAGAGGGAGAAGGACAGAGAGACTGTAAGAAAAAATGCAATTGTTTCCAGCCCAAAGCCTAGGATGACCTAGGCTGCAACTGGAGCTGTGATCTCAGGCTTGGTTGTTGACAGAGAAGAGAGAGTGGAGCCGTGCAGAAAACAAGCCTGGAACAACTTTCCACCACAGCTGTGTGGATGAGAGCAAGAAAGAAGAGCCACTTCCAAGTACATTCCACTCCCCAGTATGCATTCCACTGCATGATGACCGCGCTCAGAATTGAAAGTGCCCTCATGAACGGCCTGGAGTCTGACAATCAGACCACCCTGAGTAGGCACCCCTGCTTCCGGTGGTGTTTGCAATGGAAAAGGGAAGAGGTGAAGAGGCCTGTGTTGTGTGTCTAGGGTGGGGGAAGTAGAAGAAGGAGACTCTAAAGCTTGAGACTTCTGGAGGACTTTGAAATCACCTAGTCCAATCCACACATTTTAGAGATGAGGAAATTTGTTTAAATGAAGTGAATTCTACCAGCAGGACCAGGATCAGAGCCAACATCTCTGGCCTGGAAACTCTTCCAGTTGCCCTAAACCACTTGCATATGTGAAAGCTGCTGAAGTAACTGCAAATCTCAGGATAGGGAAGAGCTCTGTTGGGAAACCATATGCTGCACAAGTCCACCACCTACTTAGGAACACAGATTAGGGACCCGTCATAAAAATAAATATCCCACCACTTGATAGACGATCCCATAGTTAAATAATCATAACTTTGCTTTTATGATGTGAATTTATATGTTTATAAGGATTCCCCCCACCCCCAAACATGTCATACAGTTTGGGGCATTACAGAGAAGACTTGTCATTAAATTAGAGTTACTGATGGATATATATTTTTTAAATTTTGGCTTCGAGGCCATCCCCGTTGAAATATGTAAGGAACCAACTACTTTATGAAATGTGGTGGTTTTAAAAGCTTACTACTTCTTTTTCACAAACCGCTGTCCTCATTTAGCAGACCTTTGGAGATGGATAAGGCAGAATTTTCCCAACATAATGACTATGCTTCAGAATAATTTCATAAAAATAGAACTAGTGCAGCCCAATTATTTCTACTCTTGTCTGAAAAGCAAGTGAAGGGTCTGAAGCATGCCTTCAGGAGCCAGTCCTGGGAGTGGAACTGGCATTGCTATGATTCTCTTTATATTTCTGATTATGAAAACCTATTTATGAAAATACCCGGGAAAGGTTTTAGAGGAAAAGCCATGAGCTAGGAGAAGTTGGTGAATGACTAAAGAAAGCTTACTTCATGTAACCAGTTGATCTGAAATTGGACCATGATACAAACAACAAAATTATAAACAAAGACTCCAGAATTTCAGAATTTGCTTAGAAACTTGTTGATCTCTAGAGAAATCAAGATCTAATTTATTTTTCATTTGACAGAGAATTTAGAATGCATCTTCACTTGGTTTAGAGAGGCTATAAAGTTGTCCTTCTCTGTGATAAAACCTGTTGTATATTAGTCAGAAAATTAGATCCTATGCCCCTACTTGCTCCAATTATGAGCGTCAAGATTTTTCATCGCTTAAGTCAACTTTAGGGAATATGCAATGGTAGTGAGAAAAATCTTAAGCATGGGATCCAGATTTTAGGGTTTAAGTTCTGAACTCACCACTTCTTAGATAAAGAATGTTAGGTAAGTTATCCTTTTTGTGATGCAGTTTTCCCAGTCAGATATAGGGATCTGTTTTTACCAACATCAAAGAATAGGTGTGACGATTAACTGAGAGATCATGGGCATGAAAGCACCTAGCACAGAGCTTGGCACATGTTAAGTTCAGTAAATGCTGGCAGTTAAATATCCTAGCTTCTGGTACATTTTATGAATTTAAAAATATTAGCTTTATTTCCCTTCCTTCTTGAATCCGGCAATCTACCTCTCTTAGGATCACTTTACTGGTGATAGCAATAATCATCTTCAGCAAATTAAATGTGATTAAAGGCTACACATGTCTTATATTTTATGGTTCATACCACCAAATGAGCACAAAAATATTTTCTGTGACCAAGTCAGATACCCTCAGCACATGAAACAAAATTCCTGATTGGGACCAAGAAAGTCTTAAGAGGTTCCTCTACATGTTAATATTAGAATGACATGTTAGTTTGGATTCTTCAGGGTATGGAATAGTCAAGAGGGGTTTTATTCAAATTATTTGGAAAGGCAGCCTGAGAGCAACATAAATGAGCACCCCTGACCTAGAAGTAAGCTAAGTATTTCTGGAAACCACATAAATTCTTTCATTTAGTGGAACATATTATGAGCATGATGCTACTGACAATGCTGTGGTGTTGAACCCTCTTCTTGCCAAGTTTCCCTTGGCACATTGCTAGTAGATATCAGAATTCTTCTCTGAGAGGTTCAATAAGCTTTGGGGGACACAGACTGTTTGAAAGAAAAAAATAGTAATCATCTAATCTGTGTGCTCTTGATCAAAATGAGGATTTTAAAATATTACATGGAAATTGAATGTCAGAATGAAAGAGTAAGTATTCAGCATGTTCCCATTCCACTCTTTCCAACTATTTATTAGGCATTTCCTATATGCCAGGCACTCTGCTAACCCTTTTGATTTTTATCTAATACAATTCTTATAATACCTCCGTGGTGCATTATTACCTTGATTTTAAAGATGAAGAAACAGGGATTAAGAAAGGTGCAAAATGTAGCTCATAAATGGTGGCATTCGGACTTGAATTTAGGACTGATCCCAAAGACCAAATTCTTAACCATTATCCTAGATTACTTTGCAAGTGAGTTTGAGGAACATGCTTTAGGTGGGTGGAGGCTTTTACTTTCAACCAGTGGTCAGATACTGGAATCATAGTCAATGCATTCTGGGGCTACTAAAATAGTGTTCGAGGCATAACTCCGAACAAAGATATCCTTTGTGTGCGATGTTTCAGGTTGCAATCGCAGAAGGAGTTCTGCAATAAATTTAAGCAAGGGTCTTACCTGGTTCCCTCAAAGCAGAAATGGAACCAGAGAACTCTGTTGACCCAACTCATTCATTCGCCAATATTCATTCAGTGTACTCAATGCCACTCTCTACTGAGCACCCTTCCAGACACCTGCAACACATTAGTGAATAAGATAAATAAAGTTTGGGCTCTCTTTACGTTCTGGTTTATATTCAAGGCTCTGAAAGCTCCGGAATTATCCTAGATTTCTGGGGGAATAGAGTTTGATAGTTTGAAACTCTACAGTGGGGATGGTACAATGACATGTTTGCTTTTATAGACTACAATGAAATTTTCTAAATTTATTTTTTTATGGTGACATTGGTTAACGAAATCCAATAAGTTTCAGCTGTACACTTTAATAGTAAGGCATATATATGTTTACCCTGTGTGTTCATCTCTTATAGTTAGATTTCTTTCTATCACCACATATTTGACCCTTTTACCCCATCTACTTCCCCTCTCCCCTAGACTACAATGAAATTTGCTCTGTTCTGCTAGTCTAAGTAAATGTCAGGAATATTGAAAAAGTTGAAACTGAAATGTTTCTATTAACAAATTCATACTGATTGGATGTAGTGAGATAAAACGGGATCAGAAATTACCGTCCAGGTATGCTGCTCTACTTGTATCATTTATGACCTATGTTGGTGCTTTTGGTGTTCATTGGATTCCTAACATTTTTTTTTTCAATTACAATTAACATTCAATATTAGTTTCAGGTGTACAGCATAGCAGTTAGACATTTATATAATTTATGAACTGATCCCCACAGTAAGTCATTCTTAAAGTGTCTTAGCTATAAGTAAAAATGGGGGCCTTAACTATTGTTTACTTCTGCCCTGGAACGACATATCGATGTGTCCCAAGGATAGGCAAACATTATGATAATTATTATAAGGAGTCTTTTTTCAGCATCATAAACAATGTCCCCTCCAAAAACAAAACAACCCTTCCCCCCCCCTCAAAAAAAAAAACACAAGATTTTTCTGAATCTACCCTTTCTACAAACCCCCAGGTAATATGCTAACTGTTTATCTCTGAGGCCAGGAAGAGGAAGACAGTCAGCATGAAACTTCTACTCTGAGAGGCAGCTGGAATATAGTGGTTAAGCTCCAGGATTCTGAAGCCAAAATGCCTGGGTCCAAATGTTTGGCTCTGCTTCTAAAAGTTAGCTGTCATTGATTATGGGGTTCATTATGTTGTGAAGCTTCTGATAATCCTGATTTTTTCTCTCTAATGCATCCTCCTAGACAAAAACCCCTGGGTCCCTACAACAAACCATGTACATAAGATTAGTCTGAGAATTCTCTGACTTGCTCTATTCGTTCATCCCCCAGGATACTGTCTGTGAGATGTTCCCATACCTAGGGTGAAGGAGCAGATGGGGATAAAGGAAGGAAGAGAAATAGCGTATTGTTTCCTGTTTTCAGCACTAAATGGGCCATTGCTTCAAAGGCTTGGAAGTCTAGAATCTCTAATTAAACTAGCCTCATCATTTGGGGAGGAAAGTAGAAACTAAAACCCAAACTAAGGATCTATAAATTTTCCTCTTCGTGCACAGTAGAATCTGAGACCATTTGTTACCTGAATTTGCCTGAGATTTAAAATGCAGCAAATTTTATTTCGGAGACTGTGATCTGTATAATTGGTTTAGGTAAAAGGCTCACTTAAAATTCACAAGACACTTGCATTTAGTGAGGGGAGCAGTATGTAACTGTATTTACAAGCTACCATTCTTTGTAAATGGTGCTTTTAAATGTTCCGGGGTCAAGGTCCCAGTAAGGAATTATCTTTGCTAAGCAGAAGTTAGCCAGAAACAGTATAGTTCTATAGCAAGGAACTCCTTGGGAAAGGGAGGATAACTATTTGAATAAAAAGCAACTTAGTTCCTTAGAAAGTTTTTGGGTTGGGAGATGATGATGGTGAGAATGCCCATTTGGGGGGAACTCCTGGTGAGTTAGTTTAGAAGCTCCGTTTTTCTATTTCTGATGCAGAACGAGTATGGAATCACCACAGATAACATAATCCACGTGAACAGATAGTACTTCCCCTTATCTTTGGCATAAATATTTAGTGAGAACAGGCTTCGATTTAACTTGTCAGCAGGAGGACGCACCAGTTATAATAAGCAAACTGCAAATAGCTGGGAGGGGAGGTCGGGCCTATGGCAAGGAAGTTTTTTCTTTTTAAAAAAAATAAACTTTTTCCTGAGCTGAAGTTTAATTAAGTGGTGATAAAAACGAAATTTAGCAGCAACAGGTACTATTCTTCACCTGTCTTTATTTCAATACCGTTTCAATGTACTTACTGTGGGCCTGTAGATAAGGTACTTATCTCTCAGTGCCTTAGTTTTCTCATGTGCAAAATGAGATTAATAGTAGCCTCTATTACATGGGGATTTTTGTCAGGATTATGTGAACTGAAATATGTAAAATTCTTAGAATAGTACCTGCTTGCTCATGGTAAGTAGTCTAGATGTATTTGCTTTTATTGCTATTATAATATATATTTATATTTAATAAACTCTGTTTAGATAACCAAATATATTATTCTAATGGTTTTTCTGAAGAGAAAACTCCTCAAGAAGCATGGAAGTATACTTTATCTCATTTTTCTCAGTTATTTACACCAAATGGGGACCTACTTGGTATGGTCAGCACACCCATAATAGACTTAAGCCTTCAAGGAAGAGGGCAGTTTGTGTATGGCTGATCTTTCAGATTTAAACCCAACGTTAAACCCAGTGATGGCAAATAATCTCTAACATAAATAAAAACTAACTGGCCTTAGAAAACCACTCTAGGCTATTAGATATACTTCTTGGGATCTTAGATGAGGATCTTAAACTTAGAAATTCAAAAGCACAAAAGGGATATGTGAAAAACATAAGCAAACTGCTGAGCTGTATTTTGTTTAATAAAAACAGAAGAAAGTGAGTTCTTTTCTGTTTACATCGAGGCTTCATAAAAAGTGACTGAGCATCCCTGTTTTCATCTTCTTTTCCCAGCTACAGTGAGGTTTAGGGTCCTACCAAGAGCAGCATAACAGGAGAGGGAATCCTGTTTTCCTCAGGAGAATGATGAAAGGCAAATAAGATGGTGAGTCAGCCAGCCAGCAAGCACCCCCTGCATGGGGAACAGTCAGTACTGCTATTGCCTCCTCCACCTGGTATTCTGACTGCCCCCGAATTAGCTCCTATTGCTGCATACACTGCAACAGACTTGATAGACAGGTTCTGTGTTCACCCCCACCTCCCTAATCTCCCGAAATTCTTGGCATTAACTGTTCTCTATGGCTAATGCAGAAATATCAGAAACTGCATGAAAAACATTGCTACTCTTAGAAGGGACAAGAAGCATGAAACTCGCTCTGCCTTGGGCTCCATCATTATGCAGTAGAAAAGCCAACAAGGAGGCCTTTGACTTAAGGAGGGAAGAGGTGTTACCTAAGAGTGATGAATTAAATAGTAGGGTTAAATGTAGGTTCCTGCCACCAATACGGAATTAAACCGGTTGGGTTAAACAGGATAGAGGGAGATGGAGGGAGCTAACTGAGACCGAAGAGCAACTACGGACGGTCCCCGACTTAATGATAGTTTGACCTATGATTTTTGGACTTTATAGTGGCGTAAAAGTGATAAGCATTCAGTAGAAACCGTACTTCGAATTTTGAATTTTGATCTTTTCCAGGGCTAGCGATATGCAGTACCATACTCTCATGTTGCTGGGCAGCGGCAGCAAGCTGCAGTTGCTAGTCAGCCATGCAATCACGAGGGTGAGCTCCTCTGCTTCTGGTGAAAGGAAAAAGAGAAAGGCAATTACTCTTGTGATGAAACTCAAGACAGTTGTCAACTGTAGACTAATGTAAGTGTTCTGAGCACATTTAAGGTAGGCTAGACTAGGCTATGTTTGGTAGTTTAGGTGTATTAAATGTATTTTCGACTTACAATATTTTCAGCTTGCAATGGGTTTATCGAGACAGCTCTATTATAAGTCGAAGAGCATCTGTGTCTGTAGTTACTCAGTATAATTGCATTTACAGCATGGAAGGATTGCCCCAGAGCCACGGGGGATACCTCCACTCAGCCTTTCTCAACTGAACACAGAAAATAATTTGGGCGACTTGTCTTCTCAGATTTTCTAAGGATAATGCAGAACATTCTAGATGCATAAGAGAGATGTTAACTTAAGTCATATAATAGATGCCTTAAGGCAGTAGAGTTTAATTTTCTCTGGCGAAGAAAGGGTCCTCATTGTTCTTGGCAGTACATATTTCAAAGATGAGGAGGTAATGTAGACAGTCCACTATTGGGAATACCTGTTTGGTCAGGGAATAGGATATGTTTTCTTCATCCCCCTGGCCCAGGGAAGGTTTGGGAGTTCGTGTAATTGTGAATTGCCATTCATTTATTCATTTATCCATTCACTCAACAAATCACTATTACTTTCTTGTCCTATTCTAGGTACTATGCAAAAAGCAAGGGATATAGAACTTCATAAGAAAGAGATGAAAATAAATAAGTGATCATTTGTGCTATGTTGAGGAAAAACTAAGGGGCCAGGAGAGAAAGAAAAATGATTTATTTGGGAGCATGTATGGTGGATGTGTTGGGTAGGCATGCTTCAAAGAGGAATGTTACCAAGCACAGCCTCAGCTTGGCTGTTGCACGTATCTGGCAGGTGGCAGTAGCCATTCAGACAATGTTTATGGGTTTATGCAAAGAAAAATTGTTATCTCTCTGCCTCACAGTTATTTTATAAACACAAGCAGTTCCTTCTGAGGGTCACTGCCATAGTGCTGGGAATTACTACATTGCCAAGCCATAAGAGAGAGCCAGGGACATAGCAGGCATGCAATAATGTTGAATAACATTGATGAATAAATGAAAGGAAATTTTAGAACAATAGGATGTTGAATCTGTGATGTGATTAAATAAATCAGTTCCATATTTTCTCTATTGTTAAATTTTTTGGCAATAATAAAACTCTTTCATTTTTTTCCCCCTGGTTTTATATACTGAAATCAAAGCAATCACAGTGAATGTATACCCCTGAAAAAAAGATGCATTTCTTTTTACTGTAAAAATAAAAAGAACCCCAAGGTGCTGGTGTAGCCTGTATTATGTGTGTGTTGACTTTAGCTGTGTTGCTTCAATTCTTGTCATATACTTCTGTGGTGATACAGCATTGGACATCTGACCTTACAATGCTTTCAAATTCCAATTTATTCCTACATTTATAGAGAAGAAACTTGCAATATTTTAGAGCTCTTCTTTTGTCTTTAAAAAACTCTAAAGCTTACTTGTGACATAAATTTCTCATTTACTTCTAAAAGGTCTATGCTATGTGCATGAAGCAATCATTTTTACATTTCTTGAATTTACTTTAGAACAAGAAAAATTATAAACTTATCAGAATGATACGTAAAGAATTTATTTTCGGAAGATCATTAATTTGTGATATCAGTAGGACTGTGTGACAGTTAATTTTTTTTATATGTTCAAAGAGTTTTATATCTCATTTTTCTATCATATATTTCACCCTTTTTTATTTTTATATTTTATTTTTATTTTCTTATTTTTATTTTTATTTTTTATTTTGTGTGTGTGTGCACGCCCATGGACAAATCTCCTAAGTTTTATTTTATTTTACTTTTAAAGTTTAATTAGTTGCAAGAATACAGTACATTGGTTAGACATCTATATAGTTAGTAAAATGATCTCTGCAATTGCTCCCTCCCTCCCCTGACCTTCCACCTAGCCAATGTATTATGCTGTGCTTCCCATTCCTGTGAGCATCCATCAGCTACTAATTTGTACTTATTTAACCCTTCACCCCAGCCCTCCAAACCCCCTTCCCCTCTGTCCATGACCAAATTATCCACTATATTGGTGAGTCTGTTTTTGATTAGTTTGTTTTTATTCCTTAAATTCCACATGTAAGTGAAATCATATAGTGTTTATCTTTCTCTGTCTGACTTAAATACCTTCTAGGTCCATCACAGCAATATCTTTTTCCATTCCCTTCCTTTTCATATGTAGGGGTCTTGTTTTCTTATCCTTTTAGCCACTCCATCCCTTGGTTGGAGCACTTAATTCTTTTCCCTTTAAGGTACTTATTGATAGGAATGTAGTTGTTACCATTCTTTATTCCTGTTTTTGATACATGTTTTTTCTTCTTAAAGAAGTCTCTCCAAAATTTCCTGTAATTCTTGCTTACTGGTAATAAATTCCTTTAGCTTATTTTTGTCTGGGAAGCTCTTTATCTGTCCTTCAACTCTAAATGATAAATTATTATTTGCTGGATAAATTATTCTTGATCATATATCCTGGGTCTTCATCCTGTCAAATATGTTGTGCCAAACCCTTCTGTCCTTCATAGTTTCTTTTGAGAAATCAGCTGCCAGTTGTATGGGCATTCCCTTATATGTAATTATTTGTTTTTCCCTTGATGCTTTTAATATCATTTCTTTGTATTTAACCTTTAGCATTTTAATTATGATGTGTTTTGGTGTGGTCCTCTTTGGACCCCCCGGTTTTGGGGATTCTCTGAGCTTCCTGGGGTTTTATGTCCATTTCCTTTACCAGGTTAGGGAAGTTTTCCATCATTATTTCTTCAAAAAGCTGTTTAAAATCTTTATTTTCTTGTACTACCCCATCAGACAAATATTTGGAGCCTTAATAGTGTCCCATATCCTCCTTAAATTATTTTTCTAATCTCGGCATCTTTTTTCTTGCCATTTTGATTGAGTGTCCTGATTGACTTTCCTGTCCTCTAGATAGGGCGTGTGATCCTCTTCTTATTCACTTTGTTTATTCCTTTGTTTATTCCATTTAATATGCTTTTCATCTCATATAATGTGTTCTCCATTTCAGACTGGTTCTCTTTTATAATTTCCATTTCCAATTTTAGCTTTTTGTTGGAGTTCTCTACATTTCCCAGAAGTTCATAGAGCACCTTTATGTGTTCAAAACCAGCGTTTTGAACTCTGCATCTGTTAGATTACTTGACTCCATTATATCTGGATCTCTGTTCTGTTCTGTCATATGGTTTCTGCTTCTTTCTCTTCCCATTTTGGCTGCCTTTCTGAGTCTATTTCTATGTACTAAGTAAAGATCCTAAGTGTTCGGGTATTATCAATGTGGATTTGTGAAGTAGGTGTCCAGTGGCATAGTCCAGAGAAGGGTTCAGCTGTAGGCCAAATTTTGCCCACGCCTTAACCCATCCTGTTAAGATTCAGCAAGCAATCCACAGATGCTATTCTTATGGTTGTCTCAAAAGGCCACACCAGAAACCAAGACCAGCTGCTTCTACCAGTGTGAGCCTCAGGAAGGAGCACCTGACTCACTGAGGATACACCTGAATGTGGCTTGGGTGGGGCCCTGGTTGAGGGAGACAGAGTTTCAGGAAATCCTCTGGGTGGAGCAACTTTTGCTATCCAGTTTGATGATGTCTCAGCAATGGCGGTGCTGTGTCTGCGCACTGGGACGGGGGAGGGCTCAACAATGGATACCTCTAACACTTCTTTATCAAGCGTATCTCACCTCGGCCCTCACTCCAACAATGTCTCCCCGTAAGTCCCTGGTGCGCATTGCGCACAGCTGCCTCAGCAATGGCGTTCAGAGCGAGCAGGTCCGTCACTGCAAAAATCCACTCACGGACACAGCCCCTTTAAGAGGCATCTGCTGCTGCTGCCTCTGTCTCACTCAACTGCTTGGACCAGGCAGCCCCACCTGCACGCCCCATCCTACTTTCTGCCATTGCAGGGTGCTTTCTTGGATTTCTCTGTAGTTGTATGGCTTGTTCATCTAGATCCCAGGTGATTTTTTTCTTGCTGCTGCTCTTGTTTTTGTCACAACTTAGATTTAGTCGCCAGAAGGATAAACAGAGCCTGTATCATCTACACCATTTTTCTCTCTCTCCCTGTGACAGTTAAATTTTATGTGTCAACTTGGCTAGTGTCCATTTGTTTGGTCCAACACTGGTTTAGATATTGTTACAAAGGTATTTTGTAGATGTGATTAATATTTATAGTTTTAGTTGACGTTAAATAAAAGAGATTACTCTTGATGTTTTGAGTGGGGCTCGTTTAATTAGTTGAAGACCTTAAGAATATTAACAAGTTTCAGGGAAAAGAAGGAATTCTGTCTCAAGACTGTAAAAGAGAAATCCTGCTTGAGTTTCCAGCCTGCTTCCTTGCCCTATAGATTTTGGTCTCAAGACTACAACTTCACCTCTTGCCTGAATTTCTAGCTTGCTAGCCTGCCCTGGGGATTTTGGATTTCCCAGTTCCAACAATCACATGAGTCAATTCCTTCAAACAGATTTCTTCATATATATACATCCAATTATATGTATATAATATATATATCCTATATCTTAACCTATATCTACCTATATATTCATATAATTATCCATAGATAGTTAGATAGATAGATAGATAGATAGATAGATAGATAGATAGATATGTGTGCATGCGTGTGTGCGTGTGTGTGTGTGTGTGTGTGTGAGAGAGAGAGAGAGAGAGAGAGAGAGAGAGAGAGAGAGAGAGGGAGAGATTTGGAATCTCTGGAGAATTTTGACTGATACAGACAGCCTGGTTCTTCTCTCTTGCAATCATGTCTCCAAATGGACAAAAAAATTAATAATGGTTTCTAGATTTCAACTGCTCTGAAAGATTTGAAAGAAAGCTGTGACACTATCCCTCTCTTCAAGCTGCCCCCTCCCAAAAGGAAAAACTTAGGACGGTGGGGGGAGGAACACTGAATACATCTATTCTCTTGATTCATTGATTCAAAATATATTTGGTAAAACGGAAAAATATGGGGAAGATTCTGAGCCTTCATAAACTCCCCTGGGTTTCCTTCTGATGACACTATGTTTCATTTTATGCTGAGGCACATTGGTGTATTTCTAAAAATCAAATTATGCTTTCAGAATTAGGTAGGGGCCTGTATGAGAGGAATGGGAAGTGGATCTCAGGGCAGTGTTTTTTTTGTTTTGTTTTGTTTTGTTTTGTTTTAAACCAAGACTTCACATAATTTGGAGGTGACTGGAAGCTGGATTATAATCTTCATAGGAATAGGGAGGACAAGGGATCTCAATTGAATCCCTCACAAATGATGTTTATGTGAGATCAAGTTCACATGCTTGATTCTCAGTTTGCAGAAAGTATATAAATGAAGCCATGATCTCAAAATATACTACATAACAAGTATGATCGTAATGGGGCACAGGTAAATGATGTGGGCAGCTTGGAGCAAACATATCCCCATTATGTGGCAACCACTCAAATGATGGCTTCTATGTTGCTGTGTTGGGAAGACAATCTCTCTGTACAAGAAAATAGTACTTACATTAGTAATTGCAACTCTTAGAACCGTTTTGACCATAAATGTTTAGGAATTAAGAAATGGATGTACACAGAAGTTAATTTCTTCTCAAATATTTTATTTTAGTTCAATGATCAATACTTTTCTGTCTTACAGAGAGCACATATTCATTTTAAACATATTAACCTGATAAAAATTTTTTCCTGCTACAATTATGCTGCTCTACTTGTATCATTTGTGGCCTATGTTGGTGCTTTTAGTATTCATTGGATCCCTAACATTTTTTTTTTCAATTATGTTTTTGCTACTTCCACATAAGAGTAAAAATAGTGGGGATGTGTGATGATTGCTTGAGTTTGGGCTCTAAAGATTATCAACCCAAATAAATGCCCAATTCCTCCTCCAATTTACTTTGTAATGAGGAGTCATCCGTATCCCATAGCTTCAAATATGAAAACATACTGTACCATCAAATGAAAGCTTGGATAGACCATAACATAGTATATAAATACAGATGCAAAAGCACCACAGACACCACACTTCCTGAAGTAAAATATACGGTAGCCTTTGGCTAGGTAATTGTGGCCATTCCTTCTCTCACCCTCTGCCAGCACACTTCATTCAGATATAATTTATAAGGGTTTTTTTTGGCTGAATTAATGTTTGTTTTGCTATTTGAATTAGTTTGCGTATATGTACATGTAATAGAAGATGCTAGAAAACTTTGACGCCCTGGAAGAATCCCACGTGCAGATTCATGTTTAGTTCCTTTTAAGAGCCATTAGGAGTTGACTATTTTTCGGGGTCTCTTTAAAGGGAGATTTGTCATTTTTCTGCCCTCCAAATTGGATATGTCTAAGCAGGTTCTTTGGTCCTTGTGTAATGTGGGTCTGGCAGGTATGCCATGAGTCCTGAGCCAGTCCCGAAGGGAGCAGCAGTGCTTCACATGGTGTCTATGCGAATATCTCTCTGTAACGTGGGGGTCAAGGAGCATTGTCACTGGCAGCATCCCTCTTATGACTCTTTTTTTATCATTTCCAGTGCATAAAATAAGATGATATGAAGGGGAAAACTGGAAAAGATTTGGTAGATATACTTCTAGGACCATAGATTCAAATATTTTGTACTAAGATTGTCTTTTGATATTTTTCTTGATATGGAGGGTACTTTTTCTGGAATTGGGATATGAATACTTGAGATGACTCACCTTGTTCTATTGCCCCAGCCCATTTCTGTAATGGAATCAAACTTCTAGAGGTTCCAAAGGTTAATACCCAGCTTGTTGGTTTCACTGTAAATATATAAAAATATATTTATATGTATTTATTAAATATATATTAATACATACATATTGATATATTAAATATATAAATATATGTTTATTGTATTTGATATAAAATAAATATGTAAACATATTTCACATCAATATAAATGTATATATGTATATATATATAAAAATTGGTCACCATTGCCTATCACTTCACTCATCAATGAGAACAACATGGCTCCTAAATAACTAAGACCAAGGTGTGAAAGCAGAGTTTCTATTTCTTCTCCATCCTCTTCAATTTCAAGTGCTTCTCCCTGGATTTTCCATCCTCCAGCAGCATTCATTTCTTTCTTGTTCCATGTTCTGTCGACCTGGATAGGCAGAGTTAGTTTCATACTCTCTCCCTTTCTTAGAATCTCCTTTCCATTCCCCTGTCTCCAAGACCAACTTACTCCACATATCTGATAACATACATAATACCTATTTCTCATATACTTATTTTTTCTTGTACTCACACAAGATCTAAATAGACCACTGCGATCTTGATCACTGAAAGGCTGGGTTGGAGAAGGATAGTGTAATTTAGATCATAAAGTTTGATTCCAGTTTTTGAATTGAAGAAGATAAATGCAGAATTTCAGAAGATAAATGAGGTTAAATGTGTTTCCCTAGGACACACAACTCTCAGTATTTAAACTTATACCTAGTCACCATTCTCTTACTTGATTGCTGACATCAGAATGAAGAATGTTGACATTTTATTACTCTTGAGTATGAAAGATTGCTTTAGTTGTTTCTCCTAAATCCTCGGGGTAAAATGATTTGTAGATAAAAATGAATAATAGAACTGAAATGGATGTCAAGACATCTAATTGGCTTAACTGCTTTCAGATAGTTTCTAGATCAGCAATGGCAAAACAAGTATTCTTTCACCTAAACAGTCTAATTGCAGGTGACTGCCTTGAAGCCTAAGTTGATATGAATTCTGTAATCAAGTCTAGGCTTTAGGTTTGCCATAATTGATTAATAATGTCTGACATTGGTGAGGGATAGGAAAGTACTGACATTCGTGACACATAGTTTTCATTCTTGGATAAAATCAATAGAGATGGAAAATTACTTTTGCAGTTTAAAATGATTTCCAACAATGAGAAAGTGTTCCAGGTGAGAAAGGACAAGGGAGGGGAAATTCGTTTTGCAACAGAGAAAAGATGTTGATAAATAGTCATTTTTTTTTTTAGTATGATAACTTCTCTGAAAATGTGCTTAAATATAATAGTACTCTTGAGATGATTATGTGGACTGTAATAGAAATTTTAAAGGCTAATGGAGTGTTATTGCTTGTTTTCATGCCTCAGAACAAAATACTGAGAGTGAAAATATAAAGTAGGTGAAAATTGGTCTTCTTTGCAACTGAGTGAAGATGTTCTTTGTGTGGTCAGAAAACGTTCTTGAATTGGACTTTCAGTGCTCTAAATTTAAACATAAGTATTTTTTTAAAACACTGCTTTGCTGAACAAACTCTATGAAAAAACAAACTTGCTACTTAATGAAAAATCCATTTCCTCATAAAAACAGAACTTACTGTTCTTCATTCAAATATCTTCAGAGAAACTGTTTTGTTGTTGTTTTAGTTTTAAAATGTGGGTACCCTATACTTAGCTTAGAAATAAAACAGAAGTCACAATAAATTTCTTATAGAGATGTTGTCTGATAATTTGATTATAATTGTAGCTCAGCTCCCACCCAATGTTTGAAGGGCTAATGAAGTCTATCAAAGAAAGCAAATAGACTTAACAACTTCTTCATAAAATATGAGTACTGACAGAAATAATAATTCTGACTACTTATTGAATAACAAGCTATTATTCATCATTTTATTCTGACTGGCTTCCTGACTTCTTTCTTTCCTTCATTTCTCTCTCCTCTTCTCCCAACTCCTTCTCTTCTTGTTTCTACCAGTATTGAGTTCCTACTGGTGTTCCACGAACTAAACAAGGCTCAAGATACAATGGCATTGGAGATCTAGATAGACAAGGATTCTAATCACAGAATCACTCTTGTGGGGAAAGTTGGGTATACATTAAGCATTAACAATAATGTGTTCTTGTCAGGATGAACCAAAATGTCTATCTTTATTCCTTTTTTGAACAAAGGGGAAATTTGGGGACTAAAGAGTGTTTTCAGTGTGTAACTATTAACCTCTTATTAATATGAAGAAGAAAGAGGACAAGTGTATCTTACTATGACATGTCCTGGATATTTTTTTGTAAGGAATTGGGTCAGATTCATATAAACAAGAGAAATTGAACTTTTAAAAAATATATAGAATAGGTATCTTAGATCTTTGGAAATAAATTTAGTTCTGTCACCGATTTTGATTCTGCCAACAAATAGCTCCAGACTCCTCAGTTTCTCTCTAAACACCACAGATATGTCTCTCTTGATTCCTGAAGGGTGGTTAAAGATAAGGAACATAATTGTGCTATTTAATGTTAATCGTTAAATATTTTTACTAAACAAATGAGTCTGTCGTGAAGTTAGGTATGGCTTAAAGATTTTTAAACAAAACAGAATAATTTTGTGGTTTTCAAAGCTGTCTTAATTTAAAAAGACACAAAGAAGGACAATTACAAAATTAAAGATTACACAATTAAAGCCTTTATTTTCTTTGAATTGAAAAAGGTAGTAGTCTATGATAAAATAATTAAAACTTTTTGGAATAGTCCAATTTAAGAATATCCAAATATCTTAAGACATAAAATTCGTGTACTTCTATCTTTTGTTCGCATGGACTGTGCGAGCTGGGATTTTATATAATGGCACATTGAAAACAAATACAAAAATAATCTTAGTATTGCACTAGAATCAGAAATATACCTCAGAGGGGTTATGTGATAAGAGATTGACTTCTTTTATTAAAATATTTTATGTCCAAGTGTAAAACAAAAATGTGGGATCAAATATATTATTCTGATCTTAATAAACTGAGATGATTTAAGTCTCTAATATTTTTCTTACCTTAAAAGGTAAAATATGCTGAACATTTCTAACATCATTTAACACTTCAGAGTGACATTTATTCTTGTCTTTTCTAATTTCATTCGATAACAGATCGTATTTATGAGCATCCACCCGAATGGTTTAATGAGCTATCCTTTTTAATGAATATCATGGTCAAATAGTGTGTGGGAGGTAGGACGATGCTGCTTTAGAGTGAGGGCTCTTCAAGCTAGGCTCACTGACTCCTCGTTTCTTAAGTATGTAGCTGTGGAATTAGAAACAGTTTAGGGAAAACGAACAATTAGAAATTTTAATCATGCTATTATTTGAACAGCCACATAAAGGAGTGGAAATCAGCCCTCTGTTGGGGCCCATTGGGGAGAAATCTAATCAGGTAGCATATAATCTGTAGTTCGTCTGCTACTTCCCTCTTATGGCTAATATATCACTGGGCAGTTGGTGGACGTTTCCTATAGAAACCTACCACCGTTAACATCACAGAAGATGGAGATGGGTAGGGATACTCACAGTTGGCTCTCAAAGCTTATATAAACCAGCTGCTATATCCACTGCATATATCTTTTAATTATTTGTTTGTTCATTTACTTATTTACTTATTTTTGGATTTGCCAGTTGGTTTTTAAATTTATTTAATTAAAAAAAATTTTTTATTATGGTGAAATTGGTTAATAAAATCCAGTAAGTTTCAGGTATACAATTCAACAGTAAGGCATAAATATATTGCATTGTGTGTTTATCACTCATAGTTAGGTTTTATTTCTGTCACCACATATTTGACCCCATCTCCCTTCCCTTCCTTCCATCCCCCCTACCTTCTGGTAACGACGACACATACATCTTTTAAATCAAGTTTATTGACTATTATTATTTTTACATCCTTTAATACAATTAATAAAATGTGCTGACTTTCTGAATACATTTGAAAGGTAATCCTTTCAATGCAGGGGCAAATAGACATTACTCTAGTAGAGAGTTGTTGACCGTATTCAATTCCTCTATACCCTTACTTTTAATGACTAGATTCTGAGAGAATTGTGTTGAAGTTACTTATTACAATTGCATCTTTTTCAAATTTTCCTTGTATATCTAATAATGTTTACTCCACATATTTTGCTGCCATATTTTTAGTACATATAGTTTAAAATTTAGCTAAATTCCTAAATGGTGTTTTTTCATTACATAATGATTCTTTCAGTCCCGTGTAATGTTTTAACTTTAAATTTCACCTTATCTGATATCAATGTTGCTGATCCTTTTATTTTTCATCTTTCTTTATCACTTAAGCTTCTGTGTTTTCTATAAATAGCTATATATATATATTCGTTTCTTCAATTTTTGCATTTTTAATTTTGTTTTCTCTGTTTCCTTTTCCTTAACCTAGATGGCTTAAGTTCATATTCATTCTATTTCTTTCTCCTTTTTAATTTGGAAGTTCTACTGTATTTTTCCCTTTTATTAATGATTGTTTTCCAGCAGATGGATAAACCCAACTATTTTCCTAATGTGGCATGCACCAATTGCTAGATGCTCTGTTTCTCTAGTTCTTCATATCCTACAGAATAAGACTATTAAAATACTTTCACCTTTTCCACTTTCTTTCCCCCCTTTCAACCATTAAAATTCAAGAATACTTTCATTTTTCCCTACTCCCAACTCCTAGATTTTTCCATCATAACTTAATGTCTATGAAAAAAAATGTCTGTGGGAGTTGTCCTTACTAGCACTGGGGAGCGGCTGCAAATACAGGTGAAGCTTCACTTGGCTTTCCTGCCACTCACCTCCTGCTGTGCGGCCTAGTTCCTAACAGGCCACGGACTTGGGACCTCTGCCTTATAGTATGTCCCTGCTATTTCAAGAGTCTTTCTTTAACTTTATGTTAAGCAATGTCAGATAGTTTATCCTTATCTTTTTATGTCTATCAATATCTTTACATTTATCTATATCTACATCCACATCTATGTACAAATCAGTTATGCTTAATTGTTCACAAACCCTTCATCTTTCCCTTTTTCCATCTTGAGATCTCTTTTTGATTTCACTTATTATTTGGTTAATGTTCCAAAGTATATTCCTTAGATGGACTACTTGATGAGTCACTCTCTGAAGTCTTGCACATTCTCCGTGAAAGGGCAATCATACCTTGATAGGGTATTATAATTAAATTGCAGGCTTTGCGCTTAACTGTAGATTTGATTTTACTTTTTTCTAAATTCCAATATTATAAATGTCAGTCAGATTTATTTTTCTTCTTGTGTAGGTAGCTTCGGTTTTCTCCTCCTCCTCCTTTTCCTCCTCTTCCTCCTCCTCTTCTTCCTCTTTCTCCTCCTCCATAAATATTTATGTTCCATAAATATTTAGTGTAACATTTGATTAAACATCTATATTAACTAATATAAAATTGAGGTCTGTGGGGGGAGAATTATAAGGCTTTTTTTTTTAACATTAATTATGTGTTATGTGTTTTTCGTGGCATTTGCATAAAAAACCTTTAAACTTTGCTAATACAATTATAATGCCTTACGTTAAATAACATAATACTTTATTTGTAGTGCTATGATTGAAAACAAGTATTATTACAGTGCTGCCACTGAGTTAAATGATTTTCCAAAGTTTACTTGGCTAATAGGTGGTATAGATTGCACTCGAATGCTCTGATATGAAAACATTCTCCTGTTAAGAGTCAATGCCACAAATGCCATTAACTGAATTTTAAAAATTATAATCAATAATTTCTGGATTGATTTTTTCACTCAGTTATATATTTAATGAATATGAATAAAAATATATATGAAAGCATCTTACTGTACATTGTTCTGAGTGTCAAGAATATAATGATGAGAATAACATTTAATTCCTGCTGTCTTGAATCTTTTCATCTAGTGAAGGAGATATATGTTAATCGAAGAATCATACCTGAGAAAAGGCACATATGACAAGGAGAGTATACATTGTTGGGAAGATTAGAAAAAGCCCCTCCAGGAAATATCGATAAGGTGTAGTCAAAAGGAAGAGTTTGTTAGCCAGGCAAAGGGAAGAGGAGCCTTCAGGACAGAGAGAATAGCACAGACAAAGGTCCTGTGTCAGGAGGAAGCTTCTCAGATTTAGGGACTGAAATCATACCAGCATCACTGGAACTCAAAGAGTGAAGGAGGAGTGTGTGAGGGGAGGCTGCAGAGGCAAATGGGGACCAGATAACACAGGATTCTGAGAGTCATGTTAAATATTTTTGTCTTTACCTTAGAGTAATGGGAAGCTCAATAGGATTTTAAGAGCTCTCTCTCTCTCTCTCTCTCTCTCTCTCTCTCTCTCTCTCTCTCTCTCTCACACACACACACACACACACACACACGCACACACAGAGAGAGAGAGAGAGAGAGAGAGAGAGAGAGAGAGAGAGAGAGAGAAAGAGAGAGAGAGAGAGAGGGCACTGATGGCATAGTGTTTACCTAGCAAACATCACTCTGGTTGAGGTGGAAAAAATCGATTAGAAGAAGGAAATAATGGGTACAGGCAAACCAGTCAGGAGACAGTTGAACAAACCTAGATTAGAGACAATGGTGGCTTGGACTAGGAGGTGGCAGCAAAGACTCAGAGAAGGAGACAGATTTGTAAGTTATTTAGGAGGTCAAGGCAATAGGACTTGATAATGGATCATATATAGAGGCTGAAGGAGAGGGGGTTTTAAGGATGAACTGTAAATTTCTGGCTCAAATAGCTGGGTGGTTGGTAGATGCACTTCTTGTTTTAAGGCACACTAAAAGAAGTCCAGATTTAGAAGAATTAGGAATAATAAAGATGATAAATTTAGTTGAATATATTCAGTTTGAGGTGCCTTTCGGATACCATTATGGAGATGTGAAGTAGTAGTTGGTTACATGTGTCAGGTGCTCAAGGAATAGTCTGGACTGGAGATAAAACATGTTGAGTCATCTACTATAGATGGTTATTGGTGTCGTGGGAGTAATAGGAATGGTGAATAAGATAGACTCTCATTCTTTCTCAGACATTTATTTCTTGAACTTTTGACCACTATCTTTAGGAGATTTAGGAGCAGGGCTCAGCATGACACCTTATTAAATCACCAGGATTAGCTGCATCTCAACAGATACCAGTAGAGTGCCTAGGAGCCTGTCTGTACCAACAAGATTTGCATTGCAGAAAAGTGAGGTAAGGAAAGCAGGTACACCAGATGGCCCCGCCCTACCAAGGAGAAGATTCATAACAAACTTTTCTGCTACCCAGATATTATCCTGTGAAGAAGGAGGGAATAGGGGAACCCCGAAATTGGGAAAAGGGCAAAACTGCTCTGAGAGAGGGTTTGAATGGATTATTTGTTCCAAAGAAATTGTTACACAGAAGGAGATTTTTTAAAACTTGAGACTAAATTACCTTGAATTGTCAAATTTAAGTGTTTCTTTTACCATCATGGGTGGGAATGAGAGCCCCAAAAAGATGAGATCAGGTAGGGGAAAAAAAGAACTTTCGTTTGTTTTGTTGTTATTGCACATCTGAATTGTTTTGTTGTATTAGGTGAATCAGTGCTGTGATACACCATAATTTAAATCATCTGATCCTTAAGTTGTAGACCTCATTGTGTCTTAAAGAGTTTACAGAGTTAGTTAGTGGCAGAGCTGGAGAAGAACCAAGCTTTGTTTTGTTTTGTTTTGTTTTTTCCCAAGAACTATAGTTAGATAAAATTTGTATTCTTTTAATTTTATGTTGCTGGGTGTTTTATTTTCATTTTGTGCTCAGTCATGTGATACAGAGTATTCCATTGGATATATAGTTTTAACTTTTGTATACTTTTGTATATAAGCAGCTAGTAATCAGGCTGATATATAGTATAGATAGTATAGTATTACAGATTATATATGTATTATATAATATATCTCTGTATTTTTCCTTTGGATTTGGTTCCCATGAGTTCCCAAGTGGTAGCTGGGCTGCTCATTCAGCAGTTACCAATACTTGATAGCAGTAAAGTCCAGAAGGGTGAGGCTATCACAGCTGTGTTCAGATTACAAACACTCAAGACAGCAAAAAAAACTGTAGAGGACAGCTGTTCCAACTCCTCAGCTCGTACAAAGGGCAGGACCAGGAAATGAATAGCATCTAGAGCACCGGCCTTGCAAATGTAAATTCATAAATTAGTTGCCACCATCATTGTGCAATGCGCATCCAGCTCTCCCAGTTAGTGTGTACCTGCTTGACCTTTCAGTGGACTCCCAGAGCTGGTTCAGAGAATAAACAAGCCAGCCCAGCCTCAGCCAACTCTCTGCACTTAGTTTTTCTTTCCTTTGATTTGACCAATGCAAACAGCCCACAGTCTTGTAGTAGCAGAAGCTCAGTGTCAAGGTTCTCATTCCAGATCACACAGCCAGTGACTTGGGACATGTTTTATGCTGGGGTTCATACTCTATCCATGGTCCACACTGCCTCACATGGGTTAGTGAGAAAAACCAGGGCACTGGAGTCAGTTAGTCCTGGGTACAAATTTTCTCCTTCCAAGCTGCTTGGATAAGCTAATTAACACACTCGAACTTCAGCTTGCTTGTCTGAATATTGGGGAAAATAATACTTCTAACATGAAGTTATTGTGAGGAATAAGTGAGCTGGTGTAAGCCACATGTCTTTAGCACTACATCTGTAATATAGGTAGGATACATTATAGCATTTTATTAGTAGTGGTGTTTTGTTATTTTTGCTGTTATTTATAATGCCTTCAGAGGAAAATTTCTCTGAAACTGCCATAAAAGTTCCCAAGTCTTTAAGAGTTCAACACTTGATCTATAGCTCTTTCTGTAAATGGCTTTTGGTGATGATAGTAATAAGTCATTGCAAGTTCTGTGAGAAGCACTTCAATTGAAATTGATTGGGTTTAATGTGCCACTCTTTGGGTACAACATAGATTTCCTCGGCTAGTTTAAGCACTGAACTTTTAATATTTTCACTAAGGGAAATGGATGGAAATACACTTTGAATCAGACAAGTCCCTGGGAGATTGGGAATGGTAATATTGTTGCTGACAAGTTAGTAAAATCGTGAGGACCCTGAGAAATGATATGTGGTGCTCCAAGTCTCACCCAGTGTCAACGTCCAGAATCTTCTGAAACAAGCATTACACACTGAGGTCTCGTCTTCCTGCAATCTGGGGCCTTGTGTTAGGCATTATTTATTTGTAGTCTTTCCGGGTCCTCTTTTCTGAGAACTGTGCACTCCACCCTGATATGAGAACCAAAAACCTTAGTGAGGCTCTGCTGATCAAGAACAAAGTGGGACCTGCGGAAGAGGATCCTGGTTGGGTCAGAACTGATCCCCTGGCTACACTGGTTAAAGGTTGTCTCCATGTCGTTTAGTGAGGAGGAGCTGGAGACTAACAACAGAACCCACAGGACCTTTCTAATCTACCATGTGCCAGCTTGCATCATCGCAAGCAATTCATCTTTACTGATCTCATCGTTGTCACCACCAAATCCTCATAAACGTGAAAAAAAAAAAACCTTATCAGATCAAAGGAAATCTACCTAATGATTTCAACTAAGGTACTGATGATACCCAGTGTAGAAAAATTTGGTAAGCTGCCAGCCGGCCCTCTTATAGGAAATTGTTTAATTAGGCTTCCTTTTGTCTCTGTGTGAGTTATTCTTTTAAAGAAGAAGACATTCATGGCTAGGTCTCACAACCCTAAGAAGATGAGGCTTCCTCTGACATTTCTGAAGTATGTTTGGAATTTAATTGCATTTAATTGGGATGGAGGGTAGCTCCAAATTTCTAAGATAGTCCTGGAGCTCACTCTGGCTTCTGCCCCCAGGAATTTTCTTAAGCAGAATCATTTGTATTTTCAGTTCAGAAGCTCCCTAGGATAACAGAGCCCACCAGACCCATTTAATTTTCCTCCCGGAGATAGAGGGGCTTTCCTCCCGGTTTCTTAGCCACCTCGTATCTGATACTGTGATTCTCAACCTTGTCAGACCTAATGCCTAATTATATTCTGTAATGTCCTTTTTATTATTCTAAAATGAAATACCTATTTACACAATTAAAACATTACCATAACATCTTAGTGATAATACGAAGGAACAATAAAAAGAAAGTAATTCTACTAAAATGATATATGTATTTCAATATGTAACTTTTCAAAACATGACCACAGTAGAAGACCTAATGAAGGGGTCAGATACTTATACGTGGTACCTCTGTGAATGCAGAGACTATGAACGCAGGCTCTCACAGTCTAGGACTCACAGCCTACTATCAATGCTGCTGTAAGTCATGGTACTGTCTGAACAACTCTTGGAAGTTTCAAACAATGGAAACTCTTTCTTTGATTTACATAGTGGCTGAGTTTCTGCAAAATTATCAGAGAAAGACAAACGATGTGATTTCACTTATATGTGGAATCTTGAAAGAAACATGCAAACAAAACAGAGACAAACTCATAGATACAATGAACATTTTGATGCTTGCCAGATGGGAGAGGGGTTGGGGAGATAGGTGAAAAAACGGAAGGGATTAAGCTGTACAAACTACCAATTATAAAACAGTCATGGAGATGTGAAGTACAGCATAAGGCATATAGCTGATAATATTGTATGGTGCCAGGTGGCTACTAGACCTATTGGGATGATCACTTTGAAAGTTACATAAATGTCTAATCAGTATGTTGTTCACCTGAAATTAATATAATATTGTATGTCAATGGTAATTGAAAAACTTTATTTAGTTAAAAAAAAAGATTCCAGCAAACCACCAGAATGAAAGTGAATCAGCAAACTTGGCTTATGTATACACAGCGGAAACACAATATCAACTGACTGTTCTCACTTGATTTAATAGCATCATTTTTAGCCCAATAAGAATATTTCTGATTGAGAGTTCATAGTTCTAACTTTATTCATCTTCTAAGATATTTTCTCACATCTTAATTGTTTGAACTCCAGTAAAACATTTTAACATTTAAAAAATTAATATCTTGCAAAAGATATTTTGTGTTTAAATGTAACAGAGTTATGTTCTAGGCTCTAATAATCATACATAGGTATTGTTCCTCACAGCTCTCTGGAGTAACATGTAAAAAGCATGTGCAATTGGGGACAATTGTTTGCTGGGTGGGACTATCCCATGTGTTTTGGGACATCTAGCATTCTTGGCTCTCCCCATCACTGTGACAACCAAGAGTGTTGGTTGGACAAATTCTGCTCTTCGTGGATTTCATGGATTTCAAGGTGGAATTTAAATATGCACAATTGAACCCATAACCCACACTGTTATGAATGATATGGCAGTATGCTTGTACCTCTGCAAAAAGTCATGGAGAATTATATTCTTATTTTAATAGCCTTTTCAGGCTGCTGGCCTGTGTTCAGTTTGAAGCCTAATCCTCAAGGGCATATCCCTCAATTTTATCCCATCCCCATCCCCAGACCAATGTCTGCCACCTCCCCATCCTCACTGAATGGTGCTGGTTCGTGTGGAACATACACAGGCTGAGGTATCCAAGACTTGTCATCCAGGCCAAGCCATAAGGACTGGGCCCCTCTGGTATTTGATCTTTCTATTCTAGAAAAAGCCTTCTGACTAACAACGTTAAGTTCTTTTTCTCTAGTCATGACTCCTTCTCTAGAAAGGGCCTATTAACCATCAATAAGTTGAGCCCAATGACATTAGCAGACAAATGGAATCAAAAGTAGGTCAGGCACAACATTTAGCTGATGTATCTGGCAGTGGTGGAATGACAGGATTTCAATTTAGAGGGGATGGGGTACCTATTCGCAGTGTTTTCTGCTGCTCTGCTCTCCAGCCGTCCCCTTTTGGAAATGGCTTTGGTGGGCTGGGCCTGCCCCTGGCTAAGTGAGAGAGTTCTTCATCCAGTTCTTAGTCCTGCTGCCAGGTCCTTTCTGCTCTGGCTCCTCCCTGTCAGTCTCATGTTTGGGGGACTCCTTCCTTTCATATGTATTGCCTCAACAACACCAGAAGGCTCAGTAGTTACCCAGACTTTGCCCAGGCATTCCTTCCGCGCAGGCCCGCCCTCCTCGCCTCCTGATTTATGAACAGCACAGCCCTCTCCTCATGTCTTTACTGCCCTCAACTTGGAAATTTAATCCCTCCGCGTTCTGCGCGGGTTCTGCACAGTTTGCATGCTTCCGCTGCATATATACCACACCACCTTATGACTTATAGCTTAATTACTTGTCTCTCCCTTACTCTGAGAGTGTCTTGTGAGTGAAAACCCATAATTTTTAAAAAATAAATTTTAGATTTTGGAACAGTTTTAGATTTACAGAAAAATTTCAAAGATAGTACAGCGTTCCCATATACCCCTGCAGCCAGTTTCCCTATTATTAACATCTTACATTAGTATAGTACTAATGAATGAACCAGTATGATACATTATTATTAGCTAGATCCATACTTTAGTTAGATTTCTTTTGTTTTTACCTAGTGAACTTTTTTGTTCTAGGATCTACCATATTACATTTAGTTGTCCATGTCACCTTAGACGACTCTTGGCTGTAATAGTTTCTCAAGACATTCCTTGCTTTTGATGACCTTGACAGTTTTGAGGAGTACTAGTCAGGTATTTAGTTGAATGTCCTTCAATTGTGATGTGTCTGATATTTTTCTCATGAGTCGACTGGAGTTAGGGTACATAAAATTAACATGACTTACCACTGTTATGGTGAGCTTGGTCATCTGGCTAAGTTAGTGTTTGTCAGGTTTCTCCCCTGTAAAGTTGCTAGTCCCTACCTCTTTCCACACTGTGCTCTTTGGAAAAGAGTCACTGTGTGTGGCCCACATTCAAAGAGTAGGGATTCATACTTGAGTATCTACTAAATTATTTAGAATTCTTCTGCATGGCAGATTTGCCTCTTCTTCCCCCATTTACCCATATGTTTTTACATCATTGAATACTGAGTGTTTAGCACAGGATTGCATGAATAGTAGGCACTCATTACATTTTATTGGTTCTTGTTTTCTAAATGTCCATTATAAATCTCTCTCAATATGGATATAACAATGCTAATGCAACCTCAGTAATAAGAATACTAAAATAAGAAATGCTTTTTAGAAGTACTATTCTAGATGTTTTAGCTCATTTAATTCTCACAATTTATCAAGATGACACTATTATCACTAAGGAGGATTTTAAAATATATCTAAGGTCACATAGCTAGTAAGTGGTAGAGACAAGCTTCAAATCCATGCTTAATCCTGAGTGTATATTCTTAAAGGTTGAGTGCCTCTTTGGTCTCTGTTCCAGTTATCTTGGCCTTGCTGCATTGAGCTTATCCTCTAGGAGAAGAGTTCAATATGCAAATAGTCTCTACCTGAAAGCCCACTAGCAGAGTCTTTTTGTTTACACCAAATTCTTCTTTATATCAGTGAGGCCTCCAAAGCACACTAGAGCAGAAACTCTTAAGAAATTTTATGAGGCCTTTCTTCTGAGGCTTTCCTTGATCAGAACACTGATCAAATTCCCAAAGTTACGGAGTCCAGACCCCAAAGTTGTGCCCTAGAAATGGGCAGAAGTACTCAGTGGTTATGAGCAAGAGGCACTGCCTAAGCTCATGGTCCTAATATTTTTTCACACCTTAAAATAGGGCACAAGACTCTTCATGGCTTATAAGGACAATGTAATAAGAATGTTCAGTTATTGGAATTTCCAGGGTAATTTGATATGAAGAATAGGCCAGAAAATTTAACATTGGAACTATGAGAGAAAATCAGGATACATGATAAACATTCCAATTAGGTATAAGTTGAGGACATATATATCAGCGCCAAACATCTTCCCTATTTTCTATGATGCATGAACTCTAAACATTATAGAGTAATTCCTTTTGGTTCTGAATATCCTGCTGTGATGTTGAATTAAATGAATGGATTAGTGCTTTTATCGTATGCCCCAGGTCTGGATTCCAGAGTGAAAACAGCTATTACAGATGAGGAAAGAAGAAACCAAAGAGAGGGAAAAAGCTGACATTTTTCAGCAACCAGCTGCTATTATTTAGTAATAAGGATTTATGGAATCTTGTACAACTTATCTTAGTACAATTTGTTTATATACTGAGTAATAATATCCCAAAATAGAATCTACTCTAAGCCCAGAGTTTAAGAGCGATCTTAACAGTTTATTTTTAACTCCATTTAAAAACACAACAAAAAATATCTCCCAAAGCACAGTCTTATATTTTGAGTTACAGCCATAAGGAATGCAAGAATAAATCTCTTTAGTCATGTAGTTCCTTTCCGGCCTCTTCTGAATTGCAAAGATTTCACACTACTTATTGAACCTTTTAGATGCCCCTATGGGAGAGACCAGTCTTTGTCATCAAATAAAAGTGCTGAGCTCCCACATGTGCAGGCAGCTAGAATCAGCTCAGATGAAAAAAAAATGTTTATACAAAATTACTTGTTTTACTCATCCTTTAGCAAAGATTTATTGGGAAGGCAATGTTCATTAGGCTACATAGTGGTGGCACATAACCAACAGCTCCATTACAACACTCTGGGCAGCTGACATTGCTAAATAATGAGGGAGGGAGGTATTTTCCCTTTTTTTCTCACCATTTCACATTGAGGTTCATGATCATTTTCTTATCTGTTTTCAGGGTGAATTTAGGCTGTCACGAATGGGGCTTCACTTAGCTTTTCTGTTTAATTTAAGTACTCTGAAGACAGCAGGTGCATTAACTCATTTCCTCTTCGAAACATCCCTGCTACACTATTATTTCCCTTCTTTTAGTGATGAAGAAACCGAAGCACAGAGAGGTTAAACAATGTGTCCAAGGTTGCACAGCTAATGAAAGAGCTGGAATTTGAACCCAGGTTATTAACTTCAGAGTCTATGCTCTTAACCAAGATACTATGCTGCCTTAGTGAGTTTTTTTGGTATAAAGTCATAAGCAGTTAGGATTTCTTTACATTATCTGCCATAAAGACCTCCACTCTCTATTTTGTGTGCTGGCAAAACAAATTTGGTGAAAACTCCAGACACTTTAGTTATTCAAGTTTGGTCTTAACACCACTTCTTATAGAAGTCTGTGAAGTTTATCCTGTCAGGAAAAAGGGGCGTGGATGCATATGAACATCAAAACATATTTCAGAGGACTTCTGCATCCTAAAAATAGTCAGAAATATGAAATAAATCTACAGCACAAAGATGTTTATCATAGTGTAATTTATTAGGGGACAAAAGAGGAATAATTGACTGTTTCTCTGTCCCAGGGTGAGAAATCAATTTAATTATTTAATTGGAAAGAATACACACACACACACACACACACATAAATATTTACCATTTGTCAGGCACTGCTATAAGTAAATATTAACTTATTTAAAGCTCAACAAAATCCTGTGACATGGATATTATTATCTCCAGTTTATAGGGATTAGCGAATTTGCTCAACAAGGTGAAGCCAGGAATTAACCTGGGCAGTCTGGCTCCAGAGCATGAGGTTTAACCACTTTGCACCTGAGTGCATGGGGGCCACTGTAATTGCATTTTTTTTGAGAAATTTTGTTTTCTGTTTATTCTTGTTTTCATTTTTCTGTTCTGCTTTTATCTTGCCTTCTTGTGAATTACTTTAATTCAATTTCGATTTATCTATAGTGTTTTTGAGTGTTCATTTTTATATAATTTTTATACTTTTGTCTTGTTTATATCTCTTTACTTGACCCCACAGTAATTGTTTTAAATATTTCCTCTCTATATATTAAGAACCATAGTAGACATTGTTATAATTTTCGTTTCAACCATCAAACCTAATTTAGAAAACTTAAGAGTAGAAGAAAATATTACTGTTCTTACCCATCCTTTTGATTTTTTTTTGTGTTCTTTCTTCCATTCTAATTTTCTTAAAGATTTCTTCTTTAAGCATTTCTTTTCTGTTTAGAGCATTTCTTTTAGCTATCCTTTTATAGTAGGTCTGTTGGTGACAAATTTTAGTTACCCTTCATCTGAAAATATTTTGATGTCTTTCATTTGTGAAGAATATTTTTGCTAATTATAGAACTCTGGATCGATAGTTCATGTCTTTTAGCACTTTAAAAATGTGCCACTTCCTTTTGGCTTTCATGGATTCTGATGAGAAATCTGATTCACTCAAAAAAATTTTTTTCCCTTTTAGGTAGTACATCATTTCTCTCAGGCTGCTTTCAAGGTTTTGTTTTTCCTTTAGTTCTCAGAAGTTTGACCATGATATGTCTTGACATGGAGCTCTTTGGGTTTATCCTGCTTGAGTTTCTTTTAGCTTCTTGTGTTTCCAGGTTTATGTCTTGCCAAATGTAGGAAATTTTTAGCTATGCCTTCTCGGCTACTTTGTCAGGCTACTTTTTCCAATTTTTCTGTACTTCGGTGACATTAATGTTAGTCTTTTGTTATAGTCCCACATGTCCCTGACTCCATTCACTTTTTTTCCTGTTATCTATTGTTCATATTGGGTAATTTGTATTGTTCAATTTTCAACTTGAATGATTCTTCTTTGTCTTCTTCATGCTGCTGCTGAGCCTATCCATTGAGTTTTTTATTTCATTTATGGTGTGTTTTAATTCTAAAATTTCCATTTGATTCTTCTTTGTATCTTATTTCTTTTCTGTGACTACATGTATTTTTATTAGGTTCAAGCATGTTCATAGGCTCATTGAAGCATTTTTATGATGGCTGCTTTAAAATTCTGGTCAGATGATTCCAACATTCGTGTCAGCATAGTGCTGGCATCTGTTAATTTTCCTTTCTCATTTGGTTGAGATCTTCTCTGTTCTGGGTATGAGTGATTTCCAACTAAAACTTGTACTTGTGCGGTGTTATAAGATTCTGGATCTTATTTAAATAGTTTATATGAGAAGATATTAAAAAATATGGAGACTCAGGACTCCAAGCATGCAAAAACAAAAGCTATATATAAGACCTCTTAAAGACCTGCATCATTATTTGAACAATGTCACTTCTGCCACATTCTACTGGCAACGCAAGCTGCAGTGTCAGCCCTGATTCAGGAGGAGGAATAATCAAACTCCATTTCTAGGTGAGGGTAGTGGCAGGGTCACATTTCAAAGGGCATGCAAGAGGGGAGTAATGGCTGTGGCCATCTTTGAAAACAAGTTGCCACGTTAACAGTTATTTTGCCTTACAGAATTACATTCCTTATATTCCTAGTCTATACTAAGAAAATGTTCCTTTTGACAGTAGCAAAATATGTCAAAAAAAATCATGTAAGTGTCAAATTATACTATGTCAGGTGTTCTGCAAATCAGATTCAACAATCGTGATATTTGCTCTTTAAAAATGTAAAATGTTTAAAGGTAATACCTGAAATGACTTTAAACATTTAGAAATGATGTTCTGCATGTGTGTCTTTTAGTCTGATTATCCTGTTTAAAGCATGAGAAGTTATTCACTTGTGTACCTGTCATCCTTATCTTTACACAGCCTCAGGCAAGGGACAGTCCTCACAGCCTACTTACCTGCAGGGCTATTAGAAGTTGGAAGATGCCAGATTTTCCTGAGAACCTCCCCGCCTCTCCACCCCTGCATTTCTGTACATATTGGCACAGGTAGGAAACATGCCTGGTTCTCTGTCACCATGTAACTACCATGTTCATGAAAATAGCAGGAACTCTATTTCTCCAGATATGCTATTAGGGAGGACAAGGAAACAGAAGGAGAGATTCTCCAGTCTCTCCTTAGGGGTAAATTAGGGTCCTGTATGGGGAGCAGAAGCTCCTTGTAGTAGAGGCTGATGCCACACAATAGTCAGGGAGTGTTAGAAAATGCATCTTGAATTAGATTTTAGATACTATGATGAAAACTCACTATTTCAACCTGTGGGAAGACTTGGGTAACATTGTTTTCCTTATCTTGAATAATTATAATATCTTAGCTACTGTAGCACTGTGAAGTTTTCAGAGTGCTTTCATCTCACTTTTACTTTTCATGTAACCTTCTTATCTTATCCATAAAATGGGAATCATGATATGAATATCATAGAATATTGTGTTAGATAACACCTACCACTTTAGGTAGATACTAAGATATTTTTTAAAGTTAAATATGATAATAAATGTGACAGGAAGATTATAAATTTTGTGACAATATTAAAATGTTAACTGTTACTATTCTAATTTTTTTTAGGTCCACCATATACCATTTCCTATTTTTTTTTTAATTTGAAAATGAAGATACTCAGATTCACAGAGGTTAAGCAATTTCCCATTTGTTAAATGGTGGAATTTAGCTTCGACCTATAACTTCTGGCTATAATCTTTACATTCAGTAATCTTTATATTACTGTTATTATTTCAAGTTATTTTATGGCTTTGAAATGTTCTCCAGACTCATCTGATAATGATAAACTCTATCAAGCCAAGCATCTCTCTGTGAAGTGTGTGTAGGGATAAGGTTGCATATTTCTTATTGCAAAGACCATCACTTGTATCAGGGGTCAGCAAACTGCAGCTCATGGGTCAAGTCTCCACCACCCATCTTTGTAATGGAACACAATCATGTTTATTTATTTAGGTATTGTCTGTGTCTGCCTTCACATTACAAAGTCAGAGTTGAGTACTTGTGATAGAGGCTGTAAGCCTTCATAGCCTAAAATATTTGTTACTTGACCTTTTACAGAAAAAGTTTGTTGACCTCTGACTTTTATAGTCACCCCAAATATTATAGAACAAATGCCCATTAAGAAGGATATTCCAGAGTTCATGAATAACATCGGCAGGTACCCTTTCCAGCTCTCCACCTCACCTAAATAAGGTGACCTAATGGTGTCCTTTAATTTAATTAATATTTTCTGTCCAGCAGAAGCTTGGGTTCCCTGACACTGGAAGCATTTATTCCTAGGGATCCCTGTGACCTAGCTTCACTGAACATCATAACTGGATAGAAGGGAACTTAGACATGTGTGATTCAGCATCCTCACTTCAAAGATAAGAAAACTGAGACCCAGAGAGGGGAAGCAGCTCCCATCAAGGTAGGTAGCAGCCAGAAGTTAGAATAGAACCTAGCTAACCTGACTTATAGTGATTCTGTCATACTAAAAACTGCGCTAAACTGAATTATATTTCCCCACTTGTGGATTGCAGGTGTAAATTTGCATCCAGGTGTTCTGTGCTGGATAAGAAAAGGTCATGGAGAGATTAAATGAAACACAGGATGCTACCCACAAGTTCATGTTAAGCTCTGCAGCTCTTGAGCCTAAATATATATATAGTCCAAGACTCTCCTTGTTTTGGTAAGAAAAATTACAAATAAAGAACAGACTTCACTATTCATCTTGGTCTGTTTTGCCCCTGATTTTCCTCATCTTCTAATTCCCTCATGGCCAAATATAGTGTTGATACAGTCTGACCTGACGTCATGGAGGGCTCAGACGACCAGACTAAGCCTGTGACAGCTGTTTGAATAGCGTGGGTTCACGGACAGAGGGAGTTCATGAAGGGAGAGGCTAGGTCCCTGCTTTGATTTTTGAGTTTTTTTTGTGTTGTTTATGGGTGAAGATCGGTTTTTAAATTTATCAATTCATTGATTATGTGTGTTTCTGTAAATGAGAAAACCCCAGAGTTCTGTGTTTGAGGCACTTAGGCCAACCTACTGGATTGGTGGTGTTTTAAGGCCCAGTTCACCTTCACCAAGAGCTTTGCCCCCAAAGGTAATTAGACTCAGCACGACTTTCAATGGGAAACTGACTGGAACCAGTAAGGGCCCAACAGGTAGGCAGTTAGGGTAGCAGGAAAGGTCATGACAAGGACATGACTAAGGGTGTGATATCATTGAATGGGCCATTAAAAACAAAGACTTTTGAGAGGAATCTAACTTTTATGTGACGTTGACAGTAACTCCTAGGACTGGGCCTGAAATCTAGTTTTTCTGCCCAGCAACCCTTCTCTCATTCTAGTAACAATGCCTCCTTCAGGGTGCTCACCCTACTTCACTCCATGTAGCTTGAATGGGGTTTTCATCACAGGGCTCTTTCCCTCTGATCATAGATGTAGTCATCAAGCTAGGCCAACTGCGTTATCTCTCTCAGCAATTTACATCTTGACACAGGGTAGATGGTGCAGAGACCCAGGTAGGAACGCCCACCCTACTGTGGAGATGCCCAAATCTGCCCTGAGCTCAGTCCTCTCAAGGCCTGGTTGCTCTCTCTTCAGTTTTTTTTTAGCTCATTCACAGTGTAATTTCAATTTGTTTATTTTTTGCTTAAGTTAGTGGTTTTCTGTTTCTGTTCCTTTGGAATGCTTAGGTGATACTAAGGTGCATAACATATCTGGATCTAACACATGTTATCTTATATATTTAGCAAAACACCATCTATTATTATGTATATAGGTGTGTATTATTAGTTCTGTTATAAGCATGAGGAAATCGAAATTAGAGAAAGCTTAGATAAGTTGCCAAGACTTATGCTGGTAATGAGGGAAGGAGCTAAGGTTGGCACTCAGGATAGTCATATCCTGGATCCCTGACATCAGAGAGCCTTCGAGTGCAAACTGCAGCTGAGGGCAGGTGTGGGAAGACTGGGTCTCAGCAAGCATCCAGGAGAGCTCCAGGGAGGCAGTTTCCTCCTAAGGAACAGGAGGCTACCATCAATCCTGCTTCTCCTCCATTCTTTTTTGATTTCCTGGAAACAGTTAAATTTTACTTGGTAGGTTTTACCTTTTGGTATAAAAAGGTTAAGACACATATCTCAGAATCAAAAATCACTTTACAAGTGAAAGAACTTAGCTCCTGATATGTCAAATGGATTTGACACATAGCAAGGTTAGTGCCATATCAGGGATCAAGACCAGGTGTTCCCGACTTCTATCTAGCATCCTTTCCAGTACCGCATGTAACTCTTCTTCCTTCATTACTCTGAAAGTGATGGCATGTTGTGCTTTCCCAAAACAGTATAGTGGAGTTGCATCTGGTATACATTTAACTTTTGTGAATTTAAATGTTTAAACACTTGGCAATAAAGGAAGACAGGAATAGAGAAAGAGAGAATTTTAATGTTGCAAGTGATTCCATCTGTCAGTCCAGCTTATGTGCCAAAGAGAAAATCAGATGAGAGAGGTATGGTGATCACTCAGTGGGTTTCAGGTCTCATAAACCTCTCATAATGTGAGCATCCAACCATATACAAAATATATGACCATGTATGTATTTTTTTTATTATTATTTAACATAAACTCTGAAACTCTGTCTACTTATTTATACTGACCTCTCTCCTTCCCAAACTCTAGTTGTATATTCAATACTGTAGGGAAATACTGACTGGTGGACTTCCTGATAGCTCATAATTTATGGACAAAAACATTTTCAAGGATAATTTGGACCAGTTATTATTTGCCTAGTATACTGACTTTAGAATCTCAGCTCCATATGAGTTTCAGCTCCATGCTTTACCACAGTGGGAGGTAGTAGAATATAATGATACTGTAGGGTATGGGCTCTTGTGTCGGAGGATTAACATTCATCTGCTAGTTCTATGTACGATTCTGAACAACCCTTCCTTTCTTCAGATTATAAGAAAAAAATCATGCAAAATGTTTAGCGTAATTATCTGCCTATATTAGGTGCATAAATGCTTGTTTTTACTATCATTAATATAATGAAATTGTTTTAAAGAAATTTTTATGTAATGTTAGCTAAATATAGCAAAGAACAAACATGGTACTTCTGACTCTTAGTTTATGTCTTTTATGTTTATCATTACTTATATTCATAAAATGTGGAAATTAGATCAAAGTTTCTTCCCAAAGATCTACATTTCTGATGATGGCAACATTGATACCCTCATCTGTTTCTGTTTCAGTTATCTATTGGCTGACTATTTGTATAACAAACCACATATTTTTAGTTGCAAATCTGTGGGTTGGATAAGCAACTCTGCTGATCTTGACTAGGCTCTCTTACATGCATGTGGATCAGCTGGCCGTAGGCTGGTCCAGAACAGTCTTGGCTTACAACTGAACTTTCATCCAGCAGGCTAGCTTGGGTTTGTTCATATGGTGGCAACAGTGTTCTGAGAAAGAGAAGGGAAACACACAATGCCTGAGACTTAGGCTCAGAACTGGCACCACAACACTTTCTCCACATTCTGTTAGCCAAAGCAAGTCACGAGACTGGCCTAGATCCGAGAGGTGAAAAAAGAAACTCATTATTTTGATGAGATATGCTATAAAGTTATATTTTCAAGGAGCATGGATATAATAAAAGATATAATTGGAACTATTTTTTAAATTAATGTTTTCATAACTCAAGATGACTTGATATCTGTCACTAGGGTCTAATGTATTCTCCAGACAAATTTTTGTTTTCCCTGATGGAGAATTCAGGTTCACCATCAGACTACTGGTGATTGCCACATGTAAACCACCAGGTTTTCCTTTAATCTATTTTCCCCAACAGAATTCCTGAGATTGAGATGAGGTTTTTAACAGAGAGGGTTCTAGCCCTGTCAGAACTTGACCTAGAGAGGCAAACATTTGTTTCAGATTTGGTATAAAATGCTCCACCTATTTATTCATAGAATCACGACCATCTGGACATGGGCATTTGTCAGGATTGTTCAAAAAGACAATCGTTGCCCAAAATTATGACAGAATAATGATTGTCCTTCATGTTAGTCAGAGGAAGGGAACATAGGCAAACACATGACAAAGAATACTTGTGGGTCTCAGGCCTGGTAGGTACCAGGTCTGGCTGTGATCCAGGCTCATGGCTAGGAATAGGACCCTAGATTTAGAATGTTACATTAGAGTAGTAGAGCACTTGTACCTAAAATAAGTAAACATAATTCAGCTTCTTGTATTTTGCATGTGTGGCTGAATGCCATTATTGTACTCTGATATATGTGGAGCCTATGTGGTCCCCTGAGGAGCAGAAGGGTAGAAGCAAAAGCACGCTCCCCGCAATAGAAGCGGGCTCCCCACAATAAAGTTGGTGCCTGCCGTTTCATTCTCATGTCGGCCCCTTGTGCGTTCTTCCAACTGGGCGTCTCACCACCGAAACCTTCCTTCTTGACCAGCTTGGTGCTGACAATACTTTTGATAGCTACACTATAATTTTTGTTCTTTTCCTTAGCAATGGTAGAGGTGGTGGTGGTAGTATATGTGAATGAATAAACTTAGAATGCCCAGAAAATGTTTTCTGAAGAAAATGGTAGCTCATTATCATTAGGTGCCAGTCAAGAAGTCTATAGTGTTCTTGTTACTATCATTGGTGTTGGTACAGATGCTGGTATTAGTCACTGATGAAGATGAGAGGTCTACTAGATCTAGAGTTCAAGAATAAAGTGTGTGTGACTCTCTGATGTCATGTAACAGGGTTGCTGAAGGCACGGCAAATAAAAATACAAATAATTCTATTAATTGCTCAAAAGAATAGAAAATGCAAAGTCTGTAGCCATGTTTTTTTGTTTTGCTTTTATATTTTAAAATATGCATTGAAATATATTTACACAGAAGTGTGCATATATCATTATTATTCAGTTTGATATATTTTCTTTGTATGAACACAACTACGTAACCAGCGCCTACATCAAAAAACAAAACATTATAGGGACCACACAAGCCTCTCTCATTTCTTTCCTACTGCTCTTGATTTTATTTTATTTTTTCTCAGGATTTTAATAATTTTTATTTTCAATTATAGTTGACATACAATATTATATCAGTTTCAGGTGTACGACATAGTGATTAGAGATCTATATAACTTTAAAGTGATCACTCCAATAAATCTAGTACCCCTCCATCCCCATACATATTTCTTACAATATTATTAACTATTTTCCTTATGCTATACTTTATATCTCCACGACTATTTTATAACTACCCATTTGTACTTCTTAATCTCTTTGCCCTTTTTCACTGAACTCCCAGCCCCCTCCCATTAGGTAACACCTAAAATATTCTCTATATCTACGAGTTTGTTTCCATGTTTTGTTGTTGTTGTTTGTTTTGTTCTTTAGATTCCACACATATTCGACATCACATGGCATTTGCCTTTCTCTATCTGACTTACTCCATCCAGCATAATACCCTCTAGGTCCATCATGTGATATCTTTTCCCATCTGTTTACTTTTTGTCTATGTGTGTCTTTTAATCTGAAGTGAGTCTCTCGTAGGCAGCGTTTGTAAGGGTCTTGTTTTCTTATGCATTCGGCTACCTTATCTTTTGATTGGAGCACTTAATTCTTTTTCATTTTAAGTACTTGTTGATAGATGTGTAATTATTGCCAATTTTTATTCATATTTTTGATACATATTTTTTTCTTCTTAAGGAAGTCCCTCCAACATTTCCTGGCTGAGTGGCGATGAACTCCTTTAGTTTTTAATTATCTGGGAAGCTCTTTATCTGTCCATCAACTCTAAACGATAGCTTTTCTGGATAAAGTAATCTTGGTTGTAGATCCTGGGTTTTCATCACTTTGAATATTTTGTGCCAAGCCCTTCTATCCTGCAAAATTTCTTTTGAGAAATCACCTTCTAGTCTCATGGAAGCTCACTTGTAGGTAACTAAATGCTTTTCTCTTGCTGCTTTTAAGATTCTCTCTTTGTATTTGGGATTTTAATTATGATGTGTCTTGGTGTGGGCTCTGAGTTTATCTTGTTTGGGACTTTCTGAACCTCCTGGGGTATATGTCTGTTTTCTTCACTAGGTTAGAGAAGTTTTCTATCATTATTGCTTCAAATAGGTTTTCAACTTCTTGCTCTCTGTCTTCTCCTTCTGGTATCCCTATGATGCAAATGTTGTCACACTTGATGTTGGCCCATAGGTTTCTTAAATTATCTTAATTTTTTTTGATTCCTTTTTCACTTGCTGTTCTGATTGGGTGTTCTCTGCTACCCCATCCTCTCTACTAGCAATTTGATCCTCCTCTTCATCCACTCTGTTGGTTCCCTCTAATACAAGGGTCTTTAAACCCCAGGCCATGGACTGGTACTGGTTTGTGGCCTGTTAGGAACCTGGCCACATATCAGGAGGTGAGCGGCAGGAGAGCTAGTGAAGCTTCATCTGTATTTGCAACCACTCCCCAGTGTTAGCATCGCCATCTCAGCTCCACTTCAGGTCATCGGGCATGAGATTCTCATAGGAGCACCAGTCCATGGTGACAAAAGAGTTAAGGAACAATGCTGTAATGTACTCTTCATCTCAGATATTGTAGTCTTCATTTCTGACTGGTTCTCTTTCACAATTTCCATCTCCATTTTTATGTTTTCTAACTTTTTGTTGAAGTTCCCACTGAGTTCATCTACTCTTCTCCTAAGTTCATTGAGTATCCTTATAACCAGTGTTTTGAACTCTTCATCTGTTAGATTGCTTGACTCCACTTTGTTTAAATCTTTTTATGGAACTCTGTTTTGTTCTTTTATGTAGGACATGCTTCTTTGCCTACCCATTTTGGCTAGCTTTTTGTGTCTGTTTCTATGCACTAGGTAATGCTTCTAAGTCTCCTAGTCTTAGTATTGTGGCTTTGTGTAGTAGGTGTCCTATGGGACCCAGTGGCACAGTCCTGAGAGGGGTCTAGCTGCAGGCCAAGTTTACCCCAGCCTGTGCCCCTCCATGTCTGCCTGGTCAGAGTCAGCAAGCAGTCCACAGGTGGCTGCCACCGGTGCTGTGCTTATAGTTGAGAGGCCACACCAGAAATCAAGGTTGGCTGCCGCTACTGTGGGGCTTAGAGCTGCTCAGCAAGGAACACAGAGCATGTGGAGGACATCTCTGGATGTGGCTTGGGTAGGGCTGCAAGTTGGGAGGGGCAGAGTTTCAGAGAATCCTCTGGGTGGAGCGACCTCTGCTACCTAGTGTGATCATGTCTCAGCTACTGCATGCAGTACCTGCGTGGGCACGCTGGGAGGAGGGGCAGGCTCAATAAAGGAACAGTGGATACTGCCATTACTGCTGCCAAGGAGAAAGCCCTCTAGTCCTTGCCACAAAGTCAGACAACTCAGCATGCCCCTGTATTTCCCTGCTCTTCCCTTCCCCCAAGCAGCCCCCTCAGCACTGGAGCTCAGAGTGAGTGAGTCCATCACCACAGAAGTCTGGTCGCAGTCCCTTTAAGAGGAACATCTGCACCAGCTGGCTGCAGCTGCCATAGCCTCTGTCACACTCAGCCCACTTGGAACCAGGCAGCCTTACGTCTTCTCCCCCTCCTAACCTTCCAAATTGATTTCATATTTCTTCTTAGTAGTAGGGCTTCTGTTCCAGACCCCCCAGGTGACTCTGCTTGCTGTTTGCTGTGGTTTCATCACAATTTTGGTGTGGTTGCAAGAGGAGTTGTACAAAGCCTCTACCCTCTATGCCATCTTGACGGGTCCTCTCCTAAACTCTGTAAAAGTAACCACTATACTGTTTTCTAACAGCATAGTTAATTTTGCCAGTTTTTCTTCTTTAAATAGGTGGAGTCATACAGAATTCACTATTTTTTGCCTAATTTCTTTCACTCAACATAATGATCTTGAGGTTCATCCAAATTGTTGCATCTATCAGGTTTTTTTTTCTTTTTCATTGCTGACTAGTATTTCATTATACATGGATAATTCATGATTTGTTTTTCCTTCATCTGTTAATGAACTTTTGGATTGTTTCCAGATTTTGTATAAGTCATCTACTATGAACATTTTGTGTACAAGTCTGTATAAGAACATATATACCTATGCTTTTCTTATGTCAATCCCTAGAAGTAGAATGGCTGGGTTTTATGGTAGGTGTACATGTAATATTTTGTAAAATGGCCAAAGCAGTTTCCCAAGTGATTGTGTTATTTTACATTCCCAACAAAAGTGTATGAGATTTCTAGTTGCTCCACATCCTTGCCAGTATAGAGTATGGTCGGTTATTCTAATTGTAGTTATTCTCATGGGTATCTATTACATTATGGTTTAAACTGTATTTTCCTGATGGCTAATGGTGTTGAGCATTTTTTATATGTTTATTTGCCATCTGTGTCTCTTTGGTGAAGTGTCTGTTTAAATCTATTGCTCGTTTTCTTATTGGGTTGTCTTTTATAATTGAACTGTAATAGTTCTTCATATTTTCTGGATATAAGTCCTTTGATATTTGTGTATTGAGAGTTTTTTTCCAAATCATTGGCTTTTTGTTGTTGTAGCTGATTTTTTAAAATTTTCTTACTGGTGAATTTTAAAGAGAAGAGGTTTTTCATTTTCATTAAGTCTAATTCATACATTTTAAATCTTTGTTTCATGCTTTGTGTTTCTATATGAGAAGCCCTTGCCTACTTTAAAGTCTCAAAGATACTTTTTTTCCTGTATAAGTACTATAATTTAAGCTTTTACATTTAAGTCTATATCTATTTCCTAAACTTTTGTTTATGATGTGAGATAATGATGAACTTTCATTTTTTTCCTCTCACACGGCTATCCAGTTGAGTAGAACTTTTGTGGAAAGGATTTTACTTTTTCCTTTAAATTACCTTAGAAATTTGTCAAAAATTGATCAAATACATGTGGATATGATTCTAGACTTTCTATTTTATTCTATTGATCTGTATGTCTACCTTTTCACCAGAACCAAACTATTTTGATTATTGTGGCTTTAAAGTAAGCTCTAAAATCAGAATAACCTCTCCAGCTTTGCTCTTCCCTTTTAAAATTCCTTTTGATACTCCGGAAACTTTGCGTTTCCAAATAAATTGAAGAATCAGCCCGTCGATTTGTATAAAATTTCTGCTGGCATTTTAATTAGTATTGTATTAAATCCATAGATCAATTTTGTGAGAATTGTCAACTTTATAACATGTCTTCCAATCCATGAACATGGAATATCTTTCTATTTATTTAAGACCTTAATTTCTCTCACAATGTTTTGCAGGTTTAAGTGTCATGATACTGGGTGTCTTTAGATTTATTCTTAGGTATTTTATCTTTTTGATACCACTGTAAATGAAATTTAAAAATTTTCACTTTGCAATTATTTGCTGCTACTATTTAAGAATATAATAGATTTTACAAGTATTAAGTTCTATTCTGCATCCCCAATAAATGTTTTTATTGGTTCTAGTTGTTTTGTAGATTCTTTGGGATTTTCTCGGTAAAAAATCCTATTTGCAAACAATGACAATTTTCATTTTCCTGTTCATTTTTTTATGTCTTCTTTCTCCTTTATTTAAATGACTAGGATTGCCATAACAATGTAGGGTAGAAGTAGTGAACACAGGCATCTTTCCTTTGTTCCTTATCTCTGGGTAAAATAATTCACATTTTCACCATTAAGCATGATGTTAGTTGTAGGAATTTTTAGATGCCACTTACCACTTTGAGGGTGTTATAATTATTCTTAGTTTGTTCAGAGCTTTTTTTTAATGAATAGTGTTAATTTTTTCAACTGATTTATTTTGCATGTATTGAAATGATCAAATGGTTCTGCTTTTTTTAATATAGTGAATTACATTAATTTTTGAATGTTGAGTTAACCTTGCATTCTTGGTATAAATTCTACCTGGTCATGATCTATTATCCTTTTTACATATTTTTGGATTTATTTCCTTATATTTTGTTAAAGATTTTACACCTATATACATGAAGAATATTCATTTGTAATTTTCCTTATTGGTAATGCCATTGTTGGACTGTCATTAGGGTTATGCTCATTTCATAAAAGAAGTTGAGCAGAGTTCCTTCTAATTTTTGAAAAAGTTTGGGTAATATCGGTGCTATTTTTCCTGGAATATTTGATATTAATCAATGTTAAGAATTTCTGGGCTTGGAGATTTTTGGGGAAATGGAGATGTTTTTGATATCAAATTTAAATTCTCTGACATATTCAATTGTTCCTATTTTTTGTTTCTTCCTGTGTCAATTTTGATAAATTGTGCTTTTTAAGTTGTCCAGTTCATCTAAGTTGTTGAATTTGTTGTCATAAAGTTGCATATAACTTTCTCTTATTATCTTTTTAATATTTGTGATGATATTCTCCTTTTTGCTCATACTATGGGTGATTTTTTTCTCATTTTTCAAAAAAAATTCTGACTAGTTTAACTAGTGGTTTCTCAATATTATGGATATTCTCAAAAAAAGCAAAGCAGCTTTTTTAAAAATTAAGTTCTGCTTTTTGTCCTTCCTTCTACTTACTTTGCAGTTACTTTGCTCTTTTTCTGGCTTAATTTTAAAGTAGAACATTATGTTATTGGTTTTAGATCTTCTTTTCAAATTTAGTCATTTAAAGCTATAAATTCCCTTTGAGCAGCACTTTCGTTTCATTTTTCACATTTTGAAGTTGCACGTGATGGTTAACTTTAGTGTCAACTTGGCTTGGCTACGGTACCCCGTTGTTTGGTCAAACACTATACTAGATGTTGCTGTGAAGGTGTTTGAGGGTGTAATTAAAATTTACAATCAGCTGACTTTAAGTAAAGCAGGTTAGGTTACCTTCCAAATGTGGCTGGATTTTAATTGAAAGCCTTAAGAGCAAAAACTGAGGTTTCTGAAAGAAGCAATTCTACCTCAAGATTGCAACATAAGTAGCAAGAGAAAAACCGATAGTTACTCATAAGGGAAAACCCTTAAGACTGGCAGCTGATTTCTCAAAAGAAACTATGCAGGACAGAAGGGCTTGGCAAAAAATAGTCAACAGGATAAAGACGCAGGATCTACAACCAAGAATAACTTATCCAGCAAAGCTATTATTTAGAGTTGAAGGACAAAGAGCTTTCCAGACAAAAATAAGCTGAAGGAATTTATCACCACCAAGCCTGTATTACAGGAAATGTTGGAGGAACTTCTTCAAGAAAAAACATGTATCAAAAACAGGAATAAAGAATGGTAACTATATCAAGAAGTACCTCAAATGGAAAAGAATTAAGTGCTCCATCTAAAAGAGTGGATAAATGAAAGGAAAACAAGACCCCTACATGTCGCCTATAAGAGACTCACTTCAGATTAAAAGACATAGACTAAAAGGATAGAGATGGAAAAACATATGGCTTTGCTTGACCTAGAAGATATTTAAGTCAGACAGAAAGATAAATACTATATAATTTCACTTATGTGCAGAATCTAAGGAATAAAAAGAACAAACTAATCAAAAACAGACTCACAAATATAGTGGACAATTTGGTGATGGATAGAGAGGAGGGGAGTTTGGGGGGCTGGGAGAATGGGGTGAAGGATTAAAGACGTAAAAATTAGTTGCTGATGGATGGACACTGGGATGGGGAGCACAGCATAGGGAATGCAGTGAGAATGAATATATTGGTGAGGTGGAGGGTCAGGGGAGGGAGGGAGCAATTGTGTGTGTGGGGGGGACCGTTTTATGAATTATATAGATGTCTAACCAATGTACTGTGTACTTGAAACTAATTTAAAAAAGTAACTAACCTCTAAAAGAGAAAAGATTGCAACATAGAATCCGAGTTTCCAGCCTGCTGCCCTGTTTGCAGATTTCAGACTGAAGCCTGCAACATCTATTTTTGAGCAGCAGGGCTTCTCAGACTGATATAAGTGCAAGGATTAGAGGCAGAAGGCCTTTTTTTTTTTTTTTTTTTTTTTTGGCATGTTAAAGAGTATTTTTAGAACAAGAAATATTTTATTTAATTTACTTAAAATACTTCCAAGTTGATCACTTAGTATTTTACATAATAATTTCTGATTAAAGGTAGCAGTCTCAAAGTTAGGAGATGGGCAGAAAGGGCTTGAAAAGCAGTGGCTTAGCCTCAGAAGGGATAATTATAATTAAAGACCTTTTAGAAGTTCAATAAGGGAGTAAGCCAAGACAGGATGGGAAAGAGGGGCAGGCTGAAGTCAGGTTTGGAGGCCAGTACCACAGAGAGAACCTGAGGAGGGTGGGGAGAAACTCTTAAGCCAGCTTAGTGGACATTTCAAGGAAAAATCCTGGGACTGGCCTACAGAAGTTAAAACGATACCAACATGAGATTTAAAATTAGTGTGTTTTCCATCATTGAAACAGATAGTATTTGCATAGTAACTGGACCATGGATTCTTAGCCGGAGGTTCATGAACTCTTCAGGAATCCATGGATGGACTAGGAAATATACAGTTTCCTGAAAATTGTTTATGAAATGTGTGTATATGTGTTTGTAGATTTTTCTAGGGTAAATGTCCCATAATTTACATCAGCTTCTCACAGGGTTCATGACCTCCAAAATGTTAAGACTGCAAATTCTAGGCTCAGAGGTTATATAAACTGGTGGCCTGTGTACTTCAAGAGGACAATTTTTTTTTTTTTTTTTTTTTTTGCCATTGTGTTCAAGCGTTTATGTAACCACATGCCTCCCAGGCAGACATTTGAATTGTAACCATTGTGCCAGCTCAGCTCATTGAATCAATGTAAGGCTGAGGTTTTTAAAAATTACAGATCTTTGGGAGGATCTTAGGTGGTACTTGGAAATCTGTAATTTTATAAAGTTCTCTATGACATCACTCCTCAAAAAAAGAATAGCAATACTGAAATCACTTAGGGGCTTGTAAGAAATACAGAATCTATGACCCTCCCTGCCCAGACCCACTGAATCAGAATCTGTATTTTAACAGGATCCTTTGGTGCTTTGTGCATTAAAGTTTGAGGAGCATTGTAGCAAGTTTTAGGGACTTCTAGCCTAAAGATTTCTCTCTCTCTCTCTCTCTCTCTCTCTCTCTCTCTCTCTCTCTCTCTTTACTGATATAAAAGAATTCTAATGAGGGTAATAAGAATATTTTATTAGGTATGGCTAATTGTTTCAAAGTATCTTATACATATTTTTACGCTTGATTAATCTTAAAAATAAGCTATATTATAGCTTTTTTAATAAAGTAACATTATGTATTAGTTAATACCCTCCTAGGAGATGAATATACACATTGAAATGTTATTAGAAGCAAGCCCGAAAAAAGAGAAACATTTAGCTAAACATGCGTTTCCTAGTATTAGAATTGTGTTAATCTCTTTACAAATCTACTTTTAATTTCACCTGATTATCTTAGAAGCAGCAACTTGAACCTTCAAAACACATAGCTCTAGGTGCCAGTCGGCTGCTAGAGTTATCGGGGGATCACTTCACAGGTTATATAAATGTCTAAGCAGTATGCTGTCATCTGCAACTAATATAATGTTGAATGTCAACTGTAATTGAAAAATTAAAAAAAATAAATTAAGGATATGTAAATAAAAAACAAACAAACAAACAAACAAGAAATGGCATAGCTCTGTCTCTGTGGCAGCAGTTGTAGGGTTGAGATAGCAGAAGCCTGTACTACTCTAGGGCATTAATATGCATCTTCTCCAATTACTAATTTGAGGGAGAAACAAAACAAAAGCAAATTTATTTCTGCATGAGCTCATCCTATTTAAGATTTTTCTAAGGTTTTTCTCCTCTAACCATGAAAGAGAAGAAAATTGAAGTGTTGAGATGCCCCTCATCCCACTTTTATTTGTTTGTTTGTTTGTTTTTAGTGTTCAGCCCCATTCAAATGTCATCTTAGTATAATTTGGAGTCACATAGCCAGGACCTGCTGTTGGGGGAAAATAACCTTCAGTCACATCTCTTGGCCAGTAAGAAACAATTAGTCAAAAGAATAATAATCACAGGAAAGATATAAACAGGCCCAGGAAAAGTCCCTGAAGTTGCGGCTGACCTTAGTTAAAAGAACTGTCCCATAGTTAACTTTTCCTCGTTATCATAGGAAAAAACACACCCAATTTAAGATGTCACTGAGACATGTGACCCATGAAGTAGCTAGCACGTAGGTACACTGCGCAGGCCTACGTAGGGAAGGCCCTGCCTCAACATTCTTGGGCGGGGGGGGCGGGGGAGGGGTGTGGCGTGGGGAGAGAAAGGGGTGGCCCCTAACCCCAAGAACCCATAAAAAAGATGTACCTGTCAACCTCTGGGAGCCACTTCTGTTCTCCTCTGAAGCTGCCTCGGCACATTGAGCTTCCGTTTTAATAAACCTTTCTCTCTGCAAAACTGTTCTGCCCACTCTCTTGAGAGGAGAGGGACCCCTGCACTGGTAACATTTTCATGTTGGTTTTCTTGTTTTCCTTGGTTAGAAAAGAAAACTTAAAGGAATTTGGAGCATATGTTTTCTTGTTGTACACCCTTCTAATCAGAACATGATTCCATGATTCCATGACCAGCCAAGAAGCTGCAGGTGTTCCTTTCTCTGTTCTGATTCTCTTGCTTCTTCACTCATTATCAGCGAACTGCTAATATTAAATGAATTGACCGAACTACCCTCTGCACTTTATAATCTCTACCTTTTGTTCTGCAACAGATTTAAGGCCACTTCTTAATGGAGTCCTGACCTTGTTCTGAACATTTGGATGAAACAATTTTTAAATATAAGCAACCATAGTGGTTTTTGCGCAGCTGCTCATCCAAGCTGCTCAGTAACCTAGAGCAGCAGACCCCAAGCTTTTTGGCTCTGGGAGCCTGTGCTCCTAGAGTATCCAATGCTTGATGATCTGAGGTGGAGCTGAGGCGGTGATGCTAGCACTGAGGAGCAGCTACAAATACAGATGAAGCTTCTTCACTTGCCTGCCACTCACCTCCTGCTGTGTGGCCCGCTTTCTAACAGGTCACAGACCAGTACCAGTCCATGACCTGGGAGTTGGAGACCCCTGACCTAGAACATTGCCAAAGTCACTGAACCCACATGCTGCTGAGAGTTTCCAACCAAAAACAAAAACAAAAAACAAAAACAAAACAAAACAAAACAAAAACCTCATTACCTAGCCATGAATGTAAGCCCTGAAAAACCACAAATTAATTGGAAATTGGATGCAGGTGATTATAGTAAAGGTTGATTCCTTTAAAGTTAATCTTAAAATTTTGTCTTAACTAAAAAAAATATATATAAATGTTGGTAATTGTGGGAGACAGAATAACGGCCCCCAAAGATGTCCATGTCCTAACTCCTTACGTGGCAAAAGGAATTTTACTGATGTGATTAAGTTAAGAGTGTTGAAGTGGGAAGAGTATCTTGGGTTATCCAGGTGGGGGCAATGTAATCACAAGGATCCTTATTAAAGTGGGTCGGGAGGCCCAAAGTCAGTAGTAAATGTGAAGGTGGAAAGAGAGTTTGGGCTGATGCAAGGAAGGAGTCATGCATGAGTCAAGGGATGCAGGAGGCCTTTAGAAGCTGAAAAGTCAAGGAAACAAATTCTTTCCGAGAGCTTCCAGAAGGAACCAGCTCTGCCAGCATCTTGACTTTAGGACTTATTTTGGACTTCTCACCTCCAGAGCTGTACGAGAACAAGTTTACTTTAAGTCGCTAAGTTTGCGGTCTTTTTTTTTTTGTAGCAGTAACAAGAAAACTATTACAGTTATATGGGTATCATGCTAGTGATTTATTCCGTAAATTTATGTAATTGCATTTTTTTTTTATTAAGAAATGGCTGTATTTGGCTGTCACTGTCAAATCACCAGTTTTCCTTCCCTAAAAAATATTGACTTTCTTCCTTTCCTTTCCTATTCTTTCCTTTCCTTTATTACCTTGACTGGTGCCATTATCAACTTAGTGAATGCTTAAGAGGAAATAACCAGCTTGTAAGGGCTATGAGTAAATTATGATTTGGTCTGAGCTGACTGTCTCACCCTCGTCTGGCACACAGGATTGCATTGGCATGGCAGTTTCTCAGCAGAGTTTGTGGTGAACTGTTTGCTTTTGGGAGTCAGATGTATATTCAAATCCTGTTTCTGCCACATCTTAATTTGTACCTTTAGGTATGAACTTAACTTTTCTAAGCTTCCTTATATGTAAAACAGGAATCACAGGGGTGGTAAGAAGATTATGTGAAAAAATGCATGCAAAGTGCTGAGTACAGTTTTCATGATGCAGTAACTACTACCTACCTACTTAATAAATAGTATCCGTTATTGGTTAAAGCTGCAACAGACTTAAACATGGTACACGATATTTGTTCATTGACAGCCCCATCTGACTGTCATGGATAAAACTGGAGAATTTAGATAGTGATAAGAAATCTCTAGTAATCAAACAATCAACCAGCTGGATAGAATAATCTTAACTGTGAAAGGAAATGGTATCTTAAGAGCACTTATTCTCATTTGAAAACACAGTATTCTCTCAGGAGTGAGATGTGTATCCAGCTCTGTTGTACTTGTGACAAAAACCACTGCATGAGGTGTGCTTAGTGTTTGGGAGTTAATTATTTCTTATAATTGTGTTAATCTCCTAGCAGAAGATAGAATTCTGCCTTAGTTTTTAATAGAGAATCAAATGACTGAGTTGTCCATGCCCCCAAATAATAAAATAATAATAATAATAAAGCATTATTACAATGTTAATGTAATTATACTATTTGCTAACTGGGGATCACTGTTAAATTTCAAAAGGGTTTTTAAATATTTTTTCATAGGTGAAATATTGAGGCAAAACATTCACTAGGCCACAATAAATTCATTTAGTGATCTCATTTCTGAAATGTAGGCATAAATGTTCACATATAACCTAGAAGATTTACGAGAAGAAAGAAGGCACTTTAAAAATGCTGCCCTACAGGAATCACTTAATATGCGAAGTAGGTGTGGTAGCTGATAAGGATCTTTGAGTGCATTAAGACCCATTATATTCCTTTTTTTTTATGTTTTCATAATGCTGGTGGAATTATGCAATAGCATTGAACCAGGAATAACAGGCCCAGTTCTTGTTCCAGCTTCACTGTCAACCAAACGTGGCTGTGGGCATCAGTTTTCTCATTGGTTTCCAGGAATCAATTTCTTCATCAGTAAAATCAGGGACTGAACTTCAATAATTTGTGTATCACCTTCACAAATTTTGCAACATCAATATATTTGTATTTTAAATTATTTAATACTTTCTTTTGACTCACTTTTTAAAAATTTATTTTAAAAGGAAACATTCTATCATGGCTACAGATAAGAAATTGGTATTGCATCATAAATGGCAGGTAACCATAAAAATCTACAAATGAAAATAAGGCTTGTTATTCAAATCAAGATAGAGGAAGTAATCTGAAGATTCTGAGACAGAGGCTTCTCTATGTGAGAGACAGATTAGAAAGTGCTGGAGAGATGCTGGAGATACAGCAGCACTAAACCAAGACCTTCTTCTAGACCAATTAGAGGGCCAGAAGAGAATTGAAAAGAGAATACAATCCCACTGCATGACTCACTGTTATTTAATGCTTGGTCTATGTACTACCTACAATCACTTTGTCACCCCCTAGTGAAATACATCCCATACTTTGGTACTCACTCAATTAAGTTATTTCAACAGTCCCTTCTCAAGACAAACATTCTATAACTTGGTGTCCTCCTGGAAAACATTTTGACCAAATATGGTCAAGTCACAAGCAAAAAACACACATGCTCAGATGGAAAGGAAGTAATTTTTAAGGAAGTTCATGATGAGCATGGTGAGTTTCTCTGCTGGGAAATGCAAATGAGGACCAAGTTCCTCTTGTTGCAATGAAGTCAGGAAGCATTGCTCTGTGCAGCAGCTGTGACTGGCACCCTCCCTGGGATTCAAAAGCCAGGAGCCCATTGTTTGAACAAAGAAAAACACACAGAGACACTGACTAAGTGATGAAAAAGAGATTTTGCAGACCCTTCTATTATATTACTTAAACATGCGGAAGCTTTTAGTTCTTATGTAAAGACCAAAAGAAGTTTACGAAATATTTATAAACCATAGAAAATGGATTAAACTCAAAATAATTTACTAAATGCTGTATTTACTGACATCTCTGCTTGCCATAGAACTGTGCATTGACTCTGCCATATTCAACATTTGTATACCAAATGACTTAAATTAGACAAACATCAAAGGAGATATGGAGGAGAGTTGGGAACAAGAGGAGAGACTCAGTATGTGCTAAGAAGACCAGGCAAAGGTTTGATCAGCAGGCAGGTGAGGAATAGAGTGTTTTGGAAGCAAAGTCCCCTTTGAGATCCATGGTGTAAGCTTGGCTATATGACACGCTCAAACCTCGTACTGAAGAGGAATGACTGCTGGACCACGTTTAACTAGCTCCTTCTCCTCGTGAAGGATGTGGGGATATGTATTAGGACACCAGAACAATGGGTGGCCTGGCGACTCAGTAGCAAGTATGAGAGGTGAGGAGTCCTGTGGAGGATGGAGATAGTGGCTATTTGGAAAAAGGTCTGATCTAAGGGAATGCTGTGAGTCATGGCTTGGAGACTTGAAGATGCATTCTATTGGTTATAGACTTGGTCTCCAGGGAAAGGTAGTTTACATGAATTAGAAGGCACAAGCCCGTCAAGGAACTGGTTGGGATATGGGCCCATTTTCAGTCTTTGAGATGAGCTAGAGTAACTGGGATTGGGAACTAGTAGAGAAAGTGATACAGACACATCAGACATGGCAGAATGATCACTCTACCACGCAAGCCTGGGTCCACCTGCTGCTAGTGGTGTGGGGTGATGTGGGCATGAGATGGCACCTAATGGGCCACTAGGTCAACTTCTCCCTGGCCCTTGGTGTGGTGTGACTGAACTAATACAAGATACTCATGACAGGTAGCAGAGACTCTGACGAGTTGTGAGATTCTTCAGTCACTGGTATAATCTAAAATGCATATACTGGGAGGTACATTTACATTAGGAATAACTTACATTTACTTGAGCATTACTATGTACTGAGCATTGTGCTAATCTCTTTACATGCTTTATGTCATATAAAGACATTAGCAAGTAAACACTATCACTATCTCTTTTCTTAACTGTGAGGAAAAAAATCAGAGAACTTTAATAACTTGCCCAAAGTCACACAAAAATGAGTGGTAATGTCAGAATTCAAACCTAGGTTGTTTCCACTCGGTGGCCTCTGTTCTTAAACCACTCAGCCATATTACCTCTGCAAGTCCTGAGACTCTCAGAATTGACCTTATTATAGTAGTAGTGGGAGGTAGGAATTTGGGAACAGGTAGGCTTTGGGCGTGGCTGCTTCCCACTGTAAAATGCCCCCTCCTAATCCCAGCAGCGTTCATCTCCATAGGTTACGGCGAAGTTTTTTGCACACTTTCCTGCATCTTCTTGGTAGCCTATTTGGCATAAATCAGGCTGTTTCTCCTTTTGCATGTGGGCTGTCTTGACCATAAGTAGATACTCCATTGCCTCTTACCACGAGAAGTCTGCATATTATCCCAGTACAAGTGAGCCGAATGTCACCCATTACTGGAAAAATTGGTGATGAACTCAGGTGAAAGAGGACCAAACGATTGTATCAGCTTTAGCTTTGTCACTGAGAAGCAGCAGCAGCATCCAGATGGAAGAACAGACCAAGACTCAGTAGTTCCAGCAAGACACCGACACAAATGCACGAGCTGCTGCATCTCAAACCACAGTGAGTTGTCCACAGTGGCACTAGGTTGATTTTTCACTGACCAGGGGACATTTTAATAGAACCAGGTGTTCATTAATAGAACTGCTTCTCATCCTTGCCATATTTCTGCCCTAGCCAGAATACCTGTCTGTACTTTATATATATATATATAAAGGTAAGCAGTTGGATAATTATAATCCTGAGCCTAAACCTTGTACCATAGAGCAGGGTTGTGTAAATCAGTGATTCTAAACAGTGGCTATACATCAGAATCATTTTGAGACCTTTTAGAAATGATGAATGCCTTGGCTCCACCCCACATCATCTAATTTAATTGGCGCCCAGGCGTTAGTAGTTTTTTAAAGCTCCCAAGGTGATTTAAAAAGTGCAGCCGAGTTTGAGAACCTTTGTATGAATCATTGCACCCGAGCCTTTCTTTGATTCCTCTGGGTGGAACGAGTTTCTCCCTCGCAGTGTCACCCAGAAATGGAAACCTGAGTGGAGAGTCCTGCTAGGCAGCTGGGCCAGGGCATTTTCCTTCGGGTTGTTCTTATGTTATGCTTGTGTACTACCAACTCATGTGTCCCCCCACACAGGTGTCACCAACAAGGGAGCAAGATGGCAGGGAAGAGAGATGAAAGCATGAGAATTTTATAATGACTGGCAAATAGTAGTAGGTGCTTATTACATATTTGTTGAATGAATATGTGTGTGGGGGGGGGCAGGGAGGGATATTCTATTTGGCCTTTATTTGCTTAATATGATGGTTAATTTTATGTGTCAACTTGATGAGACACAGGTGCCCAGATGTTTAGTCAAATATTATCTTGGGTATTTCTGTGAGGGTGTTCTTGGATGAGTTTAACATTTAAATCAGTAGACTGAGGAATGCTGACTAGATGAGGATCACCCTCATAGGGAGAGCAGTCATTTCAAGGCCTGAATAGAACAGAAAGTCTGACCCACCCCCTTGGACAAGAGAGAATTCTTGCCAGACTGCCTTCTGATTGAAATATACACTTTTTCATGCAATTTCTGGATCTCTAGCCTGCTGGCATTCAGACAGCAATTACACAATCAGCTCTCCTGGGCTCCAGTTTGCCAACTGCAAATCTTGGGACTTGTCAGCCCTAATAATTGTTTAAGCCTATCCCTTATAATAAATTTCATATACATATACACATACACATACACTACTGGTTCTCTTTCTGGAGAAGCCTAATACTCTTAATTCTTCCTTTTGTCTATGAAAAAATAAAAGTTGTCATATTCTTTTTGTGTTAGTGTTACCTTCTATAAAAACTAGTGACTATTACATTTTTTTAATCAACATTTTTATAGAATGAACCTCTGATGTAAAAATATTCAACAAATTTATTGGGACCTACTATGTGTCAAACATTGAGGTAAATACTTTGGATAGATAGGTGAATAAGACAAATTATCTATGCTCCCTCCTTGAGGTTTCGTTGTCTTTTTAAGGAAGACAAATAATATTTATAAAAAGCACAAAAGTTTATGGGCATTGTAATAGACACGTAGAAAGGTTTCAATAAGAGTGAAAGGAAGGGAGTAGTTATTTTACCTTGAGACCTGAGAGAGCCGTCATTGCACAGGGTAAAACTTTAGTGTCAATGCCTTTATTTGTCTCATACTCTCCTGTCTGACTCAAAGGAGCAGCCACCTCAGAAGCTGCCACACTACTGAGCAGAGCATTTGGGACTACGGTTCTAGAGAACTGTCCTTCTCGAGATGGGGAAAACCCATCAGGACCCACATCACTGTTTCCTCAGTCACTGCCAACACTGTACTTGTCTGCCAGTGTGGAAAGGGCTGGTAAGATGACAGACATAGGGCACTTTGGTAGCCTTCAGTCTGAAGAGCACTTGCTGGTAGAGGGGAGAAAAGAAGAGCTTCTAATATAAGAATGCAAAATCAGAGAATTTGAGGGCCACTTTGTTCAGCAACTGAGTTTGAAAATCCAAGCTGCTCCAGGTTTAAGTGCTATAACAGCCTCTATCCTGCATTTTCTTCTCCATCAAAGAGAATCAGCAGATGATAAGTGACACTTCATTGGTTGATAAATGTTGATATGTAGGTAGGAACAATATAATTGCTTATATTTGTCTGATCTGTTTTGCTACAAGCTCCAAGATGCTCAGAAAGCCCAGATCCTTTTGAGTCACCAGACAGCAAGTGCATCCAAGGAAAATACAGATGGAAGGGAATATTTTAACAGGAGGCTGACTTCTCCCACCTCTTCTAGCACCACCACCCACCTGTCACCATGTGACAAAAGGTTAATAAGTTGGAAAGGAGCAAAATTGAGAGGGAATAGTAAAAGCCATTCCAGGGAAAGGACTATTTGTTTCTTTTCTCTAAACCTGAAAACAGACATTTTGGAACTGGGCTGGAGATGCTCATGATCACTCTTCCATCGTTTCTTGTTAGGAGTCATAAGGCTCAGAAAATGTCCCAAGATTCTGTCATCCCGTTTCTGTCCCCTCTTGGTAATCGAGGCTCTAAAACCTCTAATGGCTTATTACTGAGCACATAGGTACTCGGCCCATTTCTTTTTATTTGACTTACCTGCCTATGCACCCAGGCAAAAACCCTCAGGACACTAGTATCTTCTTTCTACCACTACCTAGTCGCTGTCAATGTCGTCATCACTGTCATCAGCCTCATTTTCACCATTAAAACAATAGCTAACACTTAAATAGATAACTATATACCAGGTACATTCTAAGCACTTTATATGAATTAACTCATTTACTTATCCAGCAATTCAAAGAGGTAGGTATTATTTTTACCTTTATTTCACAGATGATGAATATGATGGCAGAGAAGTTTAGAAACTTGCCAAAGGTGAAACCACACAGCTATTAAGTGGCAGAGCCCAAAACTGAAATCAGGGAGACTCACTTGAAAGTCCATAACCATTATTCTATTTTGACTTTATTCACATTAGAAAGAGTGTGATAAATTGGTGTTTGTGACTTAATTTCTTATCCTTGCCAGTAGTTTATTCATTGCAATAAAAACATTAGCATAGCCTGATGAAATACATTTTCGATGGTGAAACTTGAAGCTGGAGACTTCACACACACACACACACACACACACACACACACACACACACACACCTGTACTTTTTTTCCCCCCTTGAGAGGAACCACTTAGTTGGTGTCTCACTTTGTATAAAATAAGCTCCGATCATTCATGTCATTTTGTTCTTAGAACAAAGTGGCCATAATTTCATGTAGGGTCTGTCTCTTCAGTTATAAGCCAGCAGTTGCCTTGGTAACAGCATTTGGAAAGGACAAAGGCTGAGAACTCTTGTTAAGACCCATTAAGCTATGTGGAGAGGCTATGCCTCAGCTGTGCCTCTCTCAGCACTTTGTCAGCCTCTGTCTCTCCTTCTGTGGCCATCTTGGAGGCTGAGCAGGACAGAGTGTGGTAAGTTGGAGCCACTGTTGAGCCAGGCATTGTAGAACATGTGAATTGGAAGGGACCTTCGAGGACAGACAGTTGGCTCAAGATTCTAGAGAGGTGTGAGCAGTGCTGGGCAGCTCAATGCTTGGCAGCTTGTCTCTTACATTTTGGTTGGGTGTGATAGTATTTTTCCAAGAACTGCAGAAAGAATTCTTACTCTGTGACAATAATTTGATACAATCAGCCTCTCTTGACACTTGTACTTGCTGATTTTAGCTCTTCCTTTTGGAATAACACACAGTATGGCTGGTCTCTCTTCTCTATGACAATCTAATCCATCAGATATTTGGGGACAGGAGACATGTTCTTTCTGAGACTTCTCTCTTCTGTGTTCATTATTTATTATAGTAGTATAGTTTAAAAACCACTCAACGTCTTCAGTTCTGGACTCTGGAATTGTTCAATTTTACTTTCCCCTTTAAAGCATGGTTCCCAGGACTGACTGACACATTACATGTGTGGTCTGATGAATGCAGAGTATAGCGTAATTATTGTCTCCCTAGTTTGGAATATTATTATCCTACACGTTGTCCAAAAATTAATTAACTTTTATAGGCATATTATACAACTTGTCCTACCAGAACAGAGGAATGTAATTAAATCTTTCACTCATTTATGACCAGAGTCAGATTTTCTACATCATTGTAAAGAAGCGGACAAACTATTTCGTGTAAATCGGAAATTAAAATGACGTTGCTTACATTTCTCAATATAACTATATTCCATAACTATATGGAATGCTTTGACATACACAAGAAGTATGCTCACTGGTTAAAAAGAAAATCTTAGCTTGTTCTTCTGGTAAAAATAGGCATTCCATTGTTGATCGCAGGCATCTGTCTGCCTTGCGGCTTATTGGTGACATACTATTAAACTGTCAGTGAGAGAAGCAATGGGACAGGAGGTGAGGCTGAGCAGTACTTGGCTTCTAATTGCAGGCTCAATAGGGTAACTTTCTCTGTGTAAACCTTAGAGAGAAACCAAAGAGGGGAAACTGGAAGAGAGCAGAAGTGAGCGAGGTTCTATTTCCACACCCAAATAAGAGAGCAGGGTGGGGAAACGAAGCTGCCCCTCCCTTTTCCTTGAGTTGTGCCCTAACCATTTAGGAAGCAGTAAAATATGACAAAAGAACATTTGACTAGAATTAGACATAACTGATTCTGAATTCTATCTGCAGTACATACTGTTGGCTCTCTGAGAAGTTAATTCCATGAACCTCAATATCTGTCCTCACATGTTTCTACATGTGAGTGATGATCACCTAATGTATTTTTTTTTTTTTGATAGAAGACAATACATGTAAAAGATCTAATTTAGAGACTGGCCTGAGAATGAGAACCCATTCAATAAATATTACCTTCCCTTCCTTTAATGATTTCTCTGAAATAAGTCAAACACCAATTTGTCAATCGAGGCTATTTTTGTAAGACCTGATGCTGCCCCATCGATTAGCATGAATACAATTTCAGGCACAATATCGAACAGGAAGAAGTAAACTGTACTTTTCTATTCCCAGGACTGACTGACACATTACATATGTTGTCTGACTAGTGCACAGAGAGCTTATAATCCAGTTGGGAAAACAAAGTTTTATAAAAGATGTTCCGAAGTGCTAGGGCAGCATAGAGAAAGGAAATATTTATGTAGTTTGGGAGAATGCTCTTAAATGGTTTTATCTAAGTTGATCTTTGAGGAACAATAGGAATTCAATTAATAGAAATCATAGGGAAGTCAAAATCCTGGGTGGAGGAAGTGGCAGGAGCAAAATGGAGTAGTGGCAGTGGGAGAATGAGGAACTATCGTGTATTAAGCCTTTCGTATCTGCCATATATGTTCAGCCATGTATATGTATTGTGTCATCGAATCCTCATAATAACTACTGTTTATTGAACATTTCCTGTGTGCCAGACACATAGGAAGACACTGAAGCATTGACCTGTATGTAGTCTCACTTGATCCTCAGGCAGCCCTGTGAAGTAGCTACTATCATCCCCATTTCACAGATGAAAAAGTCAAGATCTAAGAATTCAAACAATTGATAAAGAGCTAGTAGGAGAAGCCGAGGTCTGAAATTAGGCAGCCTGACCTCCGACCTTGTGTGTTTAAAGAGATTAAAGAACGAGGCTAAGTTTTTATAGCTAATTAGACATAGAATCCATTTTTGAACCTAGATCAACCGGACTTGAAGGTCCATGTTTCCTCTACTGTAAAAGGCTAGCCTTCCCCTGGAACATAAGAACATTGAAGTATTGTAGAATGGCTGGATAACCGGACAAGATTGCCTTGGGTGAATGAGTTGACAGTTTAATGTTTTGCCAGTTTTATTTTCCAAAATTATGCTCAAAACAGTTAATACTTCCTTAGAGGCGAAAATTGTATATTCATCAAATATTTCACAAGAATGATCTCTTTCACTTTAGCTAAATCTAAACTTATTGCTAGGAACATGACAGAGAATTTCTTATTTAAACGATACATATAATAATAATTTCAAACACTTATATCATGCTTTCTATTTGTCAAGCACTGATACTTTTCATGGATTAACTCATTTAATGCTCATAGTATTTAACCCTATTTTATTACTTTTTATTTGAACACTTTTACCAAATCATATTCAATGAATGTAATACAATTAAATAAAAGGAAGTCTACAGTAAGAAAAAAAATCTTACAGGATTTTAAAGGTTTTTTAGGGATGATTTTCTATTCTGCAGCCGTTTCTTTTGAGACAAGAGCCTTGAGAGACACAGCAGGAGGGTGAGAATTGTAAAGAGAGGAAGCCAAGAGAAATGAGGACAAGTTTTGAGAAAGTGGATTTGAAGGTTGATCTGACATGAGGTTTCCTATGATGTACTCAACATGAAAACACAGAATTTTAGTAAAAAACAACTTCATTACAAAACTACTTGATCTTGACAGGCAGTTTCTTTTAAATTCCCAAGGGGTATTTGTGTAACGAACATTCTAAATGATTTCAAGAGTCAACTCACTGATGCTGTGCGTCGTGAGTAGCACTACTTGGGAAAAAGGCACCCAATATTAAATTTTCTATTATGTATTTTTTTCCTTAAGCCAGTCTGTGCACTGAGGTTGCGTATTAATTACCTCCACTATAGAAATGAGGAAGCTTAGGAACAGAGAGTTTAAGTCACTTGCTGAAAGTCCCACAGCTGGAGCTAGGCTCTTAACCATGATGGCTCCCGCCTCTGTGGGAAATCAATGTTACCTGTGGAGAGAGGTTTACCTTTTTCATTTTGACAAGGTACAGACCAGTATCTGTTTAATTTGGACTCAATTTCTTTAAGAAAGATGGAAATAGTGCTCATATTCTGAACGTGTTTGCTGTCTCTCTCAAAAAAAATTTTTTTTTCTGTTTTTGATTAAACCGGTCTTCATGAGTTGAAGTCGAGGGCTCTGCACTCACTATTATTCTATGAAATCTTTTTCCTTCTCTCTGCCCCTGTCAAATAAGCCCTGAGAATCTTCAGAGGTATGAAATTTGGCAGCATAGTCTTAGAGGTAAGAAAGAAATGAACTACAGAAACATCCCACCTTATATGGCCCATACCTTTCAGTCCTGTGCAACTAGAGTCGGCCTGCTTCCCAGGAAAGGAAGAACACTCAATGCACAAACCTGGGTTCTTTAAAGACATAACCAGATTCTCTGTAGACTTAAAGTCATAAATTTTAGTGGATTCGAGGCTGTTTAAGTTTGACCTTTACTGAGAGTCAGACTGGTCTGATGAACAGGCCACTTTCTATTTTGTGGTACTTTCTTGCGGATTTTCTATACCACGATACAGCCTGGGCCAACCTAAGCCTCCATCCTCAAGGCCATGGTGATGTGTTCAGAGAAAGCAAAACAACTAGTCCAGGCCAGTCACTGTGGATTAGGGGAATGGAGTTCAAGCATGCATGATTCACGTGAGAGAGGATCATTAACAAGAAAATGATGGTGCTACACGGATATGAATGGCAGATACCCACTGTAGAGAGAAGTGTAATGACAAAGTGTGAGCCAGGAAAGGAGAAGAGAAAACAAGATCTCTGTTAGAGCAAGGAGTAGAAGGGGCCAGTATGCAAGTTAAGCATTAATTCATTCAACTGTTAACAGCGCTTATCTTGTGGGGGTGAGGGGTAATTTTGAGGAACCCATCACTTTGAGCCATATAATTCTGTGTTATTTAAATTTTCTACACTGTATGTTGTTTTTGCAATGAAAAAAAAAAAAACTACTCACTTAAGAGACTATTCAGTGCCTACCTATGTGCCTAACATAGGAATATAATGGCAAACTAGATAGATATACCCTGAACGAACATCCTACAGAAGACTTAGTTAAAGAGAATCTCTGGTGGAGCCCAGTGAACTTTATGCTTTTCTGTGGAATAGCTGACATTCATGCTGTTTGGACACAGGGCTTAAATGGTAAATAATGTACCTAATTGTAGTGCGCATATATCCAAAAAAGTTACACAATAAATCCTAGCTTCCTTTCTTGTTTCTTTATTTGCTAAAGTTTTGGACATTAGACATTCTTGAAATAAAAAAAAAAAACAGTAATGAAATAATAGAAAAATGATCTTTTGGAAGATAATGGCATTCCTTCTCTCTTCATCGAATTTATTAAACACATTTAGAAAATGATTTATGTAGAAATGGAAGGTAGTTTCTTCTTAATGCTCATGGATTTGGTAGACAACAAAGGTAGGATGCAGAGAGGTTAAGCCTGTCCTAGAGCCAGACAAGAGAATGTGCCTGAAATCTGATGCTTAAAGTGGGATTGTTGTTGGGCATTATTGGTTTTGTAGCTTCTCTGTAGGTCATACCAAATGTCTCTACACTAATCATGGCTTTTGCACCACTATTGAAGGCAATGTCCTAAAAGCTCATGCCTGGACAAAATCAAAATCAAAATAAATTCTGCAACATCATGTCTCACTTACACTTCAGGGTTTGCTGGGGGACAGGGTGGGGTCGCTACCCATGTGGAAACTCTAGGACTAAACTAAACCAACATGAGGCAAGTGCAGAACTGTGGAGGAAAAACAGAAGGCAGGAGGCAAATCCAAGGTTGCAGAGAGGATGGAAATGAGAGTTGGGAACATCCAATAGAACAGCCAAGGCAACTGCTTAATTTTCAGGGGCCACATGGCCCCAGCGAATGCCTGCGTGTGCTTTGAGAAGAGCATTTTTTAGTGGTTCAAAGCTTCACTGTTCAGTTTGATGCCTGGGAATGAAGAAGGCATCGAGGACTGGGAAAGGTAATTTAATTTTACAGAGAAATTTAGCAAGATAATTTTAAAAAGAATTGTAAACACGTCTTTCCTGAAGTGTAGAAAATAGTTTGGACTAGAAAAAGACTAGAGGTAGCTAAAACAGGGGCCTTTCTTCATACATATTCCTTATAGAAAAGAAAACTTTTCTCTGCCTTCCAAACTTGAGGACTATAAGAACTTCCCTTTAAGAAAGCCCTACCTGTTTCATCATAAAGTTTCTATCAGCTGCCTGAGTTTAGGATTCTTGTTTGGAGAATGCTTGAAGTAGCCTGTTTGCTTTGTGAACCATGTGTTCCCAAGTGCAGTTCAAGGACATACCTCAACTTTCCTCTATTTTGTTTCTAACATAATAATTCTGTAACATAAAACATACTTTGGCACCTAATTTATCATGCCACTATGACAAATGTACTGAAAAGAAAACATGACCTTGCATAACCTCTTTCTCTCATAGATATTCTCTTAACACCCCTGATGCTGGCTCTGTGACAAGTATATGCGCTTGTAAGGATTAAATCACATTATATACAGGATTTTGCTTAGATCCTGGAACATTGTAGATCAATAAATGTTAGCTATTATTGGTTATAATCAGCAACAGTATCAGTAACCTCACCATTCTGGATGTAAGTCTAGCATGCAAACTATGGAAGTGAGAAAAGTGTTTCTTGAACCTATTCTTTCTAAATGGTAGCAAATATATGGGGAGGGGTGCTTCCGCCTTGAGGGACTGCTCAGTGAAAGTACCTCTTGGACTGGTAAACCGAAGAGTTCTGATAGTGCTGTCCTTGACGATAGTCTTGGCATTGTTATGAAGGGTAGGTTATCTTCCATTCCAGGGGCTAAACTAGAGTGGTGCATGGGCTTTGGATAGTGGTTGGGTTGTGGTTAGTACTTCTATAGCTTTATCTCAAACCACATTTTCACCTATTTGCCCTGTTTTAGCCACACTGGCCTCTTGAGCTATGGAATTCAAACGATTTAATCCACAAATCATTTTCTCCCCGGAGACATCCCTTGTGCTGTGCCCTCGGTCTAGACTGTCCTGACCCAGCTCTTCACATGGCTGGCTGGCCCTTTCCTCCATCATGTGTTAGTTTATTTTTCCCTCCTCAGCTTGGCCTTTCCTCGAAAACCTCACTTAAGTTGGTCTCCACCTTTATTCTCTGTAACAGGACTCTCTCTGCCACTTTCATGACACTTGTCTTAATTTGCAATTATGTACTTGTAGTGTTTACTTTCTCCCCGAGTATAGGGCTGGCCACTCAACAACTGATGCCTAGGTAGGCCTCTTCTGAGTCTTCATGAGATGGGCACTGGTATTTGGGAAGAATTCAGATATGTCACTTGGCATGGATTAAGGAGTGGGCTTTATGAGCAAAAGAGCCAGGATGCAACAAGAAAAGAGAGAACACAAGTCCTCCCATCCTTTCACAAAGTGTAGTAGGGCTGGGGGACTGTGCTGAGCCTGCAGGCCTTTCTCATTACTGGCTTCTGAATTAGCCAGTTTGGGCTGCTATAACAAAGTACTACTAGGGTTCAGGACATGTTACCCCAAAATATGGCAGCTTGGAATAATGACTATTTTAAACTGAAGGAGTTTGAAAAAATGGCAGAAGCAGGAAGGTCACTTCCCCCTACCTTCTCCCTGAATTAGGTGATAAAACTCTCATGTGAAGATTACCTTCCCTAGAACAGAAGGAAAGGAACTTCCTTATTTGTAAAGACAAAGGGATGCTCAGAGGAATCTGAACAAACGGTCCTTGCTAAGTTCCTTCCAGTTTGCTACACTTACCACATACTCTGCCTTATGATATTTCTCCACGACTGTGCACTCAGCCTCAAACCTCACATAAAAATACCCAGTTTAGCCATTTCTTCAGATCTTTATTTCCTTATGAAGGCTCCCGTGTCACATAAGACCTGTATTAAATAAATTTGTATGCTTTTCTCCTGTTAACCTATTTTTGTCAGTTTAATTTCAGACCCATCCAGGGACCTTAAGAGAGTTGAAGAAAACATTTTCCTCCCCTGCAGTACCATACACTGAGTGGCTTATAAACAACAGAAATTTATTTCTTACAGTTTTGGAGATTGGAAGTCTTAGGTCAGGGAGCAAGTATAGTTGAGTTCTGGCGAGAGCCCTCTTCCGGACTGCTGACTTTTCTTGTATCCTCACATGTTAGAGAGCAAAAAGCAAAAGCAGGCTCTCTCGAGACTCTTATAAAAGCATTAATCCCATTCATGAGGGCTCTACCCTTATGACCTCACCTAACCCTAATTACCTTCCAAAGGCCTCACCCAATACCATCACATTGGGGAGTAGGGCTTGGACATGAATTCTGCAGGGAGTCACACATTCAATTCATAACACTTCCTTTTTGGAGGGTAAAAATGAGAGCAGCCTCCTCAGTGGGAGAATAATCAGATGCTTTTGCCACCAGGCAGTCTAGATTTGAGAGTTGGCTATTTAATGGAGTTGTTTGGGAAAGCCAAGTGACCAGTTACTCCTGACAACCTTGAAGATGGCAGGAGGTTACAGCATCCTCTGCCGGAAAAGGAAGCCCCTGGTTCCATAAGGAACTAAGTTCAGGTGTAAGCCTTACTGCTGGCGAAGCAGAATCCCTTGTCTCAATTGGCTCATTATGCAGACAACCTCAAGTGAACTCCCCAGGTCACTTTTGGATAATTCTACTCATTGCATCAATGTAACATAGTGACGGGGATGGAGTAGATGCTCAAATATTCTTCTAATATGTGAAACAACTAATGAAGAAGGCTGGATTTTGGATTACTCAGATTCTAACAGCATTCTCCTAAGATATTCACTAATAGAGACAATAATTTACATCTCTGTAGGGGGATTTGCTATGGCACATAGCCCGGACATCCATGAAATTTCATAGTGTTTTTTTTTAGGAACTCATTAGTGACCATCTCTTTTTCCTGGAGAACTAGAGGCGTCCTGGAAACCATGTCATGATGCAGTAGGCTCCCAGAGAGGTAGAGCCCTGGAATGCTTGGTTAAAAAGTATTTACACTTCTCAGGACACATACAGTGAAAAGAATGTACAGAAGACATCATTTAGTTTCTGCAGGTTGCCTGTTTGGACCTTACAATTCACATGGTGTCTAAATCCTCTTGGGGACAGCAGGGTTTATAGATGGAGCATATTTTGCCTATGGACATCTCAGATACTGTTCTTATACCACTGCTTATCTCACCAATAATGAAGAGACTTCAAGGCTCATCAGAGACTCGAAGACAAATAGATTGCTTCCACTCTCAGCTCTGCCTCTTAATGACAACATTCCCAGAGGCAATGATAGGATCCTGCCAAGTTAGCACTTTGGAAGAAAAGGGATGGGGAACCAGGGAAGATGTGGGGGATGTGTTCATGGTGATAACAGAGAGTAGAGAGGAGGGAAAGGGGGAATGCTTTATAAGAAGACAATTCTAGCCAACATGAACAAAAAGGATACTTAGAATGAGAAAGACAAGGTATTTCATGGACAGTAATGGGCTGAAAATTAGTAATTAAATCTGGACTTCCTCTCTCTGCTCTTCAGCTTTCTTTAGACTTCTTAGTCTACATGGAGGAGTAGAATTATCTCATCATGACTTAGTTTTCAACTTGACACTTCAAGCCACTGCCTGGTTCTCTTTAACTTGCACTTCCAAATTCCTTTGGAAGGTTATGCGACTGTTTCACTTGGGGCAGGGGTCCAACTCCAGTCTGATCACAAAGGGTTGGAGATGTGGCTTATATAATAAACATCTCCTAGAAGTCCATAGATCGGTAATTGGAGGGAGAGAGGATTGGGTTTCATCAGGACCTGGGTATCTACCTCTGGAGGTGGTTTTTTAGGCAGTGGAGAGAGACTCAATAGCGGAGGGAAGAATGTAAAAGGGAAACTAGAGGGAACTTGATAGATGAGCTAGTATGTTCCCCCAATCCTAGCAGCCTTTATTTATCATCAATGTTTATATAAGATTCTGCCTTTGTGTGAGACTTTTCTAGAGATTTATAGGAAGAAGCAACTAGAAATGGCTGGCTAGGGTGAAAAATTGCAGTAGAGACTGGACAGCAGTTTCTTTTCTCTTTCTCTCTCTCTTTTTTTGTTTTAAAGAAAAACTACTTTGAGGTATGATTGACACACAAGAAGCTGTACATATTTAATGTGTACAATTGATGCATTTAGAAGGAAGTATATATGTGTGAAATTATCACCACATCCATGCCATAAGCCTATCCATCACCTCCAAAAGTTTTCCTGCCCTGTTATTTATTACCATTATTTTGTGATAGGAACGCCTAAAATAAAACCTACCCTCTTAGCAGATTTATAAGAATACAACATGATTTTGTTAATTATCCAACGGCAGTTTCTGACATGGATCGATTTACTGCTTTAGGCAAGGACACAGATGTAAACTGCTCTGTGCACCCCCTTTCAACTTTTCCTATCTTATATGACCAAAGAAGCACATTTGAAGATGGTTTGGGTGGGATTAGGGGTGTCTTCCCAGACACAGTGATTGTTTCTGAAAGGGTTTAAATATGATCTCTTTCCTGGCCTCATTAACAACTGTCTCAGACAACGGTGCTGGGCGAATCCTGGAGTTGCCTAGGACTTTCTTTAATCTCCTGGCCTTAGGACTTTTCTACCTAAAACTTTATTTTATACCCTTTATTCTGTGACATTTGCTTTGGCTATTATCTCCAGAAGTTAAACTATGTCAAAAGATTTTTGAAAAATACCAGCGTATTGCCCTCACTGACTCATTGTCATGCGAATAAAAAGAGACAACTTCAAAGGCTGTGGCAGGTATTAAGAACAGTGATTTTTTTTTTTTTTTTTTTTTGTCTAAATCTAGGCTGGTGAATCTTAATCAAAATAATGTTCTTCTTTCTCATCACTTCCACCCAAGTTTCTGAAGCACCTTTCAATTGATTTATTTTAGAGTCTCTGTGTTTAATTTAGGTCCCTATGGACATCACACATTACATTCTGAGAGGCACTATCTATGCCTTCCTCAGGACGGTCTCAATGCCTCTCCTCACACTCAAATTTCCACAACACAATTTTCTCCTTTCCCTTGTTTAGTATTGGTTTCCACTGGGGTTTTCCCTTAGGACCTAAGGAAGATGAGGATGTAGGTAGATGTTCTGGCTCGTTGGCTATTTAAAGGGGTAGATAGTTTCCCTGGTAGGTTTCTTCTCTGGGAGTAAAGACCCAGATGTGATGTCCATTTAATTTTTTCCTCTTAAACCATCTGTACTAGGCTTGCTTGTTTCTTTAATAAAAAACAGATTTATTATTATAACTGAAAAAGATATAATAAAAAAGAAATAGGACTATGTAAATTGCAATCAATGTGATACTTTAACTCATCTGGTGCTCATCTTGTCCTTCCTTGGAGGTTATTTTCTGCTATTGTGGCCTAACACCTGTCCTTGGTTTGGAGTCACAGGTAGGATCAGAATTTGAGTCCCTGCTGGGCAAAGTGAATGTATCTGCTCCCCAATAATCAAACTTGCCTGAATGATTTGTGGGGCACTATTTTATAGTTTCTTTGAGTTATGTAGCTATTTAGGCCCATTATTGGCTAGAAAACTTGAGCCATGTTTGTCATAAATGGAAAATAAATTATGGTTGCAGTGTATTTTGGTATCATAAGCAGGGAAGGTGTAATAGAGGCATGTGGGTGTCAAAAGCAGTCATCTCCAGTTGGCCAAGACAATTCACAAGGAAAGGAACAGAAAGATATGAGGCACCAGGAGGCAAGGTTACAGATCAGGTATACCTAAGGAAGGGTCTCTGGACACATGGAACATCCCTCTTCTCAGATTCCCAATTGCTTTCTATCATTGATGTTTAGCCAGTTTTCCTGGTTTTATCTGGGGCAAAGGAAGTTCTAATATGATTATGCTAAGGTGAGGATACAAAATTTAAAAGCTCACATTCCAAAAATATCACTTCATGCTTTCTTGGATACCCTCCGTATCCCTCTACTTTTATACCTCCTTCCCTAAGTTCAAGGGGATCTGGGCTTTCACCCATCCCTATCACACAAAACCTACTCCCAAAAAAGTAGATTATAAACTTAATTGTACTGAAGCCAAAGGTATTATTTCCCTTCTCCCAGGGCATTTGCCATTTAATAGAAAGATTTAAGGCAGAGAACCATAGAACATTAAAGTTTCCATTTTTCAAGGTTCTTTTTTTTTTTTTTTTTTTTTTTGGCTACCTGTCTTTTTAAATTTCCATGTGCCAATAACATCTGCTGTCTAAAATTTTAGCTAATTTTTTCCCTTGCAATTAATGTACTTTTTTTTTTTTTGTTTTCCTTTTTTAAAAATCTCATTAAATTGCAACTGAATGGTTTAATTAAAACAGCTCATATAACGTTGGCATTTGAGAGGTCACAAAGAAACCTGCTTTTCCACAGAAGCACTTCCTCCGCACAGCTGCTGTCCCAAAGGTAATGAGCTCCCCTTTACATGCGTAGCTCTCTGTCAGTGCCACTACATCTACCAGCATATCCTTGTGGGAAAGACTCAGCACCTCCAGGGGTTGTGGGGTCAATGCGTCTCCCAACTTCAACCCTGTCTCCCAGTGGCCTTAGTAGGGGGATGTCTACAGGACAGTGCTGTTTACGGGTAAATATTGGATGGTTCTCTCTTTTGGAGTGACTACATGGTTCTATGTTGTGTAGGTACTAATGCAAGGAGGAGACCGGGATCCAAGATGGAAGGAGGCTGACTGCTGATTTCAAAGGAATGACAGAATCCTCTGATAGTGTAGTAAGTAGAATAGAAACCAGTGGTTCCTATTTCTGGCTGAACTACAGAAGGCCTTCTTGAAATACTGATGCCAGGACACTGTGCTCAGGAGGTTCTGATTTAATTAGTCTGGGTAAAGACCTGAGAATCATGATGAAGCTGAGAAACACTGATGTAGGACCAAAAGAGTCTTCAAATTTTTCCGTGTTTTCAAGACCCAGGCAGAAATGACTCTTCAAACTGAAGGACATAATAAGATTCTGTCTTATACTATATAAATCTTGGCTATGTATCTCAATGGAGAGGGGCCCTAAAAATCTGATTCTATGTAAGCTCTCATGTGATGTTAATTCAGATGGTTCATGGATTTTACCTTGAAAAATACTCTAGATTAGAAAGGGAAGAGAATGTCTCCTTTCTAAGAATCTATCGTTCATGACAAACATGTTATTTTGTTTCAGCTTCACAAAAGGAAAGCATGTTGTCACATTTTACTGTTAAGGAAACTCAAGAAAATGAGATTAAATAACTTGCCCAAGAACACAGATATATTAAATAGCAAAGTCTGGCATCAGACATGAGTGTTTAGTTGAAATCCTAGGGACAAGAAAAGCTTAACCACAAATTCCTTTTCCTAAGCTTCTCCATGCTTCCTGTTGTCATACCAGCTGACCTCTAAGAGTCATTAGCTCTTAGCTCAAAGAGGATAGGTGAGAGGACCTGGCTGAGAAGCAGAGAGAAACACAGCTGTTGACATAGCCTGGCCCAGCAGGACAAGGTTCTGGGGAGATGGTTCTATGGTCGGGGGTGTCCCAGTGATGCAAATTCTGAGGAATGTTGGCCAGCCTTCCTTATACGAAAAAGCCAATAGTTTCAGAGCAAATAAGAAAGCCTCACTGCTTTAATTTTTGTTTGTTTTGCCTGCTGCTTGTCAAATATCAATCCTTGTTGTCCTGCTAAGGAAATATACTCTCTACCAGGATCTGACTATAAACGCCATCCAGAGAAGGGCTGTATTGTCAGAGCATGGGTTTATGAATGGAAAAGGGGAGCGAACTTAAAGGTAGTGATCTTGTCTTCAGTGTTTGACATCTGAGCGAGAGAGAAAGAAGCCTATTTCCTATTACTCATTTCTCCTCCCTCCCTCATTAGAAGGGAACATATTCCCTGAGTTCTATACAGTTTAGCCTAAAACAAATATAGCTCAACTGTGGTTCACAGTTCTCTGTATTCTGCATGCTGTATCCCCCTGCTTGCTCGATTCCACCAATTGGAGCCTCAGAGTCAACTAAACACATTCACTTGCTGGCACATTCTCAATGTCAGAAGCTATTTCCATTGTCTCCCCAGTTGCTCCAGATAGAGGCCCCTTTGGCATTTCCCTCTCTCATCCCATAGCTAATCTAACACCAAGTTCTGGGGCTGTTTTTTCATAAATATTTCTTGGATCTGGCCACTCTCTATCCTTGTCGTTATGCTTGTTTGAATGGACATTATAATCCACTTGGCCCAGACAGTGGCCCTTCATTTCACTGCTTTTTTTGTATCCACATGTACCCTCTTATTCATTCTTTTCATCGTGTTAGATAGGTGAGCCCTTTCGAGTGTTAATTTTTATTTTAAACCCATATTTAAATTGTTTTTAGAATAAAGTTCAAAACCTCCGATTTGGCTTGTCAAGCATGGTGACTGCCCACTTCTCCAGCCGGAAATCTCAGCTCTCTCCTCGGTTGCTTTCTCAGTTCCATTCACATTCACCCCAGGGGCAAGGATCCCCTTTGATTCTCTTCTATGTTTTATATCTGTGCCTCCTTCGGGGCCTTTGTACCAGGCTTCACACTGCTGGGACTCCCTCCCCTTTGCTTCATTTAATGCTTCCTCATCCTTCAGATATCCACTCGAATATCATTTTTATGGGTCTCCTTCCCTGTCCCTCCCAAATGAGCTTCAATCCTCCAGCAGTGTACACTGGCTTCCTGCATGCACCTTCCAAGTGCTTATACAAGCATGAAATTGAGGACAGGGTCTCAGTCTGTTTTGTTCATGCTACATTCCTGTTGTAACTTAAATGACTAACACATATCAAGGACTCAATAAGTATTCGTAAGTGAAAAAATAAAGGAATAAAAAATGATGAACATTACAATACCCACCCTCCCATTCTAACATAAACACATTTGCATTTCATGCATCTAGGCTAAGGATGACTTCAGCCTTTTACTCCTTGAAATCGTCAGTTGCTCAACTTATATTTAATATGATATCTGGCTAGAATATGAAAAGACTGTGATCAAAGATTGCTTATAAAACACTCTCTGTTTTATCCCATTTGATTCCCTTAAAGACTTTGTGAAGTGGGTAGGGCTGCTATTGTCTTTGTCTACAGAAGAGGAACCTAGAGCTTGGTGAAATTGATTTGACGAAGTCAGACAGAGAGATGAGGCCTGAGAGGGAAAAGAGCCCTCATTATATATGGATTCCATCTAGCACAAATGATAATAATGTTAGAAAAAATAATAGCTAACTTACTGAGTGTTTGAAATATTTTAGATGGGGTGCTCACGGCTTTATATAAACCCTCTTGTATGTACCATAAAACCCTATGAGGTAGAACAATAACTATATATTTTTACAGATTGGGAGGCTGGGCCTTAGAGAGGTTCAGTAGCCTAACGTGATAGACGCAGAGATAAACCGAGGCATTTTGGCACCAGCTCTCTACTCCTAACGACTTGCTTTTCTGCCTCATGTGGGTTCCTGGACACCATTTCTACCATGTGAAAAGAAATATCTTCAATAAAAAAAGAGCAGCATTTTTTTTTTTTGGCCGTCATTTGGTTTCTTTTGTGGTTCTCTTTTCCCTTATGCCACACCCATTCCTGTTTTTCCTGGGACTCTACTCTTCCTGGAACACAGTAAATTGGTTGTTGTAGCAACATCAAAAAAGAAATGAAAATACTCAGACTTTGCTGAAGACCTCCCCTGAAATCTATGTTCATGGATTTTTTGTGTCGAGAACATGATGGGCTTTTGCAAACAACAACAACAACAAACAAATGAACAAACAAACAAACAGAGAGGCTCAGTTTATCTCTATTCTAATCTTTAGTGAGATAAACTGTCAACAATGCTATTGCTTGGTCTGGGTCGAATCCACCCTCGTCATTCAGGTAAACTCATCGGTGGAGTGGAAAATGCTCTGAACTGAAATTCAGGAGACTTGGCTTTTAGGGCCTGCTCTGTTGTTTACCTGTGTGACATGTAGCAAGTCACTCAACATCTCTGAACTTGTCTTGTCATCTATAAAATGAGATAATGGCTTTGCCTTGTGAACAGACATCTTGAATTGTGAAGCATCTTTCCATCATAAGGAAATTATTGTGTTGTACTTTCTTCTGTTAGGAAAAGGAAAGAACTCAAAATAGAACGTTTTCATTAATACTGTCACGGTGAATGGTAAAGAAACAGAGTCTTTTATCTAATTAGCCAGCTGGTGCCATTGAATACACTGTGTAAGTTTCCAAGTGGCCAGCGTCTGATGAAACTTAGGGCAGGTGGAGGAGGAGGGTGGTGGGGAAGAAGGAAAAAGTAAAGGCTTTGAGTTGAGCACTCTGGCATGGGAAGAGTGAGGGGCTCACGTAAAACCTGTTATTCTCCCTTCTCAACAATCCTCAGGGAGAGGAAATTGATTTTTTCTTATGTTTCGACTCAAATTTATTGACAATGCCTGCCAGGAACAGTTTGTCCAGTCCTTGTCAGGGCTCCCTGGGAAACAAACCACGATGAATCTGCAGTCTTGGGAGGGTAAGTGGCCTCACTTAGCACGCATTTGCCATCCTTTCCCTAGACCTGAGTTAGGACAATGGGAAAGATGTCCTAAATTAGGGGGACTTAGAGATCTCAGCTTGGGGCCTCTCAACACAAAGCATCATGGTTGAAAGCTGACCTTTGCATAATTAGAGGCAAACCTTATCATCCGTTAATTCACAAAGTGTATTCATCACCTGATTTTAGGTGCAACAATTTGCAGAACAGGATTTATTCTTCATACCTGCCTTTCAGGGGTCTCTGTCTTTGAAACTCAGAAGTGCTGAAGACTTTTGGAGATAACTCTTGAGCTGTCAGTGGACGTTGAAGAACATTTGACTTCTTAGGTCACCTTAGTAACACCCTTGCCTGGGAACAGGCTTGGCCCTGGAGAAGGTCTTTAGGACAGAGAAGTACCTGTTGGTAAATTCTCCAGTGCTCTAGCCCTGATTTATTTTCAACTTACCCCAGTACATAGGTCAGTAAGATGGTTAGCTTCACTGGCAACTGCCATTTTTCTGGATATTTCCATTCATAATCGAGTACTGTGACTTTCTGTCGCTCTAGATTTAAGATGAAGACTTGGTGGTTCGGATTTTGCTGCCTGAGACCAGATTCATTGTACTCAAATGTTTGCCAAGACTTTACTAGTGTTCTGGGCCCTTTCATATATATTAGTTCATTAAAAATGTTTCATGTTGTTCTGAAGAATTCCTATTACCATTTCCTTTTTTTACTGAGATAACTGAGACTTAGAGGAGTTAGCTAAGTTGCCTAAATCATATAACTAGTGACTGGTTGATGGGTGATATGCCCAAGTATTCTCAGATTAATTGCTAGGCTTTCTTCTTAAATCACAATTGCCCAGTGGGTGACTGTACTGAACTTGTTGTCAGGCAGTTCTGTGCAATTTAACTTTGTGGGTCAGAGAATGGGGGACTCTTGTGTTTTTACCTGAGTTCCTTTCTCAGGACTTGTTCACTGACTTTTGACTACAGGATGCCCTTGAAGTTGTCAGCTCCCGAAGCCTACAGTCTTCTGGCCTATTTAACATGCTAGTCTTGTGATAAATTAGTTAACAACAATCTATTGCGTACCTGTTCAAGCACTGTACTGAGTACTAAGGATTAAGCAGTGAACAAAGGACGAAATCCATGCCCTCATGAAGTGTTTTCTATTACAGGAGACAGGAACTAAATAACATCATGTTGGATAGTGATAATCCCTCTGAGGACAAATGAAACAAAATAGGAGGATGACAAATGATGGGGATACAATGTTAGATGGAGAGAATAGGGAAGATCTCTTAGAAGAGGTGATATTTGAGCCTAATTTGAATAAAATGAGCGGTGAGTCTTATAGATAGCTGTAAGGAAAGCGTCAGCGGAAACGGCCAGTGCAAAGGCCCTGTGGTAGAAACATACAAGATATGCTCATAGAATAGCAAGAAGCCGAGATGCGTGAGGGGAAGGGTAGAAGGAAACCAGATAGGAGTGGTGTCTGGGAGAAGTGGGCACAACCAAATAAGACTTTAGACTATGGTAGGGGCTTTGGATTTTAAGCGTGATGGGAATCCTTTGGAGGGTTTTGAGCTGGGACATGATATACCCTTTAAAGGGCTCTGTCAGCTATATTGATAACAGACTGTTGGGTATGGAGATACACAGTGGAGATACACAGACCAATTAGGAGGCTGCCAAAGAAGACCAGGTTAGGCACATTGGTGAACTTGGGAGTCGAATTAAAAATTTATTTCAAAGGAAGACTAGATATGATTTGTGTTTGAATTAGATGTTGGGGGTTATCAATATTCCTTTACTCACTCTGGCCCCAGACCCTGTGAACTTAGGATTGGTGGCTATGACCCTAGGAAGTGACTTAAGAGGTAAACACAATGTTGTTCACTCATTCTCAGACTCATACCTTCTTTATCCTGGGCTATTGGGTCCTTTCATTGTTGAGGGCATCCCCTCCAGGTAAGTGTGACTCTTGTTATGCATTTCTGTCTCCTTTATGTATGGAAGCTGAGATTGTTAAGGTATACATCACCTGTTTACTGTCCTCATGGAACTCTTAATCCAGTGAGAGAGGCCGTATTACAAGATACAGTAAAAGAAATGCTGTAATAAAGAGTGCTCTGAGGAAACGTGTGGGTGATTGATTCTAACTTTGGTCAGAAGACAAAAAATCAGGGCTTAACAGGGGAAGTTGCAAGGGATGTGATCTTTCAATGAGACCCTCCAGTTTCATGTTCATGTCTGTTTACGGTCAGTTTCCAAATTCTTTGCCCTTTTTCTCCCTCTAGCAATTGACTCCTTTTATTTATTTTTCCGTAAATGAGTAATCCTTCTTTCTCAATTGAGAGTTGGGGTGGAGGAAATATGCATTTATCTCAGGGACTAAGACTGCATGCCAAATTAGAATAGAGACCCAAGGTTAGCCTTTTGTCTTGTAGTCATAATCATAAGGTCTCAGAGTGGGCCTTCATTGCCTGGTGACCCAACAAGACCAGCACAGTACGGGAACCTGTTAGGACTTTAAAACGGGAACCTTATGAATCCCCTAACCCAGGAAGCTTTGCCCTTGGGGCCTATGCAAGACTTTGTTAACTTTACTCTGTGGGCTGCCTAGGGAAAAGTGTTTTCTGTCAATACTCATCTCAGACTGAGGCAAGTTCTGTGTTTTCTTATGTCCTAGAGTGCTCTTTTTACTTGGTTCATTGTTTTCTCAAGCTTGACCTGGCATTCTTTTGTAATACAGGTACAAATATTGTTACAACAAAAGGCCTCTGATTCCAGATGCTGTCAAGGCTCAGATAGATTCTCGTGCAAAATTATTGTAGACATGTTGACCGTGTCTATGCTTCATGCAGAGTATGAATGTGCCGCTATATTAACAAGTGTCATTAGCTGATGTAGATATGAGAGACTCCAAAATTTTTGGAAATAAGCATGGACTTTCCTTGGAGTACTTGCCAATTAATTTTGCTGTGAGTTGTATACATGTGTGTCTCCCTTATTGGACTCCAGAGGACAGAGAGTATATTTTACACATTATTTTCTTCCAGAGTTAGAATAGTGGACAGACTATGCTTGGTCAAGTTATTTCAATTCTCTGTGTCTCAGTTCCTTCAGCTATGAAAACATATATAGGTTACAGAGTTTTGGGGAATCTTGAACAAAATAATACATTTATAAAGGCACTTTAGCACTGTACCTGAATTCACAGTGAGCACTGAATAAATAGAACCTATTATTATAGTATGGTAAGTGCCCGATAACTTTATGTTGAGTGAATGGAGCCTGCTGGAGATTAGAGGTCTGTTGTAGGAAGTGAGGTCCTATGACCTGCATGAAGGGACAAGGCAAGTGCTAGCTGCCCTCATCTCAGGCCTGGTCCTTTCCTAATAAGTAAAGGCTGGGGCTGTGTTTGGTGAAAAGTGTTGAGTTTGTTTTGGGAGTGCCCTAACAGACCAGGTCACTAACCGTCGAGAAGTTTTGCCAAATGTTAAGGAATTCCTCTCTACGAGCATGAGAAATGTCAAAGGCTAGAATTGGACTAATATTTGGGCTTCTTGTCTGGGAGGCCCTGTCCCATCAGCCCAAGTCATGGGATGACATAGAATAGATTGACAACCTGTCCCAATCCATTTCCATCTCACTTTTACCTTTTCTTTTATGTGATTTTGGTTGCTGAGTAGTATCTGTCTAATGACATGTTATGAACTGCCCTGAACAACCGTGACAGGTAGACACACCTCATCTGGTATGAAGATTTGGATTGTCTTTATGGTAAACCACCAGTGACTGCAGGGTGAGAGTGGGAAATGCTGGATCAAAATAAACGAACTTCTGTGTTTGCCTCTCCAGGGCACCCAGGTACCACACATATCTCAGGTTAAGTGAATATCTGCCTTTTATGATAAGGTCAGAACCCAAGAGTTCCCAGACAGCTCCTCATATCAGTCTTACCTTTGGCACAGTTTAATTGGAGATCAAGATGACACGCAGTTGTAGAGTTCCTACTACATATCTTATCTTGTCTAATCCTCACCAAAAACCTGAACTTAAATATCTCCTTTATCCACATGAAAGAACAGAGTATGGTAAGTTTCCCAAGGTTGTAGAATAGGAAGGTTTTAAAGTAAAGCCCCAGCCTTTACTTATTAGGAAAAGACCAGGCCTGAGATGAGGGCAACTAGTACTTGCCTTGTCCCTTCATGCCATTCTTAGGACCTCACTTCCTACAACAGACCTCTAATCTCCAGCGGCCTCCAGCTATACTGCTCACCTCCCAGTAAAACTGACATTTATTAGAAAGTGAGCTTGCAGTATTACGTCAAAATAATTTCAGTTTATTATTAAACTATTAAGCCTATTCCATTCCTTTGACCATTTTCTGGTCAGTAATTTAATAGCTTTTGTAAATAAAGAAAAAAAGTATTAATAATTTCAAAGAATGATATTCTGGGACTCTTCTAGTAAGCCAAGAATATTTTTTCTTTTAAACTATGCAATACTGGAACATTCTCTAGCTGATACAGGCACATGTGCAAATATTTTAAAAATGCGATGCCTTTACCCTTCTAAGCTGTGATATAGTTTATATGTAAGCAAACATGTATTTATCCTTCAAAGTGTTCACTGTGGGAGGTCAAATATTTATTTCAACTTATAGCCTCATTGGTCCCTTACTTAGGTAATCATTTTCAGATCTAGTTAACAAGTTATGAAAGAAAATCTGTCTCATTTTAAAAACAGTTTCTTCTATTATTGAGATTTCAAGTACATGTGTAACAATCACTAAATTAAAGATCTATTGCCCAGCTTATTTATATTCAAGATCATATGCTTTAGAGATGATATGGGAAATTGAGATCCGTTGATTAAGATTTCTCCATTTACTACATATGGCATGTCTAATTAAAAAAGAAAATCATTTTATTCATTAAAATTCACCCACCTTCTTTCATTTTGGATGACATTGTCAAGAGTTTTTCACCTTCAGACATGTTTAAATATAATTTAATTGGACTCAGTATGAAAACCCCCAAACTGTACCGCCACTTATAAGCAGTGCTCCAAATCCTACTTTTGAATTTTTATAAACACCATTAATATTAGTTAGATTAACTCTGTGTTTGTTAAAAGGCAAGCACATGGTTTTTCTCACAATTTAAATTCTTGAATTATTAAGAAAAATAAGAATTTCTTTTTACCTTTGTAAAGTTGAGATAAAGACACCTGTCCAGGACATTATCCAGAAAGAGGCATTATTGTGTTGAAAAATGTGTGGTTTCGAGTCAGACCACCTAAGTTCTGACTCTGCCACTTACTAGTTACCGGTCTTTACAGAGCATGCTTGAACTCCCTATGCCTCTGACTTTCCTCATCTCTTTATCTGGTCTTTATTTTGCTATCGAGGACTCTATCAGTTTATTCCTTTGCTAGGTAATCTCTCTTTTTCTTTGGCACCTTTTAGTTTTTATTTTTGGTATCTTTGATATTGTGCAATTTCTCTATGATAGGTGTCAATGTAGATTTAAAAAATTTTTTTGCTCAGCCATGTATAACCCCAACTCCTTTAGCTACTAATGAGTTTTCTCCTATATAACCTATCCCCTAGAGGCCATTGGGGAGCCAATCAATATCAAAGAAATTTTTAAAATGTCATCAGTTTATATATGCTACTTTTTTTAGAATAAAAAAATATTAAATTTACTTTGACTTAAAATCATAGGGAAAAAAAGCAAAATGGGAATAATTCCTAAACTTCAAATTAATAATTTATCAACAAAAGATATCATTGGTCCTAAAAGACAACACTAAAAGTGATTTTAAAAAAACTTTACAAGATTGAAGTCACCCATATATAAATATATGCATATATGTATACATGACTATACATATACATATTGTTTGAATATTTTATTTATATTTTAAATTTTATATTTAAAAATATGTTTTTAACTTTTCTCCCAAATTATATTTTTTCTCTTAAGTGAGCCTTTCTATCCTTTATGTCTGTCTATCCCATTAAGAGTTTTAGAGTTTGGAATTGAATTGAAGAAAGTCACTGCAGTATCAACCACTGGAGGCCAACATATTGATTTATATTGACAATGAAAAGGGTGCAAGATAGGAAAGATGTGCCCATGAGCACGTACCACCACTGCTGGATTCCACTATTCCTGTTTCTGTGATTCATAGGGACATAAGTCAGCAACTCAGAGTGTACATAACGTATGTGACAGTTGTCAAAGCTGACCTTGTAAGACATCAGAGGTACCTTACATTAATTTGCACATAAAATCTTTGAGGAAAGAAAATTAAGTAAGAAATATCCCATTCCTCTAACCATTTTTCATGGACTCAAGATTTTCTAGCTATCCACATAGATGTAGATTTTTTTCTCAGTGTGGTCATCCATCACTTTCTAGGCTGACCCAGATTTCTCTACTAGTTCATAGTCAAGGACTACAGTTTGTAAATGGAAACTGGTACTCTAGTGGAACAATAATGGGAGATCTAGCCTGAATTCGCTGAGTCTTTGCAAAGAGAATTGAAGAATTGCCTAGACAATAGTTTCCTCAAGGATTTTATGTGCAAGTAAATGTAAGCCACCTCTGATGTTAATACTTAGACTGTTCATGCTTCAAGTGGAAGCATTTAATGTATACTGAGGTTCTTTGCTGGTTCTTCTCATCAAGGATGATACAACTTATCCCTCAGTGCTGGAAATACTAGCTTCCAAGGGATCATAGCTATGCCCTTCATTGAAATTGTCTTTAGCTCCTGTGAACTGCCCTAGCCAAGGTTACATCCACTGGAGGATGGTCTATGGTCAATAATTGACTGGGGCAAGATGCAAAGGCCCAGACCTCCGAAAGGTCATTCCAGGTCCAGAGAGCCCTGTAAGATTGAGTTTCAGCTTCAGTTGCATTATAGGTCAACTTCACCTTCTCCCCAGTCTTGCCTTCACTTTTCTACAGTTCTATGTCTTGAGGGCATTTGCCAAAATATTTCTGCAAAAAATTTAAGACAACATTCTCACTACCGAGAAAAAGTGAAAAGTAAGTATAATATATATAGTAAGTTTTTCATAAAGCTAAATTTTATTTAAAAGACTACCTTTTTTTAAAAAAAATTTTGGTGTGTGTTAATAATGTCCTTTAAAAAAATTCATGGTGATGATAGTTGATAATTATAATGTATTACCACAGCTCCGAATTTATTTCCAAGCAGTAAGGCCGACAAGCAGACAGAGAATGAACATGAATTTATAAATACACATTTATTTGTCCTGGCATGTGGTCATGCCAGGTTGTGACTCTGGCATATTCTACTAAGACATGCACTTTGCATTCTAGTTCAACTGACAGTATGCAACACATTTTCAAGAATATAAAATAACAATTCAGCACATAAACTTCTTGACTATATTTTATGCATATATTACTTAAACTAATATATTTCTTCCCAAGTCAGCAGGTTGCCAAATCTGCTCCTCTCCACAAGGCCACTGTCTTTTTGACCCAACCAATCTCTTTTAAGCTCACCCCAACTCTCTTAGCCCAGGTTGCCCTCAGAGTCTGGACAGTCTGCCTTCCACTGTCTTTCCAATCTATTGTTATGCCTGCCTCTTTCAGAACTCTCCATTTGATTCTTATCAAGAATCTTTTATTCTTTCAGCAAAGCTCATCTCTTGAAATTCAAAAGTTTTGGCTTTCAGAACTATTGCTTCAGCTAATAGCTTTAAATACCTATTTTAGAAGTTAAAAAAACCTCAATATTTACTATTTTTCTTGCTATAAGAAATTTTATTCTCCTAGAGACAATGTGGAGGCTTGTGATCCACTAGGAGAGGGATCGTCATATACAGAAAGTACAGAAAATAATTATTTTAAGATATATTGTACAGCATAAATGAATCCAGCATTCATGAGGCTATGTTGCAACCTCTGTCCAATTACTCTCTTTTGCTTGGAGGGACAGTTTCAAGGCATTTAGTCCTACCTGGAATGCAAATGCTACTACTCATCCTTCTATTGCTCTCCTATCAAAACCTTTCCCAATATTCTTCCCCGTTGAGCCAAAATGCATCTTCTCAAAATCCCGTTATTTTCAGTCCCTGCCATTTGATCAGTATTAAGTTTAATCAAGATTAAATCTGTCATTCATCACCTTAGTCTTTGGTGCAGGTTTTAAGCAGGGTTTAGGGAGGGAAGCATGAATACAAATTCAAGGGCTCATCTATGATATTTCTTTACGATATTTCCTAGTGGTAATCCATGGAACCCCCAGGTTTTGCAGTATTCAGAATCACCGTCTCCCTTAATTTAGCACATAAAGGGCTTTAAAAAGCTGTAACAAAGATGCAGATGAAGCTTTGTAACTAGCTATAGGAAGTCATTTTCTAACTAAGCTGATTTCTATTTCTAATTAAACCCTAATTAGAACTCACAATTTAACTGAGCTGCATTAATACTCTCTGAGCTATGAAGGGCTTACTGTGGTTGTTTAAAACCCACGGGTGCTTAAGTAATAGCAAAGCTGTCTCACCTGGATGTGGAGAGATTTAAATATAAAATAATCTCCTAAATTTGGTGGTAATGTCAAGACGTGTTTCATAAAATGGGCTTTCTGTAGGCTATCTATTCCTTTCCTTTAATCCATCTTTCACTCTATTCACAGTTACCATTTTAACACATAGCCCAGATTATCTCACATCTTTGCCTCTATCTACGGCTTAAAACTTCCATTGGCTACAGAATATAGTCCAAAATTGTTATTACCGAACACATGTGACGCCACCTAACCTTCCCAAACCATTCCTTTGGCATCATTCTCAGCATCTCTCGCCACCAAGCTTACTCTTGGGCCCCACTTAAACACTTGCTCTGCTGCAACAGTGTCTCTCCTCTGTTTTTGTGCATACAATTTTCTAGCTGGACTGTTCTTCCTCCTTTTTCTGCATCTCAACTACTAATCATCTTTAAAATGGCGCAGTCATGCAATGTGGACTCTGGCTTTGAACAGCGTTGGTTTTGAACGCCCGTTTTGTGCTACTTACAAGCTGTGCGACATTGCACACATTACATTATTCTCCCCGACCTTGCCACAAGCAAAAACTAGTTCTTGTGTTTTGTTTAAGTGAAACATAAAAGTGATTATATGTTTATAGTCATACTCAAAATGGAGAAAATTGCATGCAATTGGAGATTATAGTTAGTATGTGGGGATAGTATTCCATATTTTGGGTTCCTACCAACTTTTTCATACTACAAAGTGGCAACATCGTAAGTATTTAAAGAGCGTGAGAAATTATTTCAATGCAATAGTTCTGTTGTAATTAGCTTTTTTTGTAGATAGATTATCACTGTAAGTTAAAGTCTTACCCAGAAAGTTCCCGAAAGGTAATCCTGTTTCTATGTGATTCCTACGCAGAGGACCCAAAAAGACCACAAACCACAGATCCTTTTTAAAAAAATTTTTATAAAAATTTATTTGAGCCAAACCTAGCCTGGAAGCAAGATCTCAACAGACTGAGATAAATGTTTTCCAGAAGTAAATGTTATATGATCTCTCACTTTTCCATCTCACGGGAAAGAAAAAAAGCAAGTCCTGACGTCTGGGAACTGACCTGACAGTTGCAACTAGGTTTCTGCGTTGTTTGAAGCTGGCCTGGCAAGTGTCAAGTGTCGAGTCCCTCCAGCTAAATACTGTACTACCAGGAACACGCCTGTAGAGAAGTTGGGTTTATAACTCAGTAAGAGGGTGTTAGAGAGATCCTATTATAAGATTTGGGCTTTGTTTGGGTGATTTTAGGGGGGTCCAAGGAAGTGGATGTGTGCTTTATGTTGGGCACTGTCAAAAAGCAGAACAATTCTATAATTGGGTGTCTTAATTTCATCTATAGGAAGGGCACAATAGAGCAAGGATGATGCTGTAGTTGGTAAAGACAAGCAATCAATCACTCGTATTAGCCAGGAGAGGGGAATGTTTGGTCTTTTGTGGGTTGCACAGTGATTTCGTGTTTTTCTCTATGTAGACAAAGTTATGAAGTAGTCTGGTTTTACCACCATTTGCCATGGACTCGGAATTAGCATATCTGATATCAAGGTCCTATAGAAGTTTGTGTCTAATAGGGGATTAGCTTGACCTTGTTTGAATGCCAGGCCAGCTTCAAACAACGCAGAAACCTAGTTGCAACTGTCAGGTCAGTTTCCAGACGTCAGGACTTGCTTTTTTTCTTTCCCATGAGATGGAAAAGTGAGAGATCATATAACATTTACTTCTGGAAAACATTTATCTCAGTCTGTTGAGATCTTGCTTCCAGGCTAGGTTTGGCTCAAATAAATTTTTATAAAATTTTTTTAAAAAAGGATCTGTGGTTTGTGGTCTTTTTGGGTCCTCTGTGTAGGAATCACATAGAAACAAGATTATCTTTTGGGAATTTTCTGGATGAGACTTTAACTTAGAATTGATTGGAGGCAGTAGTTAGGGGCAGACATTGGTCATGTTCTACCATCAAAATAGAGACTAAGAGATAACTTTGGGGCAAGAGTTGTCAGAGGATGTCAGCCCGAAGGGGATCTATTGTGAATCCAGGCAGTCATTTACTCCATGTTGTCCATTGACGCCCACTCTCCTCTCATCTGTGTATTCTTGATAGGTCTCTAAGTCTGGATCTCTGTGGATGACTAAGTCTCCAGGTAGCCACACTTCTGTCCCTCAGTGTCATTTTCATTGCTAATCTTTTCCCCTCTGTGTCATGTCTTGCTCATGTCTTTGAAAATATCAAATTTATTATATAACATTTAAGACACTGAAGTCTAAAGAAAAATATAACAAATGTTAACATACCTGCTAATACTTAAAATATTGACAAATCGGATTTCCCTCCTATAGCCTTCTCTGATCAACCCCACCTGTCTCCTACCCAGAGGTAACCATTATTCTGATTTGCTATTTTCTTCTCATACATTTACTTCTACTTTTGTACATATTTACACATTAGAAAGCAATGTACTGTGTTGCTTTGAGTGAGTTCACATTTCATTTGAAGAGCTTCACATGTATTTTTCAACTTTCATCTTTTTTCAACATATTTGTGAGATTCAGACATGTTAAAGCATTTAACTCTTGTTCGCCCATTTTCTTGGTTAGATATCAATCCTTTTTATGAGTATGTCATAATTTATTACTGATTTTGCTGTGTTGGACACTATGTATGTTGATTTTTTGTTGTTGTTGTTAAAAACAATATTGCTATGAATATTTTCATACACATTTCCTGCTGTACAGGTGGGTGAAATTCTCTAGGATTTATACGTAGGAGTGGAATTTATGAGTCATAGAGTATGTGTTTGCAACTTTAATTCTCTAAACTGATCACATCAATTTACCCACCTAACAGCAGTGTAGGGAAATTCCTCAGTCTCCATATTCTGCTAATGTTTGTTATTGTTGGACTTTAAAGTTTTTGTGATATGATAAAATGCTTCCATTTTTATTTTCATTTATATTTTCCTTTTATCTGGCTAAATTAGGCAGCATTACACATGGTATTTGCCATTCAAACAGTATTAGTCACCTGAATCGACTGCTCGTATCATTTGTCTCTTCTATTTGCTTGCCTTTTTATTGATTGGCGAAGTTCTTTGCATGCACTGCATACAATGTTTTGTTGATTGTATGACTGCAAGTGCCATCTCGTAATTATCTTTCCATTCTTTATGGTATTTTTGATGAATAAATTTTTTCAATTTTAATATAGCCAAATTGCTCATTTATAGTGCTATATAAAGGGCCAATCTGTATGATTTGGTTGAAGAATTTAATTCATATATGGAACTAATTATTGATCATTAAAAATTTATTAATGCCATTTTATCAATTGTTTCCTGGCTGTTTTGTAATTCCTTTGTTTTTTAATTCCCTTCCAGTTGTCTTCCTTTGTGAATTGCTGATTCACCAAGGTAGTAAGCTTTATTCCCTTCTCTTTATCTTTTGTGTATCTGATTGTGCCTTTTATTGGTGTCTGTGCATACTGGCTTTGATAGGAAAAGTTCTTCACTAGTCAGCCCATCCAGAGTGTCTGCAGATGGGCCTGCTGCTGAAGTTCTTGAGTAGGTAGTTCTGGTTCCTGGGTCCATGGGGGCCTGCCTGGTGCATGGTTTGCTGGATAGGGCCTAGAACCTGGGTCTGTGGGGGCCAGTCAGGCTCCAGGTACTACTGAGGTGAGTCTTGTGTCTGGGTTCATAGGGATCAGCCTAGTTCTGGCACAGGCTTGGAGCCTGGATCCACAGGAGCTGATTTGGAGACTGGCCTGGTGCTGCGGCAAGCTGGGAGCCGGTGTCTGCAGAGTGAAGCCTATAGGCTGGCTCCATAGGGGTCAGCCTGGCACTGGGTCAGGCCAGAATCCTTGGGGCCATGGGAGCTGGCCTGGCATTGGGCCAGGTATAGGCCTAGGGCTGCAGGAACCTGCACTGGGGTGGGATAGGGGCTTGGAGTTGTGGTACCAGGCCTGGTGCTGGGGCTAGCAGGAGCTTGGATTTGTGGGAGTCTACCTGGAGCCTGGATTTGCTGGGGCCAGCCAGGACCCTGGGACCACAGGAGCAGGTTGATGCTGGAGTGGGCTGGGAGCATGGGGCTGTAGAAGTCACATGGTGCTGGTGTGGGCCTGGTAGTGGGATAAAGCCAGCACTCACTTCACCCGTTTTCCCCCAGGAGGAGGATGTCTCTTTCCACTCTGGGCTGCCTCAGTTTGGGTGAGGTATGACAGAGTAATGTGATACTCCAGCTGGCTGTTACTGTGATGGTGGCTTCTTTTCTCTTGCAGTGGGTAAATTTTGATTCTAAGCCCATGTTTACCAGATGATGTTAAACATTAATCTATCTGTGCATCAAGGAGCTTAGTTAGAGATGTACTTTTTCCAGAGAGGATTTACATTTGTTCCTGACGCTTTAAGTTCCTGACTCTGTGTTCCCTGGGCCAGTCTAAATTTAACCTCAGATTCAATTAAGGGCCACTGTACTGGCTGAATGGTGGTCCCCAAAGAGGTCCGCATCCTAATTCGTAGGACCTATGAATACGCTACCTTATATGGCAAAAGTGATCTTGCAGATGTGATTAAGTTAAGGATCTTAAGATGAGGAGAGAATCCTAGATTATTCAAGTGGCCCTTATATGATCACTAGGGCTCTACTAAGAGGGAGTCAGGAAGCCAGAGAGAAGAGATGTTTCACGGATGACTTTTAGGATAGAAAAAGCAGTCTTGATTGGTGTCTGGAAGCTAGAAGAATTTAGGAATAAACTCTCCCCTGAATCTCCAGAGATAATATATACTGGTCTTAGTTTGGTTTTAGCCTTATAAGATTCATTTTGGATTTCTGACCTTCATAACTCTACGAGAATAAATTTCTTTTGTTTTAAGCCCCTAAGTTCATGACGATTTGTTTTGGCAGCAACGAAAAAACAAACAAACAAACAAAACCTCATACAGTTAGCTTGTGATTACAAATTATCCCAGACTCCTTTTTTCTTCTTTCCCAACTGAAGCAGAGGCCTGAGATGTACCGGTATTTTTGCCACTTTTCCTCTCATGGCTCTGAATGTCTGCAGAAGTTTCATTTTAACACCTCAACTTGTGAGGGCCCAGGATTTTGCCTCCCATTCCCCTGCTACTATTAAAACCAAATATTTAGGTGTTTGTTTTTTGTTGTTGTTGTTGCTATTGTCGCTCTTCTTGTTGGTGGTGTTTTTAAATCAGCAGATGCCTCCAGGCAGCCTGGCTCCCATGCTCTCTTCTCTCTCATGTTTTTAGTTGTTTCATCCAGAATTTCTAGGTGTTGGTAGCAAGAGAGATGCCTCTCTAAATTCTAAAATAAATTGCTTAGAATCTTGTTTTTTAATCTAAAATAAACATTGAATAGGACCCACATAATGGATTGTAAACTTTCAATAAATATTTCAATGATAAAGATGATGATTCTGATAATTATTATAACTGATGATTTCTCTAAGCAAACCAAATAAATCATTCTTTCCTCTGTTCTCACACCAAATTTATAAATATATAACTCTATTTTGTGGTAATGTATGACACACTCTGACAGGAATTACATTGAAGACCATATTTTGTGTGGAATGTTTTTAAATTAGCCTGGTTTCTTTGGGAACAAAAACTTAATTGAAACTATAATTTGCGATATGTCCATTTCAGATTTTCACCTTTAAAATAATCTAAAACAATTTCTTTTTAAATTTGAGGCTTTAAACACAAGAATAAAAGATTGATTTAGAATGATAGAACAAGCATTTTGAATTAAAGTTTTGCGAAAATTGATTTGTGATCTTCACCTTCAGACCAAACTCTGTATTAAAAGAGTATTAAATCAGAGTCAAGACATGAATGGGGATAAATGGGCTTTCCAGAACACTGGAAATCTGAAGGCAGAGACATTTATCAGGGTATTTGGAAAATGACTCTAATTTTAATGTTCAGAGGAGGGCATAGCTTGATGATGTTGAATTTTTAAGATCAAGGGAGCCTGCTGTAATTCTCTGAAACAAAAACGAACAGATATTTGGTATTAGTCCTTTCTGAAAAAAGAAGCCCAGAGTACAAGATGGTAGTAGGATAGCAAGAATTGAGTTTGTTACATGTGGGGAGATTCTAGCTTATGAGTTCAATGTAACTAGCAACTGGATGTCTTATGAGAACTGAGGCTACCCAAGATTAAAAATGCTCCATCTGCTCCTGTCCTGTACTGCCACTCTACATTTGATATGTTTTTGTACTATTGATTAAAAAAATTGGAAATTTAATCTTACAGTAATCTTCAATCTATGAAAAGAGCTATAGAGCTTTATTTAGCATTCTTTATATTTACATTACCTATAATTAGATAAATAAGATCTAATCACTATAAATAATATATAATATCTCATGCTGTATCTTTTCCATTTCAAATAATATTAGTAAACCTAGTAAACCTCAACCTTACTTAATTTTGAAAAAGAACTTTTTTTCAGCTCATGCAGCTGGAAATTCCATGAACAAACAAGACTCAGGCATGGCTGGATCTGGGTGCTCAGATGAGGTTGCCTGGCAACTCTCTCCTCTTCCCTTCTCCTTCCATTTATCTTCTTCTCTCTTTTATCCCTCTTCTTTTTCTCTTTTCCTCCCCTGTTATCAATTTATTCTCTTTTCCTCAGTGTGGACTTCATTTTCATGAGCTCCTTTTTCCCTTGTGGCAGGAATGATAGTGACTAGAAACTCAAGATTTATATACTACTTATAGCTCTTGACTCCAGAACAAGACCAGTGTTCTTTCTTTAGTTACCCACATGACAGGGCTTAGATATGATCTGAAGAGGCCATGCTGATCTAAACTCTGTGGTCTGCTGTGTGAAGTGCTCTTTTTGGCGAGGCCCAGGACTGATAACCATCACTGTGGGAAGGTGGGAGGCAAAAATCAGCCCCACCCAAACTACGAGGAAGGTATTCCTCAAAGCCAAGTGGAGATCTTTTAGAAGAAGAAGGTAGAAAGTCACGTGAGATCAAAGACAAAGACAGTTGACTTTGAACAACAGGGATTTGAACTATATGGGTCCATATATACATGGATTTCCTTCATGAAATACACAGCCAGCCCTCCGTAACCCTAGGTTTAGCATCTGTGATTCAACCAAATGTGGATTAAGATAGTATTTTCAACCCGCGGTTGGGAATGTATGAATGCAGAAGACTGACTTTATGCATTGTTCTATGCCACTTCATATAAGGGACTTGAGCCTCCTCAGATTTTGGTGTATGTGGGCATCCTGGGAGTAATTCTCTGTGGACACCGAGAGATGATTGTGATTAAATTTGGGGGAGTCAAAAGTTATATGCAGATTTTTAACTGCACAGGGGGTTGGCACCTCTCACCCTTGCATTATTCAAAGGTCAACTGTAATAGCACAAATAACCTACACGATTCTCTAATTCCCATACTCTTCATTGCTAGAATAGCTTTTATATCAGGACCCTTATCAAATGTGCAGTTTCCAGTATCTTGGTCTGCTGTATTTGTTTGAAGTTCAGATTTTAAATACTGTCTTCATCAATAGTCTCCTCATTATTTTCAATATGTAAGTGCTATAAATATATCTTTGACTGGATAGAAGTTAAGAAGAGCATTTACCCTCTATCTAATGTACTCTGCAGAAATATCTGCTGGTAATTATTGTGAATGACATCTCCCTCCCTCTACGCTTGTGGGTAGTGCATTTTGCTGGGTGCTTCTTTAGTTAACTATCCTCTGGCATTCGATCTAAGATAGATGCAGCTTGAGGATGAGTAGGCTCTTTGCTAACAGTTGACTGGGAGCAAGTTGCAATTTTCCCAGGTTGCCCGAGTTTGGCTTTTTGCATAATCTGATTCAAATTTTTTTGCCCTCGGCATGCCTCCTTTAGAGACACTTTTAATTGGTATTATTCACAGTAATTATTGGCAATTCAGTTTTTCAATTGATTTTTGTTGCTTACGAAGTACCTTGTTAAGTGCCACTACAGTTTGGCAGTGCATAATGAGGGCATCATAAATTGCTGGTCATATTTATTGCTAGTCCAAAATTCAATCAGTGATACACATTCACATGTTGTAAATTTTCATAGCCTTTCTTAAAATTGATTCCTCTAATCATTAATGCAACGAGTCTTATTTTTAATACCCAACAAAGTTAGAAACTGAAACACAGTGGTTTCTCTTTCAATATGTCTGAAAACTATGTGCACAGTATGTGTGTGAATCGGTGGGAACATGATCATGCGCAGTATGCTGCAATTTAGGGTTGAGACCAGTGCTCCCACTGAGGCAGTGAGAATGAGGTGGGAATCCGATCAATGGCACTGCTCTCTCAGCCTCTATGTTCAGCTGCTCTTCAGTGTATGATACAAGATATAATTCTTTTGATAAAAATATTAATTTTACAGTTAAGCCAAATTATCTGCTTATCTTTTTAGGTTTTCTATGGTGCAGGCTACCGTAGCACTTGTAATTTTAATGCTATTGAACTTTTTGTTTATTAAAAATAGAATTTTGACTGTATAGATTTTCTGAGCATGTTTTTTGACATAATTCATATGGTACACAAAAATTTAAATAAAGCATAAATCTCCTTTTCAAGTTATCTTGAGAAAACTATTCCTAAGTATTTAATGAGAACCTTTTCTTTCACATTTTTTCTTTTTCTCTTAACACACACACACACACACACACACAATTTTGATATATACGGATTTTGTCATTAGCATCCGAAAACACTATGAACTTATTTATTCAGTTCATCTATTAAATTTTTATAATAAAATTCACATTTTATAGGTTCAAAAAGTATTTGTGCTGTGATCGAATTTCATTTATTGATTTTATTTTTTAACCAATTGCCATCTCTTTATTCTAGTAGTTTTGTTTTTCCAGGATCTTCTTGCTCTAGACTGTATCCATATTCTTCCTCTCTCCAGCTGGGTTTTGAGTTGGGTCATTTTCCTTTGTGTCATTCAATGAGGCTCAGGTAAACACAGTTTGATCTAATGATGCTTACTAAATAAACCCAGAAGAATCTGTGTCTCCGGGGTGGCTGCCTACTAAACTCTACCAGCCATACTAGCAAACATTCTGTTCTGTCAGTCTTCTCTCAAGGCTTCTGACACAGGCCCCTTTGTTTTCCTTCTCATCATCTGTAAAGGCCTGCATTCTCCCAGCTTTATGAGTATAGAGGACTCAAGCTATTTGTTTATTTCCCAGTTGCCCTGAAGGGCCACAGACACCAGAATCCCTCCCAGAATATTCATGTGGACTAGCTCTGCCCTGTTTCTCTGGGGTCCTTAGAGCTTGCAGGATAAGTTCTCTCCAGGAAACTCTTGCTGGTACTCAAGCTCTTTTCTTCTACTAGGGCCTAGTCTCTTATGCAGCGCAAAGGTAAAGAAGTCCCACACGGCTATGTATCTCTGGATTCTGGCCCTGGCTTATGCCCTCCAAGCCACACTGAATTTCTGATTTCAGCAGCTGCCTCCCTCAGGAGAAGAAATCTACTGGAGTTGTCCTGGGAGGGTGTCTGGGAGTTTTCACATTACAGTTCCCAGAATTTTTGCCCATGACTCTCATACTCCAGTAATATAGCGTAAGCATTTTCTTGTTTAATCCTTACAAAAACTTTATGAGGAAAATGGTTTTATCATCACCAATTTAGTTAGTTGCTTATGAATCTTCTTCAGGGGAACTTTGAACTCAAAATGTAAATGCTGAAGAAGGTCGAAAAGAATAGCAAGAATGGAAGACATTACTTTATTCAGAGCTCAATTGAAGTGCTACCACGATATGTCATTCCATTAGATTGCCAAGTCTTTATCTCCAGTGTCTACTTTCCAAAAGATGATAATAGGTAAAGTTGCAAAGTGGTTTATGGAGCTCTGAGTACTCTGAGGCATTCTAGCTAGAAGGTCTCTTTCTCTCTTTTTTTTCTTTCTCGCATTTTCCCCTTAGAGTCTCTCTTCCAAGAGTAGGAATGTGCCATTATTCTGTTCTTGATGTCCTAATGAATTACAAATGTCCTTTTTATTGAGTTGCTTAATGTTGTACAATTATTCTCAATACACAACTGGAAGCAGCTACTACTGTCAATCAAAGTCTAGGCTTGAGATTAGACTCTCTGCCATCCTTCAGGTGTGATCTCACTCAGCCATTCAACTTCCCTGAGTATCAGTTTCAGAAATGGTGAGAATAGACCTGTATATCTCAGTTTTACTATGAGGATCAAATGAGAATCCATATGTGAAATTATTTTGAAAACTTCTGCCAAAAACACTCCGATGACCTGAACTGCACTTTGAAGAGAAAAAAAACCAACCTCCCAGTTATGTCCTACAAAGTACCTGGTGACCAGGTTATAGATTATTTTGCCACTTCTAGCTTTATAGACCTCTACACCAATTCTTCTTCTTTGACCATCCATACCAAGCAGATACCACTGTGCTTATTTGTGAAAAGATCACTTTTGTATGCATTATATACACAAATCTTTGCTCCCAAACATCTCAGGTGATGATACATGGCTTAAATAAAATCAACTCCAGACAGCATAAGACTGTGTCATGAACTTTGAAATGTACTTAATAACAGAGACCATGTCTTCTCTGGAGAATCTGGTTTCTCATCTATCGAGTGAATAAATGATATTCAAGAAAATGTTTCCAACTTTGAGGCCATGATTCAAATTCATTTTAAGGGGTAGTAATGTTGTATTTCTTCTTACTGATAAATTCTAGGAAGTATGGAACTAGGGGATAATATTATACAGAGTTAATTCTATGTGTCATTTCTTTTTAATGAGTGCACTGAGGCAACCACAAAGCCTTCAATTTAACCTCATAGTTGTTATATAATGCTCATCCTAGTATAGTCTCCATCTTTAAGAGAACTTTAAGGCTCAGAGAAATCAATAACAATGAGCTTATCAGCAACTAATCTCCTCCTGGCACTGAGATAGATATGCCCAATGAGAGAACTGATTTTGTTAATGCTCAACAGTTTCCTCACAGATGTGACTTCTCTTTTTCCATGATGTGATACCCTTAATGGGGCTCTGACCTTTGACTGACTTTGCTTTCTTCCTTGCATTAGCATTTGGGAATTTTCTTTCCTATTCCTTGTGGACGCTTGATCACCCTTGCTTGAGTCAGTCCTGTACATGATGGCCTTCTGACGTGCCTGCCTGATCATTTAAAGTAGCTCTAAGTAAGCACTTAAACTATCTTGCCTAGAATTACTGGGGTTTTGTTAAGATATTCTAGCATGAAGAAGCTTGGGTCGAGGTAACAAAGGATGACTGTTTCTGTGATCTTGAACAACTAGTTCAATTGAATCTTAGTTTAATGGAACTTTAAAAAGTCTTATAGATATTATGAAGTCAAGTATTCTGCCCTGTTCCTAGTGCCTGGTAAAGACACAGTGATTTCAGATTCTCTGTTCCTTATCCCTCCTCTCCCACCCTTCTTTTAATGAGAAATTCTTGTGCTTTATTTTATCCCTTTGAACTTTTACCTCACTTTTCATTTGTCTATATTTTCAAGTTGATTACCCTTATTTAACCAAAAAGATTGCTATACTTAATTAAAATCTTTAATTTAGGCTATTTCTAAGTCTAAAGAGCAGGTATCCAATAAAAAGGATACTTTATTTAAAAGGAAATAAATTGCTATTGATATTCCCAAGCTTAACCTACTATTTGTCAATACTTTGGGGTTAAGCTATTGTTTCTGATAGACCTCCTATTAAAATGAATTTGAGGAAGGTTGACATTGACTGTAAGATTTGTTTTCAGTCAAAATGAAATGCGTTTGATCTACCAAGAGGCAATCTAATAGATGATGAAGAGCAGAGATACTGGTACTGAATGACTAGGGTCCAACTTCTGGTTCTGTCACTTTTTTGCTATGACCTTGGATAAGTTACTTAACTGCTGGGTCTCAGTTTTTTCATCTGTTAAGATGGTTCTTCATAGAATTATCATAAATATTAAATGTGTGTGTACATATAATACACAAACAGATCTATGAATCCTAAAATGTAGTGTTAGCTGTTATCACCATCATCATCATCATCATCATCATCATCATCATTACCATTGTTCCTATTACTATTTCTAGTTTATGATGCCAATTGCAATTGATAAAAATAATAGTGGATTAAACAATATGGAAGGTTTATTTCTGGTTTTCATAAAAATCCAAGCTGGTAGTTAGTCACAAGGGAAGAACATTTCTGCTCTAGGAGGTTGTCTAGATTTCATCTATTTTGTTGACTTCCTATCACTTAGTGCAGGGGCCAGTAAACTTTATCTATAAAGAGCTTATAATAACTATCTAACTCTTTGCAAGTTATGGTTTTTGCTGTGATTACTCGACTTTGCCATTGCCATGATATATGAATGCATAGGTATGACTGTGTTGTTGGCCATCCTGTCCCAAGATAATGTCCTCACTTATATGATGTGTGGTAACTCTGTGCAGCCACAGCCATTCCAGCCTGTGGGAACAGAAAACAAAGAAACGCAGAGCAACATCCTCCTTTTAAGGACGTCAACTTGAACTTGCCCACTTCAACTGTCACTGTCCCACTGGTTAGAACTTAGTCACATGGCCATCTCTGGCTGCAAGGGAAGCTGGAGTATGTGGCTAAATTTCTATATTTCCAACTAAAACTTGAGAGATTCTTCTATATGAGCAAAAAAGAAGAGTAGATATTGGTAGACAATCATTTCTGCCATATGTTTGACAAACATTTTCTTAGAGAAAAAACTAATGAGCAATATGCTTTTTAATAGTGTATAATATACAAATCATGTTTCTATCCCTTGTAAAATATGATATTTTCAACTCTTCTGTAAAATAAGAAAGGCTTATTATTCTTAGTGTGTAAAAAAATAATATTAAACCTCAGAATGGTTGAGATTTTTATCAAGGTCACATTGCTACTTATTTGTTGAGTCATGCCATTAACTATAAACTACATGCCCTTTGTGCTTCATCTAAACTTCCTTTAAAATGTTAATCTGTTCTTTGTTATTGGGAAGTTATCAGCCTCAGCTACTCTATGATAAGATGGGAACAATCATTGACCGGAAAGGTATTAGATGTATTAGCTTACAACGGATGCTGTAACAAATTGCCACAATCTTAGTGGCTTAATAATACAAATCTATTATCTTACAGTCCTTTAGGGCAGGAGTCCAACACAGATTTAACTTAACTAAATTCAAGATGTTTGGTCAAGCTGTCTTCCTCTCTGGAGGTTCAAAGGGAGAATCTATTTCTTTGTCTTTTCTAACTTCTAAGGAAGGGACTATATTCTTGATTTGTGGTTCCCTTCCTCCACTTCCTCCACTTTCAAATCTTGCAAAGGCAGATTGAGCCCTTCTTATGTAACATTTTTCTCATAAATTTAGCTGGGAAGAGTTATAGATGTTAAGGACTCATGTTAAGACATCGAGCCTACCAGACAATCCAGGGTAATCTCCCCATCTCAAGCCCATACCACAGGTTCTAGGAATTAGGGTATGGGCACATTTGGAGGCTATCGGTCTGCCCACCTCATTGGACAAACTCTTCCTCCCATCTTATTTTCTTCATATCTTCATAACTGTGACCTAAAAATTGATAGGAGAAAGTATAATATTTGGTTTATATATTTTGAAAAATCCTAAAAGAACAGGTAGGATAATATGAAGTTATCAATAGTTTATGATCTTAGTATAAAGAAACTAGAAAGGAAAAGAAAAAAGTCATTAGCCTGATGGGTAGACTCAGATGTGGTTATAAATTTCAGGATCTTTAACTTTACATTACTCAGCATCAAACATTAATGAGCCAAGGCTTTTATTTTGTTGAAACATATTTTACCTTCAGAATATAAAATTTGGTTTGGGGTGGATCTATGATTAAGAAAATTAAAGTAAGTAGAGTTGCAAAAAGGCAACTGCAGGCCTATCTCTTTCACTTTTTCATCCAAGCTAAGTATAAACACTCTCTTGAGGTGAAAGCCAATTTTTTTCTTTCTGGATACCTCCAAGATCCTAGTCTATGTCTTCAGTCCCCAACATTGAGCCAACTGCAGGTTTTCTTCCTAAAATTGAAATTTCACAGAAGTGTCTCTGCTATAAAGAACATAACCTGGGCCTTTATGGCATATCTTTCTTCTACACCAGCACCTGAAATCCCAGCAAAAATCCTGCCACTTATCATAATGGAGCAAATCTGAATTTTAGCTACAAATTGCATAGAATAATCATTTCGAATCACTGATTATAATACCAGCAATAAAATCTGTTTATATTTACTATTCTGCTCAGCCAAACATTTACCAGCCCTTTAAGAGCAAGCATGTGAGAACACTGAATTTGATATTTGTGCAGAGCAATAAGTCTCCAGACACCATCAGGATGAGTTAATTCACACACTCAAAAAAAAAAAAATAAGTAAAAAATAAAAATCTTAAAATGCCTTTTACATAACAATGCCTCAGCATTATTTAAATCTTCTATAGGAAAACAAAATTACCTCAGGATACTATAGTCATGAATTCTTCATGTGAAAGAAGGCCTTCAGTTAAAATAGCCTTGGAGCTAATTTCTATTACCGCAAAAGAGTTGATAACCAGATTCCCTTCAAATAAGGTAACAAATAGAATAATGTCCCAGTTTATAGCCTGCCATTTCTCAAGGATCCACGTTCGCCTGAAGATAACAGTTGACTTCTTGTACTAGAAGTGTGTGGCACATACAATTGTGGAGTCCTAAAGGTCTCAATTAAGGACTCATTAATATACAGGGCTGGAAATGGTCTTGGACATTGTTGTCAAGTGGCTCTTACGTCCAGTCATACTTCACAAACATGTGGTGGTGGGGGGGGACTTTAAAACCACAGACCCACTAAATTAGAATCTTTGGACATGGGGCCAGTGGATTAAAATATGCAGCAAGGTCTGCAAATTACTGGTCAAATTAGTTTTATCGATGACGTTTCTGACAATAGGTTATCTGATTTCTGTTTACATATCTTTAGTGATAAAAACTTGCTAGCCCCTGAAGCAGCTTCTTACATTTTCAGAATATAGCAGTGCTGGATATTATTTCTTCATATTCAGCATTCCATCCTAACCTCTTCTATATGCTTAAATGAAGGGAGAAATGAGGAAGAGTCTTTCACCTGTGGCTCCTGGGTGTTGTGCTAGACAGCAAGGATGTGGTTTTTCCAATAGCAGATTTCAGTTTTCATTTTCTAGCCTTTTGACTGTCAATGATCAGTGAGTATTGGGAAGTTTCTTGACCCAACTTTTAATTTCTGAATTGCTGTCAATTCACAAATTAATAGCCTGGATGTCTATTCTCCAGTTTAGCAGTATTGTAGGCTCCTGCACAGTGAGTGGAGAGCTCCAGGCACAGGCCAGCAAAACTTCAGTGGTGGCCTCAGAGGTAGCAATTTCTGTAGGGGGCCAGTTCTGTGTTGTTCTGAAGACATTCCAAAAGACTGAGCCTTCTCTTTCAGCCCTTCCAACAACTTTGAAAAGACTTAACATCTTGTGCTAACTCCCCTGTATTGTATAAGGAGACTAGAGTCCAAGAGGCAATTGACTTGTTCAGAATTATACAACTTGCTAATAGGAGAGCCAAGACAAAACTCTAAGTCTCCTAACTCCCATTCGAATGCTTTTTTATTCTATTATACATAGTGAAAGGAGAAAGAATTCATGCAGGGCTTCCTATGTCACATCAGTGTGAGTGATGTCTGTGAGTATGTGTATGCATTGGTTTGTGTAGACCTGTTCCCAGAGCATATGTATGTATCAGAGAATGAGAGGAAGCGAGTTTGAGTTTGTGTGAATGCACACTGTTGTTTATGCCTTTATAGGTCAGTTACTACATGTAAATAAAGAATTACCCTCTGTCATCTTCCTTTAATATAAAAGTCCAGTAGTGATAGAGCATTCAACCCTCAACACTTAGTATAATAAATATTTCAGGTTGATGTCCTTTCTATGCAGATACCAGGGTAACAAATGGGTGATGAGAGTACAACTGGAATTTGATTCTGAAGGGATGCAAGAGAAAAATCAAGGAAAAACAAAGCTACCTGACTCGACCTGCCTCAGAGTGTTCTCCAAGGCAAAACTGATAAATGGAATCAAGCTTCCCTGTTGCCCAATAATTGATATAAACCAATTCTCAAATTCCCTAATTAAATAGAGTAATACCTAGTATAATATATATAATTGGAACAATTCTTTAAACAAAGGTTTGGCAGACCTGGCAGATAAGAATAAATGTATGCCCTAAGGTTGAAGAGCATGGATTAGTAAAAGAAAGAAAGAAAAATCACTAAAAAATGTTTGAAGGAAATGGTTCAGTTAATACCTTTTGCACTCACTTGTCCAATCTACTTTTATCAGGCACCTGATATACGTAATACACTGTCAACAAAGATATTATATGAACCCTTGTTCAGTGCCGTGCAAAAATCAGAAGTTTCTTCCAGTTCTCTAAAATGTTTATTAACCCTAGCCAACAAGAAAATCTGGCTGGCTGGGCAAGAATATTTTTCAGCAAACTCATGGCAACCCCTATTGATTACAGCTTATTTTCTAAAGTGCTTGCAAAGTCTTGTTCAATTATTCAGTATAGGATTTAGCCTGAGATCAACAACAAAACATGTCAGTGAACAATGTGCCAAATATTTGTTCTACTTTTGTAAAATCAGACAATTATCTCCTCTATCTTTGTTGCTTTTCTAATCCTCTGTGGTTTTTAAATTTCCCTTTGTGTGGATCAATACACTAATTTGAAACTTTTCTTAGTATCTTGATTTGTAGTTAAGTAATTAATAAAATACATATTTATTGAAGGTTGTGCTAGGGTACACACTGAAGCTTCAACAGTGAATAAAACACAGTGCTCATATTCAAAGATTTGACCTTCTAAATGGAGCAGTAATTAATTGTAATAAATCATGATGTTACAACAAGGTAACATAGGGTGCTATAGATGCCTAAAACATATGGAAGTCTTCCCAGAAAGAGTGATAGAGTCATCTAGGGCAGACCTCATGCAGAGCAACTGGAGGTCTTTTATATTCTTCTCTTGTACTTTAGTCTTCAGTGTCCTTAACTTTATTACTATTTTTACCTTTCTCACTATCATCCTTTAAAGAAGAGAGAAGGAAAGTAACGAAGAGAAGTTTTATCTTTTTTCTCATCATCTAACCCTGTACTATCTTAATCAGTAGCCTATCAAATTTTTATCTTGCTCTGAATATAGTTAAAATCTCACCACTTCCTCTTTTTTTTTTTTTGATACTTTTAGCATTTTTATAAGCCTGGCTCATTAGAGAATCTAACCTTGTTGATTTTTAGTACTGATCTGAGCCATTCCTCTGTAGTTAGGCATTCCACAGATTTTTTTTTTTTTTTTTTGAGCATTAACAGAGTAGGACCATTCACTGTCCTAGAGACAACCAGGGATGCAGCAGTGAACGAAATCAAATCCCTGCCCTCGAGGAGTTGACATCGTATGGGGAGAGAAGTCAAAGTAAAAAACTAAAAATATATAACATGTTAGATGGATGACATAGCAAAAAGTGTTATGGAGATAAAAGGAAGTGAGGAGTGGAACAGTGATTGTCAAGGGTGGAGGCTGCAATTTTAGCAGAGGGCTAAAGAAGCTGGCATCGATTAGATGACTTTTGAGAATGGTCTGAAAGAGGTAAGGTATTTCATTTACGTTCTCTTTTTCATCACTGTTTCTATGCTCTTTCTTTCATCTTTTATACATAAACTAAAATTAGAACAAAAATGAATCATTTATTACAAAACCTTATTCTAGAAAACAATAGAAAATACATATAAAGACAAAAGAAAATTGAAAATACCCATATTCCCACCATGTATGTACCTAGGTGCATATCTGTGTGCATGTGTGTCTGTGTGCGCATATGTAAAAAGAGGATTGAAATGTAGTGTTTATAACCTGTGTTTTTCCACTGACATTATGCCATGGAAATCTACATCATTTTTGATGACTAAATTAAACAATTCCTGATTGTTTAAACTCAGAGGAGCAACTTTATAACTAAGTCTTTGAATATATCCAAATATTTTCTTGGTGGAAATTTCTGGAATAAAATTATTGAGATAAGTATATATTTTAACAGTTGATATGTGCTTTTAAAATGGCTCTGCTGGAAGTGAGAGCCCAAAGTTTAAGGATGGTGGTCAGGTGGGGCTTCAGGAAGACATGGATATGTGGGGTTGGAACCACATGTGGTGGTACAGGATCCATTCAAAGTGAAGACGAACTTTCAGTTCTCACCTCCGTTTGAGGGGCAGCTGAAGGCTGAGGACATGAATGTATATAGCTAAGGAGGCTCCTCTCACAAATAACTGGAATTAGGGAGGGACTAGCAGTTCTTCTAGTCAGGTCCTTTATCTTCTCACTGTCTGAGGCAATCTGCCTTCCTGAGGGCATTTGTTAGGGTTTTAGGATATGGAAATAATAATCTTTGTAGCTGATTATATAACCATAGATCCACATACCAGAAGGACAAAATCTCCACGTTAAAACATCTTACTCAAATTAAATTGTTTTTCTTAAATATAATTTCATATATTCTTAGCTTTATGGTGTCTTTTAAAAGAAAATGATGTATTATTCTGGAATTTCTTTACCATGAAGGTGTGAGTCAATTGAAAGTCTTTAAGCCTCAAGAAGGATTTATTTAGAAAGCAACTAATAGTGTCTTCATAAATGCAAACCAAAGCTATTCTGAAAGAGCGCCTTTCAGAAAAATAGTGGGTCTATGTTTTCTTTCAACTATCCTGGGTGCCCACTGAACAGAGAGAGGAGAAGAGGAGACCTCAGTCCAGGAAAAGTTAATTGTCATGGTCACTAGTGACAGATTTTTATCTATGAGGACCTGACAAACAAGAAACTGACAAACTGATATGAATGTCTGGAAAATGACCTTTTGTATGTGCCTTAAGAATAAAGACGACCTTAGATGTCTGAGGTTTATATGTGAAATTGCCTTAGAGTAAATGTTTTTTGGCATTCCAATCATGACCTCTACCTCCTCCCACCTTTACCACCTTTAAGCTTTTTGGAGTTAACCTGTTTCTTTGAAAATCGATGTGGGAGTAATAGGATTTATACAGACACAATAAAAGGTACACCCACCAGTGTGCACTCCGCTTTGAATTGAAAAGAACTGGGACACCCAGGCAGAAAGTGTTCCCTTCTGGGAGTGGTGTGTTAGAGTGGAATGAATCTTTTGGTCAGAGAAAACCTAGGTACAAATCTAGAGCTGCCATTTACAAGCTCGGTAAATTACTTAATCTCTCTGAGCCCCCATGTCCCCCAAATCAACTGGGAAATGTGGATAATAATAGTTACTTGGTAATACTGTTGGAAAAATAAAAATAAATGATTGTACAAAGTCCTGTTTCATAGTAGTTTGCTTACTACTCTGACAAATGTGACCCAGAAGACATAAACAAAGAAGGACATTAAGGTATATATTTTCTTTAGGATGGGAAACATTTTTTCTAAAAAATGGTCGTGTTGTTCAGGATCTACCCCAAGGCATTTGATTTTCCTTTTTATAGTAGTATGTCATTTGTAAAACTTTCAAAGATTTATTCTGCTAACATGGATTGGATAACTGTCATAATTGCTAAGCTAAAAAATCTTAGCAATTTTGAGATTTGGAAGGAGCTAAACCGCCATGAAAAAGTACTGATGCAAAGATCAGGTAGCAGTTGCTAACTAGCATTAGAACCTGGTTTGTTCCTCAGGCTAGTTAAGAAGGTAGTGGTTACACAGTGAAAGGTTCTTGTTTTTCAGGCCTAAATAAAATTACAAGGAGATAAGAATTAAAAGATGAGAAATTGAATGTCCTAAGGAAGCTACATTTGATACATTTGAATATACAAATTAGAAAAAAGGAACCAAGAGTGACCTATTATCAATGGTATGTGTGAATGTGTGTATGTGTTTGTGTGTGTGTGTGTAGGCATGAGTATCTCTTTGTTTGCACACAGCCTGTTTAAACACAGCATAGTAGTTAAGAGCTCAGCTTGCAGAGTCAGTTCTGCTTCTAAACTCTGCTTGCCACCCCCTAGATATGCAGCCTTAGTGAAGTTATTTTAACTTTCTGAGTTGCAGATCCTTCACCTGTAGAGTAGGGGTTGCTAGTAAAACCTGACCTCTAGGGCTTTTGGGAAATCTAAATGAGTTTTTGCTAGTGAAGAGCTTAGCATAATGAAAATACTCAAAAATATTTTGCATTACTATGATTATTGTTAGTAAGTCATCATTATTAAGATATGCACGTGGGCCAGTGTCAGCAATTTGACTTCTAACAACTTCAAAACAGACTGTTCTAACGATTCTTTTGCAAAATTTTTCCCTCTTGAACTTCTACTTCCTCTAAGAAAATGTGAGAGTTGGTAAAATAAAAACACCTTCCAGCTCCAAATGTTGTCGCCCTTTGTAATATAAGAAATGTTTTATGGTTTTTATTTATGTTGATTTTGTTAGATAAGTTTTACGTTATCATAATTTGGGCCCGTTGGAGGTGCACATTACCCTCTATGTTATTTTTTTCTTCTTTATAGTGCATGTGCTTGTGTTCCTCCTTTGATTCAGAGAGAAAGGGGTGGAGTTATTGGCAACCAATTACAAAATAGCAATTTTAATCATAAAATGTTGTATGAAGAAGCCACCACATTAAAAACAATTTTACATTATTTCAGGATATTGAAAAGTCAAAGGCTTAGGATGCAAGGTATCAGGTAGGAAAGAGTGTGTGGAAGGCGAGAGGTGGACACACACAGCAAGCGCGTGGAACCCAAGGAGTTTAGTTTCCAGCTCTGACACATGTTCATCTAACACTATTGCTTTAGCTTTGAAGAGCTTTACCATCAGCTTCGGGAAGATGTAAGGTGTCTTGTTCATTGGATCCTTGAGGCAAGTGGGAGAACTTGAAACAAAGGTTTTAGTGGAAAGCATTCCTTATATGATTTTTTTCTCATCAAAGCATTGTTTTTTTGTTTTTTTTTTTTACTTTTTAACATGGGTATGTGAATGTGTGTGAAAAGTACTGTCCTAATTCCTGCTTCCTCTGTTTTATAAACAAATGTAATATATTTTTTAATATGTATATGGTTAACTCTGTCAATTATAATGAGAAGAGCTCCAAATCCAAATAATGATGTTTGTTTTAGGGTTTCTGGGTCCACGTGAAGAAAATTAGTATATATTTTATATCTTGGTATATATAAAAGAATATCTACTATGTATTCTACCATTTTCTAGCTCTTCCCTGAAATTTATTTCCTTAAAACAGGTAAAAAAAAAAAAAAAAAACTTCTAGACCCTTATAAATTCTGACTCTGAAGTAGATAGAACACCTGGGTTCAAATTTCAGACATCACTTACAAAGGTTTGAAATTTGGGTAGGTCACTTTTCTGTGCCTCAGTTTTGTTATCTGTAAAATAAGGTTAATGTAGAAATTGCTCCATATGTAACAGAGTAAGTACTTAATAAATGTTAGTTATTACTGTTATTTCACGTGTGCATACACACACACACACACACACTTACACACACCCGATTCATGACTGTATTTGAAGGTCCTGTTCTCCCATTAGGGACTACAGGGTCTCATTATCACAGCGTATTAAACTCAATCCCTATCTTTTCTTATACAACAGCTCCATATTTTTATATTATTCAAAATACTTAAATATGTAATGAGATTATGCTGGTCAAAGTTTAGGACAAAATTCAGTCACTAAATATCCATTCCTTACATTTGATCTTATTTACATAAACAAAGTTCCAATAAAATGTTTCTAAGAACAATTTTTTAAAAAATATATTAGTAAATCAAAGGTATGAAACTATAGTAAAATAGAATGTTTCTTCTTCTGTGATTTCGTATTGCCTGAAACCACCTTGAGAGCTCCCTAAATGCACTTTGTTTATTCCCATTACCCTCCTACTGTCAGATTTGGACCTGACAACTCCAATGAATGTGTCTTGTTGGCAGACTAATGAACCCCATCCCCCTCCCAAAAGATGTCTATGTCCTAATCTCAAGAACCTATGAATATGTTAACTTTTGTGGAAAAGGGAATTTTTCAGTTGAGATTTAAAAACTTGATATAGGGAGATTATTTTGGATAATGTAGGTAGGTCAATATAATCACAAGGATCCATAAGAGGGAGGCGGGAAGGTCAGAGTCTAGAGAGATTTGATAATGCTACACTGCTGGTTTTGAAGACGGAGGAAAGGAGTCCATTAGCTGGGGCATGAAAGTGGTCTCCAGCAGCTGGAAAAAGGAAGAAAATGAAAGTTCTCTTAGAGCATCCAGAAAGAAAGCAGCACTGCAAATACTTTGATTTTAGAACTTGTGACTTCCAGAGATGGCAAGATAATAAATTTGTATTGTTTTAAGCAATGAAATTTCTTATAGCAATAGGAAACTAATTCAATGTGGTAGCACCCTTTTTCACCTGTATAGAATGGGATATTCTAGAGGATCTCTGAATATCATGAGGAACATAATGTTATGGTCAGTAATTACATTTTCTGGTCATTTTGTGTCTCAGAAGATTTTTTTTTCATACAATTAAAACCTTTTCATCGTCTCTGGGACAGTTTTATGAAGCTATTTATTTTTTGGACGACAGGGCATGTTTGGAAGTCTTTCTCCCTGAAGCATAAAATGCACATTTTATGGTTTAAAGTGTCTCTGTCTTCTCATAACACTAAAGTAGAAATTTGCATCTCTTAGAAATAATGTATTTTCATTAGTCCCCAGAGATAAGATCATACCCTAAAGGATACCCTAGCTTTTGAAAGGAATAAAATTCTATGATGAAGTACAGAAATTGCTTTCTCATGAACTTTTCTTGTGGATTTTCTCACTGGACTTATGCTTTCCTCTTTGACTGAGAATCAATGAGCCACCCATTTCATTCACCAGGGCCATGTAAGGTATCAAATTGTAGCATCCGAAGCACATCCTTGAATGATGGCTATGCACTAGAAACTTAGTTCTGTGACATGATGGTCCAGTTACTACCTGCATCCAGGTACTAGACTGCCTAGATAAGTGGAGAGTTTTGACTCCATAGTTCTGACCATTTGACATTAGTTTTCTGGCTGATGGTTAAAAAAAAGCCATATACAAGCTAGTTAGAACTGAAGTTACTGAAGTAGAAGAGCTGGATATGTATCCCTCCCTGTATTCTTCCTTTCTTCTAGTTTTTAAATCTCCTAAGCAAGTCCTTTTTCTTTTTCTCACCTTTGCTCTCACATTATTAACATAAACGTGGAGATTATCTTTGTAATCTCAACCCTCTGTCTGAGGTTGCAAGTCTACATGCTTAGAATAGTCCAGTAAACAACAAAAATAAGGTAGTGAATGAGCCAAGTAGCAGCTAGTAAATGGGGATTATGGTGAATTAGAACCCAAAGACCCTCTCGAAAAGGGTTAACTGCTTCCCAACCTTGGTTAATTTTTGGCATGTTAAAATATAGGAGACATAGTGCCAGATATTTTGATTTTTTTCCTAAAGAGGAGACAGAAATCTTTATTTTTATTTTTATTTTTATTTAATATCACCCAATTTTAAACTGTAGACTAGACCCAACTTCTCCAAAATTGATTCAGCCTGTGTGGAGGTGAAAACCTTGATTTATATTATTTCTATTTTATTTTTACTGTAGACATGCAGTATTTTCTGTATTTTCATTTTACCTTCCTAGGAACTTACTGATTTATTAAATTTTAAAGTATTGGAAGGTGCTGTAACAGCCCCTAGGAATGTTATTTAGGGAGAATCTGGGAGCGTCAGGGAAGGATAAAAAAATGCAACTAAACTGAGGTTTGAGGGATAGGTAGAAATTGGTTCAGTGAAATAGAAGAAGGTACACGTGTGAGGTGTGAGAGAGAGAGTTCTAAGAGGCAATAGTGTGAACAAATTCACAGAGAGCACTCTATGCTTCAGAAGAAGCCAAGGATGTTCACCTTGGCTGGAATTTTGTGTGGGGGAAAAAAGGAATCATAAGAGATGACCCTGCAGAGGTAGGCACATATCGAAATGGGAAGAACCTCCTGTGCTATAACGGAATTTAATTTTAACCTGAGGCAGTAAGGAACCTATCAGTTTTCTTCTCTCTAAGGCTGACATTCTTCTTCATCCCAGGAGTGATTCTCTATTCATTTTGCTCAAGGCTATCTTGGCGATTTTATACAACACAATTTTCATGTAATTGTGAGCAAAGAGAATGTTGAGGCTTGGGGTGCAAGGCAATGAGAGAAAACCAGTTATTGGAGCCAGAGATCTCCTTGGAGCTAGGGACTCAGCAATTGGACTGAATTAAATTTTGAGTGGTCTGGAAAGCCCTGTTACATGAAATGCAGAAGGTATCTTTTGTAGAGCAAAAACTCACTTAGGCATATTAATTTTCATGCTCTTCCCAATGGCTCAAGGAATATGGTCTATGATAATATCTGTGGTTTTGGATTTATGCTTGGTGTGGCTCAAAGAAGAGACCCACATATATTAACCGTAGCTTTGAGAGAGGGCTGGAACATTGAAACAATTCTAACCTATTTCCTAAGGCAAAGGAGAATGGCTGCAAGCCTTCTCCTTTGCCTTAGGAAATAGGGGGAAAAAATGAAGGAAATAGCAAATTAGCAGATCATCCGAAATTTGGAAAACAAGGTCAAGCAGCAGTTTTGTCAGTAGAAGTGGTCATCCTATTTAAAAAAATAGATAATTTTATGTCATTTTACCATTTCAGTATGCATTATGTATAACAATATCCTAATGGCTATTTTCTGGGTAGTATCCTAATCATTTTTTAAGGCTAAAATTGTTAGAAAAAAGATAACGCCAAATGAGAAAGATATTGCTTCTATCATTGAACAGGTCAGCTAGCTGTTCTTTTTCATAAGTAAGAGACATTGGGTGTACATTTGTTTGAAATTAGCATAATTTGCTGTTTTTATTTTCTATATGCAGGAAATAGTATACCAGGCTCCATTATGGGTTACAGAATGATTTCATTAGCATAATTGAAGCAGATGCTATTTCTTGAGATAATAGGTAACTGTGTGGAAATATATTTGGCTACTTCTCTGAATTTTTCTTCTGTTGCAATATGTTTGTGAGCAAACACCTTTAACAATGAAGTCCAGGAGGCATAATAAAATAAATTTTAAAAATTGCAGCCAAGTTAAACCTCCCTTGGGAAACACCAGGTTGGAAAATTAGTCATTTTTCTTGGCAAATAAGTAAGATATAATTGGAATAAATTGTTTCCTTGAATATCTTAACATTGTGATGGCATATCTGTAAATATCTAGAATTTATCTCATATAAATATGTATATTTATATACATGTATTTATACTCATATGAAAAGATACATACTTCTCTAATTTAAACGGCATGGAGTCCTTTGTTGTAAGTGATATTCAAATGCATCTTTGGGCACTTATGTGTCTAAATCTGATTCCTTACCCTAACTTAAAATGTTTTTTATAATTTACTCCTCCAATCATATACGAAGCTAAATAGTGTTATCTCCCACTCATTTCCAGAAAAAACTCTCTGAAAAAAGCAAATTGGTCACCTCAAAAAATCCCTCAATGATTGGCTTATTTATAATATCTATAACTTGGTTCACACATTTTAATAATAATTACTAATTTTGATTTCTTTTGTGCCAAACATCATGTACATATTATCACAGCAACCCTGAAAAAGCAGGTGTTATTTCTGATTTTATGAATGGAGACAAGAATACAGAGGTTTAGAAGAATGCTTAAGATCATATAGCTAATAAACACCAGTGCCAGGATCTGAGCTAATGTCAACTTCACACCCAAACCTGGCCTCGTAACTTCAATGCTACATCGTCTCAGCTAGAATTTCCCTAGTCTTTCCTTACCTTTTGGAATCTTTCAAGACTCAGCTGAACCCCTAATTTCTTCGAGATGCTTTCTTTATAAAATCAATGAGCATCATGCTTTCACCTTCCTGAGTGACAATGACAGTGGATCTCAAACTTGTCCTCATGGTACAACATCTTGGAGATTCTTACACTTTCTCCACACCAAGGAATATTACTATATTTAATTCTATCATAACAATTAGAAGCATCTTCATAAGCATAAAGTATGATTCTATTGATTATAATATCAGTATAGGTCTCCATATTACACAAAAATCCCCAGCCAGCCAATGACATAGATTTAAGAAATCATACTTCCAAATAATCTCATTAATAGTTGTTTGAGTTCTGTTTTATTTTGATATTTGTTAGCACATTCAAGAAAGCTATTGAAAGCATGTATGTATGTCTTTAATAATGTATTGGAGAAAAATAAATTTGACAAAATTCTATCAACGTATTTTCATTTCTTTGACTTGAGATAAAGCTACCAAGTTGTATTTTCTTAATACACTACCCTAGTGTTTCTCAGAGTACCATAGACTCCAAATTAGAAATTCATTGGCATATTGTGGCAATCATCTGAGACAGCAATTATATGCATTTATAAGTAGAATTTTAAAAATTCTTTCTGGCTTTGATAGTTTTTGTTTTTATGTCTGTGGCATGTGTATATGTCTTTTTTCCCTATAGAATTGTCTTTTATTTTCAGTATTGCTTTATATTTGTTTTATTTAAGTAGTTGGTATACAATATTATATTGGTTATATTAGTCTCAGGTGTACAATATAGTGATTTCACATTTTTATACTTTACAATGTGATCACTCCCACTAATTCTAGGAATCATCTGTCAGTGCAGATTTTTGACAATATTATTGACTATATTTTGATTTCTGTTTTTTTAATTTAAAAGCTACGTACAATGAATTGCATAAATCTTGTGTACAACTCAGTGAATTTTTAAAAAATACATATATCAGTATAACCACCAGCCCTATCAAGAGACAGAACATTTTTGTTATTCCAAAAAATTCCTTCTCAATGATCTCTGCACACAAAGGCAAACTTGTCCTGATTTTTCTCACTCTAGATTAGTCTTGATTATTCTAGAATTTCATATAAAAAGTATCACACATATGTGTGCTTTTTAAGTGCCTGGCTTTTTTGCTCTGCATAGCTCCTGTGTAATTCATCCATGTTGTTGCATGTATGAGTAATACATTTCTTTTTATTGCTGAATATGTTTCGTTTTATGAAAATATTACAATTTGGTTATCTATTCTCCTATTGATAGGCGTCTGCGTTGTTGGAGGAGGTCGTTGAGAGGACATGACCACCATCTGACCCACAAGGAGGACCTGAGCAATCAGAGGTTCTTCACCCCTTCCCTTGTCTTTGGACTGTAAGTGCTGCCCCCCATCCCTGGAGTGGGAGATATTTTCAGGAATGCAGCCTTGAGGGAGCAATGTATGTTGTGCCTATTTTTACTAACTAGTGACTGAACATAGGTGAGGCCTCTACATACATTTTTTATTTTGGCAGGTGGATATGAAAATCTATCTACTCATCTTTTGGCTACCCAGGACAAGCCCAGTAAGTAAGTTCCCTTGCTTATCAAAATTGCCACCTACCAGTCTGGAGTCATCTGCCCCTTTCTTTGGTCTCTCCTTGCCTTCTGTGGACAGGGGTCAGTTTGTAAATCAACAGTTGTTTACAAGTGCTTTTGTTTGTTTGATTTTTGTTTTTTGCTATTATAAATAGATATGCTATGAACATTCCTAAACAAGTCTTTTCATGGACATGTATTTTCATTTTTGGAAAATAAGGTATATATTTAACTTTATAAAAAAGTTAAAATGTTTTCCAAAGTGATTCTACTCTGTTACATTTCCACAAGGCTGTTCCATGTCTTCCCAACGTTTGGTTTAGTCAGGCTTTTCACCATCTTAGCGAGTGTGTATTGGTATCTCCTTACGATATTAATTTGCTGTTTTTGAGAGCTAATGATGTTGAGTGTTTGCTTATGGGCTTATTGTCTATCTTTTTTTGTGAAGTATCTATGCACGTTTTGCTCATTTTTACAGGATTATTTTTCCTTTGGTTATTAAATTTTAGTAGTTATTTTTGTTTTTTGAAAGTAAATCTTTTGAAAGTAAACTGTTTAACAAATATTTTCTTCTAGTCTGAGCCTTACTTAGTCATTTTCTTAATGGTGTCTTTTGATGAATAAACTTTTTAAACTTTGATGAGTCTAATGAATCAATTTTTTTGACTATTTCTTTCTATGTCTTGATTAAGAAATGTGTGCCTAACTCCAAGCCATAAATGTAGTGTTCTGTATTTTATCCTAGCAGCTTTATTGTTTTTGGTTTGTGGTCCACCTCAAAATAAGTTTTATTTATGACTTAGTGTTCATAACTTATATTTCTTTCCATGTGAAAATTGAGTTGTTACAGCACCATTTTTTTAGAAAGCCTTTCTTTTCCCAAGGTTATTAAATTTGGTGCCTTTGTGGGAAAGTAATTGACCATATAAGACAATCTACTTCTTGACTTCATTAGGTTCAATTGGTCTGTTTGTCTGTTATTAGGCCACTACCTTTATTACTGTAGCCTTATGCTAAGATTTAAAGTCATGTGACAAAGTCCTTCAGTTTTGTTCTTTCTTCCAAGACTGTTTAGGCCATTCTATGTTCTTTGGCTTTTCATGTAAGTTGTAAAATTGACTTGTCAATTTCTACAAAAATGCTTGTCTTTGATTTATTTTGTAAATGCTTACAGATGAGTATCTTCATGCTGACATGGCTTTCTTTCTATATGCATGTTTGACTCCAAATTTACTCTTTTATAACAATATCAATCTTATTGGATTTAGGCCCATCCTAATGATCTCATTTTAAATTGATCTTAATTATAGATTGGAGAAAAATGACCCTATCACCAAATAAAGTCACATTATGAGGTACCAGGGATTAGAACTTTAATATATAAATATTAGAGGGATAAAATTCAACCCATAATATCTCCATTGCCTTTTAAATTATATCTCTTTAGATTTACTTCTCTTGGTTGCTTTAGGAGTTATAATTACATCCTTAACTCATCATAATCTATGTAGAATTAATACCAACTTTCAGGAGTATAATGCCATTTAACCTTCTATGCTATCCTTTGGGCTATTGATACCGTGTATATTATATATACATATATTGTAAACCTTATAATACAGTGTTACAATATTTCCTTTAAACATTGAAAGGCTTTAAAAAATTCAGTGAATAAAAATATATTTTATATTACCTGCTTACTTGCATTTCTGATACTAGTTACTCCTTTGTGTAAATCTGAGGTTCCATATGTTTTGATTTATTTCAGCCTGAATAATTACCTATAGCATTTAATTTAGTATAATCAGCTGTCAGAGTCCTCTCACATTTTCGTCTTTATTTTTTCTTCATTTAAAAATAGTATTTTCTCTGTACAGATGTTTATGTCAACTATATTTTATTCTTTTCATTTTTTTTTTTACTTCTGCTAATTTAATTATTTATAGAACATGAACCATCATTTATATATTTATTTTTCTTCTACATAATGTATTCTCTAGCTTCTTTAAAGATTTTATCTTTGGCTTCTACCAATTTGACTATGAGGTTTTTCTTTTTTTGAAATTTATTTCCTTTTTTGTTCACTAAACTTCAAGTATCTAAAAGTTTATATTTTCACCAAGTTTGAAAAATTCTAGGCCATTATTTATCTAAATATTTTTTTCTCCAATCTATAGTTAAGCTAAACAAGCGGATTTTTTATTTCAGATGTTATGATTTTTAAAAATTTTAATTTGGTCATTTGTTAGTTTTGACTTTTCTGCCGATTTTTCACATATCATCATTCCTCGTGACTATAATTTCTTATAAACTATTAAATATATTTATAATAATAGGTGCTTTAAAGTCCTCCTCTGCTAACTTCAACATCTGAGTCATTTCAGAGATGGTTCCTCTCATCTGTTTTTCCTCTTGACTACTGGTCAGATTTCCCTGTTCATATGTCTAGTATACTTGATTGTAAAATGGACATTGTGAGTGATATATTGTTGAGACTAAATTTTATTATTGTCCTTTAAAGAGTGTTGATTTTAGTTTCATTATGCTGTTAGCTTGTTTAGACTCAAACTCCAAACTTTGAACCCTCTATGGTGAGTAGGATCTGAGATTTTTGCATAGTTTTTTTTTAACCTTTTAGCTATTGCTTTCTACAAGCTCCTTGGGATCTCCCACACATGTGCTTTTTAGGCGCCAGCCAAGAATTTCGATGGTGGTGGTGGTGGTGTGTGTATTTATCTATCTACATATCTCTATATTTATTTTATTTTGGAATGCCTGATGTGACTTCCTCCCTAATGAACTCATTTCTCACATTTTAGAAATTTTTGCAGGCTTGAAATTTATCCCCTGACTTTGAAAGGTAGAAGGACTGTAGCTTTCTGCTTAGGTACTGGGTATTCTATTAGTTCCTTTACTGAAAATGTAAAAATTCCATAGGTAAAAATTCACATAAACACAAGTCTCGCCCACTATAATTTCTTATTTTGAATGTTGGCTTCTCTCTATTTTTTCCCACTGAATTGGAATACTGTCTTGTATTTTTAAATAATTGTGTTTTATTTTAATAATTTTGTCTTGATTTTTAATAATAATCTATGGTAAAGTTAGTACAATACAAGCTATTACATCATTACTGGAAGTAGAACTCTACATGCCTTTTTGATATTAAAACAGTGTAAACTTTTGAGCACAAATATTAAAGCATATATTTCTTTCAAAGTCCTAAAATAATCCACTAATGTGCAATGTATTCAATAGGATATCAGTCAATACCTGCTAAAATAAATGGATCTGGCTAAATTAAGTGATTTCGCACATGATTAAATTATTATTGAAATACCCCATGGCACGAGTTAGGGGATTCTAGAATTCAAGAAATTTAGTACATGGAACTATTTTTAATACAATAGCTATGTTTATGTTTGCCACTATTTATAAATCTGAATTGTTGAGTTAAGCTTAAAACGTTAGATTGTTTTTCCTCGGGTATGGCTGCAATTCGAGGTGTTGGTACCAGGTAAAATCTTGTTCCCTGGTTGTAGCCATCCATGTAAGCTAACAAACTAAGTCTAAGATTTTAGGCCAACACTAAATATGTGTCAATATTGGTAACAATTTCAAAGGAGTGCTAGTGACCACCTGCAGTTCAGTATTAAGGAAGATTCTAATCTAGGTAAAGCAGGAAAGAACAATGTGAGCGAATAGTCCTATTTTCCACAGGCTCTGAAATGAAAAATGATGCTATATATGCCATAGATTTCTTACTCTGAACTAGACTTTCTACTGAATTATTTACTGAGATATAGCCTATGTTACATGATCCAATTGTTTTATTTTCTCTCGGCTCCAGAAGCGAGCCCAAGTCAATATTCTGCCTAACCAGCACATAAGTATTACGTGCTTATGTGAATAGGTAACTGCAGTTTTAAACTTAAAAAAAAAAAAGTATGAAAATAAAAAAAGATTTATTTTTAATCTTTTTACTTCCTGGCATCATTACTAGGAACACATTATTGTGAAAAATGGGAACTTGCTTCTTGTATTATGGAGTTTACTTCTCTGCTGATGTCCTAATTTTACCCTAGAAAGAAATTATTGAAAATCCTTTACCACACGCAAAGTAAATTCTCAGTAACATCCAGTGGCATACACAGTCGACCCTGGATTATTGCCAACATTTTTGTAGTGTAATGTTGCATTTAAATATGCTTTTTAATTTTCCAATTATGCATACCCATAGGGACTGCTCTTGTAGACATTGCCCCTAGAGAAAAGATCTAAGGTAAATCAAGGAATCGTGATTTTTTTTTCCTTAGGTAAATCAAGGAATCTTGAAATATTTGAAATAACTTGCTTGGTTTTAGGAAATTTAGTCTGCATGTTCACTTCCCTATATCTCTAGAAATAATCTGAGGATGTCCAAAGTGGGAGTCACTCTTAAATAAGTTTATATTCTACACATAGTTCCCTTGTAAAACCTTTAGAAAAATGAAAGTAAAAAGTATCAACAACGAATCGTTTTTTAAAATATAACTAGAGAGGACCAAAAGGAACATGACTATTAAAATTTATCTTAAATAAAAACATTTGGAAATATAGTTGACTCTATTGGACATTTATTCACTTATTTGTTAATGCTACAAAGATTTATAGAGCAGTAAATATGTGCAAGACACTCTCCTATATGATAATGTTGCAGAAAAGATCCAAAATTAAACCAGTGAGAAATGAAGCAGCACTTGAAGAGCTGGGGAACTCAAGTTTATTACACTGGCAGTCCCAGAGGAGCTGGCATTCTGAAGATCTGGGCCCAGAGCACAGTTTCAACATTCCTTATATAGACCCTTTCTGGCATGGACTGATTGGTTAATTTATCCTCAGACTGTTACAAAGCTGGGGGCCGGGGTGGGGGGCAGGGCGGGAAACTGCTATGGGTTACCGGCAATTACAAAGTGTCGCAAAGCTTGCCAGTTGGTAAGGGGTACAAACAATTACATTTGTTGCTAGGGGTACAAACAATTACATTTGTTGCTTAGACAGATCAAACAAAAGGGATGGTGAGTCTTTAGTCAATTTTAAGTACAGCCCATGCAGCAAGCATGTTTATAGAAGCAGAACAGAGAGATGATTAGCCTTTTGAATGAAAATTCCCTTTCAATAAGACAAAATTGATGCCCAAAGGGATCACAGAAGAGGAGAATGCACACATTACTTCAATGTAGTATGTTGCCTATGATAATAGAGGTTTGTACAGAGTGTCATGTGATTACTTTTGAGAGGTAACACATTGAGACCCATGAGTCAGAAGGTCTTATAAAGGGATGCAGGGGAAGATTCTAGCTTCTGGTGAATCTGTTATCAAGATTCAAAATAACATTACAAAACCTGTGTTCTTCCCTGTTTCCTTACTGGTTCCATTCTAAAGCAAATCATCTAAACCCAAGATGAGTTCTAGCAATTCCAGTGGCTGCACACTTTCTTATTTAAATCCAAATAGAATATTCATTTTTTAAGCTGAAAAATTTCTAGGCATTGAATTTCTAGGTGCTTTATTGGTCTGACTTGGTTTAGGTGCCCATTCTTAAATCAGTCAACATTGTCAGGTAAGCTGGTAGTTGGGAAGGGGTAGATGGACTTGGAGCTGAGTGTAGTATACATATCCTATGCTGAATGGCTTAGCAATTTGGGATACTTTTGGGGAAAAGGGAATGGGTAATATACACTAAGAGGGCAACCAATGAATGCCAACTAAAATGTGCTCCCTTCTACTAAAGAGCGATCTTATGCCTACTCCTCGTATCCATATCTAACTTAATAGAATGAAGTCCAGACTCCTTAAAACACATATAAGAACCTCAGGAAACTGTCCTCTGTGTATCTTATGGTTCTCTTCCTGCTGATACGAGCCACATTAATTCTAGTTTATAATCTTTCCACCTGAAGCCAACCCAGTCACCAAGTGATCAAATGGTAAACTCTTGGTTTATTCATTTATTCATTCATTAATTCATTCAATATTCATTGATCGTTTCATTCTGTGCTAGGCAGTACCCTAATGCTATTTAGCAATAATGTTTAGCAAGATACAGTTTCCACACACAGAGCATTCATTCTAGTGGAGAAGATAGTAGCTAAATGAAAAACAAGAATAAAAAGTTGATAATGAAAGTACGAAGTGCTAAGGAAGCACTTATATGAAGCCTTTGACTTTGTCTTGCAGCATCCAGGAAGCTTTCCAGAGGAAGCGAAACCCGGATAATGAATTAAGGATAAATAGGCATTAATGAGGTGAAGAAGTAGGAGAACATAATCCTAGTCAGAGGGAACATGTGGATTTTTCATTTTGTAAGCCTTGTGCTTCTCTGTCTAAATATTTTATGGCAGATACTACTGAGTAGCTGGTGCCCATTCTCTCTTTTCACCAAGTGAAATCCAATTTTATTCTAGACCGAAATGGGCCCACTGTTAAATTAATTAAACAAGGAAGCCATTAGACTGAGGTGGCTTTAATGCTGTGGTGTCCTAGTTAAGGAAACCATTATCTAAGCCTGTAAATGACTTGAGGTTACAAAATTGAAACCTAAGGACAACCAATCACAAACAGCCAGCTAGGCTTAGAGCTACAGCTAATCAACAATTTCTTTGCATTTTCCTCCCCTTTTTACTCTATAAAAAGTCTCTCCATGAGCTCCTATTGAGGGACTGCACCTAACCCCTTCTGGTTTAGCACTGCCCAATTTGAATTGTTTTTGGTCAAATAAATTATTAAAATGTTTAATATGTCTTGGTTTATTTTTGAACACCACTGAAAGCTATTTACCTGCTAAGACTCCCTTCTAGTCTTTCTTAGACAAACAAAATTCAAGCCAGATAAAACCAAAAAAACAAAAACAGAAAAGCAATGTTTCTAAAGGAAGTGAAACATAGTTTCAGGAATTAAATTTCCTGGGTGAAAAGATCCTTCCTTCCTTCCTTCCTTCCTTTCTTCCTTCCTTCCTTCCTTCCTTCCTTCCTTCCTTCCTTCCTTCCTTCCTTCCTTCCTTCCTTTTCTCCTCCTTCTCCTCCTCCTCCTCCTCCTTCTTTTTGATACAATGTGATTTATTTATAAATGAAAATAAATGAACAGTAAACACTTTCAGAAGCTGAAAAAGGTGGCACTAATAATACTAAATGCACAGCCTTTTATTTTTCTTAAAATTCAGAGTTTTTTGTTTTAATTATATAAAAATGAGAAGTCAGTTTTATAGCCTAAATATTTACTTATTAAAACTCTATTAATACTTTCATAAACTATGCAAAAAGATAAGACAAAAACGTGCATTTATAGAACTGCATGTCAGTCATGCCAGATTCATGAGAGGGAGTTTCCGGCACAACCTCATTGGTCTGTGAGGATGCAGAGCAATCCTTGTTTAGATGTACACTTTCCTCTACTTGTCCAGCATGGTTGGTCCTTCTCTGCTTGATGATTTCCTTCTGTTATGGATGTACATGTCCACTTGACGGCTTCTTACAGCAGACATTTACCTTCCTCATCCTCCAGCATTGGAGGAGTACTAGGACCACAGAGATGATTAATTTGACCCATTTTTCTGGGGCATGGGAGTTTCCTGGGGACCCTCTTCCATCATCATATCTGGAACCAGATGAGTTTCTGTAGCCTCTTCTTTTTTTCACATCTTGCTGAAGCAGAGTTTGAAAAACAAAACCATGAACTAAACGATCCCCCAGAAGAAATCTGTTATGGAAGATAATGTCCATGGGATCTGACTCTGTATGTCCAACACTTGGTCCATTTGAGATGTGAACCATCTTGCTTATCATTCCCCACCTCTGGAGTGACTCTGGGTGAAGAGATTTTCAAAGTTAGTTTTAAATCTATACAAACAGACATGAACCAAAATTCATGTTACTAAAATACTTTTTACCCATTTGACATTTTGATTTTAACAAATATATTTTTAATTCAGATTACCCACTCTGGAGAACTTGGCTTATTTTATTCTGACAATTGGAACCCACTAAAAATGCTCAATTAATGCTCTCAAATATTCAAATAAAAAAAATTTGCATGTCAGTGTTTTCAATAATAGGTGTAAATGATCTCTAAAGACCATTAAAGCCTTACTATTATGCTTAGTAGGCAGGTTTCCTTTTTGCTAATGAGGTTTAAGCATAGGAATAAAAGTGATTAGTGAAGGAGAGAATGGGGTAATGAAGGTGAGGATTGTTACTGTTTTTTTTTTTTTTTTTATCTTAAGCTGATATTTGCCTTAACTCAGTGTTTCTTTGCATGGCAAATAGCACTCCTCAAACTTGATTAAAGATTTCAGTGGGGTTCATGCAGTCAGAGGTCTTCGCTTCCCATAATTATGAAACTGGTTCCCATTTACTTATTCTTAAAATTATGTATATAGTAGTAATGCTACCTTATAAATGAAAATGCCATTTGTGCCCTGATTGTATTAAAAGGAATGTTACTTCTGGTGTATAAAAGGTACTTTTTCTTCTTGCACACTGTGATTCACTGGGGTATCAATTGTAGAAATTATGCTATAATGGTGGGAGAAAAATTTGAAAATCTATCAGCAATTGTTGGTGAGAGGAGAAGAGAGAAGGAGTCATAAGTAGGTGGCAGAGAACATATTCTGTAAAATTACTATAAAGACAGCCTACTAAGATCATAGATATTTGAGTGATCAATTTCTTGAGGAAATCAATGTTTTCAGTTTCTGCATGGGCAGGAGCTGTCTCATGCATTTTTCTGTTCTTCTGAGACTAGCACAGGTACTCATTAAACACTGGAAATTGTAAAATTTAAGAAGTAGAAAAAGGCTTACTTGCCATTTTGTTTATACTCACTCCAACATCATCTTTCTTTCATTGGTTGTTTGTGGAAAGCTAGGTTGTGGAGAAATGAGGCTTTCCTGCAACATTCTCCAGGGACCATTTTCCAGACTCCTGAGTGTCTGGAGGCAATTGTGGTGTCGTCCATACCAGCAGCGGTGATAGTAGCATCCCTACTCCACTGGATGTCAGATATGGATGTCAGATATGTTGGTTGGTTCCTTCATTCAGATGCCAAGCAGCGGCCTCGGCAGTAGTGGCTTTCCTGGTGGGTCAGTTCTGTATTGTTCTAGGACTCATTCCTGAAGGCCCTGCTTAGATCCTGCTGAAAAGTCTTGTTCTGCATCAAAAAACCTGTGTATAATTTTTAAGGCCCAACTATGGGCGATTATACAGGTTTTACCTGGCAGACCTCACAGGGAAAACTGTCTCCCACCCCCAGCCCCAACATGTAAGATTTGGTACACAGCCCTCATATTCTCTAAGGGGAGTTGTAGTCAAGGGGTCAGGCCCCCTGGCTTATCATAGTCTTAAACATATTTGCATTCCTGGCTCAGTCACCTTCATTTAAAAGTTTCTTTACCCAGGGATTTCTTACTGAGGTTCTCTTCACATGCCTCTGCTGAGGCCTTCTGATGGGGGAGAGGTGCATTCCCCCACTCTGACTCAGCACTAAGTACTTTTTACTTGTCGCCCTCTCCCTCACACTCTACTCCCTGCCCTGGGGTCTGTATAATTGCAAAGGCATTTTATTCTGAATTTGATCAACAATGAGAAGGCGCCCAAATCTGTACTGGGTCTGCCCCCTGTACTATACTGGTCTACTGGTCGACCCTCCACCAGGGTACCTTTTCATGGGAAAAAGAAAATAGAATGGCATGGAAGACTTGACGCTTTCTCTGGTTTTAGCCTCCTCCTTATTTTCTCGCAGTAAGTGATTAGCAGTGGTCCCCAACCTTTTTGGCACCAGGGACTGGTGCTTCTAAGAGAATCTAATGCCTGACGATTCGAGGTGGAACTGAGTTGGGGATGCTAAACGCTGGGGAGTGGCTGCAAATATAGATGAAACTCTGCTCACTCGCCTGCCTGCCGTTCACCTCCTGATGTGTGGCCCGGTTCCTAACAGGCCACAAACTGGTACTGGTCCACGGCCTGGAGGTTGAGGACCCTTTGATTAAAGCCTTGATTGTTAACTTTCATTTTGGCTTGTTGTTTTAATGGACTTCTCAGACACTTGGCAGCTCAGTTTTCTTTCAAGATCTACTGAGATCCTGAAACTGCTACTCTAGGCGATACAATAGTTTTGTTTAAAATACTTTGTATAAAATCCCTTTCCATTTAAAATCCCTAGAATGGCTTTTCTTCCAGCCTCTACTCTGATCCTTCCCCCCACCCCTTGCGGAACCCTGACCATTATAGAATTTGTTGCCTAGAAGTGGAACCGCTTAGGCTTAATGGTAAAGCAGATAGTATAGGCTGGAGAGCTGGTTATCCTTGTCATGCCACGACAAATATTTGGTAAAACAAATACTGTAATACCTTGGAAACAGGTATGGGACAGCTGTATCTGAAGATCTAAGAGAATAAGTTAGAAAAAGTCAGAATGTCGATAGATGATAAATGCTACTTGCTACTTTAAACTAAGCTTTAGAGATAAACCGAAGTAAGAATTATCTCACTTGCAAGCAGAGATGAAAAGAACACAGCTCTACCAAGGGCGAATTTTCCTGTCTGTGGTCTACAATTAATACTGACTGGTAGTCTAGTATTTTGAGGTTTCGCAGGTTGGAAGGTTCTATTGCTTCTGTATCTCAGACTCTAAGACATAAAACTGTAATCTCAGCCTTCTTAAAACTTCCCTTAAGTATGTTTGGACAGATAATGGGAGCCAGCCCAGTGACCAGAATAAAAGTGTTCTTTTGAAAAGGAAGCTTATTGCTTCAGTTGGCATCACCAGTGGCCAATGATAGACATCAGTATCCAACACATAGAAAGACTAAATGCTACTTATTGTTACTGTTGTATTTTGAACTTAGAAAAAAGGCTATGATTTTTACACTGAGAATCTTAGGAACTTAATTAAAAGAAAAAAAATTAGTTTTCACTAACAATTCTTTCTAATGGACTATGTGTCATGTTAGGATTCATGGATAATAGACACTATGATGCTGTTTTCTAGTTCTTAATTCAATAAAGAAAACCAAACAACCAACAAACACATTTAGTTTATGAATCTTTGTCTTCAAATAGCTTATCAACGTGTTACACGTATTCTAGAATCTACAATGTGGGTTTTATCATAGAACCTCAAAAAGCGTTAAGGAGGGTGTGTTATTCTGCTAGGGCCACCATACCAAGATACCATAGACAGGGTGGCTTAACCAACAGAAAATTTTCTCACAGTTTTTGAGCTGGTAGGTCTGAGATCAAGGTGTTGGCAGCTTTGGTTTCTCCTGAAACCTCAGGATAATATCTTCTGTAAACAGCTAGTCCCCATCTAATATGTTAGTGGTGGTTCAAGCATCAGAATATGGTTGCCAGCAAATTATGAGCAAAGTTAGCAAACTATTTAAAAACAGACAAATGAAATCACGTTTTTATTAAATTAAACAAATGCTAGAGAGAAAAGAACATTTGCAAATTGAGGATAAATTTAAAAAATAGACATGTAAGAAAAAGAGGGGAGAGAATCTCTTGATGTAATTTCATTTAGTGATCAATGGTCTTCAATTTTAATTTAGATCTTATTTGAAAAATGAATTTCAAAAGGTTAAGATGTCTGACTTTTCATTAAACATACAGAAATCAAAAGGCTTTCTCAGACTTTGGACTAAAATATTGGTTTACAGCATTTGACAATGTTGAGCTATTTTTAGTTGTCACAACTGGGGGAGGGAGTGTGCATTGGCATCTGATGGGTAGAGGCAACGATGCTGCTAAACATTCTACAATGTGCATTCCAACCTCCATGATAAGGACTTATGCAGCCCAAATTGTTAATAGTACAGAGATTAAAAAAAAAAAAAACAATGCACGAGAGCCACGGACATTTCCAATGTGTTCCTGGTTTTCTGTATTGTTTTTGATATGTATATGCCAAAAAGTCTTTGATAAGTATATGTAGATCATATAGGTTAGTGCATGCACTGTTTTGTTTTTGTTATGTCAGCTGAGAGGGCCTAGAATCAGCAACACCTCATGAACAATGAACACACACAGTGACCAAATCTTGGTTTCTAATTTCGTTCTCCAATAAAAAAGAACAAGGAAACTTTGGAGAAATGACCAATTCTAAGACTGGTGCAAGAAATACATAAGATGAGCCTGGAAGATTTTGTAGTGCCAGAAAGTAAGAAAATGCTCAAAATAAAATGCCAAAATAAATGCAGGTATGCTAAGGAGACACAAGAACTAACTGGAAAAGTTCCCAGTGTCCAAAGCTGAAACTATTTGAGAAAAAAAAGTAATATTAGATTATAATCCAAAGCATAAAATAAGTATCCATGAGTCCATACTGATATGAGTAAATAATTAAATGATTAAATGGAGGAGAATAGACAATTGTCCTGTACAGAAGAATTCCAAATAACTTGTGTAGATTCTTTGCCCTGAAGGAGGTGGTCATAACTCTGCCATACCTAAGAGTGGGCTGCACATAGTGACTTTCTTCCCAAGAATACAGTATGGAAAGAAAGAACAAAATAGTAACTTTATAATGGAGAAACCTGGCATCCACTACCTCAGCCAGGTAATCAAGGTTAACATCAATTGTAATAAATTATACAGATATCAATATGATATGATAAAAAAAATGACACTTTAGTTCTGTAATCTTTTTTTCCTCCAAATCCATTATACCAATCTAATCATAAGGAAAATATCAGTAAAATTCTAATGAAGAGATATTCTGCAGAATATTTGACTTGTATTCCTCAAAATCGTCAAGGTCACCAAAAACAAGTGTGAGAAACTGTTATAACCAAGAGGAGGCTAAAGAGACATGACAACCAAACAGAATGTGATGTGCTCAATAGGAACCTGGAACATATATAGGACATTAGGCATAAAGTAAAGAAATTTGAATAAAATGTTGATTTTAGTTAATAAAAATATATTAATATTGGTTTATTAATTATTACAAATGTGCCATATACAATCAAGAATCTGACTTCAAATGTTGATGTTTGCTGACATCTTCCCCTTTTGCCCCACATCTGGGCAAGCTAATTAGAAAGCTGTTTTTGTAAAAGGTATGTATAGCTCAGAACAGAGGTCTAATGATCAGGCAGAATAAATTGCTTTCATGGCACATTGTTTGTATTTCTATTAACATTTGTTTATTTGCATCTTATATAATAATAATGATGATAACCTTATGTAGTAATACCTGGAGATGTGCTCAACCCTTTTCATGCATTATTTACTTAAGGTCTCAATAAGTGGCGGGGCTGGCTTCAATCCCAGATCTGTATGACCAATGACCAAAGGTGCTGAGCTTTTCCCACTAGATGTTAACAGTTGCTATTTACATATCAATGACCTACAACTAAATTTGAATTCCTCTGGAGTAAGAACTGTGTCTTATCCATTTTTGGATCCCCAAACATAACAGAACCATATCTGGAAAAGATGTTTACTACATTCATTCTAGATCTTCCCTTAATACATAAACTTGGTTGCCTCACTTAATCACATATATGAATAATCCTCCCAATTCCTTTCAGCTTCTTAAGTAATCATAATTTTTATGGGTAATGAATACTGCCAGAAGCCTGAACTTACAGAATCATATGGAAGAAAACTCATTTCCACTTGAAACTGGGTAGTAATTATATGTGCCTCTAAAACTCAGCTGTGTTGAGGCCCTAAAATACTGCTTGGTATTCAGTTTTCCTTGGGTTAGGAAAGCCATTCTTGTCCTGCTTCTTAAAACTCAGGTAGAAGAGAGGATATCTTTAAGAGCTCTTATGGGAGAGCAGGTGAAATTATTATTGTTTGTATGTAGATTTTGTATGATGACCTTGCTGCCTAAAACCTCAAGGCCCACTCAAATTGCTATTATATATCAGAAAGCTCTCTATTTTGAAGGAGTAGTATAGTATAATTTTATAACTTAAAGTATTTCTGTATCAGGAGCCATCGGATTAATATAATGAGAGTTGTATGTCAGGCTCTATGGATTTATTTTTACTCTACCCTGGTAAAATTAATCCAGGATAAAGTACCATTCTTCCTTCATCTGAAGAGGTGCTTTATCACCACAGATGTGATATGGATTAGGTCCTGCTGTCCTACGTAATCAAGAGGACAATTCCCTTGCTATAGCTAGTAATGTTCTAAGTGATGTTGCACATCTTCAGATTTCTGAGGAACTTGCAGCTAAATTCAGAGCATGCTCTTTTGTCCATGGTTCTCTCTCTCTCTGGCCTGACATAGAGTAGAAATTCACTGCACCTCTTTAAACAAGTCGAATTAAATTGCTTAGATATTTTTAACCAATGTTAATTCAGACATCCTTGTGCAATTATAGTACTCAGAGTTTAGGACTCATAATGAGACCAGTACCTGAGGCTTGAGTGGATGCTAGATGATGAGTGAGCATTGCAGATTTGAAGCCAAAGTCCCAATTTCTAGTCCCCAATTTGGTATTAGCTAGATTGGTGACATCAGGAGAGGCCTGGGCTTCCTCCCATGCAAAATTCTGAGTGGGTGATCTCTGAATCTAACATTTTATTATGGTTCTAAGACTGTAATGTAGAAACACAGTCATGCAAGGCATGCCATGGTCTGTGAGGCTTTCACACTCTGATTTCATTAATAATAAATTTGAATTATAGTTCTGAGTTCTGGAAGAAACACAATTGTCTGAAAATAATTTATGTACTTAAATTTAGATTTAGAAAGATTTATATTAAGGAAGATGTACAAGTTTGCTCTTGTTTACAATTTTCACAGAAGTAAATAATAAAGAGAAATTGATAGTAAAAAGCTACATGAATATATTGAGTTAAAAAATAATTTTTGGCTCAATTAAGAACTTATCTACTTAGTTGTCTGTCTGCCACTCGAAGGCCTTTTAAAGGCTCTTGCTCAAATACTTCTTCAGAAAGTGCCTCTTTTGGAGGTGTACCCTGGGTTCTCTATGCCTTCACTTGGAGAAACAGATTTACCTGACAAAATTAATTCATATAAAGCTCCAGATTATACCATTGGTGTGTGAAGGTCACAGAGCAAAGAAGAGTTGGAGAGAAAAGTGATCAGAAAGTATTTTGGAGTGATTGGGACTAAAATTGGAAAGTGATTTTTTTTTTTTTTTTATCCAAGGCAGGAATAATAGTATAAGGATATCAAATTTTTTATCTCCAGGTATATCCTTGGGTGAGCAATAGTTTGGGCAGGTCCAGCTAATTTGTAGTCTTGGAATTCCAGAACATTATGACGTTTCAGCCCAACTAAGCACAAGCAGTACTAATATCAATGATAAAGAGATAAAATAGTTTTCCTGTTTCTTCCAAGATTTAGAACATGCTTTAATGCCTTTGGAAAGCTGGGAAGCTGAACACAGATGTAAATGTTAAAATTATAATCATCAATATTTGAGAATTTTCTGAGGGTTGGAACTATGCTAAATCCCTTTCATGTGTTATCTCATTTAATTCATTCATTTGGTAAGTCAACATTTATTGAACATCTATGTCCCAGGCATGGTTTTGGCACCTGAAATAAATGAATAAACAAAATATAAAAATTGTTTCTTCATGGACTTTATATTCTAATGGTAAGGGAGAGGAGAAACATGTAATAAAAATGTATTTGTGAATTATATTGTATATTAAATAATGATAAGTGCTTGAAGAAACTTAAAGCAGGAAGGTTAAGATATATTGCAGTGTCGATACATACACACTTTAAAATAGGGAGCCAGGGAAAGCCTGATTGAGAAGTCGACACTGGAATCAAAATATGAAGGTGATAAGGGAGTAAGCCATGCAAGTATCTGAGAGAAGACATTTCCAGACAAAGATAAAAACAACCATAAAGATCCTAAGATAGAACTGTGCCTGCTATGATTAAGAAGTAGTAGGGAGGTCAGTGTGGCTGGAGCAGCAAGAGTGCTGGGGAAGTGCAGTAGGAAACAAGGTCATAGAGCAGTTAGGGCCAAATAATAGAGGGCTCAGAAGGTCATGAATGGACTTCAAAGGAGATAGAGGGTTTTGAGCAGAGGAGTGCCCTGATCTGACTTACATGTTCACAGGAATACCATGGATGCTGTGCTGAGAATAGGCTTTTGGGTATTGAAAGAGTGAGCTCAGATTACTTAGGCTATTATTGCAATAACCCAGATTCAAGTGTCTATGTGGTTACAGTGAGGTGGTAAAAAGTGGTCAGATTCTGGGTATCTTTGAAGGTAGAAACTACAAAATTTTCTGGCATTTTGTATATTTGATATGAGAAAGAACAAAGAATTAAGGATGATTACAAGGTGTTCAGTATGAGAAACTATAAGTCTTTTGCCTCGAGGACAGGTAGAATGAAGTTGTCATTTAGAGAGGGTTTTATGAATTTGACCTCAAAAGCAAGGGAAGTAAAAGCAACAATAAATGAATGGGACTACATCAAACTAAAAAGCTTCTGCTCAGCAAAAGAAATCAACAGGGTAAAGAAAAAACAATCCAAATGGGAAAATTTATTTTCAAGCAACGCCTCTGATAAGGACCTAATATCCAAAATATACAAAGAACTCATACAACTCAATAACAACAAAAAATCAAATGCTCTAATTAAAAAATGGGCAGAGGACTTGAACAGACACTTCTCCCTAGAGGACATACAAATGGTCAAAAAAATATTTGAAAAGATGCTCAATATCACTAGCTGTAAGGGAATTGCCGATCAAAACCACAATGAGATACTATTTCATACCTGTTAAAATAGCTATAATCAATAGGACAAGTAATAACAAATGTTGGAGAGGATGTGGAGAAATAGGAACCCTCATATATTGCTGGTGTGACTGCAATTTGGTATAGCCACTATGGAAAATAGTATGGAGGTTCCTCAAAAACTAAGAATTGATCTACCATATGATCCAGCAATCCCTCTACTGGGTATTTACCCCAAAGACTTGAAAACCCATATTCAAAATGATATTTGCACATTGATGTTCATAGCAGCATTATTCACAGTGGCCAGGACATGGAAGCAACTGAAGTGTCCTATAACAGATGATTGGCTAAAGAGACTGTGGTACATATATACAATGGAACATTACTCAGCCATAAGAAAAGATGAAATATTGCCATTTGCAACAACACGAATGGACCTCGAGATATTCATGCTAAACGAAATAAGCCAGATAGAAGAAATTGAAAATCACACGATATCACTTACATGTGGGATATAAACCTAAAAACAACAAATGAACAGGACAAACAAACAGAGACTCAAGGACATAACTATAGATTAGTGGTACCAGAGGGTAAGGGGTGGGAGAGGAAGGGGAAGGAGGAAGGTAAAGGGGATCGAATACATGGTAGCTGAAGGATACTGGACTTTGGGTGGTAAACATACAATAGAATATACAGGTGTCAAATCATAATGTATATTATATAATTATATTAACCAATGTTACTCCAATAAACTTAATTTTAAAAAAGAAGAGGTGAAGAAGTCAGTTGACTGAGTAAATTTTGGGGGAGCAGAAAATCAGGATTTTGGTTTTGGATATTTCAAATTTAGGATGATTATAATGCATCAGTTGAAGATTTCCAGTAGACAGTTGTATATACATATCATTTAATTCTCCCAATAACCTTATGAGGTAGGTTTTATTATTATCCTGGTTACATGCAGGACATGTAACTATTATCCTGATCATGTGTCCAAGAGCACATAGGTATTAAGTAGTAGAGTTGCTATTTGAATCCAAGCAGCCTGACTCTAGAACCATGTTTCTCACTATGTAGGTTCACTGCCTTTCCCAACTTTATGCTAGCACAAGAAAAAAATATATGGTCACTGTGATTAAAGAAAAAGTAAATGGGTTCACATACAGAGGTTTCTCAAGAATTATCATCATCATTGTTCAAATACTCACCTAATACGTAATATATTATCTAAGTCTTAATAGTATTTATAGTTTAACATTTAATAAACCTGTGGAAGAAATGCTTATTCGATATATTGTACACTCCAAGTGTTCTGGATAAGGCTTCATTCATTCATTCTGTCAGTCATTCAGTGGATATTTATTAAGCCTCTAATATGTACCAGATATTGCAATGCAGATAAGATTGATGTTCCTTCCCTCTATAAACTTACACTCTAGCGAAGAGAGCAACATAAATCAAATAACTGCACACACAAATGTAAAATCAACTATAATGAGAGTTATGAAAGGTAGAGAATGCAGCTATAATGAGAGTTAAAAAAGAATAAGATTCTAAACATAAGAGAGGTTATATGCAAAGGTTGGATGAAGAGAATGAAGGAAGAAATGAACAATTCTTCACATGCTAAATTGCATGCAGAGATTCCTGAAAGATTTATGAATTATGTAACTGTGGCTAACATGTTCTCCCTTTCAGATGATGGAATTCATCCCTGGCTTTTGCTCTTAGTGACATTTCAGTATAATTCTTTTCCCTGAAGATGAACACATAATTATTACATTGATGGGCATTTTGCCCTCATGATTATGCTCATATTCTTAGGGTTGAATGATTCATAAGGTTGAATCCCACATATTATTTGCTTGCATCTGTGAAAATGAGATACCATTCAAAAGCAAAAATATTAGTTCTTTAATTCTGATATCAAACTCATCTACCATTTTTTTTCTAATTTTCTAATTTTCCCCCTGATTTCTTTACTACAGGTTATTGTCAGCCAAACTTCATTCACTAATCAGCAGATGGGAAATATTATCACAAACTTGAGACTAATGAATAGATGTAGTTTGATGCAACAATAGTGGTTTAAAAGAGTAGCGTTGATAATACCTAACATTTATATGAACATGTATAGTTTATGAAACACTTTCATATACACTATGTTGTTGAGCTTCACAAAACCCAATGAAGAGGATTCTCGGCCCTAAATGTACATTAGGATCAGCCTGGGAGATTTTAAGACATTTGGTTGTCTGAGTCCCATCATAGATCAAACAAATTTGAATATTAAAGATAGTAGGTCCTGTTACAGGTAATTGAAAAATTCTAGGTGTTTATAAAATATGGCCAGACCTCATGAAATAACAAAGCAGTCCTACTATTTTTGTCATAGATGAAGAAATCAATACAAAATGATATTCGGAATATTATATATCTTTCAAACCCAGTGATTCTTAAACTTCCCTGTCCCGATTGCCCTTTTATAACAAATATTTTGCAAATCTCCTTTACTTTCTTGAAGTTCATACATTATAATACATATATAACTTAAAAAATATATAATTTTAAAATTCTATATATGAAGTCTGCTTGCAGTTAAAATGGTGAATGATGTGGAAAACCATCACTGCCAAAGCAACAAAAATCATGAGATAAACAACAATAAGATCACACATTTTAAAAATCAATGAAAAATATGTAGAAATCTCAAAAAAATTAAATTTTAGAAAGGTCATTCCAAAATGAGAAGGAGACTGAGGACATTTTTATATCTAAGGCCAGTTGCTGAGATTAGGAGTAGGGCAAAGTACAGGAGAAAATCTGCCAGAGAAGGAGAATCTTGGCTTGGGTTCAGAGAAACTAATCAAACTTTTGGTGAACCTGTGGTTTCTTAAGACACAAAATCCAAAAATGAACTTATGAAGAAATAAAAAACCTTAATAGCCTTGCATCGATTGAGTACATTGGAATTGTTATTTGAAATTTTCCTATGAAGAAAACTCCAGGCTTAGATGTGGTCATTGGTGAGTGCTATCAAACATTCAGGGGAAAAAAATTAACCTACACAAACTCTTTCAGAAAATAGAAGAGGTAATAGAACTATCAAATTTATTTTATCAGACTAACATAACCCTATCATGAAAGCTAGATGAGAACATTACAAATAAAACTACAGACCAATATCACCCATTAATAATGTAAAAGTCCTCGGAAAAAGATAATACAACAATATGTAAAAAGAATAAAACATTATGACCACTTGGGATTTATCCCAGGAATGTGTCATTGGTTCAATATTCAAAAAGCCATTAATGAAAATCCACCACATTGATAGAATCAAAGAGAAAAAGTATATGGTCATATCAAAAAATATATTGATGAAGAAAAGATGTTGACAAAATCAGCATCTACTCATGCCAAAACTCTCAACAAAATATAAAGAGAAAAGAATATCTTTAATCTGAAAAAGTGTATAGATGAAAAACCTAAGGTTAACCATATATTTAATTGAAAAACATTGCTCTACTCCAAAGATGAGTAGCAAAGCAAGGGGTTCATTCCCACTCTTTTTATTTTTTCCACATTGATCTGGAGTTCTTAGCTAGAACAACACTACAAGTACAAGAAATGAAAAGCACAATTGAAAGAAAAAAAGGTTATTTTGCAGATGACATAATTGTTTATTTAGAAAACCCTAAAATCTAAAAAAAAAAAATAGTAGAATTAGTAAATGATTTTAAAAAGGTTACTGGGTTATAAGGTCAATATTCAAAATTTCATTATATTTCTACATACACATATAACAAAAACTAGAAAACAAAATTTAAAAATAAGACTATGATGAAATACTTGGTATCCATGTAAAAGATGTGAAAGATCTCTACATTGAAAACTACAAAATATTGCTGAGATAAATTAAAAGACCTAAATAAATGTTCATAGTTTGGAAGACTCGATATTGTCAAGAAGCCCATTTTTTCCCTCAACTTGACCTATGTATTCAAGGTCATCCTAATCAAAAGCCTAACATACTTTTTGTAGAAACTGATAATGTTTAAATTTATAGAAATGCATAGATCCTAAAATAACTAAAACAATTTTAAAAAGAAGAAAGTTAGATGAATTATGCCACCTCATGTCAAGACAATATAAAGCCGCAGTAGGCAGCATGGTATTTACGTAAGGAGAAACACAGAAGAACATAAGTAGAGACCAGAAATAGAGCTGTACATGTAAGATCTATTCATTTTTAACAAACTTCACGGTAGTTCAATAGTAAAAAAAAAAAATCTTTATATTCTTAATAAATGATGCCAGAACAAGTAAATATTTATACACAAAACAAAAATTAACCTCTACCTCATGCTATATATAAAACTTAATTGAAATAGATTACAGACAAACATAAGAGCTGAAACTATACAACTTCTAGAAAAAAGGAGCCTACCCTTGTGAACTTTGGGTAGGCAGTCTTTTTGACAGAATACCAAAAACAATATTAAAAATACAAAGTAGACTTAGCAAGATTAAAATCATTTGCCCTTTAAAAGGAGCTGTTAAAGAAATGAAAAGATGAGCCATGAACTGGGAGGAAATATTTGCAATATTTTTACCTGAGAAAAGATTTGTATCAAAAACAATTCATATAATGCCTTAACTGTAACCTAAGAAGAAATGAAATAATTTTAAATAAAACATGTATTCCAATGCGTAAGTGAAGTAGTCAGATGTATACAATTAGATATAGAATCAGTCTGTATATGACAGGTGAGAATTCAGAATGACACCAGGAAGAAGGTTGCTGTCTATGACATGATTTTCTGAAATGAAGAACAACTGTTGCAAATCAAATAAAGCCAAGTACTCTCTTATTTTTGTTTGCATGGAAGTTGAATTCATGGAGATTTCAATATATATTAAAATTATGCAAATATACTTTGTGTTTATGTGTAAAATGCAGTTAGGTTCTCAGCTTGGATTATTTCCAGATTTCCATCTACAAGAAAATCCTATGATACATTAAAAGTTGCACAAGCTACAATTCTTTGACGTGTAAACTCACTGAAGACCTCAATTAATGAACACTGTTATGGTTCCTTAATCATTATGACAACAAAAAACTGCCACTATAAATTCTAAAACATCATCTGTGAGGTGGTACCATCCCTGAAGGAAACCACTGTTGCATCGATGCAACCAAGAAAAAAACAGAGTTCCTGGCTCAGACAGTACCTGAATGGGTTTCTGTGTTCCCATTGCCTTACTTCTTCCCACAGATGAATGCATAAAGACCTACCAGTTTCTATGTTTTAAAATATGTATTTATTTTAAAATAAAGATGCTCTTCTAAGAAAATGATGGAGATCATCTCTGCTGAATTGTTGCCTGGCACATATAAGGAAGGTAGCAGCTGCTTCCTTCATTGGTTGCCTTTAAAAGCTGACAAATTGAATGTTTTTAACCTTGACAGTGAAAGAAATACATTTAGAGAGGTGCCTGATTAAAAGCTGGTCCCCACAAACAGCTTCGCATAGAGGAAAAGACATTGCAGTGTAGACCTGTGAGTCTCCTGGGCTTCAAGTTAACAGTGCCTAGGCCCTGCTCTCCCTCCTGCTTTGGAAAAGGCCCGGAGAGCTTCTGTCTTTGGTAATGACTGTGGATAGAGGCTCTGCTTTTCAGAGTGACCTCTTCTTGATAGGGATCCAGAAACTGTTCCTTTTGGTTCACTGTGGTTTTGTCAGTAACATAAATCTCATAATTTTCATCTTGATGGTGCTACTGAATAAACTAGTTAAAAAATTACATGGCTTTTCCATCAGGCTTACAGATGCCTTCATGCTTTTGATACAAATAAACTTAAGCTCCAGTCTGAATTTTCTATAGATAGTCTCTCAGATGATCTCAAAAAAAGGGGAAAGTAGATAATTTCAGAAATATACTGTACAGCCCCTGCTTTGAAAACACCACTTCTGATTGGGAACCTTGTCGGCAGCCTCTGTCATAAAGAATGGTGACTCATTCCAAAATTGTGTTCTTGGGTTTTTGCAGATATCAGTCTCACTCATATCTGTCCAGCAGAGTCAAGCTGGCAATAAAATGATTCAGGATGATGGGTAAAATGTTCATTTCATTCCAGCTAAAACCAGGAAAGAGGGGTGATTTGAAAATCCAGAGCATATGCCATCTGTAAAAGAAAGCATTTTTATTTCCCTTTATACATTGAAAACATTTTCACAGATGCATTGTAAATCAGGGCTGGAGGAGTGCATAAAGTGTCGGTGCAACATCTGATCTGAATCTTAAATCTTCTTAGTAATCAGTCTGTCATACATACTAAAACAAAGCCTTTGCTATTTGAGAATGTATGAGATTTGTAAACACAGCAAGCCTTGGAGACCCTGATGGGGAAGAACTCAAATACCTGCATTTTAAAAGTGTTCTCTCTCAAATATTAGAAATCTTTTTCTCAGAATTCTTTTCTAAGGGTGTGATATCAACACCCTAAACTCCTGAGCTGATGTGGTTTCCAGACTTAACACCATCATGTTTACTTTTCTTTGCATAGGAATCAGTTTGTGTAAGTCCTTAAAAGTTGACTTCTATAACTAAACATAGCTCTTCCAGGTGTCTTCTAACTAGTAAATAATAGAATGGGACTTTCATAATTCTCTCTCTCTTAGTGGACCAATATCCTTTCCTTTTACTTTGAGTGTGATCATTTGTGGAAGGGGCCGTCTTCTTCACAATAAAAGCAGTAAAGCAAATCCAACTGTGTAAAGCAGGCTCACAACCAGTCTCTGTCATTTTCCTGCTTGCGTTTTTCCTATCAGAAGTGAGTAAGAGGGACTGATAGGGAGATGTTAGTAATGAATTTATTTAAAATGGCACCTTCACAAGTCCCAGCATTCATATCTTCATTGTATAAGCTAATGGGTACCATAGCTGTGAGATTAAAATTATTATCAGGATGTAACCAAACGTTAGAATAAAAAAAAGCACCTATCAGTTGCATCTTATTAGATAGGCTTATTCCTGTAGGGATGTCCAGTGTTGCACACCTCACATGGGACAATCTTTACTGAATGCTGCTGAGTGATACTGTTCGATGAAGTTGGATTAGCAAACCAATCTGCCTCTGCCATGCTACAAAGAACCGTGACTAAATTAAAACAGGCTAAAACCTTAAATGTGGGGGGAATTAATTTTCTAAAATCTTGATGTGTTGTAAATAATGCAAAAACCAGGGAAAGTTTATTAGATTAGACTCAGCCTCTTACAGTCTAGTCTCTAACCTTTTGCCCCAGAAAAGTTTCATCATCGTGTCATGTGTTCCAAAGAAACCTCAGGGTTAAGGATATGTAGGCACTTTTTCTTTATTTTTTTTTTCTTTTTCCCTGACCTATTGGAATTGAGGCAAAGAACAGAGCTCATCATAGTCCTGAGTACATATCAGATGATACGTTACCTAGTTTTTGGTTTCTTAGAGCTTCATAATATCCTATGGTATACAAATTTCATCCTAGAGATCAAGCACACCTCCTATTCCTTTCATTATAAGCAATGTCACTATGAACATTCTTGTACACATACTCTTGAGAATTTCTGAGAGCTTTCCTGAGATCTAGGTCTCTAGGAGTGGCATCATGGAGTCATAAAGTACACAAATACTTAATTTTCTTGGACACTGCCATACTGCTTCCTGGCACAGCTGGATAAGTTAATTATTGTTCTCATGTACAGTGTATGAGTTTTTAGATCTACAACTCTTCAACATTAGAGATTATTCATCTTCCTTATTTTTAAATTCTGATGGGTGTATATTGGTTTTTCAGTGTTGCTTTAATTAGTATTTTTCTATTAGTAATTGTCACGTAGAATGTTTTTCCTGGGTTTGTTAGTCATGTGGAGGTCCTATAATTTTCTCCTGTGTGAAAATGGTCTTTTTCTATCATTTTCTTTATTGTCAAGAGATCTTTTTAATAATCTCAATATTATTTTCTTATCAGTTTTAAAAGTTGCAAATATCTTCTCCCAGACTTCTATCTGTCTATTTTATGATATCCTTTTAGGAATATTTTATAATAACCTTTAGGAAACCCTTTGTTTCAATGTAGTCAAATCTAGCCTTTTCTTCCCCTTCTCTCTCTTTCTCTCTCTGTCTGTCCCCTCTCCCTCCCTCTTTCTCTTCCTGCCTTCCTGCCTTCCTTCCTTCCTGCCTTCCTTCCTTCCTTCCTTCCTTCCTTCCTTCCTTCCTTCCTTCCTTCCTTCCTTCCTTCCTCCCTCCTCCCTCCTCCCTCCCTCCCTCTCCCTCCTCCTCTCTCTCTCTCTCTCTCTCTCTCTCTCTCTCTCTCTCTCTCTCTCTCTCTCTCTCTCCTCTTCTCTCTTTCTTTCTTTCTTCTCAGCCCTACAGTCTGTTGAATAATTGTTTCACATTTCCCTATGACCTTAGTCAAAAATATATTCTATCACATTTTCTTCTGTGTGATTTATGGTTTTATCTTTACATGCAGTTTTTAATTCATTTAGGACTCACTTGACATGTGATTAAAAAGTAAAGGTCAAGCTCTATTTTTCTCCATATGGTGAGTTAAATTTTTTTGTAACATCATTAACATTTCATCTCTTTTTCATGTTTATGGTACCACCTTTATCATACATTAATTTTTCATGTGCTGGGGACTCTTTCTGTTTCTTTCATTGAATTTCAATAGTCCGTTCACCTAAACAATTCATTTTTATCTTTCTATATAAGTGTCATATTTTTTAAAGATTTTTATGGCTTAGTAATATATGTTAATGCCTTGTAGAATTAGTCTCCCTTCTTGTTCTTCCTTTTCAAAGTTGACTTTGGCTTTTCTGCCACATAAATTTTAGAATGAGTTTGTTTAATGCCTCCAGCTGTACTTTCTATTGCTACTGTATTAAAGTTACAAATTGATTTGAGAGATAATTCACTTCTATTCCATGTTAATTATCTCATTTTTTGAATCAATCAATTTATTCTAATTTTATTTTGTATCCTTGAATATTGCTAAAATGTTTTCTCTGAAAGGCTTTATACATTCAATATCAAGTTCATTTTTACACACTTTACATTCTTTGTTGCTATTGTTATCATTTTGAGAGCTAGTCTCTTTTGTGAAATGAATCAGGTAAGTCAAAAGGTCATATAGGTGAGAAATGTCCTGGCAAGAAAAGTTGTCCCTTAGCAACACTTGCATTCATCCCAATTACTATATTAAACCCTGTATTTCTGCAGCAGGGACTGTTTCTCTGACTAAACTTAGACTGATTCATACTGACATACCCATATTAACATCTTTTATTTGAATATAGCAGAAACTCTTAAAACCTTTTAACCTAAATTGGTTCCTGAAGCATAGACCATTTCTTTATAAAGATATAGGAATGAGTCGAGTTAAGAGAGAAGTAAAGTAAGTTTGATGGCCTTGGGAAATCTCTGGGGCAATTCATGTCCTAGATATACACTTACACTAGTCAATTTGTTCATATATTTCATAAGAAAAAAAAGAAGAGAACGGTGGTGCTGTTTGAACTTTTTCCCATCACAAAGCCATAAGAGGACAATTCTAAAATTACATACTTAATAGATAAGATCTTTACATCTTGCAAAACCAAACAATATATTAGAAAAATAATACATTGTGGTGAGGGGCATTATTGGCCCAAATTCTTCACTTTTCCTGATATTCATACCTTTTTCCATGTAACTTTGTAATTTCTTTTGAAAAGTAGTATATAATTCATTATCATTTGACTTGCAGTTCTATCATACGAATTTTTTTTTTTTTTTTTGTCAATGGACAGTTGGTAGAGATGATATACAAGGGCTTGGAATGAGCTTGTATAAAATAGCTGTTTGTCATAGAAACAGACAACAATTTAGTGGTTACCAGAGGGAAAGGGGTTGTGTAGATAAGGATAAAAGGGATCAAATATATGATGATGGAAGGAGATTTGACTGTGAGTGGTGAACACACAATGCAATATACAGATGATGTATTATTAAATTACACACTCGAAGCCTATATAATGTTACTAACCAGTGACAGCCAAATAAATTTAATTTAAGAAAAGCTGCTTGTCCCTCTGTCATCACCATGGGAAGAGCATGCAAGGGCTCACCTGCGGGTCTAAGGATGAGTCCTGTTGAACAGAGCCAATGACCAACTTACAGACTGGCAACTTGATAGTGCTGCCTAACCCAGCCCAGCTTAGATCAGCTGATCTGCAGGTACATGCACAACCTCACAAGCTAGGTTAGCAAAGCTGTTCCAGATACCATGGGTGGATCAGAACCTCCTTCACCTTTTCAGATGACTAACAATCCATGAGTATAAATGATTACTGCTCTAAGTCAGTTTTAGTATGGTTTGTTCATATGGCATTGTTGTGAAATAATACTAATGGATAATATGTGCAATAATATTAAAACTGTTTTTTTAAACAAAATCGCCAGTTCGGTTTAGCTTCAGAAAATCTATTAACATAATTTACCTCATCTGGATAAATGTATAAAATATTTAACAAAATTTGTCAGTCTCTCATTAAAAAAAAAACTAAAACTTTTTGCAAATTAGAAATAGAATTTCTTTAAACTAACCAATGGCATATATTAAAAACTTATAGGCAACCCCACATTTAGTGGCAAAAATTTAGAAGTATAGGTAAAATTTAGAAGTAGAGATAAAAATGAAATTTCTCATTATCCCACTTCTATTCAACATTACAACAGAGATCCTACCAGTATAATAAGAAAAAGAAACACACTGTTATTATTTGTAATTGGATATGATTGTCTCCATAGAAAACCCAAGAGAATCTACAAATTTTTAGAATTAATAAGAGAGCTCAGCAAGATTACTGAACCAAATTATTCATAAATGAAAATAATTTGGTTTCTTATATATCAGTGGCAAAAATTCAATCGAATACAAAATATATTTACTATTGTCACAAATGTAAATACCTATGAATGAGTCTTCAGAAATGAAATTGAGAATGATACTGAGAGGTTTGTGAAACTTTACTGAACATCATTTTAAATGGCCTATATGTATGGAAATTTCCTCCATGTGCATGGGTAATAAGATTTAGTATCATTAACATGTCATTTCTTCCAAGATTAATTTATAAGTTCTGTACAATTCCAAAATAATAATAATAAACTAGCAAGTCTTCGTCAACCTGAATAACGTATGGAATTTTCTTAATAATAAGGCATCATCATTGGTTCATTAATTGTGACCAATGTACCATACTAATGTAAGATCCCGATAATTGGGAAGTCTGAGTATGGGATATATGAGAACTCTCTGTACTATCTTTTCAATTTTTCTGTAAATCCAAAACTGTCTAAAAAATAAAGTCTATTAAAATGGGAAAAAATTTAAAATAGGTTTTATTTCACGGGTTTTCTCAAAGATGTTTCTGTACTAAGGCAGTGTTCCGTAATTGTCAAGGAAAAAGTTTTGGAGATATCACTCTCTGCCTTTTCCAGCTCGGTTTAGGATTAATCAGAATTAAGTTTGGAACTTAATTCTGTGTTCCCATATAGGGATGACCCATGCAGTGAAAACTAGAGACATAAAAGGCATTTTATCTTCTATATTTATATCAAGAACTCTCCTCGAAACCATTACTCTTGTTCTGGTACTTCCTCCTTTCCATATAAAAAGTGAGAGATGAAGTAGCTAAAAATAAATTAAATAAAAGTAGGCTAAAACAAGCATTTACAGTAAAGTCTGGCTGGCATACCACCCAAAGGAGGTGCTTTGTGTGCATTAAAAATAGTTAAGGACAGTACAAAGCTCTGCTAAAGCGAGTCTGAGGATCTCTGTAGGGAAGAATTCCCAAAGGGAAGGTTTGCTGCAAAGTGGCCGAGGGGTGAGGCTGCTGGCCCAGTTAGAAAAGTTATGAGTCTTTATGCTCTCATCTTTCAAGCTGACCTTCAACTGGTCTTACTGCTGATGCACCCACGGTGTCTCTTACACTCAGGAAGAACACTGTGATTGGGTGACAGGCTCGGCCACTTTCCTCTCAGAGACATGCAACTCTCTGGGACATTTGCCTTGGTCCTACCAGGGCCAATGAATGAGTAAATGACATGGTGATGGAAGAAACATTTTCTGGTTGAAATGAGGTCATCACTGGATCGAGCACAGACTTCACCACACTCTCATTTCCATTTTCACCCTCTGTATTGATTTGGCTGGTATGGCACAAATTTTATTATTGTTTCAGGTATAAAAGATATGTTGGCCCAGAGAAAGAAGCAGCAAAGGCTTCTGCTTCTTTCTGCTTTTAGGTAGGCTACTTAAGAACAGATGGCATTTATTGAGTCCTTACTATGTCCTAAGTACCACATGTAGAGCTTTTCATTTGTCCTTTTATATAATTTTACAGCAACTCTATTAGCTAACTCTATGTACCCATTTAATGGATGAGAGGTAAATTGATCAAAGTCATGTGGCTGGGAATTGTGGAGGCAAAATTCTAACTAGGGCAGTTTGACTCCAGAGCTACATTCTTACCTATCATTGTATATGTCTCTCTGCACCATTTAGGATTCAATTTTCTCTTTTGCAAAATAAAGTTAGGGATAAATAATTGAGATGTAGTCCTAGTTATTAGTTCTCTGTTATGCCCAACAGACACAAAATTTTGAGGGAGATGAGAGAGATAAAACTATTTTTTAAAAAATCAGTGTATTCCCCTTGACATTATGGAAGGATTTCACTACTACTGAAGAATAAATTAACAGACTAAACTGCCATTAGACATTCAAACAGACTTTAGGATTGTGTCTTGCCAGGAATATGTTCATCAAGAATTATGACTTGCCATGAAAATATAGAAAAAAATATACTCTCACTTTCAACATATGAATACAATTTGGTTGATATAACTGTGTCTAACCAGACAAGACTGAGAGATGCAGTAGGTAACATTTTAATCTAGATAATCTCAGAGTAAAGCAGTTTCTTATTGTTAAACATCAAATTAATCAGCATACACAAAAGGGCCAACTCTTGTAAAATAAATGACTTAGAGGGATTTGATTACTTCTAAGGAATAACTGGGTACAAGTAATTAATAATTGAAGAGTAAGAGGAATAGAGGACATAATTTAAAGTTGAAGCTTGTGCTTTCATTGGAAAAGGTACAGATAAGTAAGAATTCAGCAACACATAGACATTTTTCAGTGGAGCCATATCCAGAAATGTCTTACAGTGAAGGTTTTTTCCTTTGTCATGAGTGATAAGAAGTAATTTAAAGAGTGCTGGTGGGGATATAATTCGGTGCAATCATTTGACTCCTTTGCTTCTGTCTTCCCATTCTCTATTGGATGCATTCCAATCTGATTTCCTTAAATCCTCTTAGTATATCACAACATTTGATATAGCTATTCATTCCTTACTTTTAAAATACCTTTACTTCCTGGCTTCTGGCACACACTCTCTTAGTTTTCTGAATTCACTATTCCTTTTCAGTCTCCTCCACTGATTTTTTATTTTCCCAACCTTGCCCAAAGGGCAAGGTCATACAAAATAAGGGGAATCATGCCAAACAATTCTTAGCGGAAATGTATAAAGTATGTCTGTGCTTTGAGAATGTCTCAATGTTTTAAAATGTTAGATGAAGGGTCTTATAGGCAAACTATAATTGGGAACTATTCTACATAGTTTTATCGGTGAGGTAGAGAAGTTATGAGCACATTTTGGGGAGCATGGCTAGTCATACATCTAAATAGTTAGGCCTACTTATACACATCTTAAGGCAATCTTAGACCAATGGACTCAGATCTTAGATCTGTTTTCTTAATCTATAGTCACTCCAAAAGTGGTCTTATTTGGTTATATGATTATATATTATCTGTACACAGATGATCCCCAAACTGATAACTCTAATCTATTTACCTAAATTCTATAATCTTATATTCATCTGCCTAACTGACCTTTTTTCACTTGGCCTTATGACCAAAATCAAACTCCTATGTTCTAGCTGCTTCCTACCTACTCCTTGCATTTAATTTCCCCATAACAGTAAATGGAAAATTCGTCCTTCTAATTGTTCATTCAACCTTGACTCTTGTCTCTCATCACTTTTGACTTCTGAACAGTCATCAAATCTTTTCATCAATGCCTTCATAGTATATGCAGAATACGACCCACCGCCACCACTTCTGCTGCTGCCACCTTGGTCTGTGCCCTAAATGACGGTAGCCTCCTCACTGCCCTTACGGTTTCTTCACTGAAATCTATCCCTAACATAACAACCATAGCCACATCACATTATTCCTCTGCTCAAAAACCTCCAAAGGTCTTCTTAATTATTCAGAGTAAAATACAAAGTTGTTTCCGTGATTTACAAACTCCTGCATTATCTGGGCCCTGTTTCAACTCTAAGCTCTCCTCCTAGCCTTTGTGTCTTGCTCACTCTGCTCTAGTTACATGGGCTTCTTTGCTCAGTCACAATATATCAGTCATTTTTGCCCCCTTAGGGTCTTTGCATTTGCCTTTCCTTTTTCTAGTGACATTTCCCTAGATGTCTGCAAGTCTTGCCCCTTTACTTATATCTTATCTTAATACTGAGGACTCTATAAAAAATAGAAATTTCTCTATTCCTATCCCTCTTTTTCCACTTTATTTTTATCCTTAGCATCAATTATTATGTGAAATATTTTGTGTTTACTTGTACATTAGTTGTCTATCTTCCCCTCTTAGAATATATTTTCCAGCTTAGAGCAATTATGTGACATTACAGGTTGCTTAATCTTTCCAAGTGTCAGTTTTTTCATCTGTAGAATATCATCATGATCTCATAAGGGTGTTGGGAGGATTAAATAACATGATACATGTAAATCATTTAGCACATTACCTGGAACATTGTATGCACTCAATATTTAACCGTGGTCGCTGGTCACTCACATACCAATGGGCAGCTATGTCCCAACAGCTTGGTGAAATTTATAGGGATCCTAGTGATATAGGTGACTTACTCTGAATAATAACTACCATCTCTGTGGGAAAAACATTTTCAAGTCCATGTCTTTCTGGAGCTGGATCAGTAGGTAGATCAGTAGTCTTCCAAAATGAGAGTGTATTTGAAGATTCTAATAAAGAATAAATTACAACCACATGCATATTAGCCTTTGGGTTAGAGTTAAGGTATAAGCTATAAAAAGTTGTATTTCCAAATCGCAGCTGGTCTTGGGAGTTTACTGAGTTTGAAAGAACAAAAGATTCCAATTTGAGGTAGTCTGGCCCTGCAGGCCAGAGACTTCACAGCAACCCCCTTTGATGGATTGCCAAGGCTTTGCATATCCTGCTTGAGTGAATTCAGGTGTGATTGGCTAGAGCTTGAGAAGTTTGGATGGAAGGATGTAGATGAAGTATTCATATACTTTTTTATGGTTTTAGTGAAGCTCTTATTCTAGCACTCTTAATTCTCCTATTTAGAGTCATTTTGGCTTTTTTAATTATTTGCTCAGGCTACATTCCCATCAGGGGTGTGGCTCTTCCTTCTGTGCTTTGATTCCTGAGACATACATAAATAGCCTCTGTGGCAACTCAGACCTTAGTCCCCTTCTACTGCCTCATGACTTTAAACATTCAGTGGAAGAAGCAGGTTTCTGGTAAACCAGCTGGACTCAGGAACTTTCTGGTGTGCTCTTTGGAACCAAATGTATTCAAATTCAGTCAATGTTATTAGAATATTCATGCAAGAATATCAGATAATGAGGTACAGCAGAGGGACTAGGAGAATTCAAGGGATGCTGAGCAAGTGGCTGGCCTACCACGCATTTCAAGTTGCTATATCTTTACTTTTGCAATCTCTTCTGCCTCTCCGTACCATTTCCATCACATGTAATTCTGCCTGTTATTCAAGGCTCAGAATCAGCACTATTTAATTTCTTGATTCTCTTTTAACGAATGTCTCTCATTTTGCTGATTTTCATACACATTGTGTATACCTCCCCTGTAATCCTTGTATGAGAATTCATGTTGTTGTTCTGCCCTCGAGGCCCTTCAAGGGGAAGAACCACATCTAACTCACCTTTGCACACAGTTGCAATGATGGTTTCAATTTACTGATGCATTTCTTTCAAGTTGCTTGACCTCACTGGCCTCAGTTGTTGTCTTTAACTCTTGGAGGGTTTTTTTTTTCTTCTTGGGTTGGGCTAACTGAATTCTTACAATATGAGAACAAATAGCAATTTTCAGTTGACTTTTGGGGCTTTGTGCCTTCTTTATCCCATTCGTTTCTTTATAGGATTCCTAGGATGTATAAAGAATCTTATTACAGAACCCCAGAGACCTGTCTGCTTGTTTATCCTTTAATTTTCTGGTTGACGATATTTTCATTTTGAGGGTCAGGGAAGAGATGCCAACATGTTCAAAGTCATGTTTTTGAAGATCAAAGCACAATAAAGAACGAACTTTAAACCCATTATTTGAAAATACGCTCAAAAATTCCTACTCTAGGGCCTAATTTTAATCAAGTGCAATGCTGTTTATTTTTCTTGAAAGTTATAATTGGTGTTTGATTCTAAATCAATATTGGCCACCATATGAATAACAAAATAATTCACTGTTGATCAATGACTTCTGAACTCATCATAATTTAAGTGACACACACAAAAATAAAATGCTGAGGAAAAGCAATGTTCTATCTATTCATTAAGTTTTACTATAACAGCTTTTATACATCTGGGGAGATATAAATATTGAACAACTAAAATGTTTCACTTAAAATCATACTTTCTAACTTCTACAGTTAGGCCTTTGACAATTTTCATGTACAGTCAAGCAATGTTTCTGAGACATCAACTAAAGCATTTATTCCTGCTTTCTTTCTATTTCTAGGTGCTATTTCAAGTATGCTGGTATCAAAAATGTAGGAAAAACATCACATTCTCTATGAAGTTTATCTGATATCAGAAAATATAAAAGGTAAGAAAGTAAGTGAATGCTATAAATCATTGTTTTGAGTCCATCTTTAAAAAAATAACCTCTAAAAAGTGCAATATACATTTTCCTCTCAATGCTTCCTGTTCTTTAGAACATATGTTCCCATTCACTCTGTGGCCTTATCCATCCTTTCCCCATTTTTTTCTCTTTTTGTGGACCACCAGATATACTCATGGTTAGTGTTCTCTCTTCCTTTCTTCTTCTTTCTTTAAATCTAAAAGTCTTTACTTTCTTTTTAACCCCATGATAGCCATTTCAATCTGGTTCAGTTTCAAAATGCACTTTTGTCATCCAATCATAGATCACAGAAATTCAGAGATTTTTTACAATCTAACCACGTCTTCATTGCAATCCAGTCTCTTCTTCAGCCTTCCGTTTTAAGACACAAGGCTTTCTACCCATGGATACCTCTAGTTTCTCATGAGCATTCTTCTTTATCTTGAGTCCAAATCTTTTTACCAGTCCTTTACCTCTTTTGCTCCTAGTTTTGCCATTTGGAGTCACATGGAATCAAACTAATCTCTCTTCCATAAATTTTCAGATGTTTGCCATATTAAATCTTTCTAGGCTTTCTATCCATAATGTCTCTAAATTCTTTTTATTTATTTTTATTTTTAATTTGTTTTTCCATTACAGTTGTCATACAATATTATATTAGTTTCAGGTATACAACATAGTGATTAGACATTTATATAATTTATGAAGTGATCATCCTGATAAGTCTAGGACCCATCTGATGGACACCATATGTAGTTATTTTAATATTTTTGACTATGTTCCCTATGTTGTACTTTAGATCTCTATCACTCTAAATTGTTTTTATAACCTAGTTTTGAGACCCTTTATCAGCTAGTTATCATTTTGCCAATATCCCTTTAAATGGGTTCAACATTGCAGGTGTTGTTTAATCTGTGCAAAGCCTCACAGAATTATTAATTCCCTTGATCTGAAGTTCCTTAATCTTTCTTTGGCATAAAATTGCATTAAATTTTCTATCAATTATGTCATGTTTTAGCTCATGACAAATTTTGTGTTCATCAAAACCAGTAGGTCTTTTACTCAAGAATTATTTTTAGGTATGACTGTCTTTGTGTTTGAAAAACTTAATTTTTATTAAAAAACTGAGGTTTTTCCCAAATTATTTATCATCCAACAGAAATTTTTAGCTTTTTATTTTAAAACAATTAACCAGAAATATATATTTTTATTTGCTAGTGCCTACTTCCTGACTTTAACTCAATGTCTTAATTTTTCACTCAAAAAATTGAAATGCAAGTGAATGAGAATGTTATTTGTTAATTTAAATGAGACATAAAATATTAAACTATTTGTTTAAATAAGAAACTGTAGTCATTTCATACCTCCTTATGATTGGGGAAAGAAAGATGTGCCTAGAATCTTGTTCTTGCTAAATAATGAAGATTAATAAATATTTATACTTTCCAGAAAATAAAACATCAATTTAAATGTTATTATCGGGACAAGGCAGTACATCACTGGATAATATAACAAGGCCGAATATCTTAATATCTTTATTTTCCCAACCAGCTCCATTCATCAGCATTTCCTACCCTGATTTGTACCCAGGGAGGCTGACCTATATGAAACACATCAAGGGCAGCTTCTGTTTTGGCTTCTGGATAGGTTCAGGGAGTGGGGAATACCAGTAGGAGATTGGTGATACACAAGAATAAGAGTGAGGACAAAGTATTAATTCTTCTGGCACTGTCTCTACTGTGCCCCAAAGTCCTGTTTGTATCCCTCTTCTAAAGGTCGCAATGCCCTATTTCTCTCCAGTTGCAGTAATAGCTACTCTCCCAAACCCTCAGTTTCTCATCATTACTCACCCCAGGACACTACACTATTCCATTTCTCCTGACTTTCCCTTAACCTTGCCCATACCTTTGTAAATGATCTCTTCATTAAATTCTCCTCCATTAGCCCCTTGATTGTGCCATCTGTTTCCTGTCTGGACCCAGAGTGGCATGGCAATCTATCAGAATTAGATTTTTCGAGTTTGAAGGTAACTTTCGTGATGCACAGCTACTGTACAGTTTCTTCACAATTGGCATGCCTCCACCAGCATTTGTCATGGATGACTCAGGTTGTCTAGTTTTCTCTGCAAACTGTTGGGAACTCTTCATCCACCCACAAGTTCCAACCTCATCTGGCCTTCAGTGTGCTTACTTGCAAATACTAATGCAAATATGGGCCCTGGAATCATGTGTCGGTCAGCTGGAAAATGCTCATCAGGATTTGCTTTTATCAGAATAAAAGAAAAAATAAGTCTAACTTGCAGATCCTTGAGAAAAAGAGAATTCACCCTTGAGATCCATAGCTGCTGTCTTAGTCCTTTCAGGTGACTATAACAGAATACTATAGATAGGTGGTTTATAAACAACAGTAGTTTATTCCTCACAGTTCCGGAGGCTGGGAGTCTGAGATCAGGGTACCAGCATGCTTGGGTGAGTGCTGTCTTCCAGACTGCAGTCTTCTTATTGTATCTTCACATGACTGATGGGGTAGGGATCTCTCTGGAGTCTCTTTTATGAGGATGCTTATCCCATTTATCAGGGTTCTACCCTCATGACTTAAGCACCTTCCCAAGATATCACTTTATTTTATCACCTTTGAGGAATGAGATTTCAACATATGAATTTGGAAGGACACAAACATTCAGACTGGTCACAGACACCCAGTTTAAGAATCATCGGCATAATAAATAAGAACATGAGCTTTGAAAACCTGTTAATGGTCAAATCTCGACTCTGTCATTTTTAACAATGTGACATCAGGTAATGCTTAATGTTTCTGAATCTCAGGTTTTTTATCTGTGAAAATGAGGTAATAATAACATCTATTTCATTTTTGGTAGATTAAATAAAACTTTATATTAAAAATATCTCAACATATCCTGGGATATTGGAAGCACTCAATAAATGTTTATTTAAAACAAGAAAAATATTTTATTAGTAAAATGAGGTCCACTACACATTCACATGTCAAAAATAAGCACTGGAAAGAGTTAGAGAAGAGGTGGGAGCGGGGTCATGGTATCAGTCACCAAATTTTAAAAGTAATGGACCATTTCGATAAGAAACAAGGTCCCCTGAACCAGCTATCCTGCTTGCTCCCAATCTGCAGTGGAAAAAAGAACTTAGTAAATATAAAAAGAATTAGAGAGCAAATCTAATCATTAAAGAACAAGTGATCAATAATTTAAAAAAAAAACTTGTAACAGTTATTCTCCAAATCTATTCACTAATTTAAAAAGAGCAACACTTAATCTCCAACTACTCATCTCAGTACAGTATGATTTATAATGAGCTCTCTCTAAAATTTTGGGAATTTCAAAATCTGCATGGACAAACTTACCAAGCAGGTAGCAGACTGATTGTTTAGGAGAGGGCTCAGTAAATGCTGATGATGCTCTAAATTTAGTTTATAAATGTCCAATCTACAAACCGAGATTTACTAAAGTTAATTTGATATTAGTAGGTATATGGATATGCTAGTACTAGACTAAGGACTAGCATTTTTAGTCAGTTTGCTGCTGATGCAGAGAGAATCTTTTAGCACCTTAATGGCATATGAACTAAGCTTTGGGCAACATTGTTCTGAGGCTGCTTTCTGTACTAACACTCTGTGAATTTACTTAAGGCATTTTATTACTTCCATTCTATCTCTAACCAGAGTAGCTCCCTGTATTAGTTCCCTAGGGCTGCCATAACAAAGTACCACAAGCATAAAATAACAGAAATTGTCTTATAGTCCTGGAGGCTAGAAGTCCAATCTCAAATTATTGGTTCATTCCTTCTGAGGGCTATGAGGAAGAATCTAGTCCATGCCTCTTCCCTGGATGCTGATGGTTTACTAGCTATCCTTACTATTACTCGACTTGTAGATGCATCACTCCGATCCTCTACATTCACATAGCCTTCTCCCTATGTATCTTCACATCATTTTCCCCCTGTTCATATCTACACCTGTGTCCAAATTTCTCCAGTCATATTTTGTTAGGGCCTCATCTTAACTTGATTTCCTCTATAAAGACCCTATTTACAAATAATGTCACATTCTGAGTTACAGGGCCTTAGAATTCCAATATATCTTTTTTTTTTTTTTTTTGAAGGACATAATTCAATCCATAACACCCACAAACACGCACTATTTTGGGAAAGAGGAAAAGGATTCTTGGGGTCAGCATCTAACTTGTCTTATATAACTTCTTTGAGACATGGTAACCAAAGGCTAAGCTCTAAAGATAGGAATTACTCAAGGGGGGTACATTCTCCAGTATTAAGTTGAAGTCTGTCTCAGCAACATCTCTGGCCTTCAGGGTAGTCCACTATGTGAAGAAAGAGTCCAGGGAGTCCCTCAGAGGGAAGGTTATCTAGGAGAGAATTCTGAAGGTTTTAGATTATATTTTTCTCTATGTGGCAGCCATTGGGGATTCATGTGGTTGACCTCCAACTACTGGGAGCCTAACTGACTAGAGACCAGATACTGCTTCTGAGTCCATCATAGCACTTAGCCTTGCTTTTCATGGGTGGCTCCCAGCCAACCACTGATCTAGGTAGTGATATGAAAACAAGCATATTCCTAGGAGGTATAGGCCTCCCCATTGGCTGGATTTTAACTTGGCTCTCCCCAGTGGCTTCCCTCTCTCTTTTACTTGGGGCCAGACTTGCACTGTGGTTTGATGTCTCTCCTAACCTCTTTGGCTCCATTCTATTTTTCTCTAACAGGAATTTCTCCTAATAAAAAGGATTTCATGTTTAATTCTGCCTTGGCAACTGCTTCTAGAAGGACCTGGCTTAACACACCATAATTCCAGGAAGCAGAGCTTTTGCCTCTTTTGACTACGCCTTTGTTTTAAGTCCTTGTCCCTTTTTATTTCTCCCCTTTATAGCTCAATTTAAACAAATAATAAGCAACCATTACGGTAGATAATCTTTAAATAAAATAACGTTTAGCCAATCAAAACTGAAAATGTATATGAATTTTTCTTATATAATCTTAACTTTTCTTTAAGATTTTATTCTGACTTTTTTCTTATAAACTATCATTAGAATGCTTACTTTTAAAATCACATAAATGTATCATATACATGTTATACACACACATACACACACACACACACCCACATAAATATACATACATATCCCCTTTCAGTCAAATTGTTAACCTTTCCTCCAAATAAGTATTTATAACAGGTAAAAGATATTTTTGTTTAATTCAACCGATAATACCCCCAAACATCTTTCAATTGCATATTCACTAACAAAAGCAAAATGATGTGTTTTAAAAGATCAGAAAAATTGTCATTTATCCAAAGAAAACCAAAACAATAATTAATAAAGATTTATGCTATCCCATGTTCATTGCAGCTCTATTCACAATAGCCAAGATATGGAAGCAACCTAAATACCCATCAACAGATAATTGGAAAAGAAGTTATGGTTCATATATACAATGGAATATTACTCAGTCATTAAAAAAATGAAATTCTACCACTCAATGACATGGAGGGACCTAGAAGTTATTATGCTGAGTAAAATAAGTCAGATAGAGAAAAAGAAATACCATATGATTTTACTTATATGTGGAATCTAAGGAAAAAAAGAACAAACTAATCAAAAACAGACATGCAAATACAGAGGACAATCTGATAATGGACAGAGGGGAGAGATTTGGCATGCTTGGAGAAAGGGGTGAAGGGTTAAAGAAGTACTACTTAGTAATTGGTAGATGGTCATAGGGATGGGGAGCTCGGCATAGGGAATGCAGTTAGCCTTAATACATTGGCTAGGTGGAGAGATAGGGGAGAGAAAAAACAATTAGGGAGACCATTTTATAAATTAAATAAATGCCTAACCAATGTACTGTGTACTTGAAATTAATAATAAAATAAAATTTTAAAAAAGACCTTTGACAGAAATGCAAAAAATATTTAGTTTCAAAATTAATTAACCTAAACAAAAATTTTTTTAAAAGCAATAATGAAATAACCCCATGCCATAATTAAAAATGAATAAAACATGTCAAAAAATTGAGTCTGTTGCACATTGAAAGGGTGAAGGGGCCTGGTTTTATTTTCCTAAATTCAATTTTATAACTAATTTACCCTAACAATTTTTTTTGGAACATTTTCCTGCTATTTTCTCTAACTTAGATTCTTTACAATGATATTGTCCTGAATTTGTTTGAGTTGTATTTGTCACAGCTGTTATCACTTTAATCCCATATGCTTTCTACCTTTCAAAGATTCTTCACAATTTCTATGTTCCTTTCCTGCTTTATCTATAATATCTATATCTGTACCTATTAGTATTATCCATATATAACCATATTTACACATCTATAGATATAGCTAAATAAATATGTGTACATTATTTTCAAATATGTATCATTTCTCTCACTTTATAAAATTTTCTGTATAAGAGATTATTGGAGCAAGTGCTCTATCCACAGTCTTGATTTACTCTTGGCAGTACTTTTACATTTGAAGACCCTGAATGTATAGAATATGCTAGGTTTTCTGTTGGCTATTTAGCAACATTTTTCCCCTTCTTCTCCCTGTATTGTAAGGGTTGAAAGCCATGGGACTCTATTCCCCAGAATTTTTACCAGCAAGGCACTGTGTTGTACTGGCATCAAGGGCACTTGCAAGAAGAGAAGAAATCATTAACACAGTGGCACAGGCACATGGACTTTAGAGGTGATAGATGTGAGGTGCAAACTCCTTGTGACAGCCTGTGAATCAGCTGAGGCAGGTTCCTGTGATTCCTATTCTTCTTGATTTTTTGAACACTGGCAATGATTTCCCTGACCCTTGCTTCTCCAGTCATCCCAATGGTTTTATAACTATCCAATCTCTGTATTACATCTCTTTCTATTTCTAATACCTCAGTCAGTTTCTGCTTTCCTGAAAAAACTCTGTCTGAAGCATAGGGTTTTAATAACTGGCTCAAAGACCCAGAGTTAATTAGGATTTAAAGCCAGATCTGTCCAGCTTTTGACAATGTGTATATTAGTGAGTTCTAGGTGTTTTTCTCAATCTCTAATAGGATGTCCTACATCCTTCAATAGTGAATAGTATGTTTGGAGTTTTATAGGGGGATGATTAGATATAGTTATAGATAGACATAGACATAGACATAGACATAGACATAGACATAGATATAGATATAGATATAGATATAGATAGATATAGAATACTTCATATTGGTATGAGCCTTCTTATGTTCACTTGGAGAAGTCTGGGGTAAATTAAAATATATGGTCACAAGGGAACAAGAAAGAGAATTATTTGAAGATTTAAGTTATCCCTTTATTATTTTTCATAGTCATAGGTTAAAGAAAGAGAGTAGTAGAGACTAGTAAGAAGGGAAAACAAGAACTTTATTGTGATTTGAGGTGATACGACTCATTGATCCAGTTATAACCAACCATCTCTATATTTGTATGTATATGTGAGCATTTCAAAATACTCAATTTTAGTCTTTGTCAATGTTTGTTATAAAGTGACTATTAGCCAGATGAGACTGATTTAGCTTCAAGTTTAAGTCTTTGGTTTGATTCAAGAAGAATAAAGAAAAAATCACATTGTTGTTACTATTAGTGATTTACCATAATTTCATAAGAGCTAACAGTTAAATTTAGAAACATACTTATTTGTACACTGTATTGTTGACATTTCAGAAGCAGTCTATTTTATTTTCTTATAAATAACTTATCTACAACAATGTTTTATTTTTATATTCATCGGTGTTTTTAAAATTTCTCCGAAAGGACAGAAAGCGAAAGTTGGTTTAACAATGAAACAATTAATTTAAGTGAAATAAATGCTGAGGGTATTGCTTTGAAAATTCATGACTAGACAAAATATAAAGTGTAAAGGAAAAAATCCAGAGAAGTACTTTTGTTGCTATGGGGACAGAAGTTATAGATGATCTTACAAAGATAATTAATTTGCTTGGCTGTTTCTTTTCTGCAGTTTTACTATCAGTTTGTAAATGGTCAAATGTTGTACATTTGATTAAAAAAAGCATTACAAATGGTTATTTTAGTATTCACTAAAGACTCTTTATGATGTATCAGATAAACCACAAAGGTGATTTGCTCTATACTGAAAATAATCCAATCAATATACATTTTGTGGATGTTTTAACATTTTAAAAAATTTTTAAACAATTTTCAGCTTCAATTTCCTATAGTGTTAGGTCAGGTTTTCAGCCTAGTTTCCTCCATTCTACCACCATATACATATGTCACATACTTACACACCAGAAAGAAAAATTGCTGGAGAAAATTTTTAAAAATATATAATTAAAATCATAAAAATGCTGTGAAAATAATAAAGAATTACCTGGTTAAAGTGGAAGAAATAGTGAAAACCCAGGAAAACAAACTGACTCAAAGACACTCTTGCCTGGGGGGATTTACCAACTTGAATTTTGAGACAGACAGTACCAAAGAGTGAAGAGAAAAAATCTAATTCCAGAACCCAGATATGGAATCTACTAGAAAACTCCCCCTGCATCACACTGGCCCACATCAGCTATTCACACAGAATAAGAGTGACCTGATAATAAACTAGCTTCTCTCAAACTCCAAAGTCTAAGGTTGCCTTTTAATTTGACAGAACTAGGGTAGGGGACAAGGGTATTTCTAAAAAGTTGTGGCCACAGAGCTGCCTTTGCATATATTTTCTGGCCAGATTCACATTGTCCGATTAGTTCAGAAATCCTCAAGCTGCATATTACATTTTCTGTGCAGCTCAGACAGGTAGTGTTTCTAGATGCAGACACAACTACAAAACTTTTATGTGTCCATACACCTTTATTCTGGGCTTCAAATTACTCTTTTGCATATGTTTTCAAGGACATTGAACAGTTCTAGTCAAAGATAGCCAAGCATAAAGAAAATGAGGAACAATGAGTGAGCACCAACAGAAATAACAAAAATATATGGATCTACAAACATTTAAATGTAAAATTAGAGACATTTATTACAAAAACACCAATTTTCCTATGCCTAGATAAATAAAAGGAAGGCTTGAAAATACCTATAGTGAAAGAGAAAAAGTGATCTAATTGGTTTCAAACAACCAATGAGGAATTCTGTAAATTAAAAAATTTACCAAAGTAAAAACTCAAAGAATAAATATAACAGTAGATTAGATAAAATCTGAGACAGAATTTGTAAACTGGAAAATAGATGAGGAAAAATTACTGGAAATGTAACACATAGAAACAGAAAGATAGAGAATATGGAAGAGAGTTTAAGAGGCATGAAAGACAGAGTAAGAAGTTCTAACATATTTATTTGGACTTCCAAAAGGTGATGAAAGAAAGAATAAAGCATTGAAATTATATTTTTGCATTTGAATTTACAGTATATTTTTTTACATTGTTTTGCCTTGTGAAGAGACATGAACTATATAATCTGTGCATACATATTTGTTTTAAGAACATTGCAATATGATCTTTTAAAAAATTTATAATGTAACACATTACTGCTATATTACAATACTACAAATGTTAACAGATGCTGACTATATTTTAAATATTGATTATATGAACAAAATAACATCATTTAATAAATTATAGCTACTAAATTTAATGTTTAACATATCAAATTATAAGTATTGTTTTACTAGAATGTACAAACTTAAAAAAAGCACTAGAGCTATTTCACATGATGCTTTTTCTGCATTAAAACATTCTTGTAATTGAAAAGAGAAAACAAATAGGTTAATTGCACTTGAATATACAAGTGGCCTTTCCAGTTTATTGATCCACTGAATCAACGAACATCACATTTGTTTTTTCCTGTTTTATAAAAGCAGTATTAAAAAAAAAAAAGCTAAAGTCACTAAAGTAATTGACTGTGATGTCTAGAACAACTAAGTCATTGTCTTTGCTTCAAAATAGAACTAGAAAGTCATGCAAAATTATGAAAACAGGAGATATAGTGGAATTTTACAGTAGTTGGTATTTTAAAAAATGATTATTTGTGGGAAATCTCTTATTCGGTATACAGAATCTGGACTGTGTCAACCTCTGTGATAGTAAAGCCCATAGATTCCAAATCACAGAGGTGACAGGAACTGAGATGTCATTCAATTCAATCTTCAGAAAATAACTGTCTGTGAAATGCCTGGAAGATTTTCATTTATACTTCAAAAACAAAAACAAAAACAAAAACAAAAAACACAACTTTTCGGCAATATGGTAACTTAGTGTACCAGATAATTCCATCACTTTTCCTCCCCAACCCCTTTATCTTCCATGTCTGTTTTTGTTTATTGCTCTTTATTGAATTATAGTTTATATTGAGTTATAATTCATAGGTTAAAATACACAATCGATGAATTTTGACCCATGTATATATTCATAAAGCCATCATTACAATCAAGATATTAGACATTGCTTAAGTTTCTTCATGCTCATTGTAATCCGTTCTTCCATTTATTCTTTGTCCTTAAAAATATTTATTTTTAGTATATACTTGATAGTTTAGTAGGAAGACTCATTTTTTTCAGAGATAATTTGTTTTTACTTCTGGCAGATCCTTGGGAAAATTCTACTCTGGGATCACTTTCTGAGAGTTTTTCTTTTCTTTTTATAACCACTTCGTGTGATTTGTAGATGCGAATCTGCCTGAAAACTGATTTATGTTTTTTTCTTCTCCAACTTTGTTTTTTTACCTCCTCCCCCTTCTTTACAGTGCAATTTCTCCTACAATTCCATTTGAGGATGAGTATGAGTAGTAGTTGGCTCACATATTTGGGTGAGGAGAAATAGATGAGCACATGTTTAATTCTGGTTCATCTTTGCCTGAGAGGTTAGTCCCCTAACATTCTATCTTACTGTGAAGAGGGTCCCCTTCTTGTCTTTCTATCATGGGAAAGCTCTAGGTTTGAGTTTTTGCTGTATGACATTGTCAGATCTGGAGTTTAATTTTGCCAGGTTTGAAAAATGCCATAGGAACAAAAGTAGCTTGAATGCTCTACTTAATGCTTAGGATTTCATGCTTTCTTTTGAATTTGAACTATTAATATCTTACAATCTTTTAAACTCTTCTATACTCTCGAGGAGTTTAAAAGTACATTTTACCCAGTAATTTCAGTTTTTCTTCAGCAAGAAGATCAGCTTGATAATGTAGCTCACCATTTTCTCTGAAATTGGACTTTTTATTCTAATTTTTTATTATAGTTCTAACAAAGAAATATCCCCTCTTCTACCTGAATGGTTTATGTAAATCCATTTCTTCTATTCAATTTAGTCTTAATTAAAAAACATAAAGTCTATTTTTAATAAGCAAAACTCTGTTCACTTTTTGAAAGTTTTTCTCTTTTTCTTTCAGCTTATATTTGACAGATTTATCTAGAGTCTTGCTAATGAGAGCTCAATCACAAAGTACATATGGTTAAGGCAGGAATGCACATATTCCCTTTAGTGGGATTATCATTCAATTAAGATTTTTCTTTCATTCCCAGCAAATCAATCTTTAATCAGAAGATGGCATCAGAAGTGGTTATCAGTTTATGGTATATTTTGTGATATGTAAGGAAGAGATCTAATTTTTTCATTAAGAGGAGAAGTTGAAATATGTTATCCTTTACTAAGCATCAAATTTTATATTATTTAAAGAGCAAACCAGCACATCTAGATTAAGGAATCAGAATCTCTTTTCACACATATTAACACACTTTGATATAAGTTTTAGTTTTGAAGGTGGTTTTGGCTTGTTGTTTTTGAAGCCATCTTGAAGGCATCTAGGCATCCAGAATTTAGTTCTAGCTCCATCACTAATCTCCACTCTCAGAGCCTCAATGCTCTTATCCAGAAAAGAAAGTGAGATTTCAGTTGGCCAGTTCCAGATCGTCAGGGTCTATTAAATACCACCTCACTGCATCCTAGATTTCATGAACTGAAATCCCCGGGAGTGAGTCCTGGGTGACTTTTTAGGGCTATTTTACTTGCACCTTAGTTTAATTATTACAACAAACAGAAGGTGAATATCAATATTCCCATTTCATTACTGAGGAAATTGAATCTCAGAGAAGTTAAGTGACTCATACAAGGTTACACAGCTAAAAAAAAAAGATGAGAAGGGACTCAAAGCCAAGTTTTCTAACTCTAGGTTTAGCCCTCTTCCCACTACACTAGAGCTGTATACCAAAAAGTTGTTGGTATATGAGAAAAGACTAAAGGAAGGAAAAACAGACAGTACATTGTAAAATAACTATTTACAAATTTTTCAAAATAATATTGAAATATATTGAGATAAAATATTTCCCTAATTTTATCATTTATATATTAATTTTCTTAACAATTACAAAACAAGATAACTTCCACAAATCATAATACTATTGAACCTATCTTTCAAAAACACAAATATGTACATGATATACCATTGCTTAAATTCTGTGTCTATGAGCTACTGAATGCAATTCACACTTCTAATCTTAATAATAAGAGGCAATGTTAATTTTGACTCTCCTGACTCTCAGCCACCTCATTTCCACTTCTGTGAATTCCTGTAGGCATACCAGGTATCTCATACTTTCTTAAAACTCCTATGCTGTCTTATGCCTCCATTCCTTCTGCTTAGAATGCCCTTCTCAAAACATCCATCCTCACTCCCTCCTCCACTTCCTCCTTTTTTTTATTTTGTCCAGTGAATTTCTGTTCTTAATTTAAAAGTGCTCAGATGTCTTAGCTGGGAGACCTTCCCTGACGATTTAGACACAATTTCCCAAAACTCAATTCTCTAGTGGTTCCATGCTGATGCTTCAATTAACCTTTAGTTCACAGCATCAAAATTATTTCCTTATACATTTGGACAATGAGTTCTTTGAGAGTAGAGCGACTTATTCATCTCTGTACACCAAGTGCATGACACAACGTAAATACTTAAATAGGTTAATTAAAAATGTCAAACTTAAGCACATGAAACAGTTCTTATGTGACTCTAGCTTTAAAAGTTTGAATTTCTTCCATCTATGCCCTTCTCTCTTCCACACCTTCATGCCATGCCAAGAGCCACGGGAAGACACAGAGTACCCTCTATACTCTCAGCATAGTGTAGAAAGACTCCAGAGAGTTACTCTAGAGGCAAATTGCTGAGTCTGCTATTGTGGAAAAAGAGATAAATCAGATTTTAGAAAAGGTTTCCCTCTGTTTAGGAGATGAGAGACAATCTGTTTAAAAGAAAGCATACTGTGCTTAGATTCCTTCTATAGATGTAGAAAGACAGGATGAGTCGGCATAAAATAAATTTTGGTCAGTGAGGGTCCAGCACTGCCAATGGGGAAGAGCTTGGGTTTCCTTGCTGAGACTGGTTTCAAAGCAGATATATGTAAGTAAATTTCAAGAGCATCCTTCTATTTCAAGATTATTTCCACAGATCATTTAATTCTGTCTTGATTCGGTATTTCTGAGAAACTCTTTCAACCTTATTCATTTTCCTAAATAGGCTTGCCCCTGGGAACACCCACTGACCATTGACAGAGGATTAAATGAGATCATGGGTGAGGAGGCCTTAAGCTCAGTGTTTGACATATATAGCATGACTGAAATAAATAATAGCTGAATCTGAACCACTGTAAATTAGCAAATTGATTTTCTGGTTTACAAATCAACCTTGAGTGAGCCTGGGTGGTGTGAGCCCTGGAATATCGGCAGTATAAAACTTTGTCCTACAGGGATAGAACCCTGCAGCTCAGCATAGCACAGGTGGCCTTGCTGTGGCAATGTTGGACATCGTAAGGACCAAACTCGTCTCAGCGCACTGCCCTATCGCTCATAGCAAGGCTTCTGCGAGAGAGGCCTGGAGTCCTGGGAAAACCAGTGTTTTTCCTGTCCTTTGCTTGTGTCTGATCATTATTCCTTTTTCACCATCAAAGTGAGACTGGACGCATGGGACCTGAATAAGGGAACTTGAGGACAGTGTAAGTGAGAGGTTGAGAAATAAAACACTAAAATTATAGAGGCTCAAAAGAGTTAGGAGGGACACTTGCCCCTAATTCTCAAAACTCTCACACTGTCAGTGACATATGCAAGAATTGTGTTAGTGGATGCTTTTAATCCTCTGTTCATACTTGGCTTATTCAAGCCTTTGAAATGTTTCTGTGTTGCCATTATTGAATGATTGCAGGAGATTTTCCAGTTTGATCAAACACACTTACCTGAAATTTACATGAGAAGGTTTAAGAAACAGGGAGTACTACATTAGTCATATATATCCTGAATGCCTCCAAGCTTTCCAGTCTTCTGAAAGCATTGTCTTGTTTGATAATTACATAAAATAATTCAAGCTTCTAACTTAAATAACCAGAAGGGCAAGACTCAGTATTTCTGCAGGTTCCCAAGAAGGGCTAACTCTTATAAGTTGCTTGTGACTTTCTGCTTTGAGCTGGTCATAGAGAACTTCTCACCATCACTTTATTACTGATGGATGCTGCCTGCTCCAAATCTGTCTTCTCCCTTCTCTTTTAAATGGAAATGAAAACATCTTTCCTTGTTATGTAAAGAAATGCTACACTACTTCAATGCTATTATGGTGACAGAATTGTCCTGAAGATTTGGGAACAGTGAGAGTATTTCTGCCTAGATTCAGAAACAACTGAAAAAAAGATTCTACCAGTCATTATTGTTCTAAAAGTTTGTCTCCTCATGGTTATTAATGACTTCTCTTCTTAGAATATGCCTATTGTGTTATTGCAGAAAATTACTGCCCTACTTTCACCTTTCTTCCTTGAATTCTTTATAATAAGGGTTCCAATTCCTTCTTTCTCAGCTAGCCACCACCTGGATATATATAGAAGCTGAGAGGTAGAGATCTCTATCTATGTATCTATATATTTATGTATGTATGTATCTATGTTGTCTATCTATCTCTATCTATCTATCTATCTATCTATCTATCTATCTATCTATCTATCATCATCTATCTATGTAACAGGGTATTAGCTGTGAGTTTTTTCTTCTATCTAGGAGTTTTAGAAGGAATTCCAAAGGCTGAGAATGGTAATTTCCAGGCCACATGCACAGGAGATGCTAAGACTGTGGGTAACTAAAGGAGGGTATAGAGAGAGGAGCAGATAAGTATTTAACTCTGACCTCATGTTTCCTCAGGGATGCTCTCTTGAGGGAAACTGCCTGGAGAGCTTGACTTGTGCCTGCTGAGACTTAGAACTTGATTTATACCTAAAAATTATAAAGAAAAGAGCTTAAGGGGAATCATTTGTGGCAAGAGAGCAAAGACACACAGCTGCATTCAAAATGATCTGCTCTTCTAGATGTAGACCAGATGTACATTGATGTGGGATCTGGACTTGGGCCATCTAGAAAGATCCTGACCTAAAGGATCTTCTGGAGGGCATGGCGATCCCATAAAGAACAGTAATGTGGGGTGGATCACTGAATGCTAGAGCTGAGGGGAGAGTCATGAGCAACCAGCTAGAGGTGGCAGAGGTAGTATCACCTCTGACAAGGGAACAGCAGATGAGAAATGCCCAGAATCTGAGGTTTCTGAAGACCCCACATAAGTACCCCATGAGAGTCTATGAGAGACAGAGCAAGAGAGAAAGAGAGGGAAGGGAGAAAGGGGGGCTGTCGCAGTGGCCACCATTGTCAGAGGCAACCATATCAGTCAAGTAAAACCTTTTCTGTCTCATTGATGTCCTTTCTCTCCTCTAGAGACCTGGGAAAACCAGAGGAAGCCTAGCGAGTAGAAGTAGAGAAGAACAAGAGCAAAGTTTAGAAACGGATCGACCTCCTCTCCTATGCTGCAGTTCCCCAAGCTTGCGTCAGCCCGACATGCAACATGATAGGGAAAAAGGTTCGACTTGTACCAAAGAATGAGGCTTGATAGTAAACTAAACTAAAATGGGCCTTTTATATTAAAAAAAAGAAAAAGTATTCATTTATACGTGAGAATAACAGGAAAGCTATTTTATATTTTTGAGATTTCACCAGAGGCAAGAAAATGATTGACAAAAGTTGTTGGAAAGCAGTGGCATAGAACAACAGAGAAAGCTAATTTATAATTTCACCCTTACTGAATACAGATCATTCAGTAAAGCAGTTCCTCTCTCTTCGTCTTTCCCTCTCTGCCCCACTCTCATGTTCTCTCTCTCTCTCTCTCTCTCTCTCTCTCACTCACACACACACACACACACACACACACACACACACACATATATATTTCTACTATGTTTCGTGTGCAAATAAATTTATCTTTTTGTCTTAATATCTCCCTTCTAGACAAGCATAGAGCCTTCCCTCTAATAACCAAAAGTCAATGTACTTGTTTGTTTATTTACTTTGGTTTTTAAATAAAAATGTATGTCCCCCTTCCCGTATGAATTTTAATTGAATTCCACTGCTCCCCTCATGCACGAGCTGCCTCAGTTGTCTTCCCCCACTGAATATACACTGTTTTCTACCTCCTTGTTACACATCTACTAAATACTGCTTATGTATGGACATGGATGCTGGGTCTCCTGGGAACATTTCTTGATGATCCTTGAGCTAAACCTCTATAAAACTTTGCTGTATATTTTGATTGTGACACAAGCGTCAGAGTATCTGCTAACCTGAAATTCCATAGATGATAATGAATTCAGTTCTTACCATGGCCAAATATTCAACATATCTTCATAAAGTTATGCCTCCACATTGCTCTCCCTTACTCACAACACACACTAAATCTCTGGAGCTGGCAGAAACTCTCTAAAATAAAGTCCCACAGAAACGTGGCAGTGCTTCATTCTTTGCCTGTGTACTTGAAACTTGTGCTAGAAAGTCACCGTTGCAATTTTCACAAATTTATGGGCCACCAATCCTTGCAGACTACTTAGCTGGCTCTCACATGCTTTCAGGCCAGAGAACACTTTCTGAGCCTGCTGGGAACAGGGTCACCATCTTTCTGATTTATCCCATATTTCCTGCCATGGTTGGCTTCCTTCCTGGCCTATTTCTTCCCATTAGTCCTTCGTGGGTCTCTCAGTTTCTGCAGACCTCTCAACCTCATTCTTTTTAACATATGCTTACATTTTATCTTTTTATATATTCGTGTCAGTATATAATTTGCTGCAGAGCGTATGTGGCAATTTTAACAGAAAGGATCTCCTTTAATGCAAAAAGCCTCTGTAAGAGTAGAGCAAATATTTAGTTTGAAATAAAGGTTGCAAATAGGTATGAATCAGAGACATCTTTTGTTTTGCCCACACAGTAATTACACGTGGTTTTTAAATTTTTGAATGCCTTAGAGTGCTATTCACTCTTCAGTCTATCTCTCTTTCTACGACTCCTTGGTCTGTTTCAGTTAGTTATATATTTGCCTGTCTTCTGTGGACATTGGGGTTTGTAGCTTCTGGAATAAAGTCTCCATTGACAAATCTGTCTTTGCAAGACAGATTAATATCCTTTCCTCCCAAAGATATCCATACCCTAATCCTCAAAACCTGTGAATACATTGCCTTACCTGGAAAAAGAGACTTTGCAGATATGGTTAAATTAAGGTCTATGAGGTGGGGAGGTTATCTTGGATTATCCAGGTGGGCCTAAGGCAATCACAAGGGTCCTTATGGAGGGCAGCAAGAGGGTCTAATATAGAAAAAGGAGATATGATAACAGAAGCAGAGGTTGAAGTGATGCACTCTGAAGAGAGAGGAAGGTGCCAGAAGTCAAGGGATGCAGATGGAAAAGGCCAGGAACCAGACTCTCCTCTAGAGTCTCTGGAAGGAAGGAAGCCCTACCAATACTTTGATTTTAGCCTCATAAAACTTACTTCAGACTTCTGATTTCCAGAACTGTATGACAATAAATTTCTGTTGTTTTAAGGCCACTAGGTTTGTGGCAATTTGTTATAATAGCAATAGAAAAGGCATTACTATCCAAGAGTTAAAAAACAACTGTCTAACCCTCATTTATACCAGCATCTTTTCTACTTGGTCTTAGAAGCCATATTGATGTAACTACTGACAGAAGAACTGATTAGTGGGGTGAGAGTCAGTGATTAGGAGTTTGCTTCCTTTCTGAAACTACAGCGTATGACAATAATTGTTTCTTTCTATGTATTAGATAAATCATGACTCATAAACTAAGATTCAATAAAGTAATGGCTCCACAGACTTTAAACTTTATTAATATTATTTTTTTTACCTTTAGTACTCTTTTACCTAGTTAGAAGCCAGAAACGAGCTAAGAAAAATCCTTTTCTTCATTTTTTTCTAGAACTTTTGAGAACACTTCCTAGCTGTTTTCTGGTGTACCTGCTGCATCATACATATGAATAGATGATAACTTCATCTTCTATTTCTACCTCTCTTCTCTTTACTTGTTCTTTTTTGTTCATTCTTTCTTCAATGTCAGTGCCTCACGTATACTCTGTTACCTTGTACATTTCAAACTCAGTCCTGCCTGTAAAGAAAGACAAATCTACATTTCAGCAACTGAGGTGTGGGCTCAGGAGGAGCCTCTAGTGATTGTTTTAAAAAGCCACTTTGCATGTTAGCAATGACAATCATCAGACTAAATAAAGGATATAGGTCGGCATGTTTTATATTTTATTTTCTTGATGGTGTCAAAGATGATGTCTTTGTATTGACTATTTCTTCATTTCTTTCAACTGCAAGCTGTTAAATGTAATCTGATTTGACACAAGCAAACGGAGACAAGTACAGTTTCAGTCTTCATAACATTTGCAGATCAACAACTGTGGGCCTGGATTTCAGGGGAGATGATGATAACAGACATTCTCCCTGGAGGATCTCCAAGTCAACCAGGTGTAATGGCTATAAAAGAGATGTAAAATAGGAGTGTAGGATGAAACACCTGTTGGTATGACTCTTGTTGTTATTGGCTGCTGAAGAGTTTAACTTGAAATAGTCAACAAAGGGAAATAAAAACTGGGTCATTTCCCACAGCCAGGTATTTAAAGTATGTAGGGAGCAGATTGCCAAATGACACAGACAAGAGGATTGCTGCTTAAGCTGAAGCAAGGGAATGAGCTGGATCTAGCTCTCCCAAGTTTGGTCCCTGAGTTGTCACATTAGAATCCAAGGACACCAGGGATCATGATCTGAGAAGCACCTGACCATGGGGTAGCTAAACTGTCTTCTAACTCTAATGGTATCTGTTCTATGCATGACATCTTAGAAAAATTTGGGAAGTTGAATTAATAAATTAACAAACAAACTCATGTAATCTGGACACTCTGGCTCGATGAAAAAAAAAAGGCTATGGGTCACTTGCTCTTTGATTTTATTTGATGTCATATTTCCAATTTTGATCTTGTTCATGCGAGTTTGGAATCCTCAAGATGCTGAAGGCACGTTCCCTATTCCTGGGCCTTTGGCTCTGTCTTGTCTTCTAGTGCTGCACTATGCCCTGCAGGAGGCAAATCTCTAATGTAAAGACAGAAAAAAAAAAAAAAGAGCATTTCCATTTTGTAAGTGATGCATTATAAATCCTGGGTTGGTTCTTACCATCACAGGAGGATATAGATTTACTTAATGTCATTTTCCTCACTCATTTCTTACTTGCTTCTAGTGTTTATGAAATCCAGTCAACTGGTGTACCTGATAAATGACCTGAAATAACTCATCAATAAAACACATTTTTCTTGGCCCTTGGCAGCATACATATAACAGAACTGAAAGAGACTTTGGAGATGATCAAGAAAAACCTATCTTTGCATTTCCATATGTTCTCCCCATTTTACCCCTACCTTTTCTGCAAGAAATTTTATAAAACTGCCTTTTAGGGACTTAACTGAGAAGCAGGATTCAGAAACCAAATTTCCAAGGCAACTCAGGCTATTGGAATAACAGGTGGTAGTGTAGGAAAGGTGTTGAAGTAAAAATAATTCTTTATTTTTTCAAGTCAAGTTTATTTACATTTTTATACATACATTTATTCACTTAAATCAATTTTTAAAGAATACTATATCCGGGTATGTGTCAAGCACTATCCAAAGTGATAGAGATGCAAAATTATATAAACAAAGAACTTGATTTCTGTGGATGCATAACCTAGCAGGAGACTGACCTATAAAGAAAAAATATTATTATGAAAGGACAATTATTATATTTTAAATATATTCAATGTATAGGAAAAGGGGAGATTCTAGAAACTCTGAAGTCAAGGAAAGTTTACATAGTAGATATTATTTTAGTTTAGACTTGAATTAGACTTGAGAGTTTGATAGACAAGAAGGGGCCAGGATTCTAAGCAAAGAACAACTCCTATGTGAATAGGCCTGGAAATATGAGTGAGTGAAAGTGTTTTCTGAGAAATGGAAAAAAAGTGTTTAGGTACATGTAGAAAAGAGGTTAGGACTGGTAGGGGAAGAGGCAGGAAGCCAGATTAAAAGGGGCTTATAAACCATACAAAGAAATTTAGATAATATTCTATAGTGACAAGGAGCCATTAAAGAACTTTGAAAAGGGCAGTGATATCATCAGATTTATGAATTAGAAAGATAAATCCCATAACGGTATAGTATACAGGCTCCTATGACACCATGACTGTCTGATAAGAAAGAGGGAACATGGCTTGAAAAAAGCAGTATTAGTGAAGCTATTATAAATTATTCAGATGAGATACGATGAGGGCCTAAACTGGATGAGTAGAATTAGTAATGGAGATGCAGGAAAGATTTTACACATATTTAGGGAGAAAAATTCAAAGAACTCGGTGATGGACTGAATATGAGGACAGAGAAAAAGAAAGAATCTAGAATAACTTCTTGGCTTCTGGTTTGAGATACTGGATGTCCATTCAAAGAAGCAGAGAATATAAGTGGAAGAATGGTTTTACTGAAAATAAAAGTTCTGATTTTGAGGCATCTGTAAGATAACAGAAAAGAAATTGATTAGTTTCTTAGACTCTGGACCTCAGAAGGGAAATTTTATCAAAAGCTGCAGGTTTTAAAGTGACAGACTATATTAGTTTCCGCCATGGACATGGATGAGATGGTCCAGTTTCTAGGAGACCTTAAATACTAGGCTAAAAATATGGATCACTTCTTTTATGCATGTGAGGCTCAGTGAAAAGATTTTTCTTTTGGGAATGATGGAATAGGGTGGTAGTAGTGAAATGAGCTAAGATTTTCAAATAAGTTTGTCAGAAGCACATATGATAAAAATTAGAAGTTTTCTAAGGCAGACTATTTTCTTAATGAACAAAAAATTGGTGAAATAGAAGAGGTGTCTCAGGATTAATCAGTGACTCCTCAAGGGTGTCCAAGCAGAGTTGTACTTTGTACTTCATAGATGCTCGATCAGGATTTGTATTAGTGCTTTTATTGAGAAGAGCATAACATTTAATAGCTGTAAGTAATTCTGCACAACAGAGGTCTCAGAGGTGCTACTCTGGAAACTACCTACCACCTGTTTAATTAATACAAGGGAACACTATAATTGGGAATTTTCACTTCATAGAATCTGCTCAATTCTTCATTTCCCTTATATCAGAAAACTGTCATTGTAAATCAGATTTCAACTATTCACTGCATTTTTTTTTTTTTTTTTTTGTATTTTGTATCTGCAAAAAAAAGTTGTCAGTGAAGGATGTGCTTAAGTTAAAAAAATGGATTCTTTTGACTAAGGGGCAAGGCTATATACCTAGGAATTCAAAAAATTTTAGCAAACCATTTTGTTATCTTTTGTTTTCATAATGACTTAGTCAAATTGCAGCAAGATATCATGGGCTATACACTCCAGCTAGATGGAATGGAGGAACCTTGTGAAACTAAGTCCAGTTTCTAAAAACTAATGCCTATTCTAGAGCCTTCACTAGTATCACTGACATTCTCCCAATGATTCAAGTTCACATATGTTTCTTTTGAAAGATTACTTCATTACTGAATATAGATATGTTAATTTTTTTTGGTAAAATATTGGACCGCTTACAAAAGAATAAGTCATATCTCTATGCCTTGTAAGGATAATTATTGAGAATAAATAAGGTAAAAATAGAGAGGATCATCATTGACTTAGAATGTTGCTTTTCTCCAAGTGTAGCTAATTATTACTCATCCTTAGTGTCTTAGCTTAAGTACTTTTCTCTTACTCTCCTCACCAACCTTGGCTCCTATTGCTAATATTAGTGTTTTCCAAGAGAGCTTGTATACGCAACAGAAAAGATGGAAGAAAGGTGGAGGGCTACCCCATGCAAACCACATTATATTTGAAATGTCTAATAAGCAATAGGCAGACATTTGCAATATGTAGTTGAACACAATAGTTTGTAGCTCAATAGTGAGATCAGGCCTGGTGACTGGGCTAGTAATCTGGATAAAATCACCAAATATGGAAATATAGACAGAAGAGAGGACCGTGGAGCTGAGCAAAATTAAGATCTTGAATAGAGGCTAAGCCCATATAGAAGATTGGAAAAGAGTGGTCAGTGATGTCATAAAACCCAAGCAAGAGGGTGCCAGTTCTGTTGTGTTTGCAGAAGAATCAAGAGATGTAGTAAGAAGGATTTCCTCACCTGGAATTCTCTTTTTCTCCTTTGCATGAAACTCATCCCTTAGACTCAGATGAACACCACTTCCTTCAGTGACTTCTTTTATCACTCCTTGACTAGATAAGTATCTTCCCATACACTCTACTTTCTCTAAAATAGCTCTTCTAACTTCACTCTTGCTAGGCTAAAGATCTGTCTTTATCGGATTGTATACTGGAGGGCTAGGGCCATGCCTTTCTTATTTATCATCATGTTTCCAGGACTCAGCACTGCAAATATCACAAAGTAGATGCTGAGAAATGCTTGCTGAGTGAATGAATAAATGAATGAACTAGACCTCTTCTTACATTTTTCCCCAAGTTAACAAGCTGTATGAAACTGTCTTCTCTTCCACAGTTAATTTTGTTGTTGTTGTTGTTGTTGTTTTGAAGAATTAATTCCCTTTGCCTAGGGTAATTTGCATCTCCCATCTTTCCTCACTTCCTTTCTATTCAGCTCTTTCAGGCAGCATACTTTGACTAGTTCTATGTTTGTCACTATATTTTACTTCTTTATTGTTCTTATGTTACTTTTCTCTATGTAGGCTCAAAGTGGTAGAATGGAAGGAAGCCTAAATAAGAAATAAGAACCACAGGCTCTAGTTTCAGCTCGGCCAATAACTAGCTGTATGATGTAGGTGAGTCAGGACTCTGGGTCTGCTAGTTTCTTCATCTGTGAAAATCTGTAAAAATGTCTTCTCATTCTATTAAAAGATCTGTATCTTTGTATTTGTCTCATCATCTGTTGAGTATTTTCTATTGTACTCTGCCTACAAAACACAATTTATAAATGTTTCAGTTAATTTACTCAAGAAGTAGAATTTACCATTTGCTTAGCCTTATAAACTTATAAAACTGGAAATTGTCTTTAGAGTTGGTGATTCTAAACCCTCATGCAATGCGCACATTTTCTAATGATTTTTTTAATGTGCTGTTGAATTTACTTTGATAGTATTTTGTTAAGGTTTTTGCTCCTATATTCATCAGGATGTTGAACTGTAGTGTCTTTCTTGTAGTATCTATCTGGTTTTGATGTCAAGGAAATACTGACCTCATAAAATGAGTTTGGAAGTGTTCCCTTTTTTTCAATTTTTAAAGAACATTTAAGAAGGATTGACATTAATTCTTTAAATGTTTAGTAGAATTCACTATTGAAATTACCTGGTCCTAGGCTTCATAGTTGCATGATTTTTGATTACTGATTCAATCTTGTTTGTTATTGGTCTGTTTAGTTTTTTTATATTTCTTCATGTTTCAGTCTTGGTAGGTTGCATGTTTCTGGGAATTTATCCATTTCCTCTAATTTATTCACTTTGTTGTCATGTAGCAGTTCAGAATAGTCTCTCGTGACTTTTTTTCCCCTGTGATATCGGTTGTAATGTCTCCTCTTTAATTTCTGATTTTATTTATTTGAGCTTTTCCTCATTTCTTTTAGTTAGTTCAGGTTTTGTTTATCTTAAAAAAACCAGTTCTTAATTTTGTTGATTTTTTCCTATATTTATTCTCTATTTTGTTTATTTCTACTAAAATGTTTATTTCCTTCTGCTAACTTTGGGCTAGTTTGTGCACATTTTATTAATAACATATTTAACATTCTTCAGATATTTCTTGAACACAGTGATAGGTAATCCACTATTTTATTTTTTCTTCTGTTTATTTTTAAGAAAAATTTTCAAAATTTAATTATTATAAATTTTATTAAGTGTGTATTAAAAGTTCAAATAAATTATAATTAATGTAGTTTATTAGCTCTTCTATATTCAAGCATTATAACAACCACTAACATCTCTAATGCAATTTATAATTGATGACAGTTCATTTGATTTTCTAACAATATACATATTCATTCTCACTAATGTATTTTAACTCCTTTTCCCAAACAATATTTTATATTAATTAGGATAACTAAATCTTAGAAGAACTGTATATTAAAGGGTTTGGGTATTTTTAAGTTGAGCTATACGACCTAACATGGGAGCTTAATGAAATATAAAATTCCAAAAGTATATTTGCTGTGTTATTAAAGTTATTCAACTAGTTTTTCATTTTAGCATAACTTTTTTTCTAATAAAGAAGTCATAATCATATTCATTGGCATAAAATCCAAGTGCTAAGTATTACATTTAATAGTTTGCAATGATAAAATTATTTGTAGCTTTTACAACCTGAGAAAAGATGTTTAATAAGAATTACCTAAGCAATCAATAATACATTTAAGCATTTCAGACCTTGAAAGAGATGTTAATGTTTACCTTTCCCTTATTACAAATCACAGAGGCCAGTGAGGTAAATAAATTGGTAAAAATAACACAACCATTTAGTGTTAGTAACAGAAATGGAAGTCTGCTCTCAAGTTCAATGTTTGTTTCGTTCTTCTAGCTAGATGAGATAAAATGATCTAAATGTAAAAATAATGCTTGTGTAGGGCTTTATAGCAGGGGTCAGAAAACTATAGCCTGTAAGGCAAATTTGATCTGCCTCTGTTTTTGTAAGCAAAGTTTGATCCAACACAGCCACTCTTTTACACATTGTCTAGGGCTGCTTTGGTACTGCATCTACAGAGTTGAGTAGTTGCAAAAGAGATCTCATGGCCCGTAAAGCCTAGAATACCTACTCTTTGGACTTTTACAGAAGTTTACCAAACTCTGCTTCATAATTCCTAAATATTTCCCACTTGTTATTTTATTTGTCAAGGAACTTACAAAATAGATAGGGCAGGCATCATTACTATCTCTATTTTGTGAATGAAGAAATTGAGACTCAGGACCACTAACTGATTTTCTGCAAGTTTTATAGAGGTTTGGTAATAGGTTTTCCAGATTTCTAGGCCACAGCTCTTTCTATTTCCCAACTTCCTTAAGTCTCCCAAACAGAAAGTCTTCTCCTTCTTGCTATGAAGCTGTGATACTGTGATTTTTTTAAATTAAGAAATATGTATGTGGTCTTCATCCCTCTTCCTGGCACAGAGCTCTTACAACCCTAGGAATTTCCTAAGTGTTGAAAACAACAAAGATGCCTTTAGTCATGTTAATTAGGTGACTTTTGGAAAGTTCTTAGGGGAGTCAGCCCTGTGTTCAGAGGGTTGAAAGTTTCAGTCCCACCCCAGACTTCCAAAGGAAAGGGGCTGAAGGTTGAATTAGGTGCCAACGGCCAATGATTTAATCCATAATGACTAGGACTAGGACTATGTAGCAAAACCTCTAAAAAACCCAAAGGATAGGGCTTGGAGAGTTTCCAGGTTAGTGAACATGAAGAGATTTGCGAAGAGTGCATGCTCAGCGGGCATGGAAGCTCGGAACCCTTTCCGCATACCTCGCCCTAAGTATCTCTTTTGTATGGCTGTTCCTGAGTTGTATCCTTTTATAGTAACCAGTCATCTAGTAAGTAAATTTCTTCTCTGAATTATGTGAACCATTCAAAAAACTTAATTGAACCTGAGGAGGGGGTCTTGGTAAACTTTGAAAATCAGAAGTACAGGTAACAGTCTGGACTTATGAGCAGTGTCCGAAGTCTAACTATGGAGTCGCTGAAACTTTCAATCTATAGCTAGTCAGTCACAAACCTGTGGAGGAGGTGGGGTAGATAATGTCAGAACTGTGGTGAATTATAGGACACCTAGTTGGTATCCTGAGAATTGCTTGGAAATTCTACCACCATCACCCCTACCACCATGTTGAAACTGGTGATCAAGATACCAAAAGAGTAGCATCTTGGAGTTATGTAGTTCTGTGGGTAGGAGAGGGAACAATTTAATGAAACTGTTCAGGGTGCCCTCTGTAAGAAATTCTGTTCTTTTGTTTGGAGCTGTTGAATCAGCCCAAGGATCAAGTAGGTGTCCTACACAAAGTATTAACAAGAAAACTTGGCCTGGATCCTCTTTTCTTTTTTAACTTTTTAGTTTTGAAATAAAAATAGATTGACAGAGAGTTTCAAAGGTAGTACAGAGAGGATCTATTTATTCTTCTCCCAGTTCCCTCAATGGTTACATCTTATAAAAATGTAGTGCACAATCAAAACCAGAAATTTGACATTGCCACAGTATGTGTGTATAGTTCTAGGTCACTTTATCACATGTGTAGATTTATGCAACTACCACCACAAACAAGATACAAGTTAATATTCAAAATACATAAGGAATTCATAGAAGTCAATACCAAAAACAAACAAACTCATAACAGTCTAATTAAAAATAGACAAATGACCTGAATAGACATTTTTCCAAAGAAGATATTCAGTTAACCCAAGAGATACATGAAAAGGTGCTTAAGATCACTGATCATCAGGAAAATGTAAATTAAAACCAAAATGAGATAACACCTCACACCTGTTAGAATGGCTATTATCAAAAAGACAAGAGATAACAGTGCTGAGCTATGTAGATGTAGAGAAAAGGGAACCTTTGTGAATTGATACCTGCACTATGGAAAACAGTATGAAGGTCCTCAAAAATAAAAAATAGAACTAGCACATCATCCAGTAATTCTAATTTTGGGTATATATCCAAAGGAAGTAAAATAACCGAAAGAGATCTCTGTACCCACATGTTTATTGCAGCATTATTTACAAAAGCCAAGACACAAAAACAACCTAAGTGTCCATCAATGGATAAATGAAAAAGTAAATGTGATGTGTGTGTGGAATGTTAATTAGTCAATCATAAAAAGAAGGAAATCCTGCCATTTGTGACAACATAGATGGACCTTGAAGGAATTATGTTAAGTGAAATATGTCAGACAGATAAATACTGTATGATCTTGTTTATATGTTATTTCATTTCCAAATATCTTACTGTTTGGAGATATTGTGGTTATCTTTCAGTTACTGCATTTTATTTTGTTTCCATTGTGGCTAGAACACACTCTGTATAATTTTAATTCTTTTAGATTATTGCAGTTTGTTCTATGGTCCAGGATACAATCTAACTTGGTATATGTTTCCTGGGCACTTGATAACAATATATAATCTGCTATTGTTGTGTGGAGTGTTCCATAAATATTGATTAGATACTATAGTTGATGATGTTATTGAGTTTTTCTATACCCTTGATGATTTTCTGTCTAGTCATTCTATCAATAGTTGAGAGAGAGAGATTGAAGTCTTCAATTATAACTATGTGTTTCCCTTTTTTTCTTTCAATTCTATCATTTTGCTTCATATAATTTGAATCTCTCTTGTTTGGTTAATACAAATTTAGAATTCTTATGTCTCTTCGATGTATTTATCCTTTTATTATTATATAATATTCCTCTCTGTCCCTAGTAAATTTCTTTGCTCTTAAACCTATTTTTATTTAAAATTAATATAGTCATTCCTGCTTTGTTTTGATTAATTTTTGCAAGATATAGTGTTCCATTTAAAAAAAAATTTTAGCCTATTAATATTGTTGTATTTAAAGTGAGTTTCTTTTAGAAAGAATATAGTTAGGTCATGTTTTCTTCTGCTGTTGTCATTTTTAATGAACTGCCAATCTTTTTTTTTTTTTTTTTTGGTATGTTTAGACCACTTACTTTTAACATAATTATTGATATTTTAGGGCTGCCATTTTATTCTATTTTTTGTTTGTTTGTTTGTTTTTTCTCCTTTCTCTCCTTCGGGTATTTCTCTTTTCTTTCCTCTATTTCCTGTGGTTTATCTGAACATTTTTAGGTTCATGTTTAATACATTTAAAGTGTTTTGAGTATATCTCTTTGTGTAGTTCTTTTTTAGTAGTATATGTAGGTATTAAGTTATATATACATAATTTCCCACAGTTTACTGGTGTCTCTACTCATCCTCCTCTGATATTATTTCAAGAAGTAGGGGAAGGGTGCCTTGTACCACTGGGTGGGCATGGAAGTCTAGGTTTCCCATGTGAACTCCTTTTATCCTGTAGTGGAGGGAGGTCTTTCTTACTGTTCACAGAGACAAAAACCTTGGTTTCCCACTCTACCTTTTTTGACATTCTGGTGAGGATAGAAGTCTAGGCTCTCCACTCAGTCTTTGCTTGTGGGGTTGGGGATAGGTCCACGGTCTTTTTTCTAGACCACTTACTGGTTAAAGGTTTTATATATTGATAAATTGTTTCTTTTCTGGTCTTTTGGATAGAGAAGACCAGAGTTCTTACTTCCTTTGGGCTTCTTTGGTCTGTTCCCATTGGCATTTCCTGGTTGCTGGCTTCTTCAGTATCTATTGTATCTGAATATAAATTGATAGATGATAGATAAAAAGATAGATAGATAGATAGATAGATAGATAGATAGATAGAGATGATAGAGATAGTGATAGAAATAAAGAGAGATAGAGATAAAGATAGAGAGATATCATGGTGTATATCTATATAGAGATAGACATGTATAATATATATGTATGTATGTATGTATGTATGTGTGTGTGTGTGTGTATATATATATATCCAGTAATATATATAGAGAGTCTGGGGCATATGAGTCAAAAAGAAAACTCAGGGAACTCAGAACTATGTCATCTCAGTTTTTAGATAACTAGCCAGTTTGCCTTCTTTATTCCACCTTTCAGTCTTCTTACATTTGTTGTATATATAAGGTCAACAGTTTTTATCTGTACTCAGTTGGAGGACTAGAAAAAGTATATCTACTCTATCTTTCAGGAAGCAGAAATCTTCATCTTTATTGTTTGATTTTGTTTCGTTTTCCCCTGTTTCCTTCTACAGAGTCTGCCACACGTTGCTGTCCTCTGCAGTGTTATGCACCTCTCTTTATTCTTACTCTTCTTAATAGAATTACCATGGACTTCAGTCATACAAAGTTCCTCTATATTTAAGAAAAGGTCTGGTAAATTACTTTAATCTAGGATATTAATAACTAAATCTGACTTAATATGCTATACATCCAGGTCTATTCTCATTTTAACAGTGAAGCATTTCTAAAGCCAAGTATATTAGTCTTGAAATAGCGGCTCCATGGCAGGTCTGTCAAGACAGGTTTTATGGTCGAAGACATCTTCTTTTAGTAACCTAAGTCATTTTTCATTTGTCTGTATTTGCAGGTAAGGTAGCTCTGTAATATAAGTCAGATTCTTAGTTTCAGGATTAAAACTATACTTTTCGGATATGTCCTTGAACTGGGACCTTTTTCCTGGTAGCAACATACCATCATTTTTCAAACATTGTCATTTTTGTTGGCCAAATATTCAAACTAATATTACTGCAGAATGATATTAAGCCAGCAATTTTAATGACTGCTTTTGACTCATAGAATAACATTACTGCATTTTACTGCCTATTAAAAAGACCTATTAGCTGAACGTTAGCAACTTTTCTCACTTACTTGCTTTCTCAGGGAAAATTAGGCCCCCAAAAATGATTAAAATATAATGCCTGTGGCAAACCTTGTCCCACTTGAATTTTCCACAGTGATAACCAGGAACCCATGAACGTGGAATAGTTTAAAGATTTCCGGAGAAGTTACCTCATCTTTTCTTCTGGGACAATGAGGCTTGCCTTGGAAATAAAAGATTTAACAAACTATCATGCTTTTCTTTGCAGCTCTGTTATCTACTGTCTTTGATTCTCTTTTCTTCTTTTTCCAAAGGGACAAGCCAAGCAAGGGTCTGACGTGGTGGTTTTGGGAAAGCAGTTTTGAGTGGTTAGATATAGAAAGACTGGAGGATAAACAACAATGTCCTGGGAAGCACTGAAATTCAAAAACAGATAAGTAGACTTCTTATCACATGGGGAAAAAAGCCAAAACCGCTCAGCCAGTTTTACCCTGGAATCGGGTGAGGAGAGAAAAAAACAAAGGGGAAAGGCCAAGAAAACTTACGGGACTGCAGCTAAGAGGACTAATATTTATTTTTCACTGACTGTTGGTTTGTGATTTAGCTTAATTTAAATGCTGAGACCTAAATCCTGTATGACTTTGAATGTGTTCTTAGAGAAATCTTCAAACATCTTCAAATATAACCCTGTGTGAGTGCATGTGTGTACACATGTATGTGTCACAGAGGATTGCAGTGTTAGTAGTGAACATACAAAACTGAGTGAAATGATAGCACTGAAAAAACTTTATTTCAACCAGTCTTTCTAGCAGGATTCTAAAAATATTAGAGGTTTTTAAGTGCTTGCTATTTATCTGCATTTAGAAAAGAGAGTCATATCAATTAATAACGGTTTTAAATCAAGGGTTCGTTTAATTATGAGGCTACATAATGTTCAAATAGACAAAGATATGATAAGTGGATCACAGCCTATCTTTGCATCATGATTAGCTGCATAAAAATATGCCGAAATATAATGGTCTATCTTCAAAATCATGACCTCCAACATAATAAAAACCAGAAAAGAAGCAATTAACCCAGAAAACAAAGATTTAATACTTACATAGAAATTGTCACTGATTACTTGGGCTGAAGTCATTCCAATGCCAATTCATTCGACAATGCTTCAAAAATTAAGCAATTTGTAGTACATAGCAAACATCTAGGGAAGATGTGGTCTTTCTAGCTGATTGAAGCATTATGGAAAATTCTAATTTAGGATTCGAGATAGAGGGACTTGAACCAATACAAGAAATATCTGTCCTACTTCTTGGCCACCTAGCTATTAGTTTGACTCAAACTGAAAGAGACTGTACTTGTTTGTAAAACAAATTATCCCGTTATTAAACAGTTTTAAAAATTACAAAATAAGTGTTTCTCCTAGTATCTTCACATCCATAAATTTGGCCACTGGAGAGGAATTTCTATGTAAGTGGATCAGCAATCACAAGTTCAGGTTAATATTCTAGGTCTTACATTCACTAACTTTGCTCCCTTGCAACACTTTGTCACTTTTGGTCTGTTTCCTACTGTATAAAATTGGAATAAAACCTCATTTCTAGCCTATAGGGCTGTTATGAGGTTTTGAGAAATTTTGTGACCATGCCTCAAAAACCAACAATTGTTAAATACATAGAAAGCATTATTGTTTATTTTAACAGACTTATATAAAATAAGTCTATAAGCTCTCCCACATTCACAACGTGACTTACTTTTTTGTAAGCCAAAGATCATAAGATTATGGTCTAAAGGCTCATAAATCATCTAATACATAAGCAATTTCAGAATTCTGCTGTGGTTTAATTACAAGCTCATAAAATCTGTAATTTAAAGAATTTCGTCCTTTTTTTCCTCTTTAAGATTAAAGTATTAGTTGCTAATCTTTTAAATCTTTTAAAGTATTATTGCCATCTGGCAATGCCCCTATTCTCTATGATCTCTCAAAGTCAAGGGTATAAACTTTCAGTTATAAGATGAATAAATTCCGGGAATCTAATGTTCAGCATGGTGATGATAGTTAACAATACTGTTGTATACCTGAAATTTATTAAGCAGGTCTTAAGTGTTACCACTACACACACACACACACACACACACACACACGCACACGCACACACACGCACACACATACACACGCACTCACATAAATGCTAACTGTGTGAGGTGGTGGAGGTGTTGATTAGCCTGATTGTATTACTCATTTCACAATGTATATGTATATCAAGTCATCACATGTATATCCTATATATATATATATATATAAATTTTATTTGTCGATTATACCTCACTGAAGCTGGGGGAGGATAGTGAATCTAACATCATATTTACTATTTGGCAGATTTGTCATCTTCAAAGAAATCAAATCTTTTATTATTTTTAAATTTAGGATTTCAGAATCTTTTTAAAGCCGGTGTTCAATTAAGTGGGAAAGTAAAAGGATCCAAACCCTTAAAATAATTTCAAATCTTTCTTTTGTCTAAAAACTGTTCATTTAGATTGATTCAGAAATAAAATAGGGATTGTGTTGCTCTACCTTCTCTGTGACATCTGAAAAGATTCCAGGCACTGAAAAACCATAGGTTAAAGGGAATATTTAAAAAATAAAGTTTACATAGTGTTTGCCCTATTCATATCGCTCAACTGACATCTTTAGTCTGATACTCTTTAACACTCAGAGAAATGATATCTCGCAGGGTCCAGGGGCCAGTGAGGCTATCTAACATTATGTCTAAATGCGCGGCTGCTTCTGTCACTCATGTATCTTGTCCCTGGCTAGTTTTAATGCAGGTGCTCCTCCCAGAGCAGGGAGAAGTGAACAGAGTTGGTCTAACATGGAGGTAGATGGGGCAGCCTATCTCATAGGTAGGTTATAACATAAGTGGGTGTTTGGAAGGGCATTAATCACAGCTGTCCATCCATGAATATAGTACTTTACAAATATTTAACTTCTTTAAATACTGCAAAGAAGTTATTAATATTACAATATATAATTTATTGACAAAGAAATTGAAACCCAGATAAGTTAAATGTCTTTGACTGAGCAAAGAAGGTGGCAGATGCGGGACTCAAACTCCAGTCTTGTGACCTCCAAATCTCCAACTCATCTGACACCACTGATTCCTTAAACATATATATTGCACTGTGATAAAACACATTGTGGCTGGCTTTAAAAATCTCCAGAGTTATTTAGTTATTCCTAGTTATAGTCTCCCAAACTTGGGTATAAAAACCGTGATTGCTATTTCTATATTTTTTCCAAAGAAACTGACATGCACCCCTATTAAGAAAATGTTTGCTAAATTTTTTTTTATTGAGTCATAGTTAATGTATTAGCTCATTAACAGCAGTTGTTATTTAGAAAATATCAAGATGTATGCATTTTGACAGATAAGAGAGGTATAAATTCAGAGAAAAGAACATGGAGAGAAATAATATGCAGTTCTGAGAATTATAAACTTAAATTCCCAAGGGCAGCTGAGGTTAGGCTCCTGGAGAAACCCTTGAAGAAGAAAGACCAGGTAAATAGTAAGAGGGTATCTGAGGTAGAAGTGATGCATTTACAATATTTTACCATTGGGACAATAGACCTTAGGCACAGAGAAACTAAAGGGAAACTAAAGAATATTAGGATTTTGTCATTCATTCTGGTCTTTTCCCCATTTTCTCATTTCCCACTTTTTTCCCATTAGCACTCCTTGCTGCTAAATCTTTGAGGTAAAGGATATTCCTCCAATTTTACCAAAGTAGATTCTTCTCATTCCTTTCATCTCCTCTTTTCTTCCCTCTATTTCTTTCTAGAATGAAATGACTATAATGCTTAATGTGTATCTAATAAAAATAGTATATGTTTAAAATCACATAAAATACAACCAAATTAAAAAGGAAAATACAATCATCTTTGAAACAAATTTTAAGAAATAACTAGCATTCATATTATATGAGTCTTTAGCCTTTTTATATGTATATAAATATATGCAGGGTAGAATTCACTATTATTTTACCAATATCTGTTTTAATTTATCAACATCACTTCTAGTGGTTGCAGAAGATGGCAATGCGTGCTGTAGCCCATATTTATAACTGATTCTCTAATGTCAGGGATTCAAGTTGTTGTAGTGAATGTCTCCATATAAACATCTTTGTCAATTTGTGTGACTATTTGCAATGAATAAATTCATAGAAATGGAATTTCTGGATCAAAAGAAATGCAAATTGTGAAGACTTATTGACATATTTTAAAAATTTCCTTGAGAAGTTTTTTAACAGGAGCATTCTTCTGCTTTCTCCAATATAGGCTATTATCAAACTTTTAAATCTTTACAAGTATGAGTCCAAAAAATAGTTCAATTCGAATTTATTTAATTACTAGTAAAGTTGATTATTTCGAAAATAGAGATAGGACCTATTTTGTATTTTTATTTCTTATTTTGTAAATTTTCTATTCATATTCCTGCTGTATTAATTATATTTTTCCTGATTTTTAAATATATTTGAGATATATTTATGGTTAGATAATGTTTTGAGATATAGATTTTATTCTTCTTCCTGCATTTTCTTGTCACCTGCCCATTTTGTCTTCCCCCCAGTTAAACAGGTGAACAACTCTGTGCTTTATTGGCTTAGGGGAGATATGAAGTGTAGAAAACTGAAGTAGCCTACAGAAATTCTGGTTTCCCTTTCATCTCCCCTCACATCAAATCTTTAGACTCATTGAAGAGCACAGATTTGAGAAAACTGGCCAAGAGCCGGGGAGAAGTAGGAAAGAGAATTTTCTCTTATACCAAAAAGCCGTTCTGTCTGAGAGAGTTAGCAATATTTGACTTGACAATCAAATATTTGTATCTTTATTTATGAGTGAGCATAACTAATTTGGGTAACTAAGTTCACAGGGAGCTGCTCTCCTATAGCTACCTCCAACATACACATCTCTCAGGGACTTGTTATATTGTTTGTAACTACTGCAGTTATTTGTTTAACTCTGCCACCATGAAGTGAAGGCAGGTTGCTGGGAGACAAGATGGTGTGGTGGACAGGTCACTCTCAGGATATCAGAAAGGTCGTTTAAGATCTGCTTTGGTCTCCGCCACTAATTGACTTTGGATAATCACGGAACTTCTTGAAGTGACCCTTCTCATTATGAGAGAGATACAATCAGTAACAACAGAAAATCAACGCGGATTCCCTGGAATCTGTCGTGCCACTTATGAGACATTGACTGATATCCGACACTGTTGTAGGCACATGAACTACAAGAAAGAAACAGTTTCTTTGTCTCCTGGGAATATAGATATATACATATGGAATTATAATATACTATAAAAACCCATTATTTATGTAATATTTTATATTTTATATGCTTTTATAGAAAATGTTTAATGTAATTTCAGTGATATTATTCAGTGCTCCAATTGAGATGTGAACAAAAAATTGTAGACAAGCAAGAAAAATAATAACTAATTGTTTACAAATTATAAAAAAATTATTTCTCTAAACCACAAATGCTTTACTACTACTGGATTTTTGAAAAAATAATCGTCTTATTCAGTGCTTAATTAACTAACTTGTAGACAAAGTTTTAGCTCAGGGAACTAGCAAAGCAAAGACAACCTCAAAATAAATGAGGAAAAATATCTCTTCATAATTTAATATTAGATAACCCAAACAAAAGGAAAAAAATAATCATAAAGGATAAAATGGAAGTTTTCTTGATTTTATCACATTTAATCTTATTATTTAGAATCTTTTTGCTTTGAATGACTAGTAGAGGGGCACCAAAGGGCCTCGTTCAGCCATGCTACCTGCAGGTGCCCTGATTTGGTGTCAGTTTGATTATTAAAGAATTATTTCCTTTGAGATATGGATCACTCCCTGACCTCTTCTTGTGGTTATTAGACATTTTATTTAAGCATTCTGACTACAAGGTTAGCAGATGTGGGCAAAGAAGAGGAAACGATAAAGGCCTAATTTTAGAACTTGCTGGAAAGAATATTGTGAGAGGGGGCTGTTCAAATGAAGGCTTTCTTTACCTTCTCCTCTATATTCACACAAGCAGTTAAGAATTGGTCTTATATCTAAACTTCATTTGGGAACCCTCACGCCATTAGGATTGCTATCAATGTCTCCAGACTCCCCACTCTTCCAAAGTTAGAGTCTAAATTACTTAAGATTTTTCATAAGTTTCATTCTTTGAGAACATTTCTGAATACTTTATTGGAAAGACTAAAATCTGCAAGCTTGATGACTTCTCTGCATTTGAAAAATCAATTTTAAAAAGGTACCTTCTGCCAGCCCCTGGAACTGCAGATGAGTTGAAATCCTTTCAATTTCTCTTGCTATTCAAAATAGGTTTCAAGTGCTTTTGCACGTTAGCCAAAAGCTTTTAGGCTTAGTATAAAGCACTCTGAGTGGCAAGATAAAATGTATATGCATTTTCCCATTGCATATCTTCAATCCAGATTTTCCATATTTAAAAATAAAATAATAGAAATAAATGATTTGAAAAGGCCCTGGTCATGTATGGTCAAAATTGCATTTTACTCAGTTAACATTTTCTAAAATGAACATAAGACTTAATGCTACACTATCTAAGTAGCTTCTTATTCTTAGCATCAAAAGAGATGTGATGGTGTATATTAGCTTGGCACTCTTCTTAGCAAATGTACAGAGTTATAAGAAAATATATAAGAATGCAGGTATTTTAAAGATTTCAACTCATTGTGTGCTTTATTACTTCTTTGTAAAATGATGCCTGACTCAATGTTTTCTTAAATACAAAAGGAATATGGGCAGACGTAAGCCAAGGCTGTGTCTGTGGAACCATGGAGGGCTGAGCAGTGGGGTGGGGGCGAAGTGGTGGCTGGAGAGAGCAGTAGCTGCTGTGCCCAAGTGCACATGGAGTCAAGCAGATATTCCATATCTCACCTTATTTAATCTTTATAAAAACCTTATAGATGTGGGCATTACTGATCTTGTTTTACAGATGAAAAGACTAAGGCTTAGAAAAGTTAAGTGGCTTGCAAAAGTCATGTCGCAAACACATGGCTATGGATTTAATCCCAGGTTTATTCTACTATATGTATCATGATGCTTTTCTATGTCTGCCTAGATCAGGAGCTCAGAAAAAAATGAAATTCTCCTTTTGCTGCTGTGCTCCTCACAGAATGACCATGTGATTATTATGATAGTTTAATGGAAAGTGTGCCAGATTTAGAGTCGAAGGAGCTTGGTTCTAGGTCAGGGCCTTGACCCCTCTACTGCCCAACCACATGATCTTGCCCAAGTAGAACTTCTCGTCTGCTTTGTTCAGTGCTGGGTGAAGAGAAGGTGAGGTCAGACATCATGCTGCCCTCATACACCTAATAGTGAAGTCTGCTTTTTTCCTTAAGTTTTAATATTAGGATTTACCCACTCAAAATTTGTTTCGGCATCAAACTTATATTATCTGAGAAGGGACTTTGTAAACTATAAACACTGTTTTGCTCTTAGGACTCTTTTAAAACTGAAAATTTCATATCCCCTTCATTTTAAAGCACTGAAGAAATTTAATTAAAATGGTAAATGGGAGTGGTAAACATTGAACCACGAGATAACATTAACAATGGAGCATAAATCATCACTAGGTTATCTTTCTGGTCATTTAATTCAAGCTCAAAGAGAAATATTAGGGCACAGCACAGGTTTAAGTTATTTTAATACTTTTGCATTAAGAAAAATAAAGGCTCATGAAAAATTTTAGACATAAAAAAGAAACAAAAATAAATTATTACTTATCATCCAAAGAAGCCTTCTTTTTCTCCTGTTTCTTCTCTCTCTCTGGAGTAGTGTGTGTGTGCGATATTGGGGTCATTCATTCGGTACACACAGCTTTATATTCTGCTCATTTCACTTTATGTTACATTGATTTTTTTCTATATTGTGATTAGTTCTTTACATATTCTTTAATAGCTACATAAGCATCCCCTAATTTGAGACATTAGGTTACTATCACTTTTTTACAACTCTAAAGGATGTCTTTGCAAATATTTTTAGTGTTTATGATTGCCTAAATTTCTAATTACTTTTTTAGGATAGATTTCTTGGTGTAGGTAAAAAATATGAGTTTTTTTTTAACAAACTCTTAATGTACAACGCCTAGTTTTCACTCTAGAAAACTTACCAATTAATATTCCCTTCTCACCAGCAGTTTCTGGAAGTCTTAGTTTCCCTTTATCCTCATATACACTGTATTGTTTTATAAGCTCAGTTTTTCAGTAGATTAAATAGACACAAACACCATAGGCTAAAAGAAAATAATTACAAAAACTGCCCATTATTTACTGAAAGTATGCGTATAGGTGATTAATAGGGGGAATTACTATTATACTCCCAACTTTTTGTCAGTCCACTGTGATAACAACTAAACATAAAACTGGGAATAAAGTAGCAATCCCCCACATTAAATGCTATACAAAAATTGTCTACATTGAATTTTATCATTGTTTTACATTAGAGCTTAATTGGTGAATAACACATTTCAGTTTGTTTGATTTGATTTGTAATTCTTTAATTACTAGAGATACAAGCATTTTCGATATACTTATTGGCTCTTTCATTTCTTCTTGAAAGATAATATTGTTTAGTAGCTGATAATATAGTCTTTGGAGTCAGTCAGCCTGGTTCGAATGCAGGGTTTGACACTTACTAGATATTTGACTTGTATCAAGTTATTTAAATTTTCTGTGCTTTAGTTTTCTCACCTAAAAAATGAGGGTGATATTAATATCCTCATATATTAAGTTATATGAGTAATCAGTATATTAACTCAAGTACATATAAGAATGTTTGACATATATAACATATAAGAATAGTATAGAATTCTTATCAGATGTTAACTTGATTTTTAAAAAAGTTAATAAAAACATTAGCTTTACAGTTTGCTATTTTCCTTCTCTTTGGGAGTGGATGGTAAAAGTGAGAGATCAGAAGAAAGATGAGACTCAGAGTGGCACAGACAACATATATCTTCTTTCTCTTTCTGCCAAAGCCAGCCTAGATGTCACCTTTTATCACCAATATACTAACTAGTGCAATGGAAATCGTCTGGGGCAGCATAGGTAATCAAATCTGTATGTATAATGAATTCAACTATCCCAAAGGCATCCATGGTATCTCAAGAACCGAAGGTATTTGTATGCTCTTTTGACAGTCCTCACCTTTTGTATAGGCAAAGGAGAAACTCATTCACAATTCAATAAGGTAATAGAACTAATGCAAGTCAGACTGCAGGACTTAATGGTTTGGGCTTGTCAGTCCACTTCTGAGACTGGGGTTTAATATGTCATCATGCTGTGCAACTCCCATATGGAGTGATTGCTGGGCAATCAGAGTGTGATTTGGTAGAAATTGTAGGCAATTCTTTGAATCGTGATCCCACTTGACCACTTTCACTAACATATTTACTGTTCATCATAATTCCTTTCCATTTGGTTTCCTGACGGTTTAATGCCAATGTTCTCTGACTAAAAATACTTTGAAGTTTAATGAGATTTCCATTTCTCACTCTATTCATTCTCATCAACAAAACTACTAATGGGTTGCTAAGAAATGTGTTTTTTTTTTTCTGTCACTGAGGTTGTAACCATAACTTTACTTATATTCTAAACTAGAAATAGAACCTCATGATGATCTAAAGATTTTAGCCTTCACAACTATAAATCTAGATGGCTATAAATTCCTCTGAGGTATTTATTTCTAAACCACATCTAGTAAGTTTTTATTGTGGTGTTGATTTAGGCAATGGTACAATAAACTAGAATATCAGTGATCCTCTGATTAGTTTCAAACCTCATTCATTCATTCACTCACTCACCATTCCACATATATTTTTTAAGTGTTTGCTATGTGACTAGCAGTGTGCTAGGAGGATTCTATTGGGATTATTACAAAGCCTCTGCCTTCAATTTGTTTGCTGTCAAGTAGAAGAGAAAGATAAGGGGAGGAACTCTGACCAATCAGAGGGGCAAGTGCATTGTGAACACAAAGGAGGGATACTTAACCAAGATTTAGGATATTAGAGAAGATTTCCCCAACAGAGTGACAATATGAAATATGAGCTAACCAAATTCAAAGAAGAGAACATGGAAAAGAATTCCAGGCAAAGGAAATAAATGTACAAAGACCAAAAGAGAATTCACAGCAGGATTGGAGGTATGGTTGAGTATGACTGAAGAATGATTGGAGGATGAGAAAATTGAGACTCTATGTGCCTGTATTTGGAGGGGAGGTTTTAGGTCTATTCACTAAGCTACTGTCTCATGGCTTTAGTTTTCCATCCCAGACAAAAGAGAATTGTTTATGCCCCTTGGCTACAGCCCTAAAATTTTGGGAACTGCATCCCATAGATAATAGGGGAGCATAGTCATATGATCCAAGCTTTTCCATATTTATTTCTTGTATTCAAGATGGTAGCTCTCTATTTGAGGTTTAAATGTGGATTCTCCACATTTTATTCATAGCAAATACAATAAAACACTGTACTTTCAGTTAATTATCTCTTAGCAGCTGCTTTCCAAATCGTATACCCAAGACATTGGATATACCTTAGGCTTTGATTCTTTTCCCTTGCAGTACCCCACCATACAGGTTGGCAGGCGCCATGAGTGGTTTTAAATGAAAATAATTGACCATGAAACATATGGATGTCCCTGAGCAGCAGACAGTTGCCAGAAACAAAAGACTGTCCTTATCAATCTGTACTGTAAAAGCAGCTGAAATAGATCAGTTCTCTTAGAAATTCTCAGTTTTCTTACTTGGTAGAAAATAACAGTTGTATTCAAATGAGCACCATACTTTTGAATAGCGATATTACTGCAGGAATAAGAAAAGCAATGTTAATTCAGACTCCCTCCGCTTACACCATGGTCACTCATACAGATTCCACTCATTCAGGCAGAAGCATGCAAGAGATTTCTTTCTTTTCAAGGTGTATCTTTCCTAGTCTTCCAAACAACAAGGTCTAGAGAGCTCTCTAAAAAGCAGTGTTTTGGAGCAGCATATTAGCTGGAGCAATAATTTCCCCTTCATTTATCCCCAAAGCTCCCTCCAATACCCTTGAGTTAAAGAGCAGAAGTCAGTTCACAGAGGGGGAAGCAGATGCTATTAAATGACTCATTCAGGATAGCACAACAAGTAGGGCTGGAGCTGAAAATAGAGCAAACTCCCCAGGATTGCTGATTGCACAGCAATTATATTTGACCAGAATTTGGTACTTTGTACTCTGGTTTGCTATTTGCAAATACTCCCAGAATGTGGGCACTTTCCCTTTGGTTGAAAAGATCAATTGTCTCAAAGGAAAAAATTTCTATAATGATATTGGCTAATATTAAATGATTTGCTTTGTGCTAGGCACTGTGCTAAGTTCTTTACATGTACTATATCATTTAATTCTCATCATTACCATCTATGAGGTGAAGTGTAAAATATCTTTATTTTACAAATAAACTGATTTTACAAATTATCTTTATTTTACAAATGAAATGATCATAGCCTAGAATGGTTAAGTAATTTTGCTAAGGTAACACAGCGAATAAATATTGGGACCAGGAGTGCAGAGACATACTCATCTTTTTTATAGCTTTATTGCTAGTGTTTGGCACATAGTAGGCATAGTTTAAATATATTTTAATAAATAGCCAGGAGCTATGGGAATTGGAGATAATTTTGGTACAATGAGCAGATTTATGTTATCCCCGTGGCCTCATTCTGCAGTCTGTACAGAACCTATCCAGTCTCAGCATTTCTGCATGAGCACCTGGACCCTTGGCACAGTCTTTTCCTCTTTCTCCTCTGCCCCTCACTTTTCTCTTTCTGATGACCGTTTTCATTGTCTCTCTGTTTACCGTTGAGCAGCTCGTGTTATGACTCTCTTTCTTAATTTTATTTATTTATTTATTTAGACATTGGTTAACGAGATCCAGTAAGTTTCAGGTGTGTGTGTGTGTGTGTGTGTGTGTGTGTGAATATATATTTCATTCTGTGTTCCCCTCCCATAGTTAGATTTCTTTCTGTCACCACATATTTGACCCCTTTTACCCCATCTACCTCCTTGTTCCCCCTTCCCTATCTACCCTCTGATAACACTAGTCTATTGTCCATGTCCACGAGTCTCTGTTTGTCCTGTTTGTTTGATGCTTTTAGGTTTATATCCCACATGTAAGTGATATCATGTGGTTTTCTCTTTTTCTGCCTGATTTATTTCACTTAGCATGATTATCTCGAGGTCCATCCATGTTGTTACAAATGGCAGTATTTCATTTCTTCTTATGGCTGAGTAATATTCCATTGTATATATGTATCACAGCTCCTTTAGCCAATCATCTCTCATAGGACACTTTGGTTGCTTCCATGTCCTGGCCACTGTGAATAATACTGCTATGTACATCAGTGTGCAAATATCTTTTCAGATATAGGTTTTCAAGTCATTGAGGTAAATACCCAGGAGAGGGATTGTCGATCATATGGCAGATCAATTCTTGGTTTTGAGTACTCTCTTTCTTTATTTGACTTACTAATTTTTTTTTTTAAATTTCATGTTCCTCTTCCTGCCTGGCCTCTATTTTGTTCTGATCTTCCTTCTGAAGATAATATCCCAAGATAATTTTTATTTGTCTTACTCTCTTCATCTATTAGAACATAGACTTTAGAGACACAGTCCTGGTATCAAATCCTAACCTAACTGTATTCTAGCTGTATACTGTGCAAATTTTTAACCTGTCTTTAAATAACTTGCCTAAACATCTATAATAACTAATTCACAAGCACAAAATCCAAAAACCTCTGAAAAATATATTTTGCAAGAGAATGGCAAGTTTATTGATGATTTCCAATGAACCAATTTTAGCATGTGTTATTTTTAAAATCCCACTTAATATGATGACTTATATGTTTCACTGCAAATATTATTTTATTTGCCTCTAAGATGCTGTACCAGATGTAACTGGGTTAGAGAATATGCGATATGCATACTTTACTATCTCTTAAAATCAAACAATTTTGAATTCTGGAACACATATGGCTATGAGGATTTTAGATAAGGAATTGCATATCTATAATAATTTTTTCTTAGAGTTTTGAGGATTAGAAATAAACTATATAATTTGTTTAAGACATTGGCACACAGTAGGCACTTGGTAAATTGTGGCACTGAATTCCAAAGCATCCCTTTTAAATTCATATTTCTGTGTTCAACATAGGAGGAAACCCCCCCAAAAAGATTATGAAAGTACAATTGAAGCAGAATAAGACAAAAAGATTTGAATTGCAGGTTTAAAAATATTATTGTTCTATAAGTTATTTCTAGTTCACTCATGACTATTATTATGCTTCAGAAAGCTACTATCTTTATTAATGTCCATCCACAACCTAAAAATTATTTCCAGGCCTGACTTGGCACCTACCTACCTCTTAAAGAAACAATTTGGTCACAAAGAAGAACTTGATGGGAAAGTGATGTGTTTAATTAGATTTGAATTCTCTCCTCTGGGAAATCACTCTATAGAAGCTGGGTTTGCTTTATGCATAACTCAGTATTTTGAGGTAGCAAGTTAAGAGCTACAGCTCATCTGGAAGAAATTACACATAATGGCATCAAGTTCACCACTACTAACAGGAAACATGATGTCCTCCAGTGGGTGATAAAATAGGATAAATGTAAGACCATGCTGCCTCTCGGAATAATTGTAGTGACTATGCATTATGTATGGTGAGGTTATAAAAGAGAAGAAAAGGCAAATGTTTTTTTATCGTTAGTGTTAAAGGAGTGAAAAGTAAAAGGAAATGCTGCATAAAGTACCACAGTTCTCTGTGATAAAATGTGGTTTAAAGTGGCCTGATATTTATGAAAAACAGGTAGAACTATCCTTGGAGGAGAAAACTTTTTCTACTCCCAAAAGATAATTGCTCCAACAATCTTCTTCAATATTTTTGTGTATTATCTTCCTGAATGGTCCTAAACCTCATTGTAGAGTGCTTCCTGGCAATACAACAATTGGAACACCCACACTAAATGCCTTTTTGGTACCCAGCTTTGTGCTAGAAATGCTAGCAAGGCATTCGCCAAAGATGAATATGTATCGGCAGAACAATTTCCACCTCTGATGAAAACCTAAACTCAGTTACTACCCGGGCAGCGTTTCCCTTATCTAAAACCTTCAGTTGGTCTATTTGCCAACTATATAGAAGTAACTCAATTTCCATTGACTGTAGAAGGGCAACTTCTAGGAGCAGCTTCATAATGAAGATACTTTGCTTAAAGCAGACCATTAGAGTCAAAACTCAAAATCCATAGTATTTGAAAGAAAATCGCTTCACTAGTTCTTCCTACATTTAATCAATCAAACAAACAAAAATTATAGATAGTTCTTCCTATTAATGTATCTATTCCAAGCACTACAGCAATATTTCCATTTAATTTTTATTGTAGCCCTTCAAATAATGTTGCCTAAAAAGAGTTTATATAAAAAGTCTGACTATAAGGATGGAGTTTGATAGAGAAAAATCTATTTCACCATCTTTATTATTTTAACAGTAGGGAAACTAGATAAAGATAAGCAAAAGATAATTTTTATTTGCTGGCTTTTAAAGACATCTTGGAAAGAAAGCAAATATTACCCTCTTCAACACCAATTGTTAGAAATTACCTGTTTTGATTTTTCTGTGATTCTTATCTTTATAACCTCCTAAATTCATACATTAAAGCCTTAAACCCCAAAGTGATGGTATAAGGAGATGGGGCTTTTGGGGGTGCTCAGGTTTAGATGAAATCATGAAGGAGAATCCTCATGAGAAAGTAGTGCCCTTGCAAGAAGAGTCACTAGAAAGGTTGCATACCTGCCCCACCCCCAAACTGGGTCAAATCTGGAATTTAGTTCACATAGACACTAAAATCTGGCTTATTGGATTGTTATCTAAAATGTTAAGGTAAATTGTTAAACAGTTGAACAAATATGAACAACCAATTTGTTGTATAGAGAGCAACAATACCACTCTGTTAAATAAAACCACAGTGCTATTCTTTCAGAAATCTAGTGATTGACATATATTTACTTTGAAGATACCCTCAATAGTTAACGACATCTTAAAATGGGAATATTGGTAGTATCATGTAGATATACCTTAAGAGAAGGAAAGAGATAAATCACACCATCATAAAATGTCAGATTTAGAGAGAGCCTTTATATTTGTCTACCAACAGAGGGTTTTGACCTACACTTAAAGTTTTGATTTCTTGGGAATAGATGTAGGCATTTTAATTAACTCAGGATTAGTCTTGTAAAGTGAGACTCCCTCATTCCAGCTTTAACCAGAGTGTCAGTGGATTAATTTGTTTTACATCCTGGGACTCCACAAGACTTCATTTGAAGAAAGCATTCTGAAACCTTTTGCTCTCCTTCAGCTTTTTATTTGCTAATGAGGAGAAAGAATTCCTGATACTAATAGGGTCACCCCCTTCTTTCTCTCTAGTCCAGACAAGATTTATATGGTTTCCTCTAGCTTCTCTGAAAAGATCGACTTTCCTATTGGCTTCAGTATCATTACAATGTGGTGGTCTGCCTTCACCTCCTGTTTCCTTCTCTCTTCATTAAGAACGCATTGTCTTGTGACTGACATTAACTTAAACAAACCTCTTTTAGTCTCACTCAAGGCAAAAAGTATAGCCTAAACCAGAGGTTGTCAAAATATTACCTGTGAGCCAAATCTGGCTCACCACTCACATTTTGTAAATAAAGTTTTATTACCCTCATTTGTTTATGTATTGCCTATGTCTGCTTTCATGCTATAATGGTAAGGCTGAGTAGTTGTGATAGAGACCATATGGCTTACAAAGCTGAAAATATTTACTCTCTGGCCCTTTACTGAAAAAGTTGGCCAACCCCTGGTTTAAATTATCTTAAAGGCTATCCAGCCTACTGATTACTTAGAATTGAAAACTACCGTTTTGAATGAATTTGACTCTGTTATTTTTCTTTCTTGCTTTGCTAAGTCTTTGGTCAGGTGATCTCCTATTAGACGCTTTACCAGTGGAAGCAGTCACCCCACATGTAAGCAACATTTAGAAGGCTTCAGAAAGTACCCAAAACATCTTACAGTCATTTCTTTTTGTTGTTGTTGTTGTTGTTGTTGTTTGTTATTGTTATGTCTTACTTTGATTTACAATCAACAATTCAATATTTGGAGAATTAGTTTCCAATGTTGTTGTCGTCATCTCTTTTTTCTGGGATATATTCAATTTGACATCCTGATAATGAGTTCATGTATGATTTTTTTGGTAATCTGTTGCAAATTAGAATGATTTGTACTAGGCTTGGTACTTAGATTTCACCATGCTTTGTAGGCACACACTCAAATTTATTTCCCTTGACTCTATGCTAACAAGCTTGTCTCCAACTTAACCAACAAAGAGAGTGAGTGAGTGGCATAGAGGAAGCAAGGGACAGGAGGTTGTAGTGATATAGATAAGGGCTTTAGAATCAAATAGACATAATTAGAATTCCAATGCTAACACTCATTAGTTATATATATTGGGGCACGTTATTTAGCTTTCTGAAACCTTAGTTCCTTCACCTGTAAAACTAGAATTAGAGTTCCTACTCATGGTGGTACTGTAAGGGTGAAATATAATTCTGTATATGAAACTCCTCTCCATCATTTGGCAAAGAGATGTTTACAACATTTTAATTACTTTCTTTTCTTTACTTCCTCTGCCTTCTATCTACCAGACATGTTTAATTAACTTATTTACATTTTAGAATACATACATTCATTATACTTGGAGACAGTAAGTATATGAAACAATTATTGGTAGAAAGAATGAATTTATCTAGCTTAGGGTAATAAATAGATCTACTATCCTTAAAACCCTTTTTTATTAATGTTGACAAAGCTCAGAGTTTTCAGGTCAGCCAACAGGTGAATCTGGTCATGAAGCCCAGGTCAACCAATACTATGGTTCAAGTCACATTCTGTGTAAACGTAATTTAGCGCTTTACAGCACATGTAAATGGAGCTGTGGAATTAAGACAGCATATGTGTCCTTGAAAGGAATCAAATATGTCACCTATCGCTTTAATATTTCAGGTGAGTGTGTTTTTTCCTAGAGATGTCCCAGTATAATTAAGTAATTTTTGGAGACACACACTCTTCATGGCTATTTGATTGGATAATTTGTAATTAGATATAAGTCAAGCTTACTATTTGTGGCTTACTTAGAAATCACATGGGCTTTATGGCTTTATTATCTGGATCAGAGTTACCACTTTCATCCTCTATAAAAATTCCATTTATTATAAGTCATTCATGAGTAGGAAAAGAGAGGGAAAGAAAGAGATAGGAAGAGAGAAAGAGAGGGAGGTAGGGGGAAAAGAGAAAGAGAGAAGTCAAAACAATTTCTACTGGCACTGGTTCAATTTAGATAGCAACCTTTCCCAATTGCTGTTCTAATGCAACATTTGTGCTTTCACAGTGATTCACCAGCAACTAAACAATTTAGCTATACTTTGGTGCCCTGGGTCTTAGAATAAAAGTAGTAAAATTGTTTAAGAGGTACAATAAGAGCTAGTGCCCATTTAGGTTACATAAATATGGCTTTATGCTCTCTGAGTTACATTTGCTAAAAGAAATAACTGTCAAAAGATGCTTTATTATTTCTCCAAACTGACATGCAACCAAAAGCATAATGGGCTTTAATCTTTGATCATAGATAAAATAATAAATAAAATTAAAGATCGATATGACAACTTTCCTAAAGTAATTTACTTAATTTACTTTGAGATTTACTTTTATGTCTCCTATCTGTCCTAGATTAAAGGTCTTTTGCCTCATTTTTGATACACACTTGTTTTTAGGTTGTTTTTGGTAGAAAAATCTCATTTAGTTGTATCTGAATCCTCAGAGGTCTTATGTGACTAGAAGAATGGCTGGGACCACTCTTTGGTGGCCACTACCCTATCATGTACAAGAACACAGCTGTGTATATGTTCTTTAAATAGACAATGTTTCAAAATCCATCAGAGAGTTGTTACTCTATGACTGTGTTTCTTTGATAGGCCTTGGAGACAAGACAATGAAATTTCAAGGAGACACAGAGACTAGAGCTGGCTGTATGCAAACACGTTATTTTCTCTCACTGGCTGCGTGTGTGAGGTCTAGAGTAGGTGGGTTTGTTAGGTAGGTAGAGACTTTAGGTACTTGGGTACAGTTTCAAGCATCCACAGATTGTATATGTGCAGTCGAACGGCAATTAGTTGGAATAGAGTTCTACAGAATTTCCTGGTCAGTACCAAGGTAGTCAGTCTGGAGCTGGGTATTATTACTTGATGTAATAATAGTTGCTATAACAAACAAGCCCCTAAATTACACTGGCTTAACACAAATAAAGTCTATCTCTCATTCATATAACAGCACAATATCTGTGTTTGGCAGGTGACCTTCTATAAAATCTCTCAAAGATCCAAGCTAGTTTTGTTCTCTGTTTTGTCTCTGTCCTTTAATCATACCATTTTTCCACACACCCCAGTGGAAAGAACTAGTTATAGGTATTTACCTACATTCAGGGAGCCTGGGAAATATAGTCACTAGCTGGGCAGTCTTTTCTTAGTAACCCTACATGCTAAGAAGAAGAGCATGCACCTCTGATTGATAGTTAGCTATCTTTGCCATAAGAACAGATTTGAGTGAGGTAAAGTCAGAAATAGAACCAAGATGGAGGAGATGTACAAGGAGAAAAAAAAGGAGAGTTGGAAGGAATTTCCTAGGTCAGAGTTCAGATGATTGCAACAAGGTTTATTCAGTTTCTGAAATCTTAAAAATGTTCTGTAAACACTTAAAGGAGTAAATATGGACCAAACATGAAAATTAGTAAAAGATTCTTTCCCTGTTTTCATTCACATTGGTGTAAAGAGTGTACTTTTTTCTCTCCCCCCCCCCCATAGTTCCCTAGGAGTTAAAGCTTTTGCTGAGTTATCCCTTCCCCATCATTACTCTTGTTAACTGTGAAGGCAAGTTCAGCTCAGAGAAGTTGATTGGCCAGGCTACTCCTTCCAAACTGTTACTGCTACTGAGTGCTTGCTATGTGCCAGCCCTTTATTAGCATAATCTCACTCCATCCTTCAATGACCAAATGAGATAAACACTTTAACTTTAACATTATTATTAAAATATGCTTTGAAAGTATCTTACAGGGACGAAATGGGCTTCTTAGACTTTGCTCATAAATCCAAATCTAAAACACTATGAAGGGGTCAAGAAGATTCTCTCAGGTCAAAATCAATATTGGTAATAACATTAACAAAGGTAATAGTAGGCTGAACTTAATGTTGATTTGTTGTATCTTCTTCCTTAAAAAAGGCTCATAACAACTGTCATAACCATTCAATCCAGTTAAGCAGAGAAAATATACTGTGCCTTCCTCTCTTGGGGTTTTGTTTATTGCTAAACCATTATTGTGACAGTTACAGAGATTTTACAAGGAATAAAAAAGTCATTACAGGCCTGCACTATGCTATGACCCAGGGGTTTTCACAACCATTCCCTTCATGTCTATGTCTACATGCTGGCAAGTGAGTAAACCATCTTGACATGCACTTCTCAAAGCCATGTCACATTTTATTTCCTTTTGAGTAAAGGCTAAATTACACACAACCAAATGTGAAATTAAAAAATGTAGAATGCAAATATGTGTATATACTAATTTTGAAGGGGAAAAAAGGCTAAACCGTTAAAAGTATGCATTTATGAATGGTAGAATCATAGGTAAATTTAGTATTCTTATACTCTCCTAGGTTTTACAAACTTTATAAATGGCTATGTATTGCTTTTTAAAGTAAAAAGTATATATATTATTAGAAGAGGATATCTCATCACAGACTTGATTTTGCTTCTTTTGAACTCTGAAGGAAATTGCTATTTTTCCAAAATTAGGTAGGTAATTTTAAGAGAAGTTAAAAGAAATGCATCCATTTAAAAGTAATAGCTTCAAGAAAGTCTATTACTTTAGATTTTTGATCATTTACTAAATTCAGGTTTTTCATACCTTCAGTTGCAATTATTTAATAGTAACTTGCAGAGTGAGGTCCATGTTGCAGATGCAATCTGATAGATCAGGAGACAGTGTGGCAGACCATTTCTAAGACAGCCCCCAATGGTTTCCACCTCCTGTTTTTATGTCCTAGTATAATCCTGTCTCCCTAAATAAGGATTGGACCTGGTGATTCACTTCAAACCAATAAAATACAATAGTGATAGACTGTCAATTCTGAGATTAGGTTATAGTGAGGCTGTGGTTTCCTCTCTCTCACTCTTCCTTTTCCTCTTCCTCTCCCTCTCATTTACTAGTTCTAAGTGAAGTCAAGAACAGTGTTGTGAGCTCTCTTATGGAGAGGGCCATGTGATAAAAGGACCTCATGTCTCTGACCATGAGCCAACAAAGATAAGAGACTATCTGCTAATAGCTTTGTACATTAGCTTGGCAGTAGATTTTAATCCAAATGAACTTTGATCTGGAACCAGAGGCACCCAGCTAAGACATGCCTGCATTTCTGACCCATAGAAATTATGAAATAATAAATATTTGTTGATTTAGGTCATAAACTTTAGGGTAATTTGAACACAGCAATAGATATTTATTACAAATTAGTATTGGCTACCTGGAGTAGGGTACTGCAAAAGATTTTGAGCTTTTGTCTACTTCTTAAGAAAATATAGTCCATCAATTATAACTATCTGCCGTGACGCAGGATGGAAGGGATGGTGATATGTGTGTTATTCATTTACATTCATGCTCTAATTGGCCTCAATTATGATGAGCAGAAATGGTAGCCAAAGAATGCACTCATTTAATAGTTCTAGGAAATATCCTGGTGTTAATATGATCTATTAGTCCACTATCAATCATTAATATCACTACATATTAATTGGTCAGATTAGTCTATGTGGGTCCTGATTTGAGTTTGTTTCCTAAGGAATATAGATTATAATATTTCATGAGGCCGGCAGGATATGAGACAAGATTCTGGGCTGCCCAAACCAGGCCAGTGGTGCTGGCATCTCCTGGAGTAAGCTTCCAAACAGAGATATAGACAATGAAAAAATTGGAGAGAGGATGAAAGACAATTATTCTGTCTTGTACAATTTGTCTGATGTCTGTCCCAACTTCTGGGAGACTTAGAACTCATGAGTGCAAACAAAGTGTATTGGAAAGATGGCTGGCTCTGAGGAATTGCTGCTTTCCTAATATTGATACCCAAGTATCCTCAGAGACCTATAAACCCAGTACTCATCAACCCACATCCTAGAGCACTGTTGAAATGAGAACATGTTCTTTTATCCTGGGGTGGAGAGTAGGGATTGAATAGGTGTCTAATGAAATAGCCTGTAATCCAAAGGAGTGAGAGATTTTAAGAAAGAAAATTATGTTGAAGGAAACTTCCTGATTTGTAAGACCTATTTCATAGACAACTCAAAGTTCAGGCATGTTCCTTTTTTGTGGGTCGGAATATACTCTGCACAACCAAGTCTGGAAAAAAGTTGTCTGTAATTTTTTAGGAATAGAAATGAAAATGAATTTTCTGTGAGACATGCTTGAGGACTTCTAAAGGCATTCTTCCATAGATGAAGCATAAAAAATGCTAAGAAGATGTTTATATAGCTGAAGTATGCTTTTTGAAAATTTTTAAAATTAATGTCTAATTCGAAGACTAGAATTTAAATATACTAGAATTTAAATTACTTTAACAAGATACTTAGGGTATTTTCATGGATATTATTTAGATTAAAATAAATGTGTACTTGTGTTTATTTAACCCAGTGAGATTATACTTGTTTATTGAGTTATTCATGGTTCCTGAAGAACGAACTGTCATGGGAGCTTGCATATTTACATATTTAAAGAAATTCAGAAAATGATAAGAAACTGTGTGAGAAGTTTGAGATTTCAATGGTGTTTAATAATAAATAATAAATATTTGTGGAATAAATGGATAAGTGATTATTTGAAATGCCTCTCCTCAGTTTGTTACACCAACTCCTTAAATATTGAATAGATCTATAAGAACTTCTTTCTTTAATGAAATCATTTCTTTCATTGTTTTTATTCTACATTGTCCCTTATTTCTGTAAACACTTACCTGCTAAACTATAAGTTTTATGAGGAAAGAGAACAGGTCTCTCTCTTTAAACATGTTACTCTTGGCATCAACCATAGTTGATGCTCAATAAATATTTTTAAAATATTTATGTAAGAAAGTAAGAGGTAAATGTTGAGACTGTCTTTTGCATGGAAGGCAGAAGATTTGTCTCTAATTATCCATAACACATTTAAAACATTATTATTAGTATCATTGTTATTGTTGTTGTTAATACTTGTCCTGGCTCTGCTGGTAAGTAGGTCTTCAACCATGGAGCACACTAATTTATATTTCTGAGTTCCACTTTTTCATCTGCAATGGAGAGTAATACTGCTTGAAGTGTGACCTATGGCCCAATTGCATCAGAATTCCTTGGGTTGCACTAGAACATAGATTTTCATGGTCTATACCTAAATCTCTACATGCCTAGCATCTCTGGGACTGGTGTGTGAAGATCTGAATTTTTAACAAGCTCTTTCAGTGATGCTTATGGAGACTAAAATCTGAGAAACATTGGTGACAAGTTGTATTAAATGATCTTCTATGATTCTAAATTCTCCTAACAGAAATAGTATATATTGGCCATCGAGTAAGAGAAAGAGAGAGCTATATTCTTTAGTTATTGCTCATGTAGATTGCTGCTACAGAAAGTTTCCTACTAATCCTTGTCAGCTGCTAAGCAATGTGCTGTTTCTTGTGAGTAATTGTCTATTCTGTATATTCTATTGCATTAAATTATGTTATTTCTCATGCTTTGTGTCTCAGGGAAAATAAAACTGTGGTGTGATAATTTCTCTTAGGAAATGTTTCTGTTTATATAGATCACATAGTTCATGAGTCAAATTCTTCAAATATATAATTTTTGGGGGGAGGGTAATCCATGTATTTTGGAAAGTTGGAACTTCTTGCAACTATGGATTCAATTTGGTACACTAATTCTGTTTATTCTACAACATGATTACAACAAAGAGCTGTAGGAATTCAGCGATCAGTAAGGACCACTGAAAACCAAATGGGGAAAAGTGATTCTCTATCAAGGCAGAATATATGATATGAAAAATGAAAATTAATTGCAAAATTTCAAACAAGGAATAATTTCCTGTTCCCTGAAAAATTTAGAGAAGATATTTTAGGGAAAAGGTAATTTAGATGAACAATAACAGCTGATGACAACATTTCTGTGGAAAGAGGGGAGTAAAAAAACTGCCAACCGAATGGCGGCACAGGTGCAGGAGAGAGAGAGAAGTGGATTCGGAAGGATGAATGCCTTTTTCTGGAGACCCAGATCAAAGGGAATTAATTTCTACCTGCCTCCACAGCTAAGCCTGCTTGATAGAGTTCTAGAAAATGTTCATACGCTAAAGATGGAAGCAAAGGCCTCCTTAAGAACTTGCATGAACACTTGAGGAATGTATGACTTTGACAAAGATTTGATATGAGGGAAATGTTTTTCATTCTTGGTATTTCAGACAGAGACTGGCCAGGAATTTAATATCTAAATGCTGTATACCCAGTTACTGTTTGAAATACACACACACACACATTTCTACTAATTCAACTTCTTAACATAACTTAGCTGAAAACTCTGGTCTTATGTGTTTTAGGCATTCCCAGGAATGCTGAGAATCACTCAACGATAGCTCTCAAAATTAATTATATTATGAAATTCATCAAAATGTGCATTTATGCATGAACTAAATAATTATCACTAAGAATAATGACAATGACACTTAATATCGATGCTACAATTTTAGAATCTCTAAAGCATTTATAATTCACTTTTGTCCTTCTCCATCCCTACCTAATATCATCTCATTTAATCCTTACCACAACCCGCTGAAGCAGATCTTATCTCCCGACACTCAAAAGTACAAGTGGTTTGCCTGAAGTGAAAATACTGCTTAGTGGTTTGGATAGCTAAGAGAACTAGTTATCCGCCTTTGCATCAGGAAAGGTTTATAACCATCTTCCTTTGTGTTTTGAAGTTATCTGGGAATTACGAGGTCTTGGATAGCAGACCGAATTTTCCCTTTTAAACTGCGTCTCATCCTTAACAGTCTAGGGTAGAAACTCTGAAGGAAGACAGAATGTAGAGAAAATATTGAGACTAAGTTAGCTGACACCCAAGAGTGTCATTGGGATTTTGAGAACTGGTCAGGGCCTGGTAGATCTCCTTTCATGAATAGGGAGATGGACAGAGGAGGTGGGTGTTATGTTAGTGCCCCGATCATCAATGTCCAGATTAGAGGACCAGCCTAAGCATCACTTTTCCAGCAACAACTTACCTGGGAAGACTGCCATTCTGCAGTTAGATACTGGACTGTTGCAGTCTGTCCAGCCCAACAGGGAAGCCCCAGAATGTTGCCCTGTGTCTTTCCCGGTTCAGAAAGACATGTAGATGAAAGACTAATACCTCTAATATTTCCACTAAAAGCCCCTATTTTCCTTTTTAATGCAGAGAACAGAGTATAAAGATCTACAACTGCACTGCATCATAGAAGTATAGGAGCCATAAAAAAAAGTCATTCATTGTAAATTGTGCACCTGTACTTTTCAATGTGCTACAGGTCATCTGCATGAAAAAATCAGAGCTCCAGAAAGTCATCTAATCCTGAAGCTTGTTTCCCACATGAAAACCTCATCACTTCTTTCACAATGAATCTGAGTCCTTGGCAATGGCTGGGTGTGACTTACAGGGCTAAGGCCTCCAAGTGTGGCAACTCCCAGCAGGAGCAGATGAAATCCTAACCAGACAGTAGCTTCCTAATGCAAGTGCTGGGAGCTGGAGCTGAGTACATTTCATTTCTTCCCCTCCCTATGATTTAGAGATTAATGAAGAGAACATCAGGTTTTCCAAGATAACGTGTGCAAGCAACTCACTCACAGCAGAATTTTGTCGTGTCACCATCTCTCTCTACTTGGCAATTGGAGCCAGACATTAGTAAGGCTATCTAACAATGACCCGCGAGCGACAGAAAGATTGACAGTTTAATGCTTCTGAGGACAGCACAGAGAATATTTTAAATGTGCAATATGTGTCCTCCTCTACCTTCGGTTTAGTATGAGTAATACAGGAGACTTTATCTGCACTTACATCTAAGTTGGGCAATGCTTGCGAAAGCACATGAGAAAGTGCCTGGCCCACAGAAGCACTGCTATAATAACGATTACTACTAGTAATGTCTGATGTGAATACAATTAGAGTTAGTACTGCTATTACAATTATAATAATAAGTATTATTATAGTCACTGTGACTATTGTCAGGTTTGTTGAATAAGCACAATGAGTACAAGAAAGAAAGATGACACATCCAAGATTAAAAGAGACTGAACATATAAAAAGCAATTCCATTTTTTAGCTTCAATGAAGTATGACTGACAAATGAAAATTGTATATATTTAAAGTATACAGTGTAATGTTTTGATATAAGTATATATTATGAAATGATAACCACATAAGCTAATCAACAAATACATCACCTCACATAGCATTTATTTATTCTTTTTTGCAGTTAGAATACTTTACTCTTTAGCAAACTTCGTGTATACAATACATTATTAACTATTGTCACCGTACTGTGCAGCAGGTCTTCAGAACTTACTCATCTTATAACTGAAAGTTTTTACTTTTTGAACAACATCCCCCATTCTCACCATCCCTCAGCTCCCAGGTACCATTCTTCTACTCTCTGTTTTTATGAGTTAGGTTTTTTAAAATTTCACACACAAATGAGACCACACAGTATTTGTTTTGTTTGTTTGTTTGTTTGGCTTACTTCACTTAGCATAATGTCTTCTAGGTTCCTCTATGTTGTTGCAGATGGCAGGATGTCCTTCCTGTTTGTGACTGAGTTTATGTGTGTATGTGTGTGTGCATGCATGTGCATGCACCTGTATGTGTATAGTCAATTTTTCTTTATCTGTTCATCTGTCAGTGGACATGTAGATTGTTTCTATGTCTTGGCTATTGTGGATAATGCTGCACTGAACATAGGACTATAAATATCTATTTGAGGTACTGATATTGTTTCCTTTGGATATATATTCAAAAGTAGGATTGCTGGATCATATGGTAGTTCTATTTAAATTTTTGGAGGAATCCACATACTGTTTTCCATAGTGGCTGTACCAATTTGCATTCCCACCAACAGTATGCAAGGTTCCCTTTTCTCCATATCCTTGACAAAACTTGCTATCTTTTGACTTTTATTTATTTATTTTTAATTTTTTAAGTGAACAACCCTTGGTTGACTTCACAGATTACAAGGACCTTGTCAGTTTACAATCCCTTATTTGTTTTTATTTTTTACACCTACACCACCTGGTTTTCCTAGGGGGTCTCCCATCCAAGTACTAACCAGGCCCGACCTTGCTTTAGCTTCTGAGATCAGATCGGATCGGGCTTGTTTAGGACAGAATGGCTATAGACTGTCTTTTGACTTTTTGATAATACCCATTCTGATAAGTGTGAAGTGATATCTCATTGTGGTTTTAATTTACATTTCCCTGATAGTTAGTGATGTTGAGCATCTTTTCATATACTCATTGGCCATTTGTATGTCTTTGTTGGAAAAATGCCTATTCAGGTCTATTATTCATTTTTAATTAAATTATTTTTTCCTATTAATTTATACAAGTTCCTTACATATTTTAGATATTAACCCCTTATCAGATATATATTTGCAAATATTTTCTCCCATTCAGTGGGGTGCTTTTTCATGTTGTTTATTCCCTTTAGTTTGACGTAGTTCCACTTATTTTTGCTTTTGTCGTCTGTGCTTTTGATGTCATATCCAAGTAATCATTGCCGAGACCAATATCAAAGAGCTTTTGTACCTATGTATTCTTCTAAGAGTTGTATGATTTTAAGTCTTAACGTTTTAGTCTTTAGTTCATTTTGAGTTGACTTTTGTATATTATATGAGATAATACAAGGGTTCAATTTTTTTTTTTTTTGCCTGTGACTAGCCCTTCTCCTCGGAATAGATCCAACTGCAGAACCTAAAGTGGCCCTGTGACCTGGCTCCAGCCCCTTTCTACTTCCTGTCCAGAGCAGATCCTGTTCTCACAGAAACCCAGCAAGAGACATACCCCATAACAGCCTCACCGACCACTGCAAATCCCTAAGCAGCCCTGTCACCCAGCCCAGTCCCGCTCTCAGTCCTGCCTGCACAATACCCTGTTGGAGCCACATGCAACCATGCTACTGATAATAAGCTTGCCAACCCAGAAGCCAACTAAGAACAGGCAGCAGCCACATGGCCAGGATCCTGCCCATTTGACTCAGATCTCTGAAGCAATCCCATAAGTCAGGGAACCAGGAAGGAGAAGGATTTTACCAGCAGAAACAAATCTGTAAAGACAAGAAGAGGTGTTTGCTCTTTGAAATGCACAAACACCAACACAAGGCTACACAAATCACAAAGAATCAAGCAAACATGACACAATTGAAGGAAATTAATAAAGCTCCAGTAAATGACTCTAAAGAAATGGAAATTTAAAGATTGCCTGACAATTCAAAATAATTGTCTTAAGTTGTCTTGTCTTAGAGAGCTACAAAAGAATACAGACAACAAAATCAGGAAAAATCAAAATGTAAAACATTGACATCTATGTTATTGTTCTTTAAAGAAGAGCTTTGGCAAAGCAACAATTTCTGAGAAAGTCTCATTCAATGATGGTGTTTCTAAAATTGTAGCAGCCTCATACAATAGGTATTTTTAGCAGATAAATCCTTTCCTGTACCGGTCCAGTCCTGTGAAATACTGCACTATCTCTTTTGCCTTAGTTATCACCCTTATGTTCCTGGGGCCCACTCTCCCCTAACCCTGTAAAGGGAGCATGAGGAGCTCATGCAGGACCAGGTGCCTTATGTAGAAAGGGTGCAAATACTTGCTTGTAAAATTGCCAGTGTGCTGGGAAGCAGCCTAGAGAACATGGGCTCTGGCTCACATTGTTCTAGCTATGAATCAGGAGCTGAGTGACTGAGAGACTCCTGAAAAACTCCGAGCTTCAATTTCTTCCTTTGTAACATCGGGGATAATACCAACTTCTTGGAGATATTGAGAAGATGAAATGAGAAGTTAATATAGGCAAAGAACTTCACTTAAAGCAGTAGCTCAATGATAATATCTTCTTCCTCTGCTATTTGCCCCTAATCGGCCCTCCAAACTGTCCCACCAGAAGAATATCCCCAACTCCTACATCCCCATTCTTAATACTATTCATGTTCAACTTAAAAATATCCTCCAGCTTAAATTTTAAAATACCGAGAAGGCTAGTAATGAACAATCTCTAAGTAGAGATCTAGGTCAAAAATAGAAAATGTGGGAAAGATCAAAACCTGCAAATCCAATAGCCAAAAATACATTTAAAAAATCTCTGTATTTTTTTAGTAGCCAGGGTAATGCAGGTTAATGTAAAATATTCTTTTATAATAATCAGATTGTCAAAAAAGCTTAAAAAATGATAATACTTACTCAAATGATTGCAAGAAAAGGAGCACACTAAAGTGTTAATTGAGGAAATGTGAATTTTTATACCCTTTTTGGAAAGAATCTCATATATATGGGTGTTTGCATTATTTCTAGGTTTTACACTCCAGTGTTATAATAAATATCCTGGTACTAGTACTTCCATTTTTAAGAGATAAATTTCCAGAAACAAAACATGAGAATGCTATGGCAAAAGATATGTCAATGCTGGAGTAGTAAAAACCTAGAAACAATGCAAACACCCATAAAAAAAACAAAGGGTTCAAATATTTGGTTAACTTATACACTTATTTGGAATATAATGCAACAAGATGAATTTATACCACTTTATTTGGAGAGATTTCCATAATATATTTAGTGAAAATAGCAAGCTACAGAACAAATTATTCCATTTTTAAAAATTAGTGGCAAAAAACCCTCTACTTTCCATGCACATATGTGTATGTGAATAGGTATATGGGCATGGAGAAGTCGATATAAGGAGAACTACTGAATAACATTATTTACCTGTGGTGTATCTAGGGGTTGCAGAGAAAAAGAGAGAGGAATGCAAAAGGAAAATTAAGCAAAACTAAAAGGCTGTATAATATATATTGTTAGTCTCTGAATAATATACATGGGGTCTATGATTACAAAGTGTGTACTTACATTATACTCCAAATTTTTGTAAAACTATACACACACACACACACACACACACACACACACACATAATGAAAAGCATAAAAGGGTAGCCAGTAAAGTACATTAAAGGCAATTATGATAACATTCACGTATTTTTTTCTTCTGTTTATTTATGTTTTGTTAGAGTACTTTATGTTGAGATTTATTATTTACATAATCAGAGAAAAGCTGTTTTCGCTGTACAAAAAGGGAGAGGGAATGATGCCCAGGCTGGCTATAATCCCACAAGGTGATTCCAGAAATAAGAAAGAGACTTCAGAAGTATTTTGGAATTTATTTCAAATCCTGGAAAAACTTAGAATGTGTTATAAGTTGGCAACTCAAGAAGTAGACACTGCGGTGGAGTTTATATACAGGATGCTTACTAGGGAAAGTGCTTGCGATCCACACCTGGGTAAGGAAGTGAGGCTGAGTTGATGGTGAGGTTGAGCTATCATGTTGGTCCAGTGACAGCCTTGGCTGATGCTACGGGGAACTCTGGAGCTAGAACAATGACCCTTTGGTGTTGTCCTGAATTAAGCTGAGATGGCCAGGCTTTAATAACCCCCATCCATACATAAATCAGTGATGGATATGGTGGCCCTGGAAGGAAAGCACCTGAGGCAATCTCAGAAGGGGATGAAGCTACGGACGGTCTGATGGCATCAAGTCCTTTATTGAGAGGACCTGGGCAATGTATCTCATTTGCTTCCTGGAATGGTGCTCATGATCCCAGTAGGCCAGGAATGCTCGCTGGCCTGGCTGAATTCGGGCTTCTGCAGAATCAAATCCTGCTTTAGTTAAAAGAGGCAATTCCACAAGATAATGGATTTGTCATGAGGGGACATTTTTATGGAACCATTTAACACTCAGAGCAGTAATTTGTGCATTTTATCAATCCGGGGCGAGTATTTACTAAACTACTACCACAGGCCAAGTACTGAGCTGAGTTCCGTGGAAAAAACAAAGCTAAATGAGTCTAGTTACCACCCTCTCTCAAGGATTTACAGGAGAGATAAAGCATGTTACACAACACCAACTCTACCAGGCGGGGAGGGATAAGTGCTGCCAGACAGGCACTATAAAGTGCTAGAGGAAGGTGGAGGAGAGGGGGCATCTAGATATCGAAATATTAGTGTCACGAAGTGAGCAAGTCAGATGACTTCGGAAGCTACGTTTATATTTCTGGAAGTAGCATAGCAAGTTTGCAAACAGCAGGCAGCTATGATATCATGGGAGAACATAAAACTGGAATTTAGACTACCTTGGTTCAAATTATGTTTCTGCCCTATTTGATCGCAGATTTGGAAAAAATTGTTAAAAACTATATAAGCTTCCATTTCTCTACACATCAAAAGGAAATAAAGCATATCTTGCCTGTTGTTTTTAGGATAACGTGAGGTACTGTCAGGCTAGATGCTAGGAGGATGACAGAGAACTAGGTTGCTTTGTTAAGATTTAAATGCTATGCAAACATGACATATAATTGTTGTTATGTTAATAAGTTGTAGTTAATCCATCCATGAGATTTATAATAACTTTCCCCAGATAATCGATTTTACGGGATATTGCTGGATGACATACCACTCCCAGGAAACTCTAGGGAATATCTGAAACCTCAGCACAATGTTATATTAGACAAGTTAATTAATGGAATTACATAATAAATGTGTCAGATATTAGGCGGTGGAGATTTCTATATTGATAATGATAACTCCTGAGAAAACTCGGGCATCCTAATCTCTTTATCTAACCTAACCCTGTTGCCCAATCCTTTTCTCAAGCGAACACAGCAGTGTTTTATGGATGCTATTACTCCTGTGCTTTGCATTCTCAACATTCGCTACAACTCTGTTAAATATGCTGAATCTTGGTAACAGGCAGAAGTTTCCTTTTAGCTAGTTCTCCAGCGAGAGGTCATTCATTCTTCTTCCCCTAGCACCTGTCACACTTTATCATTGCTCAAGTACCAAAAGGAGCAGGAATTTTTCACCCCACTGATATTACTCTGAGTTTATTGTTTATTTAGCATTCCTGATTTAGCAATAAACTTTCTGCCTTCTTTTCTGGTCCCTTGCTTTTTCTCCTTACCTTCCTCAGGACAGAGGTGGTGCCAAGAGTGTGTGAAAAATAGAGTAAGCCCCCTTTTAACCTCCCTACCCTGAGGTCACTCCATAGAGGCTTGTTATTTGAGATAGGCAGTTGTCATTTTCTAAATCTAAATGTGTGAATGAAAGCATCTTTACCTAGCTTTGGTGTTTCATTTATCTGTAATGTAAAGCAGGGATTAAAAACAACTGCATGATTGCTTAGCAAATCTAGTTTCCAAACAAGCTCCATAAACTCTCCTTTCCCACCAGGTTATTGCTTCTAAGCTCCTGCTTTAGAGAAAATTTAAAGCACCACTGCTTGAAGGTAACTGTATTTAATATTTCTCAGTTCTTATTCTCGCACTTCTCACTTCTGGATACACTGAGACTAAAGACCACTTATTATCATGACCTGCTGAGGTCTGCTAGTGCTGTAAGAAAAATTCAACCCCTTACTCAATTTGTTCCCACAGATCAGACTACAGAGTTGGGAAAGGTAGAAGGATGAAGCATGGCAGAGAGAACATAGTCACAGGGTGGAGGTGGGGGGACACAGATGCAGAGCATGCGAATCAGAGAGACTGAGAGCTGCCATGTCACAAAGACTTTCCTATTAATTACTCAAATGTCAGCCAACATGTTACAGAACATACTGGAAGGAGATGAAAGTGTCTCCTGTAATTGCATCTGATGCTCCCTTTTTCTTTGCTAACAGAACTCTCCATTTATGCATGTATCTCCTCTATGCCAGAGATCCAGGTGCTTTTGTAAATTTGGTGACATCTCTGGTTTCAGTGGATGCATCTTGATTGGTTTTAGCCAGTGATTCTCAAACTCTTTGGTCTCAGGAACTGTTCACACTCTTGACAAATGTAGGATCCCAAAAAGCTTCACTTTTTGTGGTTTATATTTATCAACACTTAGCATCGTAAACATGAAAACTAGAAATATTTAAAAATATTTACTTATAAATGTATTTTAAAAATAAATCTACTACATGTTTACAAGAGTAACATTTTCAATGAAAATGACTATACTCTTCAAAACAAATAAAATGATGGTAAGAGTGGAATGGTTTTACATTTTCACAAATATCTTTAATATTTGGTGCACTAGAGTCTCATATTAGCTTCTGTATTCCATCTGTTGCAATATTCTCATTAAAGTATATGAAGAGAATTTGTCCTCTCACAGATATGTAGTTGGAAAAGAGGAAAATATTTTAGTAAATAAACTTTTCAAATAATTGTGGCTATTCCTCTTTGATATTACACTAACGCTTGACGAGAGGTAGTTTTTCACAGGTTAGCTGATAAAACTGAAATCATATTAGTGGACTTTTCATCTGTCACATTTAAATTCATTGACCTATTGTAAGCATTAAATAGAACTTTTAGACATGCATGATTTTGTAACCTCACATATTGGTCATTAGAAGAACATTGGTTCAGAGTTATGCAGCTCTCCCCCAGATATTAATGTCAAAAAGTATCACAAAATCACATTAATTAATATCACCAATATTTCATAAGAAGAGTCATTAGGTGTTAGAAAGATGTCAAGCTCGTGGTGGCAGAAAAAAATTTTCCAGCATTCTAATTTTCTAATTTTCCCCTAAAAGCTTAAATTCTTTTGTTGGCAACAATTATAGTCAGTTATTCTTTATTTTTCCCTTCTTTTGTTTTTCCTTTTTTTTTTCTATTTCCTTCCCTTCTCTCTCTCTCAACCCCCCCCCCCCCATAGTGGCAGAATCACTTCTTTCATTCCCAAGAAAAATCTCTGCCAAATATCTAAGTTTTAATAACCATAGTTTGTCTACCATTTATGTTGTGGTTGTTCAAAAAAAAAATTAGTATTCCATTAAAAAGTGGCTAGTTCAGCTTGCATTTCAAACAATTGTACACATGATTTCTTTCCTTGAGGCAATCACCATTCTTTGTATACTGCAGAATATTTTATGCACATACTTCCAGTTTCATCACACAGAACATTAAAAAGATATGGACTCAAAGGTCGAGATTTATTAATAAATTATTAATAATTTTTATTGCTTCATCAAGGACATTCTTGAGTGAAATGATATCTTTTTTTACTGCAAGTGCACGGTAATAAAGAATATAATGACTACTAATACAGTAAAGTGCTTCTGCTATGATTGGTGTGAAGATGTAGCTGTTTTATCCACTATTGGTGTCATACCATCAGTATAAATGAAAATACAGTGAAAGAGTATAAAAAAAATCTTAACATTATTACAAAAATTTTGACCCTGGAAGGGCTCTGTGATCCCTCAGGTATCCTCCCACCATACATCAAGCACCGCTGTGCTAAGGTCTTGTTACCTTTGCTAGTTTGGGAGTAGATGTGTGATATGATTCTGCCCAGTGAGAACTGAAGGAAAGAGGTTCCATTGGGACTTCAAAGTAGTTTCCCTTTTCTAAAATGAAGTGTGGGGAAGTGAGTATCTTCTTTCTTCTTTGGGCTAGATATTATCATATCTAATTGTGATTCTGGAAATACTAGAGCCATCTTGGGACTACAAAGAGAACTAAACAATAGATAAAGTCAATGGAGAAGGTGGGAGAGCAGAGAAAAGAAAGTGAAAAAACCTCTGGGCTCTTGGAAATTTTTGAGCTGCTAATCAAAACATACCTGGGATTCTTATCTTCCTCTGTACTTGGTAGATAATAAATGTCCTTATTTTAGAGAGAATTTAAAGTGTGATTTTCTTCTATGTGCATATATCATAATAAACTGATTTGAACAAGTGTACATGTATAAGTAGTATGGAGCCTGAAGCAAGGTTGGTGTGCCTCACAGAGAACACTATGAGGTAAAGTGCAGAGGGTTATATAGGCAGAGGAAAGGTCTAAGAGACTACAGTACTTGCTCAAGTATTCTGGTTAGGGGTGATCACCAATTCCTCAGAGATAAAAAAATGAAGACAGAGATCGCATACACCTGTATATTCTTTACAGTTTTTTAGATATACATAAGCTTTTGAAACTATAAATAGCTTTTTTTTTTACAAAGTGTCAGTTATTCTCAATAAAACCTATTGTCACTTTTATACGATTCCAAGCAAAAGCATTCTCGTAAGCACTGATTTACATATAGATACTCAGAACAGGGGCTCAAGTAAGCAAAATTTTAAAAAAAAAGTACTTCTTTCCTTGAAAAAGTCTGTCTGAGGTTGCTATTGTAATGGTAATAGTTAGATGTGAATTTTCAGCCTATAGGGTGCAAGACCTAAGAGGAGGCAGATGACCAAATCATCTACATATCAGGGAATTAGTCATCTCATCAGTTATGAAGGTAGGCCCAGAAGCATCCATGTTCTCAGAACAATGTTATATAAAGATCTTAGGCCCTTCTATAAGGAAGCATGTCTAAGGCTCTATGTATATAAGAATATTTATATAAGCATTTATATAAAAATACTTATATAAAAATGTCTTAAACAAATACTAGAGATTTATTAATCTTACATAATAAAACACCTTGGAGGATGGTGGTTCCAGGAATAGGTCGGCTGCTCAATAATGTCACTGAATTCTCTTCCCCTCTTTCAGCTTTTTTACCTTCAGCATTTCAATTATACCTTTCCTCGTGTCACCAAATGGCTAGAGCCACTCGAAGCATCATGTTCTCACAGGATGAAACCTAAAATCAGGAAGGAGGAGGTGACAGAGTAGAATCATTTCCTTTTATACCTCTATCTTTCATTATAGAGAAAAACCATTTCTAGAGGTACCCAGCAGACTTCTCCTTATGTTGTATTGGCCAGGATGGAGTCATATGCTCACTCCTCTATGCAGTCGTGAAAAGAAATGAGCTTCCTGTGATTCCAACTGGGCACATTACAGAAGTTCCCAAGTGAGGGTCCATCAAAAGGAAAAAGAGGAAATGGCTGCTGGGAGCCAATCAATCGAACTTACCACAATCCTTTCCCATCTAAAAGCCGCTATGCAGGGACTGACAACCAAGTAAAGAAATCAGCAGTAATCATGCTTTATTATGCTCTCTCCTTGGTTATCATCAGCTTAGATTAAGTTGGCAATTGCATAGCTAGACTATAGCAAATGCTTTCAGAAATAATTATAGATGGCCTACAAAAAAGTACACTTTAGATTGGAAGTCAATCTGACCTGGCATACTCAAACCAGAGATATGAAAAGTAACAATCAACAAATGCAAAAGTACAGTGGAAGCTCAGAAATCATCTGGTCCCATCCTCACATCAACTAGGGAGGCAACTGTGGGTAAGTGAGTTTCCAAAGTCACACATTGAGTTTGATGAGAACATAATCGATCCCTTCCAAACAATCACTAAGTGCATTGGGTTCAGTTTAGGCAGTTCATTTATCAATGTTAAGGATGCAAGAGGTCTACGTGATGGACCACAGAGACTACATTCTGGGGACAACCTCTCTGCTCTCCTGGAAAAGAGGTAGGAGCTGCTGCTTCTTGGGCATTGGTCATTAGAAAGATCTGGATTTGAGAGACTTGAAAATTGTACTTTTTGCTATATATTTGAATAATTCAGCCTGATTTCTCCACATTTTATTTACTTCTCAGAGTCCCTTTTCCTTGCAAAGCAAGAAAGTCCTCAGTACATTCTGTGAAGGCATGTAAGGCCAAAACATTGCAGATGCTTTGGTGCTGAAAATAAAATTCTTAAATTTTTATACATAGTTTTTTTCCCCCTTTGTCTACATACCTTTTTTTCCCAACTGTTATCTCATTGATAATATTTTGAGTTGAGCAGAGATAAAGAGGCATCTTAGAAATAATAAGATAAGAAAATATTTTTATTGGAAGATAAAAGAGATAATTAAATTATATTTTCTCTCTATTTTTTAAAACATGTTTTTCATGTAATCTTTTAATCTTAAGCCTGAGGGGTATATATTTGGAGACTGGGTAGGTCACTTAGATGGGGGTTGCCTGTGACTTTGGAAGGCTAAGAGAGGACAAAGTGGGGCTTCAAGGACTAGCGGTTGGGAACTGGCTTCTTATAGGCTTCCTCTAGACTCTAAGGTTTAAAAAAAAGAAACGAAGGGACCTTCTATATTGGAGATGACAAACAGGCCTTATCTCATATGACAGCTTTAAGAAATTTATAATAAAGACCTTGAACTCTGTGTTAAGAAGAACTGGATTCGTCTAGAGAGAATGTTGGCAAGAGTGGAAGCTAATAGAACACTCCTACACCACCGGCGGGAGTATAATTGGTATAAACACTTTGAAAAACAATTTGACATTACCTAATAAAGTAAATGTCTATCTTCTGGTCTGCCAAGTCTATCCTTTAGCTATCTAGCTTAGCAAAACCCTTGAAATGGGCACCAAAGGCTTTATATAATAATATTTATAACAAGATTGTTTGTAATAGCCCAAGCATGAAACAACCTAAATGTCCATCAAGACCAAAATTGATATGTAAATTATGGTTAATTTATATGGTGGAATAGTACAGCCATAAATAAACTTCATGCATTAACTGAAAAATCTTTACAAAATTATACTGAGCAAGTGAGACAAGTCTCAAAAGAAAACATACAGTGTATTATCATTTATGTAAAGGTCAAAAACAGGCTAAACAGAACTAGTTTCTTTAGAGATGTGCATGTAGATATAAAACTACAAGGAGAGAAAGAAAATGATTGTCACAACAGTCAGCATACACTTACCACCAGAAAACAAGTGGGCAGCACAACTCATACTTGGGAGTACTGTTTTCATGATTATAACTTTGTAGGGAAAGATTTAGTTGAAATACATCCTGAGTAGAGCATTTTCTCATGTACTTTAGCAATCTGAAGAAAGAGAGAACTAAGAAGTGATATTAAGGGCATAGTCTGCCTGAAAACTGGAGACCTGTAGATGACAGAATTCTGGAAATGGGATGTGGTTTTAGAGCTGTTTGTAAGAATATACATGTAAGGAATAGCTCCAAGAATTAGAACTTGACAAACCCACAAATGTATTGAAAGTAATTCACAGGGAGGAAAAATAAAGAGGAAAATTGAATATGGGCAGGAAGAAAGAAGAAATGACTTGAATTATTTAATTTACCTGGTATAAAATAAAATGATTAAAAAGTTTTTAAAAAGCACAGTGGTTTTCTCTGAGAGCAGTGAAACATGGCAACAATCAGGGAGGCACCTCTAGGGTACCATAGATGTTCTAGCTCTTAACCTGGGTAGAGCGTAAACTGGTGATTATTTTATTTTATTATGTATTATATATATAAAGTAATATATATATAATGTAATATATATAAATGTTCTATATATATATTAGATCATATATATGATGTTTTAAAATTAAAAAAATAAAAAATTTGCCATGGGCACAGGAGTGAGAAATGGTAGGGCATGTGCCATGAGAGGCCATCACTATTCAACATGGAGCTTTCTAGCTCATCAAAGTAGAAAAGGGTCAGAACATCATGGAAGAGAGCATGTTTAAGGATAAATGTAATGTATTTGAGGGTTCCCTATGGTCAGTCTCTTAGGAAACCCAAGCCTGGTGGTAGGAGGCAGTGAATACTCCCAGGACAGAAGAGAGAAGATCCTCCAATATTTAGAGAGGAGCAAATGTAATTAACACGTTTCAAGGAAGAAGTATATTTAGTATTTTTTGTGGGATGCAGCATTCATAATGAGCACTGTTGTGGATATATTAAATTTATTATTTTTTTTCTAATTAAACTTGCCGAAGTGGCATATTTATGTTGGATTTTCAACCAGAATTCCCCAGGATAATTAATCAGAGTTTGCCAGCAAATCAATTGAGGATTGGAAATGTGCCTAATTTCTTTCTCCTACACTTTTCTGTAGGGAAAGGAATATGAACAATCTTCTTCCTGATACGTGGAGGTGCCAAAAAAAACAGCAGAACTTCTCAAATGCCAGCTGCCAGCCACCAGCCCTCTGCCTCGTTTACTTCTTCCCTTTCTTCCCAGCGACCACATATCTAAGGTTCTTCTCCAGAGGTTTTAAGTTTTGTCTCTATTCTCCAGCTGCATAGGCTTGGCAAGGCTGAAGGAATGGTGGTGTAAGAAGATGCTGGATAGTTCAGAGGATAAAAAATGAATAAAATGATAATGTTAAAGGCTCTGTTTTACAACCTGTGACTATTCTAGTGTGTGTCCTTTAAAGATAATATTGCATCCTTAAAGCAGCTGTTTCTCATTTAGTTGCAGTTTCAACCTCTCTATAATCTTAATCAACCAGTGTGGAATTTTCTGGTCAAGCACCAGTAATCTGTCATGTAGGCCCTCTCCATTCCCACCCCCTCCCCCGATAAAAAGAAGAGGCAATTCACATGATAAAACTCTTGCCAATCCCTTCTACTCCAAAGAAGGAAAAATAATCCTTCCTTTTCTTTTGTTAATAGCTCCCTTGCCACATCTTTCTTCCTATAAAAACCTTCCATTTTATACAACTCCTCAGAGTACCCTTCTACTTGCTGGATGGGATGCTGCCTGACTCATGGATGCTTAATAAACCCTATTAACTCTTCAGATTTACTCAGTTGAATTTTGTTCTTTAACAGTAGTATGTATCAGGCTTGATCTTAAATGCTCTATATCATTTATTCTTTATGACTGCCCTGTAAGCTATCTATCCCCATTATCCCCATTTTATAGAGGAGACAATGTCAGATTGGCTAAGTGATCTGCTCAGGATCAAGTCTATTGCAAAGAGGAGATTAAATTTTAACAGTGGGATTGTGAGAGTAAAGCAGATTCAAAATTTTGAAAAAACAAGAAGGAAGAGGATTTACCAGGTTAGAATGAATACTAGCAACTATGGTACACTCCATCTGTGTGGTGGTCTGCCGAGGAGCTTCACAACAGATACACAAAACATGCAACTCATCTTTGAGTCTCAAGACCATATTTCTCATTTTGATTTAAAAAAAACCTCTTTCTCTCTTTCTTTCTTTCTTTCTTTCTTTCTTTCTTTCTTTCTTTCTTTCTTTCTTTCTTTCTTTCTTTCTTTCTCTCTCTCTGTCTCTCTGTCTGTCTCTGTCTCTCTCTGTCTCTCTCTTTCTCTCTCTCTCTCTCTCTGTGTCTCTGTCTCTCTCTCTTTCTCTTTCTTTTATCTTAGGTGAGGCAACCTTTGGTTGAACTCACAGATTGCAAGGGCCTTGTCAGTTTACAATACCCTTTTTTATTTTTTATTTTTTATGCCTACAGCACCTGGTCTTCCTTGGTGGTCTCCCATCCAAGTTTTAACCAGGCCAGACCCTGTTTAGCTTCCAAGATCAGACAAGATTGGGCTTGTTCAGGATGGCATGACCAAAGGGGGAAATAAAAAATATGTTTTCCTCCTTAATCTACTTTAAAATTTAAGCCAGTCCATTTATTTTTGAAATATAATTTTATTATAAAATGTTTCTACTTATTCCTTCACGGGCCTGACTTGGAAGATGGAGCTGCTTGGGGATGCTTGGGGAAAGAAAAGGTGGTTAAGGAAGGTGCGATGTCATTGAAAAAAATATTGTTACATACACAAAAAATATCACTTTGCTAGAATTTTAATTAGGTTGTGAAGCAATGTTAGCATTGTATTTTTACAGATTAAAAGGGCAAAAAGTTTATGTGATCTGAAGAGAAACAAAAGCATGGAATTTTACAGATTAATTTCTGTCATTTTGATACAGCTCAGTAGTTTTCTGCAAGGACGGGTGCTGTAGTTTTAAAAGATGCTTTTCCTTGATTTGGCCCACGAAACTCCACCTGATCACCTTTTCTATCCTTTAAATTTAAACCTGTACTTTATTTACTCAGAATATTTTTGTAAGCCAAGCAAATGTCAGCAACAGAGGTTGGGTCCAGAAATACTCTGTGTGCTCTCATATAGCAGAATGCCTCAGAGTTCAGGGGCAAAGACATATGGCATCTTTATTCCCTCTGCCCTCCACTACTGCTCTTGTTCAGTCTTTTACTCCTTAGACCCAATATTCTAACGACACACACTCCATACCTAAGCTGACTTGCTTGGGTTGACATCCTGACCCCTCCAGTTACATTCTAGAAGGGATCTTCTAATCTCCGACTTGATATAACTAGAGCCAACTTGAGGATTTCTGATCTGGTGGAGAAAAGTACAGCATTCTCATGGTGAAGGGAGTCTAGAGTCCAACAGGAGAATAAAAGTGACACCTTATATTATCAAAGACAAATTGTGAATTAAAAAGAGTACACAGTGGTGTGCTAGCATATAGTCTTCTCGGCCATCCCACAGCCTTGAGAGGCTTCTGGCTGAAAACACCAAGTTCAAATTAGGACCAATGATGGGAAGTTTAAACATTATAAGTTGAGCAAGGAGACATATCTGTCTGGCTCATTTTGTCTCTTTCAGTTTTGTTCTATTTTGTACTTTATCTCTTATAGAGAGTAGAAAAACAGGCCAAAAAAATCATAAAAACTTCTCTGCTGGCATTGTTTTTAAATTTAAAATGTCAGCAAAATGAAACATACTTTTAAGACCAATTTTTCTTTATGCTTTGAATATATAATTCATTAAAATGTACACTTTCTATCACAGTATCAGAAGACAAGAGATATCAATTTTTAAGAAGATAATTGAATTTCACAGACAGCCTTTTATTTTAATGCTCTATATTTGAATTTCAAATTGAAACACAATCAATGGATATAACATTGTCATAATGCAAATAACATATGATTAATAGTAAAGAAGAATACTCATTTCAATAAATTATGTTATTGATTTTCATTTCATAAGATGAAGAAAGTGTCAGATTGTATTGTTATATTATTAATATAATATTTGGGTTTATTTGTGGTTATTTATTACCTTCATCACTACAAGATTTTCATAACTTTGTGAAAGCTTATTCACCAGCCCTTTTAGCTAGTCACTGCATCCTACCTTGTGACAATTAAATGAGACTCTTTCAACAAACATATTCAGAGGTCTACTATGGCATCATTCTGGAAGCTAGCGATACAGCAGTGAACAAAACAGACAAAAACCTCTGCCTTCACAGAGCTTATAGTCTAGAGAACAGAGAGATGAAGCAGAATAAATAAGGACATTTAATTACTCTTTAGAAGAGGATAAATACAATGAAGAAAAATAAAACAGGTATAGGATGGTCGGAAGAGGTGAGATTTTAGATGGGAAGGGTGAAGAAGACCTCACTGAGAAGACAAGGATTTGAATGAGGTAGGGGATGGAGCCAGAGGATGATTTGGGCAAAAAACAATACAACAGAAGCAATAGCAGACAGTTGCAAAGGCTCTGAGGCATCCCCGGCCTCGTGAGTTTAGGAAACAGCAGAGCCAGAGTGGTCGAGGTGAGTGAGGAAGAGTAGTCGGAGATGAGAGAGGGGGACGCACCCATCCCTGTTATCATTTTAGTAACTCAGTATTGCTCTCACTTGAGCCGAATAGAGAACATTTTGAAATGAATGTAAATGAATTCTGAGTTAAGATTTCGCGTTGCCTTCTCCTAAACAAACTCCACCTGCACCCTCTCTGGCTACCTTTCAAGAGCTTGAGCAGGCCAAGCTTTTCCCACCTCAGGGCCTTAGCACACACTCCTTCTTCTCCCCACAAAGCTCTCCCTGCCACTTCTGCGCCCACTCTTCTCACTCCTCCTTCTTCCTCTGCTTTCATGCCTCAGTGAACGTTAGCTCCTGAAAAGGCTTTTGCTGCTGCCTAAACTAGTTTTTCTCTATCTCCGTAGATTGTATCATAATTTACAAAAGTATGCTTATGGGTTTTAGTCATTAAATTGTTTAGAATTATTGAGTTATTTACTTGTTATCAGCTGTCATAAATTCCACAAGAATAAGAAAAATATTTGTTTTATTATTAATATTGATTACAGAGTGCCTAACACATCTAAGTACTCTGTAAATATTTGTCGAAGAGAAGTGAGGACAAATATATAAATTACTTAATGAATAGAAACAGCTTGGAGGATATTAAAACCAGGATTTGTATTATTGTTCTACTACCATACTCTGCTTTACCGATAGGGAGAGATTTCCAGGCCCAGACAGTATGTCAAAATCAAACACAAGAAGGACAAGGACTAAAGTCTCATAAACCCCTTGTTACTCAGGGTCCCGAGAATAACACACTCTCTTAAGTGAAATTCTCTGTGACCTGTCAGCTGAGGGGCTTCCTCCTTTCTATTTGAGGGTACAGTATGTTATATTTTTATTATTATACTTATCAAACTTGCATTATTTATATCTCTTGGTAAATTCCTCCAGCACCTAATTATAGGTCTCTTGAGAGCAGGAACCTAGTTTTATTTGGTCAAGGATGGCTGGTACATAACACAACAGGAGCTCAGTCAAAGTTTGGAGAATGAAACTAATTATCTGCTGTGTTCCTGCTTTGCACCAGGCATTCCATGAGGCACTTTACCTTTTTCTTTTTTCGAAACTGGCTTCTGAATCTAACCCAAACCACTTATATATGCCAGTTTCAAATTTTTCCCACACCCATTGCAGCTGAGTCAAATATCTATTAACAACTGGAATGGGTCTATTTATTTGAGTTCTGGACACAAAAGAAAAAGTAGGAACGGCATCAAGTGCCTTTGGCTTTCTTAGGTGGACAGAGCTGATCACAGAGAGAATGCTGATAATTCCTCTAAGATTGAGACTTGATTACAACTGAATACCAATATTTTCATGACTTAGTTTCTTCTCAAAGGAAAAATCGTAATTGTTTCTCAAAGTATCAGATGAACAAAAAGACATGCACTGAGATAGCCCACTCCCTGGCTGCTCTGCCAGTGCAAGGCTAGCTTCTCGATGGTGCCTCAAAATTTATTATTTTAAAAATAGGGACTTATTTTTCAATCACTTCAATTTTTTTTTTTAGGAATATGTGATTTGGCATAGCAGAAGTCAAAATGTCTGATTAGCAATATTGTGCTGACCAGTCTAAAATCACCTCTGATCCACAGTATGTGGAAAACCAAAATACTCATTCTCTGAGCCCTGAAGATTAACATAGCTTGCATCTCTCTTCTTATAATGGAGAATAAGTGATTATACCACTATTCCTCAGGATAATGTTGATGACTACTTTACTTGGCCTCATCTCAACCAAGATTGGATAATTATAAATTAAAGAACTATCTCTGTACCAATATTACATTCAATAATGCTACAAAAACTTATTGGTTTAGATATGGTATATATCCATTTCTATTTTATAATGAGAAACTGGGGTCCAGAGACATAATTAGTGGTAAATAGTGGAGTTCGAATTCAAGCTCAGGTCTGTCGAGTTCTAAATACCTGTTCTTTCTCTATATCAAGATTCTTCCATAATGGATAAATGGGTGGATGGTGGATGGACAGATGAATAAATGAATGAGTGAATGAACACAGGAAGCAACTATGTATACACACACATACATGCATACATACACATGGGCCACAACTGATTGGGTGGATGTAATTTTAGTACAAATCTAGGGAAACTGGTAATATTTCATTTCATTTTGGTCATAGTTTGTATATACATGTTTTAATAAATCAGAAAATAGTTTGAATTTTCAGACATGGTATATATAACATTTTGAGTAATTAAATTTTATTAAAATCAATTTAGAAATATATGATGAATACAGCAGTCATTTAGTTTGACCTAACCTGATAGAATCTTGCATGTGTCATTAGTGTGTAGGCTGTCATTTTCTGGTGGTTTTGTTTGTACTGAAAATAAAATTATGAATCTGAATTTTTACCCACAAAATGTCAATATTCTTTCTATTCAAAGTAGGAATGCCATTGAAAATGAGTGCTCCAATTACAAATACTCGTGAGGTTGTTAGAAAGTCTGAGGGTTTTAAATTGCACATGGGCAGAGCCAATTTTTCCCTAGTTTGCTCTGCTATACTATCTATTAGGACCATTGTGTCATCCACTTGCATATGAGCTCCATCTCCAGAGTGCAGACTTCTTGAGGGCTTTTCCTTTCGTTTTTACAGAGCACCCAGTATACTGCTAGACATGTAATTAAGCTTCATGAGGAGATACATCTCTCAAAGCTAAAGAGAACCCTTGGTACAAGCACTGGACTATAACATTTCAAAGTAAGTAAACACTTGCTCAGCAAGGAAGTTAGTATAATATGGAAGTTGAAGGAGATACTTACAAGGGAAACTGAAAATAGAAGAGATCCAAAGGTGTACTCTTTTTGCAGATCTCACCCTGTTTTGAATTCCAGTGCTGTGCTGCTAACTCCACTCCCTTCACGCCAATCCATCCGTGACCTCATCTTGTCCTTGGTATTCAGCAGTGCCAGGCTCCAGGACAACTGTGAAGTAGATACTGCCTGACAATAAATACTGATTAGGATGTGTGTGTGTGTGTGTGTGTGTGTGTGTGTGTGTGTGTCTGTCTGTCTGTCTACACATATATATGTTCAGGTAAATTTCAATGGCTGTTAAGAAATATAATCTTGCTTATTTTCTGTCCAAAATTTTTATTGGAAGTCAGAGTGGTGAGATTTTAAAACTGCCTCCTCTTGTGTAACAGAAAGAATAACTTAAATTGCATATCCTTTTGCCATATGTTGTTTCTTTTGAAACTTGAAAAAAACCTAACCATATAAGGAGAGTGGTTATATTTCCCCCCATTTAAACGTAAAATCCTGCAGTTCAGAGAGGTTATGTAGCTTGCTCAAGCAAGTTTGGGAGTGCGGAAGACTCTGGCTTCTGATGCTGTGCCCCTCCGTTCTCCACCTGCTGGCCCTCTAATGATGATGATCGATGATCGTAGGATGGTCTTCACTCGGCTTTGCGTGAAGAGACGAAGACTATTTACTCATTTTCTCTCTCACACTTTTCTCTTGCCTCTCTTCCCGCCTCCTTCTGCTGTTCTGTCCCCTGTTGTTTTCTCAGTATACCAAAGGAATGAAGAGCAATGTTCAAATTAAAACTTTGATACGTTTTATAGCTGATTTTGGAGCATTTGGCCTAACAGTTTGAGAGACTATTTACTTATTTCACCATTTTACCATTATAGACATCGTTTTGAAAAAATACAGCTCTAGATGATATGCATAGAAATCACTCACTAGTATTTGTGAGATGAAAATCACCCTCATTAAGACTGCTGAGGAGTAAATAATATTCTATCTGCTGCATTTATTTGACTTTTGCTGCCTGGCATTGTAAAGGAGGGTTTCAGAGGAATTCCTAAAAACAGTAGGAAATTACCATGAATATTGAGTACTGAGCAGCGGGGGAGTTGAAATGGTGGGGGAGGAGCTGTACAGACAGGCATGGGAGGCTGGCTCTGAGCCACCAGTCGCCACTAACCACATGGACTATTTAAATTTTAAATAAAACTATATTAAAAATTCCATCACTTAATCACACTGGGCCCATTTTGCTTGCTCAATAGAGCCACGTAGCTAGTTACTACCATATTGGATAGTGCACATAAAAAAATATGTCTCTTGCATAAATATAATTGTATCCTGCTGCTCTAGGCAGATGAGCAAAGTCCCTCATAGCATGTCAAAGTCATTTAAATATGGGAAGAACAATGAGCCGTCCCTAAGGATTTCTTCCTCCCTCCCTCCCTTCCTCCCTTCCTGTCTTCATCCTTCGGCCCTTTCATCCCCTTCTCCTTTTCTTCCAACAAATATTTAGAGAGCAATTACAATGGCACTCTTCAAGTGTTGGGGCTACAGTGGCAAATAAGAAAAGATGTGGCTTCTGCCCTCAGACAAGTGACAATCTAGTAAGGGATTCAGACAATCGAAAACTGGCAATTATGATCCTGGGTCATTGGTGCTAGGTGCCCCCTCACCTGGTTTCAGACCTCAAGTTAAACGGAAAAAGAGGTGTCAGAAAGCTAAGACTTGGAAGATTAGTAGAAGATATCCAGGTATAGAGGGGCAAGGAAAAAGAAGGAATAAGTGTGTTCCAGATAGATTAGTAGAATGGAAGAAAGAGAGAACAGTATACACTCTAAGAACAGAGAGAAACTGAAGATGACCAGAGTATATAATGCAAGCAAAGAAGAAAGAAAAGTTACATTTTGTTTGCAGTTTAACCTTCAGGTCTCATTGCATTTGACTCTCATGAAAAATGAAAAAAAGGGTATTCTTTTGGGAGAGAGACCTTCCAAAGGTAAGTGATCTTACATCATGTATTCTGCTTCTTTGTAGAATAGGTTCTACACTGCTTTCAGGTTATAGGCATGGAAAGATGTACCCCTACTCCCTGGCTATAATTAACTAACTATGGGTGAAAAAGGGGCCACATACTAAGTCTGACAAGCTCAGGGGAGGGCACCATGGTGGACCCTACAAACTCAGAGACCAAAAGTAAAAACATAAAATGGTCTGATGTTGAAAATTCCTGAGAGTGAGTCATGTGGGTAATTATGTCCTAGGCCTATAGCTTTCTTGACCAAGGTCAATCTTTACCTTAAGTGAATCTGTCTATTGTCTTTTTGCATCTAGATAATAATATACCTTTGAAATGTCAGAGTAATTTTCTTTACAAGACCCCTCAGGGCACAATCACTGTAGCAGAGCATGAGACCACAGCATCCCAGATTGTTACTCTATTCCCCACAACTATATATGCTGTAAATGTTAATTATTAACTATCATGTACACACAAATGTAAATGAGGTATGTACATGTAACTTTTTATCCAGTCCCAGAGATTTCCCCACTTTGCTTCCTCCCACCCCCTTAATCTGCCACTAATGGATTTCATGTGGGGGAACCAAAATTTTGCCATTCTGGAGCTGCCTTTAGGGATAGTGATTTTAAGCTGTTTATTAAGAAATAAGACTCAGAAAGAAACTTTGGCTCTCTCTACTTTCCTGCCCAAGAGATGCAGATAGAAAAACCTGCTTCAGGAAGGAAATCTTAGGATGTTCACCTTAGCCTAATTTGAATTAAGTATGGTGAATAAGAGGGCTTCAGGCATGGTCTTGTTAGCTAGGTACCCTCTGTCTCATTGTTTGAGTTGCCAGCAAAAATTTGCCTGCCATGTGTGTTCCCTCTTCCTCAACTGCTTATAAACTACCCATTCTCATTTCTGAAATCTAATACACCATCCCCCACCCTTTCTCCTATGTCCAAAAATGTCATATAGACCCAATGTTGACTTGCTGTCTTTGGAATTTTCATGCTTATGTGAATTCCCCATGTGCATGTATTAAAACTTTAATTTTCTTCTGTTAATCTGTCTCTGTTAATTCGATGATTAGCCCAGTAGAAGAACTTAGAAGATGGAAGTATAAGCATTAATTTTTTTAGCCCCCACATATATAACCCTCCTATGTCTCCTGCTTTGCTTCTAATAAATAAAATAAGCTGCAAAACGGCCATTTTCCAGAGCGTTTTCTCAATCTGTTGAGATTTTGCTTCCCAGCAATTGTTGTCAGTTTGGCTCAAATAAACTCATAAAAATTCTCTACAGTTTCTTATGTCAACATAATTAACATTAACTAACTCTCTCTCTCTCTCTTTCTCCCTCCCCACCTTCTATCTCTTTCCTCCTTACCTCTGCAGTAGGGAAGATATACTACAACTCAAGGCTGCCTAGGGGCAAAATCATACAGTATCAAAAGTATGGTCTATGGAGTCAGACAGACTTTGTTTGAAATCTCAGCTACATTAATTCGATTGGTTTGGTCCATGTTGCTGAAAAGATTACTGAACTAAAGGGGTTTGTTTGCCTGTATGCATCGAAGCTAAATAAGACACAAGCAGGAGTCTGCAGCAAAGAAAGTACAGGTTTATATAAGAAAATGACCCCAAGCCTGGAGACACAGGTGAGCTGGTGCTCAAAAATGTGGCTCCCCTATGGCCTCTAGTGGATAGGTTATATAGGGAAAAATCATTAGTCATGGTAGCTAAGAGAGTTGGGGTCATGGGCTGTACTGATTGATCAGAGTTGAGGTAAGGGTAATTAATCATTGCTTCAGGTCTTGAGGAAAGCTTTAAGGTCTTTTCTGGAGTCCTTCCATCTGTTCTCATGGGAAAGTGGCCAGGGTTTTTTCCTACCTTAGGCCCAAGGACTGAAACATAACTTAGATCAAGATATTATCTTTACCCTGACAAAGGTCTAGATTGTGTGACCATTAGTCAGGTCTGGGCTGCTGTCTTCTGCTGCCTCCAGGGTCACTGATTATCAGAAGCGAGGTTTCTGAGGGGTATAGAGAGAGGTCAGGGGGATGTGATTTCTAGAGCTAAGCTATAAAAGTAAAGTTAATCAAATTCATAAGGCCTTTAATCTTGAAAGAAAACAATCAATAACTATTTATTAGATTAATGACTAAATGAATTCTTTTTTCTCAGCCTTGGTTTTCTCATCTGTCAAGAGAGAAAAAAAAATAAAAATAGTACTTAACCCATAGAACTGTTGGGAATATTAAATCAGATCATAGAAAGCACCTAACACATAGACATTTGATAAATGACTTTCTCATTTTGCCTTCCATTTGTATTTGCCCCTAGGAAAGAATAAACACAGTGATAAGGATGATGAAAATGGAACCCCAAAAGGAAAACTGAGCCCAGCCCTTTCAGTTTTCCTCAGCTTCTTCACTAGTGTTCCTCCAACATCAATATAAATCCCCAAAGTACAAAATCGCTGATGATATTTAGTTCCTGTAAATGCTCTTAACATTCTCTGCTATGTTCAGCACAGAAAGTTTGGCCAGAATCTCTCATTCAGTAAAATAATTAACATGGCCATCCCTTTAAGTGTTGCTATAATAGTTACCGTGGTGATAAAATGAAAATCCAATTTGAGTAATTCATAATACATAACCGTTCCCAGAAAATACAAAAAGGAATACTTTTAGTATAACTGAATCATTTTGGTGATGTCTCAGGGCAACCTGTTACTCACTTGAATGATTCAGACAAAAGGCTCTAATGAATAGAAGATTAGACTGTTTGCATTTGCAACTAAATGTACCAAATACATTCCTAATGTGTTAATTAACATTTTCTCCAAATGCAAAGAAAAACATTCCTTCTGAGAAGACAGGTAAGAATCTGATTGTAATGCAGACTTAGCTGGCATTCAAAAAAAGTCTTTGGAAAAATGAATTAAGTAACCACAACATTCAAAAAAGAAAACTCTAAATTTCTAAGTTATGGACAAGGTCATTTCTGATAAATAATAAAATAGAGAGTGGCCATTTTTAAGGTATTCTAATATCATATCATATGCTTCACTTCAGGTTTAGAAGATTTTAAAACATCCTTTTGAAAAATTGGAACATTTGTATAAAAATATGCAAAGGAATGAACAAAATATTATCTGGGGAAAAGATAAATATAAAAATATAACCCCAAACTCTCACATCGCTCCTGCTGCCCCTGTATCTCCCAAGGTCCCAAAGTTGGTCCATTTTTCCTTCTAAATGCCTCAATATTATCTTTACTTTCAAAGAGCTGTGGGTCTCTGAAATGACTGAGGTTAGCAAAATAGAAAAGAAATTGTGACTCCCATGGGCCTTCCAATCAGATCTCTGTTCACTAGCTTTGAAGTTTGTTGGTTTTCCGCTCTTGTCAATACAAATCAAGTAGGACCTTAGTGGACTCTATATCTGTTTTAGGCCTAGGTATCCAATGACCAAGTGGAAATTGTTTAAGTCCCTGTGGATTAGACTATTCTGATTGTGATGGCAGAGATATGCCTTGTGACACATATATAGCTATGCTTTTTGTTATTATCTAATGTTACTTGGTTTTTTGCCACCTCAGAATTCTCTCATCCACAGTGAAATCAAGGGGCTATTTAACTTTTGTGCCTCTAACCGACATTTCTTTCATCTTCAAATATGCTGTTAGTCCCCTTGCCATTGTACTTCTCAAGGTACTGGTGAAACAGTGTCTGGCCCTTTCTCAGAGATAATCGGGAAATGCATATGGTTGGTCAGATTGCACATGACAAAGCTACTCTGGAAATTCTATTTTTAATTTTTGTATTCCTTTCTCTCCTTTAGTCCAAAGGACGAATGGCATTTCACATTAATATTATGTGAATACCATATATTGTTTAGGTTACATTGACCACCTGAGTAAAGAATTAGAACTACTCCCACCTGCTTGACTCGTGTGTTTAATGTAGACTCTCTAGCACCGATATCAATAAATTTGGTTTGCTCCAGCCTGGACCAGCCCCTCTTAGAATCCATTTCCACACATATTCTCAAGATCCTAACAGATATAAATTATTGGAGTACTAGAGATGTTTGTGTATAAGCCTTCTTGTACTTTTCTTCCCTGACTTGACCTTGGAGACAAAGAGGTAAAGAGAGTGAAACAAGAAGAACTGGCTTCCTTGGGAAGGCAATTCCCTTAGGTGAGGGAAGACAGTGCCTTCAAGGAAGGGAAGATGGGTTTCTTGACAGGGAAGAGGCTGGCAAAATGATGCTCAATGGGAGGTGAGGATTCAGGGTACTCCAAGTTTCTCCAAACCTCCTGTATATTCCCAGAATACCACCATCCCTAGAACAATGGCAATAGATAGATTTTTCTGAGCTACCTTGCAATAATGGAAAAAAGTTTCTTTTAGCTTGATCATAAACTATCCCTGAGTTTCATTCAGTGTCTTTATCTGAGAATTTTGAGAATCGTTATTCTCTTTTGCTGAGCTTTCCAGGAAAGTGATAGACCAATATCTCACTCTGTAGTCCTTGATTTCTATGTTCCTTTCACTTTTATTTGGAAGTGGCAACTCCATCTTAGAAAGACTTTTCTTCGTTGGGCATTACCTCATTCCAGGTAAACAGGAATAATAATTTAAATGGCTGACTTATTACATTCTAGGGTCTTCCTGATTCCCATGCAAATGGAATTCTCCCTACTTCAGGCCCACATTGTCCACATAGCCAATCTTAGGCTTTTCTTCTGCCATTTCTCTGAGGCCATGTGTGATGCTAGTTTTGGAATTAGTCAGGATTCTAGATTGCAAGCAACAGAAACTAACCTGAATAACTAAAGCAGGAAAAAAAAAACGACAACAACCTTACGGGAAAGCATTAATGAGGAGGTTGGAGAACCCATTAGAGAGTGGGCTGGAGCTGAAGGAAGTCACCTCACACCCAGAAACAGTCTTATTATGATGCTGCAAAAGGCACTGCTGACACTGTTGGTCACTGCTGCTTTGCCTTAATCCTCAGCACTGCTGCTGGACATTCTCCACAGTCTCTGTAATAAATAGGGTCATGACAGACTCTCTGCCTTCACACCAGTTCTTCAGATTCGAAATGCTAGACATGACAACCCAAATGGTTTAGCCTTCCACCAAGACTGACATATTGAGAACTGATATATCTTGCCAAATAGGAAGGGCTCTTTGCTGTTGCATATATACCCCTTCCCAACATCCCATTCCCCACCAAAGACAAAAAGCTTGTATCATAAGTTACCTGCAGACTTTATGGTTCCTCCACTGTCATTTAGATGGAATTTCTGCCCCAAAACAGGAAAATATTTAAACCTTTTGCCTTATACTCCCAGATGATATTAATACTAATATTGATTTGTCACATACTATGTACATGGGGGAAAGGCAGCAGAAACTTGCCTCAGCTCCTAAAAGTATGTCATAAACTCCTTAAGGAGAGAAGCTGCCTTGTGTTAATATCTTTATAATGCGGTGCTTGAAACATATAGGCACTAAATGTATATTTTTTAAATCAATACATGAATGAATGAATACTAGACACGTAAGGCTATTATCTTTTTAAAATGAACATTGGGATTTGCATCCTATTGTAGATCCCCTAAGCCACTGCAATAGAGCCTCCAGTTTTAGATTACCTGCCTGCATAAGAATCACCTGGGGTACAGGTTAAAATGCAAATTCCTGAGATGTACCCCAGACCTAAACTAAATCCTAGTAATTATGGGTGAGGCTCAGGAACTTATGTTTTAAAGAAGCACTCCAAATTATTCCCATGCATAGTAAATTTGAAAGCTAATGCTCTTTGTGGGGGTTATTACTAGTGGCTGGAGTTTAAGTATTCTAGTTAGCAGAAATTAATGAGAGTGGTGGGAATAAAACTTTATAAAGCCTCATTTATAAAGCTTTGGTATTTATTTTAAAAACTGACATGTGGCTCCTAGAAGATAAGTTTACCCTACTGCATACTTAGTATTATGTTAAAAGAAAGCTTATAAGTGAGAAAGAAAGTACAAACTCAGTTATACCTTTTTAATTAGGATATTATTCTCATTTCTCTCACTTGCCTGGGCTGTAATCTGAAACAAAAGAACAGAGAAAACAAGTCGAAAGATAAATAAAGCTGTTTTGGCTACTTCTCAGCTAATTATGTTAACAAGCTCTCTTCAGTTCAGAGTAAGGAGGGAGAGAGTGGGTAACCTATAGTGAAAACATTACAGAAGTATTCTTTGGTATGACCAATCCACACAATCAAAAGTACGGATTGATCTTCTGATGTAAAAATAAAGCTTTTCTCCACCTTTGGAATGGGAATCCTTCTACAAGTGTATGTCAAGTATACTCTTGGTGTCTCAACAGAAATAAAAGAAAAAGGGCACTTACCTGGGTGTGGAGACACCGTGGTCATGAAGGTGGTTTTTCCATGGCAAGGCTTATCTATTGCACTCCTGATCTGCTGACTCCTGCAGGCTATTATGAAAAACTTGACCTCATAATTTGTGGTAATGGACACTGCATTCATGCTCTCCCCTTGTAAGAAAATGGAAAAGGTCAATCTCATATTTATGCTGTATTGCTTTCCCACCTACAGAACACTCTTGAGACATCAGCTCATTTGAGCTTCACATCTCTACCTGGTCAGAAAGGTATGCCCATTTTACAGAGTTGGTTAAAAACGAAAACAAAATGAAAAGATTTTTTTTTCAAATTCCCACAACTAATTGGGGCTGTAAAATATAAAGTTTGACTTTTAATATATATATTTTGTATGAATTAATAGTATATTAAAACACCGACATTTATAGAATCTCTGTTGAACTATAAAATTTTAATTTACATAACTGTATTTAATATTCACTACTTTTTCAATTTAATAAATGTACTTTCAAAATTCCATTTATTGTTGATTGAGCCTTATATGTCACTCTACTCTGGAGTCATGACTGAAAAAACCTGATCCCTGCTTTGCAGAAGATCACTCAGAGTAGAGAACAGACACTCACATCTGGGGCATGCCCTGACATATTTACTCAATAAATATTTTTTGAGACCCTACTATAGGCCAGGTATCAAAAGAATAATTGAAAGATGACAAAGAGTTTCCCAGGTGGTAAAAACATGTGTGCAAGAATGTGTGTGTGTGTGTGTGTGTGTGTGTGTGAATGTGTGTGAGATAATGGAGGTAGTAGTAGATATAAGGGGACATTTGGAATGCCAAAAAATGAAATAAAATAAAATATGTTGATCTTACTCAGTCTCTTCATTGTAGATCACAAGTTCTTTCCTCTCCAAAATGTCCTCTCTATATTTTTTAAAGAAATATGAACAAATATGAAAGAAAGTAAAATCTGCCACCACTGTCATCAATTTCGAACCTTAATATGTATAATTAAGAAGAGCAATACCATGATTTCATGTATATGTGGAATCTAAGGAACAAAAAGAACAAACAAATCAAAAACAGATTCACAAATATAAAGGACAATTTTGTGACAGACAGAGGCCGGGGGTGGGTTGGGGAGGCTGGGAGAAGGGGGCGAAGCATCAAAGAATTGGTAGTTGATAGATGGTAATGGGGATGGGGAGCATGGCATAGGGAATGCAGTTAGTATTAGTGTAATGGCTAGGTGATGAGCCAGAGGAGAGAAGGAGCAATTAGGGGGATCATTTTATAAACTATATAAATGTCTAACCAATGTACCGTATACTTGAAACTAATAAAATAAAAAGAAAGAAAGAAAAAAAAAACATTAAAAAATGAGAGAAAGAGCATGAGCTCCTGCATGTGTCTTATTTGACAACCAGAGACAAGTATAAAAAACAATTTGGTCAATTTGGTATGATTTCAGACATTTCTGTATGCTCATACAGACATATCTATTTATATATGTGTATATGCACACATGCACACTCTCATACATACACACAAACACATGCATAGATTTTATTTAAACACAAATGGGAATTATAATGTGTTGGTCTATAACTTTTTTTTTCCAGTATGTTTTCACTGTACTCTTAAGCTTCTAATAAATAGGAGATTTGGTGGCTTAGATTGTTTCTTTTAATGTTTCTACCACACAGTGGCTTGGGGATTTTGTTCCTTTGCAGATTGCCTTTGTGGGCCTCTAGGTTGCTGCAGATGAGTGCTTGGCATTACTGGTGCTACCAAAGTGTCATTACCAGCTTTTGAAGAGCAGCAGCATTTGGCTGCCTACACCGTTTGGCTCTTCTCTTGTAGTCTGCCTAGTCCTACCCTTCATCCATACTGTCTGTCATCACAGTACTCTCCGAATGATGCTGTGTCTTTCCCAAACTAACTGTAGCAGCTGCTGCTCTGCTGTCTCTCAGTTTCTCAGAAAGCTTTCTGCTTCTGATTAACAACTGTCTTCAGAAGAGATATGAAAAGCTACATGTTAAACTGGCTGGCCAAACCGCTGTCAGTGAGGGACCTGACTGGTCTTGTCCTCTCCAGCCCATAGCCTACTACGCTTTGCTATATTTCTTCTTAGGCTTAATCAAGAGCTCCTACCATTAAAGATTTAAGGGCTACTCGGTAATTTTGTTAGTCAATGCTCAAAAGGCTCAAAATTTTAGCCTGCCAAACAAAGACCAAATACCTGCACCTACAATTAAATGTCTGGATAGAGTGTTGGCTAGAAAGACATTGCTGTGCTGAGGATTTGGCCCCCGGTGTGCTGTGGCGAAGTGGGCTGTGTACATGTTTGTAGGGTCAGGAGCACCCTTTGTTGCATTTAGAGGTAGAATTAAAATTTCTGATAAATTTCTTTAAAAAAATAAAATCATTAAAATCTTCTCAAATACAGATGTTTTCTGTTTGTATTGAATTACTCTATTGTGTAGAAGACAGAAATTAGGTTTTTAGAAATGTAAGGAATACTTATGAATGTGATACACTCTTGTACCATGAGTTAAAGTTTGCATGCCTTTTGAAATTAAGAAAAAAATAATATTTGTTTGCTCTTTAAGAGAAGCTTTTATTGATATATTCTAAGAGATTTATTGTCACTAGAGATTAAAATTTAAAAACGATAAGAACATTTTTGGTTTACCTCTCATTTCTGCAATATTGGGTCAGGCTGGGTTGATTTCTCTCTCTAGACTTCAGCTTTATTATCTAAAAATCGAGCAGTTTAGATTCTTTCCAGAAAATGTACCAGATTCTATCCCTTCAGCTTCTAATACATATGGTGCTTCTATTTTTGTCTAGGGATTATTCAAATGCTCAATCTTTTTAAAGGACGTAAATTTACTTATGTGTGGTTGGGGATGTAGAATCACATAACTAGATTTAGAGAGAAAGAGTTGACACGAGTTCTTCAGTGCTGTCTGTGAATACAGTTGCAGCCTACACTGAGATTGGATACTAAAGTCATTTTCAAAGGAGAACAATCACATCCAGTCAAAAATTACCCTTGAGAATACCTTAGGAAGTTGCCTCCTTAGAGCCTGACATACTGTCTCTCAGGAAGTCCAACATGGTCAGTTTTCCCTGCAGCAATGGAACAGATTGAGTCCCAGATGAAGTGGTTGACTTTTGTTTAAAGGAAATGTTTTATGACAAGTACATATTCTTAAATAGGAGAATCATACTCAGAGGGGCTAGTTGGTCATGAATAAAATGTACTTGATAACTAAGACTCCTAGGAAACAGTCTCATGTGCTGACTGGAGTTTGCCAGCATTGAGTGCAGTGGCCAGCTCAATAGCCTGAAATAAAATGGCTTTTTTCCTCATTTAGTTGTGTTTAGCCCGGTGCATATGATTTAAGTTGTCAAAGAAACAGGTATATATTTTGTGACTGCACAGTACTGCTAATCTGACTTAGTTCAGACTTCATCATCACTTGACTAATTCTTAACAATAACTGCCTAACTTCTACTCTTGACCTTACCATTTCTCTTTCTACTCAACTACCCACTTTCCTGTCACCCTCTGATTTTTCTAAAATGGAAATCTGTTGTGCATGAAATCCTTGCAATGGCTCTCATGTCTGTTGTAACATTTTCCAAAGTGTGTTCTATGGAATAATAATTACAGAATATATTTTATAATAGATTAAAGATTCCACGGGTTATTTTTTAAATGTTAATTAGTTTCAAGTATACAGTACATTGGTTAGATATCTATATAGTTAGTAAAATGATCCCCCAATTGCTCCCTCCTTCCCCGACCCTCCACCTAGCCAATGTATTAATGCTAATTGCATTCCCTATGCCATGCTCCCCATCCCCGTGACTATCCATCAGCTACTAATTTTTACTTCTTTAACCTTTCACTCCATTCTTCCAGCCCCCCAACTCTCCTCTCCTCTGTCCATCACCAAGTTGTCCCACTATATTTGTAAATCTGTTTTTGATTCATTTGTTCTTTTTATTCCTTAGATTCCACATATGAGTGAAATCATATAGTGTTTATCTTTCTCTGTGTGAATTAAATACCTTCAAGGTTCATCAAAGCAGTATCTTTTTCCATTTCCTTCCTTTTCATATGTAGGGGTCTTATTTTCTTAGCCTTTCAGCCTCTCTACCTTTGGGCTGGAGCGCTTAATTCTTTTCCATTTAAAGTACTTATTTATAGGAATGTCATTGTTACCATTCTTTATTCCTGTTTTTGATACATGTTTTTTCTTCTTAAAGAAGTCCCTCCAACATTTCCTGTAATACTGGCTTAGTGGTAATAAATTCCTTTAGCTTATTTTTGTCCGGGAAGCATTTTATCTGTCTTTCAACTCTAAATGATAGCTTTACTAGATAAATTATTCTTGGTTGTATATCCAGGGTCTTCATTCTGTCAAATATATTTTGCCAAGTCTTTCTGTCCTGCATAGTTTCTTTTGAGAAATCAGCTGCCAGTCGTATGGGTGTTACTTTATAAGTAATTATTTCTTTTTTTCTTGCTACTTTTAATATTCTTTCCTTGTATTTAAACTTTGGCATTTTAATTATGATGTGCCTTGGTGTAGGCCTCTTTGGATCCCTGATTTTGAAAGTTTCTGAGCTTCCTGGGGTTTTATGTCCATTTCCTTCACCAAGTTAGGAAAGTTTTCCATCATTATTTCTTCAAACAACTGTTTAATATCTTGATTTTCTTCTGTTACGCCAATCAGATGAATATTTGGAGACTTAATAGTGTCCCATATCCTCCTTAAATTATTTTTATAGTCTTAGCATCTTTTTTCTTGCCATTCCGATTGAGTGTCCTGATTGACTTTCTTGTCCTCTAGATAGGGCATTTGATCCTCTTCTTTATTCACTTCATTTATTCCCTTGTTTATTCCATTAATATACTTCTCATTTCAGTTCATGTGTTCTCCATTTTGGACAAGTTTCCTTTTATAATTTCCATTTCCTTTTTTATCTCTTTGTTAGAGTTCTCTACATTTACCAAAAGTTCACTGAGCATCTTTATAACCAGTGTTTTGAACTCTGCACCTGTTAGATTACTTGACTCCATTACATCTGAATCTCTGTTCTGTTCTGTCATATGGTTTCTGCTAAAGTTTCCATTTTGGCTGCCTTTCCATGTCTGTTTCTATGTACTAAGCAAAGTTTCTAAGTGTCCCAGTCTAATTAGTGTTGATTTGTGAAGTAGGTGTCCAGTGGCACAATCTTGAGAGGGGTTCAGCTGCAGACCAAATTTAGCCCAAGCCTCTGTTCCTCCGAGGCCACCTATTAAGATTCAGCAAGCAATCCACAGATGCTGTGCTTATAGCGGCCTCAAAAGGCCGCACTAGAAACCAAGGCCAGCTGCTTCCACCAGTGTGAGTCTCAGTAAGGAGCACCTGACTCGCTGAAGATACACCTGAATGTGGCTTGGGTGGGGCCTGAGTTGGTGTAGGCAGGGTTTCAGGAAACCCTCTGGGCAGAGAGACCTTTGTTATCCAGCTTGATGAGGTTTGGGCAATGGTGGAGCTGTTTCCCATGCACTGGTAGTGGGGAGGGCTCAACAGGGAACAATGGATATGCCAGCACTTCTGTACTGAAGGAGTCTCACCGTGGCCCTCACTCTGACAATGTCTCCTTGTAAGTCTCTGGTGCCCCTGCGTGCAGCTGAACAGGCACTGGCGCTCAGAGCGAGCAGGTTCGTCACCGTGAAAATCCTCTCACGGACATGGTGCCTTTTTCTGCTGCTGCTGCAGCCTCCATCTCACTCAGCCACTCAAAACTGGTAGCCCCTCATCCTTGTCCCATCCTACCTTCTGCCATTGCAGGGTGCTTTCTTGGATTTCTCCCTAGTTATATGGCTTGTTCATCTAGATCCCAGGCGATTTTTCCTTGCTACTGCTCCTTGTTTCTATTACAACTTTGATTAGGTCGCCAGAGGGATGAACGGAGTCTTTATCATCTACACCATTTTTTTGTCTCCTCTCCATGGGTTATTTTTAAAGATAAAATTATAAGAGGGTGCATAGTCTTTCTAATCATAGAAAGTTCAAAATTCATATTACTACATTAAGGGCTATCAGAGTCTAGGGTTTTCCATTTATTTGACCATAATTTATTTTTTTCAGTTTACCTAATAATATGCATTGCAAAGAAAAGTAAGACATGTGTGTTGGTAGTGCCAATTTACAGGTAAATTTTAACTTCCAATTATGGTATTACAAGGTACTCCATGAACTGGCCCTAGCTTACCTTCTTCTACCTAGCTACCCTTAAACTCGGGCAAGTTTCAGCCTTGACCTAGGTTTGGGCTTTAGGAAGCCTACTGTGCTTTGGAGCACCTTCCATGAAATTTTCTAAATCTTCTTCCTGAAAATCCTGGGACCAGTTGTGGTGGAAATATCACCCAGATGAGGCACTTTGGGGTCAGACTTGGATCCATGTGAGCTCTGTCCTCATTTATTTCCTTCAAGGCGCTGTCCAACCTCTGAGGTTGCCCAGATACTGCCACAAAACTCAGGGACTCAGGCTATGAGATTGTCCTGGGACTTGTGGCTGGCACTGGATCCTGGATCATTCTGGATCAATGAAGCACAGTACTTCGTTGGCATGACTGCATGAAAATGGGCCACCAGAAATATACTGACATGTTGATTTTGAGTTAATGTTTTCATGTTGGACATAGGGTGAGTTCAGAGCTCTTGTGCTAACCTTTGGGTGGTGGGTGTGATGGCAATTGTCCTTTATCCTGAGTGTCCTCCTCCCTGCGGGCTCACCACCCCCTCCCTCAACTCCATGCCACCTGTTTTCTGCAGTTCTCTGAAGCCGGATGCTTGTGTATTATCTGAGAGCTTTTATAATGGCAGCACCAATGGCTTCTTCTGATCATTGTTCTCTCTTATTCGCCCCACTTTCATGTGGTGACAAGACTGTTTTCAATCAGTCTTGAGTTGGATGAAGGACAGGCATTACTTATGTGAATGAGAATACTCACCATGTCCGGCCCCTTGCCTATATTTCCTGTTTGTGGAAGTGTATGAGAGACAGGGGTGCAGTTCACATAGAAAAATCACATTTCAGGAATGCCATGATTATGGCCTAAAGAGTTCAAAAGAAGACATGGGTGATGTGTTGTTCTAGCATAATATTCTGAATGATAAATTTATTATGGCCATAAAATTATCTTTCCCAATTTACTGTGTAAGAGTTACATTTGGTCATTATCAAGGAGGCATAGTACTTTTAAGAGAGACATTGGAAGCCAGTAGTATCCACAGGTGGCATGGGGGATGATACAGAATCATAAGTATGATATAACCAGCATTAAATAGGTGGTATTAGGGAACTTCAGAAGTGAAAGTCTGTAGTGTTTCAATACAAGTAGGTTCTAAAGAGCTATGGCATTATGGATTTATAACAGTGTCACTATCTTTTTCTTATAGTGAAAAATATGAAATTAGGTAGGAACAATGCATTTAAAAATGCAAAATATAAAGAGATGGTTTTGATGTGATCAAGAAGAGGTGGTTTCTAAATACTACAAAGACTCTTCACATTCGCTGAGGCACAATGAACAAATACATAAGGACCCCCTTTCTCCCGTTATTCTAAATCTTCACCAATAAATCACTATACCGCAATCAATTCATACATTTTAAAAAATAATTTATTAGTTTTTAATTACTTTTTAATTTAGTTGGCATATGATATTAGTTTAAGTGATTAGACATTTATATAAGTTATGAAGTGATCATCCTGATAAATCTAGTACCCATATGACACCATATATATTTATTTCAATATCATTGATTATATTTCTTATGCTGTAATTTACATCCTCATGACTATTTTGTAACTATAAATTTGTATTTCTTAACCCCTTACCCTTTTTCATCCATCTCTCCAACCCCCATCCTTTCTATTATAGTAGCCCAAATAAACTAAGACAATGACTAAAGCATAAAAGATTTTAGACTTTGTGGAATCGCTACTTGGCCTTTTAGCTAAGATCAAGTATAGACTTTGTGGGAGCCCAAGTTCTTGAGTTGTATTCAAGGCATAAACCAGAAATAGAAACTAATTTTAAATGTTTTCACTTGATTTTCAAAGAGTATTAATGAATTTAATTCATAACATTAAGCAACAATATCAAATCCCTTATCTTTATTTTAACTTGATGCCCATGGATCCCTAATTTGTTTAATTCCAGAAATAATCTACCACATTCTCACCCATATGGCTTTTCTTTCTCCAACTTTCCACAAACACTTTTCCATCCCATATTTTGATCCCTGTAAGGCCTTCATGATTTCTGCTGCTATAGAAAGGCTGAGGTTTATCATGGGGGATTGGCAGGAGGATACAGTCACTCTGTCTCCTGTGATCCCCCGCCACCCTTATGGGTAAGCACACGGAAGCACATGAGAAACACTTCTAAGGTTCCATTAGGTCTCTTCTTATAACCTTTGTATTTAAGGAATGAAGAGTTTTCTGCAGAAAAAAATAGTGATTGAAGGTTTCAGTTTTTTCCTTTCAAAGATCTGTGACCCTGAGAAGGTGAGGATTATGATGTATTTTCTCATTTTTCTACCTGTCATGAACAGAAGGCTACTACTAGTTGTCTATCTTCGCTCTAACTGAATGCAGAGCTCTCTCCAACTGTTAAAATTGCAGACAACCTAAGCCTGATTAGTTAGCCTGTTCTCCCATGCAAAGAAACAGGAAATACAAGGGAATGATTATAGCAATACAACCATATGGGAAGCAAATCCTAGAAGTCAGCCTCTAACTTGAACTTGGGGAAGCTTCCAGGAGTCTCTCCCAAATCAGGATAATGGAGCTTTCTTACTGCACTTAAATAGGCCTTGAGTGAGGAGGAAAAAAACTGACTTTAAGAGACCTGATTTTCTGCAACATCCTGGCTGCCTGAGTCCTCTTGGATGTCACTGAGCAAAGCTCCAATATTCTCCCTCATTCTGAAAGTACTAACATGAAATCCTTCATCCACCCCTGGGTCCTGATTAGCTTTACTTACAGAAAGAATTCCAGGAATCCCTTTGGGTTTCTATGAGTCACAAAATTGCTTAGTGAATCTGAAGTCTCTAATTTACTCTCATTATTTGCTCCAGCATTTTTTTTTTTTTTGGTTTGATTTTGGTTTTAGATATTCTGAGCCTCATTTTATAGCTCTGATGAATAATCACTGTTGGAGTTCTCTGCTATGAATACTTAGCTGTAGCAATTTCCCCCTGTCCACTGATACCTGGCATAAGGTAGTCTTGTGAGTCCCAGACTATCTACCTCCTATAGCCTTGATCTAAGAAGTGCCACAGTTCTTTGTCGGGATGCTGTTTCTGTGGAAATAACATGGAATGTCTTTTAAAAATATCTGGGGGTAAGAAAGGGTCCTTTTTCTCTGTACTTCTATTTTCTTGTGTGCAATAAACTTTTTTCCCTATTTATGTGCTAACATCTATTTGACAGTAACACTAAATCTCAGGTATAAAAATCTACAGTGGCATTAAAATGTAATTGCTTTTGTAGATCCAGACAAAGAGACTTGATATTGACTTAGCCAGTAATGAGCCAGTAATTTTAAATTAGAAAAATAAAAAGCACAAATGAATTCTCTACTTTTTGATATCCCGATACATATTGAGCACAATGGTAGGTACTAAAGACAGTTAAGGCTTTCATTTCACATGAATTCTGAAAGGCAACATATTATTCAGTATTTTTCTCTTTTTGCAGTCTCTCACAGTCTCTCACCATTCAGCAGATTCTTTGCATGCATTTGTTCATTCACTCAGCATACTGGTCATACACCAGTAAGTACTGTCCATACCAATGAAACACTAGCAGTCAGTCTGAGGGAGGATCTTAAAGTCTCTTGATATTTCTTAAAATAAGTAAACATTTCCACGGAAAAATATTTTACCATTGCATAAATTTTCTGATTCATCTCTTGACCAAAAGTGAAATACAAATCTATTGTTTTCTTTAGGAACGAACTCAATTTCTATAAAGGTGGGCAGGTTGGTGTCTTAATCTGCTAAGACTGGCCATAACAAAATACCACAGGCTGAGTAGATTAAACAAAAGAAATTTATTATATTACAGTTCTGAAGACTGGATGTCCAAGATGAAGGTGCTGGCTGAGTTGGTGTCTGTCAGGGTTCTTTTCCTGGCTTGCAGATGATTGCCTTCTCATTGTGTCCTAAGGTGGGGGGTAAAAGTAGAGGCGGGGGATAAAGAGAGAAAGAAGGAGAGGGAAAATGGAGGGGGGCAGAAATAATAAAGACGAGGAGAGAGGAGAGATACCTTATTCTTCTTAAAAGGCCACTGTCCTATCTGATTACAGCTCTACTCTTATAATCTGATTTCTTAAACCTTGCTTCCTAAAGACCCTATCTCCAAATATAGTCACACTGGGGTTTCAAGCATCAATGTACAAATTTTAGGGGATATAATTCAGTCTCTAGTAGTTGGGAACACTTTAAAAGCATTTTGCCATCTTCCTACTTCAATAAAGAAAAAAAGAAAGCGTTCAAATATTTCAAATCTTATAGATCAATACAAACTTTGTGCTAAAAAGGATATAAGGTCACCCAGTCTAATCTCCCTCTTAAAAATGGAAACTCCTTCCCTGACCGGAATGCTTCTGAAGAAGGTCTTAGGATTTCTTGATCTCTGTGTTATTTTTTATTTTATACAAGGAAAAGTAATAAATTCTTTAATATCTTAAAAAACTCTCACTATCTGAAAAAGGCCAAAATCACCTTGCAAAGACCTTTTAAAAATCAGAAGTTTTATAGTGTTTTTCAGATATATTTCTCAATTGAGTGAAGAAAAATGGGGCATTAAATCCCTGTTCTTTGGCTTTACTTTCCCTTTCACTCCAAGGGACAAGAAACAGTACTAGCTAACCAGTCTATACATGGTACACTATCCAGGAACTGCAGTCCCCACTGTGCTGCCATTACAAGTAGTCAGAAAAGGTCATTGTGACTTAAAGTGAGCACTGTGGGAGAAATGAGCTGGATCCATGAATCAGTGATGATTCATTCTCAGATCATACTACCATGTGAAGCTTAACAGTATCTGGTATCACAGGATGGGATTCTAACACTGAAAAACTCCATAGACATTCCAAGGTATTCGAAATTGTTTCATCTACATCATCTCTAGTGTTATTGATGGTTTATCAGATGGGGATTGATGTCAGTGAACAAACCCTTACCGAATGCCAGCTCTGTGCAGTGAAGAAGGCTGGGGATAAAACGAAAATATGACACCCAATGACATCCATAGAAATGAGGAAGAAACCTGGGAGCCCTGGCCAGTCTAGATAAGACCTCCCTTCTCCTTTGCCCCTACATCAACACACCCAATCACCAACCCTTCTCCTCTCATTGATACTCACATACTCATCAGTACTACCTGCTTCATACCATCAAAACTGAGCTCATTTCTGCTTCCAATCATCCAAAGCAGCCTGTAACTCCCAGGTCATCCTGTATCCTTCAGGTTCTATCCCTGTATCACTCCATATAGACCACTTCTAATCCATCACTCACCCTACTTCGATTCCTAAAACCATTTCACTATATATTCTGAAACTCAGGGTCGATCATGAACAAAATTCTCAATAACTTCAGAATCTTCTCCAAATGTTCAGTTTGCTCTAAAAAGTGAGTCAAAATGCACTGCTTCTGCTGCAGGAGCTCTAAGTGATTGATATTTTTTTCTCCCAAGCCCTTTTCCATTGGCGTTTGGGGAAGATTGGTGTGCTCCTTGCTACTCATTGATACTTCAGACCATTCTTTCTTCTCCCCCGCTCTCGCTTCCCTGCCTTGTACTCAGTTTTATACCACATGTCATCAGACTGTAACATCCACTCTCTCTCCTTGCTGTGGTCATCTGCACACCCCAGATCAGTCCTTCTCATTACCTTAAGCTTTTAGCCCTTGGGTCAGTGAATTCTTTCCAATTTTGTTTCTGTTATCATTTTTGGTGCTTTTAATGTCTATGTAGGTGATCCTTTCAATACCTTAGTCTCTCATTTCCTTATTTCCTTAACACTCTCTGCTTCAGGGATCCAACTCTCAATCCTAGTTTACCCATTAAATCCCAAAGTCGCAATTTTGATTTATTACCATAAACTACAATATATCTACATAATCTCAATTTTGATCAATTCTTTTTCTGACCACAACATCTCCAGGACCTACAATCCACTGAAATATCCATATTTTCACTGTCTAGTGCCACCTCTGCGTTCTTATGTCCCTTCTAGTGTAGCTTAAATTTTCTAGTGTGTTGTAATCTCTTCCTGCATTCTCCCCTAACTCCCTTGCTACTGTCTCCCTTTATTACCTTCATCTGGCAAAATCTCAACTCTAGTTAAATACTCTTTTCTGTTTTCGCACATTCGAAAGGACTGTAGAAAAACATATATACTTGCTGAGCTGTTTTTAATTCTGTAAAAACCATATTCATGTCTGTACTATAGCACAGCCCATCAATATGTATCCAGCCACAGTACACACAGAAACCCATTTATTCTCCCAGTCTATAATAGGCAATTATTAAAACTTGAACAAAGGCATATTTAAAATTTTAACAGTTTGAGCAAAAATTGATTTAAAAAGAGCAGCATTCAATCTGGCAGATAGAAAGGAGCTCCAAGGAGTTTACAAAATGAAAGACTTTTATAGGCAGAAGGGAGAAAGAACAAGGAAGTTATACTTGCCAAAAAGCAGATCGATTATTTCAAGGTTACTTTCCTTTAGGGGATGGCAGGTAGAGGTAAGGCAGATTACCTAACCTATGCTGATCAGGTGATTCCTGACTGACTGATTTATGATTCATTTCTTGAAAAGTTGAAACTGTAGCTAGTTAAGTCTTTGGAGATGTGAGTCTTAGCATAAGTGACTCCATTTTAGGTCTGTTGTCTTGTTTACAACTATACATTCACTTCCATTCTTAAACCTCACCCTTGGCTGATGGCATTGGTTCCTATTTTGTTTATAAAGTAAGTGTCCAGCAGAGAACTTGCACAAGATTCCACCATCATAATCTGTCTTCCTGCCTACATTTTGTACTCCCTTTTATAACTATGATTTCCCTTTGTAATTGTTTGAACTGCCCATGCTCCTGTCTAAGGCCAGTCTTTCACTTGAACTCACTCCAATCAATATTATAATCCCACCATTCCACCACAACTATTTTTGTCTAGACGTTAGATCAACAATGATCTCATATTGTTTAATCTGATTTCTAATCTAATTTTATTAGTTGGTTTCTTCCTCTTCTTTGCAATATATTTTTCTCCTTGGCATCCCACATTCTTGGTGTTCCACCTATCCTAATGCCTGGTCTTTAACAGTCTCCTTTTCTGGTTCCTTCTCATCTCTCTGACCTGTAAACATGGTCTTTGCCTCTATTATTACTTTCCTGATGATCGTAAGATTGCATTGATCCCATGGCTTTGAAGCACTTATACTCCAATGACTCAAATTTTATCTTCAGCCACACATTTTCTCTGAACTCAAAAATTCTATCTTACTCCCTATTTGAAATTAATTTGAATGTCTTAAAGTCAGTTTAATATTAATTTACCTAAAACCAAACTTCTTATTTTTCTCTCAAATTTTCCCATCCAATAGTCTTTCTTAGCTTTGTAAATGTAACATCATCTCCCTGGTGCTCAGATTGAAACTTGAGCCTTCCTTGATTCCTCTCTTTCTCTCATACCCAGTGTCCAATCCACTAGCAAATTATATCATCTCTACCTTCAAAATACATCAAGAAAGCTCCACTTTTTACCATGTTTATCACTTTCCCCCTGGTGCAAGCTATTATTTACTTTCATATAGATTATTGCAATAGCCTCCTAATTGATCTCCCTGTTTCTCTTCTTGCAAACAAAGCCAGAGTGATCTTTAAAAGTTTTAAGTTAGATGATGTCACTCCTCTGTGAAAATGTTCAATGATTACCCATCTTAAAGCAAAAGTCAAAATGTTTACAATGGCTCACAGTATTACATGGTTCACCTTAACTCCCCTTACCTTTCTAATTTAATGTCTTACTTTTACTTCTTTGTTAACTCAGCTCCAGCCGCACTGACTGCTCAGGTTTGCTGAGTACTCTTTCACTTCAAGGCTCTGCACTTACTGTTTCCTCTGCTTGGAATACTCTTATCCAGAGTTGTATGGTTTGCTTCCTCACGGCATTCTGGTCTGTGTTCAAGAGTCAACTTCTCAATAAATTCTTCCATGACCATTCTCCTAAACTGAAATTCCCACTACTATCCTCTGCTACCGAGACTTCTCATTCCTTTTCTTTCTTTTTTTTTCTGTAGAATTTATTATCATCTGACTCTTGGTATATTTTTTCTCATATATGCCAACATAAAAATGATTATGTTTATTGCACTAGAAAAGAAGGTTCATGTAAACAGGAAGTTTGAATTTCTTTAAAATTTATATCCCTGTACCTTAACTAGTTCCTGAAATACAATGGACACACAATAAATATGTGTTCTATTAGTTGCAAAGAGGTTGGCAGTCTACTTTGGGGAAAAGGTGAATTAAAATAATGAGCCGTGCATTCCAGTTTGCTTAGGTGCACCTACTTGACAGTCCACTTTACCAGTTAAGTCTTTCACTTTATTCATATATTTGTGAAGGAATAAGAATCAGGACCTTTAGCTGTGATGAAAGTCATGTCCTTCATTCTAAATCTGCTACTGATAAGAATTAATCTTTAGCCTTCTTTCAAAGACTGTTCTTGAAGAATAGCAGTGTTTATTATCCTGTAGACAAATTCTCCCGTTATGGCATTTCTTTTATATTGTGTTGGTATATTTCTGGTGTTGGTCCTGGTCTTCTTTGGTTCAGTCCTACAAAATAATAAAATATGTGTATATATCCATGATACCGTATGGTTGAAATCTAGAAATCATAAGTCTCTATAATTTCCAAGAGGACCTTCACATAAGGAAGGAGAAAATGAATGAATAATATTCATTTATCCTTTTTTATTTTTATTTGCTCACCCATTCAGTAGATTAGTAGATTAGTTTGTTTTGTTTTGTTTTGTTTTAACATCTACGGCACCTGGTATTCCTAGGTGGTCTCCCATGCAACTACTAATGAGGCTCGACCCTACTTAGTTTCTGAAATCAGATGAGATCAGGCACGTTCAGGGTGGCATGGCTCCAGACTCAGCCGATTAGTTTTTAGTGCCTCCTATGTTCATTCATCGCTAGAGTGTTCTAAGTCCAATAGTACTGCATTTAAGGATCGGAAAACCTAAATTTTAATTCCCACTCTAATACTTTCTCTCAACGCATATTGTTTCTATCAGTTTTTCTATCTGTTCCCTATAAGAAGATTATAGTCCTTCCACTTCTAAAAATAGGCTTGAACACGTGACTTGCTTTAGCCAATAAAATGTGAGTGGAGTATTTTATGCTAAGTCTCAGGAAAAACTCTATGTGGTTCTACCATTGCCCTTTTACCTCTGCCATGCAATAAGACAGAACTTCTTCTTCAGCCTGGGTCCTAGAATGAAGGAGGTGTGGGACAGAACAAAAGATAATTCACAAATGCCCTGCATGTGAGTGATATATAAATGCTTGTTATTGTAATCCACTGAAATTTAGGGTTCATTACACAGCATGACCTAGTGGCTTTCAACAGGTGTCATAGTTTTTTCATTTATGCAAAGAGGAAAATAATATCTTCCTTGTCTATGCCAGAGTTGTTGAGAGGTTCAAATGAGAAATAGACATGTGAAAATTTGCATAAAATTCTATTATGCTGTTCAAATTATTTTTGGAACTCTTAAGTAGAGTAGTATTCCCTTATCTGCAGGGGATATGTTCTAAGACCCCACTGGATGCCTGAAATCGTGGATAGTACCGAACCTTATATAAACTATGCTTTTTCCTATATATACAAAGCTATGATAAAGTTTAACTTATAGATTCAGTAAGAGATTAATAATAATAACTAATAATAAAATAGAACAATTGTAACTATACTATAATTAAAATTTTGTAATGGATGATTCACTTCCCAGGTTGGATAGAGTGAGATGGCTAAAGACTTCATTGTGCCACTTTGAATGATGTGCAATTGAAAATTTATTGTTTATTTCTGGAATTTTCTATCTAATATTTTTGGACTGTAATTAACTGTGGTAACTAAAATTGTGGAAGATGAACTATGGGTAAGGAGGGGAGGCTACTGTATATGATATTCCAAGATCTAGAGGTATCTATGTTTCTTTATCCCTACACACCGGTCTTTCAATGGAAAGAAAGTACTTGAGATACTTTGCATGGATGAATTATTCTTTCCTCATTTTTATTTATTAAAAAAAAAATAAAGCTGATTTTTAGACAATCAGTGAAGGATATTAGTGAGACATAAACACTGTATCCTCGAGACCGTATTCCTTTAATGTGATGCCTGCCTCACCTCTCTGCCCACACATACTTATTACATAAATCTCACATTTCTTTTCTCTTTTCCCCCACCATTGTACTATGTTGTTTTACAGGATTTCCAGTTTGTGTCTGAAGTCTTGGAACTCTGAATTACCTTAATAGAGATCCTGAGGAGCATGTGTCAATCAATGGGCATGAGTGGCAGAGACTGCCCATTGCTGAGTTAGTGTGGGCACAAAGTTAAGTGTAGATTCCAATTTTGCTCTCACTTTCCTACATAGGTAAGGTATATCAGTGGGCTGGAAGGAAATGTTGCATACTGAGACCAGTGAGCTAGTTGTGAGAGGAGGCAAATATAGAAGCATATAAATTATCTCATTAATCTTCACCGCAATTTTACCACGTACTTGCCATTATTTCCATTTTGCAAATGAGAAAACAGGCTCAGCATGGTGAAGCTTCTCATACAAAATGGTGAAAGCCAGAAGAAGTTCCATAACTCAAAGCTTTCTACTCCAAATTCCTAAGTCTTTTTCATCATATACTTTACCTGGACATTTCAGTATATATGTGGCATTCTGGAAAACACAAAGCTAAGTGTTAATTTCAGCCATAGCACGTAAACACCTGATTTTTTAGCATGTAAATGAATCCAGATTTAGTGAGAACCCCTAGATTTTGTTTTGTGGCAGAAGATTTGAGGAGCAGGCAGAGAAGGTTGGATGATGATTCTGATCCCAGTTAATAGTTTTAAAAAGTAAAATGAAAGTTTCATCAGCTGTTAGAAAGAGCCTAAATTTGTTTACACAGCACAGCTGAAATGAGACTGATGTGAAAATAGGAAAGATCATGAAGTACTGAACTTTCTCTAAGATTAACTCTGGTAAGTATAGAAAATAAGGTGATTATTAAGAATAGAGCTAGTGGCTTCTATAATGAAAGATGGTATTACCTTTGTTCTCTGACTTAGTTCTTTATCAGTTTTTATTTGTCTCACTGGTTATGGTAAACAGAGAAGTCTGAGATGGCTTCTGATTGTCTATTAGCCTTGAGGTTGCCTTGAAGGTTGGCTGAGGAGGTTTTGGGCAGACCAGCATCCCCTGAATAGAAATCCCCGAAGACACAAACTTTAGACAGAATGGAAAGAGTTTAATTAGGATGCTTTTAATGTGTGTGAAAATGCTACATTTTACCATAAGTCAGCAAATAATTTTTTTGCTGGAAGACAGTATGATGCAGTGAAAAAACCTTTACAGTTGAAAAGATAAGTCTGAATTCAGCCTTTTTCATGTGCTAGCTTCCAGATATCAGGAAGTCACTTAACTCTTTTTGTCCTCTTATCAGTTAATGTGTGAAAGGTAATTAGAATTTTGGTATACAGTAAGCACACAACAAATGTTCACTGTTGTTATTATTATTAATATTATTATCATTAAGCATTATTATTAGTTGTATAATATAACTGTTAGCACCTACTTTATAGAGCTGAAAGTATTAAAAACCTTCTAAATAAAATAACTAATAAAGTACTGGACAGTGATCAATGCAGTAGATAAGCTATATCTGTGTCTGCTGATTTCTTTATTCCATTACTCAGAGACCAGGAGACCTGAGTAGGACCTGGATTTTAAGCTACCCAAGTGATTCTACTATGGATCTGAGAACAACTAAAACTGTATTAGGAAGATTAGCATTACTATATTTATTCAGCACCTGCCATGTTCCAGAGCTAGCATTAAGTGCTTAAGAAAAATTTAAAAACAAATAGAAATGGTGTTTGTCTTCAGGAATTTATCATAAAGGTGAAAATGAAACATACATATTAAAATATATTTAACAAAAAAACCAATAAGATGATTTATGGCTTCTATGGAATGACATTGAATAGTTCTACAGAGGTCGAGAAAAGTTAGAGGGCTTGTCCTACTAAAGTAGATGCAAACAAAAAAGGTAAATTGGAGAGACCTCCTGGACCCACCCTGAAACTGCACACTGCTTTTTTTTACCCTAAAGTTTTCATCCAACCCTTTTATAATTTTAGAAAACAAATTGGCTTAAACATCTAGTAGAAGATTCCCCCATTCGCCATTAATAGAGATAATTTCTTATCGAATATTTATTTATAATTTATTTAAAATATATTTATTTTAATCTTACATATTAATAAAGTGATTAATAAATAATTACTTGTCAAAGTAGATTGCAATTGTCATTGATAACTAAGAAATATTTTAACATTATATTCTCTGTAAGTCCTTATTTGCAGATATTATCAATTCACAGTGCTAGCCTAAAGAGAAATTCAGATTTGGTTAATGGTTTTTCTTGACATATAAGAAAATATGTCTTTTAAAATTTACTTGCTAGAGAAAAAGAAACATTTTAAGAACAGAGAATATAGAATATTCAACTTAGATGGGAAGACTTATGTCACTAAGCCTTATTCTGAATGACTAGAACTCAATTAGTACAACTTCAGAAAGGAAAATATTTCTTTTGATCTACTATGATTAAAATAAGAGGCTTTTGATTTACTTATCACTGACATAGATGCAGCCCACATCTCTGGGGACCTGATCGTTAAAACTGATGATCAGAGAGCTTATTGTGGTCTTGAAACCCTTTTCTTTGAATTTGTAGTCCAAAATCAACAGAGTTGGTTATAAACCCCAAGGAAAAGTTGAGTTATGGAAAGTGAGAGTCAAAAGTCTGCATTTTCTTATAACGAGATGATTTAAGAGGAAACAAAGCAGAAAACAAAACAAAAAAATGTAGTGAGAGGAATTGAGTTTTCGATCTGACATATTTTTTCTTACTGTGATACCAGCTGATCAATGATTCTTGATAGAAGAATAGTCTGCCTTCACCAGGGAAAGTTGTCCCCCATACCTTCAGAAAGGACACACTTGGAGTGAGGAAGGGTAGATGGATTCCCACCTCTCCAGCCAGAGAAACAGGATCAATCCTGCTGAACAATAAGGTGACAGATGGCCCTTACAGAGTGATACTACTTCTTGTAATGACAAAATCCAGGATATGGCCATGTGAGCAGGTGATAGAAAAGTGATGGAGGAAGAAATAGTTAGAAGTAAGGTAATCATAAACTGAAGAACCAGGGTGTTGGGTTGAATGTTAAAGCCATTGAAATGAGAGTAGATGTTGGCTAGAATAAAATTTTCTGCTCTTACTTCTGCATGGAAACCAGCACTGTTATGTCCATTTAACTATTTATTTTCTCTTGTTTTATTTTGCTCCAGTATTTTCTCCATTCTTTTTTTTCCTGCTGCTAAATTCATTTTACTGGAAACCACATTCTGACCTTCCTATTCCTTTGTTCAAAACCTGTTGTGGCCACTTTTTGTTGGTAGGACTAGGAAAAAAAAATTCTTATTCTATATTTCTAGGACTTCTGAAACATCTGTTCTGTTCACTATATCTAAATTAGTTTTCCCCTATACTCTCTATTCTCTATTCTCTTATCCTGCTAATATGTTTTCAGAACTGTGCAATGCATATCTAAGGCCCTCAAAATTATTGGCTATATAAATGATAAATGGCCTAGAAAGGTAGTAATAAAGACCTTAATTAAGATAATTCACTAGGAATTGTTTTGAAGAAAAATCTCACAGAGATTGGTATGTTACTGACTGAATATATTAGGGAAAATTGTGGTAGCCCAGACTCTGGTGTCCAGAAATTATTTTAAATGTTTTCCTTTCCAAGTCATAGCCCTGGAAAAATGTCAAAAGATGCTGTTTTATATCTAAATTAATTTCTTTTCCTCTCTTGTTATGTGTTTATTAAGGGTTCACAGATAGACTTTCTAAAGGACAAAAATCGTGTTTACTTCCAAGCACCTGTCTCTTCATCCTTATCCCTACATGTTTTATCTTGTCCATCTCAGCTTCATGTATTCCATAGTTCCATATACTTGTGTTCTCTTCTCATATACAATATTCACTGATCTAGTTAGACTTGTCACATTGGCTGTTTGTCAATAATTCTTGAATAATACAAACATTTAGCATATTTGTATATAGATACACCTGATGATTCTCAGTTGGGGAAACTACCAATCAATTTTAGAATTTTTTTTTATTAAGCATAAAATGTAAAATGTTTATTTTTATGATTATAATTTTATCTACTTCTACATGTTCACTATAGAAAATTAGGAGAATAATAAGAAGCAAAAAACAAGCAAATAAATAAACAAACAAAACTACAAAAACAGCTCTAGTCGCTATCCTTGCACCCAGTGATGAACTTCATTTTGCTATATACCTTCCAAGTCTTAATTTTTTTTCTACTTTGTTTTTGTAATAAGGTAATTAAAAAATAAATGTGTGCTAATATCTCTTTTTCCCGCTCTCACCAATAGAAAAGAAAACTGGTTTCCCTATTACCTCCTCCAACCACTGGGAAAAATAACAACTTTTGGGCTTAAGTCCCTTTCTAAGAATTCAGTGTGTCTCTACAGGAAGGAATTTGAGAGAAAGAGTCAGAAGCAAAAAGGCAGGGGAAATTTAGTTTCTCCCCTAGACTGGGGAGCAATGAGCAATGAGATCTCTAAATTGGAAAGTAGTTATAGGGTTCCAAATGTGTGCCAAAGGGGATAAGCACTGAGAGAAATATTCCTAAAGCTTCCAGAAGCAGCAGTGTCTGAGAGACAAATGATAGAGACCATATCTGAGAGCTTAGGAGCATTGAAAAGATGCTAACTATTGTGGAGTAATAACTTGGTCCCTAGTTCTATTTTCTGGCACTACCTAAATCCAATATTAATTTTAAGTTTCTTTGAGATAGTAGAAGACTGTAACAATGAGAGTTTCATTTTCTAATGATCCAGTGAGTAGGAGCTTGGAAGGACATTAAAATTAGAAAAGTATAAGAATGTACCATTTCTTATAGCTGATGCTGATATCTAAACATCATTCTCTTTGTCTCTCCTTTTATTTCTGTCTCTGTCTTTATTTCTCTATCTCTGTCTTATCTCTGTCTTCTCTCTATATACACATACACAGGCACACATATAGTGTCCATGTGCATAAAGCAAATATGAATTCATAATTTATACACCAATTTTTTAAACTTTCTTTATAAAAATTAAACATACTCGTCATTTCCCAGTTCCAAGTTCTCCCAAACATGATATTTTATGGCTGCACGGTTTTTCACCACCCGTATAGCTGTTGCATACTTTGTTATTACTAATGGTTGACATCGTCCTGATGGAACACAGTTATTTCTAATATTCCCTGTTATAAAAGTACAGCAGTAAATATTCTTTTCACATAAAATTTTGTGTGCAACTCTCATTCTTTCTTTAGTGTATGTATATCCTTAGAAGTAGGATTTTGAATTAAAGAAAATACACTTTTTTAAGCCTTTTTGGTGTCTAATTCCAAATTACTCTCCAGAACAACTTTAATAATGTATATCATACCAACAATTCATAAGTATGCCATGTTTCTCCTCTTTTTAGAAGAGATTGCAAATTTGAATTGCATGACTTCTGAAAGAACCACTTCTGGTAATCTTTGACAAATTCTAACTAGTAAGAAATGTGATAGAATAATAGTGCTGATGTTGTCCAAGTTGTCAAAAAAGTAGAATGTAATATATTCTGAAAACTGCTTGGCAAAATGGATATTGATCTATGGGGAAAAAATCTAGAGTCGATGTGTTATTAGAAAGCTTATGACTGTGTGAACTTTCACTTGGCTTTAGCAGTTTACTTGAACGAATAATCACAGCAGCACCACAACCAATTTAATGACATTCTTACTCCCTAATAGAAACCTGTTTAATTAGGTGCTGTAGTACTAACTAACAATATCTATTTAAAGAACGTCCCTTAATCTTCTTCCTGGATTTGGAGATCCAGATATCTGTTATTTCAAGATATTCTTGAATCATGCAGGGTGTTAAGCAATAAATCATTAATAAGATTGTCTGTATCTCAGACAATTCAGTCATTGGGACTGATTGACCCAATGACTAATAAGATCATGAGTAAAAATCTGTGGGGGTAAAATAAAAGTGACTAATTAACTGAATATGATGATTCATTGATTACATTTAAAAAGCTATATTAATAATATCAAAATCTTCTCATCTCTCATATGATTGTGAGGAACCAGAAAATGAAACCCTGGTATATGGCCAATTAGAAGACATGGAAGAATGCCAACTCCTAAAATATCTTTAGCTTATTTAGGACCAGATGGGATCAGTGATAACTGAAATGAAGATTATTCTAAAAATAACCATCATGTTTTTCTATTGAAAGATAGAAGATTTGAAAAGGATGATAATTCTGGGTACATAATGGAAAAGTGGCTGTGTACCAGAGGTAACTTGGCATTGGTCTCTCAGGTTCCAAACACTTTGCAGTAGGCCTGAGTCCTAGCAAAAATTCAGCTAAGAAAATTACTAAAAGTGATCCTTTAAACAGGGCAGCTTGTCATTGTATTATAGATTATTCTTGAATAATTGTCATGAGAATTCTTATGGCAATTTATGGACTCCAATGATTCATGGAACAATAAGATAATGTTCCAAATCTTCCATGAGAAGAAAATTTAAACAGATGTATTTCAATCTTAAAAGGCAAGATGGAGATTCTAGAAAGATAGGGGCAATAGAGGAATTATTGTTTAAGTAACTTACCAATTCCCATGGGAAGACCAACTAAATAACAAAACTAAAATCCTATGGACAACAAAAAGAGTATTTCCTCTAACCCCAAAGTATGTTTGTAACAAATATCCACCAACAACTTCTAAAACTTCCCCGTGTCAGCATTTTTGAAGAAGAAGCAGATAGAAAAATGGAGTCACTGAAAATGAAGTGGCCTAGAATATAGAACGTCAATAACTCAGGTACTTACTGGAAAGCATTGGGTGCCAACTTGAGAACATCTAAAGCTAACAAGGGTATTGACCACTCCAAGAGTGGAGAAACCCGAGGGATCCAAGGCAAAGTATAAAAAAAAAAAAAAAAAAAAAAAACAGAGGAATTCGGTCCCTTTGAATTCTTGACGCTGAGCAAGACTTCCTACCAAGATAGGGCTCAATACTGAAGAGAAATCGCTTGGAGTAGAATAAAAATTGAACAGAATATAGACAATGGAGACAAAGAAAAGAGAAGTTCAAGGTAAAAATTGAGAGGGAAACAGAGTTAGGAAACTTCAGAAGCAAATCATCACAACCTTGCACATTATGTACAATAACGTAAAAGGAGATTCTGTTAAATTAGAAACACCATCCTGAATTATGCCTTCTTAAAGTCCAAGCACACTAACTGCAAATAAAATTGACCAATAGAATGTATCGTGATCAATTCCCACACAAAATTACACTAAGACAAAAACCGAGACTATGAAGCAAAATAAAATTCCCACAGACAACTAAAGCACACCAAATAGACACACTTATAAAACAGATTAAAACTGTAGCTTAGAAAAGGCATACCTCAGAGATATTGTGGGTTCTCTTCTAGACTACCACAATAAAGCAAGTATTGTATAAAACAAGTCATAATCTTTTGGTTTGTGGAGGGTCTTGCCTTCATTTTGTAAAAAACACAACGTCTGTGAAGCACAATAAAGCAAAGTACAATAAAACAAAATATACCTGTATTTCAAAACAAACTTAAATATATTGGAAAATGATATGACATGAAGAATGACTTAAATCAGAATTATAAAAACCCAGAAATGAGATGACAGAAGTCAATTAAGAATTAGAAATAAGTGGAAAAAAATATTTTAGAAACTGACTGGATTTAAAAATACAGTGGATAAAAAAAATAGACACAGGAAATGATATCTTAATAGAAATTAAGAGGAAGAACATTTATAAGAAAATAAATTTAAAAATGAATAATTAAGAGAAAGCAACTAATATTGAAGATAAACAAAGAAAATCCCACTCAAAAATAATTTGCATTCCTGAAGTAAATGCCAAAGCAAGGGAGAAGAATAAATGTGAAAAACTATAATTCAAGAAAACAGATGAATTAAAAATAAATATCTAACTATAATTTGAAAGAGCATGCTTTGTAGTTTATGAATGTCATCCTAGACCAATCGATAGGAAGACACATTTTAGTATGGATCTTAAAAAGAAAGAATAAAATACTTTGGGTATGTGGACAAAAGTAGTGAATGAGAAATAATGTTGGATTATCATCAAACTTTTAGACAACAGTACTTAATATGAGAACAAAATGTATCAATATATTTTGAATATTTTAGGAAAAGATTTTATATTCAGCAAAGCTGACTTTCAAGCATAAAATGCATGACTGTTATCAGCATACTAAAACTCAAGAAATGTTATTATATTCCCTCTCTAAGGAATTAAATAATAAAGTTCAGACAATAAGTATGTATGTAGATACATCAATATAGAACTGGTGGTTTGCATCAAATATCTATACATACTTATAGAATTGATACTAAGTATAAATAGAAAGGAGAGAACATATACTGGCTATATACTCTTACAATGCAAATATGGTATAATCACAAAACTTAGAGGAAATAAGAACAAAAAAGTTCCTTAATGGTTTGCAGCAATCATAATTGGTGGTAATAATATTAGTATTACATATATAATATGAGATAAAGCAAATGAGTAATTATGAGAATATTCTTATTCTATCATCTACACTGTGCTTGTTTGTATAGATGAGAACCAGAATTCTTGGTGAGGAGGTGTGGTGTTTAGATGTAATTTAGAAGAGGTTAAATAAAAAAGATGATGTAACTATTAAGTTCAAAATACAAATACTTATTTGTATTTAAAATTCAGTGCCCTCTCTAGAGAGAGAAGGTTTTTCTCTCTGGAAGGCTCTTCTTCCACCTATATGCTTGGCTATCTTCCATACTTATTTCAAGTCTTGGTACAAATATTACCTTCTCAGCGGAGCTACCCTTAACTCTGCCTCAGGCTTCACATCTCAATCCCTCTTATCCTGCTCTATTTTTTCTTTTCTCTGTAGCATATATCCATTTCTAACATATTATATATTTTATATATTTATTATGTTTATTATTTATTGCTTGTCCCCACTGCTAGAATATAAACATCAGAAGCACAAGAATCTTTCTCTATAATTTAGTGATATAGCCCAAATATCTAGAACCCTTAGAAGACACTCAAAATATAAGTGTTGGATGAATTGTTGAATTTTATTAAACCATCAAGAGCTAATAGTTTCTTTGTTTAAGTAGTTTGGTTTACCTTAACTAATATAGAAACTACTTGACGCATACAGTAAAGAAAGCTATTTCTGAACTCATTTAAAAGCTGTTGGAAATATTTTACTAGACTTCAATTTATACATTTCCATCTAAATCCAGAGAGAACTAGATTTGTATTTGCTCCTTCAGTGCCTTAAGTGTATAATTAAAAGAGTAGTCAAGTAAAATAAGCTCTTACATTTTAGATTATTACTTGCAAAGGCCAAGAGCAAACAGTAAAATAAAAACAAATTATAGAACATAAAAGAATCTTGCAAAACAGCAAGAATAAATATACTTCTCTACTCTATACTGTTTCTGTGAAATTATTTTTAAAATACTGATCCCTTAAGGACTCTTTTTTGTAAAATAGAAAAACACTATTTGAAATTGGTATTGCTAAAATGCTCTATTTTTGTAATCTAGTTGTGAGAATATGTTGTTTTGAAAAGTACGTTCCCAGGAGGAAGATAATTAATGCCCTTGAACCAAAACATGGATTGTATAGTGTTTAAGATTAGACTTTTTATAATAGTGTAAAAGAAGTTCTTCATTCCCCACTTAAAAAATTTAAATAGGGTGTTTTCCTATGTATGCATATTCTACATTTTAAAATAAAGACTTAATAAAGGTAGACAATTTGTCAATTGTTTTGGTCACCAACCATCAGTACCTCTATGTCCAATACCTTTAATTTATCTCTTCAAATATACTCTCTACCTTCCTCACCGGCTATCTGGCAGTCTGACCATACGGACTATACCAACAGATTCATATATCCCTAGTTTCTGGTTAGGTTCAGCCAATAGGGAGCCCTGGCAGGACATCAGAATGACTTATTTATTTTCCTTATCTCTCCCTCTCCCTCTCAAAGGCTGTCTTGAGCTGGCTGCCTTTAATTAAAGCTGTTGTTCTTTAGTCAATGTTCTTCTCAAGGGTGCCGACTTTACCAAAATCGTTTATGTGAAATTGCATTTATTGGTTAAATCTGCTTTTCCTAGTCTTATTTAATTTGTATTCCCACCTAAGTTGACCATAGTTTCATATTCCTGTTTCTGTATTCATTCTTTATTGGCTTATTCAATTGTAGAGTTTCCTTAAAAATTCAGAATAACAATTTCTTTTTGGTTGATAATGCAGATAACTTCTTGCAGTCTTTGGGTTGCCTTTTATTTGCGGGTTCTTTGTAATAAATAAAATTTTAATTTTAATGCTATAATGTTACCAATCTTTTCTTTATGGTTTGTCATTTTATTGTGTGTTTTACATAAAGGTTTCTTTCCTATTCAGTTTTAAAAGATAGTTTTCTATATTTTCTTCTTAAATTATTAACATTTTGTTTTTGGCATTTGAGACTTTAAGCATTTATTCATTCAGCAAACTCTTCTAAACTCTACAGAAATAGCAATGAAGAAAATAAATAAAACCTAACCACACTGTTTTCCACAGCACTATTTAAATCTCATATAATATACTGGGTACCATATTGAATTTTAAAGGATGGGACATATCATTAGAAAACCTTAGACTTAATTCTAATCTTCTACTCACCTGTGATGTGCTTTTGACTGAGTTGTATTATCTCTATTAAGCTCATAACTGTAAAAGTGGGATAATTATAAACTTTCTCACTAAATTAAAAAATAAATTCTTGTGATTATATTTTACAAATTATAAAATTATAAACATATTTTAATTAATATTTTTTTATCAAAATGTTAATCAAGATCTTCCTGTTAAAAATACTAACCAGCATTAGTTTTTTTATTCATTTGTCGAACTAACATCTATCAGCTTCCATGTGTCAATTTTACTCATAAAATCTCTAAAGTCATCCTGAAACTAAATTGTAGAGCTAAATCAGGTGAAGAGAAGAAAAGCAATAGTCATCATTCTACTTCAAAATTTCTATAATAGAAAATTTATTTTCTGTCCAAATAAGATTAAATATCTGAATAAAAGTATAAAAAACATTAATTCATTACCTACATGTTTTTAAATATTTTCAGTTTCTACCTAGATGCCTGCTTAATCATCTACATGATTTCATCAAATTATCTATCTTTCTGCCAATTACCTGTGCTGCCACTTAGAAAATCATATAGTAAAATTGGTCCACTCTGGTCTATAAGATGCCTGAACTATCTGAATCCTTGGAAAGTGCAGCTGGCCATTTTGGCTGTCAACTGATTCAGATGGACTGAGGAACAATTTTATGAATGCTGTGGAGGAACATATGCTATTATAACTGAAAATGGCTGCCAAGTGGCTTGCTTTGGTCATTCAACCTCAGATGGAAAAGCACATGCAAATCAGCATGGTCACCTTGTTACCATGGTGACCATTCTACTCAATGGAAATCCTGAAAGATGCCCATCATAATATTGCATGTTATTTTAAAAACACTAGTAGTAAAACATGTTTGTATCACAGATTTGGTATCACTGGAGGTTGAGTTATGTCCTAATGTGCAGCCATATGTCTTATATCACTCTCTTTTAATGAAGCAGAAAGTCTGCTACACAGATATTTCTTGTTTATGAATAGTTGCATACAAATATTTTATAGAATATTTTAGATTGGTTTCATATAGTTGTCTGTGTTGAGAAAAAAAGATCTCTCAAATAACTCAACCAAATCTCTTAAATGCTGTTACATATACAAAATTTAGCATCTTTTTAAAATTTTTATTTTATTACTATTTTGTAAATTAGTTTCAAGTATATAGCACAATGGTTAGGCATTTACATAATTTATAAAGTGATCCCCCTGATTACTCTAGTACCCATCTGATCATTACAATATTATTGCTTATAATCTCTCTACTGTACTCCACATCCCTGTGACTCTTTTGCTTTATTATTTTTTATTGAGCTATAATTGACATATGATATTGTATAAATTTAAGGCATATAATGTGTTGATTTGATATGTTTATATATTGCAAATGATTATCACCACAACATTAACTAACATCTCTATTGCATCACATAATTATCATCTTTTTTGGTGGTAAGAAAGTTTAAAATCCAGTCTCTTAGTAACTTTGAAGTATATAATACAGTCTTGTTGCTTATATTCACTATGCTGTGCATTTGATCTCTAGAATTTATTCATCTTCTAACTGTAAGTTTGTACCCTTTGATCAACATTTACCACATCCCCCAAATTTCACCTCTTTATTACCACTGTTTTACTTTCTGATTCTACAAGTTATTATTATGATTTTTTTTTTTTTTAGATTCTGTATACAAGTGAAGTCATATGGTATTTGTCTCTCTGTCTGGCTTACATCACTTAGTTAATGTCCTCTAGCTTCAGCAATATAGTCACAAATGACAAGATTTCCTTCTCTTTTCAGGCTGAACAATAACTCTATCTATCTATCTATCTATCTATCTATCTATCTATCTATCTATCTATTTATCTATCTATTATCATCATCATCTACATACCTATATATCTCATAAGTCACATTTTCTTTATCCACTTATCTCTGGATAGAAACTTTGTTTCCATATCTTGGTTATTGTGAATAATGCTGCAATGAACATGGAGATGCAGATATATCTTTGATATACTGTTTCATTTCTTTTAGATACATACCAGAAATGGGATTGCTGGATCAAATGGTGGTCCTATTTTTCATTTTTGGGGGAAGCTTCATTCTTTTTTCTATAGTGGCTGAATTATTTTATATTTATATTCTAAACAATGCACAAAGATTCTCTTTTCTACACATCCTCACCATCCCTTGTTATCTCTTGTCTTCTTGATGATAGTCAGTCTAACAGGTATGAGGTGACAGCTCATTGTGGTTTTGATTAGTGACATTGATCATCTTTTCATGCACTTGTTGGCCAATTGTATGTCTTACTTGGAAAAACGTCTACTCAGTTCCTCTGTTCACCTTTTAATTGGTTATGTGTTGTCTTGTTATTTATTTGTATGAGTTCTCTACAATTTTTTGCATATTAACCCCTTATCTAATATATGATTTGCAAATATTTTCTCTCCTGCCTTAGGTTGCCTTTTCATTTTGTTGATTGTTTCTTTTCCTGTGCAGAAGCTTTTCAGTTTGATGTAGTTCCACCTGTTTACTTTTTATTTTGTTGCTTGTGCTTTTGATGTCATATCCAAAAGAATCATTGCCTGGAGCAAAATGAAGGAGATCTTCTCCTATGTTTTCTTCTAGGAGTTTTACAAATTTTAGTCTTATGTGTAATTTTTAAGCCATTCTGAGTTAATTTTTATGAGTGATATATTGGTCTGATTTCATTTTCTGCATGTAATTATCACGTTTTCCCAACACCATTTATTGAAGAGATTATCTTTTTTCCTATTAAGCATTCTTGGCTCCCTTATCAAATATTAGTTGACTCTAAATATGTTAGTTTTTTTTTCTCTGAGCTCTCTATTCTGTTCCATTGATGTGCAGGTCTATTTTTATGTTAGTACAATATTGTTTTAATCATGATAGCTTTGCAGTATAGTTTGAAATCAGGAAGTGTGATATCTTTAGCTTTGTTCTTCTTTTGCAAGGTTTCCTTGTCTATTTGCAGTCTTTTGTGATTCCACACAAATTTTAAGATTGTTTTTCCTATTTTTGCAAAAGTGCCACTGAAATTTTGATAGGAATTACATTGAAACTATAGATGGCTTTGGGTAGAACAGGTGTTTAAATAATATTAATTTTCTCATTCATAAACATGGGATAGTTTTTCATTAGTCTGTGTATTCTTCAATTGCTTTCTTCAAAGTCTGGTAGTTTTCATTGTACATCTTTTACTTCTTTGCTTAAATTTATTCCTAAGTATTTTACTATTTTTTAATGCTATTGTAAATAAAGTTGTTCTCTTTATTTCTTTTTCAAATATTTTGATTTTTATAGACTTTACTGTAAGTTGATTAGTTTCAACAATTTTTCTTGAGTTGTTAGGATTTTGTAAATATAAGATCATATCTGCAAATAACAACAATTTTACTTCTTTCTTCCTAATTTGGATGCCTCTTATTTCTTTATCTTGTCTAATTGCTCTAGAACTTCCTGTCTATTCTGAATAAGAGTGGTGAGAGTGGGCATCCCTTTCTTGTTCTTGATCTTAGAGGAAAAACTTTCAAATTTTCATAGTTGAGTATGATGTAAACTGTGGGTTTGTCATATATGACCTTTATTATTTTGAGTTATGTTCCTCCTAGATCCAATGTGTTGAGGAATTTTATCATGAAAGGATATCGTATTTTGTCAAATGCTTTTTCTTCATTTATTGAGTAATCATATTATTTCTATCTTTCATTCTATTAATATGGTGCATCACATTTATTGATTCACATTTGTTGAACCATCCTTGCATCCCAGGGATAAATCTCAATTGATCATGATGTATGCTCCTTTTAAAATGTTGTTGAATTTGGTTGCTAATAATTTATTGACAATTTTTCATCTATATTTATTAGGGATATTAGTCTATAGATTTCTTTCTTGTAGTTTCCTTATCTAGCTTTGATTTTGACATCTTAATAAATAGTTGTTAAATAAATTAATAAGGTTAAGCAGTACTAACAGTTTAAGACTAGGTCAGTGCTGTACATGTCTGATCATCAATAAAGAGTAAGAAACATAAGTTTAGACATTTTGATATTCCTATTTTATTTTTAATGCTTCTCTGAATTTTTCTAGCATGTTATGTATTTTGTAGCATTATATTTTATTTTATTCTTATAAAAATTTGATAGTACATTTAAGGCAAACTATCATTATCTCTATTTGGCAGGTGTTAGAAATTTCCCTACATTTCATTCAGGAGAGGCCAGGTTATGCTGTATTAACAAATAATCCTAAAACTGCAGTGGTTTAATAAAAACAGTTTATTTCTCACTTATGCTGCACATCTCTCTTGAATGGTTAGGGCCTCTGCTCCATGTGGGGAATGGGAAGCTGATTGATTGAGGCTTTACTCTCAGAAGTATGGGGGTGGATTAAGGGAAAGGCAACTCATACAACTCAAAATAATTCACATTTTACCAGCCAAAGCAAATCACAGACCATGTGTAATTTTAAACATGCTGGGAAGGACAATTTTACCCTGTGTTCAGAAGGAGAAAAATCAGAAATAGTGCATGAACAGCACTAGGCAGTTATGGAGATATCAAGACTCAAGCCAGGATTCTTGCAGTTTACGCTTACCATTCTATTTGGTGATATCAGCCCAAATGCCTAAACTGTTGGAGACATAAGGTAAATAGCCTTTATATGAGTATTTAATTTAATGAAGTAGGAGGAAAACTGGTGTCATAATTCAAATATGACAGGAATTTACACGAGTTGCAAATTCTGGGGAATGGGTTGCATTTAAAATCGATTAAAATACTGGTAGAATTTGGAGAAAAGTAGCTGGGAAAGCACTGGATAAAGAAAAATTAAGCGATGCTAATAATGAGAAAGGAGAAAAGAAATGTTATATAAAGAAGTCAATGTATACTTGTATTTAATTTATTCAAACTCAATTACAAGAAATCTGATGGTGTGAGATAAAAACAGAAATGGGGAGAGGAGAGGGAGAATTTAAACTGTGTAGCTGGTTCCATTCCCCCATTGAGCTACATGAGCCATATGTCCTGGTGGGAACCTGAGATGAGAGTCTAGGATCTGCTTCCACACCCCTTGGTCTCAGGTCCCATTTCTCAAAGTACATGGTACGACTATCACAAGAAACTTGGCGTGATCTAATGTTTAGCACAATTTTTATGCAATCTGATCCCTAAGCTTAAAGCTACTTTACAACTTGTTTAATTGAAGCAACAATGATATTTCAATGTTAAAGAACAAACTAGCTATGTTGGACTTGTATGTTTATTTGACTACCTGAGAAATTATCGACATTGAAAACAGTGTCTTCCAAGTAATCTCCAATGATAATTTGGCTATCTGTAATATTGAACTTATGTTTTGCCTTTAGAACCTAATAGTCATAGCTATGAATTTATAATTCCATTATACAGAACATTAGTGTCTAAAGGTAAGGAGGGGGAGAAAATAATAGAATTTCTGTTTATATTTACTATTAACCCCATTCTTTTAAAGTATATGAATATTTATGGTATATATGGCATATTTATATAGTAATATGTATATAATATTCATAAGTAATATATGTATTTATATATATAGGATACCTGCTCAAAAACTATGGATGTATGATCAAAAACATTTGGAAATCACTGGCAAAGTCAATTGTTCAGAAATGTAAATGAGCACAAGTGTCAATATGACCATGAATAAATTTATCTGAATGGTAAGAAAGATCCACATTTGGGGAATTAAGAGATAAGTTTGTACAGGTAAGTTCAAGAGTAGATATGTACAATGTTGAAAGCTACTCTGGTCTTTATATAACCTTTAGAAACTGAGAAAAGCTGCATATCTCTAGAAATTATTCAGATGGCCAATGCTAAGTTATTAATCTGAGAAGAATTCTCAGGTTACATCGTAGCTCAGCAGCAAAAAAAAAAAAAAGGCTGTAATAAATTAGTGATATCTATCCTAGGCACTGGAAGGGGGAGTGGAAGAAAGGGTACCATACTTAAAAATTCTGTTGATAACTCAAATCCTTCAGTTAAATAAATATTTGTGACTGTTGCTTGCAAAAATGAGCAACGGGTCTACTTGAATAATTTCTTAAAATCATGTACTTTATTTTGCCTACTACCTTATACTTTAGGTGAAAGAAGCTAACAAAATACCAATCTGATGCTGAATTTCTATTACACAGACCAAAAAGATTTGATATTCATATCATTATTTTTATCTATGTAAGAACAAAGTATGTGTATTTAAAGCAATGTGAGTTTTTAAAAATATGGATTATCCAAGTTTACCATGGATACAATCTTAGTTAATTATATATTGTTCCAGAAACATCTCTGTACTTTTGCCAGGCACTAAGATCAACTCCACTTGCAATCATAAGTATAATGTGGAGAGAATTCAGGTGTTTCAGACAGAAAGATTGGGTAGAACATGTCCCTAAGTATGACTCCTGACTCCTCCTTTCCTGCTACTGTGTTCTTTGAGGCAATGACACTTGGTCCAAGACTCTGGCCCCTGGAGCCTGATAGAATATTAAGATATTTCTGGTTCACATGTTCTGCAATATTTCCAGTATGCATGAGATGTTAAAAAATTTCAGCATTATTTAAAAATAAAAGTAAAACCTATGTCTGGGAAAAAATTCCTAACTACATTTTCTCAAAGAGGCATACAGTAGATTTAGATGTCAACTATATGATATTCTAGAAAAGGCAAACTATGGAGAGAGTAAAAATATCTGTGGTTGTCAAGAGCTTGGGAAGAGGGGAGGAATGAACAGGCAGAGTACGGAACATTATTAGGGAAGTGAACATACTCTGAATATTATAATGATGGATACATGTCATTTTACATTTTACATTTACTCATGAATGTATAACACCAAGAATGAACAGTAATATAAACTATGGACTTTGGTTATTTTAATATGTCTGTGCAGCTTCCTCAATTGTAACAAAAGTACCTCTCTGGTGAGAGATGTTGGTAATGGGGAGGTTATGCATATTTGGGTTCAAGGGGTATATGCAAAATCTTTGTACTTTCCGCTCAATTTTGCTGTAATTCTTAAATTGTTCTGAAAAATAATTAATATAAAATAAAATAATTTTTTCAAAAAATTAGTATCAAAGCCAAAAACCCTTCTTTATATTGATTACTTAACATGAAAAAAATTAACATAAGCAGGATAATTATTATTGGTCTACATTCTTGAACTTTAATCAATTTCTTAGCTATATCTGGCTTTAAAAACTTTTCACTGGTGCTTTTCTAAAAAATAAATTTTTTTGAGATGGTCTTTTCAAAATATTAAAAAAATTTCTATTTTAGTTGACATTCACTCTCTTATTAGTTTCAGGTGTACAGCATAGTGATGAGACATTTAATTAACTTATGAAGTTACTCCCCCATAAGTCTAGTACCCACCTGACACCATACAGTTATTAAGATATTATTGACTATATTCTCTATGCTATACTTGACATCCCCATGACTATTTTGTAACTGCCGATTTGTACTTCTTAATCCCTCCACCTTCGAGATGATCTTATTGTTTTAAATTATTTTATAAAATGCCCATAATCATCTTCAAATTCACAATTTATGTTTGACAAGATTAGAATTGTTTATATAGCCAACATACTTTTTTTGTTAGAACATAACATTTTTAATTGAGAAAATATTTTTTCTACAGGTTATGGTACCTGGTAAACTCACAGCACGTTCTTTTAAATGAGGTATATTCTCAATTTTATTTTTTATTATTAAAATAATATTTTTACCTCAATATTTTCACAGAGTCCTTTCTGCCTCTGTCCAGAGTACATTTTTTAAAAAATCACATCAAGAAGTTATCTTTATTTATAATTCTTACAAATAGTTCCCAGTTTAGATGCTGAAAAACTATAGCTCCTTAATTATACTCCTTTCTACTTCAAAATAAAAATTTATCTATTAATTTATTTCTTTTCATAGAGGCTCCATTTTCCTACAAGGTGAAATATCAAAAGTAAAATTAGATTAAAAATTAACATTAAATCTTATACATTATTTGATTTTTCATTTTAAAAAGTTCAGTTTCCTTTTTTGGGGTGGCAATAAATTTCAATATCTTCCTCCTTACAAGCTTCATTTTTAGTAATTACAGTTAGCAAGCTTTGAAGGATGAAATTTTGTGACAATCTGTTTGTTGAATAGTCTGACTAAAGTTTTCCAAATAATTTTTGAGAAGGATCACCAAAAATTACCAAATGTACAATCAAATATTACATAATTTATTACAAAATTGTAAAAGAACTTTACACTGTTATAGGGCATTTAGATTCACTTTAAAAGTAGATTGTTAATTGTGCAAACATTTCAAAAATCTTTTTGAAGTTGAGTACTAGATTTATGAGGGCAATCACTTCATAAGTTGAAAAATGTGTAATCACTATGTTGTTCACTTGAAACTAATATAATATTGCATGTAACTGTAATTGAAAAATAAAAAATTATTTTTTAAAATGTTTTTTTATGGTTAGGAGTGGAAAGTGACATTGTACTGTGTGGAAGTTTATCTCATATCATCTTCATTACACAGTTGTGTAATTCAATTGTTCTAAATGTGTGCATGAATTAAATTAATATATAAATTATGAGAATAATATATTATTATAAATTATACTATGCAATTAGAAATTATAAAAATTATAAATTGATTATAAAACTTGAACAACTTTTATTTCCATTGGCTTGTTTAAATACAAATGTAAATTGTGTTTGAACCACAACCAATTCCAAGCACGTTTCTGCCACATTTATTAAAAAACATTTTTTACCATGACTTTGTGATCCACCAAAATTTATTATTTAGATAATTGTTGCAAAAACAATTATATCTTTAGTTGTTTACATTTTAATTGAACTTACAATAGCATGAATAACAACGTCAAATGCAGAATAAACTTTTAAAAGCTTTACTTTCAATTTCTAGAATTGGTATAAAAATTAAATTACTATTGAAATTAACTGAGTTTTTTATTTGAAATATGTAATGCTACTAATTTAATATTGGCATTATTTAATTGCTTGAAAAATTATTATTCTCCTAAAAGAGTCAATGTAGTAACTACCATTACTTCAATTTTCTTAAATGCTTTTAAAAAAAACCCTGTATTTGAAAATAAACAAAATTAACTTTAAAAAAGCAGTCATTTGGTTTAAATAAAAAGTTACATTTTACAGCTTGTGATAAATCATCTTTTCAGGGACAGCCTCCTTAAAATCCCTCCCAACAGTTAAAGTTGATGTTAATGCTTTTCCTTCAGTAGATATATCTTTTATGATTTTCATGAGCTTAGTGATTTTGTAATGCCACCACGATATTGAGTAAATGTCAACAAACATTTCATACATGATCATTACCGGTTTTCTTGAGGACCAAAAATAAAATTCAATTCTTAAAATTTTATTGAGTATATACTCATTTCTTTGGCTCTTTGCTGCCAAAAGGGTGTATTATAAAATAAATGGACATAACCAAAAAATAAATAGGCATATATTTATACCTTAAAATAAGTGATAAACTGCTTTTAGGTCAGACTACTTTCTGTACACTCCATGGTGAGACTGCTCATCCTCTTATTCTAGAGACTTTATGTATACCTAACTTAACTTCCCCTCTTTAGTATTGACCCTGCCAATTGGTGACTTGATATGCTTATATTTCATCCTGATCTTGGCCACAGCTGGCCTGTAGGGGCATTTGCATCCCTTACTTCTCTCACAACCACTCAAGGCTGAAAAGAGCTATTCCAGCTGCTAGTATTCAATAGTACTTTGTTTCCTTGGTGAACAAGCCACATACATTGCATCTAGAAAATGAGAGAAAAAAGCATTGAGTCCAGTGTACTGAGTGGAAACTTTTAGATACTCAAAAAGTGTATCTTTAAAAGTGTAAATGTAGTTACATTCGGTTTAAATTTTTAGATATTTAGTCAGAGTAGAAGTAATATTTTTCATTAGGTTTCAAGTACAAAATTTCAAAATCGATAATTTCTCAATGGTTTCATGAATGCTGATTCCTACCTTATCAATTCTATTATTAGAAGCACTTTTCTGTCATACATAACTAACAGTAGTACTTCTATACAATTTTTGTACTCTGGTCATTGCCTAGTCTTTAACAGTACAATTTCTAGCATCATTTAAATATTCCTTTCTTTTGTCAAGCAGTTGCTTTTTCATCACTATGTATTTTGACCTAATCTCTTAATTTAGAAACATGTTTCTGAAGAGCTCTTTTAAAATAGTGGTTCTAAATTCTTTCTGAATACATTAGCATTGCCTGTTGGTCTTCCCTAAGTCTTACCTCTAAACTTTTTTCAAAGTCCTACTTTGCAGTCATTTGACTTCTACCTTTCTCAATATGCTCAAGTTTCTCTTATTCATCTTAAATGTAAAAGTCAAACCAGGAATAAAAAAACAAATCACTTCTGAGAATATATCCCAGTAACCTCTTAGTAATTTTTAAAAATATGCTTTGTGTCAAATTTTCTCCTTTTGGTTTATTGTAATATGGAGGTTTTTATTTCTTCCTAGCTTCTCCCTCCGATGCCAGTTTGGTTTTAACTTTTGCCTTTATTTTTGCAGAACTTGATCCTATATTTGACAGACAGTTTGGGGTCAGATACTTTCATTTATAGTCTTATATTTTAAGTTGATAATCCTACTCAATTTTAAATTTAATGTAGAAAGTGCCCATATAACTTAGTGTATTTGCCTGGTCTTAGGAAAAACTGCCACAAGATATGTATTTTCTTACACTCTGAAAGATACACATATATTATGGTCATTACTGCTTAAGCCCTCCAATTGATAGAGTTCAGATTAAACATAGAGGATATAATCAAAGTCTGAAAAATGAAGATTCTCTTGATGCTTTTTTCTCCACAAGACCAAAAAGAAAAATAAAATGTTCTGATGTGATTTGCATTTAGATGCTCTACACATGGGTTTTCCAGGAATGCGGCTGTTACCAAACACATATTTCTTCTTAAAAAGAGATTCAGTCCACACGATAGGTAGAGAAAAAATGGTGATTATGTAGTGGCAGCATGATATAACGCAGAAGGACAGGTGACATTTAGGCAATTTACTCCACCTCTCTAAGCCTTGTTTCCTCATGAGTAAGATGAGGAGAATACCCTACTTATAGAGTGATGTACAACTATAATGAATTATGACAAATGTAGTGTGCCAAGTTCACTGAAGTTTTGAGTGGAAATAAATCAAAGGAAAAAAGAAGGAAAAACCCAAGAGCAATGTTAAATCACATGATTTAGCAATATGTCAGCCATAAATCAGATTGACTGCCCTATGAGTTGCTAAATATACCTGCTCTGTAAACGATCCTATTTAGGGAGATTCTCTTGGTTTCTCTATGATCTTTTATTCTTGGATAATTACCTCTCATGTCACCAGCAAGTTGACACATCAGGAGCATGTCTTACATGACAACATTAAAAGATAGTAGATCTAAACTAGCTTTATTTTAATATTTAGGGAGAAAAGGCCCATTCCTTCTTAAATAATCAGTTAGACCTCTGGAGCCAAGATTTAGGAGGGAACTAAAAGTAAAGAAAGCAAGGAGGTCTCCAGACATGCTAATGGCCTTGACAGAAAAGTGAATTTGTTATTAAGTCAGGGGCTCTATTTGAGAATTTGAGACCAAAGCCATTTTAGATTGAGAGGTTCCAAATAGGAGTCTTGGGGTGAAGTCCACATTAATAATGGTACTCCATTAGCTGGAAGCTTCCTTTTGCACATATTTCTGATGAACCTGCAGCATCTAGAGTTTCAAGGTAACGACTCAAATCTACCATCTTCACCCACAAAAGCTCATTTTACCTTAACATGGCTGAAAGAGGGCACAAGTAGTATAAATTTGAATATAGGAGTATCATGTGATAGAAAAAAAAAAAAAAGAATCAAATGATGAGTTCGTTCCTAGCCCTAAGAAAAGGGCCGGCCATAGGACATATTTTAATAAAGAATCTGTCCTACACATTCTCCTGCCTTTTTCTCATACCCCCTTTCTACTTCTAATGGCCCTTTATCTATGGTCTTCAGGAAGTCCATGTCATCATAATGCCCTAAGATATTATGACACTATGATTTTCCAATCTGGCCTGCCATACTTCTCAATTGTCCACAGGTTTCTAACTTCCTACCTCACACTGCCGCTCAGAACCCTAATGTTATCTATACAGCTGGCTCAGATGGGTAAGAAGGAAAGCAGCTGATCAAAACAATTTACAGAAAAGTTTGAATGACTGCTCTTTCACATACCCCCAGATATTTTAATTTTGGGAAGAGAAAGTCTGATAACTCAAATAAATCTATCATCAGTGAAAATTTTAAACAACTTACCCAAGAGAAAAAAGAAAAAAAAAATACTTTTTGACAGGAGATTAAAGAAGAGTAGGAGAAATTAAACTTAATTTTGTCTGGCCATCTGATTCCCAAGTATGGTTATTTACTCTAGTCTCACAGAATTCTTCAGTTTACCAAGGTAAATAAAAATCGTTCTCATCCAGCAATTCAAACAGGGGTAAAAATGCATGCGTGTGTGTGTGTGTGTGTGTGTGTGTGTGTGTGTGTGTAAGGGAAGCATTTTTATGATAAGGAGAAGAGTAATAAGTTTACTTATAGATTGAGGCCTGCTCACCATTGATGCATGATGGTAGTTTAAAAAAATCCTAGCATTTACATAAAAGGTCTTAAATGTGAAACAGACATTTTATCTGATTGGCTAATGATGGCATCCATTAGTAAGAGACTGACAGCACAGGACAGTATCAAGACAATTGTACTGGTTAATATTCATTGAGCAAAAACCATTCTAAAGTACAGTGGCTTAAAGCAATAATCATTTATTTTCTCATGCTTCTGTGGGTGAGCAATTGGAAAAGACTCAGCTGGGAGGTTCTTATTCTGGTTTTGCCTGGGATCTTCTATGGGGCAGCAATTAAATAGGGGCTGAATAGTCTAGGGTGGCCTTACTCAACATCTGGGCTTTTGACTGGACACCTCAATTCTTCTCCATATGCTGTTTCCATCATGCTAACTTAGATTCAGTCACATGACAACAGCTTTCCAAGAGGGCAAGAATGGAGTTTCAAAACTGCCTATGGCCAAAACTCAAAATACACAGTGTTACTTGCTCACTTCCATCAAGTTCTGTTGGTCAAAACTTAGCTTTGTATATAACAAACAATGCTATACACATATGACATATTATTGAACTGTACACTTGAAACCTATGTAATTTTATTAACCATGTCGCCCCTATCAATTTAATTAAAAAAAAAAAAAAAGATTGTAAAAAAAATTGGTCAGAATTTCAGAATGGGGAAACAGCACCACTTCTTGTTGGGACCACTGCAAAGAGCCTCTTTTTGATCTAAGGTTTGAAATGAAATTCTATTTGAGGTGTTTTCTTTCCCCGCCTCCACCCTCTCTTTAGTTCAATTAAAGATTCTCCTTTTAGTTGTAGAAAAATCACACTGGGAGAGCTTATGTTCCAATTATAATCTAGGCTTATGGGAACTGAGATGTTAGGTTGCTGATTATTCCATTTTAGGAAATGTGAACAAAGCTAGACTTAATAGGTTTTAGAACATTTCAAGAATGACATGTGATATGTTTTTGCCAATAAATGGTCTCTAGTGGTACTCTCTGGAAGAACTATAATCACTAGAAAATTCATTGTATATCTTCTAAAGTTTTTATTTTAAATTGCTTGAGCAGATGTGCTGAAACATTTGCTTTACACATTTCCCAAATATTGACTTATTTATAGGATGTGTTTAACTTATATCCCTCAGGACACAGTTCTATGTTTTATACCACTCTTAATAAGGCCTTGAAAACTATTTTTTTTCTGGTTGAACATTTAATTTCCTTTTTCTTTCCTTTCATTCCTTCTTTTTCTTTCTTTCTTTCTTTCTTTCTTTCTTTCTTTCTTTCTTTCTTTCTCTCTCTCTCTCTCTCTCTCTCTCTCTCTCTCTCTCTCTCTCTCTTTCTTTCTTTCCTTCTTTCTTTCCTTTTTTATTAAAAGGAAAAGTGTTTAGAGGACTCTTTTCTTAGTGTTTGTAAAGAGAACATTTATGAGAGGCATGGATTTCTGTGGTAAGCTTCTAGTCATGATTCATGAAGGAATGTTAACAGCTATAATTACCTTCTGAGAAGTCGATCTCAGTGGCCCAAAATCAAGCTCTGCAAGTCACATAACTTGGCTGTGCCTATAAAATAAGATGATCAGGGACTCAGTCTAAACCAGTTAGGCGCTAGAGTCAAACCAACAGTTTTGGAGAACAGCAAATACCTATTTTGAACCTTATTTTCCAAACAACGGAGATAGTTGGTATAATGGGAACTGAGTAGGTAATCAGGAAACAGGGAAGGAGCAGCCCCAGGATACAAAAGTGTCCTTGCACCTTCAGACTCTCTGGTCTTGAACTCCAGTCTTCAACTCTATTTGTTTTTGTGCTTTCTAAAAGCTTTGATTAGAGATGTGTTAGTTTCTATCCCCCGTAACACAAAACTTGTGACTTTAATTTGGTCATCAAAATATCTATCATTCTTTTTTGTTTGCTTTGGGTTTTTGTTTGTTTGTTTGTTTCCAGATGAATTTTCTAATACTAGACATTCAATAAATATTTTTTGAGTGAATGATTGATCGAATGCATGAAGAGCTCACCTAATTTGAGGATGAATCTCCTCAGAGATGAGAACCTTTGATATACACATATATACTAGTGACTTCTAGGCTGTCATACTGCTGAGGCTACAGTTTCTCTAAGCCAAGGAATGCTAATTAAGTTTTAACTTACAAATAAATAAATTAATTAATAATAAACTTCTAAAAATTTTCACACAAATAGAAAAAATTTAAATCAACCCAATTTGTTTTAAAATATTTATTACTCATTTACAACAAAAGTATGAATTTCAATTAACATTAATAGTGCTAATGTGGGAAGAATTGGTGTGATCACCAACAGGGAGAGACAACCTGGCTTTTTTGATGTAGTTTATTTGAAAGATACCAACAGCAACAGCTTTGCCACCTCGTTCTCCAACATTTTTGTTATTGGCAAAGGCAACACACCAAAGAAAAATAGATAATACTTCCCAACTTATGACACCAGCACCAGCAGAAAATAAGTGTGTTATTTGTGTAATTAAAATTATTGAAAAATACATATGCTTGTATAGGTAAAGGATATTTCTAGAAGGAGACACAAAAAAATGCTAACAGAAGTTGCCTTTAAAGAGAAGCGCTAAGGGCACTGGTGTGGGAGAAAACTTTACTCTTTATTATATACTTGTTGGTACTATATATGTGTAGATATATATGTTTATAACTGATATTTAGTTTTCAAAAACAAAAGGATAAACAAAGACTAGAAAAGGGGGGCGTTAGTTTCCAGTCCAACATGTAAGAAGCTTAAAAGTCATTTCTCCATCCTAACAACAAGTAGAAAGCTGAACAAACTGAAAATTCGACAACTCTTCTTAGATCTGTAAAAGAAGGGAGGTCATAGAGCAAATTGCTTCCTCTAAAATTAAAGAGACTGGCAGGCAAATTCAAAGAAGTACAATTTGCTGGATCAGAAACCTCCACAGGAGCCTGTACTAGGGTAGAAAAACCTGAACGGTAATTAATGCACTTCTGGAGGCTCAGAAAGGACAACGATGAAAGCTGAGCAATCCGTGCAGGCCTGGTCATAGGGGCAGTTTTACTTCCTGGATCTCCACCAGGTTCTCACGGTGAATGTCAGAGAAAAATCCCTTCATGCTTCCCGCAAGGGGAGGGGAAGACCCCATTCTGAAATACACCCCTGTATTCAGTCCTTCTTTACAAAGGTTACCCTTAGGAGAAGCTATTTAACCAGAGCATAATGGGCCGAGATTTTATCAAAGCCCAACTAACTTGGAGGAAGGAAAATGCCCAAATCCAGAGCACGATAGCCATCCTGTCTCACCTAAGGGGGTTGCGGGAGGGGAGAGGGCAAGGTGTGCACTGAGAAGCATGTGTGAAGTTCATAGTCCAGAGGCAATGGCTCATGAAAAGATTGATCATAATCATAGACTATAGAATGCTTCCCCTCACCCCACACCCTACAATGGCATTACTAAGGCCTATTCACAACAGTAAACTATGACATTGGGTGATAATGTGCCCGTGTAGGTTCATCAGTTGTAACAACTGTACCACTCTGGTGGGGGATATTGATACTGGAGGAAGCTAGGCAAGTGAGGAGCAAGGAGTATATGGGAAATATTTGTACCTTCCACTCACTTTTGTTGTGAACCTAGAACTTCCCTAACAAATAAAGTCTATTAAAATAAAAAAGAATTTAAAAGGGCTCCTCTTGTTACCAGAACCTCAGCGTTTGCCCTTGAGTTCACCTGCCTGTACGCACTGGCCCAAGGAAATGCATGAGCAGGTGTTTGCACTATAGAAAAAAAAAGAATAGTTTAATATTGAATTTGTCAATTTGGAGATGGGGAGCTAACAATCTAAAGACCCACCTCCCTGATGGCATGTAAGTTACAGATCATATAGGGCAAAATCACAAGACAATGTAGGTTAGGGGTCGTGTTAAGGGTGGAAAATTTTCAAGGGAGCCAACTTCTGCTTCTGTAATCTGTTTGCTTGTTTGATGTTAACCAGAGTGTGGTAATCTGCTCAAAGATATGATAAAGGCCAACTTCTGCTTTTGTAATCTGCTTGCTTTTGTTTCTTTATAAACTGCCTCTTTTGGGAGTTCAGGGCTGATCTCTCCTACCCCTGCGTGGTAGACAGTCAGCCGCTGGCCGGCTAATAAAGGCTCACAATTCATCTCAATTGGCCCTGTAGGTCTTAGATTTGATCACATCACAACAGTCGTGCTGGGAGCTAATTGATCAGAGGTGAGGTAAGGGTAATAAGTCATTTCTTCAGGTCTTGAAGACAGCTCTGAGGTTTCATGGGAAAGTAGCCAGGGGTTTGTTCCACCTTATGGCATAGGAACTGAAACATAACTTAGGTCAAGATGTAATCTTTAGCCTGCCAGAAGTCCAGACAGTATTGAGAGAGGAGAGGAGGCATCTGAAATATGCAAAGGAAAGGGCTCGCAGAAATGACTGACTCAGTCAGTTAAAGCCCATTCCTGACTGCCCGCTCCCCCATCTTTGAGGACTCTCCAGCTCACATCTGTTGAGCCATAGCTTGCTATCCAACTAATGTTCTTATCTCTGTAGCTGTGTAGGAATAATAAGACTGTGTAAAACTGTTTGTTATGTTACAATTAGAGCTCAGCCTTTGGATAGGAATCCGCTGAGCAGGTGCGAGCATCAGTAAGTGCTGCTCCCTGCTTATAGCTGAGGAGTCCTGTCTCTCTGTTCAAGAATCCTATAATGGTGCTGATAACGACAAGGTTGCGGTTTTGTAAAACAAACGACCTGTAAAACCAGTGGTCTGAAAATTCCTCCCCACTTACAGCCCCCAAGACAAAGGAATCACATGCCCCTTGCATGGACACTGCAAAAGTATATAAACTGTAATAAATCTAACCAGACAGAGCTCGTGCATGGAGGTGTTAACCCCACGTGCTCCGCTGGCCTAATAAATTCTCCTTTCTCCGACAAAGTTGTTTGAGCATCCAATTCCCTCTGTCGTGTGGCTTCCTGCAACAGTGTAAGGGGTTGCTGTCCTCTGATGCCTTGGGGGTTTCTGATTATCAGGGAATGACTAGGTGTCTGAGGGATAAAGAGAGAGAAAGGATATGATTTCTAGAGCTAGGATTTAAAATTTTAAATCAAAGTCATAAGGACATCAGTTGTATTTTTGAATTTTTACTTAACTTCGTGTGTGTGAAATGTTGAGAGGTTGATTTATGACTCTAAACTCTGCTAGGGGCTCCTAGGCACTGGGAAGAAGGTAGGTGTGGTTGTCGGTTGGTAGCCTTAGCTATTGTCTTGGAGCTGGAAAAGGCCAAGGAGACAAATTATTTACCAGCCTCAAGGGCAGACCAGAGACTTGAGATGTGGCTGTGCACAAATAATGTTGGTTCTGTGACCTGCTTTTGTGGAAAAACTTCTAAAGGGACCAATCTATGCTTTGGTTATTAAATTCTGGTCTGTTCCTTAAACAAAACCTGAAAGAGCTGTTGAAGCTTCTCTTGTGTCAACATATAATGAATCTGGCTTTTTATCTTCCTAATAAATGCAATGGTGTGTTAACTCCCCCATGATTCATATGGGAGAAAAATAGAAATTAAGATCAATGAATTGTTTATATAAGCAGTATTTTGAATGCAATCATTTTCTGGTTCTATGATGATTTCTCAGAGTGAATAACTCATGGAGCTGGTCTAATCACCTCTCCTTCCCCATCCCTAATGCTGTTTTTGGCAACTGGCCAATTGTTTAGCATTCAGCTGTTTTGACAGCTGATAAGAAAGTAATAAGAAAATGTTTGGTTGAATGATAACCAGGGTTGCCGGATTTAAATTTTGAAATATATAAATCAGGCGGTAACAGCCTGGAAATGTGGAATGTGGATGTTGGAAGGAATGCACAGGACATCCAAATGACTGACAGACTGTGCATTGACTTTGAGAAGGGGACAGACTGTCATATATCTGACAAAGGCAACTATTAAGAATGCAGCGGGGAAACTGGTGTATTATTGTTTGCTGGCTGTAATTGAAAAAGAACTCATTGAATTGTACAATGTAAATACGAGCAACTAATTGTCTATTGTATTACAATGAAGCCAAAAAAAAAAAAAAAAAAGCCCTTAAAGGCAAAAAAAAGAATGCAGCAGGAACTCAGGAAAGAGTGGTGGGGGAGGGTAGCCTCATAGAAGTCCAAATGGGTACTTTAAAATTTCACATATTAAAAAATGTATTTAATATTTTGGAGAGCTTCAAGTCTATGATCTCAGAATTCTATACAATTGTAAAAATCATTGTTATTATATGTGAAAGCATATGACAAATTTAAATAGGATACATGAACTTCCTTCAGCCAGTACCCTACAAAAAGTGTTCTGACAAACTGAAAATAAGTGTTATATAAAAACCAATGGGAAAAAAAGGAACACATGAACCTTCAAAATACGGCAATTTCGGGTTATTTATTATAGGGACAAAAGACTCAAACACTTAATTAGGGCCTAAAGGCATCATTACATTGAAGCCGCTGCCAGAAATATTGATTCTGAGTTCATCAAGAAAAAAATAAATTGTTCAGACCATCGCCTATTTAAAAAGACAAAAGGTTATGGAATTCATTTTAGAAATGTTTCCATTTCCTGAAGAGGTAAAACATTACAGGCCCACTCTCTCTAAAAAGGAAAAAGTAAAGGAAAGAGTAGCTACATTTATTGAACTCCTATTTTGTGTCAAGAATGTCAGACATTAATGCTAATTCTTTGAATAATATTGCAAAGTATTTATTATTATCCTCTTTAAAGATGAAAAACTGAGGCTTAGAGAAGCTAAGTTGTATAGGTGTGAACGACTGAGCTAGAGTTTAGCTTCAGGACTGTTTGACTCCCTGTTCTTGCTCACTCTCAAGCAGGTTACCCTAAGGATTTCTGAGGGCTGAAATCCTACCCCAAGTAGGGCAATAACTTACCCTAAAAATTGGGTTTTCTTTGTCTTTCACATAACTACAAGACATCATAGAGTAGAAAGAAGGGCAGGCTCCCGAGTCTGCCCACCTGGGTGAGTGCTACCTGTCCTGCTTTATGCCAACATGTGACCTGGCATAGCAACCATTTTATACTCTAGTGTCTCCCTCCATCAGTACAATTCATGTAGCAATAGCACCTACCTTATAGTGACTGTAAGAGATTCTCCATGTAACATTAACTGGCACCATAAGATCTCAATAAATGCTGGCAATATTACTTTACTATTGAACACACATATTTGAGCACCTATTTTCTTCTGGACAATCTTCTTAAGCAAATAAAGATGATTAAGACCTCCAACTCTCAACGTATAATCTAGTAGAGAAGAAATGCAAATGAACATAATAACTTATTAGAAGAGGTATAATATATAAGTGCATATACATATGAAAGACTCAAAACATATTTAATTTTGTGTTTACTCGAGAAGGCTTTCCAGAGATGAGTGTCTTTCCACCTTGAAAAGTGACATGTGGTATCTAAATAAAGCAGCCCTTTCAGGGCATATGTGCTGTTGTGTGCTTCGAATACATTTTCTTGGAATGGTTCACATATGGATGAAATCACTGCTTCTATTAAAATCCTTCAAAGTCCTTTTTACATTATCGGGTTGCATTAAAACATGTTTTTTTCTATTTATTTTGCTACTTATTTGTAGAGAGGGAAATGTCAGGATATGATTAGGTGCAACTTTTGTGTTTCCGGATACAGTTCTTGGGAATCGACCAGCAGAAGCAGAATCTGGTTTTATTTCCCAATTCAGTGTCACATCGAGGTAAGGGGAATGATGGGACAGCACTCCCCACAGCCAAAGGCCCTACTTTGATAAAAAAAAAAAAAAAAGCAGATGCTGATGGCTCATGATCACAATAAAGTGGTAATACTAGCCTTTGAGATGAGCAGCCACTTACCGCGATCTGAATGGCATGTGGCCGCATGGCAGTTCACCAAGTGCAAGCCTTCTAGGCCTGTGCTGAAAGATGCCACACGGTTCTTTTACATATGTGCTGTGTTACTCTGGGAAGCCCTGACCTAAGTTCTCGTTGGAGAGGCCTAATGAATTAACCAATTCTGGCCCTAGAGAGCATAGTTTGCACTGAATCATCTCCTCTGGCTTTCTTTCTATTTTGATCAAAGCCACCAAATATTGGCCCATCTCCACTTCCTTTTGTGCCCAATCCCTGTGTTAGACAAATCTCAAGTCAAGGAAAAGGAACTTCCTACATAGAGTGTCATCGGGGGCCACAAGGAAAGGCACCTTCTTCAGACAGGGAAATAAATGTCCCATGTTTAACCTTAAATAAAGTGTCAAAATTTGAGGCTAATGAAAAATGACGTCAGAAGGGTCACGTTCCTACAAAGGCTACCACCCCTCACGTTTTAAAGGAGAAATTTAAAAAAGGAATCCAAACTTCAGGTCCAATTTCATAGATGGTACACTTGAGTCTTTAGGAGGACATTTCTCTCATCTTTAAAATCTATGGAATTTGGGATTCTTTATATATATATTTATAACACTCACACAAACATTTTTTTCTAATTAAAATAGTAAAAATGCATTGTACAAAATTTGAAAAATACAGAACAGCATAAGGAAAAAGATGAAAGTCATTTATGATTCTACCCCTCAGATAAATCATACTTAAAAGTTGCAGCCTTAACAATATTCCGGGTTGGTTTTCTGCTTCACTTCCACTAGAATAAACATTAAATACGAACTGCCAAAAGTATGTAACATTTGAGGAGAGAGAGCAGTAAAAGTTAAAAATACCAAACTTCAATAAATATATGAAAAATTTTTATTAATTTTTCCTTCAGGCTTTCCTTTACTGGGAAACCCAAATGTTTTCTGGCTGATCACTAACATTAACTGAACAGGCAGAGAAGATAGGTATCAAGTACCCGAACTGTAGACACTTATTTCTTTTCTGTGTCAGAAATTGCCTTTCTTTCTTTTTTTTTTAAAGGCCATATTTTAAATAGCTAGTCATTGTAGGAGCTGCGCAAAGTGAAAAAAAGAAATCAGTTTCACCCTCCCCTAGAAAAACAAAACAAAAACAAACAAACAAAAACCAGCAAGACAAGATATGAGTGGATCTTTCATTATCTTTGAGAAACAATTGTGAGAAATGGTTGCAAGAAAAGTTCAAGGAAAATGTTCTCTTTATCTTAAGAATAGGCTATGTTTATACATTGCTGCATGGACTTAGTACTTTGCCTGTATTTTTTAAAGTACATTCATAGATGGTCTCTTGGGCTATAATCCATCAAATTTCTAAAGCTAAATTCTTAAATTTTGGGTACTGTGATTTCTGAGGTAGAAATGTTATAGTGTGCGTCTGAAGAGTTCTGCTGATTCTTGAAGAGGTTCTTGATCAGGAATTCACACCAACTTAGACCTTTTGATGGTTTAAGGTGTGGAGATACAGCATGAGGAAAAGGGCCTGGCAGACATAAATTCAAATTCCGTACTTTTATTTTCTAGCTTTAAAAAAAAATATTACACTCTTCGAGTGTTTTTCTTCAAACTTGTAACAGGAATAATACTATGCATTTTATAGGGTTGCGGTGAGAATTAGAAATAGGGAGCACGCAATGACAAACATGAAGTAGACATTCAATAAATAGAAAATATATTAACATCCTTTATATATGGCATTAACGATCAGAGAAAAACTAACCATTGTCTTGGAAGAAAGGAATTTCCTTCTGCCTCCTTCGTTAACTCCCATCCCTTCCTGAAGCCATCAGTGAGATCTGTGGTGGGCTGTTGGGGGACTCAGTAACCCAGAGCAGGATGTCAGTCCATGAATGAGGGAACAAAAAGGGTGGCCCTGTGGGTAATGGTGGCCTGGTCTGCAGGATCAGAGCCTGAGAAGGAGAAGAACATTCATGCAGGGAAGCAGCCTGGCAGGGGTGTCAAAGATCAAGAAGAGCACAAGCAGTCGGTGCTGATAAATGTTTCGAGGAAAAGAAAAAGTTCCGTGGCACAATATGTCCAGGAATTGCTAGATTTTATAAGTTCGTTTTCTACAGAACTGTTCAGAGCTGTTAGTATTCTAATCTACATTTCAGTTCTCCCATAAGAAGAGTCTTGCCATGGAATGCTTTCTTTATAAAAATTATTTTATGATGACTTATCTGAGATGAAGGACCAGTTTATATTTTCAAATCTGCCATGAACTATTGATACTTTTGTGAAAATAAATTAGTAAAAAAATGAAATAATAATGACTTCGACTCAAACCATCTGTTTTTGAGATTTCTAGAGATATAGAATGACTCTATCAAATTGTGGTGAATGTTTCTAAATGCCTAGTCTCAATTTCTGTACTAAACTTGTCAGGACCAGAATCGAACTTTCTGCATATGCGTAGTGAACTACGCTTTGAGTGGGACTGCTGCAGGTCAAAGCTCAGTCCCCTGGAAACTGGCGCAAAGACACAGAAGGACTAGTACAAGGACACATTAATATTCTTTCTGTTTGACAATAACCTCTGGGAAGGCAAGGACCAAGTGCATCTTCTCATTCTGTCAATACTTGTTAATATGATGCTTGAGTGTAGAAGACCCTCGAATATTAAACGAATGCATAAGTAAATGTCCCAAGTGAATGTTTGAACTACCATCTGTACTAACCGTTTGTCTTTAAATTAATTGACTATTTAATGTTAATGTTTTCTCCACCTTGATTTGTGTATGCACATTGAGCCTCTTGTTCCAAGGCATTTGGAATGGTATCTTCTTTGCATAATTTTTATACACCTGTTATAAGAAAATTTTAGGTGGAGAAAAATGTCAACCTGAAATCCAGAACATGAAAACCTAGCAAGAAAAATCTGGAAGGGAGGGTGGTACGGGATGTGAGAGAGCGAGACAGGTAGATCATAGGAACAACTCTTTATGTTTGTATTTTTTAAGTCTTTTGAAATTAAATCAATATTAGGGGAACTTAATTAAACTCTTTCCCCTCCTCTGACCTGAAACCAGGTGGCTGCTTTCAGATAACAGCAGCAAACAGAAACAGTTCCTTTAAAGAGAGAGCTGTTTCTCAAGAGTTAAGTCTTGTCAAAGGAATAATTAACACTTCTTCATAAACTGAAAAGGACCTCTCACTCCCCCCACCCCCACCCCCACCCCCAAATTAGTGTATTTGTGAGAAGGGTTAGTCAAGGGAAGAAAGGTCTGATATTAGCCTAAGAAATACACATATTTGCATGAGCTTTATTCCTCAAATTAAGAGAAAGAGGGATTTTTGTGTTAAAAGAACAAAAGATTGTGTAGAAATTCTTCTAAATACCACACCTCTCTCTGCCAGCCTTAGACACAGATGCAAAGGTTCCCACTATTCCATCCTCTTGCTACAGCATCGCCTCTTTTCCAAATGCTGCAAGGGGAGTTCAGAATGCTGAGTTGCATGTGTCACTCACCATACGATAAGCACGCAAATTGTGAAATAAGGAGCCTCCAGCATGTCAGTGAGGAAATAACTGCTTTGCTTAGCCCCACAGTGTATAAAATTGCATGGAAGAGCTTTTCCTTCTGCAAGTATATTTTTAGTGGGAGTTAAAGATAAATGTTATCACTTGTACTGGGTTGATGCCTTAACACATCCTTTTTTGAGCACTTCTTTCTTTTCTCCTGGCTTTTCTCTTCCCAACTGTCTCTTCTCCATTTCAGCCCCTAGCCTGAGACCCAAGGACCCGTAAATCCTATTAAAGTGAGCTCAGATAACCCCAGTCCGCACCTAAAAGCTAAGCAATGACTCCCCTTTTGGAAAGAACTCTAGAGACAAAGTTAAGACTTAAATAATTCTTTCTCCCTCTATGTATTTTCAACTACAAAATAAAAGTTTTAGGCTCAGGGGTTTCTGAAGTCGCCGCCTAGCTCTAAAATACTATAACTCCCCAGGGTACAGTATGCCCAATTATTTATAAGTAGAGTTTTCTGGAGCATAGTATCAAAACACTAACATTGGGAGAAATCATTTCCAAGTACCAAAATGATCATCATTTTCTCAAAGTCTTTATTTTAAATCTGCGTATTTTGGTCTCTTAAGTATTTTTTCCTCAATTACCATAAAATGCTTAAAAATAGGACTGATATATTTTTTAATCACTCTCTATGTGCCAAGTACTCAACTTAGTTCATTTCATTTAATTTCCCCAGTTTTATGGAGGAAGCATTTCACAGATGAAGAAATTATGCTCAGAGAGGTGTTTTAACCCAGGTCATTTAGTAGTGATTTAACCACAATGAGGATTTGAACTGTGAGTGTTCACTTATACATGGATTTTTTAAAAAATTAATATGTATAGTACTGTAAATATATTTTCCTTATGATTTTCTTAATAACATTTTCATTTCTCTAGCTTGCTTTAAGAATACAGCATATAACATAGAAAGTACATGTTAATCGACTATTTATGTTATTGCTAAGACTTCTGGTCTACAGCAGGCTATTAGCAGTTAGGCTTTGGGGAGTCAAAAGTTGCATGTGGATTTTTGACTTAATAAGGGGTCAGTACCTCAACCCCCACGTTGTTCAAGGGTCAACCGTACTAGCATATTAAAGTGATTGATGCATCTGAACTGCAGACTAGAATTGAAATTTTCTTTAGAAAGTGGGTAAATCCTTTGGCAAATCAAGACTTCTGAGGAGGAAGTTTCATGTACAAGTATATGCAATTATGGATTGGGTTTCCTGAAGATCTGATGCCCTAAAGAAAAGAAATAATCCACAGTTGGGCTCATAAATACCTTAGAGATATATACACCCCTCATTTCCCATAAGAGATATGCTCTTAAAATATAGCCATAATTTGAGAATTATACAAAATCAGATGAGATTTGTAAAAGGCAAATGACTTAGTGTTATTTACATTCCTAAAAAGAATTATTTCAGAGAAACAACAAATCTATTTACGATGCAAATAATCATTCCTGTTCTTCTCATTTGTCCTTTACAAATAAATAAAATTTGTATGTGCTGGGTTTGTTTAGAGGACACTTGACTTTGTTATCAGTCATATATTATCCAGCTTCTAGGAGACAGATGTGTCTTAGTAAATCTTACCAAAAAAATGCATGCTTTTCAAATTGCAGGTAGCTCACTTCACTATCTGTACCTCAGAAAGACTACCAGGTCACAAGCTGTATCCAGAGAAGAGCTTCCTACTGTTTCATGTTTTTCCATTTGTATTTGTGTAAGTTTCTCTCTTAAGCCAAACCTCACACTGTAAAATTACCTACAGCCTTCAAGGAGTAGCACATTTCAATCACGGTCTATAAGTTTTAGAGATGAAAGAGATTTTAGAAACAAGGAAGTCCAACTCCTGGTTGTTTGAAACTTGGAAACTAAGCTCCAGAGAGATTAAGATAAAGTGTTTAGTATTTTTTTATATACTGAGAATTGTCAAAAGAGCCACACTCAAACTTAGGTTTTCTGGTACTAAAAACATGTGCTCTTCCAAATATGAAATGCTGCCCCCTCTGTAGTACTTAACTCTGTAATCTATATTCACTGCTTTGCTTACTTATGTAAGTCACATATATTACGGGGGAAATGTGTTTTTTTTTTCCTTGAGTGTGTTTTCTAGGTTCATCTGAAATAAAACGAAGGATATTTCTTAAAACATCTTCTTGTTCATAATATTGAGAATTTATTCTAAAAAATGATGTTCACATTTCATGTAACTTCCAAATACAGAGATGCCTAACTTGAGGGCTGGCTGAACTTTTAAATATAATGAAAGTCTTGAAATTGAGAATACTCTCCAACCAAATGACTTGTCTGCTTAGTGCTTCTCAGATATGGGTCTGAGAGAAATATTTTCAAAGATGAGCATGAAACTAAAAGGAAATAGTACATACTTCCTCTTATCTACTTTATATTTTCGAGTCCTGAAAACATTGTGTGCAACTTTGAAAAGATGCCCTACAACATGCAAACTACAGGCTCTTCTCACTGGTGCTGAAGTAGGCTTCTTCCAACTTCATCTCAAGATGGCAAGTTAAGTAAAACAATCTTTTCAGAAAGCCTGAGTGAGTCTGAAAACTTCCACAACAACAACTAAGGTAGAAAAGAAAGCAGGCCCAGGGACAAGTATCAGATAAAGATTTGGTTCTTAAACTTGGCTGCTTATTGGAATAACCTGGGGGAACTTTAAAAGTATTAGCTATCCACAAAGTTTGCAGATATTTAGTGCTGTTATGAACCTTTTCATGAATATGTATTTGAAAATCCTGACCTATCAGTTGAATTCCTGTTTGATTAATTGGTTTGTAAATCTATGTCCCTTTTAAGGTTCTTTTTCTGACCTTTTAGGATTAGAGTTTCATTTAGTTTACGCAGATCTTCTTTATAATTTAAAATGGATTTCCTCTACTATACCTCTAACCCTTGCACATTGAAAATCATTTAGAGAGCTTGAAAGTTAAAAAACACAAACGAAACTGGTACCCAGTCTCCAGAGTGTCTGAGTTCATTGGTCTGAGGTTGAACTAGGGCTTAAGTATTTTTTTAAAGTTCCTGATAGTAGCCAGCTTCCAAGATGGCCCCTAATGAACCCCACCTACTGGTACTTGCATATGTCAAAGACTGTTTTATGTGACCAATAAATTAGTGCAGCAGTGATGATATGATTATATCGTAAAAGGCGTTGCAATTTCCATCTTAACTATTAACTATCTATCTCTCAGATCATTTGCTCTGGTGAAGCCAACTACCATGCCATGAGCAGCCCAGTGGAGAGGACTATGTGGCAAGGAGCTGAGGCCTCTTGCCAAAAGCCATGTAAGTGAGTTTTCAAGCCAGGTTTTCAAGCCAGTCAATTCGTTGACTGCATCCCTGGTCTGCATCTTGACTGCAAACTCATGAGAGACCCTGGGCTAAAATTGCCCAGCTAAACTGCTCACAGACCCTCAGAAATTGTATGAGAAAAAAAAAAATGCTTGTTGTTTAAACGTGCTAAGTTTTAAAGTAATTTTTTATACTGCAATGGTAACAGATATAGTCTCCATGTGTGATTCTAATTAGTAGCCAGGAGTAAGCCAAGAAAATCATTGAATTTTCTAGATATCTTATTGTTGGCACCTAATTTAGTTCCCTTATGATAAGATAATATACTGTGTAAATTTTTATTTTAAAAAGGTTCTTAAGAGTTTTTATGGCCCATTCAATCTTGTTGAAATTTTGTGCACTTGAAAAGAATGTGTCTGTTTTGCATTTGTTGTGTGTAATGTACTATAAATGTCAGTCAGAACATGCTGTTGGATAGTATTTTTCAAATCGTCTATGTTTTTACTCTTTTTGTGCTGTTTTTTTCAATTTCTGAGAGCAGAATGTTAAAATCTCCAAGTAGGATAATAGATTCATCTATTTCTCTTTTTAATTCTGTCAATTTTTGTAAAGCCTACATTATTTTTTTTTATATTTCTTCTTTCGATATCCCTAACCTTCTTGTGCTTATTATTTTCATGATTTTTTCATGTTGTCAATTTATCTCTTTATATTAAGATATGTCTTTTATAGAAAGCATATAGTTTAATATATCTTTTTTTAAATCAGTTTGACAATCTCTAACCCTTAAGGTGTCTTGACCATTAAATATAATACAATTACTCATATATTTGAATTGGAAATGATTACATCTATAATTTTACTATTCATTATCTCTTTATACTATCAGGTTTTTTTCCTGCTTTTTCTTAGGCTTTTCACATTTTAAATCATTCATTTATTCTATCTGTTAACTTGTTAGCAATTAAAATTTGCATTTTTTTAGTGGTTGTTTAATAATTACGATATTCATTTTTAACTTTTCACAGTTACCTTAATATTATATCTCTTGGCATAAAATACAGAAATCTTATAACCACATAAGTCAATTTACCTGTCATATGGTCATGTATTTATCAATAATTTTCTCTCTGATCTTTTAAAATCTATTTTAAGTTCAGTTCTCTAATTCTTTTTTTTCTTCTTTGGTCATAAAGTCATTCAGTGATTTTTAAAAAATTCATTATATTGTCTTTTTCTGTTTAAAAAATTACTTTTGGTTCTTTATTTCTTTGCTGAAATGTCCTATTTCTTAACTTATTATGAACATATTTTCTTTATTTCCTTGTGCACAGTTGTAATCCCTGCTTTAAAATTCTTGTCTGCTTATTCTAACACCTGAATCATTTTACGTTCAGTCTCAGTTGATTATCTTTTATCCTAAATATGGGTCCCGTTTCCTCTTTATTTATATGTCTATTAATTTTAAATTGTTTCCTGATATTTTGATGTATATATTATAGAGATTCTAGATTCTATTATAGTCCTCTGAGTATTGATGTTTTATTTTGTTTTGTTTTAGTCCATGTACTTGAATAGATATAAACTTTAAACTCCATCACGTGTGTGCTGAACAGCAGCTAAAATCATGTTCCAGTTTTTTGTTTTTGTTTTTTGTCTTATCTTTGTTCCTCAGCATGAGTAGTTTAGGATCAGGCAGATATTTATTCAGAGTTTATATGTTAATATTTGGGCTCCTCTAATGTCGCTTCCCCTGCTCCATCCCCGGCTTCCCCTCCTCACTTTTTATCTGGCAGGGTCACCTTCAAACTCTATCCTCTAGGTCTTCAAGCCAACAAGCCTGCAACTTTTTATCCATGTTTTATCTATCCTACTTAGACTTAAATGGGACCTGCCTCTTGACCCACCCCACCCCCCCAAAAGAAAGAAGTTTAGAGGATCTTAGACAATTCTGTTCCCATCTTCCAAGTGTTGACTTATTTTCCATTTATGTCTATTTCTCATCACTCTTCAGTGCCTTCAAATTGTTGGTTTCTATATTTTGTCCAGTTTATAGTTATTATCTTGTTGGAAGATTTATCTGATCATTATTACTGTGCCGTTTTTGGACATAAAACCTATCTTTTATTTTATTTGTTATATTTTAAACAGAACATGGTCTATCCAAAGCACTTAGAAGTTTAATTGTGCTTTGTGTTGTCCCTCAGTCATGGTGTTTTGTTTTATACTATAATTTATAATTTTGAATTATATCTTTATATTCCATCAGACTTTTTTTCCAAGAATTGTGCATGGCCTGTGTTGAGGGTATCAGCACCAAACATTATTTGTATTTTCTTTGCCAAGATCCTTGGGTTGCTATTAGCCATGACACATTAAATTCATTTTTTAGGTTAAAGTAGTCTTGACCACAGAGGGAGCACAAATTTGAACTCAATTCCACATCAGGACCAGCTTATGGTTAAAAGATAAAAAAAAATTCTACCAAAGCCCATGCTGAAATAGAAGAGTTTATGTTATCTCCCTTTGCAATGCATAGATTTTGTTTCCTAATTCTTCTTTTCATTAAGGGCTTAGTTCTTCAAGAGCCTCAGTAACAATTCCCCCACTTTAAAAAAACCCACTACCTTATCTCATATCTTTGTGTGGCTGGTGAAACCCCAGACACTTGTTATAAAGTTTGCAAATGCCAACATTCTTCTTTCTCTTACTTCTCAACCCCTGGAAATTTACCTTGCTTTATTGTGAGCACACTTATAATTTTAAAAGATATTCTTTATACTTTTCATTTCTGAGCATTTTGTGGTTTTTAAAACTATTTATTTAAAATTTTCTAATAAACAAATATTTAAAGAAAGAACCTCTTTATCTTTCATGACCTTCCATTTCAAAAGATCTCTACCTCATAAAATGGAAATGATATTGTAGGTAGAAAGATAAAAATGTAATGCTCTGAATTATTACTATTGCTTGTGGGGGGCAGGATATACATGAATATTTAACATAGAAAGTGTCTCTACCATGCTGAGAATTTCTTTTCAGCTTTCGATTTGAGCAAGAAGTGACCCTTTCCACTAGAATCAGTTAAAATTCACCACAAATTTATAGAGTGAAGAAGTTGGTGATCACAGAAGAGAAAGGAGGGGTGCAGAGAGTTTGGACAACCAGTACAGTATTGATTACTTTGAAGGGAGCAAAGCCTTCTAAAGAAATTAGCTCCTAAAGGCTCAGAGCAAAATGATTCTCAACAAGTGCCTACATAAATTCAAAAATTCATAAATAATGTCCCTAAAGCAATAATTAGCACCTCTATACAGATTTCGTGAAAAAGAACAACATAGTATAGAGTCTGAAAAAAGAAGAATGATGTCTGGATAAGAATATCTCCTTTGCCCCTCTGTTGAAGGATTAACACCAGTTTGTTTGTTTGTTTGTTTGTTTGTTTTAAAATGCAGAATTGTAAATATGTCCTTTAAAATGTGCCATCTCTAAATAAATATTACAAATTAGTTATGGACTAAAAGAATGGTTTGAAGCACACTCAACAAATTATTTTGCTATTATTTTAAAGTCCTGATTTCAAGGATCCACATTAGGTATTTTTCTAAAAGGAAAAATATTCTTGATTCTTGTTCTTATAGACATCAAATTAGACAAGAAGCCCTCCTTAGAAGTTTTGTCTAAGCAAAACTTATTTTCCTCGCAGTAAACAAGACTGTCACACATAGCATAAGAAAGTGAGGCCCCATTCTTTTGTGAGCCCTTGAATGCAGCAGCTGTTTGAGCACTCAGTTGATCATGCTACCATCAGTTCAATTCAATAGTGAAGGCATACTTATAAATTCCATCACAGTCTACAGCCATGCCACCCTGAACAAGCCAGATCTCATCTGATCTTGGCTGCTAAGCAGGGTCAAGCCTGGTTAATACTTGGATGGGAGACTACCTAGGAAGATCAGATGCTGTAGGTGTAAAAACTAAAAATTAAGGGATGGTAAACTGACAAGGTCCTTGCAATCTGTGAGGTTAACCAAGGGTTGCCTCACCTAAAAAAAAAATGAAAGAAAGAAAGAAAGAAAAAATTCCATCACAGAAAAGGCAGTCTGGGTGTTGTGTGTGTGCGTGTGCGTGTGTGTGTGTGTGTGTGTGTGTGTGTGTGTGTGTGTGTAGTATGGTAAAGAATATGTAACACAAAATTTACAATTTAACTATTTTTAATGTTTACAGTTTAATGGCATTAAGTATATTCATGTTGTGCAACCATCACCACCATTATCGGCAGAACTTTTTCATCTTCCCAAACTGAAACTCCACACTCATTGAACTATAACTCCCCATCCCTCCCTCCACCCATCCCCTGGCAACTACCATTTTACTTTCTATCTCTATGAATTTAACTATTCTAGGTACCTCATTCAAGTGGAATCATATTATATGTGCTCCGTGGTGACTGGCTCATTTCACTTAGCATAATATCTTTAAGGTCCACCTATGTTGTAGCAGGTATCAGAATTTCCTTCCTTCTTTTTTTTAATTGCATTAAAAAAAAACATAGCATAAATTTGGCTTCTTAATTTTTAAATGCACATTAAAGCATTATTAGCTACATGCACGTTGTTGTAGAAAATGTCTCTAGAAGTTTTTCATCTTGAATGACTGAAACTCTATTCTCATTGAACGATGACTCTTCATTCCACCCACTTCCCACAGGACCTGGAAACTATCCTTTTATTTTCTGTTACCATAAGTGCGATTACTTCAGATGCCTCATATAAGTGAAATCATGCCGTGTTTGTCTTTTTGTAATTGGTTTATTTTACTTAACTTAATGTTCTCATTGACCTTCCATGGGGTAGCATATGACAGAATTTCTTTCTGTTTTAAAGTTGAATAATATTAGGTAGTCTGTTTTGAGTGTCAAGAAAGGTTGACCCATTTGAGGACAGGACTATGAATACATGGCTTTTTGTTCTCCTTTCAGGCTCCATCTAAAGGAGAAATGTTTATTTTCTATTTTTATCAATTTTTTACCAATTGCCTTTTTTTTTTTTCCTGGACAAGCATAAACTTTTTCTGAAAATGTAAGTTGTTTAAATAATCATCAAATATATCATGAACTCTAGCATGTCATAGGCAGTGTCTTAAATGCTTTATACACATTGCTTCAATTAACCCTGATAACCATCCCATGTGGTAAGCATTACTATTATTATTTCTGTTTTAGAAAAGAAGATATCAAGGTTCAATGACATTAAATAACTTTCCTGAGGTTACGGTACCACTGCCAATAAGCGAGGGGCGGGGGAGATTCCCACCACCTACCATACTCCTGAGATTACTATTTTAAATACCATACTCAACTACTTTCCTGTATTTTGGCCAGTATAGTGCAGAAATTATTTGATATTATGCAGATTGAGCACATCCTAATTTGCTAGATCTGCAGCTCTTCTTCATCAGGAACATACTTTTTTTCACATCCTCATTTTCTTTCCTAGACTGCCGGCTCCCCCTCCTTACCAGCACGCTTTAAATTGGATATACACAACTCTTTATAAATCTTTCTCCAGCCTTTTAGTCCTTTCATAGACCCTCTTTCTTTCTTTGTCTTTCAGTGGTAGAAATGTAAATCCATTACAAACACAATGCAGTTTGAGCTACAAGTATTAAATCATTAAAAAAAAAAAAAAAAAAAAAGAGAGAGAAACCAACCCCATGTGAGAAGCACCCTTGGGTATTAGTAACAGCTGGTTTAACAAAGAAGCAGCTGTACCAAAAAAGGTTGTTTAAAGAAAGTATTTTTAGTCTTTAGGATTTTAATCTCCTTTTTGGAACTTTACCATCAGTTGTACTCCAAACCATATGTTATGAAAATTTATATTTTGCAGCTGAGTCCCTACTTAAGACAATTCTAAAATGTCCTAGAATCCTCCTTGATGAAAAGTGGCAAATAACAAAACCAATGGTTGCTATATAAGAAAGGATCTGTGTGTTCTGTGGCACCGAAGGCCAAGTTCTGAGGCTCATACATGTGGCCTACAGGGGGGCTGGTGAGTCCAAGACCCCCTCTGTACTCTCTGGTAACAAAGTCCATCCAGGAGCATTGACTCTTCAAACAAAAGATCAAATCAACCGCTGGACTCTTAGTCACTAGAATAATCCCCATAGTAAAATGCAGTTCCTCTTTTGAAATCATTTGTGATTATTCTCACCATTTGCTGGAATACACGATTTCATTTAATATTCCCAACAACCTTATAAACTTAGAATCCTTATTTGATATCTTAGCAAATTGAACCTCAGAGAAGTAAAGTATCTTGTATAAATTTACAAAGCTTATATGTAGCAGAGTTGGGATGTAAAACTAACTTCCTGATTCTAAAATGCTCTCTTAACTTCAAAACCAATATAATTAAGCTATCTCTTAAGACTCATTCCTTACTCTCAAATTGAGACATAAGGAAAAGAAAATACTTCTTGGTGCCAAAGACTTCTCGTTTCTCCTCAATATTCATTTTCCCCTTATTTATTGTTAAGAAATTCCTAATTATTAACTGCATGTGTTGCTGTCATGCTATAAGACCTCGATTTTACAGATTCCCTTGCCACTAAGTGTGGCATCGTGATTAAGTTCTACCCAATGAGAACTGAGTAGAAGTTTTGAATGCACCTCTACAAACTCCCTTAAAATACAAGGAATGTACATATTTTCTTCCTCCCTTGTCTCATTTTACTGCATAGGATATGGATAAAATAGCTGGAGCTCCAGCAGCCATGTTTATCACTGAGGATGGGGTTTCACCCTAGAAATGATGGCAGTACAGAGCTGAAAGGAATCTGAGTCTGACGATCTCATGGAGATGCCATACCAACCCTAACTCCAGATTTCTTTACGCAAAAAGAGATAAATTTCTAGCTCTTTAAGCCATTATTATTTGGGTTGTTAGAGTTAGTGCCATTAAATCTATTCCTAACTAATAAACTCTTCTTTCTACAGACTTTTTCATATCTTCAAGTTGCAGAATATCAAAAAGGTAACCACTTTTGGAACCATGAAAACAAAAGCAACACACTATGGATTTAAAAACAAACAAACAAACAATACACGGTCTCTTTTATCTGGCTCCTGCCTAGTATTTATCAGAAGTGATTATTCTGCTAGATGATTTCTTGGACAGGTCTCAACCACTCTGCTCTTTCTTACCACAAAAACCTTTAAATTTGAAAGCATTGACCCTAAATTTTTATCAAAATTATTAATGTCTTATTTCTGCACTCCCCAACTCTCTTTTATTCTGTTTGTTCAATTTCCCCTCATTCTTAAATGCAGGCAGTGATCATGTCAATCAGTAACCTTGGGGCTTTTGTATGTAACTAATGGAGTTAGATGAGAGTTATTTTAAATGTTCTTCAGACCTATAGCTAAAGTATTATGTCATCGACCTAGAGGCCATTATGCTAAGTGAAATAAGTCAGACAGCAAAAGACAAATACCATATGACTTTACCTATATGCGTGATCTATAAACAAACAAACAAACAAACAAACAAACAAACAAACAGAAACAAACTCCTAGATGCAGAGACCAAACTAATGGTTGCCAGATTTGGGGGGGGTGGGTAATGGGAATTGGGGACTGAAGTGATTAAAAAAGTATCAATTGGCAGTTATAGAACAGCACAGGGATGTAAAGTACAGCATAGGAAATCAATAATATTGTAATAACAACGTACAGTGTCAGGTAGGTATTAGACTTATCATGGAGGGATCACTTTAAAGTTATATAAATGTCTAACCACTGTACTATACATGTGAAACGAATATGATATTGAATGTTGACTGTAACTGAAAAAAAAAATTTAAATCGTTTATCATTACAAATTCAAGAGAATGGAATTCAAACTTCAGAGAATTCCTTCCTTTAAGCTGAAAATTTGTTCCCATCAGGGTGAAACTAAAAGCGATCAGCGCCTCCAGTTGTAAAAATATTGATTAATCTCTTTGCTATTGATCTTCATGGCCTGGTAAGTGTGGAGGTGAGAACTGCCTGCCCAGAAACTATTATATGGCGCAAGTGCCTCATTTTTTTCTTGAATGTGATTTAAAAAACTACTTCTTTCATGTTAGAAGCTCTCATAAAGAAATCAAACCTCACACAAGCTTCTATAAGCCATAGTCATTGCTCCCAAGGCATTTCATCATTCTCTAGGAGCTAAGAACCATCGATGTAATAGAGGGTGGCTTTACCACTGCTACCATTCTTGGGGCATTTGGGTGGCCTGGCCTCCCAGTCTCCAACCTTGCCCACAGAGATTGTGCATTACGTGGATAAACTGACTTAAATTCACTTGAGAAGTAATGGTGCCAGATGGATACAAGGCATTTTCATATTAGTGCCAGTTTCCTACTTGGCAGAGTACTGCTTTGCACAGAATATGTATGGAGAGGTTCCCTATTCCCTTTGCAGTCATTATCTCTCATTCGATTATCAAAAGTAAAACAAAACAGAAAAAACTTCGAGATAAGCACTTTTGTTCTCTATTTCCTGTCAGCAGATTATTATTAGCAAATATTGTGCAGAAGTTTTTCCGTTTGACCCTCTAGATCTACTCTCCACCCTTCTCCATCCTGCTCCACACCTCGGGAGGCTGCTGTCTGTGGACTGCGTCAGGGAGCCCCCACACTCTCTGATTTTCAGCTGGCTTCAGCCAGAAGGAGGCACTGGCAGGAGAACAGAGGGTGAGAAGAAAGAGAGTATTTAATTTTCTGACACTTTCTTGGCAGGTCTCATGCAGTTCTTGTAAATAGTTCCCACCCATTGCTCTAGAGCTAGTTGCAATTTTCCTAGGTTGCTAATTCCGGGGTTTTTCTATTTCTCGTTGATTTTCCTTAACTCACCTATACCTTTGTAAGTAATCTCTCTTTGAGACTCTGTTCAATCACTTTAATCATCTATCTTCTGCTAGGGTATGACTGATTGACTAACCCAAGGTCTGGATGGTAAGTGGGTAGTGGCAGAGCTAAGCCAATATCCAGGCTGATTCCAAATTTCTAAGTTTATTCATGACAGTGACTTCCTTTCTTCTTATTTCTTTCTTCTTTCTCACCCAGGTGAGGAGAGGACATATTTTATCTAATTATAAGAAGAGTTTAGTGCCACCCTTTCTTAAACAATAGATTGCATTTCTTAGACATGAATCCAGCAATGATTATGTTATCCTCATCACAATGTATTGCTCTGATAGCACCTGTATTAGGGTTCTCCAGGGAAATAGAACAAGTAGAAGAGAGAGGTAGATAATGATGATATACAGATACGTAGACAGACAGACAAATAGATAAAGATTTATTATAGTAATGGGCTCATATGGTTATGAAGACCTAGAAGCTTTACAATCTGCTATCTGCAACCTGAAGAACCAGGAAAGCTGATGGTGTCATTCAATCTAGGTTTGAAGCCCTGAAAATCGGGAGCTGATGGTGTGTAAGTCCCAGTCTGAGTTCAAAAGCCCAAGAATCAATAGCACTGACCTCCAAGGGCAGTAGAAAATCAGTGTCTCAGCTCAAGCAAAAAAAAAGAGAATTTGCCTTTTCTCCACCTTTTCGTTCTATTCTGGCCCTCAGTGGATTAGATGCTGCCCGCCTACATTGGTGATGGGCATCTTCTTTACTCCATCTACTGATTCAAATGTTGATAATCTTTTCTGGAGACACTGTCACAGATACACCCCAAAAAGAATACTTCACCAGTTATCTGGGCGTCCCTTAGCTTGATCAAGTTGACACATAAAATTAACCACCCGAATGTTCACAACATCCAACTGGTCACACCCGTTGCATACATTTGCTAAAACTGTGACTGTCTAGAGCTTACACCATGTGTAGGATACAAGTTAAAGACTTGGCATTAGAGAGTCTGTATTCTAGGTCTAGACCTGTAATTTTTTACCTTCAAGTAGCTGAAACTCTGTGACTCAGGTCTTTTTACCATACACTGAAAATAATGTATAATTCCTGCCTAATTTATAGTAATGTTATGGGGTTAAACTGCTGTCAGGAATGTGAGCCTACGAGAAGGAAAATGACTAAGCTAATATACAGTTAATTCTAGCTGCAGAATTCCTGAGTTCAAAAACTGGTTTTGTTTAGTAAAACAAACATTGCTCTAGAACAAAAATCCTCATGGCCTTGTCAGGTTGGGCAGAGAGTAAAGCAGAGAGAATTAAATTACTGTGCAAAATAAAATAGGAAGAATTTTAAGTTTCCTTGGAAAGCCTGAGAGTGTGAGGAGATAATATGGGAAGATAAAGCTAAGTAGAGGGAGAAAAAGCAAAGCAACATATCAAGCCAAAAAGTGGCAGCCCACAGTCTTTAGTGACAGGGACAGTAAAAAGACTCCAGGTGATTAATATTTAATCATTGTATTTTTTGATGTAAGTCACCTGATGCCCCAAAACTTCAGGAAAAGTCCTGTGGTACTTTGGAATTGAAGAAATGTGATTGGTAACCTATGGGATAGCCTAATGCAGAAAAGAGCATGCCTGTGTGGGATGTAGGACAACAAATGCATGGAAAGGGAGGGGCAGAACCCTATGGGATCTCGCCTGACCTAATACGAGGTATCAAAAGGTAGAGAGAAAGTCTGTAACCCACAACTTTTAAAAAATAAACTATTCGTGAAATCAGACGTCGCACCATTTTTTTTTCCTATGTGGAGATCATTGTCCTAGTACCTACTTGCATTTCTGAATCTGTCAGGAGGATTTTGTTTTCCATGTGCTTGTAAATCAATAAAAATAAGCAAATATCATTTTCAATGTTCCTAGCAAAAGACAGCATTCAGACTATGTGTATTTTTTTTTTTAGTGGGATTTTTTAACTGTATTTGAGAGGCTTACAAAGTTCTGCCCTGCTGAGTATATGCACTGTTAGAATCCATTTATGGTTTTTAAATCACAGCATTGATTTATTGGAAGGGAGGGAGGGAGGGAGGGAAGAAGAAAGGAAGGAAGGAAGGAAGGAAGGAAGGAAGGAAGGAAGGAAGGAAGGAAGGAAGGGAGGGAGGGAGGGAGGGAAGGAGGGAGGGAAGGAGGGGGTCTACTGTACCATCATCAAGAGTAAGAGATATCTGAATGATATTATATGGAGTATAGCTGACCTGACATTTCCAGAAGCACATGTTTGGAATGCAAAAGAAAAACTGGAAGCTCATTAGCAGAAGGAAGTAATTAAGTCTTTATTTCAAATTTTTGAAAACATAAATTGTTTAACACTCATTACCTACTGAACTTAATACTATTATGAGATCACTTATGAGACTAAATAGCAGACACCCATCCATTTCCTATTTTTACTTCCATTTTTTAGTTAAACACTTTGCATGTAAGCTCTATAAATAACAGAGACTGTATAATTTAGGTACCAGAAATGGATGCTTAATGTTCCATTAAATTAGAAACCGATGCAGTGTGATTTGGGCTGTGCCTTACTGACCAGAAATAAGCAGAATCCAGGGAGATTACAGACAGATTTTACTAGGTGCTGAAAGATTTGCCCATAGTTCTAAGAGGAAATATCAACATATATCATCTGGAAATGTATTGAATGTTAAATTAAAACTGTGTGACTGCATGTGACTTCTCACATAGCAGTAAGGCTGCACTTGAATGTTTTTGCACTTGTGGGTTCTAGGTGGTAACAGGAAATTCATGCTAAGACTATTAAAGAGCAACGCAGTAGAAATCAAGAGAGCATGCATTCGGGGGCTTTGTAACCTTTCATACCTTGGTTTGTTTTCTGTCTTAAATATTCACCAAATATCTTTGAGCTGGATGCCTTTGGGTGAATCACCTAAATTCTTTGGGTTTCAGATTCATCTGTCAGATGGGTGTAATAAAGCCAACTTCATTGATTGATTTTTAGGATTATTCGGATCTAAAGCACTTAACACATAGCCTTAACACAACATACGATGCTCGATCATTACGAGTATTTTTTATTCTAAGGACTCTTTGAGCTTTAATATTGATTCTAATAATCAGCTAGCAGAAATGTAGAAAAATATCACCCTGTCAAGAATTGCTTTGTTCTATCGTCCTTTTGTCGCCCACTATGGTCGTATTTACCTATTTGCCCCAATCTTTGAACTCAGGCTTCATACTCTGGGATCAGTTCTTACCCTGGGCAGTGAGCACGAAACAGATTACTCAAAATGAAGTAAATAGCAAGCTACCTTCTGACTTTGATATTCAGTACCCGTTACTTGGACCTTGGTATAGATATCTAGATATTATTTCTTGAGCTTCTGATACCTTTCTGCCCAGAGCCAGTTCTTGATTTCCTGAACCTTTTATTTCCAAACCTCCTCCCCTTTTCTTTCTGTGCCTCCCTCCCATTCAAGCAAATGGTAGACTTTGTAGTCTCTGCATCTGGTGATAGATAAAATTATTCAAGAAGCAGAAAGAAAAAGATGTGTTCCTCTCTTTAGTTTCTAAAAACCCAAATTCATCCAGGTGATCTGGGAGAACACTTCAATTAGAGAGTAGCAAATATTTCTTTTATTTCATCATATTAGAGAGGTAAATGAAAAGTGTGTTTGGGGGAGGGAAGGACTGAAAAGAAAAGCCAGACCTGAAGGGTCCATAGCAATTGGAATGAGGAGCTATCTGCAAGAAGCTACCACAAGAGACAATGTCTGAGTACCAAGGCAGAAGTCAGAGCTGATTCATTAGTAGCAGATGAACACACGTCATTCAAAGAAGCCTCATCCCTCACGCCCAGCCAGAGAGCAATGCTAGTTATTCTTCCGAAAGACCTCTTCATCCATGAGATGTTCCCTTCAGCATCTTGGCCTATGACTTCCGGTGGGGGGTGACAACAGTCTCTGCTTAGGATTTTATCATTTCATGTGATTTTTAGAAAAATTTTTTTATTAGTTTCAAGTATACAATACATTGGTTAGACATTTAATTGCTTATAAAATAATCCTCTTAATTGTTCTTTCTCTTCCATGTGAGTTTTAACAAAACCAATTGTGTTAGTTGTCTATGGGGGCTATCACAAATTATCACACACACCTTGGCTTAAAATAATACAAATTTGTTATAGTTCTGGAGGTCAGAAGATTTAAAATCAAGACGTCAGCAGGGCTGCTTTCCCTTTGGAGGCTCTGGGGGAGAATCTGTTTTCTCGCTTTTTCCACCTGCGAGAGACCACCCACGTTCCTTGCTTTATGGCCCCACATCACTCTGACCTCGGCTTCTGGCATCATGTCTTCATCTCTGATGCTCTTGCTTCTCTCTTATAAGAACTCTTGTCATTACACGGACCCATCTGGATAATCCATGATATCTTTCCATCTTAAGATCTTAAAGTTAATCATGTCAGCAAAGTTACTTTTTACCATGTAAGATAATATATTCTTAGGTTCCAGGGATTAAAACATGGCACCTTTGGGGGGCCATTATTCACATCATATTCCAAGATCATGGGACGTCAGAACCTTGTTTCTTTTATCTATTGCTTTCTGATTACATCTTTGCATTTCTTAAGGTTCTTGTTATCTGGCTGAGACTTTAGCTCTTTCTCCTATTGTACCACTGTTCTAGGTAATTGGACTGCCAGACAGATAACTGCCAGAGACTCTCCTTTCATGGGCACCCTCAAACCCAGGGATATTTGTCTCTATTTTAATCAGCTACATCATTGGTCACACCTCAGGGCTTGCTGCCATCCTTCGAAATTGCTCTAAATCAATTTACTCTTAGTAACCGACTTTTTGACCCCAATTGCCTATCCATTCATTTTTTTTCTACCCCTTTCTCATGATTTTCTGTTCTTTTACAACACAGAGACCTCCAGATATTTTTTATCTTTTCTTTTTACCCACATCTGTAGCCCGCATCTGGCTTCACTTACTTCTCCACTCTGCCAGAGCCTCATGGTTATTCCACTCAACACCTCTCTCGCCAGCACATTCAACTACATAGCACCCTGTGCTATAGCACCCATTTAGTGGAATTCAGCCATTTGGGGTCAGTTTAACGACATATCTTATCCATTACACTTAGGCTGCTGAGTGCTACTGACAGACCCCACTCAATATTTCTTTCATTTTTTTCTTAGCCTTCTCCTTTCCCTGAGCCCATAAAAAAGCATTTAAAATTTTCTTTTTTTCTTCAGACCTCACATTCAACCTAATACCCCTCACTCTTGAAAAATGACAGTATGACTTTCTGGAAATTTTTCAAATACGCCTCTCCCTGCAGTAAGACCTCATCTGTTGCCAAAGTCACCTTCCTGCCTCTGGATTCAGAGAACGAATTTTCTTTCCACCTATTGTGGGACAAGCCCTCCTCAGTGTGGTCTTCACACTAGCTTTTTCCGTCTGTGCTGGTATAGGTCTCTATTAGTTATCCCCCTCTTTTGCCTATATTTTCAACATTATCACCTTTACTGTCTCCTTTTTCTCCCCCTATAAACATATTGAAGTCCCATTAAAACAAATCAGATAAAGATGACTTCCAGTTTGAGCATGTTGATGTTGCTGTGCCTATGGATCATCTAACTTGAGATGCGCAGCAGCTGTTTGAAAAGTTCATTTTTTAAAATCAGTTTAATTATGTAAAAAGAATTTTTTCATTATAAGTTCTACACTTGCCACCATTTTTAGTACACTTACCTTTTAATACATACTCTATGATTTCATTCACACTCTCATTCTCCCCACAAACTATTAAAATCTAGTGGCTTACAATATCTTAAAGGAGAGGATACTTCAGTCCTTATCTTAGTGGACTTTTTTGTCATCTTTCACCTTACAGACCTTTGCTTTTTGGATATTCTTTTCCTGTACTTTTTGTTATATCAGACTTATCTTATCCTATTCTCATCTTATCTCAATTATGCTTTCTTAGTCTCCTTAATAACTATTCCTTCCTTTGACTGCCCCATTAATGTTTGTACTCCACGTGTACCTCCAGCCCCTTCCTTGATTTCGAGTCTTACTAAGCTAATAATTCCCATCAGCCTTCTATAGTTTGAAGTGCCGTTGACACAGTCCAAACTTGAACTCTTCATTTTCCCAATTTTGTTCTCCCTTATCATTTATCCTGTGTCCTTTATCTTTTTTTTTATAGGTAACTTTATTTTGATCTCTTTGATCAACTTTATATTCCTTCTCTAGTTATAATTAATCACAAACTATCATTTATATTATTACCTATGTATGTGTATGGGAGTGTATACACACACACACACACATGCATGTACATGGGTGTATACACACACACATACACACACACACACATATATACCCAAATCCATTTTCTGCAGATTACCTCACCACCACTGATATATATGGTGGAGATCCCTATCACAGCTTACTAATTGTTATATTTTGCTGAGGCTTTGACCCCTTCTAATCCTCTTACCACTCCATGAAGAAAGTCGTCTACCTAAAATACAAATCTGTCCTTATAATTACATATTTCAAAGTTATCCATGTCAAGGCAAGCTTTCAAAAATTACCCATCACTTCATAAAGTTTGAATTTCTCGACATATCTAAAGGTTCTTCATGCTGTATCTATTACTAGCTCAGCAAGGTTTTCCCTGCCACTCCTTGCCTTTCAATACATCGAAATTCCTTGTATTTCCCCCTGCTTAACACTATTTTGTTTCTTGCTTGATATTTTTTCTCATTTCTTCTATTTAGACCTTTGACTCTTTAGCTAATTCCTAAAATGATGATGATATTAATCAAAACCTTTTTCTTTTAAATTGCTGCTATATGACAGGTCTATGCTGCTAATTTTACATGGATTATATTTAATTTGCTATTATTAGACTCATTTCACAGATGAGTACCCTGAATCTCACCGAGATGAAAGAAAATATCGAAGCTCTATAACTGGCAGAGCTGGTTTCAAACCAATCTGTCTGATGCCAAAGTCCATGTGGTTAACCCTATACTGAGCTACCTTTACTCATTTTTCTGCAGCTCAGCATCTTGCTCAGAGCCCATGATCAATAAACTGGGCTCTGAATAGCAGATGAATAGAATATGGCATTTATGATATTGAGGAAGTGCTACATTGCCCTTTCAGGCAATGTTTGGAGAAAATAGTTGGACTCAGTCTCATGCAATGGCCTACACACATTCTTTCTCTGAAGCTTGTGCTGTTGCCCAAATGTTGCAGAAGCAAGACTGGCAAGAAGCCAAGTCTTGGAGTTTGAGAACTCAGGTTTATTACGCTGGCAATCCCAGAAGAGCTAGTACTCTGAAAATCTGGGCCCCGAGTTCAAGGGTAACCTTACTTTTATAAGGCTTAACAAGCAAAGGCAATACAACTGTTCTTAACAAGCAAAGACAATACATCTGTTAGTTATCTAGACAGAACAAGCAAAAGGGAGGTTGAATCTTCGGTTGATCTCAAGGTCACTGGTTCCTTCGCCCTATGCTGCAAGCATGTCTACAGATAACAATTTAGCCATTCAAGTGGAATATTCCTCTTCAGTACTTTTATGTCATTATCACCAAGGCATCTTGAAACTAGAATGTATTAAGGCTGTTTGTAAAGAATCAGTGCTAGACTGTGGATGAGTGGGCATTTCATGGCCATTATTTGTCCATATAAGTTTCAAATGCATTAGCACAAGGACGTGGATGAAAAAAAGGGTTCTATGAAAAGTAACCTCAAAGGGTAATCTGATCAGGAATTCTTAACTGGGTGGATCATGATAGGTAGTCATGCCCCAGGCATATAACTTTTTAGTAAATGGTTTATCTTTGCCTTAAGCGGGCCCTGTCTATTGTTTCTGTGCATCTGGGTTAACACACCTTGAAATAAACTGTGACCACCCTTAAGAAAGTGCATAATCTTTTTAACTACCTTGTAATCCAATCCCCACATCGCTTTCTCCCACCTGCAGGTAATCTTCCTTACCTTCCCTCTTTAGTTTCAAATGCGGAAAATAAGCTGCAAAACCTTCGTTCTCAGAAAAGAAGCTGCGAAACTGTTATTCTCAGGAGCATTTAAGATTTTTCTCCCTGGCAAGTGTCTCTACATGCTTATCATGCTATTGGTTCTTCCTAGTTTTACCCTGTACCTACCGTACTCAGCCAGCCTCACTCTCCTTACCTGTCACACTAAGATCAGCTGGCATTTTGTCCCCAGGTGCTTGTTTGCTTTTATTTCATGTATTAATTTTTGTTTAAAATTAACTGCGAATTTTACTGGTTTCTTTACTCACTACTGTTTCTTGCCTCCCTTGTTCTTGCATTCATTTTTTTTTTTTTTTTTGCTGGAATATATTCTTAAATAATTCTTTAGCAAAGTTCTATGGATGGTCAGATTTGCAAATGTATATCTTTACTTTATCTTCACATTTAAATGTTAATGTAGCAGAGTGTAAAAGTCTGAATTTAAACTTTTCTCTCAGAACTCTGAAACTACTTTCACACCATCTTCTTGTATCTAGATCTGTAAGGAATCTGATATTTATCTGGTTTTCCTCCTTTTGTAAATAAGTGACTTTTCTTCTTTCTGAAATTTTTGAGGATATTCTCTTTATGTTAGAGTATTTGAAATTTTATCAAGAGGTATATCTATGTAGTTATCATGTATCTATCTATCATCAATCTATCTATTATCTATTGTCTCTCTATATATCTATCATCTCTCAATCTATTTGTTTACCACATTCATTCCATTTTGGTACTTGGTGAGATCTTTTCACCTGTGACTTTCCTCTACTTGAAAAAAATAATTATCTTTGAAAATTACTCCTCCTACCTTCACTTTCTAATGCTGATGCTTTTGAAACTTTTTTAGATAGATATTAGACCTCTGAAATAATTTCCACACCTCTTAATTTCCTTATAATTTTTTTGTTATTTTGTCTATTAGCATTGTCTTCTAGGAGATTAACTTTATTTTCCAGATCAAAACTTTTGTCCAATCATAACTGTAGATCTTTTATATTTGGGGGAATTATGTTTTTAATTTCCAATAATGCTTTCTTGGTCTTTAATGGCTTACTTTGCATTGCAATAAAGTTTTATATTATGACTACAATATGTTTTCAATTTCTCTGAGAAATAAAATTATTTTTAGGTTCTTTTCTATTTGCTAAATTATCTCTAGTTTTTCTGACATAGGTTCTTTTAATTGATCAAAACTCTTCCCTTTTATCTGTTTTCTCACTTCCACTTATCTGATGTTTTTTTCTAATTTGTACATATGAATTAATTTAGCACCTAGTTAATTAGAATAAAACTGCATAGATTTTCTCAGTGTTTGAATAACTCTTGTTTTCCCTAGAGTTGTATCTCCACAGTATGGAAAAGGCTTTTTATAAATTGGCAGAAAGTTTGACTCCACTTGAGGAAGAGCAAGTGGAGAGCAGAAAGTCAAGTTCAATTTTCTGAGTAAGAAGGACTTTGCTCTCTAGTATAGAGAATTTGGGAGTATTTCTCTCTTGGATAGGGCTGCTGTCATTTTGCGTAATCCCTCTCTATCTATTTGGGGATTAAGAGTTGCTTCAAGCTCTTTCAATACTTCTTTCTCAGCTCATAATATTTCTCACATTCACAGAGAAAGTCCTCCCTAGGCTTGTGCTTCACTTACTTTATTATAGAGCTCACTCTGCTTGATCAAGTAAAGAGATTAATGACTAGGGTGTGTAAGGTAAACATGTGACAGGCAGAGAGAACTTTTAAAAGCAAGTCTTTATTGGGAGAACGCTCCCAGGAGAGGTTCTCTGGTTCTGAGGAGAGGGGCCAGAGAAGTCACGCCCTCCCAGGGCATAGTTTTTATAGGGTTATGTGGGGGTAGGGTATAGAATGGGGAATGTCAGTTAAGCATCTGGATTAGGGTGGTGGCCCCAGGGCTTTAGGGTGGGCCCTTGTTTGGATTCCAATGTCAAGCTGGGAAACCTCCAGGCAGGCCCCTGCCAACCTAACAGGGTGAAAGCTACCCCAGAAAGATTCAAACTTGCTTTTTGTTTGAACACGTGGTTAATCAAATAACTAAGTTCCCAAGACTACTTTCTGTTTTTTGTATTATTCACTCTTGGAGTTGTGTTCTTTATAGAGCCTTGTTCACTTTCGCTGTCCTCGTTTAATAATCTTAACAACCTAGCAATGTGAATAGAGCAAGAATTATTGTTCCCATTTTTCCAGTAAGAGCTGAAATTCAGAGTGGTAAGTAATTCACTCAAAGTTGATATGGTAGAAAAGAACCAGTTTTTTAACTCCTCAACTGGGGCCTCCTGTTTTTTTTAAAGATCAAAACTAGAGAATCTAGAAAGAGCAATATCTTACTTAAAATGCAATGCGATATAAACAGTTCTAACACCCTGAGTTAGCCAAGAGAAAAAAATTAAATCAGGGTGATCTCTGCAGATTTTCTATAGAAAATAGAGTTTGGTTTGGAACAGGTTGGAATACTAAGGAGGATGAAAGAAAGAAAAATGAGCTTCTAAATTGGGATCACTTTGATTTCCAGAAATATTCACGATGACAATTTGCAAAGAACATAAAATTGCAAGCAGTGTGTGTAGTTGCAATTTTAACTTCCAAGCATTTGTCAATTTTAAAACACAGCAATTTCAATGACATTCAAAGCTCGTGAATAAATTGATAAGCAGCTTTGATCTGGCCACAGGTTTCCAGGATAATACAAATGTTTCCAATTATACAGTTGGATGAATTAGAGGAACTTTGTATATGTTTCTGAAGTGTCCAGCCTATGCCAAGCTAGATGGACCATTGAGGGAAAAAGAACAAAGTAATTCAAATCATATTCCACTAGCAGATGGTAATGATGACTCATAAATGTATCTTTGCTTTCTTCCTTCTTCAGAGTCAGGGTTGTAGTTGAACATCCCTGTGATGTTCATAATCTTTCTCCAAGGTCCCTGAGGAAATGGTCTTGTGACCACTGTGCCAGTTTGAAAAACACATAGAGTCATAGCCCTGGTAAAAGGCATCAGGTTTATTCCCAGTGACAGAGCCAAGTGAGTAAAATCAGGGTGAGAAGATGACTGTATGACAGTATATTCCATCTCAGCCCCCTTAAAGGAAACTGCTCAGCCTCTGAAGGTGTAGGCATAAGTCTGGCCTCTAAAATTTGTCATCTACTTTCTGTTTTGCAGGCTATGCCTTATTTTTATCTTTCCCCTTTTCTCTTGCCTCTTTTTTTTTCTTTGAATCTTGATCCTCAATTCCTGTATTGTAAACTGTTCTCTTTGAATATCTACATTGTAACTATTACCCTGGCCCCTCATTTCTCTCCCCTCCCTGCCGCAGGGTGTGAAGCTGGCCTTCTGACCTCATGTACTGACACTGATGATGAAAGGCATTCGAGTACCTCTCCCCACTCTACATCAACCCAGAACAGACCAACCAGTCCAACCACCTTTTCCAAAACCAATTTCTGCCTTCTATTGCAAGTACATTCTCTTAACTCAGGCTGCTATAACAAAATGCTATGGACTGGGTGGCTTAAACAATGTATATTTATTTCTCACAATTCTGAAGGCTAGTAAATCCAAGATCAAGGTGCTGGCTAATTTAGTTCCTGGTGAGGTCCTTTTTCCTGGCTTGGTTCTCACTGTGTCCTCACATGACAGAGAGAGCAAGCTCTATTCTCTCGTCCTGCTATTAAAATGTCTCTAATATTATCCTGGGAGTCTCACCCTCACAATGTCATCTAAACCTATTTTCCTCGCAAAGGTCCCACCTCCAAATACCATCACATTCTGAGTTAGGCCTTCAGTTATAAATTCAGGGTGTCCCGACCCGCGGGACTTGTTATTTGGTGGGGGCGAGGGAGACGCAGCCTGTAAGGAAAAACAGGCGGAGAAAAAGGAGCGGAGGCAAGACAGTGTTCTGATCAAGCCTCAAATTTTATTTTTGGATAACAAACATATTTATACGGCAAGAACAAATGGGGGCAGGCAAAGGGTACCTGTTGCAATATGATTGGTCTTCAGCTGGTGGTGTGAGGAGCGGTAAGGACAGGGGGAAGTACGAGGTGGGGGGGAGAGCAGGAGACTATCAGCACCTTTGGTGGTCAGCCAGCTTCTCGGAAAGACTTGTTTATCATGGGTTTGGTTCTCACAGCCTGAGGGCTTGAGAAACCAAGGGCGCAGCTCCCAACATCAGGGGAACAAACACATTGAGTTCACAACATACGCTGAGCATCCTGAGTCCTGATATAATCTCGCAAAGATTTTCCATATCCTACCATAGCCAGGTACAGGATCAACTACCTAAATTATAAAGTAGACTAATCCAGCATAAGTCATGCAATATCAAAAGACTCCACAATGCTAGAGACCACAGTGGCCTTTTGGGGGCCTAGTTCCAGTCCTTAATGAAGAGAGATTATTGGCACAATTGAACTTATATTATTAAATCTTTTCTAGCAAGTGACACAGAAATATAGTTGGAATAGCAATCAAGAGACTGTGGTCAGTCCTCCCTCTAGTCAGCTATGTTACCCTAACTGTATAGACTACTAGACACTCCATTGTTCTGGAAATAGTCCTTTATACTTGTCTCCTACTCTAGACTCTGGAGTCCTCAGGTACAAAGGCCACCACTTTAGCACCTTGTAGTCATAACACCAAGCAAACAGCAACAAATTTTGTTTGAATGAAAGGATAGATTGAGGAATAAAATGAACTGAAATCTACTCCTCCGGGTTTAATTTCGCTTCCATCCTTTCATTTCATTTTTTTAAAAAACATTTATTGAGTGCTACATGTCAGGCCTTGTGGTAGCAGCTGAAAATGTATAGATTACTTTCTGTCTATGAGGATCTAAACTTTTTATAAAATATAGATGGAATGGTAAAAAAAAAAAAAAAAACCTCTAAATTCTTCTAATTCAAAAAATTCTAAAATCCACATTTAAAATTCTAACACTCTGGATAGACTCTATGGATAAAGAAATAATGACAGAAAAAATAAAGAAAAACTAGAATTAAGTGCCAGGAAGCTGATGCAGGTTAGTTGAAGGAGGGTTAGTTAGTAGTTCCAGTAAAGATAATTATAATACTTTTTGTGGTTATATATATAACATAAACTTTGCCACATGTTAACCATTTTAAGTATACAAATTCATTGGCATTAGTTATACTCACAATGCTGTGCAACCATTATCACTGATTTCCAAAACCTTTTCATTATCCTAAACAGAAACTTTGGAAACAGTAATAACTCCCATTTCCCCTCCCCCCCAAGCCCCTGAGAACTGTTAATCTGCATTCTGTCTCTATGAATTTGTGTCTTCTAGATACCTCAAATAAGTGAAATCATACAATATTTGTTATTTTGTGTCTGGCTTATTTCATTTAGCATAATATTTTCAAAGTTTCCCCATGTTGTAGCATGTGTCATAATTTCCTTCCTTTTTGTGGCTGAATAATATTCTATTGTATGTATAGTCCACATTTTGTTCATCTGTTTAAATGGTGATGAACACTTCGATTATTTCTATACCTTTTGGCTATTGTGTTAATGCTGCAATGAATATTTGTGTACAAGTATATGTTTGAGCCTCTGGCTTTAATTTTTTAAATATATCTCTAGGAGCAGAACTGCTCAGTCATATGGTAATTCTATGCTGAGCTTTTTGAGGAACTGCCAAACCGTTTTCCCCAGAGTCTACATCTTTTACGTTCCCACCAGGAAGTAGTGTCAGCATTTCAGTTCTTTCACATCTTCACCAATTCTTGCTATTTTCTGTTTTCTTTTTTTTTTTAATCATCGCAATCTTAGTGTAAAGTCATATTTCACTGTAGTTTTGATTTGCGCTTTCCTGATGGACTTTGTCAATTTGGCAGAAACGTGAAGTCTTTGCATTGCCTTAGACAGCCTGTCCCTTCATCACTCCTGCCCTATCATCATGTCAGGAATCCCCCTGTGTATGAACTGCGAGGAGCAGTAAATTAAAAAGTAAAGTATGTAAAAACGTTTATGAAGTAATGTAATTACTAAGAACATAGCTTTCGGAGTAATTCGAATTTGAATGCTGGCTCTGCCATCTATTAGCGTTAACAAGTTACTTAGTCTCTTGGAGCCTGTTTCTCTATTTAGTTGTTTTATAAAATTTTTGTAAGAAAGAAATTTGTGTATATAATTGTGTGTATAAGAGTACACAATTATATTTCCTTCTCACAGCAATCTTACAAAAGTCCAAATATATACATTATACACATATATACATATACATGTTTTGTGGTGGTTGTTCCTCATACTCCGAGAGGAGAATTTGCTAACCAAGCACATTTCATAAAATTTGTAACCTAGAGACTCTTTTGTAAATTTTCCTGGCAATGATAGTAGCATAGCTGACATGGAAAAAAAAAAAAATTGGTGGGATGAATTTCAATTTCCAGTAGTGATCTCTAAAACTTTGTTTTAATAAGAACAGACCTACACACTAATATATAGCTTACGTTAAAATCCCAACATTTCGAACTTAGTGTCAGAATGGTCTTTGAATTACACAAAACTTTTAATTTCTCTTCTTAATTTTAAAGGCAGTTGTCATAGCAACTGCCACACAAAGCTGCAAATGATCCTAGAGAGATATCCCACCCAATTTTTCAATATGTTATATAAACATTATACAATATTTGGGAGAAATACTGCAAGTCATAGTAAAGAGGAGTCCTCCATGAAGAACTAAAACTGTACTTAGGCAGAAATTTTAAATGGGAAGGATTTTGAAATATATATTCTTGGGAGGGGAAGTGTAGTAGACATGTTAACAAGTCCTTCTAAAAAAATGAGTGAATTATTGAGATCAAGCAATAATTGACTCAACAGTTAGGAGGAAAATGGTGAAATAGGAACTGACAGAATGAGACTGGGAACAATTTCTTCTGTGTTGTCAGATTAGAATTTGCTCAGCTATTACCATCTGGTGATTATAACACCGAGTTCTTGTTATAACAAAACATTTGCTCTGGGTAAAGGTTGAACCCTTAGGGGTTGGGGACTGAAGCAAGGTTAAGCAGACTGTTCATAAGTTCAGTACAGGCTGCTGTGAGGAACACGCCAGGATTTCAACACTTTATTGGTCAAAGTCGCACATGATTTTCCAAAGTGCATTATAGGGTGTTTAATTTATTAAAGCCATTAACCTATTAGAAATCTTGGCACCTCAGCTTTAGAGCCTATTCTATACTACATTCGTTGTGACTCTCCAGGAATGAAAGAAGAGAAGGTATTGGTGTTTCCCAAACTCAGAGACCACAATGCCCATATATCTTAGAGTATTTTAAATAAACTGCCTAGTATTCTTTGGACATGTCTTGACATTCAAGGCTATAGGCAGATTAATAGACAGAACCCAAAGTCCTCCTGCTAAAATTACTTTAGACTCTCCCCTCTACCACCTCACACTCCAAAATATGTCAAATATAGTTTTCAGGTGAACTGTATATGAACTGATTATATAAATTTACCAAATAATTTCCATAAAAAGGAAGAAAATATTTTTTTCTAAAATCTAGCTAATTACGTCTGTTATATTTGTTATTTATTATCATAATGTAGCAGCTTAAAAGAACAAACACTAATTATTTCACAGTTTCTGTGGGTCAATAACCTGGGCACAGCTTCACTGGGTGTTTCTGACTTAAGGTCTCTCACAAGGAGCAGTCAAGCTCTTTGTCTCACCTGGGGAGACTTTGTTTCCGAGCTCACTCACTGCGGTTGTTGGCAGGCCTTAGTCACTCGCCACATGCGCCTCTCCACAGGGCGCCTCACAACAGTGTTGTAGCCACCAGCCCCCGAAAGCCACACAGACCACCAGAACTCAGTGCATTATAGGAAACACACTCTTTATTCAGCCAACTGGGTCTGCTAGGGGTACGCAGACCCCAAATTAAGCAGCCCGGAAATGTAGAGATACAGGGTTTTTAAGCCCCAAATCCCATTCTTCATTCTGTCTAAACACAAAGGTCTATTTTTCTTCTATTCACTACCTGTCAACCCACAGGTTAGGTGTGCAAGCGGGGGTACAGAAGCAGAAAGCTTATTGTTAGAATGTTATGTTCCTATGGGCAATAGCCTATGTTCCCATGGCGATAGCCATGTTCCCATGGGCATAGCCAGGCAGTAATTTTCCTGCAAGTAATAAATTTCTAGCAGTCATTTTTCAGCCATTACAAGATCAACGCCTTGCCCTAGAACAGGCTCCCCAAGAGGCTGTGAGAGTGAACGCACCTAAGATGAAAAGCAGTCATTTTATGATCTAATCTCACAAGTGTCATTTAACCATGATTGCCATATTCTATTTATTAGAAGTGAGGCAATAAGTACAACCACACTCAAAGGGACGTGATTACCCAAGGGCGTGAGTCCCAGAAGGTGAGACTCATTGGGGTTCACATTCAAGGCCGCCCACTGCATATATGTCTCAGGGCTTTTATATAAATGCTGCCTCTTAGTCAGCATCTCATACATGCTAAACTCTGCACTCATATTGTACACCTGATCTCTAATCCTCACAATAATCCTATGGAGCATAATTATTATGTATAATTTGTAGAAAAGGAAAATGAGGATCTGGGAATTTAAGTAACTTTCCAATGATCGCATGGTTTATAAATAACAGGGATAAAATTTAAAATAACCTCTTCTGACACCTAGCCCAGTGGCTTTTTCAACTACATCTCTACACTACTTTAGGTACCTATGTCATTGAATGTATTATCTACAGGTATATTAGAATGTTTTACTTGTCGAGCACTAAAATGCAAGTGAAATTTAAAAAGTAACAAAATGTCAAAAGATAAAATATGTCTGTTATCTTGTTCAATGAAAATCTTTCCTTGAGATGAAAATTCATTATTAATGATGCTTTAATGAAGATATATTTTAATTTTTTTCCCAAGTAATAGAAGGTAAATAAGAATTTTAGAAGTGATTATTCTCCAAATGGAGAAATTCTTAATTTTCAGAACATGATGTAATGGGCAGAGGGAAACGATTAAAGATTCTCTTTGTAAAGTATAAATGCATGCAGCTTAGTTTAAGAAGCATATATTACGTGCGATTCATGGTCAATATTTCTATCAAATATTCTCTGTCAGGGAACCAGGAGTTTTATTTTCATTGGAATTGGTGCAGAGCAGAAAAGGAATGTTGTGTTTATCCTATAAGATTTTCTCTGTGTTATGTCTGATTGACAAGAACAGAAACAAATACCGTCCAGGAACAGAGTGAGTTGAAAGCATCGGAGATATGTGTGTTCTATCATCATAATTGGATTTCACCAGGGCTGCAATCACATTCCAGAATGATGATATCAGTGATGACAGAGACATAACATGTCTCTGGCTTTCTAGAATACAGATAGGTGCTACAGATCTAAATTAGTTTAAAGTGTTCTGGATTAATCAGGAGAATGTGGCAGGAGTTGGAAAGAGAGTGAATATTATTCAACCTCCATTCATTGAAAAAATCCAAACCTGACACAATTAACTTTTTTTATTGTTATTAATTTAATCCATTGTTATAAGATACTAAGTGCTATTGTGGATAAACTCAAGGTTTGGGGAGAGACCAAAGTGAAACTAGGACACAGTTACATTTTCACTCCGTACCTTTTACCCACATCCCCATCATTCCAACTCTGCCCTCTACCCTGGCCACTCTTACAAGTTGATGCTCCAGGGAATAACATTATGTTCTCAACTTCTTTCTGCTTCCAGCAAAAACCGACCTATTCTGAGTCCCATCCTCTCAGATTCATTTCCTGCTAGGATGTTAAGAAGCACTTTAAACGAAGAATGTCTTAGTTATAATGGCAGAATGTTCTTCCCGTTACAGTACCAGCACAACTTCTTATAACATAGAACTCAGTTATTTTGTAACTGATGAAAGTGACTCACATATGGATCACCTACTCAAAATATTCTCAAAAGATTTGTGCAGACATCAGTGATTTAATACTTAAACTCAGAGTATCTGAGAATAAGGTACCCTACCATCTTAGTAAGAAGGGAGAGAGAAGATGGAGGTAGAGTGAAAGCCATGACCAGAATTTAAAATGAGCATTAATATTGTCTGTTTTGCTACAATATAATAGTTGTTGATAGAGATCATCTAGATAGCATCACATCATTAAAAATTACATTATAAAAATAATTGTGTCATTGGAAAAAAAGAGCTAGGAGCTAAGAAAATTTTAACTTTTAATGATAATGTGATCTGTCCTAGAGGGATTTAAAAAAAAAAAAAAGATGTTTTTAAGAATCTAAGAACATATTCTTATTTCAATTTAGAGATAATAATGTGTATATGCAATTTGACTAGAACAAATCTAATTAACATTTTAAAAAGTCTGGGATAGTATATAAGATTAGAAAAATGTATTGTTTTCTAAATTATCAAAATAGATTGCTCCACAGAACCCAAGGTTCGATGTAAATTATGCAATTCCAAGTGAGCAGCCACTCGAACACAAAGCAGCTCTCTGTTGCTATGTCACATGCATGGGGTACCATGTCCCTATCAAGCATGTAACTTATGGTTTTAAAATATTTTCTTTCTTCTCTGCTCTGTTGAGAGAGAGCTTAGGAAGCCCCCATGTCATCCATGGGAACAATTCTTCTCATTGAGACAAAGAGAGTCCTTTTCTCCCATAAGGTAGTAGGAATTTAAGAACTCTCTGGAGGTAAAAAGTCCTCCTATTATAGGGGCAATGAAAGTAAAGAGACTTTTGTGTTTGAGGGTATGAATAAGATGAGCTGCCCATCCTAGAGAGGTGGTTCCCTTAGAGTAAAAAGGAAGAGTGGTTTTACCAGTAGGGCCAGATTTCTGACCCACTTCTTGCAACACTCCTTCATGGCCAGCACCTTGGTAGAATGGCTGTGGCTGAAACTGAATGAGTCAAGAACTAACAGCTGTGACCTGGATAACCAAAATACGAGATACTCTTGGCAGTGGGAGGCACTGAGGAATCTGAGTCATCAAAGATTGCTGGCCATCTGACCTGATAGGGTAGGATGAATTTCCAGCCTCAACTCCATGGGCAGCCAAAAGTAATGGCAGGGCCAGCTGAAGAGATCTCAGACCTTCCCCCTCCCATCCCACAGTTTGGGTGTGGAAGTTGAGTAGATCTCACTCCTCATAGATTTAATATGTTTCCTAGCTTTTTTGACCATCTAAAGGGAGATAACACTTAAAAAAAAAAAAAAGTGACACTAAACCTGCTGCCAAACTGACGTATCGAAGTTTGAGTTTAATTTGATTTGTAAAATAAAAGAGATATAAATATATTTAAACATCAGATTTGTATAACAAAAAATATTTTTGTAAGTACAACCATTTTTTATGCCTGTATTTCTCTACCTATGGTAAAATAACTCCCAGAGTAATCACTTGAAAGATGGATACATTCCACATGCAAAACATATTTCCTAATTCAATTATCACATTTCAGCTAATAGGCATTATTAAGTCTATCAATGCCCTCTGGACAAATACCATCAGGAACATATTCACAGTCAAACAAGTCAAGTTTATTGCTTATTGCACTGAGGAAAATGTACAACATTGAACCAGGGAGAGACTCAGGAAGAAAGTGTCAGAAAAATTTGCTATATGATTTGGAGTTGTATTAAAGAAGTAGGGCTTTACTCTGAATTAGATTCAGGAAGTGGGGGTAATTTAAATTATTTATTTTAATTAATTTTACCTAGAAGGAGGGAGTACTAGACCAAAACAAAGCTATAATTGGTAGGAAGCAGCAGTCACTCATATTAACCAAAGTAGATAGATGTTTAGTCAATTTAGTGGTTTGGGCAAAGTGAGGATTTTGCTCTGTGTTCAGACATGGTTAATAGAGTTGTTTTGTTTTTGTCTTGATTCATCATGTTCACAGTTGCTTTGTCTCATGTTGATGTTCTGTGAAATCGTTTATGTTCAACAAGAGAACACCAAGGCCTAGATGATAATACCCAGATAGCTTCCAGGAGTCAGGCTGCTTTTCTCTTTCTCATGTCTTTATCAAGATCAATGATATGCCAATGCATAGCCCAAAGTATGAGAGCTGAGTCATACATGGGAGAGAAAATCAGGAGTCAGGAATGAATAATCAGATGGATATAAAATCTGAACAGGAGTTGGTCAAAAATAAGAGAATGACACCATGAGTTGAATTGTATCACCCCAAAAAGATATGACAAAGTCTTAACCTCTAGAATCTCAGACCATAAACTTATTTGGAAATAGTGCCATTGCAAATGTAATTAGTTAAGTTAAAATAAGGACTTACTGGCACAGGGCGAGCCCCATAATCCGATAAGACTAATGGCCTATAAGAAGACAGCCAAGTGAAGACAGAGACACACAAGAAGAACACCTCGTGATCATGAAGGCAGAGGTTGGAGTGATACAGCTGCAAGCTAAGAACACCAAAGATTGCCAACAAACCACCAGAAATGAAGAAGAAACAGGAAGGATTCTCCTACAGATTTCAGAAGGAGCATGGCCCTGCTAATACTTTGATTTTGGACTTCTAACCTCTAGAATTGTGAGACGATAAATTTCTGTTTTCTTAAGCCACTCAGAGTGTGGTACTTTGTTACAGCTGCCCTAGGAAACTAGTATAGATGGGCCAAAATAACTCCCAACGATAATATGGTGCTTTATTGAACGAGACACTCTACTAAGTGAATGTGGGTCTGGCTGGCAAAAAAGGTCAGAATCCACAATGATCTAATTTTAATATTTGGGAAACAGTTGCCATTTGGGGCTATTGTAAAGACAGTCTTGGTTGGGGTTTCCTTTCTTAGGTTCATTTGAATCATTGTCTTTAAGGAATTGCCTAATAAATGCCAGGTTTAAAAGTAGTTTGCATACTTGGAAAACCTGGGATAGGAAATAGTAGATAGTATAGTAGACAGTAATAACAGATAGTATAATTATCTTTCTGCCTCCATACTCCTCTTTTTGTGTCTATCTCACTGTCTCTGTCCCCATCTCCATCTCTCTCTAACTCTCTATCTCCCCACATAACTTACCTTGTCATTCTGCAGACTATATAAAACCCTACTCCTATCTCCCTCAGACTCAGCAACCCATCACACTTGCATCAAGAACCCTAATTTAAACGCCTCTGCATTGAGTTAACCTCATTCAGGTCCTGTCTTGATTTTTTTGGTCTATATTACCACACTAGAACTCCTCCTCCTTCTCTTAGTGTATGCTTTTGCTTTGTTCCAAGGCCAGCAACTTCTCCTTCATGACTGAACTTATCTGGAACCTCATAAAGTTTCTGGTACATATAAGTTATCAATAAATGACAACTTTTCCAGGAAACAAATTTTATGATCAATATATAGATTGCAGATGATGAAAATGAGACTTATGGTGCTAAGCGAACCAGCCTAAGGTAATAAAATTAAGAAAGAATATAGCTTAGGCTCGTATTCAGATCTCCTGATCAAGATCCAAGGTACTTTCTTTTCCATGGGCTAAAGATTCCTGAATAGACTCTTCGATTACCTACAACTCAGTCTAAACCAAACACTAACATTTCTTGGTCGTAATCTAGTTTTCTGGCCTTGGTGTCTCATAAACTGGTCTTTCTCACAACTGACCAATTCCTGACTTTTCTATACTAAAAACAAGATGGTGAGCTAATGCAAGTTTAACTCATCTGTCGTGACTGCCACCTTTTGACAGAAACCTCATAAACATACATTTGGGAATGCTGGAGTTTTGGGACTAGTTTAAAGTTTATACAGTTAGAGCTTAATTATGTGATCTACTTATTCATATGAATCTGGGTTTAACTTGTCACTGACTTTAAGCTCCCACTATAGTAAGCCACTTGCAGTTCATTTCACATACTATAGTAGAGAGCTGTGATTCTATTTTGCTCAACATTCCTGTCCCCTTTCCTTTGGAAACAAATCTCTCCCTATTTGCCAAATGGCTGGACACATGACCCAGTCTGGGCTGACATATCTTTTAACCTCAAGATCTCAGTTCAAAGTTGGACATTTAACTCAAAATAGGTCAATCAGAATTGTTCCATGACTTTTTTTTCAAGCTGGAACCAAGATGGAGAAATACTTTTCTCTCTGTTTGAAATTCTACAATTGTATGAGGCCAGAGTAGCTAGTGAGCAATCCCCTACCCCATGGGGAAAGCTTTTCTCAAAGAACAAAGCCAATAGATGAGAGAGAGAGAGAGAGAGAGAGAGAGAGAGAGAGAGAGAGAGAGAGAGAGAGATCGGTGATAATGGAGGATATGGTTCTAGTTGTACCTTCCCTTACAGCTTGATTCTCTAGCTCTTTCTTCAATTAAATTTTAAGTAAATTGAATTTCAAGTAAATTTCTGCATTAGTTTCCTATTACTACTATTACAAATTACCACAATCTCAGTGCCTTAAAACAACTTTATTATCTTACATTTCTAGAGGTTAGAAGTCCAAAATGAGTACTGCTGGGCTAAAGTCAAGGTGTGCTTCTGGAGACTGCCCATATTCCTTGTCTCATGGTCCTCTTTCATTTTCAAAACTAGCAATGGCTAGTTAAATCTTTCTTACTCTTGTTTCTATGCTTTTGCCTCCCTCTTCTCCATATAAGGACCCTTATGATTACATTGGGCCTTCCTGGACGATCCAGGATAATCTTTTTATCCTAATTAAATTTAGTTTATTAACAACCTTAATCTCATTTGCAACCTTAGTTCCCCTTTCCATTGTAATACGATGGTATTCTCAGGTTTCAGAAATTAGGACATAGACATCTTTGTGTGGTCATGATTCTGCCTGCCACAATTTCCAATAATAAAAAAAATCCCCTTTTCTTTTCAAATTAGTTTTTCTGATTTTTGTGATTTCCTAGCTCTCTCCTGATTATAATGCTCTCCATCTACACTGAGGTTGCCTATTGAACTTTCAAAAACTCAAGCTTCATCTACTCTATATGTATATTCCTTGACTTCTTCAAATAAAAAGAATAACCTTCTTTTTTTTTTTCCCAGTCATCATTCCCTATTTGTACTTACCATGCTCTGTTAAAATTATTTGTTTATCAGTATATCTCTATTAGGACCCTATGATTTACTTGTCCATAGGGACTATTAATTACTCGTCACTATTTTCCAAAATCCAACACATAGAAACTTACTTGGTTCTTGGTAATGATTTTTGAATGAATAAATTATGTATGATGTGGTGGTACTCCTTTCAGTAACTTTAAGGCTAGAACTTTTCTCACTTCATAAGAAAAACAAAATAGTTACAATGTTAGCTACTAGGCTTGCAAATATTTTGTTTTACCCAGAGAAATAGTTTTGCTTTTAATTAAACAATCACCTTCTCCTTAAGATTTTGCCTAAGTGCAAAATAAGATTGGTCAGTCTTATGTTCGTCACTTATTACTGATCAAGCAGCAAAAGGCTGATCTGATCTAGTCATTTAAATGATTAAAATAACTATATTGTTTTCAGGGTTGCTAAGGTAACAGCATCAGCCCGCTTGATGATCAAGTCTTATTTAGTAATTGACCATTCTGGTGGCTGACAAAACCAAATTGACAAACATAGAAATCGATTCATTAGGTTGAGGAACAGGATTGAAGTTATGCATATAGATAAGGGCCATCTCTCTTCTATGATTGTCTCAGTTCCAAGGAGAACAACATAAATAAATTCACATATAAATGTCAAGGGACAATGTGCTCTGGACCTATGTGGCTACAACAAAATGAATCATTATTTAAAGAATAGAAAAATTCCTGGACACAGGGAAGACAATACCAGTTGCGAACACTTGTGTGATAAATTCAAATTAGTTTAATGCAATTTATCAAAATAAGTAATTTCAAATGTGCTTTTTTAAAAAACAAAAGAAGTCTATTTCAGTTATTTTTAGTGGACATCTTACTTAGTGTTGATTTCGACAATTTAGAATACTAGCTGCAGGGCTATAAAATGTGGACCTCTCGTGACAGGGTAAATGATGTTTTTAAAGGCGACTCCTGAAAAATAGCATCTCTTCAAGGATCTAATGCCCAGTGATCCATCAGGCCATCAAAGGAAATATTTCAGCTATCTCAATGATTTATATTCCAGGACTGTTCTGGGTGAAAATATGATCTCTATTGTGTTGGGAGGCAAAATTCGAGCATTCTGGAAAAAGCTGCCCAGTGGTATCCATGTGTTATTGACTGCAGATTGTCATGAGCGCCCGAGACCCTTTTCAGAGCATGAAAAGACAGAACTCCCATTCCTCTTGGTTCCAGAACACCACTAGAGCTCTGCACACAGATTTGGGCAACAGGACCTCTTGTGACTATCTGGGAGTCAGAAAAAGTCTATCTATGCATGTGTGCCTTTTGTCAATTAATCCTTTCAGATCGAGCTCATAGTCATTCATATATTTAAAGAATGTGAAAATCATTATTTAAACAGTGCAGTCATCCCTTTATGAAACATGAATTGTGGTGGAAGCAAAAGGGAAGAAAAATATTCAATTATGATTTATCTTATCTTAAAACCAAGACAATTTCTCAAGTCTTAAATTTGAACATTCTAGCCCTGTTGTGAATAGGGTACCTTATTTCATTCTACATGACAAATCACTCAGTGGAAATACCAGCTGATCAGAGGATGAGACATTTCCTTTAAAATTCGGTCAATATGAATAGTATTGCTGACCTGTTGAGCAATTCCAAGAATGTCATTATAGTCTATGTGAATGGCACCTCCTTGCACTGCACAGTGTACAGCCCGTACAGGTGATCTCGTGTTCAAGAAAATGCATTACAACAGTGTTTGAAATATTAAAAGATTACAAAAAAATCTAACTACTCTTCAAATGACAGATCATTAATAAGATACATTATATGGTGTATATATGTGTATGTATACATTTATGAATATATATTTATTACATATTATATATTATAGAAAATAAATGAATATATATACATATAAATAACCTCATCTGGATCCACCTTTTATGAGCTGTATATCCTTGAGCAAGTTTCTAAATCTCTCTGTCCTTCATCCACGTCTGTAAAATGGGGATAGTAATAATAGAATCTACCTCATAGTCATCTGCAAGGATTAGTTTAGTTAACATTAGTAAAGCACTAAGAAGGTCATATATTTATATATAATCCTGCTTATGTGCAGAGAAGAGCTCTATAAGAATAATCAAAAGCTGGTATCAATGTTCACTGCTGGAGAAGAGAATAGAGAAATAAATAAGGGATAGGAAAACATACTTTCACCGTATATCTTTTTTCAGTGTTTAAATTTTTTTTTGGCAAATTTTTTTCCTTTTTTTTTTTTTCCAAAACAAAACTAGGTCAAGAAGTAAATAAGTTGTGTCTTTGGTGTTTCCCCTTAAAACTGGTCCCTGTGGCCTGCCAGCCTTTTCCCCCTGAAGTCCATGAGCCTACTCCCCAAACCCCCGGCAGTCTCACATGCATTCAGCACTCTAAATTATCATGTTACCACCAACCATTGCAAGTTTCCTGCCCCATATCGCAGCGCCCCCCATCCCTAAACCTCAGATGTCAGCAATTAATCAGCAAACTGATACACTCGGAGGCTTCGGAGGGAGGAAATTGGAGAGCTGCCTAAGGTTTCATGTGGACATTTCATCTAGGGTTTCCTGTAAACAATGCCCCTAATTTTTTCATCTGACCCATTAGTGTCTCAGATAGTGAAGATTTCAGGACAATAGCCTAGTAAGGGGAATCATTTGTTGCTCTGGGCATATGTTAGTTAATTACTATCAGTTGCGCTGAAAAATTATCTAAACTTATTTAATTTTAAATGTTTAAGAGAGGAAACAAAATATCTATCTCCCTCTGAATAAACGATGAAGAAACAGTTCTGCCAGAGCAGCTTCCAAAACTGCACGGCCTCCAAAGAGGGAATTCTGAGAAAACCTTCTTAATGCTTAAAACTGTTGTCTGTAAAGAAGTATTATAAATATCTGAAGTACAAACAGCAATGTGAATTGCGGTTCTAAATAGAAATGTCTACAAAGATATCAATTATTTCTCATCATTCAGTTTACAGAGAAACAGCATAATTCAGTACCCTTCTGACATTCCCAAAATTATACTGGGAGGAACATTTTGCATACAGATGGAAGGACTATAAAATTAAATAAAATTCTGCAACTATGCCATTTTTGAAAAACAACAAACAGATATTAAAAATATTTGTTAAAAGTTGAAAACTCTGCCCTATGGCTATCTCCATGGAGAGTTGGTGACTACTAAACTTGAAAGTCCACCCAAAAGAAAGATGAATTATGGTCAATGGAAAATTCAGTTATGAGAATATATAAGAGAGAGTAAAAAGCCATCTAGTCAGTTGAAAATGAGCTAACAAGAGCAGGGCCAGCTACTAGTCTTCCTGAAATCAAGATTGAAATGTATTAAGGAGATCGTATGTTAATTCCTTTAATATTAAAAACACTCAGGCAAAATCAATAATAAAATAGTAGAAAAATTGGCAACTAAGAGATGATTCAAAAATCATGCACTAAACTAAGTAAACTCAGAAGATCTTTCAAACTCTGGTATCATTTAAGAAATGCAAAATAAAATAACTTATATACAGTATTTATGTCTATATATAATAGATAAATATTTTTTATTAGTAAATGTTTTTAAAAATTAGCAAATATTTAAAGAAATAAAACCTATAATAATAGGCCATGTGAAATCATCATTTTCATATATTGCTGGGGATATCATTGTGGCACTATATTATTATTAATTCTTATAAATATTTCTTCCATCTGACCTAATGATTCCAATTCTGTAAATTTGGCCTAATTAAATAAATCAAAACTTGGAAAAATATGTAACAGAGAAATTAATAGGGGCATTATTTATAATGGCAAAAACTAAACATAAATTAATGACCCAAGATAAATAAGTAAACTGCAATACATCCACTTAATTAAATCCTTGAAAACAATATTTATGAAGTGATTTTATTATAACAGAAAATCCAACTATGGTAAATAATCAAAACATACATAGAAAAAGGCCGAATGCTAATGCAGAAAAGTTGCTAGATATTTGTTGGATTAAAACTATGCATATTTTTCTTTCTATCCAAATTTCTGCACTTCTAACTTCTACAGTAAACTATATTACTATTATAATTGGAGAAAATAAAATTAATTTTTAATGCTGTAGCACTCCATAGTGTAGTTTATGGCATTAAAATTACTGAAAAAGAAATACAAAAGCAACATAAAATCAAAATGGTATATGTGTATTTTCAGCTCCTAAGCTTTTCATGTCTTTGGAAAGAAAACCATCTACTGAGAGAGAAACAGTTTGCCATTATGCTGTGACTGGTAAGTTAATTCGGTTAATTAGATCAAAATCATAGTTTAGTCTTCACATAGCTTGTCACCTTAGTTCTTTTCCCTAATAACCAACTCTGCTCTATAATGATAAGTCAGACATTACCTCACATCATCGCATCTCAACACCACCACCACCATATGGATTATCTTATTATAAATTTATAATCTTATGAGTTGTTATTTTTATTGCAATTTTATAAATAAAGAAATTGAGCCAAGGAGAAGGTAAGTAATGTTCTTTACATGCATGATTAGTTAGCAGCAGAGTTGGGAAGTAAACTAAATCTATTGATTTTAAAGACTTTATTCTTAATCTCTATATGAATATGACCTTAAAATATATTATAACAGTTGCCACATTTTCAGTCTTTGTTGTACCATTATTCTGTACTTTGTATAAATTGTCTCAATGAATCTTTCCAAAAATCCTGAAGAAATTCTTTAACCTCGTCTATAGATAAATGTTGGGTGATTCTGCAGAAACGAATAAACCCTCAGATTTTAATGTCTTACCACAGCCCAGGGTTGTACCCCAGCACAGTCTGGTATGGGTCAGATGGCTCGCCTCTGTTGGCCTTCTCTGCAGAGTGATTCAGGGTTCCATGTTTCTTTCATCAGCAACTCGAGCTCTGCAGAAGAAAAGAAAGCGAGCTGAGGATCTCAGAACAGATTTTAGGGGTCGTGCCTGGAAATATTCATGTCTCACTGGCCAGGCCTTCTCTCATGCCCTCACTCCAACTTTAGGTAGGATGAGTAAACATAAAGAAGCACATTGATTTTTTTCTCTAATATTTGAGCAGAAAATAGACTCTGCCTGTGAAACTGAGGTTCAGAGAAGTAAAATGACTTATGATGTCACAAAGTTAATAAACAATATAGCCCAGATTCCCATTAAAGACTATCGATGATCTGTGTGACTGGGTCCTAACCTTCAGCCACAGAGCCTCTATAGATAATGGACTAGATGCAGTTTTAGAAACGTTGTTCCTGCCAAATCCTTCATTTTGACTCTATTCTCGCTATTTCCCAGTTGAAAGACTGTGGTTTGTTGTACTATTGTTTGCAAATATTCACATAGAGTAGAGAACACTACCCCAACCTGAATGTGACTTACAGGTCTTCTGTGTTGGTGATAGATATTTTCTCAATCTAATGTCCACCTTAGTCATATAATTGGCTTTGGCCAATGGAATGTAAGAAGTTGTGACATATGCTGCATCTGAGAAGAATCATAAAAGTGGTTGTGTGTTTAACCCTGCCTCTTATATTTCCTTTCCCATGAGAATGCCATGTCCCAAAAAAGGGCTTCTCCTTCAACCTGGATTTGAAGTAAAGGTGTGTTGAAGCAGAGCTGTAGCTGACTCACGGCTAACATGAAATGTATGTAAGAAAGAAGCTTTTATGTTTGGAAACCACTGAGATTTGGGGGTCATTAGTCACCACAGCAAAACTGATCATTGCAAAGACAGACTTCCTGCTCGGGTCTTCTCACTTTGCCAGTGACGGTAGCTCTCTTAGGCATCTCAGCCACCATTTGTGTCTTGGCCACGCCCTTTAGGATGCGAAGTGCCCGTTCTTTATGAGGGTGCATTCTTGGATGCTGATGACATCAGCTAAGTTCGATTATTTCTAAACAAACCTGAAATTATGTTGATTACCTCTTAATTAAATACTTTTCCGATAGATAATTGCTTGATTAAATTCTCAGAATTTTATTATGAACTACTATATTTAGTTTGCAATTTCTCAAGATTTGAGAATCTATTTAAGTGTCATACACTGTTCCTTGTTTATATTTTCTGCCATTCTCATGTTATAAATCTTTGTTCTGAAGATATATTCCACAATTTATCTTCTCTTGTAATCATCAGAGCATGCAAATAAGCAGAATCTTATATTAATTTTTATAAAGGGCAGCAGATGACTTTGGTCCTAACAAGCTCTGCATTGGCCCAATCTGCACTTTTTTTTAAAAAAATGAAAGTAAGTTAAACGATAATCAAACATTTAATATTGAATATGAATTCTAGATAACTAAAGATTCAATGTAAATAGTTTATCTGCTATCTTTTCTTAATAGTACATATAGAAAACTGATATTTAAACTGATTAGATTGTATGTTTTTTGATATCAAGGAAAGTAGTATATTCATTTAATTAAAGTGTGTAGAGTGACTTTTATGTCTGTCACGGTGCTAGGCATTGGGTTTATAATGGTGAGAAAGACTGACTTACCACCATGAAGGCCCTTATGCACTTGAGGTAGGTAAACAGGAAATTTGAGTCCAAAATGGAAGTGCTGGAATGAAGAATGTTTAGACTGCTATGAGATCACTAATGAAATGTGCTCAACTGGGCTGAGGCTCAGAGAAGTGTGAGGGAGGCAAGCAGGACTCCTGGATAAACTCACGGTGAAGCTGAGATCGGAAGGATGATTATGAATTAGTTATGCAATGGGATAGAAAGTATAGAACAGAGAGACAATGGTCTAGTCAAAGGGAAGCAGGTGTAGTGGCCTGGAGGCCAGGAAGAAGGCAGAGGCTTCTGGGACCTGAAAGTCATTTTTCTCATTGGAAGATAGACTGAAGGTGTAGGGACAGTGCATGTGTGGAGAGTGGGATTGGGACATAGAGAGGACTGATGACATATGGCACTGAAAAGTAAATATGGTCCAGATCATACTAAAAATTCTGAACTTTATGTTAAAAGAAATAGAAAGCCAGTGGAGAGAAGTGGGCTGGTTCCACACATATTCCAAAGATAAATTTCGGCTGACTCTGGTACTCAATGAAACAAAGTTAATAGATAGAGTTTGAGCCCCATAAAAGATTCTGAAATTTCCTGTGCCTGTGAGAGAAAATATTAAATTATGTTTTATATAATGCATGTGATTTTGCTTAATTTCTGGAAATCTATAATGTAATTATCACTTAATAAGAATGGTCAATTACTTGTTAGTGTCCATTCCTTAACTATTGTGACTGAGAGTTTGTGATACATGTGTGAGCCGAATAGTAATAGATGCAATTAACAGAGATTCATGAAGCAAAATTGTTGTAAGCAATCACTTGCAAATGATTTAGCGAGAAAAAATCTAGTTACAGTCTAATAACACAGTTTGAGTAATGTGAAATATTTCTAATTGGGGGAGGGGAAAAAAGAAAAAAATTCTGTTAATTAAACCAATATTTATTTCCAGTCATTATAGAATAGAATCCATAGCCTAATTTCACAAATATACACCTAAAAATAGACAAAATGCTCAAGAAACATGACATCGAAGTGAACGTGGTTAATGTCTTAGATGAATTTATATGCTTCTGAAGCTTTGCATACACGACCAGCCAAAAGCAGTGCTTTTCAAACTTTCATGTGCACACTTTGAGTAGCGAGGACCTAAAAGGTATGTTACTAGATAATTTCCCTTAGTCATGTCCATAGGTAGATTTAGTTAGAAAAACATCTGATTCTGTTCACCTTACATTACTGGATTCTAAGTTACAACCAAGCTGAAAGAGTCTACTCTGTTTTATCCTTTAGGTCCACTGTGCAAATCTGGCCTCATTTAGCAGATGGAGAAAATGGTTTTCTGAAAGCTATTTTCACGCCACTCATTTTTTAGCTTCTTCCACATGTATGCATTTATATCTATGCAAGAGTAATCACTATTCACTCAATTGTACTTGGAAGAAGGTAATAAGCAAAATTCATTGCAAGGATAAGAATAAAATATCAATTGCTTTCTTTGTTCACTCCCTAACAGTGTCATCTTGTAGACAAAATTATAGGCCTCATGCAATGTTCAGAAACTGAAGAAGATGAAATTCATGCATCCTTGAATTGATCTTGATCATTTCTGCTCAATTCACCAATCAAGGAGAGGATAAAAAGGCGGCTGACTCTGTGGGTCTGCAATTCACTAGCTGTTTTAGGATGCCTGATTTTCACATTCAAATTGCAGCTACATTTTCAACCTTAAAAAAAATTTTTTTAAGAAATAATGATTCTGGCATGCATCACATGGTAGGATATTGTACTATTTAGGATTATAAAAGTAGACTGATGATAGATAGATAAATAGATAGATGATAGATGATTGATAGATACATAGATAGATAGATGATAGGTGATTGATAGATACATAGATAGATAGATAGATGCATAGATACATAGATACATAGATATAAAAGAAGTAATTTTTGTTCTTTGAGTGTCATTCATGCAGTTATTTTTTAAAGCCCCTTAAAGACGAATAAAAAATTTCAAATAGTCTTGGCCATAGGTTGATGAGAGTTATTCAGACAGGAACATTATATCGCACAGTGGAGGATTTTAAGTTAGCACCATCAGAGAATAAAAGACTGTTCCAGGTTCACAGTCCCAAACCACAGAGTATGGTCACAATGATGATTATAGTGCCAACGATTTTAATATGGGAGTCACCAATCACCTTTAGATTCACCAAAGAAAAAGCTTAATGGGGAATACACAAAACCATCTTATTTGGAGAAATATAGTTTTCTAGTAAATACTTCAGAATAATTACATTATGAAATATACTAAATGGCCCATCCCTAGAGAGTTGGTAGTGTAACTCAAGGACGTTTTCAAATACACTGACAAAAATATTGATTTCAGGTTTCAGTGATTGATCCCAGGCAATTTGTTCTGTTGACCTTCTTTAGATAACAGGATGAATTTATTTGTTAAATTCCTGAGAATAAAAATATTTTATTAGTTTAGAGAAAATCAAATATTTCTCCTTAACACCATGAGAGTACCTATTCTCATCATCCCCAAGAAACTTCAAATTATTAAAAAACAACTTAAAAAGAAGGCAAGCCTGATTAATAGCTGCCTCCTATTTCTCAAAATTATTAGCTTATTGGTCAAGGGACAGTTTTTGATGGCTGTTTTTCTGAAGACTACATTAAGATTCCCTCAAAACAAATGGTCTCATCTAGATTAGCTGTCAGTTCTGCATTTGCTTGCATTATCTTCAGAACACAAGCTGTTGCTTGGTCGATTCACTCAAGCAATGAATTATTTGAAGAAAGAAAGAAAAATCAGTCAACCTGGTTAAGTGAAATGAGTAATTGTTTGAAATGACCAAGAAACAGAGTGGTAATGAATAATCCGGGAGTACCACATGCAAAGGGCCTCCATGTATAATAGCTCCATGAATAATAAGTGCTTAGTTGCTGTGAATACCAGGAAACAATGATTTAATATAGCGGCAACTCTGTTTGTAAATAGCTAAAAACTTGTTTTTATATGACAAATATTTCATTTGAATTTGAGAGGCCATGTTCGATTTTTTTTTTTTTTTTAATTTCAAGGAATGTTCACGGTTATAAATTCTCTGTCCTATTTATTTCCACATCATTTTTGGGCTGAGGTGTTTATGTGTGCATGTGTTTAGGAAAATAGGAGGAAATATGACAGAACTTAGTGGAACCTTCTCTGGAGGCTCAAGTTCAGGGATTTGGGGCAAAATATGGGCCACAAGACAGTTTTTCAAACTGTGGGTTGTTACCCTATAGTGGGTATGAGATCAATATATAGGCTGTGCTATGGACTGAATTATGTATCCTCTATCACAACATTTATGTGATGAAGCCCTAATGCCCCATTGAAGATATTTGCCGATGGGGCCTTTGAGAAGTAATTAGATTTAAATGAAGTCATAGGGATTAGAGCCTCTCTCTCCTCACCGTGCTCTCTCTCTCTCCCTCCCCCTCTCCAACCCCACCTCCCACCCCATGTGAGGACATAGTGAGAAGGAAACCATCTGCAAGCTAGAATGAGATCCCTCACTGGGAACCAAATCTGACAGCACCTCGATCTAGGGCTTCCAGCCTCCAGAACTGTAAGTAATAAATTTCTGTTGTTTAAGCCACTCAATCTATGGTATTTCATTATGGCAGCCTGAGCTGACTAACACAAGTGACTATCAGCATTTGTAAAAATAGAATAGACTAGGAAATATCTGTTTTGCATGTATTAATAATAGTAAAGATATATATTTTTTTCAGTTTATGTTAATGCATAGGTATATGAACATGGGGTTATAATGGTAAATGCATTTCTTCCTGTGGGTTACATTTAAATTATTTGTGTTCACTGATACAGTGAAGTATGTGACCTAGTGAATACAGAAATGAAGAAGAGGACAAGGCCCTTTCCCCAACATCCTATGTTATCGAGATAGTTCAGTGGCTTTTTTCAATATAATCTTGAGTGCAAGCATAGGGTAAAATTCTAATAAAATATAGGAAGAGGCAGCTGTCACATTAGAGAAATAAGAAATTAAAAGTCTTGGCACTATAAATGGTTGAATGTTGGTAGTGAATTATTGATTAGTTGATTCTCCTCATTTCATAAAGATTTGAGGCAGCTGCTTACGAGAACTTACATGCTGTATCAGTTTCTTAGGGCTGCTATGACAAAGGACCACAAACTGGAAGATTTAAAACAGAAATTTATTGTCCCATATTTCTGGAGCCTAGATGTCCAAAATCAAGCTGTAGACAGAGCCATACTCACTCTCTCTCTCTCTCTCTCTCTCTCTCTCTCTCTCTCTCTCTCTCTCTCTCTCTCTCTGAAACCCACAGAGGAAAATCCTTCCTTTCTTGCCTCTTTTAGCTTCTGGTGCTTGCTGGTAATCCTTAGCATTCTTTGGTTTGTAGATCCATGGGTCCAATCTCTGCCTTCATCACACATGGCCATCTTCTCCCTGTGCATTTCTTTCTTCACGTGATATTCTCCTCTCTTTTAAGGATACCAGTCAGATTGGATTAAGGGCCTCTGCTACTCCACCGTGACCCAAACTTAATTAATTACATCTGCAATGACTATTTCCAAATAAGTTCACATTCTGAGGTATGGGGGTTAGGACTTCAACATATATTTTGGGAGGACACAATTCAAACCATAACAGACTCCTCTTCGCCCACCCCCGAATTTGTATTCTGTCCATGTTCTTTCCCAGCAACCCCAAAAGTCTCAACTATTCTAACATCGACTTTAAGTCCAAAATTTCATTAAATATCTGTCAACTAAAAATTCAAAATCTCATCAACTAAATCAGTTATGAGTAAAACTCAGGTTCATTAAACCTGGGGCAAAATTACTTTCCATGTGTGGACCTGTGAAACCTAGAAAATAAGTTATCTGCTACCAGATACAATCATCGGAAGGGAGAAGTTGGAAGAAAAAAAGGGGTCACTGATCTGTTGTAAGTTCACAACTTAGCAGAGAAAATCCCATCAGATTTCAAAGCTTGAGAATAATTATCTGCGGCTCCCTGCCCTATCCTCTGGGTCAGCCGGGGTGGCCCTGCCCTCTTGGCCTTGGGCAGTGACCCTATCTCCTTAGCCCTGGGTAGCAGTCCTACTCTCTGGGACCAGGATTGGTGGCCTCACCAGTTGGGCCTGTGCTTTCTGGGCCCAGGTGGTGGCATAGCAGCAACCTCTCTGACCTCTGTATCCATGGCTCTACCCTTGAAGTGATCCTTCCTTTATTTCTTCCCATCTCTGTCCCTTTCAGTCCAAACTGGCAGTATTTCTGCAAGTATAACAGTCTCAAAAACCTTGTCAGTCTTCTATGGATGTTGCAGGATCCACACCACTAGACATGAGGGATATCCACAGGTTCTTCTTGGAAAACCTCACCTCTGATACTGACTTCTGCTGACACAGCAAATAAATCCCGATTCCTTTAGTGAATGATTGTCAGCTGCACCCTGGACCCGGTCTCAGAGTAAACTATAAAGATAGGCTGAGAATTTTCCAAATCATCAAGTGCTGATTCCTTTTGCTTAGCAGTTCTTTCCTCAGTTTACTTCTTTCCTCTCACATTTTATTATAAACAGCAAGAAGAAACCAAGCTTACACCTTCTACACTTTTTTGGGAAATCTCCTCAGATAAATATCCAAGTTTTATTTTCCACCCAAAGACAAGAAATCATGATTCAGTTAAGTTCTCTTCCACTTTATAACAAGGGTTATTTTTCCTCTGATATCCAATCATATGTTTCTCATTTCCATCTGCGTCTTCACCAAAAGCAACTTTAATTTTCATATTTCTAATGATATTCTGTTAATGATTACCTCTATAATCCTTAAAGACAATAGAAGTTCTCTTCACTTCTTTCTGGTCTCTCACCAAAATTGCTTTTAATGTCTTCTAGCTCTTGGAGTTTGCTGGCAATCCTTGAAATTTCTCAACTTGCAGATGAATCACTTCAATCTCAGCCTTCATCTTCACATCTTCCTGTCTCACCTCTGTGTGTCTCCGTCTTCACATGGCATTCTCCTCTCTTATGAGGACATCAGTCATATTGAATTAAGGGTCCACACTACTCTTCTTAACTAATTACATCCATAATGACCCTATTTCCAAATACGATCATATTCTGTGGTACTGTGGACTTGGGCATCAACATATCTTCAGAAGGACACAATTCAACCTAACACTAATGATGTTGGATCACTAGCAATTAGTTGATCCTCTTCCTTTTTCTTTTTTTCCTAGGAAACCCCAAATATCAGAAAACAGAACAAGTGCTTTGATTTGCTATTCCACATAAAAAACAATTTATTTATCAACTTGTCTGCAATTCTCAGATTTTAACTGCTATTACTGATCTTGACTGTCAGATTACCACTAACCCAGATAGTCATTTGAACCATACTTAATGTGCATGTGGGTATTAACCTAGGAAAACTTACTCTCTAGCAGGGCTCTTCAAAGTATGGTTCATGGCCCAGTAGTGGTCCTCATTTTCCTGATTTTGGATTTCCCTGATAGGACATTAAATTCTTCTGAGAGGACACTAAATGATTTATTTCTTCATGCGCTCCAAGCTCTCTTTCCATTAGATAATGGGAATGAGTATGTATAATTATTCCACAAGAGCTTTTGTTTCACCTGAGTGGGTTGTAGTGTTCTAGATTTGAGGTAATTGGTAGAAGTTTCCAGGCTGGTCTAAACTATGTCCTCTAATCCAGCTTAACCAGAGATTTGCATTGGGACATCAGGCACTTCCTGATATTAATAAGGCCCAGTTATCCAATATTTCTGTATGTATATTTTGCTGTCAGAACCATAAAAGAAAGAGATCTCAGTGTGTGTGTGTGTGTGTGTGTGTGTGTGTGTGTGTATGTGTGTGAGAGAGAGAGAGAGAGAGAGAGAGAGAGAGAGATAAAGAGAATATAACATTACTGAGGACAAACTATAGATGAACTTAATTCTGTATATTTTATAGATCAGAATTAGTTATCGGTATGAATTCATTATTTTAAAAACAAGAAATATATATACACAAGTTTGTCTATTGACTGAGACTAGAAGCAATGCCACCCCAGTACCAGTGAGCACACCTAGTACCCAGAGTTTGGTTTCTAAATATTATTTTCAACTAAAGGGAACCAGGGATCCTTGAAGAAATGGCTGCTTTAGAGGGGAATAGGGAAAGTACAAATTAAAATTGGAACAATAAATGGCAAAGAGGAAAACAGAAACTAAATTCAGGGACCTTGGACTTAAAGAGGATTTTATGAATTTGACTTCAAAGGCAAAGTAAAAGCAAAAATAAATGAATAGGATTACATCAAACTAAAAAGCTTCTGCTCAGCAAAAGAAACCAACGACAAGGTAGAGAGACAACCATCTGAATTGGAAAATATATTTGCAAGCAACGCCTCCGATAAGGGCCTAATATCTAAAATATACAAAGAACTCATACAACTCCATAACAGCAAAAAACAAACAATCAAATCAAAAAATGGGCAGAGGACCTGAACAGACACTTTTCCCAACAAGACTCACAAATGGCCAACAAATATATGAAAGAATGCACACCATCACTAGCTATTAGGGAAATGCAAATCCAAACCACAATGAGATACCATCTCACACCTGTTAGAATAGGTATAATCAACAAGACAAGTAATAACAAATGTTGGAGAGGATGCAGAGAAAAAGAAACCCCCATATCCTGCTGGTGGGACTGCAAATTGGTACAACCACTATGGAAAACAGTATGGAGTTTCCTCAAAACACTGAGAATTAATCTACCATATAATCTAGCAGTCCCTCTACTGGGTATTTACCCCAAAGACTTGAAAACTCATATCTGAAAAGATATTTGCATACTGATGTTCATAGCAGCATTATTCACAGTAGCCAAGACATAGAAGCAACCGAAGTGTCCCACAATAGATAATTGGCTAAAGAAGGTGTGGTACATATATACAATGTAATATCACTCAGCCATAAGAAGAGATGAAATACTGCCACTTGCGACAACATAGATGGACCTCGATATAATCATGCTAAGTGAAATAAACTAGACAGAAAAAGTTGAAAAACACCAGAAATTCTTACATGTGGAATATAAACCTAAAAGGAACAAATGAACAGGAGAAACACAGACTCATGGACATGGGCAATGGACTAGTGGTTACTAGAGGGTAAACAGGAAGAGGGGAGGAGGTAGATGGGGGAACAGGGGTCAAATATGTGGTGACAGGAAAAATATAATTATGGGAGGTGAACACACAATTATATATATATATATGTATATATACACATATATATACACACATATATATATACACACGCACATATATATACACATACATATATATGCCTTGCTGTTAAATTATACACCTGAAACTTACTGGATTTTGTTAACCAATGTCGCCATAATAAAAATAAATAAATAAATAATCAAAAAATAAAAATTATAAAAATACATGCTGAGACTGCCAGTAAAAATGGTCAATTGAAAGATAGATAGATAAATAAACAAACAAACAAACAAACAAATAAATAAATAGTGCAGGGGAAAAAATCATTGCCTAGATCTAATCACAAGGAAACTGTGATACAAACACAAACTGAGGGACTTTCTACAAACAACTATCCTGAACTCTTCAAAATTTTCTAATTCAATTCACAGAAAGGCTGAAAATTATCTACCTTTAAGGAGACTGTAGAGGCATTATTACTGTGTTGAGTGTTGGATAAAAAATTGTATCTTGTTATAAAGGCTATTATTGGGATAAGTGGTAAAACTTGAATACAGACTGTATATTAGAAAATACTATCATATCTATGTTTAGCTTCTCGATTTGATTGTTCTATCATGATTCTGTAAGAAAATGTCCTATTTCTAGGAGTGAAGAGTCAGGACACCTACAGCACTACAACATTCTCTCAAATGATTCTGCAAAAATTATATGGACAAAGTTTTCTATGGGTGTAAAGTTTTTTTTTTAATAAAAAGATTTTTTAAAAAACCTAGTCAGTTCTGAGCAATTTTAGATTAACCATAGGTATTTTCTTATACATTTCTTAGACTATCTTTATTTGTGCTGTCAAACCTGTCACTTCTTTCATCCTCAAATGCCCACCCTGAATGTGCATGTCTGAAATAAACTGGTTTCTTTTTGCTTTTTATAGAAACAAGTCAAGGAAGATGGCAGATGTTGCAGCTCAAACAAAGAACCACCAAGCTCAGAAATCGTCATACAATGTTATGGACACTAAATAACACAAGATAGGAAGAACCAAGCAGATGTTCTGAGCCTAAGCCCGAGACCAGGTGGCTCCCTCCTAAGGAAACTGTTCCCTGATTTCTTTTGATAATCTAGGCTTTGTGTTTTCAGTCTGGGCTGAGGGCAACTGCAGGCATTTACAGGTCTGCAGGGGAATTCTCCTTCTGCCCAAGAGAGGGGCAAAAAATCGTGAATAAACTTTCACTGAGAAAATGCCTCTTCCTTGATGTTATCTCTACTCCCCTTTCTTGGACATTCTATTTCTACAGCCCCAAGTCTCCTCAAGATGGCTATGAAGACTTAGAGATCTTATATATAGAGAAAGAAATATGTTTGAGTTCCTCCTTGGCCAGGTTCGTGGCCATCTGTAAGGACACGGCATCAGTTGATGGCAAGTTCCAGAGAAGGACACAGATGAACAAACAATGTTCTAGCATCAGACTAAGTTAAATAAACATATTCAACATGTACTGTCTGTTGTGAGCCTGTCTTCTCCCTTAGTCTATAACTGCAAACTCTGTGTCCTACTTGGGAATCAGACTCAGCCTCCATCACTTACTCCTAAAATTTGCAATTGACCCTTTCTGTTCTTGTTCCCTAATCATAGGCTGCCTCTTTAAGCATAACCCACAGGCTTTCCCAGGATTTGCCCTGATGGCTTACAGGAAGGAAAGCACTATATCATTTAGAAAGAAATTTTAAAAATCAAGTGATGTGTTTAGTTCATTTTAGGACTTAGATGAAGAAATTGTGAATAGCTCTATGAGGTGTCTCTGAACAAAAGTGATGAATACATATTTTAGACAGATTTTAAAAAGTTTAACTGACAAAGTATTTTGAAATTATTTTCTTTTGAAAGAAATGAAACTGACAGCATGCCGAAATAAATATATCTGCTGCGTAATTTGCAGACATTCTGTGAAATTCTAGGAAAAAGCAAAACAAATAGTGATGTGTGTAAGGAATATTAAGTCAAGAAACAAAGAGTAAGGGGAAAGTTTTAGGAAAAGAAATGGCTCTCTCGTCTTTCTTCCTATATGTATATTTACGTGGTATACCCCTATAAATATATGTGTGTGTGGTGTGCACACACACATATATTTATAGGGGTATACCACATACACATGTGTATATGTATGTGTATATACCATAAAACTGGCTTTTTGTTCCCAATATCACAAGTTTTTTTAGCTCTGCCCCACTTCTAACTATATCCCAACTATTTCTGGTATTCTGCAAACAGTATCTACACATGGTACCAAATGATTCTGCTCCTATTGGCACCATTGGTCCTCCTTCAGAATCATTTTAGCTCTCAAAAGGAAAGGAAATCCCTGATTGAGTATTGTTAAAGGATAATTTTCCAACAAGTATAAACTTATGACTTTCATATAGATACAAAATGAACACATGCCAATTTTTTTTGATACGTTAATCAAGAAAAAAGTATGTATTAGAACTGGTTCAAATGAGGGTTTGATTTACAGAGATTTATATTCTCTATTGGACAGAATTTATTTGCATTTCCATGAACAGAATAATTTGCAAAGCGCAGTAGAGTTAATATTTACATTACCATCCATTTTGTACATGTTAATGTCTTTCTCTACAGAGTTGTAAAATAACCCAGTGAAAGACAAAGGCCCACGTACCTGTAAAATCAGATAATCCCCACAGATTCCAACATTCCACTGACTGGATATTCAGTAATCTGTTTTATCCATTGAAAACCTTAAATTTTTTCTTACAGACTAATGTACGAAAAGATAGATAAAAGATAGATAGATGATAGATGGAGATGTAAATGATAGTTTTTTTGTTTTGTTTTGTTTTTTAACTTGGAGACTGCTGATAGAATTCTACAACTGTTGATGAGAATGAACTTACTTCATAGTCAGGTTTCAAATATCTGTGCAAGCAATAAGGATTCTACATATGCATTACCCCTGATTAAAGCTCAGTGCTCTTTCATATTGAATATAATTCATATTTTTCTAAAGATTCAAAGGCATTTATTTCCATATCTTTTAGAAACCTCACCATATTCTCACTCCTTTTGCTATCTTAAATGTTTGAGATATGTGCCCTTGGTGAGCTAAGACAGTTGGCAATTTTATTTCATTTTGGTTTTATCTGACATTATAGAATGTAAAACTAGTCATATATTTCAGGAGATTGCAATTAGGAAAAAGAGAGGGTAAAGTTCAGAAATCCTAATTAGTCCTGAAAATAAATGTATGATAATAACCAGAGAGTCATCTAACGTGTGAGCAGTAGGATAAAAGCACAGAAGATACGAATCAGCCACAGAAACATCTGGCTTTACTGGCACATTTTATGTCTGATCATCTGTACATTCAAGATGGATGACAATGACCAACAGACTTTTCTCTCTCTTTTAATTGGCATCCACTCAATGTTATTTTCAGGAAAAAAAAAATTAGGGTCTTTCTTTTGCATGGGTTGCTTCCAAAATCCAAGTTAAGACATTTTAGATGCTGCATTAAAAACAGCATGGTGTGTTCATGTTTTACTACCATGATTCTTTTTTTTATCAAATTGCCTCTAAATTACAAACTATCTCTTTGCTAGGGAGCTCCACTTCTGGAGTTTATTTAAGACATCACATCTGAATCTTTGAAAGCCTTATGGTGGATTTTAGTCCATAGCAACAAAATAACCTGGGAACACGCCTATGGAACTGGCCCACATTTGAAGAAATGAGAAGTGGTATTTACAGGAGGAGAGTGACAAAGGGCTTATAATATGAGAATAAAAGTTCAGTTCTCTATACAGTTGAATATAAAAAGAGCTATATGGAATTTTAGTATCTTTTTAAAAATGCTTATGAAATATTTCTCTTCTTTGCCAGATTCTGGCTTCTTCTATAATGGAAGTGATCGTATTATTTGATAGAAAACTTTGGTGATGGTAAATGTCTCTACAAATACCCAATATTTCTCAGCTTCTCCTCAGTTACTAATCCACCTCAACTGATTACTTCATATCATGTTAAAATATTATTAAATATAATGTTAATGTATCCTAGTTTGACTACCTTGCATTTGATCTATGGAATATTACTGAGTTTTTTGGAACTGATTATAAATTAAGCATAAGTGCCTTTTCTGGAATCACAGAAACTTTGAAACTTTCATGTTTGATTAGTGGTAAGTGACAAGTGATATTTCACTAACTGTACTATACTGATTATTAAGAGAAATCAGTCAATGTCTCTATTTCTCTTCTTTATATGGTCAAAGATTCTGAGAATTGGACCAAAATGTGATTACAGTCCCCAGCCTATATTTCCACATAGAACAATAATGAAGGTGGATATGCACAAGCACGTTCTGAATCTGAGGCCCTACCCACCCACATACGTATAGAGCACCTCTATGAAGCGCACGCAAAGTGTCCATAGAAGCGTCTGCAAGGGGTGCTTTCTGACACACAACCATGACAAAGAATAAACACTTTCTGTACTGGGAAGTTGCTATTTTAGGCGCTAATACACAGAGTTTGTTCTATCCCTTACCAAAATGGAGAAACTTTATTACACACACACCCCGACAATACAAACACAGATTCACACACTAATAGCATGTCAGACAATGTACAGGGTAAGAGAGAGATGCTATTTCTGGTATAATAGGCATTTATAGCTCGCTTGTATAAGTCGAATTTGGGAGACCTAGTTGAGGCTCTCTGTAGAAAGCATGCACTTTGAGCAACTACAGAATAACAGAATTCTTTGTAGAACAAAACCTAATCAAAACAAAGTACCCATTTTGACACAGAGAAACATGGGATTTGGAATGAGCTAGGGAGAACATGGATGACGTAGAAAGATGAGGACACAAATGAGACAAGATAAGACGCATTTCTGCCAATCCTTGGGGAAGAGGGATGAAAAATCAGCATTAAAACCCCATTATGTATTATATGCAATTTGCTAGTTTAGCTATACGGAACATACATATAGCTCATACCATAGAGATGGTTTAGTCCTTCTCAGTAAACTCTTTTATTTTTCCCAATGGAAGATCCATGACTGACTGCAGTTAAAGTTCTGGTTCCCAAGGTAAATCACAGTGCTAACATAGTCAGATTGTTCTCTGCTTGAAGGTGGCACCCAAGTTCATAGTCCATAAGAGCACCTGGAACAAGAGAGAAAAGAGGTAGAGATAACTTACACGCTGGTTACAAGAGGCGTCTTGGCATAGGTATGCACCCATAAGCAATTGGTAAAGTGATGATCAACATTGAAGAAGTGTTGACATAAATCACTCAAACAAATATCATTATTTCAACCATTTGACTAGAAAAAGTATATACCTAGTAGAAATGAGGATACGAAGAAAAGGTGCAGAAAGAAAAGAAGAATGAGAGATTTTGTTTTTTAGTTTACCAACATGTGAGTACTAATAATTCTTTTTTTATTAAGACATACTAGAATTGGTCCTGCTTAATTTATTACACCAATTAACTGTTCTGGGTTCCTTCAAGAATAGGCTTTTAAAAATGTGAAATTGGGAAAGCAAGGCAAACAAAACAAAAGAAATAGTTTTCTGTCAGTCCCAAGAAAACTCAAGGTAAAATACTGCATGTCGCACAAACTCTGTGAAGCTATAGGCCTTACACAGATGGATCTTTCCATTGGAAAGAAAGAAAAATTATCTAACTGTGCAGTTTTCAAAGATGGCTTCTGGAATATCTGTCTTCACTATATTTGTCTTGCATTGGGTGCATTTATAATGTTACATTTTTGTTTCTATGATTTTGGAAAAGATATTATTTAAAAATTATACTAAAAAAAAAAACCAATAAGTAGCTTAAATCTTAGAGCCTATGGTGGACTCTGATGATGTTCTAGTACCTGCTCTGTACATCTGTTCTTCATTAGCTTGGCCGCTAAATACTCCTCCCTAAGAGGGTTGTTCTAGAGATAGAGAAGTGAATGGGCTTGCTGCAGACTAACTTTTGAGAGAGCATAAAATCTTAGCTCCTTTTGCCTCAAAGCAAATTCTGCTCTGTGGCTTCACCAAAAATAGCACTCTTGCCTGATTTCTTACCAATCCCTATCCTGCTTTCTTACTTCTGGGAGCATTTTCTTCTTAATCATTCTCACTTGAATTTACAGTTCAGGGTCTGCTTCTGGGAGAAACTACCTCAAGCAGAGTCAGGAAACCCTGATTTGAAACCTGGTTAGACTTACCAGCTGAGAGTCCGTGAAACCTGTCATTTAACCCTGAGCACATCGATTACCTTTATTGTACCAAAAATAATAATAATAATAATAATAATAATAATAAAACCATATCTCTTATTAGTTTGAAGGACTCCTGTGAAATGAAAGGAGGTAATGTGAAATACTTAGCATGGGCCCTAGTGTGCAGTAGGCACTCAATAAATGTTAGTTGAATGTGACTATTTACTGGCATGTCTTGGCTTCTACTATTTAAAAATCGCAGTGCTATTTTTAGCTTTCCCCTTCTCCTCACCAACTGGTATGCTAGATTCATATTTATTGCACAGAATTTGTATGTCTTCTTCCTATATTACTCAGCTTTTGTTCCCTTGTTCTCTCATTGTGTTTAGCAGACTTAACTAGAAGGCAAGCTTCTAGAGCCACAGATAGTTGGCTTTGACCCCTATATGTTGACTGGATTAGATAAATAGTTCTTATCACTCAGCTCATGCAGAACCATAAAATAGGTTAACAAATGAATGAAAGCAATCCAAAAGTTGCTTCTGTCTCAACAAAATTATGTCTGTGCATTCTTATGCAAAATGCAAGAATTTGAACAATTTTCTGAGAAATTAGGACTAAGAAAAGCTAAAAGAACTTAACTTCTCTTTAATTTTGTCTAGTTCATTACTTATACAGACTGTGTTCTTAAAAAGAATATTTATACAATATAATCCTTGATACTCCAAGACCCTTTGTTCTGGGAAATAGCAAAAATATCCTCTTTTATTTCTGGACTTGTCTTGTATTCTGAGTTTAAAGCCCTGGGAGCTGAAATATCCTTTGTAAATTTTCTTTGGGGAGAATTAGAGATCTACTTCCCACTCTTTGAGAAGACGCATCTAACATGAAATATAGGCATCTAAACAACTCTCAGCGGTTTGTGATCCTTTAGAAAATTTCCCAGAATAATTTGCATAATTGTCTTCCCCTTTATTCCTGGAATAGCTAGGGACAAAATCAAAACAAATAATTATTTAATATTCTCAGGCCATATAATTTGGAAGGACTTAAGACATCGTAGCAGCTTTGAAATGTCACAGGTCTTAAAATAATAATTTGTTTTGAAATGAGTTTTAGGGGTTTGATAGCATTGATTTTTCAATTCTATTATAAACATTCTTTCCTTTGTAATTTTATTAGCATGCATTATTCAAATGTTATTTTTGTTTACCTTCAGTCGGCAAAGAAAATAAAAGAGAAAAGGTTTATGAGTATGAAATTATATTTAAATTGTTATACAATTAGGAATATTGTTCCTTTTTCAAAAGATAAAAACTTTGTATTTTCAAAAAATTATTACAAGGCAAAATTATAATGGCTAAGTGGCGATGCCTTCCATGATAGGATACAAAACAAATGACAGAAAATAAGCATTCAAAAATTGGCTGTTATTTTTCTGGCTTACCTGAATCTTTCACACAACACACAGTTGATGGTTTGTCTGATTTGACCATTGTTATCTACTATCCAGGCAAATTTTCAAATCTTCTAGGGCCTGAAGTAGCCCCATTTGACCTGAGGGTTGCTCATCCAGATCTCATAATCTTAATCTTGACCATCCTAGTCTTTCTCTCATCTTGTATAGAAGCTGCAAAGCTGAGTGATGACACAAGGAGCTAGTGACATCATCCAGTGTCAGGATGGACAATGTGACTGAGAGAGAGAGATGTCTGGTTTGAAGAAAACCAAGGTTTTGAATCTTAAGGGAGTACTCTAGGAATCTATGGCCTCTAGGAGAGAAATTGCTATTGCCATTTTGAAGGGACTTGGAGAGGAATGACCATGATGTCAGTGGTGAGTGAAATTTGATGGTTGTTTCTCCTTCCACGTGGCTTTATTTGGTGCAGTGAGAATGACACTATTTTGTAGAAAGAACATTGTCTATAGGATGCAAACAGACTAGAGTTAAAATTGCCCCTCTGTGTGTTCCCAGTTGTATGCTGTAAGTGGAAAGGTTTGAGGAATACTTAAATAATTGTTCTCTCTCTCTCTCTCTCTCTCTCTCTCCGTATCTGAGTGATGATAAAAAATATATATTATTTCCTTGAAATCTCATGTTTTATTTTAAAAATGCATGTAAAATTTTTGTTCTAATCTAGAAATATACTTAAAAAGAGAAAAAGAGACACTGCTGAGATTGAAGGCCTCTTCTTTCTTCTCTCTCTTTAATAATGTAGTTTTGCAATATCTCAGAAATGTAAGATTTCCTTTGTCCCTCTTCTGCTGTCAAAGAGGAAGCTCTGCTCCTGGAGTCCATAGTGGAGGGTCAATACCTTATTGCCCTAATTCAAATGAATTACTGAGGAAGACATAGGAACATACTTCACTGAACTTCTTATCCAAACCTCAGGTCTTTCTGTTATAGGGAGCAGTGTTTGTCTCTGCCTTTTGTCTAAAAGTAGATAGATATAGAGAAAGACTTGAAGGGTGAGGGGCTAAAGCCTGGGAGTAGTCCCCATGAGGAAGGGGAACTGCCCTCATGGAGGTCACACGGAGGAGGCAGGTTGGGGACCGAGGACCCCCACTGAGCCTGCCTTTCCTTCCCACTAGCTGCAGACAACTGAGCATTATCGTTTCCAGCCTGAGGGGGGCATGCTGAGTTCCTGCCCTCACGACTGGTTTACTCACCTGCAAAACTTGCAATGGGCAACTTTCATCCTGAAACAAAAATCTTTTTCAGAGAGAGCAAAGGGATTTTCAAAGTTCACCTAATTCATTTTTACATATCACAAGAGAAAAGTTCTGCTAGAAGCCTAGTGTAAACAAGTAGCAATACAGAGTGAACAAACTCCCACTAGACAGAAAGCAGGTGAAACACTTTAAGGCTCAGAGACCCTGGGGAGGCTTCCTCAAATTCTCCCCCTTCCTATCTCCATTTGAGAGAGGGGAAATGATATGACAAGCCCAGATATGCTGCAGATAGAGGGAGAAGCTGCATTTGGAGAGGGCCGTGTCCCTCTTCCTGAGAGAAGATCGCCTCAGAGGAAGAGGCCACACAGAGTTAAATGGCATGTGAAGGGGAAGGAAGGGTATTCAGGCAGAGAGAGGGCTGCAGAGAGAGCACAAGAAGCTCCTGTGGCCTCACAGGACACAGTCAGTTAGTCGATAGTTCTGGTCCAATAAACATGCCCAGGGAGGGGGCACTGCAGAAGGGCAGAGTGAGGGTGCCAAAATAAGTGAGCCAAGCCTAATGACTAGTCAGCAGGGAGATGTTTGAGCTCCCAGGGAATGTTACTGTGTCAAGAGAATAGGACACATGTTTCACCAGCCACATACATCAGATAAGAGCTTGTCACTCACTGATACTGAAGGACAAGGACATCTCAACCAGAGGTAGGTAAGAACTGCAGAACGGTACAAAAACCCCATATACCTAACAGCTGCCTCTTTCCCTTTAGAAGACATGTAAAATTCGCCATTATTCTAGATTCCATCTTGGAGAAAGAGAAAATTTAAGATGAACACTTGAAAGGCAAACACAGCCTGGTAGAGAGATGAACCTTGAATCCAAGAGATTGAACTAAAAAAAAGGAAACTTCAATCCAAGCGGAGATTGTGACATATTGAATTGTCAACATTAAGTTTCTTCCCCCAAATTCCTAGTCCTTATGGAAGAAAATTTTTATGATTAAAATGATACATATTTACCTCTTGTTTAGACATCTAGGTATATTGTATAAAATTTTGATCACATTTTATCTGTATGATTTGTAAAGCTTATCACATAGCACATGCTCAAAATATATATGTTGAATAAAGATTTCAGATGTAACATATACTCCTCTATTTTCTTATACTCCCCCCCCATCCCCAAATTTAGCAACATTATGTTCCATCTCTTACACAGAGGTAATTTCTATTGTTAAATGTTTCTGTAATATATTTTAAAACTAACATTGGAAACCAAAAAATATTTTACAACTGATTGAAAGCATTTGCAATGACCAAGTCAAATACATTATGTAAAATAGGGAACTAAAGCAGTATCTAAAAAATGGAGACCCAAATCTCATATACAGCTCAGTTCTGCAACTATTTTGGAAAGACTGTAATATTTTGTCCTACATTTTCTGCTCCATTTTTCAATTCTTTATTTTGTTACTGGGAACAGTGGAGACAAAAGTCAATTTTGGGCATCTGTATTAATTATGAATAATGGGCTAAAAAAATTTTAGGTGAAAAAAAGGGCAAAAGTAGGTTTATAAAATAGAAGTAGTAATAACTATAATCAACTGGCTTCTCCAATTTCTTTGCAAAGGAGAAATGAATTTTATGCAGTTACATCTTGAGGCTTTTAAGACTTACACAAGAAGCATAAAGCAATATTTTTACAAAGATAAAATAAAAGTTGATAAAGGTTATCGACACCATAAATTATCCAGTAGAATTTAATATCACAAACAAAAGCCTTTGTACAATAAAATAGAACAATGCCTGAAGTTCTCCTTCAAAACAAAGCAATTTAAATAAAGAAAGGAAACGATAGTACTAGCAATGAACTTCTGTCTTGACCTATTAACTTACAAGGACAAGGTTAATTAAAATGAAGCCCACAAATGGCACATTAATCTCATATTGGATGTTGGTTTAGTTGGTGTTTGTTTTTGCAAAATGTCATCTTTTTTCCTGGCACCAAGCAGGATGTCAGTCCCATCTCATGGCCACACTGACAGTGCAAAGCTGGAGAGTTCCAAGTTATCATATTCATAAAACTGCCCCAATTCTTTTATTTTAATGAGGAATTTAATTTTACTCAACTAAATTATCATTAATCTTCCTGTTCTACTATATTATGATTCAAATATTATACTTGACTTTTTCTAAGGAGAAAATACTCTTTACCCATTTCAACCTTATCAACTCATTTGAAGGGTAATCTAGTTTCTTCCCTGTCTAAAGTGATCCATCAGATTATGAACTGTTGACACTTTGTGCTGTCAAGTTATTTGAACCAGGTTAGTAATAGAGTCAGGTTGACAATGTGCAAGTTTCAATTGACTACTTGACAATTTTTCTCAATAAGCCCCTAAGTGATCAATGTGCTATCATGCTGAGAAAAATCTATAAAAAATATCTAGTCAGTTGTATAACTTGATATGGCCATACAAGCAAGTGGGAAAGATAGAGAGCATAACTTTCTTGAACTCCTCACAAGGTTCCTCACATGCTATGATATAGATTTTGAGCAACCATTTGGGATTCTAAAAACAACTATATAGACTTCAAAATAAAAAAGGTAAAGAAAGATACCGAGGGGCACTTCAAAATGACTAAGGGAATCATGCACCAAGAAGACATAACACTTATTAATATCTATGCTCCCAATCAGGGAACCCTAAAATATGTAAAGCAATTACTAACAGAAATAAAGGAAGAAATAGACCAAAACACTATAATAGTAGGGGAGCTAAATACCCACTGTTAGATATGGACAGATCATCCAAACAGAAAATCAATAAGGAAATAACACCCTTAAGTGACACATTAGACCAATTGGACATAATTGATATATATAGAGCCTTCCATCCCAAAAAAGCTGCTTATACATTCTTCCCTAGTGCACATGGAACATGCTCAAGAATCAACCACATACTGGGCACAGAGGTAGCCTCAACAAATATAAGAGAGTTGAAATCATAACAATCATATTTTCCGATCATAATGCTTTGAAACTAGAGATCGACTGCAGAAATAAATCAAGAAGAACCACAAATACATGGAAATTAAACAAGATGCAACAGAAGAATAACTGGGTCAGGGAAGAAATAAAAAGATCAAGAGATACATAGAAACCAATGATAATGATAGTACAACATATCAAAACTTTTGGGACGCAGCAAAAGTGGTCATTAGAGGAAAGCTCATATCATCACAGGCCTATCTCCAAAAATAAGAATGAGCTCAAATAAACAACCCAATGCTTCATCTTTAAAAAACTAGAAAAGGAAGAATAATTGAGGCCTAAAGTCAGCAGAAGAAAAGACATAATCAAAATTAGAGCAGAAATAAATGAAACTGAAAACAAACAAACAAAAAACCAATAAAAAAATAAATGCAACAAAAGCTGGTTCTTTGAGAAGGTTAATAAAATTGACAAATCCACAGCTAGACTCACTAAAGAAAAAAAAGAAAGAACACAAATAAACAAAATCTGGGATGAAAGCAGGGAAATTATGACTGACATTGCAGAAATGCAAAGGATCATGCAAAAATACTACGAAAAAGTAGATAATACCAAATTTAATAACCTAGAAGAAATGGACCAGTACTTAGAAAAATACAACCTTCATAGACTAAATCAAGAACTGTAAAATCTAAATACTGATCAACAGTATGGAAATTGAAACAATCATCGAAAACTTACCAAAAAGTAAAAGTCCAGGACCAGATGGCTTCACCAGCGAATTCTACCAAACATTCAAAGATTTAATACCTGTTTTCCTCAAACTCTTCCAAAAAATTGAAAAAGAGGCAATACTTTCCAACTCATTTTATGAGGCCAGTATTACTCTAATACCAAACCTGGTAAGGATAACACAAAAAAAGAAAACTACAAACCAATATCTCTCATGAACACAGATGCAAAAATCCTAAATAAGATACTAGCGAACTGAATACAGCAACATATTAAAAAGATTATACACCACAATCAAATAGGCTTCATCCCAGGGGCACAGGGTTGGTTTAGCATACACAAATTGGTTAATGTGATATGCCACATAAACAAATTAAATAATAAGAATCATATAATCATACCAATAGATGCAGAAAAAGTCTTCAACAAGATACAGAATTCATTTATGATCAAAACACTTAACAAAATTGGTATAGAAGAAAAGAACCTTAACATAATAAAGGCTATATATGACAAACCCTCAGCCAACATTATATTTAGTGGTGAAAAACTAGAAACCTTCCCTCTTAAATCAGGAACAAGGCAAGGTTGTCCACTATCGCCACTGTTATTCAATGTAACATTGGAGGTCCTAGCGAATGCAATCAGACAAGTGAAAGATATAAAAGGCATCTAAATAGGAAACAAAGAAGTCAAACATGATTCTCTATATAGAAAACCCAAAGACTCCACAAGAACACTACGGGAAACAATAAGCAAATACAGTAAAGTCTCTGGATACAAAATCAATGTTCAAAAATCCATAGTGTTCCTATACTCTAATAATGAAGTGTCAGAAAAAGAAGTGGAAAAAATAATTCCTTTGGCAATTGCACCAAAAACAATAAAATACCTAGGAATAAATTCAATAAAATAAGTGAAGTACCTATATAATGAAAACTACAAGACTCTATTAAAAGAAGTTGAAGAAGATACAAAGAAATTGAAAGATATTCCGTGTTCTTGGATTGGAAGAATCAACATAGTTAAAATGACCGTATTAAAGCATTATACAGATTTAATGCAATCCCCATCAGAATCCCATTGGCATTTTTTAAAGAAATAGAACAAAAAATCATCAGATTGGTATGGAAGCACAAAAGACCCAGAACTGCAAAAGCCATCCTGAGAAAAAAGAATGAGGTTGGAGGCATCACTCTGCCTGACTTCATATTATACAAAGTGACAGTAATCAAAATGGCATAGTATTGGCAGCAAAACATGGACCAGTGGAACAGAATCAAGAATCCAGAAGTAAACTCATATTTATATGGGCAAATAATTATTAACAAAAAGGCCAAAAACATACAGTGGAGAAAAGAAATCCTCTTCCATAAATGGTGCTGGGAAAACTGAAAGGCCACCTACAAAGAATAAAACTAGACTGTTGTCTACAACCACACACCAAAATTAACTCAAAATGGATTAAGGACCTGAATATAAGATTTGAAATAATAAAATAGGTAGAAGAAAACTTAGGAACTAAACTCAAGGACCTTGGACTTAAAGAGGATTTTGTGAATTTGACCTCAAAGGCAAGGGAAGTAAAAGGGAAAATAAATGAATAGGACTACATCAAACTAAACAGCTCAGCAAAAAAAATCATCAACAAAGGAAAGAGACGATCATCTCAATGGGAAAATATATTTGCAAGCAATAATATCTAAAATATACAAAGAACTCATACAACTCAATAACAACAACAAAAAACAATCCAATCCAAAAAAAGGATCTGAACAGACACTTCTCCCAACAAGACTCACAAATGGCCAAAAAATATATGAAAAGATACTCAACATTGCTAACTATTAGAGAAATGCAAATCAAAACCACAATGAGATACCATCTCATATCTGTTAGAATAGGTATAATCAACAGGACAAGTAATAACAAATGTTGGAGAGGATGTGGAGAAAAAGGAACCCTCATGCACTGCTTGTGAGACTGCAAATTGGTATAGCCACTATGGAAAATAGTATGGAGTTTCCTTGAAACACTAAGAATTGATCTACCATATGATCCAGCAATCCCTCTACTGGGTATTTACCCCAAAGTCTTGAAAATCTGCTGAAAAGATATTTGCACATCGCTGTTCATAGCAGCATTATTCACGGTGGCCAGGACATGGAAGCAACCTAAGTGTCCTATGATAGATGATTGGCTAAAGAAGCTGTGGTACACATATGCAATGGAATATTACTCAGCCATAAGAAGAGATGAAATACTGCTATTTGCAGCAATATGGATGGACCTCGAGATAATCATGCTAAGCGAAATAAGCCAAACAGAAAAAATTGAAAATCACATGATATCACTTTATGTGAGATATAAACCTAAAAGCAACAAAGGAACAGGAAAAACAAACAGAGACTCATGGATTTTGGGTGGTAAACACAATAAAATATATAAATGTAAAATTATAATGTACATCTGAAAATTATATAATTGTATTAACCAATGTTACCTCAATAAGCTTAAAAATAATAATAAATAAATAAAAGCAACTGTGTAACTAACTTCCTATTTAGGTATAGAAACCTACAGATTTGTTTATTCGAAGCTTCCTCTTGTGCTTCTTTTCTGTTTCCACTCTGTTCTTATGTTCTCCTCCATTCCTGAGGAAGAAAATAAGAATTTTATGGCTGACATGATAAAAAAAAATATGCAACCTTAAACAGTATAGTAAAGAAGTCCAAGGGACATATAATTGGGAGAGGGGGACGAGTGGGCTTCTGAATAAGGATACTCTACTGAAATCCTTGCCTTTGAATTTAGTGATTAGAAAGGCCTTCAGAGTCATATAATTCATTGAGAAAACGAAACTCAAATCTCCTCAATAATCCTTGCTTTACTAGGTATGGCCAGGCTTGAATCACTCAAGAACTCGCTTTCATCAGACACGATTCAGTTTTGAGTCGTTTCTTACAATCAGAAACTATTCATGGAACCCAGGTGTTCTAGGCATCACTAGCCAACTGAGAAAGCGACTGCAGCTACATTAATCTCATGCAACTGCTCTGAAGATTCCCCATTGCTCTTTAGTTGGAAATACTCTTACCCAGAGAAGAAGGCTGAACCTTCCCCCAACATGTCTGAGAAGTCTCCAAAGTACTCATACATATAATCCAAATGTTTCCTAAGTCCCAGAAGTTGAAGGTCCTAGATATGGTCACTTTCCCTTCAGAAGTCCCCAGGTCTGCAGGTTGACAGAGGCAATGATGTCTCAGCATATAAACTAAACTGTTTTTGTCATGTTACCAGTGTCACCTGGAGTCACTGATGACCTCTTCCAGATCCCCACACTCTTATTCTCTGTGCCTAGGAAGGAGAAACGTGACTTTGTTCCTTGAGGGGTACCTCTTTCAGAGGGAGTTCCCTCAGCAGAGCCTCGGAGATCTTACTGATATTGTTCTATCTTTCATGCTATCACCATGGGATTTGGAGGGCCAGATACTGGTTTTAAAGGACATCAACAATGGAAAAAATCAGCAAGAACTTGTTTCTGGTACAACTGCAAGGGGCATCCATATGGGCTGTGGAAGGACTGTTAATGGATGCCGTGGAATGAAAATGCCTGTGTAGCACATGTCACATTGCCCTGTTACTTATCCAAGATGTGTCAGGAAAATGTTTACACAGTTACAAACTGGGAATGCTGAAGCTGCTGCTGATTTGTGGAGAAGCTGAATCACTGAAGGAGGATATCCCAAACCATCCAGGGTGAGCCCGGCTGTGGCTGTACAATCAGCTGTGGTTGAGAAGGAAGCTTTGATCACTTCAGTCTCCAAGGCAGTCTCTCCCTAGTGCTTGGTTGGACAAATTCCAAACTCTTCCTCCAAACAGCTCACATCACAGATGGTCTAGGGAAGCTGATTCTGAAGCAGGCTTGCTTCTGACAAACAGCTCATCTTGGTAGTGGGTCCCTCAGAGGGACACAGGAGATTTCTCTAATAACCGTCTAAGCACATTTGAAATTATTTACCCGTAAGACCAAATACTGCCTGTGTTTGTTGTTCTGTGTATGATGAACACATTTTACTCTGTATCTGTAACCTGAGAGTTTTCCGATCTCAGGCCCTGAGGCTTTCTCTGCTCACTCTGGCGTATGTGTGTGTGTGTGTGTGTGTGTGTGTGTGTGTGTGTGTGTGTGTGTTTCACTCAGATTTCCTTCTAAGAAAGGATTTCAAGTCCCCTCCTTACTTTGATCTCTCTGCAAAACTTTCTCTATTTTCTGTATTCCAATTTTGCTTTCTGACTTTTTGAGTCTCCTTGTGATTACACAAGAGATTGTAAATTAGTTAAGTGAGGTTTTCTTTTTGCCTTTAAGATTCCATCACTTTAAAATCTAATCATTCCGTGAGTTTTTGTTTGACATCTACTTATTCCCAGCCATGTTGTAGGTACCATTGGTATCACAGAGAAATAGAAGGTATAGTCCCTGCACTTGAGAAACCCACAGTCTATTTTGGAGAAATGTTTAGAACTGATATAAAAAATATATATGATTAAGTATCCAGGGCTCATTAGAATCAATGCTTGGCACTGGATTTCGAAAGAAGTAGAATTGACTGTGGATTTTTGCAGTGAACGAACACATTTCAGGAAAGAGATAGGACATGAGTCCTTTAATCATAAAAATTGGCGATTTGACTAAATCATGTGGAAGAGTGCGACTTGAAGAATAAATTAGCTTTGGAAACTGGGGACTTGGCAAGGTGCTATCATAGTCAGTCAGGTGTAGGACAACAAGTACCTGAACCAGGGTGCTGTTCGCTGTTTCTGAAGAGAGGTCAGGAGCAGGCCCTGGGTCTGGTTCCTTCAGATCCTCTCCTTGACCTCCCTCTGCTCTGCTCTCCCTCACTTTGTTTCACAGGCTCTTGTGTCGGCTGGCTTCTGGCTGAGTATGGCCGAGGGACTCTAGTCCCTGGGCCACGGTAAGCCCAGATCCTTCCTCTGTCCTTACCCCAACCCTTGCCTCAGACTGTAGCTGCTTCTTACTATTGCTAATCTCTGAATGATCTCACTGCTCCCTATTTAGCTTTTTAGCTTTAGCACTGGCAATATCAATTCGCTCTATTTAATTTTAAATACTTACAGTATTTTGTTTGCTAGTTGGATCCTTACTTACGTGGAAGGTAATAGATGGACAGAAAACTATGAGGAGGAGTCAATAAAACTTGCTATTTAATTGAATATAAGAGCCGAAGACAATGACTAATAAAATATAACTGCAATATCTTTATAATCAATCACTTTTGGTGGCAGAAAATCAACTCAGAAGTCAGAGTGGTGAATAAGAAATTAAGACTGCTGTTGGTTTTTCATCAAGAAGTTGATGTGAGTCTTGGGCAAGTTTCAGAGCATATCTATCATAGGCAGTCAGACCAATCCTTTGAGCAGATTTTTTTGAGGGACATCATAGTTGATGATACTGAACATTATTTAAATAATGTAACAAAAATATCTGGGTTCTTAAAGTTAATATAAACAAAACCAAAACAGTGAGGATGAAGAGAAATGGCATAATACACAGGCAGAAAAATAAGAAACTCAGCAATGCTGGAGATGGTAATTTCTAGACAAAGCATCGCCAAACCACAGCCCACAGGCCAATATCCGGCTGCCTGTTTTAGAAAATAAAGTTTTATTGGAACAGGGCCACACCCAATTATTGACACTTTGTCTATAGCTGCTTCTGAGCTATAACAACAGAGCTGAATAGTTGTAACATGTATCTCTCAAAATCTAAAATGTTTACCTTTGATCCCTTGCTGAAGTTTGTCCCTCTGCACTCATCTCACATGCAGAGTCCACATGTTCCTCTTGATAACCTCCCAACCTTTCAAAGCAGAATTGATCCCCCACACATTTGTGCTCTTGTGGCTTTTTTTGTATACAACTTTCAGAACACAATCATAATCATAGCTGAGATTGTGCTCACCATCACCACCTCCCTGTGAATTATAACAAAAGCCACCTTGTTCACCCATTTCCATCTAACCTCTGCACAAGCTGCCAGAGAAATCCTTTAAAAACAAGAGTCAGGTTATTTCAATGTTTAACAACCCCATCCTCACCTCAACTCTAGCAGCTCCTATCACATTTAGGATAAATTTCCAATGCTTTACCATGGTCTCCAGGTCTCTGCCCACACCTTTGACCATGTATCCTGCAGTCCTGCTCCGGCCTCACCAGCTTGCTTACAGTGCCTCCCACATGCCAAACTTACTCTCTCAGGGCTTTTGGAATTGCTGCTCCTTGCATGGAAAACTCTTACAGATCCTCCCAAATGGTCCCTTCCTAATATTCAGATCTCATCATAGATGTCACCTACACAGAGAAATTGTCTCTAACAATCCCAGCTAATGTATTACTTTCCCTCCTCATTCTGTATCAATTCATCCTGCTTTTTTTTTTCTTTTCTCACAGCATTCATGGCCATCTGAAATTATCTTGTTTATTTATCTACTTATTCATTGACTGTTTCCTACAATGCAAACTTTCCAAAGCAGGGAGCTTGTCTCTCAGATTCATTGTTACATTCCCCATGTCTAGAATACCTCCTGACACTTAGGAGCTCAAAAAAGATTTGTTGAATGAATGAATAAATGAATTGGTATAATAAGTTTATTTATTTGTATTTTGCCTCAACTAGACTTAGAGACCAAGGATCGTACAGTTGTTATATCCTTAGCACCTAATTTGGTGCCTGGAATTCAATTAATGTATTTAATAATTTTTTTATTGAACAAATAATTGTTATAGAGTGGATACTTAAAGACATTGAAAATACATGCAACCATAGAGAATTGGTGTTTTATTTTAGAAATATGCAAACTATGATTAAATTAGCTTAAATATTAAGGTATTCTTATGGGAAGACGGATATTGAACTTTGCAAGTATTGAAAATTTTCAGATAATGGTCATGGTTCCAATTTACTAAAAGACCAATTATTTTTGCCTTTACACTACAATAAATGTCTGCAAACATCTCTGATTTGTTTGTACCAGTACATGCTCATTCACAGCTAAAGCCTACAAATTTTCTCAATTGATAAGAGAAAAGATTGCAAACCTGACATCTTCAAAATTCAGACCCAGTTATGGAGTTAGATGTCTGACAGTATTACAATAAAGCAAAATAAGAAGAGTGTATTTCTCTCAAAGTTCTGTCTTTGGTGACACTAATCACGAGTGCTTTTGTTAGTTCAGGTTTGGTTCAGGGTGAATAGGGAATAGAGTAGACAGCTGAATGTCATATTCTTTTCTTTCTAAGGTAATTTACCTCCTGAAGAGAAAAAATGAGTATTTGCCAGTGCATATTCATTCAAAGCCAGCTATCCAAACTCCAGTGTTACGAGTGAAGATGTTATGTCTTGAAGTTGAGATCCCAGCTTTTGAAACAAAGTACTAGTGAACGAAGAAACTGATCCTAATTCCAGAAGAGTGACACACATTTTTTTAAAAAAGAATAGAAACCTTAGAAAGGGCCTACCTTGTATCTGCTCATATACACATGTGTCCAGATGATGCAATTACGTGTGGGCATTCTTGTGGTTGGAGGATGGGGAAATGCGTCACCTAGGGATGCAGCCGTAAGGCCTGGCAGGGAGCAGTCTCTTCTCAGGGTCATGGCATTCCAGCACCTGCTCCTCAGCTTTGCAGATTCAGAAAATGGAACATGTCAGTGTGCTTGTAGTTGATTAATCCCTGGGAATTCACAAGAGGCTGAGTGCCACAAAGCAGAGTGCCAGTTTAGCAATTTACACTGAGAAATGTAACTGCCAGGTGGTTCTGAATGTTTATGTCAGCAGGAGAATGCAGCCTCCTAATGACATAAGGAGGTAAATCATAATCAGAAGTTTGCCCACTGAGCACATATCTGGAGCAGGAGAAGGAAGTTGGATGACCTTAATAATTGGTGTCATTAGGCCTGACACATCTATCTCCAAATCAAAATTTACCTGCCAGGAATACAGGATGCTTGGATTATCTGGCCAGTGCAGGAAACACATCGACAATCCTTGCGAACTGGCCTTGCGTTTTCTATTCCTTGCCAGATACCCACATATTCTCTCTTTACATACATTAATACAGTTGACTAGAATATGTCTTTTTTTTTTTTTGCATTCAACATGCCTCATTATTAATAGTAAATATTATTATATTAAAATTTCGTGAGTGGTAATAAGTGCTATGCTAACAACTCTAGTCAATTCTGTTTAAATTCTTGTTTTGGAATAAATGTGTTGACATATTAGGGAACAATTTGAACATAATGTAAATTTCATGTGCTTATACACAATTTTGTCTGTAAGAAACACGAGGTGAAAACGAAAAAACTTCACTCAGCTAAAACAAACTGCTTAGGAATACACAAAGTACATACGACCACATACTTCAAACGCCTACCACCTGCCTCAGGTCCCTCTCTGTTATGAGTCAGCTCATCCATATCTAGTGTCACAATTTTTCATCCAATTTCAGACAACTCCCCATCCACTACTCCACAATAACTCACAAGCTGTAACCCTTCTGACACCCTGTCCCAGAAGCATATTTATTGTTTTATTTATGTATTTTCTTAACCACTTGTCAAGTAAAATTGTACTACTGTTTTCATTAGGGTTCTATTCTGTTTTAAATGTATGTCACTAATGTTTTAGTAACATGCCTCTAATTTCACTTTACCATGTGATTTTTATTGTGTAATTATGTATAGCACAGTGATTTTTAGGAATGCATATGTTGTATTATAGCAAAACTGACTTACCTTATTATCTTATTTCATTCTTACAAAAGTATCATTTTCCATATGAAAAAATCGAGATTCAAGGAGTTTGAATAATTTATCCAAGAATAAAGAGCTAGTAAGTAGTAAAGCAAAGATTCAAACTATCTGCTCTAACATACTGTGAAAGCCTTGAGCTCCTGATGTGATATGGAAGCCAGCACTCTTTTAAGGTGTTTTTCACTGAGAGGCGATAATAGCTATTATACAGAGGCACTGTAGTTTAGTAGTGAAGGATATATCCTCTGGAGCCCTGCTTCCTGGGTTCAGATCCTTCCCCTGTCACTTACAAACTGTGTAACAATGGGCAAGTTATGTAATATGACCTATTGTGTTGTAGAATGGCCCCAAGAATCTCCTCGCAGTCTCACCCCTGTGATACAATTTGCCATCAAGAGGTAGATTCAATTTTCCTCATCCTTTGACTCTGGGTTGGCCTTGTGACCTGCTCTAATGAACAAAAGATGGCAGAAATGACATCGTACCAGTCCCAAGGTTAGGCCTCAGGAATTCTCAAATGTTTCACTCCTTCTGGAATGGTGCCACCACCGTGCGAACAAGCCAGACTAGCCTGCTAGATAATGAGAGATCACATGGCTCAGTCACCCTAGTGTCACCAGATGACAACGTGTGCATGGCCAGAAACGTGAGTGAGGCCACTTCAGGCTTCCCGGCCTCTAGTGTACCAACAGCTAATGACAGATGCATGAGTAAAGCCAGCTAAGATTAGTTGGGCCAGGCCCAGATCAGCAGAATCATTATTTTATACCAGATTCGGGAGTTATTTGTTACTCAGAAAAAAAGCCACCTGATGTGTTTAACTTCTCGGTATGTCAACGTGCAATTTGTAAAATGGGAAGAATAATAGAGCTGTCAGCAGTAAATGAGTTATGTATCTAAGAGATCCTTAGAATAATACCTTAGATGTTAAGCTCTGTTCTAATTATATGTCATAACAAAAATACCAGCATAAAACAACAATTATTTATTATTATTTATTATTATTATTAATTTCTCCAGTTTCTGAGGGTTGACTAGGCTCAGTTAGGTGATTCACACTTAGGCTCTCTCATACGGCTGCAAGCAGACAATGATTAAGGCTGGGATTATCTTGATGGGCTTCTTACTCACATGGTACCTGGACTAGAAGACTCGAAATCTGGGGACTAGACCAAATGGAGCTCAGATACCTCTTTCTCCTCTCCTCTCCTCCCTCCCCCCTCCTGTCTGGCCTCCTTTCCTCTCCTTTCCTCTCCTTTCCTCTCCTCTTCTCTCCTCTTCTCTCCAATGGTCACTGTGAGTTAGCTAGAGCTCTTATTTGGCAGAATAATTACACAGAAAGCTTGAAAGCAGAGAACAAGAAAACAATATTGTAGACTTTACCACCAAAAGGAAAGCAAATTTTAATTTTTGACAAAATTTATTGAGGAAAAAAAAACCTTTAAAAAGAGAAAGAGTAAATCACTTAACAGTCTTAGGACCAGACTTATATACCCATAAAAGGTCATTGGATCATGGAATTTATAAACTTGGCACCAAAGTCATCTGTGAAATTTTTTTTTAAGTTTTTGACTTCTAGATCTGCCCCCCTGCTTTATTTATAACAAGTTCCATATGCTGTTCTGATGTACATCTGGCTTGAGAATCACTAGTTTAGTTCATCTTACTAAAATTTGTTCATTTTTTAATCTTGAAAAATTGTGAATGCTGTAGTAAGAATCTTCTTCTTCACCATGTAAGAATTTCACTTTAAGAGCACAAAGATGCTCCGTGATGACTATAAGCTGTTGGGACCATTGTACAGGTGTGAAATACATTACTAGAGCAGTTGTGTAAGGCTGCAGGGCTTCATTTTGTATGATGGTAAAACTATGAATCGGATGTACCATATGCTTTAACTGAGTAAAGTAAGTCTCACTTAGAAAAATTACATTAATTCTTTCAGATCAGTTGGATACCACCTAATAAATTTAGCCTCCACAGTCAGGGTCAAAAATGAAACATTTTTTTCCTGAATACATGTTTAATATAATTTTTGAGAGTAGTGAGTTATTAAAAATCTAGCATCTGACAGAAAGAAGTAGAGATTTTCCTCTAAGAAGAGAAACACAACAAGAAATGCACAGTTAGGAAGAGAATAATCCACTAACATCTCAAGCAGAACTTGTTCAATCCCTTGAACCTTCTTTCCTCCTCCTACAGCTACACTAAAATCATTCCCCATTCACACTGCATTCTTCGCCATGCCAATGACTTTGAACAGGCTGTTCCATACTCCTCGATGAAGTGCCAATCTTTTAAGACCCAACTGAAATGTCACCTCTTTTGTGGAGGTTTCTTCAGTTCTCCAGGTGCCTCTCTGCACCCACATCCACATCCCCACAGCCTCTACTTAGCTTCCATGACAGTGCAGTGTACCTATGTGGTTTCATGTCAGCCTCCCTTGCTTGACTGTCAATTACATGAGTGCATTCAAACATTCCCAGCTTCTAGCACCCAAAAGGGGCTAAGGATGCTCATTAAATAAATATAAAATACTCACTTTATTAAATTTCCATTCCACTGGACCTAATCTGCTCGAACTGCCCCTTAAAGTGACAACCATAGAGGACTAGGTGTTCCCTTGGAATCTATGACACCACAATAAATCTGCTGACCTTTTGAAACAATAGTCCCAGTCCGACAGCTACATTTAGCAATTTCACAACAGAATTCTGTCACTGCGTTATGTGGTTTGGAAGGGACAGAGAAGAGACCTGGACTGAAAAACCCAGGAATGTATAACAAGGTGAGCCAAGTGACCAGTTTCAAAACAGGAGAATAGGGAATCCAGTATTACTAGGACTAAGAGATTATACTACTAGCCAAGGCTCTTGGTTACAGGTGATAAAATCCCCAAACAAATGTAACTGCGAAAGAAGATGTGGAAAAATTATATCTCCCTCCTCTAGGATCTCAAATTTCCCATGGGTATTTTCATAATTTGTCATGTCCTTTGTTTTCCCTACTAGACTGTGAGCCCCTAAATATAACACATTTCAGCTTCTTCCTCTTTCTATCTCCAACACCAGGAATCCGGTGCTTTGACTGATACTTAATTTATGGTTGTCATATTTTTGCTATTGCACTGGCCTCTAAGAATGAGGAAGTGTCTAGCTTACACCCTCCAAGTCCTAGAGCTAAAGACAGAATTTTAACATGTGTTTTTCCATATGAACTTAAGGCTACCTCTAGGAGTTCCTTGATCCTGTCATTATAAGACATTTTCCCTCTAAATTATGTGTGATGACTAGAGCTCCTTAGGTTGCAGAAATAAATAAATATGGGTAGAAGAGGAAAAAAACACAGAGAGACTATTTTTTTTTTAGTAATGTTACATGCAAACAGTGTTTTATCTAGTGCTTAAAAAAGTAAAAGCTTATTCAATTACACTGCAGTTTTGAAATGAAATCTGCTGCTGTACTGACTGCTCATTGCTCCAGACAAGCTCGGGTGTGCTGGCTGATACAGTGTAAGATTTCTGAGTGGCAGAATGATATCAGCTTTTTGCAGAAGCTAGCTACAATTTTATTGAAAAAACTTTATCTGACAAGATTGAGCAGTAACCGCATATGCATAAAAATGCCCCAGAAGAGTTGTAAAATATCCACTTTATCAAATTGACTTACACAATAATAATAAAAAAAAAACCCTGCTCTTCTTCCAGCCTTATATATCATTAAATAGGCACTGTAAAATATCATTGCTTTCCATTCTTACTTTTTATCACTACCAGTCCAGACATAAAGTTATTGGTAACAGTAAATGGACATTCCATCCTATGGCTTTTCTTCACAAGGAGAATATCCAATTCTTACAGTTATGTCCCCATTTATTCCATATATATTCAATGCATTGATTGCCTATTTTATGGCCAATATAGGATTTGGATATGAAAAGATGAATAAGTCACAGTCTTGACCTTCAAGAAGCTTGAAGTCTACCAAGTGAAACAGACAAAACAGTTACCATAATATCATGAGTGCTATGATAAAGATTCTACGAGGTAATGTATTATCATGGAGGAAAAACCTCTAACTTGGCCTGTGTGAGAGGATAGGAATTTGGGAGGGTTGAACATGTTCATAAGGAGATGTCGTGGGAAATTTGCTATAGTGTCTTGGGAATCTCGGTCTTACTGTGGGATCTTCTAAACTCAGTAGGTTTTATTTGAATAGTAAATTCGTAAAAGAGTTAATTGTTGAAGGCAAAATCTACATAATTCTGAGTAAATTAAAATCTGGGATTTACTCACTGAACATAAACCATACTCATGGTCTGAATAAACCAAGCCAAGCAAATGAATTTTCAATTTAATTCGCACCAAAGCAAAGTACTTTAATCCAATCTTGATGGAAATTGTTTCTCCAGACCTTAATCATCTTGATTCCAGGTTTACATCCCTCTAAGGACCTAGCCAACAAGTCAATGCAAATTCAGCAATAAGGGTATATATAGTATTGATGGGGTTAAGGTCGATAAGCATTACAATGCAATGGCAGTAGGAAACCTGGATATACAATGTGAGCATCAGGCACGGCGATGGTTGAGAATAAGGCTCTTCGGAAAATTACAAAAATGGTACACCTGAAGGATAGGTAATATGTTTTTGTTTTTGTTTTTTTTCCATTGTAGCCCCAAATACATAGCTGTTTGCCCTTTGACCCAGATCATGACTCTTGGACTCCATGTGTAATGGAGGTAGAAAGAGTCTGCTGGCCCATTCACAGAACTTAAGGACAAGGGCTAACAACACAGGAGTGAAGATGAGGGAGATTTTTCCTTACTGGAACACCCTTGACCTTACTTTTGACAATATTTTGGTTCTCAATTACAATCCCCTGAAAAGAATTCTAAGGATCACTCCACAGTGTCCATACCAAAGTGATTCAAATCCATGCAGTAGATGCTAAAATAAATCTACTATATGAGGAAGTGATTCCAAGCCCTGGATATTCCTAATTATATAAACAGTTATCACAAGAGATGCTCTAATAATATTATTACAATTTTTTTAACTTAAAATATTAACATGTATCATATAGTACTTGAAGAAATCTTTTGAAAGATACATTTTAAAAGATGATAAGATTTGTTAAGATATCACAAATGAGAAAGTGTTAAGATATCACATCTGCAAAATCTTCAGATTCTAAGGAGAATACAGTTTCGCATTCTAGAATGAAGAGATCGGTTATGCCCAGGGAGGTCACTATGGCTTACTCTTAGAGGTGGACTGAGAGGCTCTGAGCTATTTCAAAGTGGAAGTGTGTTAGCCAAGCAGCGATTGTGTTATACAAATAACACATGTTTATTGTAGAGACAGACAATAGAGAATATCATGAAGCAAAAGATAAAAAGGAAACACCTTTAAGCCCATGACATAAAAAAAACATTATTAGTTACTCTTTAAAGTATATTTTCAAGATTTTTATATGCTTTCAGTGCAAAATATGAAAATGAATTGTGCCAACATGCTTTTGTAATTTTTTTTCATTTACTTAACAATACATTTCAAGACAAATGATATAGCATTGTAGGAATTTATCCTATGATTTATTTAACCAGCACCCATTGTTGGATATTTGAATTGCTTCCAATTTTTTCTATCATAAATAATCCTACAATGAACATCATTATAAGTGAATCTTTGCACGTATCCTTAATTTTATTTAGGAATTCTATTTTTAAAAATGTGCCAAAGAATAGGCACATTTAAAAAATTTCTCAAAGTATTGCCAAATTTTCCTTCAAAAAGTTGGTATCGGTGAAGTATAAGACTGCTCATATCCATAGTCTGGTTATTTCTATTGATCAACACTATTTTCTCCCTCTAACTTGTATCATTCATATTGCTACAATATTCCAAAAACCACTAAAGGATTCTTGGGTGTTCTAAAGCTCACTGGAGTGATTGAGAATAAAGTTAATTTCCTTAGAAACCTCTGTTTTTCCCAAATAGTTACATTTGGCTACCCGGCGATCTTTTTCAGACTTCCCCAATCAGTTAAGAACAGCTTAACACAATTGAGAGTATTTCACTTATGAATTTCATTACAATAGGCTGCAATTTATGCTAAAGCATGTGTGAGATTTCTTGATGAGAAAAATTTATATTGAGAACAAATTTTGAAGATTTGTTATTTAAACTCCATCACTCACACACTGCACCAGTTAGATTATGCAAATTTTGGTTCAGGAGATAGATGTTTCAAAACACTTTTGTTTCTCTTTGAAACTAGCACTTGAACATGTTTAAATGGTCATTTTATTAAAATCAATTAATTTGTTAATTCCTCCAGCCTCAGAGGAAAATGTTGAGAGGAAAGGTCAATTTTCAATCTGTGGGGGAAATGCAGTGCCATTTTTAATAACCAATTACAGCAGCTGTCTTCTCAAACACCTGCGCTGCAAGTTTGCAACTAGATTCCTTCTGCTTTTTCTTTTTCCTCTTGCCTTCTGATTTTTTGTAACAGTAAAAAGGAAGAAATTACAAGAGGCAATTCTAAAAAAGAAAAGGATTAAAAAACAAGAAGGCTTCATTTTGTAGCATTCACTGGGCACCATGGAAAGAAAGCCCCCAAGCACTTGAGAAGAAAATCTCACTCCACAAACATAAATCAGGATCAATCCTCTCAGATACAGCTTAAGACAGCTTTGGGGGTGATAAAATCACAGTACATTTTTAAGCATGGGCTTTGCAAGCTGCATGTCCTCAAATAAAATAACTTTAAGGCAGGGGTACCAACCCCCCGGGGCGAGGACTGGTAAAGGTCTGTGGCCTGTTAGGAACCTGGCTGCACAGCAGGAGGTGAGCAGCAGGAGAACTAGTGAAGCTTCATCTGTATTTGCAGCTGCTCCCCAGCACTAGCATCACCGCCTCAGCTCCACCTCGGATCATCAGGCATTAGATGCTCATCAGAGCCCTGGTTCCTGGTGCCAAAAAGGCTGGAAACTGCTGCTTTAAGGCATTGAGATTAATTCAACAGGTGAAAATTGTGTCACTCCTATTGTTTTATGGTCTTTTAATTATGGTAAGTTCCAGTGTCTGACTCTAAAGTCCATAAGTTCTACCATCTTAGCTATTTGATGAGACGTTTGTTCATTCTCGTATGTTTCAACCTAACAGCCAAGGATGAAGCTACCAGGACCCAGTACTAACCGGGACAGAGAAGACTGCATAGCCTTGGAAAACACAGCCAATTTAACTTAGGCTGGCACTCCTCAAATTTTCCAGCCACAGTTCTTGAATCATTGTATAAGCACCTTGCTAAATAATAAACGTATTTTGAACATTTCTCTTTGACAAAAGGATTCTCTATTTTCAAAATCTCACAGACCTCTACTTCAACTTAAAGTCATGCTTGAAATAATATTCCACCAAATTAAACTTTAATTTATAAATCTTCCAAAAAAGAAAAAGGAAAGAAAAGAAAATATCTAAGAGCTATTGGATAGATAACACAATATTGGATCTTTATGAAAATACTTTTTCTAATTTAGTGTAAAAATTACCACTGCATAAAATAAGCCCTTCTTATTTCCAAATTGTTCATAAAAGTAAATCATAAAAATAAATCACAAATGCAAATAAATTTTTTCCTGCAATAAGCACATCATTTTTCACCTGCAAAATTGCCTCTACTTTCATGGTGGCAAAACCAAGGTGATATTGAAAAAAAGCTGTTACATTATTTCCACAAACTACAAAGAAATAAACTGCTTTTGATTTGTTTGCTAATTTCGATGGCTGTAAGGATATCCAATATCATCTAAAAGAGAAAATGCTTTATCGCAGAGATAATAGCAGCAGTCGTTATCCTTTATGTATGTATATATTGTTAAAATGTATAACTTAAAGCTGTTTATTAGCTATTTAAGCTGGTAACAGTTCTGTGGAGCATTATTTTCCCCCTTTTTATGTGAATAAACAAACTCGAAGATCTTAAATTATTTGCTAATATGTAACAGAGTCAGATATGAACTCAGATATGGCTCTAAAACATGTTATAGCTGATGTGTCACAGAAGCTATGTCACTAAGTTTTCTATCATGTCTTCATTTCTGCAAGGTTACCTCCACATTTCTCTAAAAAAAAATGGCAACGCAGTTTAGTTCTTCCTTTTTACCCATTTTCCTATTTACAAACTCATTTCTTCAACAAATAATAAATGATTACTGCATTTGGCACTGTAGAATCAGGATGACTAAGTATATGGTCATGGCATCCAAGATCTCAGTGGGCAAAATGTAGATTTAAAAAAATTAGTTAAAAGAGCTCAGGATAAGTGTATATAATGGCAGAAGGTACAATGTGCTATGGGAGCCCAGAGTAGAAGAAAATTGAATTAAAAAGACAGAAAAATCTTCACTGAAGTGACATTAATTTTGCTGGGTTTTGGAATATAAGAGTCCACTAGCATTTTTGCCCCTGCCCCTCTTCCTTGCCTTTATTAATTCAACGTGTAATTAGACAAGTTAAAAATATATTTCACAGGTTGTATTGTCTTTACACAAGTTAAAAATCACAAATAGTTTCAATGACTTTTCTTTGGTTATTCAAAGGAATGGAACAGGGGCAACTTGTTCTGGAGAGGAAGTATTGGAGTTTTTCAAGCAGTGTCAATTGATAGACAAACAAGAGGAGATTTCTTTCTTTCGGAAAAGGCTGGGGGCCCCTCATCTGAGCCAACAATTTGGGGTTTTGTTGTATGTTTTGTTTGGTTTGTTTGTTTATCTAGGGTTTATTATTAGCAGAATCTGTTTTCTCAATGGCAGAAGAGTTGTCTAAAGAGTTAGAAATAAGGAAAGCATTAAATCACAGGAGGATAAACAATGCAGAGCTTCTCTAACAAAGTTATATTTTGCTCTTTATGTTTCCTTTACTCTATCGATCATTTGCATAATATTTCTTGTCATCAAAGAGAAGTCTTTTTATGAATCTTCTAAATGGAAACTCCAAAAAATGTAGAGATTGTGTCTTATCCAAGCTTTCACTCCTTTGCTGTGGACTTTGCAATGTAGATGCCTAATAAATATAGGTTGACAAACAGAAGGTTTCAACCCAAGCTCCCTCTTTTCACATTTGATTTTCATTCTCAGACAAATTTGCTTCCTCTGCCACCTATTGGTAGGAGAAAATGTTTCTGGCTGAGCTTATTCTAAGCACTCAAACCTCAACTCAAATAGGGATTATTAACTGAGAAACTCATGTCCACCATACATTATCTCCTCCACTAGAGCAGAAAAAAAAAATTAATGGCAAAAGGTGAGTTTGGAGTTTGGAGAATGAAAAGAAGTTATTTCTCCGTATATCACATTCACAGTACTACAGTGAGCATCTCACACTGATTTTTCCTCCAGCAAGTGCTTCTGCCTCTTAATTCCTTCTATATCGAAAGAAGACAAGGGTATCTTCACTGGCCAACTCACAATGAGTTTTGAAGACAAGTAAGATTATAAATATGTGACTACTGAACTATGTATCCTCTTGTATTTTCTCCTTTAATCTTCTCCACCTCCGTTCTAAAAGAAAATCCTTTGAAATAGCTATTAGATTCATTTGCCTCATTTTCCAGAGAAGATGAGAAAATGAGAATGTCTCAGCAAGATGATGCTACATGATATGTGAGTGAACTTGAAGAGACAAATCATAGATTCAGCCTTCTAGTTAGAAATGAGAAGTACCTTAAAGATCCATAACAGAACAGCAGTGGCTCCCTTACATTTTATATCTTTATTGTGGCTTTTATAACATTCTGAGCTATGGTGCATGTGTGTGTATGTGCACATGTGTGTAGCTCCTTACAGAAATGTGTCTCAAATTCCGCACAGTGCCTTATACACAGTCGGCACTTTAAATGGATGAACTGGTAAATGAATAACCTGAGATTATTTGGCATAATTCATTTACTATACAGATGTGTGAATTAGACTCTAAATGTCTCAGTAATTTATATTCAGTATAACAATGTAAATCAGAACTAGGGCCAGAGGTGTTCTGAAATTCTGATTCTAGGCTCCTTACATTTTCTTCCCTTGTTCCTCTCTTCCAGTGGGAACTCCAAATTGTCAAAGTCCCAAAGTAGATTGGGCTCCTCTGGTTCCCTGAAGTTCTGGAGACTGTGACCCATTCTTGCTCCACAACCCAATTGAAATATCAATGGCTGTGTTGGAATGGTAGGGTGGGAATGGCAGTTGAGGGTTGCAAGAGTTGAAAGTGATGGAACTCACACTAGTATATTAGAAGACGGGAAGAAACTAAGCACAGATAATGGCCAAACGTGCAAATGGCTGAAGGCAGTGGGCTTCATTTGTATGGGAACCAAGCACAGCAGCATGATGACCTAAGATGGATATGACCATCTTTGGTCTGAATAAATTTCAGTTCTAAAAAGGTAGCACTTTTGGATATCATTGCTTGTAAGAGTAGGGGTAGTTGAAACAGAGTGGGTCGTTTACTGTAACATATTTGCTAGCACAAGAAAGACAATTACAAGAGTATCTTTTCTCAATCATAGTCATATCACTTGTGTAAAGAAACAACTTTACATTTGCATAATGTTGGCAACTGCTCAAGGACCCTTGGCTAGCTTTATTTCTGAAGCCTGTCTTAATGTACACACAAAGGAAAACCAAACCTTATACATTTTATTGGTGGTGGGGCAAATTTACCATCAACAATAATTTAAGGATCAATTTGGTTATTGTTTATATATCTCTTGGAGCACAAATTATGATGTTACTTATGACAATAAATAGCATGTGTTGAATACTTTATGCTTCATCTAATCATCATGACAGCTATATGTAATTGGTTGGTATTACAGATGAGGAATCTGAGGTTCAGAGAGAACAAAGGATTTGCCTGGGGTTGTACAGCATAGAATCCTATCTATCTGCTGAGCCCTTGCCATTAACCAATAGTCTATCAAATTCAGCCTTAAGTTTATGTTACTGGTTCACTTGACTTATCCCTTCCACTAGGCTGAAAGCTCTTAGAAACTGGGATCAAGTTTTATTATGTTCTCTCCAAAGGTATTTGTCACAATGCCATGCAGAAATGTATCCTAAAATGGCAGGATGGCCAGACACTGAGATTTTGCAGGTCGATAGATAGATAAATGGATGATAGACAGACAGATAGACAGACAAGTGGAAAAAGTACAATTATATTGGGAAGGGAAAATGGAATAAGGAAGAGAATCCATGCACTAGCAGAGGGAAGGAGAAAAAGACATTTCAAATGAAATACTTGAATTCTAACTTATATCAGCCACTCTAGTAATAAGATATGTCCTTGCAGAGAAATGGCTAACATCTTTCCTGATTTACACATAAAAGAATTGATTGCTATTCTTGCCTCTGTAAAGCAATGTAAGATCAACAGGATTAGTGACATTATATTGTGCTCTCCACAGACCGTTATGCCATTTCAAGCTGTTAAAAATTTATAGAAACAAATAAGAGAGTCCAATATCAGCTGAAGCTCTAATCCTCTCGAAGAATAGCTCTTAGGTTACCATGGCCCTTGCAAATATAAACTCAAGTAATTGCAGTTTGCAGATGACACTAACCTTTCTCTTGATCCGTGACTGGAGAAGCCTGGCTGGGCATATGTGGGAGAGCGACGGAAGACACTGGGGTGTATTGGTCAGTTCCATTTCCTCATTAAGTCTATAAATATATAGAGCAAGGAGTACAGAGGTGACAGTAAAATGATCTTTCCTCTCAAGGATAAAAGAAAGTTGAAAATAAAATAAAACTGCCCTGTGAACATTAGAGTATAAAATCATCCTATCGGAATGGCTAGGCAAAGTTCCTTGAAGCAGGCACAATGGCTTCTAGGCCATTAATATTTATTCACTCTCATAAGCTTAAAAGACAAAACGTCTCTCAGAAGGGAGATTCATTAGCAATGGAAGGTTAGAAAACCAAGTGCTTCTAAGATAAATATACTTGGGTTCCCCTAGGAAGAAAGAAATCTGTCCCGAAGACCCTGACCTGTCTGGTCCCAGGGCAGTTCCACATTATCATGGAATGGGATGCATCAATTCACTCCAACATGTGATGCATTTGATGACCTCTCCTTGTCATAAATTACAGAATCTAAGATACAGAGAATCAATTCAAATATGTACTTCATCTTATATATCACTAAAGAAGAAAAAACAAGCTGCAATTACGCTATGCTTTTGAGTTGCTGTTACTTATACAGTTGACTTACCCCTTCTTCTCTACTGCAAGCTCCTAGAACCACAGATCAAGAGTGTAATGGAATCCTGAGACCAAGCTTGAGAACTGGTAGATTACATAAATGGACCCTCTGACCCCTGGCTAGCAACTGGGTTTGACCGATGTGGAGCCCCTGCAAGAGGAGAGAGGGAGAGAGAGAGAGTGAGTGCAGGCTGGGGATATTTACTGCCCCAGCTCCCTCCCTGCAGGGTCCCTGGCTGTTTGCATCCTTCCTCCTCTTACAGTTACCACCCTAGGCCCTGTCCCATAACTCTCTCCCTCTGGCTTCTAGTTGCACCCCTGCCCTTTGGCCCAGGGGCGACAAAGGCTTTGCTGTCACCAGTCCCAGGTCACGGCACTATTCCACTGCCCCTGTCTTTCTCTGCCACATATATAAATAGCTTCTTGCTGAATCTTATTCGATAGAAACCAATTTAGGCATTTTTATCTTGTACACACGTAAACTGAAAAATATAAGTGAAATAATTACTTTTGAAATTTTTGCACTTTACAAATCTGATTCTTTCTAGTCACATTTGCCTAAGAGTCACTGATGCTCTTCTTTTCCAACTCCTGTGCCATCGAGGTCATCGTGAGTTCATGTGGCTTAAAAGACTTATTCACATTTGTCTCTGGATTTTATCATAAGATGCTGATCCGTTTTGTAAGTTTCGATGCTTGTGCTTCTGACTTTATGCATACACAGATTTTTAAAAACCACATCTTGATTGCTGCTTGGTGAACATGATTATAGGACATCGTTGTCTAATGTATATCACAACTTTGGAGATATTAAAATCTGATAATATATGTGTTTTAGAATTAATGAAATATTATAGCTTAATTCCAGGCTCAGCAAGCAACCTCGTAATTATTTGGCTTCACATGAAGCTTCATCCACTCTCAAATCCCTACATTATCAGAACATTGGTTCGTTTATTTCACAGGTGCTTTAGAAATCAAGACCGACTTGCAAACATTATAAGGATTTTGAAATTTCTGGCTCTAGGGAAACAAGAGAATTGCTAGTTTATAGCTTAGTCACCGACTTGCACTTGGCATGTGTTAACAGATGAGTCAGACTTTTAGTGTGGATTTTCTCACTCCTGGAGAAAATAGGACCCCTCTTTCCCAGGCTCCGAGGATGCCTGGCCCTTTCTGGTGGGACCCACTGTGAGACCCTATCCCGGGCACAGCCCCGGGCCCCTGAGTGAGCTGCTCAAACCTCAGGTACCCATGCATAGGGATCTCCACACACTCAGGTCCTAGGATAGATTCCACAAAAAAATTCTGAATTTTTCTCAATTTTGCCTAATCTTTACTTCTGACTCTTCCTCCCTCACGCTCCCTTTTGTTTCTTTGAAAAATCAAATATGTCATTCTGAACAGCCAGTGTAACTGTCCTTCTTAATTAAATTTCTTCTGTTTACCTCAGGCTTTCTCTTTATAATTAGTTCGCAATTACTGCTTTCCAACATCAGTCACCTTTTCTCTATATCTCTCTAAATCTAAGATGCAGAGTCTTTTTTATTTTCTAATTTGGGTCAATACATTTCTGGCCCATCATTAAGCTGTCATCCACAAAGCCCTGTTTTTTATCATCATGTGTAAACTCATTTTCTGTATGGTAAAGAAAGGAATGTGCACATATAATTAAACATAAAGCAACATTGTTTTTAACATTTATTCAGTGCTTACCAGGCATCGGGTATTATTACACTGAGAACTATGCATGATTTTATCATATGATCCTAAAACAAATTAACTAATAATAAACACTGAGGCTTAGAGAGGTTGATAATGCATTGAAAGTCACATAGCTAGTAGATCCAGCAGCCAAGTTTGAGTCTGTGTTTCTGGCCACAGAGCCTAAATGTTAGGCTTTCATATCTTATTTACTGAACACCTACTTAGAGCAAGACACTATTCTAGGCACTGAGAGAAAAGTAGAAAAACAGAAAACATATGGTCCCTCCTCTTAAGTGGCTAAGGTTCCAGCAGAAGACATATATATATAATAATACTAGCACCTGGTAGAATACAATCTGCACTCAGTGAAATCCAAACCAAACACTGCAAGAACACAGAGCAGCATTTCAACTGCAGAGACAATGTAGGGCTTTGAGCAGGAGCTGGCATTTGAACTGCACTTTGAGTGATGGGTAGAGTATAATGAGAAAGCTGTTCAAAGGAACAGAAAGTAGGCTGAATGCCTAAGGGTCTAGGGGAGGGAGAAAAGAGAAGCTGAAAAAGAGAGTTATTTATTACCGTCTATCACTATTTGGGATTTTGCTTCTTAGATTCATGGTCAGTCCAAAGTCAAAACTCAGAAGGGACAGCCAGCCCACCCCTCACAGCAGCCTGTCAGGTCAGTCTGTCAGTCTGTTAGCTGCTGCCGTTCCTCAAGCTGCAGCTATGCCCCGGTGCCAGAGGCTGTCAATAAATTCTTAAAAGATTTCTCCTGTCTCCCTGCTTGCAATTCCCTCGCTTCAGCTCACACTCTGGTTGTCATTTCATTCTTCACACTTGCCCAGTCTGAGAGAGGTGGACTGCACTAAACAATAGAGTTATCATCATGGATTGTCAGAGTCAGAGCAGTGGGGCCTTGCAGTTTCATTGGGAGGGAGAGGAGAGGAGAGGAGAGGAGAGGAGAGGAGAGGAGAGGAGAGGAGAGGAGAGGAGAGGAGAGGAGAGGAGAGGAGAGGAGAGGAGAGGAGAGGAGAGGAGAGGAGAGGTGAGGAGAGGAGAGGAGAGGAGAGGGGAAAAATGGAAAAGAAAAGAAAAGAAAAGAAAAGGGGGGGAAAACCCCACCTCACAGCTTGTGGGCAAATTTGATCCCCAGCGCACAGATGACGGTATTTAAAAGGTTTGCCGGCTTCCAGTGAAGCAGGTGTCCTCCATTCCCCGGTATCCACCTCTGTCTGTACTTACATGCAGCACTTCATGCACTCACTTCCTCGCAGAGTTCCTCGGGCCCCTAGAGGCATTGAGTTCTGATTTCTGAACTGATCAACACTTGACTTTTAAAAGAGAACCAATGCCCAACAGCCTTGTTCAAGATAATATACTTGTTCAAGATACTAGTTAGTTAATACCAAAGCAGAGAATTAAAGCCCAGAATTTTCTCTCATTTCAATAATTTTCCCAGTTACACCACACCTATAAACCTTGTAAGTGAAGCAGGAACTTATAGAAAGAATTCGCAGAGAAATTTTAACATAATATTAAAATGGCCGTAGACTAGACTTTATATGTGGAATCAACGACAGAAAAAAAACCCAAAAAACAAAAACAACTCTGTTCTATGCTTATGTCGACTTGTTACCCTATTGACAGCAGTCATTTAATTTTGTTTGATACTCAGCTATATTCCAAAAAAGATTTACATTAACTTTTAAAGACACAAAATATGTAACATAACAAATAAAAGGTAGATGATAAAAGAGGTGGATGATAAGGGTATATAATATTAAGGAAACAGTGCCGCCATAAACCACGTATCATGAAGTACTATTTGCTGGCCACAGAAAAGTGGCACATTTGCTTTGAAGTTTTCCAGTGGTCAATGATTTTTCTAGTCCATCATATAATTTTTCTTCCCAGAGATAAAATCAAACTACTTGCCAAGAAGAAAACCAATAGCTTTTCCTTAGTAAAGCCAAATGTTTCAGGGAAGGGATCTAGGAACTGTGTGAAGTAACGAACCAGAACCTTAACATCCTCCAATACATATTTTTGATTTTTATCTGATTACACAACATAGTTTGCTTTGATTACTTCTAACTCATGCACAACAAATCCCTGGAAACACTTGAACTTTTTGCAAGGATTCTAGAAGTAAAACCCATAAATTTACTTTGTAAGTAATTGTCTTACTCATCAATGTGCATAACAAATGTACAAATATATATAGATGCCATGATGATTACAAAATATATTTTGATAATCAAAACATAGTTTGATACAGAATTCATGGAGACTTATTTTCTCATTCCCTAGTTGACAATAGATAGTCCAAGTACGATTATTGTCATGGGTGATGGTGAGTAAGAAGCTCCACATGATGGGACGTAGAACAGAACCTCATCTTGAAAGTTAGAACCAATATGTTATGGCTGTTTGCAACCATCATCCATCTTAACTGATCAGTGCCTATACTGTACCAGTTGTCAAGTGTCAATGTTCTTGTTTTTAATAAATACTAATTTTATTATCTCCCTTGTTAAGAGAAATTAGAAAACACTTATTTGGAGTACTTGATAGATTTTTTTTTTTTTTGTCTTTCAAATTTTTCTCTATAAATATTTTTCTCCTAACTAAGAGTTTGAATAGAGCAGAAGAAAATTCAGATTTGTAATCTTGGACAATTACCTAGTTTGGGGCACTTTCCTCTTGCTAATTAAATTTGAAATGGCATGTTTTAACTGGAAACCAAGCTAGGGGATCAGTTAACATCCTTTTATGAAACTTGAGAAGCCTAACATGGATATAAATCTTGCCTTCATTCTGAGAAGGGATTTTAGCAATACATGAAGGGTGGAGGGAGTTTTTATTCATCTTTATACCTGCATCTCTCTACTTTAACCCCACAGACTTAACAGGTAATCCATAATCCAGAAAGATCCAAATAGAATGGTCAAAATTGCTTTAATCCAGAGTATTTCACATCCAACTGAATTCGAATGATTGTTCCACAGTTATAAAATATCATTCATGGAATGTGTGATTTTGAGGTATGTTATTTCCTGCTATTTTCTTCATGGGGGAAAAAAAAACGTGCAAAGAGCAATGAGTGAAGCGACTAGCTATGTGAAGTTATTAAATATGAACTAATTAAAAATAAGTTGCTCTCTACAAAACTGTTCTTCATTTTAGCATATTCAATCAGTAGACTTTCTCTTCCAAAATAATTAGATGGCATGTCAGGTTATCTACTAAGATCTCTCCTAGATCATGAAACTGCCACATATAAAAGAAAGTCCACCTCAATGTCTTATCAGATGATAGGAAGCTAATTAAAATGAAGGGAAGTCAAGACATAGCAATGCTTTAGCTCACGGTAAAATCTTGCCTGTTTGACTCAGGGCTCCCCGAACTCACTGAGTCTTGTGAAATATTATGTTTCAGATTCCTAATCAGCATCAGTAGTTGAATGTTGGGGGAGAATTAAAAAAGGTATTTTGAATTGATTTAACCAAATTTTTGTTCACAAACCCAAAGCTGATGGAAGGTCAATAAAGATCACATATAATTTTATCTTATTCCTAATTCCTAATACATTTCTGCATAAAATAAACATATCTCTATAGAATAGCAATGGCTAAGCCCCACTTTCTCCTTATGTAAAATATGAGCTTTGAAACCCAGACCGATAGTTTCAATACTTAAATTAGCCAATATTTTGAACGAAATGTCTTTTAAGTAACAGGTTTTAGTTAGGAGTTGTAATGTTTATCATTTTAAAAAATGAGTGTATTATATTCTGGGTCTAATCAAATTGTGCCACACCTATAATTTACAAAAAAAGTGAATAAGCCAGTATGTGTTCAAAACTTAGGCAGGTACAAGTAGTTTTGGTTGGGTGATGTATTTAATTTGAACTTCATGAGCACACACACTAGGGAAGAATAGTGACTCAGGAGTTAAGCAATTTGCTCTAAATGGACTCAGAACTGTGAGGCAGAACTTGGTCTTCTAGAATATAGTCAATGATTAAATTTCCAAGCAAGAGCAGTCTTCTTACCCCTTGCTCTATAAAGAAATACGGCACTACCACAGTGAGATACCACTTCATATCACTAAAATGGTTATTATCAAAAACAAAACAAAACAAAACAAAACAAAAACCCAGAAAATAAAAAGTGTTGCCAAGAATGCAGAGAAATTGAAATCCTTGCATATTGCTGATAGGATTGCAGAATGGTGTAACATTTGTGGAAAACAATTGTAGTCCCTCAAAAAGTTAAATATAGAATTACCATGTGATCCAGCAATTCCAGTTTTGGGTATTTATCCAAAAGAATTGATAACAGGGACTGAAACTGATACTTGTACACCAATGTTTATAGCAGTATTAGTCACAACAGCCAAAAGAAGTGACCCAATTGTACATCAACAAGTGAACGGGTAAACAACTGGTACAGATCTGTACATTGGAATATTATTCAGCCATAAATAGGAGTCAAAATCTGATGCATACTACACCATGGACGAACCTTGAAAAGATGCCTAGTGAAATAAGCCAGATACAAAAGGACAAATATTGTATGATTCAACTTATATAAGGTACCTAAAATAAGCACATTCATAGAGACAGAAAGTAGAATAGAGAGTATCAAGGGCTGGAAAAAGGAGTAAAGAATTATTGCTTAACTGGTACAGAGTGTCTGTTTGGGATGATGAAAAAGTTCTGGACCTGAACAATGGTAATAGTTACATAACTTTGTGAATATACTTAATGCCACTAAGTTGTACACTTAAAAATGATTAAAATGGTAAATTTTATATCATGTATATTTTACTACAATTTTTAAAAAATAAAGCTCTAGAAATCACCATGCTCTCTCCCCATACTCTCCCCCAAAACACATACACATACAAACCGTGCTTCTATTAGCATGTGCTGCATTTGCTCCTGGGGACACTGAAGTCACCCCCAAGAACCCCTGGATCTGCCCATCCTGGGCAACTCTGGCAAATCCCCTATGAAAAAAGACATGTCCTTGACAGGAAACTCTGTGATGCCTGCCAGATGATGGTTTCAAAAGGCAACTGAGTGTCTGGGCTCCACAGTTATAAACAAGTTATTTGGAATCAAAGGCTTAAATTGTGTATTGGCAAGAATTGTGTGACTATTCAGTTCAATGGGTTTAAGTAGGTTATAAGAGAATTAGATTAAAAGTATGCACCGTTGATGGTTAAATTTTAATTTAGAGCACTTGAATGTTATCAGTTGAAAAAATGGGATTTTGAAATAGTCAGAAATCCCACACCTCCCAACACACATCCCCAGAAAAATTTGACCCTAAGGAAAAAGTTATCTATCAACAAACACGACTTCCATCAAGTCACTACACTGGCCTGCACAAAACAGTCCCTCAGGCACATCTGCAAGGACAGGCAATGAGTGAGTTTCTGGATCTAAAGAAATATTCTCTGTATCATACGATCATGTAGCAGTTACAAACAAACCCCATTCCTGAGACCATGTCCCTGCCACTGAAAAAACAGTCATATTCTGTCTGACTTCCTCATTTCTCCTCTCATCCTGAGGGTAAGGACAATGTCAGAATCCAGGAACGATGACAACAAAGCACACAGGAAGGCCAAGGAACTACTGGCCATTATACTTTACTTTTCCATGACAAAGAATGTTTTCTGGTGAGACACTAAGTAAATAAGAACTCTCTGCAAGGTACACAGATGTTCTTGTGAAAATTAAAGTATTTGTCATTTGAGTGATAACTGTGTGTCTCCTATCTCGGCCACAACAGTAGTTGAGCCAGGAACGACTTCCCACCATCTGTCATGCTCTCAGGTATTCTAACCTGGTGTCATAGCTTCTCTCAATGGGTAAGGAAATACCTGCAATTAATAAAAATCTAGTACCGATGTAAGATGACTCCAAATCAACAATTTTTAGAATAAGAAGGACCTTTAAGCCTATGTAGTCTGATTCTTTCATTGTACAAATGAAGAAACTGAGGTGAGAAAAATTTAAAAAGTCCTGCCCAAGGCCACACTTTTTGTTAATGGTGGATGAAGGACTGACCCTCAGAAGTCTGTTCTTTGCATGGTGACCTTTCCTCAAGAAGATACTTCTGCCGTACATACGATAGAAGCATTCAGCCTTCAGCAAGGTAGTCATGGCTTTGGTGGGTTGATTTCATTTGGATGATGGCTCCAAATAAAAGGAAAATGTATTTTTCTTACTTTAAGCTGTTTACTCTGAGTCATTGCCCAGGACAGTAGCCTCTGTTTGAATGATTCATGTCATGACAACCATTAAAGACTCGAAACTCTTAAAATGTCATCAGCCTTACTATATATTTAGTTTTACTTAAAACAGGGACATGCAAATTGTTCAAAAATGATATTTTCTATTCCTCTGTGGCTGGGATTCAATAAAAAGTATCATAAGAAATTCCAAATGGCAGCTTTCAGTTATTTTTTAATATCAAATTTTAACTAGTGATACAGAATCAACTTTCTAGCTTGCTTTGTAAATTTAGTAAAATGTGGTCACCGTTGAGTTTGCGGCCTGGACTCTACCAGTGTACTGATGCTCTATGATTTGTTCTTTTTGTCTCAATAGACAGTCTTCTCTACAAAGTCTCATGTGTGACAAAGAAGCAAAAGAGCAGATTTGAGTTCAGGCTTTTCTGCACCTTGGTTTTCTCATCTCTGAATATTTGATACTAATTCTAATCCTGGTTTACTTCATAAGGGATGTTGTGTAGACCAGCTGAAATGAACTCATCCAAAAATGCTTTAAAAAGAATAAAATGTTAGACACATTGAGGAAAATAAATCTCTTAATCACCTTCCCCCCACAGAAAGTTTGACAAAATTATTCAGACAAGTCATAAAGAGCTCAAGCATTAGGGTGGGATCGATTCCCTGGGTACAGAACCACCAGGAAATGTAGCATTTTTTACTAACCAAATCAACCTGTGTATAAGCATTTATGGAAACTGGCTGTGGTGTGAGGTTGGAGTTTTTGGACAGAAAAGCAGCAGACGGGCAGAGGTGGGTGACAGGAAACAGCAGTGTAGATTTCATTAACCAATGTCACCATAATAAAAATAAATAAGAAAAATGAAAGAAAAAGAAAGAAAGAAAGAAAGAAAGAAAGAAAGAAAGAAAGAAAGAAAGAAAGAAAGAAAGAAAGAAAGAAAGAAGAAAGAGGGAGGGAGGGAGGGAGGGAGGGAGGGAGGGAGGGAGGAAGGAAGGAAGGAAGGAAGGAAGGAAGGAAGGAAGGAAGGAAGGAAAAGAAAGAAGGAAGGAAGGAAGGAAAGAAGGAAGGAAGGAAGGAAGGAAGCAAACAAGCAAAGCTAGGGGAAACAAGATAGACAAATAAATGAATGCTTTCTCCTTCCAACTCCTTTTCCGTTGGTACTTCTTAGTTTTTATACCTATGTTAGTTAGTGGTTCAATTTATTAGATATTTATTAAGAAGCACCTATTGCATGCCCAGTTCTATTCCACACCTTGTGAAAATTAATTAATAAATAAAACAGATGAAATCTCTGACTTATGAAACATATTTTAGTATCAGACAAGGGGTGGAGGAAGGAAATGAGCAACAAACACATAGAAAACTAGACATTTTCTGAAGATGTAATTTCAGAGAGCAATCAGTGCTATAAAACATAAAATAGGGCAACAAGATAAAAATGACAAGTGGCGGAAAGGGCACTAAATTAGCTACAGTGGTCAAAGAGGGACTCCCAGGGGAGAAGACACTGAACTCGCAATTCTTGGTTGCAAGTGATAAAAATTCATATCAAACATTAAGCAGAACAGAGATTTTATTGACTCAGGAATGTGGATAGGATACTGGAATAACCTTAGGATTGAATGAACAATGGCAGGGGCCAGGGCCTTGGGGCCTCAGAGAAGTGGAATCAAAAGGTCACACCTTCTCTACCTTTCATCCCTACTAGTCTCTGCAGCCTCAGATTTAATCTCCTCATTTAGGCATACCCAGTAGAAAAGAGAATGTCTTTGTCCCAAAGGTCTTTCAACCTCAGGAAACAATTTTGGCCAGATGTGAGTTACAAGATCATGTCATCCCTATGGTTGGGATAGCGATGGGAGGTAATGAAGGAGAAGTGGGAAGAAGGAGCGCTTCACCAGAGAAAGGGATGGAAAAGCTCTGTGAACAGCCCAACCACCACAGTTTACTGCATTCTGCCCTTTGACTTCCTAGCACACATGAGGTACCCTTCTCCCCTGACATTAAATTTTAAAATGCCCACCTATCAAAACGTCAGCATCCCACGTACAACAGAAGACACATCCACCCTTCCCAAAAGGAAAACCCAAATTAGATATATCATTTGCTGTATCTAATCCCAAATCTTTCCAATACGGTTGCTAAATGATAAATTTTGCCACTCTATCATAGCTGATATAAAATTATGGAGGAGCACATAAAGTTGGCAATAAAAACTCCCATTTGGAAAGCATGTTTGGAGAAGCAACATCAGCTATCTCTGGCCCACAGCATATACAGCATGTTGCTGAACCAGAACAAGAAATCATCTCCCTGGCCATAGAGTAAGCACTTGTATGAGTTTCTCTGCCTGTCCTTGGATACTTGCAAGAAGATTTGACTGTAACCTTTGGCCTCTTAGGGTAAGCCTGAAGCAGAATTAGGACTTAACACTTCTTGGTGTCATAGTGATTTATCTACTTCTTATTGGTACAATTACAACTGTGGTAAGAGTCTTGGGAGTTGACTAATTATGAGACACTCTTTGCCAGACTTAGGGTTTCTTTGGTAATGTAAATTCCTTAAATACTCAATTTTAATTTTTGATTCTTATACAGATTCAAAGCCTTAGTCAGCAACCAAGACTCTGAATCTATATTAGTCCATCAACTAATTCTTCTTAGTTACCAACGACAAAAACTTAGTCAAAATATGACCCTTAATTCTGGCCTCAGGTAAAATTTTCTATATTTATCAGGACTCTGAGTTTTTAAAGTCAGAAGCCCATTTAAATATGGAAACTAAAGATATAGCAGCCTTTTCCCCTGACTTCAGCTAACTCGCTGTATCTCCCTAAAAATAAATGCACTTTAATCGCTGTATAAGCCAAATCTCATTTGGTTACAAGCAATAGAGATCAAACTCATATTAGCTTAAAGAAAATGTATTTTTTTGGCTTCCTAACTGAAATACATCCCGGGGAAGGACATAGGAGCAAACAAAAATGTACAAGAATCAGGATCTTAGGACTCTTAGTTTAATTCATTGGACTGGCTTTACCTATAGACTCTTCTGAGATGGTAGACAAGATGGCTATCGGTGGTCCCAGGTCCAAATCCCCCAGTGCAATAACCTCAGTAGATAAGAAAATGCTATATTCCAGTGTTAATCTTGGTGAAGAGCCATGATTGACCAGGCCTGGGTCCTATTCCCATTCCTCTGGTAGTTATGGGAAAAGTAGAGGAGGAACAGAGTAAGTTAGCAAAAGAAAGATTAAGGCAAAGTTTGTTAGATAAATACTTTAGCCACCACTGTCTAGGGTGTTCACAAAATTCTCAATCAACACAACTATACAATAAAAAAGATACTGTGTGTTCCACTATTAGAAATAGATATTGTCACAAAGTTAGATAAGTCCTTAGTACATTAAAGATGAAAACAAAGCCTGGACCCCTATCGCAACTTCCTATCATTTATTCATTCATTTAATATTTTATTCAACAAATATTTCTAAGTGACTACCATTTCCTAAGCATTAAGTTAGGTTCTGGCTGTGCATCAATAAACACCACTGACATGGTCTTTATCTTCAGAAGTGGGAGTTATACTACTAAATAAGTAATCCCATTAAGTGAAATAAGTAGCATTATAAGTATTGTAACTGATTCTATGAAAGGACATTATAGAGGAGTCTAACTTATTCTGGGTGTGAGAAAGGAGGTAAAGTATTCAGGGAAGACCTCTTAGGAGAAGTAATGTTTAAATGATACCTATATGATGAGTAAGGTTAGCCAAGTCTGCGAGGCAGAGTGAAGTCCAGTTAAAATATGCGAGGTGCCCAGTGTCAATAAGATTATAGCACATGTGGAAAAATGAAAGAGTTAAAGAAAACCAGCTATTCTCTTTTTTTTTTCAATAGCATCACTTTCACTTTCTATTTTCCAAGAAGAGGAAAACACTATAGCATAAACTATTTCCACTTGCCTCTTCTGGTTTCCCTCCAGGCCCCTTTTTATCATTCCTAAAACCAGAAAGGCACAAATGGGGAAATGTTGTCATTTAGAAATCAGTAGACGTAACCAAATAGGTTTCTTTTCCATTCACCCCTCAAACCCATAATTTCAAATAATGTGCTGTCTGACTCTAAGTGTCACTGCTCCTCCAATCTCATAAAATGGCCTCTCAGCTTGGGAACAACAGATAGGCAATAAGCGCTGGCATTTTCCCTAGAAATAGTTGGCCTTGTCTCAAATGTGACTTTTTCTAAAGCAGCCTGATACCCATCAGAGCAGTTGACCTGCATCTGAATTGTGTCCTTTCCCAAGTCTCCTTGCTGGATATGAAATGAGCTATTACTAAGCTCTGTCCAAGTCATCGGTGTCACGCATAAAAAATAAATAATTGAGCATGACTCAAATGAATAATCTGTTATCAGATGCATTTGCATAATTAAGCTTGCTCCAAAAAATTGGCAGAGTTCAAACCAGCAAAGTGGCATCGCATAACATCGACCACAAAGCCCTGGAATGTGATTCTAGCAAAACATAATGAAGTCAGAGTTTTGTGTGTACAGATTAGATAAATGCATTAGCTCAAATGTGACTGGCGAACAAACTACATGCTCAGGATTTTTTATATGTATCTTCTTCTTTTCATTCAGAATAATATGACTTCTGACCAAGAATGAGAGTTTGGGAAAAGCAGCCTACACTGCAGCAGGAAGGCAGGCTAGTTGTCAGAAGACCTGGAGCCTAGGCTCAGTTTCATCTTTGATGTATTTCATGGCCTCTAGTCAGTCATATAACCTTGCTTTGCTTCCATTTCTTTATTTTTAATATAGCAACAGTAGTTTCTCTAGTGACCTAATGAATTTTAAAAAGCACAGAGAAAGAAAACAGAAATATCTCCTCTGGTTTCCATCTCACTCAAGGAACACAGCAGCCTCTGGATGCCCGCATCTTCACCCTTGAGTCACTTGTACTTTGGTAGGTACAAGTTTGCTGTATAATGTACTGAAATTCATCTTGAACTGGATGAGCTGTCCTGATCTTTCTCTCTCCCTGTTTTTCGTGTTTGGGAGAAGCATCAGAGCCGTTAAGAATCAGAGGCCTGGGGCTCTGAATCAGTGTTTCTTATAAGGAGATCCTAAGAGAGAAATGGTTGAGAAAGTTTGGGTGGTCTCCTCTGATAACCTACAAAGCCTAAAGTTGGAGTCAAGGGGACAATATCTTATTATACCCTATTAGTAATAGGGTATCCTGTTACTGAGGAAAAAATTGTCAGCACAAAGAAAAACCCAGATTTCTGTATTTTCTTTTTAACTAGAGCCTTTCTGCAATACACAGAGGAGAAAGTAGGCAGCAGGCCAGGAATTACATTACCACTCTTCCTGTTTGGTTTTATGAGAAGAAATCCTACTCAGATATAAGCATGATGCATCTGTGACATCTGTCATCCACTGATTACAAGGGCTGATTTAGTTTCCCTCTTTTCTCGTTCTTTCTACTGAAGCTGCTTTCTAGATCAAAGACAATAACCTTCTCAAGTAATGACGATTACTTTTCTATCAATACTCTGTGTTATTCACACATCATTAATTTAAATGGCACTGTTTATTCATTATTGTCTGCGAGCAGGCCTCAAACTCAGTCACAGTGACTTCATAAAAGTTCATCTTCGAAGGCCTTCTTTCCCTCGATCTCTGATCAAATTCGATTATTCAACTCAAGTTGTGGTCTTCTGGGGTAGAAATGTGTATCTTTTATTAGCAGAGCGAGTGATATTGTCATAGACCTAAGGAAAGAACAAGAAAGTGGAGAGTAGAGGACAATGATGACAGTGAGCATGGGTCTGTCTGTTCAAGCTATACAGAACCTAGTGGAGAAAGTCAAGTGGAGGAGTCCTGACTATAGGATCAGAGGTAAAAGTGCTGCACTTTGAGTCTTTCAGAATGAGTCTGTGTCTCCTTCAGAGTGAGTCTGTGTCTCATCCAGAAGCTCTGCTTCAGCCTTTAAAAAAAAAAATGGACAGAAAGATACAGCTGAAGAATTGGAATGGGGGAAGAAAAAAGTAGAGATAAATGTGAGAAGGATGGAAAGAAAAAAAACCCTAATATTGTAGATTTCTCTACTGTGTCTTTTCTACAAGCTATAGGAGTTGAGAAAGAAGGGGAAAGAAAAGCAAAATTCTGGCAGAGAAGGATGAGAGGAGAGTGCTAGTATATAAAGATTCATCCTGTTGATAAAGGGAGACAAAATACTGCCTGGCAAGATATTACATGGCAGGCCTACTATTGATTTCACTGAGATAGATCCAAGAGACCTGTTTGCAGTCATTCAAATCCCTGGATATAAGTCATTCAGTGTAAGCCATATAGCATCAGAAAAATTGGATTTTGAAGAGAGTATTCAAAGAAAAAGAATAAGCCAATGAGAAAGCATACTTTGAAAGCTAAGGTTAAAAACATAGATTTTTCTCTCCAGGGAGGAAACAATTGCTGTAGAAGGCATTGTGATTGTTTTCAAAAGACATAATGATGGACTGGCAGTCTCAATAAAAGAGGCGGCAGACTTAGAGTCTGAACTTGGGAAGAAAAACTGAAAGACAACAATGGGAAATATTTATCAGACAACTTAGGGGTCTAAGACTAAAGCTGTTATTAAGGTCAGTAAATATATGCCAGAGATGGGACTTGAACACATTCTGAGAGGTTTGTATGGACAGAAGAAATTTTCCTGGAGTAAAAAAAAAATATTCCTCTGTGTTTGTACAAAATTCCTTCCTTCTTTGACACTCACAGTTTCACCATTTACCCCTTTTCATTTCTGATCTGTTAACTACCCAGCCTACTCTCTATGTTCATTGGAGACCTTGGCTGTGCTCATGGTTTTTCTATTCACCTCATGACTATCATCCAGAACAGCTCCAATTCCCTATGACACCTACAAGGTAGACAAGTTCTTGACCTTCTCAATTCTGGTGACATCCAGCTCCACCTCTATTCTGCCACAGAAATCCATATCTACACCGTGGCTTTTATCATTATTGGAATTTTCTACCGGTGAAATTTCAATAATTTATTTTTCTCATTTATTTTACAAATGCTTATTGAATACCTACTTTGTGCCAACCACTGTGCTAGTCACTGTAAAAGCAGTTATAATTAAAAGAAACAATATCCCAAGAGGAACTCTATTTCTTCAAGAGAAATTGTGGTTCTAAAGATTAGTACTCCATATTACCTGTAACACTACCTGTAGTTAAACGGCACAGAATTCCATAGTATTGATAATTTTTTGGGTGGTGACAATGATAAAATATGTATAACATAAAATTTGTCATTATAATGAGAGAGAGAGAGAGAGAGAGAGAGAGAGAGAGAGAGAGATCGAGAAATGGTGGGGGGGGAGTGAATATCTCTTCTTTTAGTGGTGCTTATAAACTAGTGAAGGAGACAGAGAAACTAACAGGCAATTACAATAGAATATCATAAGTGCTTTGCTGAGAGCTTGCAGGAAGAGCATCTAATCTGAATATGGGTTGCTATGCAAAGCTTTCTGGTAGTAGTGATACCTAAACTGAGACTTTAAGAATGAGTATAAGCCAAGCACAGGTGGGTGAAGTGTGGGGGGGAGGAACCATGTTCCAAACAGAAAAAAAATAACATTTACAAATATTCAGAGGTAAAAGGGGGCGGACATATTTAAGGTTCTCAAAGTCATTCAGAAACGCCAGACTTGGTAGCGGTAGACTGAATGCATGTGGTTGTCCAGGGAGAGAATGCACAAGAATGATGCCCAAGTTTTGGCTTGAACAATCAGGTCAGTATTGGCATCATTTCTTGATAAGGGTATTTCAGAGGAGAAGCAAAACTAGAGTAAAAGATAAAAGTTTAATTTATGATATGTCAAGTCCTAACTAATGTGACATTCCCGTGGAGATGTTGAACCTACCTCACCATTACACTACCATCATGGCCCACCTCCACCTGCCAACACATAAGAACACACAAATTATTTATTATATGTCTAATTTCACTCGTCCTCTAAAAATCAGCTTATGTAATACCATTTCTAGAAAATATTCTATGATGACCACTGCCCATCCGTGCTAAATCCAAACCATCCCATGTTTACTTCATTGTATCATACTGAGCTACAATTTCCACTTTGCTTATTTACTTCCCCTACTAGTCTATAAGTTTCCTAAGTTTGTTGTTGTGTGTGTTTTTTTAAGCAATAGTCTCAACAAATGTGTGATTTACTTCTTTTATCATTTATACTTTAGTTTTCTTTTTCAGCCTTTACACTAGCTGGAATTTCTAAAGCTGAGACAATGCATTTCTTTCTTATTCTAAGTCCTCTGCTAAATTCAATAAATAGTAAATCATAGCATAGCATGCTAATAGTATCATTTAAAACACTGTTCTAACACAACTTCGGCTTTTCTTTTGTGTTCCTGTTCTTAATGGATGCTAAGTACGTACTTGTTAAAGTTTAATGAATGAATTATTACTTGTATAAATAGGCAAGTCAGAGTGAATAAAAAGGCATTTTAATAGCTTTTCAGGAGGGAACTGTCTTTGGGTAGGAAAAGTAAATTGTACATTTATACTTTGGAAGAATGCGCTGCAACAAAAAAAAGTGGCTACATGGCTGTCTGTATGAACCAAACAGGAATTTGGGGTTTCAGGACACACAGGAGGTAGAATAAGAGAGAGAAGGAAGCAATGTAGTAGAGGCAATTAGTGGGAGAAAGCTGCCCAGCGAGGAAATCCTGACTATGCAGTCACTAGATATACTTTTAAAAAATAGAACTATCTACTGAATGATTTTGATGTACGACACTGGAGCAGTGTACAATCGCTCTGTTTCTCAATCCCTCTGTAGGTCTAGCTATCCTCAGATGCCTTTTTGGGGCAGTTTTGTGCAAATTCATTCCTTAGCTAGATCAAACTGTAGCATAAAAAGAAAGAATAGCCATGAGAGAAATGTGTGAGAAAAGTAAACAAGTAAAGAGCTCAGTGAGAATTGAAACTCAAATCCATAACAGACAAGGGAAGGTGAGCCCTGAGGGATTTACCAGGAGCTAGATGCCTACAGGATGCGTGTGAGTAGTTCAGTTAATTTTATTTAATTCTCTGTGATGGCTAACTTTATGTGTCAACTTCATTAGGCTACAGAGTGCCCAGATATTGGGTTAACAGTATGCTGGGTGTGTCTGTGAGGATATTTCTGGACGAGACTAACATTGGCAGACTGAGTAAAGCAGATTGCCCTTCTCAGTGTGGATGAATCTCACTGACCATGGTCCCATTTGTTGAAGGCCTGAATAGAACAAAAAGGCTGAATAAGTGAGAACTCACTCTTTGCCTGATTGTCTTCAAGGTGAGACATCTATACACCCCTGTTCTTGGACTCAGACTGAAGTTTTAAACATTGGTTCTCTGGGTCTCCAGCTTCCTGTAAATCCTCTGACTTCTCAGCCTCCACAATTACATGAGCTAATAAAATAAGTATTATATATAGTACAGAATGAATATATATGTATGTGTTACACGCACGCGCGCACACACACACACACACACACGCACACACTGTTTCTCTGAAGAACTCAGACTATACTCTCCACCTTTATAATCTTTGTACCTACAGAGGACCTATTCAGACAAATCTCCTAAGATCTGGCGATAGTAAAGGGAGACCAGATAGAGCCTCTGAATAAACTAAAATCACATTTTCTCAGCCTGAATGAATGCAGAAAAGACACATGGGCCAATAAGAACACAGTAGGATAAAATCCCAGGAACAGTTTGAGTAATATGAAGAAAAAACTCATTCAAAGAGAAAAATAAATAAAAGGAAAAGAGGACGAATCTAAGGATGAACAAGAGGTCCCATGAGAAAACGGTATACTATGAAACTAATACAATATTGTATGTCAACTATAATAAAAAATAAATAAATTTTTTAAAAAAGGAAAGAAAATGGTAGGGATAAAATTGTTCTTTCGATAGAAAGAAGACAAAATACTTACCTCAGTAGGAACAGCTTAGTCAAAAACCCAGAGAGAAAGAATGAAAGTGGGGAGAAAAGAAGCAGAGGGATTGATGTAGAGACCAAAGCCAATGCAAACAACCAGCCCATTGTGGGTAGAACCCAAGTCCGAGAGAATGTGACTACCTGAACCTAAGAGAGGGCAAGAAGCACAGCAAGAGACGGAGAAGAAAAGTGCTCAGAGGAATACGTAACAGTAAGAAAAATCACCTAAACTTGGGACAAACACAATTCAAAATAGGAATATGTAACTCGAGTGGCAAATGGACTCGAGGGGCACAATATGTTGCCTATGCGGCTGTGAGGAAAGAAAATACCAATGTAAGTTTTGTGAGAGAAACAAAGTGGAACATGAAGAAAGGAATTTACTGCTCCCAAAGGACTATATTGGAGGCTCTTCACTTGTTAATAGCATGATTTAGCCACGGTTCTTCTAGTGGTAACAGATTGCAATTCAAGCTGGTGAAAGAATGGAAAAAAGTCTTTTATCAGGAGGATACTAGCCAGACCTCAGGAGGCTATAATACATAGTTACTTAGTAACTAAATACATAGTTACTAAGAAAACCGGCCATACTTTCTCTCCATCCCTGCTTCTCACTTTCTTTTGCCAGCAAAGAAAATAATGGAAGATGGCTGCTTCTCAGTTTTATGAGTAGACATGAATGAGCTCATTGCAAGGCACCCACGCAGGCTGACTCGCAGAGAGAAAATGTGACTGGATGTCTACATCAGGTGTTTTGGCAAAGGGGCAGAATTAGACAGTACAAAATTGTCTGAAAAGATCGCTCCCTATAGGTGGGGATGATTCTCAGAGAAATGAAGTTATGAGCTAAGCATCACCTTAAAGGTCACTACTACATTGGACAAATAGAAATATCAAAATGAGACGGTACAAGGACTGAAAATATTTTAAAGCATATGTAAATAATATCATTAAGACAAAATAGGAAGAAAGAATGCTGGTAATTAAAATACAGGGGAAAAGTAAGCATGTTAAGCAATATCATGTGATAAAAATATAATCTGACTAATAGTAAAGAAGCCCATTTATTTTTTTTCTGCTTCTGCTACTCAGTTATCTGTGGATCTTCATCTGTAAAATGATTCTATTTGGTGAAATGGAGCCGTACTTACCAAACAAGAGAAGACTGAGTGCTTTCTAAAGTTAACTCTTTTTCTCATTTCGATCCTAGCAGTGAGACTGACATTCTGTGAATTGTCATCTCCATGAAGCCACAGTGGAGCCTTTGCCTCATGACAAATTATGCTAAAAACAAAACAAAATCATAAAATAAATATAAATTATTATAAGACTAAGAGACAAAGTTTGAATCCCTTAAAAGGCTCAGAAGAGAATTATGGAAAGAGCTATTAAAGACTACACTTATTAAATAGTAATTGATGAATTTCTCAATAAATACTTTTTTTTAAAAGGATGTTTACCAGAAGAATTAGGGCAAAACAAAAGGCCATGTGAGCTATCTTACAAAATCAATTGCTGGCTAAATCACTGTACATATATTCAACAGAGGGACACACCCTTGCCAAAGGAAAGGATTTTGGGAGAAGGAAATGGATGAAACAGTTGGTATTCGTTGGACAAGGTAATGGAAATGAACGGCAGGAGTACGCATAAGAGTCATACTAAAAGAGAATCAAGAAATAACAATTTTATACCTTATGTTCTATTATTTTCCAATAAGAATTTAAAGTGATTTATAAAATTCATGAGCCAAAGGAAAATAAACTAGATGACCAATAAGTGGGTAGCCACAAAGGCATGCAGGGACGTAAACCGACTCTAAGAACCAGGGTAATTACAAATCAATAATGAGGTTAAATTTTGTAATTATGCATTTTTCATAAATGGGACATAAATTTACCTGTACAATTTGTTTTTTAGCCAACAAAGAAAACAATGGAAACCTGGTCAATTTATGATATTTATAGGATACTAACAGAACAACTTTTCAAGAGAAGCTCAAGAATTCCTAGTTGAGTGTAACTGCATTTTATGAGAATGTAAAATAAAAAATTAGTAATAAACTCTCACTTTTTGCACAAAATTTGAAATAATATGGTTCTTCAATTTTTTGAATTTATTTAAAAAATGCATAATTTTATAATTGTGCCAAGTGAATTATAAACTGCATTCAGGTTATTTATTGCCTCCCAGCAGTACCAACTTAGGTTGCAAGCAGAATGTCCACTATGCTCTGTCACGTTCAATCTTGAGTTATGGGTACGTTAAAACATCCATAGGATCCACAGAACTTAGGATCATCTCTGCCCTATACTAAGATTAAACAGGAATTAATTCTATTGAGGGTCTACATATAAAGACTCTGGGTAATGAAATAGACACTATCCACAATAGCATCCTTTCCAGCACACATGAAAGTGCATTACGTGCATTCTTAATGGGTCCCACGTATGTGCTTATTCCCTCATTTCAAAGTTTAGATTCTAAAAGAGGACAATGCAAAAAAAAAAAAAAATCCAGAATGATAGCACTCTGTTCTTTTCCCTGAATCCAGCAATAGATAAAAAGTTTATCTAGAAGAGAATAATACAGATTACAAAGTTTTTGGGCTATCTTCCATAATTAGGTTTTCATCTATGTCACATGGTACAAAGATATAAGTAAAAGTCCTTGCTGTCTATATTTTTCCAGATTCTTTTGGTTACGAGGTACTAAAACTCAACTCCAACCAATGTAGGCTCAAAGAAGAGATATTTCAGTTTACTTAATCAAACTGTAGGAAGGGTGGTGTTGCTCTTGCTCTCAGTTATGAATGGAGCCAAGAGTCAGCATGTCATCAAAATACTCTGTCTTCATCTCTTCTTCTCTCTATGTTTCTTTCCAGGTTGACTTAATCTCTTTTTGCTGCCTTTTTTCTTCCTGAACTCATTTATCAGTTGTTCTACCTCCAAAGAAGGAAGTTCTTTCATTCTAGTAATAGTTGTAAGTGTCCCAGGGGAGGACGCGACTCTCCTGGCTTGTGTCAACTGTCCAACTCTGAGCCAATCATTAGGCTCAGGATGGTAACTAGTTGATACGTTGTGGGACATCCATAGTATTAACTACTTCATGATCACTTGTAATATTTTGAGCAATACTTAATGGTGTAGAAATTGCTTGTGATAAAGATTAAGTACAAAAAACACGAATTTCCAAAAATGTGCATACTGTAAGCCTAATACACAGATTTTTTAAAATAAATATATATTACGCTAAAATCTGGAGAGTAACAGAACTTATTACTGATAACTAACTAATGGTCAGTAGTTTTATACTTTCTTCATCACACTTGTTTTCTAAAGTCTCTACAATAAATATGTGCTTCCATTTTAATTAAGAAAGAATATTCACATTTTTTATAAAATAACTTAAATTCACATTAACACAGAGAGAAATGAACAATTTAGTTCCTGAATTTCTACTCTACTGAGCACAAATTCAATAAATTTACCATGTTGTTCAAGTGAAACTAATTCCTAATATAGTAAACTACGTTAAAGATGTATATCATGCTAACTAAATGAAATAAATTGCTATGGCAACTATTATCTTTTTATTCAACACGTATGTATTGAGTATTTCCTATGTGCCAGACTCTGAACTGTCAAAAAAATGCAATAATGAACAATTCAAACATATCCTCGGTCTCATAAAATTTGTATTTTAGTATGACAGAAAAAAGTAGGAGAATTGAAAAATAAAATGACACATTCTAATAAGGGCTAGGAAGGAGCACAAAGTTCATCTTAAAGTATAACAGGGTAACACTTTTAATGATCAGTGAAGGCCTCTCTTAGGAAGTGATATTTAAACTAGAGGAAAAAGATGAAAAGGAGGAAACGATGTAGGTAAACCTTGAAAGCAGGAATATGTGCAGACTGTGTGTAGAACTTAAAGAAGACTAATGCCAAGTCAACAAAGGAAGTGAGGAATAAGGTAAAATTGTAGAGAGATATTATCTCTCACTGGTAAAATCTGAGGATGGCTACCAAATTCATAGCTTTGCTTTTGAATTGTTGATCTGTGCCCCTTCTTCAAAACAAGGGAGTCCTCACAGGTAAGAAGAATGCAGAAGCCTAGACTAGGGTAAGAAGAGTCAGAAGAAGAAACAGCCAGAAAAGCAAAAAAATAAAGGAGAAGAAACAGAAATAAAATAATGAAACTTTAAATAAATTGAGTATATGAGAAATAGTAGATAACATTGCAAAGCTAAATATTGTGCACAGTTGTTTAACTATAACTTTTCTCATATAATGTTCAATTCTATCATTAATTTAATGTCCCTCTAATATATTTGTTCTACTATTAGGAAAGAGACATGGCATAAATGCTAAATATGTGATATACAATGTTTAGTTTTCTTATATATTCGGTATTATAGAAGAAATGTTAACTATATCATGTGTAAACATCTCTTTTAATGCTCTGAGAATCTACATATATATAAAATATAATACATAAAATATGATTATCAAATGGAAAGAAAGATAAAAATCAAGATAATGAGATAAATTTTGCCATGACACTCTTCCCCCAACCCTATCAGGGACATGAGAGAAGAATAGAGCCCACCCTATTTAATACCCAGGTATGTGTGCAAATGCCAAAATGGAAACCCCTTGGCTAGTTAAATATTAGATTCAAATCTTTCCAATCTATGCAAACTGTTGTTCAGTGTATGACATACTCTCTCAGTCTGCTGTTTGTTTTTCTTTTTGAAAAGGACAATGAAATAATCAAGTTAATAAATTATATTAAAAGAGCTTATTTACTCATTGAGATAAAAAAGGCTAATTAGTTTTAAAACACTGGTAGACAATGAAACTGATCTTTCTTTACTAGTGATGCCAAAAAAAAATTAACATGAGCTCTAAAATCCTTGGCTGAAAAGAATTCTGAATAGGTTGGAAAGCAAATGAAACACAGACCTAAATCTTATGCAGAATATTTCATCGTTCCTTCATGAAACACATAATATTCCATTTGCAATGGAAGCTGCATGTGGAAACTCCCCAAAATTAAACAAGAGAACTGATTAATTAGCTTGTGACTATGCAGCCACTCACACAAAACTGAACTCTCTTAAATGGGTTAGAAATTATTATTAAGAAATAACATTCAAAATTCTACAGAGGACTGATTTTAATTATAATATCAGAATAAAAGCTGAATAAGCCAGATAGCAGAGAACTCTCACACCTCCCTTCTTTCCAACTTTCTGCCAAGGCTCCACAAGGTAGAATGGCTGGGAATGGTCAGACATTTACATAATGTTCTTTTTGTAGTCCTAAATAATTGCCTTAAAAACTACCTTTAGTAGCACCTCTCTGATGAAAATCAGTCAGGCCAATATGCTGAACCTGTTGGTGGTTTTGCAAATTATAGAAAAATCTCAGGATGTGACAAGATTTCTGGATAAGATGGATCTGAACCCACCTCTGTTCCTTTTTTAATATATGGATTGCCATGGTATGGGGAGAGAGAAAATTGATGGAAGAACTGGAAGGTGAGTGTTCAGGATATTGTAATGCACTAATACACTGGCTTGGAGATAAGCAATACCCAGCTCCTCTGCTTAGGAGAAAATTGGGTCAATGAAGTCTTTTAAGAATCTTTCATTTCATTCACCACAGAACTCCAAACGGCCACAGCTACTAAACAGGAACAGTAGGGACTGCTAACTAAAATAGCTCATGTTTCTGTAACTTAATTTTTCCTTCAGTACCCAAATCAAGACTCTACAGCAAGGAACTCAATAGGTGTACATTGAATGAATTTCTTGAACAAAACTGACAGCCAAATTATAGAATTCAGAGCAGACACTTTTGGTTGCCTCAAATGAATGACTTGGAACCCTTCAAATATAGGTAATTACTTTCACATACCCCGCCACACCCATTTTTCAACATTGACATACTTCAAATGGAGTTGCCACAGGCCTAGACTCAAACCTGGTAATGCAGTTCACTTTAACAAGGAGAGATGAACATAGAAAGTCCAGGCCAGACCTGTGTCTCAGCTTTACAATCAGCTGAGGATGCTTAAGACCTTTGAGAGTTTAATATCTCCTTATAGGCCTCTAGGAGAGAACTATTTATTATAAATGCCTTATATTGCTGGAATTCCATTTTGGAAAACTGGTATATATGGTGTTGAGATACCACTGAATTCTTTGAAATAACAGGCTTCTGCTATGCATTACAAATAGGATTCTACATTTTAATGACAACCTAGAAAAATGATCTACATAAAGTAACGGATAATCACTGCCTCACTGATTATCCTCCTGTAGGTAAGTCTGATGTTTACTTTCCAAACATTGCATATCAAGTATACACAAAGAAAAACACCATGGGATTAACCACAGTTATGCAATTCCTCATGTTTTCATGATTTTTGGAGGATGCTAATATGCCCATGTCATGACTTCTGAAACTATAGAGATTTAGTGTGTGTTGAGCCGCAGGAATTTATTTTATTCTTAGGTACACCCACTGACATGGAGGGGGGAGTCAGAGGGTGTATTTGTTTTATGTTTTTGTTATAAAAATCAATCCTTCATTGAACAGTAAAATGCAAAACTCCTTAAAATGACTACACAAAGCCAAGAACTAGAACCCTGAAATTTTACTCTGCTGAAGGAAGGAGACACTTCTCCTTCCCAATGGATATTGGGCCCCAAATATTGCATGTTTAGCATATGATGTCATAAAATGCAAAAATTATAATAGAAGGCTCAGGCTTTCACCTGGAAGAACTGCCTTTTCTAGAGCCCAGGGTCCAGTAGAATCATTCCCCAGGGTTGCTCACTTTTACTCTACGGAGAAATTGAATTTTTAATGTCTATGAAGTAGACCCTAAGCTGTACCAGGTTCCTTCAAAAGTATTTATCTTTTGTTCTGGATTCATTTTCTCATGTCATGCGTTGGGTACCTAGATTTGATCAAAGAAGATTGGAAAATGCTGCCCAGAGCTCTGTGGCATTTCAATCAGGTTAGACAGTGAGGAACTTACAGAGTTCACCAACCAGCAGATCCCAACACCATGAAACTTAAAGATCTATTTTCCTAGTAAACGACTGCTTTGTTTCTAAGGGTAAATGTTCTTTAAAAAGAGAGCAGTATTGACCAAAGCTATTAGTGTAAAAAGCAATGAGGAACAAAAATAGAGAAATTTCTAAAATTTTCCCTCCAACCCATGATCTGTAGAATATACCCACGACAACAGAGTAGCAATAGATGGTGTTTTGTGTTTAGTTTCTCTGTGCCTGATGTTTATAGCTGCCTTGCCCTGTGAGATGTGCACTGCCAAATTATCAGGCAGAATTTAGCATGATATTTGTTAAATAGGTTTTCTCTACTAGCCTGCAGCTAAATGTAAATAAATGTAATAGGATGCATTTATTTATGAAATGGGAAAATGCCAAAGAAACTAGTGTCAGAGTGACTTCCTGGGGATTTAGATTAATTTGCATCTGCTCATCCTGTGCCTGCTACTTAGTGAGAATGTTTGTGTCTAATCTATAGCAAAAAAAAAAAAAAAAGCAGCAAAAATACCAAAGCCCTAAATATTATATTAAGGTATTTAATATATATATATATATATATATATATATATATATTACCTTTCTGAATCCTGATGAGAAATTTTGTCACTTTTAAAACTGCTACATCTGAATAATTAAATGATTATTAATTTTTCTAATTACTTCATGTAATATGTTAAGATTTTATGGCTTAGAACCATATCTTTAGACTTCAATAACAACATACTATCAATAAATTAAAAGCACTGCAGAAACAAATTATTCAAGTTAGATTCTCTTGCCAAAGTACATACTGACATTAAATACCAACATTAACTTGGAATTTAAATTGATTTCTGTGCTCTTTTCTTGAGACAATATCTTACTTTTACTTCTGTACTCAAAATCGTCTTTCCTCCAGAGCACGTGGTTTAATTATGCATTGGCATTGTTGATGGAAAGGGAAAGATAGCAAGTAAATTGCTATGTAATCACAGTCTAACGGCTCTTAAAATGCTAGTGGATTGAGGAAAATTAATAGCAATTTTATAAATGCAATAGAGAGCATAGGAAATACCCTGCTAATACTCATATCCAAATGCTTTTTTTTCGCAAGTAGCATTTGAGTAAAAGAAGGGATATTTTCTTAGACCCTATTAAATATTCAATCCTGAATCCAACTGAGGATTTAACAAAATTTCAATGAGGATTTTAATAAAGAAGGGATCTACCTAGGAACATGCTATTTATTTATTCAGGGAATATTTATATAGTACTTAATTATACCAGAATATTTCGTCAAAGTCCAAGAACCAACTTTTAGTAAAACCTAGAACCCATAATTGAACCTATTTCTATGGTCAGTCTATTTTCTCAGAGGAGGGTGAGCATATTCTCAGTGTCAGGTAAAACTGGGAAGTAGAATTTCAACGAAGGCAAAATAACTTGAGGATTAATGTTGTGGGCATAGAGTCAGACAGCCCGAGTACAAATCATTATCACTCAACAACAGAGTGACCTTGGGCAATTTACAGAAACTTTTTGAGCTTTAATTTTCTCATCTCTTTGATTGTAAAAGTACCTTCCTCTTAAGGTTCTTAAGCATAAAAAATGACAATATATATTCTAAGTTTTGTTAGCTTTTATTATTCAAAATGCTTAATGGTATCCCACTGGATTCTGAGCCAATGAAGCTGAGCCTCTGAAGTTGTCTTATTTACATGATGGGTCTCTGTGGAGAGACGATTTAAACAGAGTCAGTAATGTATGTCATAAGCATCCTTCAGGATCTGACTTTAAACCTCTGGCGAATTGGAGAACAAGGCCAAAGCCAGCCTATTAACCTCAGTAACTTTTATATGACAAAGGAAAGGCTCGAACTGATAGGAAAGTGTGGAAAATGATGAGGTGCTCTATTATTTCAGCCCCTGAGCAGTCTTCTGCACAAACTCGTTCAGTTTTTAATCTCCAAAGCCTTCTGATTTTAAAAGATGTTAGAGCTAACACAAATATACTGTACCGAAACATTGAAACTTCAGTTCAAAATGATATATCTTTATACCCTTTTCTATTAAGGTTAAATTTTATTGTCTTTATAAAATAGTTTTACATAAAGTTCAAAATTATTTTCATAAAAACTAGATATTAGGATAGACTAGGTTATGTCCAGGAGACATTACAAAGAATAAAGAACTTCAAGATCTATCTATCTGACCATTTTATTTTCAACCATCTGAAATATAGAATGTAGCAGGTTGGCCATGGTGGTGGTATTTCTCATGAAAACAAAAATAAAGATAAAAACATAGACATAAACTATTTCTACACACATACAAAAAAGTAAAGATTTGACAATTACCTAGGCCATTTTATTTAATAAATTCTTCTTAAACTCCTGCGTTATACTAAGTGCTGGACTGAATTTAAATAGTATACATATACCTGCTCTGGAGGAGTTTATAAGTCAAGTAGATAAATATAACATATACAAAAATATGCACAGTTCTATGTATGTGGTTTATACAAAGTAATCAGCATGAATTAAGTAGACCAGAAATGCAAACAAGGAAAAAATTTTTGCTGAGATGCTGTTATAAAGTTCAGATAAGATCCTACCATTAACTAAACTGCAAAGGGTGAATGAGTTTTTTACAGAACATTGTAGGCTTTGAACACTTGTTAAAATAATTATTCATTCACTACTTTGTATAAGCCAAAATATAGCATGGCCATTCTAAGTAGAGATACCTGTGTGAGTCAAGGTTTATAAGAAATCTTATTCATTCTTCAAACCCAATACCAACTAAATCTCTTCTGTGAAGATGTCTCTATTTCCCTAATACTTTTTATAACTGATTTCTTTTGCTTTTATAGAAATTAGCATAGAAATGCCTATGCTAATCTGATTTCTCACCATTTAGTAACTTATAAGCTCCTTAAGAGCAACTGTTTTCATCATATTCATTTTCGCCCATAAACATCCTCTTGACACCAGCAATTACATGTTTAATGAACTGAGGAACAAACTTCAAAGAGTAGCGAGTGCTCTAAAGATAACCCAAGCCTTCCACACTTCCTGCTATGTGGTAGCTCATTTCAGAAGAGTGAAAAATTGAATTGGAGCCTACTACAAGAGCACCCTACAGAATGGATTTGTTTATTCACAAGCTCTCTATTGAGAGATGAAATCTCTGAATTAAGTCATATCGTTTGATCTTGATTTATCTTTATGACTCTTAGTTCCACTTATACAAAGAAAAGAGAGGAACTAGGCAAAGACCCATAGGTTGAATCGAGGCAAAAAAATTAATTTTGAGCACCTTTTTTTTCCTTCAGTGGCAGATTATTTTTATTTTTCCCTGAATTGCTCAAATGACAAAGTGAAGTTTTTATTTTACTTTTCCTGCGGATACACAACCTAAGTGTTAGTTGAAGCTAAATCTTTGTTACATGTACAATCACCTCCCCTGAATTTCAAGGTCCAAAAACATGCTTCAGAAAGAAATGAAGTGAGAATTATTGGTAACTATAGGTCATATAAGCCAAGAATTTGAATTACTTAAGCCAAAAATATTCTGTTTCCATTATATAGCATGAAAAGAGCGACTAGAATTTGGGCAACAAGGATTTTATTTCTGTATTTCTATTTTCTGCAATCTGTAGGACCTGGGACAAGTCATTTAGTTATTTATTTACTCAGTTTCCCCATTTATAAAATCTACTTCCCTTCCAATGTTGAGATTTTATGATTATGAAAGTAAAATATCTTCCTTGCAGCTGTCAAAATCAGAGCTCTAGCATTGAGCTTATACCATTATTTTCCAGCCTATTATAGCAATTCTTACTTTTAATATCTCCCACACAAAGCTTCATTTTGTAAGTATTAGTATGCTTTACTATGTGGCCTTTTCATCTGAAAAATTTTAAAAACTAATCAGTAGTTTGTGTTTTTATCTTTATTTTGTAACTTTTTGGAAATTTCAGTGAGTAGAACAGGAAACAATTTTATGCAGCTTATAGCAGAGATAGATCTGTATAGGCCTCAGCAAAACTATTAAATAGGCCAAATTAGTTTCACCTTAGGTTACCTTTCTCCCGTCAGTGCACGTTTGTGAAGATTTAGCTCTCAAGATGGTATTTCTTCTAGTCTGCTTTATTCTCCACTCGGCTCATTAGTAGGCCAAGGGTCTACATCTCAAATGTCTTTCAAGACCAGGAAGGTGACATAATTGGGCTGAATATAATACAAGAGAAGGGAGTGGTAAGGTGAAATACAAAGTATATATACCACACCGAAAGACATTTAAATCAATTTAAAATCAAGAAGAAAACCAAAACAAAAACATGCCAGCCAAATAACATACTTCTTCTTGTCTAATTCGGCCAGAGTTTGCAATAAATCAAAGACTGTCTTACTCAGCTTTCTAGCGCAAGCTTTGTATAAGAGAGTATTTTACCTATGGTAAGTGCTCAATAACTATTTGTTGAATTAATCTCAGAGAAACGGCCCTGGAAATTTAAATATGCTGACACCTGGTAGTAGGGGAGAGAGATTGCTTATGACTACATGATAGAAGCCACACAACTTTCTTAGAGCCAACATTTGCCAAATGCTTAAGTGCTTCCCATAGGATCTCATGTAATTCTCACAAAAGCTCTAAGAATTAAGTACCATCATTACCACATTTAAAGTTGATGAAATAGGTCTTTAGATAAGAAATTGCCCAAGATCATGAGAGGGGGAACTGAGATTTGTTTGGAATTCTTTCTGAGCCCTGAGATTTAGGTATAAGGGAAAAGATCTTTAGCCTTCTTTTTTTTTTATGTCATTGTTTCATATTACAATGAAAATGTTTATTAACTTCAGCTGTGGATTATTGAATATTATTTTTTTTAAAAAAATGTTTCCCTTATTGTCTTTTTAGATAAAGTGTTCTGTTTTTATAATTGCCTATTCTAAATCTCATAACTGTCTCTAATAGCTTAACAGGGTGTCAAAAGTCCCACAGAAAATTAGTTCCAACTCATCTTCAAGCTTATTTTATGCCACAGTTGAAAGTAGAGGGAGAAGAAATACTATTCAGCCATCAGAAAGAAGGAACGTCTGCCATTTGTGACAATACAGATGGACTTTGAGGACCTTATGCTAGAAATAACACAGACAGAGAAAAAAATACTGCATAGTATCACTTACATGTGGAATTTAAAAAAAAAAAAAGCCAAACTCATAGAAAGAGTAGAAAAGCTGTTTCCGTGGTGGAGGTGGGGGTGGAGGCAGAAATCGGGAGAAGTGAGTAAAAGGGTACAGACTTAGAGCTGTAAGATGAATGAGGTTGAAGGATCTAATGTGTAACATAGTGGCTATAGTTGATAACATTGTTTTACAGTTAAAATTTACTAAGATAGTAAAACTTAAAAGTTCTCACACACACACAAAAAGTAAATATGTGAGGTGTTAATTAACTAGATGGGGGAATCCCTTCACAATGTATACCTATATCGAATCGTCACAATGTACACTTTAAATATCTTACAACTCAATACGTCAATTATACCTCAATAAAGCTAAAATTAAGAAAAAAGAAGTAGAAGAAAGACAGTGGAGGGAGGAAAGAAATAGAGCCTTCCTTGTCTGATTTCTTTTCTAGGTTAAAAGTAAAATGTTGGTCCCCCAGACACATCTGTCCACATATGGTCGGGATGCCTTTTGGGGGGGGGGGTCTTACCCCTATTGAACTCTATTAATAGAAGTGTAATTTCTGTTCCAGATCTCTCATCTCATTTGTAGACTTCTCCAGTCACAGCGGCCCTTCTTCTCTTTTTATTCCTTTTAAGAAGCAATCATTCCCAATTTTCTTTCTCCTACCTACTACTTAATCCACAGATAATGGTTGTACAAAATATAACAGCCTTCCTTAGCTTCAGAGCTCCCTCAAATGAAAATCAAAGCTTCTCCCCCCCCCCCCCCCCAGATCTCCCTAAGGAAGGCAACATAATATCATGGGCATGAATACAAACTTTGAGTCAGGCCAATCTGATACTGAACTCTAATTCTCTTTACTTTCTAACTGTATGACCTTGGAAAATTCAGTTTCTTCACTTATATAACCAGATGATGCTATCTTGCTCATGTAATTATTATAAAAATCAAATAAACTTAGATAATGCTGGTAAAGCTCTCAATAGAATGCATGATTCGTGGTCAGTGTTTAAAGAATTAAAGCCATTTTTTAAATAGCAAGAAGAAACTTTAAAATTAAGCAAAAACAATATTCCATTATTTGGGGGTATAAGAGAATGCAACACTTGAGTGTTTCAAGTTTTGACCAGAGTAAACTAGTTTTTGTTTGTTTGTTTGTTTGTTAGTTTTTTGTCTGTCATGCTCTGGCTGGGAAAGTGTAAAACCTATGACTATCATTGGAAACTTCCTGACTTAGCTAGTCATGATCCAGAGAGGTCAGAAAGCAGTGCGAACATCTTTTGACTATTCCCTAGGGCACGCCTCTATCTCCTGGTATTAACATTTATCTTCCCTCTCCTTTCCTGCAGTTGCTCCCAAAGAGGAAGCTGACATTTCCTCATTCACTAGCCTGTCCCCAAATCCACACAGGCAATCTCATTTGTTCCAAGCCTTCATGTTCTTTGGTGTGGAGCAAAGACAAAGATAGATCTATTCCTTGCTAAAACCGATCACCTCTCACTGCATAATGTCCTGGCTACTGTACACATGAAAGGCCCTTTGTTTACCATAACAGAGAAGCTCGTTTTGCCACAGCTGTATTTAGAAAGCATGGTTCTTCTATAGTTTCCCCAAGATTTTTTCAAGATCTTTCTCTCCATTGCCCCCATAAACAATTTTGATCCTAGATCAGTTTTCCAGAAGGCAGCAGAAAAAGGTGATTAAGAATACAATTCTAGATACAAAGAAACATGGATTTGAATCTTGTCCCACACCTCAGATGTTCTCAGCTATAAAGCATGCATGGCTGCAGCCAACACACATGAGACCACTGTAAATAAGGAAAAGACCCTCAAACCTCCTGGTGGACACAGAGTTTGCAGAGGAGGGACAAACCAGATTTCTGGCTCCTTTTTCCCCTTTGCCCAACTGTATACAGTCACCCTGAAAACAATATAGTACTTACTTCATAGAATGTTTTGAAAATGAAATAAAATATAATACATGTAAAATATGTAGCCTAGTGACTGACACATGTTAAGCACTCAACATATTGTTATTTATTTTATTATTTTCATCTAACAGACATAGCAACTCCAGGTCCACATTCTCCAGCCTCCTCTAATCTTGTTTCTCTATTTTATCCAACAACAAATATTGAAGACCTTTATGTAAGTGAAGTGTTTCACTTATCAACTCATCTAAAAAACTCATTAAAAATATCCTGAATGTTTTGAAGTGATACTGAAAATATTTACAAAAGGTCTTCATCAGTATTTCCTCAGATTAAATGGAGCTGGAGAACAAATAAGGAATATTTTTTCCCATCACTTTCTGGGTAGTACCAAATAACTTGACATTCTCAAAAGAAGATCATCTAGAGATCATTCAGTTTTCTTGAACAAAAGTTTTTTTAATATAAGCTGAATATTGGATGATATTGAGAAATTATTATTGTTTGCTAGGTATGATAGATAACAGTATTGTGGCTATGCAAGAAAATATTGTGTTTGGAGATGCATGCTGAAAATTTTAAGAATAAAGCATCATGATATCATTGATTTATTTTAAAATAGTTCAGCAGTAATGAATATCATATAAATAAAATTTTGTATAAAAATAAGTCAGCCAAAAGTGAAGGAAATATTTTTAAATTGTTAATATTTGTTGACTGTAGGAGACGGATATTTGCATTTTTATTGTGGCTTTCTTTTCCATATTCCGTGTTTGAGATTTTTCATTAAACAGAAAAAAAATAACAAGGTGAAAAATCAAATGCCTGCCAAAAGAAAAAAAAAATTTTAAATCAGTTCTTAGTATCCAACTCTATCTCAGAAAGTGCTTAAATAACTTTTGGCCTATTTGACTATGTGAACAAAGAAAATGAGAGTCTCTATCAACCAAAAAAACAGAACACTGTCAGTAATGACTTCTCATAATCATACAAAATAAACAATAGTGACCAGATTGCTTTTATTATTTGATTATTATGGGGTCTATTTTTCTCAAGAGGGACTCATTCTTAAGCATGTATTTTTATGATTAATTTTATACATTATTGTCTGCATTCCACTATTTATTTTTAGTTTAATTTTTAAAGTTATTTGATGAATAACATCGTTCTATTCTACTTACTTTCATGGTTATTTTTTATTTATGACAAGTAATTCTTATTTCCCATTCACAGTCATTACCTTTTCAAATAAATTTATTTAAGGAAAAAAGTAAGGTGATTTAAAGAAAATTGTTGGTGAAATTATGAGGGTGATATTTATAATTGGATGACTGAAGTTTGGAAAATACTGAGCTAAAGAAAAGAGAAAAATTAAAATGAGTTTTAACAAGTTATATTCCATAAAACATTAGTCCTAAAATGTGCTTCCAAGGAAAAATAAAAGTTTTGTAGTAAAATAAGTTTGGGGAATACTGTATACTACATTATCCTGTAAGAGATCACATGCATATTAGCATCTTAAAAGCTTGGAGAAGGTCTGCAATAAAGAAACATTTCATTTTAAGTCAGCAGGTCCCAAGTTTATTTGACCAGAATTTTTTTTTGTTTCTAAATAAAACTATTAACATTGAGATTCATTTTAAGAAACACTAATGGTAAGGGATTTTATGTTTAGTAAGGGAAGAAGGGCTGGCCAAGATTGATGAGATTAGATAGCGACTGGGGTCTGCCTTTCTCCTTCTCGCTTTCCTTAGTCCTTTCAGAGGAACAGGGAGCAGATAGGCTGACAAAACACCAGGGTTAGGGTTTGTATGAAAGACAGAAAACTAAAATAACAGATGAGATATTGACTAACTCAGCAGAAGGTCAGATCCCATAACAGAAATAATGCAACAGAAACCTCAGTGGTACTCAACTCTGCATGGCGATGGGCAGGGAGGCAGTTTTATGGCTGAGTTAAGAGAAAATCAAGTTGCTTCTGTAAGTTACAAAAGTAGCTCAGTAGAATTAAAGTTTGAATTCAGGAGTCTTAATTGCTTTTTAAATGCATTCTAGACATTAGCCTTCAAATACTGGCTACTGTTTTATTTTCTGACATCTGCCTACATTTTGCTGTGTACACAAAAGTGGTCTAGGTGATCACAACAACTGACAAGAAGGTGAAAGAGTGCTTCATCGAATTTTTAAAATTTTTCTAAAAAATTATTTAAAAAAAAATCCATTTAAAGTTTTTCAAATCTGCCTGTTAAATAAAGATGCTTTTTGTAGCAAAAGGTCCAAAATTCAGAGAGAAATATTTGAGTAGAATAAAGAAGAAGAACATCTTAAATGTCTGGGAATGGGTTCATTTTGTAAGTCCAAGATGCAAAATGCAAAGGCAAACATGGAAAAGAGTTCCACCCAATAAACCCTGCAATGGTAAACACAAAAGCATTAGTCCAAGGACAATGAACTTCTCTTGGATGAATAAATAACACTCATCTATGAAGAGCTTGATGCCATTTCCAAAGTAAAGAAATGGAATAGTTGAGGAGGCAAACATTGTGTTATAGCCTCAAATACATCTGTATGCCTAACACATAGTAAGCATGTTGTAAATGTCAACCATTCCTTCACAGAAACCATTTTGTCCATTTTCCCTCCAATATTTCTCATTGTGATATGCTTTTATTTTATATTTTATGGGGCAGCTTATATTTTTTCCATTATATTGGAAAGAAAAAGGAAATAATATGACTTGAGACATTCAAGCTGATTCATTGCAGTAGATAACAACAGAAGAATTGGTGAAGGGAGCCAGTATTTTCCCAAAACATGTAAATTAAAGAAATCTGAAAGAGAAGAAAAAATTTCTAAATTTCCTTTGTTTTTCTAAATATGAATGTGCTAGAAGCAGTCTATGAGTTACTGACAATGTGAGAACTAGCAGTGTCAATCATTTCCAGATATTGGGAGCCCTGCATGATGCCCATTTAGCTCCATAAAATCTTACAGTCTTGCTATAACCAACCCACTCTTCTCCTGGAGTGCGTATGAAGGCTGGGATGCCTTGCGTAAGCTTGGTCCATTGTAGCACAGCATATGACATGGTTACAACACAAGAGAGCTTCAGAGCTCACGTATATTGCATCATGCATGTCAAACTTCACCTGAGAGTGAACTACCAATGGAAAAAACAAATATGGTTCAAGTTAAGTCAAACAACCAGATATTTTAGAATGGTCTGATCTATAAGCCAAGGTTGATTTCTAATCCTTTAAGGCTGTTCACCCTACATGTTCTCCACCCACTTTCCCATCTGCAAAATGAAAGAAGTGGATAAGTGATACACCTCAAGCTTTGCCAGATTTTTAATGCTATAGAAATTTCTTTCTCTAGTTTCACTTTTTAAAAATTAGGTCTCTCAAATTCAGATAGAGCCTCTTCCTTGATGTCACTGTCTTCTGTAATTACCACCAGCAAAGTGACTTCATCATGCTTGAGAGAATAATGAATCCCAAGTGCAATTGCTCTGACATGGCATTTCTGTGCCTTTTTCTAGATTCTTCAACCACTAGAGACCAGAGATAGGATATCTGGCCACGGGGTTTCTCTGTAAGAGAAGAAATAATCTACTTGTCTCTCCTATTCTATTCTAGACACTAATTTGTGAATTAGGTGACTTCAGACACACACTTACCTTGGTTGGGCATCAGTGTGCTCTTAGGGGAATATTGGACTGTATGTTCTTTTAGACACCTTGGGCTTCAACAATCTGTGGTTCTAAATTGACTTCATCATTTCTAGACTCTTTTGTTATAGCTCCATGGAATTTGGAAACCATTCTAAGGGCTTGCCTATTAGCCTAGAGCATGAGTCCTCAGAGGCAGGGGAAGAAGAGGTTCATCCTTTGGGTAATGCTTTGGGGGGAACTTTGAACCAAAGATCTGAAGCAGGCTTATCACAGACTGACCATGGGGAGAGAAAAATCTCCCTTACACCAGTGGATTTGAACTGAGATGGTCCAAAATTCAGAGAAAAACATGTGAGAGCATTTTCAGCAAGTCCGTTTCTCTAAAACCATTAAAGCACATTCCTCTGGCTAGGAAAACAAGGTTTTCTGTTTCGCTGTGTCTTTATTTCTAAAATAGGCTGTCAGATCTAAGTGGTATAGGAACAAATACAAATTAAAAGTAATAGGCTTAATTCTCCCTGTTGAAAATAAGGATAGAGACTTCCCCCCAAAACTCCCTTTACCTAGAGCATTTACTTAAGAAAACATGTAATTTAAAGTTTCTTTTCTGTCTTTTTGAAATGTATGTACATCTTTTTAGAAACTAAATAAGCCTGGTATGACATGGCACATGGCCTTAAGCATCTGCTACGTGATTAAGACAGGTCATACCCCAGGAAACTCTGCTTCACACCCTATGTGTTTAAAACAAAGGAGATCAAATAACTTATTCAGTGCCTAGAACAGTGCTTGACACTTGTTAGCAGTTATTTTCATTGTCCTTGAAGCCAGCAGTTCTCTCCCTGCTCTACTCAGCCTTTGGGCTCCAAAAGGCCTTAGAAAATCCAGTTTGTGGTTCTGCAGAGCTGAGGACCAGACCCTAAAAGCCAATGACCTCCACTAAGGCCCAATGAACCCAAAGAAGCAACTCCTTTATGGCCATGCCTTATTCGGTCATCTCCTTAACTCTAACATAGTGAAATTAAGAAAAATAGAGACTTAAGTCCCAAGTGAGCTAATTAATCAGACTGTGCTTAGAAAGCTATATTTTTTTCATATTTAATAAAATTATGAGAAAACTTAAGTCTTTTATTGGATTGAGACACTGACAAAGTCTTTTATGTAAGATGACATAGGTCGACTTTTTCCCCAAGACCTCAGCAACGGTTTTCTAGTTTCTCCCAAAGCCCTGAGTCAGTCAGTATCAACTTGTCCTCTCTCCAGAGGTATCTCAACGGAGTGACCATTAGCTTGACCATAAATTTTATTGTCCAACCAGAACACTTTAGTGTAAAATTATTACCGACCTTGCATTCTTAGGCTCTCTACATAATGGAAATTGACAAGAGGTCAAATTAGAAGCTCAGACCAGGTTTACTGGGGCTTATGCTGGAGCCCAAGGGAGACAGCATGGTGAGATAAGTTCTCTGGTTTGGCCTCCCCAAGGCAGCACCTGGAGTATTATTTAATGTTAGCATGAGGGAGAACTTGACTTCAGCTGGGGAGAATCCGCTCATTTCTTCTTGGTTACCATGCTTGAGCAGATGTAGTTGATACCAAAGACCTAGCGCATGCTTGGTAGGCCCACAATGGCGGTGCTGCTCATTGCTGACACACCAAGAAAAGTCCTATAGCAGTCAACTCAGGGCTATGTGCACATGCGCATGTGTGGGTCAACTCCTTTGGGGAAGTTTTGCAGTTGGAAAGTTGCTTATCTCCACCTTGGAAAGCAGCTAAGCTGGGTGGTGCTGGATCTGGTGGTTAAGGAAATGAAGCAGAGTCCAGGCTCTATGCTGTCTCAAGAGGAACTATAAAGACTTATGCAAAAACAGCAGGCATGACCCCTAGTTGTTCTTGGAGGATTATCCTATCCTCTAAGAAGTTTATCTGAGCCATCCCCCAGTTTAGGACATTCCCTCTCCCCCATCCCTTAGTCAGTTCCCTTTTTCCAGTTCAGTAGAGGAGGTAGATTTTGTGAGATAAGAATAGAATAAGCGATTCTACATCAAAGAGTCATTCTCCATTTCTGTGGCTACCACACAATGAACATATTATGTTATTCCTGCCCATTTCAAAAAGATTAAAGGTGGTTATGGCCACTTAAAATTGAACAACATAGCATAAATTGCAAGCAAGAAAAAAATAACAACTAATACGTATAGACCAGTGACTCTGGGACAGACACAGTGCCAGACACTTTACAAACATTATCTCGAGCCTCCAAGCAACATTTTCCAGATGAAAAACAAAACAAAACAAAACCCAAAAAACAAGAATATAAAGAAATTAAGCCCCTTGCCCAGGGGCTTAATGTCTGAACCTGGATGTGTTTTTACAGGGAAAGCAATGTGTTTTTTAATGAAAAGTTCTATTTTGGTTATCTTCATGTTCTGTTCTTTTTTATCAGTATATGAAACTGAATATGCTCGTACTTATAAGTCATTTTTTTCTCTTGAGATGAGAAAATTGGTTATGATTGAATTAAGCAATAAATCAGCATTTTCTTTCTTTTACTAACACAAGGGCCCATGGGATTCCTGGACTTAAAGGATTGTTAATGAACTTAGTTTCTACAAGATTGATGATGAAATGCCTCAAAATGTTTTAGAAAGAAATAAATTCTATTAAAAAATTTTTAAATAGTATAAACTATCTTCAAATTCTCAAAATTGCTTTCCTAAGGTTAAGAGTATTCAGAAGTATATATACTCAATTTCAACATAAATAATATTCTTCCCTTCTGTTTTCCTGAAAGTCAGTAATTTTGTTAATATTCATAGCCTCAAAAAATGATGAATTTGCAGAATGTGTGTTTTACCCTGTGCCACACCTAATGCATCCACAATACTGAAAGAGGAAAGTTATTGACTTAAGATCTAAAAGATGAAATAGGAAATGGAAAAGGTTAAAAACATAAATAAATCATACTTCTTTTTTATCAAAGTCCCTAACAGTCACATAAGAGATGTTCAGTCTTCTCAAAAGCTGTCCCAGCTGTCTGAAAAAGATGACATCATTTTCCCAAATACCAGCCTCTCCAAGTTAAAGTGTCACCTCATCACTAAATACCCCTAATCTCTAATAACCTCAGCTGCACTCTTGGAGCCTAATAAGGTAAAGGCGATTATTTTTTTTCTCAACCTCCAGAAGAGTTTATCCACACCCCAAATGTATAAAAACCTTGTTACAAATGTTATCTTATTTATTAAGGAATTAATCTTAGACTACTTTAATCCTCTTTAACACAACATGGTTTGATTAAATTGAGCATTAAGGGGAAAGTGGACATAAGAAAAAGTAACAGCAATCATGCATCTCTCCTATTCTTTTATCTTAGTCTCAGAAAGGATATGGTAATGATTCAGGCTTTCTGCTTTTTTAGGATGATGACTGGTGATGGATTCAGTAATGACTTCCCTAAATTGTGATGAGGCTGGGTTGAGCTCTGACTGACAAAGGACTTGCTGAGAACAAAGTTGGAAGAATGGGGTTGGGTCTCAGGAGATCAATGGATGGCTTTGGTTGACCTACAGAGCCCATCATGTGGCTACAGTATAGCCCTTTCACGGTCTGGTCCACATTCTCTGCCTAGCTGGCTCTTTCCTTCAGAACCAGCCTAATTCTTTTGTCCATTTCCACTAAGGTTGTGTGAGATTTACTTCTCACTGACTTTATTATTCAATGACTATTTGAAGGAGGTCCATTGATTATTAGTAAACCGTTTTTCCTTGCTTAGAAAGGCCAAGTTTATTAAACAGTGAAACCTAAAGCATTTGTGGCCATAATATGCTGACCAATTAAAATCTGTACTTACTCTTCTTAAGGGTGGAAAATTTTCAAGTGAGCCAACTTCTGCTTCTGTAATCTGCTTGCTTGTTTGATGTGGTTCTAGGCTTTATAAACTGCCTCTTTTGGGAGCTTGGGGCTGATTATCTGACTGCGTGGTGGAGAGTCAGTCAGTCGCCGGCCAGCTAATAAAGGCTTATAATTCATCTCGACTGGCTCCTTGGGTCTTAGAATTGATCATGCCACAACACTCTATGTACTTAAAAAGGTATATTGTCAATCAAAACATAGTCGACATCTAAACCTGAACATATGCAATTTTACCTTACCTCAAGGTGTGATAATCTCAATACTTTGATAGCATATCCCCCTCTAGACATTTATGATATTCTGCTGTATCTTAAAGCTTAAACCATGTATATGTGTATACAAATTTTCACTGTGCTCAACAGCAATGGCTCACAAATGTCCCAGATGTCACTGTTGAAGGAGTTTTTTTAGATGGGGAGAAGATTGTGTGGTTTAAAAGCTCCTACCTGTGCCAGACTCACTCTATAGCAGAGTCTTTTAATGTCATTTCCTTGCCTGCCAAAGTTCTGTAAGGAGGTGCTGTAGTGATCCATATGAAAGTCCTTTAATTCAACACATGAAGTCAAGAAAACATGAAGACATTTTCTGAGCCTCAGTTATTCTAGTACTAAGTGAGCTAGAAGGTACATAACAGACATCATTCACTAAGTGCTATGTGTTATGCTCATATCTAAATCCTTATTGTCTCAGTTAAGCCTTATAAACAACACTATGAGACTACTCTTATAAACCCTTCCTGTAATGAGGACAACAAAGCATGAGAAATTAAATAGCTCTTCTCAGTTCACAGCCAGGAAATGGGAGAACTAGGACTGAAACCCAGGCAATCTGACTCCATGAAAGGGTTTCTGAACACTGCACTCTATGTCTGTAGTGATTCTAGCACAGTCCACCTGAAATTCTAAAAAATGTATTATACTATATTTTTAAATCTTGAAATGATTTCCTTTACATCTTCTATTATCACTAAGCAGGTATTATTTGCCTGCTGGTGCTAGTTCTTACTCTGCCCTGCTGAATTCTCCTCCTTGGGTCAGACCTGCTCACTACTTTGGTGGTCGGGATCCCTAGCCTCAGATAACTCATGAACACATAGTTATTGTAACCCATTGCATCTCAGAAACTGAAGAAACATATTTGCCACCAGTAAAGCCGTATATCCTGAAAGGGTGAAGACCTTCCAGGAAGAATAAGCTTCTCACCCTAGTCTGTAAAACGTAAAACTTGAACATTTTTTTCCCTACAGTTTAAATACTTGAAATTGTTTTTGCAGTCTAAATTGCCTCTTACCCCTAGGCAAGAGCTAGATTAGTCAAAGAGCTAATTATGCAGATTTTTCTATTAGATTTCTTCAGCCTAACAGATTCTGAAAGCACTTGCCTATCTCCTATAGAGAAAGCATTGATTTCTGTGGTTAGACACCCACTGGGCAGAAATTTCAGATCAAGCCCCACTGTGTTATATGTGGGATTGAACAACAATGCTGGCGGAGTGGCCATTGTAGTTCTAATCCAAGGCTGTCTGTTGCTGTTTATTATAATAATGCAGCTACCTATCTCGGTATCCACTGGCCTACCAGCAGGACTAGAGTATGCTAGTAATAGAACACAATCTTCACTGGATTATTTGACTTTCTTCCTACTTGCTGGAAGGATGGGCTAGTAAAATGATTGAGTGGGTTGGAATGCTTTTATACATAATTGTAAAGCAGCGACAACCCAGGGGTCTGCTTCTTTCCAATGTTAAGAAACAGATTTTAAAATCCCAGTATGTGTTTAACAGTTAATGGATACAGATTTGAAATATCACTTTATACTCAAAATCTAAATCTTATATATAAAAGAGTACCATTCAAAAGAGAGAAAAAAAGAAACAAGACCAGCAACATAGCCAAGGTCATTGTGAATATGCTTTTCACTTATCAGCTGAATCTCTAGTCCCCATGATCATCTTTTTTAAAGATGTCTGGGTTGTACCCCAACCTCTGCTACAAATTAGTTATATAATTTTGACCAAATTACTTAATTGCCCGATTTCTGTTTATTTATTAAAAATGAGAGAGGTGACTTTAATAATCTCAAAAATATCACTCATCCAAAAAAAAAAGAGGCTTTGGGTCAATGTAGATCTGTGTTTGAATCCTAGTTTCAACATGTATTAGCTATGTGACTTGGGCAAGTACAACTCCTCTAAACCTCAGAGTTTTCATTTGTGAAATACTACACCTGCCTTACAGGGTATTGTAAGAAATGAAGTAGATAATGCACACAAAGGGTCTAATACAGTGGTTCTCATCAGAGACAGTTTTGACCCCACCCATTTCCAGAAGATATTCAGCAATGTCTGGAGATATTTTTGGTTATCTCAAATGGGGGATGTTACTGGTATCTAGTGACTAAAGGCAAGGGATGCTGCTCAACACCCTACATGCACAAAACAGCATCACAAAACAAAATTGTGGAAATTGGAAATCCCTGAATGTAACATCTGGCTCACTGTAAGCAATAAGTAAATTGTGGTAATGGTGGTGCTGATTGGCCCCAGAGACCAACAGATTAGAAAGGGTGTAAAAATCTTGGCCATGTAAACACTCTATGAGGATACATTTTGCTTTTGGAGAAAGAGACAGTTTTTCTTTCAGGGCTCTTCCCTGATAAGATTGGAAAGGCTCTGAGCCTGGCATGAGTCCTATGTGTTTACACTCAAGTTCTACAGACACCAATAGAATGTTTATCCCATAACCCAAGTCCAAATTCAGCCAAATAATATAAGACCCTGGAATTTTCCACTATTCTATCAACTGAATCAGAAAGGACTCCAAACTTAATTAATTTGCATTAAAATTCCTCCCTTTTCCAAATTAATAATCTACTGTAGGTCAACCATAAATCATTTACTCCAAAAAGTTCTATTGCAGTAATTACTCCTTTCCAATTCAGTGCACTAAATTAGATTATAATTATTAGTCACACTTGCAGCTTTTATTTAGACTCCAACTCCAGCCAATACAAAACAAATGTTTGGAATGTTTATAAGCACTTTCTTTCTCTTTAACTCGATGGGCATTTTTTTTTTTTTGCATTCAATAGACCATTATATAAAAGTTGAGTTTGCTTGACATCATGCAAATTATAAAAATGAAAAACCTGGCAGATATCCATACATAGTTCCACAACCCGCATGGACCCAGCAGGCCAGAAGAAAGTAATGTTATTTGAAGGGTAATAAGAGGTCTATTAGCCCTAGTTTATCTTTCCAATGGTCTATAAGGCAGCCTGAAAGTCTCATGTGTTTATTTGTGGTTTACTATTACTTTCCTTCTTGCACAGTAGACTTCAAGCTCCTGGAAGAAACATAACATACTACTAAAACAAATAAACTTTGAAGTGAGATTTTATGGGTTTATACACCCATCCTAACTAGTTCATCTACTTCTACTAACGGTAGGACCTTAGGAAGTACCTTCTTTAAGACTCAATTTCTCATCTGAGAATTATATGTTTTTTAAATAGTATCTATATCATAAAGTTGTGGGAGAGTAAAATAAAATAATGCCTAGGACCTACTAAGAGTTTAATAAACACTGGTCATTATTATGCCATTATTAGGGTAAATACTATGTCTGTTTTGTTCACTACTGTAGACTTAGTCTTCAGTACATTGTTTGCAGAGATAAACAGTTGTCGAATAATTGAATGTGGACTACTTACCAGCATGGTGACCTTTGGGCAACTTATTTAAAATCCCTGAACCTCAACATATTAATTTACATGAAGAGAAAGTTTTATTAAAATTAAATGAAAGCATGTTTGTGTCAATGCCTGACACAAAGTATTTGTTTAATGAGTGTTGGTTTTTAAATTACTACCATTACTAGTTATGTGTGCCTTGAACAAATCTCTTAATTCTAAACTCCAGTTTCCTTATCTGAATAAATATATTGACTCATTTTCTCATGTGAAAGTAGAGAGTTGGTCTGGGGCAATATGGAGGGTTGTCTGGAAGATGTAATGAAAGGAGAGAGGGAAAAAAAAGTAAGGATACTTACAAAGGACTGATCGTAATGATGAGCTACAGAGAGTAAGAATGAAAGTGAGGATGTGAAAGGGCAAATGAGTAAGAAAAAAACTGCAGACTCACTGGAGTGGAATCCTGCTGTTCTCTGCTAGAGTGGCTAAAGGGGTGGCTAAGTACTAGGCTAAAGGAAGCAGCAGGCTGGTAGTCAGAGCAGAATGTTTGAAATGAACTTTTGGAAGAGGAGTAGGTATAGGTGCTAATGTCAATTCCTCCCATAACACTTCATACACATGAGTGTACAAAAAGCCATTTGCTACCACATGTGTATTTTGAGCCCTTCTTTTTTCTTGAAGAGACCACTTAAAGCTTGTGAAAATTTTTCAACCATAAATGGAAATATTTCCCACACATTCTGTTTGCTGTCTTACTGACATGTAGAATCAGTGCTGCTTCTCTATCATGCATTCACTAAACATTCATTGAGGGCATATTATGTACCAGGCACTGTTCTGAATTCTTAGGACACAGCACTGTATTAATCCCCCAAAACAGAAATTTCATTTTATATAGTTTGACTGAATTTTCATGAACCAAACAAAGATCTCTACCTGTGTGGAGCTTACATTCTAATGGAGATATGTATGATGATGAAAATTAAACTTAAGTCATTAATAAGTTATTGTATATATAAAAAAGAAAAGATAAGGGCTATGGAAAAAGTAGAGTAGAACCAGCAAAGGAAGCTCAGGAGTACCTTCGGGTATGATTTTAACTAAGATGCTCCAGGGTAAGCTTCACTGAGGTGACCTCTAAGTAGTATTCAAAGGAAAAATCCAACTTCGTCTTCTCCTGTGGATCAAACATCACTAACTGCTCCCCCATTTCTACACATGACTTTTCTCTCCAGCTGGAGAAAATGCCCATCACAAAGAAGTTATCCAATAATAGAACCCTTAACATGATCTCCCAACACTGTTAAAGAATCACTGTGCCTAGTTTTTCAGGATAAAGGAAGCTTTTCGGAAGGCCAGTTTTCCCTCTCAGGCTCTTAGGATGAGACTGTGTACCTCTAGCAACACAAAACTGGCACCAGCACTACCAGCAGGGCACTGATTATGCACTTTTCATCTAAAAACCACTATGGTTTCTCTGGCTCCCACAATAAAATAATTAAGGTGTAAGATGCCCTTGGGTGCGAAAGTATACCTTTTAGGAAGAGAGCTGAGTCTGTTTCTCATCCAATCATATCCACTGTAGAAGAGACTGGAAACAAGGGACTGTTTTTTCTAGTAGCTTCCATTGGGCCTCTGCAGGAGTAAATGCAGGCTATTCTCCAGAGATCGAGAAAATGAGATCCTGTAAGTTCACCTGAAAGGGATATCAGCAACTGCTCTGGTTCAGTGGAATGTGGAGATGAAGAAAAGAGTAGAAGGTGGGAAGCGAAAAGTGGTGAGCAGTGGTGCCAGGGATACACCCCAATTCATTATCCTGTCTGGTACATGGATTTCCAGACTCTGTTTACTGGATATTCACTTTGATACAGAGAAGTAACAGCCAGAAGCTTCCAAAAATAACTTCAATATTTGAGTTTTAATAGAGAAATGCAATATTTGAGTTTTAATAGAGAAATGCAATATTTGAGTTTTAATAGAGAAATGCAATATTTGAGTTTTAATAGAGAAATGAAATATTTGAGTTTTAATAGAGAAATATTTTTCTGCCCAACCAATATAGCTTATTTGTAAATATTTAAAAGAAATATCTAAAAAATATATATGTCAGGATCATTGTCATGGAAGAGTTTGATAGAGAGCAAACATCTATCTATCTGATTCTTTTAATCAAGACAAACAACCCAACTAGACAATTTGAGCCCCCGAAAAAGAAATCATTCTTGCCTAGTGTGTACGACAAATATTTAAATAGTTTAAGCTAGTTCTTACATATTTACATCATTGCTCAATTTTTCACTTTCCAGCTAAATTATGAATGTTTTTTGAGTTGGGAAGATTCTTCACTAATTCAACTTGGTATTCTTCTTAAACAAGACTTAAAATGTAATCAGTTAAAAACTCAAGAGTAAAATCATGTTCGAAACATTTTCAATACAGCCTCATTCTGATTTGAGAATTCAAAGTCAAGTCGATTCTGCACTCATATAAATGATAATTTGAGCTTTGGGTTTCCTGTTATTCTACAAATCATACCAAATTTATTCGGAGTTTTTCAGTGTGAAGGAAATTAATTTTAACTTTTTAAAAATCTTTTAAAAAATAACAAAATATTTCTTTTAACTGAACCATTAATTTAAGCTATCAACCATTGATTTATTCTATCAACTGATAGGATAAAGATTGAATAAATACTTCTTTTATAAAATGGTAGGTTTAGAAATAATGTAACCTCATAGTTCTTATCCTTTTGGGAATAAAAGATTCCCCTGAGAATCTAAAAGAAGCTATAGTTCCTCTCAGAAAATTCCTTTCGTATAATTTTAAGGAGTTCATGGACCTTGGGGCTTTACAGAATCTACATTCAAAAATCTGTAATCCAGATCAAGCTCCTCTCTTTTTTGATTAAAAAAATCTATGGGTTCAGAAAGGGAAGAAATTTAATGTCTAACAAGTAGTTAAAATGGAAGCACAAGATCAGCCTAATTCTAAAAACCAGCGTATTTCCTGGTATGCACAATGTCTCTCTGAGAAGGAAAAAAAGCAAAGACATTGCCTCTTATTTTCTTACCTTTTCTTTAAGTTTTACTGAAATATAGGAAACCACAGAACAGTATTTCTTACAGTGGCATATCATGGAATAGTTAATATATGCGGGAAAAAAGAATTTATTAGTTAATTTCCATTTCTTGGAGATTGACAAAGAACTTAACGTAGTAAGCGTTATGAGAAGTCCTGCAGTAAACAAACTTTATTTCACTTTGATTAACAGTGTTTCCTAAATTTGTTTGAATATGGAACAATTTTTTAAGGCACGTCGATTTATTTGTTTGTTTGTTTATTTGTCAAGGGACACCAGTTGGGGAAATACTACAACTGGTACACAGATGCATGTTATTTTTGTTCTCACCATTCTTTATAGACCCTTGAGCTTTTAACGGTGGTGTTCGTGTATAGCTCATGATAATCATGGATCACATATTTTCCACTTAAAGTCTCAAATGCCCAAAGTGGCAGTAGGTCACATCCCCTGGGAAGCCTGACCTAATTCTCCCCACCAAGCCTGGGATGAGCGTTATTCCACATGGACAGCTGTCTAGTTATCTATTGCTGCATAACAAACCATCACAAAATAGAGTGGCCAAAAACAGCCTATTATTATATTTTATGGTTCTGGACAGCATTTGGGGGAGGGGGGTTCATGCTGTTAAAGTCGTAAAGCAGCTGGGGCTGGAGTCATCCGAAGGCTTGACTGGTGGATGTTCAAAATAATGCACTTAACTGGCTGGAAGTTGCTGCCCACTATCAGCTGAAAGTTCATCTACAGCTGTCAATCCTATTACCTACTTGTAGTTCTTCCAATTGACTTGGGTTTCTCACAGCATAATGGCTACAATCTGAGAAGGAATGCCTCAAGAAACAACATTCTAAAAAATCCAACTAGATGCTGCAAGATTTTGTTGGGGAGAAAAACTCTTCCTTCTCCTCATTTAGGTTCTATGGCTAACAATTTTAGGTCTAACAATTAAAATGACATAAGACAGATTACAGGAGAAAAACAAATTTAATTACATGTGTAAAGGAGTCCCAAGAAGATATGAGACCCAAAAGGCAGCCAGGCAATTGAGACTCATATACCATTTTGAGCTAAGAAAAAGGGTAGGGGTCTGGGATTACAAAAGGGTGGAGGGAAGAGAAGTACAGCTGATGTTTGGAAAACGAAGGTTGAACTGTTATGCAGATAAATTTCTTAGGCAATAACTGTCTAATAATAACTCTCTCCCTGGTACAGGCCCCTTTTCCAATGTAAATTTCCTTTATAATTGCAGAATTTATCCAGAAATAAGGAAATTTAGTTTATTTTTAGGCAGTTAAGAGGGAAGCAAAGAATTTTTCCTGTGTCTGCTGGATCTTGATTGCCTTAGCTCAAATTATTCTAAACTCCTTCAGTTTCTTAAGACCTAGGCTAAAATCCCTGAATGTCACTTCCACTGCATTATATTGGTCAAGCAAGTCACTACAGCCAGCCTATATCCAAGGAGAGGAGAACTAGCCTCCATCTCTTGGTGTGGAATAATATAGAGCCTGTAACATTTAATTTATATCTATCAAATTACTTGTTGTTTTGTATCACAATTGCTGTTTATTTGAATTCTATCCTATCATACTATCATCTCTTTGCGGGTATCACCTTTTGGGTGTCTTGGTCATTATTGTATCCTAATAATTGAGAGTTAATAAATGTTTATTGAATAAACAAGTGAATGAATGAGGGAGTGAGTGAATGAAACAAGGAACATAAGATTACCTTTTAAAATTTAATCATGAAAGGCTATACATTTGTGAGATATTTTTACATTACTTGAGCATATTTACATAGAGAAAGAAGACAGCCAATGTAGTAGGTGAAATTGTGAGAAGAAGAGTGCATGGCTGGTAGACTTGAGTTCTGTATGAGATCAAAAGGATGCATGATCCATTACAAGGCTGAGGAATTGGTCTTGGAAAAGAGGAGTAAATTCTTCATTAACACACAAAGGAAAAAGGAAAGACTGTATAGGAGAGATTATCTTATGACCAGAGAGGTAGACACTGGGAAATTATGCCTAATGTCTGATCCCCTGAAACTATGTAAACTATGGGAAAAAGCAGAGTGGTATTCTAGCTCTAAATGCCCTAACTTCTTCACTGACTTATTCATTCAGTACTGATATATGCAAACTACATACGCATGCTGTAGCACTGCGCTATAAGCTCATGATTTCTACCAATAGTGGAGTGAGTATATCAATTTCCAAACATTTTGAAGGACTCACAATCTTGGTTACAAGGAGAAAAACTCACTTTGGTTATTTAAATGTACATCATTTAGAAGCAAAATGAATTTGAGAAGAAGTCCTAATGCACCTTGGTACTGCCTGCCATTTGCCCTTTTCATGACTCCTATATATTACCAAAGCCACAAAGAAATTTACAGCTGAGAGTAGAACATAGGGATAGGATAGGGGAAAGTTGAATTTGATTAATAACAAATGACACTTTGAAAGTAAACGATACACACTAAATTTCTCCTCCTAGAGCCCAGAGTCAGAAAAAAATTCGAATCCTCTAATGAACTTATATTTTCCTTTTTTCTTTAACTTAATAAATAATGTTTTTTCTTTTTAACCATCAGTAATGTTACTGATTGACTTGGAACAGAATAACAATAATTATCCTGAGCATATAATACATGTATACTTCTCCATTTTGTGTTTTATTTTTGGTTTTCAAAAAAATATTTTTATTGTCTTTCTGTTCAAATTAAGTGTGAAAGTGATTTCAAACTTGTATTGGCAATAGAAGGATATACATTAATTTTTAAAGAAATGCTAAACACATGTGGTAGAAAAGCTGGTCACTAAGATAGTCAATCTATTAGCCTTGAAGCAATCCTTGTCTTAATACAACTCCACTAAGCTGAACATAGAAGAAAAATGGATGACAATAAGACACTGAAATAGTTGTTATATATCATGTAAGAATTTAATTCATGTAGCTCTCAATATGATAAAATGAAGAAATATCTCCAGAATTCTAGAAATCACTTAAAACAATCCAAAAAGAGCTATCCCATACATCATACCATGTCTTTATACAAATGTTGGTCTGACCCTTTATAGAATCCATAAGATAGTTCCTCTTCAATTATATGGAGAGGAGGTTGCTTGAGGCTTAAGCCTGAGACTAACTCTAAACATGGCAATGCAATTATACAGAACTCATTGATTTATTTCTTTCACAGATATTTATTTATTAACCATTATGAGTTTAGTACAGTACTGGAAACTAGGGGTACATCAAGAGAGAGAAGGACATCATCTTGACCTCAGAGAGCTCAGAAACTAAAAGAGCCAGATATTTTGGTAGAACTGTTGGTACATGAAGTGAGCTAAATGGTGGCTCCAAGGAGATGCCCGGATCCTAAACCCTGAAACCTGTGAATATTATCTAATATAACAAAAATGTGATTGAGTAAAAGATCTTGAGAGAAGGAACATATCCTGAATTATTTGGGTCAACTTTACATGCAATCATATGTATCCTTATAAAAGAGGGGCCTGGGGAGATTAGACATGCACACAGAGAAGGTGATGTGAAGATGGTTGTAGTGATGCAGCCATAAGCCAAAGAACACAAAGGAATGCCTACAGCCACCAGAAACCAAAAGTGCAAAGAACAGATTCTCTCGCAGAGCCTCCAGAGAGAGTGCAGTCCTGCCAACAGCTTGATTTTTGGACTCTGGCCTCCAGAATTATGAGAGAATAAATTTCACTTGTTTTAGGCCACCAAGGTTGTGGTAATTTGTTATGGCAGCCCTAGGAAACTAATAAAGCATACAAATTACTATATAATTACAATTCATGACAAGTGTCCAAAATGAAAAGTACAGAATGCTGTATAAGAGTATAACATGGAAACCTACTTCTCATTGAGTGTAGTGGGGAACATGGGGAACAATATAATTAATAGACTCAGTGTGTGGAATTTTTGTTGACTAATCATAGTGCATGCATACTCAGAAAAATGCTCTACCAAACACATGTTCCAAAACGTAAAATTATATGCATGTTTAGATAAATAGGTAGATTTAAAAATGGTAGTAAACATACCTTTGACCATTAACAGGTAAATCACTTGAAATTAATTGAAATGAAGAACTTACTTTATTTAGTTACCTCCACAGAAACGATGCTACATGATGCTTTTGGAAATCAATGCTGATTATATATTCTAATTCTAGATTAGAATTTCTGGTACCATTGTCAGAAATTTAGTTTAATTTTTGATCTCCTCAAAATTCTTTCTCAAACCCAAATGGAACTAGCATTTTTTCTTGATATTTTAGCCTAAAATATCAAGGCAAAAGATAACTGTCCCATTTCCAAAATCACTCCAACAAAAGGAGATGGGCTTTCTGAAGCTTGTAGGACCAGAGAAGAACTAAATTCTACTATGATATTTTCTCCTACAGACTTCAGAGTTAAGTTCTGGGTGCAACTAGTTCCCAGTGCTTCTCAAACTTTCCATCTAAAGTACCCCTGACAGTTGACAAGAATGAAAGCATACCCTTAAGGAACCAGGGACACAGGGCCAGGACACTGACATTGAAATCAAAATGATTTTAAAATCTTCTGATTCATCATCAACATTGAAATACTATTTAAATTTCATTCCATAATATTTGGATGTTTGTCTTAATTATAACTCACATTTTAAGTTGTTAAACCTAGAAAATACTTTGTTTATTCTGTGGCTCCCACACTTTAAGCACACCCTGTGGAACAGTTCCCACTGTTCCCCAGTGTGGGAACTGATAAACCTGTTGGAAAATAGAATCTTGTAGAGACCTAGAGGATAGTAAGGAGAACTCGGCGGCAAACTTGTAACTGGTTCTTCTCATATGCAGAGTTTGAGAAGTTGTTCTCAGATTCCACTTAGCCATGCCTGAGACTGCTGCAGTGGCCAATAAAACCTCCCAAGCTTGTCCTCAGAAGCAAATACAATGAGAATGTTAGTATGCCATTGGGGTTTGAAGGAAATAACAGTTCCAAGGAATGCAAATTGCAAATTCTGTGACCCTCTCTGTCCTCTTGTGCTCTATCTTCCTCTTCAGAGGCATTTAATCCAACTAGGAAAATCTACTGGAGTTCCGTTGGGCACTCAACACAGTATTTTGAATCCTTTTGATTAACTGCATTGCACCAATGACCAAATGAAGATAAACCCCTTTCTAACAAGAAGAGAACACTTCATCAGCAGGGCCATGCCCAGCTAACCTTTTGATTGTCTCTAGATTCTAGTTTCTTGTCTGTGAAATGAACACTTTGGAAAAATTATCTCTATGATCTCTGGCTAAGTGGTCACCTCCGTGCTATAGGGATTCTACCCTCAACCCATACTTCCCAGCAGACACATGGCACACCTGCTTCCAGTCATTAGAGATGGGCACATGGCCCAGATTAGACCATTCTTAGTACTCCAATGCCTAATCACAGTGAGCAGTCCAAGGAGAAGACAGGTGACCAATTCCAGAATTCTTCTCCAGAAATTTTTGAATAGAAGCTGAGAGAGAGAAAGAGAGGAGAGAGAGAGAGAGAGAGAGAGAGAGAGAGAGAGAGAGAGAGAGATGCTCTATTTCCCCCACTGGTTTCCCAGCTGGATGAATATGGCCCTCGAAGTTACCAGTAGCCATGATCTATGCCGTGGGGAAAAAAAATCATTTTATAATAAAAGAAAGTGAGTCCAACAAGCCAAGATGAGAAACAGGCAGAGATATAACTGGTGATTTCCAAGACCAAAGTTTTAATTGATATAAATTGTGGACTGGCACCTGCAATTGGAGCTGATCTTGCTGTGTTCTTCATGACTATTTCCATTCAGTGCTTGACTGTTGTGTTTTCCTTGGAGACTCTGATACCAAGATGCAATAAGCAGAAGTGTTTGGATTTCTGCTCTTGATAACAGGCAACAAATGTCTTTTACTCAACACATACTCTTTCCAATAAATCCCATTTTGGCTTTCAGGAGATTAAACTGGGTTTCTGTCACTTACAACCAAAAGAATCCTGATGGACATACCACTTATTATTTAGTGATTTCACTGCTTCTAAAATTCTGGGGGAACTGAGAGTGGGTTCTCTCTACTCTTCATTGGAAGGGGTATTAGTTATGTATCTCCCAGGTGAAGAGGTAGAGGTTAATTAACACATGATTAATAATTTGTTGAGAATTTACTATTATTTGTTGAGAATTTACTACATAACAGTGTACAAAATTTACTATACAAGCATTTTCGTGCATTAGCACATTTAAATCCTTTATCAATTAGGTAATATTATAACACATTTTATAATGTTAAATATGATAACATTTTACAGAAAAGGAAACTGAGGCCTTGGGAGTTTCCATAACTTACTCAAAATCACGCAGCTTATAAGAGGTAGAATTAGAACACAGACATTTCTCATTTCAGAGTCTTGATGGTCAGCTACAACTTTATACTGTACTGAAGGGCCTGTGTAAAGTAGACAAAGTGCTCCCATCATCCAATTGGGAATTTTTAAGCTGAAAATATGAAGAAATTTGAAAGTTTTTTTATTAATAGTGAAATAATCCCAAGAAAGGAAACTCAGTGAGTTGGTGGCACTTTGGCTGCTTAATGACTTTCTCTTCAACTTCTAAAAAAAAAACACACACTTTCTTACCTTGCCCAGATATGTTCCTGAGTTCTTACAGGTTGGTATAAATTCAAGTAAAATAGAAAGAAATAAAATTCAAAGAATCGTTATTTTTTGTAGGCCAAATAATGTCCTCATTCTGAGGAAGTATTGAAATTAAATATTAAAATCCTGAGATAGCATTATATTATTCAAAGTCAATTTTTTCCTGCCACTTACTTGTAAAAAGACAAATCTCAAAAGACTGTGGAACATCTGGTTAAGTGTTTTTTTCTAGAAAGTATTGGGAGTAATCAGAGTAGTTTTAAGCCAAAGAGATAGCAATGCTCTGTGGTGAGCATCATGAAATGATTCCAATGATTTACTGAGCTTTAAGTCCTACATCCTAACACCAAGTTAAATTAGCAGAATGAGATAAAATGGAAGCATCTGTCTATCTTTATAGAGTGTATATGGCTGTATTTGTATATAATAGATATTATACTATTGTATTACTTTACTATCTTTGCTATAGCCAATAACTCAACAATAAACTTATGCCAGCTAAGGGGACAATAAATTGCAGACCTCAGTATATTTCATGCTGCATTATTGCATTGTTTCAACCAGCTAATGTTCCTGACTCCCAATCTACCACCTTTATAAATGAATCTAAATTTATAGGCCACCTCTTTCTGCTAGAGCACAGAACAGCTCCTGTGACCCATAATATGTTATAGCATCACACTTAAATCAGTCATGGGTACAGACTTTCAGAATTTGCGAACTAATCCCCACTTAACTTTGTTAACAACAGCTTTCTTCTTTCTGAGAAATGAGCTATTTATTTAGAGCCTTACTTTTCCTTTCTCTTTTCTAATACTCACTGCAGTTATAATTAATTGTCTCAAATATATTTTCTTCATCAGCCTATAAACCACAAGGGAGAAAAATCAAGTCAGTCTTATTCATAGACTCTACCACAGTGCCTGGTACATAGTATACACATTATAAACATTTGATACAATTTTTACAATACATCTGTTATCTGAATATCCTACCAACAACCTCTTGTTTAGTGCCTATCATGCACTAGCTACTGCCAGGAAGAAAGAAAAATAAGTAAGACTGTCACTGCCCTCAAGTTGCTTACAAGCTTTTAGAAGGAGAAATAAGACAGTTGCAATAGCTATAATCAAGATGACAAATGTGGGTGCTACAAAAGAAGTGCAAAAAAAAAAAAAAAAGTTACAGAGGTTGAAATCCAGAAAGGAGAAGGTGGTTTTCAGATGGAATAGGACGGATGGCTAGAAATTTGAAGAAGATGGGAAGAAATGAAGAAACAAATCAGAAGGGACAGCAGGAACAAAGCCAAAGAGGCCAGAAAGTGCAGGATCTTTTTAGGAAGGCCCAGTTTGCAGAGAGCATAGGCTGTATGTAGGGAGCAACGGTAACAACGTGTATGGGGGAGGGGTGTACCTGAAGCTACACGTGAAGGCCTTGCGTGTCAGGGCAAGGAATGAGGAGCTAGGACCTACTTCAGATGTGCGTCATGACCATGGCTTGTCTTTGACCATAATCATTCTCAGTTTTGTTAGACCTAGATGGCTCTGATTTCCCTTCAATTGCTCCCTTTGGTAACAGTACTTTTCCCTACAGCCAAACGCCTCTACTCCCTATGGTATCTTCATGGCCTTTCTTTCTTCTGTTTTCAAACTCACCAACAGCTATCAAATGCCAGATGCCTTGCATGAACTGTGAAATAATTCCCTACTTTATTCCCTACCTGTATTTCTACGCTAGTAGTTTTTTTGGAGAGGAGGGAAGGGGTTCACTCTAAGTCAGGTACAGAGCTACCAGCCTTATAAAGTTTGGTTTCTTTTCATTCTCACCACAAGCTAATCACTAACATACTATTATCATCCCCATCTTGGAGATTTGAAAAGTAAGGTCAGACAGCTGGAAAAAATCCCAGAAGGATTCAAAATCAGGTGTGTTTGATTCAGAAGCTGAACTCAAACACTACACCATATTTATTTTCCCGAATAGTTTGTTCCTAACAGCTTACTGTTAAAATACGGAGCTTTGTCATTGTTTTTAACAGCCCTACAATTATCTTCACATGTGAATGGGATTTAATTGACTATATAAAGAGAGAAAAAACTAACTTCAAATAAACTGGTTTATTCTGCCTTTACACAAAAGATGCCACATTGGCTCTGCGCTTCACACTGTCAAATACTATTTTTAAGTCTGGGAAACTTTCCAAATCTGAAATGCTGCCCTTATTTTCCCCAAATCGAATAACAACAACTGCCTTGCTTCCAACAAAAATAGAATGACAGAACTTTGTTTGCTTCTGATTTTTGTTTTTCCAGATTATATCAGAAAACGCAGAGGGAAACAATATTCTCAGAGTATATTAGGCAACAATGTTAGATAATACATTTCTGAAAAGTGTGAAAACAGCCTTGGTAAATAAATATATATTGCTTTGGTTGATTTATTCTTTCCTTACATACTAGAAACACAAAAGGCTATCTATAAAATGTAATAAATGACTTGAACATAATACCTGGTTTGATGTATTCTATCAGTCACTAAAATTATAGAGAAATCCAATCTTGAAATGAAGTTTTACTTTTAGAAACCAATTTTTTTTTTTATTAAGATAATGCTCTCAGCTCAAAAAGCAGATGCTGCTACTCAGTTTGAATCACAATACACAATCTTGACATTTACTATTTTAAAAGCAGATTTGTCACAAGATAGCTTTGTGAACTGAGATTCTGAATGCCAACGGGTATTTTTGGACTCTAGTGACAAAATCTATAGGGTTTACATTATGGTTGGTCATGGAAGTGCAGACATTCATTTGGACAAAAAAGAATGGCAAATTTTCTGAAAGAATTCTTCAGAGAAGGTAAGAGATTTCCTATTGTATCAGAGTCTGGGGATAAGACCCCCATAGGAAATAATAATAAATGATTGATGAAATTTTGCCAGTGAGGGGGAGCAGAATACATGACCTCAAAATTTGCCATTTTAGCATATGGATTATTTTTTAGCTGATATTAATCAAGACCCAACTGAGTCAAGAAAAACTTTTACCTCTCCCTTAACTACCTAAAAAAAATTTAGACGGGGGCCTCTTTCAGAAAGAGAGCTATTACCAGAGATAATTTTTAGCTGAAAGACCTATCTGCATGGCAGGGCAAACATCTAACTACCAAATATATGCTCTTGTTATCATCTTGTCAATAACCCTCCTTCCCTTTGAAGCCCCAGACACCTATCCCATTCCTTAGTTCAAGATAATGTATAAGCCTTAATTGCCTGACTGCCTTGGGTCTCAAATTTTCATGGGGGTCTCATGCATACATAATTAAATTTGATTTTCTACTGTTTATCTGTTTCATGTTCATTTGTTTATTAGACCAGCCAAAGAATCTAGAAGGGTAGAATAAAACTGTTTTCTCCCCCACACCAGCAATAATGGCATGCTAGCAGAGGGGTAAGAGGTAAGGCTTTGCAAGGCCCTGACCTGGGTATGGCACCAAAGTTTGAAACTCTACCTGAAGATCTCCCAAGGAATAAGTTTTAGTGCCCTTGCCTGGCAGTTTTCAACAAAATTCAATATCTAATCAAGCATTGGAAATAGCTCTATAAATTATTATTGAATAAAACAGATGTTTGCTGGAACACACAATCCTACCCTTCAATTAGCTAAATGTGGCTTGAGTGCCAATTTCACAATTGGGGTTAGCTCCAGTCCTTCCTGCATTTCTATGAATTTCATCTCATGCTTCTTTATACCTCTTGCTTTCTGTAAGAATATTTTGTTATTGGCAGTCTTCTTGAGTTGAACACTTAGATCATTAATTTTCAACCTTTCTTATCTCTCAATATATGCTTTCAACTCTATAAAGTTCTCTCCCTGCATTCTCATTTTAACTGTGTTCTCATTTGTATAGTTCATGCTAAATATTTCATAACTTTCATTAAGCTTTTTTCTTTAACTCATTAAGTATTTAGAATTATCTTCCTCAGTTTCCAATTGTATTTGGGAGAGAGGCAAGTTATTACTGAGATAAATTTTAAAAAATGATTTCTGATTTATTACATTGGGGTTAAAAATGTGGTTAGTAAAATATGTTTTGCAATTTGTTGAGATTTCCATTGTTGCCTAGAATGGGGCCATTTTTTAAAAAGCTGCTTCATTTTTGCTGAAGAAGAATGTGAATTTTCTATATGTTGGATGCAGAGGTCTGTATTTTTGTACTCATTAAATGAAACTTGTTATTCAAAACTTGTAGAGCCTTTGGTCATCTTGGTCTCTCAGTTTCTGAAATCTTCTACTTAGTAAGTTGAATTAATTTCTTCCTGAAATTATGTTAAATATTAATTTATATATTTTTAAGATGTATTGTTCAATAAATGTAAAATCAGTGTTGTTATATAAGCTATGTAATATTTTTTAGTACTTTAGTCTCACACTTGTCTTTAACTTCAAAAATGGTTATTACTTATTATTAATACCTACTTAGGTTGATCAACATGTTTTAATGACTTCTTGCCTAATCATTGATACTTTTTGGCTTAGCTTTTCATTTTGAAATAATTTCAAACTCACAGAAAAGTTGCAAATGGACTACAAAAAACATCACATATACATTACACCCGGATCCCACAATTGCTACCAGGTAATCTCTTTTACTTATGCATATAATTTTTCTGAATGATTTAAACACTCTTAAATCACTATTCTCCTTTAGTTCTAAATGCTTCAGTGTATTCTAAGAAGAAGAGCATTTTCTTATAAAACCACAGTATAATTAACAAAACCAAAAAATTAATATTAGTACAATATTATAAAACCTAGAGTGTATATTCAAATTTCACTAATTTTTCCAATAATGTTTTTTATTCCAATTTTTTCTGGTTCAGAATTATATATTACATTTAGTTGGTGTGTGTTTAATCAGAAATTCCTTAGTATTCTTTGTCTTTTATAACCATGATATCAAGAATATATCAAGTTCAGTTGTTTTATAGAATGTGCCTCTAAGGGGCATGTCTGGTTTCCTCATGATTATATTCAGTTTATGCATTTTTATCAGGAATTCCTCAGAAGCGATGTTGTGTTCTTTTCGATGGATCATGTCAGGGAGCATGTGATATTGTTTTGTTCCAATACTGGTGATTAACTTTAATTATATGATTAAGGTCACACATAGCAGTATTCTCCACTGAAAAGTTACAATTTTACCTTTTGCAATTACTAAGTCTTTTGTGGAAAGATTTTCAGGGGTTGTGTTAATAATCCATTCCTTAACAAATTTTCACCCACTAGTTTTAACATTTGATGATTCTTATCAGAATCGCTTATTTCTCTGATGGTTGTCAAATGTTGAAATTTGGGACTAGGGATAATTAGTTAAAGGTAATAAAATAAATGAAAGTGGAAGTATGCATAGGTATATATTAACTTGTTCCACAAATTCAGGAACAAGACAAGAGTGTCCACTCTCATGGCTTCTATTCAATATAGTACTGAAAGTTCTAGCCAGAGCAATTAGGTACTAGCGGGGTATGGGAGTGGGTAGGAGTAAGGTGAGAGAAATAAAATGCATCTAAATATATAGAAAATCCTAAAGATTCCACCAAACAAACTATTAGAACTAACAAATTCAGTAAAGTTGCAGCATACAAAATCAACGCACAGAAATTTGTTGCATTTTTATACACTAACAACAAAATATATGAGAAAATAAAGAAAACAATATTATTCACAATAACATCAAAAATAATAAAATACTTCAGAATAAATGTAACCAAGGAGTTGAAAGATCTGTATGCTGAAAACTATAAAACTTTGATAAATAAATTGAAGAAGATACAAATAAATGGAAAAATGTCCAGGTCATGGATCAGAAGAAATAATATTATTAAAATGCCCATACTGAGTAAGCCATCTATAGATTCAAGCAATCATAAAAATTCCGAAAGCATTTTTCACAGAAAATAAAAGAATCCTAAAATTCTTATGGAACCACAAATGAATGTGAATAGTCAAAGCAATCTTGAGAAAGGAAAACAAAGCTGGAGTCATCGCACTTCTCGATTTTAAATAACATATATATATATATATATATATATATATATATATATATATTACAAAGCTGTAGTAATCTAAACAGTATAGTACTAGCATAAAATAGACAACAATGGAACAGAATCGACATCCAAGAAATACACCCGCACGTAGATGTTCAACTTTTTTGACAAGAGAACCAAGAATATTCAGTGAAAAAAATCGTTTCTTCAATAAATTGTGTTGGGAAAACTGGATAGCCATATGCAAAAGATAGAAATTAAACCTTTATCTTACACTATTCACAAAAAAATTAACTCAAAATGGGTGAAGCGCTTAAACATAAGATGTGAAAGAATAAAACTCCTTGAAGATTAAAAAAAAAAAAAGTTTCTTGACATTAGTCTTGGCAACACTTTTTTGGAGATGACACCAAAAGCACAAGCAACAATAGCAAAAATAAATAAGTGGAACTGTATCACACTTAAAAGTTTCTGTACAACAAAAGAAATAACTGATAAAATGAAAAAGCAATGTGAAAAATGAGAGAAATTTTTTTGCAAACCATTCATCTGACAGGGGATTAATATGCAAAATATATAAGGAACTCATACAACTCAATAGCAAAAACAATAAACAAAACAACTAAAATAACAATAATAATCCAATTAAAAAATGATGAGAGGAACTGAATATAAATTTTTCCAAAGAAGATATACAAATAATCAACATGCACATGAAAGATGTTCCCAACATCATTCATTAATCATCAGAGAAATGCAAATCATCACTACAATGAGATATTATCTCACACCCATTAAAATAGCTGGTGAGGATGTGGAGAAAAGAGAACCCTATATACTGTTGGTGGGAATGTTGATTGATACAGAATGTAGATTAGGGAACAGTATGGTGGTTCCTCAAATAATTAAATATAGAACTACTACATGATTCAGCAATTCCACTCCAGGGTATGTATCTGAAAATATAAAATCGGTATCTAAATGAGATATCTGCACTCCCATGTTCATTGCAACAATATACACAATAGCCAAGATATGGAAGCAACCTAAATGTTTATTTATGGATGAGTGAATAAAGAAGGTACAGTATATATCTAGATGGAATATTATTCAGCCATGAAAAATAAGGAAATCTTATCATTTGTGACACATGGAAGAAATTTGAGGACATTATGCTAAGTAAAATAAATCAAACAGAGAAAGACAAATATGCATGACATCACTTTTATACAGAATCTGAAAAAGCCAGACTCATAGAAACAGAGAGTAGAATCGTGGCTGCCAGCTGTTCGGAAAAGGGGAAAATGGCAGTTGTTAGTTAAAGTGTATAAACTTCCAGTTATGAGATGAATAAGTTCTGGGGATCTGATGTACATCAGGGTGACTGTAGTTAACAATACTGTATTATATACTTGAAAGTTGCTAAGAGAATAGACTTTAAACGTTCTCACAGGAAAAAAAAATGGTTAAGTATGTGAGGTGATGGAGGTACAAAAAATCTTACTGTGGTAATCATCTTATAATATGTAAGTGTATCAAATTATCAACTTGTGTATCATAAACTTACACAATGCTATATGTCAATTATATCTCAATAAAGCCAGAGAAAAAAGGAATACCCTCTTCTGTCAGTATAATGAATGGCTCCTGTAATGAATCTTGTCCTGATGTTGGGGGAAGATTATGTGGCTCATTTGGGGAGCCAGTATGAAAGTATTTGGTGAAAAATTATGTGTCTATATCATATGACCAGGAATATTTTCCAGAAAAAAAAAAACACATAAGTACACAGAGACATGTATGAAAATGTTTACCATAACACTCTATAATAAAGAGTTTTAAATCACCTGGATGTTCACCAACAGCAAATGAAAACCAAAATGTGACATATGTAAATGATGGGGTAATTAATGCTGAATGTAAAAAAGTTGGAAAAAGAACAAGATGTTTATCACAATAACATTTATAAGTTAAACAGCTCAAGAATGGGTTCCTATGATGGTGAGGAGATGAAATTCAGGACCAGGGATAATTAGTAAAAGGAAAAATATATATAAAAATAGAGATACAGATGTATAATAGCTTTCCACAGACTCAGAATTATACCTAATACAATTATATGCATCTGAAGTTCATTTCTTAAAAAATTAAGTGTAACCGCTAAAGAAATACATAATCATTTGCTTAGAAGCTGCTGGTGCCAGTCTCATGGGAACAGACTTGCCGTAAGGAATTAAGAAACAGCTACCATTTCCTTGCTGCATTCAAATGCCAATTCATCTCATTACAACATTTACCATTTTTGCTCATTTAGGACATAAGAGTGAGATGTTCTCAATTCCTTAGCCATATATTTGAACTAAAATGGTGATCTGGCAATCATAACAATACAATACTGTAGCCAAGCACTTAGCAAAATAAGCTCCAAATAAACATTATTGAAGAGATGAATAAAATTTGTTTGGCCATCCCAATGTTCTTGAAGCCTCTAATTTTAAAGAAAATATTTAAAATGTCAACCTCAAATTAAAAATTTAAACATTTTCATTTCCTATCAAAACTTTGGCATTTTCATGTAGATAGAACTCCAGCCAACTTCATGATTGTGATGAAAAAAAAATTGGACAAATAAAATGTCAGCTTCCAGTAGCCAAAAAGAAGCCTTATTTACTAGTAAGCTTTCCTCTATAGTTTAATAGTGTGCAGCTGCAAAACTTCTCTGCTTATACTCAGCAGAACACATACAACCAGAATTGGAAGCAGGAAAACTGACTCAGTGGTTCTACCATCTTTTTTGTCTTATCTGCCCTACTCACCTTTATTGATTCCAAGGCAATTTTCTGAACTTCTGTTGCCCAAAGTCTGCTTTCTGGTTATTCTTTCTATTTGGTTTAATCAAAATCCATTTCTGACCTGTTCTTTCCCATGGTTGCTAAGAAAGCTTAGACTCTGAACTTGGCCTACATGTCATGGTCCTGCATGTCCCTAAAATAGATCTCTACTCATGAATACTTTGTAAAATCTACTACATCCCAGTCTCACCCAATTCCTAAACCTGATTTTATTGTTCACTGCCCACCATCTGGCCCTAATGAACTGGCCAACTATTTTATTTTTCCGTGTTATAGCACATATGTGTCCAAGTTATTATTTTTTTAATTATGAAACTTAGAGAGTTAGGATTTAAAGATGTATTTGGGACTGTGTGGGCACGTTCTTCTCTACAATGATTCTCCACTCTTGCTAGACAGGAAGAAAGGAAAAGAAGGAAAAAGAAATCAAGGACATACTTCTGTTAAAATTTTATAGACAGTGGCTCAGACACATCATAAATTAAAAGTAATCAGACACTCCCCTGTTCTGGTCTTAAGAGGAAAGAAGCCAGAGAAAAATAAAGCCCATGAATGCACACACAAATAAATGCACACACGAATATCCCCACATCTTTCCCCAAATGTGACAACCTTAAATGAGTGAGACAGTGAGACACTAGAGCCACAAAAGGTGGGGCGAAGAGATGTGAGTTGAGCCCCACATAGGGTGGGGTGAGGAGATGTGAATTGCTTTTGCCAACTCCCCACCAAGGTTATGCCCTAGTACTAACCTCCTCTCACATGATTAGAAAGATGAGCACCTACCCTTCTAGAGGAACCATTGGCATTATAATTACTGTAAACTACCTACGTCCTTTACAAAAGGAAGTAAGCTCAGACCTGTGAGAGTCCACCTTAGCTGGAGAGTGGCAGAATGACGAGGTTTAAGAGATTGTTGCTATTTCTATCTTTACTTTTCCATCTATGTTCCCGATAAATGAGTTTCTTTTCTATTTTTAAAGTGAATTGGGTTAAAGGATGCTTACCTAAACTGAGCCATGTAGGTGAGCTAGAGAGAAATAAAATAAGCTGCAAATTATTAATGTTCACCACAGAAGTCAATTACACAGCATGTATGCAGACACAGCCTCAGTCAACTCAGTTTTATCTTCATGCTCACTTCACTCTGAGGGCTGTCCCTGCCTTTGGCTGGTTATAGCTGCACTCAGACAACCTGTCAGTCCTGCTCTGGGGAATGCAACGTGATCCTCAGCTTTTAGGTAGTGTTCAGTTTACCTGGAGACTTGTCTTAACTAAAAGACTGAAACCTAATTTCTCGGGGCATGCATTTTTTTCTTCTCTCTTTTATAATGAACTATATTGGAAAAGTGGTGTTCTTTCCACATGCCTTCTATAGAGAAAGGATTCCCTAAGCCATAGATACTTCCATTTTCTGTGCAAATCTGAGAGCAAGATAGTTCATAGCATTCATTCATTCATTGGTTCATTTGTTCATTCAGTACCGTTTAGCAACCTAATATTGACTGATTCTTAGCTCAGTTACTAGGTAGGTGTACAGAGAGAAAAAGAACACAGAATGCTGTATGTGATCATCTGTTTATAGTCCATCTGTTGGCAGGGAAGCAACAATTTGTTTCTGATTATAGTTAAACATCCTGCTAGATCACAGCGCTCTACGCATTAGCAAAATTCAGAGTTTTGTATGTGCATTGTTTGTGAGGAAATGTGTACATGCGTTAAGGGAATTCCAGTGGCTTTTTGAAGGAGCAAATCAGAGGACAAAACAAAACAAAACAAAAACAAACAAACAAACAAACAAAAAACATGTCCTGGAGCTACCCTGATGGAGACAAGAGCCCTGAACACCAGTTAGCCTCCTTTGTTTGGCCGACTCTGTTCCGAAGCTCAGGAGCCCAGGTCTCCCTTCAGGAGGAATGTGTGTTTATTTTTCTGTCACAGACCTGTGTAAATTATTTGAATTCAGATTGTTCTATGACTTCAAATAAATTTGAGAAGCCAGAGTCAGCTTTCGAATTGCAGTCTGAGGATAATATTTTGAAAGAGCTATACATAAAAGCAAAAGCAAAAGCAAACCTTCAAAAATGTTGTGAAAATATGTTTTTCACCTCACGAGCTAGTCACCTCCCACTCATGGGAGCCGAAGAAGAGCATGCTCCCTCATCACAGGAAACAGTGCCTAATCCAAGTGTGCACATTGCCAAATTAGAAACGGAAATAAATGGGTTCACAAAGTGTTTGATTTTGTTACTGATTTTTACACAAACCTAATGAAACTTAAGCCACGAGATGTAAGCACCCTGAAGCTGACACTTCTTTCAGGAGTCAATATCATGCTGCCTGTGCATCAGTCTGCTCACTCAATTGTTAGCTAAATGCACACAAAGTGCCTCTGAGCACCAGGGGTTATGTGAGAGCTGAGGTGTCAGATATGGCAGCCACCAGCCACATGTGACCATCGAACATTTGAATTGTAACTAGTCCTAACCGAGATGTACCATATGTGTAAAAATACATACTGAAATGCAATAACTTAGTCCAAATAAATGAATGTAAAATATCACCGTCATAATTTTTTTTATTGATTACATGTTGAACGATAACATTTAGCAACCTATAGATATATTGAATTAAATAAAACATAGTATTAAATTTTATTGCACCAGTTTCTTTTTAGATTTTTTTTTTAAATGTGGCCACTAGAAAATTTAAGATAACATACATGGCTCAAATTATATTTATATTGGACAGCACCATACTGGACTCGGAGAGCTCAGTGTCAAATAAGATACACATTTGCCTTTAAAGAGCACCCACATACAATGGAATATTAGTCATAAGAAGAGATAAAATAGTGCCATTCATGACAACGTGGACAGATCTCAAGATTATCATGCTAAGTGAAATAGATCATAAAAAGTTGAGAACCAAGTGATTTCACTCATATGTGGGATATAAAATTGTAAGCAACAAATGAACATAACAAACAAGCAGAGACTCATGGACACAAACAATAATTTCATGGTTACCAGAGGGAAGGAGGCAAGGAGGAGGTAGATAGGGGTAGAGGGCTTCAAATATATGGTGATGGAAGGAACTTTTACTTTGGGCGGTGAGCACACAATACAATATACATATGATGACGCATTATAGAATTGTACACTTGAAACCTATATGATTTTATTAACCAATGTCACCCCAATAAATTTAATAAAATGTTGTACAGAAGGAACACCCCATTCATCCATGTGAGAGACAAGTCAACAGACAATCAGGACAGCATCTGTGAGCACTCACAAGAGTCATTCTTCACCTTGGAAATACTTCTCAGATGTGGTAGCAGAATAATGGCTCCCCAAGGATCTCCACATCCTAATCCTTGGAACCCTTTGGATATGTTACCTTATGTGGCAAACGACTTTGTAGATGTGATTGTATTAGGGATCTTGAGATAGGCAGATTATACTGTGTTATCCAGAGGAATCCAATGTAATAATCACAAGCGTCCTTAAATGCTCCAGAGGGAGGCAAAGAGAGATTTGGCGACAGAAGAGGAAGCTAGAGTGATGTGATGTGAAGAAAACTCAACTCCCTATCACTGGTTTTGGAGGTGGAGAAAAGAATCATGAACCAGGGATGTGTGTGGCCTCTAGAAGCTGAAAAGGGAAAGGAAATAGATTCCCTAGAGCCTCCAGAAAGGTACACAGCTCTGCCAACACCTGGTTTCGATCAAGTGAGACCTGTGTTGTCCTTTTAAACCACAAAACTGTAAGACAATAAATTCGTGTTGTTTAAAGCCAGTCAGTTTGAGGTCCTTTGATATAGCAGCAATAAAAAACTAATACATCAGGCAAAGTAATAGCTAAGCTGAAAGCTGAACAATTAATAGTAGTGATACAGGTGAAGAATAAGGGGATAGATGGAAAGCGAGTTCTAGCGGGGAAAAATGTGCAGTCATTGGGAACATTTATATCCATCTGCTGCTGGATTGGACAAAATGCTCCCTGGTTTTAGTAGCTGTTTTCAGATTAGCCCACAGCGTTTTGTACGAATACCTGATGTCTGCTTTGGAGTTCTCCTGTTTTTATGTGCACCAGATGTTCCAGTGACTCCCTCTTGGTTATTCTTACCATTTGTCTTTGGGGTTTGTGAGCATATCTTGTCATCATTTTATTGTAAATGCTGCCCGTGGAGTTTTGTTTGTGTATTTGTTGTTGTTTGGTTTTCCTATCTACTTGCTCTCTCCGATTATAGCTGGAGTGGGGGTGATTAAGAATGATTATAAAAATATAAACTGCTGTCCCTGTCATCTTTGCAGAATCAGACAAGGAAACTGAGGCTTAAAAATGAAGCAATTTTGGTCACATTTTAAATAAATAGCAAAATTGTGATAGAATCAGATATGTCTGATTCAAAAGGCCATATTCTTTCTACTTAGGTCATACAAAAAATCACCCATCTGTCTCAAAATGTGAAAGTCGGAATGTTCTGGCTTTCACATTTTGAGACAGATATTGACAGAGCAAAGAATGATCATAAGTGAACTATAACATTTATTCATTAATTTTACAAAAGATTATTAAGCATCATCCACGTGTCTGCCTCTCTACCAAAAGCTGGGAACTCAACAATGACAAGGCAGTTTGACCCCTACCTTCATGAAGCTCGCAATTTACTGGAATATGAGGAACAGTCAAATGTAATTAATGTGTCTGATGCCTGATGCTCCAGCCCAGGCACGAGAATTAGTGAATACTCAGCAAATTATGGCTATTGTTGTTTTATTTTACTCTGCAAGTCCTAGTAAGTATCCCACTAAATGCATTTACCTAAGAGCCGCTCAGGTTACTCAAGGTCTTTGCCTCTGGCCCACTCAGTGCTTCAGAAAGAACTGTAAAGATTTGTTTAAAAACTATGAAAATGCCTACTCCTTTAAACAAGGAGGTGACACACCAAACCCATAGAAGTAATTCAGCCCCCAAGCATTTCTTCCTCCTGGGCCTATTTAAACCTCTTAAAGAGGATGCAAGCTCTTTCAATACAGAAGGCCACTTTCTTATTCTTTCTATCCTCCCTGGAAACTGTACGGGCACAGGAAGCACAATTAGTACCAAATGTTGATTATTTGGTCTTTCAAAGTTTTTATTTTTCTAACAGTGACTTCAGACAATCTGACAAATGATGAGATTTTCAGGTAGTGCACTTTGGTTCCCCAAATCATCTTTATGCATAGCATGTGTTAAAAAACATACGTATTTTTTAAATCCTAGATCCACCCTTTACCAGCTCTATTACCATGGCCAAGTTACCTCTCTGAGACTCTATTTCCACACATGTAAAAGAAGATATAAAAGAATAATAATAGTACCTTCTTCCTAGTGCTGAGACAGTTAAATGAGATGACATGCAGAAAGAAACATTCAGTAAACAGTAATTATTATTTTCATTATTATTATTGATGATTATGATGGTGATAATTACAAAGGCTAGTCTGAAGGAAGGAACTGTTGCTACCATGGGGTGGTAGCTTTTACAACTAAACCTCAGAGGCTGAATTTTTGTGATTAGAATTTTATTTTCTATGAATCTATGAGCCATAGTTTATTCTTAAAATGGTAAAACACCATCTAATCTACTGAGCTCTGCTAATTAAGGTAGGAAATTATATTAGTGCCTGGTAAATTCTACCTCCTGGATAAATGAGTTTTAAAAAACAGACACACTTAAGTCTCTGTGATGGTTAATTTTGTGTGTCAGCTTGGGAGGTTTTGTTTTTGTTTATGTTTTGTTTTAATGAGATTAACATTTAAATTGATAAACATCAAGAAGCAAATTGCCCTCCGTAATATGAGTGGGCCTCATCCAATCAGATGAAGTCTTGAATAGAATAAATGGGCCAGCCTCTCTACTTTCAGCAGACTGTACTACCGACTCTCCTGGGTCTCAGCCTGCCAGCCCATCCTGCAGATTTGGGACTGCAGGGTAGCCTCCATAATTGTGTGAATCAATGCCTTAATTAAATATTAACTTATATCTTAATTTGCATGTCTATATATCTGTTTCTCTGGGGAACCCTGACTAATACTGTCTCCTAAGAAATTTTGTTATCCAGAAGAATCTAGAAATATAACACTTATGCTACCAATAGCTTTGCCTGGAGGCAGGGTAATGTAGTGGAATAGACTTAGGTTTTGAAGATAGTCATGAGTTTGAATCCTGGTTATGCAATTTTCAAATGACTAGACTTGGGTGAGACATTTCAACTCTCCCAGTCTCAACTTCCACAACCAGAAAATGAGAATCAATGTTTTTCCCAAAGTGTTTGTAAAGACTGGTCAATGCTTGAAAAGCTCTCGCCACGTGGTAGATATTCAATAAATTGTACTTAAAAGTATTAATTAATAAAAACAATATTATCTATCCTCAGGTGGTTGCAATCATCACTAACTTGCCTAGGCCTCATTTGAGCTGGAATAAAAGTACACTTCTTGAATCTCAAAGAAAATCCTGGTTTTCACTTACTAATCAATATTCAGTCAAGGACTCTGGCCTATTTTTATCATTTCTCTGAATGCTGTAAACCTCAGGTAATCAACCTCATTGTTTAGCTGCCTTTCTTTCTACAAAGTTATTCATAACAAGATCATAATTAGGTGTAATTATCTCCAGAGACTGAATTATAATCACTACAGAATAGAATTAAATTTCCATATTATAAAGCAATTTAGGAAGTAAAGTGTCTTGCCACCTTTGACAAACTATTCATTGCTTATCTTTTTTGCACAAAATTATAATCTATAAAACTTTTTTCACCAAAATCCAGTGGGGCAGCTCACAGGTTTTTCCCTCAAAATTGTTATTTCCTGGATAGGACTCCTCACAGATGAAGAATTTAGATTTATTGAGCACATGCTAAATTTCAGGAACTGTGATCCGCATGTTTCATTCTCACAGCACCTTCATAAAGCTGGCATTAGGAATCCCATTTTAGTGATTTGAAGATTCAGGCTCAAAGGGGTAAAGCAAATTACCCAATGTCATCAACATTGAAATTTGGTTTTGTTTTACTCTAAGGTCCACTGTTATCAGCAACACATTGCCTCTGTCAGACCAGTAACAACATATTCTTTGTTCTAGAAGCTGGTCAGTCCCTGAGTCTAATGGGAATTCCACAGTGTGAGCAAAGAAGTTTGTTCTTTCTCATGGTTGAGGTAAAGTTTTATAAGGATAACATTTGGCTAACTCCCTCCTGTTAATATAATATAGTATAGTTTAATTAGCATTACATAATATAAAATACACTTGGGTTGATGCCCTTCTCCCCAAATCAACTCTTTCCATTATCCTGATTGACTCTACTACCCACTCGACATCTCATCCAGCCCTCACATTTCTCAATTTCCTCATCTCCAATAACTTTTCTCCAACCTCAACCACTCAGTCTCATGACCTTGTTACTTTGTTATTTATAAACTATTCTACCACTCCATCATTAACCATGTATCCCATCATCTGTCCCCTTCCCTTTTGTTTGAACAACTATTCCCACTTTGACCTTCTTCGACCTTTATGTGTCCTCCAGTTCCTTGATCCTTCTAATATCTGCCAATTCATTATCTTCTTCCTTTTTCCCTTCTCATCCAACTGAGAGTCAACTGTCTATCATTTTAATTACACTTTTATTATACCCTTAAATCCTTGTCTCTCTATGTTTTGTTGCTTCTCTAGCATAACATCTTTAACCCTGTGTAAAATTGATCTATCTATTTAGTCCATGTCTATACCTCAGCAGCTAAAAACTACTAGAAAAATGTCACACGCTAGGTCACATTGGTTTCATTAACAAGTGTGTATGACTGTCTTCAAATTGGTATACAATGCTTCCCTGTAATCCTATAATGTTTCTCAGAATGTCCTCCTGACCAACATAAAAATTAATATCAAATCTTCTCTTCTGCTCATATCTCTGCTATTTTCCCCTACCTTACTGCAATGCCCCCACATTCTAGCAGGTTACATCTCTTATTTCACAGGGAAAACTAGAGTCGTGAAGCAGAAACTCATCAACCCCATGCTATCTGCCTGCACACCAATATTATCTTTTCTTTCCTAGGATTATAGCAGAAGTAGTCCACCACCTACCTATAGCTAACCTTCCAAGGGTGTCGAATTTTATCCTTCCAACCCTTCTTGGGAATTTCATGTGAATGATTATGCCATCTTTCTCTTATAAATCCAAACTCTTCCTCCCTCAACTGGATGCTTTCCATAAGATTTTAAATGAGGAGGGTTAAAATCTCTTCCTCTTAAAAACAAGCAATTTTTAAAATTCTCTCTTGAATGAAATCCCCTTGCAACCAGAACTGAATCTCTCTTCTCTTTATTATAATCAAACTTCTCAAAAGAATAGTCCATACTTGCTATCTCTACCTTTGCCTTCACTCCCAACCCACTCTAAAGTGGCTTCTTTCTATGCTTCTACCTTCATCATTCCATCAAATGAACTCTGGATAAGGTCACCGAAGTGTTCTGTATGACATCCTTGACCACACCCTCTTTTTTGAAAATTTCTCTTCAATTGCATTCTAGAATATTATAATCTAATTTTACTCCTACTTCCTTAATTGTTCTTTCTCCAGATCCTTGGGAACCTTAACCTTCTCTACAGAAGTATCAAATGTTTGAGTTCCTCCAAGATCAGTCCCAATTATTACTCTCCTCTAACTCTGTACTCACTCACTCAATCATACCCACAACATATATTAAAATATGCTAACTCTTAAAATCTCCAGTCACATGTCACCTCTAAGTTTCTAAACCATAGAGCCACTTGACATTTCTTTTCAAAAGTCTCAAGATCTCTCTTACTCAACATGTCCAAAAACAACTTCATATAATTTTTTTTTCTACTTTCTCCCGTGAAAGAGAAAGGGTAGAAACTTGGGTACTGTTTGACCATAGATTCTTGGTTAGATTGCCACAATAAGAGACATTACCATGAAGTTTAACATGTGGAAGAGAATCAAAAGCCTTTTTATTTATTTTTTCAACATCACCAGGCAGCCATTTTTACAGCGGTTTACAGATATTTTCCTATGAATCACTCACTCAGTTACAAGACATGTATGTGATTATGGCCGTTCTTTCTTATGGTCCCTGTAACTTGCTGACTATCTAAAAGCTATCAGTGAAACTTGAGGTCTAATTATAGCTTTCCCTCGCCTTGGTTCCTCAAGTCCTTACCATAAACATCTAAATTCTCTCTATTAAATTCTTTCCTGCTTACAATACCTTAAATAGTTTTATTTTTCCAGCCAAACTCTGACATTGTTTTCCTTAAACCAGATCTTGATTATTTTCCTTTTAAATATCTTAAATTCTACTACTTTTCTCATCTCCTTTGCCCATACTTGAAACTAAATTATGATCAACTATTATAAATGCAACTAAAATAGTGTTTCCCAATGATCTCTTACACACCTATCTCTCTCTCTCTCTCTCTTTCTCTCTCTCCCCTTATCTCATTATCAAATTAAGTGCATTACAATTTCTTCAAAATGTAAAAATGATTATCCTATCACTTAAAATATTGACTTGGCTTCCCGTTGCCCTCAAAGAAAAACAAAAATTTTAATAGAAATTTTAGGTACTTTAAGGTCCTTTAATACCAAGTCCACACTTATTTTTCTAGTTTCATATAGCGCTACATTCTCCCTGTTCTCCGAGCCACTCAAACTAGCTTTTTTACAGACCCTTGACATCACCAGGCACCCTTCCACCACAGGGTCCTTGAACATACTGTTCCTTCTACCTGAAATGCTCTTCTCATTCCAATCACCCCTTTCAACTACCTAACCTACTCATTCTCCAGATTCCAACTCTAAATTCGTGTGAAACATGTTGAAATAAACAAGTAGTTATTGAGTCCCCCTCTTAGATGTCACGTCAAAATGAATTCTATGTGAACTAAAAATCTGAATGAAAATACAAAACCATAAATTTATTAGAGAAAAATTTAGTGAAAGTGTGTGTAGACTTGCATGGAATGAGAAAGGATCTTGTAGGTAAAACAACAAAAACAGAAACCATAATGAAAAAGACAATTAAATTTTATACATAGAACTTTAAAATACTTTTATATGACAAAGAAATAGAATAAACAAAAGAATAAGCAAGATAAAATATTATAGTATATATGACAGATACAGGTTAAAATTACCAAGACATAAAGATCTTACATATCAAACTTTTTTTAAAAATCAAAGTGTATAACAAAAAAATAACAAGTCATATGAAAAGTCATTCACAAAGGACTAAATATGATTTTAAAAAAACATGAAAAGCTGTTCCAAATTCACTAATAGTCAAATTAAACATCAAGTAGGTTTGTCTTATTAAATTTGGGATGAATTTTTTAAAGGCTAACGAAGGATGTAAAAATGAAAACTCACAAAACTGTTGGAAAGACTGTACATTTGTAAAACCTTTCTGAAAGGTAAATAAGCAAGATGTGTCCAAATTTATATGAAATAGCCTTGACCTGTCAATTCCACTATTTGAATTACAACCTAAGGAAAGTATCATACACATTTTCCACATTCCATCTTCTCAACTCCACCAAACTTCTCTCACTAAGGTTTATCAGTAGTCTCCATGATACTAAATTTACATTCTTACTTCCAGTGTTTAAACTGCCTTAGCAGCATTTGACACACTTTACCAATTTCTTCATCCAAACATAATATATTTTTTTCTATTCCTTTCTCCGACTCTGCACTCTCTGGTTTTCCTCCTACCTTTCTGGTTAGTTTTTCTTAGCACCTACTGCTGCCACCACCTCCCCCATACCACCTTCAATAATAGGAATTTCTCAGCTCTCTGTTCTGGCCCTTATCCTACTGTTCTTGAGTGATCACATCTTCTCCCATGGTTTTAATTACCACCTAAATGATGATGACTCATAAAGTTATGTCTCTAACTCAGTCTGCTCATGTAAACTGTAAAGCCACTTGTTTACCTACAAACATCTTCATTTTGATACCTAGAAGTAACTCAAACTCAAAATGTTTAAACTAATAATATCTTCCTCTCTCAAAGCTGCTTCTTCACCAAGGACATGGCAAAAATGGAACATATTTTCCGCTTATATTGTGGTAGCCAGAAACTTGAGATTCTCACTTAATTCCTCCTCCTCTTTTATGCCCCAAATCCAAACAATCATAGAGTGCTATCAATTTTATTAGTAATATTTTAAATTTAGAAATACCATGTCACTCCCCTGCCTAAGATTCTCCAATACCGATATCATCCTTAATATTCCTTACACAGAATCTAGCCTCTCTCTAACTCTCAAACATCATTTTGTGCTTCTTTCCTGCTCACTCTACATCCTAGCCTTCCTTGCAGTCATGAACATGTCATACTTTCTCTGACTTCTGGCCTTTAACATATTGTTCACTCTGCCTAAAATATGCAATGCCACTAGACCAATTTTATCTGCCAACTTTTTTGTTCACCCTTCAAATGTCAGTTTAAATGTCTTGTCCTCAGATAGGCTGTACCTGACACACCAATACCAAACAAAAACTATTTACTATACATTTCCATTGCATTTTTAGTTTTTCCTTTAATAATCTTCTTACTGCTTGTAATTACCTATTTAATGACTGATTTCACTCCTCTACTATAAGCCTACAGGGATAGGAAATGTCTTCCTTTATGGTGTACCTTCCTCTCTTATCTGGCATAAAGAAATATTTGCTGACTTTATTTGAAAGACCATTTGTATAAAGATACATGTGAAAGGAAATTATTATGTTGTTTATAATAGAAAACAATGGAAGCAACCAAAGTGCCCCTCAATAAGGAAAAAATAAGTTATAATAGACTCATATTTTGAAACATTCAAAGTAAATTTATGTAAACTTAGAAATATAATAATAACATGTTAACTGAAAAAGTAAATTTAAAACTCATTGTGAAGATTAGTATTTCATTTTTATAAAAATTGCATAAGGATGTATGTTTGTATATACAGAGAAAATATTTGGAAGAATATTCACCAGAATATTAACGAGGTTGATTTGGGGAGTTTATAGGTAAACAATAGTGTGACTCTATTTATGACAAGTGTGTACTAATCATATAATCAGAAAATATAGGCAATTTTTAAAATTCAAACTTTTTGATAAAGAACTGCAGAAAGATATTGGCACCTCTCTTTTCTGGGAAGTCAGAGAGTGATCTTATTTGTTAGAAAGGCATCTGAACAAACAACTAACATTTCAAGAGGGTTTTAACCCCAAATTGTGGCTGTCAAGCAGGCAGACGGGATGTTGTCACTGTTCTCACAAGAGGCAGTGCGGTCACATGGTGAGGGTAGGGACCTAGGCTCCACCATCTGTTGCTCAATGATCCATTCAAGATTGCCTTGCTGATCTTCATGAAGAATCCTTTTAGTTACCCCAAATTTAACCCACCTGGGATCACTTCTGCTAACAGATCATCATTTGATAGAAAATTTAGATATTTCTTGTTCCTTTCAAGAAGCTTCTTTACATCAGGATTACGCTCATAAATACAACAAAATTTGGAAAGAAAAGGGACCAGGAACAAAGTCTGTCCTTTTGACTTAAAAAAATATATAAACCAACATACTTTCTTGAATATGAATAAGTCATAGACTCAAATAATAATTTATCCCTTAGCTAACATAAGAAGGAAGAGCCTGTAACAGAAGCTCTAACATTTTAGCCATTTCTTTTATTAGCATCAAATAATGAAAAAACAATAAACTTTGGCATCAGACAGACCTGCATTTTAATTCTAACTCTTCCATAGACCAGTTGTATGAACTTGTGAAAATGTCAATATTCTTTCTAAGCCTCAATATCTTCATCCAAAAATGACCGTGACAGCACTCACTTCAGAAGGCTTATGTGAAAATCAAAGGAGGCAGTAACGTAAAACTCCTGGCTCAATGTCTGGTACATTATAGATGGTTGGTGTAACTGTTAGTCCCCTATTATTTTCTGTTCGGTCACTTATTTGTGATCAAATAAAAGTCCGTAGAAAACTTAGAAAACATTACTTTGTTAATAAGAAAAGATATATCTGGGGGAAGAACCTGCAACAATCATCACGACTTTCTATGTGATCGGAAACAAACAAGAATTCCCTCTACCGTGTAATCTATTTGCCCTTTTCTGGAGGCCCATACAGTGCAAAAGGTCAAGAGAAATAAACATACGGATAGAAATTGAAGAAGTGAAACTGTCATTATTTGCTGACAACGTGATTGTATATGTAGAATATAGATGTTATAATTAATAAATGAGTTTAGTAGTTTGTTGAATTAGTTGTCAATTGTGTCTATATACTAGCAACAATTAGGAAAAATTAAATTATGATATTTATAATTTAAAAAATAAAATATTTAAGAAATAAATCAAACAAACCATGTGCAAGATGACTCTACAAAAAATTATAAAGATATTAATAAATATTAAAGGAGACAAATAAATAGGAATGCCATGGTCATGAATTAGAAGACTCAATGGTATAAAGATGTCAATTGTTCCCAAGTTGATCTATAGATGCAACGTAATCTCAATCAAGATTCTGGCAGGTTATTTTATAGAAATTGATAAGTTGATTCTAAAATACATACAGACATGCAAAGGGCTGAGAAGGGTATAAATCTTGGGAAAACAACAACAACAACAAAGTTTGAGAACTTCTGCTACCAGAAAGTGTTATTATAAAGCTACAGTTATAAGGCAGTGAGTTACTAGCATAAGAACAAACAGAGCAATGGAAGAGAAGAGAACGTCCAGAAGCAGACCCTTACGCATACAGATACTTGATTCACGACAAAGATGATTGGAGTGGAGTGTGAAAGGATTATCTTTTCAATAAACTATATATTTATTGGGCAGAGGATAATGAATCCTGACCCCTACCTTTGTGGAGCGCTGGTAATGTTCTATTCTTGGTCTGGGTGCTGGTTGCATGTGTTCATTTTATGAACATTCATTGAGGTACACATTTTTGTATGTATTTTATACTTTAGTAGGTGACCTGTGAAAGTCACTTTTACACAAAGCTGAAAATTCTCTTGAGATCCACATTCTAAAGTCCTCAAATACTAGCATCTTGAGCATAATCTCGTCTCCTTGACCTGAGCTGTCCAATATAGTAGCTACTAACCACATATGGCTATTGAACACTTCATATGTGGCAATTAAACACTTCGAGTATGGTTAGTGCTGCTGAGAAACTGAATTTTAAAATGTGTTTAATTTTAAAACTGATCACTGACAGTTATTGGAAAATATGAAGTATGTTTGGAACAATTTGAGAATGTACATTTACTTTTTCAACCATAAATTTTATCAAATCTAAATACAAAGCAAGTATTTCTGCTATAATTTCACATCTGAATAAAATATATTTCAGATTTTGAAGATTGAGTATAGAAAAAAATGTAAAACTCTTGTTAATAATTTTTTATTGATTACATGTTGAAATAACATTTTAGATATAAAGGGTTCAGTAACATTATTGAAATTAATTATACCTGTTTATCTTAGTGTTTAATTTTAGAAAGTTTAAGATTACAAATATGGCTTGCATTGTTTTTCTGTGGGACAGAACAGACTTAGGTGAAATAAGTATGGGAGGAAAAGTCTCTTTCTAGTCTTTGCTCATAAAATACATCAGCCTAATTAAAGATAAAGGTCAGTAAATATTCCTCAATCTGGATTTAATTCATGAGGTCAAATTTTTCTCACTCAGACACTGCTAAAATTGTTTTTTAAATGTAAAAAAGGTTGTATATATTTTCCAACCTGCCATGTAGTGTTCATTTTTATTTCAAATGTATCATTATCTCCCTAGCTAGACAAAAAGCTCTTTGAGACTTGAGACTAAAGCTTTTACCTCTATGCAGTCTCAATGCTGCTTGTCTCAACAAGTATTAGCCACTCAAAAAATCCTTGCTGGTTAATTTCTAGAAACCCTTCTGTGCAAAAAAATTTAAGAGAAGCCATTCTGTAAAGAGTATTATTTGGAAAGCTAGGCTTTCATTCTTTAGTGCTGCTAGATTGACTAGAAATGAAAATATCGGTGTTTTCTGTTCTTGTCTAGAAACTTTTCTAGTGCTGCTTTGAGTCTTGTGAACTACAAATCTTCCATTGAAATAAAAGCCAAGATGAAAATAAAGGATACAATGAACATTTTTGTTTCATGAGAGTTACCTCAGGGCTGAATTCAAAGAATGGGATTTTTCAATATGGTCGTATATATTGAAAAAGAAGCAGAATTCTATAATGTTCAAGAAGGTTAAATGTAGTCCAGTGATTTCAGCTCAAAATAAAAACAAACTTTTGAACAATATGCATTATCATACAAGTGATGAGCTTCCTTATGAGATGGTAAGCTCCTAGTTGATGAAAGTATTCATACAGCTATTGAGCAGTATTTCATCGGAAATATCAAGGGAACAAGAGAGTACACAAGATGAACTCTAAGGCCCCTTTGAACATGTTTCTATTATTCATGCTGAGCTTAACTGCCCAGTGGGACTTTCTAAGGACATATCTTCTATGTCCCAATATGTTACATAGTGACACAAAGCATCGCTGAACCTAGATATCCTGAGAACAAGTACCTAAAGCCAATTAGGAGAGAAGCAGAAGGGGGAATCTTTTAACGAAACAGCCAGAATAATTCACATCACACCCTAAACCACTCATTGTGCTAGGAGGGAGCACAGGCCAACTATGTTCTGTGCCTAGCACATGGTAGACATTTAAGGAATACTAATCACATTTCAAATAGTAACATTGCTGATACTCATAATTTCCCTTTGGGATCTTTCACATCTTATATTGGAGAATAAAGTTTTTCTCAGCTTTCTAAGAGTTGCAAGAAAGGAGGTGAGGCATTCCCAAAGAAATTATGATTCCCTTGTTATTGTGCCTCCATGACAGCCGGTTCCCCGTTTTTCTTAGGTTGGGTTTAGCTATCTCTTCTTCTAGCTTGCAAGTTCTCTTCTGGATTGCAAGTTCCTTAGAGTAAGAAAATGCCTTTTCCATTTCTGTTTTCCTCACATCATCTTTAATACCAAACTATACCAAAGACAGATGTAATAAACATTCACTGAAGTTAATGCAATACCTACATATATGTCACCCTTTTCATACTGACAGCCAAAATCATGTTCACTCTTGCTAGAAATTTAGCCAGTGCTTCTGACTTAGTGAAGCATTGAATTATAATTTCCTAGAATTGAATGAGTATCGTAGCACAGAAAAGTATCCCAACTTTCCAAAGTTGGGCTTGTATTTTTCTCCCACTTAAAAAAAAGAAAATAGGTATACTTGTCTAACCACAGACAGTGTTTTACATAAGAAGTTGGGTTTTGGTAACAAAGTCAATCCAATTTTGTCATCACTTTCTGCAAGTAGCCATCAAAGTTAATAAAGCAGTTGGTGAAGTTTCTGAGTACATTCCAAAAACACATGTTCATGTGTGCAAATGTGCACACACAGTATACATACTCTAAAAGGGGCAGGCAATAAACTTTAGGTTGTCGAAACTAGTATGGCTTAAGGACTTGAAACAGCAGCTGGAGTTAGCCTAGCCCATCGCATAGTTACCGGAAATTCTCCACTAGAGTGATCTGAATATCAGCTAGTCTGTGGAAAGCTGTGGTTCTCAACCTTAGCAATGCATTAGAATCATATAAAATACTTGCAGAAATTTAAGTATACAGACTAGGAACAAGGTGGAATATGATAAAAATGCAGAGACAATGAAAGAACAACGTGTGCTGGCAGAAAACAAGAAAATTTAGCAGCTGCTCTGAGTTGAAAATTGTAGGCAGACAGAGGGATGTTTGCAGTTTTTTGAAGAAACTTCACTATGAAATGGACAGTGAAAATACGAGTAAAGGTCTACACTTTGACCTTCCTATTTAAAATGGTTACAGATTAATTGCTCACATTTACCACTCCTCTCCTGAAACACCACTGTATTCCAGAAAAAGGATAAAGGCACACACACATTATGAGAATAAAGAGAACAGGGAACAGCAGACAGAGATAGCTGTTTCAAAGCCTGGAAACATGGAGAGATGTGACAACTGTCCTAGCAAATCATAAAGAGCAAAAAGCTTACTGCATGCAGGGAGCAAAGCCAAGAAATAAGAGGGTTGACAGTACAGAACCCCAAAAGTCTCAGAAACTGGGGTTCCAGAGACCTTAAAAATGTGGTAGGGTCAGGGAAGAAGAGAATGGTTGAAAATCTGCATTAGAGTCTTGAGTTTCTTTTCCTCACTATCTCCCCCTGCCCCAGAGGTAAACGTGCTAGCCTAATTTTTCATGAGGGTATAGCCTTCTGGGGGTGCTAACTGCACACAGATGTCTCTGATCTGAACTATCACATTCCCTGCTCCTGAGCAGCCATTAAATCAAAGAGCTAAATCATCCGGGATTAACAATTGCTCCAGTACTTGCTTACCTCTCTAGATTCACAGTTTTGCTTCAGTTTGTCCTCTGATGATTCCCTCTATGTTTGTGTCAGCTCAGTTGTTTATTTTAAAAAGTGTATGGGAGTGGGGGGATGTATGGGTTTTTTTTTTTCTGGTGTATTTAAAGGGATATTTTTTCTAGATAACCAATATTTCTAGAATTTTAACTTTATTATTCTTTGTAACTTTTGAATTTCCTGAATATTTTATAATAATTTTTTAAAAATTGACTCCTAAGAAGAGTCTCTTCTCCCAGCCTGTCAGCCAGACAACCAATTATATCTCCTCCACCCACTGAAAATTTGGAATTTAACTCTCCTAGAGCAGTTATACAAGGGACAGAAGGCATAGGTAAGGAAAGCAGTGAACTTCCAAAAAGTAGGGAGTCGGAAGCCGCGTGGTGAAATCCTAAGTGATTTTGCCATTCATGCTCAAAGAATGCTGGCAGCTGGGCTCATCTCTTCGAACCTGTGTCGAAGGAACCCTCTGTAAATGACAACCCAAGAGAAAAGACCATTAGATGCTGACATTTGAAGACCTGCAACAAAACAGCAGCCTTTACTTGATAAACCTACAGTAAAGCCAACCACTCAAACAGCCCCATGCACATATGCATACACACTGCTTCTATAGTAGCTCAATCTTAAACATGAAAGACAACAAAGAATCAGAAGACATTTAAGAAATCTTCCACATGGAAGACAGATGTTAAAATAAACGGTAAAAATTCTGAAATAGAGAATAAAAAATAATTTCCAAGCATTCATTGGAATTAAGGGTGATTCTGTGACACTGTTCTGGCTAAGGAGATGTAGTGGAAGTCTATTTACTCATCTTCTTTCTGCCAGGAATGTGGGCACACTGTAACCTTCTTGGTGCATGGTGCATACGAGCTATACACAGAGAATAAAAGCTAGAAAAAGCCTGGATATCTAACCTTCTCAGTGAATCAAAAGCCATCCTGGACTAGCTAACTTCAGACTTTATTAAAAGAAGAAAATAAAAGTGTTTAAAAATATAAGCTGATCTAGTAAAATTTACTATTGCATATAACTGAACACAACTCAAGTGATACCAGCTCCAAGGCTCTTCTTTCTCCCAGGCCCTGTCACCTCTAAGAAGCCTAATTAAAGTTGTCAAACAGAGAAGCAGCACTTAGCTCCCTGTACAGATTTCCTCCTCTTCAGTGTTCTCTCACATTTCTCTGGGGAAGTACATGAAGGTGGGAGTCTCCAGAGAAAGTGTTGATGGATCGTAATGTCACAGAAGCAACCAGCTTCCTGAGGCATGAGTCATAATTTCTCTGGCTTGGTGGGCTAATCAATAGAAACTTTTGAAGCCTGTTGATGGAATTGTCCAAAATGGCAGAATGGCCCAAGGACCGTTGGATCCCAGAGCAAAGCAGGATTTGCGCTAGACTTCAGGCAGCTTTTTTTTTTTTTTTTTGCCTTGTTCATTTTTAAAGTTAACTTATTTTGGTATAAGTATATAATAAACATAGTAACAATATTAAAAAATAAAGAAAAAAATCATTCACATATTCCCTGCTCTACCTCAAACATTTTCAGTTTTGAGTTTTGAGTTCATTTAGAGTCCATGTACCCATATATCCTTACTTTTCATAGTTGAAATCATATATATGAAGTTTTGCTTTGGTTAATATTATCACAACAAATCCCAAACATTTTCATACACACAGTCTTTACAATTTTCACTTTAATAACTTCTTTTAATAAATGCCCACTATGTAATAGGCACTAATATGAAAGCTACAGATTGAATAATATTCCAGCAAGTAGATGTATCACAGTTTATTTGACTATTCCACTAAGGATGGAGATTTAGTTCATTTCCAATTTTTCCTTTCAGAGATAGAGCTGTTGCAGTGATCATTTTCATAAGTAAAGCTTTTGGCTTCTGATCATTATTTTCAATTTTAAGTAGTGAAATTACTGGGTCAAAATGTATGGATATCTTATGCCTCATAAAATAAAGTAGTATAAACATTTTTATTGGGGACCTCATCTACCTTTACCAGAATTTTGCTATTTCCTTCTTTAGGACAATGTCTTCTGAATCAAAATCTCAAATGGGTACCTTTGGTTAGAAGAGTCCAAGTTACATGTCTGTGCTCTTGTAGCAAGGAAGGTTGGGGAAGAAGTGGGTGTGTCTAGTTTCTACCTTGAATCACCAAATATATGGAGAAATTCCTCAAATGTAGAAATGTGTTTCAAAAGTATTAGGCAGCCAAAATTCATGCTATCTTTTTGTATAAGTAAATAGATGGGGCCAGTTCTCCCAGCTGAACCTACTATATGACTTCATTTTTTACCATTATACTGAAACTATTCTTACAAAGGTCCCATTGAATCTTTTATCCACCAAATCTACTAGCTACTCTTTAGACCTTATTTTGTCAAAATCCCTTACTTTACTTTGGTAATTCCTCCTCTGCTTTGAAACTTAACACTTTAGTTTCTATGATATTCCACTCTACTTGTTATCTTCCTTTGTATCAGACAGTTCCTTTTTGGTCTCCTTTCTGGTATTCCTCCACTGATCCCCAAATATTGGTATTCCTTGAGGTTTCTTGCATTATTCACATCTCCTCCCAACTGGAAATAATTTTCTTAAAATTAATCTCTCTTGTATATCTAACTACCACTCTACCAGTCAGGCTTTGGTTAGGACAAAAGAAACCATTTTATGTACACCAAAGACGAAGGGTTAAATACAGGGAACAACAATCCTTGGAAGGGCTAAGGGGGGTTAAGGTCAGGAAAGCCACAACAGATGTTCTCAGTGGTCTTTTTGACTCTCTCAATCTGAATAGGTAGTTCTCAAGAGCTCTCCTGGAAGTCGCTTTGAACCTCACAACTGCCGTTACATCTATCTCCAATTGGCTCTGGAAAATGGTTTCTTTTTTAATGGTTTCTTCTCTTCTACCTTCTGGATCTCCAGTGTGTCCCATCTCATATCTGTACACTATATTTTCCAGAGCAAGGGAGAGTATCTGGTCACCAAATCCCCAGAAAAGTTGCAATTCATTGAGGTTGGGCTCTTTTAGGTAACCTCTAAACCAATCCCTAGCTCTATAGGCAATGCATGTAACTTAGTCTATGTTCATCAGTATGTCCAACCTCCTAAACCCAAGATGATTGGCTTAGCCTAATTTACATGTTCTACCCCTATGGAGCCACAGGTAGAATCAGCTTCCCCAGAACCACATAGAATCCAGTTGAAATCAAAGGCTCCTGGAAAGCAGGAAGATGAAAAGAAGAATCCTCGATTATTCACTGTCTAATCCTATTTCCATTGCCTTCATTTTTTCTTGCAAAACCACAGTAGTCTCACCATAACCAGTAACTCTTTCTTTAATCCATTTTCCTCATTATAGCCAAAGTCATTTATGTGACATGTAAATATGATTGTGTCACTCTTTGTTGAAAATTATTAGTGACTCCCCTTCATTAAATGCTATATGAAGCATTTATAATCTGGTTCCTTTTACCTCAGGCTCATCTCTCTAATCCCTGCCTCACATTTTGTGTTTCAATAATATACTATCACAATATGCCTGGAACAGTGCCTGATGCACTGTGTGCTCCATCAGTGGTTATTAAGTAGACTAATGAATAGATGAGATGAGATGAGATGAGATGAGATGAGATGAGATGAGATGGGATGAGATGAGATGACTTATTTTCATTGCAAAATAAAAGTAAGGCTAAGGTAGCCCTCTGGTTCTTTTGTAACTCACTTCCCTGTCACCTAGGTGGGACTCAACCCACAGTAGGTGTTCCAAGATGCTTGGTAGCTAAGAAAATTAGTACATTCATTTTAGTACCCAAGAAAGAAATCCATTGAATTTTGATTCCTGGCAATTTAAAAAGATTTTCTGGTCATTCTAATTATTGGCCCATCAGAGGATAAAAAGTGAGTGAAAGAATTCATTAGTTCATTGAAATATAATGAAATGAAAATAATTAAAACATTTTGGCAATTTCTAGATCACAGAAAATGAATAATTAGAGGTGCAAATAAATCCTCCGTCAGTTGGTTGGACACAGTGGGCCCACACTTCCTGCTTCCTCAAAACATTGAACTGCTGGTTCAGAACTCAGTCCTCTACCTTCTCGTCACATGATAACTTGCCTTAATGAGCTCTATTCTTAGCCCAGAGACTGAAAGTTGGGGTAGCATAAATCTAGGCAGGGAAGCCTAAAGAGGGGAAATTGGGGTTTCCTACTCCTGGTTCTTGCTTTTAGTACTTTGTCTTTGGCCCAAACTATACCTGGCACTGTGTCAATGCTTTATATAGATCCTATTTAATTCCTACAAATGAGGTGTATATAATTATCCCCCTTTTATCAATGAAACGAAAGTTGAGTGATGTGCCCAAAGTCACACAGCTACCTGATAAAATCAGAGTACAAATAAATGGTTCCGATCAGACTTCCAGAGCCCTTGCTTTTAATCACAACACAAACCTGAACAGTCAGAGGATTCTCACTTATGATTTCAGTAGCATTTGGTCCCTGAAGGCTGGAATAGCAGAACTTAGCCTACTCCACATACCCTCATGCTCACAAGGTCTTTCCTTTGTGTGTGTGCACAGGGCAAGATAGGGAGACAGTGAGAGAGACAGACAGATAGACAGATAGACAAACAGAGAAAGAGAGACAGAGAGGGACAGAGAGAGACAGAGAATCTCCCCCTCTTCTTATAAGGCCACCAATTTTTCAGATTAGGATCTCACTTTTATGACTTCATTGAATCTTAATTACTTCTTTAAATACCTATCTTTAAATTCCATCACTTCTGGGGTTAGGGCTTCAACATATGCATTGGGGGAGACACAATTCAGTCTATAGAATACGTATACACATCTTTCATGCTCTTCTTGACACGGTCCCAAAGTCTTCAACACTGAATAGACTAGGTGGAAACCAAGAACGGAATCTGAAGATACATTCAATCGGTCATCAAAAAGTCCAGAGACAGAATTGCAGCTGTCTGAATTTTTGCATGAAGTTTTGAAAAAAAAAAATGTGCCTGAAGAAATAATAGAGCTAATATCGTAGATGTTCAATAAAGAGAGACATGCAGAGAGCAGACAGAAAAACCTATTAAGGCTAAAAGTTAGCAAGACTTTATTCTTCCCGAAGCATGGAATAAAAGTAGGTTAGCAGTGGGAAATGTCCATCTAGGGAGGGGTCACTCAGCTCCCTCAGTTCAAGGAACCTCCATGCCTCTTGCTTTGCCACTTTGTGCCTCCTCCCATACTACAGGGCTCCTGTGGTACTACTAATGGCTCCATCTCAAAAAGAGCAAGAAAAGGAGGAAGAAAATCAAAAGAATCATAAAATTCAAGTCCTTTATGATAGTTTTGGGCATAGACCTAAATTTGTATTTTACTATTTTCTGTTGCCAGGACAAAGATAATAGCTAGAAGAAAGAGATTTCCTTCCTGATACCCCTCAGATCTTCTGCTTGGGGAAGTCCAGGAACAAACCCACTTTACCCATTGCTGGTAGGATTCTTGGCATCACATGCCACTGGTTCAGTTTAGCCTCCTCGGGCTCCAACTGCTATATGGCAGTTTCTCTAAGAATCATCTAATTGTTTGACATTCAGCTCCTGGGCCTTCCCCTCTCTCCCCTGGTGACTTCCCACAGTTGTTCTTTTTTTTTTTTTTTTTTAACTAGAGGTATATGTATGTAATAAAAAAGATTTGGACCATCTCCCCCAATCTTCCTAGATCCCCTCCCAGAAATAACTACTGTTCCTTCTTCATCTGTGCAGAGAAACTTTATACTATGAGATACCTAATAATCATTACAAATGACTGCTAGTACATATGATAATACAGCAATCTGTGGCCATGGCCAGTTATTGTCTGTGAATACATATATCTATTTCAGGGTTGCTATAATCTGTTTTACTATCATAAACATACACCACCAAGGTGAATTACATTAAGATTATAGCTATGAATCAACTTGATGTTTTCAAAGTGCTAGACAAATATGTTATCATTTGTTGTTTGTTTTTATTCATAAGATTAAAATTTTATTAGAGTTTTCATGGAGTTCTACATAAAAAGTAAATGGGCTTACCCTGACAGCTCTTGTATAATGGCATTTACATTAACTAGAAGAATTATGATGGCAGAAACTGTTTACTACAGTCCTCCCAATCCAAGCCAAGTGGCTGAATCAAGCAGTTTATAAAGGATAGTGTTCTTACCTATGGGTATAGCAACCAATGAAGAAACTGGTACCAACTTCCAATGCTCACCATAACCTCACCCTAGTCCCAGAAAAGGGTACCTAGATAGCTAGGACATTCTCTTCCTTAGAATATATGTGGGTGCTGACAAATGTATCTTTTGTGACCCTTCTTTAAACTTGGCTCAATCCCCCACCCCCAAGGCTTCTGCTTGAGGAGTATCAGAGAAATAGGATTGAGCAAAGCTCGAGAACAAGATACCTGAATTCAGCAGGGTCTTGTTTCTCGTGAAAGTTAGCTCTACAGCTCAGGCAAAGGATAAAAAATTGCATATAACCAAATTATCCTTGAAAGTCCCTTGGAACAGTACTACCTGTAATACTGTTTGATACACAAACTATTACTAAGTTCAGCAGAACAAATCACTGATTATTCTGTTGAGCTTCAGTTGTTATCTTAGTTTGTGTTTGAAGACCATATTCATGAGGTATGGACCTCACTAGACACTAAAGTCACCCTCCACACAGTGGCATGCTAGTGCTAAAAGAGGCACTTGGGGAATAAGAGAAAAGCAGACTCATACCTCCCACTCATTTTTTCTCCTGAGCGCACACTCACTGAGTTCAATGGGAAGCAGAATCACTGGTACTATGAAACTATGTTTCTCTTGAGTACCACTTCCATTCCCTTTCACATTGCTCGCTGAGTCTGGTTGAATTCCTAAAAGATATAAGCTTAAAGGATGCAACTGTACTCCACAACAACCAACAGCCCGATTTGCGAATATAGCTCAGACATTTTATAGTGCTCCCTCTGCACCCTGAGTTACTGCCCTTGAGAACCCCCAAGAATCTCCCTCCCCTGAGATTACAATATAAGAGACAGAGGCTTACTTCTCATTGCCTTTCAATGACTCACTGATAAAAGTAGAGACCTATTTATTACTGGTTGCACAGCTATATCTTCCTTTATGAGAAATTCGCTGATTCTAAGAATCAACATTTTTATGACTTGGTCACGTTAACCAATACAAAGTTATGTCTATTGTATTGTGCATTTCTAATTACAATAAATTTAGTACATATTTTACTTCTTTCCCAAGACAAAACAACCTTTAGATAATATTCTGAAGGGTACCTGCTTTTATTTCTCTTCCTAATCTGAGATAATCACAAATGAAACTTTAAGAAATCTCCTATACATATTAAAGAAGGATTTTGTAGTTATGGAGTGCAATATCAAGAGAAAATGTTTATTTGCAAAGTACATTTTATTATCTGCTAGACATGATGACTGTCAGTAAATCTCATTTAGGCTAACAACTCAAACAGAAAGCCTAACACAAGTTATAATATGAGAAAGCATTTCCCCGAATTTGTTCTTCGGAATGCAGTGTTTACAGAATTCTTATAGATTTAAGAACAAATAACTTTGGGAAACATTTTTGCTTTTGAAGAATATCATTTACTGCAGTACTTCTCAGGTCTTCGGTGAGCTCATATTCATGGTATGTCTCTAAGAAGAGAATATCATATACTGTGCTTCCCAAATGTATATAGCCAACAGAATTATATTCACAGAACATTTTGTGGAATTAGCATTCCATGAAGCATACTTTGGAACTGTTGCTCTGTTGACTACATTAAGGATAAGCCAAAATATAAACCATCCAGAAACAATGGAATTGTTTAGAAGCGCAAGTATCAACAACTACTATCTTTCTCAAGTCCACTTACAGCATGGGTCCCTGCCTATTGGATCTGCATGAGAAAGCAGTAAATGTCTTTAGGGAGTCTAGATCCACATCAAAAAGGGTTAGTTAATGAAAGTGACTTGCCAGGAGAAAGATCTCAGAAACTGAAGTTCATAGGCCAGAAAGGGTGCTGGGAAAGGAAAGAGACAGAAGATTAGAGATGGAATAAAATTGAAAACAGGAAAATAAAAGACAGGATATGGTACAAACAGGAAAAGTGGAGCAGGTCTGGAATTAATTTCACATATTCTCTGAGCATCCACCATGCATTCCCTTCTGGGTAGACTGGCATATTTTTCCAGGCTAAGGACCCTCTATACATATCTACATTACCCTTCACAGAGATCAGACAAGCTTCTTCCCTGTTTCTTTGTGGCCCTGCTTGGCGACAACAGCTTGGCCCAATGATAGATTTTCCTAAAGGTTTTCTTTGCCACAGTCTGACTAATCCAATCTCAAAGCTAGACTATGTATACACAGATTATAATAGATTATCTCTCCAACACTTAAGATCAGCATGCCAATGATAAAAAGTATGATTCCAAGTTGCTCCCTGAGTGCTCTTTTGCTAATAAGAATAAAAAATAGAGTGCCAGGAAAAACTATCCAGTATTTATGTCCTTCCCACATTGGTGGACCTTAAACCAACCTCAACTCCCAATCCCTGTCTTTGGCTCAGTCACACCTCCTGTCTTGATTCCTATACCCAAGTTCTGTTTCATTTCCTTCCCAAGTACCCCCATCTCCCTTGGGCAAGAGCCTTGACCTTGAATTCTCAACCTCTGGAAAAGAATAATTTACCTGAAGAAAGTTCAGAGAACAATCCCTCTTGGATTTATTATTGCTATGCCCACCCTACCTAGCAGAATTTGACTCCTTCATCCTGGAGGGTCGTTTCACTGTATCTTTGTATCTCAGCTAAGCCGGCCCCTATACCTGTGACTGCCTCACTTGTGTCAAATCCCCAGGGCCTAAAAGCTTTCTGTTATCTTCTTCCCCAACGTTGTTTTCCAAGGGGAGTCGTCTAGGTTCCAATGCCTGTCCTAACATGCTAGAATGTTTCATTAATCAAAGTTCACTGGCATCACATTCATGTTGGGACTCTTAATCTTTCTTTCAGGATAATTGTGGTATCATTGTTCTCTGTTCTAGGTTCACATGGGGTGTGCGTGTGTGTGTGGGGGGGGCAGACTTCATAACTTTTCTAACACATCTGTATCTCCATATCTGAGATCAAGGCCTTTAGTGTCAACATTTGCAATTACTTAGCAAAATTTTTCTGGGAGAACTGGGGCCTCAGTTCCATTATTGTCTGGTCATACCACCTAATTTATACTCACATAAAAGAAGACATTCACATCCTTTGGTCTCTTTTAGCTCCTTAATTCTATGGAAAATTACACATAATAATATTCCACAGGACATTAAAATCCTTCCATAATAGACATAAATCTAACATTAAGATATTACTGTTTTGTTACTTATTTTAGATATGGTGCTTAGCTTTTCTGAGCCTGTTTCTTTTCCTATTAAATGGAGATAACAGCTATCTCATAAAGTTTTTAAAGGATTCAAACAGATAAGGCACATAAAGTGTTTATCACATTGCCTTGCCTTGCTCATGACTAACATTTGTTGAGCTCTACTATTTTTATTATTATGGAGAACACTAATTTTACATTTGTGGATTTGTGGATTTGATCATTTGAAATCATCACTTAAATTTCAAAGACAAACAAGAAAAACTCACAGTAATGGAAGGCCCATGTGTCTCTGCTCTACAAAGCCATGTGAAAGTGATTATCAAGGGCACCTGACCCATGGCTCCTCTACTCCAAAAATTTTCTTCCTGAAAAATAATAATAATAAAAGCAGAAAGCAAACCAGAAAGTGAAATATGTTTAGCAATAGATCATGAATTGAAAAAGAAGGAAGAAAAAATTAAAGTCCAGAGGAAACATTATGCAGCAACTAAACTGGTTTGAAGAAGTCCCTGGCCAGATTAAAGGCAAATTCAGTTAAAAATGGGAAAATATGAGTCACAAATACAAGGATGCTCTCTAAACATTTTGTCCATGATGGAACAAGAGAAACAGACCATTTAAGAGAAATTAGAGTTATAATGCTGTGTTGGAGTAAGAAATTAATACCAATATAGTCCTGTTATTTTTTTTTTTTTTAAAGTACAGCTTGTTCCCAGAGGCTTAAAGGACTACTATCATGGCAATCAAAACTTAGTCTTCATCTTCCTTTTCAAAAATCCATTGCCCAAATGGATTTCCCCCACCCCCTTCCATACCACACCTAAGAATAAATCCTGGAACCAAAGAGAAGATGACTAGGTACCCTGGGTCTCACAGCTGCTTAGCTCTCCACTCCCAGGGTGGAGCCAGTGGCCACTGCAGAGAGAACAGACCGAAGGTCTCGTGGCCTCGGCATCGCTCTCATTGTAGTTGGCACCCAGCAAGCTGGGACAGAAGGCACACACAGGCATGGGTCCCAAAGACATGTCAGGGACCTTTCCTCTTTCTCCCCTCTCCTCCCACTGTTTCAATATATGGGTTGTGTTGGGTAAAGATTTTGAAGATGTAAACAGAGCCTGGGAGAACAAGAACAACTCTATTATCTTACACCTTATTATGGGTCTGGGTGTGCCCCCCACCACCACAAGAGAGGTGAAGGGGTGTGCTTAGATATCAACCTTTTCAACAATTTTTACCAGTCTTACAGACTTTTATGTGATTTTGCTCTTACGTGAAGTCCCTATTCACTCTCTAGTGGTGAAATGTCTATATTTATAGCAATTTTGGCCCCATGCAATTCCCCAGAGCTAGACTTGAACTCTTGTTAAAATGCAGTAAACGGTTACTCAAAATTCCCTAGAGATGTTCGGTTCTGATGACTGTCAACCTTAATGCAATTTCTAATGAGCCTAGACCTGACACTTGCCAGCTGCATGATGGCTTTTGGGCTGCCATGCACAATGCCATAAGAATAATCTTCCCGAGCAGTACCTTCAAGTGGCAGGGGGTGGGAAGAAGGGGAGGCTCTTTGTGCACATTACCAGTCTCTTCCTTGGCTAATTTTTCCCACCTCCTAGCTTCCTACTCCCATTGTGATCTTCGGCTATGCACATCTTCCTGGCCATCCCTGTCTGTGGCAAGCTTCTATTTCTCCATTTCTATTTCTCCATCAAACCATACTCCTCCTGCCTTCAGAACTTTGTCTGGGACTTATCTTTAATCACAACTGAATTTTCCCTTCTCTACCTGAGACTGCAGTCAAAGCACCTAGCACTCTAAAAGGGCTCTGAGAGATAAGGCATTTACTCCAGTAGTTCTGAAAGTGTCCTTGTAAACACCTGGGAATTGGCTAAAATGCAGATTCCTGGGCCTTACCGCAGACCAACAACATCAGAATCTTTGGGGAATAAGCTCCCAAATCTTTCTTTTTAACAATTTCCTCAGATCATGTGCACATTTGATTTGAGTGCCATAGACTATTTCAAGGTCCTCATTTGATAAATAAGGACTTCTATTCATGGACTGTCTACTGAACATGGACTGTCTGCCAGGCATTCACTTATTTAATCCTCACAATGTCCTTATGAGATGAATGCTATACTTACTGTTATTTTCTCCACCTTACAGATACGGAAACTGAATCTTCCAGATGTTAATTAATTCACGTAAGGTCACACTGGGAGAGGCAGAGGCAAGACTCAAATCCATGTATAACTGAGACCCAAAGAAATGCACTCCTAGATGCAGAGGCTGCAGAATGTCCAGCACTGGCCAGGTCACATTTAGAAGGAGGCAGAGAGGCATTGACATGCTTGCATTCAGCCAGAGGAGAAACAGACTGAGAGTACTCAATGGGTTCATGTAGATACTGGATTTGGATCACTCCAAAAAAATTTTGATGTCAACATTCCTTCAACAACAGAACCTTTTGGTTTTGTTCATTTCAGATTCTTGCATTTACTTCCCACTTCCCTGGCTGGGTAAGAATAGCCTCAAGGAGACTGAAAAAACAAAACACCCCACCTAACCCAGTAAGTATTTCCATAAGGGTCTTCATGCCTAGTGGAAAATGTTTTTATGGTGATGAACGGTTTCATTGCTCTTCAATAAGGCCCTTTATTAGTAATTGCTTTTGAGAAAATTGCAGACTGGGGTTCAACTCAAGTACCACTCAGAGATATGAGCCAGGCCTCTCATATCAGTGTGATGCAGATGGTTCTAAGAAAAGCAACCCTTCTGATGAGACAAAGCCCCTCTGAAAATTATTTAACACAAAGAAGTTTTCTCCAATGACATTGTTTTCATCCCAGCCTATGCCTCCTTTTTTGCATTATAAATACTGTACGACTGAAAATCAAACAAATGAAAAAGGCATTTTGGTAGTTGTTTAATTTAGTTGGTGGGTACAAAGTTCCCAGATAATTAAATTAAGTATTCATTTACACAAATAAATCAAGCCAAAACATTAAAACGTTTTGCCTGCAATGGATTAAAACCCCCAAACAAGTCTAGCTTAGTAGAGAAGGGCTTCAGGGCTCACTGAATCTTATTTTTAAGGAGAGTGAAAGTGAATTATCATGTTCTTATGAAGTTCTCCTCTACCCATGAAGATGAGGAATGTGGTGCATTCACACCCTTGACCCAAGCATTGCCATCACAGGATGGGCGGGTGGGGTGGGGCACAGGCACTGGCCCGGAGAAGAGCTTTGGATTTACGGGGAAAGGAGCCCAAAGCATGACAATTTAATTTATTTTGGCATTCCTGAGGTTTTACTGTGCTAAGACTTTTTTCCCCCCACATACTTATGATCTTTTTTGTGTGAATTTCACTTTCGTTGCTATCTCAAAATCAGTGAAGTTTCGGCTTTGTTTCTCTGCACACCGGCCTCTTGGGCCATTTCCTCTGCTACAGGACATTAACCACTCCAAGTTGATTATGTCCCAGTCATTGTTTCCAGAAAACTTTTTGTCTTCTGAGCTTCAGATCCAAAAGTCTACAGGCTTCATGGGTGCCCTGAACATCCCAAAGGCTCCCCTTTTGCCACATCAATCCTGAACTATATTTCTCCAAATCCGATCCCCACTATCATTGTAAGCCCCCAAGCCAAGAATCTGGGTACCACAATCACCCCCTCCTATTCCTACCAACCATATCTTCCAGCTAACCAGACACTACTAACTCCAAAGTCTTTCTCAGGGTTGCCTCCCCCTTTATTCCACCCCATTAGCCCCTTCTCAGCTCAGAACTCATCCTGCCCTAACTAAATATTTTCACCAAGTCTAAAGCTATGCCATCCTGAATGTGCCCAATCTCATCTGATCTCAGAAGCTAAGCAGGGTCAGGCCTGATTAGTACTTGGATGGGAGACCACCTAGGAATACCAGGTGCTGTGGGTGTTAAAAAATTAATAAATAATAATAATAATACTTTCGCCAAGCTGTTCCCTGATCTCTGTCTCTAGTCTCTCACTCTTAAGATTATCCTCTTCCACATGGCCTTGGCCCTAGAGAAATTTTTCTTCTGTAACAAATTATGTACATAAATATATTATATATACACAAAATAAACATAAATCATGCTTAACAATGATTTATATAGAATTATAAATATAGATATAATTATCACTTTAAAAGCAATATATGCAAATAGTAAGAAATTTAGATCGTACCAAAATACATAGAGAAGTATGACGGCTTGAATTATTGGCCCCAGTACTGCGCCCTTGTGTTACATGGCTTTGCAATCCTTTCCTAAAAGCAGAGTGTAGTCTCCACCCTCTGATTTTGGGTTCAGCCACAGGACTAGTGCTGTGAATTGAGGATGGAAGTAACAATGTGGCCGTGCAGAACGTAACCTGAAAAGGTCCCTCATGTTTCCTCTTACCTTCTTGCACCTCCATCGGCCCATAAGAAAAACTATTCGACTATCCAAGAAGGATGAGAGACATGTGGAATACACTTGGACCCAAATTGTAGAGTTGCCCACAGAGGTATTAGTAAAATAACTACTTTTTATCAAATGTCATTGTGGTTGGTTATTAGCCACATAGTCAACTTGGTCAAAAACTGAAACTCTCCCTCTTTATCTGCCTATTTATATATATTGACACAGATACACATTTCTAATGAAATATTTGTGTTTCTTTTTCATTTATTTTACTTTAGATATCTTTCTCTATTAGCTAAAAAATAAAATAAAATAAAATAAAATAAAATGAGGCCTCATGTCTGCCATATGTGATAGTGAAAGCCAGGTCTTGCTATGGATACAAATGAAACAAACTTTTCTTTATCAGTCAAGATACTTTTGCACAGGAATTTTTTAAAAACTAAATCGGACTAACTTAAATGATAAGGAAATTTATTATTTCGCATATCAGAAAAAGCAAAGATAGGACAGGCTCCAAGGACCATTGACCCTGTAGCTTAATCATGTCATCAAGAACCTAGGTTCTTTCCATTTCTTGCTTGCTATCCTGAGGGCTAGCAAAAAGAAGCAAAATGGCCATTTTCAAGCATGACAACCAGAAATATTCAGAGGAAGAGATGCACTGTCTCTTTTCTCTATGTCTTTTGTAAAGTGAAAAAATGTTTTATGCAGTTTCCCCAGAAGACTTCCCTTCACACATCATGAGCATTTCTAAGTTACTGAACCAGTCCACTGCTCAGCCCTGAGGCTATAAACAATAAATTAATAAAATGGGCCTTCTCTCCAGGAGCTTATCCTCTAATAAGTTGACAAAAGAATATTTATAATTTTTCATTTCATTATTAGATATTTTTATTACTTTAAATGAGTAGTTTAGGGGAAAATAAAAAGAAGAAAAACTATAGTTAACACCAAAGAAATAATTATTAATGGTGGAAATTCAAAGATTAAGATTAGTTTTTCTCCCAGTATTCCCACAGCTACAACTATTTGCTGTTGGTCCAACTCAAAACCAAATCTATGGCTCCACCCAAAAGCATCTTGACTGATAAGAGAAAAGTTCAAGTTCTGTTTGTACCCACAGCAAGACCTGGTCTTCACTATCACATATGGCAACCATGAAGCCTCCTTTTATTATTTTTTTGCTAATATAAAAAGATATACAAAGTAAAATAAATTAAAAAGAAACAAGGAAATATATTCCATTAGAAATGAGTATCTGTGTCAAAATATATAAACAGAATGGAGCCCAGCTCAGGGAAGGAAAGAAAAACCTAAGGAGAAAATGGTGCAAGATTGGAGGATAGAGAACATAAGAGGGAAATCTAAGAAATTTACAGAACATAGCCCCACAGGAAAGATTTATTCTTCACAGCACCCAGAGAGAGTCGGTATAGAAAATCTTTTAGGATTCCATATAAAGACATCTTAGCCTTGATTCCCAAGAGAAACTAAACAGTGCCTTTTACTCAAAAAAAAAAAAAAAAAAAAAGTAATATTCAAAATCATCCGAATCATATGCCAGCATTTAGGAGAATCCCCTCATTGGCTACTAGAGTGCTCAGCTCTGTGGATATGAATACAACCTAAGGAAGCAAGGAAAGGTAGTTGAGGTGTTGGATAAAACAAACCGAACTCTGCTTCTTCCCAGATGTGTGACCTTAGGCAAGTCAGCTAACACCTCTGAACCTCAGCATTTTTATAGGTAAAATTAGGAAAATTCCAACATTATAGTTTTTGTTTTGTGAGAATCAATAAGCTAACACATGTAAAAGCTCCTTATAAACACTATGTGAGTAGTCTTCTTCCTCTGGGTAGCAGGCCAGACTTGCTTCTATTCTGGGCCCAGGATATGATCATAATTAATGCTCTGGGCTCTTCTCTGCCTTGGAGACACCATTCATTCTGCCTAACTGTGACCTCCCAACCTCTGTGGTCCCAGAGCATCTATGGTGCATGAATCTTGTGAACAGTTCTCAGCAGGGGAAATCTGATTGTATCACCATATGAGAAGTCTCCTAGGTCATTTTTTGGGAGGAGGCGCTGAAGTACAGTGACAGTCCTGGCAGAAAAGAACACGATTTTATGTTGTTTACAAAAGAATGGAATGATCTTGACTCTATCATAACTCAACACTGATTGAAATCTTTTTTGCAGGCTGCCACAGTCTCCAAATTTGTCTCTAGGTTTATCTTAAAAGGCCGGTTACTCCACATTCTTCTTCTCAATGATATAGAAACTATATAACCCATCATATTTTCCAAAAGGTAAATATTAACTTTATACATATCGACATCTTATTGGCCAGTTCCTCCTTGCCTTTGTTAGTAGGGCTAGACCGACTTATAGGAGGGCTAGATTAGCTACCCTGGGCACCACACAGATGTTCATATCATCTATCGCCATCCCTCAAATTGGTTAGAATGATCAAAACAATGCTAAAACATCTTAATACAGAGAAACATCTACAAAATGATATTGACTTTCCATATTTTCTGTAGCTTTCTTCATGTGACAAATTCAGAAAGGTAAGCACTTTTTAGAGATATCTGCTTCTGACATTATGCAATTTTAGTATTTTCAGTAAAAGTTAATTGTTTAAAGTATGAAAAAATATAGTTTAATAATGGCCTTTTAACCAAATTCCGTTTATGGCAAAAGAATTGAGAGTATCTGGATTGCATATTGATTTACTGTTGACATTTCTTATATAATAAGTTTGGGTTTGCACAACTAGTACTTTATGGTTTGAGGATGGATGGTGGTCACAGATGACTAAATCATAAGGACAGAGCAAAAGTTTCTATTCAATTACGCATTTAAAAAAATATTAATTAATCTATTAGTGATTTACTGAGGAGTTTCACCTCCTTAGATTATACACATGACAATGTTTATGTTTTTCCCAAATAATTTCCTCAATTATATAAAATAAAATTCCCATTTCCTATCCAATAATGTCGTTTTAAAAAGATTCCATATGTTTCTAGTCAATTTTAATTTTATATCTCATTCAAACTCTCATCACTATTTCAGGTTAGATAGATAACTTGAGTGGCTCAAAATGCCTCCCCTTTTATATACCTTTCCCTCCTTCCTCTTCTAGACTCAGTCCTCCAGTGTTGGGATGGAAAAGAAAAATGAATGAATTATTGTAGCTGTATAACACACATTTCCCCCAAAACGTAATGATTTAAAACAATAATAATGATGTATTATCTTTCATAGTTTCTGTCGGACAAGAATTCAGGAGCCATTCATCTGGATGTATCTGGCTCAGCATCACTCATGAGGTAAGACTCAGATGTGGCCAGGGCTGCAGTTACCTGAAGGCTAGACTCAGGCTGGAAGAACTACTTTCAAGGTGACTCACTCACATGACTGGCATGTTAGTGCTGGTTGTTGGCAGGAGGCCTCAGTTCCTCTCTTCTTGGACCTCTGAGAGCTACTTACTTGAGTGTCTTACAGCATGGCAGCAGGCTCCCCCAGAGAAAGCCATCCAAGAAACAAAAGTGTAAGCTATAATGTGTTTCAGGGCATCAACTCGCCAGTCTCATATCAATTCGTTCACAGAATTCTACTGGTCCCACAGATCAGGCTCATTGCCATATGGGAAAGGGGCATAGAGCACTATGATTACTGTGAGGTAAGGATTTTTGTGGGCTATCCTGGAGGGTGTCTACCACCATTGAAAAAGGAAAATTTGTCCTCACTTATCTGAGAGAGGTTTCAGTTTTCTTCTTGTTGATTTCTTTTACTAACACTCTCTGACAATCAGTGACTTCTGTGTGATAAGCATCCTAATGATAAATATTTTGCGGAGTCCTTGCCAGGGTTGTCTGGAGGGCCCTGTGGGGCTCTGCAGAGTTCCTTAATGTGGGAGATTTGACTTTGGCTCAATGTCTTTCATCATTTCCCCAGTATTTCTCACCAGCAGTTAATGCCACAGCCTTTTTTCTACTATGGTCCCTACTATACCCGGAAAACATCCCTCCAAGGTGAAGATAGACAAACTAGCCCAAGCCACCTCCTGTTGTGTCTGCCCAGCCCCTGGAAAATTTATGTTTCCTTGACATGCCAAGAGCCAAGCATGGAGGCTCTCTTCTGTTGTCCCATCTCCCTGACCCACCTCTCCTCTCCAGTTCTCATTTCCCCTGCTCAGACAAGCACAGAATCATTAAGAGCAAACTGTCAAATGGGAAACAAAGGTAATCCAGTCTTCTCTTCTTGAAAACACCTACTGTCTTCACAAATGGTTTTCCTCACTTACAGGGAGGAGAAGAAAAAATTTCCCCTAAATTCCAGGAGACTAATATGACTCTTTCCCTCACCCCTGACTACTTTCATAGACCCAGAAAACAGTGGTAATTAGTAACAATGAGACTGATTTGATGACTTTTTAATAAACAAACCCTATAAGGAATTTTCTGGCTTCAGCTCTTTGCAGTCATCTCCAGAATATGGGAGTATTTGGCAATTTTGGTGCTCAGCTTTGGTCCTGAACTGGTCACAATTTAATAATGACAAGAAAAGCTTTGCCCAAGATAAGCCTAAAAATTATTCAATCAGCTATGTAATTCAAAGTAGTTTTCTTTGTACCTGATCTTTCTCTTTCCCCTCCTTTGACATTTTAGAATGCTTTTCTGATGCTTGGATAAAGTTTTTCAAGTCTACCTGAGGGGCTTCTTTGGTGACTTAAATGAAATCAAGGAGAGTAAGTAAGTTGTATCTCAGCTATCAGATTGTATTATTCTCACTGGCTACATGGAAAACTGTATTGATCATTGCAAGATTAACTGCAGGCTGTGGAAAGGTGAACTCTGATCAATTAGCAATGTCTGCCAAGAATACAGGTTGGAAAGAAGTGGCAACAGTCATATTTAATATTTGCTAGACATAATCTATACCCTCTGATGGTCTAATGAAATATTCCCTGTTTAATAAATCGTTTTCATCTGTTAGGGGCCAGCATATGTGTGGACTGTTTGTCCTAGAACAAGCTCATCCCTGTGTCAATGTCCAGCAATGTCGACAATTTTTCACCATCAAATTTTTACCCCAAATTGTTTTAGCTTTTATTTCAAACATAATTATATATTCTGTGTACCTTTAGCCTGAACACTGGGACCCAACTTAAATTCAATAAAGTCACAAGGACTTTCTAAAATGATGCTTCAATTATCTTGCACTAGATTGTCAATTATGAAGCCAATGAATAATTACTCCTAACTCAGAGCTTTATTTCACCTTGACATCAGTCTGTGGAGTTTGTTTCAACCTATCTCTAAGTTTCTCTTAAAGGGAAAGTTTTCATAAACATGAACCCCGGGAAAATTTTGTAAGACTTCCCCTTAAATGATTGAAGAAAATACGAGTTTTGCTACAATTAGTTTCAAGCAATCCAATTCAAGAACTGAATGGCCAAAATAATGGGACACTGATTTAGAAGATACTTCAAAATTGCGTAAATACTGTTTCTCAACCTTTTGTAGTCAATCACATAACATTCCTGCCTTCTCCCTCCATATAATAGCCTATTTATTTATCAGCAACATAAAGATTCAGAACAGTGTTTTCCTTTTCCCACCCACTTCTTTCCTTCTCTTGTCATTCCTAGTAGAGAGGGTTTTAGACAAGAGAGACTGAAGAGAGCTGCTGAGACAGTACAATAACTCCTCACAATTAAGCAATGAGAACTGGTCCAGAGGAAGTTTTGTTGGTCTGTAGCTCTTCCTCTATGAAGACTCTGAATGCCTCAAGTCTACTGCTCTGCAGACAGCAGGTCCTATCCCCACCCTTCCAGGACAAAGCCAGTGATTTTCATGATCTTGAGAACCATGTGGCCACCTTCAAGATGGAGCCTGGACATCAGAGTTGGGAGGGGGAAGACCGTGTGTATGTAGAAGTATATTTTAAAAAGATGAAAAACCTAGAGAGGAACAGATAAAAGATGGGATCCAAAGGAAGGGCTCCCCAAATGCAGCAGTAGCAGATTCTATAAAAGGTTTACAGCAACTTATGAGAAAGAGGAAAAAAAAAAAAAAGCAACACATTTTGTACCATTTTTTGGATAGAGTATACTGTCAACCAGGTGACAGTATGATTCTTATCTATCAGTTAACCACCTGTAACTGTTTGCTCTTCTACATTTCCAAGTGGTTATACTAGGAACTATCATTAGATTTCTTAAGGCCTGATGTCGACTTTGAATAGGTTCCACTTGGCTATAGGCTTCATTTGTCCTAAAAACAGCTCAGCACCCTCAACATCACCCTACCCACCTACCCACAGTCAAGGCTGTGGCAAGCTCTTACAGCCTTCTTCCCACAGAAAACCTTATTCTGTACTTTACTCCTGCCTCAATCTCTTAAATCTTCTATTTCAGTCTTTCCTGCCCTAAGTTTTAAACCTCTTGGTTTGTATTAGGTCAAGCTTCATTGTTGGGCCCTTCAAAATTGATGCTTAGGAACATCTTTCAGTTCCCCAGCCATTATCTTGGATCCTTGACTCAATTCCCCTTTCCTCTGCCCTCATCTGAGAGCCACACTCAGGAATCACAGCCTGGGCAGAGTCCATAGACCTCTTTGTAATAAGAAGACAAGCACAGACACGCTCCAAAATATTGTAACGTTCCTCATTTCTACATCTCCTCGGCCAATAATGTGAGTAGAAAAAAAAAGAAAAGAAAATTCCAGCCAACTCCTTGTTATCCCTCCATCAGCACCCACACAGGACATGGATGAAACAGCTGAGTAGCTGTAACACTGGCCTTTTTTTTTTCAGACAGAATTGTCTTTTGGGGGTCTTTTTTTTTGAACAGTCATACAATCTGTTTGTCACGGACTGTGTCTAGACAGCAATGAGTTAACAAGTTGGAAAATAACCCATCATTTTAAGTGTGGCCCTTGTCTTGTCACATCAGCCAGCTTATTGTTTCCCACGAAGTTGATTGTGCTGGCTTCTTTTGACAAGGAGACAGAGCTTGCAAGTGACTTGGCTTTGTTTGGCAACTTGATGAGTTTATTATAAAACAAGTTCTAAAAGGAAGGTGAAGCAATGTGGATTTCAAACTTGCCCTCCCTGCAAAATTAGTCTCTTATGACTCATGTCGGAATGGGACGCAATCTTGGTGTTTATGTTCAGAGAGATCATGGTGAGTTTTTCCATGCAATATAAGAAAATTGTAATAACATGATAGGGTGAGCTGGTCATTGAAAGACATCCTTAATTAACCTCATTCTAAAACTGAGTCATTTGAAAGGCTTCAACTATTCATATGGAATGAAGTCCAATAATTGGAATCGATCGTCAATCAACATTTGCTGAGAGTTTTCTCCGTAACCAGAACTCTAACAGGAGTTCCTGTGGGAAAGGGAAAACCCAAACCCTGACCTCAAATTGCCTGCAATTTCTTGAGAAGACAAAATGATATATAAAGGAGGATTACAGGATTGTATAGATCTCATGTGGACGTAGGTGCTGTTCTTTACTAGAAATTCAGCTTTATGTGTAGGGGTGTTTCACAGTCTTGAACTCCTACTGATGGCATGCACTTTAGGAATTCTTCACTGCAGAAAATAGATGTAGTTTCCATTTGTTTTCAGTTCGGTCACCTCCATCTCTAGTTTCATCTATACTGCCTCTATTTCTCCACACACTATCAAAAGTAATGTCTTTGTGACACAACTACCAAACACATCATGATAATAAAAACTGCTATATACATCTCTAGACTACTCTGTACTTTAGAAAGCATTTCACACATGTAATTTCACATAATGCTTTCAACAACTATTTGAAGAAATACGTAATGTTCCCGTTTCACACGTGAAGAAATCAAAACTCAAAGACTTTGTTAATTGTTCTCAAAGACTGACTAAGCATTAGAGTCATTTAGAAAGTTTAAAATAAAATTCTCAGGCCAACTCCAAAAACGCAGTAACTTATTTTGTTATAAATTACCAGTCTTTTGAAAAAAACTGACTTGTCCAAGGACATATAAGCCTTAATCTGGCAAAACCAAGTATCAAACATTTATCTTTTGTCTCCAAATACAACTAGATATTCAATATCCCCAAAAGTCTGTTTCACATGGATCTTTCAACTATATCTCTTCTGGTTCATTTCGTGACCCATAATGAATGGTAATCAAGGTACGTTTTAATGAATTGCTGTAGGAGGGTTTGAGAATCTGTGCATGTGAGTTTTATCAACCTAGAGTTAAAGGTGAAAGCCCAGATGTAAGGTTCTGAAAAGAATGAGATTTGTTCTAGTTTGTCAATATTTTATTGAAAAAAAGTGGAGAAAGAATACCACAAGCTGCCAATGAAAAAAAAAAAAAGCTTTAAAAAATCTGAAAAACAACAAGGTTATTGGTGAAGGAGAGTTTCACTTCATTTTAGTCTTCTTAATTCCCATCTCTCATCCTATTAATTTAGGGCATAAATGGGTTTGGAGATGACCATATCCATAAAGGCCGCCATAAAGCTTCATGCCCTGCCCACTGGCACAAAAATATGGGGGAAATTATACCCACTATTCTTAAACTATATGGGCTTTTCTAATTCTGCCACCCAAAGGAGATACCTTTTCTGAATTAACATTAACTGATGGGTGTGTTAATTAACTACATGGTGGAAATTCTTTTACAACATCTATGTATATCAAATCACCACCATGTACACTTTAAATATCTTGCAATTTTATATGTCCATTATACTTCAATAGAGCTAAAAAAAATAAAAATTAAAAATATAAACTATTAACATTAAGATGTAATATTGACTTAGTGAAGTACTTCGAAATTTTGTTATCATGGATACAGAGAACAAACTGATGGTTGCCAGATCGGAGGTGGGTTGGGCGCCTGGGTTAAAAAAAGTGAAGGGATTAAAAAGTACAAATTGGCAGTAACAGAATAGTCACAGGAGTGGAAATAGTCACAGGGATGTAAAGCACAGCATAGAAAATATAGTCAACAGTATTATAATGACTATGTGTGGTGTCAGATGGGTACCACATTTATCAGGGTGATCACTTTGTAAGTTATAGGAATGTCAAATCTCTATGTTGTATACATAAAACTAATATAATGTTGTATGCCTACTATATTTTAAAAGTTAAATTATTTTAAAAACAACAAAAGTAAATCAATAATAATAATAATATTGCAATAACTATGTATGGTTCCAGATGGGTACTAGACTTATTGAGGGATTCACTTTATGTGTTATTAAATGTCTAACTACTATGCCATATACTAATGTAATATTAAATGTCCACTATAAGTGAAAAATAAAAAATAAATAAAATTAAAAATTTTTTAAAAACCTTACTATCATGAATTACTTGGAGATCTTGTCAAAATCAGGTTAGGATTCAGTAGATTTGGGATCCTGAGAGTCTGCATTTCTAACTTGCTCCCAGATGATGCTAATGGAGGAATAGGCCTGACCACACAAGTCGCTAACCTAGACCCTAAAACCATTTAAAATGGGAAATGGCCACACCTATGTAATTAACTAAAGCAACACACAGGAACCAGAGGTCAGCAGACCAGAACAATTAGAGCAAAAATTTAAACAGTTCTTGAGAAAAGAAAAATCCTTAACATGTCGATTTGTTTAAAATGTAGAATCAATGGAAGGTGTTTTTGTGTCCCAGGCTGACAGAGAAGACTTTGGGGGCTATAAAATTTAAGGCCGTTTCCCTGAAACTATACAGCTGGGAGAAATAAGCATCTCAAGCATAAACTAATATCAATGCTTTAACACTTCCTTATACTGGATCTACCCCATGAGCTACCATTGCAGGATCAATGTGGGAGCAATAATGAGAAACTTCTTACAAGTGGGAAATAAGAAGGATCAGGGACCAGTGTGGGACTAGGAAATAAAATGTCCCCTGAGAGTTCAACTCTAAGTGAACTGAAACAGAGATTTGCAAAGCCACCTTAAGAAGAATGAAAGCCTCCTAACTAATAATACTTGTCTTTAATCTAATTGGAGGGATTATCATATCTAAAGAAAGCCTTAATCCTAAGGAGGATGGCTACCACAGAGGCCTGCAAAAAGCCAAGTCGCAGAGACTAAAATTGCTCTGCTTAACTAAGGAAGACCGTGATTTAAGAATGTGATGCCTCCTGTAAACAGAGAGTGTCTGTATCAACATGGTAGAGACGAATTTTTCAGACATTCAGGACCTGGTGCCACGAAACAGGGATTGGTAAACCCATGGGCCAAATTCTGGTTTTGTAAATAAACTTTTATTGGACCACAGGCATGTCCAGTTGCACTAAAATGGCAGAATTGAGTAGTCTTGACAAAGGCCATATGGCCCACAAAAGCCTAAACTATTTACTATTTGACTCTTTACAGAAAAAGTTTGCCAACCTCTACCATAAAACTTTTTAATTCTATAACTAATTCCCCCTTGCTCTGATTCATTGCTCACTGAGCAAACTTCTGATTATAATTTGGCTTCCTGGATAGTATATCAACAAAGGAGAGTGCCTTGGACATTTGTTATTTCTTACTGTATTTGCATTCTAGGGTATTTTGGGGGCAGTGGTGGGGAGAGGGGGTGAGTTACATCAGTGTCTGCAGCCTTGCCTTATCTGAATCATTGCCATGAATGATAGTTCTTTTCTAAATTGGCTTAAAGAAACCACATTTTAAAAAGCCTATTAGAGTATGGGTGGGTTCACCTTTCTGCTTGCTAAAGTACTTTCTTAATAATTCTAGGGAAGATCTTTGGGAGTTAAAGGTAAGCAGCGAGACTGGGCCCTATTTCCCATCCCATAAAGAGAACATTCATGTTGTTATCCACAAGAGCCAAACTCCCAAATCCATTGCTTTCTTCTATGCAGAGAACAGAATATTCTATATCATCAGTTTTCTGTGATTATGTTCCATTTCTGGTTCCTATAGGTGTTTACCTAATTTTCTATTTATATTTTATATTCTCTTGTATATTTGCAATAAAAAGGAAGTGCTTGTTACAAACATGCTATACTTCTTGACAAAAACCCTTTCTTGCTGACCTCCAATAGAATTATTTAGTCTAAATAACAATATTTTATCTTTCATTTTTTTAACCAACATTCATTAAGTGCATACTATGTTGTAGGTATTGTGTTCTGCTTTGGTGATTCAGAGGTGACGTGAGGATACCTGTGCTGCTGTTATGTGGTTCACAGTTGGAGGTGAGTTGAACCATTTGACAATCCACCTCTAAGAGAGAACACAATTGCCAAATCGAAAGTGCCCCAGCTCAGATTTATTGGCCATTATGACAAAACTAATCTTTCCCCTTCAGTTAAACTTTGCATACTTCTGCTTATAGTAAGCCACCCAACCCAGGAAAGTTTACTTGTCATCTAATAAATTATTCTCTTTTATGAATGTCCTATATACCTAGCTTTTCTACAATACCTTTAATAACCTATCCACAAAGTAATGGATGATAATCAACAAAAAAATTTAGCAACACTGAATTTTCAGGCCCGCCACAGTGTCTTTAAGGATACTTATGTCTGCATTTTGTTGCTCAATTTTTACACTCTGCAAACTTTAAGAAAAAATAGGCACCTGCCGCACAGTACAATATCCCTGAACATGGTGGGGATCAAGTGGGTTTCCCCAGGGTGCCCCAGGTACTTCCTTCGTACATATACTCATCTGTTTCACAAAATGCTGCTGTCTTCTTGTCTTTAGCTCCTGATTACAGAAACCCACAGAGCCTTCCTCCAGTTCACCATTGAGTTTCGCATGTTGTTGACTATCAGTACATCCCACCCTGGCTGCAATACAGTAATTTTGTTTTTAATGCACCAAGATGGTCATTTACTTTGCAGCATAATTTAGAACACTCAGCAATAGCTTTCCTGATTAAAGAAAAACAGAAGAAGTGTGGTAAGCTCTTAATGGAAGTATAGCTTAATCAAATATGAACTCTTCGAGGAGTTTCTTACATACAATAATGGAAAGTCTTTAGTTATTAAATCACAATTTATAAATCAAAATATATGTACTTACTTTTCACCACATGTTTTTACTGATATGAATAAGATCACGCCCTGTAGATTTTAAATTAAACTTAATGCTATCTAGTGGTCATTGAAATAATTTTGTCTCAAAATTGGTAACATCTTTAGAAAGTAAGAAATTATTATTAATAATATTGCTGTTATTGAAGAGACTTATTGAACACCTACAATGTTTCAGAACTCTGTGCAAGTTTAACAGTAAGTCATTTTGCAATCTAGGTACCCTCAATTCCTTTGTCATAAATGGAATTTGGATAAAAGGCCATTAGATCATATTTTTTCATACTTTGAACAATTAACTTTTACTGAAAATAATAAAATTGCATAATATTGGAAACATCTTCAATACTCAAACATAATGATAACTCTGCTAATTGAATATTTACTCATGAATATTTCAAATGTCTCTTAAATGAGATTTTTAAATTTGGTTTGAGATTTTTAAATTTGGTTTGAGATTATGAAAACAATACTTATGGCAGACAGTAATGTGGAAAGAATAATTACAATAAAAGAAGAAAAAAGTTGATACTCATATTTTGTAACCCAGTGTTAACAGTGTTAACAGTGTTAACAGAGACAGTGTTAACAGTTTGGAATGTTCCCTTCAGTCTTTTTCTTTGGATAATTTACAAAGATTGTATAAACAATTAAATTTTTAAATTTAATTTACTCATCTACCATAATCATTGTTTCACTTTTTGTTATAAACTCTTTGTTAACACCATTTTAACAGCTAAATAATATTTCATTATGTGGTTATATCCCACTTTACCTAACTCATTTTCCAATTGTTGAGCATGTGGACTGTTTCTAATGTTCAGCATGTTACCAATAATATATGAATAATAAATGGCTCACAACAAATAATATATAATATATAATACATTGCATAAAACATTTCTTTAAAGCATGGTTTAGTCATCAGAATAGAACTCAGTAAATAGTAGTCATTACTGTCAAGTGATTAAGTAACTGGGATGGCTTATTTGCATGCCTGAAGAGAATTTAGGAAAGCAACAAAACAAATTGCAAAGGCAAAATCACTGCTCAAGAACATTGACTTTAAATACCCCCACCCACCCACGCAGCGTGCATGTCTTTTTGGACTATTAGCTGGTTTCTATCTCAATCTTACGCTACAATAAAAGTTAATGGAGATTTTTGTCATGTTGGAGAATCCCAGCAAGCCATCCTAAAATCCCATTTGTGAAATGATGTGTCACATTAACACATTTTATGGGCTTAATCTTGTGCTGCCTAATTGAATAATTTAATATTTGTGACACTAGTCTGACTCACACAATTACACATGCATACACACACACACACCCGCACACACACATCCACACAGAGAAGATGTAAGTGATTACATCTCAGTTCTTCTTTACTTTGAATGCGGCTTGGTGTTTTTCAAGCTAATATTTAGTGCCACTTATATGAGCCAACTCTCGAGCTATTTTTGATTTGTCAACTCCCATCGCTTTGACATAGGATATTTACTTGATGTGAAATCAAATTGGGATTGCAATTTTTCTCTTCTGAATTGGGTTCTGTAAGTAGATATATGTCCATTTTCTAGATGTTAGGACTGTTGGACAGTTTCCACAGAGAAATTGACAGGAAACAAACAATACATCCATTGCACCAGGAATAAAGACAGTGCTAGACACAAGGTGATGCTTTGAACGGTGGTGACTAGACCTTTCAGACCCTTCAATAATCTCTTTGCTCCATGCCAACATCTAAAAAGAGGAACTATGTAGACTGTCTATAGTGACCACACAGACGGATGCCACTTAGCCCTATTCTGATGGAAGGAGATGCTTGGAGTTAAGACTCACATTTCAGAGTCAAACTCACTAAGTTTGTTTTTGTTTCATCCACACACTATAAATACTTTAGGGTAAGTTAAGTTACTTAACTTTTTTTGTAAGTCGCTTTTCCTGTTTTAAAGAAATTGAGATAACGATAGTGCCTACCAAATGAGATCGTTGAAAAGATAAAATAAAATAATTCATAGAAAGCTCCTAAAATAATTTATGGAACACAGAGACCACTCAAGAAATTATTATTATCATAACTATGATTCACATATATCAATGTTAAATATTTTGCTTTCATTAGATCAATCTGATGTGGAATATATTTCTCAAATATTCCTCATTCCTACTTAACATGCTGTCAAAAATCTGTTTGCTTGGTACCAATCTATATTTGAAATGCATAACTTATTGGAAGAGCAGAATTATAGGTAACGAATACCTTAGAAATACCTCTACTTAAAGAAAAATTTGCTTTTATTCATCCACAAACTTCATGAAGTAGGGACCTTGTCTGCCTTCTTGACCAGCACCTAAAGTACTACAATACGTGACACAAAATAGAAACATGCACAGTCTGTAAATTGTCCTTAAAAAACTCCCTAATTTCTCAAATGGCTACTTCTGAAATAAATTCAAATGAATATATTTTCTCTTTTATAGAAGTCACCAGAATGGAATGTTTTCATCAAGCTTTTCCCTGACCTCGGACATGCCACTGCCTTTGGTGAACTCTGAGGCAGTCTCAGCTTTCTCAGGAAAAAAACAAAACAAAACATGATGTGTCAACCTCGGACAACCCGCTGGTCTTAGCACAAAGTTCACAAAATTTTTATAACTTTTCATCACAATTATCACGCAGCCTTTTCGGAAGTTGCCAAATTAGTAAGCAACTCTCACTCCATGCAAATTGGAGACCACATTTGAAAGCTGAAATTTTATGAAATCTGCTGTTTTCTGAACCCTTGGCCAACTGAGACATTTGTATGCAAGCACCAAGAAGGTATAAAATTTTCAAATTGTGGTTGGAGTTTTGTTCAAGCCATTAAAAGACCAATTCATGGCATTTTACTCTCACAACAGCCCAATCTGTATTACTGCTTATGTTCCCCTCCCCCTTCTCCAGCCAGGTAACCCTCTTCTTCCTTTACAGTTCCTTCTTCCTTGTTTTGTTTTGTTTTTCCAGAATGCCCAGGCCAGAGCAATTTACAGAGATATCCAATGACTATTCCAGGATATTAACTCCCTTCCATAAATTCGGAAATGGATCTCTTTGTAATAATGATAAAGATGCCCTATATCTAGGGTAGCCATACATCTGACTTCATGATGATTGCCTGGGAATTCGGTCCAGCTGATTATGTTTTCCAGGTTTTTTTCATTTGTAATAAAGTACTATTTGTAGTAATAGTTGCTTTAAAATAATCCCGAATGAGATTGATTGACCTTCACTTTGAGTTTCCATGCTCTCATTTAGCAGCATGTGAGATGAATTTGCAGGAAACGGGTCTCACCTTGTGGTTAAATCTGAAGATAACCAGCAATATCTTCAATAAATCTGAAGATAACCTCCCTCTTTTCCTGACCTTTTCCAGACCTTTTCAAGGACAACAAGCAGAGTGCTAAAATGAAGTGCGCGTACTCCTTCTGGTTTCAGGAGGTGGTATATCATGTATTAAGTACTAAAAATTTCAGCTTCTGACGCTTTTAGCAAATTGCAACTATTAAAAACAAAGCTGTGAACAGGAAGACATTTAAATTGATCCCTGTAAAAGAAAAAAAATAAAACAATTTAAGCAAGGGGTCAAATGGTATAGAAGATTTAATTTTGAAATTCTATAATTGGGTTTTGTAACATCTTGATTTAGGGAAAGAAAATTTGATGGTACCCTAGGGAGGAGGAAAGAAACAACTTGCATACCGAAGACAGCTAACCAAATAGAATAGACTTCTCAAAAACATATAATTCTGAGCAGATATAATTTTCACCTATAAATTTAAACCCTAAGGGTAGCTCCATAGTGCAGTGGTTAGCATGTCTGCTTTACATGCAGAAGGTCCTGGGTTCATGCCCCAGGTGGAGCCATGGACCATATCTCTGGTGCGCCAGTGTGGGCACCCCCCACCCTTGCCAGTGCTGAGTGCACTCCTTGAGTGTGTGGGAGGAGATGCCCCACCTTCAGAGATCCAGTTCTTAAGGAGAAACAGCAAAAGCCATAGGTCAGGGGTGGAAGTGTGTGTGGGGGTGGGGGGGGTGCGGAAACTAAAGAGGAAAAAAAAATTAAACCTTAAAGTGCTATTAAGTAGAAGATAGAATAAAGGCACTTTAAGTCAACAAGCATTTAAATTTACCTCCTATGCATCTTTCTCAGGAATCTACTGGAAGGTGCACTTCACCAAAATGAAGGCAAAAAATATATAAATAAAATGAGAGAGAGAGAGAGAGAGAGAGAGAGAGAGAGAGAGAGAGAGAGAGGAGAGAGAGAGAGAGAGAGAACCCAGGAAATAGAGCATCCAACATAGGCAAAAAAGGAAATTCCTAGGATGAGAGTGAGGGCAGACCCAGAATACTACTGTGTAGTTGATCTCAAGAGCAATTAATCCAGATTGAATCAAGCAGGAGGCTTCACAGAGGAGACTCCAAGAAAGGATAAAAAGTAATTGATAGATGACTTGATTTATTACCTATGCTGTGAGATATTCTTTTGAGAAGTTTAAAGATAGTTTAGTTAGGTGGAATTAAAATAAGCATTGAAAACTGAGGCATTTATTAACCTAGAAAAAAGAAGTGTGAACATGAAAGGAAATAAAATCATAATAAACTATATGACTAAGCTACTGCTAATATTTATATTGTTAATTTATATTGTTATAATGATGAAAACACTGGTTTTACACCCAATTGTGATATAGCTATTTCGGGGGTTTAGCAGAAGCAGGAAGGGAAGGGGTTCTAAAGTTATTAGTAGAAAAACAATAGGCAATGTTTAAATCAGAAAGCAAAAATAGACACACAAGCACCTTATTCGGAAATGAAGGTAAATGTCAATGCCAGAAGTAGTTGAAAGTGGTTGTGTCTGAGGCTCAAGCAGGACGTGAGGAAGGAAGAGGTGAGTAACAACTCTTTTGCTGTTGTTATTATTAACCTTGGAATACTCTTTGACTTAAAAATTACGTACATATGCTATTTTGATTTAAAAATGAACTTTTCCAATTTCTCTCCCAGCATCTCCAACTATTAACGAGGAAGGCATCTTTCATAGGTTTCAGGAGAAAGGCAGGGGAGGAGGTGGATAAAAGGGAACGCTGAGCAGCCCTGAGGACAGGTAAAAGAAGGTATTTGACTTTAGTTGGCTTGAGGCCAGCCCTGCAGAGAACAGTGTCAGAGAATCCCTCCTCAGAATCCTAGGCTTGGCACACTGCCTTTCATAATGACAGCTAAGACACGAGTACAGTCTGTCATCAGAGCTCCTCCTGCAAGTGATCTGGAAGAATGAACAAATACCTTGGCAGGCTCTGACAGTAGATATTTGTTCTCACTAAAGTTGTCAGTCTGGTCAGGTACTTTTTGTGTGTGATGATAAGTTTCTGCTTGTGTAACTCTTGTTTAGATTCTATAGGTCCAGTACTCAGGAGACAACAGTTAAGGACTAGTTAATGAGATGTGAACATGTGCCTGGGTCTTCAGCTAGGCAGGTTGTCATCCCTCTTAACAGTATTATCTATACATTTTATTTTTTCCAGTGATTCTTCATTAACATTTAATTGCAGGTAATAAGGAAGAGAAGGCTTCAAAATGCTTAAGCAAGAATCAATCTGATTATTCTGTAGCTTCTGCTCGGAGACTCCACCCCACCATTATAATATTTAATGAGCATTATCTGAGTGCTGTGAGGAATTAGAGAACATGAGAATTAGACCTGGATTAAATTTTCTGGGGACTCATTGCCTAGCTGCAGAGATGTGTGAAAATAACTCTATCCACCAAAGATTCCTCAGTGCTAAAGAAATGAAGGAGAGTGTTCAGTGAAAAGTAATTCCGGCTGAGGATTTTGGATGAGATTTGAGCTGGACCTTAAAGAATGAGTAGGATTTCTCAGCGGAGATGAGTTACATAGAAACCAAACAGAGGGAATAGTGTTGGGAAAGAATGGAGAAATTGAGCACACTTGAAAATGAGAAATAGAAGGATGTTGCAGTGGCATAGGAGTATACATTAAAGACACAAAGAAGCTGAAAGTGGTAACTTTTCTGGAGGAAAGATGACTTCAGTTTCCAATTTATTAAATGTTTCTTTTTCATGAAGTCTTGTTGCCTGGGAGATTGAAATAATACCCAAGATAGAAGTGAGGTGATTGGGAAAGGAAAGCAGTCTGGAATTCAATGCTAGCTGTTGATTTTGAGAGCATAGTGGTTCTTTAAATGCAGGTAGTTCCAGTAAGTGTTTGTAACTGTGACATAGGGAAGCAAGTGAGAGGGCAGGATTGATTTTAGAGATTAGGTAGTCAGTACTACTGAGGCGAAAAACCATCCGAGTGAATGAGCTCATGTGAGGAATGAGTGCAGATGACAGAAGACCAAGAACAGAGACTGTTAGTGGACAGGAACTAATAAATGGGGACAGAGAAGAGACAGAGATCAGAAGGGTTACACCAATGCAGAAGAGAAAGATTGTGTCATGGAAAGCCCAAATGGAGAGTGTTTGAATTGGTGGGTGACCAACTAGTAAAAGTCCTTCATGTACAACTGGGTGAAGACTTAGAAAGGGCTATTTAGTCTGGTAATTAAGAGGCCACTAGTAAATTTTGGAAGTCAAAGTGGTTGGTGGAAGGAGTATAGCATCAAAGGAAGGATGGAAAGAAGAGAGAAGGAAGCAGTATAAACCTCTAGTTTAAGGAAGGATAAAGTTGATGGAAACAAGACTAGACAATTAGCCTCTTGGTAACTGGATTTAATTTGTTAAGCTTGTGGATTTGACAACCTCTGTCAGCAAACAAATGAACAAATAGTTCCTGTGGTGATATATAAATATTGCTGTTTAATATCTCTATCTTCTTACTTTATTGAATTCTCTTTGATTTTGCTTAGGACTTGTTGATTTATTTTAGAGAGATCGAGACTAGAGAATTTGGAGAATTAATTTAATTACGTCTTCTTTTTATACACTGCCATTATTTGGCAACATCATGTGATTCAAGTCAATTGAAAGGAACTAGGAAGTTATTTTGTTACTAGTACTAACTGTAGAGTAGTACTGGTACAGTCAGAACACCAGGGACTTAAGATGTGTTTTCTGGTTTTATGGTCTACCAATTTTCTTGACTCTGATCATGAGAGTGAGCCTGGAGAATGCCAGTGACAGCTAGACTGCAAAGAGGGGGACGTGTGGCTGGAGCGGGGTGAGCAGTAAGAGAGAGTTAGAAGAGGAGGTCACAGATGAGAAGAGACACGAGCATTTCAGGGGAGCCTCACAGTCCATCTTAAGGACTTCAGCTTTCATTCTGAGTGACTGTATATAGTCACATATGCCATCTATTTTTTTCAGCTACATCTGTCTTTTATATCATGTCATTGTCACTTATCAAAAGATTGTTTTCAATATAGTTGTCTTGTTTTTAAGATCTTACAAAATTGCTTGCAATCTTTCCGAATGTTACACTTTTTGATTAATAGATTAGAAGTTGGTATCTTCAACTGACTTTTTTTGCAGGAAGAACGATAATAGCTTTAATAGAGAAAATATTCTCTCTATTTGTACTGATAATTCTGCTCACTGGTGATGTTCTCTAATTTTCTTCATTTTAAATATATCAGCCTAGATATTTTCATAGGCCTTCCTTCACTTATAGTACCCGATTTTGACAAATACTTTTAGAAAATAAAACTTATTAAGTTGCCTCTAGTTATGATTATTTTCAATATGTTGCCATAGTAAGGTTGTAAAATTATAGATTTTATCCATTTTTTTTTCATTCTAGTGTAGAATTTGACTGTCCCATTTAACTCAAAGCCCTTTAATATTTTGAGCAGTAATTCTGTACCAAGTATTATATTATTTTAGTGATTTCCCAATAATTTTTAGTACTGCAATTGACTTCTGATGCTAGTGACCTAGAGTTAGGTCTAACTTCACATGTTAATGGCACAGTCCCCCACTAGACTGGCCTCACTTCAGACACCAGGCATTTCTGATCAACCAGTGTGAGAACATATATGTCTGGTTAAAAAAGATGGCAGTTCCAATCTCTTGAAAACTGTTTATTTATTACCTCTCTTTTTGTGATTCAAGCTCTTTTGTCTCCTTAAAAGACAAGAGTGAAAAACACGGTATTTTAAGTTTGCATAAAATGTACACATTTTTACTCAGATTTATGTGGACCTCAAAGACCACTTTCTCCAACTACATTTTTTTCTGTCTCCTCCCAGTTCCAGCCCCCAATTTCCCACGTTGTAGCTATCACATCTTGTGGTAACAAATAAAAGCATCACTACACAGAGATATTAGTGGACTGCTGCAAATCTCATCCTTTATTCCAAGAGAAGCCATCTCATCAACGTGCTTGCTCTTGATATCCTCAGCATCTTTTTAAGAACACAGGTTTTGGGGCTATCTTTGAGCCTGGGGCCCTCCCATATGCTTGCTATCATTAGGGTAAGAAGAAAATGCTCAGAATTCATGGATTCTAGAGACAGGAGAATTTCTACAGCTGCCATAGGTAATCGCAGACTTGTGACCTATAGGTTGTCTATTACAGAACGTCAGTGAGCAAAACACTGCCTAATACTGAAGCAACAACATCTTCAGATTCCCAGTGCTTAACTGGGAAATCTTAATGGTCTCTCAATTCTGTTGACATGACCATAGCATTAGCTAGCTATTACTGATTAGGGCTTTTGCCATAATTGTGTACTATGATGAAGTCACTGTTAATAGATTCAAGATATTGATGCTGGAGAAAGAATAGACTGGTTCATCTCTCATACTTTCTGTCCCATGGTTTAATGATTTAGGGTTTCAAAATTCAGAAAGCAAGAAGCCACCTCAAATGCAAACAAAGCCTCGATTTCCACTCTCCACTCTACCCAACTCCTGCCCATGATGGAAGACCAGAAAGAAAGGAAAACAACTCTGGAGAGAGAGTTCGGGTGGCCATGGAGGCATATTTTAGCAAAAACAAACAAACAAACAAAACAAACAAACAAAACAAAAAACAAAAAACAAAAAAACACAAAAATCGAATTATATATATTTTTTCTTTGATTTAGAAGGAGGAAAATAATGTAGAAGAACATCAAAAGCCAAAGCAGTGTCACTAAGAAAATAACTAAAGAAATTTGACTTCCATTTGACATTACTTTTTAAATTGAGAATATGTATACTCTTCTGAATACTGTCATCTCTGAGCATGATGGCAACTTTCCTTCTTAACAGTCAATCCTCCATGATCTTACAATTCTGAGTCAGGCTGCCAATTTTTATCTGACACTAATCGCAAAGGACTCCAACACAAATTTTACTTTTAGTAGGTCCAAATTCTATAAAATAACTGTTGGAAGACTATAACTTAAGAGTTCAGTTATATATTACAATCTGTTACTTTTTTCCTGTTAAATTTGAAGTGCTTAAATTGAATAGATATCTACTCAAAATTAGAAATACATTAAATATGTCTTTAAGTGTCTTTCTTAGAAATGTTCAGTTTTTAGACTGAGTCCATAATAACTAGGTAAACTGTAGAAAGGAAGTAGAGCCATATTTTTCCTTAAGGACCCATGGTTGAAAAGGAAACCATAACAAAAATATTTTTGAGAAAAAAATGTATCTTGGGCTTGAACTTTTCTGTGAACAAATTCATTAGATTGTGTCTCATTTTAGCTTTCCTGCACAAACCCAGCCAAAAGATTGGAATGGGGTTTTTAAAAAATACATTCTTTTGAGCTTAAAACTTAGTATTTTCTAATAAGCAGCTGAAGAATTTGAGGGTCCATCAGTGAAGATTTAGCTATGAGGCTCAGCAACACACACAAATGCTAAGCCCATCAAGTTGGCCAGAGAGCACAAAAGTCTAAAAGTGGTTCAGCAGATCCTTGTATATAATTTAATCTTATCATGTTACGTGAAATAAGTCAGGCAGAAAAAGTGGAGAACCATATGATTTCATTCACACATGGGATATAAAACTGAAAGCAACAATTGAACAAGACAAACAAGTGAACACAAAAACTCATAGACACAGACAACAATTTAGTGGTTACCAGAGGGAGGAAGGGGGAACACAGAAAAAGGTAAAGTGGCTCAAATATATGGTGACGGAAGATTTGACTTTGGGTGGTGAACATACAGTGTATTATACAGATGATGTATTATAGAATTGTACATTTGAAACCTACATATCTTTATCAACCAATACCACTCCAGTAAGTTTAATCAAAAGAAAGGAAAGAAAGGGAGGAAGGGAGGGAGGAGGGAGGGACAGAGGAAGGAAGGAAGGAAGGAAGGAAGGAAGGAAGGAAGGAAGGAAGGAAGGAAGGAAGGAGCTTTGACATCTCCTCCCAAATAATTAATCTTTAAAAAATAACCAGAATGAGAAAAGATATTCAAGGCTATCCAGGGAACATTATTTTAAATGACAACAAAGTTAGAAACTTCCTAAATGTCAGAAAATAAAGGATTGTTAAGTAAAGTATGAAGCAACCATAAATGAATAATACAGAGATACACTTATTGATGTAAAAAGTATTTTTTATTGCTAAGTGAAAAGGGAATTTATACTTCAGCATGCTTACTACATTTTAATTTTTGTTATATGTAAGTATACACTCACATAAAACACATCTGTAGAATGTAAAAATTAATATGATTTTATTTGCAAGGTAGAAAAATGGGCAATTTTCCTTTTGTTATTCTGTATTTTCCAATTTTCTGCAATAAGCAGATTTCTTATATAATAAAAATTTTAATATTTAGGAAAGATTGCAAATATCAATTAAAAGAGTAGCTGGTTTCCACAGAGAAGTTGTAAGAAAGAATTCCTTTCTTCCGTGAATAAAAAGTAAATGTGTTTTTAACTGAAAAAAAAAAATCTTTTATTTTGCTACTTTCCCTGAAAAGCAGAAAGCTAATGTGGAAAATGCTGATATATCCAGTAAAGATCACTGACTACTTTATGCCTTGTTCAGTCATTTGACAAATTGCTCATTCATTTATTCAGTCAACCACTGATCAGACAGCGGCCGAGAGAGGCTGTGTGTTGGTGGTGTCTCGGAGGGGTGCCCCTGATTCGTGTGACAGAATTGTCTTGGGCAAGGCCTGCATCAGATCAGCATATTCCAAGCTTGGCAAATCCCCATGCTTGCTTTTTCTATGATACTGAAAAGAGATCCAACCCTACTATTTGCTAAAATTTACCCCGAACTGCAAATGATACAGAGAGCTAATTGATTGATTTATAAGAAGAAACCTAGTGAAGCAGAGCAGAACGCTCCAGTCATTAGAACAGTATTTTGGTTTCCCCTTAGACATATTATATGGGAGAGTAAGTGACAGATCAGACAAGTGTTTTAGAAAGTACATTCTGACAGCTGTGCAGGATAAATTAGAGGGGTGTCCATAGGTCCTAATTCGCCTTGGACAGTTTTTGTTGATGGCTTTCTGAGTGTAATATTTAATAATACCTCTGTCCCATTCCAAAAAGTGTCCCAGTTTGGTTGACAAATTCTGTCAGCCTAATTGGAAGAGACATAAGTGTGACCTGGGGAATGAGCTGTTAGAAGATCATTGAAAAATACACTAAAGAAACAATGGGAGCCTAAACCTATGCTGCAGAAATGAGATTAGAGAGAAGGCATTGAGGTGAAGCAGAATCTAGGTGGTATGATCTGTAGAAATTCGATGATTTAGAATAAGACGAAAAACTTTCAGCTTTTCATCATTGAGTATGATGTTATCTGTGAGTTTGTCATATATTACCTTTACGTTGAGGTACATTCTTTCTATATACTGTTGGATGGAATGTTCCATATACGTCTGTTAAGTTCACTTGGTTTATACTGTTACTCGGTCCACTGTTTCCTTATTAATTTTCTTTCTGGATGATCTATCCATTATCAAGTGGGGGGGGGAGGCATTTGTGTTTTATAGATTTTTCTGTTCAATTTCTTGATATAACTTTGTGATAGAGTATGTTATTAACTGAATGTTTATATCTGTCACAATTTAAATGTTGAAATCTTAACTCCCGATGTGATGGTATTTGGAGGTGGAGACTTAGGAATGTATTTAGGTTTAGGTGCTCTTATGAGAGTGGAGTCCCCATGATGGGATTTGTGTCCTTATTCGAAGAGGAAGAGGGACCAGAGTTCCCGCTTTCTCTGCCCATTGAGAAGGCAGACATCTGTAAGCCAGGAACCAAATGTGCCAGCACCTTAATCTTGAACCTCACAGTCTCCAAAATCGTGAGAAATATGCCTGTTGTTTGAGCAATCCAGCCTATGGTATTTTTTTATACCAACCAGACCTGACTAAGAGATTGTACATTCGCAAGACTCTGATGCCATTAAGAGGGATACTGAGGCAATAATAGCTTCTTATAATCACTACGGCAATCCATAAAAAAAAATGGCACGATAGATTATCCTATGTATAAGAAGCTGAAGGTATGAGGTGTCGATGAGATCACCTAGAAGATAAATGCAGTTTGAGAAGAGGGTGGAGTTTGAGACCTTAGAAAATAACCTTTAAGTAGAAAAGAGCCAAAGGAACCTTAAAAAAATCTACAAGGAGTGTCCAGAAACACAAGTGTCTAGAGATTGCAGGTATTGAAATATGAAAATTAGACCACCCTGTATTATACACACAACATAAGCCCAAATTTGCTTAATAGAGACTCAGATCCACTGTCATTTCAGGACTGAAACATACTCCCCCAGCTTCTCGAAATGTTGACAACTGACTTCTTACAGCTGAGGCCTTCCAGTGATTGCTCCCTGATGAGGAATGTCACTCTGCCCAAAATCAGAGCCTTTTACGTGGGGTCAGCTTGCATCCAAAAACTAGTCAACACAGAGATTCAAAAACTCATAGCTTCCTATGGGATTATGTGAGATCTGTGTTGTAACAGCATCACAACCCAACTTCTTACTCTGGCTCATCCTTCTTCTTCTATTTCCCCAAGATGTTGATCCCAAGACAAATCTCTAATTAACCTCCTATACACACACTCTCCATCTCATAGTCTGCTTCTTGGGAAACTTGACCTATAACAACTGCCATCACATTTATTATAGAACAAAAATGTAATATAATTCAATCTCTTTTCATTATGAAAGTGAATTATAGGTAAGTGATTAGAAGAGCACTGGGTGAAAGAAAATGTTCAACAAATGTTAGAAACAGTAATCATAATGGGTGTAACACTAGATTTAGCACCTCACTGCCAACTAGATAAATTTCAGAACAAGCTAAACAGTACCAAAGGAGAAGTGGCCACATTTATTTTCTCCCATTTCTGAAAAATTATAAGACCAATAATCTCATTAAAATGATTCAAAGTGAACTACACTTTGAACTATAACTCCCAGCAAGTGTATTTCTATGAGTACTAAAAGACCCCAAACACTATGCCCACTCCCTCATCTTTACAGTTTCAGAACTTCTTTTAAATGTCATTGTCAGAAGTACAAGGGGAAAGAATGAGTTTTACCTAAATAGTTCAAAATCAGCTCTAAATAACTGATATAAACTACTGCCCAAATGAGGTAGAATTGTAGTCACATCACTTTTACTTTTTCAATGAATCACTGAAGCCCCATCCTCACCACCACCACTACCACCACCATCTCACCCCACTCCCTTTACTGAGAGCAGAAAATCTTGGGGATGCCATCTTCCTCTTGAATTGTCCAAGAGCTTGGAAGCCTAAGCTCTGAATAACTGGGACTCAGTCAACCTATCCCACCAACCTCACCAGAGTGAGATGCTTTTACTTCTCTCTCCCACATAGAAAAATAGAGACAAATCCTAAACCAGCCTGACAGAGGCCTATCGAAGTATTGCAGAAAGCTGACTCAAGCAAATAAAAAATGAGCACATGCCAAAGCCTTATTCAATTCATTCATGAGAAATTTGGATCTAAAACCATTTCAGGAATTTAGGATGATTGAGATTAGGTTCTTATAATGTTAGAATAAGATTCTAGGTGAGATATAAAACTGATAATGTACATGGCATTAAAAACATAACCTTCGGGATTATCTTTTCTCTAAGGCAGAATCATTTTCATCTGTACCAAAACAAACAAACAAACAAACAAACAAAAACAAAACAAAACAAACAAACAAAACCCCCACTATCCATCAGCCTAAAATTTCACAGAATCTGGGCCTTAATCAATAGAAAACAATAAGTCAAAAGAAAGGAAATGAAGTACCATTAAGCAATGTTCCAACATGACATTGAAAGAACATGCTTCCATCCTTGGTCACACTTCCAAGTTTTAGATAATTGTCAACAGGTGTATGGCTGGCCCAAATCTCTGTATGGACCACACTGGTTCACAGGGATGAAGACCCCAGTCTCTCTATGTTAAGCTTAATCCAGAGTAACTGGACTCCAGATTTTTACAGCCCAGCTTTTTCATTTCACATACCCATCTCCACTCAGAGCGTCAGCCCACCCAAGGAATACAGTGTTAGGACTGATTCTAGCACCACCACATCATAAACCTGGAACCAAAGCCTTTGCTTTCCCCATGGATTAACTCCATGGATAATGGAGCTATGCATTCTACACTGACCCTTCTGGAAGCTCCCTAGAGATCCACAGCAGTCACATCTTCCCTTGAGTGAGACTGCCTTGAGTGATTCCAAAATGATTTTTCTGGCACCTCTCTCACTAGAAAGGAGAGGGAAAAAAGCTAATCCCTGTAGTCACACATTGCTGCTAAAGGGAAATGAGGTTGCCTTCTGATTGCTCAGTAGCACATAATGGACCGATAAAGAGAAATGCAAAGCCAGAGGTGGAATGACTCCTGGGCCAGCAAGATCTAACTGCAAATGAAGTGAACCATTAATATACAGTAGAAGCTCCTTGAACTAACCAAGCCTCCCTCATGCTATCTGCAATGTATCAGACCAATACCCCAGCATGCTGAATGCTCACTTCTGGGTGACTAGCTCCTCTTTAATATATAGGGTTGAGTTTAAGCATATGAATCAATTATGTTTCTTTCCAAAACTATTTAAATTATTTAATTAAAGAGTATAAAAACTGATGAAATCTGAATGTGAAAAAAATAAGAATTGTTGTTTCTATTAAATGTAAAGCTTTGGAAAGACTGAAAAAGTTGAATAGGAAAAAAAAGTAAACTGCTAGCGAATGAAGTGCATGTAAAAATAAAAAACTATAAAATCTCGATGTGAGGGGAGAATCATGAAAATCTAGAAAGATTTTGCCCTCAGATTGCTTCCTAAGTATACTTGCATTGTTGTTAACACACACACACACACACATACACACACACACACACTCTTTAGAAATCATAAAAGCTATATAATGGTTATTACTATTGTTTATGCAATCCAAACTAAAAGTCAAAAAATGTGATTTGATCAAAAGATTAAGAGATGAATTTACATTGATATCTGTTAATTTTTTTAATGTATGCATACATTATTTTTAACAATTTTTTAATTCAGCCAATATTGTTGTCTAACTCACTATTTTCTACTTTTATTCTCTTCAAAGAATAGGAGATTCCACTATAAAAAAGAATGTGTCGATCCAAACAGAAGTGGAAGATCTTCAGTCATCATCTGATACAAGAAAAATCATCAAAGGCCACCATAAGCAGTGCTGGTCTAAGCAATTTCCAGAGAAAAATGTTCCATCCTGGCTCAAGGATGCATTCTGATGGGTCCTATTATCCCTCATTTAGGAAATGGATGGAATAGTCAATTAGGAATGGTGCCATTACATTTTGAAATCAGATAACTAAACATCCTGATTCTGATTCCATGACTCCAAGCAAACTTCTGTTTATGTAGAACTACAAGGAAAGAATATTCCAATCAGGCTAACAGAAATGTTCTGTCTAGTGAGGGTCATAATCCCCATTGTGAAGTAATAAATTGGCATTCTGGATTTAAACATTAAACTCTTATAAGCTTTATTAAACCCAGTCAGCAGCATCACTGAATTCAATCAAGTATAGGACACCGAGGAGCTAGATTTTGATGCTAAAATACTATGAGCCAGTCCCTAGAACACTAGTAAATTCACTAAGGTAAATGCTGTGCTGCGAGGCCCTGTCTGGCATACAGCCAACCCTCTTGCTCTGATTTGCCATGTGTGATGATGTCTTCTCCTTGAGAAACATCTATAGCCTCACTTACATAAACACACACACACACACACACACACACACACACACACTTTCATCTAACATACCTCTCTCTTTTAAGCCATATTTTAGTTGAGCTATCACATTTTAGTTGTGCCACTCCTGCAGCTTATTTCACACTGAGTTTTGTGTTTCATTTACACACACACACACACACACACACACACACACACGCATGCATGCACTGACACAACCCTTCTGACCCCTCCATTATCATAAGCTATTTAAGGACACGGCTAGTTTGCATACCTCTTCTTCATCCCCCATTTTATCTTGCATGATGTGCTGAACATGAAGATCTCACTGCAAGGGAACTTGGTGCTATAGTTTTTTTTTTCCTCCTATAAGCTTACACTGTTGGTTAATAATGGAAATATATGAAATCTATCTTTGTATATCTATTTCATAAATCTGAAGACACCAGTATTCTTGTATCATTTTCTAGAGAAGGCTATGTTCTTAAAAACTGCTTTTTTCAGTTCATTTCCTCCAAGTAACACCAAGATACCTTAATTTCTTGCTTGGAAAAACAAAAGGTTTGATTTTTCAACTATCTCCTATATCATTTCTGCTTAAATTGTGTCAGCATAATTTTCTCTGGATAATAACACTGCTCATCTTAGTGAAGACATAAAATTACTCATATTCAACACCGGGCCCTTAAGGTAAACCTTTTCTTATTCATACCCAAAAGAAATGGTTCAAAGGAATACCATCCCTTTACAATCTGTTACTATAAAAGAGTCCCCTGTTGAAGGAGAATGGGGGGTCATAGGTCAGTTTTATGGGCTGAGCACCTCAGCTATTTATTGTAATGCAATTACCAGACCAACTCAACCATTACATGAAGCTGGGTCTGCTTCTCATTAGAATGAGAACATTTGGAAATAGCAGACAACTTTGCAAAGCCTGAAATCTTTTCAGGAAAGCAAAAATTCACAGGAAGCAATTGTGTCTTTCTCCCTCCACCCTCCCCACTGCAGTTCCTAGGTTGTGGGGTAAATACTTTGGCACAGAGGTTCAGCAGGTAAGAAGAGGAACTTCTAAGACCACCACCAGAATAACATGGTATCAGTAGATTTCTCTCCCTGGACACCATCTTTGGTTTCATGAGGAATAGCATTACAAACTGCCCACCATACGCTGGTCTTTTCTGGAATCCTCCTTAGGCTCTTTACTCTGCCTCCTCTGGTTGATCTCAATAGAGATATATTGAAAGGACAACAGCAAGGACTGTTTTCATCATTCCTGGCCATCAAACCAGCCTCATAGAAAGTAACTAGATACAGGTGAACACTAAAAGGACTTAGGAGTGCAAATAAAATACTAGGAAGTATGCGCATTTGTCAGCCGATGGTATAATTTGAAAATAAAGAAATAAGGACTATAAATACTTTTCTTGAGTCTATCTGTCCATTTTTATATTCCCCTCAGGTATACATTTCATTTTGAGTTTTTAACATTTATTAATATGTTCATCATCAAATTTAGAAACAAATGAATTCTTAACATGTAATTTTCATTTATAAATGCTATTGGTGGGAGTTAGGGGTCTATAAGTATCTCCTTTGAGAAACAGATCATTTCTGAGTTGAGGCACAGAAAGTACAAGGTGAACCTGGAGCATCTTTTTTTTTGTGTGCCAAAGAAAAAAAGAAAATAGTCAATGAATGGTGGGAACAGTTCATGAAGAGGATCCCACTGTTCAAATTGTGGAAAGTTTGAGCCTCAAATAAAATAAAAGTAACAAATTACAAACCACTAAATAAAATAAGGATCCATGTGTGCTGGTTAATATCACATATCGACTTGACTGGACCAAGGGACGCCCAGATGTCAGATTAAATGTTATTTCTGGGTATGTCTACGAGAATGTTTTGGGACAGATTAGCATTTGAATTGGTGGACTGAGTGCTGCAGGTTCTCGAATAATGATGTTTCATTCAATGTTGTTTAGTTACAACATTGATGAGGAAAAAAAGTGATTTCCAGTGGGGCCACTGCCTGTGTAGAGTTTGCACACTCTCCTTTTGTCTGTGTGGGTTCTCTCTAGGGACTGTGGTTTTCTCTCACTTTCCAAAGATGTGCATAGTGAGGTGAATTGGCATTTCTGCATTATCCCAGTTTGAGTGAATGGGTGTGTGTGAGTGTGCCCTGCAATGGTAGAGCATCCTGTCCAGGGTTGAGCCCCACCTGGCTCCCGGGAAAGGCTCCAGTTACTTGTAACCCTGAACTGGAATAAACAGGTTGGAAAAGAATTATCTTATTTGTTTTTAATTAATCTTTCTTAAATGTATGTACAGACCACATTTATTTCTATGTTGAATGATAGCAGTCTTTTGGGTCTTTATTTAGAAGTTTGTGACCAGAAATATGATGTAGGAACACAACTCGGATCTATATCAATTAGTCTGTGGTAAAAATGGTTTCATTATATGTCATATCTCTTAAAGTTGCAGTTTCCAAGAACCTATGGACAATGTTAAATGAGGACTTAATGCAAAACAGATTGCCCTCTCCAATGCAGATGGGCGCCATTCAATTCACTGAGGGCCTGAACAGAATAGAAAGGCAGAGGAAGGTTGGATTCACCCTCTCTTTGCCTGATTGCTTGATCTGGGACATTGATCTTACCCTGCCCTTCTTAGTGTATCTATTTCTCAGGTCTTCAGACTTGGACATGAATCTACACCATCAACACCCTTGGTTCTCAGGCCTCCAAACTACACCACCAACTTTCCTGCATTTCCAACTTGCAGATGGCAGATCGGCGGGGGGGGGGGGGGGGGGGGGGGGGGGGGGGGAACCTCAGCCTCCATAATCACTTAAGCCAATACTTTATAATCAATCTATACATTATATATATATATATATTATATATATATATAAACACACCAAGCCCCTCCCCCACACACAGTCAAAAATCCACATATAACTTTCGACTCCCCAGAACTTAACTACTAATAGCCTACTGCTGACTAGAAGTCTTACAGATAACATAAACAGTTGATTAACACATATTTTGCATATGTATTACATACTTTATTCTTATAATAAAATAAGCTAGATAAAATAAAATGTTATTAAGAAAATCATAAAGAAGAGAAAATACATTTATTGTATTTATTGAAAAAATTTCACACATAGGTGGGCCCATACAGTTCAAACCTGTCTTATTCAAGGGTCAACTGTATATACATCTAGATAGATAGATAGATAGATAGATAGATAGATAGATAGATAGATGACTAATAATACATTATGAGTCCATATATATGAATAAGCTCTGCTTTACAGTAAAATAACAAGTAAAAAATGTAGAAGGAGTGAGGGAAATGGCAGCCATCACAGAAGCAGAAGGATATTGGTGTGATTTTGGAATACCTTCCACAAAATTCTGATTAAGTATGGAGGAGAAACTGGTGAAAAAACTTGGCAGACACAAGTATGACCACGTATGTGATCAAGGTCCACATCATCAGTAGTAGGATGGGTCAAGGGAGTACCCCCTGATATGGTGTCCTGAGAAGGGTTATTTTTGTGGTATGCCTATCAAGAACACACAACCTGAGTCTGGTCATGAGGAACCATCAGACAGGTGAGAGTCATCCTATGAAATGAAAGGGCTGTATTCTTCAAAACTATCAAGGACAGAATGTCAGGGAAAAATCAAAGACAAGAGACCTGAATATGAAACATACTGTATGTGTCTGATGGGATGTTGGACCAAGAACACAAGGCAATATTGCAAATGCAATAAAACATTACCAATTTGAAAATCTGGATAATGGGGATATAGGAGTTCTTTCTACTGCTCTGGCAACCTTCCTGTGAGTTTGAAATCATTTCAAAATAAATTACCTTTAGAATAAAGAAAAAAGAAGTATTGTTTGCCTCTATGCTTTGCCGTCACTAAATATCACTTGCAAACATATCTATGAATGATAAGGAAAGAGGAACTACTACAGTGAGCATCTCACCAACTCTGACTGCAGCATGCCCTCCATTGCTTTTTATGTTTTCCTAGTATTAGTCAGTAGGTCTTCAGCAGTTAACCCACAACAAGTTGAATAACTGGAAGGTTCTACCACAGGAAGGAATTCAGCGGAAACTGGTTATTAAAAATGTAACCTATGAATCTTTAGCCCTAAAAATATCACTGTACCAATATCCTTTGTTGAAAGAAAGAGCCTAATCTATAAATGAGTAAAAGGCTAACCCACATTATTGTTACTCTAGCAAGCTTTAGAGAGACATTTGTGCAGCAGTTAGTCTGAAGCATTAAATATAAATGTCCAACTCTAGTCCCAACAAGGCCAGGACTAGGGGGAAGTAAGTGAGATGCTCAGGATGCAGAATTTAAAGAGGCACTCACTCTCAGGTCTGTACTGACCACCTAAAAGTGAGTACCTCTTTAATTTTGTAACCTGGGTGCCTTAGTCACCTCACCCTTGTCTTGGCCCAGACTACCAAATATACTGATGCTTGAGGGATGGGCCTTGGGCATCCTTATTGGTCAAAAGTTCCCCAGATGATTCTGGTAACTCAGAATCATCGGCCAGAGTTAGGGTGTATTTGTCCTATCCCAGAGGTTGTCAAAGTGCAGTCTCACACTAGCAGCAGCAACATCACCTGAGAACTCATTAGACTTGCAAATTCTCAGCCCCATCCCAGATCTACTGAATCGGAAACCCTGAGGGTATAGCCAGCAATCTGTTTTGACAATCTTTTTAGGTGACTCTGAGGTACACTGAAGTGTAAGAACCATTTAACTAACCTAAATTCAACACAAAAATATGTTGAAACTCAGAAAGAGTAAAAATTGCTCAAGGTCAGTTAGTTTGTGATACACAGAGGTAAAAGGAGAATGAAGGTCTTTTGAAAAGTGAGGAAAACCTCAAATAGTTGAATAGAGCTTGTCTGGAAATTACAGTTATATTAATGGAGAACTTCTGAAAAAGCAGAGTGAATATTAAAGTGAAAGTCAATACCAAATATCTTCTCAAATTTGATGATAAAATACTTCAAAAGTAATTTGGCCAGTATATTTAACATTTGGTTTCCCTTTGAGAGAAGCAAATTAATTTACATCTCCCTTTTTGTCCATGGATTGAATTATCTGTCAAAAGAGTTACCAGCTACTTCCTCAGTAGCAGCCAACTCTAGGTTATAGACTGATGAGTCATCCACCGGGTATTATTGATTCTTTTAACGACTCTTAGAAACTGAAATCTTTTTCAATAAAACTAACTTTGCAGTGCAATGACATATAGCTGTGGGGAACCATCCTGATTAACTTTTCTGTGATGGTCATGTCAGAGATGCATTTATCAGCTCTTGCACATCATGTGCACCGGCTTGACCCCACCACTTATTTCAGCCACTGCTGCATTGACCAGTCCCTGCAGGATTCCACCAGCTCTGTGTAGATGCAATCCGAGAGTACCTTGAGTCAGCAGCCTGAAAGTGTGGGGGATTTATCGCCACTAATCCACTCTTGGCAATGGAAAATGGAGCACACTGTTCAGTTTTCCTACTGCCCCCCAAAATTATCATGGGCTCTTCATTTTATACTTGCATGAAAATCTATTAAGTCCCCCAAAACATACATCTAGAAAGCTAATGGGCCATAATCAGGACCGAAGGTAGATCCAGCTTTTATGGAGTCTGAAGTTTACACAACTTGGAGAGTAAGGGCTTAAGAAAACAAATACAAAACTAGGTATAAAAGTAAATATTTGCTTAGAATGAGAAAATAAATGACAAGTTACTGGCACCCTGAAGATATGAGTGCCTTTCCCCCGGATCTCCTTAGTTAATTGACCAGACGTGCTTAGGCAGACAGAAGCTTCCTGAAGGCAGCCTGGCTCTCCCTCCCCACTCTAGCTCCCAGCACTCATGGGGTCTGTGCAAGAGAAAAGCTTTGAAGCTTAGGCTCCATTGTCTTTATGGAGACGTTTCCAACTATGGGCACACATAGCGTCTAGAAGGAAGGTATTACCTGAAGGTGAGAGAGGTCCAAGCAAAGAGGGGCTGGAGGCATTTCTGTAATGGAACAGAATAGATCTCACATAGCGCAGTCGACAAATGTTTGGCAATTGTCACCAATCTTCCATGTCCAGGTGCCCTGGGTAAAGCCCCTCTACCATCACAAGCAATCAGTGACAGAAAAAAAAACCCTGGCCCTCTTGCCTCCCTTCACCCATGGCCTTCAGCAGTGACATTACACCACAGAAGATAAGACACTTCTTCATTGTGTAGAACTACCTCAAGCATGGCAGGACAGCTGCATTTCTGGGCCCATCTGTCATTTTGGTAATCAAGAAAAATACCTCACATTCCCAAATGCCTAAATCATCCACAGTTGAGCACCACAGCTAAAGGGCTAAGGGCTCAGCAAAAGCAGAATTACCTTTGGGGTCAACCTTAGATGTGGACTTGGTGCGATCTCAGGGAACTAGATGTTTCTGGTCTTTATAAAAGCCTTTGTACTTCTGTTTATCGATGCCTGAGACACAGTCCCAAATTCTCTCGCCCCATTGTAAGAAGTCAAGCCCAAATATAAATACCACTGAGAAAAATAACAGATTGCATCCCTGTCATCTTCAAGTATAATTTCAGTGACTCAGAATTTAATATTCATAAGGATCATCTGGGGAGCTTGTTTTAAAAATGCCGATTCCTGGTTCTCCCCACCTGGAGGACAGCAGCTCGGAAACCCAGAAGTCTACATTTTTAGTTAGAATTCCAGATGATTCTGATATAAGTTATCCTCAGATCACATTTCAAGGATCATTACTTCAGTGTTTTAATAGAAGTTGTTTCAATAATAGTAATTATCAATAATTATAATTTATTGAGCATTTATTACATATTCATACAGGGAAGTAGGTATTATTAACACCATGTTAGAGCTGAAATTGAAATTCAGAGATAGACGTCTAACTCAAAAGCCACTCTCAACAATTATATTTTTCAAGTCCCATTAACTTAGAGGAGGAAGTAGGATTTGGGGAAGTTGTAAGTATAGAGGAAAGAGAGGCTACATAGCAGAGAAATAAAATAAAAAGTACCAGAAAAAAAATGTGGCTGACCTTAAACTCTTCCTATGATCAGCAATGTCTACCTCAAACTGTGACAGAAAAACTAAATGGAAGCTATAAGCAGGGAAGATCTTATGACTTTTTTTGTTGAGCATAAAAGCAACTTCAGGGCAACCTTGGGTTGTTATAATTAGTTTCTTTGGATAGTTGGGTAATTAAACCCCCTGAAGAGGGTCTGTGGGACTCCAGGATGAAATGCAGCATAACAGAGCAAGGCCACTGCATAGTTTCAGAAGGCTTTTTGCTGCAGATTTTCAAGGGTAGATGGGGAGAGTAAGGCTGTGGGATTACATCACGAGCAGCAATGTGACCATAATTTGCCCTTACCTTGTTCGAGTCTTTTCTGAGGCATTAAAGCACAGTCTACACATTCTTTTATATCAGCATTAGAGTAACTCTATGCATCTGAAACATTCACCACATCCTTTGCCTTGTACCAGCTGAGTGGGCAAGCACATTTATTTCTGATTTGTAGACTTGGCTTATAATAGAATACTTGCTAATATTTATTGAGCAGTTATTATGTACCAGGTAGTCTGCCCGATACTCTACATGTAAAGTCTACTTTAATTCTAACAACACCCAGTGAGGCTTCTATTCTATGGATGAGAAAACTAAGACTGAGAGGAGTGAGTAATTAGCACAAGTCACATGGCTGCCCCTACACAGCAGAGCTGGAATCCCAAGCTCATCCTGTCAGACTCCAGAAATGGGGTACAAAACCCCAGTACTTCTTTCTAGTAAGAATGCCTGGAAACATCCACAGCGAGCTGATGGGCTAGGAGTGTGAAGCCTGGTATTGAGATTGTAAATGCAGGTGTAAAATAGAACCTCTGTAGCTAAGCCAAATGTGTGGCCTCCTAAGACTCTCAAATGCCCTAAAGATTTCCTCCTGGGCAAGCTCACAAAGCAGGAGACTGGAGATCCTTATGCTGTCCCATGACTGCCACCAGGTGGCTAATTAACAGGTGTCTAACTACTTATACTGCAGTCTTATTTATCTTTACCAGGACTCACAGTTGCTGGGAACAAAATCTCACCTTCATGTAACTTAGGCAGAACACAAAGAATTTATTAAAAGAGTACTGACTTATTTCACATAACCAGACTGCAGGACACAAAATAACTGAGAGCCAGGGACGAATACGCCCTTAAATGCTTCTCTCTCTCTCTCTCTCTCTCTCTCTCTCGTTTCACCTGGATCTTTTTACATCCTTCCCATACAGACCAGAGGAAAGGATGTGGCCACCACAAATGCCCAAGATTGCAGTGGCTACCACCAAGAGAGTCTAATTTACATTATTTCTTGTCCCAACTCAAAAAAATCACTGGCATGGCATGGGCCCAGCTTGGACCAGGTGGCTAGCTGTTGATGAATGGCTGCTAGATTTCATCCCTTATGTGTGTCCATCGTCCCAAGGAGGGAGAGACCACCCTGAGCAGACCACTCACCCCATTTGTATAGTTACTACAAAACGAATTATAATTAATTATGTAACTTTGAGCAGCTCAAATTTAATTCCAAAAAGCTATCTCATTACACTGAGGCCTCATTCAGATTATTATAAAACAAAAAATAATAAATGAAAACTATAATGATGCACCAAAGCCAGAGAAGTACCCTGGGTTCCCTGAATGGGCTGTTGACACTCTCTAGTTCAAGTAAGTACGGGTTCTTTCTATATGAACTTCATAATCTCATAATCAGAGGTACATTAACATGTGGGCTGCTAAGACAGGTCTTCAGGAGAATGCATTAACTCTTGGCATATGATTATTGATATTGATTTAGCCTGGGTTACCTATACCTGGAGACTTTCTTCACTCTTAAATTATACAAACAGGTGATGGTTAGATTATGGAGATAATTTAAAAATAAAATAAAAAATAATAAACGGTGGGATGGAGCATCTAATTCCAAAATAAGAGATATCTGGACTGATAATGTAGCCAAAGAAGAAATTAATAATAACTGATAATACTTATTTGTCTTTCACAGATCACATAGGCATCACATTCTCAAAAAAGCTTCCATTGACCCCCTAACTTTGAATTAGATTGGCTTCCCATATGATCTCAAAGAACGTATCTTACAACATTGCAATTGCCATGCTTCCCGCTGGCCTATGTTTAGGTCCTGAGTTGGCAAGGGCCAAATATAGACAGTTCATCATTGTGTTCCTGGTGCTTAACACAGCACCTGGAATATAGAATGCACTCGATAAACATCTGTTACATTATTAAGCTGCATAAAATTAACACAAGTTAACTTCATGACTCGGGCAAAGAATATCAGAGCCCATTTCCAAGCTCCTGTTCTGCTAGGAAAACTTCTTCTATCCATAAATACAGGGTAATCAAACAAGAGTAAAATAAATATTCTATTCATGCACATGCTATGGAATATAGCGGATTTATCAGAATTAGCCCTGAAAAGTCCTGGGAGGTCAGTAAAGCAGGGAGGTGTAGTGTCTGCAAATGTCTTTGGGCCTCTAGTTAATTGGGTTCATGGTCATCTCTTGAAAGTGCCAAGTCAGGGGATAAATATAATCTAACTTCTTACTTAGTTAAAATGTCTACTATCTGCCTTGCCCCAGTGACCTCACAGTAAGAGACACACAACGCTCTTAAGAGGATGTCCTAAGACAATAAAGAATTTCCAGAGAGCAAGTAGCTATTACAGTCCCATGGGCAGAGAGGGGAACAGAATCTTGTTGTTAATGTCAAACAGGAAAGTCATCAAAATTCCTTCCCTGCTGTCCTCAGTGGAAGAGCCCACTGTAACCACAAAGTTTTGCAAAATATTCTTTTGTTTCTCAAAAATTTATTATTCCCCCAACTAGCAGCTCTAGCTGAAATAATCCCAATTCTCTTAACGTTTATTCAGAAGGTTTGTTTAATCAATTTTTATTGCTCTCCTCTGGGCTCTCTCTGAGTTTGTAAGATTTTCTTCAATCCTGAATTGGACAAAGTACTTTAATAAGGTTTGCCTCCCATTGCTCCAGGAGTAGGCCGTGGCCATGTCCTGATGGGACCTGGCGTGACACTGGGTACAAAAGCACTTTGTGAACTCTCGAGCAGAACCCGAAGGGAAGAGATGGTTGTTAGACTGCACGTCTCAAACTGAAGTCCTTGTTCCCAGGAAGAATGAAGAAATGATTCTATCATTTACTCAGCTCTGACTTCAACAAAAATGTATTGTGTAATCCCTTGTACCAGACACCCTACTAGACACAAAGAATATAATATTAAATAAAATACAGCCTCTATTCTCTATGAAATAACGGCATTGGTAATGGAAGTACTAAAAAATAAAATTGTAGTGTTGCCCAAAAATATGCCAGATGTTTTCACATATATCATGTCATTCAAGCCTTATGACAAGCCTATATGGCAGGTATTTTTATTCTCGGTATGTAGAAGAAACTGAGGTTCAAAGATATCCTACCTAGAGCTGTGCTGAAGACAAACATGTGAATTAGACCAAGCTGGAGTTTTAGTCATTTAGTTTATGTCTTCCTACCTGCTTTTAGAATGATGGTTGCATTTGCAGCATCTAGTGCCCTCATGCTACTCTCTAATGCAGAAAAGCATGTCAGACCCTCACCTCACCCACACTGGGTGACAATTCAGGGCTCCTGCTGTACCATCTGCTGAAAACACTCTTGGCAGAGCTCTGTCCCTCCTTTCCACATCCTCCTACCCTGATTAGAGGTCAAGTGTCTAAGCTCTCGAGGAATACAAACCTAAGTTAAAGAGCTGGATCTGTGCCTTACGCAGATGTTTGTGAGACTTGGAGCAGGTTGCTTTGGGGTCTCTTTGTCTCATTGTCCTCATTCGTAAAATTGAGATAGTTGTACCTACTTCATTCTTTGTGGGGATGATTAATGAAATGCTTCCTACAAGACCTGGGTATTTGAAAACATTAATTGCTCGTAGTGGTATTACTGCCATGGCCACCACTGCTGCCACTGCTGTTGTTTATTGTTGTTGTTGTTGTTATTATTATTATTTTATTATTATTATCATCATAGCACTAGTAAATAAGACAAACCAAAGCCTCTTAAGTTTTCCTGAGTTTTTACTCAAGAGATATTTGACATCACTCTATAAGAAGGACTAATATTAAATACTAATATCTCAAAGGCTTTACTTATTTCCTCTAAGAATTTTGTCTGAATTTATATCAACAGGCCCCAGCTCCTTGTGGTCCAAACCTCTCCAAATATAAATTCACTAAATGTGGCCAAGACTGGCCAGCTTTAATTCGAGTGTTTCCTTTCCTCCTGGGCACACGGCTAGAGTACATCCTCAGCCTCTCTTGCACTTAGGTTTTAGGTATGACTGTGTGAGTCAGCTCTAGCCGATGAAATGGGGTAAGAAGTAGTTTATGCTTCTCTCAGGCCCAGAATATAAAACCCTCCCATGCACAATTCTTCACTTTTTCTATTAGTTATCTACTGCTGTGTAACAAATCATCCTAAACCTTTGCAACTTAAAGCAACAAACATTTATTAACTCACACAATTTCTGAGGGTCAGGAATCTAGACATGGTTTCCCCGAGTGTTTCTGGCTTAGGGTCTCTCACAAGGTTGTAGTCAAGCTATCAACCAGGACTGTTTCATCTGTAGGCTTGACTAGATCTGAAAGATATACTTCTGAGGAGGCTCCCTTACAGGACTATTGGCAAGAGGCTTTATTTCCTTGCTAGTAATTGGTGAAAGACCTTGGCTCCTTACCACATGAGTCACTCTCTCCACATGGCTCCTGAGTGTCCTGGTGACATGACAACTAGCTTCCCCCAAAGTAACCAATCTGAGAGAGAGAGCAAGCCAGAAGCTGCAGTGCATTTATGATCCGATCTCCAAAGTTACATATCATCATTTCTATATATTTTTTCTATTCGTTAGAAGCAAGTCGCTAAGTATATCCACATTCACGAGGAAAGGAATAAGATGTCACCTCTTCAAGCACAGAAGAGGTATATGCACATAAAAATATGGCCCCCCCCCGCCCCCCCAAAAAATGCGTGGTCATTTTAAAACCACCTCACTCTTTTTTACCACCTTCCAGCTTAACAAAGTGAACAACAAGGAGCTATAACAGGGTGGAACTGTGAGATGGAAGGCGTGGGATTCCTGAATGACATCCCAGAGCACAGCCTGCCTTCCGTCCACCTGAGACTGAAGGAGGGAAAAATAAACGTCTATTATGCTAAAACACGGAGTCTGAAGGATTTCTCCCTCCTTAACTAGCTTATCAAATTACCAAGAATACTGTACTTGTTTTCCAGTTACATTTTGGAAAAACATTTTCTAGTATGCAAACATTAGCTAATTACTATGTTTATAAAGTAATATAGAGAGCAAGAGTTTTAAAATTCAAGCATAGGTTATATTTGCAACCCTTCTGACCATTATGAACTCCAGCCCTTCCATTCTTTTTCACAAATCACTAAAGGATAGAGCCCTTCACTTACTTTCTTTCGCTCCTCCTACCCCAGAACCTCCAGGTCTTAAGGTCACATCCTGCAGCTGTGCTTACCATGTCCAGTTTCTGCATTCTCAGCCTCTTCCTTATTAAATAATTTCCTCCACAGGTTTTAGTTCAACTGACTTCAAAGCTCTATATGTTCCTTTCATAAGACTTGGCAGAAAGAAAACATATTTGTTCCTAAAGTGACTTTGCCAATAAAGAGAAGATTTTCCTCCATCGAGCTGCTCTGCTCAGCACTCTGCCCTTTGAAGTGAGAGCTCGTAGAAACTTGGATTTACAACTTCTAAGCCACAGTTCCCTTCATTTACTTATTTTTGCAGACTTAAAACTTGCCTTTGATTTTTTTTTCTTAGAAAGAAAACAGTGCCCTTTAATGAAAGCATGTTTTTAATGTGTGAAAACAAAATAACACCATTATCCAACAGACAAATAAAAATATTTTCGCCATAATTCCAAGGTAAAGAGCCTTCATCTTTGGAGGATTGCATTAATGGCTACCCTTCACTCCTCCTTATCCATTCCCTTTGCCATGAGGATCAGAACTATTTATTATTAAACAATAAATGATTATTATTTTAAGTCAGTGAGTTTGGGGATAGTTTACCACACAGCAATAGCTAAGTGATGCAGAAATTGGTGCCTAGAAGTAGGTGTTGCTGTAACAAAAATCTAAATTATGAAGCATTAGCTTTGGAAATAAACGATGTATGAAGGCTGGGGAAAATGGCAAAGAAATTGTTAAAGAGAGCTAGAGAAGTGTTTAGAAAACTTATAGGAGGCTAGAGAAATGGTGTCCTGTATTATATAGACATAAAACGTTTGATTAAACTGTCACCTACAGTAACTTGAAAGATAGAAAATGTATCTAATAAACTTTTGAACTTGTCCAAGGAGATCTCTACACAGAATGTTAAAAGCATCAGCTTGTTGCTTTTAGCTGTTTATGATTAGTTGCTACTAGAGAGAGATGAGAGCAAGCAGAAGTAGCAAATTTGCAAACAAAACTAAGACGAAACATAGCCCAGAACTGTAGGGACCTGCCAATCTGAAAAATAAAAATGGTTTCTCATATCCAGTCTTTCTAACCAGTGAAAGATTCTCAAATTAAGATAAATCCGGGAGCAAAGATCAAAGGCACTGCAATAAGACATGCCCTCGGGGTAAAGATCAAATCTAGAGTTCGTTTGCACTTCTTTTCTTAAAACCTCTGGAAAAAAAAAAAAAAGTATCTTCTCGGCTGCACCAAAATGCTTCTAGAAAGGTGAAGGGATGGGATGGTCCCACAGCAACCAGCTCTGCCTGAAAGTGGGATTAACTAAGTCTAGAAAAGAAAAGCACCTAAAAAAGAAGTGCTGGTGTGAACTTGGGCACAGAGTGAACTCAAATCACATATATAGAAAACCCACAAGTATAAAGCGAGAGCTGTGTTGTTATGCTAGCTTGCGCTCAACGAGACTGACCCTAATCAAGTTGTGAAAGGGTCTGTAGGTCCTCAACTTTCTCTAGGTAAGAAGAAGGCTAAAAATTTACTCAAAGGACATATTCCAAATTCTATTTTCAGAAATGGCAAAGAGGTTTACGGTTAAAGAAAAGATCTCTGAGGGAGAAGCGCAGCACTCACTGTAGAGAACAAAGAACTGGGAGCCACAGCAAGAGAGCAGGACCCAAGACTAATCTAGGGATATTCTTCACCCTGAGAGTGAGAGCACCAGGCAGCATCTGATGGTGAAACTTCAAAATTACAGTAAACCAGTGATTACTGTGCGCCTACCATTCTTCCCCCTCTGGCATGAGTGGATTTGTTGCACACAAATAGTGTGTTTCACTATTGTATATTATGTGTTAGAGAGAACATTTGCCTTCTTGGTTCATAGATCTTTGAATCGATAGGCACCTCTCCAGATTTGAAACCATTCATTTATTCACTCATTGCTTCATATTGAGTGCCTACCATTTACCAGGTACTATGTTGGGAACTAGAAATAAAGCTATAGAAAAAAGGGGCATGGTCTCTATTCTCACTGAGCAGCATAAGAAGACAGTTTAGAAGTCAGCAGTTACAATGCCAGCACTTCTATAGTTGGAATACAGGATACAGCAATAATATCTAGGAGACTGCTCAGAGGACAAGAAATCTAACCTGAGGCATAAAATAACGAAGAAGTTGATGAGAACAAGAAGCCTGTGGAGAGGTTGGTGGGTGGAAGAATGTGACCAAGAAGATGACAATAGGAGAAGGGAGCAATAAAGCTTTACAAAAGTCTGAAGCAGTATCTCAAGGAGAATTGGCACTTCCTAGAGAAGAAGCTGTGGTTTATATTTTCTGTGACAAGAGGACTGGTACTAGAAGTCTGTTTTGGTCTGTAATAAGAAGCACTCAGTCCCCAAATAGCTTCCTTGGAATGACAGAGATTTGGTTCCCATAAACCTTACATGTTCCTCTAGTGGTGGCCCCTCCTGTGAAGAATACGGAGGCCATGACAGTTATCCTCTCTCTGCTTTTACTGATCATGTGGCAGTTGTCAATTCTGCCATGAAAGGTTTAGAAAACATCCTTCAGGACTATGAAGTCCATGGAAGGAAGCTGGAAGACTCACCAATCTAAATGAATTTATATATTTCAACTTCCACTTAAGAGCTGGGAAATCGGATGAGAAAGAAAAAAGTGGGAAATGAATGACCAGCTACATAGGGGAGTCACAAAATAAAGTTCCATTTTCTGGACCTGGTAATAGAATGATGGGCTTAGGCCGTGATGCATGTCACAAAAAGACAAAGAAGAGCTATTTCCCCAGAGAGTTGCCCATGTGATGAAGAGTGATTGAAATTGAAAGTTAGGTAAAAGAGAGATCTTTATTAAAAAAAAAAAAACAAATATAAGAAGTTTTATGTATTACATGAGAGAACAAAAAAAGAGTAATTATAGGACAGAATTCAATAATCAACAAGAGAAAATAAGCTAGAAATGAGTTAGGGATAAGTTAGGTCGTAGTTTGTTGGTAAATGTTTAACAATCAGTTCTTTGAAAAAACATTCTCTCTCTCTCGTATATACACACACACACACACACACATATGTACTCATATATATATACACATATATATACTCATATATATACACATACACTCACATACATACACACACATATATGTGTGTATATATGTGTATGTATGTATATGTATTCAGAAAAGTCCATTATAAATTCTACCAATGTAAAAGATGTATACCTCATAATTTAGTGATAAAATATATAACATACTTTGCTGTAAATTTCATATAGCCAACAAAATGCTTTTGTTGAATTTTGCTGAACTCTTGTAGCTATATTCAAAAACTACAGTTGCAAATGACAAATGAGCATAGCTCAAAAATGAATTTTATTCACATTAACTAGTAAGGACAAAGGCAGAACAACAAGGATTTGTCACTGATGTGATTTTTTTGCTGCTTTGGAAAAATACTTTTGAAATGTTGAAAGAATACTTTCCTATTTTTTTACCCAATGCCCAATGCAATGACTATAGACAAGACACAATTTTATGTTTAATCTGCATTTTTTACATTTTCTCCATCATATTCTTAAGTTTAGACTGTCAACCAAACAATAAACTAAGCCCTGACTCATAGTGTTTGCTCATTTTTGTAGTGTAAATATTCCCACCATTGTCAATTCCAACTTGATGTAGTGAACAGGGAGTTGGAAAGAGATGTGCAGTGGCAGCATTATTATACAGTGTTTTCCCCATACAGGAGCAAGGGGTAAATAGCCTTTAGAGTATAGATACTATACAGTACAGTAAAATGTACTAAAATAATTGAAAAGTGATGAGTTTTGGATATTTAGTATCTTTATTTATTTTAATTTAATTAGTTTTATGTTTATAGAATTTAATTTTTAATAATATGTTTAACAGTCAACTTGCAAAATTCTCCAAAATTCAACAGTCAATATGAATCAGTTTCAGCCTTATGTTTTTGTGGAAAATAGATAAAGAAAACTTAAGTTCTTCACCCAAAGAATGAAATATAATGATAGAGAATTGCTGGGGTGAAACTCAAAACAAGAATCCTGCCAAGTTCCTTTGTTGAGTTTAAAGACTCTCTGAGATATAACCTGAGGCTTACTCTCTAGCCTCATTTCTTGACATTTCTGCCTTGAATTTCATATTTCCATATTCACCACCAAATGGCTTATATTTCCCAGCCCAGATCTTGATATTTCTACCTCCATGCCTTTGTTCATGGCTTCTTCTCTGGCCAGAATATCTTTTTCTCAACCCCATGCCCCACACTCCGCTTTCACATAGCTACCTCCTACTCAGAACTAAAATCTACTCATGTCTGAAGGCTTAGCTTGAATATCACAACTTCTGGGAAACTTCTGTTATTCTACCCCAGCAGGATAAGTTTTGCCCCTAAGGGTTTCCAAAAAGTCTATGCCTCTCTTTAGCCCTGTCTTAGAACACTACACTGAAGTGCTCCTGCTGAACATCTGTCTTCCTGAGAAATTATAATGCTCCTAGGAAATAGAAAATGTATCTTATTTATTTTTGTATCCTTATGTCTAGCACATACTAGGACTCAATACATGTTTGCTGAATGCATGAATAAATGACTGATATTCCCAATTTTGGCTGAAATAGATTTTTTTGAAGGGAAAGCAAAGAATAGCCCTGTATGTTATATATATATATATATATATATATATATATATATATATATATATATATATAACTGAGGATGTACCCTTGGTAAACACCATCAAGATAAAGTAATAGCAGAATGCAACAAAGTACAGGCTTTTCAGCCATACAGAGAAAATGAAAGATGTGTAGCCCTGGTGTGAATCACAATTCTGGCACAGAGAAAAGATACGGAAGATGGAAGTAACATTCTGCTAAAAATAGAAATTGTGACCAATGTTGGACCTGCTTGCTGTCTCAGTACCATCCCTTTAAAGTGAACGAAGTAAAAGAAGGAGAATGATTCAACAGCTAATTTTATCCAATTAGGAGAAGATGAAAGAAAATGAAGATGTTATGGAACCCTAGAGAAAGCAATGCTCATATGTATAAGTTCACAATTGTCCTAGGGAAGAGCCATGGGCACACTTGGGCAGGTTTTGTCTTCAATAAGCAGACAGAGAAACAGATTTTTAAACAATAAAATATAACACAGAATAAAAGAAAGGGAAAGAAATACATATCTCTTATTCTATGGGAAGTTTCACTCAATACTGATTGGAGAATTTGAGAAAGCTTAACTAAAACATTGAGTTGCAGCTTGATAAATGAATAAACTTTAAATAGACAGAGTTGAAAGAAAAGGTATTCCGAGATCAAAAATGGCGGAAGAAAAGGTACGATGGCATATAATTGTTCAGGAAACTACGACTGATGAGAAATGCTGTTTAATTAAGCAATGAGAAAAAAATATTATTTTAACAAAATGTGTTGTTCATGAACACTTGCAAATCTTAGTGAATACAGTTCCTTTTCTAAATGTTCAGTAGTTACTGAATAAGTTATTTTAGAATCCTTCCCAATAATAGCCTTAAGGTCACCAGTTTTTGGTTCGCAGAATCCATCCTATATTCTCTTGTGAAAGAATCAAATTTTCCCAGAATGTTGTTTCAATACTTTGGCATCTTTTTCATTATCCGTAATTTCTCAAAGATTAGAAACAATGGGTAAGCAAACTCATCTATGAGTATGAGCAAAATCCTAGACTATAAAAACCAAAATTAATTAAGAGGTGAACAATAGAACCACACGCTGCAGAAAAAATAAATAAATAAATAAGTATAAAATACATCCTACTCCTTCTGATTCTATAGAGAAGTAAGATGGATGGATGGATGGATGGATGGATGGATGGATGGATGGATGGATGGATGAATGGATGGATGAATATAGATTATACATAGATTAGATATAGATAGATAATAGATAGATGATAGATAGATAATGATATGATAGAGATATATAGAGATGATTCTATATATCTAAAAATGTGTGAGTAAAGAAAGTCCCATGTAATTCACAACTGAATTAATTGTGAAAATAAATATACAACTATGGACTTTTTAAGGAAAAATCCTATTGAAGGCCACAAACTTGTTTAGTTCAAGACTGAACCAGAAATAAATACCTCACCTTTTCAAATGATAAAATCCACAGTGATTAGTATTAATATATTTCACTAGGACTACAATAAAAAAAGCAATTAGGTCCAGTCAACAGTTTTTGAAATGATAAGGATGTTTTACATGAATAACTAGGTCATTTGAGAAGCCACATGAGCAATACATTTATCCTCCACACAATATTCACTTTACTCTCTTGGAAGAAAATAAATTATTTTTACTCTCTTCAAAGCAGTTGTTGAAAGCTTAAAATAAAAATAAATGGAAGTGGAAATAACCAAGAATCTTTATCAGAATAACTAAATAGAATACCAATAAACATTAACAAAAGAACACACTGAAAAATCAAGTGTACATTAACCCCATGTTTCTCAATGAATGGTTCACTGAACATGGAGAAAACTGCCACAGATTGACTTCTGTTTAAGCTATTCTAAGAGTTTCACATGATGGGCAATGGACATTTTCTTGGTCCTAATAGAGATATTAGTCACTATAAATTAATATGTGTATGTTTCTGTATACATGTACACACATATATATACATACATATGTACATACATACATACATACATACACACACATATGGATTTCGGAACCTGACCAAAACTCCAGGAGGCCAAAGACAGTATCATTGCCGGCAACAGTTCAGCAAATCTTTATTCATCATACACAGTTGCCAAGCACCATGGATTAAAAGATGAATAAGATATGATTCCTGTTCTTGAAGAGTTTACAATTGAGTGTTTTGAATAATCTACGTAGTAAAAACTGGCTAAAACATGAGTTACAATATGGAAAGTACTACAGAAACACATAGGGGAGAGGAAGAACAAGGATAATTTCAAAGGAGAGAAACTTAAGGTATGATAAGTAATCAAAGACACAAGGTTGAAGAAACCCAGGGAGTGTTTGGATAGAGTGTTGACATTGGGTCCCATAATGCTGAGGAGAGTGCTGGTCTGATTCACTCTGTCCTTGCTGCACAGCATGGTGCCTGGTCCATGGTGGGAGTCCAACACATATTTGCTAAAAAAGTGAGTACAAATTGTCTGAAGCCCAAGAGGTATGAGAGGATAATTCCTCATCATTAGGAGATAACAGAGGGGCTTTGTACACCAGACCAAGGATTTTTAGCATTGTTCTGTAAGCAGTAGGAACCAAGTTTTCCAATTGAGGGGCTTGTGTTTATCTCTAAAATATGAGTGATGCTGTTGAGGATTACTCAGGTCATTGTTAACAACGGAAAATGATAAGCTGTCAACAAATACATGTTCGATGCCACTTAAAAGTATTTGAGGAAGGTTGGAATGGCTAAAAGAATAAAGATTATTTTAGCTAGAACAGAAGGAGACTATAAATTGTCAATCCACCTATCTGTAAACTCTCTGTAAACAGAATCTGGGCAGATGGTGAGCAAATGTGCTTTCACTCCATTCTTGTTCACAGAGGTACTGTGTGCCTCCTCTTTGAGGGGAGATGCCCTTCTGATAACGTTTTCTTTTAGCAACTCTTCAAGCAGCATCCCTTGTTCAGTGGGATGACGTGATGATTAAATGAAGCAGCATCCACACCAAATAGACAATCAGTGCGCAGTCTTTTAAAACTGCCATTGTGCTTAGTTGGGTTTGTTCACCCAGCTATCCAGACCTAGGCCAAACCTGATACTCTCTTTGAGTAAACAACACCCACATAAGCAGGCATCCAGAGTAATCTGTATACACTCACTATTTGATTCAAGTTCAGGCCATTTTCACTGCCCTTTAACGAATGAAGTTCAGCTTTAACAACCTTTATATTTGCAATTCTATAGATGTATTGAGTTTGATGTGTGTGTGTGTGTGTGTGTGTGTGTGTGTGTGTGTGTGTGTGAGATAAATTTATTTATAGCGGCATTCAGCCTATAACAAGGCAATAAAGGGATATGGATTCTGGTTCTGTCACCAAACTTGCTGCGTGACTTTAGCAAGTCTTGTAATTTCTCAGAGCCTGTGCCCACAGAGGGAATAAGACGAGGTTCCTTTTAGTGCTCACAGTCCATGGTTTGCTGCTTCTGAACTTTGAACAAATTTGGGTAAAGGAGAAAAATTATGTGATGCCTTTTTATAACCTTAAAGCCAGTCATTTTCAACTCTGCGTGTGTTGAAATACAAAAGGTCTTTCTTGAGGAAATGTTCTAAGAATGATCCTTAGACGAAATCTGCTTGTGTCTTATACTGAGAAAGCTAGGGGAAACTGTCAACCAAGTCCAGAGCACAGGTCACCTCAGTGAGGCTTGAAGAAGTAATACGAGTAGCCATGATGTAGCCAGGCACCACCTTTTGGCCCTTCCCTTTGCCTGGGGTAAATATTGGCTGCCCCAACTTCTCTCTTTGCCTAGAAAGAAGTGTTAGCACCATCACTCAGAAGTTTCACAAAGATGGAGAACCAGGCATTTCTCCCTATCTCTCTGAAAAGGCAACACCTTTCTGCAACCCAGTAAGGTCTGGAGAAGTTTCTGTGTGGGTCACTGTAATACAGTCGTCTGTGTGTTATCCTGACCTACTTTTGAGGCCCTGGTTAGAGGCTGGTCAGCTCCCCTTCTTGAGCATCAGATTAATTTCATAACCTAAGGACCTCTCATATGGGGCTGTTAAACAACAGGCCACTGTCCAACCACCCTAATTTCCCTAGGACCAGGTAGCAGATAACCAGGGGAAGCCTGTGCCAGCAGAGACCACCAAAAGTATTCAGATTAGCCAATCTTAAGCCTGCTTGCCACGGAGCTCCGATGAAACCATAGAAACCGTAATAAAGACACTTTCCCATAGTTCCTCTCTCTCCATCTGCCCCACAACCAATCTTGGTGCTTCCCTAGGGGGCCCAGCATGGTGTGTTGTGTTCTACCCAGAGAACCGTAAGTATAACAAAACTGTAAAACTCTTTCCGGTTTCTCTCCCTGACCTCACCATACCTCACCCCAGGCAATATGGTTAAAACAGTCACATCTGCTTAAATATGGCTGAAATAAGGATGGGTTTTCTGAAGCTTGGTAGTTAACACAATGACTAATGCATAAAGGTAGAGTCAGTCAACCACTTAAGATGGGACTAATTCTGTGACATAATTGGTGCTCCAGAACTTTTCTGAGCAATCAAATTGGAGATAATCTTGTATCTAGACTGGGGGAAGAGGAAGCAGAGGTAGGGGAAGGGGCATAAGGAGGGATTAGAGTTATCCAATAAAAGCTGGAACCACAGTGGGCCTGTCTCATAAAAGCTGGGGTTCTTACAGGTATTTCTGCTGCAAGAGGCATCGTCCAAGGCAGAGAGAAAGGGTTAGAAATATCCTAGCTTCTCTCTTTTTCCCCCACCCTCATCTCCTACCAACGCCTCCCATTGGCGGTACCAAGGCTGAGCCTGCTGACATGGTAGTCCACAGCTTGTTGGGCCCAGCCTTTACAATTCACAGCAGAGGTAAAAAGAATTGACTGCTGGGCAGCCTCTTTTGAAAAACTCAGGGTTTGCAACCCTAACCCCGTGCCAGCATCTGTGGACCTGAGCTGAGCAGCAGCTATGTTCCTTAGCCTAGACACGCTCTTCTCAGTTTCCCTTGGTTTGCAACCGCTGTCTACTCCCATTAACTGTCTGAACTATACAGTCATGTGTCCTGGAGACTGGGAATCACAGAATACTGGGGCCGGAGAAGGCTGCACAGACAGACCACCTAGTCCAGCTTTATCATATTACAGAGGAGAAGAGTGAAGCCTAGGACGTGGCTGGATTTACCTAATTTGCTAGGTGGCAGAGCCAAGCTGCTTTTTCAGTTTGATGTTCTTTCCTCTACACATCTATCTGTGGCAGAAGGGATTTAAAATTCCCCCTCTAATCACAGAAACAGTGCCCTGCGGAATGACAGTATTTTAAAATGCAAAACAACTATCCAGACTTTTTAACAACAAATGGTTGGTTTAAATCAGGTGGAAAACCCATTTACAAAATGGGTTTAATAAAAACAAAATCTCCAAATCTCATTTAAAAGGATTTTGCTTCCCTGGTTTTTCTTTTTTTAACTACATCCGAACAACATGTTCTTTTCCCTCTTAAATGACTTTAGAATGAGCACCTAATAATAAAGGCTATTACAACAAAGCTTTTTTATGAATTAAAATAGCTATTTCGTTGTGTTAGACGTCTACACTGGTTCTCTCAAATCTTATTCCATTAGGCACTCTGACTTTTATCAAACAAATAAGAAAATGAGGAGAGGGAATCTATTTTTGGTTGTCAGTTTTAGTTGAGTCTTTTTTTTTTATCTTTCACAAATTTTGCCACACACAACTTAGAAGAGAAAACGATTTGGGGTAGCTCAGTAAGTTGAATTTTAGTAGCAAGAGTTCTGAAACGTTAGACTTACCAAAGCTATGTGAATATTTGCTTAAGTAAGTTGAACATTAACAGTTATCACGATTCTTCTTTGGTGCTCTCAGCAGGGTTTCTAGACCTCTTCTCTAAATTGTCCCACTCTTGCCTCTAAGCACAGCAATTTTCCAGGGGAAATTTCTGAAAATTCTGCACCAGGTGGCAGTATTACTAAGAGCCATCTTGGTCAGAGCCAGAAATCCTCGCAGCTTCCTCTCTTTCCATTTTAACTGCAGACTATTTACATAAGAAAATTATGCTAGTAAATACAGTAATCATCACAACTTTTATTAGTTTTGGTTTGCCCTCTCTTTCAATAATAAAATATTAACAATCATTTGGGTTCATGAATTCTAGACTTCCAAAGAGGGGTTTCTAGAATTTTTAACAACAAAATATTAACATGGTCAACAGAAATACTTCATAGTAGGATAAAAGGAAGAGATTCTATTTGAAGGAAAAAGACTAGTTTCCCTTGTCTTCCTAACACATCTCTTTTTCTTAAGTTGAAAAACCTTTGCCATTTATAGAAACAAGGTTATAAATGAGCTCATTGTTTCTCATCAGTAGATTATTAGCTTCAATCTTTTTAATAATCTCACTTTTATTTCTCAGACACTGATTAAACTGAAGATTGCTTTGAAAGATAATTGACTTTCAAGTAGTAAAATAGATATGTTTTGAACACCACACACCACCAAACAACACTGGAGTCCTATGATCTTTGGGGTGGGAGGTGGGGATATAAGCTTATGAATCAGTCAGGAAGTAGAGGAAGCAAAGAGAAAACATGGAGAAAAGCCTTTATTGTGGTTTCCATGGGAAAGAATGGGTGAACCAGAATAAGCAGACCTAGGATTGGGTAGTTTGAATAATTTCAGCAGGCTCTTTGGTGTAGAGGCTGTCTCAAGGTGTCTCATACTTGGCCTGGTATGATTAGGGCAGGTGGATAGTGACCCAAAGTATAAGGCCTCGGTAAAGGAGGTAGTTGCAGGGTACAGGCTTCAGATCGGTTGGTTTGCATGTGCTTGTAGACTAGTCGTTTACTTTCTCTAGAAATTGTCTAGCCCTGGGAGAGACAGTCTCTCCAGCAAGGTCCCAGATCTCAAAGCATCAGAATAAAAAGACACGCTTAACACAGACCATCTCAAATCTCCTCCTCAGAAGGTGATTCCATTTTCTCTCATTAGACAAGTGCTTAGCTGACCTCCTTGCCTTTACTTGTTTAGTCTTGCTTATTGAAATGCTGTTTCCTTTCCTTACCACCCATCTTAATCCTACTGACCCTTCGATTTTATTCTTTCATAAGATATTCCATGACTACTCTTATCCTCACCGATCTCCCCATATCTGAATTCCTACAGTCCAAACTTAAGTATACACGCCCATTAGGAATAGCTATTGGTAAAGTGACAACTTCAACCAGACTATTTCTGATAAAAAAGAAAAAGAGCAGGAGATTGCTGACCAAAACATATGAACCTCTGACGTGGAACCAATGTCCAGTCCTTCTTTTTTTCCGAACAAAATCCCAATTTTGTTTGGGGGCAACAATTGCCTGGTCCCTGAGGATTAGTCATGGTTGGCCATACAAACAATGGCAAACTTGTTCCTCACTTGCTCATCTTCCTTGCAAGTAGACATGAACATGTGATATAATTCTGATCTAGGAGCTATATGTGAAAAAGAACTAATAAAGGATCATAGATATCCTGATGCTTCTCTCTTTTTTTCTAATGGCTTGACCTATTGCAGCCATTTTGCAACCAAGAGGCAACAAACAAAAGAATAGAAACCAATTTGTTAAAAATGACAACACAGAAAGATAGAAAGTCTCTGGATCCCTGATAGCATAGATGAAAGGGTAAGCCTACACCAGTAGCCCTGACCCCTGAAATGCCAGGTGTGGGGGGAAAAATCATAGCAAACTCTATTGCTGTAAACTACCAATGGCATTTCTAACTGTTACAACCTCATTTTCCCAGAAAGACACTAGAAACTTTCTTTGTCTCTGAAATTATTCTTCTGTTAACTCTAATGTGAATAAAATTTTTTAAAAAAATTTTTGTCTATATTCCTACATCATTAAAACAAAACATTTGGGTTTGAGATTTTCATCAGTTTAACAAATTTGCTGAGGTGTTTAATTTACTATTGTGCTAGAAAAAGTCTTGTGGTTGCATCCAGACTGATTATTTGTAACATGAAAGTTATTTGGGCATAGTATATTTTATTTTCAAATTACATCTTGTTTAATACATAAGATATCCATTTACAGAACTACAGCTTCTATTACTGGTTTTATTATTAAAGATATTGATCCTTTATTCATATGTAATCCATTACAGTATAAAATTTAAATGAACTGAGGTCATAATAACAAGTCTCTTTTAATGCCAGAACAAAACAAAATAAAACAAAAAATATCAAAAGATTACAGAAACAAATTCAATCTGTCAACCTTAATCTTAAAAGATAATAAAATCATTGTATAGTACAAAGTAAGTGCCACACAAAGGTAATGGCTCAATATATGATAATTGTGACTACTCAGAATACTAGTTTATAGTATTTGAATTTTCAGCAAACAAGCTGAATATGAGCTAACTTCTCACCTAACTATCCATACTTTATATTCTATAATATATAAATTCAGCTATCAAAATAAACTAACAAACCTCAGAAGAATAATACACACTGATGATTATTTTACAATCTGCCCAGGTTTTCATAAAATCTTTAAATGAATCAATGACAAAGTTGTCGATAAAATTAACTAGTCAATTCAAGTATCTAGTTTCACCAGTTTTTTCTGATTGTAGTGACCAATTACTAGACTATAGCATCTCCCATATAAATGATCTCCCCTGAAGAATGACCTGATAAAAGCCGTAAAGAAAGATTACATGGTGTCCTGGGCAGTGCACTGACTTCAGAGAGAGATAGACAGGGGTCTATTCCATTTTTTGCCATGATTCACTGTGCATCCTTGGGAAAGTCATTTAACGTTACTGAGCTCCATTACTATTCTCTCCAGTGTTGAATAAAAATAACACCTACCTTTCAAGATTTTGTGAGAAATGTTTTGTAAACAGAGTGGTGGTCCCATGGCTCCATTCAACTTAACATTAAGCACATTAAAAAAAAAAAGTCATGGTAGATGAGAGTGAATTATTTGTGGTATTTACAATTGCAAATGCCATACTGGATGAATTATCCTATTTGGCACAGAGCAACATAGATTCTCGACCTTAGTCTGAACTTATTAATCGGTGTATGTGACTTCCTCAATTCTCATTAGTAAAGAGATCAAAATCAATTTGGTTTTTTGTGGGAAGGATGGCACTCTGCATCTATTATGTTGCCCCAAAGCAAGTCGCCTCTTGCTCTCTCTCACAGTGAAATCCAAAAAAAACCTTGATCACCTTCACTTTCTACTGAACATTCTGCTGGCCCACTATATCGATGACATCCTGTTAATTGGCCCTGGTGACAGTCAACTAGTAGTCAAAAGAATGCTAACATTAAAGTCGGAACCATTGTCAAATGCCATCCTCTTCTACTAGAGAAAGAGTTTTGTGACTTTTAACCTCATTGAGTTTCAACATTTTCTTTCTCTAAAAGAGGAGGACTATTATTTAGCTTAAAGAATTATTAAGAGAATGAAATGAGACAATATATATAAGTATACGTAGTTTCATACCTAGTACATATTAGATATAAGAAAAAAAACTAGTTAAAGAAATGAAAACTATTTATACTAACATAAAAAAAGGCTCAGTATTAATTCAGCTATTCTGGGTGTGTGTGAATGTGTGTGTGCTTTTAATTAATATTTTTCTTGTAGGTTATAGTAAGTTAAAACAAGCATTTTGTTTGAGAAAAAAGCTCAAAATGATGACAGCTCTGGGTTCCAATTGTAACCTTAAGGCATTGTTGAATATTAATCTCTAATCATTTTTATTTAAACTGAAACTCCTTTGAAGATCTAGTCAAGTTACTTCCATAAAAGATAAACCAATATTTTTAAATAGCTTTTGAATGTCAAAGAGATTTTTCTGCCTAGGGCACCAGCTACATAAAATTAACAGACCCTCCTCTGACATGTCGAAGTAGAATAATTTTGAACCATAAAAATTCCTTCATGCACATGGAAAGCTTGCAGGATATCACAAAATATTAATCTCGTAGTTCAAAAATAAACTTTCACATTTAAAAACAAAAGATATTATTCTGTTTTCCAGAGCCAATGTGCTCACATCACATTATTTCTGCAGAGATAGACCTCTAATCACCATTTTAAAGATTTGCGAAAGCAGGTTATCTACAGCCAAGTCCCAACCTATGTAGGCAGCAAGGCACAGGCATGACAAGAAATATAAACAATTTATATCAAATTAATACATCATCATGATGTGATCACCAATTGTCTCAACTTCCTGACTTTCTTTTGCTTTGAAGACTCAGCCCAAATATGGCTAGGTTGGGTTTTTTTGTTTTGTTTTGTTTTTTTCCAATTTAATGGCTATAAAACCTCAAACCCACTTCAGTTTGAAAACATAGTTCTTTATTTCCTTAAGCAAAAAAATTTGGTACATAACGCATTTACTCAGTTACTAAATTCAGAGAGCAGCATGTGATAAAAGTCCCAAAATGCTCTGTAATTCTTGCCAAAACATCTTGGGTTCAGAGTTAGGTCTAAAAAAAATTGAAGATATTTATGAGAATAATTTGTAGAAAAACTTCACACTCAGCAGGTTATAAAATGTTATCAGTGCTCTTGATTCTAATCATAACTTTCTTAAAAGGACCGAATCCATCAGACCTGAGTTGCTATGCTTGGCACAATACCAAATCAAAGTAGTTTTGGTTCCGAAGGGAGCTGGGTACAATTATCTCTAAGCTTTTTTCTGATATCTACCAATAAAGGGAGCTGCCCTGTGAGTCATGGCCAAAGTAGAGTTGTCCAGAGCCACCACTGAGCTAATTGGACATCGCCTCTGGAAAGCGTCTCTATAAATGGCACCCCCCAAGCCAAGCTTGAAAAGAGAACTATATTCAGGGGTGGTACAAGCAAGAAAGCTATGTTAAGAACTATGTTTTTGCCAGGATTCCAGTGTGTTATGTATTTTACTTAGATTCTTTTGTTGCAAGTAGCAGAAACCAGCTCAAGGTAGCCAGAAAAAAAAAAGAGAGAGATGGAGCTTTCTCTGAGTGATATAGAGGATCTCATGGAACCCAACAGCAGGAATATAGCTAGGTCTGAAGAAGAGACAGAAGAGACACAGAATTCTCTTTCCATCTCTGATTTATGCTTATCTTTGCACGACCTTTATGCTTCTCTCTGCTCACCATCTTTCTTTGCTTCTCAGTCTACATGGTAGAAAATATGTTCATCCTACAGCTCCCAAGTTTACCTAAACAATCACAATTTTAAGTTCCCAAGAGAAGAAGCTAAATTTCCTATTTAAGTTTCTATCCTTTGTCCAATCAACCAAAACCAGGAAACCTAGGATCCTACAGAACAAAAATTGCAGCTTGTAAACCAATCTTGATGAATCATGAAAGGAAACAGAGAGAAAGCCAATTTTCAGAGAAAGAGATGATTATTAACTCCTCATCTAAACAGAAGTTCTATATACTAGCCACCTCCAACATGTGTTAATTCAGAACCGACTATGTACCGAGGTCTCAACACAGTAGAGCTACACTGTGAAAATCATTATACCACCAGTTATGAACTAAATGTTTGTGTCTCCCCATCATCTCATTCATTGTGTCCTGCCTAGTCTGCCTCCTAAACATTTCATGAATCCATCACTTCTCTCCAATCCCATTGCCCAAACCATCATTCTCTCTTGCCTAGATTTCAAAAGACTTCTACCCCTCTCTCCTATCTTTTCCTATCTCCAGTCTTGCCCCCTCCAATCCTCTCCCCACTCTACAGCCAGAAGGAACATCCTACAACACAAATCTGATCCCACCACTGCCCTGCTTAAAGTTGTTCAGAGTTTCCCACTGTATTTAAATAAAAGACCCAATTCCTTCCTATGGCTTAAAGAGGCCCTCCAGAATTTGACGGTTCTCTGCACTACTCACTCTCTGCCTCCCTCTCTTACCCTCCAGGCATACCTTTCAGAAGTTTGAACTTGCCCTGTTTGTTGTCTATGACTTCTAGGCTTTTGTGCAAGCTGATCCCTCTGTATTAAATACTTCCTTCACTTTTCCCATTTATATATTTTTCAGTTTTTCTTTCTCCAAAAAAACCTCCCAAACTCCCACCTGAGTTAGATGTCTCATATATGCTGCTATGTGACCCTATACTCTCCTTAGTGTGATATGTAATAGTATTGTCTGTTTACATATCGTTCTCCATGGTAAGAACTCTATCTGTGCTGTTCAGCATTATCTCCAGAGTGTCTATGAAAGACTAGGTACTGAGTAGGTATTTATGACTCGAAGAGCCTGAAATTTAACTACACATCTCTTTCCCTCAGGCAGAAATCTTTGCAGAGTTTTTTTTACCACACTCCCTCCCTGCACCCTCCCCACCCCCACCCCCCACACACCAAAAAAATCTCCTTGCTTCTCACTGTCTTCTAGGTGTGTGGTCCCCATGCACTGGTCACATGTGTCTTGCTCAGCACAAATATCAACACAGCTCATAATGGCCTCACCACAGTTAAGGGAGAGCCAGTGGAAGAGACATTTATCTATCTACCCTATGCTTCTTTTCTGAGCCTCCCAGCTGCTCACCATCCCCAAGAATAGATGTTCTATGCAGTACGTTAGGTACCCTTTGATTACCAACAGTTCTTCTCCTGAAAACTCCAAATAGCTCTGACTTTGTAAATATCCCCCAATATCTTTTAAAGCCCTCGCAATATCTCAGAAATGGATTTGGAGGTAATAATTTATATACTCACATAGGCTTAGAACTTGAAAAAATCTTTGCTGGCACCTAATTTAGCTCTTAAATTTTCTAGTCGAGGAAATCAAGATACAAGGAAAAGATGTGTCTTCCGCGAGATCATAAACCTTTAAAATAAAGAAACCAGAAGGCTGAAGATGAGAACTCGTAATTTTTTACTCTTTCAACTACAGTAGGACTTTCCCCAAAAGAAAAAATGTCAACATGAATTTACTGCCCAAAGTGCTCCATGAACACCCCAACACGCCATTTCCACACGGAGTGCTCTCTCTCTCATGATACGTGATACAGGTCCCTGTCCTCCTGCCCAAAGAACTCAGTTCTCCTGGACCTCAGCTTGCAAGCGGGTTAGTTTAAAAAACATTTTCTGATTGACAGAAACATTTTGCTGAAAAGTCATACAATTAAGGTACACCCTGGAAACCAATTTAAGGCTGATTCTGTCAAATTAACCTTTCCGAACAAATTGACAGATCACTTCAGGAAAATCACCAGTTAATCTGTTTTTTTTTTTTTAACTGAATTCTCAAAGATGAAATTGGCTGTCTCACTGAATTTCATGTGTTGTTTAACATCATATTGGCTTGCTGTCAAAAAGGTAAAGCATTTCCCCCCAAAATCCCCATTTTAAATAGGTTTGCCTTATGTTCCACTGGGTAACATTTCTAGTTTCTAAGAGTTTTTAAGAGTTTAAATGGTTTATATCATTTTCCTTGGGATTTTTGTTTGTTTGTTTTTCTTCTTCTAGAATTAAAGGAGAAATGAACTGGATTGACTAGTAACAGATTAAGTACTTCTGGAATTTGCTCAAATTTGCACATAGTACTTGGCATCTAATCTCGATGACCCTAATAATTTTGCTGTGAACATAAACATGTAAATACGTCTGCCTACACATATAGGAAATTAAGTATATGGATATTTATTTAAGCGTTCATTTAAAGTATATTTTATTGAGCATCAAATTGGTCCTCAGGGGTCACATGATAGTAATAAAAATAAAAAGACGAACAACAGAATCCCTGTCCTCAAGTAGCTCACTGTCTAGAGAGGAAAAAAGAGTCAAATAAACAAACAGATGAAATAGGCAGGCTATAGAAGAATATAGAAGAATAATCTCCCTAAGTCTCACCATGATGAAGACTTTATTATTGAGGGTAGGGTGACAAGGATACCTTTCATTCTATACTGAAATACTGGCTCACATTAGACAATACTAATAGGTTCAATATGTGAAAAAAAAACACAATAATTTAGAAGATCTTTGTATTTAGTCCCATCTCAGTTTTTCCTTTCTTCCACTCCTAGCTTCAGCTATAAAACTATTTTACTGTTTCCACTTGACCTTGACTAGAAATAACAATTATAGCTAACATGTGTTACTATCTGGCAGGCACTGTGCTATGTTCCTGATATATGGTTGTGTGTTAAATGATAATGGCTACTACTAGGTAGTGTTATTATCTTCATGTCATGTATAAGGAAATGGAGAAACAGAAAGACTAAACAATTTGCACACAGAATTTGGCTCCAGGTAGTCTACTCAGAAACAAATGTCTCCATTACATCATTTCCAGGAATCTGATGCACTAAGTCATTTTACTGGCTGATAGCTAGTTTATATGTCCCACTTCCCTTGCCCACCCTCCAAAATCTATTTTCATTCTAAGGAAGGACTTGAACCTATGGTGTCAGAATGTAAGGCGTTGTGGAATAATAGGAACAATGAGTAGTTGGGGAGAGAGGAACAGATACTGACATTGACCCTCAAAAACACCAAATAATCATCTGACATACTTTTAAGCAAGGAGCTGAACAAATTTAGTTTTAGATCAGTATGCAGATGGCGGCTCACATAACAATCAATAAGGAGATGCCAAAGTCTGTTCCTGACTCACTTGGTCCTCTCTTGAGAGCTGAGTGGTAAGCTCCAAACACTCAGGCATAAAACCCAATGATCTCAGCAATAACCATGCACACACAAGTGGCATGAATCACCCTGGTTCATGCAAGATGAAAAGTCTGAGGTAACAACCACGTTTTTAAGGCACTTTTAACTTTTAAGCAGGACTTTTGTTTTTGTAGTTTTTTTTTTTTAATCTCCCTTGCATTTCTTCCCAGACTAGAAGGGTAAGTATTACAAGACTCACCCCAAAGATGAAGATACTCAGGGCTAGTAAAGCTTTACCCTATATCATATGACTGTCAAATGACAGAGCCTGACTCTCAGGGGAAATATCTATCCCCTGTAACTTGATATTCTCCGTGTGAACTTTCTTATCCTCCAAAACCCAACCCAAATGCTACATCCTCTGAGAAGATTCTGCCAGGAAGAATTAGTCATTCTCTTCTGTGTGTTCCCAAAACCCTTGTGTCATGGTTCTGCTTAGAGGAACCCCTTTTATACATCAAAAGTGTTTAGTATAGGACGGAGGCCAGCAGACTGCCAAGTGCAGGCCAAATCCAGCCCACCGTTTTTTATACAATCCTGAGCTAAGAATAGTTTTATTTTTTAAAGAGTTGTAAAAGAAGAAGAAAAGAAGAATATGCAATAGAGTCTAAAATATTTCTTATCTTTCCCTTTACAGAAAATGTTTGTTGAGGCCTGGATCACAGGGCCACTGTCATGGATCGCTATATGAAGTCACTCAGGCTCCAGCCTGCCTCTCTGACCATGTTGTTGCTAAACTCGATTCTCTAGACAAATAGAACCAATGGAATGTGCCAAATATAAAAAACTTTTTCACACTTCCATATTCTTTGTTCATGGTGGGCTCTCTCTTTTGACTTGCCTGATACTGTATTCGTGTGTGTATATATTTTGGCCTCATTCATTAATTATTTTATTGTTCATATGGCTAATTCCATTTTGCTTTTCTTTATTATTCAGGCACAGTTTACATGCAAAGAAACGCACTGATTTGAGTGTATAGTTCAATATAATCTGACAAAAACATACATCTTATCAAGATATAGAACTTTTCCAACACCCCAGAAAGTTTCCTCCTGTTCATTTCCAGTCAATCTCATTCTTTACTCCAAACCAAGAGACAACAAATATTTTTATTTTTTAGTTAATATTTTTATAAATTAGTTTTGTCTATTATAGAGCTTCATGTAAATCAAACCATACAGTAGTTACTCTTTAGTGACTGGCTTTTTCATTCAGCATGCTTGGAGATTCATCCACTAGAGAGCTGGAGTTAGCTCAAATTAGTTTGCAAGAGCTAACTGCTAAATTTTTAGGAATTTTGAGAGCTGACTGCTAAAAATAACTATTATTAAAAATTAAACCATATAAGCTCACAACTAAATAAATTATATTTTAAAACAAAGAACCTTTTTATCTCAAAATGCATCTTTTCCTAATATTTTAACTACATTTCTCTATTATCCAGTCTCTTCAGGTTATCTACATTCATTCTGTGTAATGGTATGCTACTGTGCATTTCTTCCCAATTCTGGGTTCTGTGTAATCACATTGGTAGCTTAAAATTGGCCATGGTGGGAGTAATAACACCGTGGAAATAAGCAAACACTACAAATTAGAACTTTTTCTACTAGGCTTTGGAGAGCTGCTTACTAAACATTTACCAGCATACCACAATATACATCTGTGTTGTTACATGTATTTACCACCTCATTCCTATAATTGCTATATAGTATTCCATTGTATGTTTGTATTATAGCTTTTACCTTAATAGATATTTGCATTGTTTTGACTTTTTTGCTAGTAATAATAGAGCAGCAATGAACATCTCTGTGTAAGAATATTTATTGTCTTGTTTCCATTTATTTTGGAACTCCCATTTTATTTTGTGTTCGCATTATTTTAGAGAGTTGAAGAGAGGATATAAGTTTGACTTTATAAGTAACTGCCACACTTTTTCCAAACAGGTTGTGCCATTTTACAGTTGCATCAGCAATAGGTGAGAGTTCCGGTTGCTCCACATTATTAATTACATTGGCGTCATTAGTTTTTGTTACTGTTGTTATTGTTGTTGTTGTCATTTATTCTATTAGGTGTGAAGTGATATCCCATTTGGGTTTCAAGTTTCATTGCCCTGATGGCTAATAATGTTGAGGCTCTTTTTATGTGTTTTTTGGCCATTTGTGTATCCTTTATTATGAGGTTTCTGATCAAGACTTTTGCCCATTTTCAACTGAGTTTTTTGTCTTTTTAATATTGCAGAGTAAGAGTTCTTTATATAGTCTCAATAGAAACCTTTTGTCAGATACATGCTTTGTGAATATTTTCTCCCCATTTATGGCATTCTTATCCTTTAATTAATGACATCTTTTAATAAATAGAAGCTTTTGATATTGCTGAACAAATTTATCAATTTTCTCCTTCATGGATTCTGTTCTCTTTGACTTATCTAGGAAATTGCTAAATTGCTTACCTAAAATTTATATTTTTCTTCTATGCTTACTTCTAGAAGTTCTGTGGATTTATTTTTTATATGGTATGTGATCTATCTTGAATTGATTTTTGTGTATGGTGTGAGTAAGATGGAGGCAAGATTCATTTTTCCTTAAAGATATTCATTTCTTCCAACAGTATTCCTACCATTTAATTCCTTTAGTAACTTCATCAGAAATTTGTTGACTATATTAATGCAGTCTATTTCTGGTCTCTATCTATTCCTTTATCCATTTTCCTATCCTTACACTAAAATGACACTGCTTGATGACTGTGTACTTTATAGTAAGTTTTAAAACAACTTTTTCCTGCTTTTCATTTCAACATTAGTTTATTTATTCTAGGTCTTTTGCATTTCCATATAACTCTTAGAATCAGCTTGCTTATTTCTAAAATGAAAATCCTGTTGAGATTTTAATTGAAATTGTATTGAATCTATAGATCACTTCGGAAAGAATTGTTATTTTAACACTATTGTATCTTATAACTCACGAACATAGTATATTTCTTCTTTAACGAGAGAAGTATCTTTGTAATATTTTGCAGTTTTAAACAGAAAGTTCTTACACAGCTTTCATTAAATTTATTCCTAAGTATATTCTTTTTCTATCTTATTGCAAATATTGTGTGTTTCTTTAAATTTCATTTCCCAGTAGTTCATTGCTAGAATATAGAAATACAATTAATTATATAATGATCTTGTACTCTTTGACCCAGTTAAATTTATTTATGGGTTTAACTTTTTCTTTTCTTCTTCTTCTTCTTCTTCTTCTTCTTCTTCTTCTTCTTCTTTTTTTTTTTTGCCGTTGGTAGATTTCTTAAATTTTTCTATATGTACAATCATGTCAAATGGGAATAAAAGCAGCTTTACTTCTTTCCAATCTGTATACCTTCTGTTTCTTTTCACATCTCATTGCACTGACTAGGATCTCCAGGACAGTATGAAAATGAGATGCTGAGACTAGTACCCTTGCCTTGTTCCCAGGCCTACAGGGAACATATTCAATCATTCATTATTAAGTATGATGTTAGTCATAGGCTTTTCATAAATTTTTTTTATCGACTGAGAAAGTTTCCTCATATTTGTATTTTGCCGAGAAGTTTTATCTTGAATGGATATTGAATATCATCAAATGTTTATTCCATGCTGTAAATTGTATGTCATTTCAGTGTATTTTTCATTTTATATATTTTTTTCAAGTTGAGAATTTCCATTTGGGTTATTCTTTGTAATTTCCATTGTTATCCTGAATTCCAATCTGTTTATACTTAATGTTCTTTTGTTCCTTTAAGATTTTGCATGTATTTATAATAGCCGCTTTAAAATCCTCACCTGCTAATTCCAATGTATCTATCATCGCTGATTCTGTGTGCATTAGCTGATATTTCTCCTGATTATGTTACTACTTTTTTTGGACATCTACTTCTTTTTATCATGAGCTACATACTGTGGATGCTGCATTACACTGTCTTCCATTAAATGGTCTTGACTTTTATTCTGGCATGTAGTTGATTTACTAGCTGATCAGCTCTACCTTATTCAGACATATTTTAGGCTTTGCAAAGAGATATCTGAAAACAGCCTTTTATCTTTGACGAGAGTAGTCCTATTCTTAAGGTACGGCCTTTCTGGGTTCTTAGTTAAATTCTGGAATGTTTGGCAAGGCCTTCCACTCCAGCTTTTCAGAACTCCAATATCTTCCAGAAATATGGAAGCTCGGATATCTCCAGTCTGCTCACAGTCCTGGTAGTTATTTTCTACCAGTTCTCTTGGAGTCTCATCCTGCATAGGCACAGCTTAAAATCTGTCTAAAAACTAAAGACTAAAGAGAACCCCTATACAAATTTCTGGAAGAACTTTTCTAAGCAGTGTTCTCCTCTCAGGCACCCTGCCCACCAAATTCCAGTTATCCAATAGCACCAAACTCTGATCTCTGTTTGCTCTTTCCACTGGGACTACTGATTTGTGTGTGGATTCTCCTTCTTGTGCAGAGATTAGGAAAGTGCCCAGGCACGGAGCTGAGATGAATGGAAGCTCACATCATGCGTTTCCCTATTCTCAAGTCTATCCCTATGGTTGTAAACAGTTAATACATATTATTTTTACAGTTTTATATTTCTTTATGACAAGATTATAAATCTTATGTCTGTTACCTTATGACCAAAACAGAAAATTGGTGTCCTCTAGTCTTTTGAAATTCAGCTCAAGACTTTTTCTATCCCTAGTCCCTTGGTAAAACTGTTTGATTCCTGCACTCTACATCATACATGATACTTTATAGTTTCATTTTTATATATCTCTGCCACTACCTCTTGGGATGTGAGCCCTCTGTGAGAGTTAACATTGATTAGCATACTATAGAATAGAATAGGCATTCAATAAATATACTGTAATTATTGTTAAAATAAATCAGATAAATGGTTTCTGCTTAAACTACAACATTCTTATTTATATAGTTAATATGTGTCTAACTTATATGAAAACTCTTTGAACCAACTGAGAAGAACAATGGAAAAAAAATTAAAGACTGAAACATCAAGATTTATACAAAGGGACACAAATACTGCCCTCAGTCTGAGGGGATAATGCCCAAATAACAGCAAACTTGCCCTAATGTAGAAATGAGTCAAAGGAACCCTAGGTTGTGTTCTGGGATTCTGGGACTGAGGGATGAAGGGAGAGGAAATTTGCTTTTGATTAAGGTAGAGGGAGCTTGTTCAACATTGCCCTGCCCCAACCCCTGAGAACTTCTTTACACTACTTATTAGAGATTAACTGAAATAGCAAGTAAAGCTGTCCTATAGGGTTCAAAGCTAAAGACTCTCGAAGCAGATTTTGTACAACTTCTAATACTTGTCTAGCACTTAACATTTGTTAGGAAGGTTATTGTTGAATAAATGAACAAGTGACTGAACAAATGAACAAATATTTAAACCCTACTTCCAAAAATAAGGAGCTCTGCTCAAGGTGTACAATCAAGCAATAATCATCTCTTCCAGTTAGTTGCTCCTTTAGTGTTCACAAAGTGTTTTTTCATGCAGTATCACTTGTCAGTCACCCATTAAGGTATTACCATTAACCTGCCTTGGAACAATGGAAAACAACCTTTATTAAATTACTCTGTTCAATATAGAATTGAACAAAATCTAGTGAACTCAGAAAGGATCCATTGGAGAGCAATAAAAAGGGGACTAAACAGTACTTTTGAGAAAAGATTAAAAGAATAAAGATTATTTCAGCTAGAAGAACAGAAAGTGACTATACATCCTGAAGCAATGAAAAAGTATCATACTAACAATGGTATTTAGCCTTAAGCCAATTCCACCAAGGATAGAAAAAGAGGAAGCCGACAACTTGAAGAGGGAGAGTTTTGCATTAAATCTAAGGCAGAAACAGGAGGAACTGTGGTTTGGAACAAATAAGAATAATCAGACATGTATCCATTTAAGGAACTCTGTATTTACATGACAGATGTAATGTAGATTTATTGGTATTTTTTTTTAAGTCAGAAGAGTTATTAGTTATTTTTCAAAATATTTTTCATGTCACAGTTTTTAGTGTGCCATAACCTGAGCTCTCCCTTAGAAGAGACTCACCTTATTCTGGCTTCTATTTTTATAATGAATATTAATGTTATGGAGATTTCAGTGAGTTTCTACCATGAAATTTGTGATCAGCATGCTAGTGAGCCTGTAGCTGTCTATACATTTGTTATGCTCCAAGAAAGATATAGTTATCTACCTTTGCACAAAAACATATTCTACTGAAAGGTGCCTCTTAAATAGTTGCTAAGATACAGATTTTTTTTTTAAGATACAGATTTGACTGGGACAATGAAAACAAGAATAAGTGATTTCACACTGGTAAGAAAAACATCAAATTCCAGTAAATTAAATTTAGGAAAAGGAAAATTTTTCCTTCCAAAATTTTTACTGTTGTTGCACTGAGCAGACCAAACATTGGAAAGATTAGCTAAGCCTTTTACATTTCATCCAGATGTTCTGAAATGTTTAGATGTTCTAAAAATGTTGGCCAAGAGAAAAATTTAAAGCAGCTTAAACTAAAATTAAAAGTCTTGGAGACAAAACACCTGCAAGAGTTTATTATAAGGTGTAGAGTGGTGTGAGAATCTAAGTGAAGTGATCACATCAAATTATTAAGGCGTGAATGATTAGAAAACTGCTGCCAAGGCAGCGTTTGGACATTCGTTGAAAAATGCTAGAATGTTATAGAATGTTATTAGAGTGGTAGCAATGCTGTGCACTTCTAAAGACTTACATTGTAATATAAGAACAATGAAGGCTTTCTTTGGGGACCAGAAAGGATTCCATTTGGCTGAACTTCATGGTACATATAATTGTTGGGAGCTACACAGATAAGTTGGAAGCAGACATAAGAAGTCCTAAATTACTTATCCAAGGATAAGGGAAACTGCCTCCATAGAGCGGGTGATATATCTAAGTCAAACGTCACATGTCACACTTTCATCTTAAGTACCAACTCCCATGAACTGATAGAGAAGGATCAGAATGGTTGGCTGAGAAGAATTTTTAGGCCACATCTCTACACAATAATGGGAAAAATGTGATCAGTTAATGATGTCTGCCATAGTTACTAAAAGGAGTGTAAGTGTAGACTCTCCAGGTGTTTAGCTACATCACCTCTATGGGCTCTCTGGTGTTTTAAGATCCTACATTCTAAGATTCCATGAACTCTGAAAAGTATGTGTTTTTGTTGAAGACATCATTATTTCTCTGTTCTTAGGTTACTTCCTATTGTTATGTTCTGGAGAGCACAATAGCCATACAGTTGATTTGGTCTTAAGTATCTTAACTCTTAATTGTGTTAAAGTAATAAGAATGTGAAAAGGAGAAGAAAAAAATTGGAAAAAGCCAACTTCTGTTGAATTAAATGTCTGAAAAACATCTTTAATTTGCATTTTCTCTGAATTTACTATATGTATTGCATTGTCTTCAGCAAGTGATCTAGAAAGAGAAAAAAATCATGTTGCCCAGTGGCCACTCCACTTATTCTGCTTGTCACTGAAAGAGACCTGCTTGACATAGGCACCAGAACTCACATTTTCTTAACAGAAGCGACAGGCCCCCACCCAAGAAGAAGGAGAAGAAGAAGGAGATCAAAAATATGAGTAATAAAATAGTAGTAGCTACATATCTAGCAACAATTGGTTTAAATGTAAATGGATTAAATGTGCCAATCAAAAGACATAGGCTGGCTGGATGGAAAAGAAAAGAAGACCTTTACGTATGCTTTCTACGAGAGACTCACTTCAGCCTGAAAGACACATAGAGATTGAAAGTAAAGGGATAGGAAAAAATAGTTCATGAAAATGGAAACAAATAAAAAAAAAACAAGCTAAGCTAGCAATACATATACTAGATAAAATAGACTTTAAAACAAAGGCAATAACAAAAGACAAAGAAAGACCCAGTAATCTCATTTCTGGGAGAAAGAGAGAGAGAGAGAGACACAGCTGCTCAGCCCCACACTTCATCTCTGTCTTTCCTATACCAAGGGACAAGATACTCTCCCATGCTGAATACAGAAAATGTACCCATTTATTTTTCTCAAAAGAAAGAAGAGAAAAAAGAAAGAAGAAAGAAAGAAAGAAAGAAAGAAAGAAAGAAAGAAAGAAAGAAAGAAAGAAAGAAAAAAGAAAGAAAAAGAATTTCACCCCAAACATGTATTCCGATGCCATCTGTTACTTATTTAAAAAAAAAAAAAAAAAATCAACTAATAACACAAAAATGCTAACGGAGGCATTCTAGAGTTCAGGGGCTGTGCGCAATTTGTTCTCTTTGTGGTTTTCTGTATTTGTCAAATTTTCTGTATATTTCTTTTCAAATATGAAACACGAAAGAAAATGGTGCTGTTTAGAACACTTCTGAAAGACAGTGTGACAACAGTGGAGGAGGAACGGGGTCCCGCCACCTCAGCCCAGCTGCTGAGAAGCCGGTGAGTAGGACAAGCTCGCCCCCTAGTGGGGCAGCCTGTTGGAGCGCTCCTCTCTCCAGGGTCTGTTAAAGCTGTCCTTGGCAAAGGTCACCCGATCCACCCCTTCAAAAGCCAATGAAGGACCTTTTCTTAGACTCGTCCTTCCCTTCACAGGAGGTAGGCCTGCACAATCTGGGTGTACAAGATGCTGCCAGGAGGGAGCAGAGCCGGAGAGCCGCGATGCCGAGCCTGCTTCCGCTGCAGACTGTCCTAACCTGGTGCGTTCATAAGCCTGAGCTGTGATGAGTGCAGCTCCAGCGTTTGGCTGCTGCTCATCATCACAGCTGCTTAATTGCTCGAACAGGGCTGTTTGCCTATTTGGAGCTACAGATTAGAAGGTCTCGTTGCAGTGTGTGTGTTTCCTAAATTTTAATTTAATTTGCACAGTAATCCTTTTTGGGATTCACTGGCACAAACACATGGCTGTTTGGTGGCTGTTTGCTACAGCAAGCGGCACCTCCTCAGGCCTCCCCACCTCTGCCTCAACACACACTGCTGACCGACACCCTCCACATGGCTCTTGGCCTCCAGGGGGCTCTTCTCCCCTCATCACAGTCTCATAAGACAGCCCTCTGCTATTTTGCAGTTTGCATCAAACCTCTGCTCCAGCAGGGGGAGGGGTGGCATTTACCCACTCTTTCCAGCCTTTGGGCCTTGGCTGTCGTCCCCAGGCTCTGCCCTGTCTTTGCAACCAGCCCCTGCAAACCCACCTGCTCTCCTGGGTCTACAGGACTCAAGTCACACTTCTTTAATAAAGATTGCCTCCCATTGTTCCAAGGCCTGCCACTTGGTGATGTCCTGATGACACTTTGAAGGCCATCGCATAGCTCATCTGTGGGATGGCACCTTCTCTCAGCAACCCCACCTGGTGGCCTCTTGATCTCTAAATCTCTTCCCTCTAGTTAATCCCTCCAGAAATTGCTGTCGATCCTCTGGAGTCTGGCAGTTATTGCTATCGGAACAATAATAACACTATTTTTGAGAAATTATAATGTGCTCGTAGTCATGCTAATTGTCGAGATGCTTTTCATAAATTATCTCTTCATTTTCACACACACACACACACACACACACACACACACACACACAAAAGAGCCACACCCCAATGTCACACCTCAGAGAACCTGTGCTTTTCTAAAGCACCTTCCTCACCCTTTTCTAGGTCTCTCACCAGTGTCTGGTCCTTCAACACTGCTGCTCTGGCATTTCCCTTACACAGTGTAGGGTCGACCAGGTGCCAAGGAGCTCCGAGACTCGTACTTATGGGGTCATCGTCCCAGGGCTACTGGCCTAACCCTGGCTCTGGAAGGGTGCCTAGTGAGCAAACCCTTCCCACTGCCCAGTGTTTCTTTGGTAGGATGACATGAGATTGAATTGCTGGAACGGTCCTGGCTCACTTGTATGGGAAGACTCGAATGGTCTGTACAGACAGGGGACCCCCAAATTTGTTTGCTTGAGGCCTGCACAGCCTAGGAATGACCCTGCCTCTGAGGCAAGTAAGGTTATGATTACCATTTTATAGATAATAAAACTGAGGCTTAAAAAGTTAAGAAACCATTTACCAAAGTTCTCCAGAGGAGCTGAAATTTGAATGTAATCTTTGACTTTAGAGCTCAAGCTCTTAACCCTTATGTGACACTGGCCTACTGATTTTTTCTCTTTCTTTGATAATTTCATGTATGTTCTCTGCCCCCAAATATTCCTAGGGCAGGGGCGGTGTGCTGAGCCCCACAGGTCTCCCAGCGCTGCCCAGCACAGCGCCTTGCACGTGGCAGCGCAGTCACCACAGTACTCGATTGAAAAGGCAGAACATTTCCCCATGATGCAAGGAGACCCAGTGAGATTCCCCAATCGCTGAGATTCCCAGCTGCTCCGAGATGAGAGCAGCTGCTGGGTCAATGGAGGCCTGAGTGGAGATGCTGAAATGTTCCCAGGCACAAGGACTGAGATGGATGAGAGAAACCAAGGGCAGCAAGGAAGGCCACAGAGACTCGCATTTCCTGGAAGCTCCTTGGAGCAAGACCTTGACTCAAAGAACTAGGAAGGCCCCTGAACTGAGTCTAGCTCCGCCACCAAGCACTACACATTCTTCCCTTGAGCTGGTCCATGGAGCAGAGGGGAGAGGGCAGGACCACAACTGCCTTCTCACCGAAGGTGCGGCATCTGGCCATAAGACCACAAGTTTATGATGGGAATAGAAAAAAGGTTATGGTACCCTTAATGGGTTCTAATCCTGGAGATTTATTTTGTAACAAGTTTATTATCTGCATCTATGCAAAGTAAATTCTTTTTATTTATCAATTTATCTAAATTACAACAAGTTTTATAAGTTCTTTCATTGGCTTTTTAAAGTCAGCTTATTGTTTTTCAATGAACTCGAGCAATGACAGGCTTTCGATAAACGTTACTGGTTTTATACCCCTGTTGTCACTAATGCTCCCCACATCGTTCCAGTCTCGAATCAAAAACCAGCATCTCCGTGTTAGAAACAGTTCCATTTCCAGCTCCATTTCCGCCCACAATAGTAGAATCCAGCCCTGTCCTAGCCCACGCCCACGCCCAAACATGAGCTCCGAGGAGTATCTGCAGGGTTTCTCCTGCCTGCTGCGTATGACGAGGCTGTGTTCCTACCACAGCTCCCACCAAAGCCCAAGCCAAGCCTGCTGTGGGCTGCTCTGGTCCTTGACCAGGCCATCAGCTACCCGGAGAACTGCAACAAAGGTTTAGGCTGACTATCTGTGTGTAACCAAGTTACCACATATGTAAACTGCCGTGACAGAGGAGCTTTAGTGCCCTTGTATTTCAGTCTCCGCTCCTGGAGGCTCTAATACCAGTGCCTAGGACAGGAGGGCCGGGGGGGGGGGGGGGGGGAGGGGGGGCGGGGGGGCGGGGAGGCGGGGTACGGGGGGCGGGGCATAGAATGCAAAATACTCCCAAAGCCTTACACTGAGCTTTGTTCCTTGGACCAAATTTGTGTTGTCTCATTGTCTCTGCCCTCACCTTAAATTCTTTCCCAGGAGATTCCTAGTCATTTCTGCATATGGTCTCCAGAAGGGCACCACCCCATACAATGGCACACCAGTAAAAACTGCCTCCACATGAAGCCTTCCTCCTTGTACAACTGTGTACAAAAGTTCCCGTTCTCTCTGATCCAAGCAGAGAGAAAGGGTCTGGATAGAGATTCTTGGGGATGGCAACATAGCAATACCAGAGAAGGAAGAGGACGCCCCTCAATTTTCTTCTCCCGAAAAAAACAACCACCGACCACCCACCCCCAGAAGAGACAAGTTTGTGTCAAAAGCCTTTGACTCTAAACATTGTCCCTGCACAGTTCATGGGTTCCAGTGACACATACCATTATTATTATTTTTTTTATTTTGTTTTGTTTTTAGCTTAGTTTAAACATTGAATGTATAGCCAGAAAACAGAAAGTCGTGTACATTCTTGACTCAACTCAATTCTTTTCTGGAAACCAAGGTCTTTTTTCTGACATTAGAGATTCTGTAGAATTCACAAAATCAAATAAGTGGTGATAGCAACACAGGCCTTGAATGCCCCAGGGCCTAGTAGAGTGGGAGACTCAGTTTAGCACAGTTAAGGTTCTAAGCCAAGACCGTGATTCTCCTCTTTACACACACACACACACACACACACACACTACATAGGCACACAAAGCACACACATAGGCGCACATGTGCACACACACACTGATTTTTCTCCTATTTGAAATATTTCTACCTCCAATCACTCTTGACCTTTACAGGTCTCTCATCAGTTTTAGCCCCCTGACCTTTCACAAGAGGAGGGAAAATGGGGCAGGAAGAAATTATTAGATCTTTTGGTGCCTTTGATTCTACCATAAAAGGAGGGGGGAAGTCGTAGGGAAGGGGCAGGGTGGAGAATAGCTAGAGAGAAATAGATAAATGAAGCTAAAAGGCAACTTGAGCTGGACTCTGAATAAAAAATATGATGAAGTTGCTTAAGAATGTATATCTGTCTTAGTTCAGCCAAGCTACTATAACAAAATACCATAGACAGGGTAGCTTAGAAACAAATATTCATTTCTCACAGTTCTGGAGGCTGGGAAGTCCCATGATCTAGGCACCAGGAGATGTGGTGTCTAGTGAGAGCCTGCTTTCTAGTTCATGGACAGTCATCTTTCCATTGTGTCCTGACACGGCACAAGGGGCTAGCTAGTCTCTGAAGCCTCTTTCATAAGCACACTAATCACGTTTATGAAGACTTTGCCCTCATGACCTAATCACGTCCCAAAGGCCTGATGTCCTGATTCATTCTCTCTCTCTCTCTCTCTCTCTCTCTCTCTCTCTCTCTCTCTCTCTCTCTCTCTCTCTCCTCTCTGACATTCTGTTTCTCTTCATTCTTCACTCTCTCACTCTAGTATGCTTTTGCTTTAACACAAATGCTCACGCTCTTTCCCACCTTCTCTGAATTACTGCCCAAGCCCTGCCCCACTACCACCACCCAGTGCTGGCCAGCTTCCCTTGATTTCCCAGTCCACATAGCAGAAAAACATGGCTACTGTGAGTAGCACAACTACTACAAGAGAAACTGGACTCTGCCTGGTCTTTTTGAGGTCAGGTGCCTGTCCTGGCCTGCCAGAGGCCAACCTAAGATTTTGTAAAGAGTGGATGAAAAGGAGAGCCATTTCCACAAACAAGGGTGGAAGGTGAGGGAGGGCAGGATGAAAGATAGACAGCCTGTGTCTATGACATCTGGAAAACTGCTTAAACAGAGCAAAGAGTCAGCTGGTTGACCACACATGTTATTCATTCTATTACTGTTAACGACTTAATTATGACTTCAGGCTGGAATATAATAAGAAATCAGTATACCCAGCAAAATGTGTTCATTCACTTTTCGACAAAACACAGGATGAAAAGGCATCGTAGAAACAATTAAAATCAGCAGGCTAGACGGTGAGAAACAATTATGCAACTGCAATTAATAATCATTAATAATTAATAATCATGCCACCTACACACTGGGGTTCTGCCTTTTAATGTTAATAAACTAAGGACTCAAGGGTTACATAGTTTTCTGTGCGTATTCTTAAAATTTCTCTTCAAGCGTTCTATAATTCTTCTCAAATGAGTCTTCAGTGTGAGCAAGTGTCTACAGGGGAGAGTCACATTTTCTCATAACATTTCACAACGTGATCACAATACACCCCCACATTCACTTCTACCGTTTCCCCACACCCCCCTACCCAGACACACAGAATGTCTCACCCCTCCCAGATCGATGAGACATACTTATACCAAAAATTATTCACTGTTTATCTGAAATTCAAATTTAACTAGGTGCACTCTGTCTTTGTTTCCTAAATCCGGCAACCCTACCCAGATCATATTTTGTGCTTCAAACCTCCTTTTCATCATCACACAATCCTTTTCCTTAGGATACACTCTGCCAGTGCCCTCCCCTTGGCAAGCTCAGTCTTTAAGAACCACTTCAAGCACCTTTTTCTCTGTAAAACCTTCCCTATTCTTCTCAGAGAAGAATATTGCAGATCATTCTGCAATATTTTCTAAAATATTTATTAAAGATTTACAACAGTGAATTGGCTACCTGTCTTACACACCAACCTTGAGTACTTCAAAGATGCTACTGGACCTGGGTATCTTTGTATCTTTGTGTATCTTTGTATCCATGTCTGGTATGCAGTAGATACTTAATAAATGCTTGATGAAGGAATGAATTTATGAACTTCTTTGTAAATAAACTATTTCTTTGTAAATAAACTGTTACCTATTAACAGTCGTCCTACTCCTTTTTCCCTTTTGCCACACAGATTCGTTTCCTTAAAACAATATTTTTTAAACTTCAGTGCATTCCTTAGGAGGAAGAAAATCAATTTAGTGGATAGAAATCAACATGAATTACAATAGAGTGAAATAGAGGGAGGAGGAGTGTAATACAATGGAATGGAAGGGAAAATTGAGTGCAGCACACATAGTAAGGCCAAATCTAGTTTTGTTAAACTGGAGTTTTAGGAGTGTGTGTGTGTGTGTGTGTGTGTGTGTGTGCGCGCGCGCGCGCGCACACGCATACACATGCACACACGTGCACACACATACACTAAGTTTCAATATAAAATGTATTTTTACTTTAACTTACGGTCAAAATAGTAGGAGAGCCACTATCCTGCTAGGAACATCAGGATTATCTATGAGTGTTAACATTGCCTGTGATTTCCTGGCACTCCCTTCAAACATCTTCAATGGCTGCTCATTTCTTAAATTCAAGACCTTATAATCTGGTCCCAAACTCTTGTTTAGCCCTTTCTTCCCACAATTAACTCCACAAACTATCTACCCCTGATGAATGGCCTACTGACTTCCAACACCAGCCCCTGAGTGGATCAGATACACTCACTGCTTCATAAATTTTGGTCACCTTCTCTCAGTCACCCCACTACCCTTGCCATCCCTAATGGCTTCTCTCTTCTCTGCTTTCCTAAGGCACACACTTATTTAATGCTCAACTTATATTTTTATAAACTTGGGCAAGTTATTTCACATCTGAGAAGTATCATTTTTGATAAAAAAAAAAGGGTGGGCGGGTGGGTGGGAATGATTGAAAAGCTCTCTAAGACACCCACCAACTCTAACAGAGGACCATTCAATAATTCCAAGTCCCATTGTCCTTAGGACAATCGTAGAATTACCCCTGCCTGTTCACATCCAATCCGAAGCAAACTCTTGTTTCCTTAAGGTCTCCACAAAATCACCTAAAACAAATCAAATCCTGTTATAGGTTTTTTCTCACACCGTCTTACTGAAAAGCCCTTTGGTCCCTTATGATGTGCTTTTTCCCTCGCTGCAATGAGTAATGAATCTAGCGGGTTTAGTACCAATGCGTTCCTGGTGGTCTTCGGCTAGAAGGCACTGATGCTTGGTTTGTGGTAAGTACATACCTAATGTTTGCTGAAATCCTAAAATAGAATTAGGATTTTTGTGCCACCAGATGATTCCTTGTTTTTCACATGGTGAAATTTCCCTGAATTGTGTGGCGAATGTTTAGAAAACACAGAGTAAGAAGTAGGCTGTGCATAGTCTAGGTTACATGTGTCAGATTTGCATAAAGAGTGTTAGGCCAACTGCAACCTAAGAGTTCTTTTAATTGGATGCGGCTTGTTCTCACAGTCACACAAATGACGGATCTCAGAATGCTAGCCCTATAACTCCACAACTGATGTCGATAAGGCACAGAAAACGGAAACAACCAAATGAATTTGAATGTTTTTATTTTTTGGATGTTACTTCCAAACTTCTTAGAGATTCACTGTATAAATATATTTCAAAATAAAAAATGTGATACATTTGTGTTGTACTTTATAGATTTCAAAGCTCTCTGACATGAATTACTTTTGGGGGATGCCCAGTTCTACCAGGCATGACTCAAAGTGGCTTACTTAGTTAGCATTTGTGTTCATTGTGAAAAGCATATGTATAAATCAAGGAAACAAATGTTTGCTTTCTTTTTCCAAAAACGCCTATGTGTTCTTCAAGAATACTAAAAATCAACTTATAAGCACATATGTAATCTACTCAAACTAGTCATATAAAGTCTAAATTCCTGCCAATATTTCCCTTTCTCTTGATAGTCTTATATATAGCAGAGGTCTAAAAAATAAATTGAAACATATTTAAAATTCAAGTACTAAGTATCTACTGCATATATCTCTTTATTTGATCTCTTTATTTGAGCGACCTAGCCAGGTACATATGAGGAAACAAAAATTAAGCAACATTTCTGTAATGAAGTGAGTTGTATCCCCCTCAAATTTATGCTTTAGTCCAATATGACAATATTTGGAGATGGGGTATTTAGAAAGAGAATTAGGATTAAATGAGTTTATAAGGGTGGGGCCCTAATCTATATAGGGCCAGAGTCCTTATAAAAAAGAAGAAGGAAGACATGTTTTCATAGTGTGGTGGTTAGCACATCTACTTTGCACACAGAAGGTCCTGGGTTTGTGCCCCAGTGAAGCCATAGCCCATGGTCTATGGCCATGCCACCTTGAATAAGACTGATTTCTGATCTCGGAAACTAAGCAGGGTTGGGCCTGATTACTACTTGGATGGGAGACCACCTTGGAAGACCAGGTGCTGTAGGCATAAATAATAATAATAAAAAAAAAATTTCCTTTTAAGGGAGACACCAGGCATATCTCCTTCTCTGTGCACATATACACATAAGAAAGCCACGTCAAGACACAATGAGAAGACAGCTGTCTACAAGCCAGGAAGAGAGGCCTCACCAGAAACCAACCCTGGTGGTACTTTGATCTTGGACTTGTAGCCTCCAGAACTGTGAGAAAATAGGTTTCTTTTGTTTAAACAACCCAGTCAGTGGCATTCTGTTTGACAGCCCAAGTGTACAAATATAAATTCCAAAGTCAAAAAGATATTAAATAGCGAAGATGGGACTTAAAATCAGATCTCTGGACACCACATGTAGCATTGTTTCGAATGCACTATGCATGTTTACTAAACGTCATTTTGAACTTGACCTTAGACTAAGTTCTGAACTTTCCAGGTCAAAGAGGTAAAATGAAACCTGTCCCTTTTGTATGCAACTCATATGCATATATATATGTATAATTTGCTGTCTCTTGTTTCAGCATAACTTTTCTTATTAGAAGTGACAAACAGGCTGCATCTTCTGCCTGCTGGAATTCAAACTTGCTTAGTATCAGGCAGTACCCCTAATGTTTTCTCCTTCTCTAATTTTAACTTTACTGGTGATAGCAGCCCTGAGCCCAGAGGCTATAGCATGGACAAGCTGGAATCCAAGTTTTGTCTAGTATCAGGATCTACCTCGAACTTTCTTCTGCTTTTTTTTACTTCTCCCATTGGCAGGGGCCCTGAGGCTAGAGGCTGTAACACAGACCCACAAGCATCAGGATGTACCACAACGCTTTATTTTACTTTCAGTTTAACTTTAGCCAGAATATGAGTTGTGGTCCTGAGGTTGCAGGCAGAAGTTCAGACCGGCCAACATCCAAGCTTAGTTATAAGGATCCATGTCCACCTATACTCCATTAAGTATTAAAATAAATAACTACGACCAAAGAACTGCATATTCTACTTTCTTCTTGTTACTTTGCATTTCCTTATGCATCCAATGAACTAACTCCCTGGTAGTTAGATCCATCATTCCTAAATTTCACTGATAACTTCTACTTCCAATAATTGATAACAGCACAGCTGCCATTGCAAACCATGCAGGACCCTGTGACTGTTCAGGAATCAAAGATTTGTCAAGCTCTGCCCTCTCATTCTTTCTTAGCCCAAACCATGTTTCAGTGACTTAAGGTCATTCTACTGAATCCCAGTTCTTCTGACACCAACCACTTGCGGTTAGCCCACATGTGACGTTTGAGGGTACAGGCCTTCAGAGTGCCAAGTCTCCCTAAAACTTTGACACTACCTACAAAAATAGGGTCCAATTATAAAATTAGAGGGTATAGTCACCATGATTGCCCTCACTTCTGATTCCGACTACAAGTTTAGAAGGTTCCCAAAATCGTACTTAGGCTTAACCATACAGAGCTCATTAAAAACTGTTATACTCAAGAGTTACAGTTTATTACAAGAAAGTTAGCAAAAGGAAGCAACACTTAGGGAAGAATCTGAGAAGTTTTCAAATAAAAATTTTTTGTTATTTTCCAAATGTATTACCGTCCCATCACCAATATGTGAAAATAAAAATGGAACATGGCCATCCAGGGAAGCTGACCCAATCTTCAGCATCTAGAGTTTTTATGACGCTTCATAGGAAGGCATGATTGATTGACTGACTGATTGGCCATATAGCTGAATTCAACATGCAGCTCTCCCCCTACCACAGAGGTAGAGCTGATATCACATGTCCTAAGGGGTCCACGAGGAGTCACTTTAGTAGCATAAACTATCAAGTGTGATGCAATAAAAAGAACATTCTTGTAACTCAGAAAGTACCAAGGGTTCTGAGGTCATGTCCCCAGAGCCAGGGACAAAGCCTAGACGTTTCTTTTGGCAAGACCAAGTTCTTTTCTACACCCCTTTTATTTGCTTATGCCTTATTAAAAGCAGTTATAATGAAAAATGAAAATACATTGAGCATGTAAAAACTACCAGGCACTATATACTTATTTTTGTGTAATTCTCAAAGTTGGTGTTATTAGGCCCATCTTATAGATAAGAAAATTGAGACTCAGAAAAAGCTGCCCAAAGTTCTCAAGAGGGAAAGTAACGGATTTGACAACGTTCACACAGCATACCTTTTAATTTATTACATCCATGTTGCCAAGTACATTTACTCATTCATTCTATAAACAATTATTTTGTTTCTTCAATGTACCGAGAACTATTCTAGGTGCTGGAGATATAGCAAATAACAAAATAGACAAATATCACATAGAGTACACAGTCCAATGAAAGACAGAGAATTAGCAAATAAACAAGCAAAATATATAGTATTTTGAATATTGCTATGGAAAAAAGCAATAAAGCAAAATGTATACTTCGTATGGACTTTTATTCACATGTATCAACTGTGACGAGACATTTTGAAACAACTGGGAAATAAGACTATGGTTGGACAATATGACCTTATTAATTTTCTTAGATTTGATGATGTCATAATGTTTGTGTTAAAAAAAAAAAAGGTGGGTATTTATCCATTAAACATGCAGACTGAAGCATTTATGGATAAAAAAATATTACAAAAATTTTGATAATTATTGATGTTGAATGATAGATATGTGAGGAAGGGTCTTTATACCAATATTTCTAATTTTGTGTATGTTTAAAAATTTACATAATATGAAGTTTTTTGTTTTTGTTTTTTTTAAAGGAAGGAATGGATAGGGGTGAAAGATATGTCTTGAAGGGGTGTTGCAAGACAAAATAGGTAAATTGGGGAAGGTGCCAAGAAGGTGATGCTGAGAATGAATGCTTGAAGATTTTAAGAGAAGGGGCTATGTGGATCTCAAAGAAAGAACATCCCAGGCAGAAATCGGAGCTCGCATAGTTTCGAGGTAGGAGTGACCCTGGCAGAACTCTCCAAGGAATAAGAAGTCAGTGGCTGGAAAGGGATGATCAATGGGTAAAATACCCAGAGGTGGCATCAGAAAGTTAACAGAGATAGATGGGGAGGGGACAATGCGAATGCAGGGTCCAATCCAACAAAGAATTCATAACCAAAATAGATAAAGAATACCTATAAACCAATAAGAAAAATGCAGGTCACCCAGTAGAAAAATGGGCAAAAGACTGGAACAGGCACTTCACAGAAAAGGAAATGGCCAATAAGCATATGAAAAAGTGTTCTACTTCTTTAGGCATCAGGAAAAGTCAAACTAAAACCACAATGCTACACCACTACATAGCCACAGAAAGGTTAAAATTAAAAAAACAGACAGTACGAGGTATTAGAGAGGAAACAGAACCCTCATATACTTCTAGTAGGTATATAAACTGGCACGATGTCTTCTAAAACTAAATATATGCCTACTTTTTAAGCAATCAATTCTATTTTTAGCTATATATCCAACAGAAAACCATATAAATGTTCACCAAAGACTGGAACAAGAATGTTCAGAGCAGCGCTATTCTTAACATCCAAAAACTGAGAACTAGAACTACTCAAATGCCTAGTAACAGCAAAATGCACAAATAATGGGCTATGGTACAGCATTTAGAATAAGAAAGTGAACAATACAGACTAATCTTACAAAAGTGGTTAGCAAAGGAAGCAGACACCAAGGATTTAACACTGTGTGGATCCATTGATGTAAAGTTCAAAAACAAGTGAAACTCACCTATGCTGCTAGAAGACAGACAGTGGTTACCATTGTGGAGAAAGTGGCTGGAAAGGGGGAGTGTGGGGATTTGGGGAGCGGGTGATATCCTCATTCCTGATCTGGATGCTGGTTATATACTTGAGTTTAATTCATGAACAGCCGCCAAGCTGCACGCTGATGATTTGGACATTTTTCTGTATCTATATTACGCATTGATAAAATGTTTCTAAAAAACCACATAGTGGCATCTTGGTTCCCTCCTCTGAGGTACCAGTGATATGACCAACACCCAGATGCCCCTATGCCCCCATCACATGCTGAATAGATTGTTGGCCTATAGACCAACAGAAGACATGCTTTCTCAAATTACAGTTGCAACCTCTACATTTAAGGATTCTAAAACTGAGGTAGTGAGTTCTCTGGCTTGCAGGAGGAATTTACTCCTAAGAAACAGGGTCAAACTGTAAATAAGTGCAAATATGACAGCTATACACTCCTCAGCATTAGAGATGTTAATAATGTACCTTATTGTGTCTTATGCAACAGAGTATTTTCATATAGTATCCTGATGCTAGTTGAGTCATGGCATCATATTGAGTGTAATTGTTCAGAATTTAAAGAAAAAGAAACAATATTTTAAGTGTATACATTACAAGTTCTTTAAAAGCCAAAAATGATGAGAGCTTTCCAAACTAGAAAGGCAAAAAGCACTGAATCACTGTATAGAATTTAATTTCTCGATTCTGGAAGAGCCTTTGTCTGAAAGCACCTACCACCTGCTGTCTTCTTCCCCATCATGGCATTGATCTGGGCACCAGCAAGTTCCACCGCAGTGACCTCACCCACCTCATCCTGCTGCCTCATTTCTCTCTCTCCCTAGCTGTCCCTTCCTGACAACGTCACCTGCATGTGGGCTGGGGGACAGGTGGGGCAAAGTGGTGCCTGTTTGCCAATCTCATGGATGTGTAGAAATGAAAGGTTCTGAGTGCTGGCTGGTGGCGGCTGCTGCACCCCTCAATTTATTTCTCTGTTTCAGTTCTTGAGAAATTGGGGAAGAAGCCATAATGCTGTCCCTATTCATGACCACCACCACCCCATCTCTGCTCACAGTCTCCAGTCAGAAGCAGATTGAGTCTTTGGATCCCATGAGAGGATCCTCGTGGGATCTTTGGTGAGAGGATCCTCACCAAGATCAGCCCTCCTACTCCATACCCCAACGCCGGGCTCCCACTCAGACCAAGGACTCTCTCTCCACTTCCCTCTCCTACCCTGCGGAATAGCTCAGATTGTCCAAAAGGTCCAGGAAGGCATGGCTTGACTCCTGAAGGGAGCGGGGCCTTCCCTGCCCAGCATTCCCTCCTGTATTTAGTATCTCTATCTCCTATGGATCAAACAGATAGTAAAGAAAATTTGAGGGTAAGAGAGGAACCGTTAGGACTCTATGAAGACTTTTAATCTGAGCGAAATAGATAGACATTGGAGTTTTTACAGAGAACTAACATAAGCTGACTTATGTTTTAACAGGATCCTTATGTTTGATAAAGTGACAAGGGCAGAAGTAGGTAGACACCAGGAAATGTTACCATCATGCAGGTGAGTGGTGATGATAGACTGGACCAGGGTCATGGAAGCAAAGGTGGGAAGAGGAGTGTGTCCCTGTGACTGGCAGCTTGTACCTGCTAAATTAGCAATCAGATGGTCTGGTTTCTGATGGACATCCAGCCGGGCTCCGTCTGCCTCTCAGGCCCAGAATGACCTTCTATCCTCTTCTCCCAGAAGCCCTCCTTCAGCTAATATGAGAAAAGTCAAGTAGCACAGGACAAAAGGAGTAATATAAGATGTAAGTTAGTAAATATAGAGCTAAAGGAGAGATGACATAGAGAAAGAAGAGACTTATCGGTTCATGGGTCTTGTTTGCAAGCAACAGAAACCATTGGGTTGATTTTGACAAGAAAGAAATGTATGCTAATGATATTAATAGATCACAAATTGCTAATATTGATAGAGAGCCAGGTTCTCTGAAACAGAATCAATACCCACTACCACATGGCACAATTCATTAAATGCGGACATCCCTACCACAACTGGCAAGCACAACACTCCACAGCTCATACCACCAACCCCTCTAGCACTGCACTCTGCATACCACCCCTAGCTCTGCTGTCTCTGCCTTAGGAGCTCAGTTTGAGTGGAGGCTCCCAGTCCCTACCTCTCTGAGTGACTGGTTCCTGCCTTTAAGTCCGTGTAGTCACTTGACCTCATAGCAGCTGCAAAGGAATCTAAGAAAGCAAGAGTTTGACATTTTCGTCTCCCAGTGGGTGAGGCAATCTTTGCATCGCACTGTAGTTAGTAATGTTGAGAAATATCAAACATAGAAGGATTGCACATGCTAAGCAGACCAAAAAAGTCACAAGTGTCCATAGAAAAAGTACATCAAATCAAAATCAGTGAGTGTCTTATTATTATAAAATTACCAGACTGGTTTCCTTCTGTGACTCTAATCCACACTACCAGAAGGAAACTCCAAACAACGAATTACAAAAATGTCCCATTCATTTAGTGATTTAGCTTCCTGAGTCAACTACCTTAAATGATTAACATTCGTTTGGGTATTTGTTTGAACATGATTAACAACATGATAAAATTTTTATTTAAAAATGTTTGCATGATATAGATATATACACATATGTATAATATATGCGTATACACACACATATATACACACATATATAAATATAAATATCCATATTTAGAGATTTAATCTATATCTACGTAGAAAGAGAGAGAGAGAACACTAGCACTCTGACAATATTTATTAACACCTACCTCGATCCAGCTGTCACAAGAGCTAAATAAACTATTGGAATTCCCAGGTATTCAAAAATATTAATTACCTGTTGTGTTTCAGTTAGTTTAAGATGAGTTTCTGTCATTTGTACTCCAAAGTTTCTAGAATAAAAATATATGTATTTAAATATTATTGGTACTTAACATTTGTTTCTGTTAGTTTGGACTATATACATAAATGGACTTATATGAGAGAACTATAAGTATCATAAGTAAATGGGGTAATAAAAACTGAAATGATAATAGATTTGTTTTTATAATCCTCATACCTAGAACTATGAAAATTTTCTATAGTTTTTAAAGTTTGTCTTTTCATAATATGCATAGGTGGGCCACAGCACGTTTAACAAAAAGAAGAAAAAGGTCTTGTATTTTGAAAAATTATTTTTAAGTTCCAAGCTAGACAGTTCTTGTTTATTCCTGGAAAGGAAATTGTTTTGACATAGATTTAATATCAGTGTGTGAAAGAAAGAATAGATTTAAAATTTAAGCTACTTATAACATGTGGGGGAAATGAATACGGAAGATTAAATTTGTGATTTAAATTAATATAGTAATTGCTTATATAAAATTAAGCCTCAGCTAAGCATCTGATTCTAGCACTAATGCCCTTTTAACCTCAATGTGTGTGTATAACGCACACACATACAACACAAAATGTTACTTTGCTCTTAGGGTTCTAGAACACTAGATTAAATGTAAACAATGCCTAAAAATGCATATAAGAATGTTGTGAAACTCTTCCCACTAATCATTAAAAAAAATGGACATTTCTCTTCACTCCTTCCTATAACTCCACTAAAACAACAGTAAAGGATTTAGATTAAAAGGTCAAACCACAAGGAGAAAGAGAAGCTGCAAGGAGACAACAGCAATAAAATTTTGAAAGCAATAATTCAGATGTATGAGTAGTAACTTTTTAGCAAAACTGAGAAAGCCAAAACCTAAGCCAGCAGTGGCAGAAGTATAAGCAAGCTCATTCCTGCTGCAGGTCCCTCAAAAGCTTCAGAGCCATCAGGGACCCTGCGGTGAAACAGACAGGTGACAAATCAAGACAATCACTGGAAGTCTGAACACAGAATGGCAGGAAGCCCATATCCTCTCTGCACTGGCAGGAGACTGAAGGTTCACTCTCTGGAGATGTTAATTCAACAAAGCTCTGGAATTTGGGGCCACGGTCTTCTCTATAGGCAGTGTGGCTGCACAGAAAACACAGAAACAAGCGAGAGTCTACACACCAAAGAGTGAGACTCTCTGGCCTCCTTGTCTACTAGGTTCCCTGAATATTGGTGATTAATTTAGGGTACAGCTTTCAGGATACCTTTACTTTCATCTTTCTGTTTATATGGATATGTTTTTGTTAAATTCTTTACAATGAGCAAGTAGTTAAGTAAAAGTGAATTATTTTCAACCTATAATTCTATACCCATCCATAATATCAACCACTTATGAGGGTAGATTGAAGCATTGATCTTAACATGTAAATTTACCTCCCAGACACCATCAGGAGCCTTCTGAAAGATGCATTCCATTAAAATACAAGGAAGGAAAAGACATGCGATCTCAAAAGATAGAGGATCCGAAGTATGAGAGAAATGAATAGAATTTTCAGGATGAAGGTAAAAGGAGATGTCATGGCCTAGAAAATAAGAAGTCCAGGTTCAAGCAAGAGAAAGGAGGGTTCCAGAATGGATGGTTGCCTCCAGAAGGGCCAACTTATTCTTAAGGCATGATGGGCACAGTGCTTAGGGCCCATGATTCTTTTAGGAACTTAAGAAAACATTTTATTTTTCGTTTCCCTTCAAATCAAAATAAGTAACTTACTATAATGACAGTAAATATATAATAATAAATCAAGTCTGAATTATATTTACCTTTATACTAATGCAGTTGTAAAATATAATTTTCATTATTTTTATGGACAAAAGGGTTCACAAAGGCAATACTGCTTAGGACTTATAAAAGTCATAATGTGGCCTTAGTCTCCAGGGGGAGAAAAATTGGATAGTTTTATTTGAATATATGGAAAGGTGATTTAGACTTCAGTCACAATTTGGCAGAATGGATTAACAATAAGTACAAAGAAAAATCAAGACAATAGAAAAAGTCTATAAGAGATAGATATAAGATCAGCTATGAAAAAATTCATTGGGAAAACAAAAAGGTGTATAAAAGATATAATTTTAATATATACAAGATCAGCTGTGAAAAAAATGCATTGTCAAAATAAACGCTAAAATTGATGTAATAAAATATATATTTCCAGATTAGGAAGGTGGAAGAAGGGGATATGTGCCTAGTTGTAAGAGATCCAATTCCTCATCATCTATATTAGAAAGAAGAAAAAAAAAAAAAAGTTGAGAAATAAAAAAATAGTATTAGAGGCATATCACAGAAGTGTGAAGATAAATCATAGAAGAAAAAGCTAAAAGAGATAAAAGTTGTTGCCTTTGGGGAGTGAGAATTTGTGGGAGTGAAGATTGGAACAAGGTGCTGACTTACATTATATGACTTATATACCTCTTGACTTCGTGAAGAAGAATATATGTTACTTTAAATTTAAAATTAAAGGAACTATAAGTATTACTGAGTGTTAATATACTTACTTGAAGAATTTTCTATTTTTATAAGTATTTATGGATTAAATTCGTAAAAGTTTAAGAAGCACAAAAATGATTGCATTGCATATGAGAACCATGAAAGACATGTTCATAGGACATTAAAGACAATGAGTAGACGGTGAGGCCAAAGTAAAATTCTGACATGATAGAGATGGACGAAAATACTTCAGAAAGAGAAAAATGACTGAAAATGAGGAATGTGAAAAATTCTAAAGCTAATTCTAAATCTAATCAAATAAAAGTGTCAAAAACAGTCAGTATGGAAGAATATAATACAAAATAGGTTATAAATATGAGCTGTCCATTGAAAAGACACTGATGGATGAGCTAAGCAATAGACTATTATAATATTTTATTAATAAATATTATAAACATTATTATTTATTAATAAAATATTATGGTCTGCTAAAATGACATATATTAGGTAGAATATTAATATATAAAAAGCCTTGAAGATATTTGAAAATCTATTGCCATAAAATTACTCACAAAATTCAGAATGTGTCTTGTGGATTCTTTTAAATTCATAACTTTCCAACAATGGTATTCCATACCACAATGCTGTATACTAATCCATGAATTGTTGAGCTGTGCAATTTTAAAAAGAGGAAAAAAGAAAATGAAAAAGATACTCTCAGCTAAAACAAAATCAAATAAAATAATTCTCTCAGACATGCATTAAAAACTTAATTATGTATAAAACAATAGTGTTGAAAGAAGTCCATGTCAGTTTTCAGAAGAAGACAAAGAAAATTCTGCTGACAATAGCACTCTGAAGACAACAAAAATCCAAGAAAAGCAAAAAAGAGTTATGATGAAGATATCAGTGAACAGTGAAGTACAAGCCAAATTTTCTCAGACCAGCCTATCTACCTGCCACACTCAAGGCAATTTCCAGCTTCCCAGGGACTCACATGGGTTTAGAGGCCCTGGAGATCACTCAAACTCTGCCCAAAATATTAAAAAATAATAATTTTCCCTAATAAATTTTTTAAGCCAGATAGTGAAATCAAGTTGGTCATGTACCTCCTTTCTCAGGCTACAACTTCATATTTGAGAATCTGAATACTAGATAAATAATCATTAGAGCTATCATTGACTATGTGCATATTATGGGCCAACCACTTGTATTAGGTCTTTTACTAATTCAATAAATATTTATTGAATGTCTTCTAGGTGCCAGGTCCTGGCATCTAGCTTTGAACTATAGCTGTGAACAAAACAGACACTATGGCTACCTTCCCAGAGCTTATGATCTAAGAACTCACAGAATTAGATCTTACACAAGGATAAGGGGAGTTGGGGGATGAAAGTCCAGACTGAAGACAGTGAGACAAAGAGAAGAGTCAGTGGTCAGCTAGTGTTCAGCCCTCCCAAAGCAGTCATGCGAGGGGAACGCAGAGATTGCAGGGCAGTCAAGGGAACTGCACATCCAGCAGTAAAATCAGGAGACAGAAGGGAGCTGAAGTCCATGAAAGGCTGTTGCCTCTGCATCTGATGGTGGGTTGGAGGTTGCTGTTGGTGAGTAGGACAGGCCAGAAGAAAAAAGAGCCAGCAACAAAACAGAGGAGAGCAAGGGCAAGCTACAACCCACTGTAATATCTGCATCTGCCTCTCAGTGCATCTAACCACTACCTACAGGGAATAATGGCAGCTGCTTCACTTCGACTTTCTAGGTCTTACACAGGTACCTCTTGGCCAACTCCATCATGGAACCATAAAGAAAATGTAGTTCCAGCTTCAATCAGCTGCCATCATACAAAAGCAGCACCACCACCCTTGTCAAGTTGGCATCGACTCACCTCTTTTAGTCAACTTTAATTTCCAATAGCTAAATCTTGCTTCATAACATGATTCAACTGGTACAAGTGAAAACAATATAGACCTCTCCCTAAAAGAGAATGAAGTCTCAGATGTCAGTTTATCTTTGGGGAATGTTCATCCTGTACATGCTAAATCATACTCCCCTTTTAATAGCCTGAGAGATACAGTAAATTATTAACACATTTTTTGCTCACTTATAAGAGAATGGGAAGGTGAAAAGAAAAAAGAGTTGATATTGTGTAATTTGCAAGGTAAGTAGCCACATTAGAACCAGTCTTTCTCCTGCAATATTTGAATTATTTCTGATGAAAGTCTACATGTAACTCACTTTCTACAAGGCGGTTTGGTAACACATCAATGCCTTTAATAACCCTGATGGGAGCCAGCAGCAGGGCTGCAAAGGGGCCAAGTGCCCACCGACTGCTGGCTCAACCGGATGTTCATGGGGCCAGAATTTGGAGCCCCAGTTCCTAGGACCTGGACCACGAGGATTGGCAGAGCTGCTGGAGGTGTTGATGCACCAGGAGAGACATTTTCAGAATAACCTACAAGTTTTCTTTCAAGGACTTCAACTTAGTGAAATATCTATGGATATGCAGCTTATATTGGTTATATTTTAAATTTTCATGTTATAGCTTATATTTTCCTTTCAACAAATAAAAATAACCTAAACACCCAACAGTAAGGGTGTTGGTTAAGTCAATTATCGTATCTTCAAATGACAAAATCATACATGCAACCATTAAAAATGATTTTTAATAATATTGAATGACATAAAAAGTTTTCCATTGTTAAGTGGGAATAAAAGCAGATACCTAATATTAATGGTATGAGTAAATCTTATAAAATTGCATATGCAAAAGAAAATTGTTAGAAGTACCAACAAGGTACCTATATTGAATTTACATAATAATATGAAGTCTTTAATAATAATCAAATTGAATATTATTCAGCCATAAAAAAAGGAAATCCTTCCATTTTGACAGTATGGATGGACCTTGAGGGCATCAAGTTAAGTGAAGTAAGTCAGAGAAAGACAAATATGTATGCTCTTACCTATATGTAGAATAAATCTCATATAACAGAGAATAGTTTGGTGGGTGGGGGAGGGATGAAGGGTGGAATGAATGTCGTGAAATGGTACAAACTTCCAGTAATAAAATAAATCCTGAGGATGTAATGTACAGTATGGTGACTACAGTTAATAATACTGTATTCTCTCTTTGAAAGTTGCTGAAAGAGTAGATCTTGAAAGTTCTTATCACAAGAAAAATAAGTTAGTAAATATGTATGGTGATGGATGCTGACAAGACGTATTGTGGTAATCACTGTGCAGTATATACATATATTTAATCATTATGTTGTACACTTGAAACAAATATAATGTATGTCAATTATATCTCAATAAAAACATAATAACAATGAAATAAATTTAATTTACTGAAAGAAATTTACGGTGAGGAAAAACCAAATATAATAAAAGAATAAACAGAAAAATATTTGCAAAACATAACAGATAATCTCTTAAATATATCACCATTTTTTTCAAATCAATGAAAAGATTAACAATCAACCGAAAATGAAGACATATTTAGAAAAGGAAAAAAACTAATTTTTAAACATATGAAGTGTTTTATCTCACTCACTGCAAGAAAAATAAAAATCGAAATCAAATATAAGTGCCATTTTTTAAGCTCTAAGCTTAGCAAAGATTAGAAAGCGTGACACATTTGAGTTGCCAAGGATATCGGAAAAGAGACACTGATGTTTTGCTGGTGGGAGTATAAATCGCTAAAATCTCCATGAAGTAAAACAGGCAAATTGAAAATTTAAATGCTTATGGACTTGAACCCAAAATTTTACTTAAAGGAATTTATCCCACAGTTATAGTTAATCATATGGTAATAATATATGTGTAAGGACATGCATTGCAGCATTTTTCATAAGAGGAACAAAAAAGAAACAACTTAGGGACTGTTTAAATTGTGTTACAGCTATACTATGTAATATTCTATGATAGTTAAAAATAGTAAGGCACCTCTTCAGGTTCTTATATGGAAACATCTCCAAGATATATTAAGTAAAAAATTCAAGGTATACAATGATGTGATCAAACACTACTATTTCATAAAAAAATGTGTGTGTATGTGTGAGTGTGTATACATACAGATATACACACACTGATACCCACATGTCTATATGGGTACAGAATATCTCTGGAAAGACATAACAAAAAAACTGATAAATTGCCTCTCTATAATGTTGAGCGCAGGGTAGACAAGCTCTCAGAGGCTAGTTAATTCTTGTTCTTTGCCTTACATTTGCCTCTTGGCCCAAGCCCAATATGTTTCACCTGAACTACTGCAACAGTATCTTGACTGTTGCCTTCACACCCAGTCTTGGCCTCTCTTCATTCAGTTCTACACATACCAACCAGAATATTCCTATAAAAATATACACATAATTAAATTACGTCTTTGTTTACAATTCTTTAATGAATTCCCATTAATTTCAGAAGTTTAAAATTCTTAAGATGACTTATTCAGTCTCAGACTGTCTGGCCCCTAAAACTTCAGCTCCTCCCTTGCTATTTTCCTGTCTCACTCTCTGACCTACAGACACATTAAAACTTCAAATACCCTGTTCCCTCACTGCTGTATTCAATTTAACTCTTCTCTCCTTAATCGCCACTGTCTAACTACTATTAACCTCTCAGGTCACTAATAAATTGTAACTTCCTCAGTCGTTATAGTAAGAAATCACTTTCTCATGACTTCTTGCACTGTTTTCTAGTCTTTATCTCCTTTCTACCTACACTGTTATTCGTGCAATTTAGAGGTTTTAAATGGTGTGTTTATAGGTCTAAAGTGCCTACAGATGCATTCTATGGCTCACACGGTATTTCTTAAATTAAAGCTGAATAACTTTATTTCATCCTTTTGGGTTTGTCACAGGTTGTACCAATTCATCATTGCACCAACTTTGATCCCTTTTCTCTAAGCTCTAGGCTTTTGTATCTTTGGACTGTTTCCCCTACTAAACTAGAAGTTCCATTTGGATGAGGTAGATGCCTGCCTTATATATCATCATATGTCCTCTATCTCAATTTGCTTGGTACACATTAAGGTGCTATAGAAATCCTTGTCCAATGACTGAAAGCAACGAATGAACTGCCCTTGCCACCAATAGATAGACTGATAGACTTTTTCCTTCTTTTTTTTTTTCTTTAATTTTACATCAGCTACTCCAGGGAGATAAATGTGAGAAAGCATCCATATGGCAATTATTACAGACCAAATTTAGCACACAATTCTGAGTTTAAAACAAACTTTCATCTTCTTTTCTACCAATGGACTAAATAGAAAGTAAAATAATATATTTATACTTTTGAGGTTTTGAGAAGGACACAAAAACATTTCACCTAGGCCATTCTAATTCTGCTCTCATGGAGTAAGACACCTTGATGGGCATGACCCCACCCCAGGACTCTGTCGACTTTTTAAACTCAAGATGCTCTAAAACATGTTTCTATAAAGACTTGGTCTTTACCAATGGCAACACCAAAAATAAATTTGGATCTCATTGCTAAAAATTCTTATCACATTGAACATGATGCTTAGTACAAAACAGAAATTTTTGCTTTATGTCAATAATTTTTAAATGAAGATACAGAATAACACATGCCTGAACTATCTAGATACCTTGTTTTTATGTTTTATATTTCTTCATCCCTTGAAATAACAAAAGCTTGAGGATTTGTACTTATTTACCAATTTTTGAAGTTATGAAATCCAGAGACTCTTCTAAATCTCTGGACCTTCTACGTTTTGACAGAGAACGTTGGAGCTGAGTCATTTCTAAAAATTAAGTTCCAGGTTTTCCACTCCTACGCATCATTATACATTTTCATTGCTTTGAAAATTTCTTATTCTACTTTAACACACACACACACACACACACACACACACACAAACACATTTTGTTAGGTTTTCTTCACTTGGTGAAGATTACAATCTTTTTAATATCTGTAAATATTTCAGAGTTATCTAAACTCTAGATATCCTTTTTAAATGTTCCCCTGTTCTGAAAAAGAGAGAGACAGAGATAGAGACAGAGAGACAGAAAAATCAGTTTAAATTTAAAGTGTAAAATTTTAATTCAAAATTTCAAATGGAATATAGGGTTTTTAAAAATATTTGGACAAAAAATATTTCCATAAGCAAAATGATAAGAATATTTACTTTCTGCCATTAAAACAAATTAAATCCACTGATGTTAATGAAATTCAATCATAAATTGGACAGAACCTATGTTGTGAAGTTTCCTTTTTTTAATCAATATAACATCTCAGGTATGAAAAGCAAAACATCAAACCATTATTTTGTTCTATGTTTGTTCAAATAAAATAGCTAGATGGTTTGGTGCAACATTATATATTTTCCTATTTTTCTTCCTCTCCTTTCTACTCATATTTTGTTGAATTGATTTGAAGATCAAAAGCAATCACCTTTTGTAACTTCAGCTCTCCGTTTTAAAATATATCCACTGGCCTTTTCTCCAACTCATTGGAAAGACAAATCACATTATCTAAAAGTTATGAATTGTGCGTTGCTATGACTGTCTGTTTTTGTTTTTGTTTTGGCTGAGAGCAATCTGTCCAACAACCCCATGCCCTTCAAAAATGAGTTTCCACAAAACTCGAAGTTCTCTAAATTACCCTCACAAAGGTTTTCAGATGATAAGTGGTTCTGTATTTCATTAGATGTCTAAGAAACTCTGAAATCATTTGACTCTGTCATTGATGCAATCACTGATAATAACAACAACTAGTATTTATTGAGCACTTACTCACTCCAGATGCCATGTTTAACATTGTATATGTGTAATCTCATTTTATCTTCCCCCAAACCCACTATTAATCAAGACTTTGTTGGTTGTAAATGACAAAAATGCAGCTCAAAAATTTTTAAGTAAAAGAATAAGCTCAGGTACCTTAGAACATAGTTGACAAAAGACATGGCTGGATCCACAGGCTCGACACTGTCGTCACAACGCTGCTTTTCTCAACTCCACTTTCCTCTAAGTTACTTGATGCTTGGGGTATCCCTGTAATTATGAGATGAGTGTCATTAGCTGCATGCTTAAATCCTATCAACACAACAACTCGCTATGGATTGACTTGTGCCCACCCCCAAATTCATATATTGAAGCCCTAACCCCCAATGTGACTGTATTTAGAGACAGAATATTTAGGAGGTAATTAAGGGTAAATGAGGGTATAAGAGTGGGGTCCTAATCTGATGGGACTAGTGAATTTATAAGAGGAGGAGACACCAGAGAGTTCTCTCTCACACACACTAAGTGGGGACAGAGTGAGAAGGCAGCTGCCTGTAAACTAGAAACTGACCCTTCTGGAACTTTGATCTTAGACTTCTCAGCCTCCAGACCTGTGAGAAATCAATCATTATGTTTAAACTACCCGAACTATGCTATTTTGTTATGGCAGCCCAGCTGGCTAATATGCAACCCAACAACCTCAGCAAATGTGCCAGTATTGATTCTGATTGACTTTGGTCAGGTCACATGTCCACCACTAAACCAACCTCTGTGGACATTTCTCTTATTACTTGGCCTGGGTCACCTGCTGACCCTTTGAGCTGGTGTGGGAGATCAGTCTTATTTGAACTATTTGGATCAAAGTTAATAAGTTATTCTCTAAAGGAAAATTATTTCCTAAGGAAGAAGAAAGTGATGCAAAGAAGAACAGAAACAAAACAGGAGCAGGTCATTTCAGAAATACTATGGAGAAGGTATTTCCATTTTCTATAAGAGGAAACAGGCTGGGCTGAAAAATTTATGCCTAGTAAATGGCACAGCTGAGTGGGATTCAGACTCTCAAGTCTGGATTCTGAGCCACAGCACTCTTCAATCTTTCTGATAATGAAGACTTTAGGAAATGATATATAATACCATTTGAGCCCTTTTCATGGCCAAACTTCCTCACTTCCCTTTATCATAGAGAAACTTAGCAGGATGATCTATATGCCCTTTTCTCCATAATTTTTATCAAAACGATAAAAACAAAACCCTCCAGCCAAAACAAAAACAAGAAATGATAACTTTTCTGGATTGGATCAATGGTCCATTTAGCCCAACAGCATCTTCAACAATACATTTGGAATGTTAAGTTGCCCCTGATCACAATCTTAAGAGGAACAACATTTCTCAAGCATTTCAGGGTCCTTTAATCATGGCTTTTTTATTCATGAATATAGCAAAACATTTAAAATCTCCTAGTAGTTCTCTCTTGGCTTACTAGCCACCACAGGAAGTAAAATCTCCTCTTATTTATCCTAAACACGCACGCCTTGCCTAAGCTGCAAGGGAGGCTGGTCTCTCTTGTGTTCAGGATTTGGTGAAACAGTCTCTATTGGTATCTCTTCCATGACATCTTTCCCATGAGATGTGGCTCATAATCATTAAAGGGAAAAGATGCTCCAAGACAAGGCTCCACTAGAGGCAAGGACTAAGAGTCTCCAGTGTCTCCAGGCCAGATCAATTAGGAACAGGAATCATTGAGGGTTGGAGATGATGGAGAAGCAGGGAGGGGGTTGACAAGCGTAGGCAGTCGAGGGGCTCCTCATCCATTGGATTTATAACAAAGCTAGATTCCACAGCAGAGATTCCAGTCTAGAGTGTTCATGAAAACCCCTCAGGCTCTTTAGTTATGAGCAATGTCAGAGTTTATTACAACTTTGCTGCAAGGACAAAAGCCCCTAGTAAGGAGATCAAAAAATGCATTCTTTATAGGAAAATGTTATAATGTTACAGAATACAAAAAGAATACTTGTTAAATGTCACCAAATTGTTGAGTGTCAGTCAGCAGTGTGGATAGGGGACTGGTTTCCCAGAACAAGACTTTGTTCCATTAATAATTACCAGAAGATTACTTAAGCATTTTATCAGGAATGTTAATTTCTTCCCAGAAAGGAGGTTACAAATTACATCAGTGGGTTTGGGGCAACTTCTCTTAATAGTCAGTGTTTAAAGGTAATAGCCATGGGGAATCTACATGACAATGTCGAAACTTTGAAACAGAATAGCAGAGTGGTTGAGTGTGAGCTTTGCAGCAAACAGACCAGGGCATTCCGCTTTCAGTTCATTAGTGTATTCATGTGTAAAATAAGGGTGTCAATAACTACCATATATGGGAGAGAATATTAATAAATGCTGCTTTATTCTTATTTTCTCTGCATTTTTACAATTGGTCACTTTCATGCTGATCACTTTTATAGTCATTATAATAATAAGCATTACCGAAATATTATTGTTTATTATTATTATCATTATTATAAAATTGTCATAACAACCAGAACCTTCGTTTCTACACATCATGGCCCCTTTCAAGGTCCTCATGTAATCTTTTAAATTTTAGAAAATACTTGGGCACCAGAATATCAGGAAATATTGAAACACTGAGCTCCACACACTGTGGGAGTCAGGCAGTCCTAAGTTTTCACACACAAAAATTTGTAAGTAGAATTGAATCACTCCTCCCAATAGCCCTTGCCATGGTAATCCACTGAATAAAATAGGATCGAAGGAAATATTTCTAATGCTTTCTTGTTGAGAGCTTTTGGTTAAGATGTTTTTTTCTGTCTTCTAAATGGACATTAACAAGTTTCTTGTGCACTTTGCCAAACATCAAAATTCCAGATCAACTCAGCTTTATACATCATGTAAGGAAACCCACCTTCTTCATGTTCTCCATCTTTGAACTTGAGTCTGGGGACTGTAGCAAACCTGAGGTTTGGTGGCCTGCTTGTTCAACAGTGGAGTCCTCTCCAGCATCAAAGAACAAAGGAAATGCACCCAGCCATTGTCTATTCATTCTGGGAGCCCCCTGAGCAGCCAGAGGCGTGGCCAGACCTCTCTCAACTACATCAGGTTTCTGTAAGATTACTAAGATTTCTCCTTGATAATAGGAGAATTTTGAAAAGATATATTAAAGAGGCATTTAATGGGAATCAAACATTGCATTTTTTAATGCTGGGTTAAATTCTTTTCTGTTTTACAACCAATAATTCACTTACTTCACCTATCTCAACACTCATTACACTTCATTGTAAATCCGTATTTAATCGTGTGATGCTCCTACTAGAGTAAGAGTTAGGGGTTCCAGAGGGAACTCCATCTGCCTTGCTTAGTGCTACACATCTGGAGCCCAGATGAGCAGACATACAGAGCAGAAGTGATCAAATAAATACTTGATTATAATTGATTACTTGAAATTGAGAAAGATAAAATGCCCCAGACAATTAAGGAGATTATTTTATCAAGGTTATTGTAATAGGGAAAAGATTCCCTTTATCAAAGGGAAGAGGGTCTATGTAAACAAGGTTGTCATCCTTAAGTCTTATCAAAGTCACGGGAAAGATGGAGACTGATCATACTTTGGTATATGCAAGGGCAGATGATCCTTTACACTTACCATTTCCCAGAACACAAAAGAGTAGGGGAAATTTCTCTACTGGTGCTGCTCAGATGAAATGCAACACAGTCAAAATAAGGTATGAAAAGCATTTAGCAGAGAGACTAAGAGCACAAAGATTAAGCCCACTTAATCTAAGTGGCAACAATTGTTGTTTAGAATAAACAGAAAAGTAAAGACTACCCTTCAAAGGACCCGTTGGCTAGTAGTTCCCTCTTGGGCAGCTGTTCCCAACAATGCCTGAGGTCCTTGCCTGCTTCTCACTCCAGGCTGCCTGCCGGGCTCCTGGTAATTTAAAGGGTTCTCCTGGTCTCCCCACATCACTCCCTTTGCCATCTCCCTTAGAGGCGTGTTCCTATTCAGTAGGCCTTGCACAGTAGGTGCTCCATAAACACATAAATTAAACAAATGCATGGCCAAGAACCTAAGTTTTAGACAATCTAATGTGATGCATATGATAATAATTGTAGTTGCTTTCCCTCTTGATAATGCACATACTTGGCTGCACAAGCATGTGGGTTTATGTCTTTCTCCTGTGTCATATTTTAGAATCTTCCTTTTGAAATGTTTTGAACTCTTCTGTTCTAAACATATTACATTGCACATGTCAACACTTCAACTCATCGCCCATGTTCCGACCCACTGGCACAGCCTCCTAAGATTTCCCTGCAGTTGGTATTCACAGCTTGGCTTTCCCTGACTCAGAACAGTTCAGCATAAGCTGCAGGCTTGGACATTTCACTGTGCAAACCTTTCTCGGATCAGTTGTAAAGGTATTAAATAAGACCGAGCCAAATCAATCTGTGAGGAGTCCCACTGTGCTTACCCTTTTCCTTCCAAACAAATGTGCGTTTCTATCTACTCATTTTGTTTCCTTTCTCTAAGCCAGTACTGTATCTGGGACAAAATATCCTTACCCATCCTGTGGTGAAAACAGTTCCCATTAAACTGTACTTTGGGGTCTCGCAAAGTACAAAATGCCACTAGAGGAACAGGGGTAGTTTTTAATATGCTGATAATGATGTTATCCTCCTCACTGTGCCACTTAAGAACCATTTAACCCAGAGATTAAGTGCCGTCCCGTAGAAACTCAGGCATAGCAGATGGCCAGTAGATTTGCTCATATTTGAGCATATTGCAGCCAAATATGTGCATTGTTTGCTGAGATGCAATAGAAAATTCAAAACCCAAATTTCATCAAGAGTATTTAGTTAAAAGCTGAGGTTTCAGAATTGTGATGACTTAGGCCTGAAGAGGTGCTCATTTAAGAATGTTGCTTCCTTTGGAGTGAGGCTTTGTGCATTGTTTTATGGAAACACTGAAGGGCTCTATGTGAATGCAAAACTCTTAATATACTTGAACCAAAATTACTCTCTTTGGCCCAGTATGCACCTGTGTTAAATTTGGCATTTGTTAACTTTTCAGGATTTACCAAAAAGTTCCCAAGAGATACTCCTGTTCATAACCTTTAGGGTAGGGAGCACACTGTATTCATCTCTGTATCATAGGAGGCTTCCACACAGTAGGTACTGACCATATAGCTGATGAATGAGTGAAAAAAATGCCTAAATAAACCACATGGCACTCTTCCCCATACCCAGAGTTCAATTGAAACAGAAGCCATGAAATGGGCTTAAGGCTTATTAAGGAAACCTGGCAAGTAGACAGTGTATCTCACCCCTGCACAGTGGAAGGAGCACAGACCTAGGCAAAAATTCAAATTAGCACATGATTTAGTAAGTTTCCATCCCCATTTTCCTGCCCACGTCACTTCCCCTTCCCCTTAATGGTGCTGCCCCAGATAGGAGCAAGGGCTCTCATGCCAAATACCACCCATCTGCTAGGACTGCCATGATGAAACACCACAGATTGAGTGGCTTAAACAGAAGAAAGGTACTTCTCACAGTTTTGGAGTCCAGAAGTCCAAGATCAAAGTGTTGGCAGGTTTGGATTCTCCCGAGGCCTCTTTTCTTGGCTTCTAGGTGGCCACCTTCTCTCTGTGTCCTCACACGAGCTTTTCTCTGCATGCCACATCCCTTGTGTCTCTTCCTCTTCTAAAGACACCAGTCCTATTTAATTAGAGCCCTACCCTATGGTCTCATGTAATCTTAAGTACCCCTTTAAAGACTCTAATTTCAATACAGCCACATTGGGAATTAGGGTTCCGACACATAAATCTGGAGAGAGGGCATGACACAATTCAGTCCATAACACCACCTCAAGGCCTCACTGTATGTAGCTCTAATGTGGTTTAGGTACCAGAATGTCTTCATACACTTTTCCCTCCCAGTCTCTACCCAAACCAAATCAAAACTCCCACTTTTAGGGCACTTTTTGGCCCACTTGTACCCAATTATTAAACAAATATTTATTGAGCTCCTATTGTGTGCCAAGCCCTTTGATATATATCAGTAAATAAACAGATAAAGATACCTGATCTCAGGGAACTTTCATGGTGGATGGTGATGACAAACAATAAAAAATAAATATAGTAAATTATACAATATGTTAAAAAGCTGGAAGTGCTCTGGAAAAAAATGACAGGTAAGGGATATTAAGGATGAAATGAGGCAGTTTGCTGTAATAAGTAAGATGGTCCAGATAAGCCTTACTGAGAAAGTGATACTTGCATAAAGACACAAAGAAGGTGAGGGATAAGCCAAGTACACATCTTGGGCATAAAGAGATACGAGGGAGACAACCAGACAAAGAGCCACGGTTGGGGCAAGTGTGGCCTAGAGATGTCGTAAGAGGCTAGTGTAGCTGGAAAGAGAGATGAAGAATAGTATGAAATGAGGTCACAGAGGTAAGGGATGAGGGTGGGAAACTGGCAGCAGGCCATTATAAGTCATTTGGCTTTTACTATTTGCATAAATGTATTTTAAACAAAGGAATGACTTGGTCGACTTATGTTTTAAAATATCACTTTTGACTTCAAAACATAAAATGTGAAGAGAAGAAATGAAAGAGTTGAGTTTTTATATGTGATTGAAGTTGTTATCAGCATAAAATGGATTATATATATGTTGAAAAAAAAAAAAACAACTGTCACTCTAGAATACTCTATCCAGCAAAGCTGACCTTCAGAAATGAAGGGGAGATCAAAACTTTCCCAGATAAGCAAAAACTGATGGAGTTCATCACTAGACTGCTTTATGAGAAATGCTGAAAGGAGTTTTTGAAGCTGAAATGAAAAGATACGAATTACTAACATGAAAATGTGAAAATACACCACACACTAGTAAAGGTAAGTATGTAGTCAAATTAAAATATTCACATACTCTAATATGGTTGAGAGTTAAATCACTTAACTCTTGTATAAAAGTTAAAGGATAAAGTATTAAAAATAATTACATCTATAATTTGTTAACAAATACACAATACAAAAAAGGTAAATTCATAACATCAAAAACAAAACAAGGAGGAGCAAAAGGGTAGAATTTTTGCATAGGATCAAAATTAAGTTGTTATCAGGATAAAATAGATTGTTTTCTTTATAAGATGTTTTATGTAAACCTCATGGTAAACACAAAACAAAAACCTATAGTACATAAACAAAAGATAAAGAATACAGAATCAAAGCACACTACTTTGTGAATCATCAATTCACAAAGATAGGAAGCAAGAGAGTAAGAAAAGGAACAAGAGAACAACTAAATAGTCAGAAAACAATTAAAAGACAGCATTGGTAAGTCCTTACTTGTCAAGAATTGCTCTAAATTTAAATGGAGTAAACTATCCAGTCAAAAGGCATAGAGTGGCTGGATAAATAAAAATTAAGACTCAACAAATACTGCCTATAATAGTCTCACTTTAGCGTAAGGACACATATAGGTTCGAAGTGAAGAGATGGAAAAATTTAATCCATGTAATTGGAAATCAAAAGAGAGCAAGGGTAGTTATACTATACCAGACAAATTGACTTTAAGTCCAAAAATTTAACAAGAGACAAAGAAGGTCTTCATATAATTATAAATGGGTCAATTCATCTAGAGGATATAACATATGCATCCAACTTGCACCATCTAAATATATTAAGTAAACTAAAAGATCTGCAGGCAGGTAATAACAGAACAATAATAGTAGAGGACTTCAATACCCCCACTTTCAACAATAAATAGACCATCTAGACAGAAAGTCAGTAAAGAAATATTGAATTTGCACTGTACTTTTCAGCAAATGGACCTAACAGACATACACAGAACATTCTGTTCTGTAGCAGTAGAATATACATTCTTATTAGGCACACATGGAACATTCTCAGGGATAAATCATGTGTATCAAATCATCACATTGTGCATCTTAAGTTTATACAATGTTATGTATAAATTATATCTCAGTAAACTTGGGGAGAAAATATCACTCTTGATATGGTGTTTAGAAAACTTTAAGGAGGTGTGAGTATTAGGGAAGGTGGTCTTAGGGGAGAAGCACAGAGAGCAGTTAGGAAGCTATTGCCTCCTAATCCAGGTGAGAGGTGATGGAGGTTTAGCAACGGTGAGGTAATGGGAAGTGATCAGATGCTGGATACATTCTAAAGGCTGAGCCACCAGAATTCTCTGCAAACTAGATGTGAGACATAAGAAAAAGAGAGTTGAGGAAGCGTTCGGGAATGGAGAAGTCTATGGAGGAGTTTTCTTTTCCTTGGAAAGAGGAAGGAATGTGAGCAGGAGAGACAACCAGAAGTCTAGCTTTGACATGCCATGTTTGAAGTGTCTATTAGACATCTGAGGGGAGATATGTACCAGGCAGTAGGATATATGTGTCATGATTCAGGAGATAAATTAGAGCTAGAAATGTGGATGGAGAAGTAATATTTTCTCATATATAGGTGGTGTTGAAAGGCATGAGGTGGGCTGAGATACCCAAGTGAGTGAGCAGATCAGAAGAAGACTGAGGACCAAGGACAGAGCACAGGGCACTCCAGGAGTAGGACACGAGAGATGAAGGGAAGTCAGCAAACTGACCAAGATGTGACTGGTGAGGGAGGCCAAACGTTAGGAGAACTTAGTGTCAAGTATTGAGGAGAGGGAGCTCTCTAGTGATTCGAATGTAAATGGATCAAATTAGATGATGACTGAGCATTGACTAAGGATTTAGCAACATGGGGTCATGCCACACTAAATGAAGACTAACAGGCCCTCTGAGACTCCATTCTTCTCCTGGGTATTTGTTGGTTAATGTGATTGAATTACTAATTAGTGAAGACTTGGGCATTTACTGAGTGTCTTCCTTGTGGGTCAGGTAGCGTGTTACAATTCAAAGATTCAAGGGTAATAGGACATGGTCTTCTAACTTCACAGATCTGGTCTTGTGTTAGCTGCAGATACTCAGTTACAGTGCAGAGTAATGCAGGAGTGGATCTGTGAAGCACAGTAGAAAAAGCACATCCATGTCATCTGGAAGTCAGCCAGATTAACCTAGCGTTTTAACCCTAGTTCCACTTCTTGCTGGCTGGGCGACCTCAGGCAAAGTGACCTTCCTGAGACTGTCTCCACACTTGAGAAATAACATCACTTCAGAGCATTCTGGAGATGATTAAATGAGATTACACACTTAAATCACCCAGGAAGATGCCTGACACAGAGGATATGTTCAATAAATGTGATCCTTCCTGTTACAGAGGATAAACAGTGCACTAAGGAGGCCCAGAGGAAGGGGACCAAACCTGCTAATTTTCTAAGTCTGCCTGGAGAAGTGGCAAAAATGTCAAAGGGAAAGTAACATCTGAGCTGGGTCATAATGGACAAGTAAGAATTTGTCATGTGGAGGAAAACAAGATACTCTAGAAAAAGATTTCTTGAACAGAGGGTGTCCTTTTGAATCCAGCCCAGTCTAGCCTCTAGAGCAGCTTTTGACAGTCGCCTGTGATTCAGAAAAGGCCACCCACCTCAGAAATCAAGACGCCAGGACAGCACAGGCCTGCCTTTCACAAACTCTTGACTATGCAGGAAGCACACCCACTGGCCAAAGAGGAAGGGGGAGTTGAAGCAGCCTTTGAAAGGAGAGAAATAAAGGGCGGCAACCTTCACCTTGAACAACTCCAAGAGGCATCATTCACACTGTACTCTAAGTGCACAGCAACACCTTAAGCACAATTCAAGGAATGGACCCTGGGGTGAGGAGTGCAGCTGCCCTGCAGAGGTTCATTCACAGCCACCAAGTCTCAGAAAAGCCAAGCCATAGGTTCCTTTGATCTAACAAGTGATGTGGCCCAGATGCCTGAAAATCCTTAACAATAGACCCAGGAAACTTCAGAATAGCTTTGGAGCAGCCACTGACTCTGCACTGCCAGGTGCTGAGAATCGTGCAAAGACCAGAGGGTATAAAGGTAAATAGAAGAGCATTACATCTAGAAATAGGAAAAGGTACACCGGATATGCATGGAGGTCTGCAAAAATTGAAGGTTCTAAATTCCTCTAAGTCAAAGGTAAATTTTCAGAAGATCATACTTCAAAAATGTTTCAAAACCATCTGCCCTTACCCCTTCAAACGTTTCCCCTTCTAAGTCCCCTGAGGTGGCCACTTTTGTGGGGCTCTTTCTCCACCTTTCTTTAGATCCATTCAGTGCTTCACTTAAAAGTGGACTGAGCTGGAATAGTAAAGTTACACCAGAAGAATGAATCGCTTGCAGTGGGATTTCAGGTATTACTGGCTTGCCTGTGGTGAGACAGTTTTAAACTGGGTCTCTTCCTAGTATAACCCAGCTTATCTCAATTGACACACCTGCATCTACCTGCATCCATGCCTAAAGCCTTGCATGGCAAAGAGGGCCTTTACCTGACCCTCGGCTTGACTAACTTTTGGACTCATTGCTTTCTGACTATAGGCCCTTGACCAACTTCTTTTGCCTCAGCAATATCTGAGAAAATTTGCAATTGTAGATTCTTTCTCTGCTCTGAGATGTACATATTCTACAAGCTAGGAATCTTTCTCTAGGCGCTGGGAGCCAGCTCTTTGAGGTGTAATTATCAAGAAACATAAGGCCCCTGTCTCCCAGGCTCTGTGGGAGGGTAGGAGCCATACTTCAATAAGCACCAGTTAGCAAATGCAGATGGCCTAATCACATTGACCAAAGAGCTCCAGTACTTTTCCCCTAGCTCATTGCAACGTTGAAAGTTCTCCTTTTTGTTTCAGTAGAGTTGAGTTCACTCTCTCTGGTACTACAGTAGTCCGGACCCCTACTGCGATGGTCTTGAATAAAGTCTTCCTTGTCTGTTTAACTCCACCCATGCAATTTTTCTATGACAACCCCTTCTATTTTAAATAGACGTCCTCTGCTGGAGGCACTGGGCATGGCCCAGCCTGTTCTTAGCAAGCCAAGGGAAGTCTCAATCATAGCAAATTCCCAGCTGCTACTTTGCAACTTAACTAACAGCAACAACCTAGGTGATGCATTTGAGTTCCTTTTTTATGAGCAAACCAGAAAACAGATGCCAAATTATATTATACCACACTCTTCCTTTGTTTCTTTTCATCCAAAATTTCCCAGTTACCCAAAGCTCGATTCTGTGTGTGTGTAGAAATGAATTTCTATTTCTATGTTCTTATGTCCTAGTCAAAACAAACCATGTTCTGCCAGCCAAAATCTGGAATAAAGACAGCATAAAAGAGAGGAAAGAGCACAGGTTCTGGTTATGATTCTGCCACCAACTGGCTGGTTTAATCTTAGGAAAATCTTTGCCCTTCTCTGGATAGACTTTTCTTTATTAGAGCAGAGAAGTAGAATGAGACCAAGGATTCTTCTTTTTTTATTTATGTCCTACTCATTACCAGGTCAAATAACCTGACTCCCACTGTGAGAGGGACCAAAGCCAACTACTCTGAGAAGGCTATTTATATAGTTACAGGGCCCCTGTTGCTCTATTTATTATTTTCTCTGTTTTTAAACATCGCAGTGGTAGAACTGAGAGTAAATTTTATTGCTATCATTTCCAAGCACAAGAAAAATAGTAATTCCATTAGTGGATGAAATTTGTAATAATTTCATTGGCTTATATGTTATCGCTACAGTAAATCTGAAATATGAAAATATTTTTAATTGTAGTACTATTACGTATAGTGATGGGAAGAGAGTGCTTAAGAGAAATAAGAGATCTGAAATGAATAATTCATTGCCAGAGATGTCACACTCATCCACGAAACTGTCGTTTGCATAAGTTACATAAGGGGGTGGTGAATAGTCATACTCCCTTTTCCCTCCTCCAAAAATTCTGAAATTGTTCCTACATTCTTCCCTAACTCCTCGCCCACCTCTCACTCCCGTGCTTTATTACACAGATGACAAGAATGGTGAAAGTCAGTAGGAAAGCCTAGATTTCCACTAGAAATGTTAAAAATAATTATGAGAGAGAGAGAGAGAGAGAGAGAGAGAGAGAGAGAGAGAGAGAGAGAGATAGAAAGTTCTAGGTTTAGAATATTATTTAAAATTGGAAGTTGAGAGAAAAGGAGAGCTTCTGGGAGCAACTTCTGGCCATGAGGAATATTTCAAGAGGGGTAATGATCAAACTATTTTAAGTTTTGCTATAATGTACATTAAGAATGTTCTTTGCCACTTCATTAGACTAATTTTTTTTAAACTACTTTGTTATTGATATGAACTTCCTTAAAATCATCCTTAAATACAACCCGTGCTCTACATAAAAAAGAAGCACATGAATACCTTGTTTCATTCAGGTTATAGTTATAGATTTTATTATTTATCCTGAGTACCACCATCCTATGGGACTGTACTTTACATTACATACTTGGCATTGAGTGCCTGCTGTCCAAGTTACACACCCACAGTGGCCCATTGTCCTAAGGAGAATATCACTCCACAGCTGGTAGCTAGTGTCTGAAAGGCCGTAACAGAAAGCCACCTCTCAGAGATCTCAGGTATCTTTATCAACTACAGGCAGTGATAATAAGCTGTTTTTTCACTAGCATGAATGCTCTTCAAACCAGCAAGGCATTCGATTAAAATGAAAGGTGAGATAAAAAGCTTCCCAAACAGGAGAAAGTTTAAGGAATTCATCACCAACAAGCCAATATTATAAGAAATGTTCAAGGGACTTCCATAAAAAGAGAAGAGATAAAAAAGAAACAAGAAAAAACAAATACAAATAATAAAATGGCGGTAACTACGTACCTATCAGTAATCATTTTAAATGTAAATGGAGTAAATACTCCAATCAAAAGACATAGAGTAGCTGAATGGATAAGAAAACAGGACCCATGCCTATGTTGTCTACAAGAGACCCACTTCGGATCAAATAATACTCACAGACTGAAAGTTAAGGGATAGAAAAAAATATTTCACACAGAAGTAAATGGAAAAAAAAACTGGGGTAGCGATATTTATATCAGATAAAATAGACTCTAAAACAAAGGTTATAATAAGAGACAAAAAAGGGCGTTACATAATGATAAAGGGATCAATAAATCAAGAGGATATAACCCTAGTAAACATATATACACCCAACATAGGAGCACCTACATACATAAAGAAATTATTGACTGACATAAAAGGAGAGATCAACAGTAATCCACTCATAGTAGGAAGCTTTAACACCCATTGACACCAATGGGCAGATCTTCCAGGCAAAGAATCAACAAGGAAACCATGGTCCTAAAAAACACACTAGACCAGAAGAGTTTAATAGATATTTTCAGGGTATTTTACCCCAAAGCAGCAAAATATACATTCTTCTCAAGTGCACATGGAACATTTTCCAGGATAGAACACATGTTAGGATGCACAACAAGTCTTGATAAATTTAAGAAGATTGAAATTATATCAACTGTCTTCTCCAATCACAATGGTATGAGACTAGGAATCGACTACAAGGAAAAAACTGGAAAATACACAAACAAATGGAGGCAAAATAACATGTTACTAAAAAAAGAATGGATCATCAATGAGATCAAGGAAGAAATCAAAAGATATCTTGAGACAAATGAAAATGAAAACACAATGGCTAAAAAATCTATGGGACACAGAGAAAGCCGTCCTAAGAGGGTAATTCATAGTAATATAGGCCTACCTCAAGAAATAAGAAAAAGCTCAAATAAACAATCTAACCTTACACTTAAAAGAACTAGAAAAAGAACAGCAAACAAAGCACAAAGTGGATAGAAGGAAGGAAATAATAAAGATTAGAGCAGAAATAAATAAAATAAAATCTAGAAAAACAATACAAAAGATTAATGAAACCAAGAGCTTGTTCTTTGAAAGGATAAACAAAATTGACAGACTCTTAACCAGACTCATCAAGGAAAAAAATCAATAAAATCAATAAAATCAGAAATGAAAGAGGAGAAATAACCATGGACTCCACAGGATACAAAAGATCATAAGAGAACACTACAAGCAATTATACGCTGACAAATTGGACAATTCAATAAAAATAAACAAATTCATAGAAACACGCAATCTCCCAAGACTGAGTCAAGAAGAAACAGAAAATCTAAACTAACCGATTACCACCAATGAAATAGAATCAGTAATCAAAAACCTCTCAAAAAACAAAAGTCCTGGACCATGGCTTCACAGGCAAACTTTACCAAACATTCAAAGAATTAACACCTATTCTTCTCAAATTATTCAAAAAATTCAAGAAGAAGGAAGGCTCCCTAACTCCTTTTATGAGGCCACTGTTACCTTGATTCCAAAACCAAAGACATTACAAAAAAAGAAAACTATAGGCCGATATCTCTTATGAACATTGTTGTGAAAATCCTCAACAAAATATTAGCAAGCCAAATTTAACAATACATTAAAAATATCATACACCATAATCAAGTTGGATTTATTCCTGGGATGCAAGCTTGCTACAATATGCACAAATCAATTAATGTGATATACCACATTAACAAATCGAAAGATAAAAACCACATGATCATCAATAGATGCAGAAAAAGCGTTCAACAAAATCCAGCATCCGCTTATGATAAAAATTCTCAGCAAAGTGGAAATATAGGGAACATACCTCAACATAACATAGGCCATATATAACAAACCCACAGCTAACATCATACTTAATAGGGAAAAGCTAAAAGTGTTTTCCTTAAAATCAGGAAAAGACAAGGATACCCACTTTCACCACTCCTCTTCAGCATTGTACAGAAGTCTTAGCCACGCCAACGAAACAAGAAAGAGAAATAAAAGTTATCCAAATTGAAAAGGAAGAAGTAAAACTTGTTATTTGCCGATAACATAATATTATATAGAGAGAACCCTAAAGATTCCACCAAAAAAACTGTTAGAACTGATCAATGAATTTAGTAAAGTAGCAGGTTACAAAATAAATATTCGTAAGTCAGTGGCATTTTTATACACCAATGATGAACTTTCAGAAATAGAAATTAAGAAAACAATATCATTTACAATTGCACTGAAAACAATAAAATACCTGGGAATCGAATTAACCAAGGAGGTAAAAGACCTGTCCTCAGAAAATTATAAGTCCTTGAAAAAAGAAATTGAAAAAGATACAAATGAATGGAAGCATATACTGTGCTCATGGGTAGGAAGAATCAACATCATTAAAATGGCCATACTACCCAAAGCAATCTATAGATTTAGTGCAACTCCTATCAAAATACTAATGGCATTTTTCAGAGACCTTGAACAAATAATCCTTAAATTTATTTGGAACCGTAAAAGACCCCAAATAGCCATGGCAATCTTGAGAAAGAAGAACAAAGGTGGAGGTATCACACTACCTAATATCAAACTATAATACAAGGCTACAGTAATCAAAACAGCATGGTACTGGTATGAAAACTGATATGTTGATCAATGGAACAAAATAGAGAGCCCAGAAATAAATCCATGCATATATCCTCACTTAATATATGATGAAGGAGGTAAGAATATACAATGGTATAAAGACAGTCTCTTCAATAAAAAGAGTTGAGAAAATTGGGCAGATACATGCAAAGAAAAGAAACCGGACCACCTTCTTACACCATATACAAGAATAGACTCAAAATGCATTAAAGTCCTAAATGTAAGACCCGAAACCATAAAACTTCTAGAAAAAAACATAGACAATAAACTCTCTGATATTGCTAACAGTAATTTCTGTCCAGATATATCTTTCTGGGTAAGGGAAACAAAAGAAAAAATAAATAAATGGGACTGCGTCAAACTAGAAAGTTTTTGTACAGCAAAAGAAACCATCCACAAAACAAAAAGACAATTAACTGTTTGGAAGAAGATATTCACTAATGATACATCTGATACATGGTTAATATCCAAAATATATATAAAGAACTTATATAACTCAACCACAAAAAAAACAAACAATACAATTAAAAAATGGGCAGAAGACCTGAACAGATACTTCTCCAAAGAGGAAATACAGTTTGCCAATAAACATATAAAAAGATAATCAAGGTCGCTAATCACCAGAGATATGTAAATTTAAACTATAATGAGATATTACCTGACACTCGTCAGGATAGTTATGATCAATAAATCAAAAAGCAATAAATGTTGGCAAGGATGCAGAGAAAAAGGAACCCTCATACACTGTTGACAGGATTGCAAATTGGTACAGCCGCTATGAAAAACAGTCTGGAGGTTTCTCAAAAAATTAAAAATGGATATACCTTTTGACCCAGCAATTGCACTTCTCGGTATTTATCCAAAGAAAACCAAAACGATAATTCATAAGAATCTATGTATCCCAATATTCATGGCAGCACAGTTTATAATAGCCAAGATATGGAAGCAACCTAAATGCCCATCAATAGACAATTGGATAAAGAAGTTTTGGTTCATATGTATAATGGAGTATTACTCAGCCATTACAAAACATGAAATCCGACCATTTACAAGGACATGGATGGACCTAGAGGTTATTATGCTGAGTGAAAAAAGTCAGACAGAGAAAGATAAATACCATACGGCTTTACTTATATGCGGAATCTAAGGAACAAAAAGAACAAACTAATCAAAAGCAGACCCACAAATACGGAGGATGATTTGGTGACGGACAGAGGGGAACTGGGAGAATAGGGTGAAGTGTTAAAGAAGTACAAATTAGTAGTTAATAGATGGTCATGGGGATGGGGAGCACTGCATAAGGAATGCAGTTACAATATCCAAAATATTATAAAGAACTTATATAACTCAACCACAAAAAAACAAACAATACAGTTAAAAAATGGGCAGAAGACCTGAACAGATTTATAAACTATATAAATGTTTAACCAATGTACTGTATACTTGAAATTAAAACAAAAACAAAAACAAAAAACATTGTACTAGTCCCTACACCTACCTCAATAGTCCTGAATAAAGCCTGCCTTACAGTTTTAACAAGTGTCATGAATAGTTTTTTCCTTTAACAATGGTCGGAAGACCTCAGAAATCAGGTCTGGTAATTTTGGGGCCCACTTGCTACTAAATGGGAACATACGCAGCAGGATTTGGTATGAATCTTGCTTCTATTATAATTAGTAGAAAGTTGTGAGCAGGAATACATAACCCTTAGCAGCTCCTAGTCATTCAGGACCACTTACATTTGCTCCAAATAACTAATGGTTTATTTCACAAAACACCTACCTCAGTGAAGATGCAGACTGAGGGTCAGACTTTTGAAGATCTCTCCAGCTACAATATCCCACAATTTTACAATTCATCTGAAATGTGTACAGCATCTACCTCCCATTCCTGGAAGCATTTATATAACCATGAAAGCACTCTTTGTCTTTCGATCTTTATTATGGTGTAGATCTTTTCCATCAATAGTAGATAAAGCAACTGAGGAGGTTTTTCCCAAATCCTTATTTTCAGAGGTGCTATTAAGTAGTGATGGCATAATTGATGTTAGCAATCACTGGAATTCAACAGTAAGGCCCCCAGAAAAGAGTGAAGCGGGTTTGTTCTCTTGTCTCCTAGTCCAGGGAGGCTTCCCCCTGAGTCATGCCGCCTGAGGGGAGGTATTATTTAAAGAATGAAGCTGTTTCACACCCTTCCTCTTTACTTGTCTGGATGGAAAGCCTCTTACTGATGTCTCCTGCTGCTCTGTCAGTGGAGGGTCCTTTCTCCTGCAGCAGGAGTTCTGCTGCTGCAGAACAAAACCAGCTGGAGACCAAGAAATTGGATTTTAAACTCTCTTTAGGTACCTGGCATTGACAGGTAGAGGTGCCTACATGAACTACTGGTTATGTTTCCATAGAAACATGAAGCAGTTTGGACATACAATGTTAACATTAAGCAGCACTATTCCACAGACAAGCTCTCTCTTTCTTTTAAGGGGTCGTCCCAAATTTAACTCAAACCAATATTTTATTGAACATCTACTATGGGCCAAGCACTGTGCTACTGCAAATATAAAGGTGAATGATATAGACCAAGTCCTTTACCCTCATGAAGTTCCAGTCTAGCGGACTGGAGTGTGTCCTGAAGAGAAAAACCCAAGATATACTAGGAACATAAGCCAAGCCTATTTAACCATTCCTCAGGATGCAAAACTTAAAGAATGAATAGGAATGATAGAGAAGTTTATAAAGAAATGCATATATATGTTGAAGATTTATATTTAAATTTTTTTCACTTCTATGGATGAGTGGTCAAATATGTTTGAACATCACTGCCCTAGAGCAAATCATCGCAACTTCACTTCACATTTAGCATCCCCCAAAGTGCTTATTAAAAGGACAGATTCCCAGTTCTTAACCATTATAATTATGTTTGGTAAATTTGTGCTGTGGTCCAGAAAATTGTTTAATAATTGTTCCACATGAGTTTGATAGTCCTATTCTACAGACCAGATTCCTAGAACGCTAATTTATTTCCTCTCCCCTTAGTCCCCAAAGAGGACTTTGTCAGAGGCTAGTCCACATTTCAATTTAGAGTGAGGAGTAAATTTTCTTTGTTCTTGTGTTTTTGTGGCATTTGATTAGTTTGCTTATTGGTTATCTAAAGTGACCCCTGTGACCTCTCCAAATTGTGGGTTTTTGCAATAATTAAAAAAAAAAAAAAAAAAAAAGCTTTTTAAAACCCAGATTTCAGCAGCGGACGATCCCAGGATCTCTCATTTCCTCTGAGCTGCAGCTGAATTCTTAGGACAGCTGGACAGCACACAGGCACTCTCAACTTTGTCTCCCAAGAAGAGGGCCATTTTGCCCGCTGATGTTTCCCGACTCTGACAGGGACTCCACACTGCTGTTATGGGATGATCTTCTTCTTGCCCAATGCCAGTCTCCTCCTAGCCCTCTCAGCTGCTCTGCTAGATGTTTCCACGCCAAATGTTTCCAGAGGGTTTTAAAATGGTTTCTCTATAACTGAGGTTATTCACTTAGAGCATCCCACCCATTATGCCCCTGCTTTTTACAAGGCTTAAGAAAACAAACAAACAAACAAACAAACAAACGAAAAACGGTGTTTCTATCTAAATGACTGATGTATGGTGGTTGGTCGACCTACAGTTCACAAGCCATATATTGTTCACAAGACCCTATAGTTTAGTCAGGAATTAATCTATTCATCCCCATAAAACGTCAGAAAAGCTTTCTCTGGCTTTTCCATAAGGTAGAGCTTTTGCCCACCAACTCTGAAATTTAGAGTTCACTAGCATTCCCTTCAGGGAGCTCATTCTCTTCCAGCCACAAGAGAATATGGAAAAAGTCCCCATTTCCACTTCAGATGTTCCATATCCCTCTTTCCCAAAAAATTGAGGCGTAATGTAAATGGCATTTCCAGGAGGAGCTCTAAGTATCTGGTTATTGTACCCATGTCAATCAGCCCCGAATTTGGAGAATATATTTTTCAAGAAGCTTTCACGTAGAGTTGCCAGATAAAGCATCTATCGCCCATTAAATTTAAATATCAGATAAACAACAACAAAAAATTTAGTATGAGAATGTCTCAAATACAGCCACACTTGTCCCCTCTGTCCAAACACCAGGGTCCATAAGTGCTCCACCTTAGAAGTAGCTGCAGCACCTAGGTTTTCAGTGTATTGCTATTGCGGGGGAGGAAAAATAAATTGTCTATCTACCCTTCTAAGCTCTTCTGGCTGGACGAATAATCAAGTTAACATGAGACAGATTAACAGGAGAAAATGACCAAATTTATTACATATATACACACATAGGGGTTCATAAAACTATGAGACCCCAGGACAGACTTGGAAGTTAAAGCTTATACTGTCTTGAGCTAGGGGACGGTTAGGGGGAAAGTCGAATGTTCTTTTGGGGATTTGGTTTTTCAAAAATAATTAGCTCAAAATAATCAATATTCCAAAAGGCATATTTTGGGGTGGTACACACTGCTTCTTCTCACTTTCAAGAAACTATCCTTTACTTCCCAATTTGAATGATAAAAACTCAGCCCATAAACCATACTCTTCAGCGTGCTGTTCTGGATGGAGTTAGGGTCAAGCAGCTATTACCACAATGATCCTGACCACTCATTGGGCCAGAACAAGGGCTTTCCTATTGAAAATGGAAGGCAGGATTGGCTGATGTTACCTCAAAGCTAATGTCCTGCCCATGTTCACAATTTAGTGGATCAAGTAGATGTGTCCATTTGGGATGGAGAAGGATATATGTCTATGTAAGAAAGTTGTAACACAGATTGCTATTGACTTTTGGGGCCAACTGGACAATGAAACCATTAATCATTAATTGCTTCCTTGTCTTAGGCATCAGATTACATTTCTTCCAGGTAAACTAATATCTCTTACTTCCAGTTCCATTTCATAATGAGCTCCATTACAAATTGCATTTTCCAAGCATGCCGCTGGACATAGACATGAATAAAGTACGTCTCCTTACTGACATGCCCGTGTTCTCAAAAGGGAAGAAATGTGAAATATACAGATGTAATGTAGTATGCTGAGTGCTGTAACGAGGATAAATAAGCATAAATAACTATGAACACAGGAGGGTCATGTGGGACAGAAGCAAAACAGAAGTTAGACAAAGATGAGATGGTGAGGTGGAACCACAGAGGCAGGACAGTGTGACCAAAGACTCAGAGGCATGAAATGTGCTCAAGAACTATGAACAGTTCGGTGTTGCTCAAGTGCGAATTTCAAGGGGAATGAAAAAAAAAAAAAAATGACAGGGAGATTAAAAATCTGAGCTAACTTTGCCACATAAAATGGAAAACCACTAGAAAAGCCTTAGGCAGGAAAGTAACATGGTCAGATACAGGTTTTGGATAAAGCTATCTAGAGGCAGCACAGAAAAGGGTCCAGAGGGGAACAAATGGCAAGGGGGAAAGTGTGAAAATCCTATCAGAGAGTAGCACATGGTCCTTCTAGAAGATGGAGGCAGTCTTAACTAGGGTGCTGAGAAAAAGAAAGAGGAGATGGGCTTCAGAAATATTTAGCAGATCAAATAAGCAAGATAGATACACTGGTTGGTTGTATATAAATAGTGTGGAGACAAAAAAAATAACACTTTTCTTCCCACCCTCTAAGTTCTTCTAGATGGCCTAATCAAATTAACAGAGACTGATTAACAGAAGAAAATCAAATTTCAATACATGTGCATGGGGAATTCACATAAGCATGAGAATTCCAAAGATAGTGAGGCAACTTTGGGTATATATGACATTTTGGACAAAGGAGAAAAGAGTGGTGGGAATGGGGTGCTGGATTTCAGAAGTGAGAATGGGTGATTTACAGGTAGTTGAGGAAGAGCAGAACACACCTGATGAGCAAATTCTTGCTAAGCCACACAGAAACAATGGGACACAGTGAGCATCTAGCTAACAGGCCCCTGCCTGACACCCTCTAATTTATCACACTTCATTCAAATTAAGCTAAGATAAACATCCTTAGATTTTCTCCCCGAAGTAGGCCTTTTCATCTGAATCTCTTAGGCAGGAAGGGAGAGGGTTAAAAGTTTCTTTCTGTGTCTCATTTCTTAATAAACAACTTAAAATCAATATTCCAAAAAGGCAGCTTCAAGGTGGCAAAACTTTGGTCCCCTTCAATGGTAACAGAGGGAAAGGAAAGGTGATGTCCTTTTTTCTAACCTAAGTGACCACGTGGGTAATATTCCGCCTAATTAAACATGAAGTTCCCCTGTTGACTCTCAAATAACACCCTGTGTCCACCTCTTCATCATCACAGGTTGAAATATGCAATGAATTGTGCGCTTGCTTGGTTAGTCTGCCCCTCTAGATTGAAAACACAGTGTGGGAAGAACCATGTCTGGTTTTGTGCATCCTGTCTCACCAGCACCAGCCCTGGGAGGGGCACAGAGTCAGCATCAATAAGTAGTTCTCAAAGAGAAGACAAATACCAAGTACTGCATGGTGCCACATATATGTGGAGCCTAAAAACATAAAATAGAAAAGAGGAGAAGAGAAGAGAAGAGAAGAGAAGAGAAGAGAAGAGAAGAGAAGAGAAGAGAAGAGAAGAGAAGAGAAGAGAAAAAGCAAAGCAAAGAAAGGAAAGGAAAAGAAAAGAAAAGAAAAGAAAAGAAAAGAAAAGAAAAGAAAAGAAAAGAAAAGAAAAGAAAAAAGAAAAAATTTGAACTCCTAGAAAGAATAAAAGAGTGGTTGACAGGGAGGTTTGGGGTGTGGGAGAAATAGGGAGATAGGGAGAACCTGGGAACAGTGTACAAATCTTAAATTATAAGATAAACAGGGTCTGAGAATCTAATGTATCAGATGCTGACTATAGTTGATATCACTGGATTGAAAATTGCTAAGAAAATAGAACTTAAATGTTCTCATCCCCCTCCCCAAAGAAGGTAAACATGTGAGGTGATAGATGTCTTCATCAACCTGATGGGGGAAATCCTTTCACAATGAATACGTAGATCAAATCATCACATTATACTTTGAATATCTTACAGTTTTGTGACTTATATCTTAATAAAGATGAATAATAAATACATAATTATTGAAAGATATAGAATGAGAAAGGGAATATAATGGAAGAAAATACACTCTAAAAAGTTCCTTTTGAGATGTGGTAAGTTTGAAATGGCTGCAAATATCTAAGTGTAGATAACCAGGAGGCAGCTGGAAACGAGTTTGAAACATGGGGAAAGATTAGGTTTGGAGATAAAGATCTGAGAGTTAACCAGCACGTGATAAAATCATGAAAGTGAGAAGAGCATCAGGAGCAGCCCTAATGTAGAGACTTACTTCCTCCTACTCCTGGTCCATTACCTTTGCCTTCTAGATGTCCACCATCACTGTCCCCGGGGCAGCTCACAGAGCTGGCATATAACGCATTTCTATGCTGTGTCCGAGGGAGGGCCCGGCTCTGCCTTTGTGACCTTTCCAAGGCGACATCATATGCCAATCATATCTCCCCCCCCCCCGCCCCCCCGCGCATTTCATCAACTCAGCCCTCTCAAGCTCTTTCTTTAGACAGCTCCTGAACTCTGTGAAACCATTTCCCTCAAAATCCTCCTGACCTCAAGCATAGAATAGCAATTATCCTGAGTATCCTGGCTATTGAATTGCAAATTGCCACTCTGCTTAATCAAAATGTAGAAATCTTACTCTTTTCCAGTGCTTTTTCCAATTAGATACCTTTGTGTATTGTCTACCCTTAAGATCAGATTAGGCCTGTGTGATACAAATATTGTTGCTGGTTGTTATTTGGCTTATTGTTTCTATTCTTTTGTCTTTGTGTTTGGCCCCAGGGGGGTTTGTGTGCTTTGACCTCGTATACACTGTGAAATAATCACAGGCTGTGTCAGGTAGGATGACGGGACGGTCTGAATTTTCTAGCCTCATTCTGTTGAAAATTTTCACCTTATAACCAGGTGATATGTCAAACTATGTTTTTTGCCTTGGAAAATGTGGTTAGGACAGGAATGCTTGGTAGATGGCCTGATATTTGCAATTAGGCATTCAATATATGCTTTTTAGAAATGATAGCCAAAAGAGGAAGTTGAGCTTCTAAATTCATAGTTTTGTCTAAAGCCCACAGGGCTTCTTTAAACAAAAAAGTTAAAAAAAATAATTACCAGAGGAGAAAATGTCTAAGGTCGATATGATAAATATATTTACGTCTATGGGCTAATATATTAACTTTTCAGCGATGAATGTTAGGAATAAATTCATCTGCAGATCATAGGAAACCTTTTCACTCCCATAAAAAGTTAAGAGCTAGGCAATCCCTGCCTAGCATAATGGCTGCCCAGAGGGACCCATCAAGATGCAGGCTCCTCCTGCCTGTCCTCTCTGCCATCCTGGCTTTATCCTCATACTTGTCAGCTCATGGACAATGATGGTTGCTCCACCTCCAAGTTTCATGTTCCCTAGAAGATAGGGGGAGGGGAGTGAGTGAAAAGAAGAAAATATTTTTTTTTTGTCGTTTTATACTGGAATGGAAGACCACCCCAATTGTTTTTACCTACATCTAACTGACCATCTCCACAACAAAGAGTCAGAGATCAGGCTTGTAGCTTTTACAGCTTCTATGATACAGCTAAGCGAGAGAGAGCAGCAATGAAAGTTGGGAGCTGCCGGTCAAGTACTTCAGACTCAAAAATAAATCTAAGTCGTGTTATTATATCTACATCCTTCCTAAAACCTTGCGAGAGACTCAAGCTAATTTACTTGTGCTGATGTTGATTTCTATTTGCATTATTCTTGGAGCAGTCTTAAGTTAAAAACTCCCACTCTGTCATAAATAAGCAATATTACCCTCCTTTTTCGTATAGTCTATTTTATCAAAGCAAGCTAGGAAAAGGTTTGGAAATATTTCTAGATGCTAGTTCAGGTAATTGGGTGAACAACATATTTTTAGCCACATTATTTTTTAAATTAGTTCCTGGAATTTTCTCCAGTGGTGGTAAGAATACTTTGGTTGGCAGGCAACAGTACCAAAGATAATTTTACCCATCTTCCCACACGTTTGCCCTGCTTGGTACATTACATAAATTGGAGTTGCTGCAGCTGAAAAGTCAGAGAATGGGTTTTGCGTAGAGCCTTTTCCACAGAGAAGTGCTTTGGCTCCATCTGGTGGACAACGTTACCTTTACAGTGTCAGCAGTAAGGACCCGCGTCCCTTTAGGATCACCAGTGCGGCTTGCAAACAAGCCCAGTACCCAGGGCTGTCTCCAGACTAACTTATTCAGGTCTAGAATAGGACCAGGCATCAGTATTCTTTTAAAAGATCTATAGTTAATTTTAATGTGCTATTAGGGTTAAGAAACACTAGTTAGAAGCTCTAAATCAGTGAATATTGAACAGTCATTCCTCCCTTAATATTGCTGAAGAAAAAAGAGCTATTTACAGAGGTAAATTCTGTCATCTTCTAGAGGCCTTTTTACAACTTCCAGAAGGAAAATTATCAAGCAGTTGCTAAGTATATAAGAAACCTAAATCTAAATTACTTCCTGTGTGACTTTCCCTATGATGAGGTAGAATGTGCTCACACACACACACACACACACACACACACACACACACACACACACACACATTCAGACTGATCCCTGGGAAAAACTGTCAAGTTGGTTCAGTTTGATTTTGATAACTTATATGTTTACAGACAACTTTGTTAAATATTTTCTCATTTAATTCCCTCAAGAACCTATTAAAGTGGGTATGCCTTCTTCTCATGGTGTCAATACGCATCTAAGAACATAGGGCCGTGGAGTATTTTAGGTGGCCATTCAGACCCGGTTTCCCCTTCATCTTGTTAAAACTTACTTGCTAAATAATGCCAAATTGAATAATTGAAATTTGTTAGTCGAATATAAATGTTCTCACACACATAAAAGGGCAAATACATGAGGAGATGGATGTGTTGATGGGGGCAAGAGGGGAACCCTTTCACAACGTGTACTTAGAGCAAATGATCACTTTGTACACTGTAAATATCTTAGAATTGTCAACTATACTCAATAAATCTAATATATATATATATATATGAGAGTCTGGGTAAAGATTATGTGAGTATTCCATGTAATATTCTTATTCTTGCAACTTTTCTGTCATCTTTGTTATTTATAAAGTGTTTTTAAAAATATTTTAAACTTTTTTTGCCAAGATCTGCTTCTTTCTCAGTTTTTTATCTTTATTTTCAACTAATTACAGATTTATTTAATATGCACTTGTTAAACATGTAACTGATAATCTTGAGGAAGATATATATCAAAGGCATATATACAAGAAACTCTTATACATGTAGCATGGTAGATACGCTTATTATTTTTTATATATTCTAGAAGACATTCACATGAAGACAAATAAATCCAAACTGGTCGCTCACTTTCTCTTTAAAAAGCTTCTCAAATTAATTCCCCCTGATAATGGCTGTTTTCATCATGATACATACATTATTGATATAAAATTTAGTTATTAAAAAGCCAGTTCTGCTGGCATATCTATGTTGGATTGTCTAGTGCAAGAAGGCCTCACAAGCTTTTTTCTGTATAGAGCCAGATAATAAATATTTCAGCCCTTGCAACCACATGCAACTAAACATAATATGTAAATAAAAGGTATGGCTGTGGTTTAATAAATAGACCCCTGGTATACTGGATCAATATGTATCTTCTCTTAAAATTCCCACATGTGTTATCTGAGAAAATATTTTAAATCTCATTTGTTTTGTTTTCTATTAAAAATTTTTAAAATTAATTTTAGCTTTGACCAACAATCCATGTACATGTTTTATCTCAATGACATTTGATATGGTTATTCATGGTAATTTACTGCCAAAGGAATTTTAAAATGGTCGTCTAAGAATAAAGAGTCTCAAAATAAATGATATGTGGAGTGATAATATAAGAGGCTAAGTATTAGGATTTTTTAATACCTGAATTGAGCCATAAGGCTATATGATGAGGGATTATAGTTTAGGACTAGGAGGCAGCAAGTTTCCTAAGGTCAGTATGTTAAAAGATCGATATAGAGGTGGCTGGAGCTAAGTGAGCAAAGGAGAAGGTGTTCAAAGATAAGGTTGGAGGTAACAAGTATCAGAGTATGGAAGGCCTTCCAGGGCATGCTGGGGACTTGGGATTTTATTTGGAGTGTGTTGAGAAGCCATTGGAACATTTTGAGCACACGGAAGGCATAATGTGACTTACTGTTTAAGGAATCACTCTGACTACTCTGTGGGGCATAAACTGAGGGAGGCAAGGGTCATTTGTTAAGTAGCAATACATACCTGAACTCTATGCACGTGTGCCCGCGCCTGCATGTGTTTGTGAGTACTCAATTCTGATTCACTGGACTATTGGTTTGTTTGGGGGATTAGTAAAACACTGTTTTTTGTTTTAAATACATGTTTAAAACTTCTTTAAATTTTTGTTTTGTTTTGTCTTTATATTTTGGTTTTAATATAGTTTTAACACCTCTTCAATACACTGCTTCTTCCCATTCTTCCTCTTCTTCCTTTAAAAAAATTTTGGTTACAGTTGGCATACAGTATTAGTTTCAGGCATACAACATAGTAATTAGACATTTATCTAATTTATAAAGTGTCAATAAATCTAGTACCCATCTGACACCATAGTTATATTATTGACTCGATTCCTTATGCTGTGCTTTACATCCTCATAACTATTTTGTAACTACCAATTTGTATCTCTCGGTCCCTTCCCATTTTTCACCGCACCCCTCACCCCCCGCCTATCTGGAAACTGTCAAAATGTTCTCTGTGTTTTGAGTTTTATGTTGTTCAAGTGAAATCATATTGCATTTGTCTGTCTTACTTACTCAACACAATACCCTCTAAGTCCATCCATGTTGTTACAGACGGCAAGATTTCATGACTAATGTTCCATTGTACATATGTACCACCTCTTCTTTATCTATTTACACACTGATGGATACTTAGGTTGCTTTCATACGTTGGCCCTTGTAAATAATGCTGCAAGGAACATATGGATTCACATGTCCCTTTAAAGTAGTGTTTTGGGTTTCTTCAGATAAATACCCAGAAGTGAGATAACTGGGTGCTTGTCTCATTATGACTTTTGTTTGAAAGTCTATTTTGTCTGATATAAGTATTGCTACCCCAGCTCTATTTCCATTTTCATGAAATCTTTTCGCAACCCTTTAAGTTGGTGTGTGCCTTTCAATCTGAAGTGAGTCTCTTGTGGGAAGCATATGTAAGGGTCTTGTTTTCTTATCCATTCAGCCACCCTATGTCTTTAGATTGAAACCAGGTAGTATAATAAAAGCATTTTAGTGCTTCAAGAGGTTACATTTTAATTATTTTGATAGTTTTCCCTAAATATGGTATTGTCTCTCCTAAACAAGAAACTAAAAGATAGCTTTTCTTCCTGACTTAGGGCCATCATTATGATAAAGTAAACAAAAATCCAATGAAACCTTTAAGCTTTTAGATAAATGCATGCTTGTAGATTAAAAGGCCCCAGTTGACAATTGTTGAAGCCGCTTTGTTTTTTTGACTCTTATTGTTTTTTTTTTTTTAAACCAAAGCTCAATTTACCTTGCTGTATGACCTTGAGAAAGTAAACTTTATAGGTCTCAGTTTCTCATATATAAAATGAAGAAAATGCATTCCAAAGGTCCCTCCAGGTCTAAAATTCTATCTTTTCTAGCTACGTGTTTTTTGGCTGCTAGATGCTATCTCCTCTTCCTTTCTAACTTTCTGCTTCTGATCATCTATGTCCTGGAAAAATCAGAAAGTCAACTCTATTAGAGCATAAAAAATAAGACATTCTTTTCTAAATTATGTGCATACAGTAGTCCCAGTGGATGCCTGAAACCACAGATAGTACCAAACCCTGTACTTTTTTTCCCTCTACGTACATACCTATGATAAAGTTTAATTTATAAATTAGGCGCAGTAAGAGATTAGCAATAACTAATAATAAAATAGAACAATTGTAACATTGTACTGTAATAAAAGTTATGTGAATGTGGTCACTCATTTTAGATCCCTTGCTATATTCAGTCTTCATACAGGCTCAACACTTTCTGGTGAAATAGGCTGTTGTCAATTGGAACACATTTTCTGTTTTGTCTGCCACAAATTTAATGCCTTTTCCATCTTAACTAAGCAATTTATCAGATAGACACTGTGGCTGAAATTTTTGCAGTTTGAAGTGTGACAGCAAAACTAGAACTTTTCTTTCTTTCTTCATAATTTCACTAACAGCAGATCTGTTCTTACCGTAGATCTCAGCAACTTCAGCATACAATTTTTTTTCTTCCTCTAGTAAATCAAAACTTTTACTCTTTCACTTAAAGAAGGCACTTTATGTCTTCTCTTTGGCATATCTGAAGTGCCAGTATCACAACTCTTGTATTTTGGGGCCACTATTAAATAAAATAAAGGTTATTTGAATATGAGCACTGCGATTCCACAAGTTTCGATCTGATAACAAAGATGGCTACTAAATGACTAATGGGTGGGTAGTGTATACAGCGTGAATATGCTGGACAAAAGAATGATTCACGTCTGGGTGGTATTGGGTGGGATGGAGGGTGGACAGGGCAGGACAGTGACACTACTCAGAATGCTGCACACTTTCAAACTTATCAGTTGTTTATTTCTGGAATTTCTGACAATATTTTTGGATTGCAGTTGACCTGGGTAACTGAAACCAAGGAAAGCAAAACTTGTACCTATTTGGCAACAGGAGATCTGTATGCACTTATGCCCTGGATCTCAGCTATAATCCAAACAGATATGTAAAATCATCTGTATTTCCTCACAGAGTAAAAACAACTCATAAGGCATTGTTAAATAAATGTAAACCAAATATCTGACCCATGGCATCTATGTATAGAAAACAAACAAAAATAATACCATCTTTCCTAGGATCCTCGCTGATCCGATGCTTGGGATAACAGAATACATACAGTTTGAAAAGAAGCTATTACAAAAAGCTTTAGAAAAGTAGACAAGTAAATATATGGTTGAATTATTTTCTTTATTGAATTAAAATTATGAAATGTATAAAACAGCAATACAGAGGGATTTGATGCCATAATATATACAACTATCTTTAAAGTCAGGATGTAAGTTACAATGATTATGAATATAAAATCTGTATTAAAACATTCTCCATAGTGATTTATTTGGCTGTTTTAGTTCGAAGTCGTCGTTTGAGAATCTGATGATCACTTTCCTTCACTTTATGATCCATCAAAATCTGAAATTAACAATTTAGAAATTTTTTAATAAAAATAAAATCTTATTAATAATTAGTAAGATAAGTTCATGAGCTTGCTAATAAATGTAACAGGTACATTATATTTTTTGTCCTCTTGGACTATAGGTACACTATCTTCTACAAAATAAGCACACCTACAGTAATAAATTTTGTAAAAGATTCTTTCAACACTAAATAATTTTAAATTAAAATAATCTACATTCCGTATTAAATTCAGGACATACACAGTTTGAAATAATTACTGACCTATTTGGAAACATGTGACTCAAATAATTTTTAAGAAATGATCTTTCACAGCAACAAGTATATAACAAATTAGAAAGCAGAAAGAGCATTATATTGCAACTAAAAAGGGAATCATTTCAGGCAAGTGAGGAAATTTCATACTAATCAGACAGATGGTGAAAAGTGACCACAGAATAGTACTTCCAACAGCATGTCCTAATTGACCCCAAATCTTTACCACTTGTCTTTAAGTGTCTCTCTTATATCTAATAGCTACTATTACAAAAAGACTGTCCCGATTTTTCTTGGCCACTTCCTGTTGAAGGCTTTCCCTTTAATTACTTTTCTATTTTCACTTTTATCCACTAGGCAAATGTGAGCACGATAGAAAATTAGAACTTTCCCTGTAATAGCACAGCCTGTTCTGAGTGAGGAGAATGAGTCATAGAGTCAGGGTGACAAACTACAGTCTTTTCTTAATAGAATCTGTAAGGTTTAGAGGAAAAGTGGGAGGAAATGACTGAAGGTCAATTCTATATTTTTACCAGGCACACGTAGGCCCAGATTTGTACAACTCTTGTAATAAATATAAGAAAAATAGATGTTAGGAGCAAATAAATTACTAAATAAGGATAATTCTATTGATGGAATTAAAATTACTAATGGATTTATAAATGTCAATGCATGATATGAATGCATTAATGTAGCATTTACATTGAATTACTATGAATTTAATACATCTGATACCAAAAGTAAAACGTTTAAAGCATGTTTTAAGAGATTTGATCTAAAGAATAAAAATTCAATTATAAAATTTGAATTGTTATAAATACTTCAGAATTAAAAAGAACATGAACAGTTTTACTTTTAAGAAAACTGAAACAGTAGCTTACCACTTGGCCAGATATATCAATAGGAGATGAAATTTCATTTGTGTATAATTTCCGTTTGGCCCGCTTTGGTCGAGATACATTTTCTTTGCTTACTTCATTTGAGAGCTTCGAAGAGCTCATTGTTTCAATTATTTTCTTTGCTATGAAAAAAAAACATATTAATTAAATCCTGAAATAACTTTCTAACTGCAAAAGTTTAAAATCCTTAATAAAAATACCAAATTAAAAACAAAAGCACTGTAATTTATAAATGGTGAAAGTACATGAATAGACAATCCAAAAAGAAAAAAGTGAAATACCTAATAAATGCATGAAATATTAACCAAGAGCAAAAGCAATAAAAGCGAATAAATAATATGTCATTTGGCTAGTGTTCAAATAGTGAAAAGGTTTGGTAAATTAAATACCATCAGTAAAACTCAGGCGTCTTTAATGACTTCAAAGAGGTTTATTCTATGTTAAACAAAAATGTGGTATCCATATACAGTGGGCCATAAAGCATTAAAAATAAAGTGGTAGATCTAGGTCAATACTCTCATGTAAAGATGTCCACAATGAATATTAACTAAAGGTAGTTTGTAATTTTGAGTCCTTTACTTATAGTTCTCACACACACACACACACACACACACTGAAAGAGAGCAAACTGTTAATAGTTGGTTGCTTCTGGTCAGTGGAATATGAATTTTTAAATTTATTTGTACATTGTTTTGTTTTTCAACAGACACATATTAGTTTTAATGAAACTGGGAAAATTTCTGGATAGAAAATCCATATACATGATAGCAACTACATATTTTTTAAAATAGAAAAAACATTTAAGAAAATATGCTAAATTGAGGATCTCTTTGTCAAAGGCTGAGCTGAGCTTGGGAGAGCTGAGCTGCCAGATGTCAGAGTAGCCAACTGACAAAAGCTAAAATGAAAGTAACGCTTAGCCTTTAACCGCTTATAGCAATAGAATAAGCAAGAAGCTAAACCTGAGAATGCCCAACTCCCACACACCCCCTTGTCCGTATTTCCCCATGGAATGGCATGTAGTCCAGGTCAGATGGATAAGCACACAAGGGAGGGTCATCTTATTGCCAAGGGAACCCTGGACAAAAAGGCTCATGCATTCTGTTTTACGGACCTTGAAGCTGGAGGCCAGGAGGAAGGGCCAGGGTTGAAAAGTAGAGATAAGAGTATAGAAAGGTGTCTTCGAGTTCCCTTCACTTCTCTGTCACAAGAAGGCAGAGGCTCCTGAGGAAGTTCTCTGACAAAGGCCCCTAATAAAGAGGCTTCAAATGAAGGTGGCTAGGCTGGGAATGCAGGTATGTATAAGAGCACGGCTGGCCAGGGGCCCAAATCCTTAACTTAACTCAACTACAGAGACTGAAATTAACTCACTTCAAAGACTGAAATGCATTGGCTGTGTACCAAGTCTGGTGCAGGGAGGGAAGCCTTCCTCAGTGAGGCCTAACAGGTAAAGCCTCTGTAGTTGCCCATGGTCAGCCTGAATAAAATCACACAAGATTCTGGCCTGGTGCCACCAAACTCCTCATTACTATGTATCAGCCACTATTCTAAGAGCTGAGGACATAAACTAGACAGACATTTCACTTGTGGAGCTTATATTCTAGTGAAAAATATGGCAAGAAAACAAAAAATTATAGTTTAAATAATTCAGTTTGCACTCTGAAAAGATCACTTTGTCTGCCATGTACTGAATGGATAGGAAACAGGCAAAAAGACCAGTGATACCAAATAGTTAATTAACTGGTTGTCAGAACTAATCTGGTCCCCATCCCCCGCCCCCGCTATATTTCCAAGTGATCAACAATAGACATGCATTATAGTTACAATCCAAAGTAGGGATATCTTATGTTCCTAGAAATAAATTTATAAAAAGTCCACATCAGGTATATAGGTAGAGAAGTTATAAAGGAGCTGAGTCAATCTTAAGTAAGAGAGTCAATTACCATATGGGTAACTCCCTCTCCTTGAAAACAAATTTCCTTTTAATATATAAGCAATAGTCAATACAATTGAATCTAATACAAAAGAATCTAAAATAACAAGTCCTGCTTTTCCAAATTTAGACATTTAACAGTTTGTTATCTGTCGCTTCAGATTATTTCTATGCTTACGCAAACTAGCCCTTTAAAAAATATATATATACACACACATATATACGTATATGTGTGTGTGTATATATATACCAAAGTGTCTGGTAGGGCTGCAGTTCCCACACTGTGCCCTGAGACAGGCTGCAGCAAATGCACAGGAGCCCAGGTCCACTAGTCTCTGTAACTACATTAAAGGGCCTGCTCTGGATGTTCACAGTGACAACAGCTCGTTTAGTTTCAAATCAATATTGTATTCCTTTTGATGATGATGTATCTTTGCAACCAGGATTTTCAGAAACTGAATTTTCAGTGGTTGTCTGGCCTTAAATACTAATGGATAGAACTATTATAGATGTTTCTTTAGGTGCAGAAGCACACTGAAAATATGACTGAGTTACTAAGGGCACTACGAACCAAGAAAGTTTGAAAACCTCTGTAGTTAAGTTTTTACAGAAAGTATTTTTATACAACCTATCTGATTCAATTCAACTGTCTCTGTTTATAGTCCCTTTCCCTCCCTATGCTCCTCATTTCTAGTCTCCAATTTATCCTATTACTACCACTCAGGTAATCTTATGAAAACCTGCCCCTCTACCTGCCCCTTCCCTCAATCTCTCCACATTTTACATACCTGATCCATACAGGTATCTGGAACTGCCTGCACATTCCCTATACTCTTCCTATGTTAAAACTGTTCCCTATAGTAGATGTGTGTGTATACATATATATGAATGTGTATGTTTATATATATATACACGTGTATAGTGTATATCTGAGCACATATTAATATACAGGTATTAATATGGCTATTATGAAGAAAAAACCATTAAGCAATTAAACTCAATAGACATTTATAGAAGTATGTTTTTGAGATATTATATATAAATAGGTAATGTTTATCTATGCCTAGGAAAAAAACACTAATAGAATATATACCATGATACTAACAGTGATATCTCTGGAAGGTGTAATCCTGCTAACATTTCAATACCCAGTTAAATCCCACCTCTTTGGTAAAATCTTCCTAAAGCCCCCTAATTAGAATAGCTTGCTTCCCTCCAATATTACCACAGCACTTTGCTTGTATCTCTGTAACTATATTAAGCAGCCAGCTCTGGGTCAATTACTTAAATATAGGTCTTTTTCCACTAAAAAGTGAACACCTAACAGAGGACAATGTCTACCTGAAATAATCACTGTTGTTGAGATTCTATACCAATGAAACATTAGAAAACACCCTATTATCTAACATGAAAGGCCATTTAATTAATTTTCTGCAAACCTTTTGATTGAAGAATTGTTGGAGAATGTTGTAAGAAGTCTCCAAATTTCTGTAGCGTTCCTTCTTTTCTCTTGGGGGCCAAGTTTATATTAATTGCTGATGCCTGACTCCGTAAAGAATATGTCTTCTGGGATGATGAACGTGTGAACACCTAATAAACAAATATTTTTTGTAATTGTTGATGAGGAATGTTAGAAGGCAATAGTAATAGCCATGGGTGTATTAAAGAGGCCAGACAAAGGTTATAAATTCTCAGGCAGGAAACATGGGATTAAGTATACGAAAGGGACGAAAGGGCCAGAGGATGGCAAAATGAGTATAATAGGCACAGTGCTAAGTCAGAAGTGAACACAAGAACTGCCTGCTACTGGCCTAATGCTAAAGTTTATATTTTAAAGTGAATTAGATGAATGGGTAATGGAAAATAAATGAGTTATAACCGGATGAAACTAGATTTCTGGATAATTAATAATGAAATTTGACATCTTTATTTTCATATTCTACTTTATAAATATAAGTTACAAAAAAGGTCAATTATAGGCAAATTAAAAAACAAACCTTTTGTTCTTTTTTGACAGAAAAATTTCTCTGCTCTGAAACAGGGGACTTAGTTCTGGGTGTAGCATTCTTCTTATTTTCACATTTCACCAAGTCCTAAAAATAATACATTTCAGCACTGGTTAACTTCTTGACAATATGTTAAGAAAGAAAAGTAAAGAAAGAAAATGGTTCTTAACCAGGGGCAATTCTGACCCTACAGGACACTGGCAATGTCTAGAGATATTGTTGGCTGTCATTGCTGGGGGAAGGCGCATTTTATTGGCAACTAGTGAGTAGACGCCAGAATGCTGCTAAACACCCCTATAATGCACAGGACAGCCTTCCAAAAGAAAGAGATATCTAGTACAAAATATAAATTGTGTTGAAGTTACAAAATCCTGATGGAAAGTATGAATTTTTTTCCATCTTTACTGAGATATTACAGAGATATAACCTATATAAGTTTAAGTTGTACAACATGTGATTTAATATACATATATACTATGAAATGATTGAAAGTATGAATTTTCCACACATACCATAAATAATGAAATTATGAGAGAGCTAAAAAAGATAGAATGGATAACAACTTTTATTTGAACCCTATCTTTAAAATAAGACACATGTAAAATAAAATAAAGCACAGCAATATACCTGTCCTTTCCCCAACTCCCAAATCCTGAAAGTATCTATGTCTAAGACCTCTAATTGAACTTTGGTAGCACTGAAAACAAAATAAAACGAACAAACAAAATCTTTAATATAAGCATGGGTAAAATGTGAAAATCAAGAAACATACTCTCTCTTCCCTACTAAATAGGCATGACATCATAGGAAAAGCCTTTTGTAGTATATACTAACAGAAAAGAACTGGTACAAATTCTACTTCTACCAAAGGTTATAAGCATAAAAGGGAAAAAAAGGAGAAGCAGAGAAAAGACCAGAATTCAAGTTACAAAGCAAGAAGCAGCCATAAGGGTCATAAGCAGCAGGCTTCTCTTTAAAGGGGAAAGACAGATGGCAATCATGGGAAGCAAACGAAGAAGGTACAACCCCATCACACTTGCAGTGTTCAATAAAGAGCTCTTCGGTGTCTTCACTGAAGTAGAATATAGCACTATATACAATACTCAGTTTATTACAGCAGTAAAGAGCTAGCAAAATCATTTAAAATTTTTAACTGATTTACCTTACAACCATCTGTATATCTATTCTTAAATACACATGGGGAATATATAACAATAGTAAAATGAATAAAATAATTGTATTTAACCCTGTGAGTACACAGGAAATTTTCCTTTTCCCTTAAAAATATAATCAAGGAAAAGTCGACACAGATGATAAAATACTTGGTATATTAAAATGTATTAAATATAAACTATAGAATAAGTTAACTAAGACTCTACAAAACAATCTCTAAAGATGTTCTAAGTATAGCAGAAAATATACTAAATAATATTCATTTAGCAAATTTATTACCTGACAGAGAGCCTCAGGAGTATGGTTAATACTCTTTCTGCTCTTCCACCAGCTTGAAAATATACTACTCTTTAAGGAGTAAAAAAAAAAAATGTTGGAGATATAGTTATTGTGCTGGAGAGTTAATATTTAGTTCTAAACTTAAAACAAGTAACTATAAAAATAAATATTACCATTTAATATGTATCTATGATATGTAGAGCAAAAACTAAACATTTAAAATATATTATATCTACTCCTTTATTTCCAAAACAAAGAAAATGAGGATCAGAAAGTTTATGTGGTATGGTAGGAGGTCTGATAACCCTACAATCAGAAAGCTGCAGTAAGAAGAAAATAGTTTTAGCCTACTACTAAATAGAGGTCTGAATTTTAATATGCTGGCTATTAGAAAAAGAATTTCTCTTCTAAAAGGTACCAGTTATGACCACTGAGACCTAAGATTTTAGTTAAATAACAAAAATTATATTCAACCAAGTTAGTGTTTCTATTTCTCTAATTTCTTTATCGACCATTTTTCTCTTCCATGGGAGCAAACATGGCTAAGTCTGAACAGGACAGGTATACTGAAATAGCTCCCCAATAAAACTAACCATCATTTGACCTAACACAACCTCACTGAAGTAAGGGATAAGCTATATATTTTAATATCTATACATAAGCTTTTTGTTTGAAGACTATTAAACTATAGTGATATTCTTAAAGAGTATAGAATATGCCATAAATTATGATGTTGGTCTCTGCAGTGCTTGTGAACATGAAGGCAGTGTAAAAGACTTTACTATAAAACTATATATAATGATAATAATGTTTGCTTGTTATATTCACTCATTGGTTAAGTATTTACCTCCTCCATTTCATTACTCTTCCTCTTCCGAGCCTTGGAAATCTTAACTGTCACAGGTAAGGTGCAACCAGGGTGTTTCACTGCCATTTTGTTTGGCTGTAAAGGTGTAAACTGAATCTCTAACTCAGGTTTTGGAAATCGAGTAGTTTGATTATTTTCTGTTGACACTTCACAAGAGTCAAGGACTACAGATTCATCCTACAACAGAATTAAAAAAAAAAAATCTAATTTGCAGAATATGAATTTTGTAAATTGCAAGGAATTTACTTTCTCAAATACATATTAAAGACAATGAATTGGCAAAGATAAAAAGTATGCTTGGGTCAAATTCACCAGACAAAGACAGAGAGAATGAGTTACCATCTAACCTTTATTACAATCGAGGGAAACTTAGAGATTAGTATTTCTCAAACTTGTATGAGCATAATAATTATCTAGAGAATTTGTTTGGAAGATTCTTGGACCTTCTGCAAACCTCCTATATCAGAACTCTCCAAGGAAAGAGTCTAGAAATTTTAATAAATACCTAGTTTGTAAATGGATTATAAAGTTTGCTGCAAATTCTTTGCTACTCTCCCCACTGAGTTTTATTCATCTTCCTTGAATCTGGGCTGGCCTTAATGATGTCCATTCCATGACCAGCAAGATGTGGTGGAAGTAACATCATGGTTCTTCTGAGGCTCAATCCTAAGAAGCCTTTGAACTTCCACCCTGTGCTCTTGGAACACTAACTTATGGGACACTCACCCTCAAAATACCCCAGCTCAGAATCTAGCCACTGTGCTGTGAGGAATCCAGGCCACAGGGAGAGGCCACATATATGTCCAGTTGAGCTACAAGAATCAATTACCAGCTATGTGAATAAATCATTTTGGATTTTCAACCCAGTTGAGCATACTGATTTCATGAAGGCAAGAAAAATACACAAAATAGCCTAACAACACCATTCTCCAAAACTGTGAAATATACAAAAACTGCTGGAATTCTCAATAGGAAATCAGGAGGTTTTAAGACAGCATACATAAATTTATAAAAGAATAAACGTTCCACATGTGACTGACTACGCAATTAAGAATTAATCTTTTCTATGATTTGTATTAGTCTCTAAGGTCAATGCTAATTATTTGAAACTCAACCAAAAACTATCAAGCAAAGGCCAAAAGAAAAGAAATAGCTTGTTAGTTCTTCAGAGTAAAAAGTCTTCTCTTCCTGTTATCTGCTGGGTAAAATTTTATTCACTTTTAAGACCCAGGATGACATTACTTTCTCTAAGCCACATCCACTATCATTCAGGCAAAATTCATGGTATTCTCCTCAGTTAGTGTTTTTTCTTTAGCAATCTCTTCCTAACACTTGCCCATAAGGTAAGGTTAAATAAGGCAGTCATTTATGTATGGGTCTTACTAGTTTCTTTACTCCTTGAGGATGGCGATCATGTCTTATTTATGTTTGTATTCTCAGTATTTAGCAAGGTTCCCAACATTAATCTTAATAAATGTGTTAAAAAAATTGTTTTAAGTAATTTTATCTTCAAAGCTGTGACTTAGAATTTTTATTTATTTCATATGTAATCTGAGAATCTCTGTATTATCCAAAGTTTTTCACAGAAACCTAAGCCCATCACAAATTAAGGAATTTCATTATGAGTGAGATTTGATGCTAGTTATTAAATGGGTATGATTTCAAAAACGTATATTATTTAATAGATACTAATGAAAGGAACCTAATAAGGGTACATTATTATGTGTATTTTATCTTTTATGGGATTTCCTATTTCTGACCAACAAGTTTGTTTAAATTAACAGATCTGTTGTTTGATATCAACGTCACTTTGAGAAGTTAATATTTGGAGACCTAACAATCTCCCAAAAGAATTTCACCTCTCCTCAAAAGCCTCTAGTTTTCCTTCCCATAGCTGAGAACACATATAGATAACTGTATAGCAAGGTACCTACAATTGATTAAATTATACTTCCATATGTTATTTGGTAATTAATGGTCATTGGTAAAGGGGGTAAAAAAGTGGACTATGTTACCAAATGCCCACCTCTACTTCATTCCTGGAAATTTCAAAACTCGTTGACTGCGGTTCAGTTTTAACTCTGCCAGGATCCGTTGAACTTGTATGTCTGGGCTTGATAGTCATAGTTTCTTTTTCCTAAAGTAAAGAAATATTAGAGCAACAAGCCGCTATAACAGAAGTAGATTAAAACACTTCACCTAAAAATATAAAATCAAGATTTGGGTGCAATAAATAGAGGAAGTAATCGAACACATCTTCAGTGACCATGTAACTTTCCTTGCTCCTCCCTTTCATCCTCAGAGACTCAGGAAATTTTCCAGCCTTTTCTGAGTCTGATATAAAGAGAATGTAAAAGATTACATTCAACTTCTGAAGTGTTTTACATATATTGTCTTATTTTACTTTCATTGTAACTCTGAGTTAGATCTGTCAAGAATCATTATTCCTACTTTCCAGGTAAGGAAAGAGAGAACTAGAAGTGTCTGTGCTGAGCTGGAATTTGAACTCTAATAATACAATTTTAAAAAACTAAAAGAGTCTTGGAAATGCATTAGAGTAGAAATGACCATATTGACAACTAACACTTTTCTTACTGTACAGTGTTATCCTACTTTCTCAGTCACAGGGTATGTTTCTATTCTTAAACCCTACTTAAGGGATTTATAAAAAAGTATCAGATTACGTTTTTTAAACCTGATAAATTCCAGCGTGAGCCTTCTCATTACGGCTATCAAAATCAAAAGTCAAATGCATACCTTATGTCACCGACTCATTATTGCCTTATAAATAAGATTCTACTGAAATCATGAGGAGATAACAGCATATACTTTCACTGTGGTGAAAATTGTGCTAATTGTTTTACAAGTGCTCTCAATTAATTTTCACAATTCTATTTGGAAGACATTATTATCTCTGAACCAATCATAATAAATTCTGAAAACACGAAATTCATGGAAAAAATCCAAATAATTTTTTAAACTCTGATTCTTCCCTGGTCTACCAAAACTTACATTTTTAGCCTTTAGTAATTCATCGAATAATTCTGAAATTTTTCTATTTTCAATTTTTAAAAAGGCATAAAAAAATAAGGATTTACTGACTATTTTAGAGGCCTCTGAAGTGATCTTTTTTTGTAATTGTTCAATTTCATTATCTTTCTGTAAGTTACTGGAGGCCAGTGCTTTCAGCTGTATTTCTAAAGCTGCAACCAGTTGATCTCGTTCTTCTCGCCACTTTTGAAGGTTATTATCTTTCTCTGCCAGCTGTGCCATAAGTATTTCCTAACAAGGAAATAGAGAAAATGTTAAAATAAATCTTGAAACATTATGTATCTAAGAATTTTTTTGAAATTTTTATTATAAATAACACAAATACAATTGTGAATATAATACATAACAGATTGCATAGTATACTAAAGTATTTACTGTACATGCAAAATGAAATACATAATGCTTTTATATATATTTTTTAACATCTATGTGGTGCCTCATTCCAAAAGTCAGTTTACTGGTCACTTCTTTCAATAAAAATTATAACTCAAACTGATATCAGTATTTCCCCCAATACTGAAATAAGAGGATAAAATTACAGTAACACAAATGACAAAACTAATAGCAACAATAGAGAAAGGAAAATAAAAAACATCATTAAAAATAGGTTTAAACAATCAATGAATAGTGCTAACTTAAAATATGTGCAAGACCTAAACATGAAAAAACTATAAAAACATTGCTGAAAGAAATTAAAGAACACTCAAATAAATGGAGAGATATTCTGTTCAAGGGTCAAAAGACTCAATATTGTTAAGATGTCAATTCTTCCTAAGTAGATCTATAGAGCTGTTAAACAAAACAGCTATAAGACTTTTTAGAAGAAAGGGTTTATTAGACCACTGCTAGCAAGAAAGACCTGGTCCTAGGGCATGAAGTCTAAACCACCAGCAGCATGGCCAAGTGAAAAGACAGCATGTCCACAGTCTAGAAGTTGAGTGTCTTCATACATCAAGTGTGTGTATGGGCGAGGGGGAGATCGGGGGCATTCTGAAAGAATTTACATTAGCTATACACAAAGCAAGTGGGAGAAGCTGAGGTGGGGCCAGCACTGGGATAAGCATAGAGTCTGTGAGGAAGAAGTGTCAGCTCCTGTGGATTAGCTATAAGCAGCAGACTGGAAAGTTCATGTGTAAATAAGTAGAAGCTCCTGAGCTTCGATGGCATCTGGGTATTTTCTTTTAGATAATCGTAGAAATAGCCACCTGGAAATTAATCCTAAATTCCAAATGATATACAGAAATGTGAGCTGTCTTTTGTCTGAGCTGGCCCACAGCTATTATTAAGAGGCTAACTGTTCTTTCACTTTCTCTCACTCTCTGGCAGCTGTTATTTTAATTCAGAACGTTTCAGAATTTTCTTCTTTTAAGCGTCAAGGAAATTTCAATCAAAATCCAAGCAGGTGTGTGTGCCTGTGTGTGCATGTGTGTTATAGAAATGGAAAAGCTGATTCTAAAAGTTGGAATATGGAAATGCAAGTGATCTGGGACAATCAAAATTATTTTGAAAATGAAAAACAAAGTACGAGCAATCACACCATGTCATTTCAAGTCTACTATAATAATCAAGACTGTGTGATACTGGTGAAAGAATAAAGGAACAAAGGAAGGTCCACAAATATATGGTCAATTGACATTCTACAATAATACCACAGAAATCTGATGGAGGAAAGGACAGTCTTTTCAAAAAAGGGTGCTGGAACAACTGAACAGCCAAGTGAAAAGAAAATAAACCCCAACTCTAATCTCATACCATATCATAAAAATTAATCCTTGGACAACTGATTTATGACAAAAGTTGCAGAGCAGTGGGAAAGAAAACAGTTATTTCAAAAAAAAAACACTACCAGGAAAATTGGTAATCTACATTAAAAACAAACAAACAAACAACAACAACAACAGACAACAACAACAACGACAAACCAGCCTTGACCCCTGTCAGGGGGGTAAAATTATCCTCTTCCATTCAAGTTCTTCTGACTGGACTAATAAACAACACATGACAGATAAGCAGGAGAAAAACCAATCAAAGTTTACTAACACGTATGCCTCCTGCAAACATGGGAAAGACCCAGGAATACTAACTTGCAAGATGGCAGAAGCCATCACCTTAAATATCTCCTTGCAGCTAAAGATAAACAATGTTGGGGGAGGAGACTCAGTTAAGGAAGTCACCAGAAAAAGCAGTGTGAATACGGGTAAGACTGTTATGCAGAGTTAATCCTGCCTTTTCTATTCATAGAGATAGCAGGCCTGGTACAGTGTGGGGAACAACCTTATACATGGAAATTTCCCTTATAAATGTAAATGTTCTTTTATGAAGGGTAATTTCTACTTGGTTTTCACAGCTTCTCCCAGGTCTAATGTTTTTTTAAAAATTAACCAGTCTAAAATAATCAATATCCTAAAGCAGCATATTTTGGGGGTGGCAAACTCTGCTCCCATTCACTCTTATCTCACATCAACACAAAAATCATTTCTATGATCTAAGTATGAGAACTTCTTCCCGTCCTTGGAGTTCATTAATGAAAAGATTGGGAAAATCAACTAAGTTCAAGATTATACATTCTTCATAAAAAGGCAATAAGAGAGTAAAAAAGTAAACTAGAGATTTGAAAGAGGGAACTTGCTGTACATTACAAAGGGTTCCTGTCCAGGAAGTATAAGCAACTCCTACATCAACAAGAAAAAGCTGGACATTTCAAGAGAAAACAGTAGGCAACGGGACATGTGAAAGCAGAACCAATGAACAAATGAAACCATCTTCAACCTGACTAATTAGGAAAAAGTGCATCAAAGCCATAAAAAAAGACTGATAACACCATGTGTTGGTGCAACTATACAGCAACTACAGTATCAGTTGGAGTATAAATAGGTATAACTACTTGGAAAGTCAGTGTGGCATTCTACTAGAGTTCCACATATGTAAACCCTATACCTAGCAATTCTATTCTTAGCTAAATATGCAAAAAATACATGCACATGTGCACTAAATGTGCAAATGTTTGTAAAATTTATTCAACAGCCTCAAACAAGAAATAACCCACCTATATTCAACATTAAAACGAACAGACTGTGGTAGAGTCATATGCTGAAACATTCGGCAATGAAAATGGACTAACTCCAACTACATAAAATAACATTAATGATTTCACAAACAACACCGAGTGAGAAAAGCTAGGAACAGACAAATTATGTTTCCATTGATGTAAAATTCAAAAATGGCCCAAAGCAAAGCATTAAACTAAAACATTAAAAGAATTGTTACTGTCGTTGGGGAAGCAGTAGAAGAGATGGCCTCTGCAGTGCTGGCAATGTTCTTTATCTTGAACTGGGTCATAGTTAAATGGGTACTGGCTTTATAATAATTCAATGAACTATGTTTGTTTTGTTTACTTACTGTTATATGTTACAATTTTAAAAACTTAAAAAGTCAACAATTTATTTCTTAAATATGGCAGACACATTTATCCTAGGTATGACTGTAAAGAAATATATGGGAAAATGAAGCAGCTAGCTTCCTCTAGTATTAAAACTTCAAAGTAGCTTTACTTGCTGACACATGGACCACTGACTGGGAAAAGAGAGTGGCTCTATTCCTGGTTTGGAACTGGAGTGTCTGTGACAGCCGACAGTTTTGGTTTCATTTCTTGAATCTTACTATTGCTTAGAACAGTGTGTTGGGCTGTGGCACAGGAACAGAGAACCAGCAAGAACCTTTCTTGTTAATACAGATGCATCAGAATCCTGCTTAAACCAACACTTCCTGAAGGCACACCTCCAATCACATGAAACGAAACATACTGACATCTCGGAGCTTTAGTAATGACAAGCATTAGTCTAAGTATTTGTCATATGATTTGGCATATGACAAAAAGAGTCGAGACTCTAAGGAAAGATAACAAATAAATATGTAGGATCTTGAATTAGATCCTAAACCCAGAAAAAACATTACTGGGAAATTAGGTGGAATTTTAGTAAGATCTATAACTTAGCTAACTGTACTATAATCATTTTAATTTGTTGGTTTTGATCACTACACTGTTGTTACATAAGATGCCAACATCACAAGTTGGGTAACGGGTATACAGGAATTCTCTACTAGTTAAGCAACTTTCCAGTAAATAAAAATGATTTTGAAATAAAAAGGTGAAAATGTTTTTAAAAATCAGTGGGGGAAATCATCCTTAACCTTTTCAAAATTAATATTCCTGTTTTCACTATAAGGTTTAGCTGTTATTAGTAAAATTTTGTCATTAACAAAGGAAATACCAACAGATGACAATGCAATTACTGCCAAATTACTATCACTGTAAATAGCCAGTTTTTCATTTAAAGATATTAATGTGTTGCTCAATAGTTTACCTAGGATCATTGAACCTCTTTTTTCTGATGGTCAACATTGGGTGTCAAACAGATTAAGCTGTCAGTTTAAACAAGGAGGAAATAAAGCAAGCTAAGATAGAATCACTACAGGACATAAAGCTAGTCAATGTAAAACTGAAGGTCATTTCTAACTATCGTATGCTAGAAACTTGTTGACTGTAAAAAATAAGTCCTGACAAAACTGGCATATGAGATAATATATATACCATGTTAGTAGAATCTACACTTCAAAATGCAAAAAAAAGTTTTACAATATAATCCACAAATAATCTTGTGGCAAGCAAAAGGAAGAGATTTTTAAGTTCTGTATCTAGACAGAAATTAGGTATTTCCTCAACTTGCTTACTAGGCTGAAAAGTTAAAATAAGAACATAAGTGAACTATAAGATAAATTGAGACAGAAGAGTCATCTTGTGCCAACAAAAGAACATTTAAAACCCAGAGAAAAATTTTATCATAAAAGTTAGAGCTGAATTTTTAAGGATATGAACAGAAACAAGATCTCGATGGATTGAGAAAATGCTCAGGAGATTGGAAGTTTTGCAGTCCCTTTTACACATTAGAATTAAAGGAGAAAATGTAAGGTACATGAAATCCATTGTGGAAGACTAAGGAGGCAGGAGATAGGAAAGTGGGGAAGTCTCTAGGATTGGATAAAAAGGAAAATGGAGTAACACATACTTCTTTTACACTGGTGGGTACAGGATAGTTAATAACATTTACAGCACATAGAGATGGTATTCGGAGAACAAAGTAACAATGAGGGGTTCTGTGGTCTCATGCGCTGAGGGCCTTGTGCTCTGGTGCCTGTGGCTGTGCCTTACAAGTCTAGAAAAGAAAATTACTCTGACATTTCAAAGGTATGTTATCTGAGCTGCATAAGAACAATGGACAGAGCTCACTTAAGGTGAAGATTGACCTTTGCTAAAGAACCTATAGGCCTGGGAAGTGAGTATCCATCCACCATGGCCTGCCCAGTTAGGAATCAGTAATCGGATTATCCTATGTGGTTAACTTTTGGTCACTGAGCTTGTCAAGTCTACTATGTGGCCCCTGCTGAGCTTGTCAAGTTTATTACACAGGCCCTTTTTTATTCAAAACACAAACACAAAAGCTGCCTTTAAAAAATAAAACAGTCAGCCATGCAGAGATTGATAAGAACCCCAGGGATAAATTTAACACACCAAAGAAAGCAGGTGTAATACATCAAAGAGAAAGTATAATTGCTACCAACCACTTCATTTTGTTGCTTTAAACAACGTTCTCTGTCTTCAGCATATTTTTTCATCTCTTTGTTTCGTAGATTCTCAGCTTCTTTTGCTTGAGTGATAAGAATCATTTTTTCATCTAACCATTTCTTTCTGTCAGAGTTATATTTCTGTTCAGATTCCTGTATATATAAACAGTACAAATAACTATCACATGCTTAAGTAGATAATAAAACCATTTTTATATCATTTTCATACACCCATTATTTTTCACTTTTTTAAAAACTTAAATGCTTTTCTTTCAACAATGACAAGATCAGAGTTTATTTCAGATTATAAAATGAACGTTGCTGGTTTGCTTTCCTATACAGTGGTCAACCTTTTTGGGACCAGGGACCAGTGCTCCTGTGAGAATCTAATGCCTAATAATATGAGGTGGAGCTGAGGCAGTGATGCTCGTGCTGGGGAGTGGCTGCAAATACAGATGAAGCTTTGCTTGGCTGCCGCTCACCTCTTGCTGGGTGGCCCAGTTCCTAACAGACCATGGACTGGTACTGGTCTGCGGCCTGGAGTTTAGGGACCCCTGCCATACAATATTTCCCTTATGAACTCTACTTTGCTATGAAGTCCATTATTTAAGGACTTTTCTTTCATCAGTGAGTGTAAGAAGAAATAAACAATTTAAATTTCTGAAAGAGTTAGAGACCCAAAATGAGAGATCCAGAAAGGAATGGTCATTTCTAATTGTATAGTTTCAAAAATAAAATATTCCTGGGTATACAGGATGCAAAATAAAAAATAACTTGGGTTTCAGGACATTTATTAGTTTGAAGAACACTGAGAACAGCTGAACAGAGAATGTAGTTGATTAGTAATTTTCAAAGTGGCTTCCACATACCTTTTGGATTCAAAGACATCTATCTAATTTATACATTCAAAATCCAAGGGAAATCTCATTTGAAACAAAAACAATAATACCACTGAAATATATATAGATATATATCGCTGCTTTAAAAGCTTCTAAAACCACTATACTATATTAGCTATGACAGTCCATTCCTAGATTACAAAGGCTATAATCTAAGATAAGTGATTATGTCATTTGAGAACAATGCAAAGCATACCAATACTCCTTAATATGAACATTCTCAATATAGTTAATGTATTTTTTTCATAATTAATGGAGTATTTACTTTGCTCTAGTTTCTTTTGGATTTTCACAGTGGAAAGGGTAAATTCTAGAATATACAATTAAGTCACAAAAGAAAGTAATTTTTTATATTTGTTCAGTATCTGATTATGGATAGCCTGAAATTAAGAAAGTAATTTAGATGCAGCAAACATTTCAAAATCATTATTATATTTTATTCAATCTCAAATCTAGTTATGAATGTGACTTCTGATGCACAAAATTTTAAGTAATATTTGGTAACTCTCATTAAAAAAACATTTTCTCTACATGGTGTATTTTATACATAGTATGTTAGAATTGAACATGGAAAAAAATATAAACGCAAAACAGAATATCTTCTATATAGTATGGTTTCAAATATATTCCAGTGTTCAGACATACATTACTCTATTCTTTTCCAAGTTAATAATTATATATTGTGACAATAATCAAATAGTCATTTCCTAATAGTCACCTTCTCTATAACCATATTTGATAAGTAAGAAGCTTAAGGAGTAGAAAAATAGGTACAAAAACATAAGGCGTAGTATGAAAGTATTAAGTATTAAATACATAAAATATAAAATTGAAGATTCAACCACTGTATATTCCTTGGCAATTAGTAGTTTGAGTCTTGGTAATTTCCTCCCCATGTTATTTCAAAGTATACTAAAAAATTATATCAATATATTAATACTTCCTATGAATTATTTTACCCATATCTAAATTAATTATAAAATATTTACAGAATTCTCCTCTCATGAGGAACATAATGAATATATACAGATACATACATATATAAATAAAATCATACCTGTAACTCATCTTGAAGCTTACTGAGCTTTTTATTAAGTATGTCTGTATTATCCTCAAGTTCTTTACTTGACCTTTCATTATTTTTGGTTTCCAGATCTTTGCATTTTTCCTTCAATTTTTCCAATTCTGATTTGAAAATATAAAATTATTTTTTAAAGGACATGTAAAAGTTATAACATTTAGAGATATATGAGGCATGGGCTATATACAAGAATCAGCAGAATCCAGGTAAAGAACACAGACTAGGACAGAACTAAGACTATACAAGGGCTGCATTTTTAAAAGTTCTTTCCAGATTCTTAGAAAAGAGGATCTACAAGGACCTCTAGGAAACCCATTGAATGGTAATCAAAACATACAGTATAAACGAATGTCAACATTAATTATAGAGGAAATAATGTAGTTCTCAAAAATAAAAAAAACTGTGATGATATTCTAAAGGACAAAATTAGAGTATTGATATGGAGATAAACATACAAGATGATACTAAGAACTAGACAGAGGTTTAAAACTGTTGAGTTTATTCTTAATGTCCAGGGAATACTGTGTTATCATCCAGTTATTATGAACATGTCCTGATTCTTTCTTTACTATATACAATTTTACTTAAACAATTTTTATCACATTGGAAGATGGCAAGTGACAGGACATTCCAAAAACACAAATACTTTTTCACTATGAATTATTATAAATACTACTTTAAAAGATATCCAGGAAAATAAGAAAATGGAAGTGCATGCCTTAAGATATTTGGGCAATCTTGTTTTACCTGTGGCCAAACTTTCAGCTTCCTCTAATTTAGCTTCGAGCACTTTATCTTGTTCTACCTGAGTTTGTTCTTGTTCTTCCAGGGTCATTCGCATGTCTTCAATTATTTTTTCTTTAACATTTAGATCTAAAAATTTGGGGTGAACATTTTAGAAATTACATCTAAATATAGATACCCAATTTTTCTTGAGTTCTTCTAAAATTAAAATACACATTTATTAACTATAATAGAATATGAGCTCTATATAGACAGACACTTTGTCTTACTCACTGCTACATTCTCAATGCCTAGAACAGCACTGGCATATATGAAGCACCAAATAAATATCTGATGTACTGGTGGATGCTTGGAGGATTACAAGAATGGATGGATAGATGCAAAAGAAATCTTTTTAGATAAAATTAACAAATTTTCATAATATAAAACTATTAATACTAATAAACACATATCTGGGGATTTAGAAAAAGACTATTTGGCAAAACACTTATTTTTAGTGTTAATATTCTCAAACTAAAACTTTTATTGCCTAAAAACAAAAAAGGCTCAGTCCCAATTTGACTCATGTTTTTAAATCTCAAGAATTGTTTTATAGAAAAAACTTCAAAGTGAAATGTTTATTTCTAGTGTTTTTAAAACCAGCTCTTCAGAAATGACTGTGTGACCGCCCTTACGAAAATTGTTTCTGGCCCTTGGAAAATGACAATAATGCCTTACAAACAATTTTACTCATATGAGTAATTTTCAGTATATCTCTCTATTGATGTATTAATTCTAAGAGGCGTCTTAGAATTAAAGGAATCTTGGTATTATCATATCAACTCCTTTCAAAAAGCGTGGTTTTCAAATATATTCATGTTATACAATTAAGTAATTTTATAAGTTTATTTAAAGAATCCCTTTCCTCTTCCACTCTATATTTTGCACTAAATTTGAGGACCAGAATGAAAGAGTTTAAATATCTAGTTATCAATTAGGAAAGTCCCAAGACATCAATAACTTGCCAATGGCTATCCACTTATTATTTGAAAGGCAGGAGCAGTGAAAGAAAAAAGAGAATTACATTATCAGTCAATGCCTCCAATAATTAACCTTTTATTTCAGGAAAGAATCCAGAAATAGGCAACAAACAAAAACAGAAAATAAAGCAACATAAAGACAGCTATGAGACAGATATCTCATCATAGTGATAGCTATGAGTTATAGCTAAATAAGTGACTGTCGAATGAACAAGCAGTCAAGTGCTTAACATTCAGGAGAGAGGATCATGAGAGCTATAATGTCCTGGGAAGGATTCAAGGAGGAAAGGCTTAAGCATAACATTTGAGAACAGGTAGGTACAAAGAAGAAAGAAAGGACATTACACAAGCTAGAGATAAAAATGACACATAAATGTCATGCAAAGCCCTAGATTAGAAATACTCAGTTATAGTTCAACTTTATTTCAGAATACCAGCATTCCAGATGTCTACTAAACAAGTACAAAAGCTTAAAATCATGTGATACCATTTCATTTATCATACTAGCAATAAGCTTAAAGTTTGGTAATACCTAATACTGGCAAAATGTGGGGAAACAGGCTCTTTATATACTATCGTGTGAATATAAACTAGTATAGCCATTTTGACAGGCAGAAGAGCAATAGTCTTCAAAATTTCAAATATGCATCATTTGGGCCAACAACTACATTGCTAGAAATTTCCTCTATAAATATATTTACATATGTGCACAAAGACAAAAACATTCATGGCGATGTCTATAACAAAAATGTCTGAAAAAATCTTTTCGTCAAAAGAGGTCATATTACCAAAGACTAGACTGTACAATGTACTATTAATTTTCTTAGATATGATGATATTGTGCTTATGTAAGACAATGTCTTTACCTTATAAATTTCATGATAAAGTATTTATGTGTAAAGCGCCACTGATGCATGCAAATACCTTTTAAGTTGCTCGGTTTACTCTATACATATATGAGAGATGAGAGAGATGCAAATATGGCAACATATTAAAAAATAGTGTATCTAATAAAGGGTATTCAGGTATTAACCTTCTGACTCCCTTCTTTTTAAATTAAAATTTGGGAAAACTTAAGACAGTTGGAATCATTATCTCAACTTTACAAGCAATTGAAAGGGTACCTTAAATTAGCATATAATAGTCCCTTTACTGAACTCTGAAATTATGTTTCATTTATGATCAACATCATGTCTTTGGTCACAGGAAGGATTCTATTCCTTGCAATAGGGTTCTCTTGTGTACATATTAAAATCAGTTTTATCTCCTCTAGCCTAACCAATTTTTTCAGATTACTTAAGGCTTTTTTACAATAAATTTTTTCCCATTTTAAAAAAAGAGCCACAGATAATACAGAAGAGAATGTGTTGCTATGTTCCAATAAAACTGTATTTACAAAACTAGGCAGTAAGCTAGATTTAGTGAAAAGGCTGCCATTTGCTAACCCCTGGTCCAAACATTGGAAACAGTAAGTGATCCACAGTAGAAACACAGATAATAAAGTTAAGATAGTTTGGGCAGAAAGAGACAATCAGGTTCAGAATTCAATAAGACTCCAAAACCACTCAGTATAAGAAAAGGAAACTATAGAACAATATCTCCCATGAATATAGATGCAAACCTCAACAGAATATTAGCAAACTGAATCTAGCAACATATAAAAAGCATTATACACTAGACCAAGCGGAATTTATCTCAGGAATGCACGTTTGGTTGAATATATGAAAATCGATCAGTACAATACACTGTACTAATAAAGAATAAAATCATATGATAATTTTAATATATGCAGAAAAAAGCATTTGACAAAATCCAACATCCTCTCATGATAAAAATGCTCAACAAATGAGGAAAGAAGGGAACTAACTTTTTAAACATGATAAAAGGCATCTACAAAACACCACACCTAACATTATGTATAATGGTGAAAGAATAAAAAGTTCCTCCTAATACCAGAAACAAAACAAGGATGTCCACTGTCACCATTTCTATTCAACACTGTTCTAGAGGTGTTACCAGGGCAATTAGGCAAGAATGAAAAATAAAAGGTAAAAAGATTGGGAAGAGAAAAGTAACACTATTTGCAGAAGACATGATCTTGTATATAGAAAATCCTAAGGAATCCACACACACAAAAAAAGCAAAGAAAACACTAGTAGAGCTCATAAACTAGTTCAGCAAGGTTGCAGGATACATGACCAATATAATCAAAACAATTATGTGTCTATATATTAGCAATGAACAATCCAAAAATGGTATTAAGAAAATAATTCCATTTTCAAAAGCACTATAAAGAATATATTTAGAAACAAATTAGCAAAAGATGTGCAAAACTTATATACTGAAAACTAAAAAACATCATCAAAAAAATTATACAAGGTCTAGCTAAATGAAACAATACCCTGCATTCATGGTTAATATTGTTAGGTTGGCAATTTCCCCTAATAGATCCTCAGATTTAACACAATCCCCATCAATTCCAGCTGGCTCATTTGCAGAAACTGACAAGCTGCTCCTAAAGTTCATGTACAAATTCAAGAAGCCCAAAATAGTCAAAACAACCTTGCAAAAGGAAAACAAAGGTGGGAGAATTCACACTTCTCATTTAAAAAATTATATAAAGCTACAATAACAATACAGTGTGGTACCAGCATAAGGATAGACATGTAGATCAATGAAACAAAATTGAGAGTCCAGATATAAACAAACCTTCACATTCATGGTCAGCTGATTTTCAACAAAAGCACAAAGACTAATGCAATGCGAGAAAAGAACAGTCATTTCAGTAAATGGTGCTGGGACAGCTGGTCTCCATGTACTTAAAAGAACTAAGTTAGACCCTTACCTCCCACAAAACACAAAATTATATTTAAATATAAGAGTTAAAACTATAAAACTCTTAGAAGAAAACCTAGCTGACTTTGGTATAGGCAACATTTCTTAGACACACACCTAAAGAACGAGCAATCAAAACAAAGTAGGTAAATTGGACTTCACCAATATTAAAGAACTTTTACACATCAAAGGACACTATGAAGGAAGTGAAAAACAACGCAAAGAATTGGAGAAAACATCTGCAAATCATTTATCTGATAAGGGTCTAGTATCAACAACATAAAAAGAACTCTTAACAACTCTATTATAAAAAGACAACCCAATTTAAAAATGGCCAAAGGACTTAACAGACATTTATCCAAAGAAGATATACAAATGACCAATAGCTCAAGACTAGACTCTCAATATCATTAGTCATTAGGGAAATGCACATATGACATATCACCACAACATACTACTTAATAACTTTTCAGTATGTTAGGTTAAATAGTATTCCCAAAAAATTTATGTCCACCCACTATGAATATAACCTTATTTGGAAATAGGTTCTTTGCAAACATAATCAGTAATAAAATCATACTGGATTGAGGTGGGCTCTAAGTTCAATATGACTGATATGCTTACAAGAGGAATGAAATCTGGACAAACACATAGAGAGAAGACAGGCACACCCAGTGTGAAGATGGCCACATTAAAACAAATGCAGACTGGAGTTATGCTGATACATTGCCATCAACCACCAGAAACTAGAAAAGACAAGATTCTTCCCCATAACCTTCAAAAGGAACATATCAATACTTTTGTTTTGCATTTCTAGATCTCAAGACTGTGAGAGAATAAATTTCTATTGTTTTAAGCAACCTAGTGTACAGTACTTTGTTACAGCAGCCCTAAGAAACAAATAAAGATCAACTTTAAAAATGAAAAAGTAACAAGTGTTAATAATAATATGGAGAAACTGGAGCTCTTATCCACTGCTGGTAGAAACATAAACTGGTATAACCACTGTGGAAAATTTTAACAGTTCCTCATAAAGTTAAACACATAGTTACCATATGACCTAGTGGTTCCACTCAGATATATAGCCCCAAGAGAACTGAAAACATATGTTCACCCAAAAACTTGTACACGAATATTCATAAAAGCCAAAAAGTGGAAACAATCTATATCATCAACTGATAGATAAAATATGGTCTATTCATATAATGGAATATTAGTTGGCCGTAAAAAATAGTAAGTACTGACACCTGCTACAGTATGGATAAAACCTGAAAACATGCTAAGTGAAAAAGTTAGACACAAAAGGCCATATTCTATGAACCAATTACACGAAATGTCTACAACAGGCAAATCCAGAGAAACAGAAAGTAGACTAGTGGTTGACAGGGACTGGCTTATGGGCATAGGGTTTCTTTTGGGGGTGATGAATATGTTCTGGAATTAGATAGTGGTAGTGATTGTACAACCTTGTGAATATGCTAAATCCACTAAAATGTACACTTTTAAAGGGTAAATTTTATGGTATATGTATTGTATCTCAATTTTTTTGAAAAAAAATTTAATTTATTAGGATACCCAAGTGAATGGCATTCAGTATTTAAAAGAAACACAGAAGCCAGGGAAAGCCTTAGGAACTAAAAATGCAATTTTTTGTTAAGGGGTGAGTGATGGGAAGGAATCAGCATAATTTTATGAACAGAAATATATAGACATCATCTAAAAATGAATTTTTATAACATTTTAAATAAAAAATCAATACAATTTGAATTAAAAAAAGAATAATTTGGCAAATACAATTTGAATCTAAATAAATGTTTTTTTAAAACTTCATAAAATATAATTTTAAAGACATTTTACTTGAACTATATTCTTTACATGATTTTGTCTGGAAATCTATTCCATTCGTAACTCTGTCTTTATTTTTCAAAAATACTAGCCATTACCTAGATAGAAATCAGTGTTGCTTTGACTGAATATTTCTTAATGTTTTATTTTTCCAAGCATAAAGTTACTCGTTGATAATGCATCAGAATCAATGTTTTTCTCTTTTGATAAAGTTACAGCATATGCTGCCCTTACTTTACTTTAGAATTTTCAAAGGAAAATGCTAAATCAATTGTTATTACAACTACTTTGCCAGTCATTTTAGTACTAGAAGGAGAGGTCTGCTCCTGACCTTTGCATACTTTCTCATACTGCTGTATAGCTTCTTCCGCTTTCTGATTACTTAACTGCTCCTGCAAAATGAAAGAATATGAATTAAATGCAAATGTAACAAACACACATTTAATGGTAGAATTTAAAAACAGGGTTCAAAATTAGGTTTGAAATCTGTCTCCTACAAGGCTATTAGTCTCAAGTTTCCAAGTTTCTTTTACCTTGGAGAAAAGGGCAGAGTGAGAGTGTAATAAGAAAAAAAATAATAACTTTATACTTTTATACTATCTCAAAGTTACTGCTCATTTTACTTAACTTTTTAAGCTACTGTGTTCACTATAAAAAGCAAAAATAAGGAAATGGAGGTTTACTATGTATTTAACAAAGGAGGAACAAGAAAAATCAAAACAGTTTCTTATCAGTAAATTCAAAATACAGAAGAACAGGGCCCTCCATTCCCTAAATGGAAAGTAGATGGAAGGTTTGAAAAGTAACCAGTCTTAAGAGGTAAGATTAAATTATGGGTACTGGAAATCCTTCAATTCTAATTTTAACCTGTCAGGTAATCTAACCTCACTCCTTATCTCATCTAACTTCAGCACTAACCCCTCGCTTTGTAAGTCTTAGAATGAATCACTTCGGAAACTGTAAATCATATTATAAGAGCACAGATTGCTTTATTAGTATTTTAATCAGTTAAAAATTTAAATAAAATGTTTATACCTGAATATTCATTAGTTTGCTTCACTAAAAAGCAAACATACAAAGAATACAACTTTTCTTTTATTGTTGCCTTTTCTAACTAATTGATGTGGAGTAAATATAACCATTTAGAAAGTTTAGAAAGTTTGCTTAACTGTCCTTTAAAAAAATGTTTTTAACAAGACCTGAGTTTTATTTTCTTTTTACTTTTATTTTTGAAATAGTTTTAGATTTACAAAGATAGCGGAGATGACAAAAGATTAGCAAAAGAGTTACAAAGATAGAGAGATTTCTGTATAATCTCTTAGCTTCCCCTAAGATTAACATCTTCTACTACCATGGTATATTTATTTAAATATTAAGAAACTAACATTGGACACAGAAAAATCAGCAGTTGCGTTGTGAAGCTGTTTAGAACATTGAAACAACCATTTTTGTATAGAAAAAAGAAATTAGCATTCTTATACTACTATTAATAACAGTATAGACTTTATTTGAATTTCACCAGTTTCTTCACTGATGCCCTTTTTCAGTTCTAGGGTTCCATACAGGATACAACACTGCACTTGGCCATTACGTCTCCTTAGTTGCCAGTCTGTGATAGTTCCTTGGTAACTTTTCTTTAATGACTTTGATTGTTTTTACTGGTCGGGTATTTTTTAGGACATCCTCTATTTGGGTCTGTCTTATGTTTTCTCACCATTAGACTGAGGTAATGAATTTGGGGGAAGAATACCACACAGATGTGCCCTTCTGGTGACATCAAATCAGGAAGTACATATATCGATAGGACTTGCCACTGGTGATATTGTTCTTGAACACTTGGTTAAGGTGGTGTCTGCCAGGTTTCTCCACTGTAAAGTTACTACTTTTATTTTCCATACTCTATTCACAAGAAGCAAATCACTAGCAGTTATTTAATTTTAACCAATTTATTTTTTGATTCCAGAAAAAGTCAAAAAGAGAATGTTATAAACACTGATATTTACTTAGACACTAAAATATACAGAATCTATTTAACCTATCTTTGAAAACAAAACTGTTACCTTGAGTTGCTGAATGGTTCGCTGTTTCATATCTATATCCTGAGAACACTGGTTTTTCTTTTTCTCCAGTTCATTAAATTTAATCCTCAGTAACTTCTCCTCATCACGCATAACGGATACCTACAATGTTTATAAAACAAATGAAATATTTTTAAAATACTAATTGCTTTTTGTTGTTTATAATTTATGGCCACTGGTTAAAGATTCATGTCCTTAAAAACTCATTAGAAAAATTACATATTCTAACATACTACATGAGTTTCAAATGATCAGCAGTAGAATGCCTATAAAGAAATCATTTCTTCTTACAACATATCGAACTCAGAGTTTAAAGAATATCAAATTCTGTAAGTTCTCTCAAAAAAGAATCAACATAGCACCTTGCATGCAACAGCAAAATCATTAATGAAAAATCAACGGAGACATTCTAGAGGGAAAATACTGGCTCACATTTCCAAGGTTTATTGAGTAATATGATCCAGTAATACAAGATATGCATTTAAAACTCATAATAGCATGTAGAGGATAAAAATGAAACAATTATGTGATTAAAAGGTACCCATGTGAGAGGTAACTGATTTTTGGTGTTACCAGTACCTAATTCTACAAAATTGTTAGAGAAATCAAAAGCATCATAAACTAGCATGAAAATCTTCACCAAAAAAAAAGAGAGAAACGAAGGTAATCTCTGTACATCTTTAGGCCAATTTCCATTTTGTCAGTCGTACAGATCTCAAATACTGAAAAAAATTAATTTAAAAAAGTTCTCCTTCAAAATAATCATGAAGATGTCATAATAATAATGGCTCTATGTGATTTGGTTTCCTGGGATTTTTACATTCTTTTTAGGCCCTCTATATGTTCCAAATATACTATAATAAATATTTATAAATATAAATATTTGCTTCTATCTCTTTCTTATAAAATATGGAACTACAGCAATAAACACCATCCTAATCGATTTTACAGAAATAAACTGTCAGCCAATAATAAATAGAGACTATGTGTTGCACCAAGATGCACATCGGGCTGCTTCAGTTTCCATCCTGGCCCTGCCACTTACTAGCTAAATGAACTTGGACAAGTTATATCTCTTAATGCATGTTTCCTTATCCAAACAATGGAAGTTAAAAACAGTGCCTACTCCTAACATTTGTCTGAGAATTAAATGAGATGATGTATGTGAATTCAGAATAAGCTCCTATTATTATTATTAGCATTGATGCTATACATTGTTTATTTTGAAAAATAGGAAACACTCTTAGTTCCCACTGTAGAATTGTAAAAAGTCATCTATACAGTAAAACATTACATAAAAAGAGATACCTCTATAAGTAGAAAAAAAATCCTTAAAAATGGAATAAATTAAAAAGCAATATTTATATATAGTTGATCCCATTTATAAAAATAAAAGCATACCAGTACATACAATAACTATATATATACGTAATGGCAACCACATGCCAAAGATTCAGAACCGAAGTACATAACATAAAACAAGAAGGACCAGAGGGAAAACCCACAAAAACCAACCAAAATAAAGGAAACAAAAACACAAGGACAAGGAAGCAATGGAAACACCAAGCTACCAGAAAGCAAAAGATAAAATGGCTATACGAAGACCTCATATTTCAATAATCACCTTAAATGTAAATGGACTAAACTCACCAATAAAAAGGCACAGAGTTACAGAATGGATCAAAAAAAAAAAAAAATCAACCATATGTTGTCTCCAGGAGACACATCTCAGCTCCAAAGACAAATACAGGCTCAGAGTGAAAGGGTGGAAAATGATATTTCAAGGAAATGGCATTCAGAGAAACAGTGGGAGTAGGGGTACTAATATCGAACGAAATAGACTTCAAAATAAAAAAAGTAAAGAAAGATACTGAGGGATAATTCCTAATGATAAAGGGAATCATGCACCAAGAAGACACAACACTTATTAATATCTATGCTCCAATCAGGGAGCCTCGAAATATGTAAAGCAATTACTAACAGAGCTAAAAAGAGAAACAGACCAAAACACTATTATAGAAGGGGACCTAAATACCCCACTGTCGGATATGTATAGACCATCCAAACAGAAAATTAATAAGGAAATAACATCCTTACATGACACGAGAGACCAAATGGACATAACTGACATTTACAGAGCCTTTTATCCTCAAACAGCTGCTTATACATTCTTCTCTAGTCCACATAGAACATGCTCAAGAATCAACCACATACTGAGACACAGAGATAGTCTCAACAAATGTAAGAGGGTCAAAATCATATGATATTCTCTGATCATAATGCTTGAAACTAGAGATTAACTGTAAAAAGAAAGCAGAAAGAACAACAAATATGTAGAGATTAAACAACATGCTACTGAAGAATAACTGGGTCAGAGAAGAAATAAAAAGAGAGATCAAGAGATACATAGAAACAAATGATAATGATAGCACCACATATCAAAAGCCGTTATAAGAGGAAAGTTCGTATCATTACGGGCCTACCTCCAAAAACAAGAACAAGCCCAAATAAACAACTTAACACTTCATCTTAAAACACTAGAAAAGGAGGAACAAATGAAGCCTAAAGTCAGCAGAAGGAAAAAAATAATCAAAATTAGAGCAGAAATAAATGAAATTGAAAACAAACAAAAAAAAAAATAGAAAAAAAATAAATACAACAAAGAGCTGGTTCTTTGAGAAGGTTGATAAAATTGACAAACCTCTGGCTAGACTCACTAAAAAAAATGAGAAAGGACACAAATAAACAAAATTAGGGATGAAAGAGGAGAAATAATGACAGACGCCGCAGAAATACAAAAGATCATATAAGAATACTATGAAAAAGTACATAACGCCAAATTTACTAACCTAGAAGAAATGGACCAGTACGTAGAAAAATACAACCTTCCACGACTGAATCAAGAACTGGAAAATCTAAATAGACTGATTAGCAGTATGGAAATTGAAACGATCATCAAAAACCTACCAAAAAGTAAAAGTCCAGGACCAGATGGCTTCACCAGTGAATTCTACCAAACATTCAAAGAAGATTTAATACCTGTTTTCCTCAAACTCTTCCAAAAAAATTGAAGAAGTGGTAATACTTCCCAACTCATTTTATGAGGCTAATATCACCCTGATACCAAAACCAGGTAAAGATAATACACACACACAAAAACTATTAACCAATATCTCTCAAGAACACAGAAACAGAAATCCCAAATAAGATACTAGCAAACCAAATACAGCAACATATTAAAAAGATTATATGCCACAACCAAGTGGACTTCATCCAGAGGGACGGGAATGGTTCAAAATATGCAAATCGAATGAGATACACCACATAAACAAATTAAAAAATAAGAACCATATCAATAGATGCAGAAATAGCCTTTGGCAAGATACAGAACCCATTTATGATCAAAACACTTAACAAAATCGGTATAGAAGGCAAGTAACTTAATATAATAAAGGCCATGTATGACAAATCCTCAGCCAACATTATACTTAGTGGCAAAAAGCTCAAAACTTTCCCTCTAAGATCAGGAACAAGGCAAGGCTGTCCACTATCGGCACTGTTATTCAATATAATATTGGAGGTCCTAGAGAGTACAATCAGACAAGAGAGACATATAAAAGGCATCCAAATAGGAAACAAAGAAATCAAACTGTCACCGTTTGCAGATGACATGATTCTCTATATAGAAAACCCTAAAGAATCCACAAGAACACTACTAGAAACAATAAGCAAATATGGTAAAGTTTCTGGATACAAAATCAATGTTCGAAAATCCATAGCATTCCTGTACTCTAATAATGAAGTGTCGGAAAAAGAAGTGGAAAAAATTAATTCCTTTTGCAATTTCAACAAAAAGAATAAAATACCTAGGAGTAAATTTAATAAAACATGTGAAGAACCTATATAATGAAAACTATAAAAGAAATCGAAGAAGATACAAAGAAATGGAAAGACATCTCGTGTTCTTGGATTGGAGAGGAATCAACATATAAAATGACCTGATTACCTAAAGCATTATACAGATTTAATGCAATTCCCATCAAAATCTCATCAACATTTTTTAAAAAATGGATCATGAGATTTGTATAGAAGCACAAAAGACCCTGCCTGAACTGTCAGTCATCCTGAGTAAAAAGAACGAGGCTGGAGGCATCACTCTGCCTGACTTCGAATTATACTACAAAGCGACAGTAATCAAAACAGCATGGTATTGGCAGCAAAACAGACACACAGACCAATGTAGCAGAATCGAGAGTCCAGAAGTAAATGCCTATTTATATGGGCAAATAATTTTCGACAAAAAAAGGCAAAAAACATAGTGGAGAAAGGAAAGCCTCTTCAGTAAACAGTGCTGAGAAAACTGGAAAGCCACCTGCAAGAGAATGAAACTAGACTGTTGTCTATCACCATATACCAAAATTAACCCAAAATGGATCAAGGACCTGAATATAAGACCTGAAAGAATAAAATGCACAGAAGAAAACAGGAACTAAACTCAAGGACCTTGGACTTAAAGAGGATTTTATAAATATGACCTCAAAGCAAGGGAACTGAAAGCAAAAATAATTGGATAGGACTATATCGAACCAAAAAACTTCTGCTCAGCAAAAGAAACCATCAACAAGGTAAAGAACAACCATCCGAATGGGAAAATATATTTGTAAGCAACACCACCAATAAGAGTCTAATATCCAAAATACACAAAGAACTCGCACGACTCAAAACAACAACAACAAAAACAATCCAATCCAAAAAAAAAGACCTGAACAGACACTTCTCCCTAGAGCACATAGAGATGGCCAACAAATATATGAAAAGATGCTCAACATCGCTAGCTATTAGGGAAATGCAAATCAAAACCACAATGAGATACCATCTCATACTTGTTAGAATAGGTATAATCAACAGGACAAGTAATAACAAATGTTAGAGAGGAAGCAAAGAAAAAGAAACCCTCATACACTGCTGGTAAGACTGCAATTGGTACAGCCACTATGGAAAATAATATGGAGGTTCCTCAAAAAACTAAGAATTGATCTACCATAAGATGATCCTGCAATCCCTCTACTGGGTATTTACCCCAAAGTCTTGAAAACCCATATCTGAAAAGGTATTTGCATACTGATGTTCGTAGCAGTATTTATTATTCACAGTGGCCAGGACATGGAAGCAACCGAAGTGTCCTATGATAGATGACTGGCTAAAGAAGCTGTGGTTCAAATATACAATGGAATATTACTCAGCCATAAGAAGAGATAAGATACTGCTATTTGCGACAACATGGATGGACCTTAAAATAATCATACTAAGGAAAATAAGCCAGACAGAAAAAGTTGAAAATCATGTGATATCACTTATATGTGGAATATAAACCTAAAAGTAACAAATTAACAGGACAAACAGAGACTCATGACATAGACAATGGACTAGTGGTTACCTGAGGTTAGGAGATGGGGGGGGAGGGATTAGGTAGACAGGGAGAAAATTTTTTTAAATCATTTCTTCAATTTAATTAATTTTTAAAAAGGAAAAAATATAATGCTATTAGAATAAAAAATTCCAATCATTAAAAGACAATAGCCAAACTAGAAAGTCTGCAACATATTTAACTGATGAAAAATGAGAATCAAGAATAAAGAAATCCTACACAATAATAATAATAATAAAAAGAATAGCACAATTAAAAAATTATATGAATGAATAAATTTTAGAGTGGAAACTGGAATAGAGAAATAGCCAATAAAAACATAATTGATACTGCACTTCATCTGCAATCAGAAGAATACATTTTCAAAGCAGAATGAGATACCCCTTCACATTCTGTGACACAGCAATCTAACCCTTGGAATATAAACTCTTGCTTAACTGTCAAAGTAATGTATAAAACAGGAACACAGGCTGTAAGAGCAACATGAAGGAAATGCTGTAATCAGTCAACAGAATGGATAAATTATAATATGTCACACAAGGGAGTATTATACAGCAATAAAAGTGATTAATTACAATTATACATAAATGAATCTGAGGAATATGATGTAAAAAATGTCTCAGAAAAATACAATATGCTGTTTAGAGATTTAAAAACTATAGTTTTAATTACATATTTTAAAGTTACAAAAAAGAAACATAAAAACATTCAGTATAAACTTCTGTGGGAGTAGAAACAGAATAGGGATGGGACCTACAAGCAATTGTTGTATCAATTTTTTTAGATCTTACACATTAAGTATTCTTTTGTAACCAACTCATAGTAATAAAAAATGTAATTCTTTAAAACTGTTTCAGCTTTTAGAAAAGGTCTAGTACAACATAAAATAAAGCAGCCATAAAAGAAAAATATGTTTAAATTTATGCAAATCAAAATTTGCTCCAAGGCAAAAAATACCCACAATCAAAATCAGAAAAAATGGCTAAGTGGTGAAGGAATATGCAATTTATATCCTTAAAAGGCTAAATTTCCTGAATGTGTAATAAGCTCTTATAAAACAATAACAATAAAGCCAATAACCCAAACTAAAAAGGAAAAGGATATGAATACAATTCATGGAAACAAAAAATACAAACAGCTTTTAAACAAAAATATGTTCACTAATAATTAAAGAAATGAGAATTATATTCAGACACACTGTTAAATTAGCAAATATCGAGAAAGTATGATAAAATATTACTTTGTAGATAAGGGTATAGAGAAAAAGATACTCTTAATTCTCATACATGCTTCTGGTGTGTAAATCGGCATTAACCTCCAAAGAGCATAAAAAATATAAAAATTACAAACGTATAAATAGACCACTGACCCACAAATCCTACTTTTAGGAATTATACCATAGAAAGACTTGCGAATGTTCAAAACGACACTGCTACATACTTAAAATTGGCAGAGTAGGAACTATCTGAATTGTTCAACAACAGGAGATAATTAACTAATTGTAAACACATTTTGTCATCATAAAAAAGTTTCATTGGAGACTTTTTATATCCTGACATTAAATGACAGCCAAGATGTAATTCTAAATGAAAAAACTGACATTTACAACAGCATTTACAGGATGTTTTTATTTTTTATAAGAGAAAGGATGGAAGGGGGTAAAAGTAAAAAAAAGGAATTGATAACATTTGATGCTTTGGAAAAAAACTTGATGGCTGGGAGGTGGGGGAATTTTTTTCCCTCAAAATATATTAAGTATGCATATTTTGATTTTAGAATCATGTGACTGCATTTCCCATTTTAAAATTAAACTATAATAAAAATTTGTTAAATGGTACTGCATACTCTCCTAAATACTATCTGCACTTTCAAGTTTGCTTTTACTTTTAGGTGAGAAACTTGAACATAGAAGTCCTAAGAGAAACAAAAGATTCCAATCCTCCATGAGGCACATACTTTTTTTAATGTTTGACAGATTCCTTAGTTTATTTAAGCTGATTAAGTTTTCTTTTGTGAAATAACTGTTCTTATTTTCAGAAAAATTTGAAGTTGACAAATGTTCTGTTCAATCCTAAAATCAGTGTCTAAACTTGACATATAAGGAGAACTATTTTATCATTTAAATTAATAGCCTACCTCTTTCTGTACTTGCTTAATCTGCTTTTTGGCATCAGCCAGTTTCTCTTTCAGCTCAGCATTATCTTCTTCCTTCCTCTGAATATCTGCTTTCAGATTCTGAATAAGCGCAGAACTTGCAGAGAGCTCCTCTTTCAACCTATAAAACACAAACAACTTTTCTATAGTGACACACCACTCATCAGTTGGGATCATACGTGTGAACTACTAACGGTCTACAAAATTACATCTTTTCACAAATTTGGAATTTCCAAACCATGAATGAGCCCTTAGGAAGATTTCAGATTTCATAAAAAGATCTCTGCATAGAACTTTGTTTCTAAAGGTTTATATAAACAAAGTTCAAGTTCTTCATTCATCACTTATGCTATACTTTACCAGATTGTTATGCCCACCTAATTTAGAAGCTACATGAGAAAATCAATAACATGAATGCTTTGTACATTTTAAATATCTGAATCACATTCAGCTTACTTTTCTGTTTCTCTCCAGTTGGTTTCTTTTTCTTCTTCCTTTAATTGAAGTGAATGCTTTGCATCTTGCAAATTATTTGTTAATTGTGTGATTTCTTCTTTTAATTTGACTTCCCTTTCATTTAAATCTTTGTTGTTTTTGGTATAATCCTGAAGATCTGCTTGACATTCCTTCAGACTTTTTTCTAGCTTCAAGATAATAGAATCCTTTTCCAAAATTTCTTGTTCTAACTTTGCTGAATGATTACAATCATCTTTCTGAGTTTCTAAGATTGTTTCAAGTTCCTTTATTTTCACTTTATAGCAAGTAACATCTTGTGTAAGTTCTGAAAGTGCTCGCTTTCCTTCAAGTACATGCTGTACTTGAACATCAAGATTAATATTTTTTTCTTGCAATTCTTCTTTCAGTTGATGAATAAGATTTTCTTTTTCTTTTAGGTCGTCATCTTGATTTTGATTTTTCCTAGCCTCTGTATTTAGTCTCTTATTTTCGTCCTCACAGGTTTTTACTTCTGCTTGTAACTTTTCAATTTGTCGTTCCAGTTCCTGGATCTGATGACTTTTTTTAGAGGAGGCCTTTACAATCTCTTTACATTCTTTCCAAATGGCTTCAATACTACAGTGGAAAGAACTTTGCCTACTGAATTCTTTATATTCTTTAACCTGTTTACTTACCAAATAATCATTATCCAAAAGATATAACTGTGTAGTTGGCAAATTATTCTCTTGAGAACTGCTTGATAGATCCCAAAGACTAAGTAAATCTATGTTTGAAACCTGAGACACTGGATCAAGTGTTCGTAGTTCATCTATTTTTGCTTGTATTAATTTTATTTGTGAAACATTATTTGTGATGTTTCTTCTAGTGTTTTCTATCTCCTTTGACAATTTCATGATCTTTTCCTCCTGTTCTTGATTTATACCTCTCTGTACATGTAACTCAGAATTTACACTGTCATAATTTGACTGAATTTGTTGGACTGTTGTACTTAAAGAAAAGCTCTTTTTCTCAGAAAAAGAAAGTTCCTGCTGCAAACTAACAATCTGTTTATTTAATTCTGCTTTTTCTTCCTTTTCATTTCTAAGTTCATTCTCAACAAGGAGTAATCGTGTTTTCAGCTCTTCATTATCATTATTTTCTGGTAAAATTCCAAAGTTTTCCTCATCTTCTGAAATACTCTGTTGCATTTCTTCACTTTTCTTTTGGTCTTCAGTGATAGTTGGACTAACATGTATAGGTCCTTTAAAAATAAGAAAATTGTTATTAATCTGACAAATCTTAATAAAACCGAAAAGTTACCAGATAAGCCAATATTCAAACATATGAAACATGAAAGCCAACTTTTAACAAAAAACAGAAATAAGCTAATGAATGAAAAAGAAAAAAACAGGTTGCGAAACATACATGATATAAGCCCATTTATGTAAAAATTATAGTTCTGTAAGTTAATGCAGAGAGAGTTAGCAAAGGAAGTACACCAAAATGACAGCAGCTACCTCTGAGTAGGATTACCAGTTATTTATACTTTCTTTTTATAACTTTCAGTACCATTTAAATTTTCTACCACACATCTTTATTATTATTATAACATGGTACAGAGGGGAGATCACATAATGAGATAATCTAAGACAGATATTCCATATCCTAAAGAACAACTTTAAAGTACAATTATGACAGATCTACTAAATTAGCGGTTTGAAAATGAAGTGTCTTAAATTTTCATAGCTAAAATTGGGAAAAAATTGTCTAAAATTCTGGGAAGTCTAATGTAGCCTTACCCTCATCATCTGTGTAAATATCAATAAACTCCATAATCCTATAACTGCTTTGTCAAATGTAAAATGGAAATACTATCACCTACCTTGTTATTGTGACGATCAAGATAAAAAAATGAGCTTAGAACACTGTTCTTAGGATACAGTTAGCTATTATTAGAACCTAAAAAACTGTATATAAGAGTTCAGTTAATTAAAACTGAATACAAAACTTGCTTTTTTATCAGGCTCAATAACTATGTCCTAGATTAAAAATATTTCTACCTGCCTTACTTACTCTATAGCATAGTGGTAAGAAGCTCAAATAGTATATAAAGTATGTTAACACATTTTATAAATGTTATATAAATAGAAGAATTTTAACAATCATACTTGGTATAGATTAAACTATGCCCAGAGTAGACGCACTATCGGCTAACACTTAATTTCTTAATGTTCATTCTGACAAATTAACTCACCTCACACAACAGTCAAGAAAAAATTATGTTCAAGTTTTTCTCACAGACTGTATGATTAAATCTTCAACATAATTTCCAATCCTCTAGATGATCAAGTTTATCTTTTTAGGGTTTCATATATTTTCCATTGCTATGATCAGGGTCTCTTTAGGATCTCACATCCTAGGAAAATTACTTCAAAATATTAAAAATCTGTAACTATGGGCTTAAAATTGTTTTTATATGTGAACTTTCTACACAATATTGCTCTGAGATATCAACTCTGTATGTCCTTTCAACATTTATTCACTCCCCTATTGAGCATTTAGCTATAGGTGAAACCACATGAGTCAAATTCTTAATGCTTAAAGGTTCCAGATATAATATGAAAAATAAGCAGTACTAATCCACACAAGAAAAAAGTTATAAGAGAGGGTTGGCTTGAAATTCTCCTGTTAAGAAAACTATTACTTTCAGTTGGTATAAGTCCAATGAACATAAAAGGCATATTTTACAATTCCTATTTTAGTGAGTCCTTCATGTTATCCTATGCATATCAGTGCCTTATATTACATGGAAATAACGTTTGTCGCTCCCATCTACTAGATTCCAAACTCCCTGATAGCAGACTCTCTGTGTCTTACTTATCTTAACATACCTGGACAATAACCCTAAGTTAAATATTTTTTAAATTTAACTACATCATCTATGTTCTCCTTTCCTATCTCTGCGATATATCACCATACCAGAAAAATGGAATTTTTGCAATCAGTAACCTATATTGGTTCTAAATACATGCAAATTCATAATCTGACAGGCATACTACATAGACACAGTTCCTAACCCCCTGAAGTGAATACAGAAAGCTTCTGTGATCAAGTAATGTTGTGCCCTTTATTTTACTATATTCTAAGAAGCAGGATACAAAGGACGATCATTCTGTAAGTTATATGAATGTCTAATCACTATGTTGTACACCTGAAACTAATATATTATATGTCAACTGAAACCGAAAAAAAATTTAAAATAAAGAACAATAGCAAAGTACCTCTCCTTCAACAAATAACAAAGTATATGCACATTAGTCTCAATGTACTAGCTCATACAAGCACTGTATATCCTATAAACTATGTATCCAATGTTATACTTTAAGGTACCTACTTTTGAAAACATTTTACTGGGATTCTATGAGGTGTTTATATGTTAGTGTATTACCCAATTGTTTTCATTCTTATCAGGAAGCAGATATTATTTATTAATTTTATTTTACTAGTGACCTAAGTAATGTTTAACTTAACACATTATTCCTAAGGTGAGGCAGCTAGTCAGGATTCTAAAGCTAATGTACTTTCTCTTAGAAAGCCATACTTCCCTGTATCAGACTACAAAAGTTTTCCAAAGGAAATAGGTTAGAAAGAATGTAAAAGTTGGTATGTTCTTCCACATAAACAAGGTGACTTAATAGTAAAGAGTAAGCATGTACCCACTTTTTTTCTTTAGAAATTCTATAGTAAATACAAGAACATTTGTCATTAGTAATATTTACCTCTAAGTCTTTCTGTCAAATGTCTTTTTCCCCAAATAAAGAATGCAAGGGCAAAACAATGTGGAGAGATTTTGGCAGAAAAAAGTAATAAAATTATAAAAATAAAAGTGATATGTTTTCACTACTATAAGCTCAGAAGTAAAAGAATTAAAGATATACAAAAGTGATAAAAGCACAATATCTAAAAATATATTTATTACAATAAAAGGCAGCATTAAAAACACCCATCCTCTAGACAGTTTACAACATGTTAGCAAAAATATTAGTGATATTTAAATTTCCTCGGGTTTTTTTCCTTAGACAGTACATTTCTTGTACTTGCAACTTTTCTGTTTACTGATTGAGGAATTAGCTCTAAGGGCCTCTTATTGGCAAGTGAATTAGTACCTTTCTTTGCTGGTGGTTGAAGTTCATTTTCATTTAATCTTTTTCTTCCTGAGTAAGTTGTAGTTTTGCTGTCTTTAGACATTTCAACTGTTTCATTATAAGCCAATTTGTTTATTATTAAAGATGTACTAGCTTTGTCCTAAAATAAAATAAATTCAGATTAGTTCACATACAGAAAGCGACAATAAATATAAAAACTATAAATTATGTTTCAGTAGTGTATCATAAAAATGTTATTTTTATAAATTATTTAAGTCTCACCCTAAAATAAATGATGGCTCTGGCAAATGAGTAATATTAACTAATGTGTACACACTAAGGAAGACAAAAAAAATCTGTCCTAAAATCAATTAAGTGAGTAGTTTCATCCTGATACAAAAACAAATTCATCTTTAGATTTTCTTAAGGTGATCACGTGGGTTGGAGACTTGTTTGGGGAAAACTATAGAACTCTAAAACACTAACCTCTAAGTCACATTCATAACGTGCTTTGAAAAGAAAAATACAAAAATACTGAAATAATATAAAATTTTGAGATCCCACTCTAGAAACCCACAATTGTTTTTGTTTTGTAACCAAAGCCTCTCAGAGATAAGCAGCACTCTTACACTTTAAGAACTGCCAGAAAACTTTGGCCTTAGCCTCTAGCCTATCTACATACAAAGATATAGTCAACATATAAGTTTAAAATTGGGTTCTCAGTTCATCTAAATGATAAAAATTATTTAGGTTTTCATTTCTATAAGGCAAATACTATGCCTCCCTAAAAGTCTACCAGAAAAGAGGCATGTAATCTTATTCAGAAAAAGGAAGGGTGAAACTCAGCAGTTAAGTACAAGTTTATAAAGTAATCAAAGGTATGGGAAAGGCAGGGACTTTTTTTTAATGCAGAGATTACTTCAATCCATATATACTGGTAGCAATCCATTTTTGGGGAAATAAAGTGTATGAAAAAACAAAATGCCATTTTATTTTACATTATAAAATCAGCAAACATTTTATTCTTAAGAGATATAGATGAAATTATTTTTTTAAGTCATAAAGTAAATGGGTTATTAAAAAAAAAAAAAAAAAAGGCACCCTAAACAGAGGATGTCATGAAGAACAACCTCCATGCTTTTTATTAGTACCTTGGTGTCATTAATAAATGACAAAATCCTGGGACAAATAGATCATACCTCTGACAAAGCTTGAGAATTTTCAACTCCATAGTTCAAGTTGTCTCCTTCACCACTCCTAGACCCATCGTAATGACCTGGTCAATTTTTTTCCTCCTTTAAATGATACAATCTTCACCAAAAAAATCTATGCTACACAACTCCATTATTGAAAGGAGTGTTCTCTGCCCCGAGGTTATTCTTGGTTAGAAGGACAGTAAATAACCGCCATTCAAAATAAACTTTTTCATGATTAGAAAGAATATGCTTTCAAGACAAGCTTGCAATAGTGACCCTACATCAACAGTTAATCAGCAGGGTCAGGTTAAGTTACAACAAACTATTTTGCATTTATTTAAGTATTATGTGAACAATTTAGCACTGTTTTAAGTTAGTTGATACAGCGTATAGAGCCTATCTAAAAAGTGTATTTATAAGCCAGGACTATTAAATTAAGAATATTGCTTATTTTATATTGCTTTCTTATTATTACTTAAACGTTACTAATATTATGGTATGCAACATATTACAAAATAAATATAATTCTTTGTTAAATTTCCAACAATTGTCTTCAAAGTTGTAGTCACCAGGATGTTGTCTCTGGCTTTTTTTCTTGTTTTCACTTTCCTCCACCAAACCAAAGATCAGACTTAAAATACAAATCAAGTGATCAGAGCAAAAGCATGTGGTGAATAACCAAATAAAAGTGCTGAGAGCCTCAAGGTCTAGCAATTCAACTACTAGAAAAACTCAGGCCCCAAGCCGCGAAAAGTTTACTCCCACTTATTTCACAAATCAATTTCCTCTGCTTAATTTCTACCACCACTACCCAACGACCCTAAATCAAAGTCCTCATCAATGATCATGTGAACTCTTCCAACAGGCTTCTAACTGGTCTGCCTCCAGTATAACTCCATAACAATTTCATCCTTCAAGTTTCCAAAAACGTCTACTCAAAATTAAGAAAAAACAGTGACTCCTCACTGCCTACAGAATAAAATCCAAACTCTAATGCGGTATTGACGGTGTTCAACCATCCCAATCTACTGCTCCCTGCCCTCATGTCTCACCTCTCCTTGATTCAAACTTTCTTGAATAACAAATTGCTTGTACTTCCCTATTGACTGAGAGGCTTCTCATTTGCATGACTGCATTCTGATTCCTATACATGGAAGATCAGTATATATTCTTGTCCCTTCTGGCTACAAACTATACCCTCTGCTTACTTTCAACTGGCTAAATTTTAATCATTCTTTAAGATTCAACTTAATGATTTTAATCTCCAGAAAGTATTCCCTAAACCCCAACCTATTTTCAGCTCCTTGTACATACTGACTACAACTGCACATTTCATTATTATGTTTATGTGGTTTCTCTCCCATTGGGGCATCGTTAATGGGACTGGTATAGTACCTGGCACAAAGTAGACATTGAATACATGTTTCTTGACTAAAATAAATAATTTTATGCTTCTTATCCTTACTCTCTACTTATCACAAACTGTTTTTCCCAGTTCAGGTACAGGAAAGTCAGACAGATTGATTAATGCAACTAATACCAAAAGAGAAGACTGCTCCCAGAGATTAGACAGGAGGTAAGCTACTATTCTACAATGCTTCTTATTTAACCCCTGTAGTATCCAAAGCCCACCTAATGTTGAGATGATTCAGAGAAGCTGGTGGGTATTGGAGTTTGACTGTCAAGACACAAAGGAGGGTCAACAGTCACTTTTGATAAGATACCCCTCTTGGCTTCTTCTGGTCGGAGAAAAGATATACAAAAATATATATATACAAAATCATCTCTAAACAAAGCAAAGCGGTTTGGCTATTAGGTGTTCAGCCTATTGCGTTATTACTATATATTTTACCATTTCTACTTAAAAAGTAACTTGAAGGAACTTACCCCCCAAAAAAGAAAACCAAAAACCATTGTTTTAAAAAAGGATTAAGACAGGCTAATTGTCTAAGACAAAACCAACTATTATGAAAACATATAAATTTATCATTATGAAACCCTTAAAGGCTTTACATACTACAGTACATAATGTAATTTTTCAAAGAAAATACCCTTGATATTAAGCATATGAATGTTAGCTAACATGCATATAATAAAAACAAGCCACTAAGGAAAAAAAACAAACGAATTCCACTGAATTTCATTTATAGTCCTATAGACAGATATTATTAGGTTACAGATACAGAGATAGACATCTTTACTATGTGTGAAAATTTAAGCCTATCAAAAAGCTCCTTTAACCCCCAAACTCCCCTTCTGAACAGTTGAGGCTATAAATTCTTCTGGCAAAGGCTATAAATTCTTCTCGTCTCATATTCTTCTACTTATGTTCAAAGAGGTCAAATGCCCTCTTTTAAGTTCTTAAAAATTCAGGTTTGTAAATAGCAAACTGAATTCGACACCAGAATAAACAATTTAACATTCTTAGAAAACTAGTCTTAAGCTATTTAATTTTATTTTGAACCAAAACATACTAATGTAATTTATAAATGCAAAGTTAAATTCTTACACTGCTTTTAAATGTGTCTCCCACATGAAACTTTAGGTTTTGAAAGTTAATAGTATCCTCTTTTTGATCGATCATATCTTTCGATTCTTGAATTCTTTGATTCTGCATTATTATTTTCTTTGAAAATAAGAAAAATAGTAATGTTTAGTAAATATATTTTAGAATAAGTAAACTGCAGATATGATACGGTCTTAGAATTTCTTCGAAGTTTAAGACTAAGCAAAAATACCAAGAACAACATTCTATGCATAGCATGACCTTATTTTTATTTAAAAAATAACATGTATTTATATATATAAACAAAAGAAATAGAAGCAATATAGCATATTGGGAAAGAGAAATCTGGAATCAGTCTGGGTTTGAATCTTAGCTTCTCTACCTTCTAGTTGTGGGATCCTGGACAAGTTATTTAATGTCTCTGTAAAAATAAAATAGTATCTACATCATAAAGGTGTTCTGAGATTTAAGTAAATTAATATATATAAAGCTCTTAAAAGAGTACATAGTACATGCTCTATAAAAAATACATGTAAAGCAAAAATCTAAAAGCTACCAAGGAATTTACTGGTTTTCTCCCTTTTTTTGTAATCTAATAAAAAGATTACAGGGGATGTTTTTATTTTCTATCTTGCATAGTTTAACATAAGTAAATTTTTACAACTAGCATCTACTATTTTAATAACTACAAAAAAAAATATTAGGAACTGTCTAAACAGTAGCTGTGATATCTTCTGCTACTGTTTAAATCATCTAATAGATGCCATGCACCTAGTAAAAGTATGACATAGATCTGTATGTGCTGATGTAGAATTAAATCCAAGACATCTTTTAAGGGAAGAAAGACCAGAACCACAATCCCATCTGTGTAAAAATTTTAAAAAGTATATGTATGCATGTATGTGTTCTCTAAGTAAATGTTTTCTAGAAGGACTGAAGAAACTTTCCAGCGACCATCATTGTAAAGAGGTATGAGGGTGAAGACACATATTTTTCCATTTTTAAAATCATGTTTATTTATTACTTTAATTTTTTAAAAAAATGTCATAACCCATGCCCCTTCAATTATTTATTAAGTTCCTTATCAACACAAAAATAAAGCTTAAAGTATTACCTCATTAGATTTCTCCAGCTCTTCAACTAATGAATGTAAGTTAATTTCTGATTCTGAAAAATATAAAAATAGTGAAAAAAAAATCTAAGCATATAAAAAATATATCACTTAATAATCACGAAACAAGCTGCTATAGTTGACACTTTAGTGTTATATTCAGAAAAAAAAGATTTTTGACAGCACGAGAAGCACACAGCACTCAATTACTAATTATACCACCAGAGGGTAATGTTTCTGAAAAAGCCACGTTCAACATTTGGAATAAAAATGAACGACATGCAAAAACTTTGAGAACAGAAGGAGCTAGTACCTTTGAGGTCTACTTGTAATGAAGAGGCACCATTTACCTGCAATTTTCTACCCACTTTGTTTCACAGAGGAAAGGGTAGAGTATTTCACCTAACTTTCTTAAAACCCAGATATGACAATCATACATATATATGAATATATTGCTCTCAGAGCTGGAATGAAACACCAGCCTAACAGACTAAGACCACTCCACAAGAGTTGCTCTATCCCAAACTTGCAAGCCAAGAGAATCTACTAGTAAGAGAGTTCATAAAGAATATAGAACAAAATTTATGGTGTTACAATTTCCTATGAGATTTTATAATTTGCTAATGAAGCCAATACTTAGTTCTTCCCTTTATTTTTTTAGAGGTCAATTGTCTAATATTAGTCTAAAAGTAAATGAAGGTAAACAATATTTTAATAGTAAACTACTATAAAGTCATCAAAATGATAAAATATGAACTATGTTACTCATATCAAATAATTTTCTGGTTACTATGGTAAATAAGCCACATGAATCTCTTATACTAATAACCAGCTGTCTTTTTATGCATTTATATCATTTAAATATGAGTAAAATATATCTATCTACTTACCATTTTCTCTCTTTTTTAACTCTTCCTGGGTTTTGATTAATTCTTCTTTGGTTTTAGCTAATTCAGCCTTAACTTGATTAAACTTTATTTCTAAACAAGCAATAGCTTCCTGGGGGTCAGGAAGAGATGCAATATATAAGTGAGCAATTTCAGCCTGTTTCTTAATATCAGTGACATCATCTTGAAGAGAATCAATAATATCTTCAATTCCTACATAATTATGTGCTTCCTAAAAATAGCAAAAACCACATGCCTAATGTTAACAGTGGCTTTCATTCTTACAGTATATTATCATCTGATTTCAACAGTTTTAAAAACACATAGCAAAAAAAACTCACAACTTGAAATTTTTTTAAATAAATTATGTCAAAGTACCTCCAATTATGAAACAGTTGTGTTCCATTACTCATTTTCCGTTTTATGTAACATGACATACATATTTCCCTATAAAAACGATGTCGTAAACTATGGGAAGTCATTATAGAACAATTATTATTATCTAGCTCAGGTATACTTTTAATTATATGATGAGTCTTAAATGGCTTTGTTAGGATAGCCAAGAAAACCAACCTCCATTTCCACAACTCAGACCAAGACCCAAACCACATCAGAGACACAGAATAATGATGTGACTGCAAAAGCCTGGACATCAGCATCACAGGCCCCTAGTTTGAGTAATTAAAAAATAAAACAAGAAAAAACAAAAAAATGTGATCAATTTCAGCCTCAGTGGAAGCAGTAGAAAAGAACGTTTCTTCAATAGTAGAGAATGGTCAGTTGGCCTGCAACAACAATCTTTTATATAGAACTGTTTTTGTTTTCATCAGAGCAGTAAGTAAATGGCCCATTAGGTCCTTTATACCTTTAAAATTCTTTAAGCTTAAATTAAAGCATACCCGAGAGGGGTATTCATAATTAAACAAAAAGGAATTTATCTACCTATAATCAATATTATGATTTAAGCTACACCAAATGAAATATAAATTTAACAGACACAAATTTTTCAGGTCCAATAACTATATTTAAACTATGTATGCTGACATTCCTAACAAAGCATGCTTAATTATAATAAAGATACATAGTAAGTTTTTTAATTCTAAAGTACATTGTTTCTCATCGTTGATGTGATACACAAAATCCTAAACCAAAAACCTCAATGGTTTTAATATTTGTTAACGTACTTCGGTTTCAACTTTCATGGTACAATCCTGATTCACTTGTTCTTCTTGAATGTCACTTTTACCAACCAAATCCTTAAAGATAGCCAAACGACATTCAGCATTTTCTTCTTGTATCTCTCGTTCCTGAAGGAGTGTTTCCCTGCATAATCAAATGAGTCCCATTGAGAAACAGAAAAAGCACTACTCCATGTTTTGTTTTAAATGTCTAAGATTAAGTAAATCATACATTAAAGGCAGATTTAAGTAATTATCCATGTATAATTCAGAATCACCATGGAGTTAAGTAACAACTATTTTTAAGCCTATATATAAAGGTAGGAATTCAGAAGACATTTAATAAAATATAAGTTTAAAAAAATTTAAATAAATAAAATTCTCAATTTTTACCAGGACATGAAAGAACTTACTTAAAGTCAGCTTCCCGTTGAGTCAAATATTGAGTAAACTCCTGTGTAACCTCTTCACGAATTTTAAATTCTAATGTTAACTTTTCTTTTCTTTCATTAATCAGTTTTTTTTTCAAGTCTTCTATTAAATCCAACAGTTTCTAAAACATAAATATTAAAATTCTAATAAAAGAACAAATATATCCCAAGAGAAATATTGTCTGAATGTTCAAAAAAAAACTTTTCGTTTAATTGATTATAATTATGCATCCTTTTAACAGTAATAATATTGTCATTGAAATTTATGTATTTACAGAGATTCATTAATCTGAAAAATCAGTTAGGCGTCTCTGTGTTCTGGAAAAAGACCTATAGTAACTAAAATCTCTCCATGTCTAGCTACAAGAAGAAAGAAAGGAAACGAAAATTTGAGCAACTATTATCCACCAGGAACTACTTTGGGGAATTCATATTTGATATTATTCAACATAAGCTGTGAGCTTGGTAGCAGCATCCACATTTGTAGGTGGGGAAAATAAGGACCAGATTTGTGGTAAATGCTTAAGGTTGGGTTTAAAATTAGTCAAAATCTAACACTTAAATGTTACATAGAGTAGTTACTCAGTATCCCACAACACTTTCCAAAATGGCAAAGAGAAATGTTATGTAAACTTACCTCATTGGGCTTTTATAACTATCCAACTGTGAGTAACAACTTTATAACCTTTAAAAACATATATAATCATGCAATATGGACAATAAATAAAGCAATTAACACTTGACATGGCCAGTATAGATTTGTAATAAATTATAAAATTAAAATAACAGCTATTATTCTTTAAAGTTTTTGGTTAAAGTTTATTAACAATAAGTTAACCAATTAACTCTCAAAGGTACAGATCTTTCAATGTCTTGATTTTATATTTAAAAATGTTTTTATAAATATCCTAACTTTGAGATTTCATTTCTAAGAACCTATACTGAGAAAGTAATTATACAACAAAACCCAGTGTTTTGGCTGTAAGAATGATTATTACAGTGTTGTTGTTTTATAGCAGTGGTTATACTTAAAATTTTTTAAAGTAAAACCCAACTCAACAATTACACAAAAGAGATTGGTTCAATTATGGTACTGTCAACTACTATAATGAATAATGGCTTATTTTATTAATTCAAACTTTTCACAATTATTATTAAATGAAAAAAATAATTATAAAACAGGTGTATAGTAAAAATCCGTTAACATAAGAAGTAGATTAGAGATCTTTAATTTTTTCCCTCTTTTTCCTTTTCCAGACTCCACCATGATTATATAATACTTTTATAATGTTAAACTACACACTATCCTACTATTTAAAACAGTAACTACTGTAGAAGAAATGTGGAAGACTTACAGAAATCTGCATGAATGTAAGTATACTTTGAGAAATTGGTTTAATAATTCTCGACATTTAGTTTATCATTGTTAGCATCTGATAAAGTTTTTACTGAAAAAATTTCTGGTTATTCTAGTTAAATGAACTATAAGCATAAATATGCTAATATCAGTATATCCCAATGTGATTTTTAATACTTCCAATCCTCCAATTAAAAGGCTAACATAAAGCATATAAACTTGATCATTTAATTTTTAAAAGTTAAATATTAAAAAAAATTTGGTGGAATTATTTTAAAGTACCTAATCGATGTTATGATATGGATTTTCACTATCTAATATAAACTATAGCATCACTTTTCCCTAGTAAATTCAGAAATGTTACTAATATTTCAAGTTTAATTAACATTATATATAAACTTTAGCTTTAAGATGGGTACAAAATAAAATAGGACTATTAATGGCTCCTTTTGTCACTGAGGGATATATTACAGAAGCCCAAGGTAAACAAGGTGCAATCACACAGTGACCAGAGAAACTAGGACTAAGTAGCATCTGTAGTTTTCATGCTCATTTCCAAACAACACAGGTGCAACGATGGCTTTCAGGGCCACTGAAGTAAATACTTAAAATGAGTATTTAACTCAATACATCATCCATCTACTTGGACTTCTACAGTCCAAAATAGTACTATGATGTGAGATGTATCATCATCATTAGAACACATTCACGAGCACAAGATTACCAGTTTATCTGGCAAGAAGACTCCAGGTATATACATGAAGTTATGACCAGTTAATGTGGACACGATCTAGATTTCGGGATTAATACAACTTAAATACATGTGTGAACTGTATTTGAACAAGGCTGTTAAATCTTCTTTATTTACTATAAATGTAAGACAACCAAGCAATTCATGTTTTTGAATAAACAGAATAATTGGTACTGGATAGACATATTGAGTGTTTGCACTTAAGACTGCAAAGTTAAAGCTTGATGAAATATGCTAAATTTACTGAGTGAAAAGATACTGCAGAACAAGATATTCACATGGTCTCAAAATATCATCCCACAGATAATTATGTTTTTACAATAAGAGAGATCTAAAACACAATACCTTAACCATGTGAACAAAACAGCATGGACAAGAATGGACATGTGTCTCCTGATATGATGCAATGAGAAATTCACAGTTTCACTTATATAACAGTCTTGCCTAAAGCATTAAACCTGAATCATGAGTAAATCATCAGACAAATATAGATGGGGGGTATTCTGTAAGACAACTAGTGTCAACTTTTAAAAAATATCTATACTATATTAGGGATAACTAAAGAAACATAACAATCAAAAGCAATGTGTTAACTTTAGTTGTAAATCAAAAACAAAGTAGTTATAAAGGACATATTAGGAAAACTAGAGAAATCTCAATGTGGACAGCATAATAGATTTTATTACTATATCAATGTTAAGATTGCTTAGGAATGAAAATGACCTGAGATCATGAGAAAAACCTCTATGTTCTTAGGAAATACGTGCTAAAGTAGATATAAGGTGTCATTATGCCTACAGTGTATTCAAATACACATAGAAAGAATACTAAGGGAAATATGGTAAAATGTTAACAAATGGCAAATCCAGGTGAAGTGTAAATGGGTATTCATTGTACTATTCCTGTCGGTTTGAAATTTTTCAAAGTATGAAGTTGAGATATAAAAATTTAGTGTTGTTTAAAAAAATTGGACAAGAGGGAGTCTTAAGAACTGTTAACCTTAACTTCAGAATTAGAAACCAAGTTTAGAAGTATGAGTTGTTAATACATACTCTTTTCTCCTCAAGGCTAATGAAAGCCTTATCTTCCTCTAATGTTTTATCTAGATCTTCATCAGTAAGTTCAGTTTCCACATTTTGGTTTTCTTTAGCTTCTTCTAGATCCTCCATCAAGTCTTCATCTTCCACCAGATCTTCCAGGCTACTTTCCCATGAAATTGTAGATCTTTTTACATTTAATGTTTTAACTGATTTATTGATATCTAGTGATACCTCTTGAGAAGGTCTGACAGGTCCAAATGTCTTCTCTTGAGAGGAATTTAAAATGTCTGGAACAGCAACCTATTAAAATATCCAATGTGACTTTTAAAACAGAAAAGGCAAGAACTGTCTATTTAAAAATAATTTAATACATATACGTCAAATGACAATTTAAGTGTTTAAAAGAAAACCTATGCAAACAAATACTCGAAAAGGAACCAGCATCCTTAAATGAATATTCCAATAACAAAAAAGCTAATTACACATGTATACTACAGGAAAATTTATTGGGTTAAGTTCTTAGTACTATCCTTAGCAGGGGGGTACTTGATTAGTAACCAAATGAACCTGAATGAAAAAGTAGACAATCCATTGGAAGAACAGTACTGATAATTTGTGACAGGTATCTATTGTTAATACTTAATACTGAGGTCATTTCAATTCTACAGGGGTAACTTTCGATCTTTCCTCATGTCCTCCTACTTGGTCAAATGTTCACATTTTCAATTTCCAATTATTTCTTAAGTTTAAGTTATAAATGCAAAATATATTATCTTCTCTAAGAAAAAAAATAATTAATATTCTAATAAGATGCTTAATAAACTCTGCGGAAGTTTGAAAATATTTACTTTTTGTGCAATGGCTGAGAACTTCAACACACTGAGTGTTTCATCATAGGCAAAACAACACTGGCTGATGTTGACAATCATACATATTTTGCCTTTACCATTAAAAAAACTTTGAAAATAGTGAGTCAGTTTACTTTCCCGGAAAGGCACATGCTGTTGAAACCTATGGAAAAAATATTCAAATGATCATAAGTTAAAAGAAATCTCATGAAATCAGAATGCTGGTAAATTTTACAAAGAAATAATCAATCTAGCTATTATGGACTTAAATTCTAAATTAGTGATTAGTTCCACTTGTAACAGTAATTTTTCTGTTTATTTATGTTGGTTTCTTTAAACATTACTGCTACTAATAATAATACTCATAATAACAACCCATTAAGCAAAACGTCAAGAAAACCACAATGAACTGGGTTGTGTTCTCTAGTGTAGAACAGTTATACAATATATGCCATAAAACACTTAACTAGAAATGATGAAAGCTGATTTCTAATTTACTCAGCCTAACATGTTAATTAATGCAGAAATCTATCACATCTAGAACACATTACACTAGTAAAGATAAAGTGATTTCAGATGCTAAACCAGCATCATGATAAGTTTATTATGGAAAGTGTCTGTTGATATATATTTGCTATGGAAAATACTGTGGTTACTTTTTGAGTCACTGTTGAATGATACTGTTTTTTATTTAAATCATTTTTTAAAACCTAAGATCTCTGAGTATGTTCATCGTAATCTATAGTCATTATACAAAAAGCAGGTTAAAAACAAAAAAGAACTTTCTAAAACTAGCAAAGGTGAAAGTTTAAATAATACTTAATATGCAAATAATACCTTCAGCAACACTTACTTTGACTTTTCACTGTTCTTCAAAACATTAATACACTTTCCTAGAGTCAATAAAGAAGTATTGATGTTCCCAGTTTCTCTTAACCGTTCACCTTCATTTTGCGTCTTCATGCTTCGTTCTGAACCAGCAAGATCACATAAAGATAATCTGAATAAACAAACAAAAAACCTTGAGAAGTTCTTCAAAAAAAAAACAACAACAATTCAAAATAATTACAAGCTGAAGAATGTTCAACTTACTCACTGACTCGCACTACACGAGGCATTTCAGAATCTTCAATCTGTAGAATTCTAATGGTGAATATGCTGTGACTAAAAGAGACATCAAATATTATCTTTCATTTTTAATTTCTGTACTCTAAATAAGAGACACAAGCATCTAAATTGACATCTATTTATATCCTAATACTAGCCAAAGCTCCAGCAATGCATTTGCTAAATAGCTGTCAGGTACTTAATCCAATGTGTCACTGTCACCTATATTCCTTTCTAAAAGGAAATATCACACAGCTCCAAATCCCTCAAACCAACTCTTCTTAACATTCCAACTTGTACTAAAGTAATCGTTTATAATAAAGTCTCAAAGATCATATTGTTAGTTAAAATAATACTATGTATAGCTAATATTCTCTGAATACATAAATTATGCAAAGCACACATCTGGCCTAAATATAGGTTTATTTAAATTACATTTATCCTTGTGTCACACCAATTATGAGGGACAGGGCTCTTTTCCCCTTAAGAAAAAATGTGTTTTAAATCTCTCACTGCTTAAACTTACTTCCTTGTCTTTCACCTCTCAATCCCTTTCATCAAACATCCTTTTTCTTAACCCCTTAAGATTCTGTCTTAACAGTATTTGCATATGGTGTTTGTATTCATGAGTTAAGTGGAAGAGACACAGAAGTCCACCATCATAGGCAACTCTTAACATATTGAGCTTAGTCATATAAAGAAAGAATAAAAAAACCTGAGACTTCATGCAAATTAGTAAATCTTTTCTTAGAATAGTCCTGATAGTCATGTGTTTAATGTTCTTCAGTTTAAAAAATGTTTTCATGCTTATGAATTGACTTAACATATCAGAAAACCTACTGTAATTATAAATTAGTAGTACTTAAAATAGCACAGGATACTCTGAGTGCTTCAGGCTTATATCATAGGTTTACTACTTACCTTCTACTAGAAGCATTGTTCAGTTTTGTGAAGGCAACACTCTGGTGCTTTATTCCTAGTTTTAAAAGTCTATACGCTTCTTTGGAATCAGCTACCTGAATCCATTGTAGATCTTTAAAAAATAAAAAGGATACATATCAATTTAAAAAAAAACGTAGTATTTATTATACAATGTAATCTCATTGAAGATTTATAATCTTTTTTCTCAAAGACATATAATGAAATCTTTCTTTTAATAACATGCCCTAGATGAAGTCAACTCAGCTAGCTATTCCATATTCCACTAGAAAAGAGGTACACAAAAAAGGATATTTTAATTATTTTCCAGTAGTTAAGTCACATAAACACACAAAGTAAATGTTCTTCTACAGATTCAGCCAAAGAGAAAATTATAAACAGGTAAGATTTGTTAGAATTTGAAATCCAGAAAAAAAGAAAGAAAAAAACAAAACACGGTACAGATTAAATCTACAAAATTACCTAGCTGTGAAACACTGCAGATTCAATTCATTAGGAAATTATCGAACCAGATTTATGTGTAGTCATAACCAACATTTTGTAAAAATGATGTAGAATATAGAAAACATCAAAGTACATTCCTTGTAAGGGACTTCTGAGTTGTAAACATACATACATACATACACATACACGTATCAGAAGATAATGTTATTAACATATATGTATTACCTACTGTAATGGTTTAAAAAGCTGGAAAAGACATCACAGTTAAAGGACAAAAACATTTCCACATCTCCAAAGATGAGACAGTTACAAAGCAGCAGAATAACGTGAATATCTTTTCCCATCTCTCAAAATTCAATCAATGATACTTGAGTAAACACAATATATACAAATATAGACCCCTTTATATTCAGGATTAATTAACATAGCAAAACATACTTCCAAAGCACAAATTTAACTTATATTGATGTTAATAACAGTAATAAATTTTTCACTTTCTAGTATGCTTTCCTATAGCTATAACAAAGCCTAGAAAGAACTTCAGAGCAATAAAATAAAACACACTCATTCATTAGTATACCTTTAATAAAAGAATAGCCCTTTATATCTTGGGAAAGGCGTAGCATCTTTCTTTTTTGGAACTTGGATGACACAGGAACAAACAAGTCATAAATAAATTCATTATAAATCTCAAAGAAAGAAACCCACAGAGAAAATTTTATATTTTTATCCATATTCAAGCTAGCTTGTTTACAATCTTTCATGGATTCTTCAAACTCTGGCATATTCAAAGAGTTTGTTAAATTTCCTATGAAAAATAAAAAAGGTTAATTACTAAATTAAACAATTGACTAAAAAATGAGATAAGACAGATCAAGACTCCTAGACTTGAAAAAACTAAGTACCCTTAATCTTTTGATCAGCTATGTTAAACACTTTTTGAACCAAAGTAGATGTAAAAAATATGCATTAAACAACCAAAGTTGGTCTTCTTATTTTTTCTTTTTGAAAATATACTAATGAAGTAATCTGAAATTAAACATTTAAATGTAAATGACATTTAATTCAACATAAAAGATACAATCAGTTAATGGGATATCTGTGATATGAAATGTAAATAAAACTTTATAGTAATTGACATTACATAGCTATGTATCATTTTTCAAATAATATTATGTTATTAAAGAAATTAAATCACAAGGAGTGATTCAAAAATTAAAAGTTTTTCAAATGCATTTCATATAATCAACAATTTAAAGGTGGGTAAGAAAGGAAACCTTACCATAAAGAGTATCATAACTGTCATTTTGCATAACAACCTGTAAAAGACAGATTTTTTTAAAAGTTAAAAACCATCTTAGGTAAGCTTAAATAACCAGTATATTAATTACCTATCCAAATAATGAAAATCAAACCACAGACTTTCATCTACTCAATTCAATGACCTCTGTCTACTAATATTTTTTTCTAGTTAAATAATACATTTTCATAATAAAAACTTTGGGAAACTACAGAAGAGTTTAAAAAAATATATTATATATAATTCCTGACACTCATAGGCAATCACTACTACTATTTCAATATATTTCCTCCTATTCTTTTCTACAGACTTATTACAGTTGTTTTTCCTCTCTATAATTAAAATTTATTAATAAACACTTGGTGGCTATATAACTGAATAAATGTGAAATAACTTAATTATTCCTCTATTAGTGAAAATTTAGACCATTTACAACGGTTTATCAGTAAAAATAATACTAAGATAAACATCTTAATATATTATTTTGTTCTACTGCATTCTAATTATTTCCTTAAGACATATACCTAAATCTTAGGTAGACGGCAAAGTATTAGAAAATTTTAAGTTCTCACTCTTAATAGTATTGCCAAATTACTTTCTAGAAATACACTTTCAATCAATGCATGAAAATGAGTATCTCGTTAGTTTAACATCTTAAATTTCATAGGCAAAATAATAATTTAACTGGATAACCTGCTGGGAAAAATTTTTTCATTATTAATGATTAATTTTCTCTACATATTATCTATGCAATTATCCGCCAATCTCCATAATTTTTTACAAAATACTCATTTTACTTTCAGCGACCATAATTATGGACTCTGAACTCTGAACTCCACTAATCAACAACTTTTTACTACCTTGAGACCCTGATTTCTAAATGTCTTTTAAAAATCTCCACCGATAATGAAAAAATTTTTATAGAAACTGTTAATAGTTTTTAACAATCCTGAATAGGATAAATATCAGAAAACATAACACAAAATCCAGAAGGAACAGGAGGAATAGACAAATATAACTTTATTTCAAATTTTTTTCATGAAAAACCAATTAAAAAAAAAGGTAAATACATAATATATGAGACGAAATAAGAGACTTAAAATGTGCTAACTGAAAGAGCAAATGATAGAACAGTAGGTACATATAGTAAAATCTCAATTTTGTTTAAAAGACTATATGATACATGTAAAGATATGAAGATAAATACAACTATGATTGCTATTTGTGTGTGCATATACAGACATATATAAAATGCTCTGTATAAAAAAAAAAAAGATTATAAAGGATATTTTCCAATCTGTTAATGGTGGTTTTCTCTTCAGAAATGAAATTATAATAAATTTTCACTTTTTTTTTATTTTTCACATTCTCTTGTTTAGATTGTGTATACATGTTTTACAACTAAAAAAAATTTTAAACTATTACATAAAGTACAATGCTGTTTACAACAACCGAAAAACCATTTACGTTTATTTTGTTTAAACATTTCTACTGTTTGTACAATATAAAATAAGAAGAGATGTCTTCAAACAACCTTTTAAAAGCTACCACCACTACCACCATTGTTCCAACATGGGCTGAAACAAACTAAGGAGTTTACAACAAGTCATGATTTATACATATTTTTTTACAAACTAAAATGCCTCCTTACCTCCTTAACTTGCCGAAGCAATGTACTTTTGCTAGCAACTTCTTCTTTTTCTTGTTCTGGTGACAACCGTAAGTATTCTCTGGATCTATGTGGTTTAAGGTTCATTTTTGTATAAAGTCTTTCCTGAAGACTATCAAATAACACATTCAAAGTTCGAGGCAGAATGCCAATATTTTCTTCTGTGCCTGTGAAAGAACTTTTGTTTCATACTCTGAGTATTAGGAAAGCAAAAATGTTCCTGGACTACCAAGGTTTCTTTTACATGCAAGAGTAAACAGCTAACACAAGAGTGAGAGAAGTTGAAGGATTACTCAGTTTATTACTCTAGTCTTCATTGTACAATAGACATTTTATCAACTATTATTCTGATGCAAAACCTAAAGTTTTACATTCAGATCAGGCCAGAGATTTGCAATCACTCATAATCACCAAGTATAAAAATAAATTAAATATAGTGTTTCTTTGGTTATCCATGCTTAACTCACTATGTCACATCAATCCTTTTTCTGAATTTTTATCACCTAATTCTCTAGCATACGGGTAAAGCAGTTTCACAAATGAATTAAATCAATGTAAATTAAAAGCCATCAACAATAAATTCAATTATGCTATTACTATTAAAAAATACTCAGTAATGGAAACATTACTACATGCAAGTATTATGAAAATAAGTGACTAGTGCTTTTCTCCGTTCCAGCAAAAATAAAACATTTTACCTTGAAATGTATATGTTTTTCCTGAATTGGTTAGCCCATAAGTAAAAATCAGCCGACTTTGTCCTTTCAAGAGGTCTTTCACTGGCTGCAAAATGCAACCCTGGAAGAATTCCTTCTGTGTAGTCTCTGGGCCAAAAACCTAAGTAGGCATTTTTTAAAACAAATCTTTTTAGAAAATTCAAGTTAATATTCACAATGAGTTCTACCTTATCTCTCATGTTTATTAAAACTTTTTAATCATTTTATGAGATTCATTCTTAAAATAGGTGCCACATCCCCAACTCCCACAAACACACTTGAGTTTACCTACTCTCATAAAATTCTCAAGATAGAAATAACTGAGCCAAACGAATTTTTATCTAAATTCTGAAACTAATATAGAGTAATATTGAATATCAGTTGTAATTGAAAAACATAATAACTATATTGTGATTTATTCACTTCCAATATATATTTACAGACCTGAAATTTGAGTCCGACTCTTGAGAAAAAAGTATTAGTATCTAAGATCTAAGTTCCATAAGGACAAGATATATATAGTTATATACCATTAGGTAGCAACTTAGCCTAAGTCTCTTTTCTTAAGAGAAAAATCTTCAGTTTCACAAGGGTACTTTACCTTGGAAAAACTGAATTTCGGTACCATCTGCCCAGAGCTTTTCTCACTTAATCGAGCAACTATACTTTGAGGATCTTTTAGCAGAACAGTCTGTGAATCCATCATATACACACAGCCCTAGAACAAACAAACAAACAAGAATAATCTTACACTAAATAAATAAAAACAATGGTATTTTGTCTGTTTAATGAAGGCAAAATATTAAAACCCAATTAAATTTAACACAAACCTCAGACTCGTGTTCTTTTTCTGACTGTGTGAATGGTCTTATTCGAAGAAAAACTTGGAGATAATCTTTGGATTCCAAAATGTCTGCCTAAAAATAGAGACCAGAAAAGCTCTATTTAAAAAATACAAAATACCAAAAAAAAAAAAAAAAAAGGCTTTTCAGAGATGATCTTTTTTTAATGTATCTAATTGTTACATAACAATCTGAGATTATATAGAACCTCTAAGTGAACAGTGATTCTTCTGTTTTTAACCCTACTATAAGAAAAATAAATCTTAAAAAAAAAAACACAAAAATTCAATTTCCTCTACCTTTTATATTTACACTTTAAGTTTCTTTTCCATAAAATCCTACACTTTATAGCTAAATACAAATAATAGGGCTCTAAGGCAGTAAAACATAAACTCTAGAATAAATTACAAGTAATGAGAATAGTCTATTAACACAAATGCTCAATTCCATGAATTTAGAATATTTTGCTATATAGTATTCTCTTTACTGTTTCCTTTGGGGAAGAAATAAGCCTAGTTTATTTTTTTAAATAATTTTAAAGAAATGTTTTAAATATTTTAAAAAGTAAAAAGAATAAATCTCATAACAATTACTCAAAACAATTACTTGAAAAACACAACTTAGTAAAAATAGGCAAGAACTAGAAAAACTGAATAACCCTTTATCTATTAAAAAAATTCAATTTACATTCAAACAAAATAGTCCCACAAAAAATTCCAGGCCTTAGTAATTCATTGATAAATTGTCTCAAATATTAAAGGATATAACACAAATTGTCAATAATCTCTTTATAAAGATAAAGAAAACTTCTTAAACTAATTTTGAGTTTGACAACCTTGAAACCACAACCTGACAAAGATGCCATTAGAAAAAATTACAGATCAATGTTCCTAATTAAGATAGATGTAAGAATTCCCTAATAAAATATTAGCCAATATATAAAACAGGATAATATATCTTAACAAAAAATGGTTCACTGTAGGAATGCAAGGTCAATTTAGTATTCAAAAATCAATTAGGTTAACTTCATTAAAAGAATAAAAGAAAAGAAACTTTTATCTCTAACAGATGCAAAAATAAGCATTTGATTGATGACTTGAATTTAACATGTATTAAACATTCATTCATAAGAATTATCAGCAAATTGGAATAGATGGGAACTTCCTTAACCTGATAAAGAGCATTTTCAAAAAACCTACAGCTAACGTCATACTTAAAGGTGGAAAACTGAATCTGAGTAGCAAGATAAATAAGTTTCTGCTCTCACCACTTCTGTTCAACATTGTATTAGAGGTTCTAGCCAATGTAATCAGGAAAAATAAAGGAAGGAGAGGAAAGTGGAGAGAAAAGAAAGGAAAAAGGCATCTATCCAGATTGTAAAGAAAGAAAACGATGTTTATTCACAAACAACATGAATGTCTACATAAAAAAATCCTACAGAATCTACAAAAATGTTACTAGAACTAATAAATCAAGTTTAGCAATGAAGCAAGATACAAGATTAATATGGAAAATCAATTGTTTTTCTACATACTGAGAATAGTCAAAATCAATTTTTAAAAGCAATACCATTTGCATCAAAAATTATGAAATATTTAGGGATAAATATGACAAAAGATGCAAAAGACCTGTACACTGCAAACTACAAAATACTGCTCAGAGATATTAGAGACCAAAATAAATAGAGATACACCTTTGTTCACTGTTTGGTAGACAATATTGTTAAGATGTTAATTTTCTACAAGCTCTTCTACAGATTCAAAGCAATTACTATCAAAATCTCAGAAGCTTTGGCAGGGGTAGGAGTGAAGGGGTGGGTAGCAGTTAACAAGCTCATTTCAAAATTCATACAGAAATGCAGAGTACCTAGAATAATCGAAACAACTCTGAAAAAGAAATTTGGTGAGCTAACACTACCTTATTCAACATTTATTTTAGAGCTACAATAATCAAAACTGTGGAGTATTAGCAGGAAGACAAACAGATCAATGAAACACAATACAGTATTAAGAAATAAACCCCCACATATAAGGACATCTGATTTATGACAAAGGTGCAAAGGACATGTAGTACAGAAAGAATATCTTTTTCAACAAATTGTGCTGGAACAACAACATAGGCATAAAAAAATTGAATTCACATCTCATGTATATAAAAATTAACTCAAAACGGATCATAGACCTACTAAATATAAAACTAAACCTGTAAAACTTCTGAAAGAAAACTTAAAAAATCTTTTTAGTCTTGAGTTAGGCAAAGATTTCTTAGATATGACACCAAAGCACAATCCCTAATAAGAATAAGCAGAAAAAATGGACTTCATCAAAATTAAAAACTTCTGCTCTTCAAAAAACATGAAGGGATGAAAGACAAGCCATGAACTGGGAGAAAACATTTGCAAAGGATATAGCTGATAAATAGTTGTATCAGAAAAATATAAAAAACAATTAAAATTCAAGAGTAAGAAAACGGCCCGATTTTTAAAAATAGGCAAAAGATTTAAATTGACACTTCACCAAAGATGATACACAAATGGCAAACAAGTACATGAATACACATTCAACATCATCAGTTATTAGGTAAATGCAAGTAATAATTTGATACCAATACATACCTATTAGAATGGCTAAAATTAAATGACTACCCAGAATAACCAATATAAAATTGCAGGAGAAGAAAATAGTTGGAAGATTGATACTACTTGATTTCAAGACACACTGAAGAGCTACAGTAATCAAGATGGTGGTGTGTTGGTAAAAGAATAGAATCAAAGGTACACGATAGAGAGCCCAGAAATAGATCCCCGTGACTACAGACCACTGACCTTTGTAAAAGAAGCAAAGGCAATAGACTGGAGCAGACAGGCTTTCCAACCAATGGTGCTGGAACAACTTGAAATCCACATGCAAAAAAAAATCTAGACACAGACCTTACACCCTTCACAAAAATTAACTCAAAAACGATACAAACCTAAATGCGAAATGCAAAACTATAAAAGTCCTAGAAAATCTCGATGACCTTAGGTTTGGCAATGACTTTTTAGATTTCAACACCAAAGGCACAATGCATGAAATCAAAAATTGACAAGCTGAACTTCACCAAAATGAAAGTATTCTGTTCTGTGAAAGACATTGACAAGAGTATGAAAAAACAAGCCTCAGACTAGGAGAAAATATGTGCGAACGATATATCAAATAGAGAACTGCTATCCAAAATATAAAAAAAACTCTTAAAACTCAAAAATAAGAAAACAACCACCTGATTTCAAAGTGGGAGAAGATCTCCATAGATACCTATCGAATAAGATATATAGGTGGCAAACAAGCATATGAAAAGAAGTTCCCCAATGCATGTCAACAAGGAAATGTAAATTAAAATGATATACATTACATACCTATTAGAATAATAAAAATCTGCAATACTGAAAACCAAACGCTGGTGTTGAATAACAAGAACTGTCATATGTTACTGGTGGGAATGTATAATGGTACAGCCACTTTGGAAGATAGTTCAGCAGTTACTTACAAAACTAATCTTGCCAAATAATCCAGCAATTGCGGTCCTTGGTATTCACCCAAAGGAACTGAAAACTTATGGCCACACAAAAACCTGTAAATATTTATTTTGGCTTTAATAATAACTGCCAAAACTTGAAACCAACCAGGATGTCCTTCAACAGATGAATGAATAAAATGTGGTATAGACAATGGAACATTATTCAGTGCTAAAAAGAAGTGAGCTCTTAAAACATGAAAAGGCCTTCTGCTCAATTTTGCTGTGAACATTATACAGCTCTAAAAAATAAAAGTCAGTAAAACCAGTCAGTCAGTCAATCAATCAATATTGACCATATCAAGTGTTGGTGAGGATGTGGAGGAACTAGAACTCTCATTTACTGCTGTGGAGAATGTAAAATACTATGAGCACTTTGGAAAAGTTTGGTGTTTTCTTAAAAATGATCCAGCCATTCCATCCTTAGGTATTCAGCCAAGAAAAAAAATAAAAGATATATGTCCATAAAAAGATTTGTACACAAACATTCATAGCTTTGTTTGTAATAGCCAAAAACTGCAAACACTAATGTCCATCAGCAAGTGAATGAATAAACAAATTATGGCACATCTATACCATGAACAATAAAAAGAAATGACTTACTTTTACACACGACGTGCATGAAACTAAAAATAATTGTACCAAGTAAATCAAAGTAGATCCCCTCCCCGCGAAAAAGGGCACATAACTTTACGATTCCATTTATATAAAATTCTAGAAAGTGCAAACTAATGAATACTGACAGAACACTGATTATAGTAGTTATTTGGAGTGTTTAGAGGTGTAATGTGAGAAGGATTACAAGGAGATACAGAGAAACTTATGGGTGATGGAAATATTCACTGATTGTAGTGATGGTCTTATGAATATGTCAAAACTTGTAAAACTTGATAATTCAAGTATGTGCAGTTTATCTAATCAGACTGCAATAAAGCTATTAAAATATAATTTACAACACATAAAATACCATGAAATGTTTACAAATATATTTAACAAAAGACATAAAAGTCCTCTCTAAAACACTGCAAAGACTTTAAAGATCTAAATAAATGGAGAAATGTACCATGTTCATGGATTGAAATACTCAATTAAAATGTCAATTCTCTCCAAATTAATTCATAGATTCGATACAATCTCTCAATATATCTCAACAGACTATTTTGCAAAAACTGGTAAGTCAATTCTAAAATTTATGAATATGCAAAGAGCCTAGAAAAGCCAAAACATTCCTTAAAAAGCTAAGTTGGAAAATTCACACAATCTTATTTCAAGAATTACTATAGCACTACAGAAATAAAGCAGTATAGTTATAAGACAAGTCGATGGAAGAGAACAATTCCAAAATAGATCCACACACAGTTATTCGATTATCAACTGGCATTAAAACAATTCAACATATAATGCTGAAATAACTAAGTAAATGAAAGTTTAAAAAAATCAACGTGAATCTCTGTATTGACTATATATAAAAACTAATTCAAGATGAATAACAAAATATAGCCATTAAAACAACTGTAACCCTTTCCAGGGACGGGGGAAAACACTACTGATCAAGACACCATTGTCTGATAAAGAATATGTATTCATTATTTATAAAACCCTCTTAGAAATCAATTCTAACACGACCTAATTTTTTTAAATGGAGAAATGATTTGAAGAGACATTTTACAAAAGAAGGCACAGTAATGACCAAGAATTACTTGAAAAAGTGCTCATTAGGAAAATACAAACTAAAAACACACTAAGTTTACTTCTGCACACTCACAAAATTACCAAGTGATGGCAAAAAGGTGGAGGAACTGAAATCTTCATTGCAGGTGTTGGTACAGACACTTTGGGAAATAGTTTGACAATTTCTTATGAATTCGAATATGTACTTACCATTTGACCCACAATTTCTATTCCTAAGTATTTAACCAAAACAAAAGAAAACACAAGTTCACGGAAAGTCTTGCACTGAACGATTACAGCAGCATTACTTGTACGGTCTCTAAAATGAAACCACCAATGTCCATCAAATTGTAACGTAATGGAAATGTGACATATCTACGCAATGAACTACTACTTGGCAATAAAAACTAACAAATTACTGATATGAGATGCATGATCGATTTAAAAAAAAATACCATGCTAAGTCAGGGGATCAGCAAATTTTTTCTCTAAAGAGCTAGATAGTTAATATTTTAGGCTACAGAGGCCCTACAGTCTGCCACAACTACTCAACTCTGCCATGAGTGCAAAAGCAGACCTAGAAAATAAACCAATGAGTACAATGCTAACTAACAAACTTTATGGATAGTGAAGTTTAAAAAGCATATAATTTTCATGTCATCAAACATTATTCTTTGATTTTTCTTCAAACATTTAAAACTGTAAAAAATATTCTCAGCTTGCAAGCACTACAAAAATAGGCAATACAAAAAGAGACCAGTTTATTGACCTTTGCGTAAAGTGAAAGAAGACAGACACAAAAGACTACATAAATATGATTCCATTATATACCAAGAGGCACTTATCCCTTCCTCTTTTCTTCATGATTAAATGAACCAAAGTGAAAAAGCCTCACACATGATTAGTATTAAATATTATTCTTTTATCTACATCCATCACTATTAACTGGGTTAATCCCTCTCTCTAAAATATCAAAATTAACAATCTAAAAAGTAAAAATTGAACATAAACAAACTGAAAACTAAACATACAAGAAAAGGTCTACCAGGACATATAGCAAACACTGCAGTAGTAGTAGGTAGGGTAGAAGGACTTTTACTTAACTCATTTCTCATTTACCCCGAGAATACTTGCTGGTGGTGCTTGGGGCTGCAGCATTTACCCCGAGATAACTCAGATTACTGTCCTAACCTCACCCCCCAAAGTTTGCCACAAAATAGCTCACCTTTATTACTATTTTTGCACCACTCTAGTATATCCATAGTCTTTAGAAACAAATGATATCATTCTATTTATAGCATTCCATTTTTAGTAGTGGTACTTCCATTTACAAAACACAGTAATTCTCAATCGCTGAAAATACCAAATCCTAGAAGACACATTATTGCTACATGTGATGTTAATGTCGTTCAAAGATTCATTTGATTTATGTATACATTTCTGTTATAATAGGATTAGGGACAAGTTCTGTTTAGAAATATAATTCCAAGAACAGTTTTTATATTTTATTTCCTGACTGAAAACCAGTCAGATTTGTCCAGCCTCAAAGAGAGGGTTTATATAAATTAAAGATGGCAGCAAGCTACACTTATTTTTTCTAAACATAAAATGAGTTAAATATTACTGAGTTATTTAACTTTTTAAAAATCTGTAAAAATTTTTTAAACTAAGGCCTGAAATTCCTAGGGGCATTGTGAAATATTTTACATTTTTGAGAAGGTAAAAATAGTACCTGACATATGTTGAACACTATGAACTATTAGCTCAAAGTAGTTCATAGTATCAATATTGGATCACACTATTTTATTTTAAGTCATATCTTTGTGAAGATAGATTTTTCAGTGATTACTATGATAAAAAGTACTACCCCAAAACAATGAGGAACAGGGAATGAGGGTGGCAATGTCCATGATTCCAAAGCTTGAGAAATTATGTGGTGCCCAGAAGGCACACATCACATTAACTATGGTAACTGAAGAATGAAGTTAAAATTTTTCTTACATAACTCTTTTTTCAAATGCCTACTAGGTTCATAGTTATTAAGTTGTTTGGACTTATTACTTTAAAAGAAACTGTTATGTATTTAAGGCATCATGAAAAATTACTGAGATAAGAAGTGTGGGGACTAAAAAGAAAATTTTCTCCCCACCTTCTAAGTTCTTCTAATGGGGCTAAAAATCAAATTAACAGAGACAGACCGACAGGAGAAAATGTCCAAAGTTTATTATACAAACATACATTTGAAGGTCCATAAGAATATGAAAACTCCAAAGAGGCACTGGGTTGTTCAGGCTTATATGCCACCATAGAAAAGGAAGGGGGACAGAGGTTTCAAAGGGGAAATGGGCAAAAGAGCAGAACCCGTGCAGCAAATAAATTCCTGCTATGCAACCCAGATAAAATGGGACACAGGGGACTCTAGCTAACAGATCCCTGCTTGGATTCTTCCTGTCTACCATACTTAATTCAAATTAGGCTAAAGTGAAATCCTTTACGCTAAGGTAAATATGCTAAGATTCCCTTCCTAAAGCAGGCTCTCCATCTGAATTACCTTAAGCAGAAAAGTTAAAGGGTCAAAGATTCTGAGTCTTTTCTTTCTTAAAAACCAGCTTAAAATCAATATCCCAAAAGGCTCGTCTTGAGGTGGCAAAACTTTGGTCCCCTTCAGAAGGTTGCTTTAAATCTACAAGTTTGGAAAGCTCTGGTCTAGTAAGACCTGTCTGCAAGTGTGTGTGCGCCATATACATTTCCACTCAAACATATAATCAGAGTAATTTTCCTGTACTTACCTCAGTGGTTGAAGCAACTAAGGAAAATTCACGAGAGAGATCAAGCTTGACGCTGTCAAAATTTATTTCCGAAGGCCTTGCAACTGGGTCAGCACTAAAAACATATGATGGTCTAGACACCCCATCTTGATTTAAATTAGATTCCATTCTGCAAGAATAATAGCAACTTCTTTAGACATCCTTAATAAATCAGCATGTAAGCCACTTATAGTTTAAAAAGTCTGTCCAGCCCAATATTTCCCCGCCCCCTCACGCATCACTAGATTTCCAGAGAAGGAAAACATTAGACTGCTTAATCTATAACATGATGACCCACGAAAAGAACAAAAGATGAAATTATTACACATTCTATCAAATACTATTGGACATAGCCTACCACTATTATTCTTATGATCCAACCTATGGATCGATTCATCAAAAAGACTTCATGAGTTAAGGTAATCCATAAAGTAAGACAATATAAAACTTTATGTTTCTGCCTGAAATCTTCTCAGAAATCAAATGGTAAGGATGGACTAAATTATAACCTTCTGTTATTTTAGTTATTTGGTGTCTTCTAAAGAATGTTACTTACTTTGTAATGTTTTAGGATTTAGGAGTTAAACTAAGTTACCTGGACATTTTCAATTGAATCCGTCTAAATAATGCAAGTGAAAAGGGAAATTATGTATGTGAACATATTCAAAACAGTACCTGACACATAATAAGTCTTAAAAACTAAAGGTGAATATGGAATAATGTATCAGTAAAATATTACAACTAAGTGAAACATCAAGTCACTAAACTTAAAGGTAAATAGGGGTAACCTTAACTGAAAAAATATTAACATTCAAATATTTACTGAGAATCTACTAGGTGCATAATACCAGGGAGAAAGAGAGAGTTCTCTACTGTTCTTTGACAATACTGTGAAATATCCAGGACAGTGACTCCCAAACTCAGGTTCCTGGCTCAGGAAGGTAGTAATGGGCATCCACAGGTGTTACATAAACAAGCCAAAAATGGCTCCTGTATATTGGCCTTACATTGTTCACTTCTTCACAGCAGGCCAGGAACATTAGTTCACAAGCCCACTGAGTACCAAACCTAAATTTTTACACATCCATTTGTTTTTAATATAGCTCGGATAAGCTTATGTTTAACCATTTATAACCTAACTCCTTTGGACATCTCATGAAACTGCATCCAACATTTGCTAGCCACAGATAAACCCAGGACTATCAAGACTCTAAGCCACTGCTGCCCTTTCTGACCCAGGGACTCGGACTCTGTACTGTGCTGCTGAGCAACACCACCTAAGACACCTTAAGTGCCCTGATTCTCCTCTCCCTACTCCAAGCTCTACTGCCCTCTTCCCCTTCTTGGTGGTTGTCCTTCACCCTAGTCTCAAAGGTTTCATGCTGTGGGGGACTTCTCTTGCATGCAATCCCGTCAGAGTGCTACCCCTATAAAGCTCCTACATGTGCTCTTGCCACTTTGTGGTCATATCGTTTTCCTTGATAAACCGTGAAACCCCCAAACTCAATACAACAAGTTTGTTTTTGTTTTTAATTGCAAAATAAAAGAAGAAGAAGAAATTATACCTTTACCTTCAACAAAGCCAAGTAAACTACAGGATCAACCAATCATACAGACAAGTTTAACACTTTTATTGCTTTTGTTTTTATTGTATAATCAGTAATGTAATGAAAGTGGAAAAATTACTTAATGCAGTTTGATAGAATATTTCAAACATGCAATTTATGGGTAAAAATTAAAAAACAGGTATCTGATGATAGAGTAAAAAATAACCACTGAATTAGAACGACAGGGGAAACGTTACAAAAACAAAGTGCTGGCTTGACATTTCATAACTAAGATTTCAAGGAAATGCCCAAGAAGCTAGAAGGTAAGCTTCGTTCTTTGCCTTCAATTAATGTTCCCCCCACTCCCCAAAATGTGATCTTTTATAAAATTACTAAATTAAAATGAATATTTGTTCCTAAAAAAAGGTTATAGTAAATTGTATTTGTTCATATGCTGTTTTCATTGATTAAACTGTCTCTTAACAACTATAAAATTGTTGAGGTGTACTATTACTTCCTGTACTTTTAGTTTACTTCTATTTATGTGTGGTCTCCCTAACTAGACTAGAAATTTCTTGAGGGCAAGGACCTCGTTTTATATAACTTTGTATCCCTTACAACACATTCAGAAATGTAAGAGTGATAAAAACTCCCTGTATAGTGACTTAAATAATAATAAAATCATCTGTACCAAAATAAATAAATAAATAAATAAAATTGGTACTACTCTTTTAGTGATCTTATCTTTAGCAACGGCAGGGTTCAAGATCTCATTTCTCACCTTAAGGCTGTTGCCATGATAGAGAAACTGAATATCTTCTCTCCAGTGAGATTCCATGGTTGAAGACTAGCAAAAAATTTTAAAAATTTGCTACTGAATGAGGATTCTGAGTATCATCAACAAAATACAGCCTGAAAAAAAGTCTTCATTAACTACTTGATGAGTCCTTTATATTACTGTGGAATCTGCAGTGTTAGGTCTTAGACAGCTAATAAAACATACACTGCTACGCTGCTTCTGGGTAAACATGCTACCTTGTTTTAAAAATAAAAGCAAACCTGAATTTGAATACCTTAGGCAAAGCCTGCTTAAGTCATGAACTTGTGTCAACTAGTCCTTCAGCAAGGAATGTTAGAGTTGTATCAGGCATGAATCACTGAAGCAGGAGGTGAAATAAGATGGGAGAAACTTTCTAAACTGGGGAATGATGACAGCATCATTACACTTAGCCACACACGCCTCCTTTCGCTTGGTACTGCAAAGCCCACGGACAAGCCCCAGGAACGGCAGCAGCCTGGACATGGCACAGATGGCCACAACAGGCCATATCACCTGCCAAGCAAAGTACTCAACCTCGGGGATTCAGGAAAATTAATTTGGCAGTAGAGGCCTACCCCTGAACAAAAGCAGAACAATAATAAAAATGTTAATGGTTGAAAACATTCAGTGCCTACTATACATCGGCACCTTCCTAACGACTTTACATATTATCGTTTTATCTTCACAAGAACCGGAAAAGGTAGATACTACTACTATCTTTTTAACGAATAAGTAAACTGAGGCTCAAAAAGATTAAACACATTGCCTCGCGTCACTCAGCTAATACACGGTGAAAACGAAATTTAAACCCCAACCAAGGTAATACGGCTCAACTCTCCAACGCGCACCAGGTGCCCTAGGCGCCCCCATCGCTCCGCAGCCCAGTTCCTGAGAGTAACCTCCAGGTCGTCACGAACCCCCCACGGACAGTGCTCACTGCCACAGAACCGTTTCCCCGTCTCGGGCGTGGTATGCGCGCAATCAGCCACCCCCTCCTCCGCACCATCAACCGGACCACCTCCTCACCTGCAAACGTTGCCTGGCCTGCCCGACCCGCGAGCAGCGCCACCAATTTGTAGTTTTCAAATTCAAACAATGGCGGCCAGGGCTGCGCACTGAACGCTGGGAGTGGGCGGAGCTTCCGGAACGACGCTGGTAAGCGCCGCAGGCTCGCGCTGTAGGTTTCTCACCTGCTTGCGAAAGCAGCTTTCAAATCTGAGGGCGAATCTCAGAACGCTGGATGACAAGTGAGCAGAGGTGCTAGTGGACGTCTAGCGAGCTTCTCGCGCCTCTGGGCACCTGGTGCCGGGTACGGCGCCCCCTCGCGGCCGCGATGTGTACCACCCTCTCTGTTGGCGGAGACGCAGATCTCGGATACCATCCCAGAGACAGTAAAGACTTGTTGGAAGCCCAGAGGTGAGACCGCTGCCACCACACTTAGCCCCGCGACTCCCCTAAAGACGAGTCGAAGAATAGCGGGGCTAGTCATTGCTCGGCCCTGTCTCTGTGGGCCAGCATCTGGAGAGTCGCTTAGAACAAGCGCCACCTGCACTCCGAGGGTCACTTTCCTCGCTGCATGACCCTACCTGTCTTCCGCAGGGACCATAATGGACGAAATAAATTTTTCCCAGAATAGATTTTTATAAGCATTTTCTTTCTTCCTATCTTTTCTTTCTGAAAATATAAAGCAGCTACCGCTGGGAGGCGCTGTACTGTGACAATCTAAATTCCACACAAAGGCAAGGTCTTTGCAGTGTTCAAAATTAAGTGCCAGGACATCTTTCTCTGCTTCTTTTAAAGTGATCTTCTTGTATTAAATAATGTCTTAAATTTGTATAAAAAGTAAACAGTGGAATTGGAATTGGAATCTGTGCAAGTAACCACTGCAGTCTACTGCCTCTCAAAGTGAGGGCCCGACACCCCTGGAATGCTATTAAAATAAGACTGAGTACGTAGCAAGCCACCTCCAAAAGCAGGACTAATGAAGTTGGTTTCTCAGTCCAAAAACTGAGTACATATTGATTACAAACGTTTGAATAACAGGTTTAACAAATATTTATCAAGCACCTACGATGTGGCAGATGTCTCCACCCTTAAGAAGCCTTTAGTCCAAACCAGCATTTCTCAATCTAGGATTCCCAGGGAGAATTAATCCCTAATTCCTTAAGGTACCCCTTGCATGGAATGTATTAATTTCTCTCCTGTGCATCTAGAATGGTACTAGTTCTGTACTGTCCTGAGAGAACTGAAAAAATAGTCACACAATTTTTAAATTTTTTATTATAGTTTATATGAGGAACCTGTGCACAATTTCCAAACAATATGACAAATGCTACGATAGAACTGTACAAGGAGTGATAAGAGCAGAGTGAGTGAGTATAATTTAAGAGTAGCAACTCTGAAGTCAGATTTAAGTTTGAGAAAAGCTCAACCACTTACAGGAAGTGACCTCAGGAAAGACTTTTATCTTCTTTGAGTCTCATACAGTTGTGAAAACTAAAATGGCATGTGTGAGTTATGTAATATAGTCCCAATGCACAGTACTTTTCATGATGGTGGTTATTTTTAAGAGTCTGCTTATTAAGTGACTATAATGCAAGCTCATGAATGTCTGTCTTGGACCACTATAACCTTGACACCTAGAACAGTGCCTTGCATGTTAATAGCCACTCAATAAATATTTTTTGATTTAGTAAATAGCATCTGCCAGGAAAGATTTTTTAAAGTGGCACATAGGCTAAAACGAATGAATGGGATTTGCCAGTGAATCACAGAGAGAGGCCATCCTAGGTGATGAAAACATGTGAGGCAACGAGAAAAAAAGAGCACATAAAAGTTTCCCAAAACTGTAGGTACATTGCGCAGTATGACTGTTAGTATAGCTAAAGTGGATACTGGCAGATGAAAAACGTAGGCCCTAGATCATAAAAGGCCTATGACATGCTCAAAAGAGTTGAATTTATGTTCTGTAATGCCCAGGAGGTTGTGCCCAGCAGAGACATGGAAGAAAAAGCAGAGGAAAGATTGTGTCTATAATATCTAAGTCTTACAAAGTGGGAGTCAAGAGATGAAGGAACAGAACATAGAAGGTTATTATTTATAGGTAAAAGGTAACCAGCAGCAGAAGAAAAATCACCATAATTCTCTTGAGCTAAATGCTGATCTGTCATTGTAGTAAGTAAATAGATAATATCTATAATTGATGCATGAAGAAATAATGTTAGAAGTATGTTATTCAAAGATATGAATAGTAACTGTCAAAAGAACTAAAAACAAATTGTTAGAGTGGTTTTTCTGGGAACCAGAACTGGAGGTGTGGATGACTGAGATTTTTATAATAAATTCTCTTTAAATATGTAGTAAACTTTTTTTTAATGTGTCAGAGGAAGCATTCCTCTTAAGCGCTTACTGTGTATCAGGCTATAAGACCCCATTACCTCCTGAGCCTGCAGAGATTGCATCACTGTCTATCTTTATAGAACATACTAAACCGGTACTTGCCTGAGAGCTTCTGTTCTTTCCAAATGTCTTATATAACAAGCTCCTTTTCATTATTCAATGTTCATCTTAAGCATACCCTCCCCAAAGAGGCTATCTTTGCTTACCCTACCTGAAATTGCTCCCTTCACTTCTCAAGTCACTTGCTACGTGAAATTGTGGCGTGGGAAAGAAAAGCACAGCACTAACATTTCAAGACCTTTTCTCACTGCTCATAACATAGCAAATACGAAAAAACAGAACATTTCATTACTAAAATAGAACTATTGAAAACCAAAATGGCAATCTTTATAGATCATGTCTTGCATTGTTTTGAAAATAGCACAAGGCAGTGCTGGTAAACCTTACATACATATTCTTCAGCACCAATTATAAACTTTCTAGTGAATATATCTTTTCCAAAGAGTTTTATTTCTGATGAGCTATTTCAAGGTTCTAGCTTTCTCAGAAAGAAGAAGTAGAATCATGCCAGTATGATCCTTTTATTTTAGAAAATATTGTCTTTATTTTATGCTTTTCAGATTTCAATTACTAGGGAAAATCAAGATGTCTTGAATACTTTGATTATTTTTGGTTAAGGGAAACCATTGAATGACTGTAATTAATAACAAGACAAATTTCAGTAAATTCCTCAAAAAATAAAATATTTCCTATGTACCAACAGGGCATTAGTAATATTGGGAAAAAAGAAGGATGAGAGGCAGAGAGGAAGAAAGAAAATGAAGAAGGAAAAAAAAAAAAGAAATGCATTTTTAGATACTTTTTGTTTTCAGTCATCTAAAGAAATATGTCTGGGTCTTTAGTCACAGAAGTATAGAAGATAAGGGACAAAAGTGGGCCTACAAATGATCTGGTTCAACTTTCTCATTTTATATTAAGAAAAAAGACAAGACTCTGAAAAATAAATGATTTGCCCTATGCTCATTAGTGAGTGGCAGAGCCAGAATATGAATAGACAGAATATAACCAATTTCTAAAAAATAGATATACAGGAAAAAATAATTAGTATAGTATGAGCTCATAGTACACAGTTTTTAAAAATATATGAACAAATTCTTTAGCAATAAAAAAATTAATATACTTCTTTTCGCCTCCTGAATTCTTTTTCATTCCATTTTCCCCCAAATTCTACTCTAATGTAGAAGTGTTTGTGCTCAAAAGGACTTAAAAAACACTCCTGTAGTTATCATGACAATTATTATACAAGTAGTTAGAACAATATAAACAATTAAAACAAAATAAATATAGTTGATAATTACTGAATATCTACATTTTCAGAAATCTCTTATTGACATTAATGGAGATTTATTTTCCATTAGTTCAGGTACTTATGAAAGAATAGTAATTCATGTCTAAAATGAAACAAAGTACCACTTCTACTGTATTGCTGGTTTTGATTGTTATAGATGTAAGCATAAAGTTACCTTACATAGAAAAATAATATAGGAATAGAAGAATTTAATTATAACAGTCACCCAGTTCTTTGAACTTTTTTCAAATTAGATGCCAAAAATAACAGTGATTTATTATTCAAAATTATTTGTAAAGATTTATCAGCTAATAATTTAATTAGGTTTTCTGTAATTTTGTTGAAAGTGCCAAGTTAGAAACCATTTAACTTATAAAGGATTTCATTACACAGATACTAGAGTCTCAGTCCCTGAAAATACACCAAAAATGTCTTTATCAAGGATTGTTAAGTGACTATTAATTATACCTTTTACTCTTTCACCCAGAGGCACTTTATTTAAACCAATATACTCAGTAAAAATTAGAAATATTAATTTCAATATGTGAGCTAATACAATATTTTTTATGAAACTTTTATCGGATGTTTTAAAAATATTTATTTCAAAATATTAAAGTTCTTGTTAACTGATTGTATGGGAAAATGTTGCCATATAACACAATTGCCAAAGCCAGTCTTTGGTGTCAAACTACTCAGTCAAATAAGGCTTATTTTCTGTCAGAAAAAGTCTGATTTTATTTTTTAGTTCAAGTTGATATGGTAATGTTTGTTTTAAGGAATAGTATCAAAAACACTGAGAAATAAGTTATAGAATCTGTGCTGTACAAAATATTTCTAAAAGCAGTCAAGCTTAAAATTATATAGCTCTAATGTAATTAATTTTACATTAGTTAATTAAAACAACGTAATACATTTTTCATTACCTACTTTGTAGTAATGCAGTGTAGCATCCAGCTAAAAGTAAAGTTATGTATTAAACAAGACTTATGAGAGTAGGTGTGATATTCTTTAAGAAATGTACACGTTTCCTAATGTATGATTTGCACTCTGATATTAAATTTTGAAATATAATTAAAAGCATGCTTAAAATTCAGAAACAAAGTCATTAATTGCATTAGATATCATAACCAAAACTTTTACATGTTTAATAAAAGATAAAGGTATATACTATTTATATTAATCAAGTTAATTAAAATTGGCTGCTGTAAAAAATGACTCCACACTGTTTCATAGCCCCAGTGATTGTGAGTAGAGTGACCGTACTGGACAGCTGCCTTCAGAACAGTGGCTCGGCTCCTCTCATCATTAATCTGCAGTACTGACTTCCATGGAACTAGGAGAAGGGAACAAGAGAGTTCAGATAATGGTGCAGAGGGGTTTAATAGTTTTGTTCATATTCCTTTGGTAGGAACCCAGGCATGTGGCCTTAGTCTAACTGCAAGGGAGGATGGGAAATGTGGTTTTCTGGCACACTCGGGAAGAGGAAACTGCATTGATAAGCATATTAGCCAATCTCTGCCGCATAGCTAATAGCTAATTGGCCTCATGGCTAGCATATTTGTGTGTTCTTATTGGGAGATAGTAAAACTGAATAATTCAGAAGTAAAGAAGGAATCGACCGTAATTGCAATAAATATTACATGAGCTGATTTGATAAACTACCTTTTGGATGATGTACAACTCATCTGAGAGAAATTTTACAAAACTTTTAACTGTGCATATTAACTAATATCTCTTTAAAAAGTTGGTATTCCTAAAAATTAATCCATACTGCCACCACCACTGTTTAGGCTATTGGAGGTGCTTTTCTTCCCAGCTAATGACAAGTGCTACGATGAGTGTTTTTTAAATAACTGAAAGAATTCCTTTTTTTAAAAAAAGATTTTTTTAAACTTGTCTTTGCTATCATAGGACTCTCTCGCAGGAGCGTTTGCATTCTTTGATGGTCCAATAGGGGGAGAGTCAGGGTCACCCGCACCACCCATTCTAATTTAATGCAGAATATCCCAACACTGGCCAAAATACCCTGGTCCTAAATCAACACTTGGTCCTTAATAGAAATATGTATTAAAAATATGAGCACTAAGTGGGTTTTTATGTGCTTTGATTAATTATTCAAGAAGCTTCCCTAAAACCAATTGTTTGAATTGTTCCTTTGTTGGTCAATCAGGAGATTTTTATTCCTTGGGACAATATACAAAGAAGATTCCAGATAAGTTGAAAGCTTGCCTTTCTTTTATAAGGTAGTAGAATGGACTGTAATGGAGGGAGAGGTAGGAATATGGAATGTTTGCTCAAGGCACAAGAAAGAGTATGTTGAAGTCAGGCTGGGAGGGAATAAGCAGAGCCACATAGTCAAATAGATGGGTGGATTGTAGGCTCTGTCACTTCACAAGTTTGTCACACTGGGCAAGGTCAACTAACCTTTCTGAGTCTGATGCTTCTTAAGTTCCAGCTTCTCTTAGGTACAGAAAATACCCAATAAATGGTGATTACAGTTACAATCTAACAGGTGAGTCCAATGTAGAGCAACAATGTGAAAATGATCCAGCCCCACCTAAGAAATATAATCTCTTCCTCTCCTAATCCTCATTAGATTTTATACATTGCTTGTATTTATTTGCTAGATTTTAAACCCTTTTGGAATTATAGGAACTATGCTTTACTCATTTTTGTAAATCCTTCAACCCAAAGAACTGCCGTTGAACCTAATGGGAAAAAAGAGAGAGACTTGGGACTGAATCAACAAGCTTCAGTCTTTACAATAGTTCTTATGAGACGTTTGATGGAGATCTAAACAAATACGGGGGATGATGAGAATGAGCAAGAAAAGTTGGCTCTCCAAGAAGAACTCATAAAATGGCACACAAAATAGGCCCCAAACCACAGAAGCTTAAAAATCATTCAAAATTCTGATGAATTCTAAGTCGAAGGAAGTATTTTAGTAAGATGCCTAAAATATATTTTAATTCTGACCTGGATTAGCAATAATTCTAAGCCACAGTAGGAATGTATAATTTGTGGAACAGTTGAAGAAAAACAAAACAATAAACCTTTCAAATGAGTGGATATTTAGGGGAAATTCGTGGGAGTGTTTGGGACATGTTTGAAATGAATTGTTTTCTTTCATTTTTTTCTGATTGCTCATTGTGGGGCAATATAACTAGGCAGATAAGTACCAAACAGATAATTTGGTATAAAAAGAAATATCTATGTTCAATAACTATAAATTTAGCATCTCCAGCCTCTTCTTGCCAAAGCACCTTCCTATTATCCAGCACTGGACTCAAGTACTGACTATGTCAGTCAAATAGCTAAGAGTATCAGGTCCTTTGCTCAAAATATTCCAACTCAAATCATCTTGGCAGACAATACTCCCCCCAACTCAAATTTCTTTGTTCAGTAAAGTAAATTTTAGGAGACTGAATAGAAGCAGAAAAGACAAGTAGCAGCTGAGTAACCCTGGACAAGTTACTAAATTAGGTCTCGGTCTTTTCATTATTAAAATAACATTTTTAATATAGGTCCACAATCTCTATTGCACAATTCAAAAATAAGACAAAAATAAAAAGATAAAAACCCTCTGAAACCTGGAAATGTTTTTGTTTTTGTAAGTTTGGCACTAGGTCTATTTGGCAGCAAAACCTGCTGTGGACAAATGTGAAACCTAGGTTATATCTCAGCACTCATGTCCATCAGTCATGTACCTTTTTCTATTTGCTGACATTTTGTGATTTGGGGATTAATTGCACTGTGAAAATGCCCAAAAGGGTTAAAGACATACCTGTGGGTGACAGTGAGAAGAAAAGGAAGCATCTGTCTTTATTAATAGCTCAGAAAGTGAAGTTATTACAGAGGCTTGATGATGGTGTGTCTTTGAGACATATTACTGAGGAATATGGTAGGAAACGACCACCATATATGACATGAAGAAGTAGAAAGACAGGTAGTTGAAATTTTACAGTAACGGTGGTAACCAATGAAAAAATTTTTAAAAATGCATTAGGCAAAAAATGAAAATCTTGACTGTGCATCAATTGAATGGATTCAACAGGAAAGAAGTAAAGATATGCCACTGACTGGTTTGTTGGTCATGAAATAAGCTAGAATATATCATGAAGAACTGAACATTGAAGATCTGTGTGACTATTCAGAAGTCTGGCTGCAGAAATTTAAAAAGTATCTTAAAATCTATGATGAAAAAGCTGATCATGAAACCACTAAAAATTACATTGATGATTTGCTAAGATAATATCTGCACAAGTATTTGCTAAGATAATACCTGCCCATTTTCTGTACTGGAAAAGTTTACTCTGGATTGGGCCACTCCATGGCTTCTGTGTGACCTGTGATGTCAAGAATCTTTGAGAGGTTGGGGTCCCAGTCCCTGGGATTCAATATCCCAAGGTACACTTCACCACACAGCCATCCTCTCTGAGCACTTTTCTCTGGCCACTGCACTGAGAGTACTCAGATCTCAGGAAACCTCTGTCCACCAGACACTCCTTTTTTAGTGACAAGGAGGTATTTATTTCTTCTTTCTTGTTGCCCTTCAAGAGTTTCCCTTTCTCCTCTCCTTCAAAGATCACCTAGCCGAATCTAGGAGAGTTTGAACTTTTATAAAATAAAAGTTATTCCATGGAAATGTTTGCTTTCCTTGTGCAGAAATCCCCAAGGTAAGAAAATACCAAGAATCTTCTTCTTAGAGTGAGCACAGGATAAAAAGAATATGAAAAATTGATTCTCAATTTTTCCTGCTGCAAAAAACTTAAATAACTGATTGATCCACAGCCTCACTGTAGTAAGAGCTATGTGCATCCCTTAAATAGAGCACACATGCAAAGTTCAACCTGCACTTGTTGCAGAGAGCAGCAGCTGCAGGTCGCAGTTGAGAGCTGCCCTGTGACCTCCCTGATGGTGATCAGATGAGATCCAGGGACTTATGTTTTAACAGAGTCTGCAATTTAAATCCAGAACTTTATCACCTACAGAGGGACATTCACGTCTTATACTATGTAAATACATTGTGTCCCAAGGACAGAATCCAAATTATTTCAATATAGTAATTTCAACATGGTTTACGTTTATGTAAAACTGTGCTTGCCAGAAGCAGAATTACAACACTATTAATGAGCACTTAAATGGAACAAACCCTGGCACCTGCTCAAATTGTAATGCATTATGTAAGGAAGATATAAAATGAAATGACTTTTTACACACAAATGCGCTTTTAGGAGATTTTCGAATTATATTCCTTTGAACAATAATTTCATATTTCTAGGTGGAAGACTTTTAATCTTGTTTCAGACAACCAAGAATTTCATTTTGTTCTAAATTAATTTACTTGCAATGCTAATAGGAATTTTTTGTTATTACTCAGGAATTAAATTTTAAATAGCTAAGGAGTTAAATCACAGAGAAAACAGAGCCATCTTTTAATTTTGGATCTATCTTTATTTTTATGTTTACAGTAATGTTTTTGTATTGACCGCAACTGTCAAAAACACATTAAAAATAAAAAAGCAGGGATGGGGCGGTAGTGTGAGTCCTCTGAACAGCCTCAATAGGATTTTTGATGTTCAGGTTTTCATAAGTGAGACCCTTGGACTCACCATCTTTGTGATGACTCAGTTCAGTTTAAAACATTTTAGATGACATAAAATATGGAAAGAAAAAGTTCAAGAAAATTGAAGTACAAAGAAAAATTCTCCTGAAGATACACCACCCAAAGAATGACTACTGTTAACATTTTCATCTGTTTCTTTTGGGGTGTTTTCATAGACATATGTTTCAAATTTCCACTATTGTTTCTTTTGCCTGTTTCTTTTATAGTCAGGGTCAACTTTGCATTCTCTTTTTAGTTCTTATTACAAAATAAGCATTTTCCTCATTTAAAAAACTGGCTTTTCAAAAGCCCTTCTAATGGCCGTCTGTTAGTCTGTCACATGGCCGCATTACAATTCACTAGTTCTCTCTTAATGGACATAGAAGGATTGTTTTCTAGCAAATCCATTCTCCCGGATTCCATACCTTGCCTCTCAAACCGACATTGGCGTATGTGGCCAACTACCAGGGTTTTCTAGATGCCACAAGATAAATATCTTCTTAGAGTAATCAATTTTTCACAAAATTGAAAGAGGAGATTCATTCTAAAATAAACCCAATCAAGATGTATTAAGAAATAGAACTAGAAATGAACTTTTAAGATAAAGCAGGAAAAGGTTTTTAAAAATTAAATGAAATGTGGCTGAAGAGGAAATGATTTTGTTGACATATTAGCAGAACTATGTGATAGTCTTTTATAATATTTAATTTTACATCTTCTGGATGTATATGTAAGAAGGCAGTGTCTGTATGAATACATAGGAAAACAAACCAAACCAAACCTTGCTTTGCTTCTGTTGAATTTCTGCTCCATTTTAAGTATGCATATATTTTGCTTATATTTTATATAATGAAACAAGAAAAGTGCCCTTTATTGTTGAACATGTTGGCATAATTTTTCTTATATTTCTTTCTTTTTGTATTATTTAAAGTAAGTTTTCTGTATTTCTTTTTTATCGGAAACATCGTATGTTTAAAAATGGATTTATGCAGGGACTTTTATAACTCATTTTTCCTAAAAATTAAAAAATATGTGATTTTAAAAATTATGTAACATAAAATTTACCTTCTTAATCATTTTTAAGTGTCCAGTCCAGTAATGTTAAGTATATTTACATTGTTATGAAACATCTCCACAACTTTTTATATTACAAATTTGACACTCTATACCTATTAAACAACTCTTCTTTTCACCTTCTCCTTAGCCCCTGGTAACCACCATTCTACTTTTTCTATAACTATGATTGCTTTAGATACCTCATATAAATAGAATCACACAATATTTGTCTCCTTGTGACTGGCTTATTTTACTTAGAATAATGTCTCCAAGGTTTATTCGTGTTGTAGCTTATGACAGGCTTTCCTTCCTTTTTAAGGCTAAATAATATTCCTTCACATATATATGTATGTGTGTATATATGTATATATATATGTATACATTCATCTTTTGTTGAGCACATGAGTGGGCAAATATCTCTTTGAGACCCTGTTTTCAATTCCTTTAGATATATACCCAGCAGTGGGATTGCTGGATCGTAGTTTTTTGAGGAAGCTCCATACTATTTTTTATAGCAGTATAACCTATTTTTTAAAAAAGAAGAAAGGGCAAAGAAATATCCTGCTTGTAGAGGATTATGTTGGACCAACACCTTAGATTCATAAAGGGCAAGAATTCGATTCCCCAGCTTCCACTATTTCCATTCCTTTCCCTGACAAAGCTCTGATTTTGTTCAGGTGTTTACTCTTCCATCAGAAGGCCCATGGCTCAAAGGAATTTAACCTCGTCCCCTGCTTTGGAAGCGTATCTTGCTTACTTTAGACCTCTCATGATAATCTCACTACCTTGCCACTGAATGGTGTAGGAACTCAGACTACAGTCATTCAGGAGACAGCTTTCCCTTGAGGAGTGTTATTGGCAGAGGAATGGCATGTCACCCACGCTTACCCAATCAGACTGAAGGGAAAGGTTTCTGTAGTACGACTGAGTGAAAGGTTTTCTTTTTCTCTTGCAGAACATGAACAAAGGGATGTGTGTCCCCATATACTCCCTGAAGCCATTTATTAACAGTGGAGGCCTAATCTGGAGACAAAACTGATACACAAAAGAAGACTGAAGCAAGAGAATGCCAAAGGAATAGAGTGGCACCCCCATGGTACTGGGCCTAGAGACCTTAACTCTATTAATAAACTTATTCATTGCTTAAACTAGTTTGAGCTGGGTTCTCTGTTCCTTGCAGCTCAAAGCATCCTATCTGATTTAACTCTCTTCTACTGTTCATAAACCCTAGGGGAAATTTTTGAGAATCACTTATTTATCTTACAACTCTGAGGTCAACACCTGCTCTTGCTGCATTTCTTCTTTATACATTGACTTGTCAATGTATTCTCACAACCATCCCCGGGGACATCTGCTTTGGGACATTTTAAAATCTGAGAGGCGTTTTCTATTCTGTTGGCTGAAGGTTGGATGAAGAAGGGAGTGATTCCTCCTGCCAGGAGAGGGCTGTGACTAGATCTAATCTACAGGAGGAGTGGTAACTTCGGAGGGGACAGAGTGTAGTGCAACTGCTAGCCAATTCTGTACTTTTATGTGAATTAGAAAAAAAAAAAAGTCCTACCCCAGATATTTTACTTCCATATGATGGTAAACTGTCATAATACATTGATTTTGTTAGCACAAAACATTATTCCTTCATTTGCCAGAAAATTGTCATAATGAATATACAGTATATGCTATCTAGGGTATAAATAGTTCTCTCTTAGATCTGGAACTGTTGAGCCTGGCACCATCTGGACAAAAGAACATGGCAGCCTATTATAGAGAGACAGAACACAGCATGCAGAACAGATGACAGAGCTGCTGGAGACATACTTACAGTCCATTTACTTTTTGTTCAGACATTATTTTGATAAGTAAACAACTTTAACAAATAAATTGGGGAGATAAGGGTTTTTTTTTAACTTTTTATTTTAAAATAATTTCAGACTTGCAAAAAGATAAAGAAACCAATTTATCACCAAAACCCAAAATACAGTGCTCATATATCCTTCACCCAGCTTCCCAAACGTTCACAACTTAAATGATAGTACAATTATGAAAATCAGGAAATTGACTTTGATACTATCCTATTAACTAAGATACAGGTTTTACTCAAATTTCACTGTCACTAATTTTTTTTTATGGTCCTGTATCCAATCCAGGATCACATTGCATTTAGTTCTCATGTTTTCTTTGTCTTCTTCAATCTAAGATAGTTCTTCAGTGTTTCTTTTCCTTTATGGCATTGATAGTTGGAGAATCCTGGCCACTGATTTTGTAGAATGTCTTTCAAGTTAGGTGTGTCTGATGGTCTCATGATTTAAATTCTGGTTATGCACTTTTGGCAAGAATATACAGAAATGATGCTGTGCCCTTCTTAGCACATCATTTCAGGATTTATATGATGTTGATGTCACATCATTACTAGTGATGTTAACTTCAGTTACTTGGTTGCTGCGACTAATTTCTCCACTGTAAAGTTATTCCTATTCTCTTTATAATTAATAATGATCATGTATGGAGATACTTTGAAAATATGCATATATCCTGTCTCTCATCAAACTTAGTCCCAGTAATTTAACATCCTATGATGATTCTAAACTACAACAACTATTACTGTGGTATTGACCAAATGGTAAAGCCAAGATTTAAGCTTTATTTTTTATTTTTATTTTTTTAAGATTTGAGCTTTAGAATTGGGACAACTCTCCAGAGGTAGGTGAGAAACATCTTGCAATCTGAGTATAATCTGGTGACTAAGAGCAGTTTTGCAGACAGAGCCAAATTCACGTATTAGTTCCTTTATGTATTTACTGTATAATCTTAAGCAAATTGACTTCTCCGAGCATCAGTTCCCATATTAATGACTTTTAGTAAAGCAGGGATTATGTAGTCTACCTTATAGAGATTTTATGATGAATATAATAAACATGAAGCACTTTGTACTGTCTGGCACACAGTAAATGCTCAGTAAATCTTAGCTAGTATTATAATGAAAATGGTTATTGTTATTATAGCAATTTTTAACAGAAAGAAAACCCAAAAGTACTTTCTTGATATAGTTACTTATAAAAAGAAGTCCTTTCTTTTAAAACATTTTTAGCCTTTTATGAAATTTACCTAGGAAGAGCATACTTCTGATGTACCACTTAAATGGTCAAGAAACCAGAATGAACACACACGTGCTCGCACACACACACACATGCACACACATGCACACACATACATACCATATGCCCAGCATTTGGGATATGATGACAGAAGAGCAACTAGGTGACATCAAAGTTAATATAAATATAATATTTAGGATTATTGAGTACTTCGGTAGATACTGCTGGGTTGTTTTGTTTTGTTTTGTTTTGTTTTGTTTTGTTACCTAGTAGCTGATCTTCCATTTGGATTCTTAAAACTCTGATGTATATGGTCATGGAAATGTGCCCAGTTGAAATAAGCACTCTTTATTTCATAAGTTTCCTCATAACCGAGGGTGGCTAATAAGGCCCAAGGTCTACTAGTTGTGAAATCTGGGAAAGCTATTGAATTTTTATAAAAGAAATGTACTCACCTGATATGTGCCTTTTAACCTTAACTCTCCTCCCTTCTTCCTTCGTGGAACTCAAAAGCAATGCTCACAGGTGCAGCAGCCACCTTGTAACCTAAGCACTAAAAACTGTACACTGAAGATTACAGAGCAGAAAGATAAAAGGATCCTAGTTCAATGTACTGCTGTTAACCTCTTTTTATAAATGAGGAAACTGAAACTCAGACATTAAGCAGATTATTCATGGTCAGTTAGCTCTCAAGCAGTGCAGCTGGGATTCAAATCTATGTTTGTAGGACTCCAAAGTCATCTATTTCTACTATACTACAAAGATTCCCAAAAGGATGAACAAATGTAGAACACTTTGTCCCCACATTTACACATTGTGATGGACAAAGCTAAGTGTGAGGGGCAAAAACAATGTGCCTGACATCTTTGACAACAGAGCTAGAATTATCATTTATGTGTTGACTACTAACAACTCCAGCTTAATCAGCAAAAATGACCAGGCAGTTCCTTGGCACTTTATCTTCTACTCATGCTAGTTAAAAAAACAAAAACAAAAACAAAAAAACCTTCAGTAATGAGCAATCCATGATGAGTGTCACCAACAAGCAGTTGCCAAAGAGCACATCTAAAACATTATGGCCTAATCGGAGGTCACAAAAAGATGGTAGATGTATTTTGATTGGCTGGCACAGATATTTAACCAATTGCCTGAATAAATATCATATAATAATTAACAGGAGATTTCTCACTTTTATACAACTCTGAGCCTGAATTACTGGGTGGCAACAATTAACTGAAGCTAACCCTCCAGTTTACCATTCCATTCCATACTGCTTCTGACACCAGGTCAGAGTATCAATTTCAACTATCATCGGGTTTTTGCTCTTGTTCATCTTATAACAAAAAATATTTATCTCTATCAAATATTTTATCTCTAAAACAAAAATAGGTGGATAGCTGGCTGTGTCTTATACCTGGCCCATTTAAGGCATTTCAGTTACTGGACAGGAGGCACAGAATTTTACAGAACACTCAGACACATGCTTTCTAAATCTGTCTGCAGATCGCCGACCTTTCTAGTTCATTCACGGTACTCCCATTGCATGTATGTTACTTTTACAAGCCTTCACAACTATTGCAGTATTACATTCTCATTGGGGAGGGTGACATTAGCTGATTTTTCTGAGATCTTGTGGTTATGTAATTATTGTGTTACAGTTTTGACTGCTGTTTCGATTTACAAAATTGTTGTCTGTACTCCTTTTTAGAAATACTTTAGAATGTGTAGACCTTGTTTCACCTAAATTGGTGACTTTGCATCATTGTTTCTTCACTACCCTTTCTTTATCATTATAAAATGAACTAATGTTATTGAGTACTATATGCCTGGCACTATGCTAAGGGCTTTACCTGCACTGACTAATCTGCTCATTATAATGACACTCTGAAATCTGTTCAAGGATAATTTATAAATTGAATCATGATTCACATACAAATACTAATCGATAGGTTAAATATGATTTTATTTAACCTATCGATTAGTGATGAAGTAAGTAAGCTGTTACAACCAGTTCAAATGACTATCCAAAGAGCAGACATGCTAAAATGAACTTACTTTATAGGTATGAAACTGATCTATAGTCACAGAACAGTAATCACTAGACATAATTTATATTTCTATGCACAGGAATCATTGTGTTACACTGTTTTCTACAACTTACAGAGCTATAAAATTGCTCAAAGACAATGAAATGCAGAGATAATCTGAATGAGTAAACTAGATAGAACACCTACTAATTTTTTCTTATTTTCAGTTCAAGTATTTCTCAATTTTCCTCAAAAGTAATTCTATTGTTATTCCCCTTTTACAAATGAGGAAATTGTAGCCAAAGAGGTTAAGTAAATTTTCCAAGATCTTATAACCAAAAAGTGGTGGAATCATATTTGAACACAAATCTAACTATCTGGAAAAAAACATTCATTTTATAAAATCAGTTTTCCTCTTGAATTCATTGTGCTTGAAAAGTTCAAAGCAAGCAAGAATTAGAAAACGGACTTCTGTTTCTTGTTCCTCTCTGTAGATACTATAAACTAGCAGTCTAAATTCAACTCAAAGAAATCTTTTTACTTGTACAATGTTTAATTTTTTTAACTTTTAAATTTTCTATGACCATTATTAGTTACCTGTTGCTGTGCAACAAAATACCTTTCAACTTGGTGACTTAAAACAGCAACAAACATCTATAATCTCAGCGTCTTAGCTGGCTCAGGGTCTTCCATGAGTTTTCAGATGCGATGTTGGCTGGGGCTGCATCAATCGAAGGTCTGATTGGAGACTGGCTCACTCACATGGTTGACAAGGTGGTACTTAGGCTATTGCTGGGAGATCGGAGTTCCTCCTATGGAGGCCTCTTCACAGGCTGCTTCAGCATCCTCATTTCAGAGTGGCTGATTTCTCTGAGTACCTAATCCCAGAGAAAGCAAGGCAGTCTTTTATATCTTTGATGACCTAACCTTGGAAGTAGGTCACATATCATAATTTTGCCATCTTTTCTCGGTCACTCAGACCGACCCTGATACAATGATATACTTTGTTAGGTGACTACCCAGGATGCAAAAACCATGGGGAGAGGATCGTTGGAGGCAGTCTCAGAGACTATAACACGAACATTCAAACATCTTAAGATTTCACTTCTGACATCTCTTGAAAAATTAGATCTGCCAATCCTGGGTCTGCATTCCCTCTTGACAATAATTAGTCGCACTTGAATAGCTACTGCCCACTTTGGAAGGAGCACGTACTTCTTGTATTCATCCTGGTTCCCACTCGACTCACTTATATAACCTACTTGGCTCTTGTGACATCTGATTCGTGGTAAAAGTAATGCTCAAGATTTCCCTGTCTTTTGGCAGATCTGGAGGTGGGGGTCAATTTAATAAATAACAAAAGGAAAGAAGTGTAAAATAAAGTAATAAGGTTTTCTGGGAACCCCATGTTTTCCTCAGTTGGATTGCTATCATCACCCTTCCCTATTTCCCTCCTGCCACTTGCGTTTTTACCCTCTTCTGCTTTATTTGATAGTTACTGTGTCCATGAGACTATGCTTGGGAGCTGCTAAGCATATCTCCTAGAGAAGTCTGTCAAGTTTTTAAGTTTATATAATAAACATCTGTTGGTTTGACTTTCTGATATCTCTTTTCTCCTTTTTTAGTGGTTTCTTTGGGGAAACCACATCTTGTATCTCTCAATGTAACTTCAGATGGAATTGACCCTGGCCTCTAGCTCTAGGATTAAGCATGTGACACAGCTCTGATAAGAAAAACCTGAATTCTCCTGGCTACATGGGTCAGTTAACAGAAGGCAATGATGACCCAACAGGATCAAGCAGAGCTGATCCCAAGGCTTTTTCTGAAACTATTGAAGGTATATGTCCCTCACAGGCATGGCTTCTAAAACATACTATGTGATCATCCGTGCAGTCTGTCCTCTCCCTGCTGCTAGCTGGATATCCATGCTCAGAGAAAACTTGGTAGTCATGCATCAAAGATAATGGAGCCTCTGTTAGCTTAGGCCCTACCTGACTACATGAAGCAATTTTCTCTCAACCCCCGCCTCCTTCGTAGGAGTGTAGAGTGAGAAATAAACTTTATTATATAAGTATTACTGTGTTTTTTTATGCTAAGCCCCTAAGATTTGGAAGTTTATTTTATGCAAGCAGCACTAACACTGTGATGAAAACCCCAAATGGAACCCTGAAGTCAGGCACCCCTAAAACAAAAATATAAAATAAGTGTCACTGGCTTAGTATGCCAGTTGTGGGAAGAAAGGAAATCGATTCCAGAGGCAGAAATGTGGCAGTCCATGCTGTAAAATGGTGAAACGTTTGGAAAAAATTCTTGCTTATAATAACTTAAGAAGCAAGCCATATGCTTACTGATCTGTCAGGTCCAAGAGAAACAGTTGGAAAGAACCGAACTGTTGGGGTATGTTGGCCACTATTGGTTGGCAAGTTTTGTTAGTTGGCAGGAAGAAATAAAATAGGAAAATTACATAAATTTGAGGTCTTTAAGTCATCCAGACCCCAAATAGTAGGAAGACTGAGAAAACTATGAGTAGCAAAGGCCTGCCAGATTAGCACCATATGGCAAAGATGACATTAACGTTGTGGCCCTCCCACTTAATCCTGACGGCATCAAGGTGGCTACCATTAAGTTGAAAAAGACAAAAGGACAAGGGGGAAAACACATAAAGAAGTTGATAACTATGTCTAGGAAAGCATTTGGGGTGTAGTTTGTGACATAGGAACTGTCTAAAAGTAAATCAATGAGAAGCTTGTTAAATTTCTGAGGAAGTAGTATTTCCAAAGAAAACAAAAGTCTGGGATGAAGACCAGTCAAGGCCTAAAACAATAACCAGCCTTCCACTCCCAGTTTTTCATGAGAAAGAAGCAGACTTCAAAATCTACATAGCCCTAGAGATAACTTACTCCTCCTAATCATCCACTTCAGATATTGCCATGAAAGGTAATGAACAATGAAGAAAATTCCTGAAGAGTGGAACCACGAACAGAATCATTCCTAGCATAGAGGAGAAACAGAGTTCAACCAAAGATGTTTCCCAAAGTGCCATGGGCAGGGAAGGAAATGTCACAATGCCTGCCCTGCTGCTTTAGACTAGTGTTGGCTTTGTATCTTTTATTTCTTCTCTTTCCAAATGGAACACCGAAGTTGTGTCTGCTCGCCATTGTTTTATATTTGAGATGAGGAAGGAGCAGGGGGCAAATGGCTCTTCTTTTTAGTGTTTAAATTACTTGACCCAAAAGAATCACATGTGAACCAGATGGAGATGACTGAGCATCACCCAGGGCTTTTAGCTGGCTACAGTGGCTTTAAATAATGTTCGGGTGGGGGTGGGGGTGGGGGTGGGAGCGGTGATTGGAGGAGTTTATTTTATATATGAGGGGAAGAGTGAAATGGAAATTTATTGACCAGATATGGCAGAGACTGGCCATCTGTTTTCCAAGCTCATCTCTTTTTCCTCCTAGGCATTAAGTTAAACTACATTTCTCAGTCTCTCCTGCAGTTAGGCGGGAGCACATGATTGAATTCTGGCCAATAAGATGTGGACCGAGTTGGTGTACATTGCTTCCAGGTCTATTTCCTAAAACATCCCCCACAACCCTCTATGCTCTCTTGCATCCTTCATCAACATCTTTGGCAACACTTGGTTTGTAAATGACTGCATGGAGCAGGAAGCCGCAGCCGACCCCACTGAATTCTTTGTGAGCTACAAATAAACGTTTATTGTATTAAGCCACTCGGATTTCAGAATTATTTATTACAGTATTAATTATGCTGACTAATAAAATTTCCAGTATACTAATTTATCATGCTAAATGTTATATGACAAATGGGCAGTTAAATGTTAATTCAGATTCCGGACCTGTTAAATACATTATTTCAGCTATTGGATGACCATAGACCAGCCAATTTGATAAATAAAATTTTAATTTTCTAAGGGTTGCTTTTCTGACACAAATACAATGGGATTTCTGATCCACAATAATGGAATAATGAATGTCATGTCTAAATGTACCTGAGGGGTGGGCCAGAAAAGGATTTGAAATGAAGTGGTTAAAGCTTTAACGCTGTTTTCAGGTATGGTCCTAGGTCTAGTCCCGACTCAACATCACAGGTTGTTAATCATTCGAGGTCCAGCCAGGAAAAGAGAAACTATCCTGGGTATTCAGAAGAAATGGACAGTGGTTCAAGAAAGAGGAAGAGGCAGAGAAACTAATCAGAGGACAGTGAGACAATGTACAAAGGCACCATCACCTCTAGGCCGGCAAGACACTGGGAGAAGGTGGTATAACTGGATCCCAGGAATTCAGCTCACCCTGCAGGAGACAGAATCAATATGTGCTGGAGACCCCAGAAACAGAGAAGCAGCTTTGGAGATGTCACCCAAGGCAGCGAGGGAAGGAGAATACCCTGTTATTATTCTCTTACTATGCCTCCCATTGGCTGGATGACACCTGACTCTGAAACCTTAGAAAGGCAGGGGCAGAGGCCTTACTGCACGTGGCAGGGGGACAGCAGGCAAAGGATCCGAACACATGTAAATGTAGGATCCGCGGAAACTGGTAGAAACAATAAGAGCTCAAGGGCATCCTATTTTCAATAAAGGCAAAGCCCAGGAGTTAGAGGAACTTAAAAGAGCGTTGTGATCAAAAGTGGGATATTTAATTTTTTTTTTTTTTTTTTTTGCTTTTCAGAGGTTCTGTTCTAGTTATTGTGATTTTAAGTTATCATTTTTTTCATTTTTATTTTAGGTCATGAAGAACCAGCATATGGGAAACTTCTTTATTTTTGTGTTGAAATATCAAATCTATGCAGGTCTAGCTTTTTTTTTTTTCCTTCAATTTTTGTAAGCAACTTTGATTAAGCATTTGAAAACTGCAGAGAAGAAAGGTGGAAGAAATGCTGCCTTTGATACTTCACAGCTCGATGATATTGGGCAAACCACTTAACTAACCTCTGCAGGTCTATTTTCCTCATATCTAAAATGAACACAACAATATTTTCCTACTTATCTCACTGGCTTATTAGAATGATCATAGTTTTTGTTTGTTTTAAAGAGATAATGTATATGAAAATACTGGTGTACAGAAAAGCATTATATAGTGTTAAAACATTATACATATTTAATATGCCTCTAAATATGTCTCCTTACAACTCTTTATTTTTACTTTTTTCCCCCTATAAGTCTATCTTTTATTTTTGGGGGTCAGTTTTACTGAGTTATAACCTAAGTAGAATTAATTTCATCTATGAAAGCTGTACAATTCAATGAATTTTGACCAATGTGTAGATATATATAACCACTACCATAATTATAATATAATCTATCCATTGCCTCCCCAATATTCTTTATACCCCTTTGCATTTTCATACTTTAAAAGCTAATGTATACTTAAGAGAAACAAAAACATACAGCAACACAAAAACGTGTACACAAATATTTGTTGCAGTATTATTCATAATACCTCAAAGTGGAAACAACCCAAATGTCCATCAGTGATGAATGGATAAGTAAATTGATATATCCATGCAATGGAATATTATTCAGCCATGAAAAGAAAGTGAGTACTGACGCATGCTACGATGTGGATGAAACTTGAAAATATGTCAAGTAAAAGAAGCAGTCACAAAAGAACACATATTGTATGATTCCATTTATATAGATGTCTAGAACAGGCAAATCTATAGAAACAGAGAGTAGATTACTGTTTGCCTAGAACTGGAGTTTAAGGGGAATTGGGGAATGACTGATAATGAGCATGGGGTTTCTTTTGGGGGTGATGAAAATGTTCTGAAATTGATTTTGGTGATGGTTGCACAATTCAGTGAATATACTAAAAACCACTGAATTATACCCTTTAAGTGGGCAAATTGTACAGTACATGAATTATACATTCATTAAGCTGTTACCAAAAGTTAAAAAGAATGAAAAGAAATCTAAAACAAAGACAAAATTGCAAACACGGTATTTTATTATAATTTTTGTATACTATTCTTTTCCTTCAAAATTACAAGGGCATTTATATAAATCAAAACAAAAATCATCCACATTCTTAATATCCTAGGAAATGAAACTACTTTGATAATTTCTAATCTATTCTTCACCTCATCTTTGAATATATTTGCTTGGTTCATAGTTACAAGTGGTATAAACATGACTAGTAGGTTGCTTCCAACAATTACTATTACATCATGAACATTTTTTCATCTTGCTACATAGTCTTCATAATGATCTTTTAAAGGCTATATGATGTTCCATCTAATTGACTGCATTCCCCTATCCACTCAGACACCCAAGCCAGAAACCTGAGCTATACCCAGGTTACTCCTGCCATTACTCTAGTTCAGAACAGTCTACTCTCTTGCCTAGATTACTGCACAGGAGTTTACTAACTGGTGTCCTTGCTTTTTTGCTGATCTTCTACCAATCCATCCTCTACACAATAGCCAGGCCTAAAACTTTTGTCTTCGATGGCTCCCAACACTAGAGGCTAAACCACTCCGATGGCTCACATAGCCCTTCAGGTTGGAACTCTTGCCTACAATTTCAGCCTCATCACTCCTCTTCCCCCTACTCCCAATCTATATTGCTTGTGTATCCTGAAAAGCATGCCGCATAACGTATGGGGTTTTCTCTGTCCAGAGTTACTACCCCCCACCAGCCCCATCCCTCTCCCATCTACTTGGCAAACCTCTACATTTCTTTTAAGGCTTGGTGTAAAATTGTCTCCCTCCTCAAAAGGAGGGAGGTGCTCCCACTTCCACATTCTTAGACACTCTTGTACATACCTCCATTCTATATTATACTTCCCATGCATGCTTCATGCTCATCTCTCTCATCAGAGTAGGAATAATGTCCCATTCAGCTTGTTCTTTCCAGCACTTCAGCCTCTGGGACATAGTAAGTACCAGTAAATGTGTTTCATTAATATAATAATTATAACTACTGTGCTAATTTGGCAACATTTTCCAGGCACTATTCAGACTGTTTTTCACATATTATCTCATCTAATCTTATTTTAAAAAAACAACCCTATAGCATAGATACTATTGTTACCATTTTAAAATTGAGAAAACTGAGGCCCAGAGAGGTTAAGTAGCTTGCCCAAAATTATACAGCTAATAATTAGCAAGATCAGGATTTGAACTTGTGTAGTGTGACTGCAACTCTGGAGTCCTTCCTCCTAATCATCACTACACTATACAACCTCTTGAACAAATAACATAAACCATTCCCCTTTATTACTGGTAAAGGGTTACTTGTTTTCTCAATCTCTCTCTCTCTCTCTCTCTCTTTATATAAATGGCACTGTAACACACAATTGTACATATAGCTTATTTTCCTTCTTTTGAATTTGGATTAAGATAAATTCCCATGAGAAAGATTTAAAGATGAATTACAAGGTGAGGCCATATTTCTAAATCTTCGTACGTCTACTAACAACTTTACTTAACATGCTGTAGCTTGTGTCAAAGAGGTGAAAGTGTCAAGACCATCAGTCATCCTAGCTAATACATGATCAGGCAGATTGAGTCAAGCACTCTGGAGACTAAAGATGGGGGCAGAACAAGTGTAAAAAGGTGCAAGATGGTATGAACGAGCCTTGGCCAGCAGTTGGCCTAACTTCATAATACAGCCTTTGATTTAATCTTAGGATTAAAGAACGGAAAACCTTTTGAGTTGATTTTTCTCTCAAATGTTCAAGTGTTAATAATTTAGTAATTTTGTGGCTAAATTACAGTGCTAATCTTCTCAATGACATTCTTTTATGCCATAAAGGGGGTTAATCTAAGCAGTGTGAACATACATTTTTAAAGGCAGCCACCATATAAGTCTGACTACCCTGAGAATGCCATGTTGGGAGGAAGCCCAAGCTAGCCTTGTAGAGATAGCATGTGAAAGGAGAATGATGACCAGCCAACCCAAGGAGCTCCAGTCATTCCAACCTAAGTGCTAGATATGGAAGCGAAGAAGCTATCCTGGACATTTCAGCTCTAGCTGGCATGATGTGGAGAAAAACTGAGGAATCAAGTTGCAACTAGAATTAAGGCTTCAGATCTATGGACCAACTTGAACCATCCCAGACAACTATAGCCATTTTAGCCATGCCAGCCATCTAGTTATTGTGAAATAGACAAGCTATTTCCCCTGACCTCTGTCAAAATTCCAGATCCACAAAATCAAGAGCATAATAAATGTTGTTTAATGCCACTAAACAAACAAACAAAGACTTTTCTTTATCCACTATAGGGTTTAAAAAAGATATTCTAATGAGAAACACTGGCTGAAAATAAATGCCCTCTCTACTCTAGCTGTCGAATTGGCTCCTATATAAAAATCAGTTGCTCACTATCGGCATTGACTTTGACCCAAAGTCACATATGTATGAAAGATAAATAAAGTCCTAGAGACCTACTATACTGTAAAGTCTGTCATTAATAATACTACATTGTATACTTACAAATTTTCTAAAAAGGTAGATCTTATGTTAAGTATTCTTATCATTATCACCATCATAATAATAGTAATAATACTAGCAGAAAGAAACTTTGGGAGGTGATGGATAGGTTTATGTGGTGACAGTTTCATGGTGCATACTTAGCTCCAAACTCATCAGGTCGTATACATTAAATATGTACAGTTTTTCATATATCATTTGTACCTCGATACAGTGGTTTCAAAAATAAATAAACTCATAGATATAGATAGACAACAAAATAATGGCTACCAGAGCAGGGGGAGGAGGATGAAGAGGATAAAGGGGGTCATATATATGGTGATGGAAGGAGACTAGACTTCAGGTGATGAACACACAATAGACTATACAGATGTCATCTTATAAAGTTGAACACTTGAAATTTATATAATATTATTAACCAATGTTATCTCAATATATTTAATAAAAAATTATTTTTTAAAAATAAGTAAATAAATATAGGTTAATTAAAATTAAATAAAATTAAAATCCAGGTTTTGTTTTTGTCACATTAGCCACATTTCAAGCACTCAAAAGCCATGTGTGGCTAGTGACTACCATTTGCACAGAACAGATTTAGTGTATTTTACTCATCACAGAATTTAATTGGAAAGTGCTAGATAGAAGAATAAACTGGCTGAGAGGCAAATTAACCAAAGTCACACAGCTACTAAGAGGAAGAGCTGGGACTCAAACCTACCTCTGAGTGACTTCAGAGGTAGAACTCAACACCGTAACATAGTTATCATTATTGCTTTCTTAGTCCTACTTTCAATTTCACTTCTCCGAAAGAACTTCAAACCTGGCCATTTTATAGAATGACCAACTATTCCAGTTTGCCTGGGACTGAGGGAGTTCCCTGGATGCTACCTAATTATCAAAATTCTATGTAGAGGTTTGTGGAGGGTAAATAGATGGGCTCATTCAACTCCATTTCAGCCCCTTGTAAAAAGCCATACTTCCGGCTAGAAGTGAGAAAGCTGACACCTTCGTTTCCAAGATTCCTGCAGAGCTTGGGTCCTGTACATGGCAACATCTGGAGGGCCAGATTGAGGAGAAGACTGCACTTTTGCTGTCTGTCTGGTGAGCAGTGCAGTGGCACCAGAGATCCCAACATCTAATCTTGGATGTTATGGATTTGTAGAGACAGAATACAGGCACACATTTCTCAGGTAAGCTGATTCTGTGGCGGAATCCCAGGAGCCATTACTGGGAGCCCACACTAGAGGCTGTTCCTTCAGCCTTTCCAGTGAATTTTATCTATCCAATTCCCTGTATTAATTCATTTTATGCTGAAATGAGTTAAAGTAAGTATATTATTTGCAGCTAAAGAAACCACTATTTAGAATAAACATTACCTAGAAAACAGGGAAGCTATATGACAAATCTGAATGTTCTGAATGCTGGACACACTTTTTTCTCCTCCTCTGTGTGATGGAATGCTCTGCTTTACATGACAGTTCTCACCTCAGTCTCTCAACCATCAGGTACCAGCATCGATGTGGCTTTCTCAACTACCCCTGCCTAAACTGCCCTCATTTCTGTTTAGTCTTTCACTTCATTTTATTCGAACTTTTCTGTCACTTAACACAGTCTATATTTATTTACTTATACTTGTTTATTTTCTATCTTCCCTTGTCCTTGCCCCGAAAGAATGTATGCTCCATGATGGGAGGGGCCTTTTTCACCTTGCTTATCACTGTAACCTTAGTACTTGGAACAGTGGCTTTGTACAAGATAGCATTTAAAAGTATTTATTGAATAAATATACAATATAGAGACGCTATAGTAGAGATTGTTGTATCTAGGATTTTTTTTAAAGGGACAAATTGGCTCTTTTGAAAACAAGAATTTAAGATACTAGACTGAAAAACTATTTTAGTAAGAAGTAAAGAGGCCCAATAATTATTATGAAAGACAATGCTACGTGGAAGGTGGGATATTATATCAGGTGTTTGCAGCCATGGTGCAAAGTCTGCAGCTAATGGGAGATGCACCACCTGTTGGGGAAGAATTATAGTTCGGTTATGAATTGCGCAGTTTCTAGAGCCATCCAGACCTGAGTTCAAATATCAGTTATACATTTTCTGCTGTGTGAACTTGGGCAAGTTAATGGACCTCTCTAAGCTTCAGTTTCCTCATCTGGAATATGAGGATAGTAATAGTACCCAATTCACATGGCTACTATGCTGACTAAAAAGTGTGTTTACGGTGTGCTTGGTACAGTGTATGGCATATAAAGACTCAATAAATATTAGATAATAAGACTTTTAATTTTGGAACCAAGCTCCTTTCTTGAAATTATACCCAATACTTGGGGTTCCTCTGATCATATCAGATTTTCTACTCCATTTCCCTTCACCAGATCATAATTAGTAGGTACCCTAAAATATTAGCCACTGACAAGAAGTTTGTTTGTGTGGGGTGTATTTTATTCCTGTACACACAGCTTTCATTGGTAGTGGCAGATGCTGAAGCTATATTTTTCCATCTCTTTGACCAGAAAAAAAAATAGACGGCAAGATTATCTAATAGAAAATACTCCGCCACCAGAGAGAAAAGCAACAAATATAGAACAGTAAAGAGCAAGGGATTGGCCTAACCCCTCTGCAATGGTTTGTTCATGTGGATAATTTTGCTTACATTTAACTTGACCTATTGAGAGAAAGAGGGTAAATGCATTCTTTCACTCAGCAAGTGTTTAGGAAGTGCCTACCATAGTAATGATATAAGATAGACTAAGAATATCTCCCCCACACCCACCTCCACCTTAGTTAACTTCTATTCAATATTCAGAATTTAGCTTAAATGCCATTTCATCTACTAAAGCTTACAAGTAGACCAGGTTACCTTGGTATGTGTCGTCATAACTCTGGGAGGGAGTCTTACCTTTTTTTGCACTTCTCAAAATGTACTTACATCGTTGCTTTTGTGGTGATTATGTGCTGAAGCCCTGTCTTTTTGTAATCTATAAAGCTAGGGAATTTGTTTTTGCTACAAGAATGTTGTGATCAGATATATATTTTTAAAGGATTATTCTTTTTAAAGTGTAAGACCCAGAGAGAATACAGGTAGAAGGAGAAGGTCTTTTTCTGCATATTTTATCTCCTGTGCTGAAACCACCACATTTTCACTTGTCTAACCAGAAACACGGAAATCATCCTAGCCATGCCTCTTCCACACCATGCCAATGGGCCACAAAGTCCTACAGATTCTACCTTTCAGTAATTCTTCTAACCACTCCATGATCTCATTCCAAATGCGATAGCCTTCACTCGGTCCCTAATCACCTTTTATCTAGTCTTTTTCCAGTAGTCTTCTTTCTGGTCTCCCCGACTAGGGACCTCTTCCCCAATCTATTCTCCAGGCTGCTACCAAAGATCCTTCCAGAATACAAATCTAGTAGTTTTCCCACAATCTAAAACTCTTCAATGGTTTTCCCTGGCCCATGGGAAAAAGTCTAAACTCTTTCCAATGGCGCAGAAAGCCATCTGAGATTTGGATCATTGCTTACCTCCTCCCTTCATTGGCCATCCTTCATCCTTTGTTGAACTACTGGCAGTTTCCCAAACATTCCAGAAGGGTTCAAACACATCTGCAGATTCTCCACTCCCTTCATTTCTGAATGTATTTCCTTCTCTGAAGAAATCGCATTATTATTGAAAATTCAGTTTAAGGGTCATTTCTTCCCTGAAGCCTGTTTTAACATCTATCTCAGCACACCTCCCTCCTCCATCTTCCCCTACTCGATCACTGCTCACTCTGGAGTCCTCCAGAGTCAGCTCGGTTGATATAACATCCAAACATGTAGAGAATTTTTATAAGTTCATTTGAGCCAAACTGACAACATGCCAGGATGCAAGATCTCACATGCTCTGGAGAATGACAGTTTTGCAGTTTCTTTTATACATTTGGAATTAGGGAGGGATTATAGGAAGGTTACATGAAGATGGAAGAAAACATGGTACAAGGTAGTTAACAAGATCATGTGCTCTCTAGAGGGTCCTTGGAAGCATCTTTAAAAAGAGGCATTCAAAGGTATGTTAGATAGGGCTTGCTCAAGGTGAAGATGAAAACTTTAGAGGGCTTGACTACCCACCAAGACCACCGAGTTAGGAATTTATGATCAGATCACCCTGTGAGGTTACTTTTGGTTAAATTTATTACACAGCCTCTTCCATCCATATGGCATAGGTGACATACTTTGTTTTGTTGTTTCTCCAAGCAAAGACCATGTGCATCACAATCCTATTTTAAAAACTGTTATTATTGTTTTATTTCTTTAATTTAAAATATATTTATTATCATCATCAGGCAGACACCTGTGCTCTAAACGTACACAATTAGTCTATGGACCTGGACCCAGAATCTACTCTGTAAAAATCTAGGTAATATTCTATTTCTTGATCAGGTGCTGATTACACAAGGTATTCATCTGTGCAAAACTCATCAAGCTCTACCTTTAGAATATGTATATACATTTCTGTATGTATATTATTAAAAAAAAAAAAAGTTAAAAAGGAAAAACCAGCTGAGTTATCTTTACTTCTCTTTCAATAAATTATAAGGCCCTAGAAGGCAGTGAAGACATCTATTTTGTCTTTGTATTCCCAGCATCTGTGTTAGGGTCTGCACAAGGTTCTAATAATCAAATCAACATGAGACAGATTAGCAAGGGGGGGGGGGAACAAATTTAATACATACAGAAGTACAAAGTCCCACATACATGAGAGAATCAGAGATCCCGCATGCAAGAGGAGTTTGAAGATAGAAAGGTGGATTGAGGTACATAAGACATCCTGAGCTGGGGATGAGCTAATTCATCTTGGGGGCTTCAAAGGGTCATTGCAGAATGATAAGAACAGTTTTAATACATAGAAGTTCTCCCTGCTCTATAGATTGTAGAAACTTTAGAGGGGCCAAAGTTTCTCTTGAACCAGAAGCTAAAATTACCTTTAGCTCAAAGGAATATGCATACTACCGATGCACATCTCGGGGTGATTTGTTCTTAACCTCCATAGCAACATAGTACACACTTAATAAATAATTGCAAATAAATGAATGAACAGAAGGAGAGGAGTGGCTTGTGGGTTCCTTCCACACTCGTGCTCTTCCAAACATTTGTTCCATGTCCCTGCTAGAGCACATGATAGCTCATGCCTCAGTTACTCCTCCAACACCCCCTCTCCCCCAATAAACCTGTGAGATGCCACCGGGCTCCTGCCTACCACATGCAGGGATGTAACTGATCCATTCTGACAAGAGTGGGAGAAAGGAAGCAGGTGGAGGACGTTCTGTCCCCAGTACCACTACTTTTGCCCTACCTGGATCTGAGCCACCTGGCTCAGGCCTTCCTTACCATGTCTGGGAATGAAGCTGAAGAGACTATGCCCTTGGAGATTCTGCATTGCTAAAGCTTCTATTTGCATCTCTGATGTAAATTGCCACCTAAACTACTGGGCTTAAATTATATAGGAAATTAAAGACTATATATTTGAATGTTTAAGAGTAGCAATGTTTTTTGTTTTTGTTTGTTTTTTAAGCAAATTTACAGTAGAAGCAGACACCCTGGGTGAAATATCACCTAAGTCATTTATTCAGTCACAAATAATTACCAAGAGCTTCCTAGGGATATAATGAACAGAAGTCATCTGCCTTACAGTGTAGTGAAGGAAGATGGACAATCAAATAATATCTAACTTTTTCATAGTACTTATGATGTAAGGGGTACTTTACATATATGTTCATTTATTCATCATAACAACTCAGTGGTGTTCTTTCTAGTATCTCCATTGTAGAGTTAAAACTGATAAAGTCAGGAAGGTAAAAGGTAAGGAGCAGGGGACCTAACCTAGTCCCAAGGCTAGGGAAATTTTCTCTACAAGAGATTGAACTGGAGATCTGAGGATTGAATTGGAATCTAGTAGACAAAGGTCTGGGGGAAGAGAATTTCAGGTAATGCAAACAGCCAATACAAAGGAATAACTATTTGTTTGGGGGAGCTGAAAGCCTGCTTTGTAGAGGGAAGCACAGGGAACCTAAGATGAGGCAGCAAGGGGCCAGATCACCTAGGGTTTTTTCTCTATTTCTTCAAATATGATAAGGTTAGGGAAGCAGAGATAATTAGAAACTTTAGGGTCTAGCCTCAGTTTTGCTCTTAATAATCTCAGCCATCACTCTGTGGCTGCAAAAAATAAAAAATAAAAAAAGAGTGGACAGATCAGAGATCTCAAGTGGCCACTGGTTCTGAACCTCTGATTCTAGGTAAGGCTCTGCTGGAGGGCATTGCCAACTGAGCTACAGGTCCCAGCTGCTGCTGAATGCCGGGAGGCCTTTGACTTCTCCCTAGATTAAGTACAAATGATGGAGAACATCACACACACAAAAATCAATAAGTATGGCTTTGAGCGTGGTTTGCTCCCTGGTTTGAAATGAAGGTTGAAATAGTAATAACAATGTAATAAGGATAAGCATTGTGTGCCAGGGTTGTATCAGGTAACTTTCAAGTAGAATCAAAAGCCGAGGCCTCAAGGGACTACACAACTTTGGGAAGATCCTCACCACACATATTTGTCCTACCTACTGAGCATGCCCAGTCTTGTTTCCTATGGCCAGGTGCGTTAACTTGAACAATAACTGTCTCTGAATTTGCTCAGTGGCTAAATTGAAATTTGAACCCGGTTTTGAGTCCAAAGTTTATGGTGTCGACCACCATGCGATGCTGATGTTGCTCTACCTTCTTAAAACACAGGCAACTATAAATAGCATGACATTGTCTCTTAAAGTCCTTTCTGAGGGAGGAAAGTGCTTTTTATAGCTTGGGATTGCTTCTGTTTACTTGGTCTCTTCCAGCACTGGTTAATCCTGTCTACAGCTGTGTCCTTCACTGTCCTTACACTGTATTCCTAGGTTTCCTCCCTGCAAAAGACAACTCCACAAGACCACATGGTGTTTGTGCCAGCAAAGAAATTTCACTCCTCTCTCTCTCCAAATCAGCCTACCTTTCTAAAAATAATCGTTCTCCTCCCTCCCTCAGGCCTGTGAGTCCTTAGGTCACTTAACCAAACACACGCACAGTTAAAAAGGTTTGAGGTAAGGAACAACGTGAATGACCTTGCAAAGGTATCTAACCCACTGGGGACAGGAATAGCAAACCTGAAACCTCAACAAATATTTGTCGTCTTCCCCCTTGCATTCCTACGGAAGCTGCTTGCTTCTCCTGCGCCCGCCTCGCCCAGTCCCCTCTCGGCTCGCTCTGCCACACAAAGCCCAACCCGCCCATCTCTTCTTTGCAAACCCGGAGAACTTCAGTCCCCATGTTGAAACTCGTCGGCGGCGGTGGCGGTGGCGGGCAGGACTGGGCATGCTCAGTAGCGGGGGCAGGTCTGGGAAGCGAGGAAGCCGCGTTTGAAGTCGCGGGGCCCAGGGATTTGGGAAAGGCGGGCTGTGGGGGCCCCGGTTGGGGGTGCGCGGGGATCCCCAATTCCGCGCCCGCGACGGGCATGCTCCAGGCCGGTGCAGCGGGGCCGGCGCGCCGGGGGCAGGGCGCGGAGGAGCCGCGGGAGCCGGTGGGAGAAGGGGTGGAGCGCCGGGCTCGCCATCCCCCGCCACCGGCTCTGCGGTTGCTGAATCGGAAGCCGCAGGGAGGATCCAACGAAATAAAAACGTCCGAGAATGACCTCCAGCGAGGCCGCCTGAGGCGGGGCGCGCGCGCTGCTCCGCCAGCCTTCGGCATGGGCGACCGCGGCGGGCAGCCGGAGCGCTCGGCCCCGCACGCCCCGGGGGCTTCCGCTGGCGCCGGCCCTGCCGCCGTGAACGGGCTGCTGCACAACGGCTTCCACCCGCAGCCCGTCCAGCCGCCGCACCTCTGCAGCCGGAGCCCTGCGGGCGGCAGCGACGCGGCTCCCCCGCGCCTCCTACTCCAGCCCGAGCTCCAGCCGCAGCCGCCGCCCCCTCAACACGACTCTCCGGCAAAGAAATGCCGGCTGCGGAGGAGGATGGACTCGGGGAAGAAGAACAGGCCGCGTAAGTCCCGCTGGGAGGGGAGCGCCGTCGCGAGTCAGGCGCGGCGCACGGGGCCCGGCTCCGGGAATGGCGTGGCGCGCCCCGTGCGCCCGGGGCTGAGGTTTGGGGAACTGCTCCGAGGGCGCGCCCGGAACTCATTCTTTCCCCAGTGGCGCTAAGCACTAAAGATAGCTCTCTGAGCCTGACCCTTGCTTTCCTCCATCCATAGAATGGGCGGATTGGACACGGAATTCGAGTTGATCTTAGATCGCGGCTCTGTAGAAAGTGCGCACTACCAGGCTTTATAATTTGTCTGTGGGAAAATGCACGTGTATGAGCAGTCGGTGGGGTTCAGGAATAGGGGTAAAGCTGCAGGGGCAGTCCGGGCTCCCCTTCCCTTTCTCAGAACTTGGCTTTCTAGAGTTAGCGTCCAGGCAGCCAGCTTGCCCTTTGAATCGTAGAGTAGTCGCCAGCACCTGAGGTCTTTTGGTGAGCTCAAGATCTGGAGGCGTGGAGTTTGACAACCCGTATTAAACGCTTTTTCTTCACAGCCAATGAAAGGACCTGTTGGGTCAGACACTCCCACTGATACCATGTGGGCCGGAACTATGTGGACCAATGAGGATTGGAGGTGGATTTTATTTTTTCGGGGGGTGGGGAGGTAGAGTTGAGGATTTTTAATGGTAATGTTAGAGCAAAAAGCTGAAATGCATTATTTCACAATCTAAAGTTTGCACATATAAAGTTAGTTTGTAGAGAGTATCTTCCTCGCAGGACGTTCTAGGATGCAAGTTTGTAGATCGAGTTGAGAACTGACTGGTTTTTCCTTTCTGCGCCGAACCTCATTCAACTGGTTACTTCTTTCTGGACGTCTTTAATGAAGCTTATAAATGGCAAAAAGCAAAGTAAGTAGAATGCATGCTAATAAGTGATCGCATTAAAATATGCACCTTTTGCATACAGGTTTTTCTATTTGATTTAGGGAAATTGCTAGATAGGTGTTGGCTAGATAGGTGTTGGATTCGTCTGTAAAAGCTTGATATTTGGCAAACAACTTTAGTTTCTTCTGTTTCTTTTTGTTTACCAATTTGGACTCTCAACTTTTCTGCTTTCAATTAAAGTCTCCGAGACTTTGGAAAGTATTTTAACATGACTGTGGGATGTGGTGACTCTGATACTTGTGTTTTGTAGGTCTGAAACATTTATGTTAAAAGTTAAGATCTTGTCTGGAACTTTGAAGCCACACAGCATATTTGGCTAAGGTTGTAAGGAAGACATCCAGCACCTGACTTTGTATTTACTTTTGTTTTTGAGACTTGTTAGACAATGACTTTATTTAAGTTCAGTGACCATGATGCTTACTTACAAACTTTTAAAAAAGATTCATCAAATTTGACTTCATTATCCTACCGTGTTTTCTGTTCCCAAATTCAAAAAACATTTCCGAAATTTTACATGTTCTGAGTTACATCTGCTGTGTTCACTACCAAAATATCTTTGTTAAACTAGGCTTAATTTAATATCTTTATACGATGCCTATTAACATTCAGGTATCTTTTTATAAAAACATATTGCTCAATTGATATTTGGGTACTCTAAGATGAATCTGCTTATCAGTCACAAAATCCTTCTTGTGACTGGTAAATTTTCCAGGAGCATTTATTAGTATTTAGTGCTTTAAAAGAAATTTAAGAGTGTGTCAGTGGTGGGAGCATCAGTGCTGGACGAATCCTACGTAGCAGTTTACAGCATCAGATACCTACTTTTCTCCAAACCAGAGGTATGTTAGGACAGCCAGATACCACATCTCAGGCATCTGGAATGCATATGTGGGTAGGTGTGTTTCTTTGTGTTTGAATTGCAGCTGGATGACCCGGGGCCTGTTATTAACTTCTTTGCTTCAGTTTTAGTATCCATAAGGTGGAGATAATCATACTACCTCATTGGGTTGATTTGAGGATTAAATGAGATAATATATATAAAAAACTTAGATTACTGCTTGGCCCATAATAGTCATTCAGTAAATGCCAGCTGTCTGCACCATCATATGGAACACCGTCCCCTGTCAACCCAAAGGACAGAACAATTGAACTGGCAGAGACAACCTCAGACTGACTTCCTTAATTAAAAAATGAAAAACAAAAAGTGACCTAGAATAAGAACGACCAAAAAGTTTCATTTGATTAGCTGTAATAGTTCTAGTCCCATAATTATTTTTTTTACCCTTCTGCCAAAAATATTGATAATACAAAAATGTGCCAAAAAAAGCAGGAAAAAGTACTCACAGCTCCATCAAGCAAAGAAAACAACAGCTTAAAACATGCCATATTTTAAAGGTAATGTTGCAGAACAGGGCAAATTTCCCTGAGTAGGGGGAGACAAGGCCTTGCACTGAGATAGGGTCCCTTGGTGGAGAGTGTAGAAAGAATTTAGCACAGGCCAAAGTTAAGGTCAAAAAGAAAGGTTATTAGAAAAGGGGTAATGCTCCACAGTCGGAGCGTGGTCTCTCTGGCAGAGAGTGAGTGGGACCCTGAGTGTTTGGGGAATTCAGTTTATATATCATTCTTTAGTTCCCATTTCCTTTGATAGGGACATACAGTGAGAAAGGGGAAGGGGAAGAGGATGTAGCGTGAAAGGCCTGCTGGCTGTTCCCAGCTTTTAGTCCATAGTTACCCCATGGTTTTAGCCATAGGGAATGAACGATTTGTGTAGGGCAGCCACTTAAAGATGGTTGTTCCTGTTTGCCCTCCCAAATGTGTGGGAAATGGATTCTTAGCAATCTCAACAGAAACCTTCGTTTGTCCTGCAGGTGTCCTCCTGGCCTGGCTGCGGGGCTGATCAGAATATTGCAGTCTCTGAATTCAGCTTGATTTAACATTCTAATTCTCTTGCCTCCTCCCTACATTAGTGATACTAAAATAAGATTTTGATAACTTTTATTTAAAATTTTTTTCATAAGCATTTTTTTTGTGCAGTTAAACATCATTTTTAATGATTGTGTTATTTTTCCAAAATTCTATTATATGGATATACTGTAATTACTTAACTAGTCTCATAATTTTAGGCTGCAGCTACGGTCTCCATATCTCTACTAGTGCTGCAGCACCACCTTTGTACATAACTCTTTCTCCCTGATATGTTATTTTCAATGAAATTGGTAAATACATACATACTTTTTGGAGGAAGAATAAAATGGCACAAAGTAGTATAATAGATGTTACATTGAAATCCTGGATATTTTAGACCCCAAGGATACGGTTAGATAAGCCAACAGTAGAAGGGAGAGGGAAAAAAATTGTAAAGGAGGTAATTGTTTGAGTCACTGAATAGTGCTACAAAAAGCCAAATATTTGAGCATCATCAGAAGCCTGGAGGACCTGAGCTGCCCTCCTCCTTCCCCATGTGTTGCAACAGACAGAAATAAGGACTGGATCAGTGCAGCCGCCTCCTGGGAAGAGGTTCTGACTTCTCAGATCATCCAGATAGAACACTAGCAGAAAATAGGTGAGAGTTCATTAAGCACATAACATACTTGTGGGTACAAAGAGAAGAAACCCAAGTCTGTTCCTGGTTTTATCTATATTGGGATATTTAGCTTTGGTGCTTGGCATTTCCACTACCTCTGCATCAGGCAAATTAGAAAAACCAGGATAAAAGATAAATAGGTAGAATTTTTTGGTTGTATCTTCATGGAGTATGGATACATGTGCATTTTAAAAAACATAAACAGTACTTCTAGATGGATGGGAAGTGTTGCAAATTTAAAAACAAAAGACTAAAACGGAAAGCCAGAACACAGTAGCATCGCTACCTTCTGGGATGTGGTTTCCCAAGTTTGTTAATGAAGTTAACAGTGCACATTTGAACTGACGATTAAGAATTTAAGGCCCAATTGTCCAGTGTCTAAGTGGTTAAGTTAGATGTCAGGATCTAGTAGACACAAGAACACCACTTTTCCCTGAAAAGATCAGTAAGTGGATTTCAACATTAATACAAAGCATGTTTTGTTTGGCATAGTAACTAACTGAAGATGGAAATAGTGCTGTTAATTTTTAACATGTGGGACATTTAACAAGTCAATAAAACAAAATCCATCATGGTTTTGGAGACAGAATTAGTAGAGAAACAAAGGAGTACTGGTTTTAATTGACAGGTTTTTGGTTTTATTTTTTGTGACAGCGTGCCTTTTAATTGTTTGTGTGTATTTTAATATAAACCAATTACTGTGAAAATAAATCAAGATTTGACTTCTATTATATTTAATTAGTTGTGCTCCAACTTTATTATATAAGAGAGTATTTACCTTGGGATGACAATATTGTGATCAGGTATGAAAACTGTTCAATGTACACCAATGTACATGGTATACCTAATTTCTAAGTAGACCTTTTCTCTAGATAGTGCAACTATCACGTTCGTATCTCATTACTTAACTTATGACTTATTTTACATACTTAGAATTGGCTAATCGTGTGTGTGTGTGTGTGTGTGTGTGTGTGTGTGTGTGTGTGTTATCCCTGAGAACGTATTTGAAAGTAGTGGATGATTCAAAGGGTGAGTGAATGTTATTTTTAGAGCAGTTTTGTCAAAATAATGTTCTGGACCTCTAACAGATTTCTCTATAGTTTGAAAAGAGGGTGGAAAAACCTATGACAATAGTAACTACCTATAGTTGTCTCTTTAGTTGACTGAGAAATTAGAGTAGCTATTATTGAGCAACAACTATATGCCTGTTGTTCTGTATGTGTTTTTATAAAAGCATGCAATTTATCACTTCCACTCTGCATTTTACAGATAGGGAAAGAGGCTCAAGGAAGTAAAGCGACCTGCCCGGAGACCTGTAGTTAGTGAATTGCAGGACCAAAATTCAAATCCAAATCTAACTCCATTGCCAGCTAACTGGCATTCTTTTCTGTCAAATAAGCCTATCATGCATTTATGTTGGGGAAAATAACTATGTTCTGTAAAACTTTCAGAAAAGATAACCGTATGCAAGTTTTATAACTTTGGCAAAAAGCTTATCCATGTGTTTGTGGAAGTAATACATCCTAAGTTACAGTGAAAAGACAGCCATCTACGAAGCAGGCCCTCACCAGACAGAGAATCTGTCAGCACTTGATCTTGGATTTCAGAACTGTGAGAAATAAAATTTCTGTTGTTTGTAAGCTACCTAGTATATGGTATTTCTGTTATAGTAGCCCAAACAAACTAAGGTGGGTACTATCATGATCCTCTTGTATAGGTAAATAAACTGAGGAAGGGCTCAGGTTCTTGGGGTAAAACCATCTGAGTTAAGATTTGGACTCTGTTGGGCCATGGGACCAGACTCAGAATTCTAGTAGGTTCCCAGGAAGTACGAGTAGTGTTCTGTGGTGGAAGGAGCTTTGTAGCTACCAGATTTGGATCCAAATCCTCATTCCACTACTTATTAACAGTGTGAGATTCTTCACTTCTTAGAGGCTCACTTTGTTGAACAGAGATAATGGTGCTTATCAGTTGTGAGGACCAAGCATAGAAAACATATAATATAGTGGAATGCCTGGACCCTGGCATGTGCATAGTAAAATATATTTTACTATTAATACTAGCTAGTATTAATAAAGGGCATCTAATATTAATATTATTGCTGTTATTTAGTCACAGAGGCATTCAAAACTTTCTGAAATCTCAGGATTTCTATGAACTGACTATTGTTCCAACTGAGAACCTTTTAAGGACTGGGTTTTAGGCTGTCCTCCAACCTGATGTGACATTACCTCCTGAATGGAAGTTCCCCTAATTCCTTCTGACATTTCTAGAAGGACACATGACCTATGTCACAAGTCTCGACCTCACTGTCACTTTCATAGATTGCCCCATTAAGACTTGTGAGACCCAGTACAGTGTGACCTGCCAGATGTTGGCAACTCTGTGAATAAGAAGACTATTTTACTACTATGCTATTATCAGGACGAAGTTGATTTTTAAAAAGGAAGTATCTTCGTTTGATCTCTACTATTTGATATCTCAAGGGAGGCAGATATGCGCCAGAGAGATGAGAATTAGAAAGGTGAGCATGTTTCCTTTATAAAAGCTTCAGGAATAGAACAAGGCATCAGAATTCAGAACAGCTGCACTAGTTCTTAGGCCTTCTTTTTTAACCCATAGCCTAGTAAACTTCATTCTGGCAATTAATGACATTTCTGGGTACCTGTTGCCTTCAAGCCCAGTATGTACTTGACCCTATGATGTGCCTGGCTTTGACCCTACACTGGATCCGAGGCCACAGGGACTTTGGATAGTAGCTCAGGACATCTGGACTTATAGGAACCTCTGTGACCTCTTGCCAGTGTGGGCAGTGCCAATTACTAGGAACTCTCTGAAGTTTCTGGACAATTCCTAGGCAATCCAGGAGTAAAAGGGGCAGGGATGGACTTAGTTAACCTCAAGCTCCATATGTCTAAACAATATGGTGAGGCTTCCAGCAAAACAAAAGCACTCAATAAATGTTTGCTATTTGTTATAGGCGGTGGTGTTAGATGCCTTTCCTTATACGGTCAAAATCTGCCTCCTTATAACTGCTACTTCATGTACCTTGACAATATCTGATCTAATATCTAATCTGTCTTCTGCATGACAGCTCATTAAATAAGGACAGTTGTTTAATCTTGCCTTTCCTTGGGTCCCTACATTTTGGAGAACTAACACCCAAACTCTCACCTGCCAGATCTATCACATGAAGTTCAGTGCAGGTCATTTTGGGTTGTGGGAAAATATTAAAGCTTAGACTGGAGGATGGCTTCTTGAGGCATCATAAAGGGTTTGGGTAAGTGTTAACCTGGGTGGTGTTGAATACTGAGATATAATAATCCTATGTGTCCCACAGTTTTTATTCTTTTGGGCCAGGCACTGTGCGAAACCCTGGACAAGATACTCAGTTTTATGTGGTTTGAAGATGGAGTATAGCCTGAAGCCAGTTGCCTGGCTTGATTTTACTCAAATGCTATGGCAGCAAGTCACTAAACTCTGGGTATTTAAATCAGAGGACGAGGACATAGTTAAGGCTATTTACTACTTATTTATACTTCCCCAACCACCTATGTTAGGTGAAAAATATATAAAGTGATACTGTGGATTTAGGGGAAGGAAGGTAATATCTGTTTGGCCAAGGAGCTACCCTTTCTTCTAATTATGAGGTAGTGGCCCAAATGTGATTTGTTCTTTGCGGTGACCGCATAATATTTCATCAACACTTTTGAGGAGCGGAAGGGGGTGCCACAGGAGTGCCTGTGGTATGCTGGAGTTGGCTCTTGCAGGCTCTGGGAGCTGATAGTGTACGTTATTTCCCAACTCTGCATTCGATGTCCTTGTGTTGGCAGCCTGAAATTGGCCAGAGTAGGTGTATTTATGCAATGAGAACTGGCAAATGCTGAAAATCAGAGCTTTGTTCAGAGAACCAGTTATTAAACATTTACCAGTGCACCAGTGACTGGGCTTAAGGTCATAGGTCAATCCGGGAAAAGTCCCAGAGAGCATCAGTAACACACATTGAATTATTAAAATATTTGAGGCAGAGAGGGGAGGAGAAGGTCAACAGGTCCTCTCCTAAATAGGATAATGCCAGAAGTTAGATGACAGGAAGTATTTTACAAATATTTGAGGGCCTACTGTGGTATAAGGGTAGAATAGAGAATCATATTCTTATTTGCCTCCCTTTCTCCCTCTTAAATTCCTAACTCAAATATAGTTGGGCTCTGGGCTAATTACCTAACGAGTAATTACCTAACAAGAACAAGCAGGTATTGGTGTACCAGCAATGCTGCAGGGGGACCAAGGAAAGAAGAAAATGATATTTTATTTATATATATATGTGAGTGTGTGTGTGTATGTGTGTGTGTATGTGTGTATATATATATGCATGCTCCAAAGTGTTGATCACAGGAAAGTTATAACTTTGGATTTCTTTGTCCTTACTTTACGATTCACTGTTTTTATTTCAAATGCCTTGAATTACTTTGAGTTCTGTGTTCATTACTTACAGACTGGGAAGCACCAACATTTTTTCTTTAAATAGGTATGAATCTGGCTCTAGCTGAGCGGCCAAACCTTTCTGTGGCGATGTATACTTTATTTATTACTACTGAAATGGCAGGGTGGAGTTGCCAGAATATCTTTATTTTTAATCTTTTTGGTTAGGATAGGCAGGTTGAAATTTGTCCCAGCCAAGAGGGAAAGGAGCTTGGTATGTTTGGTTCTATAAACAGGATCCGTGAGGCAATAAAGGGGCTTCCCCAGTTCATACCCATTTGAATTTCACTCCAAAGGTAACTCATTGTGTGCCATTTGTCCTCTCATTGCTCTGAATGAGTATTTGGAGAGTATTAAGATTTTAAACAAATTTTTTTTATTTAGGAAAATATCAAATGTTATAAAAAACAGAGTGTGGTTTTAATTAATTAAATAACTAATTGTTAATCACTCATCACTAAGCTTTTATCATTATCAACTCATGTCCAGTCTTACCTTATTTTATCTACTACATGGGACATTTCCCCTCCCAAACTGGGTGAAGTTGAAGCAAATCTCAGATATCATATCATTTCAATGGTAAATGTTTTCATATTATTTCTGAAAGTTAAGAACTCTTTAAAAACATAACCATAATCTGTTATTTGCTGAAAAAGTTAACAATGTATTATATCCAGTTGAGAGACTATAGTATTTTATGACTGCACAATTAGATAATAAATTCAGTTATCTAACCACAGTTCAAATTGTTACATCCTGACAGAGGAAAATTTAATATTGTGTTGCCTCAGAGGATTTGTTTTGTTATAACAGTACCTCTTATTGTTTGTTTCTGATTGATTTTTAATCATTTCTTCCTGGTCTAGGATTTGAAACCTCAGTCTTCCTATGCCAAAAAAGGTGCTTTGGGACCACCCCAAAATCACTGGACCGGAGTAATTAGTATCTCCTCTGTAGTTTTTGTCTTGAGATTGAGAGATTAGGAACAATGTTAAAAGAAGAATTCCACCTCTCCTTTCCTCTGAATTCATTAAGGTGGGAGCTAGCAAGTTAGCACTCATTCTGAGGACAACTGGGATATAGTTTTGGGCTCAGGCCTGGGAATCTGGAGATGCTGGATTCAAGATTGAACCTGAACAAAGAACAAGATCCTGAGTCTATTTGGTATCACTCTTGTTTGTCAGGCATTCCTGAGGGTCAAACCAATTCAACGTCTGTGAATTCTTACCTGTATAACTGCCAAAACTGGTTTACTTTTGTCAGTTTTATGACTTTTTCAAGTTTTATGAAAAATGGGCTTCACATGCATTTTATGCACCCTGTCTTCTTTGGCAGAGTAATGAGTGTCAATTTAATATTTTCTAATAATATAAGGACATCATTAAAATCAGTTATTTATACTGAGTTGTATAAGCAGTGGTGTACAGAGTGTTCAGGCTTGCTCTTTTTTTTTGTTGGCAATGGATATTTGTTATGCATCAGCTATGTGCACCATGAAACTTTCAGAGGGGGTCCAAATATTCTTAGAATTCTTTAAAACTATCTTTGTCTATTTAAAATTGGTAATTAACATGCTAGAGATCACTTAACCAGTGTTTGGTTAAGAGTTCCTTAACTTCTCTGAGCCTCAGTTTTGTTATCTGTAAAATGGGCATAATACTAGTGCCTACCTCATTGAATTATGAGAATTAACTATTGCATTTAAAGCTCCTAGCACAGCACCTGGCACATAGTAAGCCTTTAATGTTAGTTTGTACAATGCTGCTGCTGGGTTAATTCCATCTATAGACCTTGGAATAAGCATCTGAATTCTTATAAACAGACCATTGATTGGCAAGTTTATAGCTCTGAAGTCTAAAACTGTTTGGCCTATGTGTATATGTCCATATAAAGTTGTACAAGCCAGTACACCACTGCAGCACATGTGTACCACACTCTTAAATTTTAGGCAAGGCTTAGACATAGGCATCCATGCTTGGCAAACGCTCTCACTTTGGCTTAGGTGAGTTATTTAGTAACAAGTAAGTGGGTAACCTGTCAAGTCTTGGTAATGCTGTCTTAGAGTTTTAGCACTTATTATAAGGCGTAGATGCTTTTTATTTGATTTTTATATCGATTACAAGCGAAGTGAGGAGTTACTTCTTGTGGAACCTTTTCTGTAAATCTTTTCAAGCTACTGAGTCAGCTACTTACTGATTCAACAAATCCCTGAGACTGCAAGGAAAGCTGTTTGAAAAACAGACTTTGCACCTATTCTCTGTGAAGCAAGCTTTCTCCCATATTGTGTAATCCAACAAAGTACAGAAATAAACTGGATGCTGACGTTCATGAAACTGCAACTCTCATCCGTGACAGTTTTCCAGCCTTTATGTCCATCAAAACAGCATCGTTCTTATTGATTAACTTAAACTTAAATGTGTGGTTTTTTTGTTTGTTTGTTTTTTGTTTTTTTTGTAAAATAAACCAGTGTAAATGAGATGTTGCTTTTCATCTCTCTTACATGTTAGGTCCAAAGCTAAGATGTAATAGAAAAAAAAATTCTAACACTGTTTGAAAATCTCACCTTAATGATATATAGAAAGGCACTGTGCCTCCAAACTAAATGGTGCCAGATAAAGAAAATATTTTAAATGCTCATATTTATATTTTTAAATTTTAATCTCTTTTCCCAATTAGATATTACATCTAGCTGTGCCTTTGGGAAAAATCGTTATAGTGAAAAACAAAAAAACATTTATTACTAATTACAGTGATCATCGCTTCTGGCAGCTTGTCAGCAATAACCCAGAAGGCAGCTGAGAACCTGGAAGGAAGCAGACAATTCTTAGCAATCAAAATCAGTGTTGGAAAGTAGATAAAATTGGAGATGCTCATGCATTTTACACTTGGAGTACATCCTGTGCTCTCTGAGTCTGTTTACTCTTACCAAAGTCACAGTTTAAACAGATTCAATTTTATGGTTTCTCTTCATTCATACATAGCAGGCTCAGGATAGACATACTACAGGAACATCGACAGCAGCAAGAAATTAATAGTGTTACTCTAAAAGCAGGACATAGAAAGCAGTCGCTTTCTATGTAGGGACAAAAGAATACTTAAACCATAGCAGCCTGGGAAGCACACAGGTTTATGTAGTTCCTGAAGACATCGATACATAGTAGTCAGAATAGTTGTGATCTTGAGTCATCAGAAAGAGCTAAAACTTTCTTGAAGCATATGGCAAAGTGGGCCATACATTTTAGAAAGATTTCCTTCAAAAACTATAATAATTTGGCATTTATATTTTAAATGTTATCTCTAAAATGAAAAGATTGGGCAAGAACTTTAGATGTATAAAATCTGCTTTATAGAAATGTAATTTATATACAACTCACCCACTTAGTGTATACAGTCCAAAGTGACTGCACTATTTTTTATTTTCAACGTATGAGGGTTTCAGTTTCTCCACATCCTCACCAACACTTGATTTTTTTTCCCCTTTTCTTTGAATTTTAGCCATCCTCGTGGGTTTGAAGTGATATCTCATTGTGGTTGTGATTTGCATTTCCCTAAAATCACATCCCGTGATTTTAAACTTTCTGCAGGTTTGAATGTCACCCCCAGTTAAATTATAAAGTCTTTGAATGGCTAGAAGTGTCAAGCTTTACTTTGTTATAGTTACTGTGCTTAAGAGAGAACCCTGCGTAGAGCTGCCATTCATAAACATTATAGGATTGTTTTAATTACCTAGTAGTGTCTGATACTAGGACAGTATGAATTTCACTCAGCAGAGTTTTACTCCTTTCCAGATTCTTCTTGATTAACTATCAGTCCTTGCGGAAGAGAACATAAGTGCCAGGGGGCAGGTTCATTGCCACATACCTGTTCAAAGACTTGGTAGATGCCTAAGCATGTAGTGTTCTAGATTATTTGAGGAGGATTCTGTCACCACCTCTTTATTTCAGCTTGCATTGCATGTAAGCAGTTGGCACAACTTTCCTCAGTCCCCACTTAGCCCAAGTTTAAAGATTTGCCAGACGTCCATGGTCGAGTTAAAATAAATGAACAAATCCCATTTCTAGTAGACATGTTGTTCTGCCTGGTGGTGCCAACTAGCAGCGCTGTTCTCCCTGAAGCCTTCTTAATTAAATACACCCCGGTGTTAAATTGTCAGGAGCATCCTTGGAGTAAGCAAGCATGCTCTGGTGGCTTGTCAAGACAGAAAGCTAAACCTCTTGGTGGTTTAAACTGGGATTTTCTTAAGCAAATAATTAGATTACCACCCTGAGCTGCAGTTCTGGGCATTAGGTAGCTGGAGGAGCCATTGAAGGTAGAAGTTGTGATCAGCTCTGGTTGCTGAGACAGTCACATTGGAGAGAGTCACACAGGTGCACTCCTATCCCTTGGCATATTTCTGCATAGTCAAAGCTATAGAATCTTTTCAGTCCTGGGACCATATTTTTGATGAAGAAGGTGGTGTAATTAAGGGGAGGCCTGCAAGGAAGGTTGATATTCACCTCTCCTTGCCACTAAATTGATCAGGACAGTCAGCTTCTTGGTGGGAGGTAGGGATGATGACAATAATAGTGTGGAACTGTGTTTTCCTCCCATCTCCTCAACCTGAGGTCATAACTTTGAAATGGGAAACAAATTTCATCTGCCTACCATTCCCCTCTTCAAAACCTGGAGCAGAAACATGGGGCTTGACCACAAGGATGATAGGGAGATGAGCTTGATGGTTACTAAAGTGACACCCCTCTTTCTACTCTGATTTCTCTCATAGGGGTGTCAGGGAGAGGCCCCAGGACCTTAGGGAAGAAACTGCATCTCACTGAGCTGCTCAAGGCCTTGGGAAAAAGAATCAAGGAAAAGTACTTTTGACCTCATGGTTTGACATTTTGGGTCCCCTGCTTCCTCTGGGTCCAGATTCAAGCTAAGAATACATTTACCGGTGCCGCCAGAATGGTGCCCTGCAAGAGCTTTTTTTTTTTTTTCTTTCTCAAATCTTAACCTTAAAAAACAAAGTAACATAGCGTTTATGCTGGTATTTCTGTTTGTTCCAATTTCATGTGGTTTGTGTCAAGGTCAGCCACATGAGTTGCAAATCAAAGAATGTCTGCCCGCTGGACCTAAATACATGAGTACTGTTGCCAGAGCTAATTTCTTCATGGAGAAATGCCTGGTTACCTTTAAAATGGGAGTCACTGGGAGAAAGAAGCGCAATGACAAATTTTATATATATGTTGAATGTATCTTAACCCATAGCTGTGGGGTTTAGTCATGGATGGATGATAACTAGAACTTCAAAAGCTGAATCTAAAATTTGAAAATCACCTTTGGCACTCATGTAATAAATTGTCCGTAAATAATTTCATTGACAAGCAATTAGATATGTTCAGAGCTCTCCTGGGAATGAGGACATCTGCCCAGTCATTACAGTGCCTTGCCCTTGGCCGCCAGCCTACTGCCCCTAGAAGTTAAGAGCAAGGACAGCTCACTCAAACTGTGATTCCTCACCTTTAACTTGTGGTCCAGCTACTTAAAGTATTCATTTCGATTCAGCTAGAAGAAGAGTGATTTTGAACTTGACCAGTGAGAATCGTTTAGGCCCCTCATTTAAACCTTTTCTCCAGTGCCACTGCATCAGAATCTCCAGGCAGTGGCCTGGGAGTCTGTCTTTTTAACAAGTGCTTAACATGGTTTTTATGAGGCAAATTTGAGACATTGTGTGGGTGAACATAGCAAGTGGTTTTTAAAAATAGATGTAATTAAATGCTTTAAAATTTAGTTGCCTTAAATACTAAAATTGAAGTTGTTTTAAGGAAATACAATTGCAAACAAAACTATAAAGATCCAGTTTAAAATGCAGGTGCAAAGTACACTCTGCTATGGTATCCTGTCAGTTTTAACCTGGAGTGTAAAATGTAAACAGGCCAACTTTCATGGATTCCAGGCACTTTTGCACATGGGCCCCTTCCTCCAAAAGAAATAAATAAAAATTGTATTTTACTATAAAGATTGATGTATTGATAATGATATAGTACACCATTTTATTTAACCTGAAATTTCATGTTCTCTTCTGATTTTGAAAGAAATTAAAATATTTTTGCGAGTGCCTAAAAACACCGCATGCTCTGGGCACTGACTTATTGCGCATAACAGATAATTTGGGCCTGTGGGGCGGAGGTGGTGAAATCCAAATTTTAGTTCTGATGCCTGATGTTTCAATATTTCTTGCCTCAGAAGTTCTAAAAGGAATCCTCACTATTCTCTTTTTCCCTCTCAAATGTGAGAATATGATCAGCCCTTTTGTTCATACCCTTGACTGGGTGAGAGGGAGAAAGCTGATCAGAATCTGAGGCAGTATCAGTGGGGAAAGGGCTATTGTTACACAGGGTTGTATGGTCCTTCCCACAGTGGTCCTTTTCCATAAACATACCTGTGCCCCTTAAAGTGTATTTTAAAATGCCAAATTTAACATAGGATTTTGCCCCGACAACGGTGTACTTGTAGGTGGGTAAATCATGCCTCTTCCTACCCTAAATTCCTACCTGAGGGAGACCTAGTGGTGTTTAGCATCTAACTGGCTAAATAGCTCTGCCCTGGGACGTCAGACTTACCTTCTCTGCTCCTCTCCCCTCCCCTCCCTCTTCTCTTCCTTTCTCTTTCTCTCTCCTTCCTTCCTTCTTTTCCTTCTTTCCGTTACTTCCTTCCTTCTCTCTCCCCTTCTTTCTTTCCAACTTACACATACTTTATTTATTTGATCGAAAGCTTTCTAATGGTACATAGTGTTTTATATAGTTGATCTCAGCTTTGTTCACATTGACTTCAGTGATTTATATTGGGTTTTCTATGCTCAAAACCCTGTTCAATTACTACTGTTCTCATTGGTTTGTTTTCTTTCAGGACCCGGATAGATACTTTCATACAAAATCTTATTTTTAATCTTAATTTATATTTAATCTTATTTTAAAGCTTATTTTATTCCTTCTCTAGAATTCTTTCTTGGATTCTTAGTTTTGCATAATTATACCTACAATGAGACCATGTACTAAAGTCACCAAGATAAATCCTACTACAATATCACATGATCTTCTAATTCCACCTTTCCTTTCCCAGTGCCATGGGGACAGGTCTGCAGCTCCAGTTCCACCTTCTCCTTCCTTGTCATTCTTGATGTCTCATGTCTAATGGATAACAGGCTTGATATGGGTAGGGTGTCGCATGAGAAGGAACCTTTGAGATGGGGAACACTCTTTTCCATAGGCAGGACCATAAACAGCTATCTGTGTACTGAAGCCAAGTTAAAACAGTTTTTTTCCTTTCGCGTAGTTACAGAGAAGTTTTTGAATGAGAATTCTAAAATAAGTCTGACTATTAAGATTGAATTTATTGATTGTAAAAAATTGAAAAGCATCATCAGAAAAGTTATAAGGAAAACAAAAAAATCACTGTGATTCACCATCCAGAGATAAATGACTGTTAACATTTTGACCTGAAGTTTCTAGTCTTATTTTCTGTATACAAATGGCTATTTATCTTTTTACACAAAGTTGTAATCATATGAAATGTACCATTTAATCACCTGATCTTTTCACCTAATAATACATCATGAACATTCTTACATCATTAAATGCTGTCCTACAAAATAGATGATTATTTATTTAACCAGCCCTTTATTTTTTGACAATAGTTTTCTCATTAGTAAAACTTCAGCGATTTTTTAAGGTAAAAAAGTATGGGTTTTTTTTTTTGAATTTTTGAAAGCATGCATAATTATTTATTAAGGGTGAAGTGTATCTAATGTATCAAAGGGTATAGCAAGCAATCTGGAGCTTTTTAATATATATTTTCAAATAGGGTCATGGAAAAATTATTTACATTCCTATCGGTTCTCTGTAAGAGCTTGTGTTCTTGTGATCCTTGCCAACATGGGGTATTACCATGTGACTAAAATGCAAACTAAAGAAATCTGCTATGCATTAATTTGAAAAAACTGTGTTTCTCTGCATAGTATATTGAATGTTTAACAGATTGCTCTGTGTGCAATAATTATGGGTTTCTTTACAATGTTACAGAAACCCTTTTATTAAAATTTACATTTACCACTTTCTTCAAGGTCCTTAAATAGTTCTTAGATTTTCAACTCTTATGTTTTATGCTGTTGAAAAATGGTTTTGGAGGGCTTTGTGTGTATTTAGGATGACAGAATATGAAAACTAGACAGCACTTTGGTGATCAGTTAGTCCAGTTCCATCCTACAGTTAAGTAAGTGACTCAAGAAAGAAACTTGCCCACAATTATTCTGTCTGTTGGGATGCTCTCAGTTGCAATTCATAAACCACTCAACTCAGACTAGCCTTTTGCAAAATGGGGGGATTTATTGGCTCATGAAACTGAAAATGGGCTCTGATGACACCTAGTGTAACTGACCTTAGCCATTTCCTTGATCTTGCCAAGACTTAATTTTTTTTATCTGTAAACAGGATGTTGGATCAACCAAAGGTCCCTTCCACCTCCCAAAGTTAACCGTTTCTATGAATATATTAGTAAAGAATTACATTACAGTATCAACCAACCAAATTTAGACATAGTGAAGGGAAGGTTAGCCCTCTGAGGGCAAATTTTTAAAGAAATACAATTTCTTACACGCCTGGATCTAAGTTAACAGTTTTGTTTGTTTGTTTTAACATGTGGAGGTCCTTAGGTAAACCCAACAGAATCAGTATTCATGTAATGTAAAAATATCTCAGAAGTGTTTTAAAAGTTTTTTTTTTCTGTTGGTTACACAATCCATCTTTCCCACCTATTGGTTTGCTTATATCTATTTACAAATAGTGAGGAAAAGAGATTCAGTCCTGTTGCTCCCTATTTACAACAAATTATTACGGCAGTAAACTCTAGCTTGGTGTAACCCTGAACGATCTATTACACTATCTGTAACAGCAACTGGTAGCTGGGTCACATCTGTGCCCAAAGAAGCTGATCTTGAGCGATGGGTGCCTAATTTACCTATGGGAAGAATTTTGGCGTTAGGGAACTTAGCCTCACCAGGAATACCTCTTAAAGCTGGTTGCAAGAGGAGATGGATTTTCTAATCTCAGGCTCCCTTAGCTTTTTAAAATTGTTTCTTTGACTGGTAAGAAACATTTTCAGTAGTCGTTGTTTTGGTTTGTTTTCTCATCTTTGCTATTTGGAGTTCACTGTGTAACCATTAACATTTACTGCAGGAAGAAGCATAAGTGTCCCTTGGAGACAATTCTAGTGTTCTGAAAAGGTCTTCAAGAAACAGGCTTTATTTTAAAGCTGTCAACTACCAATAAAATTTTAAAATATTTTCACCACAATATTTGGAATTTTGATTCCATGGATTCGTTTCATAGTTTTAACTACTATCAGCTCGCCAATCTTGGCTTGTGCTTAGAGAAATTTTTAGGTAGAAATAAATGCAGCAAGACCTATATACGTTTTACTGAATACTCAGCTAACACATGTTAATCAGGGATACTGGCAGTCCCTGGGTCTGGTTCGACAGGAGAGGAAGGGTTCCAGAAAAAAAACAGCCAAAGATTTTTGGTGGACAGTATGTTAGGATGGGCAAGATCATCCTGCAGTAACAAATAATCAAATATCAATGGCTTAGAACAACAGAGGTTTATTTCTCATTCATACTACAAGTCTATTGAGGAGTGGCTGGGGGCTCCAGTCTGGCTTACCTTCACTCCGTGACCCAGATAATGGAGCTATCATTATCTTAGATTCTGCTAGTAACAGAGAAAGAGTTCTGGCGGGTCTCATAGTTGTAAGTGCTCTTGCTTGAAAGTGACACACACGGTTTCTGTTCCCAATGCACTGGCTGGATAAGGCACATTGCCCAACTCAATTATTAAAAGGCCCCGAGTTACAATCTAATCCCTGGAAGGAAGAGAATCAGAAATATTTGACCAGAGCACTAGCAACTACCACAATTTGTTTTTTTCCATTACCAAATTGGCCTGCTTTCCCGCCTGCAGGTGAAATACAGTCATCACCTCCCCAAAGGAGATAACCCTGAAGTTCCCATCCAGTCACAGTATGTGGATGTTGCACAATAGGCTTTAGATTAGAGGGTGATGCAAAGTCGTTTTGACATCAACTCTTGATCTAGAAACTTCTGAACTAAAAGAGGCAAGTTACCTGCTGTTCACCCCTTTCCCCATATCGTGTATTAATATATAATAGTGAAACGAAAGTTGGAAAATCCAGTTTATACTCATATTTGGAAAGGGGCTAAATGGGAGACATCCATTCATTGGGCCTCAGTCATTTAAAATTCTCAAGCAGTTCTGAAATCTTCAGGGCTGCCTGCCTCGTAGCCAGAGAATGTTCCTTTGGGGTCCTGATTGTTCCCTCGGGGAGGGCCTCCCCACTACATTTCTTCTGTCTGCAGCCCTTGGCTTTCTCCAGTAGCCTCCTTGATCACATCTTAAGAGAGCACAGAAGATGTCCTCCGTAGAGGCCGAGCAGCTTCCTCAGCGGCTCCCTGACTCTACAGGGTTGGGGGCTTGAGTCTTTCACGTCGTGAACAGGTTTCCCAGCTGTTTTAGGTTCAGGCTTTTGGTTCCTTTGGGAGTACAACTCTTTTCAAAAGGAAATTTGTTTCTTACTATTTCACTCTAGTTTATGTCCACATGCCCAGCCCTCAATTTTTGGCATAGTACTTATATTCACTGTATGCCTTTGTGTTTGTGCTTCCAGCCCCTCTTTATTGCTATAGGCGATGATACTTTGAACCTGTCAGACTTTGATTGGGAAGCCACACCTTCAGTGGCTTTTCCCCTGAGTGATTCTAACTGAAAGAATTAACTAAGAAGCCACAACCTTAAGTACACCTTTACTTGGAGACATCTTAACCCTTTCAGAGTGTTAAGAGGGAGAGAGATAGCCATTCTCTTCCTCTGAATCTCACCCCAAAGCTAAGTGCTGATTGATCTTTTCCACTCAAAAGCTTTCCCAGTTTTATCTTCTATATATTGCGGAACAGAAGCAGCTGCTTTTTTCCAGCCTTGCCAGTCTGACCTGATGGTCTCTATTTCCTTTCCTTTTTGTTTATAAACCAGTCCATTCCTTTCTGAGCCCATCTCTTTTTCTCTTTTTTTGTGGTTATACCTTTTAAAACGCAGCCAACAGTAGCCAAGAGTCACCAACACATGCTACTAACATTTGATCATCAACATCTTCCAAGAGATCTACTGATTCTTTAGGTATATTATCTGTCTTCCAAGTTATCACATGTGATGGTTTTACCAAATGCTTCGCCGGCCTGCAGAATTCGTTTCCTCACTCCCTGCTGCCTGGCCCCTAAGCCAGTGCCACACTTTCTGTTGCTTTCGAAACAACATTCCATTTCAAGCAGCAGCCCCAACGGGCCAGGTTCTTGGGCAGTAACAGTTCCCAGATCTCGGTGGTTTGAAGAACAAAGGCTTATTTCATGCTCACGCTGGATGTGCATTGAAGATTAGTTGCATCCTCACTCCAAGACCTAGATTGACAGATCATCCACTACTTGGAATGCTTCCTATAACTGTGGGAAACCTCCGGAGGGTCTCATGCCTTCTAGCTAAATATTCTGGCCTGGAAGTGATGACCTAGATAGCACTTCTACTTACCATTAAATGGGATTTTCTTCAGCATTCTTTTTGAGCTCTCTACATCTTGAGGCATATAAACCTAATTGATTCTCATAGCTATATAGTATATCACATTTTATTTACATACTGATAGACATCTAGATTTTTACCAGTATTTTGTTATTATAAATTGCCGCAGTGAACATCTTTGAATACGCTTCCTAGTACACATGTGCATCAATTTCTTTAGGAAATAGTTCTTTTATTCTTTAGAATATGCTGAGAGAAGATGGACCTAAAGTCAGCCACTTGCCTTATAGCACCTTGTTTTATGAACATCAACTTAGTTTAGACACACCTCACTATGGTAGAAACTATTTCAAACAAGTAGATCAGTTTACTTGTTTGCATAAAAGTCTTGTGCAGTCTGAACCTGGTCTCTTGCTGAGCATCCTTGGTAAATATTTTTTAAAATAACATCTGGTTGGTTCAAGGAGTAAAGGGTAAATGCAAACATTCTATATCTAGAATCACCATCACTTCTGGCAAACACAGAACAGATTAATCGGTGGTTCAGCTGATTATATCAGCATCTGGATATCCCGGATTAAAGAGAAAATGAGTCGTGAATCATAGCTGCATTGGGATATTGTTCCTTCCTCTTCTATCTCCTTCCATCTCCTTGTGTATAGGAAGCATAGATTTAGATAGACCTTGATATCAGGAAGGTAAATGAAACTGTATATTTAAAATGTGACAGTGTCCTATAAAAGCATTAATTGTATGAATACAAAAACATTTTCCATGAAGGTAAGAAAGGAACATAGATAAGCGAAAACAATTTCTACTGCCAGTTCAACTAATACAGTATTCCCATTCTTTTCCCTTTTACTTTCAGCGAAATTGCTGATACAACATTTAACTGAATTTTCAAAACTCTACACTTTTCACCACTATTTTGTTGAGTTGCCAACAAAAGCTTTGAAACAATTCAAAAATGAGGAGGAGATGAGTCAGGAAGAAAAATATCAGGATTCTAAAAAACTTATAAAATGTTTAGGTGTCCCCTGTCCCATTTTTTAAAGTGAGACCTCTTTATCATTGCCTGTATTTATCAATATCCTACCAGCTAAAAGGCTGTGTAGTAACTCTTTATCCCAGAGGGCTGGTGACAGCTGTGGCTGGGTAATACTGAGTTTGTGGTACAGAACTAGATTATTTTCTGGGTTTCACACTAATTCTGTCCATTCTGTGCTGAGATGTCTCCTATTTTTTGTTATCACTGAATTCTTATTTTTTCCTTCTGCATGTACTAAAAGTTCTAAGTAAAGAATTTTCTCTATTCCCTCCCCTGGTCTCTAACCTCCAGACATACAATCTGCTTATCTTGCCACTCCTTAACAATAGTGACAACCTGGAGTGGTGGCCCCCTATACCTTTCTGCTTGCTCATATAATCATAAACACATACAGGTCTTCCTTCTTTGCTGCCTTCCTTTTCCCTTCTTACCATCCTCTGTTCCTTTTCTTCCCCCTTTTCCTCACCTCCTTTTTCTTCAAACCAAATAGGGTAAATGAATTATAGTTCTAGGAATCTTTTGCTTTTCTCATAGAAAATGGAGGATCTCTCCAGGCAGCCTGTATAGGTCTCATTCATTTGTTGTTTTTAATGGCTGCCTAATATTCCATGGTTTGGAAGTCATACACTTTATTGAACAGTTTCCTTGTTAGGGGATTGTACTTTTGTTTCCAGTTTTTGTTTGTTTGTTTTTAATCTGGCCACTCTAAAGGGTGCTGCTATGGACATTCTTACAGCTATCCTTCAATACTGGTGATTTTTTATATGGTCCAGGAGAGATTAGCTGGGTCAAAGACGTTTGTGTACTTTTAATTTTGATAGATGTTGCCAGAGTATTTCCAAAATGGTTATCTTAGCAATGTTTCGAAATACCATTTCCCAATCTTGTCCAGGTGTCTACCCTAGCTTGGTAGAGTAAAAAAATTAAATGTTATGAAAATTATCGAGAGTTTATAAAGTGAATTATAACAACGTCAGCCTCCTGTTGACGTGCCGTAGAGTAGTTTAGCGGAGTTTAAAACTAGGGCTGTGGTCGGCCTATATGATTGGAGGTGGTTCTGTGTTTTTTGGAAGGGGGAGTGTATTTCTGATAGAATACATAAAAGTTTACAATAGGGAGGAACTGGAGATAATTTTATAAAAAAATTCACCCTTCACAGATAATGGGATTGAGATCCAGGGAGGTAGAGTGAATTAGAGTGAGCTAGCTGCTTCTGGAAAGCAGTTCTGAATCTTGATTCAGGGATTTACCTATTACCTACATTTTGGGCCATGCTTATGGGACAGTGACTTTTAGAGAATGGATCAAGAAACATCATCCTTGAGCTGAATAGACTAGTAGGGATGAACTGTTTGCAATTTTCTATTATCTCCTGCTTGGACGAGCAAGCTTCCCAGCCTATACTGAGCAGTGAGGGATTTACTTCGCAAACTTCCACAGATTGTGGATTCTCATTTGGATTCACTCTGCGTTCATTGTAGAGTATTTGACAGCAAGACATTCACTTTCCAGGTTGCCTCCAGCCTGCTTAGGCTGCTCAGACCATTTTGTTAATAACAGTGAAAATAATTACAATGGAGATTCATTTTTGTCATAGATCAATGCCTCCGGCGGGTTAATGTATATACACATACACATATATATGTATATACAGTAAGTCTTCATATAACATCATTGATAGGTTCTGGGACTGTAAGGGAAGTGACAGAACAAAACCAATTTTACCATAAGCTAATTGATATAAACAAGGGTTAAGTTCCTATGGCACCTCATCAGGTATGCCTTCATCTTGCAGACCTGGTCAGGAGCTGTGCTTATTTGTGGGCTTGGCTGTTAGTGGCTGTGGTTCCTCTGGTTTAGTAGTTCCCAAGCCTACAAATGGAACCACTGGGGAACTTTTTTTTTTTTTTTTTAAAAAAAAGCTCATGCCCAAAGTCTCACCCCTGAATTAAGTCAGAATTCTTGGGAGAGAAGACCAGAAAATGGAATGTTAAAGGAAATTCTAATATGCAGCTGGGTTGGGGACTTCTAGGTGGGCCATTTCAGTGGAGCCAGTGTCTCTGCCTAATAAAGGAAGAAAGGAGATGTAACAGGAGCTGTTCTTTTTAGAATTCTGCCACATAGGGATCATATGTCTGCCTGTCCTCTCTCATAGCCCACCTTTTCTCTTCCTGCTTCCTATTTGTCGATTACAGCAGTGGAGTCATGTCTTATAAAGTCAGCTCATGGAGATAAACATTGATCGCTGTAAAAATTACCATTGAAAAATACCCTTAGGAAGCTCACCACAAGGTTAGAGGTTAACACACTGTCTATTGGTACACCTAGCATAGCCAGTTTTTCTTCCAGTATCGGAATGGGTCACTGTTTCTTTGGCTAAGATTCTGATAAAATAGTTAGCATTTGAGAGTAATGGTGTATGCAAAATACGTATCTTTTGAGTATTGAAACTGCTCCCAACTTGGTGAGATTCTTAAGCCCCAAGAAGCACATGGGAATTGACACTGCTTTAGGGAACTGCAGAATCCTATTTCTCATCATCTACTCAATCCTAATTGAGTAGAGTATGGGCAAAATCATAGGCACCGTTTAAATTGTGAATTTCTCCTTGCCTGTCTTTTCTTTTAGGCACATGTAGTTGAATTCTGATAAACTGAATGATCAATGCACACATAGATGTGACAGCACCGTATTTGATTAATTGAATGTCTTAAAAATCGAACATTTCTTTGCACGTGTTGAATTCAGCAGCACTCTCTCTGTCCTCTAGCATTCCCATGGTTTGGCATGGATATCGGTGGGACACTGGTTAAACTGGTCTACTTCGAACCGAAGGATATTACAGCCGAAGAGGAACAAGAGGAAGTAGAGAACCTTAAGAGCATCAGGAAGTATTTGACTTCTAATACTGCTTATGGGAAAACCGGGATCCGAGATGTCCACCTGGAACTGAAAAACTTGACCATGTGTGGGCGCAAAGGGAACCTGCACTTCATCCGCTTCCCCAGCTGCGCTATGCACACGTTCATTCAGATGGGCAGTGAGAAGAACTTCTCCAGCCTTCACACCACTCTCTGTGCCACAGGAGGCGGGGCTTTCAAGTTTGAAGAGGACTTCAGAACGGTATGTGGGTTTGTCCTTGTTAAAACAACAAAACCACCTCTTAGAGAAAGAAAGAAAACCTCTCATATGTTCATAATCGTGGCTTCTTATACCGAAAAACTAGACTACTACTATACCAGCCTTGGGACTTTGGACGAGTTTACTTCACCTCTCTGTGCCTTAGTTTCCTCATCTACATGTATTTCTTACTTCATAGGGTTGTTACATGAAGGGATAAAGGAGATATTATGTACCTGGTACTTAGTTAATGCTCAGTAAATATTAGCTATCATCATCATTTTTATTACACTTACTGTTGTGCAGTAGGCTAAAGACAAGATGATATAAACCCCTTTCCGAAGCATTTTAGTCAGAGTTTTCCATAAATGCTTACTACAGTTTCATGAAAAGCATAATCACTGTGCCAGTTTTATAGATGGATAGTCTGAGGCCCTCAGAAAAGGCTTTCTATAAATCTTACTAAAACTTATTACTTCTGTCTACAAATTTGCACAGTCTTCTTTTGTTTGTTTAAAAGTGTCATTGAGAAGTTTCACTCAAATGAAAAAGAAATCTTTGATATTATTTGTATTCTTTGAATTCCTTTATTAACGGGCATGATTTAGGGAGTATGGTTCTACAGAATAAGAATAATGTTGACTAGCAGTGCATTCCAACTGTGTTGCTCATTTAATTTTGACAGATTTGGCAAGCGGAAGATATAGATGAATGACATGGATTCCAAACTTTCTCTTTATTTAGCAGTCCCTTAAGACCTATGCATTCCAGTTTTCCCATCTCTACATCAAGATAATCTCTATACTATCCAGCCTTATCTTGCGGAGAATAAAATGAAAATAAAGTAAAATAATAAGTGGAGAAAATAAAGGAAATTAGATTAACAGAAGTGATTGAACATAGGAGAAGGATAGGGTTGGAAGATTTGGGGATTAGTCTTGCCAGAAAGTTGAAAATATAGTGAGATAAGTTATAAAATACATTTTCTGAGAGCCTAGAGTGCAAGTTATTGGCATTTTTTCATGGAACTAATGTAATCCAGTCTTGTCATAAAGTCTTTCATTAATGAATAAGTTAATGAGTCAATGTGTTATTTATAGTATTAAACTATAAATGAAAATTTTATTTGTATCATCAAAGGTAACATTGTTTGTTTTAGTGATTGTACTAAGTAGTTTCTCAAAGAGCTGGCAGAGTCCTAGCACAGTATCCTAAGTGAGACTGAGTATATTCAGGTTTTGGCTGTTTACTACTTTGTCCTCTTTCCCTACTCAGCAGTAGAATTTGACTCTGCCATCTACTTAAATGATTCATGGGATCTTTTTCCCACTAAAAGAGCCCAATGATCAGAGTTTTAAAAAGGGTGAAGTCCAGGAGCACGAAAATTAAAATTGAGTTTGTAATTGAAAAAGCATTTAACTTGAATTCTAGTCCTGTTTCTTCATTTAACTAGCGAGGTGACTTTGAGTGAGATGTGTCCCTCCTATGGGCTTCACTTTTATCAACTGAAAAAGGTCACAGTGGGTCACCTAAAGCACACCTGAAGGCTTAACATCGTTTCCTCTTCCTGAAGTACTCTTCCCTGGATTCTGGCCTGGTTTGCTGTATTACTTCTTCCTGTCCCTGCTCCGATGTTACCTCATTCCACAAAGACCATCCCAGCACTCCCTCTCCCCCTTGCCCTGCTTTTTCCTCCACTTCTTGCCATTTGGTATATTCTGTGTTCACTAGTTTATTCAATGATTGATCATTTATTTCCCTGTACTAGAGTACAAGTTCAAGGGATGGGGGCCGAGCAGGAGCTTTGGTTTGTTCTTTACAATACTTGGCGTGTAGAAGGAACACAATAAATACGTGTTGAGTGAATGAATTCTTAGGAAAGGATGATGAAACCTATTCATCCTCGCACACTTCGGAAAGATAAAGGCACATCACTTAGTACACTGACAGACAGGCTACAGGAAGCGATCTGTCTTCTTCAGTCCTGTCTTCACTCTGGCCAAGACTGAGCATGAAAACAGAAGGCAGCCCATCTATTTTATTTCATAAGTGTACATGCCACCTGGTCAGGCTGTTTGGCAGATAGAGTCATGGGCAGTGAAACGATGTTTTGGTCAACGAGGGACTGCATATATTACGGTGGTCCCATAAGATTATATTGGAGCTGAAAAATTTCTGTTGCCTAGCGACATTGTAGCTGTGGTAATGTCATAGTGCAACACATTATTTATATGTTTGTGGTGATGCTGACATAAATAAACCTACTGTGCTGCCAATATAGAAAAGTATAGCACATACAATTATGTACAGTACATAATACTTGATGATGATAATAAACGACCATGCTATTGGTTTATGTATTTACTGTATATTTTATCATTATTTTAGAGTGTACCCTTTCTACTTATAAACAAAATAAGTTTTGCTATAAAACAGTATATGCCATATGATGCCAGCAGCACCCTCACACATCTCGTATTTACCCTGTCCCTTTATCGCATCGTTTCTCTTGGCTCGATTTACTCCTGTGTTTTGTATAGTAACATGCTATACAGGCTTATAGCCTGGGAGCAATAGGCTCTACCATCTGGGTTTGTGAAAGTACACTCTATGATGTTCAAACAGTGAAATCTCCTAATGACACGTGTCCCTTTCCAAGTGGCACCTGACTGTACTTCAGACTTGTTGAGCGTAGCTGAGTCTGCTACGGCTAAGCGTCACCTAAGCTCCTTCGGGACACACCAGATGAGCATCTGAAAGGTCTCCTCTTTGGAGGGGGCACCCGCCCTTGTTTGTCTTTGCGTCACCGTCACAAGGTGGAATGTGTTTAGTTAACACTGGGCGAAGGGAGTAACCAAGCATCCTCCACAAGTTAAGGAGAGCGACTGCCTACTCTCCAGAGGATAGGTGAAGGAATGGTGGGAGGTTGTATGAAAGAGAGTGAGTGCTGAATGACTGAGACGTGGCCTTGCCACAAAGCGAGAGTTGAGCCCCAATCTGCAGTTCCGTGGTGAACCTCATACGGCTGAAGGTGGTGTCACTGGATCTCTGTGAGGAGTCTACTCCAGTGATCCGGGTTGGGGGTTTATACTGACCCACCAATGCTAAGAGGCACCTGAAAAATCCCCACAAGGGGTGCAGCCGGAGACAGGTGAAGCAAGTGACGTCCCCGCCAAAGTTTCACTGACCCTATTCCACAATCCTCCGTGTGGCATGATTGTCGTCTGTCTGGGACGCGTGGGGGGTACACAGGGGAAACCATAATGGTCAAGAACTTTGAGAAAAGAGGTAAAATGGCCCTTTTGACATAGGGGCCCTCTGTCAAATTATCTTCTTGAAATTTTAAGGTCTGTTTTCTTCCTCCACTAGGGAATTCTTAAGGCAGATATGGGAGGAGGTTCCTCTAAGCCAATAGTCTTAAATTGTATGTTGAAAAATTCTGAGAAAGCTTTGTCAGAGGATTATGGGGTCACACTGACCCTGGGAAAGCTCTTTGTGAGCTTGCATGGCCCACCTTCAGGGTAGGATGGCCCTCGGAAGGGACCCTAGACCTCCCCACTGTGAGAGCTGTGTACTAGGTAGTGACTTAGACTTCCATGCCAGTTTCCATACATAGACTTGTGGTTGCAAATTGCCACTATAGTGCCCCTTTGGGTCTGGATATGCATGAATAGGCAGGGACAGAGTAAGGTATTTGTGGCCCCACCAAGTTGGGAAAGAACAAGGAGGAGCCAGCAAAGACAATCCACCAAGGGGACCCCAAGGAAGAACCTATCTTTCCACCGCTGCATATCCCAGCAGCTCCGCCAGTCCTCACACAACCACTCTACCCACAATTGCTGGACAGCCCTCCACCATCAGTGCCTTTGCCTTCCTGACCCACCCCAGAGCCTTGGCCCGGCACCATGTCCTCCACCAGGTTCAAGTTCAGCTCCTCAAATAGTTCCACCTGGTACATGGGGCCGGTGTCTCACCAGGAGGCGCAGACCCAGCTCCAGGGCCAGCGCCATGGCATGTTCCGAGTCCGCGACTCCTCCACCTACCCCGGGGACTCTGTGTTGTCTGTGTCTTAGAACTTGCGGATCCCCCACTACATCATCAGCTTGCTGTCCTACCGCCATTTTACGATTGGGGACCAGGAGTTTGACCCTTTACCAGCTCTGCTGGAGTTCTACCAGATTCACTGCCTGGACACCACCACCCTGATTGAGCCCACACCCAGATATCCAAGCCCATCACTGAGATCTGTATCAGCACCCAACCTGCTTACAGCAGAAGAAAATCTGGAATATGTGTGGACTCTCCAGGATTTCCCTGGAAATGATAAATTTTGCTGAAGACTTCCCCTTTAAAAGGGATGAGATCCTGGTGATAGTAGAGAAACCTGAAGAACAGGATGTGGAAGGCCCGGAGCAAGGACGGCCGGGGTGGAATGATTCCCGTCCCTTACGTTGAAAAGCTTGTGAGATCCTCACCATATGTAAAACATGAAAAGTCCAAATTAGCCACTCTGCAGTTGACACACAACAGTCTTCTTCAAGAGTACAGTAATGCACTGAAAATAGTTGAAGAACTAAGAAGAAAAGAATCAGAAAAAGTAGATAAAGTAGTGCTGCAGGAACTACACGAGAAGCTGGAACTGACAGACAAGGTGCTGGCCTCCCAGCGGCTTCAAATAGATGAGATGAAGCAGACCAGCACCAAGCAGGAGGAGGACCTGGAGACCGCAACAGGCCTTAGGGCACAGATGGAGGTTTACCGTTGAGATTTTCATGCTGAAAGAGCAGCAAGAGAAAAGATTCATGAAGAAAATGAGCAACTGGCATTGCAGCTGGCAATTTTGCTGAAAGACAATAATGCTTTTGAAGATGGGGACAGGCAGTCCTTGATGGAAATGCAGAGCCTTCATGGGGCGAGAACCAGTGACGCTGACTAACAAGCTTACCTCATTCAGAGAGGAGCTGAGGATAGGAACTGGCAGGAGCAGTAACAACAGTATATGCCAATTCACTCTTGCTCCAAATGTGGAGCACTCCTGCCCGACAGAGATACATTACAGATTCACATCATGGACTGCATCGTTTAAGTGTTGACGTTTCACCTCCGCAAACTGTAAATGTCAGAGTTTTTTCCTCCAAGAGTTGTACTTTTGTGTTATTTGTTTTCACTTAAATATTTTGGCTCAATATGTATGTTTCAGAAGAAAAAAAATCGGTATGATTCATGTAAGACATTTTTTGTGGATTTCCATAAACTCAACAGTAAGAAAACCCAATTTAAAAATGAGCAAAAGATAATAGGTACCTAACCAAAGAAAACATACAGATGGCAAATAAGCATAGGAAAAGATGCTCAACATCATATTTCATTAGGGAATTGTATTAAAATGAGATACCACAATACACTTATTAAACAGCTAAAATGCAAAACAATAATAACACCAAATGCTGATGAGGATGTGGAACAACAAGAACTCTGATTTATTGCTGGTAGAAATGCAAAATAGACTTTGGAAGACAGGCAGTTTCTTGCAAAACCTGCTTATGCATATGCTCAACCTCAGACCACAGCTCCTCTACCAGCAGTTTGGCGAAGTGAATGGGCACAAAGGGCTTTTCCACTTTGCGCACATCAAAATCATTGACTCTCAGAACCCAGATGAAAGTGAGTGGTTGTGGTTGCCCTGTTTCCTGCTGCTTTGCTCTGCCTGTCGGAAAGCATTCTGTCTCAGACAAGTTACACTGCATTGCCGACATCCAACTTTCTGCAGACTGGCAGTCTCAAACATTTGGAATGCACATGGTGGCTGCCTTGCCAATTGTATCATAGTCATCTTGTCAAAGAGTAGCTGATTTTAGAATTCTTTTGGATCATAAACTGGAAATACTGATGGAGAGAAGTTGACAAGGAAAGGATCTCCCTTCTCATCACTGCCCCTATTTATTGTACTTGTGACTGATTTTGTCACGTCAGAAAAAGCACGAGACCCACATCTAATCCAGGGGTGCAAACAATTGGAACTATGCCATTCGAAGACCTAGAAGTGGACTTTACTGAGGTTAATCCCAGCTGGGGCCACAGATATCTGCTTGTGTCAGTTTGCACCTACTCTGGATGGATTGAATCTTTTCCTATGGGCACTGAACGAGCACGGGAAATAGCCAGGGCCTTATTAAGAGAGATCGTTCCAAGATATGGGCTACCCCTTTCTGTAGGATCAGACAATGGACCTGCCTTTGTGTCCAAGATAGTTCACACCTTGTCCAAAGCTCTAGGAATCAAATGGAAGCTCCGCACGGCCCATAGGCCACAGAGTTCAGGGAAAGTTGAACGCATGAACCGGAACCTCGAAACCACACTAGCTAAGCTTTGTCAGGAAACCCAGTTACCTTAGACGGATTTGCTGCCTTTGGCTCTACTCTGAACGCGATGCACTCCAGTGCCTTCAGGCTACCTCCCTTTCGAAATCCTTTACAGGAGACCTCCCCCAGTGACAGGGAAGTTAAAAGGAGACCCTCGATTAATGGCTGACCTAGAAATGTCCCAACACCTTCAGGCCTTAGGGAAAATCCTCCATCACATCGCTCAGGAAACTTGAGAAAGAGCCCGCATCCCTTTAGACAATTGAGTCCACCCTCTTCAGCCGGGAGATGAAGTATGGGTTAAAAACTGGAAGAAGGAGCCACTCCGGCCAAGCTGGGCAGGCCCTTACACTGTTATATTAGCAACTCTCACTGCTATTAAAGTTGCAGGTATCACCCTGTGGTAACACCCAGGTAAAGAGAACAGCATCTCTGGAAAAATGGGAGACTTGGACTGCAGAACCTCTTCCTGATCAGCTACTCCGAATCATCATGCTCCAGAGGCAGCAGAAATCCACCTGAGATCTTCAGCCCTGCTCTGGCCTCCCCGGAAGCTGGCCAGTCTGCACATGGCTGAAGCCTGAGGATCAACCATCCAGACTGTCCAGATGTTCACCACAGTCGGCTGAAACCGGTGGCTCCTACAGAAACCCCTTCGCGGAAGGTGCAGATGGGTCCCACCAACCCTTGTAAGTTGACCCTGAGGAAGACAACATGCCCTGCTCCAGCCACGAGCTGGAAGCTGGCTGGTCCACGCCTGGTTGAAGCCTGAGGAATCTCGTCATGGGGCTCCTTGTAATTGGACTCTAGGGAGGGAGGGAAATTAGGGCAGAGAGCTGTAAACTGTGTATCCATGTCACCAAGGAAGGTCAAAGAATTTTCACTACTTTACTTTTCTGTAGCTACTGTGAATGCCAGGGAACTCAGAATGGGACCTCTACCTATAACTAGACTCAATACTCAGTATGTGACCCAGGAAATAACCAACCTTATGTAAGTTTTAACCCAAATGACCCTCCTACTGAAACAGTTTTTGAAATAAGGGTAGTTTTAGGGGACCAGGGAGGAGGGACAGATGGACTTGCATTGGCCCAGACTAGAGTAAAAGGAGACCGCAGTCAGATTACCCTAAAGTTTGATGCTTGTGCTGCTGTGAGTCACGGCCCATTGGAGGAAGGGAGATCCTGCAGATTGCTCAACTGAGAAAAAAGCTATAGGATGGAAGAAAGGTATATATGTCCTCACAGCTTCACATGTGAAAGAAGCCATGCCTGTTGGTCGTGTGTCCTATGGGCTACTGGGAAAAGAGACACCACAACCAACAGCAAAGAGATGTATTTTTAAAAGTGAGTAGCTCTATCAAACTGCACCATACATAAGTGCAATCCATTAGGACCAATTGTAATCAACCCCTGAGTCCCTGTTGGAAGTCTGGGGAAATAGTAACACTTGGCATTCGGGACAGGGCTATATCCCTATGTTCAAATTCATATCAGAGGTTAAGTAGTAGACCATCCAGCTCAAATCTTTCAGGTTTATAATTCCTTCTACAAGGAAGTAACTGAACCCAATCCCTATCACCACAATCAACTAAAACTTATTTCTCAAAATGACCGTAGGAATAGCTCACTCCCTGAATGTCACTTTCTGCTATGTATGTGGGGGAACTATGATGGGGGACAGATGGCTATGGGAAACTACAGAACTAGTTCCCACCAAGACAATGCCAAATATAATAGCCCCCCACTCCTCTGATGAGTCAATGGATTTTAAAACATGCTGTTAGAGGACAATACTGCCTGGCTAGGGGTGGAGGAAATCTCACAGTCGGTTAGAAACTTAATTTGCCTTGGCCTACGGTATTATAATGCCACCTCCAAACAAAGCGTGTGATGGGGAAACAGGACAGAGAGAAATCTGTCGGCCAGATTCTCAGAGCTAACTGGAGCCTGGCAGGACCCAGGCAGGTTCTGAGACTGGATAGCCACACATGGGCTTTACTGGATTTGTGGAAACTAGGCCACATCTGCTTTTCCAGAAATTGGGAAGGGAGCTGTATAATTGGCATGAAAAGGCCATCCTTCTTCCTCTTATCTCTGAAAATAGGGGAACTACTTGGTTACCCAACCCCACAACCCTTACAAAAGGTAAAAAGAGAACTCCAAATAGGGGACTGGAAGAATGATGAGTGACCCCCAGAGTAGATAATCCAATACTCTTGGCCTGCTACTTGGGCAGAAGATAGATCTTGGGGATACCATACCGCCATTTACATGTTAAACTGGATTATCCGACTGCAGGCAGTCTTAGAAATCATTATTAACAAGACTGAGAGATCCCTGACCCTCTTTGCACATCAACAAACTCAGATGAGAAATACCATCTACCAAAACAGGTTAGCACCAGACTATCTATTAGCAGCAGAAGGCGGCTTGTGTGGAAAATTCAATCTCACCGACTGTTGCCTACAGATAGAAGACCAGGGCCAGGCAGTTGAGAATCTTGTCAGAAAAAATAACAAAGCTGGCACATATGCCCGTGCAAGTATGGCACAGATGAAACTCCAATAGCCTTTTGGGGGGATGGTTCTCTACCTTTGGGGGCTTTAAGACCTTAGTTGGAATAGTACTCTTCCTCCTCAGGGCCCGCCTCCTTCTTTCATGCCTGTTGCCTCTTGTTCAGTCGATTACCTCCCTCGTAGAGGCTGGCTATAGTAGAGAGAAAGACTGCAGCAAAGATCCTTATGCTGTGGAATTACCGACCCCTGGCCCAGGGAGATCAAGAGGTTGATGCCCTATAAGAATTTAGAGGGACATCAACATGGGGGATTGAAGAGAAATTTTCACTCAAAAGGCTAATAATCAGCTCTCTTTCTGTTTCTGTAAATATGCTTCCTGCAAGGGATATACTCAAAATTGACTAAAGACTCACTTTCCCTTTGCTCGTTATGTCTAAGCAACAAATATAGCTGTTTGTACCCCCTAGCAACTCCTGTGCTTTGTAGCACTTTATAACTGCTGGTAGCCCATAGCAACTTTCGCCCTTGTAACTACCTGCAACCATAGCAACTCCCTCCACTGTTGTAGTAACCTGAGTTCAAATTACAAAATCAGGCCTTGCCAAGAAGGTCTATATAAGGAATGTTGCAACAGAGCCCCGGGCCTAGATCTCCAGAGCACTAGCTTCTCTGGGTCTGCCGGGACAATAAACCTGAGTTTTCCAACTTTCCAGATGCTGCTTGGTTTCTCGCCAGTCTGATTTTGGATCTTTTCCACGATAGCATAAATGCTTGGCATGTAGTAAACAATAAATATTAGCTATTATTTCCTTAGATTTTTAAAAAATTTAAGTTAGATTTTATATCTTTCTTTATTGGTTCAATTTTGTATTACTGGTTGCTAGATTTTTTTTATGTGTGTATGTGTCCATGGAAAATGATCATCAGCCCCAACCTGTGGACCAGCAATAATACCACTCTTGAGGATCATGAATTAAACTTTTGAGGATACAAAGTGGCCACTCATTCCTCAGCTTTCCCACAGCCAACTTATTTCCTTTACCTTTTTCCCTCTCTACGTAGGAAAATGGGAGTTTTTTCCTCATAGGAGCATGAAAGGACACTTTGAGGCCACCCAGCTATTAATGAAAGAGTCAACATTTTTTTTAGTTCTTTGTAGATGCCAAGCCTGTGTAAGCATTTTACGTGTATTATTATCTTGTAATCTTCACAACAACACTATGCAGTGGGTATTATTATCCCCATTTTACAGGTGAGAAAACTGAGGCTTGAGAAGTTAAGTAACTTGCCCTACATCCCTCGATTAAATAAATATTAGAGCCAGAATTCAAAGCCAGTTTTGCCTAACTCCAAAGTCAAGGCCTGGGAACAAGGAGTTGGACTTTGCGGGCTAATCAGATTGTCCCCAGCTCCTAGGCTCAACGTGCCCCCCTTGGGACCTCACGTCCTATCAAGGAAGTGTAGGATTCTTGCTGTTTTGAGAATGTAAGGTTCCTTGCAAGAGAGCCCCTATTTCAGTGGTATGCTGTATTTGTTTCCTGTGGCTGCTCGAACTTATTACCATAAACTTAGTGTTTTAAAACAACAGAAATTTATTTAGTTGTAGTGCTGGAGTCCAGGAGACTGAAATCAAGGTCTTGGCAGGACCACACTTCTTCAGAGGCTCTTGAGCAGATTCCAGTCCTTGCCTCTTTCAGCTTCTGGTGGCTGTTAGCATTCCGTGGCCTGTGATGTAGCACTCCAGTCTCTGCCTTCATATACACGTGGCCTTCTCCTCTGGTTCTATCAAATCTTTTATATACATCTCAAGGAAATTTGATATTGGAATCCCAACAGATAATCCAGGCTGTTCTCTTCATCTCAACATCCTTAACTTAAAGATCCTTTTTCCAAATAAGGTAACACAGGTTCTAAAAATTAGGACATGGACATTATCTTTCAGGGACCACCATTCAACCCACTACACATACTAGTGGAATTACTTTTCCCATAGCCAGGCAAGCTCCCATCTTTGAGCACTCACTGTAGGCAGTCAGGACTTTTGATGTCTGTCAAGGCTACTTTTCCAGTGGAGTAACTGATTATCAATAGATTTCACAACTTGGTGTTTCAAGGGTGTTTCCATATTTTTAATCTCAATAACACATTTTAAGTCCAGCTAAAAAGCCTCTGGAGCCTCGCATGATGTGGCAGCCTCTCTCACAAGATTTGATTCTCTTTCAGATTGCTAACCTGCAGCTCAATAAACTGGACGAACTGGACTGTCTGATTCAGGGCCTGCTCTACGTCGACTCCGTTGGCTTCAATGGCAAGCCGGAATGTTACTATTTTGAAAATCCCACAAATCCTAAATTGTGTCAAAAAAAGCCGTACTGCCTTGATAACCCATACCCCATGCTGCTGGTTAACATGGGCTCAGGTGTCAGCATCCTAGCAGTCTACTCCAAGGACAACTATAAAAGAGTTACAGGGACCAGGTAACTTGGTTTTTATTTTCATATTTAAACCCGGGCCTCTTCCTTGAAGACCAATTTTTAAAAAGGTTATTTATATTGAATACATTTTTGAAAGAAGGCTCTTACCCTCAGTTAAACAAAAGGATTTACTGGATATATTATGAGGGTGATTTATATAAAGGTTTACAAAACACAGCCCCTTGCCATGCCAGAAATTGGTTAGGTTGAGGGAAGAAGGGTCACATACATCAGAAGTTTTCCCCAAAGGCCGTACATAGTAAGTGCTAAAGGAATGGCAGGGACAATAAGCACAGGAGAATGCAGCTGGAAGGATGCTTAGCATGGTAAGAGAGAGCTTCAGAGGAAACCATCTTTCGGAACCACCTTGGTGCCTAGCACAGGACGAATTGCTTGAAATAATACATCATTCCAAGCAGTAAACCAAACTGGGTTAATAACTAATGCTTGTTACCCTTGGATAAATGCTCTAGCTGAAAACTGGGATAGTTGACACACTTCAGAGGGAATTTTGGAAAGCAATGGACAGGAAAACAGTCCTGCCACCAGGACTGTTTTTAATGCACACACATCCCAAGGGCAGATGGGACAGCTTCCTGTTCCTGGGGGTTCAGTCTGGGGTCAGAAATCTTTGAGAGAACCTAGTGTGAACAAAATCGAACAGATATTTTTTTACTTCTAAGAGAATGATTTGGTATAAACTGTTCCTCCAACCTACTGGATCTCAGAGTTGACTTTTGGAGGGACGTTTTAAGGAACAAGTATCATGTGGAGTGTGCTTTGGGACATGACATTGAAACCATTGTTTTTGATAGATGAAGATATCATGTAACTTCCCTGGACTGCAGTATCCTCATTTGTGCCATGAAGGGAGTTTTTTCTTAGATGGTTTCTACAGGCTTTGCCAGTACTGAAATTCTATAATACTAGTCACCCATTAGGACGAGAGCATTGCTTTTCTCTATTTCCATGACTTGTGATAGGTCTGTATAAATCAGTGGTTCATCACTGGTGAAAGTAAGATTTATCCCACCAGGGGATCTAGCAATGTTTGAAGACATTTTTTAATTGTCACACTGGAGGTGGGGTGCTACTGGCATCTAGCAGCTAGAGGTTAGGGATACTGCTAAATATCCTACAATACAGCCCTCCACAAGAAAAAAGTATGGAGCTCCAAAAGCCAGTAGTATTGGTGTTGAGAAACCCTGGCTTACATATGCACATGCACGCATGCACACACTTGTGACTAAATCCTGCTTATGTCCAGAATATAGGTTTTGGTGTATAAGTTAATTGCCACTAGGCATACATTTTCTCACTTAGAATACAGAACTAAGCCTCCTTGCCCACACAAGACTCACAGCTGATCCCATGACCTCATTAGGACTGTCAGTGTATTAGAGACAAATGAATATTTCAACTGAGCTGGTTTTACCTTAGTGATCTCCTGATAAAGGTACAACTTTTAAGAAACTACAGACTTCCTCCCAGAAGGAGTAATTGAATTGATAAAGCTAACCCCAAGATAAAATAAGCTAAACATTTTCTATAATTAGATATTTATAATTTTGTTGATTGACACTTAAATTCATGAATTACATCACAGGTAACCTTCTCGAACATGGAAGTTCCAGGGATTTGGGTCATCTTGAATAGCTAGCTGCTAATAATAAGCTAATTGTGGTGTTTGGCTTCTATTCCATGTGTAAATAAGGCCTATAAATTTTAGTTATTGTTAAATGCCCATTAATGACCAGTGGTTTGCAATCATCAACAGATCCTGTCTGGATGTCCAAGCTTAGCAACAAGTTCTCTTTAACCAATAGTTTTGGAAATGTACTACAGAGGGAACTGAACGTTTAATAGAGAGTTCTTTCAGGGGCTGCCACAGATAGGGGAGTGGAATGAAACATCAGTTCTGGGTCCTGATCCTCTTTGTCTAACCAGAGTTGTTCTACTAAAGTTTTCTTTTGATCTCAGTTAAAAATCACTGATAAAACGGTCATGGTCAGCAGTGAACATCAGTGTGTGGAACACATGCTGGGAATTACTCATCTCAGCAAATGGCTTAAGCTTAAAATTTTGCTGCTTCTCTTGTGAACTGATAGCTGTAACTCCGGGCTTTTGTTATGGTATTATACTCTATTTTCTCATTAAGCATTTTTGTTTTTAGAAGGCCACGTCATTACAGGATATCAGTTTTTCTTTTAACATGATTTCAAATGGTTTGTTTCAGTTTTATGTGTAATTTTATTGCCTTCTATATTAGATAGCGACATTTTTTTTCTATTGACTCCAGTTTTGTTAGTCAATGAAAAATAACAGGACTTTACAGCTGTTGTTGTTAGAACGTGTATTCTATTAAAAGAGGAATGTAAAGAATTTTGAAATTTCAGTGGGAGTTGCAGTATAGCTCATCTCATTGTTTTGGAATCTGTTTTAAGGGCAGAAGCACTCAATAATTGAAGGTTTCTTCTACTCCCTAAAATCCCTCACTATAAGGCTTTTTTTTTTAATTTTTTTTAATAAAAAAACAACAATGATATGCAAAGGCTGTTCCTAGCATTATATTTTTGTGTCTGATTTTCTGAGGGTCTTCCCATCTGGTGGAACAGACAGACATATCTGATTAGAAGCAAGAGAATCACTGGATTAAATAATAGTTAGCAGGCTGGGGATATTTAAATAAAGCGCTTTTCTGCAACTGTGCATTCTTTCCTCCTGTCTGCAGTGTACCACCTGTGCAAGTGCATGCTCGCTTTCCCCATTCAACCTCAGTGCTTTGTCTGGAGTCACCTGTCATTTTCTAGTCATACAAAGCACTTGCTCTTCTTCACTCATACTAATACATCAGTTGATGAGTTGCCTTCTTTCTAAGTCAGCCAGTGTCTTCAGTTGTCTATGTTAGGAATAGGTTGTCGAAAGCCTTGAATACCAATACCTGATGTTTAAAGAAAGATTATTACTGTTGATGAAAGATAAAGCTAGAATTATGAGCAAAGACTTTTTAAAACTATGCAGAGAGAAAACAAGACATATCCAGGTGAACTACAAACCAAAAAGTATTCCTGTTAAAACACAGTAGCTTTGTAGGGTAAACTGATACTGATAACATAGCATGATCTGCCACGTTAAATGTAAATAAAGATAAGCTTTCCTGGAAGAAATCCAAAATTTGCATTATGACTGAGTTGTCAAGGCAAGAATGTCCATGAAGCTCTTTATGTCCTCATTGTACTATGGCTATAGTTTGGATAGCTGCTAACTGGCGGTATGTGATTTTCCACAGCAACCCTAAATGTCAGTCAAGTACGAATTTTTGTAAGAATCACTACTTAAGAAATATTACATACAGTTTTGCTGTAGATATGATTTAAAGGACTATATGCTTATCTACAGTCTGGTGCCTTCTTGTTAGTGGTTATGGACAGTAAATATATTTACCCTAAATTTTCTCCTTTTTTAAAAAAATATTTAGGTTAAAGATAACCTTAATCTCTACTCGAATTTTCTTTTAGAATTAGAAGCCAGTACTGAAACACATAGGGGCTTCCCAGAGCTAAAGCTCTTGGAGCTTCAGAACAAATTGATGTGAGCAATTTATTCTTCTACATTTACTCTTCTGCGTGATAAATAAAGACTAAAACCCATGGTCATGTCAGTGCTCCTTGTCCTGACAGAAGTTCACTGGTGATAGCTTTACTCTGAACCTGCTTTTCTTTCCCTCAGGCAACTTTGATATTAAAACACAATTGAGTTCATTCTCAACTACCATAATTAGTTTCTAATTTTGTCTAAAAAGACTCTTTTAAGAGAATTCCCACTCCCCCGCCCCAAACAATGGACAGCTTTTAAAACAGTTTGAGCCTTATAACTTTTTGTGACCTTCGTTACTATTTTTGACTTGGTGGTAAGTAAAATATTAATAACCTTTTCCAGAGTCTAGCAGAAAAAAATATAATATGAAACCAATCAGTTGTTTCCTTTCAGAAACTTCCAAGTAAGTTAAATGATACTATTTCTGCTAGAGAAGTGAGGTCAAATGAAAGCTACAGCTTTGGGGCTAGCTATTCCTAGCTAAGTCCTAGGTCAATTTTGTCATCCACAGAGTTTGACTCCATAGATGTGAACTATGCACAGTAATTTTTTCTAAGTATTTATATTCCATATATATATATATATATGTTAAATATATATATACCAGTTATTACTTAGCTTATTTGCTGCTTTCAGACCACACGACTAGGAGAGATCATGATTTAGCCCCATTTTATAGTTGGGAAGACCAAATGAGGCACTTAGGTTAGTGGCTAGTTGAAGGTCTCACAACAGAAATCAGTGAGAGTCTCACTCTGGTTTTGTTTTTAAATTCATGGGCAAGTTTTTCTTGGTGTTTCTTTTCAGTCTCTGCCCTTGTTTTTATCCAATCTACCCTTAAGCTCTTTTGCACCCTAACATCTTACTTCAAGTGCCCCTTTGTTTTTTCTTCCATCTTTATTAACCAAGATTAGTGGTCTTGATGTAGTTGGGGACTTGGATGGGCATATCTTTAAGTAAAATTTAAAAATAAACCTTATTGTTCCTTCAGTCTTGGAGGTGGAACATTCCTAGGCCTATGTTGCTTGCTGACTGGTTGTGAGACCTTTGAAGAAGCTCTGGAAATGGCAGCTAAAGGCGACAGCACCAATGTTGATAAGCTGGTGAAGGACATTTACGGAGGAGACTATGAACGATTTGGCCTTCAAGGATCTGCTGTAGCATCAAGGTAGACACTAAGTAGCTAGGAGCAGTAGTGATTAAACACAAGGCAGCATCTCCACCCTGGCTATTCATATAGTTAGTTTTACAGATTTTAACCCACCAGCCTGGTGCAAGTATCTATGGGATCTGAGCTCAGACTTGGTCTCCTGCCCTTTATGAAGCACTGAGATGTTTAGCTGTTGATGCTTGTGCTTAAAATAGAGCAGCTTTGAAAGGAATTTCTGGAAAACTTGCAACAGTTTCCCCTGTTTCATTCTTGTTCAGACATCTAGAGGAATATAAAAACCATTTTTCCCCCCATTAATAGCCATGCTATTGTGTCCCTATTAAGAAAAGGGCAGCCAACCATTCATATCGTAATCCTGTCTACTTGTAAACCGTGGCCGTGGAATCAGGTCATTTGAGTTTGAACAGTTATTCATACAGCTTTCCACAGTACCTTGGTGGAAGTATGGGGTCTGCCTGAGGATGATTTTGAACACTCTCACTAATATTTCCAACATAGCTTTGGCAACATGATGAGTAAGGAAAAGCGAGAATCCATCAGCAAGGAGGACCTCGCCCGAGCCACACTGGTCACCATCACCAACAACATCGGCTCCATTGCTCGGATGTGTGCGTTGAACGAGGTGAGGCCTTAACCCAGGGAAAGCCGCACACCATTTATCCACGTCATCTTTAGTAGTGCAATAACTATTGACTCTTACAAAGCTTCAGCTTCTTGGGAAACCTGCCCTTCATTATAGTCACATCTCGTAGAATGTGAGGGCTGTGTGTTGGGGGAGGAGGAAGAATATATGTTATTATTTTAAGTAGGCACTAGATGATAAAACCATCCAGCCGTAGAAGAAACATGGTCAAATTACAATTCATGCCATAGCCTCTCTAACCATCATTATTACTACATGCCTCCTGAAATGTGAGGAAAAGCTCTTTGCATCCTTGCAAATATTTTCAGGGGAAACGTTTCACTTGCAGTATTCGATATTCTCTTTGCTTTCAGCTTCTTTACAGTGTTGCCTTGTGGCATGGAGTTCAAGCAGCATTGTACAGGGCTATCAAAGCACAGAGAGCTTGCTACAGCTGAGGCCAGCCAGAGCCCAAGGCACAAGAAGGGGTGGAGCCAGTGACAGACAAAGCTTTGGTAACATGTTTTGAAATATTGAAAAATTCCTTTGGGAATAAAAAGGAACCCTTTTCTGAAATACAAGATTTGTAAAATAGAACAGCTGTCACTGAGCTGTGTTAGGAAGACAAGAAAGAGGAATTAGATGTGGAACAGGTAACAGTATGAGAAGTGTTAAAGAATCATAGTAGCATTGGTAATAGTTTTTTTTAAATATAATTTTTATTAGAAATATGACAGAGAAGAGAGCTCAAATCATAAGGGTACAGCCTGGTGAATTTTCACACACACTTGTCTAGCCACCACTCAGATCAAGAAATAGAACATTATAGGTACTGAAAAATCCCCTCCTAATGTTAAACAGTGTATGAGGCAGTCTTTATGATAGGTGGGTGCCAGCCCTGCCTTTGAGCTCCGGGATTGTAAGAGACACTCTCACAATATAGCATAGAATATGTCACTGGCCTATTGGTCAGGGTCATACTTTTTATAAGGCCCCATTTCAGATAGAGTTTAAATGCAAGAATGTCTTACAGAGACATGCCTTTTCAAAGTCCACTTCGGTTATAGGACTCACTGTAACAGAGAATTTGTTTTTTGACATTAATTTTAAAGAGAATTTTTCTAAGTAGCCAAACTGGCTTTAAAACTTAAGCCTTATGTATGTACTTGGCTGTACTCATAGACCTCAAAATTCAGTTTGATGGGAATAGAGCAACAGGACTTTCCCCTGCTTTCCACAGAGTTTGAGTGAACCAGCAGGTCTTTTTACAGATATTGTAATTTGTATTATATTTTAAGTGAAGCTGAGCCTTTTTTAATCTGTTAATAGCCGTTAGTATTTCCCCTTGTGTGTGTATAAACTATATATTAATACTGTTCACTCATTTTTCTCTTGGGTTGTTAGTCTTTTTCTTACTGATTTGTAGGTAACTAATCCATTTTATACGTACTGAAAATACTTTTGGTTTATTGCTTTTTATTTGGATTTATTCATGGTGATGTTTTTCCCTGAATAAATATTTGATTTCTTCTGAAGGAAATATTATCAGCCTTTTTAATAGATTCTGAGTATTAGACCTTTTCTATTTCAACATTTTTAAAAAGAATTCTCTCATGTTTTCCTCTAGTCTTTGTCTATTTCTTTTTTTATTCTTTTCTCTTTTACTTTCACATTTATATCTTGGACCCACTTGGAATTTATTAGAAATAAAGAGTGTCCGTCACCTTTTAATACCACTTGTTTTCCTTCTACCTTGCTACCAGAGTAATGCAGGACTGGGGCTTTGAGCAAGTCCTGCCTTGGACTCCTTTGTTTTGGGGAAAATGGCAAAACACCTACATTTAATTAAGTTCCTTTTTAATCTGAGTTTCTTACTTTGAGTGTTCCTTGCCGCCTCTTAGTCTGGGTGGTTTTTGACTACAGTTGTCATTTGTGGAAACTTATTAATACCACCTCTCACCCCTCTGCCCATGGGAATTTTTCACAGTGGTTAATAGGTTCATGAACATGCAGTTAAAAGGTGAGACAATTAAAAGCTGATGTTCTCAGACTCTGTTACTCTTGATAGACTGAACAGAAAATAATGCCACTTTCCAAGACTCTTTTCTCTGATATGAGTGACCGTAACAACAGGCAGCCTCGGCATAATAGGGCTGAGCTCAGTGTTACGTGTGTATTCAGAATGCAAATCTGTATCCATTAGAACAAAAAGATAAGTGTATTTTTCATTACTGTATTTTAACCCACATTTTGACCAAACAGGATATTCCATCATATATTCTTAAGGTAGAGACTAAGCATTGTTTCTTTTTGTATTCCCAGTGTTTGGCACAGAGCAAACTGAGTAAACACGTTAGAAGAATAACCCGTATCATGGCCATTTTATTTAATGAATTGGTTAGAATAATATTTTATAGTTGAGAGTTTGTGGGGCGGGGGGGGGGGGGGGTCGAAGGAATGCACAAGCAAATTTAGCTGAACTTGAACTCCAGTTACAATTTTTTTTCTTTTTAGGCGAGGCTACCATTGGTTGACCTCACAGATTGCAAGAACCTTGTCAACTTACAATCTCTTATTTTTTATTTTTTACTTTTTACACCTACTGCACCTGGTCTTCCAAGGTGGTCTCCCACCCAAGTACTAACCAGGCCAGACCCTGCTTAGCTTCCGAGATCAAATGGGATCAGGCTTGTTCAGGGTGGGATGGCTGTAGATTCCAGTTACAATTTTATATATAAGTGTCGGGGGCAGAATTTCATACAAGATCTACAGCAACTGAATATACCTGTAAATAAGCCTGATGTCAGTCTCTGCCTTGTTCAACCCAAATCTCACCCTCTTGTTTTTATGGTATGCACTTTGAAGTTTCTTCAACTTCATCTTGGAAATGCTGAAATAATTCTACTTAAAAAAATTATTCTGCAAGGTCCTGGGTGTACAGTGATGTACGGAACATTGGGTCTTTGCTAAATGCTATTTTTATATCATGGTTCAATTTTTTCTTTCTTTCCCAGAATATTGACAGAGTTGTGTTTGTTGGAAATTTTCTCAGAATCAATATGGTCTCCATGAAGCTGCTAGCATATGCTATGGATTTTTGGTCCAAAGGACAGCTAAAAGCTCTGTTTCTGGAACATGAGGTAGGTTGAGCTTGCATGGACTTAATTGTTTTATGTGGAAGTTTTTGGATTGTCTAACATATGTTAGCATTTATGCAGAGGATAAGGAAAAACAATATATAAAATGGAAGCTGTCTTATCCAACAATCGAGACTGGTAGTTGGTTAGTCAAAAAAAAAAAAAAAAAATCAGTTAAAATGCATAGTCATTTAAAAATATTTTCCTTCAAATATATAGTGACAGAAAGAAATCTAACAATGGACGGTGAACACACAATAAATGTATAAATGCCTTTCTGTTGAAGTATATGCCTGAAACTTACTGGATTAACCATTGTCACCTTAATAAAAAAAATTTAGAAAAATAAAAATAATTTTTAAAAATCTTCCTAATTTAACCATTTTATTTCCACATAAATGTATAAATGTGCATTCACTCACCAGTTTTTTGATGTCAGACCAAGGCCTGTTTTTTTGCATGTGTTCTACTAATTAGAACTCTAGTTACAATTCAATAACAGCAAAAAACCACAAATGATCCAATCAAAATTGGGCAGAGGACTTGGATACTTCTCCCTAGAAGACCTACAAATGGCCAACAAATATATGAAAAGACGCTCAACATCGCTAGCTATTAGGGAAATGCAAATCAAAACCACAATGAGATACCATCTCACACCTATTAGAACAGCTGTAATCAACAAGACAAGTAATAACAAATGTTTGAGAGGATGCGGAGAAAAAGGAACCCTCATACACTGCTGGGTGGGACTGCAAATTGGTACAGTCACTATGGAAAACAGTATGGAGGTTCCTCAAAAAGCTAAGAATTGATCTACTGTATGATCCAGCAATTCTTTTACTGGGTATTTACCACAAAGACTTGAAAACCCATATCCAAAAAGAAGTTTGCACACCAATGTTCATAGCAGCATTATTCACAGTGGCCAGGACATGGGAACAACTGAAGTGTCCTACAATAGATGACTGGCTAAAGAAGCTGTGATACATATACACAATGGAATATTACTCAGACATAAGAAGAGATGAAATACTGTCATTTGCAACAACATGGATGGACCTCGAGATAATCATGCTAAGCGAAATAAGCCAGACAGAAAAAAGTTGAAAATCACATGATGTCACTTATATAATGGGATATAAACCTAAAAACAACAAATGAGCAGCACAAACAAACAGAGACTCATGGGCATGGACTATAGGCTACTGGTTACCAGAGGACTATGGACTAGTGGTTACTAGTGGGGTGGGGGAGGAGGGTGAAGGTAGATGGGGTAAAGAGGGTCAAATAAATGATTTAGGGGGAGGGTGAAGTGGGCAAAGGGGATCAACTATATGGTAGCTGAAGGAAACTGAACTTTGGGTGGTAAACACAATAGAATATACAGATGTCAAATGATAATGTACACCTGAAAATTATATAATTTTATTAACCAATGTTACCTCAATAAACTTTATTAAAAATTAAAAAAAGAAAGAAAAGAAATCAAAGGAGGTGTAAAATATGTGTGTACACACACACACACACACATATACACCTCCTTTGATTTCTGGTTTGTTTTTCTAAAGTGGATCAAGACCTTAAAGATACTTATGAACCAATTTGGTTGCAAAAATTGTAGATTTTCCCCTTGATCTTTCATATATAGCAAAGATTTACTCTCTTAGCAAGTTTCAGTATTAACTATATTTTTCAATATTTTTCAAGAATTTAACTATTTTCTTAGAAGTGACCATTTTATACTCTATCGGTTTAGGTACTATATACTTAAATTAGGTTATTAACAATAAAACTGTCATAACAAATTTGAGGGTAAACACAGCTGACTCTTGATAAATAAACAACTCAACTGGTGATAACAGAAGTGCTTGGGCTACTCAGAGTAACCTTGTGGCCTTGAGAGACTGGTGGCCTTGAGAGACTGGTGGCCCTGGACATCAGCCAGACAGACTGTTTACAGAGGAAGTGGAGAGCATCAAAATCCCATACATCAAGTTTCTACACTAACACGAATCAGAGGTTTCTAAATGAGTGGGGGCCCTTTCTTCCCACCTCCTCTATCCCCCTTTTTAAATACCATGCTGTAGAGAGCAGCCGTTTATCGTAGACAGTGCCTGATCCCTTGGCATATTGCAACAGAAAAATCATTGAAAGAACTGGTATAAATTTCAATTGTAAAGAATAACTGTTGTGACATTTTTCTTATTGCCAAACTGAATTATTTATTTGAAAAGTTGCTGATGCATTTATGTTATTTAGAGCTCTCTAAGCCCATATTTTATTATTATTAAAGCATAAAACAATGGGAACTTAAATACTAAATAGTAAAGGCCCAGTAATAGAAATTAACACTGAAGAAAGCCTTTTGTTGTTGTTGTTGTTTAAGCGGGCTTAAGGCATCGAGTGATACACTCTTGGGGGGTAAGATGAATGTACTGCCAGAATTTTCACTTCTCCTCTCCCAACCTTTTTATCTGCTTATTTGTCAGTTATCGACATAAGATTTTATTTGAAAAAGAACAAATCACCTCACCTCGAAAAATAATAATAGTTAAAATGAAAAATGAAAACCACAAACCACTATTCCAGTCCTGCTAGAGATGCCATATTTAGTGATTAAAAATATTGGACACAGTTATTTTATCTGGTGTGTATCTATGTTTTATCTGGCCACCCTAGTTCAGATTCTCTGTGTGCAGGAAACAAACCCTAGAAACCTTGAGAGATTAAAAACCATCTAAAAGAGCGCACCGGTAGTTAATCGGTGGTAAGATAGGCAATGAGATACAGTGTTTTAGGGAAACCCACGTCTGTGGGTGAAAATGCATGCCACTCTCTACATCCTAGGTCTCTATGGACTATGGCTTTGGTTTGTTACTGCTTATCACAACTCAGGTCTCTATGGCTAATGAAAGTGGAGTATTTTTATAACCACTTGTGGGTATTCCAGAAAATTCTCTGTGTTCCGAAGTTCACTTTGCCTTACTAGACCACACCGTGGAGAGTGAACTTTGGGGAGGCACTGGTATGGTTGGCTCTCCTGCTCTGCCTCAGGAGTCTTCACCCCCTCAGTCTCTCATTCATTCAGCTCATATCAGTGAGCATCTCCTAAGGGATGTAGTCTAGCTGAGCCGCTAAGAGCACAGCCTCTGACTGACTGGGAGGCATTAGACAGCTCTACTGCTCCATCTTTGTTTTAGCATTTGCAAAATGAGGTATAATAGTATGTCTCATAAAGTTAATTATGAAGATTAAATGAGTAAGTTCATGTCAAGTGCTTAGAACAATTTCTAGCACATAGTGAGCCCTCAGTAAATGCAAGAGGGCAGCAACAGATTGTGCCATGTAGCATTCTGACATTTTGCTACCTGTTTCTGCAGTAACTTTCAAGTCAGGCCTACACCAGGGTATGGAGTCTCCTGAGTTTTAGAGACAGTGGAGTTTTCCAAAAATTTCTATTTTTCAATTCCTTTCATTTTCACAGAACCATGGGCAAAGTGAAGCTCAGGCTGATTTAGATGCCTTTCCTAGATCTAATGAGGGAAACTTACAGTTCTTCCCTGTGAGATATTATAACTTCAAATCAGACGGATTTGGGGTTGAGCCCAGGCAGAAGCCATGTGACTTTGAAAAGGGTAAATTTCAAAAGGGTAAAATTGGCAAGAATTAAAATAATTATGATACTAACAGTACACAACACTTACGAAGCACATACTTTGTGCCATTTTCCTAAGCATTTAACATCAGTTGACCCGAGATATCCAATAAATGTAATAATACATTTATTGGATATCTCTTTGTTTATAATAATAATTATTACATATAATTATCGTATACATAATTATAATAATTATATGTAACATGTAATAATTGTTATAATAATAATTATTATTATTGTTATTATTATTCCACCATGGTTCATGGCAGTTAAGGTTTTAAATTTATCTACAACATTAAGGGGGTGCAACATTTCTAGAGTTATTAAAAATGATAAGTATTTGGCTAAGTTCAGAGATAATCATACATTTTCCCAATGTTTCATAGGGTTACTTTGGAGCTGTTGGGGCACTGTTGGAACTGTTCAAAATGACCGATGACCAGTAGAGATGAGCCATAGATGGAACAGCCTTCTGTGAGAACAGAGACCTGAAAACTTCTGCTGGAGAAGGTGAAAGCCACCGTGAGGACAGAAGCCAAGCCATTCATGGCAGATGCACCTGCTGGATTTGTAAATAATTTAAAATCCTTCGAGCTGATCTTTTACTCTTGAGTCTTGAGCTTATGATTCAAAATGGGGAATACAAGAGTTTTTTCTGTATACTGTATTTTTAAAAACAAACAACATTTGTGCAGCGTGGCCAAACCTACCAATTTTCTGCATTAACTTTGAAAAGTTGTATAATGTTTAAGAAGGACCTGAAATGTAAGTGCTGTTTATTTTTCTTCTGGGGTTTACTGATCAGTGTGGTGATTTTAAATTTGTTTAGTAATTACTCTAGGAGATTTTACCTTTACTTATATTTTTCATGACGTTTCATGATTTGCTGTTGGTTTCAAATGAAACTACAAATCTGGCATGTTTTACTGTGAACACTATTTTGTTTGTTTGTTTACCTTTTTTGTCTTTTTTTTTTTTCTGGTTGAATGTCTTTTGGGAAAAGAGTCTTTTCCTCTGTCTGTTCTTGGATGACTCCCCCTCCCCACCATACCTTCCTTTCATATAATTGTTCATATTAATCAAGGTGCTGTCCAACTCGATACAAAGTTAAGTATGAGATCTCAAGAGCTCTCAAAAGTGCTCTTGAGGGGAAAACTCTGAAAGTGCTCATGAATTTAATGAGTCTGGAGAAAGCTGAAAATTATATGCAATTTTGTATTATCCCACAACACAGTGTTTTGTTGGGGTTATTTTATGTTAAATTGAAATGTTCTATGATGAAATGTCCGCCTCCATGCACAGCATATGAATGGCGGCAAATCCTGTGCAGGACATTGAAATTTACAGGGCAAAGTCTCCCGGTAGATTAACTGTTCATATTGGGAGGTTTAGGAGAGGTTATAGGTTGAGGTGTCAGGCAGTAATACCTATTTGTTTTGTACATGTATGTACCTAGGAGCTTTGTAACGAGGCATCTTAAATAATAATACATTTTTTTTATTTGAAATATTTTAAACTAAAAACTGTATTTCAATCCCAGTTTCTCAAATTAAAAAATTATGATACTGATCTCTCTATATATTTTTTTCTTTTTGAAAGACATCATTGGGACCGATGGGTAACTTTCAAGTGAGAATCTTGTACAAATATTAAAATGCTTGGGATCTAATGATTTAGAACTATTAAGTCTTTTGAATTGAGCATATTGTTGAAGGGGATTTTGGAAGGGCAGTACATTGCTCCATGATGAATCTTTCCTTCTCTGCCATCTGTTCACCACCTTTAATTTCCATATCTTCAAGTCTTGAAGAAGTTGATGTTAATTGAAGTATTCACTTGTCTGGTTGAAATAAAGCCTGTTTCTGTTGTGATTTATTTAGCGTATATGTTATTCTCATTTCTTAATCTGCATGTTCATATTATCTGCTTTTGTACCATGAAATGAATGTGTGTTGTATTTTTGCTAACTCAACATTTCATAATTTGAGCTTGTCACATAAGTGTGGTAAAGTCCAAAACACTGTCTTAAGTTGAAGTTGTAGCTCTATGCAGGGATTTTTTTGTTTTGTTTTTTAATATATGGTTTTATTGTTCTTATACAACTAACTCCTTATTCCCAAAATATCACTGCAATATTTGGTAATTCCAAAAGAGTTTCAAAATTTGATCATGGCAAATACATTTTATCAACTCATGCCTGGCTTAAAAAAATTTCAAGCAACTAAGATGTTCTTGAAAAAGATAACTGTAAAAAATCTACATATTATCAATGATAGTGCCTTTTTGGTTGTTCTCTTCTACTATTCCTGTTCTCATCTGTCAGGGAATAACACACTTTGGATCATGGTTCTGCGAAAGAAATCAGGGCAAGTTGGTGTGACTGATTATTTAGTTATCTGGAATTACTTGACCTCTCATTACAAATGTTTAAAATGTTGGTTTAGCTAAGGAAATAAATTATGCTGTTATGCAATATCAGTGAAATATTGGCTACATGTAGCCTGAGGATTTTTATATTTACTTGAATTACAGAAACTTTCCTGCAGCTTAACATCACAAAGGATTTTTATCTTGAACTATATGAAGTCATCATGGTTGCCATGTCATCCAGAGGATGACTTTTGATTGCCTGACAGCTTCAGTTTGGATCCAGCTCAGCCACTGACTAGCTGTGTGGACAATTTACTAACCCTCTCACTAAGCCCTAATTTCCTCACTCAGAATGGGGCAAACAGTACTTTTCACCTCCATATTTAAAGAGATTAACACAAGGGCTGGCATATGGTAAATGCTTCATTGGTGTTAGCCGTACTGAAAAGAAAATAGATATTTTAAACGAATTGTGTTAAACCAGTGATTTTTAATCTTCTGGAATGTGGGGAACCTATTTTAGCACAGAAATACTTCACGGTTCTCCATGTGCTGATTCACATCTACAGCCCATGTCTACAATTCCAAAATCCTAAACTCATCAATTTATCTTGATAACTCTCTTGACAAAAAAAAGTGACTTGAGCATTATTTATCACACTTGTAGGACTCTTCACATGTTTTGTTGCAAAGCCGTTAATATGTTTGATTACAAAGGACTGCCCCAGACCCTACTCAGGGTGTTAAGTAGTGAACAATTCTAAATTTTGAAATATGTCTGGTCCCAAGAGTTTTAGATAAAGGGATAGTGGAAATATAGTTGTATTCTTCAGCTTATGTAGTATACATGGATTCAGAGTCCCTTTTTGGGAACCATTCTTGCAGGTAATTTATACTTAACACCATTTAGTCATACAAGGAATATTAAGAAGTTATTTTGTGTGTAGAAGGAGCTAAGGAGACTAAGAGGTATTGGATACAGCCCCTGCTGTCCAGCAGGGAGAGGACAGAAGTCTTAAGCCAACCTGGGTAATAAAGGGTCACCGGTGTCATTCATTCATTCATTCATTCATTCATAAATATTTATAGCAGTGAACAAAACAAAGACCCATCCTCATGGAGCTTACATTCTAGAAGGGAAGGCAGAAACAATACGAATTATATAATAAACAATTAGATCTGTACTACAAGGAGAAGGTAAGGTAGGTTAAAATAGCCCGACTAGAGCGGGGGTTAGTTCTGCCTAGAAACTGAGAAGGGAGAAACTTCTTTGGTTAGAGCGGTCAGAGACAACATCTAGGAAGTGACATATGAGCAGAGTCGAAGTTGGGAGCGCATATAAATACCTGCAAGAAAATATTTTACTCCTGACAAATGAGAATGGAGGTTTTGAGGAGGTGCAAGGAGGCCACTGTGCCCGGAGTAAACAAAGCGAAGGAAGAGCCATGAGAAATGCAGTTTTATGCATGGCCATGGGTCAGGTCTTATACAAAATCGGTAAGTGAGGGTAAAAGGCTGCACTTGAAAGAGAGATTGATCACTCTTTCTGGAGGAGAGGGCTAGAAAGGTTTTCAGAATCTTAACCAGGAAGTAGAGACTACAAAGTGGACCAGGAGAGGAAGGCTTCCCAAACCGGGGGAAAGAAGCATTGCAAGAAGAAACAATCTGGCTTATTCGGGGATCTGGAAGCTATTTGCTTCTGGTGGAGCCTGGTTAGTGAGAAAGAAACCAGATTATGGAAGGACTCATTCCATGTTGAAGATTTTGGTCTTTGCTGTAGTCAATGTGGAGCCATCAAACAGTTTCAAGTAAAGGAAAACTAGAATTAATCCAGCTTCAAAGTGATAATCAAGCAAAATGTCCTACTGAGGTAAATGAGTAAACCAGTTACTGTGCTTTTGAATAAATAACACGATTCCATTATCATGTTTACTTTTTTCCTGTTGTGCCAAAGCTCTTGCGGCAGCAGCTTAGTTAACCACGTTTCTCTGTAACTAAGATGGTTATATAAACTCTTAACAGGACAAAGGCTATTTTACTTATTAATAGCTACAACTCTACTATGATTCTTATTCAGTGAGTAGAAAGATTTCAACACCATAAGCTCCATTATTCATGAGAATTATTTGGGGAGAAGGCACTTTTCCTCCCATTGATCAGAAGATGACCTCAAATTTGTGTGGAAGATTTAATTAATGTACATATTCTGCTGGGTCTACCAAGTATGTGTTCATTCACTCTTCATCTATTTAATTTTGCCTGAATGCCTATAATCTGGGAGGCATTGGATAACATTTAGGATCCATTCAGTTATGAATATGATGGCAAGGTCCCTGCTTTTACTGGGCTTACATTCTAGTGAGGGAGATAGACTTAAAACACAAAGCAATTAATAAACAAAAATAAAAGATAGTGATAAATGCAATGAAGGAAAAAAACAGGATGATGTGATAGGGAGAAAAAAGACTTCCTCGGATGGCATGAAATACAAGTATGAATAAGTTATGGCCTCAGCTTTTGAAGAATGACAAGTCAAGTTCATCTTGCTTTCATTACTACCTCATTGAAAATGAAAGATGTTTTTGGGAAACAGTTTGATAAGTAACTTATTTTCTTTTTATTTTACTTAGACTAGTTTGCATACATATATATTACATTAAATAATAATTTAGTAATGCACCTTTTTTTACTAGTCACTAAATATTTGAACTGCACTTGAATCTTCATTGTCAATGCCTTTGTTATGACCAGTCATTTAGTAGTTTCTGGAACACACCAAGTTTGACATACAGCACTTTCAAATATATGATATTGACACTGGATTCTTTTTAACCAAGTCATGTCACCTACCTACTCCCATTATGAGGTGGATTGTTCGTTTCATTTTCCAAAAGGTATATATTGTTGATGCCACAGTGTAACCATTTACGTGGAGCCTCTTTTTTAAAAAAGGTAGTTTATAAGTATTCATCAATTGCAATACAAAAATAAAAGAAAATTTGTATTAAAACTCTTTGCCTCTTTTTATACTCACTCTATCAGGTAAACATTAAATATTCCAAACTAGAATTAATCGATATTTCAGTTAATGTCACCAAATAATTTTCAACTGGTCCCCAGTAAGAATTCATCCTTTGTTCAAAGTTATGTATTTAAAAAAAGAATTCAACGAGTTTTCCATGCACATAATCTGAAAAGTCGAAGTTCCCACAAGGCTGAAAAATAGCAGTACCCATGTTTTTTTCTTTTTTATTTCATCATTTTGAGCATAGCAGCTTTCCAGAAAAGGGTAGAGTGATAAGGGGAAAGGTTCGTGAGTACTTGCATGTCTAAAAATTTCTAAAAGTATTTTTATTTCACCCTCATACCTGATTGATAGTGTGGCAAAGTATAGAATTTTAGGTTAGAGATTTTTCTTCAGAAATCTGAAGGCCTAGTCCTTCCAGCGTTGTGAGAAAGCCTGATACCATTCTGGCTCCTGATCTTTGTACATGACTATTTTACTTCCCCCTTTTTGGAAGCTGTTAGAAACTTTTCAACTTCCAGTTTCAGTTCCAACATGTATTTTCAGCAGTATACCCTGTCTACAACTATGACAAATGTTAACCAACCCAGGAGTCTGTTTTTTATTTTACATTTTGGTAGTTATTGCCAAACTGCCCTTCCAAAAAGTGTGAATGTACACAAAGTAAATATTTTTAATAGTGTCTGTTTTTCCATGTCCCTATAGTAGATATTATCAACCTTTTCATCTTTGCCAATCTTATAGGTAAAAATGATATCTCATTTTAATTGTATGGAAAGTCTTTTAAGTTCTTCCTAATCATGAGGTTTGATTCTAATATTGGGAATTATAATTAATTTTTCAGGTCAAAAGAGCTTTCTTGCAGTCTTAGGGAAGGCAACACAGTTGAGTAAGTTAGCAAAACTCTGTAATGAACCTGCTTTGTTTGAGGCCGGACTGTCTTTCAAGCCAGCTGTGTGACCTTAGGTGAGTTCCTTAACCTCTGAAAGCCTCGGATAGCCCACTTGTAACGTGGGAGTAAAATTAGTTCCTTCATTTAATTATGAGGACTAAACGATAATGAAAAAGAGCTGTAAACTGCCCAAACTACGTTCTCAGGAAAAGTCAGTGATGGGCAGTCCCCAGAGAGACAGCAGCCATTCACCGGCCTCTGCTTCTGCCTCCAAAAGTTACAGGAGTGTGACCTGCACATTGTCTTTTTTTTTTTTTTTTTTTTTTTTTTTTGCCTTTTGCAATGCTGATTGTTTTTTCATGAGTGTGCAATTATTTTCTTTTTATGCAAGCTCTGTACTTATAACAGTATATTTAAGTACATTTAATTTTAAAATTGTCTCATTTATTAGTAATTTTATCCTCACAGTATCCTAATGAATTAGGCAAACAGATAGTGTTATCTATACTTTATACTTGAAGAAACTAAGCCAAACAAAGCCAAAGCAACTTTTCTAGGTTAAGAGTAAGTTGGTAGCAGATCTTGAATGAAAATTTAGATTTTAAAAGTTAAGAAGTGCCAAAATGTTATTTTATTCCAGGTGATTAACTTGGTGTAATACATCAATATCTACTCTAATAAGTAAATAAGGATGAATTATAATTAAGATATCAGTTGTTCACAGATAAATACACTTCATTTCTAAAACATCTAAAGGTTTTTGAAAACTGCAAAAATAGTTAAAATGTTTTCCTTATAAATGTATTGAAATTAATATTAGTAGTAGTACATCCAGTATGCAAAGTAATAAACTAAGCTGTTATATTTGTATTATAAAAAAGGCAAATCATCCTGATTTTAACTGTTGTTTAATAGCAGGAATGAATCAAAAATGGTCATCTCAGAGTCTCTTATAATATAAAGCTTCATGAAAATTACCTCAGAAGAATATAGGCAAGGATATATTAGCAACTTTGAGGATACTAATTTAAAAAAAAACAAAAAACAAAAAACTAGGTAACAAAATAACATAGCCCATATTACGTGAAGCAAAAATAGAACTGAAGTAAGAAATAGAAAATTTAACAATAGTTGAAGATTGCAACACTCCTTTCCATAGTGGATGGAACAACTAGTTAGAATATCAAAAAGGAAATATAAGACTTGAAAAATACTATAAACCAAATGGAATTAAAAGAATTCTATAAAGCATTTAACCCAATAGAAGCAGAACTTATCTTCTCAAATGCATAGGAAGTATTCTCCAGGAAAGACTGTGTTAGGCCATTAAAAAAGTCTCACTAAATTTAAAAGGATTGAAATCATACAAGTTATGTTCTCTGATGACAATGGAATTAAATTAGCTATAAATAACAAAAAGAAATATGGGAAATTCACAAATATGTGAAAATTAAATAATACACTCCTAAATAATCAGTGTGTCAAAGAAGAGATCACAAAAGAAATAAAAAAATCCTTTAAGATGAATGAAAATGACAACACAACATGCCAAAACTTTATTGGATGCAGCTAAAGCAGTGCTTAAGGGGAAAACTTATAGTTGTAAATATTATTTGGCCATAAAAAGGAATGAAGTACTGATACTTATTACAATGTGGATGAACCCTGAAACAGTGTTATAATAAGTGAAAGAAGCAAGTCACAAAAGACCACATATGACTCTATTTATATAAAATGTCCAGAATAGGCAAATCTATACAGACAGAAAGTAAATCAGCGGTTTCCTAGGGCTGGGAATTTGGAAGAAATGAAAAGTTACTGCTAATAAGTATGAGATTTTTTTTTCAGGTGATAAAAATGTTCTAAAATTGACAGATGATGGTTGTACAACTTGATTAGAAATCATTGGAATATACGCTTTAAATGAATTAGTTAAATGACATGTTAATTATATTTCAATAAAGCTGATTTTCAAAAGCAAGTTAAATTTGAAGATTAAAAAATTTTTCAAATATAGAAAAAAGTGAAATTATGTATGTTAATCGAATGTTCTTTTTTTTTTAAATCTAACTGGTGTCATTTCCAATTTTGTGAAATAGTCTACTTGTTTTTGTTTTCCCACCTTCTTTTCCCTATACTTTACTTGAATAATCACATTTTTAGACACAACCACCAAATGCATTTAGTCAAGTTTGTATGACTTGAAACTGACATGGTAGGGACACTATAATACAAACAGCCTCAGCCCCAGTTGTCCCATTTTTCTTGTTTTTGTTTTTTTTTAAAAAAACAACAAATAATTTTTTTTTAAAATAATTTTCTTTTTAGTTTTTGCAGTTATAGCTTAAGAAGAGTTTAAAATTTTTCCTTAGGTTATAGAGCAATTAGAAAAAAATGAACTTTTTGTATAGTATATTTTTTCTTCTCCCTTTTCTTCCTCCCCTTCACTCAGTTCATGAAATTTGCTGCTATTTTAACCAAGTCCAGAATCTAAAGAATGTATGCCATTTGGCTGCCATGACATGGCTAATGAATTATGTCTATTTTAGCATATTCTAGTAGTGAGGCAGGTGGTCTATGTCTTGTGTATCTCTAAGATATGCTTAAATTTTTAATTAATTGTTTTCCATTAACTACTCAATTTTATTTACACTGACTTAGTGAATATTTTTTCATAGTATAGTCTTAGACTATGTTTTCTAATATTTGTGTTGTGCGTGCATGTTTGTGCGTGTATGTATACATGGTGTGTTGAGGAAGAGAGAGACCTCAAGTTAATCCTACAAGTCTTGGTCTAGAGAGTTTATATTAAAACTATAATTAATGCAGATGTATTTTTAAATTTAACAGTTGAATCATTTGTCAAATGTCATATTATTTTAGATATAGGCCAGGAGCATTTTTTGTATTAAGCTCCATAAGTGTGTGGGTTGAAATTAGGCAAGTTAAATGTGATTGTGAATTTTAAACTGGAACATTTTTAAGAATTCTCCCTTGGGATTTGATTACTATTTATACTGCATTTATAAATTTTAAAATGAACAGTCACTCTTGTCTGTCTCATCATGCGCCAACATCAACACTGAATTTATCAAGTAGTTCTTTATGCAATGTTTAGACAGGCAAAATGAAATGGAGGAGGCAGGCAATCCTACCCACACAACCTTCAGCAACTGCGGAGAAAATGGTTTGGTAGCGCAGAACAACTGAGTTTTGTTAGCTCTGCTCTGAACATTGAGTTAATTACAAAAACCTTTAACCTGTGTTTCTACGGATCATGTCTGACTTCACCTGCCCATAGCAATCATAGTTATGGTGATTAATCAACTGTGAGGACTGTCTCAACAAATTTTAGCTCTAGGGATCCCTGTCCATTATGAAGTTTAGTTTCAAGATATAACTTCACTTGGATATAAAAAATTAACCTTTTTAAAAGGATATATGGCATTAAGATCTGTTTTAAAAAGAAAATGATAAACCGTGCCTAGTTTTTAGATACTGAGCAAATTCTAAATATACTGGCATGCAACTTTTAAGTTGTAGTGAGTTATTAACTCATTGTATGACGTTAATTATTGATTAGTTAATATTCCTGTTTTAATGTCAGCTTTTGCTCATTGATCCAGTGCTGTGAGTCTTGGAAGCAATTACAGAGTCTTACATTTCAACCCAGGAGAAGTTAATTTTGATCACTCAAGAGATAAGTTGTAAAACTATGCTTAAGGCCATGCCCAAAGCTAGGTAGGTTACCAAGCATGAGAAGTGAAAAAACACACTTTTTACTATTATTCTGATTTTTAAATTTCTAAATAAATGCAGGATGTATTTTTAAATTTAACTGTCTAGGGAATATTAGCCAGAAGGGTGCCCAATTATTAGCTTGCTTTGAACTCTTGAAATCTCACAGGCTCTGACTTGGCACTGGATGAAGAGTGAATGAGATATGGCCTTGAAACAGATATAGCCTTTGACATTCTTCCAAACGTGGGCTTCTGTGATTCTAATAAGTAGGCACTGAGCCTGCCCTTTACAAAAAGTATCACAGGAACAAAAAGGGTTCACCTGAGAGGAGTTCATAACTATCACTGCTCTGATGGATTGAAACTTTCATGTGCTTGGCACTCTGTATTCGTAACTTCCTTTAATCCACTTGGACATGAACAAGGTGGAGATTCCTCTCTTAGTTTTACAGGGCAAAAGACTGAAGCTTGGAGAGATAATGAGACATGTTCATGATCCTGTATCTATAATCAAGTCTCCTAAATGGCCTTCTGGGAAAAATCAAGGCTTCTTTGGCTCCAGTTGAACCAAATGTTTGTTTTTATTTTCCAAAAGGAGTTGGGTAGAGAGAGTATGTCTGACTGTGTAACTATCACTCCTGTCATTCATTTCATTGAAATTTCTTTATACCCAGGCTCAAGATTTCACATTAGCTGGTTTGAGCTCCTAGCTCAAGCACCTTCCTTCTTTGTTATTCAGTTAATGTTAACATTCCTCCACTTGGCCTTCTCTCTGTTTCCCTTTGTCATAATTCTACCACACTTTACACAACATTGATGCTAATCTTGTATATACTAGAGTGCCTATAAAACTGACAAAAAATAAAAAACTTATTGACTAAACCTTCGTGTGATTAAAATAATAGATATTTTATCTTGTCCAGGAAGAAATACTGTAGACACAAAATACTGACATCACTGTGAAGACCCATGACAAAGTGGAATGATTTCTATATTAATTTTCTCTATTATGATTTGAGATAAACTTTTCTATTTTATTTAATAACTTGTATTTCTTAGCTCTGATGTTACTTTTGAAATTTTATATCACAAAGCCATTTCATCTTGATGTAATTTTTTTCCCTTCGATTATTAAATTTTGGGAGAGGTATATAGAAATTATGATATTTGGCTTTTAGTATTTTTGCTAGATTTAAATGTTTTTAGTAGTGATGTAATTTTTAATTTCAGCAAGTAAATGTTTTTCAGCAGCTAATTAATTTTTTAAATAACTCATTATTTTGCTTGATGATAATTTATGTTATGAAGAGCTTGTCTTCTAAATTCATTGCCCTCTCAAAAGATGGTTTTAAAGGAATTTTTATTGAGTTATTTTTATTTCTGTTCCTTTTTTTTAATCCCTGGAAATGATGTAGGTCAAAGACAGTTTTCTTTTTTAAATAAAATCCTCAGCTCAGCACAATTGCTTAAGTAATCATGGAACTGCATGTGTCAGATGGCTTTTGTTGAAGGAGATACTTGGAATACAGGCATCTCTTTTTTAAAAATGTTTTTAAATTTATTTTTCGATCATGGTTGACATACAATATTATATTAGTTTCAGGTGTACAGTATGTTGATTAGACGTTTATATACCTTACAAAGTATAATACAGAGTATCTTAAAGTATAGTATAGACCTACATGCTTCAGAATAACCTGAAGAATTTGCCTAAAATGTCTATGTGGGGACCCCTCCCCCAGACTTTCAGAATCAGAATCTTGGGGGTGGGGTCCCAGAATGCATTTAAAAAGCATCCCAAGATGATTCTTAAATCATATATTTGAGAATCATTATATTTGAGAATCATTGTTTTAAATGTTATGTTACTACCAGCATTAAAAACCACATCTATTCCTCAAAAAATTAAGAATAGAATTACCATATGATCCAGCAATCCCTCTTCTGAGTATCTACCCCCCAAATTTGAAGACATCTATTTGTAAAGATATATTTGCCCCTATGTTCACTCCAGCATTATACATGGTAACCAAGACATTGAAAACTACCTAATAGAATACTACTCAGCCATAATAAAGGATGAAATACTGCCATTTGCAACAACATAGGTGGATCTTGAGAGTATCACGCTAAGCGAAATATCAGACAGAAAAGGACAAGAACCATATAATTTCATTCATATACGGGACATAAAATAAAAAGCGACAAATGAACAGATAAAACAAACAAATAAACGCATAGGCACAAATAACAGTATGATGGTTGCTGGAGGGGAAAGGAAATGGATGAAGATAAACAGGGTAAAAGGGATCAAAGATGGTGATGGAAGGAGACTAGACTTTGGGTGGTGAACACATAGTGCAGTATACAGATGGTATATTATAGAATTGTACACTTAAAAAATATAACATATCCACACTTTAAGAAACCTTGATTTTCTGGCAGGTCACACCCAATTACAGAAAAACAGCATTGTTTCATGATCAATTACTGATTAAACAAACCCAATTGCTATCTTTATGTTCAAAAAGATGGCACCACATAGATATCAATCTACCTCAGGTGCTGCATGGCAACTGGTACCCCTTAAAACATTAGACACAAATGTATTTGTCTCCTTCATTACGTTAAAGCTGATTTTGCCAGTCCAGTTTTGTAGTCTAGTTTTCAGTTTTTCTGTTCCACTCCTATGTTTTTCTAATACCTCTTTGACATAAGAAGAGACTGTTCTGAGATTAGTTTGTTGAAGAGATGCTCTTAGCTAGGTAGTTACTCAGCTTAAGATTGCCTAAAGGTCATCTTGGGTCAGCCGCTACCCTCCCTCCAAGTATGGATGTGACAAAAGACATCTTCATAAGGTCACCCTGTACTTACTGCTGCTGTCATCTCTGATTACTCAAACACTTTGCACTTTTGAAGTGCTCTGCAAACACACTAAAAACGTTAAGAACAATTTGCATGGAAATGTAAAGATTCCATTTCTTTTAAAAAAGGCCATTAAACTAAATGTCACAGGCAAAGTTGTGGCATAATTATTTTGGGCCGTGGGGAACAGCAATCATACCTTGCAATCATGTAGTTCTTCGCCTAGGGGTTGTCCAAATTATTTCTGAATTCAGCAACAAAAATCTATGACCAAAGAAAATAAATTTTTTAATAGGTAGCATGTTTATAAAGGTCTCCATGATAGACGTTAAGCTAAACTCTGTTTATTAATCTCCGTTCCATAAATGGCCTGCAATATGAGCACAGTGTCTAATTCAATGTCCTATCTCTGAGTTAGCAGAATCCAGGGACCTCTCATTATTTTGAAAAACGTCTTTCTATTTTCCCCAACTTTCAACATAAAAGTAATTAAAAGTCATTACTTCTTCCCCTTCTTTTAAAAAATGTGCAGTGCTCCTATGAATTGAGAAGGGGTTTTTAAAAATTCTTTAAGCTCTGAAATGTCAAAACTCCCAAATGACTGAGAATCACTTATTCATCTAGGTACTTAGATATTTTATCAAGCTCTTAATTTCCAGTATATTCTGAAATCATGATACTTTGAAAAACCTGAATCATGTTGAATTAAAGATTATTAAGATAAACACATCATCTTGGACTCTTACTATGTAATTGCTAAAATTTTTCTCCTCGGGGTCATTTAATTTAGAACTAGAGACATGTTTTTATTTTACACTCAATCAGGTCATAATAAACTGAAAATATAAGAAAAATAGCCTACTGTTTGTTTTTTGCTATGTATATACTATATTATTTGGAAGTATAAGATCTATCTTTGTGAAAACTTAAGCTATATGAATCATTTCACTGCAAAGATATATAGATATATTCACATTTATATCTATATAGCTGTTTTATGAACTTACAATGTACATTCATAGATTGCTATTATATCTTATTAATAAACATATTAAAAATTCTAGTCGAAGTAAATTTATATGAACTGATACATTTCATACAATTATGATCTCCTAGAGCTTCCTTGTAGCACTGAAACAGAGTCAACAGGAGTATACAAAACCCCCAAATGATTTTGACATTTGAACCAATCAATCACTTGATCATTAGATTTTGTCATATTTTTTGGAAGTGAAACTTTTAGTAAGTGGGTGTCTACTTTTTACTAACCCCTAATTTTTTTTCTCAGTGTGTTGGCTATATTATCAGAAGAAAAAGTTATTTAAGTATGTCAGTTAATTGTACTACTTAGCTAAATTTTCGTATAGTTTTTACTGTATATGGGGAGCTTGTAGTATTTATTATAGCATTTTAAATAAGGGTAATTCATTTTTTATTCAAGTCATTTTCACATTGAGTTCCTATTTTTATATGTTCTACTCTTAAGTTATATAATACAGTTCCTTTTTAAAAAGAATTCATTTGTCGAAGTGCTAGTAGAAAATTAACGTTCTTAAATAGTTTGCAAATGACTATTTATACCAGTATGCATATAATTTTTAAATATTTGAAAAAAAAAAACAACGATGAGCCAAGGCTCATTGTTTTTTAATGCCTCAGCTGGTTGTTCAAACACTGGCTACAACCTCAAACCACTGAGCATCAATGTTTGTTAAGACTTTTGAAGCGCATGTTCTCTTTCCAGAATCAACACCGCCTACTGATTATTTCTGTGTCTCTGTCTCTCTGTCTCTCTGTCTCTGTCTCTCTGTCTCTCTCTTCATCTCCCATCCCTCTCACCCCCACCCTCCCAATGCGATATTTGCAATACTCTTCACTTTCCTAAAGGTACTGTAATGGGGAATGAGGTAGGAAAAAGAGACTACTTCTTTCAAAAAAAGTTAAAGTTGATATTTTAATCAACCAAAGGCAAGGACTATAAAAAACACTCTAAGTTATATCACCACACCAAATTTTTGTGTTTAAATCAAGTCAAGCTTATACTGGTGATTAATAACACACATTGACTAAAAAAGTCAATTGATGTGATATGAAGGGCAAACTTTTCTGGTTTTAGTGGAGAAACGAAATAAGCATATAATTGACCTTTATATTCCATTCTACTTGAAAAAGGCTCTCTAGCCTTTTAAAAACTCTTCATACTTCTGTTACAAATCAAACCTGGAATTACATGCTTTAAAAATGTGCTATTAACAAAATTTCATCTTGGCAGCTGGTTCAAATATTTATTTAAGACTATGTAGCAGTTGTGGCTCTCATAATTTAAAACAGATGGCAGGACTACACTGGCACTGTGCATTTATAGCAAAACTAGTCTATTTGAATTTTCTTAAAATCTTATTGCTTTGAAGTTTGAGGGGTCATAATTTACCCCCCTTTGACTTTGTCCTTAGGGAAGCACAAAGAAGAATTGGAATGCTAACTCAGAAATAATGACTAAAAATATGTTCAGCTGTTTAGGAGAGTGAATGTAAGTGGCCAGTACCCACAGGATTCTCGCCTCCCATCCCCTTCCAGCTCACTTACTCTGTCCTCTTGGGTCTTTGGAGACTTAGTGCTGACACATATACCCACATGAAGACCATTTTCCACATCAGAAAAGATTAAGAAAAGAATAGAGGGGACTGTGTGAAGGCAAAATGCATGCTGCCACCTCAGCTATTAGAGACAGAAAAGCCCTTATCTCAGTGGAATCTTAATGACTCTAGCGGTTTGGCACAGAGTCTGGCACATAGTAGGTACTCAGTAAATCTTGAAAATAATATTTTCTTCAGTTAAACTTTCCTTAGTTTATCCGGATACATTAGTAATTTTTATTTGTTCACATTTATTCATTCATTCAACCAATAGGTATTTTTAAAGAGCCTACCAAATGCCCACTACAATGCAAAGCATTTGACTAATATTTTACGTAGACACTGGATTTCTATCTAAAAAACTTTACTATAAAAATAAACATTGTTTAATTTTTCAAGCACTTTTTTTTTTCTATTTGGTATTCAGTAGTTTTCTGACAACACAAGATGTTTTGCTAATGAGATCAAGAACCTCAGTGAGGTCTAGTTGTCTAGGCAAGACTGCTTAAATGTAAGGTCCATGATGTAGCCCTTCACAAGCATAGCGTCACTTGAGGGGCTCGGTAGAATACAGATTTCTTAGCCCTACCTATAGAGATTTCAACTAATTTGTTAGAAAAGGATATTTGTATTTTTAACTCTCCCTAAATGGTTCTAATCAGGGTTGAGAACCACTGGTTTCTGGGTAGCAAATAATTCTGAAGGTAGGCACTCATTATATTTCAGCATCGACGAATATTTAGTGAAGAGAGTCTGACTGCAGGACAATGTGTGAGGCAAAGTAAACTAGTGACAGTTTTTCTGATCAGAGGATGATGTGACCTAACATGTTTATTTTTTGCCAATTTAAAAACTACAAAATCGACGCAACCTCCTTAGAATAATTCAATAACACATAAATGAGAATCCCACTTAACTCTTACCCTGCTCCACTCTCTCTGTCTCCCCAGAAATAAGTACCGAAGTCAGTTTTGTATGTCCATTTCCAATGTTTTTATCTATTCACTTGCATTTGTAGGTACTTATAGAAACATACGATTTTAATACTATAGGTTGGTTTTAGATAGATACCTGCAAATTAAAAATATAAAACATGCATAGGAATAATAAACACTTTATGAGAGGAGGAGAGAGAGGTAAGAGGTGATCACAAGGTATCAGTAGATGCTGAGTAAGATGGGTTTGGGGTCATGCGTTTCTTAACGATAAAGATATGTTTTGAGAAACATGTTTTTAGGTGATTTTATCATTGTGAAAATATCACAGTACAGTTACGCAAACCTAGCTGGTGTAGCTTACCACACACCTAGGCTATATGGTATAGCCTGTCACTCCCAGGCTACAAAACTTACAGCACGTTACTCTACTGGGTACTGTAGGCAGTTGTAGCACAATGGTAAGTATCTGCGTACCTAAACATATCTAAAAATAGAAAAGGTATGGTAAAAATATGGTATAAAAGATAAAAGAAATGGTACACCTGTATAGGGCACTTACTATAAGGTTGCAGGACTGGAAGTTGCTCTGGGTGAGTCCATAAGTGAGTGGTGCGTGAATGTGAAAGTCCAGGACATTACGGTGCACTACTACAGACTTTACAAACACCGTACACTTGGGCTACACTAACTTCATAAAATTTAAAAAAAAAATTTCAGTAATAAATGAAATAGCTTACTGCAACTTTTTTAACTGTATAATTTTTTTTGATTTTTACAACTTTTTGAATTTTTAATAACAGTTTAAAACACAAACACACTATAGAGCTACACGAAAAGATATATGCTTTTATATCCTTATTCTATAAGCTATTTTTTTATTTTTACAATTTTTAATTTTTATTTTACTTTTTAAACTTTCTCGTTAAAAATTAAGGTACGATCATACACATTAGCCTAGGCCTATATACGGTCAGGAGCATCAGCATCACTGTCTTCCATCTCTACCTCTTGTCCCACTGGAAGAGGGACAATGCATACAACAATACGATAGTGTTTGTGGAGCCGTCGTTGTCATCTCCTATGATGGCGATGTCTTCTAGAATACCTCCTGAACGACCCGGCTGAGGCTCTTTTCGAGGAGTCAATCTTTTAAGAAATATGTTTATGATGGTTTGCCTAGTTTGTTTCCTTTTTTCATCACAGATTTGCTTATAAGCAGATATTGCACCATGAACATTCCTCTCTATTAATGAAGAACTTTCAGTGTTGGGGTTCATATTTTTAAACTTTCAAGGAGCTTGTCGAAGTCTTCCAAAGCTCCTGCTAAACACCTCACTGAATTTTCTTGGGGGCTCTTCTTTTTCTTCTGCATTTTCCTTTCTCTTGCCTCATCTTCATCAATGCATTCCTGTTCCAAGACAACTTCTCATTAGTCAATTGCTCAGAAACCACCTCTACGAGCTCTTAAATGTCCTCCCCATCCACACGCAAGTTAAAGTTGTTTGCCATCTCAGCCACAGCCTTGACGATTTTTACAAGTTCCTCATCCTTGGCAAATCCTTTGAAGTCCTGGGGGAACGTCTTCATATACTCCTTGGTGACATCACTCCAGTCCGAGTGAGGTTCCTGTTGCTGTCATAGATGTTATAATCCTTCAAGATTGCATCAATGTCTTCTCAGTGTCTTCCTCAGTTGCAGTGATAACCTGAGCAGAGGTTCGCCTAAGGTCATAGGCCTTAAAAGTTGCTATAACTCTTTGATTCATTGGCTGGATCAAAGCAGCAGTGTTTGGAGGGAAAGAGAAACACCACTTTGATATTGGAAAGAAGATTATCAAAGGAGGATATCTAGAAGCATTATCAACAATAAGCAAAATCTTGAAAGGTATGTTATTTTCCAAACAGTACTTCTCCATTTCACCGGCAAAGCAATTCAGGAGGGCTTCTTGAAAGAGGAGCTGGGTCAACCATGACTTCTTATTGCTCCTGTATACACTGGCCATACATAATAGTTTGTGCAATACTTTTATATGATTGGCAGCACACTAGCTTCATTTACACCAGCATCAACACAAACATGTGAATAATGTATTACACTATGATGTTATGATAGCTATGAAGTCCCTAATAAAAAGCTCCATAATAAAAACTTATGGGACCTTAAGTATATATGGTTTGTTGTTGACTGAAATGCTGTTATGTGGCACATAACTACTTGTATTGACCTTGGACAAATAGCCAGATATTTCTCCAGCAAAATGGAACAAAAAGAGTTGCAATTCCAGAGTTGCAGTCTAATGGTGAACCACGTCAAAGTCCACAGGACAAAAGAGGGGAACATTCTTTTATAGAGAAAAGTGGGAGCTCAGAGAGGTTATTATTAACAAAGAGTCCATTTGAGGAAACAGAATTCAAAATGCAGTGGCTTTCATTGGCTGGGCTGTAACAGTCTTTCACTGGCTGAGTGGTTGCTGGGCTAGGAGAGGACCCTCCTTCCTGCTGGAGCAGCAGAGTAGGAAAACATCTTTCCGCTGAAGATGGAAAGTATATCTCTTCTTGTTTAGGTAACTGATGATGTGGGTAGGGCATGAAAGCTCTCCCTACAGGGCCTCCCAACTCTAATTTAAATGAGGTTTCTGTTTATTAATCTTCACATCTGAGTTTCCTTCATTATTTTCTATACTTCTCTAAATGCATAATATATAATACAAATCTGTGATTTTATTAAATGTTGATATATATATTTAAATATATTCTTATTTTAGGATAGTATTAGATTTAGAGGAAAAAAATGCAAAAATAGTAGAGTTTCTATATACTATGCACCAGTTCCTTCTATTGTTAATATCTTACGTTGGCATGGTATATTTGTTAAAATTAATGAACCACTATTATTAACCAATACTTTACTCAGATTTCCATAGCTTTTACCTAACATTCTTTTTCTTTTCCAGGATTCCATTGCATTTAGTTGTCATGTTTTCTTAGGCTCTCATTGGCTATGACAGTTTCTCAGTCTTTCCTTATTTTTTAATCTTGAAAGTTTTAAGTACTGAATAAGCATTTTGTAACTGTGTCTCAGCTGAGATTTGCCTGTTTTCTCATAATTAGACTGGGGTTATGAGTTTTGAGGATGAAAACCACAGAGGTGAAGCGCCATTCTTATCACATTATATCAAGGGAACGTACATACTACCAACATGACTTATCACTGATGAGGTTGACCTTGATTGCTTGGCTGGGGGAACGTTTGTCTGTTTTCTCCCATTTTCCATAGTACTCTTTGAAAGGAAGTCACTATATGCAGCCCACATGGTGGTGGAGTTATGCTCCACCTCTATATAATTTATTTGGAATTCTTCTACATTGGATATTTGTCTCTTCTCTCTCATTTGTTTATTCATCATTCATGTCAGTATGGATTTATGATTTTTTTATTCTTTAGATTATAATCCAACACTACTATCCTGATTTCACTGTTCCAATTATTCCAGCTATGGCCATCGGGAGCTCTTTCATATTTATATTTGGTAAATTGCTTTTAAAAAGTTTTATTAAAACATAATTTACAAACCATACAATTCACACGCTTAAAGTGTATAATTGAATGGCTTTTAGTATATTCATGGAGTTATGTGACTGTCACTACAGTAAATTTTAGGAATTTTTCATCATTCCCCACAAAAACCCATATCTATTGTCACTTCCTATTCTCTCCAACCCATCCCCTAAGCCCTAAGAAACCACAAAACCTCTGTCTCTGCAGATTTGCCTGTTCTGGACATTTCATAAAGATGCAATCATATGTGGTGCTTTGTAACTGGATTTCACTTAGCACAATGTTTTCAAAGTTCATTTGTGTTGTATCATGCATTGGTACTTCTTTTGTTTTTATTGCAGAATAACATTCTGTTGTATGGATATACCATACTTTATTCATTCATTCAATATTTATGAACATCTGGGTTGTTTCCATTTTTTGGCTCTTATGAATAGTGCTTATATGAAATTCTTTTGTGAATGGCTATGCATTTAAATGACCAGCACTATATATCTATATTATTCTGCATTCTAGCTGTCACAATCATGGTAATTCTATCTACAGGTTTAAGCTGTTTCTTTCTCTTTTGTTTCATTCTCTGTTTACTTGTTAAAACATTTTATATTATAAAGTACTGTTTCTTTTTGTTCCTTTACATTAATTTTATGGTATTATGTTGGTTCTTTTAAAATTCTATATTAGGTAAGTTATATCCGGGAATTTCATTTCAGAATAGACAAAAGGAAAAGGTGTTGTATTGTATAATATTGGGCAACACTGGCTCCTTCTTTCTCCCAATTAGACTTAGGGAGTCCTTCTCCTGGCACCCCTGTACTTTGTATATATCATCACTAAAGCAATTATGTGATTGTATGATAAATGTTAACAGATCTGTTCTTCATAGACTATGAACACCTTGTGGGCAAGAATGGTGTCTTTATTTTTATATTTCCAAAGTATAGACAGTTTCTGGCACTCAATAAATATTTGTTGCATGATGAATAATGGTGAATAAATGAAATAACAGCACGGCAGAGAAAAATCCTAAGTGGGAAGGAGGAATGAGCACTGAGCACTGAGTGCTGATGTCTAAATCCAGGTTCTGCTCACTCACTTCCGATCAGATTCTGCAAGTCAGGCTGCCTGGATCTGGGCTCCAATTCACTCGGGAAGAACTCTCTCAAACCACCACCCTTCTCCATCACCTGCCACGACTCTGGGTGGCCAGCACTCCATAGGCTGCCCCAGCTCTCAGTCAAAGTGGTGCCTGGTGGGAGTTCACTTCCAGCTATTTGTCTCGTGCCTGCTAGGTGAAAGCTGCCTTTCAGAATCTTAGTGCCTTCATCTCAGTGCTAGAAAAGGCAACAGAGAAATGCACACTGCTGTTTGTTGGGCTTGATGGCGGCATATTTAAATTTAAGCTCAGGTCCTCCAAACAGTGTGTACGTCTGAAACCACCTTCTCCAGGTGTGTTTTCTTTACCTCCGCCCCACCTGGGCTCCCACTGTGGAGAGTGACAGCTCTTCTCCAGTTGATCAGAGTAGTTATCTTTTATTTCCCTAGGGCCACTTATCACATTTTACCTTCTAGTACTGTTATTTGATTGTGCAACTCTCCACCACTGAATTGCAATTTTTAAAGATAGAAACCGGGTTACACATCTTCACATCCTCATAGTGCCTAGGACATTGCCTGAGACCACAAATGACAGGACAAATATGGTTTATTATATGTTTTGTGTAAACGCCAATATTATAAATTAATGTGTTCTATATATTTATTTTATTACAAAATTTGTTTTAATGAGATGAACATAGCATAACCATTTTAAAGTGAGCAATTTGGTGACATTTAGTATGTTCACAACTTTATGGAACAACTATCTAGTCCCAAAACCTTTCAATCACCCCAAAAGGAAATCCCCTGCCCATTAAGCAGTAGCTTCTCATTCGCCCCTTGCCCAGCCCCTGTCCAGCCCCTGGATTTACCTGTTCTGGATATTTCATGGAATCATACAATATGTGACCTTTTGTGTCTGGCATCTTTTGCTTAACATAACGTTTTCAAAATTCATTAGCAATACAACATGTACCACTATTTAATTCCTTTTGATGGCCGAATAATTATTCCATGTATTTTATTTGCAATTTATTGGGGTATATTGCATCTGTCTGCCTTTACCACTAGATGGCAGTACTTTCCTAGAAATTTCCTGGTCTTTGTCACACAAGTTAGAGAAATTAACTAAACTGTGAAATTATATCAATTCAGGGACTGCTTTCACTGCAGAGCTGATGGATGCCGAACAAATCAGGCCATTATGGGCACGTTGACACTATGGCATACAATATTTCATCGATCTAGCCACTGTTATAGGCAATAGTGGCTTCTGGGAAGGCAGATAAACTTTTCAGAATAATTGTTTCAAAATAACTGTCTCTTTCATATGGGCTTATTGTAACAAAATTTTATTAAGCTGCCAATAAGTAATATACCTTTCAAGACTGAAATGACAAAATATTATTAAAGGGGATTTCATAATGTCATTGTGAAATCTACATGAAACCGTTTGGTTTAGAAATCTGGCTCCAACTACAAGCTAAAGGACAATGGGCAAACTTTACTGGGCTTGCTTAATCCACTAGAAATGGATGAAAATAAATATGGTTGTGAAAAAGCATTTTAATCTGAGAATCACTCTGGTAATTGTTACTAATTTTGAGGATTTAAAAATTCACACTTATCAATATTTATATCATGCATACCAATGTTATTCTCCCTAAGGTAGTCAGTCAGTGTAACTAAGCCCAGGGATTATCAAGAATTTTAACAACTTAAGAAGTAATTTCATTTTGAGCATCTGTCTGAGACTACCATCAGAAAGAGCGATTTGGGAAGATTTTGTGAAGAAATTACGGTAATTTTCAGTAAGTGACTTCTGCACTAGAAATTCCCAGTTTGTTTAGTTTAGTTAGATGAAATAACTTTGACTTGAATGAAAATACGTTTTTGTATGAGAAGCATTTGTACTGTCTGGTGATTACAATTCACAGCTTCTTTGTATCTTTAGTGCCCAATAGAGTTTAGTATTACTACTAAAAATTCAGAAAATAAAGGTTTGAAACAGTTTAAGTTAGTAACTGCCTATTTCAAATTACACATTCTTCTCTAGTTGACTTAGCTGCTTAGTTAAAGCTGCCCAAGCAGTCAACATTTTTGAGCGTCTTTCAAAAGATAAAACCAAAGCAAGAAGTTGGTGTTCAAAAGTAGGCTTTTACATGATTCCTGTGACCTTGATTTCTCAAAAGTAAGCAGAACAGAGTTTTTTACATGTGTAGGAAGCACTGGGATCTTGAAAACAGAATGGGTGGAAGCACAGAGACTCATGGATTAAATGAGATAATTCACACAAAGTATCCAACTCATTACCTGGCTCACAGCACCTTTGTGCTAAGTAGGTAAAGCCTTCTCTGGGCAGGTGCAGTCCTGTTTGGGCCCACATTTTAGCAAGCTGAGTGGGGACAGGATTTATCTCCCCGAGCTCCCTTGGGTGGCACCCTCGCCCAATGACCAACCTGCAAATCAAATTTTAGAGGTCCTTGGGCTAGCTATTGTCATTAAGAGATGGCATACCAGAGTGGTCCGACTGCCTCTCGGTTTACCAGTAACAAAGCAATCTTCCTGTGCCTTGGTCCCTAACTCGAAAAATGAGACAAAGTTAATAGTTACCTTACTGGATTGTTATGCAGACTAACTGAGTGAATGCAGGTAAAACGCATAGAACAGTGCGTGGTAATTGCATATATTCTATAAAACGTTGGGTGTTTCTATCAATATTGCCTAGTTAGCCTACCTCTAGATAACAGACAAGACAAAATTGCAGGTATCAATACTTTCACGGTCTTAAGGCGTGGGATTTAGGATGGTGAGGCTTTGAAGGAAAGATTATCCTCTGCACACACTCCTGGAGGAGAACGCAACAGTGAAGTGGTCTTGCAGAGAAGTAGGAGTTAAACCCTACAGAGAACTGTCCAAATTTTGGGGAGAGTGGAATTCCTCCTTGTAACACCTTGATCATATTCACCATCTCCATTTCAATGACTTCTGTTTAGATGTTCCAGACATATTTGTTTGGTGAATTTATGAAGTAGCTGGAAAGGCCTACAAATCTGTGCTCTCCATCCAGCCCTGCCAGCCGATTTGTTAGGATCGCTAGTTTATTCTGAAGTCAGATGAGGCAGTTTTCTCAAACCCTTCCTCTGAGATGATTCTTTATGAGTACTTTTCCCAATTCTGCAGCATTCTGAAGCATATTCTCCTGTATCACTTGAATTTGCTGTTACCTGCACTTGATTATCATAAATAGTTCTGTTCTCGGAATGGCTAGGAATACAAACAAGCACAATGCATTCTGCTGAATTTTGAATGGCGAACTTTTTCATCATGGACTTAAAAAAATTAATACACTTTACTTTTTTAGAGCAGTTTTAGTACAGAGAATTCCCACATACCCTTCGCTGACAACAGCCTCTTCTACCACCAACACCTGACACTGGCATGGTGTCTTTATTACAGCAAAGGAACCGACATTGACACATCATTGTTGACCAAAGTCCACAGTTTACCATGGGATTCACCTCTGATTTTGCGCATTCCATAAACTGGGACAAATGTAAAATGTCATGTATCTACTATTACAATACGATACAGAGCAATTTCCTTTTTCTAAAAAAAAAAAAAAAAAGTCTATTCATCCATCCCTCCCTTAAGCCCCTGGCAACCATTTTAACTGTTTCCGTAGTGTGGACTTTTCCAGAGTGTCAAATAGTTGAAACCATACAGTATGTAGCCTTTTCAGATAGGCTTCTTTCACTTGGAAATATGTATTTAAGGTTCCACTATGTCATGTCGTGGCTTGGTAGTTTTTAGTACTGAATTATATTTCACTATATGGATGTACCACAGTTTATTTGTCCATTCACCTATTGAAGGGCATCTTGGCTACTTTCAAATTTTGGCAACTGTGAATAAAGCTGCTAGGAGCATTTATGAGCAGGTTTTTGTGTGGACATGTTTTCAGTTTCTCTGGATAAGAACCAAGGAACGTGATTGCTGGATTGTATAGTACAAATACATTTAGTTTTGTAAGAAATCTCCAAACTGTCTTCCAAAGTGGCTGTACAATTTACATTTCCACCACCAATGAAGGAGAGTTCCTGTTTCTCCATATCTTCTCTAGAATTTGGTGTCAGTGTTTGGATTTTAGCCATTCTGATAGGTGTGTGGCGGTATCTCATTGTTTTAATTTCCAATTCCTCAGTGATATTGATCATCTTTTCATGCTTATTTGTCACCTGTATATCTTCTGTGATGAGGTGTCTATTCAGGTCTTTTGCCCATTTTTTAATTGGATTCATTTTTTAATTCAGTTTCATTATGATTTTTACTTTATTTATTAAATTTATTGGGGTGAGATTGGTTAATAAAATTAATGGGTTTCAAGTGTTCGAACTCTAATACATCAACATTATGATGTTTTTAAGTTGTGGAGACTTTAGTAAGTGCGGAGGATCACGGGCAACAAAATGGAACAAAACTTCTGTAGCTTAGAAATAACCAGAACATTTTGCTTTATACCCCTTTGGCCTATTTTCTGTGTACATATGTAAATATAGTTCTGTATACGGTATGAAAAATGAGGGTAACGCTCAATAACCACAGAAATACCAGGGTTTACAGATGTCCCCTGCAGAGTTAACACTTCTACAGGATCCATAGTCTTCTCATCATTCACTTCAGTTCCAGATGCTCCCTATACATTCCTTGTTTCAAATTATGCCCACTCCTTCACGGTGATAACAATTGTCAGGTAAACTTTAATCTTTCTTCCTTAAAAACCACAGTGATGTTAAGCAATGTAATTACACTATAGAAAGATTTTCTATAAATCTCTCACAGATGATAGTTATTTAACAAATTTGGAAAAGTATACCAAAAGCATGTGTCTATTATACAGCTTGGTGTAATTTGGGGTTTAGATAAATCTGGGTTCAAATTCTGGCTCTGAGTGGTAAAATATAAGTTATTTAACCTAATTTTATCTTATTTACATTTAAAGATGTGAATAATAATATCTAATTTGCAGGATGGTTGAAAGACAATGAATAATGACCAATGATAATAAGCCTAATTCAGTTCAGTGCCTAGCACCTAGTGACCCTTCATGACTGGTATGAAGTATTATAAGCCAAACACCTATTACAATCTGGGTTGGCATTATTATGACCTATTACTAACATTATTTATTCATTTAACAAACATTATCTGTCTTAATTATCTATTATCGCTATACAGGTGTTTACACATGGAAGATTTTGAAGAAAAAAGCTTCCTGCTCTCAAAAAACTTGTTTTCTAGTGGGCAAAGCAGATAAGTCACCAGTTAGAATGGGATAGGGTTGTGTACAGGTGTCAAGGAGTTCTGAGGGGATGCTTGTCTGATCAGAGTTGGGGGAGATTTTCAGAGAAGGCCATAATTAAGCTTCACTTGAAGTGTGAAGAAGAGTCAGTTTAGATGGGCAGAGAAAGCAAATACAATCTATTTGGAGAACTGTATGTAAATGGTTCTATACAGAGAGTAACAGTGTCTTGGGCAGTGTAGGCAATAAATCCAAGAGTTTCAGCAGACATCATTATCTGTCCTACAATTCACTACCTAATTTCCTACAACTTCCTCCATGGCTCATTCTGCTCCAATCCCACTAGTCTCCTTGCTTTTCCTCAAATATTGTATACCAACCATGCTCCCAAATCCGGGTCTTTTCCTTTGCCACCAGCTCATTTGGAATGCTCCCCCTGCAGATAGCAACAAGCATGCGCCCTCACCTCCTTCGGGTGTCTGCATAAGCACCACTTCCCTGGCCACCTTGTTAACCATTCTTCCTGTTGTATTTCTCTCCACAGAGCTTATCTCCAATTGCCACACTATATACTTCACTACTCATTTGTTTGTTGTTATCTCTGCCACTGTACCCACATGATGGAAATCGTGCCTGACTTATGGTAGGCATCTCATATGTGTTTGCTTTTAAATAAGTGCCACATTGTTGCTGTTAATTTGAAGTTATTACAATAAACTGTGTTAAATGACAGTTTTGTTTGATTTAATTTGAAGTTATTATAATACACTGTGTTAAATGATAGTTTTGTTTGTATTTAACTTGTACATTTGCATTTCACAGTCATATAAGAGCTAAAGCCATACAAAGTTCATACCTAACCTTTTTATATGGACAAAAGCAGCAAGCATTATAATCAAAGTAATTTGTTGACAAAAGAACATCCAAACCTACAGAAAAATTTTATAAGAGTTTATTGGAGACAAATCCGAGGTCATGCTTGGAAACAAGATCTCAAGGGATTGAGAAAACATTCTTGAGCATGGTAGTTCTGCAGTTCTTTATATGACTTTAGAATCAGAGAAGAGAAAACAACGAAGGTTACATTAAATCCACTGGTGGTAGATTAGGAAGGCGGGAGAAAGCGAAGTGGGGAAGTCTCCAGGATTGGATAAAAAGCAAAATGGAGAGCTATACCCTTTTACAATGGTGGGTAGAGATAGTTAATGCTTAACATTTACAAAGTAACAACAGGAGTCTCACCGTCTTCTGCTTTGGTGCCAGTGGTTGTGCCTTCGAGGGGTCAGAAATAAAAATTACTTTGACGTTTCAAAGGTATGTTATCTTATATGTATAAGAATAATGGACAGGGTTCATTTATGGTAAGAATTGACCTTTGCTAAGGAAACTATAGGCCTGGGACATGACTACCCACCATGATCTGCCCATTTAGAAATTTATGATCATCCTGTGAGGTTACTTTCGGTCACTGAGCTTGTCAGACCTGTCATGTAGCTCCTGAATTTGTTGGGTCTACTACATCACCCCTTCTACTTTCACAAATTAACCCTGGACGAGATAATTGGAAAATCCATGGGAACATTTTTATCCATTTCAAAGGGATTCACACACCTTCTGATCTCAGAAGCTAAGCAGGTTCGGTCCTGGTTAGTACTTGGGTGGGAGACCACCTAGAAAGACCAGATGCTATAGGGAGAATTGTAAGCTGACAAGGTCCTTGCAATCTGTGAGGTCAACCAAGGGTTGCCTCGCCTAAAAAATAAATAAATACATAGATAGATAGATAGATAGATAGATAAAATAAAAGGGATTCAAACATTCCTCATATTTAAGAAGCATTGTTATAGTATCTTCGGTTGTTTATCTTTTGTTTTCAGTTAGTAAAGAATATGAGAGTTAAACATTAAACTTCTAGTCCCACCACTTACTAGCTGTGTGATCTTGTGCAAATTATTTATCTACACATTAGCTGCTTATAGTTTTTGAGAGGATTAAATGAGATGATGCATAAGAAATGCTTAGCATATTGCCTGGGCATATAGGGTTCTCAATAAATTGATCTATGTTTTATTAATTATCTTAGGAGGCAGAAAATAAAGCTGAATCATTCTCAAAGCGCCATATCTTCTTCTCCAAAACAGTTACTGCAGTTTGAAATTCCATATGTATTTAAATGATTTTATCATTGATGAACATTTCTCTCACAAGATCTCAGAACCTGTGTGTATTTTGCTCAGTAACGTTCCCTAGCACCTAGGATGGTGCCAGAGGCGCTGTCGGTTGACTTCTCACTGACTGTCAGCGAAGAAAGTTGATGTAAGTTCCAACAGTAAACACAAGGGGGTAGTGTTCTGTCGTCTATCCCCACCCCTGCTCCACTCAGAAAACCGATTTTCAGAAAGTGCATTAAGTCTAGTCTTCGTCCAGAAGCAAGCTCTTTTATTCCTTTAAGATTCAGGCCTACTGTTTTTGTTTCACGGTTGCCTGAAATATATATCTACCCTTTTTAAAAAATAAAAATGAAATCTAAAATCCTGACTGTATTTGTACTCAGGACATGTTAATAGGGAGTTTAAACAACAAAATATTTAAACCAAAGCATTTTAAGCTGGTTATCCATCTTTATTGGGTAACATAAAACATAATGATACTGCAATTTAGGTGATTTTTTTGTGCCCTCTCAAACACTAATTTTCTCTGTAATCATCATAGATCTTTTTTCCAAAGGGAATTGCTAAACCTGAATACTTCATTCCACAAATATTTACTGAGTGCCTTTTAGGTGCTATGAATTTTTGTAAGTTCTGGGGATTTAATGGATGAAAGACAGGGTTGTACCTTATTGTTTAGACTGGTGATGTTCTGTCAGGGGACAAAGAGAGAGACATACCTGCTTTCAGAAGCTCAACATTCTTGAAATAGTTTAGAAATGTTTAGATTTATTAAGATGGAAGGGGACTTAGACATTATCTAGGGGAAATTCAGATGACCAAAAGTGCCAGAAAGATAATATAAGTAAATAAAACGGGCCAGGTGGGGACTGCCATCAAATGAAGAGCAGTGGTCCAATTTAAAGACTGTTCTCTCCCTGTCAGCTCAGGGAGGATTTCCTTCTCTTTTTTTACATACGGCCCCAAATAAGACCTGCTCCCTTCGACGTACATATCTTCTCCTAAAGTCACCAGACAGAAAGAACTTTTCCAGAAAAGGTAGGTTCAGAGAACCAGGTAAGGGGCAAGGTACACCACCTTGTCCTCTACCTCATCACTCCCAATTATTTTTGAAAACAAATCCATTCAACCCAAACTGTGATAACTATTGAACAATATGAGACTATAACATGAATGGTGACCAAAGGCTTTGGTAGAGGTGAGGTCACTGATTTCCCTCCTTCTTAAAAGAATTTTCTAGGCCATTCGGAGAGCTTCCTTTTCTAAATTTGGCTTGTCTAAGTCATGCCTCTCTCCTTTGTCATTTGAGAATGTGGGAAGAATGTGACTCTGAGGTGGGAAGTCTCTGAGGACAGGTTTTTTGAGGGAATTCAGATTTTGATTCTTCAAGAGAATTCAGAAATCTGGAGTTTCTTGGAACTCTCTAGATTTCATGGGAAATCTCCAAATTTTAGAAGGTTGCCAATGAATCAGAATTTTTAAAATGCCGTGAGAGCCAATCCAAGAGAGTTAAATTTGCCTCATTGGCCAGTAGCTTAACCTCTAACCTAATTCAATCCTCTAATTTTACAGACTAAAGAACAGACTCAGAGAAATTAATAACTGGACCGACATTACCACATCATCTGTATTCTCTCTGTTCATAAAATAGCTGAAAAAAGTGGAGGAAATGTCTCTCAGTGAGTGAGATAACTTTTGTCAACTTTAAATAAGGCTTGAGATGAGCCAAACTACTTGGCAATGTTGGTGCTGAGAAGATTCAGAAGCGTATGATTTACACTAAGAATGAATGTGGTACCTAATGTGGAGAAGGATGATTATTGTGAAGGGACTAGTGAGAAAACAAAAGATGCACCGCTCTGGCTGCCACGGGTTACAAATAGGCCCTGCGATTTTGCTAACAAATGAGAGTAACTATGAACACAACAGTGTTTTACAAGACAGCTGCATGATAACGTATCAAGAAATTCTGGGCAAGTCAGAGATTCTATTATTCCACGAATCTAATAAGAGAAGGGCATAGGGATTTTACTATTAAGTTAAGAAAAAAATGGCTCAGTATCACACAGGGAAACACAATAAACACGTGGATGTGGTGAAGGAGCACAAATGAATGAGAGGATGAAGGAACCTTCAAGTGAAGGCAGCTGGAACTTCAAATTCTGGGGCCATTTCGAGTGCATCCAGTGGTCATTTCGTGGAACTGAAAAAAAAAATATTTTGGCACTATTCATGAAAGAAAGTGTTATATCTTTGATTGTTGACTACATGTGGCTAATTCTGACTTTTTGAGAGGAGAGTCAAGTGCTGATATTACCATTTGATTTTGCTAAGTCTCCTTCACCTCCCATTTACTGTCTTCTGATTCTGTTAGGGTGGAGTGAGGGTCTAAATTGTTCACTGTAATATTGCCAGCCCAGTTCCAGGTACTCAGAAGGCCCTGAATATCTATCTGTTTGTGCAGCTGGACTGAATTGGCTTAGCTGCAACTGAAGAATCAGAAGCAATTAGAAGGGAACTTAGAGCTAGTTCTCATTATCCAGACCCATTTCCATCACTTCGAAGATGACACTGCTCCCATCTCTCACACGTTCGCTTCCATTAGTGACGGGAAATACAATGTACTGTTGGGCCTCACTAGCAAGCAGCCAAATCTCATTTAGTAACACTGCTCTAGACCCTCTCCAGATGATGCCTAACTCCAAAATAGATTGCCATAACGTTCTTGGTCAAAAATCTAATTTAAAAATGAGATTATATGAAATTTAAATGATTTTAATATAATCATAATAAGTAGTAATAATACATGCTCTATAATCAATTGGCATTCTCCCCTAAAGAACTCATACTCTTATTTCTTACTTTGATATCTTTGTACTTACAGATGAGCATTAATAAATTCCTCTTCAAAGGGGGCAAAACAACCTGTTAGCGTCGTAGAAGTTTCCCAACAACCATGTGATCTAGCTCCACTGGGTTGGAAGAAAATGGGCTTGGGAATTTTAGATCACCAGTTACCAATCTAAGTCTGGAATGGGATTTAATTTCAGAATGCTCCTTCTCGCTCTACCCAGAATGAAAGTTTCTAACTTGTCTGCAACAAGGATTTCCACACCTTGGAAACTTTGGATCATTTCATCCATTCATCTAAGAATTGAGTTCCTAATATGTGTCAGACACCACGCTAGGTACCTAAGGGACAATGGTGGACACAATGGACATGGTTCCTCTTCTTGTAAAGCTTTCGGTTTAGAACCAGACAAAATGAAAGCAAACAAAAAAGTCAAGTTGCAATAAATGTTATGAAGGCGGCAAAGAGTCCTAAGTTGGAGAATAATGGAGAGAGGTAAACCGAGTTTAAATAGAATGGTCTCAAAAGACCTCTGGGGAGGTGACTTTTAAGTTGTTGGGTTTTTTTTTTTTTTTTTTTTTTCCCAGAAAGAAGAGCAAATGCAAAGGCCTCTGCCTCCTTGGCTTGGTTTGGAGAGTGGAAAAAACACTGTGACTGGAATTACATCGAGACATTGGGGTATGTGGCACAAGATGATGTAGAGACAGGTAGGGGTGGGACACACTTATAGGCCATGATCAGAGAAGCCCAGACTTTTAGTGCTTTGGGAATCATAGAAAATTTTAAGTTGAAGCAATGTGATCTAATTTAAATTCTGAGAAAATCCTTGGTGTGCTAGTGAAAAGGGACTGGAGGAGGCTAAGAGCAGAAGCAAGAAGATTGGTTAGAAGGATATTGCAGGAGCAGGCAAGAGAAGATGGTGGACAGGATTAGGGCACTAGCAGTGCAGCCGGAAAAAAGGGAGGCAGGATTTGAGATAGTTTTGATAAGATGATTGACAGGACTTGCTGGTGGATTCATGTGAGAGGTAAGGGATGACTGCCAGATTTCTGACTGGATGAATGGAATGGATGAAAGTCCAATGTCATAAAAGCATAACACTGAACTTCCCTACTTAAAGAAGGAGAAAAGAAAAAGGGGAGGGCTGGGTCCTGTCTTCTACTGGGGCACCTTTCTTTTTCCAACTACCCTTGGGTCTCCTTAGAATGCCTAAGTCATTGTTCTCAAATTTTAGGGTGCCGAGCCACTCGAAAGGCTTGTTAAAATACTGGTTTGCTGCATGTACTGTTCCTGGAACATAGCACTTGGAGCAGATATAGACCAGAATGGTTAATGTGGATGTGTCTGGTGACGACTAATGACTTATGGCTTCTTTCGTAGGCTTTTTAAAAAGTAAAAAGCAAGGAAGCTTTGCTTTTTTTTTTTTTTTAATTTAAGCTTTTCTCTTCTTCACATTCTATTGAAATAAAATATAACTGATGCCTATTAATTATATTGCTAGAAACTCTTCGAGTGGTCTTCCATTTGTTGAAATGAACTGTACTTTCTAAATGATGTTATCATGGCGTCATCTATAACGATGACAACTAATTAATATGAGTGTATAAATATGTGTCTCTGCTGAAAGAAGCAGACAACAGTGCTCTGTAAGTATAATTTGCCTAACACTTAAGATGTATTTATAACACTGAAAGTAAAAGGGGATCTGACCATTGTTCATGTACCTTAATGCTTTATTTATTTGAGTTGGCTGTATCCTCATCAAATATTTTCTTCACTTTCTGAATTTATCAAGATGAATAAAAGTGAAACAGAAACTTGCTAATTAAGCCAATAAAAAGCTCAACAAATAAAAAAGGTAAATCAGCCCCAAACAAAGCTGGCTGAATTTTTTGCAAATAAGTTTAATCAGTCTCTATTGTGTTCCTGTTGTTAGCAGGCGAGCTGTCCAGCTAGAACCATGCATCCCTTCAAGTGACTTATAGAAGCTATCTGGTCCTGCTGTGAGCTGGTCTTGCTTGTTATCATCAATCTTCTCTTGAAAGAGTATGTTTCTGCTCTGCTGGTATACAACTCTCTCTCTTCCTTGAATGGTTATCACACTTACATGACTCATGTGACACTGCTACATCCTGCTTAGCAGGCAGCCGAGCTTTTTTCTTATCTCTCTCACTAGGCATTGTGGGCATTCCCTGAGGTCTGCCCTTCTGCTCTGGTTTCATCTCTGCTCTCTTGCACTGATAATTTTTAAGCCACATCTATAACTTTGACCTTTGCCTTTGGGCCCTAACCTTAATTTTTAACAGGCTGCTGGGTATTTCACTGCCTTCTCGAGTTCCATGTGTGTAATATGAAATAGTTCACTAGCTGCTCCCTCTTTTTTGTCTGTTAATGATCACCATCCTCCTGGCTGGAGACACGCATACTTCTCATGTTTCTTCCACTCCATATCTAATCAGTCACTTTGTCCTATTGATTTTCTCTGTTCTCATGAAAATGACTTATTTACTCATTGCCAAAAACACCTTGTACTTTCCCACTGCTAATATTATTACCTGTAGTTTCACCTACCAAGTGAGCCTTCCTATCTGCTTGTTGAAATGTTCCAGGGAGTTCCAGTCCCACCTATAAAGTCAACCTTCACCTAGCATGTTACTTCTCTGAATTCTAGCAAGTGCTGACTTCCTTTATCAAAAGGATCATGCACATTTTCTTTTTTAAACATAAGGCTTTGGTGAAGGTGTTCTTGAAATCGTTTATTGTTATTCCACTACTCTCATTTGCATGGCTACTTAAGTTTCAATTAGATTGTAAATTCCTTGAAGACAGGTACCATGTCTCAAAACACCGTTGTACTGTGCATAGCGCCTATACAAACAAGACACTCAAAAAACACTGGTTGATTTGCTTGTGCTGAATTTGTCTGATGGTAGAAATGGCAGAGAGACTCACACTGTAGCTCAGTTTGCAATTTAGTTGCTCAGTAAGCTGGCCTGTTGAACACAAATAATTTCTCTTCTAAAACCTTGCTCAAGACATGTTTTTTCCTTTCGAGAAATTGAAAAGAACATAACTGCATGATACAAACTGGAAAAAGAGACTTTCAATGCATGTGTTTGTAAAATCCTTTCTCTTTATACTGTTATAAGTTATATATAACATCTGCAGGCATTGTGACTTTATATTAATTACCGCTTGCTTAAATAATGCCACATGATAACCAACTATAACACTTTAAGGGCTACAACAGCAAACCTTTATTTTTGTGGGTGAGTGTGTAGGCTTGCTGTTCAGTTCTGCTGATCTGAGCTCGTCTCAGCAGGCTCACTTGTGAACCTGAAGCCTGCTGTGGAGTTAGTACTTTGCTGATCTTGGTTTGGTTATCCTGGTGTCTCAGGCCTTGAGTGGGTGACTCTCATCTTCCAGCAGGCTACCCTAGGCTTATTCTCATGGTGATATAGGATTCTGAAAGAGAGCCAGATTGGGGGCACGGACCCTTAAGATTTAGACTAAAAACCCACCCACCATTATTCCTCTTCCCTACTGGCCAAAACAATCACTGGACAGGTCTTATTTTAAGGGGTGGAAAAACAGGGCCCACTTCTTGATGGAGGGTATTGGAAAGGATATGGAAACGAAGGTGGAGAGAATTCCAGCTGTTTTTGCACGCAATCTACCCCAAAGTTAGACAGACCTTGTTTCATATGCTAGCACTGTTTTCTAGTTGCACAATATTGGACAATTTAACCACTCTGAGCCACTTTCCCATAACCAGAAAATAGGTACTGTAAGAATCGAATGCAATATAGACACAGGGCCTGGGACATCAAAGAAACTCAATAAATATCAATAAATTCCTTACAACTCTTCCTCCAGCTGTTCAGAGAAGGGAAAAACATATACACCAGCTTTTAGTATTATGGAAATTAAATAATTTTATCTGAATTTAATTTGGAGAAACAAAATGCTAAAACCAAACATATACATCAGAAAAAAATGACATAAAAGTTTGAACAATAATTTGAAAGATTTCTAAATTAACTGGGAAACAAAGCCCACTGTTATTAAAATCAGTAGGCCTGTGTGTTGATCTGATGGGGTCAAGAAAGGGTAATTTACAAAGTTTGTGGGTCAAATGGGGAATTCCTCACCTTTTCTTTCTTTTTTTTTTCTTGTTAACATGCGTTTCTATTCCAGATGCTCTCTGAGAGTGAGTCTTGGCTTGGTCAGAGAACTCTCAAACTGCACAGCTGCTCTGAGCTGGGAGACTGTTGATTTCAGGGACAAAGTATTGGGATAGGTATGGGGCTGTCATTGTCCTGCCCATAATTCCTGATTTTGTTCAGAGCAAATGCTTCAGAAATGCTAACTGAATGAATCTTAAGAGGAAGAACAGTAGAGGTGAACAACGAAAGTGATGCATAACTAACATTCACTCATTCCGCAAAGATTTATTGAAGTTCCTGCTCTGTCAGCACTTGAGGAATAGTAAACGAGACAGAAAGTTCCTGCCATTAAATAGCTTACACTCTATGTGGTCAAAGAGGAGTGCTTATATTTGATTTATTTTCAGCTAATATTTATTTTATTTTCATTTGTTTTCAGCATTGCGGAGGTGCAATTGACAAATAAATCTTGAAAACATTTAAGGTATATAATGTGATGATTTGATATACATATACCTTATGAACTGATTACCACAATCAGCTAATTAAAACAGCCAGCACCTCACAGAGTAGCCTGTGTGTGTGTGCGTGTGTGTGTGTGTGTGTGTGTGTGTGTGTGTGGTAAGAACCCTTAAGATCTATTTGCTTAGCAAATTTCAGTACACAATATGGTATTATTAACTATAGTCACCATGCTGTACATTAGATCCCTAGAACTTATTCATCTTATAGTTAAAAATTTATACCCTTTGACCAACATCTCCCCATTTCTCCTACTACTCAGCCTCTGGCAACCCCACTCCAATCTCTTCTTCTGTGAATTTGAATTTTTCAGATTCCATATATAAGTAAGATCACACAGTATTTGTCTTTCTCTTTCTGTCTTATTTCAGGAAGCGTAAAGTCCTCCAGGTTCATCCATATCGTTGCAAATGGCACAATTTTCTTCTTTTTTTATGACTGAATAACATTCCATTACACATATTTGTATCTATACATCTACCTATCTCTATCTCTATCTACATATCACATTTTCTTTAGTCATTCATCTGTCCGTGAACACTTAGGTTGTTTCCGTTTCCGTATCTTGGCTATAGTGACTAATTCTGCTAATGTTTATTAAGTACTTAATATGTATCAGCGATTGTGCTAGGCACCTCACAAATATATGTCTCATTTAACCTTCACTATGGTCCTAGAAGGAAGATGTTGTTATTACCTCACAAATGAAAATTTAAGTTTTAAGTTGTTATGTAATTTGCCTAAGGTTGCCCAGCTAGCAAGAGGAAGAGATGTTTGGTAACATTTGAAGACAATTGTGATTGTCATGACTAGAAGGTTACTACTGGTATCTAATGGGTAAAGAGTGGGGATATTGCTAACCATTTTACAATGCACAGGGCAGCTCCACAACAAAGGATTATCAGATCCAAAATGTCATTAGTGCTGATTGTTAAAGTCTAAGCTAATTAGCACAGAGGCTGGAATAAGTAACTGCTCAAGCTGTATTTTTTGAATGATACTATTTATCGTATTTTATAGATGAGAAACTCAAAGCTTTGGAGGGTTAAGAAATTTCATAAGTTCAAATGCTAAGAAGTGGCTAAAGTTGGGTTTATATTTAGGTCTTCTAATTCCAAATACAATGGATTTTAGTTATACCATGACTCTATGAAGAAAAATGGATTAAAATGATTCCATGGCTTCAAGTCATATTAAATGAGAGAATTTTAGCACCAGAGCCCAAGGCAGTGATGTCAGAGAGGAGAAACTAGACAGTTTGTGGGGAGCCAAGAGCAGATTGTAAAGACAACTTTAGTCCCAATAGGTTAACATTTGAAGTAATGGTCTCGGGAGAGTTTAAGTGGCAAAATCCACCGGGGGGTCTAGTGGCAAAAGTTGGAGTTCGGAAAGAGGTCAGAGCTGGCAATGCACTGCCTCTGACAAGCAGGTGTTAGCCACAGTCATGACAATGGGGGATCAGGATATAGGTTAAGAAAGAAGAACAGAAATGGTGGCTGCGGTCTATGAAAATGTTCTTAAGAAAAGAAGTAAAGTGATAAAAAAAAAAGGATAAAGAAAGATAATAAAGTGGGATCTGAGATGCTCACAAGATGTGATCATATTAAAAATGTTAGAAGAACAGGAGTTTGAGAAGGTTATTCAGAAGTCTGTTTCTTGGCATGCAGGGAAGAATTCCACTATTTCCCATTCTATGTATTGCCCTAATTTGTATAACTGACAGCATAAAATACTTGCATCTTTTTAATGCCGTTTGTAGTTATCCTTAGACTCTTTATTAGTCATAAAAATAAACTTTCAAATTCTATTTAGACAAAAGCCTTATGTTTTTGTCCCCAACCCCCAATCTGGTAGCTTCCAGTTGACGTGGACACTCCACGTATTACTTATCTGGAGCCAATGTTCTCATTTCTATCTGCTGAGTCCACACATCTTTGTTTGACCAAATAACAGGAACAAACAATTCCTTCCATAATGGATGTACCCTAAGGTGTCATGCTTCTGAGAATCACATCTGAAAATTGATTCCCCTGAACCATGGTGCAATGTGATTTTAGTTAACATATTTACTGGATATGAATGGTAGGGATATGACCAAGTATGCTGTGCCTAGGCAGAATATTACAGGTAGTACTGGGCTCTGAGCGGGGAGGAAGAGTTGAGGGGTGGGGGTTGGAGCACAGCTATAAATGATAGCAGAAGTACCAGAGCAGCTGACCACATCAGCCAAAGGTTATTTAACTAATAATAACGTAACTGTAGGACTATGTCCCCTAACTTTTTAAAAACGTAAAATGACTATTAATACTAATATGTTAAGATATATAAGATATATATATATATTTACTATGTGCAGGACATTGCATTCAGCACAGATTATGGATTATCCCATTTCGATTTTCACAAGGACTCAGTGACCTAGGGTTAATGCTCAGTTTCTCCACCCATCTTAGTATAGGTGAGGTTCTGAGTAGAATTTGGAAAAGCTAAAATATCTGGGCTCGCCTCTCTAACAGAATCCAGGCCTCTAAGCACCGCTGTCCAATAAAACTTTCTGTGATGAAGGAAATGTTTTATGTGCTGTCCAGTATGGAAGCTACTAGCCACATGTTGGTATGGAGCTCTGGAAGTCTGGTTAGTGTAACAGACTGGCACTAAAAGACAAACACAAAAACCTGAATTTTAATTAAAATTTCAATATAAACGACCAGCGGCACAAACAGAACATTTCCACCACTGTAGAAAGTTCTATTGGTTAGCGCAGTTTAGGAGAAACGCTGCATTTTTCTTTTCCTCCCTGTTCATTTCTACGACAAACACAAGGACTTTCTCTTCTCCTTTCCAGCTCCTCTCCAATCTTCTGATCTCAGAGAAAGGAAGTTCCTTCCTCTTTCCATCTTCCCTTCCTCCACGTCCACACTGCCCACTCCCCAGAGGCATCGGCTTGTTCAACATCCTTGAAGGGAAAACCGGCAAAGGGGTAGGCAGGTAGAAGTAACCTTTTTGTATCAGGCCCACTTGTCAGCCTTAGCCCCCTCCTCCTCCTCAACAAGCCACGGATAACCCATCTCTCAAAAGAGGAGAATCATTCTGCCAGATAGAACCAGGCAAGCTAAATCTGAACACTATAGGAATCAAAAACAAACAAACACAAAACCCAAACACATAGCATTTAATGAGATAAAATATTTGCTTTGAAATTTCCTAGAGCTCCTATAAATGGTGACTTAGTGAGGTAGAAGGAAGCCTCTGATGTTTCTTTTCCCCAAAACTTTTAAAAGACTGGTTATCCTATGTTATTTAAATGGAGAATGGGGCTTATTTGCCACCCAAAACAATGTTTAACTAAGAGAAGTATTTTTCTGAATCACCAAAGTATTCAAGCCTTTAACCAAAAGATCTTCAGAGAGGAGAGCTCAGGGCTCAACCCTGCCTCTCCATTTATAAGTCAATTTTCAATGCTAATGAATTCTTTTATAAGCTGTATTTGCTATTGTGTGTGTGTGTGTGTGTGTGTGTGTGTGTGTGTTTTAGATATAGATTCACTAATCATTACTTATGTAACCCAGAGTTTTTTGCAAGTGCAAAATAAGACTTAAATCCAGATTTATAGACAAGGAGCAGGACAATGAGGGAGGGAAAGAAACAAAATAACCAGAGGGTAAAATGAGGGGAAGGACTGTACCAGTCTATTTAAAAAATAACCCTAAGGTGTTGTATGGCTGCTGCTCAGTAATTTTCTAGTCTCTTTCTCAAATTTTCCAGAAAGTCGCATCCATTTTGAAACTTAAACGCACACCCGACTAAATCACCTAGGGATTCTTGCTAAAATGCAAATTATGATTTAGAGGCTCTGAAATTGGGCCTGAGATTTCCCATTTCTAGCAAGCTCCCAGATGAGCACGACGCTGTTGAGTAGTAAGGATGTAGGCCCGGAGAAGTTGGAATCTGACTTCGGAGTACTTACTTCTGAGAGGGAGAAACATTTACAGGAAGATGAGCCAGCCCGAAACCTGCCTTATGTGGGGTATCTCGTAGCAGACTCAGGCAGCTCCTTCTTACGGCCAGTGAGACAGCAGACTCTAAGGCAAATTTGGGGGAGGGGTGCGAACCTTAGCACAGTCAACCTGCACTAACGTTTACTAGGGGCGCGTTCTGTACCCGGAGCCTGCACTTCATTCATTTTGTCCTCTCAGCGACCACATGAAGTGGACGCTATTATTCTCCTTTTACAGGTGAAAAACCGAGGCTTAAGAGACTTGAGTATGTCGCCTAAGATCACTCAGGAGAGTTGAATCCAGGTCCATCTAATTCTAAGAGATAATGTTTTTTGTTTGTTTGTTTGTTTGTTCGTTTTTTACAAACGCTTGCGGGGGAGGAGGTCTCAGTTTCCTGTGCTGTGAAATGGCTGTCAGAGGCCAGACCCCTGTCGCATACACCTATGGGAGTCCTTGCATTACTTCTCAAGATCTTGCTCTTTGACCTCAAGGAAAAGTTCTTTGTGAGGACACAGGGCTCCCTCTGCTTGCCTGGGTCAGGGCAGGCACACTGTTCCTGAAAAGGGTCAGGCAGTCCTGGAGAGAGCTGGCTCAGGTCACCGCGAGCCCATCCATTACATAACCGCGAGGTGTCCCTCCTCCCCGGCGCCCCTCACCCCTAGCTAAGCCGCAGCACGTAGAGCTGATCCCAGGACAAATCCCATTCGCGCGCCGGGCAGAGAGTCCACAGAGGAGCAGGGAGGGGCCGGGCACTGGGATTTTCCCCGCCGTGCTCTCCTCCCCCAGAGCTGGCTGCCGGGCCCCCGGCCCCAGCTCCGCCAGAGCCTCCGCCCCGTCTGCTCCCCGCCCCTCGGAAGCGCGGACCGCTGCGCCTGGAGCCCAGGAAGGGGCCACCGCGCGGGAACCCGGCACCGTGGGTAAGCCCCGGGGGTATGACCGCGAGCCCCTGCCGGGGCTACAGCAGTCGACGCGAGGTGAGGACGCAGCCGGGCTGGACTGGGGCCCGGGGTTCGGGCGGAATGGGGGTCTGCGCGCTGCAGACGGCTGCAGAGTGCTGGAGCCTAGTCCCGCTGGGTGCCCTGGGCGCCGTCTCCCGCGGGCAACTCTTGCGCCGGGATTCCCAGCGCGTGGTCCAGGTAGCCCCCTTGGCTTACCTCCTTCACGCTCCCACGCTGTGTTGTGCCGAGGGCGCGGTGGCTCAAGTGACCCAGGCATCCTTCGCAGCGAGGTGGCGGGTCTCTAGCGCTGGGTTTGGTGAAACTGGCGGACGGCGCTTGGTTCGCTGCCCGCTGCCCCAGCGGCCAGCAGCACGCCGTGAGCGGGCCATCCCAACCCGGGTCGCTCGGAACGCCTGCTGGGTCAAGGGAAAGACACGTGCCCACTTGCCCTGTCGGATTGGGGCCGACGCTTGGGCAGTTTCTGGGCAGGTGGCTGGAGAGTGAGAGGCTTTGATCTCCATCTCCTGTGGTTTCCAAACGCAGACTTCTCCGTGCAATAGAGACTGCCTTTCTTCTGGATTGTTTTCAGTGTATGTCTCCTCCTACCCCCGCGCACTGTCTCAGGTCATAATATTTATTTCTTGTGTGTGGTATACTGAACCCACACCAACATTCAAAACCTTCAATTGACTGAACTTCTCCGTTACTTCTTGTTCTCAAAGAAAAGCAGGGATACCTGTAGTGTGGACTCAGAGGCAAGTGTTGGCAGCAAAATTTTAAAGTACGATTCAAGTCCTGGGGCTATTTGGTTAGCCTGCCGTTTTCACAACGCAGCATTATGAACTTCTTATACTTAAAAAAAAAAAAAAATGTTTAGTCAAATGAGACCTGCCAGCACTGGTTAAACGGTTTCATTCTGAAGGGACGCTAATTAGTTCATCCTATCTGTTTCTTTGCTGAGAGCTGGGCACTCTGATGAGCAGCTAGCTTAACCCAGGGGAGTCTTCAGGACTGGCAAATTTAGAGACACATCGATTTAATCTCTGAGATATCTGAGATAACTAGCTTTTGAAATCATCAACTGCCCCTGCATAGTTTTCCTCCAACCGCACCCCTCCCCCAAAAATAAACTTCGCGGCCAAACTAGGCTAATGGTATCTGACCCCTCCTTAAGGTACCCAACATATGTCTGTTGAAGAATGGACATAAGGCGTAGTAATTAAGTGACTGGACTTGGTTACTTATAATCACAAGATCTTGGAAATTGAAAAAGATTTTACCGATCATTCAAACTCTTCACCCTATAGCCTAGGATGTTTAATTGTACTACAATTAAAAAAAAAAAAAGAAAACCTTCATTTAAATAATATTTACTTTTATACGAGGATGAATATGCTGATACATTTCAGGTGAACTTCCAGGGAGAAAAAGTAATCAAAACAGGTGGACTAAATTTACTCTCATCTCCCCTAGGTCTGATTCTCAGCTCTGTATGGTGATGATTGGTTAGTTAAAGCCCTGATTTATGACTCTGGAGCTGACTTGGGAAAAGTGACCTGTATAAGGACCATTTTAGCATTGCATTGCACATTTTTCATGTTTTTCGATTTAGCCCAATTGAACAGATATTTCTTGAGTGCCTACTGTGTGCCCGGTGCTGTTCTGGGCATTTGGGATATGTTGATGACCAAAACAAAAAACTTCAATCTTCAAGTTACAATTGATTCATTAGATTTTTTCCAGGATTTTCTTTGGCAGATAGAAGAGAATTTCAGTTTTGCCCAAAGCAGGGAAACAAACATAATATTTTAAATTATCTTCCTTCCAATCCTATGATTCTGCTGATTTTATAATCACTGAAAACAAAGAAGTTAATTCAGATGAAGTTACTTTGACTTTTATGAACTGATGTTCTACTGTACAAGAATAGAAATTCTCACATTTGGTTATTGTATGTATGTTTATTTAGAGTCCCTGAAATTTCCTTTCCTTTAGTGCAGGGATATCACTTTGGTGACATTAAATTTAGTGAAGCATGGGAGGATTAGTTTTCTCAAGTGTTAATGCCCCCATGTTAGTGTTGCAGACTGTAATTATATTAGTTTGTAAGATATAATATCTTATTTATTTATGAAGATGGTGTTCTGCTTTTACTTTTGTCTCACTTTACATTTTGTCCCTGTTGATAGGTGTCATGATGTTGTGACTTATTGGTATATCTATTTTACCACAGTTTTTCTTTTTAATCAGACTTTGCAGTTCTAAGCATTTTCTAATTCTCTCAATTGCTTTTTCTTCAAAATGGCATGGTTTGCAAGCTCAGGCATGTTTATTGTTTTTAACAAAGGCTTATCAAAATGAACTTGGCAGTTTTTCAGTAGTATACAGCCAAAAAAAAGTATTCAGTGCAGCTTTTGGGGTTGTTTATGCATTCCTTATCTAACCAATTGCTTTAAGTTTTAAAATCACCAGTTTGGAAGCTATTTTCTTATGAGTACTTCTCTAGTATATCTAAAAACTCACCCATTCGAGTGGTATAATCATTTAATTGAGAAAAAACAAATCCACACTTGAATATATTAGGAGATTTTGAGTACAAAGATTTTTCTCTCTGTTTTTAATTTGCCCTACATCAAAGACATTAGGAAATGTCATTATCTAACAGTGTCCTATTTGAAAGTGATCTCTTGGAGAAGAGTCATGATTTCTGATGTCTGCCAGGCACCCAGAGTAGTTGATTTTCTTCATTTGCCCACTACTTTGCCCCTTCGGATTCTCACACACCCCTTCTTTTACTGCACATTGATGAATGGAGTGAGTTGCCATAGCCAGGGAAATTATACACCATTAATTAATTTTTTCTTCTGAAGCATGTGTTCATTCATTCCTTACTTCATAAATATTTATTGCACTTCTACTCTTTATTAAAGATCCATGTAAAGATTGCGCTTTGAGCACCTCTTTTTCTGTGCTGGTAGCCGTAGGGGATAGAAGGGCACAGAACCTGCCTCCGAATCAGCTAGCAGCCTGGTATGGAAGAAAGAACATTGTGTGACTAGCTATAATACCAGTTATAACAACCAAGAGTTAGATAAGTACTTTGAGTATTAAAAGGAAGGAGAGAAAGCTTGTAGGCACTGTGAGGAGTCAAGGCTTAGGGAAGACTTTAGAGAGAACATATTTGCATTGCTCCTTGAAAGATGGATAGCATGGTAAAGCTTTTATAGAGGCAGGAGGGTATACCTCTCTTTATGAGACCATACCCTTGCTTCTTTTTGAAGATATATAGAAGACTTCCGTGTGGGGATCAGCTGAGGTTGTGCTGGGCTGTATAACAGACTCTTATCACTTCTGTATCCTCGGCATACATACTCCTCTGCTGTGTAATAGAGTACTGACCAACACTAAAAGAACTCATTGGGTTAACCAACGCTCCTCTTTCCTTCTGAAGCATGCACTGGTCTTTGCTCAGAACACAGAGACCACCATGGTAAATAACTGTCATCATGGTAAATGAGTTTACTTTACTTCCATTAGCTCAGGTGCACGCTTACAGTGGTGTTTGGTCATAGTTCTGTTTATTCCAGTAGTATCTTGCTATTGTAATTTTGCAGTTTAATTAAATAATACATAAATGTAAATGGCAAAGAAAGCTATTTCTACGAAAACTAAGTTGATTGCCATTTAGGCCCATAAAAGTAAGCCGTATTAAAAAAGCAATATCAACAGTGGATGAACCATCAAAACAGTATGCTAAGTGAGAGAAGCCAGACACAAAAGACCATATATTTTATGATTTGTTTATATGAAATCTCCACAGTAGACAAATCCATAGAGATAAAAAGTAGACTAGTTGTCAGGGTACAGAAGTAGGGGAAATTGAGAGAGACTGATAAAGGGTACACGGTTGCTTTTGGGGATGATGGCTGCATCCATAGTGGTGACAGTTTCACAGCATTGTGAATGTCCTAAAAACCACTAGTTGTATCCTTTAAAATGATTAAAATAGTGAATTTTATGTTAATAAAAAAGACTATAAAACTTTTTTAAAAAGCAACATCAACAAACAAGCTAATACTCCTTAGTGTAGAATAGACAACTGTAAAAGATTAGAAAACATAGTAAAAAAAAAAAATCTCTAAAGGTTTCATACTCAGGTTTTCTTCACAGGTGCCTTTAAGTTATAAGTGCTTTTAAGACATGGAATCAGGAAATCTGGTAGCGGTTTACCCAAGAAAGGCAACATAAAATTCCAATCATGACCTGATAGCCAAAAGTTAGTGAATGATTTTATTTTATTTATGTGACTAAAGTTGAAATAGGATGTATCAACGTTCTGACTCTTTGACTAACTTCTGATTGCTTCAGTTAGGAGAATGTTTCAATTTCTTTGGATACCCAGTGTATCTTGAAAATAGCTCATGTGTCTGTATCTGCAGCAAAATTCCATGTTTATGAGACTACCTTATGGATGTAATTTTAGTTGCTTAAGATTAGAGAGAGGAGCTGAACCTAGTTTTTTAGTTCCAAATCATCATAAAAATCACAACCCTTTTCCCTCCAGACTGTCTTATGGCTCCCTGGTTCATGTATATAATATAAATTAGCAACATAAAAGCTTAACTACATCAATACATTTTTGACTTTATAATTTTTCTAACTATTTCCGAGCAAAATTAACCATTTCTGGTTTATTTAACATATTACAGATTGAAGTTGTAATTTCTTATCTTAGGATCAACTGGAATTGTCTTTGTGATTCTACGTTTGTTTTTGAAGAAATACTTTCCATGAGAGTTAGCTCATATTTATCTACTGAAATCAGTTGTGTTTCTTAGCAATTTCAGGTCTTTGAGCGTGTAACTTCTAAACAACTGCACTCATTGCCCATGAAGGAACCACCAAAAACAAACAAACAAACAAACAAACAAACAAACAAAACGCCCACACCACAACAAAGTTAGACCTGCTTGAAGGGAGACTGAAATGCCGTTTCTTCAGTTAGAAATGGGTCAGTCAGACAACTAGCAAAAAGCAGCCTTAACTATCATTATTAACTAGTCACGAATGGGGAGAGCCCAAACTCATAGGCATCACTGCTGTCAAAAAGAAGTGTTTTGTCCAGGTTGATGCCTGACAATGGAGTGATCCATCATTAGAGTCATCTGGGGAAGGAAAAAAAAAATATTGGCTCCAAGGACCCATCCTTAAAAGATCTGATGCAGCAAGTCTAGGGTAGGGCCAGGGCATCATTGGTTTTTAAATCACTCCTGGTTAACCTCATATGCAGGTGGGGTTGCAAACCACTGATTTATATAATACTTAATAATTTTATGCTTTTTCAGAACAAATTTTATTGAAATAAAAGGTTATTGTGGTATCTTCTTAACATAGCTGATGAAAAAATTAAACATGATACTTCTTTTTTCTTTTTTAATTGTTTTTTGCAGTTTCTTTATACAATGTCCACTCATTATATGGGAAGCTTTCCCAATGGCTGTATGAATTTTCAGATTTCCTTCCCATCATGTAATTCACTGAGTTTATGTCTATACGATGTCAAAAATAACCAGATCAATCAAATTGATATTATTACATTCAACTAACCAGTCAATTGACGAGCTTGTTTCATGTTTTTGGTGATTGTGGTGTCATATAGGTATATTTTTTAGGACAATAATTTGGTCTTTTCCTCTACAACAATCTCTGTTTTCTCTATAATACTTACCAATATGTCCTTATTTATTTTGAGTTTCCTTGGCTGATTGAGTTGTCCATCTTAATGATCTGAAACATTTTTAAAAATTTAATTGAATCAAATAGATTTTGGAAATTTGGGACGTATATATAAGAAAGACATTATAGAGGACTCATATAAGAAAGATAGCCTTATATGACTTAAGCAAAATATGACTAATTTTAGGTTTTTCTTTGTTATTATCATTTACTATTTTAGAAAATTTGGTGAGGCGATTGACACAGAACCGGAAAAACACTAACTAGCATACTGCTTTATTTTTAATCATATTTGTTCTTATTTTATTTTTAATACTCATGGAAATTCTCTTTCACCGTTACGTTAGCTTTCCTAAATTGTGCTTTAACTGTTAATTCTTATATTAAAAATAGCACCTCATGGATCTTGACTAATAGTTTTTGAACTGTGCTTTGCAGATATCTGGGAGTTTCATGGAGCCTTGGGATCTGTTATGGGCATGGGGACAATCTGTGGGGGGAGAAGGTGTCCAGTGTCCAGCTCAGGGTTCATTTCAATGGTCTCTTCTGCAATTGAGCAGGCATGCCATTCTTGATTTCACATTTTGGATTTCCAAGTAGGGTTATATTTGAACAAAGAATTTTTTGGTGAAACAAGTTTGTAAATGACTCAGCCACTAGGCTTCTAAGTGTCTGCTTCTCATTCCCTGCCAAATTTGGTTTATGTAGTTTTGGTAGCTCCTAATTGTTTTTAGCTACTACTGTACATCAGGAGAAGACATTGGTCTCATTAACTTTATACCCGCCCCCCCCCCCCATGCTTTTCAGGACAGAAAGCCAAATGAGCAGTTAGATATGCTGGGCAAGAAATATAGATTGGGAGCTTGATAGCATAGGGACTCGGTTTAAGTTGTAGATATGGAAGTAATTACCCAAGGAGAATGTTTCTAGACAGGCGTGAAATGAGTCAAAGAAAATATCCCGAGGAAGAGCTATGTGGGGTCAAGTGCCATCGTCTGTACTCACATTAGCCCAATACATATTGGTCAATGAAGTTTCCTATTTTATATTTTAATTTGCTATTTCCCCACATATGCTTGTGCATAACTGTCAAAAGAGTTGGAGCTTGAGTGTCTACGTGTGTGGGTAGTGGTGTGGGATAGCCTAGTAGAGTTAGAGCGCAGGCCATGGACACCAGCCAAGGAAGTTTTCTTTTTCTTTGAAAACCCTATGTCCTGCTCAAAACTGTAGGGCTCCTTCTACATGGGTATCGAAGCGCAGAATGAGAAGATAAACTTGAGTATTTAGCTACTGGATTTGGCAGTGCAGACAGCCATCGTGGTATTTTTGGCATAAAATGATTGTTAAGTAGTATTGTGGTTTTTTGACTTTTAAAATCCAGACATTTCCCCATGTCTTCATTCTCCCTTCTGGAATTATACCGGTGACTGTGAGATTTTAGGTGTGGTTACAGTAAGGCCCAGGGGTAAGTCCCATTTCATGTGGGTCTGAAGTTTCATTTCATTTCAATGCTGGCCAACTGTTTGGCAAATTTAGTTACCAGGCTCACCAGGGAACCGTGTATTAACTTAATTTAGAAACTCACGAATGCTCTCAGAAAATGTCTATGTACCCGGGTAATGAATAAGTAAACACTTATAAATAAAATAATGTCAAAAATGTTTTTCTTAATAGGGTACTCCAATGATGAAAGGAATACCCTATTGTATCAAGAATTAAACCCCACATATTTTTTCTCTTATTTTTACTTCTTTAGGTTGACTTCTTTGATTATCTTACACATTCAAAGAAGATAAAGTATAGGCAACCGTATATTCTAGTTTTATTAGAGTTGAAGGTCTACCTAAAATTTCAAATGACATTGAGTAGCTCATGCACCTAAATTATCATCCCAGAACTGTCCTGCCTGGCACACTCTGCTTTCTTTTTGAATTCTCACACAGTAGTATACCTAATTGACTGTAAATATGGGCTATATTAAGGTAAAGTTTCAATCTAGTCTTTAAAATAGTTTTAATAGTTTTACGCTGGAAGACATTTGAATTAGGCAAAATAGAATTAATTACCTTTAAAGTTTCTAATAAAAAGTATTGTGATTAAATACCTCTTCATCAGGCTGAGTATTCAGCACATGCTGGACACTGTGCTGGCATTGAAGGATCATGGAGAGTAGACAGGGCCCTTAGTCAAAAGTTTACAATTCCCTCGGGGTCATAGGTGTGTAGACAATCATGGCATTGTGATGAGTTCCACCAGTGACTGCCTTCTATGGGAATTCAGACCTGGAGGCACTACATCCTCTAGGTTGGTCAAACCTTTGAAGAATCAGAAATTCATGAGAAAGGCCACTCTAGGCAGCAGGAGCAATAGGTACAAAGGAGCTCAGGTGGGAAAGTGTGCTGTGGGTTGAAAGAACTGCTCATTTCTTCAGAGCGGTTTGGTGTGGCTGGCATGCAGGGTACATACATGCGTGGCTAGGTGCCAGGAGAACAGGTAGGAGCTAGATGGTTTCGGGTCTTGTGTATCACACTAAAGTACAAGGGGTTTTGATTTTGCTTTGGCCACTCAGAGTAGTCCTCAAAGACTTTTAAACAGGTGTTGGGCAGGAGTGGAGGTTTGATGATAAAATTAGCTCATGTTTCAAACATAATTGAATGGGATTTCAAGAAATGTCCAAAAGGGTGATGAACTAGGGGTTTGTTGAAGTGGTTCTAATGGAAAATAAGGTTAATGCCTAATGGTAAGACTTTTGCTTTATTTATACTTCTATTCTTGGTGCTTGGTGCCCTATAGGGCACATGTTAGAGGTGTTTGGTCAGCAATTTGATATTCTGTACAAGTAATACAAAAGTTGGGCATCATTGGCTAATGGGCTCAGTTGAAATCATGTGATTAGATGTAATCACCCAAGGCATATATGTAGAGTGAAGTGTGAAATGGGTCAAAAATTGTGGCAAATGACCTGTGTATGTGTTCATGTTATACCCGGATCATACCTTGGTCATTGTACCTTTCTTCTTCTACTCTGATTGTCTAGTTATGTGTTGGTCTTTTTCACTAAGCCAACTGTGAGGGCAGAGACTAGTCTTATTTATGGTGTCACCACCATTGCACAGGTTCAGAAAGCACCATTCATATGTCTCAGTAGTTGTTTCACTGTGAAAGGTGCCCTGGAGTTGTGTTTCAGCTGCCCCTGCTTACCTGGTTCCAACAGCTTTAATGTTCATGACACATGGTAACTATTCAGTACTTTTGTTGAATGCATGAATAAACGGCACAACATATACTAAGTGGTCAGAAGAAGGCTTTAGAAAAGAAATAAGAAGCACTGGTCTGTAAGGAAGAAGGATAAACAGGAAAGCCTCTTGTGGAAATTCTGAGAAGAAAGAGTTCAATAATGAGAGAGAGGTCGACAGTGCCAAATGCTACGAGAGGTCAGTTAATTCAGGTTGGCAGAGTTACCTCCACTGGTAATTAGGAGTCATTGATGATAATGTGAAAAACAGCTTGAGCTATGAGTAAGGGAGGCAGGAGGCAAATTCCATCCCACTGAAGTATGAATGAAAAAAGGGATAAGGCGATAGTATAGACAAGTCCTTAAGAGGCTGGGTTTATGAAGGGACGAAAGTAATTGGTGGTAACTATAAAGGGTTGTAAAGCTAAATGGGTTTTTTTCTCCTCTCTTTCCTTCTCTTCCCCTCTTTTCTACCTCATATTCTAACTTCCTGCTTTCAAGATGAGAGACACATGAGTACATTTAAAGGCTAAAGAGAACCCAGTGTAAAGGTCTAGGTTTAAAATACAGAAAACAGGAAAGGGGAATATTTACTGGAGAAATGAAATATATAAGGACACAACTTTCTTTGAGAAAGGCAGAAATATAGAAATGAATAAACTGAAGAAATAGCTGAAAGAAAGAAAATGGAGGAAAATCTATCCAACAGCCCAATTCTCTCTATAAAACAGTAACCAACATGTTTTGGACACTTTCTATATTCTAAGCAGTCTTAAAATTATGTTAATAATGTTAACTCACTAATTTCTTATAACAACCTGTGAAGATGAAATTATTATCCTAATTTTACAAATGAGACCAGTGAAGCACAAGGAATTAAGCAACTTGTCTGAGTTTATACAGCTACTTAGAGGCAGAACCAGGATACAAAGCTGTTTACCATGGCAATTTAGTGCTGGAAGTGGTGGGTACATAGAGCACTTAAGATTTGGAGTAGCCTTGTGTGCATGGAACAGGTATAACATATCCAGCTGCTGAGTCACTCCAAGCAGTCAATTGTTTCGTCTGTGTTGGAAATGATAATTGCGCTGCGTCATTAATCTGAAAAGTTGAGAGATCTTCTATAGTAAAACTTGCCTTAACAGTTATAGGAGCAGAAATGTTTGGATGATTGCATTGATGGAGAATTGGAGATTAGTGGCTTGGGAAGAGTGGGGCTGCCAGAGAGACAGCTATTGATTTAATGGATCATGAGCTCTAGCCTCTAAGAAGGAAATGAGAACAGGACAAGCTGATGGAATGAGAGAAAATGCAGGAGCGAGGGGCCTGAGGGCTCCAGGAGTTTGAAAGCCAGGTACAGTAGGAGTTGAGGAGTTGGAGACTTGTGGAGGATAGAAAGTTGGGGTTAAAGAGAGATATTTAATTCTCACAACAATCCTAGATTTCAGAAGTGAGGGTTGGCACCAGTGATGATAGGTTGATGGTGTGGCTTTGGGAGCATATGACTGAAATGGATTGGAGGTGAATGTTATGGTACATGATGAGGTCAAGGTTGAGGCTGAGGTCAGCAGAGATGTTGAATAGATGTTGACTAGATTCAGTCTCTCATTCAGGTGTGGTACTGAGAAGCCCTAAGAACTGGCCTGGACTTTAGAAAGCTGCAACTCAAATACGTTATGGTCTTAGGAAAAGATATGAAAGATTAGCTGATATCTGGCCTGCAATAAAAATCACTCACTGTTCTCAATGGAACGTTGTCAAAGAATAGCTTATATTTTGTACATAGTTTTTTTGGGGAAAAAAAAAACTTGAATTATCAATTGGCAAATAACAAATTTCATAAATATTTTTGGATGTTTTAGCCAAATGGTCGCTTTACCTTGGAAGAAAAGACTATGTGTTCTGATGAAATCTCTTTTTCCTCTTTCTTCTCCCTCCTCTCTCGTTTCTCCTGGTAGTGCATGATATAGCACTCTGGGCAGAGAGAAGCAGCTGAAGATCATTAGGCTTCCAGATGTAGAGTTTGTTGTCATTTGTGGGGGTGGGGGTTATGGGAGAGGGCCTGGAGCCTTCACTGGGAACCAGTGTGGTGTCTTCGCTTCTATAGTTAGCCATGCGATGGGAACCAGCAATATGTGTTCCTTTTGTACAGCTGTACGTACCACTGTCTCCTTTTCTCTTCTGCCCATTTAGGATTTCAGGAAATCAAAATTAGATCTGATGTAAGTTTAGAAAGCCCCCCATGTGATGACATGGAAGTGTTCCATAGGGATGGAATATGTGTGTTGGGTCTGATATGTGTCATGTATAAATAATGTATCAGGTAGGAATATAAGGAACAGAAAGTCCAACATGGACTGGCTTCACTAGTAAGGAAAGAATTCCTTCGAGTAGTAGAAAGTCCAGGATAGAATGTCTTGGCTCTGACTTTGCTTTTCTGTGATTCTCTTGACTCTGTTCCTGCTCTGTGTTGGTCGCGTTCTCAACCTAATTCCCCTCATGGTCTCAAGATGGCTACAGTAGTTGAAGGGTCACATCGAGATAGGAAACGTCCAGTAGAAAAAGAGAAGCCACATCTTTGGGTCTCTTCAGTAGTAAAGAAACCTTTCCTGGAAGCTTCCAAAAGACTTTTCCCCAAAAGACTTTTCAGTGTCAAGGATTGGGTCACTGTTCTTTCCTTAAATCAGTCTATGACTGACAGGGGGACAAATTTGCCACAGTTCTTGATTAACCATTTAGGATGAACTGAATGTTGGGAATCATGTCTATGATAGAGAGAAGGCTGGAGGACATTTTTCTGAGATTCCAGCCTTGTCGAGGGGAATGAACCTCTGATAGTGATCAAGTCCCCAACTTTAGTATTTGCTGGCAGTATGAACTTGGACAAATTACCAGTTTCTGTGAGCCTCCTTTTTCTGTTATAAGGCAGTTGTTAGAGTTGAAAAGTTTATATAAACTTTAAGGAGCTATACAAATGCAAGTTATTCATTTATTAATAATAGTTATAACAATAATAAGAACGATAATAACAACTTCTATTTGCTGAGCACTTACATGTTCCAGACACTTGCTACAGGCTTAAAGGCATTTTTATTACTCACTAAACACATATAAAGCAATCATCATGCTCAAGGCACTCTAGTAAATGTTTTATTTTGTAGCTCACTCAACCCGATATCTGGAAAAGTAAAGCTCGAGGTAGAGGCAGAACACAGATATGGGCTCGGTTTCATCCATGGGTTCCATTATTTTGGCCCATGTTACTGAGTGGTGGCTGCTGGTTCTGGGGCCTCTGACCATTGTTGTTATTTGCTGCAGATTGTCTTTAGCTAACTCACTAGTTCAGGGCTGACTGCATGAGGGATTTGTAAAACACGGGTGTATATGTACTTTTAGAACACTTGATGTTTTTCTTTCCCCTATACCTTTATTTCACCAAATAGAAGCTTTTTGCATATTTATATTTTGAAATAGTATAAGGATTTACACATGTTTATTGGGTTCATGTATATATCGTCTCAGCTGAGCTTCATGAAGAAGGCAAGTCTGAATTTGTATTATATTGAGTCTCAGTGGTCAAGAGACCTATCAGGTAATAAAGTCAGTAACTGATGAGGGCATCACTTGTTTTGATGTTGCAAACTGCCCTGCTTTGAATATCATTGTGAACTGAACTTTTTCCATATTTTGATTTATGTTCTTATGATAGTTTCCTTGAAGGAGAGTTGCTGGTCAAAGGGTTTTAACTTTTTATACTGATTGCCTGATTTGTTCTTGGAAGGTTTTTAAATGGTACTAATGGCACACTTGTGTTATTTTGGGATCATGTGTTTTCTCATTCTATGGTGTTTCATATGCCTGGATCATAAAGTATTTCCAGAAAAACTATTCTGATACCATGTAACTTACTTTTTCCCAGGGCCCCCTCACCATTGTAATAAAGATGGTGTTTCTTTGGCCAAAATATACTGGATTGTAAGGAAGTTCAGCTCATGTCAGTTCTTTCCCATTCGTTCTCAAAGTCCTGGGGAGAAACTAAACTTGTACATTTTGATTCATCTTTCCCTTAGGGTGAGTTAGTGCTCTTGAGGGATCTTGATCTGCTTGCAGATAGACTCTCTGAAAGCCTGTCTTTCAGAGACATCTGCTTTTTATTCATTGTTCTGTCTCTCATGCTGGGACCTCTGCTGTACTCTTAAGACAATCTGTGAGTAAGTTGATGGGAAAACGAAGTGGGAGACACTTTTTTTTTTTGCTGATGCAGTGTGAATCTGGAGTATTTGTTCTGGCATTGTGGCAGAGGTGGAAAAACTTTCATTTATGTGACTCCACTTCCCATGTAACTTTCTTCTTTTATCAGCTGGATTTTTTTTTACAGCTTTATTGAAATATAATAGACAATTAGTTGCTATTATTTACAGTGTATAATTCAATTAGTTTTTCAATTATAGTTGGCATACAATAATATATTAGTTTCAGTTGTACAGCGTAGCGATTAGAGATCTATATAACTCACAGAGCGATCACCCCAATAAATCTAGTACCTCTTCCCCTTACATATTTATTACAACATATTGACAATTTTCCTTATGCTATACTTATATCTCCATGATTATTTTGTACCTGTCCATTTGTACTACTTAATCCCGTTGCCCTTTTTCACCAGCTCCCCCACATCCATTTCCTGTCTAGTAGCTCTAAAGATATTCTCTGTATCTATGAGTTTGTTCCCATTTTTCATTGTTATTGTCGTTTATTTTGTTCTTTAGATTCCACATGTATGTGAAATCATGTGGCATTTGTCTTTCTCTATTTGACTTAATTCATTCAGCACAATACCATCTAGGTCCATCATGGCAATATCTTATTCCATCCCCTTACTTTTAGTCAGTGTGTGTCTTTTAACTGAAGTGAGTCTCTCATAGACAGCATATGTAAGGGTCTTATTTTCTTATCCATTCAGCCACTCTGTCTTTTGGTTGGAACACTTAATGCTTTTCCATTTGAGGTACTTATTGATAGGAATGTAGTTGTTACCATCCTTTATTCATGTTTTTGATACATGCTATTTTTTTTTCTTCTTAAAGAAGTCAGTCCAACATTTCCTGAAATACTGACTTGGTGGTGATGAATTTCTCTAGCTTTTACTTGCCTGTCCTTCAACTCTAAGTGATAGCTTTGCTGGATAAAGTAATCTTGGTTGTAGATCCTCAGTTTTCATTACATTAAATATTTTTTACCAAGCTCTTCTGTCCTGCAAAGTTTCTTTTGAGAAATCCACTTCCAGTCTTATGGGTGCTCCCTTGAAGGTAACTAACTGCTCTTTTCTTGCTACTTTCAAGATTTTTCTCTTTGTATTTAAACTTTTGCATTTTAATTATGTTGTGTCTTGGTGTGGTCCTCTTTGGGTTCATCTTTTTGGGGACTCTCTGAGCTTCCTTGTGTTGTATATCTATATCCTTCGCTGGGTTAGGGAAGTTTTCCATTATTATTTCTTCAAATAGGTTTTCAACTTTTTGCTCTCTTTCTTCTCCTTCTGGTGTTACTTGTAATTTTGTCCCAGAGGCTCCTTAAATTATTATTATATTCTTGGTTACTTTTTTCTTGCCATTCCTATTGAATGTTCTTGGCTTCCACATCCTCTATATCGGTGCTTCTATCCTCTGCTCCATCCATTCTGTTGATTTTCTCTAATATATTCTTCTTCTCAGATGGTGTGTTCTTCATTTCTGACTGGTTCCCTTTTATAATTTCTATTCCCATTTTTATGTTTTTTATCTCTTTGTTAAAGCTCTCACTGAGTTCATCCACTCCCCTGAGTTCATTGAGTATCCTTATAACCAGTGTTTTGACTCTGCTTCTGTTAGATCACTTGACTCCATTTTTCCTGGAACTCTTTTCTGTTCTCTCGTATGTGACCTACTTCTTTGTCTCCACATTTTGGTTACCTTTCTGTACCTGTTTCTATGTACTAAGCAAAGCTCCTAAGTCTCCTGGTCTTATAAGCATGGCTTTGTATAGCAGGTGTCCAGTGGCACAGTCCTGAGAAGGGTCCAGCTGCAAGCCAAGTTTAGCCCTAGCTTGTGCCCCTCCAGGGTCACTTGGTAAGATTCAGCAAGCAATCTTCAGATTCTGTGCTTATATTTGCTGCAAGGGGCCACACCAGAAACTGAGGCCAAGTGTCACCAGCGTGGGGCTTGGAGCTGCTTAGCAAGGAGCACAAGACACACCCAGGACACAACTAGATGTAGTTTGGGTAGGCCCACAAGTTGGGAGAGGCAGAGCTTCAGGGAATCCTGTGGGTGGAGTGACCTCTGTTATCTAGTTTGATGACGTCTCAGCTAATGACAGTTCCTGTGTCCACACACTGGAAGTGGGGAGGGCTCAACAGAGGAACAATGGGCACCACCAGTGCTTCTCTTCAGGAAAATGCTTTGCCTCTGGTCCTCGCTCCAACAACTCAGTGTCCCCATGTAAGCCCCTCAAACAGCTGACCCAGCATTGGTGTTCCGAGTGAACAAGTCCATCACTAAAAGTCCAGTTGTGAGCACGGCCCCTTTAAGAGGAACCTCTGCACCTGCCAGCTGCAGCTACTGTAGCCTCTGTCCCACTCAGCTGCTTGGAAAGGGGAGCTTCATGTTTTCGCCCCCTCTTACCTCCTACCATTACAGGGTGACTTCTTATTTCTTTCCCTAGTTGTAGGGCTTCTGTTCATCCAGACTTCAGGTGACTTTCCGTGCTGTTTACTCCATGTTTCCGTCACAACTTTGGTGTGGTCACAGGAGGGCATGTACAAAGCCTCTGTCATTTATGCCCTTTTGCCTGGGTTCCTTCATTAGCTGGGTCTTGTTGCAAATTTTCTGAGAAATATGGGTGCCAGTGAGCAATTTGGGATAAGAAGTGGATCTGGGCTTGTGGCCAGGACACTTGCAACTCTATGGCCAGCCACATGGAGAGCGGAACTTCCCCAACTCCCCAACGCAATCGTCTAAGTCACCCCACAAGTCCGCAAAGTACGGGAGGATCTCAGTCATCTTGGGAGGGGCCTGGAGGTGCCCATGTACTTTTTAAAACAATTTCTAAAATAGTCTCCCTATCTGTTCCTACTCCCTTCACAATATATTGATAAACGAAGCTATGTAGCATTGGAAAGTCAGAGGAAAGAATGGCCACTATTCTTAAACAGATTTTTAAAAAATTATAGTTGCAGCCATAGCATATATGATATAATATTTATGTTTTGTTCTCTGCCTATACATTTCCACGGGTGATGTGTCAGGTATGATAATAGGCAGAAGCAAAAGAGTAGGACCACACCTGTCTTCGAGGGGCCCATGGACTGACTGACCACACAGTGAGACCAAGACTGTGGGAAAGGTGGAGAGAGTGCTGTGGCAGTAAACTGAGTTATCTGGGGGAGGACCCAGAACAACCCTGTGAAATAGGTATAAAACGGAGACCTGGGAAGCTACTCAACCCGGTTACATAGCAAGTCAATGGGAACGCTTGGATTTCAACCCAAACCTCTCTACATTCAAATTGAATGTTCTTTATTTGCTTTTGTTGTTGTTGTTGTTGTTTTCTATATTTGAATTTTCAAAATTGCCTCTAAAATAATTCAGACTTTACAGAAGGAAATCCAGGATACCCTGCTTCCCCCACCTTCTCCTGTACCTTTGGCTTACGCTACTTCACAGTTTGGCAAGTGTGCTCCTAGGCCGCCGTCTCTGCATGTACAAATTGCCTAAGGAAACCAGGTATGTGTGCCTCTGGCCAGAAAAAACAGCCATGAGGGCAGAGGCTGGGGGTTAGGAATGTGGTGCCCTCTCGGGACCTACCTGCAGTTTACATTTGTTGCTGCCTTGGAAAACAAATAACTAAGCCAGTTAGAATGATCTCTAGACTAAAAGTAAATGTGTCAGACACATTGGTCTGTTCCTAAGAACAGATTGCACAGATTTCAATTTCGTTAGCTTTTAGGCCTTTTTCACATAGCTAATATTTTTGGAGAAATGATTTTTTTTTTCTGGTAAATAAGATTACTGTAATTATAATTAAGGGGAGCTTATTTTTGGCTTTCTGCTTGGTCTGTTGCCTTAATTTGCCAAATAACCATAATTATAGAATATTATTGGTTTTATAAGGCAGCATCTATCTGATTTATTTAACTCTGGTTTTGCTATTTGATTTAAAATAAAGCAGTGCAAAAAATCCGGGATGTCATTGTCCTGATTGCCATGACTTTCTGCAGTTCATTAATGGTGACTTAATGCATGGAATCCACTGACTGAGTGTGTGACTGCTCAGTCAGTGGGTTTCATGGCCTGGGCTAGGAGCTCCCTGGGAAGCCATCCCTCAGGGAGCAATACTCTTGCAGGCCTGGCTTTCTGCAACGTGACTGTGATGAGCTCACTAAAATAACAAGCCTGGGAGCTTGGACCTGGGAAACCATGTGCCTTTTCTTTGAGCTTCTTGTGGGAAAATGGGGATAAGAAGCATTCGTGACTGCCTTTATCTTCAATTTCAACAAACGGAACTTTCCTGGGCCTGCAAAGTCAGGCAAAATTGATAGTTTCAGAGAGAGAAAATGTAGGCTGCTGGCAGGGAATAGAGCCCTCTGATTCTGACTGTTCTGTTAGGGCTTCAGTGCCTGGGGAGACTGTCTTTAGCAAATTAACGGGTATTAAGGAGATGAATGTGGCCCAGATTGCTGCTTCAGGAGTTTCTTCGCATGTGCACTCAAGAGCTCCTGCCTTCCGTATGTCAGGGTGCCTCCTTGAGCCGAGAGCCAGTGGTTCTGCCAAGCCAGGGGCTCAGCATTCACAAGCTGAGGGATTTTCCACTGGAAGGACCTGAGAGTCTCCACAGTCATGAGTATTACAGAAGTGGGCTTGGGTTGTCATAATTAATCTGTGTTCAGTCAGCCTCTCCTCTGAGTGATTGATGCCTCTATCAGCCTCTTGCTAAATATTTTGAATATTGCGCGTGGTATCATGTTCAGTTAGTAACACTTCTAACATTTTCCCTCTGTAGTAAGTTTGAAAGTGTACCACCACTTAGTACATATTTTAAATTAAGTATTAATCATTATATTTTAAATTAATTATTAATATATTACAGGTACAAGTAGTTAAGTATTTTTCATGGTGAGGAAATGGGACATTCTCTGACTAAAGTGTAGGATTTTCAGAATATTTGCAAATGACCATAATGAGTTCAAAATAAAGATCGTCAAGAATGTAGAGTGACCTGATACGTCACATGATTGAATTACACAATATCTATTTGGGAGAGAAAAATCAGAGGCAACCTAACTATCTGCCAATAGAGGACTCATAAAATCAATTATAGTGTTTCATACAATCAAATACTTTTCAGCCATTAGAATGATCAGAGTACAGTTATTAACATATATGGTATCAAATTAAGGGAAAAGAGCAAATTACAGATTAAGTAATCACAGTTTTGTTTATTAAATTATGGTAAAATATATATAATGTAAAATGTACCATACTATTTTTTAGAGTACAGTTCTACGGCATTAAGTACATTGATATTGTTGTACAACTGTCACCACCATTATCTCCAGAACCTTTTTTTATTATCTCAAACTGAAATGCCATACCTATTAAAAAATGAGTCCCTGTTCTCCCTCCCCCCAATCCCTGGCAACCACCATTTTACTTTCTGCCTCTATGAATTTATCTACTCTAAGTACCTCACGTAAGTAGAATCATACAATATTTGTCCCTCTGTGACTGACTTATTTCATCTAGTATAATGTCTTCAAGTTCATCCATGTTGTGATGTGTATCAGAATTTCCATCCTTTTTAAGGCTGAATAGTGTTTCATTGTGTGTGTGTGTGTGTATACATACATACTACATTTTGTTTATCCATTCATCTGGACACTTGGATTGCTTCTACATTTTGGCTATTGTGAATAATGCTGCTAAGAACATGGATGTGCAAATATCTGTTCAAGTTCTAGCTTTCACTTCTTTTGAGAATATACCCAGAAGTGGAATTGCTGGATCATATCGTAGTTTTATTTTTAATGTTTTGAAGAACCTCCATACTATTTTTTATAGTGGTTGTGCCATTTTGCATTCCCACTAGTAATGCTCAAGGGTTCCAATTTCTCTGTCCTTGCTAACACTTGTTATTTTATGTTCTGTTTTGGTTTTTTTTTTTTTTTTTTTTTTAATAATAGCCATTCTAAAGGATGTGAAGTCTCAATTTTGCTTTTAAAAAGATGTATTTACATACACGTCTAATACAGAAAAACATTCTTTTAAAGATTTATTCCAAGTAAAAACAGTGCTTACTGGGTGGCAAGATGTAGCTGATTTTTATTATTGTCTTTTTGCTCTATTCTTTCTCTCTTTTTTTCTCATTAAGCACATATAATACATCTAAATAAAAAGGTTTGAAACTCAGAATCAAGCTATATTAATTCAGAGGTTGAGGGTACCTTCCCTTTGGCCCTGGCTGTGCAGCTTTCACGTGGGTCCCCAGACTTGTTGATTTTGGACTTGGTGCTGCTCCTGTCACATTGCCACCCTCCACCCCTAGGCCACCCATGGACACTCCAGTGCTTGAGGCCCAGCTGTCACACATTCCCCTGCCCAGTGAAGTAGAAACAGTGCTCCTTGGCAGTGGATTAGATTGCAGCTACTGTTATATTCCGCATGCTGATTATAATAGTCCACCTTCATTCTTAGTCAATCTTTCTTCTTCATTTTAATATTTATCCCAAAGAAGTCTCCTTTTTGTTTTTGTTTATTCACCAAGGTTTGGCTGGTCATCTTAGTTGATTACAAGTGAAAGCAAAGGGTACTTTCTTCCTATTCTTTGAAATTACATATTCCATAATTTTCCAAAGAGTTTCAAGGCTTGTAACAAATTCCTATGGCAGCCTAAAAAGCAGTCGAATTTGCATGTGTACCAATTCAGAAAGAGCTGAAAGAAATCCTTTTATGGAGCAAATTACTATCTTTAGGAAAATAAGTGTTGTCCAATTTATGCCTTTCTTTTTAAAAATTATTATATTTGAACCTGTACAAGCCGAAAGGATGGATTGCAAAGTATTTTTCTTGTATAAGGAGAGAGAGAATGATGTGCCAGGAGACAGGTGATAAGGAAAGGCACAGTTAAGGGCCTCTTTACACATGATTGACTCTTTTAATCAATTATCAGTGACCTTTTGTGGGAGCCTTTTTTATGGTTTGTTTTGTTTTGACATGATGATTCTGGCTGCCTCTTTTGAAGGCCAAGAATTTGAAGCAAAGTCAAAGAGACTGTTGGAAGTGTCTGGGCTTGAGCTGTTAGGACTTGTGCTGGTTTAATGTGGCCCTGAGAAAAAGCAGTACGATCTGATGACTAGTTTGGGACCTCCTAGAAATGGAAGGAGTTGAAGCTGAGGACAGATTGTTATCGGGGAGGCACAAGAGTAATTCCATCTCTTAATCAAATTACATCTGGAGGAGGCATTGCCATTCATTTCTTCTCAACATTATGCTCAGTTTTCTCACACTCAGCCTTCTCACAAGAGAAGCAGTGGATAACTTTGAATTTTGGCTTCTTTCTCTCGCCTTCCTCCCTCACTCCCAGCTTTGCAGCATGTAGGCTTGTCCTCCTCCTCAGCCTCTTCAGAGGCCTGCCATCCTTGCCATTACTCTATAGCTTAGTCAGGGCAGTTCTTAGTGGTCCAAATTGTGTGGGGACAATTGCAGACTCCAGTGCCAGCACTTTTCTTCTGTTTCTTCTCAATCAGCTGGTGGGCTTGTCCTCTCCAGTTGGTGTGAGCATACCCACCTTTCCGGACCTACCTGGCCCTGTGGCCTTTAGGTCAGCTTATGACTCACTTGTTCCTGTTGCTTCTATCTTCAGGCACATCTACAAATCCACGTGTTGCAGACACTTACTTGCCTTTCCTCTCTCTCCTCCCGTGGTGTGAACCCACTTCGTGTTTCATCCATTTCATCACTCTGCATCCTCGCACAAGGGGCAAAGAGCTATTAAGAGAGGCCCTGCACCGGTTAATAGGATTTTACAGGGACTTTTTAACTTTTTATAATTCTAAATGGGACCGGGATAGCAACTATGGTTTGGATAGCATGACATTAATTGGGAGTTTTCTTCTTGCAAATCATCGCCTTATTTGAAAATCGTTTCAAATAAAGCAAGGCTACGTTTACATGAGGTGAATCAAGAACCTACCACTTTAGCATGATATATTTCATGTCAAAGGAAAGTAATATAAAAAAGGTAGAAGCCAGTTACATGAAAAATAAGTTGTTTTATATGTTTATTATTTAATTAGATTTGTTATATGAAGGGAATGTTGCCTTATTTTCTTTAATGCCTATTGTTTTGAATGACAGGAGGGTGCTTTTGAGAACATTCACTAGAGAGAAATGAACTAAGGGCTTGTCTGTTTTGACAAGGTACTTATTACCTAATAGGAACCCCTGATCCTGACTTCAGATAGTCTGATTATGGGTAGAGCTCATATGCCCTACAGGTTTTGCCTGGCACTGTAGCTCCATGTCTTTCTAATCTTTGATGAGGAGGTAAGAGAGATCTGACTACTGGCTTCTTTGGACAGACGGACGCCTAGTTGATAGGAAGTTGGGGAATTCCTGATCCTGTGCCAAATTAATATTTAATATTTATAAGTGTCATGTCAGCCTCAGTCTGTGGCAACCAATGTACTTTGGCAGCTGGAAACTTAACTGCACGCTCCTGATGGAAGAGGTACTGACTTTATTGATGCCTGGTAAATGTACAGCCAAGATGACTGACTGATGTTTATTTGCTTTTATAATCCCAAAAGCTCAATGCACTTGACACATTTTTTATGGCCTTCCAGTGCATGTTCTTAAATTCTGCAAACTCCTGGGCAAGCTGCTGAATTCTGCTCAGGAGCAGTGCTCGTCAGCTGGTGAATGAATGCATGCAAGATCTAGTTCTCAGTGGTACCAGGCGTCCCTCTTGGCTGAATTCCAGCATCAGATGGTGGTTGTGCAGGCTTTATGCTTCCTGTACTTCCCTGACTCAGGCAGAGCTTTCAAACAGTTGTGAATCTGGGCTATATGAGAAGCTAACCTACACCACTGAAATGAAAAGCAACACATTAAGGATCAAATTGTCTTCAATTCATGAGACAATTAATTTTTCAATTTCAGTTAATATGTATTAGGGGCCTGCTGTATGTTAGGTATGTCTTTATTGCTGGAAATCCAACAATAAATAAGATAAACAGGATTCCCTCCTGTGTGGAGCTTTGTAGTAAAGACAAACAATAAACAAATAATAAAGGAGACAACTTCGAATAGTGATAAATGTGCTACAAAAAATGAAACAGCCTAATTTAACTAGAGGTGGGGGACAGAGGCCATCACAAATTATTATGGTGGGGAAGGATTCTCTTAGAATGAGACATTTGACCTGAGATCTGAATGATAAGAAGGAGCCAGCTATGTGAAGATAGTGAAGACAGCATTCCAGGCAGAAAGAGCAAGTGCAAAGGCCCTGAGGCAGAAATAAGTTTGGCATGTTTAGAGAACAGAAGGAAGGCCGGGGAAGCTGCTCCACTGTGACTGAGGGGAAGAGTGGTAAGAGATTGACATTTGAAGATTTGAAAGGGATCAGATCTTTCAAGGCCTTGAGGGCGGTATTCTCAGGGCAATGGGGGAAACCATTGGAGAGTTTTAAGCAAAGGAATGATGTAGTTTGATCAATAGTGCTGCTGACCACCTAAATTTAAATTTATAGTCCAATCTAAAAAGCCCACCAAAATGTGTCACTATGACTACTGTAAGAAGGCTATTGAAGATGTTAGTCTTACACCACAATTTTCCCTCTGAGACATTGAGGAGGCAATGTAGCGGTTAAAAGTTGTGCTGTTTGAATTCCAGTCTCAAATGGAATTCGTAGGGACTCTGGAGCGAGCCCTCAAGGCAGAGTTTAAACACCTGCGTGACATTCAGTGAGTCTTTAATTTCTGTGTGGCTCCATGTCCCCATCTGTGAAATAGTGCTGAGAGTTTTTAGCACTCCCTTGGATCATTGTTGAGAAGATTTAATGAACGGCACCCAGGCAAATGGTAAGCACGATGTAAGCGTTCACTGTTATTATTGTTAGGAAAAATTGTTTGGCTTTAGTCCAATCAGTCTGTCTTTACCTTATGGACATTTCAAATAATGTAATCAGCTGGGTTTACCTTTTATAGTGTATGTGCTAGAAACGTTAAGGCCAAGTTTTGTGGCCCCCTCATATGAAGTGGATTGATTTTGTCTGTGTTAATATCCTCCCTAGTTCCATTTTATTGCTTTGCCTTAGTCCTTTACATATCTTAATCTTTTAAAATGTAATGTTCCAGATGTTTTGTGAATATTTTATATACTGTATGTGCTTGATGAAAATAAGGTAGTCCATACACAGTTTTGCAACTTAATTTGTTCATGCAACTATATATCTGGAATGCCTTTCCTTGTCAGTAATTATACTTCAGCCAATCATATATAAATGGGAGACCATAGCCAATTTAATTCATTTCAATCAGTTGAACTAGAAATGTTTCTTCAATTCTACCATTGGCTTTCCTCTTATCGTATTCTTTCCCCGTTGGGTTAGGTTTCAGTGCTCTCTGTTCCGCTAAGTTGTAAACCACCTGTCCATTTACTTCCCAGCTCCCAAAATTTGGTTCACATCTTTTATCTGCTGTCATCATCTCTCCCCTTTTCTTTATCTTTGTGGCTTTTTTTTTTTCCTTCCCTGTCAGTGGCATTTTGGGAAAGAGTAGAGATAAACATGTGTGTTTAGTCTGCTGTATTAAATTAGAAGCTGAATGTACCACAATTTATCCAACTGATTCCCTGTTAATGGAAACTTATTCCAATGTATTTGCAGTTATAAATAATGCTAATACACCTTTATACAAACATATCTGAGCATTTGGGGGAGTGTTCCTATATGACAAATTTCTAAATGTAGAAGCATTGGGTCAGAAATTCATTTAAACTTTTGATAGATACTGCCAACTACCACTCAAAAAATTGAAACAATTAATATTCCTCTCAACGATGTGAGATAGAACAACTGTTTTTATGAATGAACTAGCTACATGTCCTCTTTGATCCTCGACTGATGGAGTTCTTTGTTGGATTTAAAACATATTTTCTATTTAATTATCTTGCCAGACTTTCATAGTAGAAAATGAAAAAACTTGATACTAAACATTCTTGTATTATAATTTTTCAAGGGAAAAAAGTAGTATGTGGGTGATTAAATTGGTTTACCAACAGGAATGGAGCCAACGTGATTATTTGGATTCTCTTTATTTCTACTGTATTCATGTGGCTCACAATCTTTCAATTTCGTTAGCTTCCAGAGGTTTTCTGCTTTGACAGAATGCCCTTCATTTGTCTGCCTTATACTACAAACTCATTCTCTTGATCCTCCTGCTTCTGACATGGCTGCTAGCCTGTCTGATTATTTGATTTTTTGCCAGAAGAGGTAAAATGTATTTGTTCAGGCCTGTAAAGCACTCGTTATATAACTAGGTGGAGTAGAGAGCCAAGCTGAGGAATTGAGAAGAGCCACTGATGTAAAGTTTGACAGCTCAGAGTTTGCATCCTGGCTCAGCCACTTATTACTGCATGATCATAGAAAGTCATATAAGCTCTGAACCATATTAATAAGACAAGCATAAACCATGCTTTAAAAAATTAGGAATTTTGGGTGCAAGTGACAAATCAACCTTAATGTGACCAAAAGCAAAAAATCTTATTTATTTACTTAATAGAGAACCCCAGGGGTGGAATTTCTATATAACTGTATTCAGATGTTTACATAGTTTCAGAAATATGTCTTTCTCTAACCTTTACTCCTCTTTCCTGAGTTGATGTCAGTTTAGGTGGGGTTTCTGCAAGTGGAGGTGAAAGTGGCCACCAGCAGCTTTATGTTTCTATTCTCTGAGTTGGGAATATCTTCCCAGTTGTTTTAGCAAATGTCCCAGGGTTGACTCTTTTTGGTCTAGCTTGGTTCATAAGTCTCTGAATGAGTCATTGTGTCTCTAATTGGCCAGGCCTCTTTAGGAGCATGTAGATCCTAAGGCACGTGAACTGAGAATGCGTAAGCTGCCCAAAGGAAAACCGAGATGCTGTTGCCGAAAGGAAAGGGCATGGATGCTGGGAAGAAAACAACAACAAGAAATGACCATCACCCTTCCCTGTTTTCCTCACTAGATGTTCTGAGGCTTAAATGCAATAATATTTGTGAATAGAAACCCCATAGTGCTATACAACAAATCTAAGTCGTCCTTTTTATTTTATTTTATGTATACCCAACTATTACTAAGTAGTACAGACTTATCCAAATAAATTATTTATAGTTAGTTAACTTCTGCAAGTTCTTTAGGGATAAATGGATGTCCTTATTCTTGTCCTAAACTACTCTCAGGCCATGCAAAATAAAGGATAACTTCAAGGGAAGATTAATAATAAGCATTAGTGAGTATCCCATACATATTTATTATCCTCTTTATAGAGTCTTGTTTAAAATTCCCTGATCAATGAAGTAATAATCATGATAGATTATTCTATCTTGGTATGTAATGGTTATGGTCAATTAAGTTACATACAGCTTTAAAACATTGAAATTGATCTTTTGTTTGTTTGTAAGTATGACACCATAAACAAAAGAAACCCTTGGGGGGACATAGATATCATGAATTGATCTAAGCTTTTTAAAAATCTATTTATACTTAAATTTGTATTGCCTCTAGAGATGAGTTCCATACATTTTTTATAGGTCCTATTGATATGTTATATTTCCCTGTGGGTATATGGTATGTTGACCAAGTATCACTTGCATAATGTAATAAGACTGCAACGTTATTTTTTTTCTCCTGTTTTCTCTTTAAAGCTTGTTCAGTAGGAATAGCCTTCCACTCTCTCTGGATGAAAACGTGGGCAGGTCCTATGGCTTTCTGTTCATTTTAGAGTAATAGATGGCCCTATGTTCACTTCGAGTCACAAACACAGTCTCAATTCAGAAATTAGAATATCTAACTCAAGCAAATAATAAAAACTGAGAATTTAATTTTTTTCACTTAAAAAATTATTTATTTTAATGTTTCAAATATACAGTACATTGGTTAGACATCTATATAGTTGATTAAATGATCCCCTCAATTGCTCCCTCCCTCCCCTGGCCCTCCACCTAGCCAACGTATTAAGGCTAACTGCATTCCCTATCCCCATCCCCGTGACCATCCATCAGCTACTAAACAGAGAGCATTTCTTTAACCCTTCTCCCTATTCGCCCAGCCACCCAAACTGCCCTCTCCTCTGGCTGTCACCGAATTGTCCACTACATTTGTAAGTCTGCTTTTGATTAGTTTGTTCTTTTTATTCCTTAGATTCCACATACAAGTGAAATCAAATAGTGTTTATCTTTCTCTGACTTAAATACCTTCTAGGTCCATCATGACAATATCTTTTTCTATTCTCTTCTTTTAGTCTGTGTGTGTCTTAATCTGAAGTGAGTCTCTTGTAGGCTGCATATGTAAGGGTCTTGTTTTCTCATCCTTTCAGTTACTCTATCTTTTGGTTGGAGCACTTAATTTTTTTCCATTTAAGGTACTTATTGATAGGAATGTAGTTGTTACCATTCTTTATTCCTGTTTTTGATACATGTATTTTCTCCTTAAAGAAGTTCCTCCAACATTTCCTGTAATTTTGGCTTGGTAGGGATAAATTCTTTTAGCTTATTTTTGTCTGGGAAGCTCTTTGTCTGTCCTTCAACTCTAAATGATAGCATTGCTGGATAAAGTATTCTTTATTGTAGATCCTGGGTCTTCATCACTTTAAATATTTTCGGCCAAGCTCTTCTATCCTGCAAAGTGTCTTTTGAGAAATCAACTGCCAGCCTATGGGTGCTCCCTTGTAGGTAATTATCTGTTTTTCTCCTGCTGCTTTTAATATTCTTTCTTTGTATTTAAACTTTGGCATTTTAATTATGATGTATCTTGGTGTGGGCCTCTTTGGACCCCTGGTTTTTGGGATTCTCTGAGCTTCTTGGGGTTTTATGTCCATTTCCTTCACCAGATTAGGGAAGTTTTCCATCATTATTTCTTCAAACAGCTGTTTAACATCCTGATTTTCTTCAGGTATGCTAATCAGTGTCCCATATTCTCCTTAAATTATTTTTAAAGTCTTGGCATCTTTTTTCTTGCCATTGTGATTGAGTGTCCTTGGCTTTTCCTGTCCTCTAGATAGATCATTTGATCCTTTTCTTTACTCACTTTTATTCCTTCGTTTATTCCATTTAATATTCTTCTCATCTCTGATAATCTGTTCTTCATTTCCATATTCTTCCTTTTATAATTTCCATTTCCATTTTTATACTTTTACCTCTTTGTTGAAATTCTCACAGAATTTATCTACATTTCCCAAAAGTTCATTGAGCATCTTTATAGCCAGTGTTTTGAACTCTGCATCTGTTAGTTTAACTCCTTTATTCCTGGATCTCTGTTCTGTTCTCTTATATGGTTTCTGCTTCTTTGTCTTTTCATTTTGGCTGCCTTTCTGTGTCTATTTCTATGTACTAAGTAAAGCTCCTAAGTCTCTTGGTCTTATTAGTTTGGATTTGTGAAGTAGGTGTCCAGTGGCACAGTCCTGAGAGGGGTTCAGCTGCAGGCCAAATTTAGCCCAAGCCTCTATTTCTCTGGGGTCACCTGTTAAGATTCAGCAAGCAATCCACAGATGCTGTGCTTATAGTTGCCTCAAGGCCACAGCAGAAACCGACACCAGGTGGCTCCAGTGTGAGTCTAGGTGCTGTTCAGCAAGGAACGCCAGATCCTGGAGGACACACTTGGATGTGGATTGGGTGGGGCTGTGAGTTAGGGGAGGCGGGGTTTCAGGGAATCCTCTGGGCAGGGCGACTTCTGTTATCCAGTTTGATGACATCACTGCTATGGCAGCTCTGTGTCTGGTGCACTAGGAGTGGGGAGGGTTCAACAGGGAACAATGGCTATCACCGGCGCTTCTGTACAGAGCAAGTCTCGCCTCGGCCCTCACTCGGACAATGTCTCCCTGTAAGTCCCTGGTGCCCCCTGCACGCAGCCAAATCTGCCCCGATGCTCAGAGTGAGCAGGTCTGTCCACATGAAAATCTGCTCATAGACGCAGCCCCTTTAAGAGGCGTCTGCCCCTGCCACTGCTCCAGCCTCCATCTCACTCAGCTGCCAGAAATCGGGCAGCCCCACATCCTCAACCCCGTCCTACCTTCTGCTATTGAAGAATGATTTCTTGGATTTCTCCCTAGTTGTATGGCTTGTTTATCAAGATCCCAGGTGATTTTTTTTTTTTTGCTGTTTGTTCCTTGTTTCTGTCACAACTTTGAATGGTCGCCAGAGCGATGTACAGAGCCTCTATCATCTGCGCCATTTTTTTTCCTCTCTAGGATTTAATTTAATGCCAATTTTTACCTTCTCCCCCAGGTAGGGTCTTTACAAAGTTGGCTGTTTGTACTGGGAGAGCGAGGCACGATCCTTCCCTTTTTACCAGCCTAATGTTTCTTCTTTACCAGCTTGCTGTATTTTTTTTTTTTTAACTCTTCTAGGTCCTGGCTTAGTAGGAGAGGGGATCAAGAGAATAGGGCACAATCTTTTTCAGTATCTGCAATGATGTGAAATACTGATGATCAAATTGGGCCGTACTGTTTGGGTCAAAGTAGCGTGTCTACACAATGGTGGGCCTGGTTTCCTTATTAAATGACCTGGCTTTGAAAACAATACCAGGAATAATTTCAAAGGCTTTTCAAAATGGCAGCTTTATTATAATATGCCCACATTTTCTAAAGATGATTATTTAAAACTAAAATAGTACAATCTTCCTTTCTTTCCCTGGGAAAGACTCCTTCTAAGGGCCATATAGTAGCTAGCACTGACAGTGATATAAACCACTCTCTAGTCCCTTTCCTGACATGTCAGTTCTCATTTTGGCTTTTGTCGCACCAAAGCTTCTACTAATCATGATATTGTGCAGAATAATCTAAACCAGATTTTGATATCTCTGCTTATAGTTTATATCTTAGTTCACCGTGAGTTCTCTGTATCTTAGGCCATATCCTTTCTTCTAACTTCTTTTACAAGAAGATAGGTAGTCCTTGGGAATTTTCCAAACTGCTCGGAAAAGGAGCATCCATGGATTTCTAAGGCAGCATTTGGTGGGGGAACTGTCACTACCGTCAGTTTGTTGTTACTACTGAACCTGTCCCACAGTCTGTCAGTTTGAAGGTGAGGGGGTTTGGTTCCCAGAAGTTTATTAACACTTCTATAGGCATGAAATTAATTCAGAAAGGAAAATTAAATTCTGCTATACAGAATTATGGTACCATCATGCCAAGTTCCACTGACAGTGAAAAGCAGGTGCCCAGATCTTGTTCAGAAGGACTGTAATGTATGTGACTCCTTGAGCACAGTGCCTGGCTCACAGATAAATGCTCAAAACACAGTAGCTGCTGTTATAATGATAATATTGATCTATAGAATTAAAATGTCGAGTTGTCTTTTTGCCACACCATTCTGGGCATATTTCCTTTAAACATCCCATTAGTTGGTCAGATGTTATCTCTCCTTAGGGTAGCCTTGTTGCTATGCTCATTCAGAGGACCCTATGTGCAGACCCCAGAGAGCATACTACCTCCTTCCCAGACAGCTGTGTAAGGGATTCACTGTGGCTGTCCATCAGTCTTTTGAAGCACTACCCATTGGCAGTAAAAGGGTTATGCATTTCATCCCACAGTTCCAAATTTCATTCTGGAATGTCTTTTGACCTGCAGGGGTTGATTCAGTACCAGGAAGCCACCCGTATCTCTTCTGGAACACTGTGTATCTACCGTTTGCTGATCTAGGACTTTTTTTAGACTTATTTCTATTACACATCTATTTCTATTACATGTCGCAGCCGTATAATTGACATACGTATTTGACTCTTGTTTTTTAATTTTTCTTCCACAGAAAGAGTTAATGATGTTTCTCTGAGTCCTAAATTTTCTTCCTTGACTGAGGTGGAGGGAAGTCTGTTTCTCAGTGTTTGTAAACTCTCTTCTTCTCCTACTCCTTCCTCTTCCCCTTCCCCTCCCAACCCTCCTCCTCCTTCTCCTGAAACCTATGGGGCTTTTACATCTAACTCAGAGCCTCCTTAGTGCTTGGTAGTGAGCTTGCTGTCCACAACCTTGCAAGAACATGCTTCTTCTTTCCCAGAGTGTAGAATGGGAAACCGGGAAGCTCATTGACTAAAAACGATTTTGGCTGATTGCTATAAATGCCAGAGGTTTCCATGTCTGTTTTGGTTGTCACATCTTGGGAAAATGTTGCTTGTTGAGTATATCTAATCATGGGTTTTTACTGATAGGGCAGTATTTCCACTGAGTAGTGATGGCTTGCCAAGAGAGTATACATTCCCAAAGGTACTTTTCTATGTCTACGCATCGAAAGATGAATTAGGTTTAGAACTGTCACAGATATGCAAGTCTGTATTGAAATTGTATATTCTGATGCATCTTTCAAAACTGTTTTCGCTTATATTAATTTCTTTAATTTCCCCAGCCTGCACTTGCTGATCTAGTCAGGCCACTCTCCATTTTGCCCAGAAACATACCATGGCTGTTGCTGCTTCTTCACCCTGACTCAGGTTTTTCCTTTCACCTGCATCGTTCTTCATTTTTCCCTCTGTGTTTGTGCACATGCCTTCTTAATCTCTGTGCCTTTACATACACTGTTCCCTCTGACAGACCATGTTTCCTGCCATCTTGAGTTGCTCTCCCCACCCAACTTGTCTCAGATATCTTTGGTTGCAAGTAACATACTCATTAGACTGGTGTAAGGACAAGGGGGACTTTTGCGGAATGATACATGGACAGGAAGAACATGGGCCATAAAATACCTTTGGGGGACCTGGGGCAGGAGAAGCCATAGGGCTTCCTAAGGAGCTAGAATAAGGACCTGGGGAGCCACTGGAACCAAAGCAATTAATTTCTCTACCTCACCTTCTATATGTGCCACATGATTGCTTGCTCCAAGTCTATATCAGGGTTTCTTAACCCCGTCACAATTGACATTTGGAGCCAGATAATTCTTTTTGTTCCAGGCTGTCTTGTGCACTGCGGGATGATTAGCAGCATCCCTGACCTCTGCCACTAGGTGCCAAAAAAAAAAAGCACGCCTTGGTCGTAACAACAAAACATGCCTCTGGACATTACCAAATGTCCCTTAGGGGGCCAAATGGCCACTGTTCTACATAGAACTGCTTCCTTGCTCTCTTTTCTCTGGCCTCTGTACACATATATGGCAGAGAATGGCTCCCTAGCCCTGGCTCACAGCACCTTCCAGTGCTAGCCTGACTCAATGCTCCATTTCCTAATTCCCAGGTCCAAAGATGTAGAATCTCAGAGTTTGGTTCAGCCACTGGATTGGTTCCTTGTGGATTCTTGGTCTAACAAGCCAAGCCAGGAAGTATAGATCCTGTAGCACTAACGTGGTACAGGCCCCTTCCTCAGGGCTACCCTCCAGTCATTCTGTGGAGCTGACTTCCCTTGTAGCTGAATTTCTGTGCACTCCACAAAGCATCTAATAATTCTAATTTTAACTAGAAAAAATTTCCAAAAATAGTTTATAAGACCATTACCTTCTTAACCATGGAACACTGAACATTATTAAACAAAAATAAAACCTATGTAACTATGTACAATGCAGTAGTTAAGACCAGTCTTTGGAATCAGACTGTCTGGGTTCACTTTCCACTGCCTCACGTGCTAGCTGTGCCTTGGACAGGTTATTTGATCTCTCTTTGTCTCGGTTTACTCATCTAGATGTAGGAATTGGGATTTGAAAAGATCAATAAAAAGCACTCATTTTCTCCCTCAGTTCAAAACCAATTTAGAGATAGAAACAGGTATCAGACAGATGAGGATCAAAATGCTACCTTAAATGCTAAAAATATTGATAAATGAGGCTTAGAACTACTAGTGAAGTAGGATTATAGTACTTGCCCCATAAAAAATTCACTTAACCAGTTGTAATTCTTTACCTCCCCCCCCCCCACAAATAACCACAGGCCTACTTGCTAGGGTGCCTGTCCCTATTTCATTTATAGCATAGAAGAGCTGAGACAGACAAGCACTCTCTAAATAACAGGTAGATTCCAAGTGAGAAAAAAAAAAAGGGAGAAAACAGAAAAGGGATGAGCTGAGCCTGTATAGTTGTTACTCCAAAACCCCTTAATCAGATAATTTACTCTTCCTCCAATGGAGAAAAGTGAGGAGATAGAGAAAGCCCAGGGATGCTAATTCTACTGGTATTCTTGCCATATGGAATCAATGGAAAGGAAGTGTTTATCTCCAATTGTAGGTACTACACATGGATATGTCCTGCAGATAAGGAAACTGAGGCACTGAGACACTAAGTAAGAGCTTGCAATTAGTAAGTGTCAGAAGAGTCTAAATAGGGTCACTATATGTGATAGAGTCAGGATTGAACCAGGCCAGCAAGGATAGACTCTGACTTAGTTCAGGTACAAAGCAATGAGAAATATAAAGGGGAAGATAGATGTGAGAGGGATATCAGCAGAGTGATAAGAGTTGCACTCCCTTGTTATGAGAATTGGGGAGGTGTCAAAAGGGCTCAAATTGTTCTAGCATGCCTAGCTGGAAAATGGTGAAACCATTCTAGGAGAAAATAGCCAGTGCTCTAGTGGACATGTGAGTTTGAGGTACCTTGTAAGTGGTTGGAAATTTGAGTCTGCAAGTTGCAAGGAAGATTGGCAGCAGAGACGAAGATTTTGGAGTTGTTCATTTAAAGATGATTGCTGGCCGAAACTAAGAAAGAGCTTCAGTATGAGCAGAAAAAGAAGAGGTTGATTTCACAGCTGAGTTTTGGATTTTAAATATGCCAAAAGATTTGAATTGGTAACCTTGAGCAACTTGATCTAGTTTAAAGGCAAGTCCGAGCATTGGCTCAGGTCTTGACCCCATCTTTTAACCATAGCTCCAGTGCAAAAGAGGGCAAGCTTATAGGTTACACTGGTGTGCAGGACAGTTTCTATTTACCCCTCCAAGTTCACTGTCTCTCCCATTTTCCCCCTGTTCTCTGCTCAGGTGATTAACATGCATGGACTTAACATGCATGGCAGGAAGAGGGTGAGGTTGATGTATTTATTTCCTTGCTTCTTTTATTGTCGGATCCTTGTGGATGGGCAGCTTTCCTTTACCCAAGACTTTCTACAGTGTTTCTGTAGGAGATTCCAGTAACTACTCTCTCCCTTTGCCCCTGAGGTAAGGTGGCAAATGGAGGTAAGGTGGTAATGACTTCCAATTGTTGTTAGCCCAAGGGGACTCTACTGACCTTTGTTAGATTTTATGAACATTGTTTAAACCTTTATAAATAATGTCTTTGTTGAAATCTCTTCAATTTCCCAGTCCTTACTGGGAACTTGAATAAATACCAGAGAGAATGGTAAACCCAGAAGAACTTAGGTTCTCTAAGGCTCTAACCCTACTGCTAATGAAATGCGAAGGCTTCTGATCTAGGGGGTCTCAGATCTAGGAAGAGGCAACAAAATTAGTAAAGGGTGTGCAAATCCACAAGTACATGCAGCATCGTCAGTGGACAGAAGAATATCTTACATAGTTATCGTGATGTGCCAATAGCAATCAAGGCTCAATTATAATAGGAAGGCACATACAACCCACACAAGGGACACTCCTGGAGCACCAGCTCAGGTGACCAGGGAGATGGCAATACTGGGCCCTACAGGGCACCTACTACATAAGGCCACCTTGCTAAGACTGAGACAAAGCAGATCTACCTGATACATAGAAACAAACAAAGACAGCCAAAATAAGGAGACAAACATGTCCCAAAGGAAAGAACAGAACAAAACTCTAGAAAAAGAACTAAATGAAATGGAGGTAAGCAATCTACCAGATGCAGAGTTCAGAACACTGGTTATAAGGATGCTCAAGGAACTTATTGAGAACTTCAACAAAGAGATAGTAAGCATTAAAAGGACATAGAAATCATAAAAAAGGAACCAGTCAAAAATGAAGAATAAAATAACTGAAATGAAGAACATACTAGAAGGGAGCAACGGCAGATTAGATTGAATCAGCAATTTGGAAGACAAAGTAGCCAAAAACACCCGATCACAATAGCAAAAAGAAAAAATAATTTTAAAAAATGAGGATAGTTTAAGGGACTTCTGAGACAACATTAAGCATAACAACATTTGCATCATAGGGGTACCAGAAGGAGAAAAGAGACAGCAAGGGATTGAGAACCTATTTGAAGAAATAATGATGGAAAATTTCCCTAACTTAGTGAAGGAAATAGACATGTAAGTTCAGGAATCACAGCGTCCCAAACAAGATGAACCCAAAGAGGCCCATACCAAGACACAAATAATTAAAATGGCAAAGGTTAAAACAAAGAAAGAACCTTAAAAACAGCAAGAGAAAGGCAGGTAGTTACCTACAAGGGAGCTCCCATGAGACTGTCAGCTGATGTTCTCAACAGAAACTTTGCAAGCCAGAAGGGATTGGCAAGAAATATTCAAAGCGATGAAAAGCAAAGAGCTACGGCCAAGACTATTCTACCTAAGAAGTCTATCAATTAAAATTTAAGGTAAGATAAAGAGTTTCCCAGACAAGATACAGTTAAAGGAGTTAGTTCATCATCACCAAACCAGTATTTTAAGAAACGTTAATGGGACTTCTTTAAGAAAAAGAAAGGAAAAAAAGAACAAAAATATAAATAATAAAATGGTAATAATAACTATGTGCCTATTAATAATCACTTTAAACATAAATGGATTAAATGCTCCAATCAAAAGGCATAGGATAGCAGAATGGATAAGAAAACAAGACTCTTACATTTACTGTCTACAAGAGACCCACTTTAGACTGAAATACATACACAGACTAAAAGTAAAGGGATGGAAAAATATATTTCATGCAAATGGAAACAAACAAAAAAGATGAGGTAGTAATATTTATATCAGACAAAATAGACTTTAAAACAAAGTCTATACTAAAAGACAAAGAAGGACATTTCATAATAATAAAGGGGTCAATCCATAAAGAGGATATGACCTCTGTAAACATTTATGCACCCAACATAGGAGCACCTAAATATATAAAGCAAATATTGATGAGAATAATGGGAGAAGTCAACAGTAATATAGTCATAGTATAGGACTTTAATACTTCATTGACATCAATGAATAGATCTTCCAGACAGAAAATCAACAAGGAAACAGTGGCCTTAAATGATACATTGGATCAAATGGATTTACTTGATATTTTTAGAGCATTTCACACCAGAGCAGAAGAATATTCATTCTTTTCAAGTGCACATGGATTATTTTCCAGGATAGACCACATGTTGGGCCACAAAAAAAGCCTCAATAAATTTAAGAAGATTTAAATCATATAAGCATCTTCTTAAACCATATTGATGTGAAACTAGAATTCAATTACAAGAAAAAAACTGAAAAACGCAAACACATGGAGGCTAAATAGCATGAAACTAAACAATGAATGGGTTAACAATGAGAACAAGGAAGAAATCAAAAGGTACTTTGAGACAAATGCAAATTAAAACACAAGAACCCAAAATCTATGGAACACAGTGAAAGCAGTCCTAAAAAAGAAATTGATAGCAATATAGACCTACCTCAAAAAACAAGAAAAATCTCAAATAAACAATTAAACCTTACACCTCAAAGAACTAAAAAAAGAACAACAATGTCCAAAGCGAGTAGACAGAAAGGAATAATAAATATCAGAGTGGATATAAACATAATAGAGTCTGAAAAATATATAAAATATCAATGAAATCAAGATCTGGTTCTTTGAAAAGATAAACAAAATTGATAAACTTTTAACCGGATTCATCAAGAAAAAAAGAAAAGACCCAAATAAATAAAATCACAAATGAAAGAGGAGAAATGACAACTGACATCACAGAAATACAAAGGATTATAAGAAAATACTATGAACAATTATATGTCAATAAATTAGATGATCTGAAAGAAATGGGTACATTTCTAGAAACATACAATCTTCCAAAGCAAAATCAAGAAGAAACAGAAAATCTAAACAGAATAATTACTACCAATGAAATTGAATCAGTAATCAAAAAGTTCCCAACAAACAAAAGTCCTGGACCCGATGGTTTCACAAGTGAATTTTACCAAACATTCAAAGAAAAATGAACACCTATTTTTCTCAAACTATTCCAAAAAATTCAAGAGGAGGGAAGGCTCTCAGCCTCATTTTACAAGTCCACTATTACCCCGATTTCAAAGCCAGACAAAGATGTTACAAAAAATACACACACACACACACACACACACACACACACACTCACACACACACACACATACATACATACGTGTGTGTGTATATACATATATATTCAGAAATATATATATATATATGTTGATATCCCTGATAAACATAGATGCAAAAGTCCTCAACAAAATATTAGCAAGCCAAATTCAGTGAGACATTAAAAAGATCATTCACCACGATCAGGTGGGATTTATTCCTGGGGTACAAGTTTGGTTCAATATCGGCAAATAAATTAATATGATACACCACGTAAACAAAATGAAGGATTAAAATCATATGATCATATCAATAAATGACAAAATCCAACATCAATTTATGATAAAAATTTCTCAGGAAAGTGAGAATAGAAGGAGCATACCTCTACATAGTAAAGGTCATATAAGACAAACTTACAGTTAACATCATACTCAATGGTGAAAAGCTAAAAGCCTTTCCCTTAAGATTAGGAAAAAGACAAAGATATCTATTTTCGCTACTTTTATTCAACACAGTGTTGGAAGTCCTAACTACAGCAATCAGACAAGAAAAAGAAATAAAAGTCATCCAGATTGGAAAGAATGAAGTAAAACTGTCATTATTTGCAGATGACATGATACTACATAGAGAGAACCCAGAGATTCCATCAAAGAAACTATTGGAACTGATAAATGAATTCGGTAAAATAGCAAGATAATATTCCAAAATTGGTTGCATTTTTATACACCAATAACAAATTATCAGAAAGAGAAATTAAGAAAACAGTTCCATTTACATTTGCATTAAAAAAAATGCTTAGAAATAAATTTAACCAAAGACATAAAGGCCTGTACTCAAAAAATTTTGACATCGAAGAAAGTGAAGAAGATACAAATAAATGGAGGCATGTACCATGCTCATGGATAAGAAGAATTAACATTGTTAAAATGTTCACACTACCCAAAGCAATCTGTAGAGTTAATGTAATTCCTATCAAAATACCATTTTTTGCATTTTTTCACAGAACTAGAACAAATAATCCTAAAATGTATCTGGAACCACAAAAACCCTGAATAACCACAGTAATCTTAAGAAGAACAAAGTTGGAGGTACTATAATACCTGATATCAAGCTATACTATAAGGCTATCATAATCAAAACATCATACTATTGGCAAAAACAAAAAACACGTTGATCAATGGAACAGAATAGAGAGCCCAGAAATAAACCCACACCGATACGATCAATTAATCTACGATAAAGGAGGCAAGAATATATAATGTGGTAAAAGAGAGTCTATTCGATAAATAGCATGGGGGAAAACTGGACAGATACGTGCAAAAAGATGAAACTAGACCACTTTCTTGGACCATATACAAGAAGAAACTCAAAATGGATGAAAGACTTTAATATAAGACCCAAAACCATAAAATTCTAGAAGGAAATATAGGTATTAAACTATTTGACATTGCTTTTAGTGATACTTTTTCTGATATATCTCTGTGGGCAAAGGAAACATAAGGAAAAATAAACAAATGAGACCACATCAAACTAAAGAAATTTTGCACAGCAAAGGAAACCATCAAAAAAATAAATAAATAAAAAGACAATGAATAGGAGAAGATATTTGTCAATGATGCATCCAATAAAGGGGTCAATATCCAAAATTTGTTAAAAAACTCACACAACTCAGCACCAAAAAAACTAACAATCCAATTAAAAAATAGGCAGAGGACCCGAATAGACATTTCTCCAAAGCAGACATACAGACGGACAATAGACATATGAAAAGATCCTCATCACTAATCATCAATAATTGCAAATTAAAACCACAATGGATTATCACCTTACACCTGTCAGAATGGCTGTCATCAATAAACTAACAAACAATAAGTGCTGGCAAAGATGTGGAAAAAGGGAACCATTGTGCAATATTGGTGGGATTGCAAATTGGTGCAGCTGCTATAGAAAACGGTATGGAGGTTCCTCAAAAAATTAAAAATAGAACTACCTATGACTCAGAAATTCTACTTCTGGGTATTTGAGGAAATCCAAAGCACTAATTTGAAAGATATATGCTTCTCTATGATCTTTCAAGCATTATTTACCATAGTCAAAATATGGAAATAACCTAAGTGCCCATCAATAGATGATTGTGTAAAGAAGAAATAGTACATATATAAAATGGAATACTACTGAGCCACAAAAAAAGAATGAAATCTTACCATTTGTGACAACATGGATGGACCTAGAAGTTATTATGGTAAGTAAAATAAATCAGAGAAAGACAAATACCATATGATCTCACATGTGGAATCTAAAGAACAAAATAAATAAACCAAACAGGAACAGACTTGTAGATACAGAGAACAAACTGATGATTACCAGATGAGAGGAGGGTTGGAGGGTTTGGTCAAAAAGTCAAAAGAACTAATTGGTTAAAGTATGAATTGATACCTAAAAAAGAGTCACAAGCTTGTAAAGTGCAGCATAAGGAATATAGTTAATAATATTGTAATAACTATGTATGGTGCCAGGTGGGTACTAGACTAATCACATAATTACATAAATGTCTAACCACTATACTATACATCAGAAATTAATAAAAAATAATATTGAATGTCAACTATAATTGAAAAAATATAAAGCTAGAAACAACTTCCAAGGCCTTTGTTGTTAAAAGTTCACCAACCTTTTTCTTAGGTCTAAAGCTAGAAGGAGGTAAAATGAATTGGTTTAATCCTAACTATTTCAATGATCAGAATAGAGACAAAGATGACCACCCACATCTTAAAAAGAATTGTTGTAAAATCATTTCTAACTTTTTCATTTCCAGGAAGAAATTCAGGTCCTCGGTCTTGCACAAAAGCATACACCACATTCTCAGCCTTGGCAACACCTTGTCCTTTGTGTGACCTGCTGTGGCTCAAGCAGTGAACAGTGTCTACAGAACACAAAAATAAACATCTCTAGGGGCCTGTGGAATTTGATGGTCTGTGCAGTGTGGCGCAGACAGTGGGCCGAGTGCCAGGCTCTGTAGGTGAACCCTCCAGCAGTCCTCACTCATTTTTAGTCACACTGCAAAAGCAAGGAGAGAGGGCAAACCTGGCTGTGAAGTTCTGTTTTCAGGTTTGGCCCAGTCTGGGGTCAGGGCCTGGCCGTGCTGCAGTGTACCTAATGAGACTTACTCACTTGGGGCTTTGTTCCCCAGATTCTGAGAAGGCTTGTTGATCTGGTTTGACCGTGGACAAAGAAAAAACAAAGAAAGGCTGGGTAATTTCTTCCCCGAATTCCTTAAGCTCCCTGTGCCGCTTTCCCATGTGATTTGGAAAAATGTCTGAACTGGAGAATAGAGGGCGTTCGTTCATTCACTAAACATTTATTGAGTGCCTGTTCTCTTCTAGGCACTATCCTAGGCACTGGGGACAGTGTGGTGATTGGGAGCATCACAGGTGCCCTGCTCTGAGGGCCAGCGGGTCCCTGCACTCTCAAACACCAGTTCTCTGCAATACTCCGTGATGTGCAGGGTTAACTTGAAATATTTGACAGAAATATTTGACTCGTTACCCCTCCCATTTCAAGAACATGGCGGGTAGCAGTGATTACAGAGTGAGGAAAATGCTATGGTATAGACAGGCAGCACTGTTCTTCAATAAAAGGCTCTCTGTTGACTAACAAAAAGACTCTGTGAAATGCATCTCAAACCCCAGTTCTCCTCTGCAGCTGAGAAGCCTCTGACATAACAGTCTGACCTAATAATTCCATATGCTGCAAAAGTGCAAAATTAGAATTAGAATTCTGCAAAGCCACTGAGTTAGATGCATTTGTGTATTCGTTGAACCACACACATATTTTGAGCACCAGCTTTATACCGGACATTGTGCTAGGCACTGAGATCCTTGCCTGCATGTTATTTATTTATTTTTGCAAAGAGGACTACAGCTCAGGCCTATCACTCCTTTTAAATGTACTTCCAGCTAGGAGAGAAAAGAACTCTATTACTGTAGAGAAGGGTGACTAGGGGCGTGCTTCGGGCTATGAACTGTACTGTCAACAAACTATTAGACTCAAAAGTAAGCATTTTTCTGATGTTGCCTGGAATCGGCAGCTCTGTGGATGAGGAGCTGACGGGGTGGGAAAGAATCTTGCTTTTACTCCCTTTGCCTTTTATGTGAGTAAACAAGTGGCAACTTTTTCTCTTTCTGTAGACCAAATACCATGCAAATCACGCAGCTATTTATTCTAGGTCTTAGATAAAATATTCCTGTCCCCAGTCTCACTCACAATGTAGAAGCTTTGGCAACTTCATTAGCAAAGGTCAATGTTTCAGTTTAGTGCCCAAAGGTCCCTGACAAACATCCAAAAATTTCTGGTTGAAGTCAGTAATTATTTACTCCCCTGTTGTTACCAGGATCCGTTTGAGACTAAGCAGAGAGAAGCCAATAGTTAAAAAAAAAAAAAAAAAAGTTAACCACTAGTCTTTTTTTACCTAAGAATAATAATTTTTTTCATAGTTCATGTGTAATGTCATTGAGCAACAAAAATAAATCTGTAAGCATTAGAAGGCATCCCCAAGACCCAGGGACTCCAGAAGGAAATAACAGTTGGGTCCCTGAGCCAGAGGCTGTGCACACCCGAGCCGAGAGACAAGGGGTTTCTTTAACTTCGCTCCCATGCTCAGTCCTTTTCAGTAGCTTGAGTTTGCCCCCAGGATAGAAGTCTGCAAGGCTCCCTGTTGCAACGCTTTGCTCCATTGCTCTAAAGGCTGTGTAGGAAAGTATTGGAATTCTCTCACGACATATTTGGAAGACTATCCTCCAATACGGATGGTGTCTGCTGGGATTCCAGTCTACAGACCAGGATCTTAAATGGGGCCTTGAGTCATGGATTAGGGTAAACCAGACATTCAATCCTTGGGAAGAGAAAGGAATAAAATTTTCAGTAACTGGGAAGCAAGGTATCTTTCTCATCTGTAAATGTGCTTACATTTGACCACAACATTTAGCAGATATATCTGTGCCAGGCACTGTTCTAGGTGCTAAAGATACCAGATGGAACATAGTAGTAACAGCTTCGCCCATGACAGAGCTTAGAAGCCAGTGGAGAGCAACAGGACACAGTGATTGAGAGCACAAGCTTTGAAATCAGGCCAAGGTTGAATCTTGGTTAGAGCATTCCTTACTTTATCTGTAAAATGGAAATCATAATACCACCTTCACACGATTGAGATGATGGTAAAATGAGATAACATAGTTATAGTAGTGAATTCAGAGCCTGATGGATTAAACGCCTATAAATTGTAACTTATTACTGTTACTATTTTGTAGTTTATTTTCTGGCCCAGGAATCTAAGACTTGAGCTCTAAGTACTGGCTGGTACCTCTGTGACAAGAATGCTTTGCTTCCCTGTGTTTTAGAGAGAAGCTGATTATGTTAAATTCTTTTCATTTTCTAGTTGTAATGGCTGATTTTCTTGCTTTATGTCTGAAGATTAGAAATCTCTGATGAATATAAATTGCCTCTCATGTTTTTAAGTTGAATTACCATTTAAAACTAGTAACTGTTATTTATGCTTTTATTTTTTATGACTCAGCGAATTCTTTCTGGTGAAGGCAGAAATTATTTCAATCATTTATTGGACACTGATAGAGCTCTTGCTCTTACCAAGCAGTGTGTGTTGAGGTTTGAAGGTGGTAGAGAAAATTGGGGCAAGATACAAGGATGTCTTAAGTGAGTTTCTGTTCTGCGGAGTTAAATAATCTAGTAGTAGAAAGAGACAGATAAATAGATAACAAAAGTGTATTTGGTAAGTGCTAGGAGAGGCACGTACAGAAAGCTGTTGAGTCTGTAAAACAGAGATAACTATTTTGAGGGACAGAGGTGGGGTGAAGCCAGTTAAAGCAGAAATGATAGGTAAGCCTGGTGGGGAAGTGGAGAAGGAAGGAATTTGAAGGTAAAAGAAACAGCATGTAAAAAGACAATAAAGCTTAGTTTTTTTCCAGTAACTTGCAAGAAATGTATAGTATCATGGGATAGGTGGGAGTGGATTGGCCTGGGAGTAAGGCTGATATTTGGCTAAAGAGATGTTCATATATATGGGCTGGATGTGGAACCAGATAGTTCTTAGCCAAACAGATTATGACCAAGGACACTGAATTTCCATGATCAAAAATAGTATCACCGTTTTCCTTTTGTTTCTGCAGAGACAGGAGTGGAGTATCTAAATAAAAGAATTTAAATAGGATAGGCTAAGAGTTACAAATGGAGTATCCTGAAAGAGTACCTCCCATTCAGAGGCAATAGTAGAGTCCATTTGGAAATCTTCTCCAGTAGTTTTAATAGAGTTGAAACTTGCTCATATAACAATACAGATGTGAATATATATATATATATATATATATATATATATATATTCCCTTGTTGCTAGAATAAATATAAACCACTCTGCAAGCTTCTATGCAGGCAAAAATGGGGAGTTCATTTTACTTTTTATGTCATAAGAAACCTTTGCCTATCCCCAAATTATAAGTATTTTCTCCTACGTTTTCTTTTATACATTTTATAGTTTTTGCTTTTATGTCTAGATGTTATTCATTTGTTAGGTTTTTTAAATGGTGTAAGACTCGATTCATTTTTTTCCATATGAATAAATGTGTAGATCTATTTCTAGACTATTCTGTTTCACTGATCTAATATGTTAATATCGCACTACCTTCATTATTTTGTTTTTAGAGTAAGTCTTGAAATCAGTATGTCTTCAACTTTTGTTCCTCCTATTTAAAATTATTCTGGGTTTTCTAAGTTTTTTGTATTTCCATATGAATTTTAGAATCTTGTCAATTCCTATTTAAAAAAAAAACTGCCTGAATTTTTTTACTCGGATTTCATTGAAACTATCAATCAACTTGAGTTAATGTGACATCTTTGTCTTTCATGGAATGACATGGTCTCTCTTTCTCTTTTCTCTCTCTCTCTCTCTTTCTCTTTCTCTTTCTCTTCTTTATAAATTCCTCTCAGCACTGTTTTATAGTTTTTAGTGTACAGATAATATTGTGTTAAATTTATTCCTAGGCATTTCATGATTTTTGATGCTGTTATAAAGTGGTATTTTAATATTTCAGTTTCTAATTTTTTACCACTGATATGTAGAAATACAATTGATTATAAAAGAAAAAATAATAAATTCCAGTTCATCAAAATTAATAGCTTCCACTCTTCAAAATACCCCATTAAGAAATGAATGGGCAAGCCACACAATGGGAGAAAATGTTTGCAGTACATATACCTATAAAGGACTTGTATCTAGAATATAAAAAGAGCTCTTATATCTCAATAACAAGACAAATAACCCAATAAAAATAGGTATGGTACTTGAATATGTACTTCACAAAATAATACTATGAATAGTTAATAATAAGTCATCAGGGAAGTGCAAATTAAAAGCACAATGAAAATCTTTTATGTACTAGAGTAACTGGAACTCTAAAATGTTACTCGTACTGTCATACAGCCATCTTGAAAAATTTGGCAGTTTCTTCTAGAGTTCAATGAACACTTACAGTATGACTCAGAAAATTCATTCTTAGATATTTACTCAAGAGAATGAAAACACATATTCACAAAGACTTGCACACGGATATTCACAGAAGCTTTATTCATAATGGTCTAAAACTGGAAACAACCCTCAAGTCCATTGAGAGATTAATATGTAAATAAATGGTAGTATATCCAAAACACAGATTACTATTCAGCAATAAAAAGGAAGCAACTACAGATGGACACAATGACCTGGATGAATCTCGAAACATAATAAATGAAAGAAATCAGAGGCAAAATAGTCCATATTGTATGATTCCATTTTCATGGAATTCTGGACAGATAAAAGTGATCTACATCAACAGAGAGCAGATCAGTGGTAGTGAGGTGCTGAGGTTGGTGGAGATGGACTGCAAAGGAGCATGAGGGAATGTTTGGGGAAATGAAAATGTTCTAAATCTTGGATATCGTAGTTGTAGTTATATGAGTATATATTTGTCAAAAGTTATTGAAATATAGACGTAAAATGGATCTGCTTTATTGTCTTAAATTATACCTTAATCTAAAAACAGTTTCTAGCAGTTTCTGCAAGTTTAATATGTACTCTCTTTCATCTTAATTCAGTTCTTTCTGGATCAATATTCAGCCAAATCCAAGATTAATTTCCACATATCGGTTGTTTTTCTCATTCTGTTGTGTTTATTCCTCCTCCTTTATGATTGTTGGACTTGGGAGAGAAGCGTGTGTCCCTGTGGTAATGGTGAAGGAGGTGGTTAGCATGCACATCCCTGAGTTCTCATTGGCTTAAGCAGGGTTTTCCCCAGTATTAGGCACTGCGCATTCTGCTGGTGAAACTTATCTTGTTGGTCTCTAGGTGTTGGCTTCTGTCCTCCTTGTGTACCGTGCTAACATGTCTGCTACTGGTGGAACTTCCGGTTTATACTTTCTGTATGGCTGCGACCTGGGAAATTCCCTCCCTTTCTTAGTCTTAGAAGAACATTATAATATAGCGCCTCTTTTGATTCAAAATAATCCTTCTGAAACAAAATTCAATTATATTTTAGCAATTGGATGTCCAAATCAAATAAGTTGGAGACTGATTAGGAAAATGAAGAATTGCATGATGGTAACATACTTGCTTTGCTTGTAGTTTTAGCTATACTGTCAACTTAATGAAAGACTTTTTCATTATATTTGTATAATACCAGATGGCTTAATTATTCACAAGAACTCTGAGGCTGTCATTCTAGGGTAACTGCAGGCTGCTTCAAGGTCTCTAGGAAATGAGATTAGCCTCTCTAACTCGTGCATTTCTTCTGAATACGTATAAATCTACTAAATCTAATATAAATCTAATAAACCACTGAGCTGTTGACCTGTACTGGTCCGTGGCCTATTAGGACCCAGGCCGCACAGCAGGAAGTGAGTGGCAGACAAACAAGCAAAGCTCCATCTGTATTTGCAATAGCTCCCCAGCGCTAGCTTCACCGCCTCAGCTCCACCTCAAATCATCAAGCATTAGGTTCTCATAGGAGTGCCGGTCCCTGGTGCCAAAAAGGTTGGGGACTGCTGTGTTAAATGACCTGCTTTGAAAGAAATTCGTAGGAGTTGTTTTGTGAGCAGTTACACCCAGTATTCGTGGGCTTCCCTTTCTTCCTTTTGTCGTGGCCACTCATAGGAATGGGTGCTTAAGCTTTACCATTACTTGGATGGCTTGTTGACAGAAATGCCCAATAACAATTTTGAAATCTGGAGGGCAGATGGGGAAGTACACTGATTGGCCAGAACCACTCGTCTCCCTTGGGATTCAGATACAGTGATATCAGTCAGGTGCCTTCACTTCTCTGAGCTTCAGCTTCCTTATCATGAAAGGGAAGATAGTGCTTATCTCTGGGGCTTGTGAGGCTACAAGACAACTATTCATAAGGAATTATTAATAATACTATCGCATACCATTGCTTTGGGAGAATTTGGTTCTCCCCACCCTGGGATCCTGTAGTTTTTCCCAAGTTGACTACAACTTACAACAGACCTTTGTTCATTATGCTGTCACCACAGCCATACTTGGGAGTGCTATTTATATTTCTTTATTTGGACTTATGCCACTGTATTTTTTTTTGACAGATCCTCACAAATTGATTCTTAACTTATAAAGTGTGGGAATGCCAAAGAGAGGTCGCTCAGCTAAAACAAATGAAAATAAAACCTGGGGATAGCAGAGGTAGAATAAAAACTAACACACTCAAAAATTTTATAAAGAAAATGAACATTGTATTTTGCCAAAGGCTTTTACCCACGATGTGTCCTCTATGGAATAGTCACTTACTTTTCATTGTGCAGTATCAATAAATGATATGGCTATTTTTTTAGTCCTTGAGAAACTATACAAAGGAGATTTTTGTGCTCGTATTTACACCACAAGAATAGACCTGAAATAGCTACTTAAGAAAATAATATATAAAAATAGGACTGAAAACAATTTTTTAAATAATTCATAACTTAATTATACCAGCCCAGTTATATTTTTTACATATTTTTCCTATTCTTTGTGAGTTACAAGTATATAATTTTTATATAAGTTTTACATAGCTTCTTTTACAAGATACACACAATTTTAGAGACTTTTTTGCCTTAACATTGCATCATGAATGTTTTCCTGTATTACAATATTATCTTCTTGTTTATCATTTTAAAGGGTTGTACATTCCGTTTGTTTAATGTATCAACTTTTTAAACACCAGTTGTCAAATACTTAGGTTGTTTCTGTTTTATATATTAACAGTTTGCTATTTCTTTTTTTTTTTTTTTTTCGTATATAGTGTTGAATTTTTCTTAAATTGTTTCCTTAGGATAGTTTCTCAGAAAAGAGATTACTGTTCAAAAAATATGAATAACTTTCAATTCTTGATCCATTGCATTATATTGCTTTCCAAAGGGCTGTTACACAGTGCTGCCTATGTCAGCATATTGTAATAGCACTGGGCAGCACTCAGTAGGCGGATTTAGAGTCAAGTTGGAAAATAGCTTAATCTTGTGGGTTATTTTAATAGAAAATGTGAAAATGCAAGGCCTAGTTATCTAAGCTTTGGCTTTTTTACTTTTATAATCAGTTGTATCATTTCATGGCACTTGGCATCTACTTGTGTCTAATAGGTGAGTTATTCCATTGTGTGTGTTTTTATGCAGGTGTAGGTAGAATCTTGTATGCTAGTCCTGTTGAAATTGTATGAGAGAGAGTGCTAGATATAAAGCATACCATAAACATAAGTCACATGTGGCTGTGTAAGAAACTTTGATTGAGAGCAGCATGGTATAGGCAGAAGTTGAAAACCTTATTGCTTCCAGGGGCCCATAGATCTTGTCTATGGGTGAAATAGCACAGGGCTAGACGGTACAGGATGTCAGAGACAGGACAACGTGAGGAATACAGGCCTTGTCCAAAGGATATACCACAAAGGAATATCAGCCCAAGATCTTTAGTGCTTTCAGTTTTTCAAGAGAATTTGAAATTCTGGATTTTTAGGTGTCTTAGTTAATTTGGGTTGCTATAACAAAACTACCATAGACTGGGTGGCTTGGACAACAAACATTTATTTCTCATCATTCTAGGAAGTCTAAAGTCGAAGGCACTAGCAGATTTGGTGTCTGGTTCCCTGACAGTTGTCTTTTGGCTGTTTCCTCATATGGCAGAAGGGTCAAGAGAGCTCTCTGAGGTCTATTTTTAAGGGCACTAACCACCTTCCAAAAGCCTCACTTCCAAATACCATCACCTGGGGACGAGGTTTCAATATATAAATTTAGGAGGAACATTAACATTTAGTCTATAGCATTAGGTAAATCTCATATTTACATGTGACATCTAATGTAAACATTTGAAAACACTGTAGGCCTAACAAAAATTTCCTGAAGTTAGATTTGCTCATCACTGTCAGTTCGTGACTACTCTCATCTGACCTTAGCTCCAATCCCGTGAAGTTAGCAGAGAGAGTATTTTATTTTTTTGTACAAACAAGGAAGCCGAAGCTCAGAAATTATTGTTCAACAGTTTATTGCCCACCCATCCCACAGAATGTAAGCTTCATGAAGGCAGAGCTATTGTCTGTTTTCTTCACTTCTCTAACCCTCGCTCCTAGAAGTTTCTGGTGCACAGTGGACACACAATAGATGTGTATTGAATTAATGAATGATGAGTAAATGAAAAGAGAGGTTAAGTCACATGGCAGATAATACCTGTGTTTTTATACCAATAATCCTCATGTTTTATCTCATTTTAGTCCATACAGCATTCTGTGAGAATAATATTACCCCCATTTTTATGGATGAGTAAACCAAGGCTCAGAGGAGTAAAGTATATTTCCTGAGTTCATATAACTCTTACGATGGAGAGTCAGGACTAGGATCCAGGTCTTTTTAGAGAATAATTCATTTCCCTATTCTAAACTGCTACTCTACCTCCAAAGTCATAAATGCTGATTGTCTTCCACTCTGCCCTTCCAAATATTAGCATTTTTACTCTGTAGATGAATGCTTCACATCTCCTAAGAACAGGGGTCTGTATCCTTTCTCTGAAAAAGGACAGATAGTAAATATGTTAGGCTTTGCTAGCCATATGTTCTGTCTCAACTACTCAATGCCATTGTACTTGAAAGCAAAGACAAAATGGAAATAAATGAGTTTGGTTGTGTTTTAGTACAACTTTATTTACTAAAAGAGGCAACAGGCCAAATTTTTCTTGAGGTGGGTAGTTCCCTGCCCCCTTCCCAATAAGACAGACAAATTGCCTTATTAAAAAGGTGCCAACCTAGCTAAGCCGCCGGCTCACTGTGTAGATATTTAAATTCTTTCTTAGTTCTTTGGCTTTACTTCATATGTCAGAGGCATGTTTACTGTATACATATTAAATTACTCTGAGGTTGCAATGGTGTGCTAGTAAATGTTTAACTGGTATTCTCAAAGGATATAAAAAGTTTTATGTGTAGTTTGCTAATGTATGATTTCTGTGTAACAGTTGCTCCCACTATGGCCAATTTCAAGCCATCCATAGTAAGTCATTGAACATGGCATGGGTGTTAGATGGAGTGGGAGCTGGCACCAGCACATCACTATCTGAAGGCATACATCCATCTGGATTCTTTCAGTAGACACAATAGAAATCTCAGCTAGTTCCAACAATAAGTAAAATGTAATATGTTACCTAACAGGCTAGATAGGCTGGCTCCAGAGTTGGTTGATTCAGTGGCTCAGGGACATCATTAAGGTCCCAGGTTCTTTTTATCTTTCTGATGTGCTGTCCTTGGCTTATTGACTGAGTCCTCAGGCTTCCTTCATGGTTAGGAAATGGTTGTTAGAGTTTCAGGTGTCATATCCAGTTTCAAAATGTCTGAAGGAAGAAGAGGGAGTATCTTTCCTGTGTGTTTCTTAAAAGCAAGGAAACCTTTCTCAGAGGACTTCCCCCTGTAGCTCATTGGCTAGAATTACTTCACATTCTATCCCTAAATTCTGACCGACAAGGGAAAGGGAAACCAGTCAAAAGCCATGCCTCGAAACAATGGATTGGGCCAGACTTCCCTGAAGCAAACGGCTACTGTAGAAATAAAGAGAGCGGTTAAAGTAGATACCTGAACAAAACCAGGGTTATGGTAGAAAAGAGGAAGAAATGAACTATAGATTTGGGATAGGCAATGAGCTCTGTCTGCTATAGTAGGCTGAGTCTTTTAAGGCAAAAATACAAGTATGATGGATCTTTTAAATTAATTTTTCTTTGAATTTTAATTTTGGTGAAGTTCACTATTAAAAGTATTTCCCCATGACACAAAGTTAAGTTTGGGAGAGACTGATCTTGAAGCTCCAGAGTATGGGAGATTTTTTTTTTTTTTTTTAACCTACAGCACCCGATCTTCCTGGTGGTCTCCCATCCAAGTACTAACCAGGCCCGACCCTGCTTAGCTTCCGAGATCAGACGGGATCAGACGTGTTCAGGGTGGCATGGCTATAGACTAGAGATTCTTTTGGAAGGTTAGGTTCGCTTTGAAATCAGGGATAATTTCATATCGGAACAAGTCAGAAACCTGCAGGCATGTTTTAGGGAAATACCAATGGTACCATTTAAAGAAAGCATTTTTAGCTGTATCAGGCTGCAATTAATGTCATCTAACTGGTGTGCCATCAGCAAAACAAAAAATGTATAGGAATTTCTGCCAAGGTATAGGGAAATGCAGTGGAAGCAGTGTAGGGCATTGGTTAGGACATGTGGCCTTGCCGTCAGGCAAAAGTTCATGTCCTATTTTTGCTACTAGGTAATGTTAATAATAATAATCAGGCACATTACTTCATCTCTCTATGTTTGTGTAACAGTTAGCTGAAATACTGTCTACGATGCTGCTTAATAGCAGTGTGGCCTGTGGTAAGCGCTCTCTAAAAGGGAGCCCTGCATTATTTTCACTCAGCCTGGATACTATTATTTCGGCTATTACTCAGTACTTGGGGCTGTGATTAGCAATATTATCATTTCAAGTAATACTTTTGATTTTCTTGAAATCAGTAGGCTTAATATTTATACAAGACTGCTCTTCTGATACTTTTGATAGATTTATACTCTAATTCACTCATCTTTGTCAGTCTTCCCACATTCACAGGATAGCTAATAAGATGAAGAGGGAGACCCAAGTCTTGAAAGTGAGCAAACCTAGGTGGTCTATGTCAAATCACTATTGAATCTCCAATTACCTAAAATGGTGCCTAACACATATTAAACACTTAATAAGTGTTGGTAGTTGAACGAATTAATGTTGCTAATGTTTTTTCCCCAAGTTCATAGTTTACCTTTTGGTTTTATTTATTACATGTTTTAATGTATAGGGATGTTAAATTTTAATGTAGACAAATCAACAAAATTTCCCTTGGTTTGTTACATTACTTTACGTTTCAGGGAGTCCTTCTCCTCTCTGGAGATCTGATAAATATTTGCCTATATTTTCACTAGATTGTTAATGATTTATTTTTTTTTCATATTTAACTCTGATCTGTCTATAAGGTCAAGAGCTGAAAGTAGAGTTGTAACATGATGTAGGGAATAATCCTTTTTTCTCCACAAATCTTTTCTACCCTATTTAGTTATATTGAATTGTTATGTACTACGTTTCTGTTTCATTTATTTGTTCTGCTCTTCTTGCTTCAATTGCATACTTTAAAAATTATAGCATTCTTAGTCAAAAATGCCAGAGAAGTTACTGTCAGACTCATTCAGTATAATAATTAGGACACAATCTAAACTGTTATAACAGAGTAACTCCAAAATAGAGGCTCAAGCAAAACTGAAGCTTAGTCTGTCTTTCCTGTAACCGTGAGAGATGTGTGAAGTCCAGGCCTGGAGAGGCAGGCCTTCTCCAAGGAGACTTTGGGGACAGGCCTCAGCCTCCCTCTGGCCATAGTTCTGCCAGCCCTTAGGGCCATGTCCTGGTCTGTGTGGTTGAAACTGTCTCATCTCCACATTCGTGTTCCAGTCTGCAAGGGTGGTAGGAGTCTTGGGAAAATGCCTTTGCTTTTGACCTGCTGAACCAGAAGTGGCACTTACTACTTTTTTTTAGCATCCCTTTCACCCAGATTAAACCACATTGCCACATCTACCTTCTAGAAAGACCAGGGGAAATAGTATCGAACTGGGGGCATGTGGATGTGGCTAAAATTTTATATTATTAAAAAGAAGGAAGATGAGTACAAAGGACAACTAATGGTCTTCATAGTTACAAATAATCATATTTAATAGAAATGTATTAATCATTTTTGCCATGTGAAAAATCAACCTTTGGAGATGGCAATAAAATACAAATATGTCCTGATTTTTTGTTTTAGATGGCCAGTAACCCATGCACCAGGTAGCATTCTGTGCTAATCCTTGAATGCCAACAGGAAGTCACTGAACAGCAAACTCTTCCAAGGTTAAAACTGGGCTGCTGGTAAAGAAGAAAAAAGAACCTTGCCATGGCAAAAATAAACAGAGCTCGGTCCACCTCCCCTCCAGATGGAGGCTGGGGATGGATGATTGTGGCTGGCTGTTTTCTTGTCACCATCTGTACCCGGGCGGTAACCAGGTAGGTGAGATTTTCTTCTTGATTTATTACGATGATCTGGTTTGTCTTTTTTTCTAACTCTGCTTCATTCTGTTTCTGAATCATTGTGAAAATATATATGTATATGTATGGTGTGTGTGTGTGTGTGTGTGTGTATGTGTGTGTGTGTTTTCTTTGACTGGATGTCTTCTTTGTAAAGAATGTGATTTTTTCTGACACTTAAAAGTCCTGGATCGTGGTCTCTTCTATAATATCTGACACATAAACCTGATGTGTTAGGACAGTTTTAGACTAAATATTGTGGTTATTTCAGCCATTTGTTTTTGTAAGCGGCTCATCCAAGAAAGAAAAATCATATCAAGTCAAAATAATCCTTGAACACGTTTTGGCTCACCAGAGGCTGAGCAATTGGAAGCTTAAAACCTAGAATTTAAGTTATTTTTCTTTATTTTGCACTTGGCTGTGTTGGTGGAGGCTGAATTCTAGGTTGAAGGAGAGAACCAGCATAAATACAGAGATTCTCTTATTCTTACTTGCTCATGTCTCCTTCTCTCTCTCTTTTATCCAAAGTCATCGTGTTGAAAACACTTAAGCTAAACGTGTATATATTGAGACTCCTTGGAACAAATACATACTTGAAATTGGCATGTGTTAGTTCTTTCCTTTACAGGTGACTTTCATTCAAATTTTACTCTTTGTTCTTCTCTGGCAGCACACACCCAGAAGCAAAAGAAAGCAATTTATACTTTATTTGATGGTATCATCAATAAAAGCATTGATGTTCCTTTCATAACAAACATAATGCAGGAAAGAAGCAGGCTGTTTGTTTTGCTATGAGAAGGATTGGTTAATTATGTTTCATAATAAACTGTAGACTTGTTTAAAGTAATATGATTGGTGTTAAGTCTGATTTTTCTCCCATCTTGTGGATCTTGTGGATTATGGAGCTTGTGTTTTGGGTGTGAGGAGATCACAGAGTTAAAGGGATTCTCTTTCATCTTTAGTTCTTACATATGGAAGCTTCCATCATTCCCATGATGGGAAAGTTCTGGAAATGAGTTCGGTGCTTTATAAGGTGGGCTACGGGAAATTAGAAAAGAGGGTTGTGGCTGGTAGCAAAGGCCTGTCATCAGAGGTTACTTGGAGAGGGTGAGGGGAGGATACCAGAGTAGAATAAGCTTAAAGGAGAAAAGTGTGAAAATGCAGACAGCATTAGAACCTAAATCTCACAAACCAGCTAGCTAGGACTTCCAATATGATACTGAATAGGAGTGGTGAGAGTGGGCACCCTTGTCTTATTCCTGATCTTAGAGGAAATGCTTTCAACCTTCCACCATTGAGTTTGACATTAGTTGTGGGCTTGTCATATATGGCCTTTATGACGTCGAGATATGTTCCTTCTATGCCTAATTTGTTGAGTTTTCATCATGAATGGATCAGAATTTTATCAAATGCTTTCTCTAAATTTATTGAGATGATCATATGATTCTTTTATTATATTAACGTGATATATCACACTGATCGATTTGCATATGTTGAACCATTCTTGCATCCGAGGGATAAGCCTCACTTGATCATAGTGAACTATCCTTTGAATATGCTGCTGAATTCATATCTGGCAGCAATTGGAGAGGAGAGCAAGTGAAATAACAGGTTACTATGGATTGATGAAGCAAAATAAATTGGAATGTAGCCTTATCCAAGGAGACCGATAACCTCCTACCTCATCCCCAAGCCACAAGGCTTGATTTCTTCCCCTATTATCACTGAGCTCGAAAAGCTTCCTATTCCAAATTATGACATCATGCTAATCTGTATGAGGGTCATTCCAAATTGTACAGTGATACAAATTATTGCTTCTGGATCACTTATGTCTTGTTTTTACTAAGTAATTAACTATTTTTCAATATAAATTTTTTATCTTTGTTTGTCCGCATCTCTGTCTCCGTATGCCCATACCTACTCTCTCTCTACATATATGCATATGTATGCATGCACACACATATATTTCTGATTATATAAGAAATCATGTTCATTGTAAAATAATTCAAAATGAAAAATAAAGACAAAAAATGAAATTATTTATAATCTCACCACTACTATATAATGACTGGGTACCTTTTGGGTTATATGTTTTTGAGCTTTTTTTTTATTTATATGAATTATGTTTTTATAAAAATAAGCCATTACTATATGAACTATTCTGCAACTTTTTTATTTAACATTATGTTGTGAATTTTTTAACAAATCAATAAATACAAATCAAATCATCATTTTTAATGCCTAACAATATTTCATTTTATTGATGTGTCAAAATTTGTTTAACTAGTCACATATTTATGGACAAATAGGTTAGTTACAACCTTTGACTTATTATAAACAATCTCCAGAATATATTTTTTTATGCGTATCTATTATCACCATCATCATTATCATCATCATCGTCGTCGTCATCGTCATCATCTGTTTATTATTACCTTTGGTTAAAACCTAGAAGTGAAGTTTCTGGGTGATATATAACTCTTTATTGTTGAAGTTTAACTTGTATAACAACCTCCTAGACGCTATAGATGGTAGTGAAATATTAAGATAAATAAGAATCCATGTTTTTGACCTGCCATCTTTTCCAAAAGACCTTCTCTACAGCAGTGATCTTCACATCTACTTGGTTTCAACAGCCCCTCTAGTGGATGGACACTTGTTCTTATCTTTTAGAATAGCCCAATGGTCAGCTTCTGATTTCTCACTTATTATGGTCCAGCAGAGTACCGCTCAAAACCAATTAAAACCCATGGAGACTGGAACAGTTGATTGAACCAAAACTTTAAGCTCTGATTCAAATCTATGTTCATTCATTTTTTATTTTTATTTTTTTGTATAACATGCTTGCACGGTATTTTTCAGATGTATTTCAATTTTTTTTGTGGAGTTCCAGACATACTTCACTCAGGATTATGCACAAACAGCGTGGATCCATTCCATTGTAGACTGTGTGACCATGCTCTGTGGTGAGTATTATTACTAGGTATAGATAATTACTGACTACTCTCAAACTGTACATGGCTCTCAAATTGTACCACCATTGATTACCAATTTTTCTAAGTAGAAAGGTAAAAATTGGCTAAAACTAAAATAAAATATTGATCCTACCTTCAGCAAAACCCAAACAGACATGCTCTTGAAATTAATGGCCTTGGCTAATGTCAGATGGAACAGGTAGTTAATAACTCAGAAGGTCACATACCATTTTATTTTTCCATATAGATATAGGGTGCTGGGCATCATAGGACTTATCCTGATTTGAAAGCAGCTAATCATACAGTATATGTTTGGCTTCTTTCTTCCAAATGCTGTGATTCCCTCATTCTCCAGTAATATAAACAGTCATTGGATAGCACAGTGAGCAATTTCTATATGATCTCCTTTTATGAGAGCAGACAATATGTACATTGCATCTTGTTTCATTTTTATTCTGTTACCTTCCTAGATATTTCAAACTTTGTCTCATAGATTTCATTATTTTTCATGCATATACCTTCATTCGTAGAGAAATATTGGGGAAGGATGAGATGGCATAATTATGAGATGAGCACATTCATCATGGCTATAATTTCATTCAAGAAACCCCAAAGATGCTATGTAGAGGGTACATAGAAGTTTCTAAAAATTCCTGGAATCTCTCATTCCATCTATATAGTAGAGGAAAACTAACTTTGAGGTTTTTCTTTTTATAAATTTCAAACCAAAGTTATTAAATTAGTGGCTTAGAGAGTTTTTGAGATTGAGTGAAATTGCCATGCTCTATTTGCAGCCTAGACCATTTAATCTTTTCATTTAGATGAATCCTGAGTATTTTAGAAAACTGTTATCTCTTCAGGCCATGTCTTGGTGGCAAGAAGGAAATACTATATTATTTAGTAACTCAAAAATAATATTATCTGATTCTATTCTGGGTACTAGTTAGTATTTATTTTGGGGAAAAAAGTATACATACCCAGGAACCAGTTAAATTGTGCTTAAATTTATTTCTGTGGTTGGGAGGAATTTGAGAGCCATTCTAGGTCTAAAAGAAGATTTTACAAGAAGGCTAAATTGACCCTTTCTACTTATAATACTGGAAGGTCTTAAGGGATCAAAAAGAAATCATATAATTGGGTTTTCTAGTCTGTCTATATCTGTATACTTTTTTAAACCGGTAAAGCAGTCACTGGATTTTCAGGGTTCCGTGATTAGTCTTAGCTTTTATATGAGCATGCTAAGAGAGCCATGTTTGTCTTTCTCAGCAGATATACGTGACTCATTTCCCTTACTGTTATCTTTTGGAAAATATTTATAACCCCCAAAAGAGGAATAAATGACCTTCAGTGACTAATATGACCATCGAGCTAAAATGCAGGATCACATTAGTGTGACCTTAAATATGAAATGTATTTAAATTTCATTTTAAGGACTTGAGTCCTGTTATACCCAACTACTGTATTTCCACTTGCTCACTGGCAATATTAGTTGAGTACAGAGTATAAACAAGAGGTTGTGGAATCACATCTAGGACACTCATGGTGGACATATCTGTCCTGTGGTGAATGGGGAAGTGAACATTTTTCATTGAATTTGGTGAAAATTTTGTCACTCTTCCAATAACCATAGCAATAGCAGCCTAGAAAATTAGACTCATTTTCAGGAAGTTTGCTCATTTCTATTCTACAGAGTTTATATATACAGCTAGCCACTGATTTAACTAGACAGGAGATGTCAGGCTGATGACTGATTCTATTATGTACATTTGAATCAGGCTTGAATTTCAACCAGATCAATTCAAAAATTAAACTCCACAGATACCCAGAGAACTGGGTTTCTTCTGTTTTTGGTACTAGCAGTACTTGTGTCAGCATGAAATTCATATGCTTAGAAAGAAATTCATATGCTTTCCTTATCCATCCACCCTGCCATCAGTCTGGGAGACCAAAGGAGCCAGAGTAACAGGATGAAATCATCCTGCACTCGTTGTCAGGTGCCCCGACCTCTACTTCTCAATGATCTTGGACATATCATATTCCTCCAAACTTTAATTTTTCCTTGGCCTCTTCCAGCTTTAATATTCTCTAAAGTTGGAAGTCCGCACAATTTTGACACATTTTAACCCACAAATAGAGTGAGGCTAACCAAAATGTCACCATGGGTGTGAACATTTTCTTAGATATTGCTGCGTTTTAATTTTTCATCCATAGCATTTCCTAAAGCCTTAAAACAGTGCTAGATTGTGGCATTTGTCTATGATCTTGCTCCCTGGACTTTTCCTGTGTAATACTCCTGGCCACACAGTGTTGCCCACTTTCCTTCTCCAATTATTGTCATAATTATTGGTAATGGTATATGAACAATAATACTACATGAAACATACAAGGCACACATCTTGTTCAAGTGACATGTTGTTAAAATGAGGATTTGGTTCACTGTTTAAAAAATACTCTATAGTCCTGGGTTTATGACTGTATAGAATGGAGGAGTGAAATGAGCACCGAAATGTAAGTCAGAGCACTTGATCCTAATTCCAGCTTTGCAGGTTATTCTCTGTGTGACCACGGACAATTCGTTTCCTCTCTCCTCGGTTTCTACATCTATAGAATGAGCACATGGGGTGGGGTTGAGAGGAGAGATTTGGTGCTTTAGAGGTTTATCATTCTCTGTTTGGCCAATGCAACGCCCCAGCTTTTTCACAGTGCCCTCAAGTCCTTTCTGTTGAATATGTTTATTATTGTTTTTGAAGCTCCACTTGGGAGTGTTGTCAGCAACCATTTATCCTGTCAAGTGGGAATCATGCTGGGTGGTTTGCTTGCATCTACTGGTCTCATCCTGGGCTCCTTTGCCACCAGTCTGAAGCATCTCTACCTCACATTGGGAGTTCTTACAGGTAAGAGCACTTTATACCACTTGTCCTACCTCACCCCATTCAGGGGCTGTCAAGCACATCAACAGAACAGTAATTCATAAAATAGTCATGTTGTTAGTTGCATAATTTAGCTTACCTGGTTTGTATCAACCTACCTAGCAGTTAAACAAAAGAGCTGGAAATGCGGTTGATTGGATGACTGTAATGAAAATCCATCACCACTTAAAAGTAACTGCTGGCTTTCCCTTTGGCAGCAGTGGATAGCTAAGAGTCTATACTCAGAAGCCATAAGATATTAGCCAGGGAAATGTAATTTTAGCATTTTCCCAACATTTCTGCCAAGACATTAAAATGCTATTTGTGGTTATCTGAGTTGTCCTTGCTTTACAGTAAATATCATTGTCTAAAAAATGGGGTTTCCAAATTAAAAAAGAAAGCTTCCTGTTCTGAATCTTCATGTATTAGACATTCTCTCTAAATGTCATAGAAGTATACTTTGGAGAATCATAAGAACCTCATAGAAAGAAAAGCAACATGTGCGCATTCCATAAGGAGAATGAGTGGGATCAACGTGGGGTGACTTCGGGGACTGGAGTAGCAGTTTGCCCCATCACTCTGAGGGGTATGGAGAGTAGCACTAACTCACATACAGGCACTGCGACCCAGGGGTAGCATGATCAGGCCAATAAATGATATATCTCATAAGCTCTAAATCTGGTTCTGTAGGCTCAAAAGTGTATCTATCCTACATAACTGAAAGGGCCTGACTCCTAGAGTGTCCTTTCATCCCAGTTCACCAGGGACTGTTCTGGTCTTAGCACTGAGTCTCACATCTGGGAAATCTCTCAAGCCATGCCAGCTGGGATCATTGGTCGCCCTGCACCGCAGATGGGAACAGGAGCTGAACGTTTGTTCTCTTTTTCCTTTCTTGACATTAGATACCATGAATTCTATGTTTAAGCTCCTCAGATATTCTGGGCATACAAGGAATAGATGCTGAAAGTCTTTAAGAGACTTTCTGCTGACTTTAGGGGATATTTTCAGGTTGCTGTACAATGTTAATGTTTAAAATTGGCATGCTGTTTTGCAATTATGTGAAATTGCTCTGGAACTGTCATGGGGTCATAAATACTATTTAAACCCAATTTCCAAAGTGGTCCGGATATCAGAGTTATGTCTTCACAGGCAGTGAAGAGTTGAGGCAATTCTCTGGGTAATTTAAGTTTAAAAGAGGTGTTGTTGGAGAGAATAAGTTTCTTAGGTCAGCATTATCTTGATTTTTTTAGTTAATTCAAATTCAGTCTGTATAATAGTTTTTAAGTTCTTCATTTCATTTTGTTTAATCAGTCATATTTCCTTAAGGTTTTTCTTCCCCAAAAGAAAGTCATATATATGTTATACTTTCCAAATTGTGGATAACAGGTGAAGGGAAATTCATTTTCAGTTTGGTGCAGGAAACAGTTTTAAAAGGGTTTAACAGAAGGTCAGACTCTCTTTAATCAAAATAACTTCATTCTGAGATATTTTTCCTTCATTGACTGTTCACGATATTCTCTTCATCCCCAGGTCTTGGATTTGCACTATGTTACTCTCCAGCTATTGCCATGGTTGGCAAGTATTTCAGCAGACGGAAAGCCCTCGCATATGGGATTGCCATGTCGGGAAGTGGCATTGGCACCTTTATCCTGGCTCCTGTGGTTCAGCTCCTTATAGAACAGTTTTCCTGGAGGGGAGCGTTACTCATTCTTGGGGGCTTCGTTTTGAATCTCTGTGTCTGTGGTGCCTTGATGCGGCCAATCACTCTCGAAGAGGACCGTACGACTCCAGAGCAGAACCATGTCTGTAGAATTCAGAAACAAGACTTTAAGCAGGCATCTCCCTGTTCAACTTTGACTAAAGAGTGGGTGCAGTCCTGCCTCTGTTGCTCTTTGCAGCAGGAATACAGTTTTTTACTGATGTCTGACTTTGTTGTGTTAGCCATCTCTATTCTATTTATGGCTTATGGCTGCAGCCCTCTCTTTGTGTACTTGGTGCCTTATGCTTTGAGTGTTGGAGTGAGTCACCAGCAAGCTGCTTTTCTTATGTCCATACTTGGGGTGATCGACATTATTGGCAATATCACATTTGGATGGCTAACTGACAGAAGGTAAAATTCATGAAACCACAATTGGTTCCCTACCAGGGGACTTTAAGTTTTGAATTTCCCTTATCCCCTTTCCCTGTAGAATACCTAGGGCTGAATAATGTTAACAAATTTTCAATATCTGAAGGCAACTCCTTTGTTGCTTCTTCTAGTCAGAGGTTGACAAACTTTCCATAAAGGGACCGATAGTAAACATTTTTGGCTTTGTGGATCATATGATCACAGGTATCTAGCTCTGCTGTTGTAGCACAAAAGCAGCCATAGGCAATGTGTGAACAAATGGGAGTGGCTATGCTTCAATAAGACTTTATTTATGGACACTAAATTTGAATTTTTCATATAATTTTAACACGTCACAAAATACTGTTCTTTTGATATTCCTCCCTCCCGCCCTGCCCCGCCCACCCCCACCCCCACCCCGCCATCTATTCAAAACTGGAAAGACCATTCCTAGTTCACAGATAATGCAAAAACAAGTGGTAGGCTGGACTTAGCCATGGTCGGCCAACCCCTGTTCTAGATGGTTTAGGATGGTGGGTATTCTAAACTGCAGAACACTAGGGCAACTGTAAATTCTGATGACAGATTTAATTTCATCCTACGTCAAGTCAGTCCTCAGGTAAGACAACTTATGGCTGGGTGTCGTGGTTTTGGTTTCTTTGACCCATTCCAGAGACTGGCTGGTAGTAGAAGAGGAACAGTCTAGGAAGGAGGATCAGGTACAGTAATAACATGTCATCTGTGGCCACGTTTCTATTTGATAGTGCAGATAGCGAGTATTTATGTTAAAATTTTAGGCTTTGAAACCAAAGTTATAAGAAATCTTCTGAGTAGTTTCTTCATCTATTGCTTATCTGCTTGGACTGAAGACAGCAAGCTACTCAAATTCTCCTAAATGGTGGGCTCTTCACACTTGAGCCATGACCTTGGAGAGTGGTCATCATGTGGCTTCTCATACATTATGTCTTTGGTAATTAGTCAGGGTTCAACTGCCATTCTGCAGTGATTTTATATATATATAAGATTAATCCTATATATATATAGGATTAATTTCACATTTTTAATGGTTAAGGGGAGGGGAATAACAAGGGGTTCTGTCTTTACAATCAAATAATTCAACAAGAAGCAGCCTGGTATAGGTCTGATAGAGGGATATCTTGTATGAGATATACAACACGTAAGCTCTTACACTGTCTTTGCCTATTATTATCCTGGAGACTGAGAGAAAATTATCTAACCCTTGGGTCCTCAAGGGTCATCATCTGTAAAACAGGCAAGTGCAATATTTGCCTATATACCTCATAGACCATGGATGGAAAAACATTTGTAAAGCATAAAATGCCTGTACTGACATTATAGAGAGTCTTTGAAATAATGAATATCATAGATGGGTTTGGAGCTACAGAGAGAAAATGTTAATGGAAGTTAATGGGGAGGTCTTGAAATAAGACTTAGTTCTAGTATAAGACCTTCATAGTCTCTAGCAAATCATTTTAATGTCTTCATATTATGGCTTTCTTTTTGTGTGAGCACTTGATTTATTAAGCATGTATGTTGTGCCAGATACCAATGAATAACATAGCTGAGAGCATGTTATCTAATATGGTAGACTGCTGGAAAATATTAGTCTCTTGCAACTCTACATGTTATTTCACAACTACCCTTAGAGTAACTCAGTGAGATAGATAACCTTCTCATTTTATAGCTAAAGAAGTTAAGGTTAGACTTAGGCAGTAAGTAGGTGATAGATCTACATTCAGACTTCTTTCTAATTTTAGAGCATATATTATTTTCTACCACACCATTCTTCCCAAGGAGATAAATTCTTGGTTCACATGTACCAAAAGAAAGATAAGAAGACAACGTAAATAACACACAATGGGGATGCCATCTTTATAAATAACTGCAATGCTTACTGCCGTGTGGGTATGGTTTCAAAGCTCTTTGACAGAACCTGTACATGCCGCACTCATTCTTCTTTGAATCCACAGGTGTCTGAAGAACTACCAGTATGTTTGCTACCTCTTTGCCGTGGGACTGGATGGGCTCTGCTATCTCTGCCTTCCGATGCTTCAAAGTCTCTCTCTGCTCGTGCCTTTCTCTTGTACCTTTGGCTACTTCGATGGTGCCTATGTGACTCTGATGCCAGTAGTGACCGCAGAAATAGTGGGGACGACCTCTTTGTCCTCAGCACTCGGTGTGGTGTGCTTTCTTCATGCAGTGCCATACTTGGTGAGCCCACCTATTGCAGGTAAGTTTCCCGAAAGAAGCCCGGACCACCTTTCCTCTTTGTACTGAAGTGAAAACAGTGAACTTACACACAAAAAATAAGGATTGGAAGTAAGTTGGGGAAGAGTGAAAGAGAAAGGAATGCAAGAGCCACCAAAACATCATGATCTCACCTACATCTTTGTTTTATAATCTCCTAACCAAGTAGGGACCTTAGCCTATCTGGGGAAAAAAAAAAAAAAAGTCCAAAATTAGGATCTTGGTTCTATTCCACACTAATGATGAGGGCAATGGAAAGGAGTAGCTGTTCAGACTTATAAATAAGTCAGACACGTCCTGAAAGAAGTCTAGAGGGAGTATAAGATTCTAATAGGAGGCGGTGGGTGGTAAGGCTAAAATGGTAAGTGGAGGTGTCGAGCGCCAGCCAAAGGAGCTGGGTCTCTATATTCTTCAGAGATTATGGATAGTATTATAGTTTTTGTGCAACGGGGTAATGTGGTAAAGAGTATATTTTAGAAAATGTGATGTAGCAATTAATCTGGTTATTCAGGGAAGCAGCAGTTCAGAAGCAAACTGAACTAGGGCTGCTGCAGAAGGAATGAAAATGAGCTCTGGGAGCAAGGATGAAGTTTCATGAGAAAAAAAAATCAACTGAATTTAGCATATGGGAGTAAAGAAGAGAAAGAAGTCCAAAGTGACTTGGAAAATGATGGCATGATTAAAAGAAATAAGGAAGTTGAAGAAAAGGGCTTTTCCAGAAAAATAATGAATTTGATGTTTAGACATATAGAGATATCTGGAATACTCAGTAAAATGACTAATAGAGCTGTTTAAGGATGAAATCTCAGCTGTAGAGGGAGACCAGATTTGACATACAGATTTAGGAGTCATCAGATAAAGCATATAGAATGTTTTGCAAACGTAAATATAAAATGCTATAGAAAGTCAAAGCATGACTAAACAAGTGATTCAACAAATATTTATTGCTGGCGTACACCAGCATTGTGCTTGGTGCTGTTGATAAAGCAGCAAACAGGTCACAACCTGTTCCTCTTCCTGGAGCAGTGTTTTCTCAGATGGAGGTAGTGGGACCACCTGCATCAGAATCCCCTGGGGCCCTTGTTAAAACATGCAGGTTCCTTTTGCTCCTCCCTCTGTGATCTGAATCTTAAGGAGTGAGTTCCAGGAATCTATATTCTCACCATCTTTCTCATGATGCTCAGTCTCACTAGATTGAGAATAACTGCTCCAGATTCTTACCTGCCTAAATTAAAACTGAGAAAATAACGGTCTCTGAACACAAGCAAAAGAGAAATGAGCCAAACATTTGCCTAGAAGGAAAAGAAGGGAATTTTTTGAAGGAAGCAAGATTTCTGCTTTAGCTGCTGTTATGAACGAATAGTTTAGGGTTATTTCCAAACCCCAGCAACTGCTAAAGCAGCAAACGAGGGGAGACTGTGACTGCTTTATGGCTGCACGTGAAAATCCCTGGTCAGCTTAAACTCCATGATATAGGACTATGTATTTAGTGCTCCTTTTTTGAAAACTGCCCCCCAGATGTTCCCACATCCTCCCCTCATAGCCAATTTTTGTGTTTACTAATCTTTAGGAGGAATATAATTCTAGTCAGATCTTATACTCATTACCAGGTATTAGGGAATTAGGGTGTGAGTATTTATTATAATACTTCTCTTATTTAATTACCTTTAAAATGACAACTCTCAGTCTCTTCTGTTTGGTGCTGCGGAAATGCACAGGTAAATCACAAGATATACCTGGAAACTCTCTGGATCTTATAACAATTTCTACCTGGCATTTTTGAATAATGGATTTGAAGTGGGTGAGAAGAGACACCTTTTACTTCTCTGGTGGATTTTCTCAGCATATAAGTAAAGTCTGGAGGAATTTAACTTTTTAATGACAAAATAATTGCCTGCCAAGGTCTAATTTTACCCCATTGATTCTCTGATGATTGTTCCCATATTTTGCATTATTGTACACCCTGCTTCTCCTCAAAATTTAGAGCTAGAATAGATATTGAGATTAATCAATTGTAACAAGAGATAAAAGAAAACAAAAGCTGTGATAACAGAATTTCGATCTTCTGAAATTTGCATTTGCAACTTTTAAAATGGCCCAGAGGTCTGGTTTTCAAACTGGATGGAGTACAATGACTGGATCCAGTTGCAAATTTGGATTTTGCTTTATCCAGAAACATATTATGTTTCATGGGATTAATAATAATAAATATTCATTTAGTGATTGCTAAGAATGTGACACTCTTCCAGGCACTTTACATAGTAACAGCAGTCCCTAGAAAATAGAATGCCTTTTTCAGTTATTGCACCATATTTTTAGATCTGCTTTTTGTATCACAATTATAATGGTGGTGCTAGCAGTCTATTGTTATTATCCTTAAATTATCAGATTTGAGAGAGGGTAAGTAATTGGATTTTCAACTCAATATCATTTTGCCGTTGCTTGTTACAGGATGGCTGGTAGACACGACTGGCAGCTACACTGCAGCATTTCTTCTCTGTGGACTTTCAATGATATTTAGTTCTCTGTTGCTTGGCTTTGCTAGACTTGTAAAGAAGATGAAAAAAACCCGGCCGCGGTTCCTTGCCAAAGAATCGGATCCCAAGCTGCAGCTATGGGCCAATGGATCTGTGGCTTACTCTGTAGCAAGTGAATTAGATCAGAAAGATGGGGAATCTGCGGCTATTATTGCAGAGCCTGGCTACACCTCCACATGACCAATGACCTTGACCCTGGGAATCTGCAGAGCTGAGAGAAGTGGGACGGACCACTTGATTATACATGTTTCTAATGCATTTTATATTGGCAGAGGAATTGCCTTCCAAGGAAATAATTATTATTGTTTTGTTAACGTATTCGTTATAGGGGGAAATAACAAATAACAAAGCAAGCTGGACTGGCTCTTTTTCCTCATTTGGGATTTGTACTCACAATTGAACTCACATCTTTCAGGCAGTGAACATCAGTCCATGGACAACGTTAGGACATAGCTAATGCAATTAGCTATAATTAGGGGTAATTTGAAGGCATGACCAAAGCAGATGACATGGGGCAGCAGCTTTGTCTCAAATTCTCTGCCCCTCCCTCTTCTCTCTTCAGTTCTAAGGTAAAGGGAAACATCGACTTGTAGGTTTGCTTACCTTATGCTGTTTGAGGAAGGGGTCAGCTTGAGTGTGGTGGTGGAAGGTGAAGATGCCAAAATTTTTTTGTTAAGTTTTTCATCAGAGTTTTAAACAGCATTGTTGAAGAATTCTTCAAAAAGCAATGATTAATACAGAAAGAGACTGTCTTCCCCGCCACAACCCCTCCCCCCCCCCACCTCACCCTCTTACTCCTTGCCTTTGACGATAGGTAGGCACCACTTTGAGAATCCAAAAAATCATGGAATGCCATGGTTGGAAATGATATGAAAGGAAAGCTGGTGGACCTTCTATTTGAAATTTTGCACTGGAAACTGAAAGTTTTTTCCTAAGACTGACAAAGGCTCTCACTTCTGTTGCTATCACATACAATACTTACATCAAATTTAGCAGTATACACCAAGTTGCAAGGGCGAGTTCTATCCAAAATGTTAATGTCAACACTTCCCATTTTTTTCCTTAGAAAAAAAGCTCTCGAATTGTAGGCACATTCCTGTTAGGAATGGGAAAATGTTGGCAGTATTCCAACTGGCCAGGAATCCTTGAATCAGCAGATCTCTGGTGAGAGTTTTCTCTTCAGATCAGACATTTAGGTTCATCATTATTAAAAACAAGATGACGTTTTTCCTGAAAAATATTCTAGAGATGTTTTAAAGATGATTCCTTTTTCCCTGTGTTAGTGCTTGCTTATTGTCCACTACTATTCATCTTTTTTTTTTTTAATGGCTAATCATTAGAAACTTGGTGAACCTTTTCAGCTGAATGAGGCTTCAGGGGTTAATAACCTTAGCATCATGGCACTCTCATAAATTACAGCTTTTTTCAGGGAGAGAGAGAGAAGGTTAAGAAGGCTAGTGGGGCAATATTTCACCGTATATAGGACTCTTTGACACACCTTAATTCATTGGATTAGAATAGTTCATCAATTCCCAAGTTCTCTAGTTTCCAATGGCTTGTGATAATTACTGAGTGTTCAGATTGAAGAGGGAGGCATAGGAAGAGAGGAGAATGGTCAGATCTCTCAGTCTGTCTCGAACTATTTTAAATCCACAGAATTATAGTCCTAAATGCCAAGTTATGTTGCACCCGTAAATAGGGACTAGTTATCCAATTGAAAGGGGATTTTAACTATTTAACGCATTTAAATCTGAACCTTAAGGAAATATTTTGACTCTGAAGGCCATTTAATCCACTGTCCCTGGAGAGGTCTCACAAGTGCCCTACTGAGAGAAAAAATAAAACAACAACGACAACAACAACAAAAACACAGCAATGAGGAAGTGCATTTTCAGCAAGAGTCTTTGCCTATAACTGGATTATTTCATAAAATTACATATTAATACATTGCTTTCAGAATGAAATACTAACTTGATTTGATGGAAGAATATTGTTTTTTGAAAGAGAAATTTGAATGTTACCTGTTATCTTTTTACTTAGTTTGTGGATTTAGTTTTGAACCCATTTACTTTGTTAATTGTAATTTTAAAACAATATTTGGAAAATATCTGTAAAAAGTCAAAGTTAAAAATGAAGTTATATATGTTTGGGATAGCACTTTACACTAATTGTCATTTCTTGAATCTTCAAGTCTAAAGATTTTTTGAAATATAGTTATAAATATTATACTTTTTTTCCTAGTGATGATCATAGTAAAATTTTATTTATCTGGTTCTGAAATATAATTTCTCCAAAGTATTATAAATATTCATGAAAATGAGCATAGAGATCAGATATTTTTAAAATTTGTATTAAATATTTGGGATGTTTTGTCTTTATACATGCATAAATTCATATTTTCCTTTTTATAACAGCATTTTTAGAAAACTAGTAAGGAAAATGCAGATCTTAGAGACTATCATTGTCATCAACACAAAATTTCACTGTTAAGTTTCATGTGCCTATACCGTTTATTTCAAAATGGAGGAATCCATAGGAATGAAGTGTTTTGTAAAATCAAGTATAAAATTGTGGTGTGATGATTCTAGAGCTTAAATATTTCTTTATATCAGTGCAAGCTCTACTCCAAAATTGAGTAGAAAGCAAAGGAAACTGACTTCTATAGATGCACTGTACCATTGGGCCTCTTTTTCAGATTGTGATTTCATTAATAGATGAGATATTTATGCTAATATTTTCCTATTTCGAAACCTTAATAAAATGATTTTTTAGTCGTGTTTGTAAAAACATTTTTCCCCTGCACAAGGGGCTTGGATTGGATGGTGAGTGGACCTGTCTAGATCATGCAAAGATGTAACTGGCTTATAAGAATGTGGTAAGCAGTCAAATAGTTTACAAAAACGAAAACCATTTATTGAGTACTTCCAATATGTTAGCTATTGTGCTAAGCACTTCCTATGCATTGTGTTTTTTAATCCCTATAACATCCTATGTTATCATCATGCTATAGATGTAGAATCCGAGGTACTGGGCCTCACAGCTTGTGACTCAGTAGCCACTATGCTCTGGTGCCTCTAGTGAAATCTTGTAAAAGTAGGAAGCTGTCTGATGCTGGAGCCTGCCTCCTTCCCAGGATGCCCACTTGGATTGCCTTTTGTGGGTTCAAGAAGCCATTTGGAAATAGGCTCTCCCTTGGAAAGATAAAATCATTTGGGTTAGGCTCAAATCTTTTAATTAGCATAGATCAGAAGATTCTAGGTTAGAAATTTGCAAGAGTTTTCCCAAGAGTCTGATTCTATGAAGACCACTACTTTTAGCCTAAGTGATTTAATTTGCTGTCTATTGATCCAGGCTTCTCTTTGGGAACATTTGCGTATGTGTGGCGGGGCGGGGAGGGGGGAGTAGGGAGAAGGTACCAAAGCTGTGACCTGACTGAAGCTTGAATGTAAAAATGATACAATTGTGTTCAACCCAGACAGGCTTAATTAAATAGCTCTGTTGTGCTCAAATTGAGTGCAAGTCCTGGGCGTGGGGCATTGCTCACACGAGGGAGCCCTGCACGTTGGGAAAAGATGGAGCACATGTGCCTCATGCATGAAAAGACTGAGTATCAGTTATAGGCATCACACAAGCTGTTTTTACTTCACATGAAAACTTTATGCTAGGGTTTGGCTTGGAACAGAAGTCTCTAACCAGAATCTTTTGCCTAGTTCTATGACTGGCCTCTAAATCATAGGGCATTACTGAAATTTGGACAGCATGCTGGCAAGCATTTTTAAAAGTGGGTGAGAGGAGATAATCACTTAGTAAGTGCTACTTACTAAGCACTTCCTTGGAATCTGCCATCATGATATATACATGGAACGGAGTTCAAAATATACATAGCACCCCCTTCGTGATCTCGAGTTTATTGCATAATTGGTAAATTGAAACTAATTTAGGTGAGAAAAACACCAAGCAGTTATTAAATGCTGAGGCAAAGAACAACTACATACTCCAGGTGTTAGGAGAGGAAGAATTCATCATGGACTGGAGAAATTTGAGGAGGTTCCAAGGAACCCAGCTATGGGATTGAATGGGTTGGAAACAACCTTTGTTTTTTTCAAGAGAAGCTGGGAGTAAGGGAAATAGATATGGAGCAGCTGCTTTGTGTGGCTGCGTGAGGTTCCATCAGATACCTAAGGTCAATGCAGAACCAAACACAAGTCGACATTAATAAATGTTCAGGTGAGGCAACCCACCAGTGTGTCTGGGACTTTTGAGATTGCTGGCATTTGGGGGTTTACTTGGCTTCTCTAAATTGAGAACAGGAATTTTCAAGACATGGGTTATACTTCAATACTTACCTCTCAACTCTAGAAAACATTCATTTGTAAGTTTTCTTTCCCTCTCCTTTTTTTTCTGGTGTGCTTTTTTTAGATTTCATTTTTATTTAAGCATAGTTGATATACAATCTTATATTGGTTACGTTTCAGGTGTACAGTATAGAGATGGGACATTTTTAGACCTTACAATGTGATCACTGCACTAATTCTAGTAATCATCTATCACTATGTAATAATATTATAACTTACAATATTACTGACTATATTCCCCTTCCCTTTTTCATCCATTCCCTCGCCCCTACCCTTCTGGAAACCATCCCTTTGGTCTCTGTTTCTATGAGTCTGTTTTGGTTTTGTTTATTTTTTTAGATTCCACATATAAATGAAACCATACGGTGTTTGTCTTTCTCTGCTTGACTTATTTCACTTAGCATAATACCTCTAGATCCACTTACTGTTGTCGCAAATGTCAAGATTTCACTCTTTTTCATTGCTGTTTAATATTCCACTATAGGTATGTACCACATCTTCTTTATCCATTTATCTAACAAATGGACACCTAGATTACTTCCATATTTTGGCTATTGTAAATAATGCTGCAATGAACATATGGGTGCATATATCTTTCAAATTAATGTTTTCATTTTCTTTGGATAAATCTCTAGAAGTGAAATTTGCTGGGTTGTATGGTGTATCTACTTTTAGTTTTTTGAGGAATCTCCATGTTTTCCACAGAGGCTGCACCAATTTGCAGTCCTACCAACAGTTCACAGGGGTTCTCTTTTCTTCATATCCTTGCCAACATGTTATTTGTTGACTTTTCGATAATAGCCATTCTGACTGGTATGAGGTAATATCTCATGGTGGTTTTAATTTGCATTTGCCTGATGTAGAGCAAGTTTTCTCAAAGGGTCCAGAGCTTCAGGAAAGTTTTTTTTTCTTTCTTTTCTTTTCCTTTTTTTTTTTTTTTTTTTTTTTTTTCATGTTATGCAGCACTGCCATCTGCTGGAAATAGTGAGAATACTTCCCAAAAGTTGGTGCAGCCTCCAGTTATGTTCAACTGGACAAGGCCATCCTTAAGAACGATTTGAAGTTTGTTATTGTTTCCTACTCTTCTTGACCGGATCCTGCTCTTTACTCATCCTACATTTATCCTCTTCCTCTCACAAATACAAATACAGAGATAAAGATGCTGTGTGGTGTGTTTCAGCATTCCGATTGCCCAGGTTATTCTTTTCTTTATGTGGAGCATCAAACTTAATATGATGCTTTTGGTTGACTTGGCTCTAGATAACCATTGGTAAAATTTCATGTAAAAAAATTTTTGAGCCCTCTGTTATCCTTGAGAATCCGATTGCCATCCTGGATCCCATTCATGCCCCCCTTAGAAATGTGTTAATTGATTTGATATGAGTTGATAAAGGATTAAGTTAAAGTATAGCATGCAGAATTTCAAACACATCAGAAATCAATTTGTGAGAAATGCTGAAGACAAATGATATAGGGGAGTGTATCTGAAACCATAAAACATGTATTTGTGTCAATTCGGAAGCATAAAACATCATGCTTATTTATACTGTATACAAATTATGACATATTTAGTGATTAAATTTACTTTAAAATGTGTAATTCCTGTGCAACTGTGAGGGGATGCTATTTATGACAATTCCTTTCAAAGGAGAATATATCATGTTAAAATGAAATCACTTTTTGTTGATTAAAGAAACTTGAAGAATTTGATTATGCATAGGCGGGTCCGGGGCTGAGATAAGAGAGAGTACTGAATTTCTGTTTAAGGAAAATAGAGGAATTTGTTCTTATTTCAGGGGGAAAAGAGTTCAGATAGCAAAAGAAGTAAGAGCTAGAATCATGGAAAGAGGCAGGAATATCAAGAAATATTTGAGGGTCTTTCTTCTCTCTCCATCTCTTTCTTTTCTTCCTTTCCTTCTTCCTATTTCCTCTCCCTCCTTTTATGAATCCCCGCCTCTGATTATTTAATATTAAGTTTTAAGTTGTACATTTTTCTTTCCTGAAATCTTCTCAATAAAAAGTTTTTATACACAAATTAACTGTAAGTGATTTTTATTTGGGGGGTTGTTTTGTTTGTTGTTTGGTTTGGTGAGATTGAAGCATAAGGTTCCTGGAGTTCATGTGGTATGGAAAAGGGCAAGCTCGTGAAGAGGGCTGAAATACTCTTAAATTCATATTTAATGGAATCAGAGGCACTTTCCAAAGTACCTGACTTGGAGGCTCAAGGTAAACCCAGGCGATTTTAAGGGGCAGATGATCTCAGCCTACCTCTAGTTGTTACACATGTTACATCACTCTCCTTCCTCACCTTCTTATGTCCACGGTAGGTGAAGGTTCTTATTCTAGTTGGTGTGTGTGTGGAGATAGATCCTTCCTCTCAAAACAAAGAACTGGGTGTCCTGGCTTCTAATTGATTACTAGCTCTTCAGTCTTCCAAAGTAGGTTCGAGGAATATCTTTCAAATCTCTGATTTCCAACATCCAAGTCTTGAGACAAGCCCCTCACTGAGACTGAGTCCCTTGATTTCTTACGCCATTCTCTCCATGTATTTCAGAGCAGCTTTAATCCTAATATCAAGGGACAGCGGATTTAGACAACTAGTTCCCTTTCAAATTTCTTCCAAGGAGTATTGAGACTCTATATATGACATTGTTGGGCGGCCTATGATTGTAGGATGTCTGAGCTCAGTGTGATCCTTTGTAGCATTCCCCTATAGTGTCTATAAATATTGGTCCTATCTTTCCACATCCTTCATTTCAAATTTTAAGACTATTTAGAAAGTATTGTGTAGTGGTCAAGTGCTAAATTTTAGCACCAGACTCCTGAGTTTAAATCTTCTTCCCACCACCTATTAGCTATATGTCTTAATCTAAATTCTAGTTTACTCATTTGCAAAAAGAAATAATAAAAATGCTTATCTATAGTGATTTCGTGAGGATTTTTTAAGTCCAATATATGTAATGCACTTAGTACAGCACCTGGTACATATTACACGTACTATCTAAGTTAGCAACAATTATGAGTCACTAGAGTCTATAGGTGTAGCTTAAGTAGCTATCAGTCTTAGGATTTTGCTTCATTCTGGTGGTGAGTTAGGGACATATATAAAGGTAACTGGGTTATAAGATCACATCCTGAACTCTTGGGTGTTCATCTCTTGCCTTCTTTCCCTTCACTCCATTTTACCCTCTGATGCAGGAATGGAAACTTAGACAGAAATGAATTTTTCTGAAGAACAGGAAAGACCGGTGTGTTCAGTGTCTTCAGTGTTCAATCCAATATCAACCCATGCTTGTCCTTCAGAGTTTATCTATGAGGCCCCTGTGTGCTCCCATAAGGTACAGCTTTTCCAAAGCTTACATACCCTGCCTTCACTATTTTGTTGCTTACTCTGCCCACATGCTATCATGAAAGGAGATATCGAGAATACTTGTTCATCGCTTACAGAAGACCCCTAAGTTCAGAGCAGACGTGGGAATGTATACATGGCATTTCTGTGAATGTTTCTAGTAATTAGAGGCTGTTTTTTTTTTTTTTTTTAAATTCCCTTAAAGGGAAGTACAACAAAATGCTTAACGAACAAATTTATCTCTGGAACTGCCAGAGAAGGTGGGAGTTTTGTGTTAGGGGGAGAGTGAGGTGCATGTGAGTGACTTGATCACAGGAAAAGAGGACGCTAAGGAGAAGAAATCACATCTCAAAGATCAAAGGAAACTTGGCTGAGAATGGGAGAGGAAGGAGAGGCTGTGGTCTTGAGAGAGAAGTAGGAGAGAGGAAAAGAAGTTACAGCACAAAGTTAAGTGCAGACAGGTTGTGGCCATTAAGTATAAACTGGCTTTGTTCTGTAGGGAGGGAGAGGAAGAAAGGTCAGGTTTGGGGGAACAAGCTATCCCAAGCTGCAGTGGGTGCCTATGGTATGCTTATAATGCTATACCATGATCTATTTAATGTAGACTTTATGTATTGATTTCCTGCTGTTAAGTGAATTGTTAAATTACTGAATTTAAAGAACTCCTATTCCAATTTTTTTTTTTACTCTTATGGCTCAGTTTTTACTTTTATTTACAATAACACACATTTATTTCAAGTTTTAACTCTCTTGACTTCCCTTTTTGTAAGATAAAGGGTTTTTGTTTTTTGGTTTCTATCCTGCCCTTAAACTCCTTCCCCATTCTCTTTTCCAACTCAAATGTTATTAAGGTTGGGAAGACTTACGTTGTTCTTTAACCATAATTACTGATCGAAAAAGTTGAAAAACAATAAATGGACATTTATAGTATGTAAAGATGACTTAACCTACAGTCAATTAAAGTCATCTAATTATATTTCTTTCACCAGGTGAGTAGATTTGACTTCCAAAAGCAGACACCAAGATAGGATTTAATACAAAAAATTTATTAGGGGGACACCTATGAAAAAAAATGAATGGGAGCAGGGACAGGCTAGGGGAGCCACCGGACTGTGATGCATGTCTGCATGAGAGAGAAAAAGAAGAAAAGTTGGGTGGAAGCATTTAAGACTTCGGTGTAGTTTTAAGGAAAAATTGGCAAGGCTGGTGGAAATCCTTGAGCCTAAGCCATCTGTTGGAGGGTTTCTCTCCCAGGTCAGGGCCTGAGCTAGTATCCCTAGAAAGCGTGGCCTCGGTGCAAATGCAATGACAGATGTCAGTGCTATGAAATCTTAAGTCACATCACCAGTCTGGGTCCCAACTTTCATATTGGTAGAGTTGGTTGGAGCTGGCATTTTCTCAGGGGCCCCCTGGTTCTAAAGTTCTGTGAGTTGATGCAGTTTTTCTTGAACTGAAATGATTTGCACGGACTCAATCTAGAAAGGATTAGTGACTGCTTATATTGTCCTTAAAACTCTGGCAGATAGCACATGATCAACTGCTAAGACTAGTTCTGCACCCAGAAAGGGCAAAACTAGAGCTCCATTACCCTGAAGCCAGTTTTCTTGGCAGCTGATTCACTTGTTGAAAGGCTGGAAGCATAGCATCACTGAACCAAATAGTTTCCAAGATCACCTTGGAGATTTGGGAAAGAGGACTTTTCTTTTCTTTGAAAGGTCAAGTTACCCTAAAGGGCAATTACGACCACTTCCCTGGGGATATTTTTGGTGTCTAAGAAAGATTAGATCTTTGAGGTCCCTAAAGACAAACCAAAATGCATAAACTTCAGCCTATAAGTCTTCAGCTAAACGGGAAGAATAAACTAAGAATAAGGGCTATCTGAAGATGAAATAATCATTTAGGAAGATAATTCAAGCCATCAAAACTTCAAGTTTAACGGTTAACTGAAAAAGGTGAACTCTGAGGTCCTTTTTAAACCCAAGAGTCTATGAAATTATTTCTGAACAGTTATACATTTTAGAATGGCAAGTATAATTACTGACAAAATTTAGTTATCATAAACTTTAATTTTAGTTCAATATTTTAGTTCTACTTTTCATATGCTGACTTTATGCTTTCTTAAAAGTTACTTTTTAATATATTTCAATGTTTTAATATTTAGTGAATTTTAAAGTCATTTGATAGACCTTAAAGTCTAACATTTAAATACAGAGGCTTACAGTTATATCTTTGATACCATAACTGTATTTTACTGCATGTTAAGTGCCTACTTGGGAACATGACTTGATTACATGTTATTTCTAATGAGGGAAAATGACTTGCTGCAAAATATGACAAATGCTTCTACTAACAGGTCAGAACTTCCAGTCTGGAATTCCTAAAATAATCTGAGTAAAGATCATTTCTTTCCCTATTCTTTCTTCTTGAATAACAAATAAAATGAGCAAAGTAAACAAAAACAGGAACTTAACATTTTAAAAAATTTAATTCATGAGATACATTGCAGTATATATGTATGTTTGAATATGTATAGAAAAAATATCTGGAGGGCTACATAGCAAATCGTTAACAGTTTACCTTGGGGGTGTAGAATTGGGGTAGGGTGAGGGGAGTGCTCTTACTTTTAAGTTCATATACTTCTGCATTATTTGAAATTATACAATGAGAATTCACTACTTTTATAATAATCAAAACCGTAATAGAAATTTAAAAAATAAAAATAGTAACAAAATGTAAAAAAACACACACATACACATTAGTTTTAAGAGCTACACTGGAGGTATAAAAAAATCAAATCATATGGCACACTTTCCCACTAATAATACTGTGTGGTAAATATAACTGTATAGTCTACAACCAAAGAAACATTAGAGAAGCCACTTTTAGCAACTCTCAATTTAAAGAGTCTCCTGGGATAAGAGCCCTTAAGCAGTGACCCTTTTCAAGGTAGTAAACTGAAAGCAGGGCCTAACTTTTCCTAGATCTATAGGAAAATATGTCAATCTGAAAACTTCAGACAAAAGAAAAAGCTTCACAGAAGTAACTTGGAATACTAAACATTTAACCAAAGGTCAGAAATTGGGGAGTATGAGAACTCTACCCATTCCAGACCCAAAACTAAATCACTAAAATCTTGGTAATCTAAATGCAAGTTAGAGACATCTACTTTACCCATTTGCTTACCATTTCCCCCCAAGTTCTCTATTGGTCTTTTTATCTCAATGATTTTAACCTAAAAATACTGCAATTCTATTGGAAAAAACTCCATCTAGGTTCAGTTTAGGTTTATTCTTCTAGTTAAAAGAATCTGAGAAACTTGAGACTTAAATGTTTTTCCATTCATTTTTTTCTCATAACTATTTCTAGCTACTTAATGAACATTTTGGGAGGTAATACTTCTAATTTCTCATGGGTCCCTAAAGTTGTGTGAGGAAATCTTTTTTCTCATGTTCTAGTTTTTTCTTTTATTGAAGTCATCAGAGATGACAAACATTATTAGGAACTGTTTTCTTCCAACAAAGGATTCTTTAGGTGACTATCAGCTGATAGTTAAATATCCTCATCAAAGTCAGAACATCTATAACTGGAAGGCTCCTCCACCTTTTGCAAACTACATATTTAAGAGCTTAACTAATTTAATTTTCAACTCCTGAGTGTTCCTGACCCAGGTGTCAAAGGCTTATGTAAGATTATATTCGCTGCGTATGAGAAATCTGACAAAACTTAATCAGAAAATTATTATAAATAGCAGAGATAACGGGTATAAAGTCATAATGGCCATGCCATTTTTAAAAGTCACAACAGTTGGAATGTTGCTGTTTCTTAATGGAGTATAGTATTTCAATTAAAAAAATAGAAAACAGTAAATGATCCATTATAATGTATATAAAGTATTTAACAGGATGCCTAGTACACAATAACCATTCAATAAAAATTGGCTCTGTAATAGACAATGGATTAAAACAATAAACTAAAATATAAGAACCCAAAATAGAAGAGCTTTAGAACTGATTTTCTGGAGGACGTAGTTGTAGTTAAATGGCAAGTCGAAGCTCACAAAGAGCAGTAAGGAATTCTGCATTTTCTGGATCTATCTTTTGGGCCCGCTCATAGTATTCAGCAGCTTGCCTCTTTTCGCCCTCCAGCTTATAAACAAACCCTAGGGCACTTAAACTCTGCACATCTAAAGCATTGTGACCAAGTCTCTTGGTAGCCAATTTCTTCAGAGCACTTGTCAGTTTGCTGCGCAGGGAAGACCTGTCTTTGACCTTTAAGGCTTCTAAGTAATGGTGGATGGCAGTATTTTCTGATTTACGGTGAAATTCCTGAAAGCGGCCATAGTGGTAGTGGATCTGATGTTTGTGATCATCAGTTATGTTCTCCAGACGAAGGGCTTTCTGGAAAATGTCTTCAGCATTGCTATACTGGCCTCCCTCAGCATACATGTTGGCCAGGTCCGTGTAGGCAAATGCAAACATAGAGTCTCGTTCCACAGCTGCCTTGAAATGAAATATAGCGGATGTAATCAGCCCATCAACTTTCAGCTTATCTTTTCCTTTAGGTCTGTTGCGTGTGGCCTTCTTGATTTGGATCATTTGTGCTCTATAGCAAAGTCCCATTTGGTGATGCAGGAAAGAAGAGGTCGGTGTCACCTCTAAGGCCTTTTTCAAAAGTTCAAGGGCTTTGTCCCAGGAATTTTTTCTCCTGTAGAATTTAGCTGCATAACGAAGGACATAAGGTTGGGATGATATTTGGTCCAGGATTTCTTCAATGTACTTTTCTCCCTCAGCTTCTGCATGTACATCCTGAAGCTTCAGTGCCAGAAAAACCTTAATGTAGGTGTTATCTGGGTTCAGGGTAACAGCCTTCCTCAGAGGGCCCAGAGAAAAGCTCTTTATAGACCCTTCTCTGTCAGAATCATCCAGTCGATACACAGTAATGGCATAGCCGATGTTAAATTCTGGATTGTCAGGTTCCACTTCCAGAGCCTTCTCAAAAGCCGCTTTAGCCTTTTGGTAATACTTTCCCCCAAATTTCAAGAGGGCCCATCCTTTCTCACAGTCAATCTCAGGACATTCTAACTTGTAGTTAAAAGGACTGGACAATTTCTTGCAGACATTCCCTACCTTATCTATATACTTCTGAGCTTCTTTAAGGTGGTCCATGTGATAATACACCCAAGCGTAGTTGCCCCAAGTGACCAGACTTCGTACTTCTTCTTTGTCTGAGTGTTCACGCTGGATTATTTCTTCTGCTTGTTCCAAGCAATCTAGGGCATCTTTATTTTGGCCTTTTAGGTGTTTCACAAAGGCCAATAAATTATAAAGAGTGAGTCTCGATTTTGTAGTAAGAAATTCAAGCTGTTGCCCAATTGTATCTTCCACATCAAAGAGATCAATGTCTTCCTTAAGTAAATTCCATGTAAAGTGGCATTCTAACTCCAACAGAACAGCCTTCAAGGAGTCCTTAGGAATCTCGCTGTCAAAGATAAAATCCTTTTTAATTTTTGAAGAAATAAAACAATTTTGAAACCTTAAATACTTCTTTGCTTAACAACCAATTTTTATCTTTCATTTGATCTTACGGTAAATCATAGGCTCCTGTTGCTTTATACTAGTTTCCTCTATGTACAGTTATATCCTAGAAATATCTCATTAAATTCTTATTAGTTATTGCAAAACCAATTCTGGAGATGACAGTATTTACTATGTTTTAGGCTATTTCCTTTGGGCAGTCACTAAACCATAAGGACCACCTATTTTTAGAGAGGGGGAATTTAAATGTTTTATTTACTAGCCTTGAAAATCATTGGAAACACTGTCCCTGATACTGGGAAGACATAGGGAGAAGGAAGGGATAGAAAATATTTATTACTAGAGCCTTTCATGTGCAAGATCTTCTGAATAACCCTGGGGACATTAACCATGAACAAGACACAGCCCTTATTATAACTCAGTAGTCCAATAAAGTTTCATGGAAGTGACCCGGGAAGGGTACACAGTCCAGTGTTGTGGATGACTGTGGTTTTTACTTGGTGAGGATCCTTCTTCTAGTGTTCCTTTGTGGAACACCCTCTCCCTCTACTCTCAGTCTATGTGATTTGAGATGGGTGAGTGTCCACCCTTCACTCTAGTCTGTGGGAAGATTTTCCAGCTATTTCCTGGTCCCACTGATTTACTGGGAGAATGTCCAATTAAAATATATTTTTGCTGAAATAGGACTTTGCTGAAACTATTTCTCTTTCTTTGAAAAAATTTAAAATGGAAAGCTAGGAGTGGCCATCTTTCCAAACTCCTGGTGAAAGCCTACCTGAGAAAAAATCTAACATAGAGGAAAGTAGAGCTTACACAGAAAGACAGACAGATAACTCATGATACTGACTAAATACCTGGATCCAGTTTTGCTGGGATCGCCTTGTCTACCCACAGACTTCTATTTACTTACGAGAATAATCCCACCCTCTTCTTGTTTAAGCCAGTTTGAATTGGGTTTCTACTGTACACAACTGACAAAGTCCAATATGCTAGTTTTGTTTGTTTGTTTGTTTGTTTGCTGATGGTGGTAGGTAGGCAGTCAGGAAAGACTTTCTAAATCTACTATTGGCTATAATTAAAGGTCATAAGAAATGTACAAAAAAATTACTTAGGCTTTCTCTCAAAGAGGGAAATGGTCTAATGATGGGATGAACAGTATACAGTGTAGCAGTGGTCCACAACCCTTTTTGGCACCAGGGTCTTGTGCTCCTATGAGAATCTAATGCCTGATGATCTGAGGTGGAGCTGAGGCAGTGATGCCAGCATTGGGGAGCGGTTGCAAATACAGATAAGTTCCACTCACTGGCCTGCACGCAGCTCACTCTCTGTACATCCCAATTACTAACAGGCCACGGACCAGTACTGCTCCACGGCCTGGGTGTTGGGGACCCCTGCAGTATAGTGTGCATGTGTGTATTTCCTTTTCTGCTGCACATAGGAACCCCTCCCCTTGTACATACAATGTAAACATGTATTTGTATAAATGTTTACAGGAACTACAGTAATATTCCTATCAATGAACATCTATGGATCACCTCATATGTCAGACAATAGTCTAATTGTAGGAGACAAAGTAGTGAACAAAATAGAGAAAGGCCCTCTCTTCATAGTAATTCCATTCTGGGAGAGAAAGGATCAAAAGGTGTTGACAGAAAATAAACTTTTATATAAATCAATGAACGACATAATTCCAGACAGTAACAAGTATTAAGGAAAAAAATCAGAGTAATGGGTTTAAGTGGTGGTGGTGGTTAAAGTACTTAGGACTGCCAAGAAATAGCCCTTGTAGAAAGGGGCAACTGAAGTAAGATCTCAGCAATGAAAAGGAGACTGTCATAAATGATCTGAGGGCAGAATGGTCTAAGCTAGTGCTTCTCAACTAGGATGACCTTGCCCCTTGTCCCAGGCACATTTGGTCATATGTGGAGACAATTTTGATTGTCACTACTTTGTTTTGTCCATTGCTATATTTGGGTGGTTATATTTTGAAGGCAGAGCTGACAGATCTTTCTGACAGACGAGGTGTGGGGAGGGCCATGGGAGAAAGAAGGACTCAAGGATGATTCCTATGGTTTTGACTTTAGGACCAGAGTTAAAATACCAAGAGAACTATTTGGGAAGTTAATTCTGAGGTGTCTCCTAGTCAAATTAAGATGTCAAGTATGTAGCTGGATACTAAAGATGAGAAGGAGTGAAGTCAGAAAAAGAACATAAAATTGGGAGTCATTGGCATACAGATGAACTTTAAAACCACAAGATCTAGAATGAAATTACCTAAGGAGTGAGCATAGACAGAGAAGGTCAAAAACTAAGCTGTGATTCACTCTAGGTCAGCAGAGTAGAAGGACCAGGAAAGGAGGCCAAGAAAGAATAATCAGTGAAGCAGCAGGAAAACCAAGGAACTTGGTACCATGAAAGGCTAAGGAAGAAAATGTTTAAGAAAGAGAGATGAATATTCAATGTGTAAAATGATTCTTAGAGGTTGAGAAAATGAGGACAGAGAAGAGATCACTGTTTTGGCAGGAGTAAAGTTGATGAGTAAACTTGATGAGTGTTTAAATAGAATGCTAGGGGTGAAAACATTATTGGAGTACGTTGAGGGGATAATGGGAGGCAATGAAGTAGATATAGGGAAAACAGGCCACCCTTGAAAGGAATCTAACTATGAAGGGAGTAAAGAAGTAGAGCTACAGCTGGAGTGAGGCTGGGAGACGTGTTAAAAAAATTTAATCATGATATTTTTAATGACTTAATTATATGACAATGGGAATGATCCAGTATTAAGGGAGAAAATGATGCTTGTGGAAGAGAGGGATAATTGCAAGAAAGATGGAATATAGAGCAGAAGTGAAGCTATTCACTGTTAATACTCAAATCTTCATCTTCAACACTAAACTCTTAACCATGGTTACTATGCCCTTCATCATCCCATTCATGTCTACTTCTCTAGCCTCATTTTGTACTAGTTTCCTCTCACGCACTGGACTCCAGCCATAAGGCCCTCTAAAAAACTTATTTCTTATGCAAGTATGTACCTACCTTGGGGCATTTGCACCTGCTTTTTATGCCCTAACTCTGTGCACTCTAGAGTTCTAGGTCTTACTTACTCTCATAATTCTGATCATGATTCAAATCTCACCTCTGTGAAGAGGCCTACCCCGACCACCTCAGCTAAAGCTGCACCCACACCTTGCCAGTCATCCTAAAGTCTAGCCTATCACATTTTCCTGTTCTTTACAGCATTTTTTGAGGTTGGGAAGGAGAAGAGTGCTTTGAATCAAACATGAAAATGAGGTTTTAAATTGAATGGGACTGTATTTAGGAACTGAACAGGAGCTATCCTAATAGCCAAAAGTGACTGAAAAGTTAGAGAACAGGATTAATTGCACAATTAATAGTAGTGATTATAAAAATAATTTCATATTTATAATCTATTACTCTATGAAATGTTTTCCAATATTTATAAATGCTAAATATAAACATTAATAGATTTAATATTATATTTAATAGACATTTAAATTAGCTTATTAATTTCAATTTGATAATTTTTTTTAATATTCGTTCTGTTTTTGTAAATACAGACATATATACAGGTTTAACATTTTAGTGATTGTAGGTTCTAGACTAGAGCTGTCCAACAGAACTTCCTGCTATGATGGAAATGTTCTTATTTGTGCTATACAATATGGTAGACACTAGCCACATATGGCCACTGATCTCTTGAAATGTAGCTAGTACAATGGAGGAACTGAATATTTAGTTAAATCTACTTTAATTTAAATAGTCACACAGGACTGGTTGCTACTCTGGGGCAGAGACACTGGGCCTTAGAGAGCTTAAAAGATAAAAAGGCCTCAAGTTCAACAGGTCAGAGGTATTTTTTAACTTGAATTTTTTTCTATTTTATTTGAGGTGAAGAGCTAAATTAAATGGCAAACTAGGATATATTTGAAAAGACAACTTTACACATATGACCTGGGTTCACTGCAGATTCAACTCAATAGTATAACTGTACACTGTTCATAATATACTATCTAGAATCAGATGAGTACTCAAAAAACATAAACAACTAAAACTACCATTCATTGATAGTTTACTACATGCCAGGCAGTGTGCCAAATGTATATAAAGAACATTTAATTTTGATAACCTCATTATTTTCATTATGAGGACTGGAAGACAGAGTTTCAATTACATGTCTAAATTACAATAGCTATAAAGTGGCTGAGCCAAGATCCAAAACCTTTTGAGTTCTGTCTTTTAACCATAATTCTATACTATCTCTAATATAAAAATTGAAGGTTGTTCCTTAGGACAGTTTGCTTTAAAACACAGAATGTATCTAATGTATGTAAAGTTCACTTTACCTCAGGAGGACCTAAAAAGAAAACAGGAAGAGATTTTAGAACAGTTTAAAGAGCCGGTAAGAGGTTCGTAAGACCGACCACTGGAAAGTCGTGCCAGATATTCAAAGGTCTCAGGTTAAGAAAATCATGGTTTCAAATATAAGCCCTCAATCTAAAGTCACAAACATCATACTTTGCTGGAGTTGTTTTGAGATGGAGCTACTTCTCACCAGGACTGCTGCACAGAGTGCTTCAGATAGGGAGTGGCAGAGAGATATCTTAATTTAAGGATGTTTAATGATTCTCTCAAACAACAAAAGTTTTTGCCCAGTCAAGCTAGGTAAATATATGTTAAAAATGATCTGAAGGAAGTGCAAGAATCTTGGTTTTCAAATATATAATTATCATTATTAAGAATAGTGAATTAAAATTCTTTTTCCCATAACTCAATTAAAAACTTTCTATTGTAGATGCTGCTGACCTTCAGAAATATATCTTCTATCTCTGATCTCTCCCCTAAATTTCAGACTGATCTAATTTTTAAGTCTTCAATTAGAAGTTCAATTGGCATCTCAAAAAACGTATCTAATACAGAAACCTGGGTCCCTTGAGTTTTTCCCACTCAGTCTTCCCAAGGCATCGCTTAGTTTCACAGGCTAAGTAACCAAGAAATAATCGTTTCTCAAACCTTAATCCAAATCCAATAGGAAGTCCTGTTAATTCAACCACCCAGACACATCTCAAATCCACTTTTCTCCATTTCCATTGCTATTTTCCTAATATAAACCACAATTACCTTTCTTTTGAGCTGAGGCAAAAATCTGGTCTCTCTGCTTCCACTCTTGGTCCTCATATAGTACTAGTAAATTTTTGGAAATATAAACCAGATTATGTCTGTCTCCTGGCTTGAAATCTCCCTACTGCTTAGATATTAATCTAGCCTGCCATGTCTAACAAGAACCTAAAGGAGCTGACCTTGTCAATCTATTAGACCTTCTCTCCTACTGCTCCCTAATTCACTGATTTAGACATACTGACCTTCCCATCACAAACATGTCAAGTTCAAAGACTTTTACACCTGGTGTTTTTACTCTACTTGGAATGCTCTGGTCCTAAATCTTTGAATGCTAGCTCTTTACAGTTCAAGTATTCCTTATTTAAGAGGCTGCCTTGGAATGCTCTGGTCCTAAATCTTTGAATGCTAGCTCTTTACAGTTCAAGTATTCCTTATTTAAGAGGCTATATGAATGTTGTTGTGAGATCTCTACCTAAAATATACCCCTCCATTCTAGGTCACTCTCTTAGGCCATTACACCATTTTATTTTCCTTACAGATCTTATCACTTCCTGAATTATGTTGATTATTTACTCACTTATCTATTGTTTGTTTGTTTCCCCCACTTAAATGTAACCTCCATGAAAATAGAGACCTTGTTTTGATTTTAATTTTTTGCCTCTGTGTCCCTAGGATCTATTATTCAAGGGATATAATAGAAGCTCAAGAAATAAATATTTGTTGAATGAACGAATGAATACAGTTATATACTGGTAGCTTCTGGCATGTCCAGTCCAGAGGTATACACCTAGCCTAAAAAAAGCACATGAATTTCAGATGAGGGAATTCCTGCTAGTTCATCCCTTCCTGCTAAAAGGCTCCAAACTTTTTCCCCCTTTGGTCTTTTCTATCTCACTTGCCTTTATAGCTTACCATGCTGTGTGGCCCCATGCTTGGATTTTGAAAATAGGTTTTGAACTGTTTCCTGTAATCCTCACTGGGAAACCTGGTATGATTATCTCTTGATAGTTGTTCCTTTCTCTGGTGTAACTACATCAAAATCATGGGCACGATTTGCCATGCCCTTAACAGCTTGCCCAGATCCTCCACCATACCAGCTTACCAGCCCCCTCCCTGTCCATTTACAGAGTAAAGTGAACATTGGCTTCTGTCCTGAAGGTTTCTACCAGCTAAACGTCCAAAGACAATGAGGAGGGCTGCTTTGGGTATGAATGTGCTTGTGAGATCTCAAAGGGACCTTCAGTCAGCCACTAAAATTCACACACAACTGGAAGGCCATGAGAAGTTTTACTTTTTAAACTTTGTCTAAATGTTTAAACTTTGTCTCTGGGAAGCTGGCAGAGAGAGGTTATTATGTTTGAAAAGGCAACATTTATCTTTAAGTAATTTTTTTTCTAGGAAGAATCAGTCTTTCGATGTCCTTGGGAGAAAGTCCCAATGGGGTCCACCCCATTCTGCACATACACATACAATGCACCCCTCTTTCCTCTTTGTTTTTCCAGGCCCTCTTGATACCTTCCTCCTTTCTCACAAATGTTAGGACTTTTTTTTTTTTTAGTTCTCATAACAGCCAACATTTGCAATATGTGCTGTCAATTAACCGATTCCACAGTCCTAAGAGATGGATAGCATTAATTTTTACAGATGAGAAATACTCAGAGTTTTAAGAAACTTTTCTTTGAGTCACCCAACTAGGAGAACAAAGGGTTATATGCTTCAGGAATCCAAGATCTTAACCTCTCATTCCTCAACTTATTGAATGCAAATGATTCACTAACTACATACAGGGCAGTGTGCTAGCCCTAGGGATACAAAAAAAAAAAGGTGAGAAAAAGACCATCACCATAAAACTAGTAAAGAAGACAGATAAAGAAATCCTGATAAAATAGTTGGGTGGGACAATAAAAATCTGTACGTGGTACAAAAGTAGCTCCCAAAAAGGAAGAATTCAGACCCAGAAATCGGAGAGGCAAAATGGCAGGAAGAGACAAATGGGCTGCCTGGAGCTGCGACCAAATCGCATCTGCCCAAAGGGAAGGCTTGGGAAGCAGAGGAAAGCGATGGACCTGAGGAAACCCGTGCCACGTAGAGGCTGCGCAGAATGGCCCTGGGAGCGGCCGCCAACCAAGCACAGTCACCACTGCGGCGGCTGAGAAGCCGCAGGGAGAGGTCAAGCTTCCCAGGGCGCGTCGCCTGGCCACACGGCCTAACAGGCCTGACCGCAGAAGTCCGGGGAGAGGGTCGGCACTCCCGGGAAGGGTGCGCTCGTACATGCTCCTCAACAGGCCCGATTTCAGGCGCCCAGGACCTGGAAAGGGATCTCGGGGAGCGTCCCAAGCCAGATGCCTGGGTGCAGGACGAGGGGGGCTCGGCCTCTTCAAGGGCCGTGACGCCGCGTGAGAAACGGAATAAAAGAAAAACAACAGTTTGAAACAAAGGCCTACTCAGAATTTGGATGGGGAAGCGGGGAAAGCCCTTACCTCATGGTGGCTGGGCTCTGCGACTCTTCCAGGGAGGCGGCAAGTCCCCTCGGGCTTTCTCAGGACCGGGATCCCGTGCTGCTGAGCGGCTGGGCGCACGCGGCATGTGCGTGCGCGTCCGTGTGCGCGTGCGCGTGGGCAGGGGGTCGGGCGGGCGGGCGCGCGCTTCCCGCGAGGCTTCTGTCCCGCTAGGTGGTGCGAGGGCGCTTGTCTTTGTTAAAGGCAGGACCGGAGCGGGAAAAGGAAACTGAGAAGTGAATCTGATCCTGGACTAGGTAAAGTACAGCTCCAGGAAACAGAAACTTATAGAAGGGATAAGTGGGGACCCTCTCCCTCCCCCGCGCCGCATTTAGAGGCCGCGGCAAGAGCACAAGGTTGTTTAGAGTTGCATTTGCAGCTGGGCCTTTGGATGTTGGTCTCTCTGAGTCCGCATGCAGCTCGGTTAGCCTTTGCTTTCTTTTCTTTTCTTAAATAGATGACAGGAGCGTTATTTTTCAGCGTTATTTTTGTCACAAGGGTGGCAGTGATATTCTTTCCAGCTTTGTGCACCCTAAGCTAAAACCGAAGTACCTGCTTCCAATCTTAATTCAATTAACAAGACTACTATGATGTGTACCTGTGCCATTATTTACGTTGGGTAAATTTAGAGACATTTTGGGGTCAAAATGCATATACATTTTAAATTTTAGTAGATACCGCCGCATAACTTTGTAAAGAGATTTATACTCCCTATTTGAGTTCATACACTCAAAATTGTCAGAATGTGTGCTTTCTTTGCCCTTGCCAACTGCTTTCTGTAATAAGATTCAGGTAAAGATAAAGGTGATATTGGAAATCTAAACAGAAAATGGCAATATTGATGCACGAAAATTTTTGTCTCATTCGACTTCATTCATTCAACGAATTTCATTAAACAATTGCTAAGAGCCACACATTGTTCAGGCACTGTTAATAATAACAATGAGTTAAACAGACAAGGAATCTACCTTGTGGAGTTAATTTCTAGTGCTTAAGATAATAAAGAATAAATAAAACATATGTCAGATAGTGCTTTGGAGAAAAAGCATAGAGAGGGTTGGAGTACAGGGCGTTTCACTATTATAAATGTTAGTGAAGGAAAGTGTCACTGAGAAAGTGTCAATTGAACAAAGGTCTGAAGGGGATGAAAGTGGGTATGAGGCTAAAGAAGTGTATGTTAGGCAGAGGAAACAGTAAGCATAAAGGCCTAGAGGTAGGAGCATACTTGACCTGACTGTGGTTGGAGTGGAGAGAACAGGGAAAAGTTTTAAGACATAAGAGCAGAGACAATGTGTATGTGGTCGCCTGTAGGCAATTGTAATATTTATCTTAAGTAGGAAACCACTTTTTAGAAAAGGTACTGAATAGTTTGAGTAAAAAAAATAAGCCCCAAATTTCCTTCTTATCAAGGAAAATTTTAATAGAGCTCCAGTGTTTGAAAAAAGCTTCCAATGCCTTGATCGTGTTTTTTCTTCCTAGTTCCCACTTCTTTCCCTTCCTTTCTCTTAGCCGTACTTGGGCCAAAAAATAGTGTCTGCTTAGTAAGGATTAAATGGATGACAAGCAATCCATAGTCAAAATCAAAGGGGAAAAAAAACCTTCTGGTTATCTACTTATATTGTTTAGAAATTCAAATTCAGAAAGACAAAGCAGACCATAAAAATTTTAAAGGAAAAGACATTTTCAGGATTGAGAGGAAATAAAGACTTCCCTGCCAGTGGTTCGACTTATTTGGTACCACACAGCCTCCTCTCCCAAAGAAATTCTTTCAGGTATTGTTTTTGTGAAATCAAATCTCTTGTTTTAGTAATAAGAAAGTTAAGAAGATTGCTTATATGTCAGGGGTCCCCAATCCCTGGTACCGTGGACCAGTACCAGTGGACCTGTTAGGAACTGGGCTGCACCCCAGAAGGTGAGCATCTGTATTTGCAGACACTCAGCAGCACTAGCATCACCGCCTCAGCTCCAGCTCAGATCATCAGGCATTAGATTCTCATAGGCGCCAAAAAGGTTGGGGACCGCTGTTCTATGTAACTCTCATGCTTGCCCTTCAATGATACACATTTTGCTTGTTCAATTCCTATAAAAATGTAGTAGCAATTCAAAGCCCAGCCAAATATTTCTGATAATTCCTTGGAGATTTGTATTCTCATGGATTAGAGGTCCCCACCAAGAAATGGAGGGATCTTAGAAGCTGGTTAAGGTACAAAAAGATTATGCCCTAGAGTTACTGGAGGAATTATAGCTGTGCCAACATCTTAATTTTTGTCCAATGAAAACTATTTCAGACTTCTGACCTATAGAACTGTTGGGTAATAAGTCTGTGTTTTTCAGGCACCAAGTTTGTGGTAATTTGTTCCAACCACAATAGAAAATTAATATATTCTCCCCCAAAATATACAATAATTAAAGAACAAAAAATAAAGTTGCTTTTTTCTTTTTAAAATACTACTTATTGTTCTTTGCCTTTTAATGAAATGTCATAATCAAACATGATTGCCACAGATGGTCTGTCATTTCATTTAGTATCTGTTTCATATTTCTTGTTTTAATTAGATCAATACTAGCAAATGACTGAATAAATAGTGCTTCAAACAAACTGACACAAAACGAGAACTGCTTGGAACAATTGACGATGAATTAAATTTCAAAAATCTTCATGGAGAAAGCAGACCTTTAATTGAGTATTTGTTTTATTGTGTCTCTCTCAGCAGACTGTTAAACTGCATGAGGTTCAGAGAAAATGTCTACTTCTTTCACTGAAAGGAAGCAGAATATACCATCCCCAGGTTTGCTATATTGGCATAAGAATTACTTTGAGTGGAAGGCAGTTGAAAGAAGCAGATATAAGAAAGGCTGTCTATCGTCCTCCTATCTACCTAACACAGGACGTAAATGTGTGAAGGTGTCCCCTCTCCTTTCTCTTCCAGAAAAGGCAGGGTTAATCATCTGAGATAACTCCAGGCCTTTATCCCACAGAGTCACTACCAAAGGAATCTATGTAATAAATTTTGGTAACTAGCAGTTATCTTCCATTAGCTTTCCCCATAATTTACCTTTCTACAATTTACCATCTTAGAAACTCAAGGTTCTTTTCCTTTTATCACTTCTCTAAAAAAAGTATCATTCATTTGTTAAGAGGCTATTTATATAAGCCCAAGTTCTAACCACCCCTTTGAGGTACTCATCACTGGGTATTCTCAGGTCTATCTGAGATGCGCACACGTTAATGAACTTTTGTCTGTCTTTCTCTTGTTAATGTGTCTTTTGTTAGTCCAATTTAGGGGGCCCCAGTCAATAAACCTAAGATGGGTAGAGGAAAAGAAGTTTCTTTATATCACCATACTATTTTTGATATCTAGCACTGAAAACTATTTGTTGACTAAATGAATGAATTGGACAGTTTATTTTATGTAAATGCAGTATTTTATTTGCTACAAATCTACTTAACAAACTGTTCATTCTACTATATAACATTCACAGAGAAATGTTTTCTCTCTTCCTCCCCCTCACACAGAGAGACGTATCTATTCTACTTCACTATTTTCTGAATACGACTAATATATTATCAGGTTTGAGTAATTGTTCAAAAATTACATCATCACAGCGAATTACAATATATGTTTCCGAAAGCAGTAGCAAAAAAATCATTTATACATGTTAACCTAAAATCAAATGAACTGTGAAAGTGTTCCCTATTTCAGTCCCACAGAGCTCTCAAAGTCAGCAGCCAGCTTTAGGGCCCGCTCGTCAGACTCCGAAGCTTCATTTATTTCTCCTTTCAATTTGTCGATGAACCTGAGGATCCTCAAGCTTTCTATGTCTGATGCATTTCTCCGAAGTTTTCTTAAAACCAATTTCTCCAAAGAACTGATACTTTTATCTCTTGAATATGACTGGTTTTCTATGTTTATTGCTTTTAAATAATAGATAATTGCATCGCTTTCAGATTTCCTTTGAAATTCCTGAAATTGGCCATAGTGGAAATATATATCTTGCAGAATATCTTTGTCAAGTGTTTTCATGGAAAACACTTTTTGATAAGTGTCTTCAGCTTTTTCATAGTTGCCTATTTCTATGTACATATCTGCCAGGTGTATGTAAGCTATCTCAAATGTGGGCTTTAGTTTCAGTGTGAATTCAAAATGAGATATGGCTAAGTTTGCTATTCTATTGACATTTTCTCTATCCTGTCCTCTAGGCTGCCATTTTGTAGTTTTCTTTATTTGTAAAACTTGTGATCTGTAGCAAAGCCCTATCTGGTGATGCAGGAAGGCAGAAGAGGGTGTTGCTTGCAAAGCATCTTTTAAGAGCTGAAGTGCTTTATCCAAAGAGCCTTTTCTTCGGTAAAACATGGCTGCATAACGAAAGACATAGGTCTGCGAGGACATTTTGGTCAGTGCTTCTTCAATGTACTTTTCTCCTTCAGCTGTTTCTCCTACATCCTGAAGCTTCAGGCCAAGGAGAGCCTTAATATATGCATCTTCCGGATTTAGCCTGATGGCCTGTTTTAGGGGGCATAGAGAAAATGCCTCTTTATGCTGCGGTAGTTTGTGAAAGCTATCCAGACGAAACATGGTGATCGCATACCCAGTGTTGAATTCAGGATTTTCAGGGTCTACTTCCAGAGCCTTTTCAAAGCAGGCCTTGGCTCGTTCATAATTCTTTCCTCCACATTTCAGCAAGGCCCAACCTTCCTCACAGTCCATCTCAGGACCCTCCAGTCTATAGCAGGAGGGACTGGCAACTTTCTTGCAAGTGTTTTCCACTTTGTCCAGGTAAATCTGGACTTCTCCCAGGTTGCCCAGGTGGTAATACAGCCAGGCATAGTTGCCCCAGGTAACCAGCCTTTTTGTGTCTGATTGGTTGGTAGGTTCTTGCTGGATTAAGTCTTCAGCTTCTTTCAAGCTCTCCAGGGCTTCCTTATTTTGGCCTTTCAGGTGTTTTATATAGGCCAGTAGGTTGTGCACTCCCACGTTGTGTTTGATGTCTAGGAATTCAATCTCATCGAAGATCCTGTTTTCTAAATCAGTAATTTCAGTGTCTTCGATTAGCAACTTCCATGTAAAGTGACATCTCAGCTGCTCCAGCCTGTCCTTGACCTGATCTTCATCAGCATTCTTACTGTGAAAACAAAAGCAGATTTTCCTGGTCAGATGAGGAATAACCAATGAAAAGAGACCAGGTAAAACACTTTGTATTTATAGTTTAGCTTTGACGAGGAGACACCTGCTTTGATTTTCCTTAGAGTCCCTTTACAGTTGACCCTCGAGCAACACTGGTTTGAACTGGGTATGTCCGCTTATTCGTGAACTTTTTTCCGTAAATACACTCAGCTGTTCTTATCAGAGGTTTTACATCCAGGGATTCGACCAACCGTGGATGGAAAACAGTGTTTCCCATTCCTAGCCATGGATGGAAAATATTACTGTTTTTGATCTGTGGTTGGTTGAATCTGCAGATGCCAAGGGCCAACTGTGGAATTTAAAGTTATAGTGGGTTTTCAACTGTGTGGGGACAGGGAGTGGAGGTGAGGTGGGATTCGCATCCCTACCCTCCATGTTGTTCAAGTGTCAGCTGTATTTCTAAGATCTGCTTGGAGTTCAAATGTGGTTCACTTGGCTCCATATGCTGGCTCCAGCACGTTCTATCCAAGTAACCTCTTTGTGCTCCAGAGTCCTATTTGTCAAATAGGGATAATAATAGTACTTATCAGACAGGTTGGTGAGGATTAGTAAGCCATATTTGTAAAGCACCTCTCATATATGACGTGGTATATAAGAGTTTCCTATTTTCATATTAATATAATTTGGATAGAGCCCAGTTAGAACCTCAGGACCTTAGTCTGCAGCTTATGTAACAAGACCACCTAAAATAAGACCACTTAAAAGGGATAATTTTAACCGATTATTTCTTTTTCACTTATTATTTGGAAATAATTTTAGATTCATAGAAAGTTGCAAAGGTAGTACATAGTTTCAGGGCACCCTTCACCCAGTTTCTCCCAGTGCTTATATCTTATATAACTATAGTACAATATCAAAATTAGGAAATTGAAATTGGTATTATATGTGTAGAGTTGAATGCCATTTTATCATGTGAGTAAATCCATGGAACCACCACCTTGATCAAGATCTAGAACTACTCCATCATCACAAATATCTCCCTCACACTATTTCTTTATAGTCACATGTGTCTTCTTCCCCAAACATCTCTCACCTCTAATAACACTAATTTGTTATTTATAATTTTTTTATTTCAAGAATGTCATATAAATGGAATCATATGGTATGTGACCTTTTGAGATTGGCTTTTTTTCACTCATCACTGACATTTCAGTTGTTTCTGGTTTGGACCTATTACAAATAAAAGTGCTATGAATAGTTGTGTACAGGATTTTGCTTGTACAAACAGGTGCAATTGCACCCAGAGGTGCAATTGCTAGGCCATATGGTGTGTGCCCAGAGATGCAATTGCTAGGCCCCATGGTGTGTGCTTATGTTTTTAAGAAACTGCCACGTTTTTCCAGTGTTATATCATTTTACATTCCTACTAGCAATGTATGAATGATCCAGTTCTCTCTATCCTTACCAGTGTTTGATATTTTCACTTTTTTTTTTTAAAGATTCTAGTCCTTCTAATAGGTATGTAGTCATCTCTCATTATGGTCTTACTTTGCACTTCCCTAATGGCTAGTGGTGGTGAACAGCTTTCCACATGTTTATTTGCCACTTGCATACCCTCTTTGGTGAAATATTTCTTCATATCTTTTGCCTATTTTCTAATTGGATTGTTTGTTTTTATCGTTCAGTTTTGATAATTCTTTATAAATTCTAGATATAAGTTCTTTATGAGGTATGTGATTTTCAAACATTTTCTCAGTGTGTAGCTTTTTATTCCTTGATTGAATCTTTTGAAAAGCAAACGTTTTAATTCTGATGAAGTATAATTTATTAATTTTTAAAATCATATGGATCATGCTTATAGTATCATGTCCAGGAAGTCTTCACCAAGCCCTAGGTCCTGAATTTACCCCTATGATTTCTTCTACAATTTTATAGTTTTGCATTGTACATTTAAATCTATGATCCACTTTGAGTTAATTTTCCTGTAACATATCAATATTAGATTGATAAATTTTTTTTTTGGCCTATGGACATCCAATTGCTCCAGCACCATTTCTTAAAAGACTATTATTTCTCCACTGAATTGCTTTTGTGCCTTTATTAAAAATCTGTTGGAAGAAAAAAAATGGCTTAGATGATAGAGGTTCTGTTCATCCCTCGGGCGACCAAATCAAAGTAGTGACAGAAACAAGGAGCAACAGCAAGGAAAAAATCGCCTGGGATCTAGATGAACAAGCCATACAACTAGGTAGAAGTCCAAGAAATCACCCGGCAGAAGGTAGGATGAGGACGCGGGGCTACCTGGTCTGGAGAGGCTGAGTGAGATAGAGGCTGCGGCAGCGTCAGACTACTCTTAAAGGGGCCGCATCCACGAGCAGATTTTCGTGGCGACGGACCTGCTTGCTCTGAGCACCAGTGCTAATTCAGCTGTATGCAGGGGGCACCAGGGACTTACAGAGACTCATAGTAGGAGTGAGGGCCCAGGTGAGACTCACTCTGTACAGAAGTGCCGGCAGAATCCATTGTTCCCTGTTGAGCCCGCTCCCTTGCCAATGCTCTAGACTCAGAGCCGCCATAGCCCTGAGGTATGGTCCATGGCTCCACCTGGGGTGTAAAACCAGGACCTTCTGCGTGTAACCACTACATTATGGAGCCACCTCACCTAGGAATAAATTTAATGAAACATGTGAAGGACCTATATGAAAACTATGAGACCTAATTAAAAGAAATCAAAGAAGATACAAAGAAATGGAAAGACATTCTGAGTTCTTGGATTGGAAGAAGCAACATCGTTAAAATGACCTTATTACCTAAAGCATTATACAGATTTAATGCAATCCCCATCAAAATCCCATTGACATTTCTTAAAGAAATAGAACAAAAAACCCATCAGATTTGCACGGAAGCACGAAAGACCCTGAATTGCCAAAGCCATCCTGAGAAAAAAGAATGAGGCTGGAGGCATCACTCTGCCTAACTCCAAGTTATACTATAGAGTGACAATAATCAAAATGGCATGGTATTGGCAGGAAAACAGACATACAGAGCAGTGGAACAGAATCGAGAGTCTAGAAATAAATCTATGTTTATATGGGAAAATAATTTTCAACAAAAAAAACCCAAAACCATACAGTGGAGAAAGGAAAGTCTCTTCAATAAATGATACTGGGAAAACTGGAAATCCACCTGCAAAAGAATGAAACTAGCTGTTATCTATCACCACACACCAAAATTAACTCAAAATGGATTAAGGACCTGACTATAAGACCTGAAACAATAAAGTGCATGGAAAAAAACATAGGAACTAAACTCATGGACCTTAACTTAAAGAGGATTTTATGAATTTGACCTCAAAGGCAAGGGAAGTAAAAGCAAAACAAAATGACTGAAAATACATTTAACTAAAAAGCCTCTGCTCAGCAAAAGAAACTGTCAACGAGGTAAAGAGACAACCATCTGAATGGGAAAAAATATTTGCAAGCAACGACTCTGATAAGGGCTTAATATCCAAAATGTACAAAGAACTCATACAACTCAATAACAACCAAAAAACAAATGAGCCAAGCAAAAAATGGGAGAGGACCTGAACAGACACTTCTTTCTAGAGGACATTCAAATGGTCAACAAACATATGAAAAGATGCTCCACATCTCTGGCTGTTAGGGAAATGCAAATCAAAACCACAATGAGATACCATCTCTTACTTGTTAGGATAGCTCTTATCAACAGGACGAGTAACAACGATTGTTGGAGAAGATGCAGAGAAAAAGGAACCTTCATACACTGCTGGTGGGACTACAAATGGGTACAGCCACTATGGAAAACAGTATGGGGATTCCTTTAAAAACTAAGAATTGATCTACCATATGATCCAGCAATCCCTCTTCTGGATATTTACCCTAAAGAACTGAAAATCTATATCCAAAAAGATATTGTACACTGATGTTCATAGCAGCATTATTCACAGTAGTCAGGACATATAAGCAACTGAAGTGCCCTACGATAGATGATTGGATAAAGAAGCTGTGGTACATATATGCAATGGAATATTACTCAGCCATAAGAAAAGATGAAATACTGCCACTTGCGACAACATGGATGAACCTTGAGATAATCATGCTAAATGCAATAAGCCAGACAGAAAAAGTTGAAAACCACATGATAGCACTTATATGTGGATATAAACATAAAAGTAACAAACAAACAAGGTAAACAGACTCATGGACATGGACAATAGACTAGTATTTATCAGAGGATAGGTGGGGGGGGGAGGGAGGTAGATGAGGTAAAAGGAGTCAAATATGTGGTGACAGAAAGAAATCTAACTATGGGAGGGGAACACACGATGTAATGTATACAAAAGCAATAAAACGCGAAAACAATTAGTATGCTCTCTGAAATTATCACACAGACCCCCACTGGTTTAAAGGTTAAACAAGATGTCATTGAATAGAGACTCTGGTTCATATCTCAGCTCTATCACTTATTATCTATGTGATCTTAACATTTTTATATCTAAGATTCATTATTACACAATGAGTATAACATGAGTACTTGCCTCACGTTTTCTTTTGAATATTAAATGTAACAATTTACATAATATTTTTAGAAGCTTTAGAAGCCAGGCTGGCATTTAATAAGCATTCATGAGGTGATAACTACTTTTATATAATAATAGTAATAATAATATTATTATTATTTTAATTAATAATTTAAAATAATAGTATTATTATTATTATTATTATCAATGACAATCCACTCTGTCTGTGGACCAAAGGGGAGAGGAGGGTGTTTATCAAGGGCCCATACTGTGCATTTTCTGAAACTTTTGCTCCTTCAAAATTTTGTCACTCACAGCCATGCTACCCTGAACAAGCCCAATTCTATCTGATCTTGGAAGCTAAGCAGGGTTGGGCCTGGTTAGTACTTGGATGGGAGACCACCTAGGGAGACCAGGTGCTATAGGCTTAAAAAATAAACAAAAAATAAAAAAAAAAATAGGGGATTATAAATTGACAAGGTCCTTGCAAACTGTGAGGTCAATCAAGGGTTGCTTCGCCTAAAAAAATAAAAAATTTTAAAACATAAAATTTTGTTCACTGGAGTACTGAGGAAAAATTATCAGATCAATAGTGATTAATATATATAATTTTTTTAACCTGCTGATATCAGGTATTATTTGAATCTAGAATGAGTTTCAATAATATAGAAATTCCCACATTAGGTCCCAAGTCCTGTGGACAGGAGGATATCAAGTATCTGCAGACTACCTGGCTTCCCCAGGGGAGCGGTAATCTGCTCATTTTAAATCCAGTTGAACTGAGAAGGCTTGACATAGAAGCCCAGCAGTGCAGATAGTGAGACCAGAAGCTTACAGAGGAAGGCCATGTTTTCTAGGCAGTGAGCATAGATCCCATGGCATCCCCACAATACTTCTCTTAAGATAGCTGAGACACCTCACAACTGGCTCACACAACTGAGTGGTCTCTATTTTTCCTCCATGCTTAGGAGGCAGCTAAAAGCAATGTCTCTCTCCACACAAACTGTCTATTTCCTCCCTATGTCAGTGAGTTTGGTAAAAAATATATTCAGAGATTGGATCATCTCCCTTCTTGCAAAATTCTTTTCCCATTTCCCTCTTCTTCTTTGGGCTTTAACACGAGGAAAGCTTCCTTTAAGTGATGCTAACAAAAATAAAAATGCTAACAAAAATAAAAATAACAAAAACAGTTAATGTGTGTGTGTGAATGTACATGCACCACACATACATACATACACACATGCATGCAACACCCAGTTCGTAAGCAAATGCTCAAATAGAAGAGTAAGAAAACTTGATATCACTGAAACTAAGTCTATTGAGATAGTGTTGATTAAAACTTTTCAAAAACTTTAGACATAAAGGCAGAGAAGTAGAGAAATCCTTACCTCATGGTTGCAATATATTAAACAGCAGTTCTGTAGTATTTTGGTTTGCTGGATGGCCAGCCTGTCTTGTGGGTTTTCAGGTAATGCTAGGTACAGGACAAGGCTTTATAAAGGAGATAAACAGCTCCTTATAAGGTAACTTGTAAGTGTGCAAGAACAAATTGGAAACCCACATGAAAACTGAAAGTAGAAACTGAAACTGAAGTTTTCAGCCTTCTTGCTGGAGGAAAATGAAACTTAAGCAAGTGATTCCTTTGTTTTGTTTCAAAAACTGATCAAGGAGAAGCTCGTGAAAAGCAGTCTTAGTGATGGGCTAATTCCTCTCTCGCAGTCTATCTGGCCTTGTACAAACTGCAGAGCTGGCTACATGTCAGTTATGTAGAGTCCACTGAACCTGGAGTCAGGGACGCCTGTGAAAATTGACTGTGTGCACTTGCCAAGGTCATGCCCTAGATCTCTGCTTCAGTTTGCTTATCTGGAAACCAAAGTTGTTTTGTAATATAAAAGCCTGCAAATCTCTAAACTGGAATCTTAATCCAACTTTGTTCCTATTTTCTGAGAGTGTATATCATTCTAGACCCTTCTGGAGAATGGTCAATGACAATAAGAGACCTAGAACTCCTTTATATACAGGAGCAGAGAAAATATATATGTGCTACCCTCTTGAGACTTCAAACAAAACATGTTAGGCCTAAATAACAATATGTTCTTATTTTTGATACTCTCATTATAGTTATCTAAAGTGTTCTTATTCACCAGACATGATTGTCATACCTATGTATGAGCTCTGTCCAGTCTTCTCGGTGTCCACGGCACCCAGGCTTGGCTTATCCCAACCTGGCCTGTGTCATCTTTTGTACTCATGGTGTTTGTGGGGAGAGGTGGAGTAAAACAAGTGCTGAGGGTGGGGTCTTGGGTTGAGGTTGTCTCCTATTACAGGTGTCTGCCAAGCTCCCGTTACTCCCTATTTTTCATTGGAAAATGCCCCACTCTCCTGATACCTGTAGTAAAGTGGTAATTCCCCGGCAGCTTTTGCAAAGCAAATTTATCCCAATCATAGTTAATTTAATCACAGGGAAGTGCTTATGGAGAGTAGACAATTAGACTTGCTTCATTGGGAAGCTGATTCTGGGAAGTGTAGGACCTGTAACATAAATATTTGGATACCATTGTCAGCCATGTTTTTCCATGTGGCCTGAAAATAATGCAAACAAAGGAAGCTTAGTTACAGAGAAGAATATCAAGTAGTTGAGCTGACAGAAATAGAGAATTTGAGATAAAAGATAGAAAGTTCTGATGGTATCTTTTGCCCACGGTTTCATCAAGAGTCACAGGGCAAAGACTATGTGCTATGTCTTCGGAGGTTTCCAGGTGAGTTCTGAATTGTATGAAACTAGATTACCAATGAATGGACCTGTGATGAGTGTTCCTAACGCTGTAGAAACATAGCAACTGGCCAGGGCTGGGAACCAGATCTGCCCCCCACCCTGAAGGCAAAACTCAGTCCATCATTGTCTGTCATGGAGGCTGGTGACTGGATTCCAGATGACTGTGCAGAAAAGGAAGAATTCGGGGAGGTAGCCCCATTTTCAGTTAGTCTCCTATACATGGAAGGAATCTACTATAATATAAATATATCATATAAAATAAAATTATTTCCAATTAAGTTACCAGGATACTGGTTGTTACTTTGAGTTTCAGCTTGAAAGAAATAAATGACCCACCTGGTTCAGGAAAGAAAGAAATAAACCAAATATCAAGAGAGCCTCTTAATACCTGATTCTTGGGCAGGAGGTCAAAGCAAGGTGCCATGGTTTGGCATAGAGAGCTTTCTATTTCTCCAGCACGGATACCCACATCCTTAGTCAAATTCTAACTCAATCTTAACTACACTTCATGGAACTTGAGTTTAAATAATTAGCAACTACCTGGCACATAGGAGCATGGAAATAAGAGGTCGTTGTTATTATTATTATTTATCATCATCATTATTATTAATGTTATTATTATAAGTCATCGAGTTAAAGTAATGTTTTCTTTTTAAAAAGCCACCTATACTTTGTCTTTTAAAATAAACAGAAGAGGAGCAGTTGCAAGAATATTTTCTTGTTACAAACACTAAATCAGATACACTGCCAGATCTAAAAATTTTCCTTTCAGTCTCCCCTGCACAGATCATCTCCCATCTCAGCCCTCATCAATTCTATAAGCTTCCCCTGAGACATTGTTACTAAATGCAAGGGGTTCATCTCTTGGTGAGTGTTGCCTAGTGAATCTCGACCAAGACAGTATACGAGCAAAGAAAGCTTATTACTTGCAGCAAATAAAGAGAGTACTGGGGATATCTCCCAAAGTGATGTTTCTCCAAATAGACAAAAGGAGTCACCATTACTGGGACTAGTTAAACATATTCATCAAAAAGAGACAGGTCATTATATGTAGGGGCAAGGTCATTCTAGCACAGGCACAGTAGAGAATCATGCTTTATTATACATCTCTCATGTAGAAAATGGATAAACTCTGCCTGGGGAGGAGAATTTGATATTTTAATGAAGAAAAGTCAGCCTTTGTTTTTTTAGGCATCCTTATGTGGTTTCAACAGGAACAAGGTGTGGTCAATCATTCACGGAATTCTTTGTTCTATAAGACAGATCAGCAAAGACTATTAAGTTTCACAATTCAGCAACTCTTTTAAACTCATCCTGTTTACAAAATCCTGAACTAGTCAGGAAGTTCTGCTCAATAAAAATGTCTCAATAAATAAGCCAGGTTTATCCACGTAGCCTGATAAATGTTCAGGCTATAAGGAAGTGCTTAAATAAATGAACTCGAAAACCTCTCCTGTTGGGGAACAAGGTGTCTTTGGAATTCTTGGGGGGAAAAATTGGAAATGTAATTTTCCAACACATTAGATATAAGACAGAGAGAGGCAGACAAATGTTTGTCTTATAACTGCTGTGAATTGGTCAGTGGTCTCGGTTCTACAGGGCTCTGACTTTGGCTGAGTTGGTATTCAAAATTTTGTCCAGTGCTTCTTTGGGGGTAAGCAAGCCCATGAGTGACACAAGACAGAGCATCATTAAGGAGAGAGAAAAAGGCAACAAAATACGTGTGTGTGTGTGTGTGTGTGTGTGTGTGTGTGTGTGTACACTTAGGAAAGAAAAAAAGAACTGGAGACAATGAAACTTTTAGAAAATGAAATTTCAGCACTGAGCTATGAGTCCATTCCCAGGAGTCTAAGACCAGCTCCCTGAGTGACTGACCAGCAATAATAAGCCATTTCTCTGTGAGCCTCACTTTCCTCAGCTGATAAACAAGTGATTCGGAATAGGTTATCAGATCTCAACCCCTACTGCACACTAGAATCATCTAGGGAGGTTTTAAGAATAATGGTAACTAGGTCCCATCCCAGACCAATTGAAATCATCTCTAGGAATGGGCCCCCAACCTCGATAGTAAAAAGAAATCCTCAGGTGATTTTGATAAACACGTGGGCTGGAAACAGAGCCTTGATGATCCCTAATGTCTATCATGTGACCGAAATTCTCTGAATGAATGATGTGGGACTTGGTCTCAACATACTCCTTTTGAGTAAGGCTCAGATTCAGTATCTTCATTACTCTGCCTTATTTCCCCACCTGCACAGTAGGCAATTAACCCCTCAGTCTCTTCCTGATCCACAGAATAGGATGGAAAAAGAATAGAAAGTTTTGACCACCATGTAGAAAGTATGCACTTAGCTTTTGAGACTATTCCTAGATACTTCCAATCACAGAACTCAAAGACACCATAAGTCCTTTGTTATGAATGGTCTGATGATTTTCAAATCTCCTCATGAGTTTTCAAGGATCCACTCAGCCCACCTTGACCCACAGTGCAGCTTACTATAACATATTCAAGTACTAACTGAATTTTTATCATTTCCTCTTCTATATTTCAGGCTTATTTTGAAGTAGTTATAGACTCATAGGAAGTTGCAGGAAGAGTCTCTCAGATACCTACTTAAGAGCAACATCTCATATAACTATTGCACAATATCAAAACCAGGAAAATGACATTGATATTGTGTATGTATTTTAAATATTAAATATATCATGAGTAAATTTTACATATTTAAGTTTACAAGATTTTTACTTACCCTAGTTGATCTCACATCTGTGTATCTTTTCTCCCAAACCGATTATCTCTTTCCAAGTGATACCAACGTTCGTATGATCTATTCTGCAACACACTGTCTCAGAATAACAAAATCAACAAAAGAGCCTCAAAATGATTGCTGAATCGTTTAAGATTTTTTCTGTTTGCTGTTCCTTTTGTCCATAAGATATATCTTTCTAGAGATATAGTCAATTTATAGTGTATTAAAAATCACAGGCAATACTTCATATCTATGTGATTTTATACTCTACCCCACATATATTTTGGTTTATTTGCCTCGGTTTGATTTAATTTTTAGATATTGTTTTTGACCTTTGCATCCTAACATTTTATTATGAACATGATCTAACAGAGAAAAATTGAGAGAATTTTACAATGAATACTAATATACTCACCACCTAGATTCTACAGTAACATTTTCCTAATTTGCTTTATTATACATCTATTCATCCACAATTTATTTGTCCTTCAATTTATATTTCTGTTGCATAAGAAAGTAATCAGTATAACTAATTGATAAAACGTTTCAGCATGCCTATTATTATGACTTTAATTACGCCTTGTTTACAAGGAAAAAACAATATTCCTTCTCTAGTTGTTTTCTACTGGATAAATCCAATAAATCTGAGCACTGGAGTCAGGGTATTTTGCTATTATAACTATGTGGGTGAGGAAAGGTTTCACTGAGAAAGTGGCAATTCGGCGAAGGTGTGAACAAGGTGAAGGAATGAGCACTGTGAATATGGGGCTAGAAAAGAGCATTAGGCAGGGAAACAGCGAAATCGAAGTCTTGGAGATGGAAGCACAGTTGAGATGTGCGGAGAGTGTAGCTGGAGTGAGGAAAGCAGGGGAAGTTATAAAATCTGAGGTCAGAGAGGTAACGTGGAGGTGGTGGGCCTGTTAGCTATTGTAGCCACAATACGATGTTTGTATATTATAGTCATAGTCACAATGTTTATTTTAAGTGGAAAGCCACATTTTAGAAAAGGTACTGAATGATTTATTTTGGGTAGGAAAATAAACCCAGAATTTCCTCCTTACCAAGGATATAGAAAAATTTAACAGAGCTCCAATGTTTGAAAAATGTTTTTCCTTCCTTGTTCATACTTCTTTCCCTTCTTTTCTTTCACTGTATCTGGGCCAAGAGATAGTCTCTTATTAAGGTTTAATGGATAACAAGCAATCAATTGTAAAAATCAAAGAAACAAACGAACAAAAAACCTCTCCTGGTTATTTACATGTACTGTTTAGAAATTCACATTCAGACAGACAAAAGCCATCTATAAAAATTTTAAAGAAGTAGACATTTTCAGGATTGAGAAAAACAAAGACCTGACTGTTGAGTGTTGAATGTGCTGAAATTACTAAATGGAATTCAAATATCAGTCTTTTTTTCACAGACTGTTGTACTGGGTGGATTCATAGGCAACTCAGTAGTGTATATTGTCTTTTGAATCTGAATTTCTGTTTCTACCAACATGTAAAACACAGCAACTAGAGAAAAAGGGAAATAGAAAGTGAAACATGGCAACTGATCTAAAACTTGCTTGGGATACTGCAAGTTAAGTACTAACTTAATGACTCATCCAACAGATGGATGTGAGAGCTTCTCAACCTTGGGACCATTGACATTTAGGCTGGATAATTCTTTGTTGTGGAAATTGTCCTGTGCATTGTAAGACGCATACTCAGCACACTTGCATATGTATACCCACTAGATGTCAGCAGCACTCCGAAACTGTCCTCAGATGTGCCAAATGCAACAACTTTTTGCCCAGAGGGTCAAAATCCTCCTCTTCCCTTTTACTCTCCAACCACTTCAGTTGAAAATCATGGTTACAATCATGTATTACATGGTTACAATCATGGTTACTCTCATGTATATGCCTAATTTTTCAGGAAGGAGAGCAGAAGTTGAATACAGATGTAGAGAAGTTGGGGATGTCGAGACAATGCTAAGTCAATGCCAGCTTTCAAGGTTTTTAGAGATAGGATAACAGTCTTTCTTGGGGGCGATATTGCCCATTGAAACACTTTGTAATCCGACACAGTGAGGCCTTCTAACACAGCGATTAGCATACAGGAGCAATAGGAAGTAATGGACAACCAGGCTCCTTTTCTAAGATAGCCTCCTGAAGTGCTTCACCAGTGAAATGGAGAAGTGCTGTTTGGAGAATAACATACTTTTGAAGATTTCGCTTATTTTTGATAATGCTCCCAGACATCTTCCTTTTATGGGTGATCTTCATCCCAATATGACAGTGGTGTTTCTCGCCAAACATCACCTTTTTGAGTCAATGAATCAAGGAGTTATAGCCGCTTTTAAGGCCTCCTACTGCTCAGGCTATTGCTGCAATTGAAGAAGACACTAATACAGGTGTGGATACATCGAGAGCTTTGCTTGGGCTTGGGATAATATCACCAAGGAGTATATGAATGGCATCTAGAAGAAGATACTTAAGACCTTTATCCATGACTTCAAAGGATTTACTAAGGATGAGGAACTTGCAGAAAATCAACAAGGCTGTGACTGAGATGGCAAACAACTTTAACCTGGACATGAATAAAGAGGACCTTGAGGTGCTCCTAGAGGTGGTTCCTGAGCAATCGACTAAAGAGAGGTTGTTGGAACTGAACATGAATGTGTAGCAGAAGATGAGGCAAGAGAAAGGAAACTGCAGAAGAAGAAAAAGAACCCGCAAGAAAATTCACAGTGAAAGGTTTTTAAGAAAATTTATTTATTTTAATTAGTTTCAAGTATACGGTACATTTGTTAGACATCTATATTGTTCATAAAATGATCCCCCCAATTGCTCCCTCCCTCCGCTGACCTAGTCAACATATTACGGCTAACTGCATTCCCTATGCCATGCTCCCCAGCCCCGTGACCATCCATCAGCTACTAATTTGTGCTTCTTTAACCCTTCACCCCATTCTCCCAGCCCTTCGAACTCCCCTCCCCTCTGTCCATCATCAAATTATCCACTATATAGGTGAGTTTGTTTTTGATTAGTTCTTTTTATTCCTTGGATTCCACAAATAAGTGAAACCATATAGTGTTTACCTCTTTGTCTGAATTAAATACCTTCTAGGTCCATCAAGGCAATAATGTTTTTCATCTCCTTCCTTTTCATATGCAGGGGTCTTGTTTTCTTATTCTTTCAGCCATTCCATCTTTTGGTTGGAGCACTTAATTCTTTTCCATTTAAGGTACTTACTGATAGGAATGTGTTTGTTACCATTCTTTATTCCCGTTTTTGGTATATGTTTTCTTCTTCTTAAAGAAGTCCCTCCAAAATTTTCTGTAATACTGGCTTGTTGGTGATAAATTCCTTTAGCTTATTTTTGTCTGGGAAGCTCTTTATCTGTCCTTCAACTCTAAATGATAGCTTTGCTGGATAAATTATTCTGGATTGTAGATCCTGGGTCTTCATCCTATCAAATATTTTTTGCCAAGCCCTTCTGTCCTGCATAGTTTTTTTTTTTTTGAGAAATCAGCTCTCAGTCTTATGGGTGTTCCCTTATAAGTAACTGTTTTTCTCTTTTCTCTTTTAATATTCTTTCTTTGTATTTAACCTTTGGCATTTTAATTACGATCTGTCTTGGTGTGAGCCTCTTTGGATCCCTGATTTTTGGAATTCTCTGAGCGTCCTGGGGTTGTACGTACATTTCCTTCACCAGGTTAGGGTAGTTTTCCATCATTATTTCTTCAAACAGCTGTTCAACATCTTGATTTTATTCAGGTACATTGATCAGACAGATATTTGGACCCTTAATAGTGTGCCATAGTCTCTTTAAATTATTTTTAATGTCTTGGCATCATAATCTCTTGCTGTTCTGATTGCACGTCCTTGCTTTCTCGTACGCTAAATAGGCATTTGACTCTCTTCTTTATCCACTTTGTTTATTCCATTTAATATAATTTTCATCTCAGATAATGTGTTCTTCATTTCGGACTGGTTCTCTTTTATAATTTCCATTTCCATTTTTATGTTTTTTATCTCTTTGTTGAAATTCTCTACACTTCCCAAAAGTCCATTGAGCATCTTTAAAATCAGCGTTTTGAACTCTGCATCTGTTATATTACTTGACTCCATTATTCCTGGATCTCAGTTCTATTCTCTCATATGGCTTTTTTCTTTGTCTTCCCATTTTGGCTACCTTTTGGTGTCTGTTTCTATATGCTAAGCACAGTTCCTAAGTCTTCTGGTCTTATTAGCGTGAATTTGTGAAATAGGTGTCTAGTGGCACAGTCCTGAGAGGATTTCAGCTGCAGGCCAAATTTAGTCCCAGCCTGAGCCCCTCAGGGGCCACCTGTTAAGATTCAGCAAGCAATTCACAGATGCAGCGCTTATAGTGGCCTCAAGAGGCCAGCTGGCTCCAGTGTGAGTCTAGGCTGCTGCTCAGCAAGGACCACCTGACTGGCTGAAGATATATATACCTGAATATGGCTTGGATGGGGCCGTGAGTTGGGGGAAGCAGGGTTTCAGGGAATCCTCTGGGCGGAGAGACCTCTGTTATCCAGTTTGATGACATCTCGGCTATGGTGGCTCCGCGTCTGGTGCACTGGTTGGGGGAGGTCTCAACAGGGAACCTTGGATACTACCGGCACTTCTGTACTGAGCGAGCCTCGCCTCAGCCTACACTCCAACAGTGCCTCCCTGTAAGTCTCTGGTGCCCCCTGTGTGCAGCCCAATCGGCACTGGTACTCAGAGCGAGCAGGACCATCTCTGAAAATTGGGTCATGGACATGGCCCCTTTTAGAGCCTCTGCCACTGCCCCAGACTCAGTCTCACTCAGTTGCTTGAGACCGGGCAGCCCCGCGTCCTCGCCCTATCCTACCTTCTGCTGTTGCAGGGTGATTTCTTGGACTTCTTCCTAGTTGTACGGCTTGTTACTCCCAGGCGATTTTTCCTTGCTGCTGCTCTTTGTTTCTGTCACAACTTTGATTTGGTCACCAGAGGAATGAACAGAGCCTGTATCATCTATGCCATTTTTTTCCCTCCCCTCACAGTGAAAGGTTTAGCAGAAGATTTTGCAGACCTCAACAAGCTCCTAAAAGAGTTTGAAAACATGGACCCAAACACTGATAGGTTTCATTAATAGAGAGTAATGTTCATGTTGCAATATTAGCTTGCAAGCAAATCTGTGATGAAAAGGAGAAACAAACCAAGCAAACCATCATGCACATATTTCTGAAAAGAGTGACACCACCTCAAGAACCTCAAGCAGGTCCTTTCGAAGGTATTCCAGTAGAAGTTATCGTTATCATAGATCACAGCTGCATGCATCCTATTGCTCCTGAAGACCTCGCAGTGGGACAAGATGGGGAGGTGGAAGACGGTGATACTGATGATCATGACTTTGTATAGACCTAAGCCAATGTGTGTGTTTATGTCCTAGTTTTTAAGAAAAAGTTTAACAAGTAAAAAAAAAAAAAAAAAAAAAGAATTTCTTTTAAATTAAAAAACAGAAGAAGCTTATGGAATAAGGATGTAAAGAAAGAAAATATTTTTGTATAGCTATGTAATGTTTACGTTTTAAGCGAAGTGTTCTTCTAAGAGTCAAAAGGTTTAAAAAATGAAGTTTACACAGTGAATAAAAAAGTTGGAATAAACTAAGGTTAAATTATTGTTGAAAAAATATTTTTAAATAGAGTAGCCAAAGTGTACAGGGTTTATAAAGTCTACAGTAGTGCACAGTAATGTCCTAGACCTTCACTTTCACTCACCACTCACACTCACTGACTTACCCAGGGCAACCTCTAGTCCTGCAAGCTTCGTTCACATTGAGTGCCCTATGTAGGCATATCATTGTTTTCTTTTTTTTCTGTATTTTTACTATATTACTTTTCTATATTTAGATGTGTTTAGACTCACAAATACTTACCATTATGTTACTATCACTACAGTACTCAGTACAGTAACGTGCGGCACAGTTTTGTAGCCTAGGAGCAATAGGCAATGTCACATAGCCAGGTGTGTAGTACACTACCCCTCTAGGTTTGCGTAAGTGCACTATGACGTTTGCACAATGATGAAATCACCCAGCAATGCATTTCTCAGAATGTACCTTTTTGTTAAGCAATGCATGACTATACTTAGTTTATTAATCTGTCTCTCTCGCTAGATTATAAATTACGTGAGCTTTGGAGAAAATATCTGCTTCGTTCATCGAAGGATAGCATAATATGCCACTCCAAAGTACGCCATGTTGGAATAAGGTTTACTTTGAGCTGAAGGCAATTGAGAAGAAGCAGATATAGGCATCCCCCGCTTTTCGAAAGTTAAATTTATACCCCTTGGTTTTTACAAAAAAATTTACATTAGTACCTGTTTTTGCTAATTAAAAGTTCCGAAGAGGGCTTTTGCTTTTATGAAAAAAGGCAAAAGGAATAAATAGAGCTCATCATTTATTTGCAAGGAGCCTTTATAGAAGCCGTGAACTACCTCGGCAGCGAGAGCGGCACTGTCAAGCTCCTTCCCTGTGAAGTACACTCAGCATCCTGGCATGAAAACTGCCATGGCTTTGAGCTGTGTCTCTGAGCACCTGTGTTCTATCTCTAGTCCATCAGCAAAACGTCTCCTAAGGTAATTGTTTCTTCACTTTAGGCCATTTTGGCTTATGAAAGATTTCACAGGGATGCTTTACTTTTGGATAGTGAGGGAAACCTATAGAAGGAAAGCTCCCTGTGATCCCCCCATCTGCCTAAAAGCAGGACAAAATTTCCTAAAGGTGTTCCTTCTCCCTCTATACCAGGACAGAAGGTAATCACCTGAGAGACCGCCAATCCTTTATCAGCCCAGAGCCACTACCAGAGGAATCTATGTAATAAATTTTGGTAACTAGAAGTTATCTTCCATTAGCTTTCCCCATAATTTACCTTTTTACAATTTACCATCTTAGAAACTCAAGGTTCTTTTCCTTTTATCACTTCTCTAAAAAAAGTATCATTCATTTGTTAAGAGGCTATTTATATAAGCCCAAGTTCTAACCACCCCTTTGAGGTACTCATCACTGGGTATTCTCAGGTCTATCTGAGATGCGCACACGTTAATGAACTTTTGTCTGTCTTTCTCTTGTTAATGTGTCTTTTGTTAGTCCAATTTAGGGGGCCCCAGTCAATAAACCTAAGATGGGTAGAGGAAAAGAAGTTTCTTTATATCACCATACTATTTTCGATGTCTAGCACTGAAAACTATTTGTTGACTAAATGAATGAATTGGACAGTTTATTTTATGTAAATGCAGTATTTTATTTGCTACAAATCTACTTAACAAACTGTTCATTCTACTATATAACATTCACAGAGAAATGTTTTCTCTCTTCCTCCCCCTCACACAGAGAGACGTATCTATTCTACTTCACTATTTTCTGAATACGACTAATATATTATCAGGTTTGAGTAATTGTTCAAAAATTACATCATCACAGCGAATTACATAATATGTTTCCGAAAGCAGTAGCGAAAAAATCATTTGTACATGTTAACCTAAAATCAAATGAACTGTGAAAGTGTTCCCTATTTCAGTCCCACAGAGCTCTCAAAGTCAGCTGCCAGCTTTAGGGCCCGCTCGTCAGACTCCGAAGCTTCATTTATTTCTCCTTTCAATTTGTCGATGAACCTGAGGATCCTCAAGCTTTCTATGTCTGATGCATTTCTCCGAAGTTTTCTTAAAACCAATTTCTCCAAAGAACTGATACTTTTATCTCTTGAATATGACTGGTTTTCTATGTTTATTGCTTTTAAATAATAGATAATTGCATCGCTTTCAGATTTCCTTTGAAATTCCTGAAATTGGCCATAGTGGAAATATATATCTTGCAGAATATCTTTGTCAAGTGTTTTCATGGAAAACACTTTTTGATAAGTGTCTTCAGCTTTTTCATAGTTACCTATTTCTGTGTACATATCTGCCAGGTGTATGTAAGCTATCTCAAATGTGGGCTTTAGTTTCAGTGTGAATTCAAAATGAGATATGGCTAAGTTTGCTATTCTATTGACATTTTCTCTATCCTGTCCTCTAGGCTGCCATTTTGTAGTTTTCTTTATTTGTAAAACTTGTGATCTGTAGCAAAGCCCTATCTGGTGATGCAGGAAGGCAGAAGAGGGTGTTGCTTGCAAAGCATCTTTTAAGAGCTGAAGTGCTTTATCCAAAGAGCCTTTTCTTCGGTAAAACATGGCTGCATAACGAAAGACATAGGTCTGCGAGGACATTTTGGTCAGTGCTTCTTCAATGTACTTTTCTCCTTCAGCTGTTTCTCCTACATCCTGAAGCTTCAGGCCAAGGAGAGCCTTAATATATGCATCTTCCGGATTTAGCCTGATGGCCTGTTTTAGGGGGCATAGAGAAAATGCCTCTTTATGCTGCGGTAGTTTGTGAAAGCTATCCAGACGAAACATGGTGATCGCATACCCAGTGTTGAATTCAGGATTTTCAGGGTCTACTTCCAGAGCCTTTTCAAAGCAGGCCTTGGCTCGTTCGTAATTCTTTCCTCCACATTTCAGCAAGGCCCAACCTTCCTCACAGTCCATCTCAGGACCCTCCAGTCTATAGCAGGAGGGACTGGCAACTTTCTTGCAAGTGTTTTCCACTTTGTCCAGGTAAATCTGGACTTCTCCCAGGTTGCCCAGGTGGTAATACAGCCAGGCATAGTTGCCCCAGGTAACCAGCCTTTTTGTGTCTGATTGGTTGGTAGGTTCTTGCTGGATTAAGTCTTCAGCTTCTTTCAAGCTCTCCAGGGCTTCCTTATTTTGGCCTTTCAGGTGTTTTATATAGGCCAGTAGGTTGTGCACTCCCACGTTGTGTTTGATGTCTAGGAATTCAATCTCATCGAAGATCCTGTTTTCTAAATCGGTAATTGCAGTGTCTTCGATTAGCAGCTTCCATGTAAAGTGACATCTCAGCTGCTCCAGCCTGTCCTTGACCTGATCTTCATCAGCATTCTTACTGTGAAAACAAAAGCAGATTTTCCTGGTCAGATGAGGAACAACCAATGAAAAGAGACCAGGTAAAACACTTTGTATTTATAGTTTAGCTTTGACAAGGAGACACCTGCTTTGATTTTCCTTAGAGTCCCTTTACAGTTGGCCCTCGAGCAACACTGGTTTGAACTGGGTATGTCCGCTTATTCGTGAACTTTTTTCCGTAAATACACTCAGCTGTTCTTATCAGAGGTTTTACATCCAGGGATTCAACCAACTGTGGATGGAAAACAGTGTTTCCCATTCCTAGCCATGGATGGAAAATATTACTGTTTTTGATCTGTGGTTGGTTGAATCTGCAGATGCCAAGGGCCAACTGTGGAATTTAAAGTTATAGTGGGTTTTCAACTGTGTGGGGACAGGGAGTGGAGGTGAGGTGGGATTCGCATCCCTACCCTCCATGTTGTTCAAGTGTCAGCTGTATTTCTAAGATCTGCTTGGAGTTCAAATGTGGTTCACTTGGCTCCATATGCTGGCTCCAGCACGTTCTATCCAAGTAACCTCTTTGTGCTCCAGAGTCCTATTTGTCAAATAGGGATAATAATAGTACTTATCAGACAGGTTGGTGAGGATTAGTAAGCCATATTTGTAAAGCACCTCTCATATATGACGTGGTATATAAGAGTTTCCTATTTTCATATTAATATAATTTGGATAGAGCCCAGTTAGAACCTCAGGACCTTAGTCTGCAGCTTATGTAACAAGACCACCTAAAATAAGACCACTTAAAAGGGATAATTTTAACCGATTATTTCTTTTTCACTTATTATTTGGAAATAATTTTAGATTCATAGAAAGTTGCAAAGGTAGTACATAGTTTCAGTGCACCCTTCACCCAGTTTCTCCCAGTGCTTATATCTTATATAACTATAGTACAATATCAAAATTAGGAAATTGAAATTGGTATTATATGTGTAGAGTTGAATGCCATTTTATCATGTGAGTAAATCCATGGAACCACCACGTTGATCAAGATCTAGAACTACTCCATCATCACAAATATCTCCCTCACACTATTTCTTTATAGTCACATGTGTCTTCTTCCCCAAACATCCCTCACCTCTAATAACACTAATTTGTTATTTATAATTTTTTTATTTCAAGAATGTCATATAAATGGAATCATATGGTATGTGACCTTTTGAGATTGGCTTTTTTTCACTCATCACTGACATTTCAGTTGTTTCTGGTTTGGGCCTATTACAAATAAAAGTGCTATGAATAGTTGTGTACAGGATTTTGCTTGTACAAACAGGTGCAATTGCAACCAGAGGTGCAATTGCTAGGCCATATGGTGTGTGCCCAGAGATGCAATTGCTAGGCCCCATGGTGTGTGCTTATGTTTTTAAGAAACTGCCACGTTTTTCCAGTGTTATATCATTTTACATTCCTACTAGCAATGTATGAATGATCCAGTTCTCTCTATCCTTACCAGTGTTTGATGTTTTCACTTTTTTTTTTAAAGATTCTAGTCCTTCTAATAGGTATGTAGTCATCTCTCATTATGGTCCTACTTTGCACTTCCCTAATGGCTAGTGGTGGTGAACAGCTTTCCACATGTTTATTTGCCACTTGCATACCCTCTTTGGTGAAATATTTCTTCATATCTTTTGCCTATTTTCTAATTGGATTGTTTGTTTTTATCGTTCAGTTTTGATAATTCTTTATAAATTCTAGATATAAGTTCTTTATGAGGTATGTGATTTTCAAACATTTTCTCAGTGTGTAGCTTTTTATTCCTTGATAAAATCTTTTGAAATGCAAATGTTTTTACTTCTGATGAAGTATAATTTATTAATTTTTAAAATCATATGGATCATGCTTATAGTATCATGTCCAGGAAGTCTTCACCAAGCCCTAGGTCCTGAATTTTCCCCTATGACTTCTTCTACAATTTTATAGTTTTGCATTGTACATTTAAATCTATGATCCACTTTGAGTTAATTTTCCTGTAACATATCAATATTAGATCGATAAATTTTTTTTTTGGCCTATGGACATCCAATTGCTCCAGCACCATTTCTTAAAAGACTATTATTTCTCCACTGAATTGCTTTTGTGCCTTTATTAAAAATCTGATGGAAGAAAAAAAATGGCTTAGATGATAGAGGTTCTGTTCATCCCTCGGGCGACCAAATCAAAGTAGTGACAGAAACAAGGAGCAACAGCAAGGAAAAAATCGCCTGGGATCTAGATGAACAAGCCATACAACTAGGTAGAAGTCCAAGAAATCACCCAGCAGAAGGTAGGATGAGGACGCGGGGCTACCTGGTCTGGAGAGGCTGAGTGAGATAGAGGCTGCGGCAGCGTCAGACTACTCTTAAAGGGGCCGCGTCCACGAGCAGATTTTCGTGGTGACGGACCTGCTTGCTCTGAGCACCAGTGCTAATTCGGCCGTATGCAGGGGGCACCAGGGACTTACAGGGACTCATTGTAGGGGTGAGGGCCCAGGTGAGACTCACTCTGTACAGAAGTGCCGGCAGAATCCATTGTTCCCTGTTGAGCCCGCTCCCTTGCCAATGCTCTAGACTCAGAGCCGCCATAGCCCTGAGGTATGGTCCATGGCTCCACCTGGGGTGTAAAACCAGGACCTTCTGCGTGTAAAGCAGAAGTTGTAACCACTACATTATGGAGCCACCTCACCTAGGAATAAATTTAATGAAACATGTGAAGGACCTATATGAAAACTATGAGACCTAATTAAAAGAAATCAAAGAAGATACAAAGAAATGGAAAGACATTCTGAGTTCTTGGATTGGAAGAAGCAACATCGTTAAAATGACCTTATTACCTAAAGCATTATACAGATTTAATGCAATCCCCATCAAAATCCCATTGACATTTCTTAAAGAAATAGAACAAAAAACCCATCAGATTTGCACGGAAGCACGAAAGACCCTGAATTGCCAAAGCCATCCTGAGAAAAAAGAATGAGGCTGGAGGCATCACTCTGCCTAACTCCAAGTTATACTATAGAGTGACAATAATCAAAATGGCATGGTATTGGCAGGAAAACAGACATACAGAGCAGTGGAACAGAATCGAGAGTCTAGAAATAAATCTATGTTTATATGGGAAAATAATTTTCAACAAAAAAAACCCAAAACCATACAGTGGAGAAAGGAAAGTCTCTTCAATAAATGATACTGGGAAAACTGGAAATCCACCTGCAAAAGAATGAAACTAGCTGTTATCTATCACCACACACCAAAATTAACTCAAAATGGATTAAGGACCTGACTATAAGACCTGAAACAATAAAGTGCATGGAAAAAAACATAGGAACTAAACTCATGGACCTTAACTTAAAGAGGATTTTATGAATTTGACCTCAAAGGCAAGGGAAGTAAAAGCAAAACAAAATGACTGAAAATACATTTAACTAAAAAGCCTCTGCTCAGCAAAAGAAACTGTCAACGAGGTAAAGAGACAACCATCTGAATGGGAAAAAATATTTGCAAGCAACGACTCTGATAAGGGCTTAATATCCAAAATGTACAAAGAACTCATACAACTCAATAACAACCAAAAAACAAATGAGCCAAGCAAAAAATGGGAGAGGACCTGAACAGACACTTCTTTCTAGAGGACATTCAAATGGTCAACAAACATATGAAAAGATGCTCCACATCTCTGGCTGTTAGGGAAATGCAAATCAAAACCACAATGAGATACCATCTCTTACTTGTTAGGATAGCTCTTATCAACAGGACGAGTAACAACAATTGTTGGAGAAGATGCAGAGAAAAAGGAACCTTCATACACTGCTGGTGGGACTACAAATGGGTACAGCCACTATGGAAAACAGTATGGGGATTCCTTTAAAAACTAAGAATTGATCTACCATATGATCCAGCAATCCCTCTTCTGGATATTTACCCTAAAGACCTGAAAATCTATATCCAAAAAGATATTGTACACTGATGTTCATAGCAGCATTATTCACAGTAGTCAGGACATATAAGCAACTGAAGTGTCCTACGATAGATGATTGGATAAAGAAGCTGTGGTACATATATGCAATGGAATATTACTCAGCCATAAGAAAAGATGAAATACTGCCACTTGCGACAACATGGATGAACCTTGAGATAATCATGCTAAATGAAATAAGCCAGACAGAAAAAGTTGAAAACCACATGATAGCACTTATATGTGGATATAAACATAAAAGTAACAAACAAACAAGGTAAACAGACTCATGGACATGGACAATAGACTAGTATTTATCAGAGGATAGGTGGGGGGGGGGGAGGGAGGTAGATGAGGTAAAAGGAGTCAAATATGTGGTGACAGAAAGAAATCTAACTATGGGAGGGGAACACACGATGTAATGTATACAAAAGCAATAAAACGCGAAAACAATTAGTATGCTCTCTGAAATTATCACACAGACCCCCACTGGTTTAAAGGTTAAACAAGATGTCATTGAATAGAGACTCTGGTTCATATCTCAGCTCTATCACTTATTATCTATGTGATCTTAACATTTTTATATCTAAGATTCATTATTACACAATGAGTATAACATGAGTACTTGCCTCACGTTTTCTTTTGAATATTAAATGTAACAATTTACATAATATTTTTAGAAGCTTTAGAAGCCAGGCTGGCATTTAATAAGCATTCATGAGGTGATAGCTACTTTTATATAATAATAGTAATAATAATAATATTATTATTATTTTAATTAATAATTTAAAATAATAGTATTATTATTATTTTAATTATCAGTGACAATCCACTCTGTCTGTGGACCAAAGGGGAGAGGAGGGTGTTTATCAAGGGCCCATACTGTGCATTTTCTGAAACTTTTGCTCCTTCAAAATTTTGTCACTCACAGCCATGCTACCCTGAACAAGCCCAATTCTATCTGATCTTGGAAGCTAAGCAGGGTTGGGCCTGGTTAGTACTTGGATGGGAGACCACCTAGGAAGACCAGGTGCTATAGGCTTAAAAAATAAACAAAAAATAAAAAAAAAAAAATAGGGGATTATAAGTTGACAAGGGCCTTGCAATCTGTGAGGTCAATCAAGGGTTGCTTCGCCTAAAAAAATAAAAAAATTTTAAAACATAAAATTTTGTGCACTGGAGTACTGAGGAAAAATTATCAGATCAATAGTGATTAATATATATAATTTTTTTAACCTGCTGATATCAGGTATTATTTGAATCTAGAATGAGTTTCAATAATATAGAAATTCCCACATTAGGTCCCAAGTCCTGTGGACAGGAGGATATCAAGTATCTGCAGACCACCTGGCTTCCCCAGGGGAGCGGTAATCTGCTCATTTTAAATCCAGTTGAACTGAGAAGGCTTGACATAGAAGCCCAGCAGTGCAGATAGTGAGACCAGAAGCTTACAGAGGAAGGCCATGTTTTCTAGGCAGTGAGCATAGATCCCATGGCATCCCCACAATACTTCTCTTAAGATAGCTGAGACACCTCACAACTGGCTCACACAACTGAGTGGTCTCTATTTTTCCTCCATGCTTAGGAGGCAGCTAAAAGCAATGTCTCTCTCCACACAAACTGTCTATTTCCTCCCTATGTCAGTGAGTTTGGTAAAAAATATATTCAGAGATTGGATCATCTCCCTTCTTGCAAAATTCTTTTCCCATTTCCCTCTTCTTCTTTGGGCTTTAACACGAGGAAAGCTTCCTTTAAGTGATGCTAACAAAAATAAAAATGCTAACAAAAATAAAAATAACAAAAACAGTTAATGTGTGTGTGTGAATGTACATGCACCACACATACATACATACGCACATGCATACAACACCCAGTTCGTAAGCAAATGCTCAAATAGAAGAGTAAGAAAACTTGATATCACTGAAACTAAGTCTATTGAGATAGTGTTGATTAAAACTTTTCAAAAACTTTAGACATAAAGGCAGAGAAGTAGAGAAATCCTTACCTCATGGTTGCAATATATTAAACAGCAGTTCTGTAGTATTTTGGTTTGCTGGATGGCCAGCCTGTCTTGTGGGTTTTCAGGTAATGCTAGGTACAGGACAAGGCTTTATAAAGGATATAAACAGCTCCTTATAAGGTAACTTGTAAGTGTGCAAGAACAAATTGGAAACCCACATGAAAACTGAAAGTAGAAACTGAAACTGAAGTTTTCAGCCTTCTTGCTGGAGGAAAATGAAACTTAAGCAAGTGATTCCTTTGTTTTGTTTCAAAAACTGATCAAGGAGAAGCTCGTGAAAAGCAGTCTTAGTGATGGGCTAATTCCTCTCTCGGAGTCTATCTGGCCTTGTACAAACTGGAGAGCTGGCTACATGTCAGTTATGTAGAGTCCACTGAACCTGGAGTCAGGGACGCCTGTGAAAATTGACTGTGTGCACTTGCCAAGGTCATGCCCTAGATCTCTGCTTCAGTTTGCTTATCTGGAAACCAAAATTGTTTTGTAATATAAAAGCCTGCAAATCTCTAAACTGGAATCTTAATCCAACTTTGTTCCTATTTTCTGAGAGTGTATATCTTTCTAGACCCTTCTGGAGAATGGTCAATGACAATAAGAGACCTAGAACTCCTTTATATACAGGAGCAGAGAAAATATATATGTGCTACCCTCTTGAGACTTCAAACAAAACATGTTAGGCCTAAATAACAATATGTTCTTATTTTTGATACTCTCATTATAGTTATCTAAAGTGTTCTTATTCACCAGACGTGATTGTCATACCTATGTATGAGCTCTGTCCAGTCTTCTCGGTGTCCACGGCACCCAGGCTTGGCTTATCCCAACCTGGCCTGTGTCATCTTTTGTACTCATGGTGTTTGTGGGGAGAGGTGGAGTAAAACAAGTACTGAGGGTGGGATCTTGGGTTGAGGTTGGTCTCCTATTACAGGTGTCTGCCAAGCTCCCATTACTCCCTATTTTTCATTGGAAAATGCCCCACTCTCCTGATACCTGTTGTAAAGTGGTAATTCCCCGGCAGCTTTTGCAAAGCAAATTTATCCCAATCATAGTTAATTTAATCACAGGGAAGTGCTTATTGAGAGTAGACAATTAGACTTGCTTCATTGGGAAGCTGATTCTGGGAAGTGTAGGACCTGTAACATAAATATTTGGATACCATTGTCAGCCATGTTTTTCCATGTGGCCTGAAAATAATGCAAACAAAGGAAGCTTAGTTACAGAGAAGAATATCAAGTAGTTGAGCTGACAGAAATAGAGAATTTGAGATAAAAGATAGAAAGTTCTGATGGTATCTTTTGCCCACGGTTTCAAGAGTCACAGGGCAAAGACTATGTGCTATGTCTTCGGAGGTTTCCAGGTGAGTTCAGAATTGTATGAAACTAGATTACCAATGAATGGACCTGTGATGAGTGTTCCTAACGCTGTAGAAACATAGCAACTGGCCAGGGTTGGGAACCAGATCTGCCCCCCACCCTGAAGGCAAAACTCAGTCCATCATTGTCTGTCATGGAGGCTGGTGACTGGATTCCAGATGACTGTGCAGAAAGGAAGAATTCGGGGAGGTAGCCCCATTTTCAGTTAGTCTCCTATACATGGAAGGAATCTACTATAATATAAATATATCGTATAAAAGAAAATTATTCCTAATTAAGTTACCAGGATACTGGTTGTTACTTTGAGTTTCAGCTTGAAAGAAATAAATGACCCACCTGGTTCAGGAAAGAAAGAAATAAACCAAATATCAAGAGAGCCTCTTAATACCTGATTCTTGGGCAGGAGGTCAAAGCAAGGTGCCATGGTTTGGCATAGAGAGCTTTCTATTTCTCCAGCACGGATACCCACATCCTTAGTCAAATTCTAACTCAATCTTAACTACACTTCATGGAACTTGAGTTTAAATAATTAGCAACTACCTGGCACATAGGAGCATGGAAATAAGAGGTCGTTGTTATTATTATTATTTATCATCATCATTATTATTAATGTTATTATTATAAGTCATCGAGTTAAAGTAATGTTTTCTTTTTAAAAAGCCACCTATACTTTGTCTTTTAAAATAAACAGAAGAGGAGCAGTTGCAAGAATATTTTCTTGTTACAAACACTAAATCAGATACACTGCCAGATCTAAAAATTTTCCTTTCAGTCTCCCCTGCACAGATCATCTCCCATCTCAGCCCTCATCAATTCTATAAGCTTCCCCTGAGACATTGTTACTAAATGCAAGGGGTTCATCTCTTGGTGAGTGTTGCCTAGTGAATCTCGACCAAGACAGTATACGAGCAAAGAAAGCTTATTACTTGCAGCAAATAAAGAGAGTACTGGGGATATCTCCCAAAGTGATGTTTCTCCAAATAGACAAAAGGAGTCACCATTACTGGGACTAGTTAAACATATTCATCAAAAAGAGACAGGTCATTATATGTAGGGGCAAGGTCATTCTAGCACAGGCACAGTAGAGAATCATGCTTTATTATACATCTCTCATGTAGAAAATGGATAAACTCTGCCTGGGGAGGAGAATTTGATATTTTAATGAAGAAAAGTCAGCCTTTGTTTTTTTAGGCATCCTTATGTGGTTTCAACAGGAACAAGGTGTGGTCAATCATTCACGGAATTCTTTGTTCTATAAGACAGATCAGCAAAGACTATTAAGTTTCACAATTCAGCAACTCTTTTAAACTCATCCTGTTTACAAAATCCTGAACTAGTCAGGAAGTTCTGCTCAATAAAAATGTCTCAATAAATAAGCCAGGTTTATCCACGTAGCCTGATAAATGTTCAGGCTATAAGGAAGTGCTTAAATAAATGAACTCGAAAACCTCTCCTGTTGGGGAACAAGGTGTCTTTGGAATTCTTGGGGGGAAAAATTGGAAATGTAATTTTCCAACACATTAGATATAAGACAGAGAGAGGCAGACAAATGTTTGTCTTATAACTGCTGTGAATTGGTCAGTGGTCTCGGTTCTACAGGGCTCTGACTTTGGCTGAGTTGGTATTCAAAATTTTGTCCAGTGCTTCTTTGGGGGTAAGCAAGCCCATGAGTGACACAAGACAGAGCATCATTAAGGAGAGAGAAAAAGGCAACAAAATACGTGTGTGTGTGTGTGTGTGTGTGTGTGTGTGTGTGTGTACACTTAGGAAAGAAAAAAAGAACTGGAGACAATGAAACTTTTAGAAAATGAAATTTCAGCACTGAGCTATGAGTCCATTCCCAGGAGTCTAAGACCAGCTCCCTGAGTGACTGACCAGCAATAATAAGCCATTTCTCTGTGAGCCTCACTTTCCTCAGCTGATAAACAAGTGATTCGGAATAGGTTATCAGATCTCAACCCCTACTGCACACTAGAATCATCTAGGGAGGTTTTAAGAATAATGGTAACTAGGTCCCATCCCAGACCAATTGAAATCATCTCTAGGAATGGGCCCCCAACCTCGATAGTAAAAAGAAATCCTCAGGTGATTTTGATAAACACGTGGGCTGGAAACAGAGCCTTGATGATCCCTAATGTCTATCATGTGACCGAAATTCTCTGAATGAATGATATGGGACTCGGTCTCAACATACTCCTTTTGAGTAAGGCTCAGATTCAGTATCTTCATTACTCTGCCTTATTTCCCCACCTGCACAGTAGGCAATTAACCCCTCAGTCTCTTCCTGATCCACAGAATAGGATGGAAAAAGAATAGAAAGTTTTGACCACCATGTAGAAAGTATGCACTTAGCTTTTGAGACTATTCCTAGATACTTCCAATCACAGAACTCAAAGACACCGTAAGTCCTTTGTTATGAATGGTCTGATGATTTTCAAATCTCCTCATGAGTTTTCAAGGATCCACTCAGCCCACCTTGACCCACAGTGCAGCTTACTATAACATATTCAAGTACTAACTGAATTTTTATCATTTCCTCTTCTATATTTCAGGCTTATTTTGAAGTAGTTATAGACTCATAGGAAGTTGCAGGAAGAGTCTCTCAGATACCTACTTAAGAGCAACATCTCATATAACTATTGCACAATATCAAAACCAGGAAATGACATTGATATTGTGTATGTATTTTAAATATTAAATATATCATGAGTAAATTTTACATATTTAAGTTTACAAGATTTTTACTTACCCTAGTTGATCTCACATCTGTGTATCTTTTCTCCCAAACCGATTATCTCTTTCCAAGTGATACCAACGTTCGTATGATCTATTCTGCAACACACTGTCTCAGAATAACAAAATCAACAAAAGAGCCTCAAAATGATTGCTGAATCGTTTAAGATTTTTTCTGTTTGCTGTTCCTTTTGTCCATAAGATATATCTTTCTAGAGATATAGTCAATTTATAGTGTATTAAAAATCACAGGCATACTTCGTATCTATGTGATTTTATACTCTACCCCACATATATTTTGGTTTATTTGCCTCGGTTTGATTTAATTTTTAGATATTGTTTTTGACCTTTGCATCCTAACATTTTATTATGAACATGATCTAACAGAGAAAAATTGAGAGAATTTTACAATGAATACTAATATACTCACCACCTAGATTCTACAGTAACATTTTCCTAATTTGCTTTATTATACATCTATTCATCCACAATTTATTTGTCCTTCAATTTATATTTCTGTTGCATAAGAAAGTAATCAGTATAACTAATTGATAAAATGTTCAGCATGCCTATTATTATGACTTTAATTACGCCTTGTTTACAAGGAAAAAACAATATTCCTTCTCTAGTTGTTTTCTACTGGATAAATCCAATAAATCTGAGCACTGGAGTCAGGGTATTTTGCTATTATAACTATGTGGGTGAGGAAAGGTTTCACTGAGAAAGTGGCAATTCGGCGAAGGTGTGAACAAGGTGAAGGAATGAGCACTGTGAATATGGGGCTAGAAAAGAGCATTAGGCAGGGAAACAGCGAAATCGAAGTCTTGGAGATGGAAGCACAGTTGAGATGTGCGGAGAGTGTAGCTGGAGTGAGGAAAGCAGGGGAAGTTATAAAATCTGAGGTCAGAGAGGTAACGTGGAGGTGGTGGGCCTGTTAGCTATTGTAGCCACAATACGATGTTTGTATATTATAGTCATAGTCACAATGTTTATTTTAAGTGGAAAGCTACATTTTAGAAAAGGTACTGAATGATTTATTTTGGGTAGGAAAATAAACCCAGAATTTCCTCCTTACCAAGGATATAGAAAAATTTAACAGAGCTCCAATGTTTGAAAAATGTTTTTCCTTCCTTGTTCATACTTCTTTCCCTTCTTTTCTTTCACTGTATCTGGGCCAAGAGATAGTCTCTTATTAAGGTTTAATGGATAACAAGCAATCAATTGTAAAAATCAAAGAAACAAACGAACAAAAAACCTCTCCTGGTTATTTACATGTACTGTTTAGAAATTCACATTCAGACAGACAAAAGCCATCTATAAAAATTTTAAAGAAGTAGACATTTTCAGGATTGAGAAAAACAAAGACCTGACTGTTGAGTGTTGAATGTGCTGAAATTACTAAATGGAATTCAAATATCAGTCTTTTTTTCACAGACTGTTGTACTGGGTGGATTCATAGGCAACTCAGTAGTGTATATTGTCTTTTGAATCTGAATTTCTGTTTCTACCAACATGTAAAAACACAGCAACTAGAGAAAAAGGGAAATAGAAAGTGAAACATGGCAACTGATCTAAAACTTGCTTGGGATACTGCAAGTTAAGTACTAACTTAATGACTCATCCAACAGATGGATGTGAGAGCTTCTCAACCTTGGGACCATTGACATTTAGGCTGGATAATTCTTTGTTATGGAAATTGTCCTGTGCATTGTAAGACGTATACTCAGCACACTTGCATATGTATACCCACTAGATGTAAGCAGCACTCCAAAACTGTCCTCAGATGTGCCAAATGCAACTTCTTTTTGCCCAGAGGGTCAAAATCCTCCTCTTCCCTTTTACTCTCCAACCACCTCAGTTGAAAATCATGGTTACAATCATGTATTACATGGTTACAATCATGGCTACTCTCATGTATATGCCTAATTTTTCAGGAAGGAGAGCAGAAGTTGAATACAGATGTAGAGAAGTTGGGGATGTCGAGACAATGCTAAGTCAATGCCAGCTTTCAAGGTTTTTAGAGATAGGATAACAGTCTTTCTTGGGGGCGATATTGCCCATTGAAACACTTTGTAATCCGACACAGTGAGGCCTTCTAACACAGCGATTAGCACACAGGAGCAATAAGAAGTAATGGACAACCAGGCTCCTTTTCTAAGATAGCCTCCTGAAGTGCTTCACCAGTGAAATGGAGAAGTGCTGTTTGGAGAATAACATACTTTTGAAGATTTCGCTTATTTTTGATAATGCTCCCAGGCATCTTCCTTTTATGGGTGATCTTCATCCCAATATGACAGTGGTGTTTCTCGCCAAACATCACCTTTTTGAGTCAATGAATCAAGGAGTTATAGCCACTTTTAAGGCCTCCTACTGCTCAGGCTATTGCTGCAATTGAAGAAGACACTAATACAGGTGTGGATACATCAAGAGCTTTGCTTGGGCTTGGGATAATATCACCAAGGAGTATATGAATGGCATCTAGAAGAAGATACTTAAGACCTTTATCCATGACTTCAAAGGATTTACTAAGGATGAGGAACTTGCAGAAAATCAACAAGGCTGTGACTGAGATGGCAAACAACTTTAACCTGGACATGAATAAAGAGGACCTTGAGGTGCTCCTAGAGGTGGTTCCTGAGCAATCGACTAAAGAGAGGTTGTTGGAACTGAACAGGAACGTGTAGCAGAAGATGAGGCAAGAGAAAGGAAACTGCAGAAGAAGAAAAAGAACCCGCAAGAAAATTCACAGTTGAAAGGTTTTTAAAAATTTTATTTTAATTAGTTTCAAGTATACAGTACATTTGTTAGACATCTATATTGTTCATAAAATGATCCCCCCTAATTGCTCCCTCCCTCCGCTGACCTAGTCAACATATTACGGCTAACTGCATTCCTATGCCAGTGCTCCCCAGCCCCGTGACCATCCATCAGCTACTAATTTGTGCTTCTTTAACCCTTCACCCCATTCTCCCAGCCCTTCGAACTCCCCTCCCCTCTGTCCATCATCAAATTATCCACTATATAGGTGAGTTTGTTTTGATTAGTTCTTTTATTCCTTGGATTCCACAAATAAGTGAAACCATATAGTGTTTACCTCTTTGTCTGAATTAAATACCTTCTAGGTCCATCAAGGCAATAACGTTTTTCTTCTCCTTCCTTTTCATATGCAGGGGTCTTGTTTCTTATTCTTTCAGCCATTCCATCTTTTGGTTGGAGCACTTAATTCTTTCCATTTAAGGTACTTACTGATAGGAATGTGTTTGTTACCATTCTTTATTCCTGTTTTTGGTATATGTTTTCTTCTTCTTAAAGAAGTCCCTCCAAAATTTTCTGTAATACTGGCTTGTTGGTGATAAATTCCTTTAGCTTATTTTTGTCTGGGAAGCTCTTTATCTGTCCTTCAACTCTAAATGATAGCTTTGCTGGATAAATTATTCTGGATTGTAGATCCTGGGTCTTCATCCTATCGAATATTTTTTGCCAAGCCCTTCTGTCCTGCATAGTTTTTTTTTTTTGAGAAATCAGCTCTCAGTCTTATGGGTGTTCCCTTATAAGTAACTGTTTTTCTCTTTTCTCTTTTATATTCTTTCTTTGTATTTAACCTTTGGCATTTTAATTATGATCTGTCTTGGTGTGAGCCTCTTTGGATCCTGATTTTTGGAATTCTTTGAGCGTCCCTGGGGTTGTACGTACATTTCCTTCACCTAGTTAGGGTAGTTTTTCCATCATTATTTCTTCAAACAGCTGTTCAACATCTTGATTTTATTCAGGTACATTGATCAGACAGATATTTGGACCCTTAATAGTGTGCCATAGTCTCCTAAATTATTTTTAATGTCTTGGCATCATAATCTCTTGCTGTTCTGATTGCATGTCCTTGGCTTTCTCGTACTCTAAATAAGGCATTTGACTCTCTTCTTTATCCACTTTGTTTATTCCATTTAATATAATTTTCATCTCAGATAATGTGTTCTTCATTTCGGACTGGTTCTCTTTTATAATTTCCATTTCCATTTTTATGTTTTTTATCTCTTTGTTGAAATTCTCTACACTTCCCGAAAGTTCCTTGGGCATCTTTATAATCAGTGTTTTGAACTCTGCATCTGTTATATTACTTGACTCCATTATTCCTGGATCTCTGTTCTATTCTCTCATATGGCTTTTTTCTTTGTCTTCCCATTTTGGCTGCCTTTTTGTGTCTGTTTCTATGTGCTAAGCAAAGCTCCTAAGTCTTCTAGTCTTATTAGTGTGAATTTGTGAAGTGGTGTACAGTGGCACAGTCCTGAGAGGATTTCAGCTGCAGGCCAATTTAGTCCCAGCCTGTGCCCCTCAGGGGCCACCTGTTAAGATTCAGCAAGCAATTCACAGATGCAGCGCTTATAGTGGCCTCAAGAGGCCAGCTGGCTCCAGCGTGAGTCTAGGCTGCTGCTCAGCAAGGACCACCTGACTGGCTGAAGATATACCTGAATATGGCTTGGATGGGGCCGTGAGTTGGGGGAAGCAGGGTTTCAGGGAATCCTCTGGGCGGAGAGACCTCTGTTATCCAGTTTGATGACATCTCGGCTATGGTGGCTCTGTGTCTGGTGCACTGGTCGGGGCAGGTCTCAACAGGGAACCTTGGATACTACCGGCACTTCTGTACTGAGTGAGCCTCGCCTCAGCCTACACTCCAACAGTGACTCCCTGTAAGTCTCTGGTGCCCCCTGTGCAGCCCAATCGGCACTGGTACTCAGAGCGAGCAGGACCATCTCTGAAAATCAGAGTCATGGACATGGCCCCTTTAAGAGCCTCTGCCACTGCCCCAGACTCAGTCTCCACTCAGTTGCTTGAGACCGGGCAGCCCCG